>NC_134775.1:11321169-13833515 GCF_050436995.1 Anticarsia gemmatalis
TAGATCTAGGAATATATTTTGTTTTGGTGTGTTTAGCTATAACAGTTCTAATAGTATATATGAATTTATTAAAAGCTACATTTACATCTTCTGTATTATATATATCACTATAATTCAACCCCTCTATTTCTTTCCGGACGGCCTCTAAGTCTGTGTGTGAGGTAATTCGGTAATTTTTCTTTGACACATTAGCATTAGTAAGCATTAATGCAATTGGTTTATGATCCGTGATGTGCGACTCCAGTACCAGAGTCGTAGCTGATAGGTTGGATTTTAAGAAAAAGTGGTCTAAACAATTATCAGCCCTAGTAGGAATTAGGTGGGTTGGTAAAAGCCCATGAGAGGCGTTTAAGATTATATAATCGAGGGAATGGGTATCTTTGTTGTTCTGTTTTATGTCTATATTTAGATCACCCACGAGAGCAATATTTTGAAATGAAGACAAGTTATTCATGACATCGTTCAGACTAGTTAAAAAGCTACCAACCTGTTCTTTACTGGAATATGAGGGTGAGCGATACACTGCAACTATTGCGATATTACGGTCAATTTCACACACTAGGCAGTTTGAATTCGTAATATATATTTCTCGCACATAAACATTGAGATCTGTTTTTGTATATATTATTACCCCGTCATTTTGGTTATAAATTTTATTTGTTGAATGAAACTGATATCCCTCAAGTACGGGTATATTGCTAACTTTACTAAGCCAGCATTCACTTAATATTATGACTTCAAAGTCAGTATTTGTTGAGTTCAATAATGCCTGTAAGCTGTCGAAATTTTTATTTACACTTCTTATATTTAAGTGTAAGATTTTTAAATACGTTTCGTCACTCTTCACGTACCTTACACAATCCTGAGGATTACATAAACAAGAATTCACTATTCTAATATTATCTAGTTCATCTGTAACATCGTTTATCGGAGCCATCAATATTATATGTATATTGATTGCAATACGATGTAATCCATGGGCAATAATATAATAGAACATTATAGCAGATAAACAGATTATAACACATACCACTGGCCAAATTAAGTAAATACATAAATACATACTGCATGTGTAACCTATGTATATTATATGTTAGTGTGTTAGGTGCATTGTATAACATTGAGTTGTTATTGTAAATAAATACGAAATAAAATATGAAATGATTGCATCCCAGATCTTTCTTGTAAATAGTGTAATGTGTAGAGTGTTTTTTATCAATATAATTTGTGTGTAAATATGTAGTATAGTTTTGCTTGTATATGTTTGTACACAGACTTATGAATTCTAAGAAGTTTTGAAAATATAAAAAATATAAAGGAAAAGTAATCATGCAAGTTAGAGAAAATGGGAGTAATGATACAAATGTAATGTCCAAAAATAAATCTAGTCATGTCTCTTTGTTTTCGAGGTCCTGAAGGCATGTTTCAGAGCGTATGAGTACATGCTTGTCTCCTGGTTGTTTCCGAATAAAAATGTTTCCCTTGCTTACCCAGCAAAAGCTGTAGTTATTTTTCTTAGCAAATTCACGTGCTCGATGAAATAATTTCTTGATGCCCGTTGGTAATTGTTCCGCGACATAGATAGGCTGACTTTTTCCAGAAATTCCAATTTGTTCCGTATTTAGCTTGTCGTATTTTGTACTCTTCTTTTTGTTATAATTGCGGATAGCTGCTAGGACTTTTTCTTTTGTGTCTACTGTTGAGAATTCGGCGATGATGGGACGTGACGTTAGAGGTTTCCCAGGCAATCGGTAGACATCTCTGAGAGCAGATTCCGGCAGAGGTACTCCTACCACCTCACCAATGTTGTAGACAGTTTTTATCAGGCCGGCAGTTGTCTCACTGTCCGTTGCCGGGATATTACGAATTTCGATGCCCGAAGAGCGCGTACGGTATTGCAAGTCCTGTATTTTTCTCTCAAGCTTCTCGATGTAGCTTTGTTGCTCCTGGCGTTCTTTCCTCAAGGATTCCACTTCCTTTTTCAAATTCTCAAATGACTGATTTATGAAAGACATTGACTTCTCAATATCACTATTTGTTTTACAGATCTCTGCATTAGACTGTTGTATTTTTGTATTTTGTGATTTAATTTCGCTTATATCACTTACTAACTTTGATATTAATGTATTCTGTTCGGCTAGCATATTCAAGAGGCACGTCTCTTGTTCATGTTTCCAGCGGGATAATGTTTCCTGGAGCTCCTGTTTACTGAGTCCCGGGCCACTTTGTGGAGAGTTCTCGGGTCTAGGGCGTTTATTTCTACTCGTAACATAGTCACTCATAGTAACAGCTGAATTAATATCAGGTTCAGATTGAGTTCCAAACAAATTATTTGTTGACTTTGGAGGTGAGCGCTGAGTTGTCATTCTATTATATTAAAAATCAAAAAGAAAATATATATATACCTATATGTTTATCCAGCCTTAATGCGCTGTTGATATTATTACGATGGATACGTGCCTTTGCCTCTATTGTTTACTTAAAGGACTGCCGAGTCGCCAACCGGTTTGCTAATGATCGATGCTCGGAGTGTCGCTGTCGGGGTGACGTCAGCCGCACGTAGCTCTCCGCTATTTCGCCGTCCGCTGGTACTTGCTATGCTGGGTTACTATGCTGGGTTTGCTTGATGAAAAGGATCTTTGCTTTTCTTAACTCGGTAGTCGGATAGTAAGATATGTGGGTTTTAACGACGCTTTTGATAATGCCCGTAGTATCCACCCAAGTACACGAGTCGCCTTCGTAAAACTGCTATACTTGCGTATTATAGTGCTAATTACGCAATCTTGTTCACTTTGTGTTGCAACGTTGATTTGTGCATGTTTTTTCGACTCTTCATTTGTATAGTACAGACATTGGTTCGATTCCTGATTTATGTTAAACGATGATAACCACTTTGGTCCAGCCCACCAAAGGGAATGTTTTTCGAGCTGTTCGGCAGATATGCCTCGACTAGCACAGTCTGCAGGGTTATCAGCAGACTTGACATATCGCCAGCTATCTATTGGTATGATTTCGGTCACTAGCTTGACTCTATTAGCCACAAATGGCTTCCAACGGCTGGGGTCTCCCTGTAGCCATCCTAGGACTGCTGTAGAATCCGACCATGCGAAAATAGTGATTTGGTGTCCTGTTAGACACTGTAAAACTGATTTCATTAATTCTGATAATAAGAGAGCTGCGCTTAATTCCAATCTTGGCAGCGATATATTTTTGCTGACTGGTACTAATCTTGCTTTTGCTGCTACCAGTATGATAGATGATTTTTGATCATTTTCGTTGTGATGTTTGATTCTACAATAAATCACACACGCATAGGCCTTTGTGGATGAATCACAGAACCCATGCATTTCAATGTTTGCATTTTTGCGAGTCTCTAACCATCTGGGCAATTTGATGTTATTGATATGTTGTATGTCTTGAGTAATTAAATGCCATTCTCTGATTATTTCATCGGGAACTTGATCGTCCCACTGAAGCTGTAATTGCCAGACTCTTTGGAATAGTAACTTAAGTTTGGTGGTAACTGGGGACAACCACCCCAACGGGTCAAATATCTTTGATATATCTGACAAAAGTGATCTTTTAGTTACTGTTTTAGATGATAACATTGTGATTTTGCTGATAAACGTAAATTGATCTTCATTCGGGTTCCATCGCAAACCGAGAGTCTTTGTTGACTCTTGGTGTCGAAAATCGAACACTTCATTTGATACGCTGACGTTATTCAATAGCTCGGTCTTATTTGATGACCATTTTCTGAGATTGAAACCGCCTGATTTTAGTAATTCAATCAAATCTGCTTGTAATTGGTTACTTTCTGATAAACTGAACTGGCCACTTAAAAGGTCATCCATGTAAAAATCTTCTTCCAAGACTTTCGCTGCTGCTGGGTACTTGGACCGTTCGTCATTTGCTAATTGTTTGAGCGTCATCATTGCTAGGAATGGCGCTGCTTTCGTGCCGTATGTGACGGTCATAAGCTCATATTCGCATAAATGCTGATCGGGAGAGTCTCGCCAAATAATCTTCTGATATTGTGTATCATCTTTATGACAATAAATAAATAATAAATAAATAATAAAAATGTTTATTAGGAAAAAACAAAACAAAACAAAACAAGGTGTTGCCGTACATATCGAAATACACAATTATAGTTAAGTGGGTACTAGCGTCTAAACTAGGCCGAGCCTGTATCTTAGACGCCAGTTAACTTCCATTGATACAACGTGAGTAAGTAGACGATGTACAGATAACATTATAGGCTTACATCTAGGAAAAGAAATAACTTTTACAATATTTTTATGTTTACGTTATACAGTTTTAATAAATTGTACTTAGCAAAACTATTTTAATATTTTATTTACTGCAATTATTTGAAATCTACACGTACAAACATATCGGGAAAGCTAATTAACGTTTAAAAACAAGTAACTCGTGGTAAACTAAAGTTATATTGCAATTTTAACTAGTCACTGCACTTATTTGTGGGTACTTAATAAAAAAGAAAAAGTCGTAAGACACTCTGTGTCATCGTTTAACAACGCACGAGTAAGTTCGACCACGACAAGTGTGAACCTAATTACTTGATATTTATTATTTTATATTGTTATGAAGTTGAGATATTTCAATTACTTTAAGTTCATATGTATTTAGTAAGATTTGATTTAAACAAGAAATGAAGTATTTCTTAATTAATTTGTTAGTTTTATTTATACCATTTGCCTACATATTTCTTCAATAAATACTTAACCTATTTATGCTTATATAAGTTCAGTTAAAAAGATATGTTACTTTTATGCTCTTTAGAGTTATATTCGTGCTCTTAATTAGTAAATGATCGTTTTATTTTACTGTATATGTTTAAATAGATTCTCTGTTTCTTCATAATTTTTTAATTTTAACCAGGAAACGACTTTTTTTTCACATTGATATTTTGTTAATTTATAAATTTGCAGAACTTTGTTTAATTTATTGTATAGCATAGGCCCAATGTAGCACTGAAATTTATTTATGAAAGATGAATTATATTTATTGGTTGGACAGACATTATAGTTCCTTCTCTTTCTCACATCTTGGCACCTAAAGGGGTTTATTTTATGTTGAGACAGTATTGTGTTTTTGATGAAAAGTTGCCTAACAGTTAACACATCGCAGTCTGAATAAAGGTTAGCCGTCGGATATCTAAAATGCTTAAATTTAGTAACTTTGAGAATTGCTCGTTGTGCTCGCTCTAATGTAATCAGATGTGTTTTTTTTGCGCCACCCCAAGATGTGATGCAGTATGTTAAAATTGACTGTACCAGGGCATAGTAAACGGTTTTGATAAGTGAGTAATCGGCAACATGTCGAAGTAATCTAAAAACATAAATCAATTTAGTAGTTCTATTCGCTAGTTGGTTTATATGAGCACACCACGTAAATTTTTCGTCTAATAAAACCCCTAAATACCTTATGATTTCGGTTCTATCCAGACTAGAACAGCTACATATGCTTTGAACACTCTGGCAGACATGAAGCTTTATTTCAATTGTTTCTTTTGGGAGGGTTTTTGCAGTGTTTCCAAACAGAATGAATTTAGTTTTACTAACGTTTATAGTTAAAAGGTTTTGCTCAAGCCATTTTGCTATGATTCGGAGTCCCTCCTCGGTATGTTTTTTAGCCTCATTCCATGTTTTACCATGGAATATGAGTGCCGTGTCATCAGCAAAAGTAAAAAATTTGCAGTTTCATGTTACAAAGGTTATTTATATAAATTAAAAATAAGGTTGGACCGAGCACACTGCCTTGAGCCACGCCGTAAGTAATGCGGGCTTCGTTACTAAGATGCCCAGATATCGCAACTCTCTGGGTTCGATTACTCAGGTAATCAATAAATAATTTTAAAACATTTCCCCGTACACCGATATTTTCCATTTTTCTGATTAGGGTTGGAACAGAGATTGTGTCGAATGCCTTTGTTAAATCGAGAAAGATTCCAATGCACTTGCTTTTGGAATCCACCTGAGATGCAACAAAATTGGTAAGATCGTTAACAGCTTGTGCCGTCGATCTGTTTTTTCTAAAACCATACTGGTTCTCGGCTAGGATATTTTCCTTATCTAAAAATGAGAGCAACCTTTTGTTTAATATTTTTTCAAGGACTTTTGACAAAACAGGAAGCACTGATATTGGTCTATAATTACTGACACAGTCTCTGTTCCCAGATTTGAATATTGGATGAACAATTGAAATTTTAAACACACGAGGAAAGACTCCAGTTTGCATGCAGAGGTTTGCGATATGGGTCATTAAAGGAACAATTAAATGTTTGGCCATTTTAATCAGTTTAGTTGGAATTTCATCCCATCCGGCTGCACTTTCTGACCTCAAATTTGATATAATGGTGTCAACTTCCTGGTCCGAGGTCTCCAAAAGTCCCATGGAGCTTGGAGGTGATTTAGAGGAATCTAAGATAGAATTTTTGATTGTGCTATGGGAAGACATAATTTTTTTGGCAAGTTCTTCTGCAACGTTGACAAAATAGTTATTAGCGGTATTTAGCGCATCTTCAGGAGTGTCGCCTAATTTAAGTAGGGCATCGGGAGATGTTTTAGTTTTAACTCTGTTAGAGATGTTATCAATAATTTTCCATTTTGTTTTAGGATTGTTAGCATACTTAGCTAGTTCATTTTTTTGGAAGTTCCTTTTTAGACGTTTTAACAAATCATTACAAAAGTTTTTGTATCTATAGTAAGTCAGCTTAATTACTTCATTAGTTGTATCTGTTTTGCATCTTAGATGCATACGATCGCGGTTTATCATGCAACGGATCAAACCTGGAGTAATCCACGGTTTCAAACAGCGCTGTTTTCTTGGAACAATTACAGTAAGTGTGTTATTTACTAACAAGTTTCTAAGAATACTAACCAGTTGCTCTGCACACCAATTTGCATCGTGTGAATCTAAAATATGACCAAATTCAACCGATTTGAGCTTCAGTATAATGTTTTCATAGTTTATCTTATGACTGATAGTATTCTTTGGTTTTTTTACTCTATTCTCCAAGCTAACGCAAGTAAAGACCATTGCATGATCAGTTAGTGGTGATTGTGCAACCATTGTAATACTAGGGAATTTAGATTTTATCATCGCATGATCTATACTATTATTATTTCGGGTTGGAAACAAATGTCCAGTTAGAAGGCCGTGGCTAGCAAGTAAGTTTAAGTATTCAGATGAGTTCGGGTCGTTATTTGTGGGTTTTACATCAATGTTCAGATCTCCCACAATAATTAAATTGGTATATCTCTTACAGTTAGATAAAAATAGATCAAGAGAATGCAGAAAACTGTGAATATTTTTCTGGGTCGGTGATCTGTAAATGCCTAGTACAGCGGTTACCCGATCAATTACGACTAGGAGTCCTGTAGCGTCTAAAATGTCAATTTCTTCTACAGAGACGTCTAGTCCCTGTCTCGTATACGCCACTATGCCGTCGTTTTGGTTGCGATTATTTTTGGTAAAGTGCGTGTCAAAACTATTCAGAGATGGAATATAGGAGGCTTTAGAGTTCCACGTTTCCGTAAGAATATAGACTTCACAGGTTGAGTCAATTCTAGACAACAGCACTTCAAATTCTGGAAAGTTTTTTTGAGATGCTTCTAATATTTTGGGTAAGTATTTTGATGTTTTTATCTGTTGTTAGGTTAGATTTTAGAAGAAACTTACATGATTCCGGGTTACATAAAAAGGAACGTCCAGCAACTAATTGGTCAATAGTATTGTTTAAATTGTTATTACTTATAGAATCGAATTTTATTGGAGA
Organism: Anticarsia gemmatalis; assembly: GCF_050436995.1. Classification (NCBI taxonomy): domain Eukaryota; kingdom Metazoa; phylum Arthropoda; class Insecta; order Lepidoptera; family Erebidae; genus Anticarsia; species Anticarsia gemmatalis. Next base: position 11,328,974 of record NC_134775.1, read on the forward strand.
GTTCTTGTGACATCGATGCGGGAGCCTTATAGAATGCAATATTTAAAATTTTGTGTGTGTTTATATGAGTTCTGAACTTGAACAATTTTATACAGGTAAAGTAATTTTTAAAATGAGGTTTTAAAGAATAGATAAATTTGTACGCTACTACGGTTAACTGAAAAAAAAGTTAAACTAATTCTAAAAAGATACAATAATGCAACAGAATGAAAAATAAACAAAGTATAGAACCAGTCATGTGCTCCTGAGAGTATTGAGATGCGCTTCATCCTTGACTTCAATATGTTCTGATCCAATGGTCTTTCGCAGATATATTCTACCATAGCTGGTCCAGCAAAATCTGTAGTCTTGAGTTTTAGCGAGATCACGGGCGAGAAAAAATAGTCTCCTTCCCTTAGTTGTAAGTGCTTCCGAAACAAAAATGGGGGTGTCGGTTCCGGAAATACCAATTTTGGCAGAAGTAAGGCGTTGGTCAGGGGATTGCTTCTTGTAAGTTTTAATTCCCTGTAAGACTTCATTCTTTAGAATAACAGATGTAAGTTCGACTAAAATAGCACCTTTACCAGTTTTTGTTTTGGTACGATATACATCTCTTATGGCCGCTTGAGTAATGTTAACATTTAGTGCTTTGCCGGTGTTTTGGACAATGTTACATAAATCCTTTTGGGTTTCGGGGCTATTCGGTGTCGGAACATTTCTAATTTCGATGGTAGACAATTTTGAGCTACGTTCCATGTCTTCGATCTTTGACACCATAGAAGAAATTTGCAATAAGTGTTCTTTACGCTCCTTTTCTAGACTTTCCATCTTCACTTTCATGTCGTCATACTGGCTGCTTAGGAAATTTAAAGAATTTTGAATTTCATCATTAGTTTGCTTAATCTTATTATTTTGCCTTTTAATTTCAGCTACTTCCAAAAACAATTTATTTAGAAGTGTGTTTTGTGATTCCTTCAAGTCGTCGAGCATCGTAATAATTTCATCCTTAAGAGAAGTAAATTTTTCTTCACTTGATTCTCTTGGGCGCTTTTGTCTCTGGGATACAAAAGTTGGCGGAGTACTAGGACTAATTTTACTGACGTCAGAGTCTGACATTGTTTGTTGCAAGCTTCCGCTGGGGGGTGATCGCGGAGAGTTCGGCATGTTTTCCGAAGTAAGCAACAGAAAGTTGTCCGATGTTCAAACTTGATGTGGTCAGGTTCAGTATCAGTATTGGTATCTCACTCCCACAGGTGTATGTCACTTTCGCACACACACTATTTTGTTCTTTAGTTTGACAATAAGTACGGAAATATTAAAATACTACACTGTACACGTCTAAACACTTTCGTGGTCCGAGGGGGAATGAAAAATCTGCCTGAACATCTTTTCTATATCTGCTGTAAAAGCAAATTCATATTGCCTCCATTTTAAAATCAATCCGAATAGATCTTGTTGTAAATTAGGACCACGATACATTAAATCGTTCAAACTGTACCTCGATTCTGTACATTCGATACTAACGTCACGCTATCGAATACCATACATTACTATCGAGCTACTCGTTAGGAAACCGGCAGCAATCCGGCAGAGAATCGCGACCTATCGAGTATCGAAAACTTGACATTTAAAGTGAGAAAAAGATTCGTTCTGAAAATTTGTTCTTTAAATAAAATTTTATGGGTAATAATTGTGTATAAACTAATTTTAAATATATTATATAGTGGATAAAAAATAATCATAAAAGGTATTATTCTCATAAATAATAATTATAGTCTACTTTAAACGGTATTAGTAAAAATAAATTTTTGACTGCCTCCGTGGCGCAGTGGTTTAGGTCGCCACGCCGATACCACTGCAACGGGAGGTCGTGGGTTCGATTCCCACACGGAGCAATTATTTGTGTGATTCACAAATAATTGCTTCGGGTCTGGTTGTGCTTTGTGTCCGTTGTTTGTATGTTTGTAAAAGTCCCCGCGACACAAGAGCAATTCTTAGTGCGGGAGTTGTCTTTTAAAAAAAAAAAAAAAAAATCAATAACATAAATATCATAATTAACCCGTGAGAAGGCGCGCTATGAGCATTTTGCTCACACAAAATATCATTGCAATTCTTTTCTACGTTAGAAACACCCCAACACTGCGAGCTTCTCAGTACCTTCCTAACATTTCACCCCCCTTCCCTTGATGCGATTTACGCGCCACTCGGTGCCGCTGCGACCGCGCAGTAAGGTGTTTGTGTGCATCGCGTCGTGCAGCGCGGCATTTTGCTCATCACGCGCCTATCTACGTAAGTATTTTTTGTAAGGAATAAAACTTGTTTTAGCGTGTAATTTATTATTTTATTTATTTATTATATTATATATATTTATTATTTTGCTTTTTTATATAATTTTCCTCAGTAAATATATTGTTAATATATTTGGTCAATAATTTTTAGTACAAACGCCAAGATGGATGGCCAAAGGGACGCTCAAATTCGTAGTTGGCTAGAAGACCCGGAATCGGAGGAAGAAGAACCAATAGACTTTGAAGACATAGACGTGAATCGTGCTGATGATGTTGAAAGCGACGGTCCTGTTTTAGAAAGCCTACACGACGACGATACTGAACAGAGGAACTAGAGAATGATGAGTTGCAAAACGCTCTAAAAAAGCATGTACTTTGTGCAAAAAATTACTCTGCTCTGAACATGTGATGTATATGTGCCATACATGTTACGATAGTAATATTAATCAAAATAATACGGAAGAATAAAAAATCCTATCTTTTTTTTTACTTTGCTTTTTTTAGTTTATTTTTGTTAATTAGCCCAAAGTTAAGGCCAAAGTTGATTCGTTATTTTTGTTTAAGCATAAGACTGCATTTTTTGTTAATTAGTGATAATTAAACTGAATATATAGTAAAATACATGTATTTTATTTCTTTTGATGCCATTAAATGTGTATCATTTACCAATAATTGATTGAAAAACCTTATTTGAAATTATGTGAGCATTTTGCTCGCGCGCGCCTCCTCGTGTATTTTTTTAAGGCGCGCCTTCTCACGGGTTAATGTTGTTCAACGAAACATTATCAGCACAAAAAAAGAATCAGCGTCTTTTTTTTTCTACGTTGAAGCAGGCAAAGGAGACAATACCTTTTCAGCCTCGTTGGCCTCGTCTTCCTAAAATTATCTAATAAAAAATATTTAAATAATTTATTTAAATTAAAAATGGAAAGAACATTTTATTTCGAAATTCGAATTTCGAATTGCCCCTAACTGCGCTCCAGCTAAAAAAAATAACTTATTTAGTTTTATGTTATTTTAATGTTTGGTGGAAAATGGCGCCATTGAAGAACATAGTTGTTGCGAAAATCCGCTAGGGGCGCTGATCAATTTTTCATACAAAATTTTTCGATAGCGAGTCGGTAGTCGATACTCGATAGTTGTACAGAATCGCGGTACTGAACCCTGATGACGTTTTTGCTGACGCGTTAAATACCACGCGCAACGCCGTAGTACTGGAATCGGCTTTTATTACACAGTGATGTGGTAAATAATAACTCAGCGAGTTTTGGGTAGAAATGCTCCTTTGCATGTGGCCTAATTCAATATATTCATTTATAAATGCTTTATAGTCGTGATGTATGTTTTTATTTTTAGAAAATCTGCTCTCTAATTGATGAAATTGTGCTATGGCCCTGTGTCTTGACTCTCCTAATTGCTCCTTGATATTTGGTTTTAATGGTAATCTGACGACGTAACGACCATCTTCTCTTCTCGATGTTTCCGACTTGTACTTCTGCACACATTCATTATCTTCTGCTGATAAAGTATTATTTTCGACGATATCCTCAATCGCCCAAAATTGCTGAATGTCATCTATGTTGTTTAAAACGACATTACACTGAAATGATCTTACATTCCCGCTCAGAATCCAGCCAAGGCGCGTTTGCTGTGCCACCAAATGGGATTCGTTTTGTTTGATTAAGCCATCCATTATGATTAGTGAGTAAACGTCTGCTCCAAGTAGTATATCGATGGGACGACTGACGTTATACTCTGGATCGGCCAGATGAATGTTTTCAAGGCAGTTCCATGCGGGTTGGTTGAATGATTGATTCGGTAAATTGCTTATTAAATGTTTCATGATGAATACCTCCCCATGGAAAGTAAAGTTGTTGTGTACAGCTGATGCTTCAACTTTTAAAACACCTTTTCAGTTATTTTTCTGTGTTCCGAGACCAAAGATGACACCCTTACATGCTTGACGGGGAAGCCCTAATCTTTGAGCAGCATTCTCGGAAATAAGGGACAGTTGCGACCCCTGATCTATTAAAGCTCGCATGAGATGCCATGTACCATTAGCGGCTTTTACTTTTATTTGCGCTGTTGCTAAAAGTGTTTCCACGATGTTTTCATTTGATACATGTGTCACATTTTTTCGCTGTTCTTTCAAATTCGATGCGCTCGGGCCGGAATTTGCGCAACTGGAAGTTGAACTAAAAGTTTCATGTAACAAGGTATTATGATTACCTTGGCACGACACCTTTTTTCAGACAGAGAGAGACAGAGAGTGAGAGACAATCGTTTTCACTTTGATGATTATTTCCCTTATTTTAACATCAGCTGTGCTCTCCAATATGCAGTATTTAACAACCAAATTCAATGTGCCGTAACAGCCAAAATGTCGGTAATTTAATTTTTCTACAGCGCTTTTCATATTACTGGTATTATCCGATACAATAATTGAAATGTTATCTTTTAATTTCCAATTTTGGATTGTACGGCCTAAACTGTCTTTTATATTACCACCAGTATGTGAACCAGGCAGAATATAGCAGTCCAGGAGCGCCGATGTTAGTTCAAAATTATTATCTATGTATTGAAACGAACTGCACCGTGGGGTATTTACGTTCTAAATGTTTTTTTTACATTTGTCGTTGAACTTTTATAACTTAGCTTAGTTTTACATATATTACAGATATCCACTTTATTTACAGAATCACCTGAGTCTTCAAAACAGATTCTGCTTCCATAGATTACTGCTTTTCGTTTTACGCGAATCGCACATTATGTCTATTTAATTTACACTACACTATTGTTATTTATATACACTATATTAACTATACCTAAGTTATTAACATTTATTTACACTAAATTAGTACAAACTGCACAAGGAATAAATTCGTAAATTTTCAAATATCAATTTAACTAATGCAAACGCGGGAATGAAATTAAGCAAACAGTAACGTCTTTATAATTGACATGCACTTGTCACAATGAATAATTCTGGAGCGAAGTTCAAGGACAAAGAAATAAAAGAATTAAAAATAGGTAGACTGGGCAATAGAATAATTAATAAGCGAGATTTAGTCAGATATTTATTTAAAAAGCATATTTAAAACGAGTTCTCGGTAATATATTAAGTAAAATAAATCGAATGAATCATAGTAAAAACAAGTTCACGTAGCGTTATACAAAAAGGACTATGTTTATATTGCGTAATAATATTCTTAGTCTACAAAACCTTATAAAATAATACGTATATACAATATGATATTTAATTTGGCTATTTTGAAGAAAATATTCAATTGTCATATTTAAACATTGACTCGATCTGTATGAGCAAGCCGCGAGAGAACGGGCCAGATGTAAGAAATCATTTCCTGTCTCACTCATTCGTCGTGAAATCATCGCGGCGGACGGGCGTGACTGAAGTTACCCGAAGCGATGGGCAGTAGGCACTCTGACTGTAAGACTGGAACGGTGTTACTTTGTCACGTTGATAGTTCATAATAGATCGCAGTGACAACCGCGCTGCTCAGATTACTGTGAATTTATCACTGTGACGTTATTTTCATCACAACTCTATTGTAGAGGTCAGATAGGCAGTCGTTCGATGTAAAACACTGGTATTTAGCTGCATCCGGTGTGACTGGAAGCCGGCTCCAACATAGTTTGGAAAAAATCTTAAGCTGATATACAATTTACTAACTTTAGAAGATTACTATTGTTCCCAAAACCGTTAATTGTTTTGAAAGTTTTAAAAATAAATAAGCTTGTAGTCTTCCATTGTTAAATCATAATAATGATCCTAACAAATTATATATATGTTGGGGCAGGGTGTGTTGTGGGGTTTGTATCTTGACATTTCACTTCTGATATCGAAGGCATATGGGGTACCTCGCTATCAGATTGGTCAGTCATGGCGAATTGTCCAAAATAATACGCACTAGACTTAGCTCACTGGTGTATTTGTCCATTACAATTATTACAGCACAAAAATAGACTAGGATTCAACCGATCTAACTGGATGCAAGACAGAAACGCGGTGAGTTCGGTATAACGTGGCAACGACCGTTTTCCCTTGAGTTCGAATGATGATTAATCTAATCACACTAACGTTGCAACCATCATACCTCTGAGTGACAGCTGTCTATTGTCACATGCCAACCGTCATCTGCCTGTGTTGCCAACATTGTACCGACCACACCCAAGTGTAAACACTTGACGTTTCCGTTACATTAAATTATTTCTTAACAATCAAATCAAGCTAATTTTAATAAGATTGTTCGAAGATATAGCGCCTCGATGCTGCGATATATATTTTTTTTTATATTTTGTTCTGAATTTGATTCAGTATTTACTTCCAGAACGATGACGGTCCAAGACAGTGCTACCTTTAGTGAATGGACTATTTTAGGTATACATAAGAGTAGAGCTAGGCTTTTTAAGCTATATGAAGAGAGAAATCATAATAGAACTGAATTAATTCAGATGTATGTTCAAAATTACTCAAAATTGTTTAGAATAGTTTGCTGCTAAGGCTCGCTACTTGAGTTCAAAGATTAAAAATAGTAATGATAAAATTAAAATGACTTGGAGTATAATTAATAGTGAGACTGGAAGAGTAAGGGGCCACGATCGTGAATTTTGCTTGAGTATTGGTAACAGAACCATTAGGGCGGATTCCGACGTAGCCCATGCTTTTGACAATTTTTTCACAGACATTCCAATCTCGACTACCCAATCTTTGAACTCATCACCCACTGTCGCTGAAAACATTCTTAAAGAAAACGTAATTATGTGTAACACTAATTTTAAGTTTGACTATGTCTCGCATCTGGACATTATAACAGTTTTTAATAGTATTAATGTAAAAAATACTGCAGATCTTTGGGGTAATTCAATAGTCATTACAAAGTCTATTATTGATCTAGTTGCGCCCCAATTAGCTCTAATCTATACTTGTAATAAATCTGTAAAGAGGTCAATTCTGTACATTGAATATATTAAAAAAAAATCTATGGGGGATGTTTAGTAACGGATACTGATACCGAATCTGCAATTTATAATTTTATTTTCTGTCTGTCTGTCTGTCTGTCTGTCCTCCGTCTGTATGTTACGCTGCCACGTAAAAACTACCGGATAGAATGCACTTAAATTTGGCATATGCATAGAATAAGTAGTGGAGCAACTTATAGGTTACTTTTTTTCGCATACAATTTCAAGATTTTTAGAAAATTGAAAAAAATACGTAGGAATCGTCTGAACCTGCGTTTCCCTAAAGAGACCATAGATGGCGTTGCAATCCATTTCACAACATTCGCATTATAGTTAACGCGGCGCCGGCCGTATCAATACCTGTTGTTCGCACCAACCAATAGATGGCATTATAGTCGGCAACACAGCATGGTTTTCCTAATTAATTTATTTCGATTGCTTTATTGTAAAAAAATGCCTTTGAAACAGGCTATACATTGATAAGATTTTCAAACATAAATGTTGTATGATATATTACATAAAAATGTTGGTTTACGTGGGTCCGGTGCGGTCGGGATATCCTAGATGGCAAATCGAGTAATTTCGTTTGTTGTCGTTGTTCGCCGCAACTAACAGATGGCGTTGTAGTTCGTAACACATAACCAAAGTAATTGGTTGCATTAAGGAAATTAATTGGATAGCTATGAAACAGACTATGTAGTAAGTTTTAAAAAGTAAACAACGGATGATATATAAAAAATAATTACGGGTTACGCGGTTTCGGACGTATCATCGCAAGTATACATTATTACGCGTGTGAAGAGCTCCGGCGCAGATAGGTCTGTCTGTACCTATAATAATATTCTGAATCCAGACGGGTAAGCAATGGTCAGTCTATAATAAGGTATTATATTTTACACTGTAAACCGGTACGGATACAGACGAGAGCGGAAAAGAAGGTAACCACAGGAAATCAGGCCTGCCTCAGCCTGTGTCACATTGTGTGCCCTTTGGGTCCCTTTCGTAAATAACCATTAGATGACAAAAGAGTTGTTAGCATTTTTATGTGTAGTTGTATCGAGTGCTTCGCAATTCGCGTGCTCAAACGAATAAGCAACAGTACGAAATTCACGCGAGCGGAGCCGCACGGGTCAGCTAGTATTTAATAAGTGCGTAGATGGTAGTCTGTTTCCTGATCTTATGATAGACTAGCTGACCCGCGCAACTTCGCTTGCGTCACCTAAGAGAATGGGTCAAAATTTTCCCCGTTTTTGTAACATTTTTCGTTGCTACTCCGCTCCTAATGACCGTAGCGTGATGCTATATAGCCTATGGCCTTCCTCGATAAATGGACTATCTAACACTGAAAGAATTTTTCAAATCGGATCAGTAGTTCCTGAGATTAGCGCGTTCAAACAAACAAACAAACAAACTCTTCAGCTTTATAATATTAAGTATAGATATTATATTATATATTATATATTATATATTATATATTATATATTATATATTATATATTATATATTATATATTATATATTATATATTATATATTATATATTATATATTATATATTATATATTATATATTATATATTATATATTATATATTATATATTATATATTATATATTATATATTATATATTATATATTATATATTATATATTATATATTATATATTATATATTGTATATTATATATTATATATTATATAGATAGATAGTAAACTAATACCATTATTTAAGTCAGGCAGTACTTCAAACCCCACTAACTTTAGACCTATTTCAGTACTGCCACAGAATAATAAGTACTATAGTACAGAACACGCACTCCCCGTAACAATTTATAGAAATAACGACTCTTGCTGCAAAGCAATAAAGTCTAATTCAGCTCGTATAAGCGCTCCGTACCTAACGACATATTCACCTAAGTATTCCCGCTCTCTTTTAACGCGTAACTCTGTCACTGTCTGGCGTAGAGTAACGCGTTACCTATGACGCTAGGGTGTCGGCTCGCCGCATCGTTGCTACCTGTTTTGGTTTGTTTACATTTTTACTATTTTATATTCTTCACTAGCTGACCCGCGCAACTTCGCTTGCAACATAAGAGAGAATGCGTCAAAATTTTCCCCGTTAAACGTTTCCGTGTTCCCCAAAACAAACTCTTCAGCTTTATAATATTAGTATAGATTAGTATAGATTTAGATAATAGGATTCAAAGGGTCGACGTTAACGGTAAGCGATCTGCGGGATCTGCGGTTAAAATGGGGGTGCCACAAGGGTCAATACTCGGTCTTTTTTTGTTTTTAGTTTATATTAATGACTAGCTGACCCGCGCAACTTCGCTTGCGTCACATAAGAGAGAAGGGGTAAAAAAAATCCCTGTTTTTGTAACATTTTTTACTGGTACTCTACTCCCATTGATCGTAGACTGATGATATATAGCCTATAGCATTCCTCGATAAATGGGCCATCTAACAATGAAAGAATTTTTAAAATCGGACCGGTAGTTCTTGAGATTAGCACGTTCAAACAAACAAACAAACAAACAAACTCTTCAGCTTTATAATATACTAGCTGACCCGCCCAACTTCGCTTGCGTCACATAAGAGAGAATGGGTCAAAAATTATGTACGTCAGGCTGGCCCGGCCCCATGGAATTTAATAATGAGATTGTTATCAATCCAATGTACCCGGGTATACTAATATATGTAACACCTTCATTTTCAATGTAACTCTTTTTAAAAGAAATTACGTGCACTTCTTAGTGGCCGGGCCGGCCTGACGTTTTCAGCCCGGCCACCTTGTTTCCCACTAATCTACAAAAAATACTGGCAATATTGTGCTACAGATGAAATGTACCCTATAATTTATGCATATGTAACACAAAATCGAATCCTAAAATGCAATAGCATACGAAATATTAGCGGTTGCAGGTGGCCGGGCTGAAATTATTTCGTTAATATAAAACAGTAAAACTGCAACACCTACCAAAAACTAATACCAGTACATAATGAGATATAGAGATATAGAATACATGTAACGCTTTCATTTTAAATTATAATACATATTTAGAAAGAATAATCACTTGAAATTATATTTCAGCCCGGCCACCTAAAAGCGGTAATATTCCCTAAAATCTTATGCCAATTTGTACAGTAAAACCTGATACAGCTATGAAATGAAAGTTACATTCGTTTCGTTTTAGTCGTATACCTTTAAGCCTTCTGTTTGACTAGATTATCAAAATCTGAGAAACTTGCCGAAGAGTGACTATCATATATTAACTAATTTCAGGACATTTGGTTTGTTGAGTGAAACAAAATTGGTAATTGTCATATTTTTTTAATAATCATTTTTGAAATTAGTTAGACAACATTTGTACTTATATTAATTAGGTACTATAACAATTGTTAATTATAAATAATGTAAAAAAAGGTTACACATTGATAATAACACAGTTATCAAAAAATTATAGTAATATCAATATTACCTGCTAATAAAATTCTTTCATTGTTAGATGGCCCATTTATCGAGGAATGCTATAGGCTATATATCATCAGTCTACGATCAATGGGAGTAGAGTTCCAGTAAAAAATGTTACAAAAACAGGGATTTTTTTTACCCCTTCTCTCTTATGTGACGCAAGCGAAGTTGCGCGGGTCAGCTAGTCATTAATATAAACTAAAAACAAAAAAAGACCGAGTATTGACCCTTGTGGCACCCCCATTTTAACCGCAGATCCCGCAGATCGCTTACCGTTAACGTCGACCCTTTGAATCCTATTATCTAAATCTATACTAATCTATACTAATATTATAAAGCTGAAGAGTTTGTTTTGGGGAACACGGAAACGTTTAACGGGGAAAATTTTGACGCATTCTCTCTTATGTTGCAAGCGAAGTTGCGCGGGTCAGCTAGTGAAGAATATAAAATAGTAAAAATGTAAACAAACCAAAACAGGTAGCAACGATGCGGCGAGCCGACACCCTAGCGTCATAGGTAACGCGTTACTCTACGCCAGACAGTGACAGAGTTACGCGTTAAAAGAGAGCGGGAATACTTAGGTGAATATGTCGTTAGGTACGGAGCGCTTATACGAGCTGAATTAGACTTTATTGCTTTACAGCAAGAGTCGTTATTTCTATAAATTGTTACGGGGAGTGCGTGTTCTGTACTATAGTACTTATTATTCTGTGGCAGTACTGAAATAGGTCTAAAGTTAGTGGGGTTTGAAGTACTGCCTGACTTAAATAATGGTATTAGTTTACTATCTATCTATATAATATATAATATATAATATATAATATATAATATATAATATATAATATATAATATATAATATATAATATATAATATATAATATATAATATATAATATATAATATATAATATATAATATAATATCTATACTTAATATTATAAAGCTGAAGAGTTTGTTTGTTTGTTTGTTTGAACGCGCTAATCTCAGGAACTACTGATCCGATTTGAAAAATTCTTTCAGTGTTAGATAGTCCATTTATCGAGGAAGGCCATAGGCTATATAGCATCACGCTACGGTCATTAGGAGCGGAGTAGCAACGAAAAATGTTACAAAAACGGGGAAAATTTTGACCCATTCTCTTAGGTGACGCAAGCGAAGTTGCGCGGGTCAGCTAGTCTATCATAAGATCAGGAAACAGACTACCATCTACGCACTTATTAAATACTAGCTGACCCGTGCGGCTCCGCTCGCGTGAATTTCGTACTGTTGCTTATTCGTTTGAGCACGCGAATTGCGAAGCACTCGATACAACTACACATAAAAATGCTAACAACTCTTTTGTCATCTAATGGTTATTTACGAAAGGGACCCAAAGGGCACACAATGTGACACAGGCTGAGGCAGGCCTGATTTCCTGTGGTTACCTTCTTTTCCGCTCTCGTCTGTATCCGTACCGGTTTACAGTGTAAAATATAATACCTTATTATAGACTGACCATTGCTTACCCGTCTGGATTCAGAATATTATTATAGGTACAGACAGACCTATCTGCGCCGGAGCTCTTCACACGCGTAATAATGTATACTTGCGATGATACGTCCGAAACCGCGTAACCCGTAATTATTTTTTATATATCATCCGTTGTTTACTTTTTAAAACTTACTACATAGTCTGTTTCATAGCTATCCAATTAATTTCCTTAATGCAACCAATTACTTTGGTTATGTGTTACGAACTACAACGCCATCTGTTAGTTGCGGCGAACAACGACAACAAACGAAATTACTCGATTTGCCATCTAGGATATCCCGACCGCACCGGACCCACGTAAACCAACATTTTTATGTAATATATCATACAACATTTATGTTTGAAAATCTTATCAATGTATAGCCTGTTTCAAAGGCATTTTTTTACAATAAAGCAATCGAAATAAATTAATTAGGAAAACCATGCTGTGTTGCCGACTATAATGCCATCTATTGGTTGGTGCGAACAACAGGTATTGATACGGCCGGCGCCGCGTTAACTATAATGCGAATGTTGTGAAATGGATTGCAACGCCATCTATGGTCTCTTTAGGGAAACGCAGGTTCAGACGATTCCTACGTATTTTTTTCAATTTTCTAAAAATCTTGAAATTGTATGCGAAAAAAAGTAACCTATAAGTTGCTCCACTACTTATTCTATGCATATGCCAAATTTAAGTGCATTCTATCCGGTAGTTTTTACGTGGCAGCGTAACATACAGACGGAGGACAGACAGACAGACAGACAGACAGACAGACAGAAAATAAAATTATAAATTGCAGATTCGGTATCAGTATCCGTTACTAAACATCCCCCATAGATTTTTTTTTAATATATTCAATGTACAGAATTGACCTCTTTACAGATTTATTACAAGTATAGATTAGAGCTAATTGGGGCGCAACTAGATCAATAATAGACTTTGTAATGACTATTGAATTACCCCAAAGATCTGCAGTATTTTTTACATTAATACTATTAAAAACTGTTATAATGTCCAGATGCGAGACATAGTCAAACTTAAAATTAGTGTTACACATAATTACGTTTTCTTTAAGAATGTTTTCAGCGACAGTGGGTGATGAGTTCAAAGATTGGGTAGTCGAGATTGGAATGTCTGTGAAAAAATTGTCAAAAGCATGGGCTACGTCGGAATCCGCCCTAATGGTTCTGTTACCAATACTCAAGCAAAATTCACGATCGTGGCCCCTTACTCTTCCAGTCTCACTATTAATTATACTCCAAGTCATTTTAATTTTATCATTACTATTTTTAATCTTTGAACTCAAGTAGCGAGCCTTAGCAGCAAACTATTCTAAACAATTTTGAGTAATTTTGAACATACATCTGAATTAATTCAGTTCTATTATGATTTCTCTCTTCATATAGCTTAAAAAGCCTAGCTCTACTCTTATGTATACCTAAAATAGTCCATTCACTAAAGGTAGCACTGTCTTGGACCGTCATCGTTCTGGAAGTAAATACTGAATCAAATTCAGAACAAAATATAAAAAAAAATATATATCGCAGCATCGAGGCGCTATATCTTCGAACAATCTTATTAAAATTAGCTTGATTTGATTGTTAAGAAATAATTTAATGTAACGGAAACGTCAAGTGTTTACACTTGGGTGTGGTCGGTACAATGTTGGCAACACAGGCAGATGACGGTTGGCATGTGACAATAGACAGCTGTCACTCAGAGGTATGATGGTTGCAACGTTAGTGTGATTAGATTATTCATCATTCGAACTCAAGGGAAAACGGTCGTTGCCACGTTATACCGAACTCACCGCGTTTCTGTCTTGCATCCAGTTAGATCGGTTGAATCCTAGTCTATTTTTGTGCTGTGATAATTGTAATGGACAAATACACCAGTGAGCTAAGTCTAGTGCGTATTATTTTGGACAATTCGCCATGACTGACCAATCTGATAGCGAGGTACCCCATATGCCTTCGATATCAGAAGTGAAATGTCAAGATACAAACCCCACAACACACCCTGCCCCAACATATATATAATTTGTTAGGATCATTATTATGATTTAACAATGGAAGACTACAAGCTTATTTATTTTTAAAACTTTCAAAACAATTAACGGTTTTGGGAACAATAGTAATCTTCTAAAGTTAGTAAATTGTATATCAGCTTAAGATTTTTTCCAAACTATGTTGGAGTCGGCTTCCAGTCACACCGGATGCAGCTAAATACCAGTGTTTTACATCGAACGACTGCCTATCTGACCTCTACAATAGAGTTGTGATGAAAATAACGTCACAGTGATGAATTCACAGTAATCTGAGCAGCGCGGTTGTCACTGCGATCTATTATGAACTATCAACGTGACAAAGTAACACCGTTCCAGTCTTACAGTCAGAGTGCCTACTGCCCATCGCTTCGGGTAACTTCAGTCACGCCCGTCCGCCGCGATGATTTCACGACGAATGAGTGAGACAGGAAATGATTTCTTACATCTGGCCCGTTCTCTCGCGGCTTGCTCATACAGATCGAGTCAATGTTTAAATATGACAATTGAATATTTTCTTCAAAATAGCCAAATTAAATATCATATTGTATATACGTATTATTTTATAAGGTTTTGTAGACTAAGAATATTATTACGCAATATAAACATAGTCCTTTTTGTATAACGCTACGTGAACTTGTTTTTACTATGATTCATTCGATTTATTTTACTTAATATATTACCGAGAACTCGTTTTAAATATGCTTTTTAAATAAATATCTGACTAAATCTCGCTTATTAATTATTCTATTGCCCAGTCTACCTATTTTTAATTCTTTTATTTCTTTGTCCTTGAACTTCGCTCCAGAATTATTCATTGTGACAAGTGCATGTCAATTATAAAGACGTTACTGTTTGCTTAATTTCATTCCCGCGTTTGCATTAGTTAAATTGATATTTGAAAATTTACGAATTTATTCCTTGTGCAGTTTGTACTAATTTAGTGTAAATAAATGTTAATAACTTAGGTATAGTTAATATAGTGTATATAAATAACAATAGTGTAGTGTAAATTAAATAGACATAATGTGCGATTCGCGTAAAACGAAAAGCAGTAATCTATGGAAGCAGAATCTGTTTTGAAGACTCAGGTGATTCTGTAAATAAAGTGGATATCTGTAATATATGTAAAACTAAGCTAAGTTATAAAAGTTCAACGACAAATGTAAAAAAAACATTTAGAACGTAAATACCCCACGGTGCAGTTCGTTTCAATACATAGATAATAATTTTGAACTAACATCGGCGCTCCTGGACTGCTATATTCTGCCTGGTTCACATACTGGTGGTAATATAAAAGACAGTTTAGGCCGTACAATCCAAAATTGGAAATTAAAAGATAACATTTCAATTATTGTATCGGATAATACCAGTAATATGAAAAGCGCTGTAGAAAAATTAAATTACCGACATTTTGGCTGTTACGACACATTGAATTTGGTTGTTAAATACTGCATATTGGAGAGCACTGCTGATGTTAAAATAAGGGAAATAATCATCAAAGTGAAAACGATTGTCTCTCACTACAAAAAAAGTGTGGAAGGTACAAAAAAACTGGTAGCTTACCAGAGGCAAAACGGTGTCACTATCCCTCTCAAAGTCCTCCAGGATGTTCCAACTCGATGGAACTCTATCTTGAAAAGTTTAGAGCGTTTTGTACATTTAGAAAACGTCGTTAAAACCACAATCGCTCTATCTGACGACCGATGGGAAACCCTGGCACCCGAAGAGTGGAAGATCTGTAAGGAACTGTGTATTATATTAAAACTATTCGAGCAACTAACAGAACTAATGAGTGGGGAGAAATATGTCACCGGAAGTCAAATAATTATATTAACAAGAGGGCTAGTTTCAGCACTCAGTCAAATGCTGGAAATCACGGACGATCCACTTCAGGAGGACTTCGTTGATACCATAAACGAAGAATCGAAAAAGGTTATATCGGCATTGCGATCGGAGGTAGAGACGATTCTTCAATCTTGAAGCAAGCAAGACCATTGGTATTGCTACGATGCTTGATCCAAGATTTAAACTGCACGTATTTAAAAATAGAGCCCATGCAGCAGAAATTAAACAATCTGTTACAGAACTATTGACTTATGATATTCGAAATTCCACCCCATCGAATTCACAAATAGAAAGGACTGGAAATAGAAAGCGGAGACGCCGTACCTGAAAAAAGAAAAAAAAAGACATTTGGAGTGAATATGACTCCATCGTAACAACAGTTCACCCTGAAGGAACACCGGCTTCACAAGCCATTTTAGAAGTACAGAGGTACCTGGAGTTACCCCTACTAGACAAAAAAGAAAACCCATTAGGGTGGTGGCAAACTTTCCGCCACAGCTTTTCGTTTTTAGCTGCTTTAGCTAAGCGAAGGCTAAATTTCATAGCAACGTCTGTGTCCTGCGAGAGGCTTTTTTCAAAGGCAGGCAACATAATTAACGAAAGGCGCACAAGAATGGGTGACCGCAAAGTGCAGCAACTTTAATTCTTAAACACAAACCATAAACCTAAAAAATAAAATAAAAAAAAACTATAAATAATATAGTAAATTAATGTAAATAGTAAATCAATGTAAATAGTTGATTCACAATAATAAACACGCCACGCAATCGGTCGATTATCAGACAATTTATGTGACAGTCCTAAGCCTGTAAAAGTGTGAAGGTTATTTTCGATCAATTATGTAAGAAATTTTATAAGGTGACGTGAGTGATTGTAGTGACAAAGTCACGGTGATTATTCACCGTGACTTTTTTGTAACAGGAACGACAGTCACAGTGACAGAAAAATCACGCTTTCGGCCATGTTTAGTTGAATGTATTTGATATATTGGAACCTGATGTTATTGTATTACCATCATTAACTATTCTATATTCTATTAAGTAATTAATTGTAATATGGAAGATTATAATTATGTAATGGATTTAAACCCCATTTATAAAGTTTAATCCTGTTTTTAGAAATGGCAACAGGATCTAACTTTAATCTATACTAATATTATAAAGCTGAAGAGTTTGTTTGTTTGAACGCGCTAATCTCAGGAATTATTGGTCCGATTTGAAAAATTCTTTCAGTGTTAGATAGCCCATTTATCGAGGAAGGCTATGGCTATATATCATCACGTTACGAGCAGAGTACCGGTAAAAAATGTTACAAAAACGGGGAAAATTTTGACCCATTCTCTCTTATGCGACGCAAGCGAAGTTGCGCGGGGCAGCTAGTTTACAAAATAGAGCTTCACCTTTAATAGAACATTTTTTTTTTCATGATCATTGTGGAGGTTGATGATACTTTAGGGGTGGTGGCGATAAATAAACTACTTCCATGATATACAATATATATTAAACTGGTACCAGGTTACTACATATTAAATACTAATAAATAAAAAAAAAAACAAACGCAAAAATAACCTTGTCTTTTTTGGCATCGACGAAGGAAAAGCATCACAAGAAACGGAGCTTGTGGATTACATAAAAGACATCATAATAGAAATGGGAATACATTTCGAAGCCTCCGAAATTAATAATGTTTACAGAATCGGTAAAAACAGCTCGATAAAAATCGCCCTGTTGTAGTCTCACTTACAACTACATGGAAAAAAAAATGATTCTGCGAAACAGACCTAATCTTCAGGAAGGTCTCAAAATCTAAGAGGATTACCCTGAAGAAATAAAAGAAATACGTAAACAACTGCAGCTGCAAGTTGAGGAAGAAAGGAAAAACAAGAATATAGCATTCATAAGATACGACAAACTAGTAATAAATAAAATACAAGATAGTAATAGAGAAAAGAGAAAAAGAGAGACCTCAAGATCACCAAAAACACCTTCACAAAAGAAAGCCAACGCTGGTAATACCGAAAGTACATTGACCACCTTGAACAATACCTCATCTAAAACTGCAACAAAGGAAATAAATTTCCACTGTAATTTCAAATGTCCCACTGCTGGGCAAGGGTCTCCTCCCGTAATGAGGGAGGGGTTAGGCCTTGAGTCCACCACGCTGGCCAAGTGCGGGTTGGGGACTTTGCATGCCCTCAATAATGTTTTAAACAAATTTTAGGCGTGCAAGGTTTCCTCACGATGTTTTCCTTCACCGTTGGAGCATGTGATAATTATTTCTAATACACACATAACTTCGAAAAGTCATTGGTGTGTTGCCTCGGGTTCGAACCTGCGACCACTTGCGTGGGAGGTGTCAACTTAAACCACTCGGCTTAAGTTGACACCTCCCATATAATCAGACCAAATATACTAAACTATGTTGAGCGCGGGAGATCAGCTTCATTATCAAATCTCTCAAAAAACTAAAACACAACGCCCGGATCCAAATAAACCCAACAACCACATTAACAAACCCAAAAATCATACACTGCACCCCAAGCCGGCTTGTCACCGTTGGGGAAGAAGACAAACACCCTCCATTAAAATCAAAACATTATAATTCGAAAAACTTTAAAGAAAACCTATCTAGAAAAAATATGTACAAAAAGAAATCAATACAGAACAAACAAGATAAAAATATCTGTAGGGTGTTTGCTGTCTGTTCACCACACAACTTATACTTGTTGGATTGACTGATGAATAATATTTGATTGATACGAAGTTCGAGATTGAAAATTATTTATTGATATAATTTGAGTGCCAACTACGCGAAATGAATGATATGTGTGCACTGAATGTAAAGCGCCACGGCTCACGTAAAGTGCTAATAAGTCAGAAACAAATTATTGTGCATTGCTTGCACTGTACATGCTCCGGGCCCGAGAAGACTAGATGATACAAAAGGATGAATGATTGTGTAAATAAAGCAACGATATAACGTAATTGAAATGATGATTCTATATAATACTAAAACTTAAATAGAAGATTTCCTTAGAACAGATGTTGTAGCTTGGTGAACGACCTCTGCGCTGCTGTGTTCTAAGATGGTGCTGATAGGACGTTCACTTCGGGTGACGTAGAGTACGCTGGGTTCTCCTTGTTCCATTTGCCGTGGTTGCGAAGATGTGACGCGGCGCGCTCTCATGCGGCGCCAGACGTACAGGATACCGCAGATTCCCGCGACTGCTACTAGCCCGTATATGACAACATAATGATGGATGTCATGATACGTAACTTGTTCTGCCAGTATTCCTGCCTCATTGCTCTTGATGTCTTTTATGGCTGTGCCGATTCTTTTCAAGTCTTGTTGTCGACTAATCCCTTCATCAGTCTCATTGTACAGGTGAAGTGGTATAGTCAGATTGATGACATGGTTTATAGTCGGGATCTCTGCTGTTGCTATTACGTCAGGTTTCGTATGGATTGTGTTTGTAAATCTTCGATGCGAATAAATTGTAAAGGTAGTCCCCTTGATGACGCATCCGTCACTGAGTGTAATGACACCAGCTTTGCTTAGTTGTTTTGATGTAACTCGATCTCGACATATGATACGTACGGTGCATTGTCCGCAACAATAATATAAATATGAGTTAATTATGTTTAACTCTGTCCATTTGTCGGTACATTCGGTTTTTTCTGCTCGACAGTCATTTGATCTTGAAGTTCTGATGCACAAACTATTATCGGACGTCATCTGATTAACAGGCCGTTTCAATGGGCAAATCAGATCGTCAGAGTTGTTTGGTACACAAGTTTGTAGGTCATTTATTGACATTGGAATGTATAAATCCTTGCGTATATTGATTGCTATATGAGAAGCAATGGGCAGTAGGGTGACCATGTTTTCACCGATTTGTTGAGGAATTTCTATGAGATGGTACAACTCATAATCTTCCCTGCTGATAAGTGGAATTTTGATCTCAAATATCAAATATTGTTTGGTTGCTCTCGCTTTCACTTTTAATAGGTGGTACAATTTTGATATATCGGATTGAATGTTATTGATAGGTAAAGTCAAGTCCGTTGGTAGTTGTCCTGTAATTGTATTCAGCTCATCTCTCAACTGTGCAGGGGTCAGTAAATGATGATTGAATTTTTCATTAAAGATGTCGGCTACTGTATCTACCAAGGACTCTTGAATGTTTCTGAGGCTCGTAAGAATATAGTTAGCGATGAGTGACATCAATGTGAATTCACTCTTACTATCTGTTTTTTCAATCTGGTCAGCCAATTTGTTGGTTTTGGTGTCCACGTTGATCATGTACTGATTGATCATTTTATGTTGCTTTTCTATGGCATCTTCGACTCTTTTGATAACATTTAGCTCAGCTTCTACTATCGATGTCTGATTCTTCCATAACTTTGCAAGATGAGCCTGATTTTTGTGGATGAGCTGGATGTCTTGTTCGTATTTTTCAGCAAAATCGTTGTCCAATATTCCAAATAAACTATGTGCAACGTAGTCGACTCCGTTGATAAGGCCGCGTCGCGATCGTTGACGTGCGCTACCTTGTTGACCAAGCAAAATGTTGTTGTAATGTTCAAGTTCATCGCGCCCATGACGTAATTGTAACCTGATGATGTCGCATTGTGATATTTGTTGTGTTGAACATATGTTATCCAGGTGTTTTTGGTATGTAGTTAGTAGATCGATTCCTCGCCAGTATGGAGACATATCACAGTAAACTATCAGCTTCCATTCATCCTGTTCCAATCGCATGTTAATAATCTTGTCAAAATAGATGCTTTGATTACTGCTGATTGATGAAATTTTGTAGTCACCTAGTACTGCAGGAGCGAATATCATAAATATAAGTAGAATACTGTATATTAAATTGCACAACTTCGATGTACCTCTTGATTGTTTACTTTTGTGAACTGTTGGTTGATTCTTTTTGATATTTTTATGTTGTGTTTGATTTTCATTTATAGGTAGTAATGACAGTCTTGAAATGGGTCGTTTTATTAACCCATTTTTTGTCCGAACAGTTACTACTCGAACGTAATCATCCTTTCCGGGAAATATGTCCGTGATTCTGCCTAGAGGCCATTTCCCTGGTGGCAGGTTGATGTCTTGGACTATAACTATATCATCTATTTTCAAGTTATCTTGTGATTTTCGCCATTTACTACGTACTGAAAGTTGACTCAAGTACTCAGCTCGCCACCTTTTCCATATGTCATCGAAGATCCTTTGAGTTAGCTGCCACCTTGTTCTCAAGTCTTTCTCTGTTTCGATCAGCGTTAAAGTCGGACCGCTTGCCAAAAATTGCGATGGTGTGAGTCTTCGCTCTTTCTGAATCTTCGCTCAATGCGCATAGGGGTCTGCTATTCAAACAGGCTTCGAGTTGAGCTAGTAATGTCGTGTACTTTTCAAATGTTAATTTCTGGGCGCCGATCACTCGGTTGAGATGATATTTTAAGCTTTTGACGGCTGCTTCCCACAGCCCTCCAGCACTCGGCCAGGATGGGGCGTTGAAGTGCCATGTGATGTTCATGTCCGTGATTGCATCGTGAAATTCGACGTCCAAAATAGATTGTATGTTGACAAATTCTTCTTTCAATACTCTGCTTGCTCCAACGAAATTGGTTCCGTTGTCGCTATAGATATTTCTTGGGGCTCCTCTGCGTGCTGCCATCCTGCGCAAGGCTGCTAGAAAAGAGGAAGAGCTGAGATCTGACACCAATTCGAGGTGTACCGCCTTTGTGGCCATACATACAAAGACCGCTATATAGCCTTTTGTAGTTTTCACTCCTCGCCCTTTGTTTGCCTTGACGTCGATGAACCCAGTAAAATCTACACCTGTGTGATAAAACGGACGTGTCGGGTTGCTACGTGCTGGTGGCAAGTCTCCCATCAATTGTTCTTGTTTAACGGGATCCTGTCGCCTACACTTGTTGCAGTTACGAAGACGTTTCTTGATGGCTCGATTCCCACCTAAGATCCAGTATTTTTGTCGTAACCACATTTGAGTCACTCGTGCGCCGCCATGATACGTCATTTGATGGCCTAAATCGATGAGCAGATTGCTTAGATGACAATCATTTGGTATGATAAGAGGGTGCTTCATATTTTGATTGATTTTTGCGTGTCTAAGCCTCCCGCCGACTCTTAATAACCCTTCTTGATCAAGAAACGGATGCAATGGCAGCAGTTTACTCTTTGAATGGACTTGATCTTGTTATTGGAGATAAATAATATCTTCTTTAAACTCGGAATGTTGTACACATTTGATTAATAAATGTCTTGCTTTTTTCAATTCAGCTATTGTTAAATATTGTGGCCTTGACTGATTTATTGAAATTGCACGCAAAATCCAAGCAAGTACTCGTGTTGCTCGGGTGAATGTGCTATGTTTATTTAATATATTTTGCACAATGTCCACTTTTTGTTGCGTAATATTACTTGTAATTGTCTGTATTTTCTTCATTTCTTCGGTTGTATTGAATTTAGATTTTTGACCGTGATATTCCTTTTCATTGAACGAAGTTAACCATGATGGGCCACGCCACCATAATGGATGTTCTTTGAGCTGTGCTGCTGAAGAACCACGACTAGCACAGTCAGCTGGGTTTTCAGTCGTCTTGACGTAATGCCAGTTCTTGATTGCTATGATTTTTGTAATCTGGTTTACCCTGTTAGCTACGAATGGCTTCCATCTATTTGGATCTCCTTGAATCCAGCCTAAGACCGCTGTGAAGTCAGACCAGCCATATAACTGCATGTCATAGCTGGATAAGCTAGTTTGTACTGTTTCAGTCAGTTTTGATAGTAAATGGGCCGCACACAGCTCTAATCTCGGCAATGATACGGTTTTAGTGATGGGTACAAGCCTTGATTTGCCAGCGACAATTATCACAGGGGATTCTTGATTCTGATTGTTTTGATTGATAACCCTGCAATATATGACGCAAGCGTATGCTCTGGTTGATGCGTCACAAAAACCATGAAGTTCTATGTGAGCATTTCTGTATGTTTTGATCCATCTAGGTATTTGAATCTGTTCCATCTTAGGTAGATCATTTTTTATTTTGAGCCACTTCTCATTAATTTCATTCGGGATTTGATCATCCCAATTGAGATTTAATGACCAAACAGATTGAAATAAAAGCTTGAGTTGTGTAGTAAGCGGCGAGAGCCAGCCAAGAGGATCAAATATTAATGTTTTTAAACTCTCGCGACTAGTACACATAATATTATAATGCAACGGGTCTTATACGCGATTGAAAATTTAAAGGTTAGGATACCTTATTTGCTGCCCGACGTTTCGATCGCATTACAACGACCGTGGTCACGAGCTGACTGATGTGGCTGCTAAGCGTCGTCTTCTTGCGGCGCGAGTTTCGACGCCTACCCTCACTTGGTTTTCACTTAGTGTACATTGTTCGGAATTGTCGGTACTTCGACACACAACACTAACGACGTCTTTACACTGGCGCGTTACGTCATGCCGGCGACGGCTGCACTTGCTGATGACAGGATTCCACGTAGATGATAAACGGTATCCCTCTTCACGGTTGAAATTAGTATGTTTTTTGATTTCAACCGCTTCTCGTACTATCCTGGAGTAATAGTGACGATCTGTGGAGAGGACCCGGGGTTGATGTAGCTCGATCCAGTGATTGGTTC
Organism: Anticarsia gemmatalis; assembly: GCF_050436995.1. Classification (NCBI taxonomy): domain Eukaryota; kingdom Metazoa; phylum Arthropoda; class Insecta; order Lepidoptera; family Erebidae; genus Anticarsia; species Anticarsia gemmatalis. The sequence continues at coordinate 11,352,757 of NC_134775.1, forward strand.
CTGCTTCCAACAAGTGCTCAGCTATCGCGGATTTGTTGACTTGCCGGTTCTTGACAGCTGCGATATGTTCCTTGACCCTTTCAGCTATTGTTCTTTTGGTCTGTCCGATGTATGAACTACCGCAGCTACAATCCACCTTGTAAACGCCAGGTGTCTGAAGAGGAATTACATCCTTTGGCGTGCGCAAATGGTTAGCTACTTTGGAGAACGGACTATATACAGTCTTTATGGAGTATTTCTTCAGTACTGTTCCAACTTTATCCGTTACTCCTTTTATGTAGGGCATAAAAGCTGGTACTCTGCTAACACCAGTCTGACATTCTTGCCTCTTCAGACGTCGTTCGGTTCTCCTGTATCCGTTTCGCTTAAGTACAGATCGTTGGCCTTTCTCGATGTCGAAGTAAAGGTGAGAAAAGATGGTACCTTGGGCCACACTGTTTACCGAAAACCGACACACACCGATAGGTATCTTCACGCGAATTCGCATCATCATCCGCGACACCTGCAATCCGTGGTGGCTTCGCTGACAACTAGAGCATACGACCTTTGTGACCCTGAACACCTAGACGGTGAACTCTCACACGTTCAGGAGGTACTTAAGCGAAACGGATACAGGAGAACCGAACGACGTCTGAAGAGGCAAGAATGTCAGACTGGTGTTAGCAGAGTACCAGCTTTTATGCCCTACATAAAAGGAGTAACGGATAAAGTTGGAACAGTACTGAAGAAATACTCCATAAAGACTGTATATAGTCCGTTCTCCAAAGTAGCTAACCATTTGCGCACGCCAAAGGATGTAATTCCTCTTCAGACACCTGGCGTTTACAAGGTGGATTGTAGCTGCGGTAGTTCATACATCGGACAGACCAAAAGAACAATAGCTGAAAGGGTCAAGGAACATATCGCAGCTGTCAAGAACCGGCAAGTCAACAAATCCGCGATAGCTGAGCACTTGTTGGAAGCAGGAACCAATCACTGGATCGAGCTACATCAACCCCGGGTCCTCTCCACAGATCGTCACTATTACTCCAGGATAGTACGAGAAGCGGTTGAAATCAAAAAACATACTAATTTCAACCGTGAAGAGGGATACCGTTTATCATCTACGTGGAATCCTGTCATCAGCAAGTGCAGCCGTCGCCGGCATGACGTAACGCGCCAGTGTAAAGACGTCGTTAGTGTTGTGTGTCGAAGTACCGACAATTCCGAACAATGTACACTAAGTGAAAACCAAGTGAGGGTAGGCGTCGAAACTCGCGCCGCAAGAAGACGACGCTTAGCAGCCACATCAGTCAGCTCGTGACCACGGTCGTTGTAATGCGATCGAAACGTCGGGCAGCAAATAAGGTATCCTAACCTTTAAATTTTCAATCGCGTATAAGACCCGTTGCATTATAATATTATAGGATCAAATATTTTTGAAATATCTGATAACAATGACCTCTTTGTGGCTCGTTTTATGTTTGATACATCTATATTGTTTTGAAACTGGAAATGATCTTCATATGAATGCCATCGCAGTCCCAAGGTCTTGGTTGATTCTTGATGTTGGAATTCAAATGCTTGATTAGTGTCCATGATGTCGTCACCCAAAATATCAGGTTTGTTCGACGACCATTTCCGCAGATGAAAACCTCCTGATTTCAGTAAATCACTGACGTCGGTTTTGAGCTTCTGGGCTTCGGGTATGCTATGATGACCCGCCAATAAGTCATCCATATAAAAACTTTTCTCAACGACAGCTGACGCCTCGGGGTACTTAGAACGTTCATCTTCCGCCAACCGCTTCAAGGTCATCATGGCCAGGAATGGTGCTTTGGTGCCATATGTTACCGTGGTTAGCTCGTATTCTTGCAACCTTTCTTTAGGTGAGAATCTCCATAAAATCTTCTGGTATTGTAGGTCGTCTTCATTGCAAAATATTTGCCTAAACATTTTCTCGATGTCAGCTGTCATCGCATACTGGTATTGTCTCCATCTCAAAACTATTGAAAATAAATCTTGTTGTAAATTGGGGCCACTGTACATTAAGTCGTTTAAACTATAGCCTGTGGACGTTTTTGCTGATGCATTAAAAACCACACGTAGTGCGGTTGTACTTGATTCCGGTCTAAGCACGCAGTGGTGAGGTAAAATGCAATCAGGTACATTCCGTGTAACACATTGACGCATATGACTAAGGTTAACGTATTCTTCGATAAATGACTTGTAATTATTTGCGATATTTGCCGATCTTGAAAATTGTTTTTCTAATTGATAAAATTGAGCTATTGCTTTTTTCTTAGATTCGCCCAAATTTTCTTTGATATTTGCCTTCAAAGGTAATCTGACAATATATCTGCCGTCCTTTCTTCTTATTGTTTCCGAGTTGTATTGCTATATGCATTGATAGTCCTCACTGGACATGTTGATGTTTCCATCAGCTACATCTTCGATTTTCCAAAAGTCTTGTATGTCTTGTATGTGATTCATCACAACGTTGCAATGGAATGATTTGACATTTCCACTCAATATCCAGCCCAGATGAGTTTGCTGCGCTACAGGTAGTGATTCATTTACTTTGATAATTTCGCTCATGAGTATTTGGGCAAATACGTCGGCACCCAGGAGCAAGTCGATGGGTCGACTTGTATAGAATTCTGGATCGGCCAGCTGAATATTCTTTAGGTGTGACCATGACGGTTGGGCGAATGTCTTATTCGGCAAGTGATGGAGTAGAGTGTTCATTATCACTGCTTCAGTTTGGAACTCGAACTCTGAGTACATAGATGCAACATGCAATAACATTAATTACGCCCTTGCTGTTTGTTTGATTAGAACCGATGCCAAATATAACCCCTTTGCATGCTTGACGTGGAAGGCGTAACATTTGAGCTGCATTTTCGCTTATGAGGGAAGCCTGAGAGCCTTGATCTATGAGAGCCCTCATAGTGTGATATGCTCCATTTGCTCCCTTGACCTTGATTAGAGCCGTAGCGAGTAAGACTTCAGAAACGTATTCATTTGCGACATGAGAGACATTGGCCCTCGGTTTGTGCTCCCGTGACGTAGATGGCGTTGGCAATCGTGTAGCAAGGTGTTATGAGTCTCGTGACATACCCGGCATTTTGCTTCAGAATAGCATTGGTTGTCTTTATGATCGAACAGGCAATTTTTACATAGTCTTAACCTTTGTACTGTGTCGCGCCTCGCTTCTGGCCTAGATTCTAAAAATGTTTTGCAATGGAATAAGCCGTGACTGTCACTGCACAGTGGGCGTTTTTGAGCCTTCATTGCAAAACTTTTTATTGTTGAATTGCGTATGAACGGTTGCTTCGAATCGTTTTTGTTATAATTATTGAATGATTTATTTTGTTTGGCGTAATTATGATTTTCGGCGTAATTATCCTTTTTATAGCTTGACGACGTTGGCGCTGATTTTGATGGATGCGTCTTGCGTCGAGATGACTCCAAAGCAGTATATTTGTTTTCAAGGAATTTCAGAAAATCAGCGATCTTGGGCAACTCTCGTGGGTTTTCTAGAGACAAGGCGTAATCAGCATTTGTTTGAGTGTCGAGTTTCTGCGTCAATAAGTGCACAATCAGTGGTTCCCATGGTGAGGGACTGAGCTTCTGTAGTGTGGTATGTAATTAATATGTATTTCAGTCGTAATAAATCACTCGTAGCGCATGGATGTGTTTTTAATTATTATCCTCACGACTCATACACGTCATGGCGACCCTGCCTTGCGCAAGCGCCTTTCGTCGCGTATCAGTTTACGGCTGTCGGTAGGCGAATCTTGCGGATTCAGCGGATTCCTGTGTGCCTCGGTGCACGAAGTTAGAACTTTTAATCATCGACGTTATAAAACACAATGACTTTGACTGCGATACGATACGAAGCTCTAACGTGTTCGGTCGAATTAAAGTTTCATCATGGGGAAATCCTATTCGAAAACGGAAGATCGAGAGGTGGTAATAGCACAAACTGCCTCTGGTGGCGACAACAGGACATCAGAGTCCAACGTTCACCTAAATAACATCCTGCTGCTGTCGGCCTTGGTACTTTTTGGCATCGTGTTTGTGGTTGTACTGCTTCGAAAAATACGGAAAAGGCACGAAAAATGGATTGGCGATCGAGTGGAGTCGGAATTTATAAGAAGAATGCGGTTGAGGTTGTCGGGGAGACGAGAACGCGATCGGGACGAGCCGAGAGACCAGCAGTGTGTATAGCCCAGCTGCCTCCTATCCAGCACGCCGGAACGGATATTTCTTTCAATGAATTGGCTTCGTGAAATGGAGTAAGACTTTTGTCCTTTTATTATTATTATTCGTCGTATTATGCAGTGAAAAAGCGCCGCGAGTGGAAAAAAAAAACATAAAATGTTGAAGTGCCGTAATTTTAATTTTTCGTTGTGTTGAAGGACACTCGTCTTCTACGAGAACATTAGTACAATAAGTTTAAAAATATATAATTATAAAATATATCTCTTATGCCGCTATATTGTTACTGACGTTATTGCGCGTCTGTTATTTTTTTACTTTTAATGATTATTAATTATGGTTTAAGGAATGTCACAAGGTTCATTATAACAAAAATCCAAGTATATACTTTTTTTTTAAGCATGAGCTTATTTGGTTGATTTTATGGAAAAGGATTTAGAGTATATTTTAAGTGAGTTAACTGATATAAAATTAAGCTTAAGAAAATTAGGTCCAAGTCGGAGGTTACAATATAAAAGTTTAGTTAATAAAAAAGTTCTCAAAGCTAAAGACCTTTATGCGTCATATAAAACTATTTTAAATATTTTTACACATAAAGACAGTGATTTGGAATTAGCTCATTATATTTACGAAGTTTTAAAAGAAAAAATAGAATGCGTTTATAATCAAATTTTGAGTTATAACATTGATTGTGACCTAAGTAATAGGGATATTTTCTTAAATATGGAGCGTTTTGATATAAAAACGGCTACATCACTTATCCCGGTGATGGATAATTCTGAAGTAATTACTGAGAAAATTATTGACTCGGTTGAGTTATACGATAGTTGTCTCAAGGATGATGAACAGAAAAAAATGTTGATTTCGTTTGTTTTGAAAACAAGATTAACTAAGAGTGCAAAGTTAAAGTTAAAATCCGAATATAGCGATGTGGGAAGCCTTGTTCGGGATATTAAAACGTATTTATTGACGAAAAAGTCAGCCAATTCTATTCTTTTACAATTAAATAATTTATCTCAGAACAATATGTCTATATGTGAATATGGAAATAAATTATCAGATTTATTTATAGGTCTCACTATTGCACAAGCGGATGGTAATGAGAAGGCATGTGAAATATTGAGACCGTTGAATGAGAAACTTGCCATTAAAAGATTCTCTGATGGATTAAGAAATAGGCGTTTAAGCACGATAATTTCAGCACGTGATTATTCTGAACTCAAAGATGCAGTTCGCGCAGCTGAGGATGAGGAGCTGGCGCAGCCTTCAACTTCCAACGGTATTTTCAACGCTAGAGGTAAGTTTAATAATAGATTTTATAATAATCCAAGTAGAAATACGATGTTTGGAAATAATTGTGGCCGAAATGGTTTTCAATACCGTGGACGAAATTTTGGGAACCCGAAACATAACGTGCAACAATCACGTTTCAATACTCAACCTCGTGGAGGGTACACATTTTATAGGGGTAACAGTAACAAATTTTCGAATTTTAGGGGTAACAATAGATTTCCTGATAATAGAGGTAATCGTGGTAGACGTAGTCAGAACAGAATATTTTCGGCTCAATCAAGCTCATCTACCACTGATAATGATAAAATATTAGAAGAAAATCAGTTTTTTCGGTCCTAAATACATATTATGATATTTTAACTTGTAATGAAAATGTTCGATACGTTTATTTTAATATTAATGAAGCCAGGTGTTCATGGTTACTTGACACCGGCGCGTCTATTTCCGCTGTTTCTAAGAAGGTGTTATCAGAAAGCATTCCCGTGCATGAAGATTATATTGTTATAAATGGTATAGGTGGTAAAATACACTCCAAAGGTTATGTTTTTCTTACATTACATACTTCGGATGGTCATTGTTTTTAACATAAGTTTTATTTATTTGATTATTTACCATGCAAATCGGATGGTATAATTGGGTTAGATTTTTTGATTAATTTTAACTCGCACATTAATTTAGAAAATAATACATTAATTTTGCAAAACGAAAACGAGTGTTGTGTACCTCTTTTCACACCAGCCTCTGTTTTTTATAATTATTTGAATATTCCAGCGAGGAGTGAATCTATTCATTATATTCGACTTGATAGTAATGCCACTGATGATTGTGTTGTTTTGCCCAAAGAATTACAGAACGGTTTATATTTAGCTGCTGCAATTGTGAAACCAGTCAATAACATTATTCCAGTTAGAATACTGAATACGAAGGAAGAGACAGTTAACATACCTTCTTTTCAACCTGAATTACATTCATTATGTGACTATCAAATATGTGAGTTTAGTCGGTGTAAATCCAATGCAAATCGATCAAAGCTTTTATTATCGTTATTAAAATTGGATCATATACATTCTAGTGAACGTGAAACAATAGAAGCTATTTGTCCTAAATACAGTGACATATTTCATTTACCAGGTGACAAACTTACAACTGCTAAGTCATGTGAACATAAAATTTATTTAAAACCAAATGTAAATCCTGTTTATATTAAACCCTATAGATTGCCACATAGTCAGAAACATGAAATTGCTAGGCAAATAAAGCAAATGTTAGAAGATGATATTATAGAGGAAGCTCAAAGTGATCGGTCCAGCCCTATTTTACTGGTACCAAAAAAGTCTGAAGATAGTAGTAAAAAATGGAGATTAGTAGTAGATTATCGTAAACTAAATGATGTTATTCAGGACGATAAATTCCCATTGCCGAATATAACTGACATTTTAGAATCACTTTCTGGAGCTGTTTACTTCACACATTTAGATCTTAGCCAATCTTACTATCAGGTTAGCCTAAACCCAGATTCAAGAAAATTTACTGCTTTCACAACTAATACTGGTCAATACCAGATGAAAAGAATGCCTATGGGTCTTAAGACCAGTCCAAGTTCTTTTGCAAGGGTAATGACAGTTGCTATGTCAGGACTAACGTACGAAAAATGCTTCCTGTACCTGGACGATTTGATCTGCGTCGGCAGAAATTTGAGTACACATAACAAAAATTTAATAGATATTTTTGAAAGACTTAGGAAAGTTAACCTAAAATTGAACCCAAACAAGTGTCATTTTCTTAAAAAAGAACTATTATATTTAGGTCATATAGTATCAGCTGAAGGCATAAGGCCAGATAAAGAAAAAACTAAAATCATTGAAAATTACCCTACACCCAAAAACACTGATGATGTAAAACGTTTCCTTGCATTTTGTAACTATTATAGAAAATTTATCAAAAATTTCGCTGTACTTTCAATTCCATTGAATGCATTATGTCGTAAAAATGTTCCGTTTATTTGGTCTGAGAAATGTGAAAATTCGTTTAAATTGCTAAAAAAGGCTTTAATGTCACCAACTGTTCTGCAGTACCCAGATTTTTCTGACGAAAATAAATTCATATTACAAACAGATGCTTCTGGCATTGCTGTTGGAGCAGTACTTTGTAACAAAGATATGCGCCCTGTCGCATATGCAAGTCGACCCTTAAATAAAGCCGAAAGAAATTACCCTACAATACAAAAAGAATTAGTTGCGATTGTATGGGGAATTAAATATTTCAGACCCTACCTTTTTGGCAGGAAATTTACAATAATGACAGACCACAAACCATTATTATATTTGTTCGGAATGAAAGATCCATCAAGTAGACTATTAAAGTTTAGACTGACTTTAGAAGAATATGACTTTGACATAGTTTATATTAAGGGTAAAAATAACGTTGTAGCCGATGCATTGTCTAGAATTTCTATGACCTCTGAAGAATTAAAATGTATTAATGAAAAAGTATGTGTTATGACAAGAGCACAAAAACGTAAATTAGAGGATAATTTAGGAAGTAGTTACACTCCAATCACCAATAATAACACTGACTATCGGCCTGATCAACCGAGAATCGTGGAATTATTGAGGATTCTGAGTGACGCTGTAGAAATGATTTTAGTCAAAGGTAACCAATTAAACAAGATAAGAAGTGAAAAAAGTCTAGATGTAGAAACCGAGTGTTTTGCATTATCTCGTAGTAAGAAAATAATATACGTAAACCTTGATTTCAAAGCACAATATACGCGAGACGTTTTTGTGAAGAAATTAAGTCAATTATGTAAAAATATTAACGTCGACGAAATATGTATAATAAAAGAAGATAATAACGCGTTATTTATAAAAAATCTAATTGAAGAAATTAAGAATAAGGATAAATGGACCGGTCCACGTATTTGTATTTTGCGAGGTGTTGAACGAATTATCGATGACAATGATAAACGATTTATCATTAATGACTATCATTTGTTACCGACCAGTGGTCATGCTGGTATACGTAGAATGATCAATAATGTAAAAAGGAGATATTACTGGCCAGGACTTGACAAAGACGTTACTAATTTTGTGAATAAATGTGAGCAGTGTCAAAAAACTAAATATTGTCGTAAGACTAAAGAACCAATGGTGATAACAACCACTGCCTCATATGCTTTCGAAAAAATATTCTTAGATTTAGTTGGGCCCTTAGATAAGGATATAGATAATAATAATTATATACTCACACTACAGTGTGAATTAAGTAAGTTCATTGAGGCTTATCCTCTTCAAAATAAAGAAGCAGTTACGGTAGCTAGATCTTTTGTTAACAATTTTATATTAAGATTCGGAATTCCAAAAGTTATAGCGACAGATAAAGGTACCGAATTCATGTCATCGACGATGACTGAGGTTTGTACGCTTTTAGGTATTACAAAACTAAATTCCACTTCTTACCATCACGAATCGATTGGTTCGCTTGAAAACACACACAAACATTTAAACTCATTTTTAAGAATACAGTGTGACAATGTTCCTGAAACTTGGAGCCACTGGCTTCCGTTTTGGTGCTTTTCTTTTAATAATACAGTACACTCTTCTACCAAATATGCTCCTTACGAATTGGTCTTTGGTAAACCCTGTGACATTCCGAGTAGATTAAGTCGTTGTGTTGAACCTTTGTATAACACTGATAATTATAGTTTAGAATTAAGATATCGTTTGCAAGTAGCACAAAGAGATGCTAAAAATAATTTGATTAAAAGTAAGGAATTGAGAAAATTTAATTATGACAAAAATGTCAATAAGGTGTTTTATAAAAGCGGTGACTTAATATAATTAAAAAACGAAACTGCAAATAAATTAGATTCTTTGTTTACTGGACCATATATTGTTATTGAAGATCAAGAACCTAATGTAAAAATAAATAAAAACAATAAAATAGAAATTGTCCACAAAAATAGAACAAAATTGTTAAAAGTATAAACTCTAAATTGTTTTCATTTGTATCTTTGTTATATTATACAGGTATGTTCTTATGTTACAATGTAAATTCATTGTATTGTATTTGATTTATTGATAAAAAAAAATGTATGTATTTCATTTTTTTTTTCCTTAGTACCCCTATGGTGTAGTGTGGTATGTAATTAGTATGTATTTCAGCGTAATAAATCACTCGTAGCGCATGGATGTGTTTTTAATTATTATCCTCACGACTCATACACTTCACTTCTTTATGGCATTAACACATTCATTGACAACATCGAACATGTTCTTAATATGCGTGTCAGATGGTGTATGCATAATTGGTATTGATAGAAGTACGTCTACGTGAGAACTGAATATGCGCTTATAATTGCTGTACCGATGCTCCAGTATGTCCCAGCAAATTTAGTAATTTTCTGAGCTGATATCCAAGTGTTGCACTATCCTTTCTGCTTCACCTTTCAGTTTCCCCTTCAAAAACTGCATCTTCTGGGCGTTAGACAATGACTTGTTAGTGTGAATAGCCTTGTTAAATAGGTCTTTAAAAGAAGTCCACTTGCTATAGCTTCCATTGAAGAATGGAATGTCTAGCTGAGGTGTACTCTTTTCTCTGTGCACTACTGAACCCATCTTGATATTGATAGACCGTTTCACCATGGACCACCGTGCTTCAACTGTTTTCAGGATGTCTTGGAATTCCCATTTTTCAGAGAGGCCTTCTATGTCTACATTCGAGATGGTACGGGATAACGCTTTGAAGTTGCTTTTTTATTTGCGCAGCATGTCTTCTAGCTTGCTGTCATTTCCTCGGGAAACAGTGTTTCTGAATGATTTGCTCTCCGCTTTGCTGTTTGCTTGATCGGGATCAACTGCCGCTCGCTGATCTTTAAATTTTTGTTTGTCTTGATCTTGAGACTCCGTTATACAAACCGATGGCTTGCTCGGGGTTCGATCTTCCACCTGAAGATCACTCGCAGCACTAAACTGAGATATTGTTTCTCGAGCTTCGTTGTAAAACGTCTTTGCCTTATGATAGACGTTGTCCGTGAAATACCTATATCCACGGTCGTCAAACTTGCACAATTGCAAATGATTCGACTGAAACTCGTCCCAGTAAGAGTCCAATGTTTGCAATCGTTTTCTGATATATGGAAGTGTCTTACGACCAGATGAATCTTTTTTGAAGTTACTAAATAGCTGCTCCATAGCCCCGATGGTTTGATCTTGATTGGCTAAAAGATCCTCCATGGTTGCACTCATTTTGATTGTTTAATTATTAGATCTGAATTGATATTCTGTTTTACTTACTTCTTGACTGCTTTACCAGGTTGCTGATGATTTAAACTTTCTGTGATATGTGCGTGTCGTCTCAATTCGCCTGGTGAGACCCGCTTGTGGGAGGCCAGGGAACCGATTCGCTACCACAAAAAGAGTATCCGGCTCGAAGGACCAAAAAGATGTAGGGTGTTTGCTGTCTGTTCACCACACAACTTATACTTGTTGGATTGACTGATGAATAATATTTGATTGATACGAAGTTCGAGATTGAAAATTATTTATTGATATAATTTGAGTGCCAACTAAGCGAAATTAATGATATGTGTGCACTGAATGTAAAGCGCCACGGCTCACGTAAAGTGCTAATAAGTCAGAAACAAATTATTGTGCATTGCTTGCACTGTACAATATCACTGAACATATACATATCTGCACATTAAATACCCGGACACTAAAAACAGAAGAGAGCCTCAAAGAACTAGAAATAGCCATATCCAAGATAAAATGGGACATAATGGGCATCAGCGAGATGAGAAGGCCAGGAGAAAGGATAGAAGAGAGGACAGACTTTATCATGTTTCACAAAGGAGAATACACCGGTCAAAAAGGAGTAGGTTTTCTCATTAAATCTGAACTGAAGAAGAACATTATCGGATTTGAGGGAGTTTCTGACAGGATTGCGATAGTTAATTTAAAATTTCCGGGTTACAATAAAAACTGGACCATCTTCCAAATATATGCCCCAACAGAACAAGCGGGGAAAGCAGACATAGAATATTTCTATGAGAGTATCTCTGAAGCAATAAAGCCACACTATAGCAACAATATAATAATCATGGGTGACTTTAACGCACAGGTTGGAGAAAGGCAAACAGGAGAAGAATCCTCAATTGGCTTAAAACCAATAAATTCTCTAGTGACTTAAAAAGTAAACTTAATAATAACAATTTAATAAGCCACATAGAACTGCCGACACGGATGAATTCGTGCTTGGATTTAGTAGTTAGTAATTTGAATGATACCAAAGCTTCACTTCATTATTTAACTCTGTCAGACCATGAATCAGCACAATCACTGACATTTAACATAGAAGCTAGACAAAATTACAAACAAAAATCTAGCTATTGGTTTAAATATATAAGGGATCTAAGCACAGAAAACATTGATAAGTTTAAATATTGTATGTCAGAATTACTTTTAATGAAATTTATAGTTGTACCAATACAAATGAAGCATTTAATTCTCTACACGATACAATAACATTATTTTATAAGCTTTGTTTTCCAGTCATTAGGATAAAAAATTCCCACAAACAAGTTAAAAATAGGTACTTAACAAAAGGTATTAAAAATGCTGTATAAAAAAGAGAACCTTATATCTAAAGTACCACTTATATAGACATAATAAAAAAAATAATAAAACTATTTACAACAACTACACAAGAATTTTAAGAAAATGTATTTACAAATCACAACAGATAAATAGTTTAAGATAATATATTAATAACTCCAAGAACGCATGTAAAGCATAATGGCAGTTAATTAAAGAAAATATAAATAATTCAACAGCCATTTCTGAAATAGAATGTATTAAAAGTGATAATAAATTATACGATAATCCTAATGAAATATGTGAGTTATTTAATAATTATTATATATCCTTAACTAATAATGAAACACAAAATACTAGTACTATTAGCTCATTTATTTCTCCAAATCCTAAAAGTATATTTCTGACCCCATTAGATGATATTGAAGTACATAAAATAATTAAGCATCTAAAAAATACAAACTCAACAGGTTATGATGAATTAAACACCAAAATATTAAAAATATGTGCTCTGAATTTAGTGCCTCCCCTTACTTACGTAATAAATTTGTCTTTATCCGAAGGTGTATTTCCAAATAGGTTAAAAATGTCAATAGTAAAACCGCTTTACAAAAAAGGAGCAAAAACGGATATGAGTAATTACCGTCCCGTAACGTTAATCCCAATGTTATCAAAGGTGTTTGAAAAGGTAATGTACATAAGAATGGAAGATTTCCTAACTTCCTGTGATATTCTTAAAAAAGAACAGTTCGGTTTTAGGAAAAATAGCTCGACTTCTCTAGCATGCTTTCAGCTAGTCAAGCAAATCACGGAAGGATTAAATGAGAAGTCTAAAATTGGTTGTGTATTTCTGGACATGACCAAGGCATTCGACTTTGTCTGTCATAAAATACTGTTATCCAAGCTATCTTCTTACGGTATACGGGGTATCGCAAATGATTGGGTAAAAAAATATTTAGAAGTTAGACAACAATGTGTTGAAGTAACTAGAACTAATAACTTTCAACAAACCAACTCAAGATCTGACTTTAAAGTAAATAAATTTGGCATCCCACAAGGTAGTATATTAGCTCCGCTTCTTTTTCTTATATACATAAATGACCTTCCCGATGCAATAAATCAAAATTGTATAGGTATTATTTGCTGACGATACAACCCTAATCATTAAAAGTAACAACAAAGAAAATCTAGAAACTGAAATGAATAACGCTATAAGTACTGCTATAAAATGGCTAGAACAGAATAATTTAAAAATAAACATAACAAAAACTAATGCAACACAATTTCAAACACATAACTCACTTACATTAGATTTAGACATCCATCACAATAATGATCAGCTCCCTATCACTAATAATTGTGTATTTCTAGGTATAACTATAGACCAATACTGCAGTTGGAAGCCGAGAGATATAGAGAAAATTGTCAACAAAATAGATCGGTATATTTATGTATTAAATAGAATAAGACAAACAGTTAACCAAGAGGCCGCAATGTCTGCCTACCATGCCTATGTATCCTCTATCCTAAGATACGGAATAATAATTTGGGGTAACTCCGTAGATATAGATAGAGCTTTTAAAGTTCAAAAAAAATGTATACGAGCTATATGTAATTTAACCTTTTTAGATAGTTGTAAACCGCACTTTATAAATCTGAAAATACTTCCACTGCTTTCTCTATATATATATATGAAATATGTATATTTGTAAAAAAACATAATTATTTATTCGAAAGTTTTGGAGATAAAAATAATAGTAAATCTAGGCATAAGGATAGATTATGCTTACCACAAATAAGACTAGAATTATATAGAAGAAACGTTTATTGTATGTGTATTCGAATATTTAATAAGTTACCACAGAGTCTAATAGAGCTACCGTTTCTAATGTTTAAAAAACGTCTATTTAAATTGTTATTATGTAAATGTTATTATAGTGTTAAGGACTTTTTAGAGGTTAAGATAGAAATATTATAAACAAGTACTTAGTTATAAAATTTGTTAATATTTGCACGCCACATGTGGCAGAATATGCGCTCTTTAATTTATATTACCATCTTTAAACACCATATTTGAGCAAATAAATTATTTGATTTGATTGATTTGATTTGGGAAGTTTGGGCACGGTAAAAGAAGCCAAAACGGACGGAAACTAGTAGAATTCATGATGGAAAATAACCTCATTTTAATGAACTCATGTTTCTACAAAAAAAAAAAACAAATGGACATGGTCCTCCCCAGGAGCAAAATTCAAAACTGATATTGACTTTATTATAACCAACAAAGCAAGCGCGTTCTCAGATACCAACATAGTTAAAAACCTCAACTTTAACACAGACCATCGCATGGTAAGAAGCTGCCTTAGCCTAAACCAACCCAAAAGATCCAGGAAAACCCTAATAAATAATAATAAGCTGTATCAAACATCAATAAACAGTCAAACCACCAATCTCCACACAACCGATTCACTCAATGATATCATTACCTCCAATGCAGAAATGGGGATCAGATACAGGAGATTACTAAACAAATTGAAAGAAATGACAGTCAGCAAACCCAGAAGCAAAGAAAGCTATTTAAGCAAAGAAACTCTAGAAATAATAGAAGAAAGAAGAATACTAATCTATGCTAATATTATAAAGCTGAAGAGTTTGTTTGTTTGTTTGTTTGAACGCGCTAATCTCAGGAACTACTGATCCGATTTGAAAAATTCTTTCAGTGTAAGATAGCCCATTTATCGAGGAAGGCTATAGACTACATATCATCACGCTACGACCAATAGGAGCAGAGTACCAGTAAAAAAAGTTACACAAACGGGTAAAATTATGACCCATTCTCTCTTATGTGACGCAAGCGAAGTTGCGCGGGTCAGCTAGTATCAAATAAAGGGGACAAAGAAAGACGTCAAAAAATTGCTAACCTTAGCAAAGATATTAAGGAAAATATGAGGAAAACTCAATAATTATAACTGTAAAAGATGAAGAAACATATGAAACAATAGTAAATAATACATTAAAAAACATAATAACATGGTTGGATTTAAATAATTTACAAATTAATATAGGAAAAACTAACATTATTAACTTTAAAACACAAAGAAGTAATTACAAAGAACTTAATATAACATACAATAGCCAA
Source organism: Anticarsia gemmatalis (assembly GCF_050436995.1). Taxonomy (NCBI): domain Eukaryota; kingdom Metazoa; phylum Arthropoda; class Insecta; order Lepidoptera; family Erebidae; genus Anticarsia; species Anticarsia gemmatalis. The sequence continues at coordinate 11,367,985 of NC_134775.1, forward strand.
AATATTAATCAATTACAAAGTACCTCATTCTTAGGTATTATTATTGACCAACACTTAAAATGGTCTGAACATGTTGACAACATCTGTAAAAAAATAAACAAATTTGTATTTGCCTTAAAAAAAGTTAAAGAAACCACGATTTGTGATGAGGGCCCTTGTTATGAGGACACATGTTGCAGTTTAGAGGGTATGCCCGCCCTTCTATCGGAATTTGCACATAGCCCCGCACTCCACCCTGGGTGCTGGTGTATGCATAATGCGCATACGCACCACTCCCATCGTCGTGAGCCGGGGCGATCACATAACGATTCCGATAAGTGTGTTACAATAGGGAATTACATACAAATAATACTGATGAGCTCGAGTTGATACGGTGACGACCCGTTTCCGAGTTGATACGTATGCTTACGACCTTAAATCAACTTCAGAGTGGTCGTTTCACAATCAAAATTGCTTTAGATAGTTTATTCTAGCAAAATCAATCATTATTTATGTTTTACAGCACTTTCAGAAATGAATAAATGTTTGAATATTATGAATCTTCAAACCTGTATAACTCGGTTCAAAGCGATCCTACCGGTTTTGTGCAATACTAACTATTGCTTCAAATGGCTAGTTCTATCGATATATGCCACTTTTTTTTGTTGGCCGGCACTTTGAAAAAGGCCCAAAAATGTATGGAGCCTGGATGATCTCCTTTGTAAAATGTAATACTCATCTTTTTGAACAAAAAAATAACACTAATAAACGAACAGTCACACATTCATATTTTAAACTACCAGTACCAAGACTTGAAATGATCGGACATAGTTGTGTGTATATGGCGCCATTAATCTACAACTCTTTACCGAAAAATATAATTGAATTGCCATTTAAGAAATTTTGTATCTGTCTACATAAATGGTTAGTTCAGGAATGTTTCTATTCAGTTAACGACTTTCTAAAAAAATACGGATCTCAATCTTATCACTTCAATAACATTTTATAAATATATTATTTTTATATTGTCTTCTAGTTAGGAACTATCTATGTACAGATGTACATAGATAGTTCCTAACTAGAAGAGACTGTGATAATAATAAAAGAATATATTAGATATTAAAGTATGGATTAATGTAAGTTTTAGAAATATGTAGATACGCTTAATGCGTGCTTAATATTTGCATGTCATCTTCATGACAAAATATGTGATACCAACTAATTTATATTGTAAACCACCTGTTGTACTATATTTTCTGCAAATAAATCTAATTTGAATTTGAATTTGAAGACCGCAAGGAGAAAAGAAACAGAGTTTTGGAAGAAAGTATAAAAAGAACAGGAGGAACCAAAAAGGCAATGAAACAACTAAGCGAACAAGGGAAAGAATGGCTATCGAAACTAAAGTAACGCGAATCTTACTGAACTAATCGACTATCAATACAGAAACTAGCCACTGATTATTACCGCCGACTGTATTCTGATAAATTCGAATTAGGGCTAGCCACAACTTCCGAAGTATACGAGACAAATGGAAACGAAGTAGATAAAGTGCCAGAAATCTTTGTTTCAGAGGTAGTCAAAGCAATAAAGTCCCAAAAACTGGAGAAAGCCTCAGGGCCGGACCAAATACCTAATGAAATGCTCAAGGGAACCTTAAAAGAAATCAGTCCTGTGCTGACACAACTCTTCAATGAAATCTTACAAACAAGGCGAATTCCAAAAGAATGGACGGAGTGCCACATAATCCTACTACATAAAAAAGGCCCTAGAGACGAGATTGGGACCTACAGGCCGTTCTTGATTATGCCGATGTCAGCTATCTTGATCTTACCGAGGACCAACTGAATAAACTTGAGCGACTTCAAAACTTCTTTATTAGATTCATATTTGGTTTACGCAAATATGATCATATATCTGAATACAGACATAAGCTCAAGTGGTTACCCCTACGTTCACGCCGGAATGCTCACATTCTCTCTCTTCTGTACAATGTATTGTTTAATCCCTTAGCACCCCCATATCTTAAAGAACGTTTTGATTTCTTGCATGACACACATTCTAGACTCCTGCGATCATCAGAAAACTTAAGATTGAAGATGCATTCCACAAGATTTCTTGATAAATCATTTTCTGTAGAAGCTGTGCGATTGTGGAATGCACTACCAGTATCAATACGACGCGCTCAATCCCTGCCCATCTTTAAAGAACTTGTCAAGGAACACTACCTATCGCTACACAATTAATTATTTATTTAATGTATATGTTACTGTAAAAGCCCGAACGATGGTAAATCCTAAGATTTTCCGGTATAACCTAAGATTTACCAACTCGCAATGGTAAAAGTCCGAAAAATTATTTTATTTCGAACTTTTATCTATATTCACTTGATGATATCGAGATGTCGCCGGAGCCCCGCTTCGCGGGGCTCCTCCTTCTGGGTGGTTAAAAAAAAATAACCACGAAGGCTAAGGTGGGAGCTTCGCTTCGCTCGCTCCCACCTTAGCCTTCTAACCTAACCTACCCATGTCGCTATGCCCAAAACTCCTTCTTTATAACTATGTCACAGTATATAATTATACCGTGAAATAGTTATAAACATAGTTATGAAGGAGGATTTTTTTATATATCGTAACATAGTTTTTAAACTCTGGCTTGTTCGGACTTTTACCATTGAGAGTTGGTAAATCTTGGGTTTTACCGGAAAATCTTAGGATTTACCACAGTTCGGGCTTTTACAGTAACATATATATGTATTTGGTATGTATTTTTAATATTATTTATGTATCTTTCATATATTTATGTATATATTCCACTATTATATATATGTCATTATTTACGTTTAATTAATATATTTTCCTAATACTCTTAGGAACTGCCCTCTCTCGTTTCATTCTAATGCATTAATCTCTCCATCCAATGGTTGCCTGGAAGAGATTGCCACTGTGTGATAAGGCCGCCATTTGTACTACCATCTTAATTTTATTTTGTTTTTTTTTATTCATGTCTATTCTTTTTCTTGTATCTTCTTTTTTATTTTATGTATTCAGTACAATAAAGAGTATTTTCACTTTCATTTCATTTACAGGCCAATCTCTCTAATATCAAACATATATAAAGTATTTGCCAAGGTAATCCTGGAAAGAATATCATTAACACTAAGCGAAAACCAACCTATAGAGAAGGCAGGATTCAGAAAAGACTTTAGCACAATAGACCACATCCACACAATAAAACAGCTGATACAGAAGTATAACGAATACAATAAAAAAATCTACCTGGCGTTTATAGATTATTCAAAGGCATTCGATAGCCTCAGGCACCAATACATATGGCGCAGCCTTGAACAACAAGGGATCAATAGCAACTATATAGAAATACTTAAGAGTATATACAAATCTAGCAAAGCTAGTATTAAATTAGAATCAACAGGTGAATTATTTCCTATCAAAAAGGGCGTACGCCAAGGTGATCCTCTCTCCCTTACGCTATTTAACGCCGTACTCGAGTATATTTTTAGACAGCTGAACTGGGACCACTTGGGTCTGAACATAAATGGAGCTCGCCTTAACCACCTGAGATTTGCCGATGATCTAGTGCTCCTTGAAGAGAATCCAGCAGCAATAGAAAAAATGATGCTGAGTCTAGCAAATAAAAGTAGAGAAGTTGGCCTGGAAATCAATGTCAGTAAAACAAAATTGATGTCAAACTCAAGCGAAACAGATGTTATTATAGATGGCAACAAGATCGAATATGTCAAAGAATATACTTACTTAGGACAGATAATATCCCCTACAGAAGAAATGACAAAGGAAATAAACAGGCGAATAGCCCAAGGGTGGAAGAGATACTGGTCACTGAAGGAAATAGTGAAAAGTAAGAATCTAGGGAATCACATAAAAAAGAAAACATTTGAGACCTGTATTCTACCAGTACTAACTTATGGCTGTAAAACTTGGTCAACAACACTTCAACACCGGGAAAAGCTAGCCAACGTGCCATGGAAAGAAGCATGCTAGGTTTAAAAATCAAGGACAGAGTCAGGAACGCAGACATAAGATCAACAACAAAACTCACAGACATTCTTACCCGGATAGATGTTCAAAAGTGGAGATGGGTTGGACATTTATTGCGCAACCCCATTAACAAATGGAGCAAGCAAGTCACCCTTTGGCAACCAAGGGACGGCAAGAGAGGTAGGGGCCGTCAAATCAGGAGATGAGAAGATGACTTAAAACAGACAGCGGGACCATTCTGGTTGAGAGTAGCAAGAGATAGGACCCATTGGAAAGAATTGGAGGAGGCCTATGCCAAAAGGCACACCGAGCTTAGGGACTTTCTGTAACCCTATGTTCAGGAATAAAAGGCTATTATTATTATTATGTCTTTTGTATATCTCGGGACTATGGAGTCCCGGACATTTGGAAGGCATGCGTGGGGCCGAAGCCAACACGTAGAGGCCCTTTTTAGACAGCTTTAATCTATCAATAATGTGTGGTGTCACAATCTGGTGATTATCCCTGTTTACACTATAAAATGCACCCAAGGATAATCACCGGACTGTGCGGAACTATGGCAAAACTAATGGGAAAAAACTACTCGGGCTATGGGGATGGGGTGCTGATGGACTGGAAAACTATGTATCTACGGGGACTATGGCGCCTGCCTATAACAATGTAAAACACGTATAAATGGCAGGCGGAGACTCGCCAACTCACAAACTGGGCCACCCTAAACAAGTCGCATAAATAGCAACAAGGGGGCAACAGGGACGTGAGCGGCTGAAGGACGGAGAGGCCTCGCTGGACGTTAAACTCAGATCACTTGCTCCCTGAGGGTCCGGCATCACTGGCCCACTAGCCACTTACGCTCAGCATCCGTCCTCCGAACAGAGTGGGAGCTCTGCTCTCGCGACTCCACTCTGGACGGCCAATGAAGGCAAGCCAGAGGCGGGGGACCGCTTCCTCGTCAGTTTTCACTCCGACCAGCCAACTAAGGCAAGCCGGAGATGAGGAAGGGTGACTTCCCCCTGGAGCACTCAGGTACCGCGGGGTCGCTACTCCCCGTCACCTCGCCTCGAGGTGCCCTGCGGGCTTATTATTATTATTATTATAAATACTAATAATACGACCTCACTAAATGAGTGCGCGGAGACGACTGCCGCGCCGGACTATCGCAGGCGTGCGCCTGACTACACAATGCAGCGTCAGCAGTGTCCTTTACCAAAATTTTATTTGTAAAATTTTAACATTGATAATACATATTGGTTAAGGTGTCCCTTAAATTTTTATTTCGATATTTTTTTACGCATACCTTCTTAAATGTTTCGTAATAACCCCATATTGTCTGGGAAAAAAGAATTAGTTGGATTTATAAACGATAACCCGTGCCGACTTGCTTTTTTTAACTTTTCCATACAAGTTGCGCATGTACTGCGCTGTGACTTGTAACCACATGCTCTATTTGCCATTGCATACGTGATTTTTATGACTATTAATGCTCTAATGTTTAGTGCGTAAACATGACGGAGAAATTACAAAGTGATAAGCAAAATATTTTTCATATCGGATTGCCTAGCTTATATGGTACAAAATCACCATCTTATTGACAAGTTCTCTAAGTCCTATTTTATGATATTCGTGTGGATATGATACATTGACTGTTAGTGAAAGTGCAAATCTTGTGATTAGAGAGTGCATCATATACGGGGAAAAAGCAAGAATTCCAAGAAAGGCATTTCCTAACTGCTGAAACTGAAACTGGTTGATTTATATCATATTTGGAGGGAGTTGCAAAAAATTTTTAGGAAAGCTCATGTATGTTAGAGGCTGATAAATTATTTTAAGTGAAGAAAAGGTAGCCAGGTCGACCGGGATGCTTAAGTGGAAAACATGAAGCTAAGGCTGTTTCAACAGCTTTCCTGGACTGACACCTTCACGACAAAGAGCAAATTATGTGCTGCAACACAACAGCTTCCAATACGGGCCGTTTCAATGGAGCTTGTGCTATTTTGGAGCAAACTTTAGGAAGATAATTGTTGCTTTTTATTTGTCGTTATCATGTTTATGAATTAGTCCTAAAAGCAGTCTTTGAAACTTAGCTTAATCAATTTGCACCACGGAGGCAGTCAAGAAAAGTAGTGTGCGAAGGCTATGGGTTTCTTAATTTCCGTACACAATGACAGTCCTTAAAGTAATCTCCAATTCACAGTAAACTGATGTAAAAGACTAAAGGCCTAACCCCCGGAAAATAAGTAAAAACTATGTATTATTTTTATTGATATATTTAGCAGTAATAGCCGAGTGGTTTAAGTTGGCACTTCCCACGCAAGTAGTCGCAGGTTCAAACCCGAGGCAACACACCAATGACTTTTCGAAGTTATGTGTGTATTAGAAATAATTATCACATGCTCTAACGGTTAAGAAAAACATCGTGATGAAACCTTGCATGCCTAAAAATTGTTTAATTATAATAAAACATTTATTGAGGGCATGCAAAGTCCCCAACCCGCACATGGCCAGCGTGGTGGACTCAAGGCCTAACCCCTCCCTCATTACGGGAGGAGACCCTTGCCCAGCAATGGGACATTAATAGGTTAAATTTATTTATTTATTTTATTTATACCACACATTTATTTCTAGAGAATCCGCACGCTAAAGATTAATGAAACATTCTTATGAGCACTAGTTATTTTTACCTGTGAAAATTACTAGTAGCCCAGGTATTTCGATGTTAAGAAAGTATAGAAGCTTAAAGAAGAATCGTATATGAGAGTAATAAATAATACTGCTAAAAAGGTTGTTAAATTATTGCAAGATTTTAACGGACTTATCACGGCTGAAGAAGAGTAAATACAGTTATTGCTGTGCTCTGTCCAGCAACATAGAAAATTGTATCCGGACTGTAAAAAAACTACTTTCATAAGAAGTGACTCTGCCGGATTGGCTGGATTGTTTTTAATTTTATGTTTCTAATTAAAATTAATGTTTATCTTTTTTTTTTTCTTTATATTCACTTAAATAATTGGATTTAAGTGATTTTATAACAATCCAAAATTTTTAAACGAAGCACGTTTTTTACTAAGCTTGGAAGGTCGGTCGGCACTGGTTGTAGTTATGCTAGATTGATATAATTTTATATTTAAGTATCTTATAGCATTAGTAAAAAAAATAGATGGAATGCATTTCAAAATTCGATTTTTTTTTGTCATTTAAGGGACACCCTAATATTGGTATAAGAAAAATAAACATTAAACAAATCATGAAATAACAACCAGCAAAACCATAGTGTACTTATTTCGCTTACTCTGCGTTCTGACTAAGAATAACAATTCTGACACTTGATATCATGACCGCTGTATGAGCTCTAGTAATATTCCAAGTAATGATAAACAATGACTTCATTATTATAAAACACCATAGCAAGAACAAATTGTAACACATTAGCTAAATTATTTCAAAAACAAATAATATATATTATACACTAACACAAGCCAAAAATATCCACGATCATTTTCCGCGATCCTTTTTTGCGATTCCTTTCCGCGATCCTTTCGTTTAACTGGGCCGTACTAAGGTAAGACAGGGTGCACCATCCAACACTGAGCGGTATCTATCCTCGCTTCCAAGTGTGATGAGTTGCTTTGACGCGTGCACTGGTCCATAGAGTGCCACCGCCGGTTCCTCGTCGTCTACCGTTCTCGGAGCTTGCTGCGTAGTGTCGTACGCCTCTCCGGAATATCCTCGCATAAGCTGCCTATGTCGCCGTGTTGCTCTTCGTCATTGCTCTCGACAATTCCAAATTCCGTCAAGCTGGCTGCCACGTGTCACATGTTGCGATTTTCGCTGTCGCTAACCATGCGCGTGTTCTTCGTTGCCACGTTGTACTGCTACGGAAGGTCGTGTCTTCAATTATCGAGCTTGTCACCGTGTTTATGATGCTATCTGCTGGCTGTTGCCACGCTGCACATGCGCTATTTCTAGTTCGCTGGCCATGTCCACGTGCGTTAATGCCACGTTGCTGAAGGCCTGAAGGATGTGTTTTCGTTGTCGCGAGACACCAATGTGGAGGTTACTGATACTTGAGGTGGTGGTGATAAATAAACTACTTCCATGATATACGATATATATTATCTGGTACCAGGTTTAACAATATATTACTACATATTAAATACTAATAATACGACCTAACTAAGGCGATTAACACACTGCCCCGCACCACGCAGCGTAGCGCGTGAATGCGTGTTCGAACGTTGCTTGTAAGTATCTCCGTTTTATGGAAACACGCGTGTATGCGCGTGATCCGCATGAACGCGCGTGGATGCATTTTCTGTGTGTTAGACTGTGCGTGTTTTCCATACAAACGGAGATACTTACAAGCAACGTTCGAACACGCATTCACGCGCTACGCTGCGTGGTGCGGGGCAGTGTGTTAAGCGCCTTAATGAGTGCGCGGAGACGACTGCCGCGCCGGACTATCGCAGGCGTGCGCCTGGCTACACAATGTAGCGTCAGTAGTGTCTTTAATTATTCTTATCACAATTACAATTTTAGTTGGATATTTAATAAATTAGACTTTTGTTTAATAAATATATTAATCGATTTTTATTAGAAAGACAAATAATTGAATTAATTTGAACAATTTTACCAGCAATTACTTTAATTTCTATTGCTTTACCTTCTCTACGACCTTTTAATTACTCTAAAATCTATTGGTCATATGAATACTCAGATTTTCATAATGTAGAATTTGATTCTTATATAATCCCATCTAATAGTTACAGCTACTGATGTCATTCACTCATGAACTGTTCCTTCCTTAGGAGTAAAAGTAAATGCTAATCCGGTCGATTAAATTAAACTATTTTATTTATTAATCGACAAGGATTTTTTTTTTATCAATGTTCAGAAATTTGTGGAGCAAATCATAGATTTATACCTATTGTAGTTGAAAGAATTTCAATTAAACATGTTATTAATTATATTAATAATTATTCTTCATTCGATGACTGAAAGCAAATACTGGTCTCTTAAACCATTTTATAGCAATTTAGGATTTGTTCCGCATTCGCCTCACTCGTTCGCCTCACATTCCAAAAAAATCCTTTTTCGCCCCATGTTAAATTTGATTCTTGTTTTGCCCCACTTGAAAAGAGTATGGTAGGCACACAAATTGATTCTACCTAATTGTCTTATGGCTAATGCGACAGTTTGTTATGTCTGGGTTTAATTTATCAATAATATCAAGGAATTGTGTAGGTATGTTGTTTCTTTTTTATCCATTAATAGGATGTAAATTAATGGTACAACATGTATGTTCTCCCGAGTGCTGCCGAGGTCTCCATAAATGATATATAACTGTTTGAATGGTTTAACAGTACATTTAAAAGTGCCATCTCCGATAATCTATACTAATATTATAAAGCTGAAGAGTTTGTTTGTTTGTTTGTTTGTTTGAACGCGCTAATCTCGAGAACTACTGGTCCGATTTGAAAAATTCTTTCAGTGTGAGATAGCCCGTTTATCGAGGAAGGCTATAGGCTATATATCATCACGCTACGACCAATAGGAGCAGAGTACCAGTGAAAAATGTTACAAAAACGGGGAAAATTATGATTCTCTTATGTGACGCAAGCGAAGTTGCGCGGGTCAGCTAGTGTTCTATATTTTGTATATATTTTCTGATTTCTTGATCAGCAAATGCCAATATTCTTGTTTTATTATACCCGTAGTCAAAAAGTAAAAAGTCTTCATAAGCCTTAGGTATTTGAACCTCAGAGGCGTTAAACGTTGACTTTTTAAAATTTTGAGATTTGTTTCTCGCATTGTAGAGACCAATTTTAATTTTCGATAATTCTGGTAAAACTTCAACTAAATCTGTACCTCTGTTTTTCATCCTTATTAAGCATTCATTATAAATTGATGTGATGGGTTTACCATCCGCAGATGCAGCTTCTTGTTTATAACGAAACAATTCTTCTTTGATCAAATTTTTTGCCACATTAGGTTTGCAAAAATTGTGTTGCACTATTCTATTTACATGATTGTAAATGGTAACTACTCCACCTTTACATTTTCTATTTACACATGTCGACGAAATAGGACCATTTTTATTATTTCTCCTTTTTACGTGTTCATATCCGTCGAAAAGAAGCATAGGGTCGCCCCGTATTGATTTAATAAACGATAGGTTTGTAAGGGATGTAGATTGAAAAGGTTCTTCCATTTTCAATTAATACTTAAAATAAAATAATGAACGTTAACTAAATTCAATTTGAATTAGACACCTCTTTGCACTTTAACTCAAACACACAAACAACGAATGAGTACTAATTCTAATTACCCACATTTTGCTATGTGTCGCCCGACCCTTACTGATAATGTCCCTGATTGGCTGACCACATTTGACTGGTCTTGAAAAAAAGGGTTGCGATCCGATCTATTGTCTTATTTTGTACCTGCTCATAAGTTTGTGTGCAAAGAGCTGTAATAAAATATCAATGAATATTTATGATTTTTTAGGCTGTCTGTACTAAAACAGTATAAATTTGAACTCATAAATATTCGAGGCGAATCAAGAACGAAAAATGAGGCAAAACAGGAATAAAAGCTTAAATTAAGAATAAATATGGCATTCGGGGCAAAACAGGAATAAAATGTAGGGCAAATACGGATTTTTTCATGTGGGGCAAAACATCGCGGGTCGAATGCGGAACAAATCCAATTTAGCAATAGGCATGATGACAGTAATAAGAACCGTAAAACGGGGTTACTTTGATGATAGTTAAATTTAGTAATGTTTTTTGGATTTATTGCGTGATACTGAACGCAGCTAAAATTTTGTTTGTTCTGTTGGCCAGACTGACAGGTCGGCCATATTTTGCCGAAGCGTCGACGATTAGTTGTTGTCGGAACTATATAAAATTATTTGTTAAAGTTTAGTGTCAAAAAGGTATAAAAAAATTGTCTGAATAACTTCCGTGGTATAGACATAAGTATTATTGTTTTATTTGTAGTTTTACACTGTTTTAATTAAACATTTCTTCGAGATTTAGAGCATGTTTGCATTTTTGGTTACGGTCGCCATTTTATTTTCTATGAATACTCTAAGTTCATCGGGGCTAAATTGATAGGATATACGAGGCGACTTTGATAGTTATCAATTTCACCCCAGTGGTTGTGGTACCCGGTCTTATAGGATAAATATACAAATTATCAATTTAACCTAATTTATTGCTTTTGTTTTAGTTGCCTGATGGTTCGTACATACAAAAAGGCCGCGGGTACCCGCAATTATAAAAATTACAAACAACGAATTGTCTATTAATGCTGCTTCAGTTTATTATAAAATTCCGTTTGGGACACTTTATAATAAATATAAAGGATTACACGGAAGGACGCCTGGTGCCCAGCCAGTTTTCATGCACAATGAAGAAATCGCAATATTACGTGCTGCGGCTACATGCGGTGATTGGGGTTTTCCTCTTACTTTGTTAGACCTTAGAATGTTTGCAAAGGCTTATTTGGATAAACAGGGGAAGACAATAGAACGGTTTACCAATAACCTACCAGGTGTCGAATGGGCCATTAGCGTTCTGAAGCGCCATAAGAACGCCTATGGTCAAAGACTTTCAACCAATATTAAAAGGTCTAGAGCGACTGTGGGCCGGGAATCACTAAATAGATATTTCGACAACCTTCAATCTGAAGTAGAAAATGTACCACCGTCTAATATATTCAACTATGACGAATTTAATATGGCCGACGATCCGGGGAAAAAAGATGTGTATATAGAAGAGGAGTAAAATATCCTGAAAAAGTGATGAACTTTTCGAAGTGTTCTACGACAATTATGATTTGTGGTTCTGCAGATGGCATATTATAATATAATTTACTACCCACTTATAAGTAATGAAAGCAGATAAAATTATCTACAACTTTTGTTATACACACTTTATCGAAATTCTCATCAGTTTTCGAGCATCACGCTCCGAAATAGTTAAAATGAACGTTTTTCAGATCATGAGTGAGTGTCATAAATGCGAAACTTTGCTTTCGCTTATCTTCGGAACTAAATGACCTACAGACCTGAAATTTTGGATTTTAATTATGTGGTTATCGCTTACTAGATAACTGATGTTTCAGCGTTCTGGTCTAAATAAATATATATAAATAGAGGCGACGCTGAAAAACATTTCGCCGCATTTTCAGGCCCATATTTGAGAACCTCTGGATAATACCAGAACGCTGAAAATTTAAAATCAAAATCAAATCATTTATTCATTTAGGTCAAATATTGACACTTATGATAGTCGTTACAATTACTGAATCTACCACTAGCTCGGAAAGGGGGTAGAGCCTTATGAGAAGAGCTAGCGAGAAACTCACGGCCACTCTTTTCAATCGCCAAAAGTTTTACAATGTGGTTGATACAATAATTGATCATGCGAGGAGCTGCTAACAATCAGCGATATAGACTAAACGTCAATTATTAAGGAAAATGAATATAGCTAGGTTATTTATTAGTCTCTGATCATACCGTATGTTGGGAGCACCTACTAGCATGTGATAATAAGAATATGGGCAGCAAGTGAGCACATTGGTTGTAACATTATAGAAGAAAAAAATGACAGTTTTATGGTTAACATCAAGTTGTACGTAACATCACCTATTTGCATCATTAATTGCCCATATTTTACAATATTTAGACCTACTTCTACTGAGTTTATACAATTTATAGCAAAGTTCCCTAATTTCAAAGAATCCTAATCAAGCGAGCGACTAATCCCAAGAGCTATTGTCGTTTAGATGCACATCAATTCTGTAATAAGCTTTCCTAACGAGATGTTCCTTAACAGCAACTTTGAATTTAGGCAGGGGTAAATCAATGATGTGTTTGGGAAGCTTGTTGAAGAAACGAATGCCGAGACTTACAAACGAATTGTGCACCTTGTGTAAACGATGATGGGGACCTACTAATTTGTGTCTGTTTCTAGTGTTATAATTCTGTCTATCGCTATTTGTTGTGAAAGTCCCTAAATTTTGTTTTATATACAACAAGTTTGCAAGGACATACTGTGATGACACTGTCAGTATCCCTATCTGCCCAAAAAGCTCTCTCAAGGAGTCCCGCGCTCCTAAAGTATATATTGCACGAATAGCTCTTTTTTGAAGGACAAAAATAACATCTATATCAGCAGCCTTACCCCACAGTAATATACCGTAAGACATGACGCTGTGAAAGAGATTAAGTTATCTAGTAAGCGATAACCACATAATTAAAATCCAAAATTTCAAGTCTGTAGGTCATTTAGTTCCGAAGTTAAGCGAAAGCAAAGTTTCGCATTTATGACACACTCATGATCTGAATAAGGTTCATTTTAGCTATTTCGGACCGTGATGCTTGAAAACTGATGAGAATTTCGATTAAGTGTGTATAATAAAAGTTGTAGACAATTTTATCAGCTTTCATTATGTAGAAGAAACTTTGGCTATACGACGAACAGTTTTAAAGATATAAGTGAAAAACTAAAAAATGGGGACTTTCACCCCCTTCCCCCACTCTGGCGCCCCCCTAAAAGTAGGGATTTTTAGTATGTTTATTCTCTAAACATCCTGAACCAATTTCTGAAGAAATTGTTTAGGATCCCGCTCGCGCACTCTTCACCCGCTTTTGGAGTATTCTTTGAGCGGACTAATGAGGAGACCACTTATTTTTAAAGTTTACTTTATTTTTATATTTCTGCAATGTAGAAAATACAATAATACATATACTTGGATAGTTTCAAATATCTGCAAGTAACGGTTTGAACGCTACAATAAAAAAAAACTTTTTTTTGTCCCCACTATTTTTTATTTTTTTTTGTTTTCAGATTTCTTCCTAAGGTTACACACAATAACCAAGCTAGGTTCCAAATTTCATCTTTCTAGGTTATCTGGAAGTAAGTTAGGTTTAGGTACTATCAGTCAGTCAGTCAGTGGGAATTTCACGATTTTTAGACCTTCATATTTTTATAGCCGTTAGAGCTAGCTATATGAAATTTTGGCTTCTACGTGTCCTTATGAACATAGTTGAACACACCTTTGAGTTTCATGTGTTTACGTTAAATAGGTTTTGAGTTATGGTGGGGTCAAAAGTGGCCCCAAATGGGTCGTGTAATATTATACTAGCGCTTGCCAGCCAGTTTTTGCTTTGCTTGAACTTGGCTTGACACGCTGCCGCGTGTCTAGATAATCCTAAAAGAGTATTAAATAAAATAAATAAAAATCTATACTTAATCTATTCTAATATAATAAAGCTGAAGAGTTTGTTTGTTTGTTTGAACGCGCTAATCTCAGGAACTACTGGTCCGATTTGGAAAATTCTTTCAGTTTTGATTGCCCATTTATCGAGGAAGGTTATAGGTTATCTATTCTAATATAATAAAGCTGAAGAGTTTGTTTGTTTGTTTGAACGCGCTAATCTCAGGAACTACTGGTCCGATTTGGAAAATTCTCAGTGTTTGATAGCCCATTTATCGAGGAAGGTTATAGGCTATATATCATTACGCTACTACCAATAGGAGCAGAGTAACAGTAAAAAATGTTACAAAGACGGGGAAAATTTTGACCCTCTCTTAAGTGACGCAAATAAAAATAAATGTTAAACCTTGAAAATTCATTATGAAGTTTAGTTAAAATAACGTTTTATATGAAATAATGACGATCTATTTGTTTTAAAGTATTTTTTTTTTAAATTGGCATGATAATAACATACGTAATAACTTAAGACAGAAGGTCCTTTAAGTAGACAATAAATAGATTATTCGACTTGGTATTATATAGATCTCACAACTTTTTACGGCGAGACTTGAGGTTTTTACAGAATGTTTTTGATGGCATTTCACTTCTTTTTGAAGAGCGAACATAAGTCCAATTTGTATGGAAAGACGTTTTTTTCATAATTCAACATATTTTACTATGGGAATGTTGTTCAGTTTCATGGGCTAAACACCCTTACCCACCCTATACCCCCTCCCGTTATGCCTCATATAGTAGGTACCTGTTTACACCTATTTATTTTATTTTCTACAGTAATAATAATTCATTAACTGCAAATGTAACCTTGTAATCTTATACATTTATATAGGATTACAAAGTTATTGTTGCAGTTGGTGTATTCAGAAAACTGGACCGAAATTAGAAAATATTAAATTTTTCCCATGATTAAGACACTAAACCCTATTTGTATTCTAAATTTTAAGCTTCTAAGTCTATTAGAAGTACCTTAGACTTTTGATGATCGGTGAGTCAGTGAGTCAGTGAGTCAGTGAATCAGTGAATCAGTGAGTGACAAAATTCAAAATTTTAACAAATTGTCATTCTTAAACTACTGGTTCAAATTGACTGAAATTTTAAATATACCGTGTTTATACAATGTCTGATTAGTTGCTGAAAATCCAGGCTTCTTGTTTTATCCACAACGAAATTATAGGGGTGTCATAAATAGCCCGAATTGCTTCGAGAAAAGGATGTTACGGCCGTGCCGCTTTTTTTGCTCGACTTGCGGGGGCACTTCCGTGCCCCCAGATTCCTAATATCGACGCCCCCAAACAATAACTCGGTAATGTAGGTACTATTATGGACTTTATGCTTTTATGTCATTTTAGGCATCTATGGGTTAGGATACACCTTGGTAATTTTTTCCAGATTTTTCCTAATGATATTTACAAAAATATGATGATACACGTGTTTTTTGTGCGGAATTTAGATAAAAATATATGTTGGCAAAAAACCTGTTATACTAGATTCATACAAAAAAAACAATTCATATTTTATTTAGGCAATATACGTTTACCGGGTTATTGGCGTAAATAATTTTTATGAAGTTTTAAGTAAGAGTGAGTACACAGTTATTGTTGAATACAGTTGAATATACATATTCCATAATATACACTAACAATGTTATCTGATACTGGTATTGTCTCATTGAAGTACGCAATGTTTCAATACTGTGAATTTGTTTTGTATTTTTATCGATTACACCTAGAATGAAAAAAAAGTACGTTGCTCCCGATCAGGAATCTGATGTAGGTTTTTCTCCAGACGAGTTGGAATAAGCTCCGTGTCCACGCCCTAACATGGTGGAGAGCCTATTAAGTAGCATTTCAAGTCTAAGCGGAAACTTTGCACCTATTAATAAAATAATAAGTTTTCCAGAAATGATAAGCACTCCATCAACAATTTCAAATTTATCATTATATTTAACTCACGCAGATTTCGTAGCTTCTTCGACAGAAATATATATAGCATCAACCTTCGATTTATCTGTAACAGACATTGAAAACGAAAATCGAGTAAGTAACTAAGAAAATTTTAATGACACGCTAAAACTACATGAAATTTCAGCATTTAATCACAAAGATACATTAACCGGTACAACTTCTAATGATTGCTCACGTGCGATTATAAGCGAATATGAGATCACTGCAAACTTAATAATAACTAGTAGTGAAAAAGAAGAAAATGAGGTTTTAACTCCGGAAGAGCGATCAGAAAGAATCAACGATATAATAATGACAGCAGAAAGCGATCATGAGGTTGAGCAGAATTTATTAGTAAGCATTGAAGACATAGTTACTAGTAATGAATCTGGAAGGATATCCTTCTTTATTGGAAAAGGAAAATAAACTAGCTAGAAAACGCAAGCATGTCAGAAGTGAGTGGAGAGAAATAAAATCGTTTAAAATTCCAACAAACAGCAACTTACTAATGTTTGTAAGTTGCTGTTCTGCTAATATCTCGTCGCTCGCAGTTAGTCGCTTTTAGTAATACTATACCGTAAATTAATTATTTTTAACACTTAAAACTTTAATTTACAGTCACTCGTTTAAATACTACCCTTTTTAGAAAGAAATGTTAGTTTATTTAAAGTGCCAAATATAATTGTGATTTTATTAAATATTACTTATATTGTAATAGAAATCATTGTTTTTTTTTAATCTTTTCCGCCTTCTACAATGACATTTTTATTATTTAAAAAAGTCGGTATCAATTGGTAACAATAACAATGTTATTCTAATTTTCCTCATAATAATGATGTTATTTATCAATACCAAATTTGCAATGATTGGATGTTACCGGCAATAACTCCGTAAACGTATGTTACGCATCAGCCTAACGAAAAAAAATAACGCCGTAGAAGTCCATAATATGAAGTTACGAGTTATTCTTGGGGTAAAATTACAGCAATAACCCCGTAAAAACTTTAACTGTGATCTTTTATATGATATTTTTTTGGTATTATTTATTTTTATCAATTACAAGGTATTTAATAAAAGGCATTTAATTTTAATGCCATTGTTATATTCCGCCAAAAATTAGCTTTCTGTTAACACATCAATGACAGCAATAGTCCTACTCGTTCAAAAGATATTTAATAAAATCAGTAAATCTTTTCTCCTGTAAAATTTAGATTTTTCGATTACCGACTTATTGCTTGGGGGCATCGATATAGTTCTAATTCAATTTAAAGAAAGATTAAATAAGTTAGTTGAGGGATCAAAAATGGAAAATAAATCTATACTAATATTATAAAGCTGAAGAGTTTAATATTATAAAGCTGAAGAGTTTGTTTGTTTGATTGTTCGTTTGTTTGTTTGTTTGTTTGTTTGAACGCGCTAATCTCGGGAACTACTGGTCCGGTTTGAAAAATTCTTTCAGTGTTAGATAGCCCATTTATCGAGGAAGGCTATAGGCTATATATCATCACGCTACGACCAATAGGAGCAGAGTACCAGTGAAAAATGTTACAAAAACAGGGAAAATTATGATTCTCTTATGTGACGCAAGCGAAGTTGCGCGAGTCGGCTAGTTACTTATAATTTTCAAAGTAAATTTTTATTTTTAAAATTGAATTTTTTTTTTCTTATTTGTATTTTTCGAATTCATATAAATAATAAATACAAATAAAAAAATAAAGAAAATATTCAATTAATAGGTATTATTTGAGGAATAAAAGAATATTACTTATGTAATAATTTAAATTTGACATATTTATGTTATAAAAACTAATTCTTTAATTGATAGTTATATCATTAGAAGTAATAGGCTTGTAGACAAGTTTTGAAATTGACTTTTATTTGATAGATGTATGTGTATTAATAGCGAAAAACATAATATTTCAGTACATAACTCTGTTATAAATAATATTTTTGACTTTTTCTGTCCCGTATTTCAATCGAGCTTCAAAACGCCCCAAGTGACAGTTGACAGCTACAGCCAAACGTTATTTTGATCGAAGACCGACGTATATAAGGTGCAGCGCAGACGGCACACTTTTTGTGTGCGATCGAGTCTGCAGAATATCATGATAGACATTTAAAAAGAAAAATGTGGGATGAAGTGTGCTGTATTGTTTATTCCGCTCCTGTTTGGACATGTATGAGTCTAAAGAAAAAACAAAATACGGTAAGTTTAAGTTTTTAATAGACTTTACCACATTAGTACACAGACTCGATCGCACAAAAAGTGTGCCGTCTGCGCTGCACCTAATACTCGACATTGGTCATTACTGATCTCTTAGCTGCATTTATACATACTTATTGCTCGATTATAAACCAGAAAAATATTTATATTAACTTACGAACATGATCAATGAGGTATACAGTTGATGCAAAAATATAAAATGTAATATGTTAAGACGAATGACAAATTTTAATACTTTAATTACGCATTGACATGCAAAATAATAATTTCCAAGTAATTTTTCTTAGAATTTTCGTAAAATGGAAATAAATAATTTAAAGTACTACAATAAATCAATATTCACTAGCCGATTTTAATACCAATATACAATAGTTAGGCCATAGTTATCTTTAGTATGTTACAAATGCAAATTATTGGTAGACTAGATAATCTAAATAACTTGAATTTTACAATTAAAAATACAATACAATTTTATAAACAGAATACAAATAAGAATGAGCCATTTCTTAACAAAATAAATAGCAAAATACTACCTAGTCAGGTCATAAGTTCTGTCACACAATAAAAACTTTTCAATTATGGAATGCTGGCCACAAAAATGTTTCTTAATTTTGAATTTTGAATCTTTTGCGAAAATAAGAATGTGTCATTTTCATATTTGGCGTATTTTTAAATATGGAGTTGACGCGTAAAGAAGACCGTGTCGCGGTTATCGCGCTACATCGATGTGGTTACGCGCCAACTCAGATTTTTGATATACAAAAAAAATTGAATTTAACCAAAAGATTCATTTATCGTACCATCAAACGTTATAATGAGGACTCAAGTTTGGAAGATAGAAAAAGAAGTGGTCGCCCTCGCTCTGTTAGGACGCTAGCAGTGATAAAAGCTGTGAAGGCGCGAATCCAAAGAAATCCCATACGCAAGCAGAAACTGTTGGCCCTTCAAATGGGGTTAAGCAGAACCACGGTCAAAAGGGTGTTGAATGAAGACCTAGGGCTACGAGCCTATCGCAGAAAAACAGGACATCGCGTAGATGCGCGTCTAATGGACATGAAACTGAAGAGATACCGCGTTTTGTTGAAGCGGTACGCGGGAAAAAAGCATCGTCAAATTCTCTTTTCGGACGAAAAAAATTTTACCGTGGAGGAGAGATAAACAAAATGATAAGGTGTACGCCCACAGCAGTGAAGAGGCCAGCAAGCGTATTTCGCGTGTCCAGCGAGGACATTTTCCACCCTCACTCATGGTTTGGCTAGGAATCTCATATTTGGGCTTAACTGAGGTACATTTTTGTGAGAAAGGCGTAAAAACAAACGCGATTGTGTATCAAAATACAGTCCTAGCGAACGTTGTGGAATCAGTTTCTCAATCAGTGTTCAATAACAGACCCTGGGTATTCCAGCAAGATTCTGCACCAGCTCATAGAGCGAAAAGCACGCAAGACTGGCTAGCGGCGCGCGAAATTGACTTCATCCGGCACGAAGACTGGCCCTCCTCTAGTCCAAACTTAAATCCGTTGGATTACAAAATATGGCAACACTTAGAGGAAAAGGCCTGCTCAACACGCCATCCTAATGTAGAGTCACTCATGGCATCCTTGATCAAAGCAGCCGCCGATATAGACATGGACCTCGTGCGTATTGCTGTAGACGACTGGCCGCGCAGTTTAAAGGATTGTGTACAAAATCGCGGAGCTCATTTTGAATAATAGTAATTAAAATAAGAATCCATGTTTTATTACGTATCTTTTAATATATAAATGTGTGAATAAAAATGTGACAGAACTTACGACCCGACTAAGTAAATATGTCCATTAGTTGTTTACTTTAACAAATATTTAATGATAATAATCGCTTTGCTAACGAAATCGGGTACAAATCGAATTCGCAGCAAGTAGAATAACGCAGTGGCTAAATTCCGTTTATCATTAATAAATTTAACCGTAATGAGGAAGGGGTTAGGCCTTGAGTCCACCACGCTGGCCAAGTGCGGGTTGGGAACTTTGCATGCCCTCAATAAATGTATTAAACAAATTTTAGGCATGCAAGGTTTCCTCACGATGTTTTCCTTCACCGTTGGAGCATGCGACAATTATTCCTATTACACACATAACTTCGAAAAGTAGAGTCCGACCGAAACTGATTTTTAAACCGAAACCGAAACCGAACTTTCGGTTCTGATCTCAGTTTCGGCCGAAACCGAAACTTACACAAACATAATATATTAAAATTTTCTGTTTTTTACTGAAATGTATTACTTACAATTTTATTTGCTTCATTGGTGTAAAATGAAACAAGCAATAATTAAGTTATGTGAAAAAAAATGTTTTATGTCATTATGCCATTAAATCTATACTAATATATATATATTATATTATATTGGTCCTAGCCGATTTCGGCGACAGCGACTGCAATTATTGTGGACTTTGCTCGTTACTGCGGAGCTCCACGTTCATCCTCTCTTTGATGAGCTCGGAGGTGACTGGCGTAACCAATCTTGGCTACGAATGTG
Source organism: Anticarsia gemmatalis (assembly GCF_050436995.1). Classification (NCBI taxonomy): domain Eukaryota; kingdom Metazoa; phylum Arthropoda; class Insecta; order Lepidoptera; family Erebidae; genus Anticarsia; species Anticarsia gemmatalis. The sequence continues at coordinate 11,388,942 of NC_134775.1, forward strand.
CGGTCACAACGTGGACACGTCAGGACTCCACCGCAGTAGTTATAAGTTATAGCCATGGGTGGTCTGGCTTTTAGTGCGTCTCTTGTTCGATCAAGGTTCTCCTTTCGTTGGTCCTCGAAAGCGTAGGTTTTCCGCTTAACGAGAGACCTCCATTCCGACCGGTTACCAGCCAGCGACTCCCAACTAGAAGGGTCGATATCACATCTTTTCATGTGCCTTTTTAGCCCATCTTTGTATCGCAGGAGCTGTCCGCCTTGCTTGCGCTGGCCTTCTTTAAGCTCACTGTAAAAGATGCGCTTAGCAACCCTTGCTTCGGGCATTCGAAACACATGACCGCACCAACGCAGCTGTCGTCGCATCAGATACGCTTCGATACCGCAGGTGTTAGCGCGTCGCAAAACTTCTGTGTTTCTGATGCGATCAGACCACTGAATACCCATTATGTTCCGAAGGCATTGCATATGGAACCGGTCGAGAGCGCGTATGTGTTTTCGGTACATGCACCAAGCTTCTGATGAGTACAAGAGATTAGGCAGGACTATAGCTCGATAGACAGAGATTTTGGTACTGATCTTAAGATCGTGTGACTGGAACACCTTGTGGCGTAGTTTGCCGAAAGTTGCCGATGCAGCACCAATTCGTGCGTTTATTTCAGCATCCAGGTCACACTTCGCTGTGAGTGTGCTGCCTAAGTACTTAAATTTGTCTACAGATTGAAGGACATCTTGACCAAGACAGATCTGTAAAGGTCCGTGGTAAGAACCTGTGGCCATCACTTCTGTCTTCTTCGCATTGATCCTAAGCCCAAATCTTCCACATGCCTGGTCGAGACTGGTCATTAATGTTTGTAGAGACGTTGGGGAGTCCGTTACAAAACACAAGTCATCGGCGTACATAATTTCTGTGACTAAGTCATAAGAAACCTTAGTGCGAGCCCGTAGTCTGTCCAAATTAAATAGCTTCCCGACCGTTCGCAATGCTATGCTATGCAATCTCGGACTACCACCGCAAAGTAAAGTGCAAACAGAGTAGGCGCAAGAACACAGCCTTGTTTAACGCCACAGGTGACCCCGAAAATACTCTGTTTGGTTGCCGTTGACCGCTACGCAGCAACTCATGTTGTCATGAAAGAGTCGTATTAGTCTTACAAATTTTTCTGGGCATCCTATTTTTAGTAATATTTCCCATAACGCTTCACGAGGAACACTGTCAAAAGCTTTTTCTAGGTCAACAAAAGCCAGAAGCATTGGCTGACCCTGCTCACGGCTCTTTTCCTGAAGTTGGCGTAAGGAAAAGATTGCTTCACAGGTTACTACATACTAATATTATAAAGCTGAAGAATTTGTTTGTTTTTTTGATTGTTTGTTTGTTTGAACGCGCTAATCTCAGGAACCACTGGTCCGAGTTGAAAATTTCTTTCAGTGTTAGATAGTCCATTTATCGAGGAAGGTTATAGGCTATATATCATTACGCTACTACTAATAGGAACAGAGTACCAGTGGAAAATGTTACAAAAACGGGAAAAATGTTGACCCATTCTCTCTTACGTGACGCAAGCGAAGTTGCGCGGGTCAGCTAGTATATAATAAGCATGTTAAATTAAGGATTACTTCAGGTAAAAATTAAAAAATCAACACTTAAACTAGGTACTTAATATGAATTAAAATTCAAATAGAAAAATTATTAAATGACACGTACTAAATACGAAAAATCTGTCCAAATGAGTCACACCAGCACATCAAAATATGACTATTAAACATACTGCATTTAATTTGTGTACTTATGCTGATAATTATAGTTTTTGTTTTATCAAAATCGGGTCAAAATTACCGAAGTTACAGCGTTATAAAGTTTCACTGCTTTTTTAAATTTGTGTTGCTTCGCGCGCTATGCGCTGACGTCACGTCGCGACAGACACGCTTGTTCGACTGCGGGTGATGCGGAGTTTTGATTTGAAAGGTGATTTGCATTTAATATTTAAAGAGTCTGTGTTATAAATTGATTAGGATATTATTCTAATTGTATTAATAAAGCGCGATGGAAGAAGGTTTTGTAAAAGGACAGTCGGATAACCTACCAAAAGTCGGTGTTTCAGAACATAATGATGCAGAATAAAAGTGATTTAACGGTAGTTAAGTTATTGCGGTCGGCAATTTAATTAAAAAAATATTTATTTATAAAAAATACAATGTTTATTCTTCGAGAACTGATACAAGACTAATTAGGAATTGAATATAATGAATAACAATTAAAATGATGCGTTAACAATATTAGAATAGCGTATGCTGATGCACGGCTGCAACGTCGGCAGAAAGGGGTTGCTACGCCGTGGTAACTCCTCCCTCCTTAAGACGGAAGCAGGAACTGCTTCCGGTAGCGTCCTCGCTACCTTCCAAGTCCTTCGTCGACTTGATGCTCATGGCTTGCGAGTCCGCTGCAGCTTTCCATTTATACAGCTTCCATAACGCCGCCGCTATCAATAGGGCGTAAAGCAGCAACGTTGTCCAGCTTGGTGTTGCAGCTATCAATGGCCATTCCTCATCATTACTTGAAGATATGTCGTTTGCTCTGTTGATGAGTTGATGGATGTTGTCCAGGGATATCTCCTCTAATTTTAGTTCATACTGTACTGTTTCTTCTGGTTTTGATTGTTGCTTAGGCAATGGGATGACTTCGTTGATGGCTATTGTACTGGTGTGCGAGATGAGAGTTGTATTCTTAATATAGATCTTGCAATCTTCCGTCAGCGAGATAAGGATGACTCCGACTGCTCGGCTGTAGTCTGTTTTGGAATTGCATTCTGTTCTTATGACTTGTTCTTCTTTCAGCACTGCCAACCAGCTGCTGTCTCCGATCTTCTGTATCTTTCCGTCGGCGAGGTTCATCTTAGCACGGGTACAGTTGGCTGCTCTGTGTTGCACGAGAGATACAACGCAGTCTTGGGTGTTATCCATTCTTTTTGTTTCCAGAGTTTTGCAGAGCTGGGTGTCGTCAGTCAACGGCTCGCAGTTTTGCTCCAGGTAAGTGTACTCATCGTTACCAAGTGCAAGGTATTTGGATTTTGGAATAATAGTAAGGTTATTTTTATCAGGAATGGAATATAGGTGAATTAAATCATATACATTGGGAGATATTGAAGGGATTTCAAGAATAAAATTTATTGAGTGTGTTGTACTATATGCTTTGACAGTTATAGATTTTTCTAAGATATGTATGTTACTTATATTTATGTCAGCTACTGCTTTAAGATTGTATAATCTATGTAATTTATTTAATTCGGTTATGAGGTTTTGTGAGCTTATAATACTGGGATGCATGGTACCTAAACGAGCAAATGTTATCGCATCTTCTAAAATCATTAACCTATCTAAAACTATCTGTAAACTAAAATCTATCTGTACGTATACATCTAAGAAATGTAAATGGTTTTTAATACTATTGCTGTCTCTGGTTATATTTTTAAGAGATTCTGCTAAATGTTTCTGGTTTTCATCTAACTTACTTAACTGATTACTAAATTCGTCTACTGCGTTTTCTGCTAATACTAAAGATCTTTTCTGAGAGCGCTGAATATAGTTAATTTTATTGTTAAGGTTACTTATTTCGTTTTCGAATTTAATTGCATCTTCGCTGTCAAGATTACCTGTAATGGCTTTGACTATTGAACCTAAACCATTAATTATACCACGTTTCTTTCTAATTTGGGGTGTTAAAAATTGTAATTTTTTATTAATGAGATTAAGGTTGTATTTAATTTGATCTTTGTAAGTCTTATGTAACTCTCCAAAAGAATGACCTTCAGCAGATCGAGTACTTGCATACAATGACATTAAATTCATAGATGTAAGACGTAAACTAGTTATATTATAAGTACAAGCTAAACTAAAGTAATTATCTTGTTTAAACAGCTGTCCTTCTTTTAACAGAACTATGCCATTTCCGTTATCTATGGGTTTTATGTTCACGGTGGCTGATGCGTAGAGCACGATGGCTCCTGCGACGAGGGTCCTGCAACAAAATGAGGCCTACGTAGTAACTTAAAGTGCACCCTAATTGACTTAGAGTTAGGGTGGTTACCTATAATCTCGGCAATGTTGTTCGGGTGTAAGTGAATGATCTTATAAGGTCCCTTGAAAACTGGTTTCGTTTTGTCACTGCGTGCTGTCTTGGCTACCTGTTTATAAACGGTTTCACCTACCTTGAATTTGATTTCTTCAGCTGCCTGGTTCCTTTTAGCTATGACCTGTTCCTTATTTTTAGACATATAAGCTGAAACACATTCTTGAACGGCTTCAGCGTTCGTGCGGTGTTTGATAACATAATCTTGGTAATATTCTTTTGGGTAATACAATTCTAATGGGTTTCGAGAGTTTGTGTGGCCAAATAGTAATTCATGAGGTGTGTAACCTGTAGCTGAGTGTATCGCATTATTGTACGCTATGACTGAATATGTCATTATGGACTGTATGGGGTCATCTTTGTTGGTCATTCGTTGTATACGAATTATTTCTGCTATGGTGGAATGAAAACGTTCAATCGGTGTATTCGAATTGGGATTATAGGGCGTTGTGAAATGAATGTTGATATTATGTAATGCACATATCTCTTTTATAACATCATTATCGAATTTACTATCTGAGTCTGTAGTTATTTTGCATGGTAGACCTAATACTGAAAATACTTTAATTAGTGATTCTGCTATATGTACGCTACTACTTGCACTTAAAGGGACTGCTTGGGCGAATTTAGAGAAATTATCGATGATAGTAAGAAAAGTTGCTCCGCCTGTTGAATATAGGTCCATAAATAAATGCTCCATAGGTTTTGTAGGTGTATCAGTAAGGGCTAAATGAGGCTTTAACGGGTTCCTTTCATACTTTGCCTTTAAACAAATATCACATTGATTGATGTAAGTTTGTATTGTGAGTAACATATTTTGCCAATGATAATTGCGGTGAATTTGTTTGTATGTTTCCTGAATACCACGATGTATTGTTTTGCCTTCGTGATATTTCTTTATAATTTCGTTTTGCTCAGATCTATTTTCTACTAACGTAACGCGTGAAGTACATCTTATCAATTTTGGGCCACGGTTATTAAATATTGTAGTGTAAACTCTAGAAAATGCGTAATATAAATCGTCACTATGGAAATAACAATGGAAAACTCTATCAGCTACGGTGTGTTCTTTTTAAAAATCGAATTATCTCAGTCTCTGTATTATTGATTGGAATAAAAACATCTTTAATAACGATTCTTGTGCTTGTGGATCTATTATCTACCCTGTACGTGGAACCTGGTGCTGACCTAACATGAAATTGCTTAAGTTGTCGGTCTATTGCATCAGTTATTATAGGAATGCCTTGATTTTCGTTATCTGGTTGCGTGTGATTAGTAGATATCATGTCCTGATGTTGGGACACAACGCTCATACTATCTGATGCAGTTCCTACTTGAGATTCGGGGATACTTGGAATTTCAGGTGGAATATTTATATCTTGGTTATCACTCGGTTGATTTTCAGCTTCCCGTCGTGCATTATCGAATATTCTATTGATAATTTCATCATCCTCGTTATCATCTAAGTTTACAGCTAAAGAGTCCAAACTATGGTGAAAAATTTTAACGCGAGATAAGGCGTCCGCGTTTGTGTTCTGAAGGCCCTTTTTATATACAACGTTATAATCATATTCCGCAAGTTTCAAACGCCAACGAGTTAATTTTGAATTTGGGTCTTTTAATGACATTAACCATTGAAGAGGCCTATGGTCCGTATATATAGTGAACCTTCTTCCGTAAAGATAAGGCCTGAAGTACTTGATTGCCCAAACTATTGCCAGTAATTCTTTCTCTATGGTGGAGTAACGAGATTCGGTATCAGATAGTGTACGGGATGCAAACGCAACAGGTTTATCGGAACCAACGATACCCTGAGACAAAACTGCGCCTAAAGCTATATCTGAAGCGTCCGTTGTTAAAATAAATGGTTCATCAAAGTTAGGGTACTGTAGTATCGGGGCATTAGTCAAAATCTGTTTACATTTATTGAAAGCTTCTATAAACTCTAGAGAGTGGACTACCTTATGATTTTTCTTAAGACATACTGTCATTGGTTTGGTAAGTTTGGCAAAATCTCTGATAAACTTTCTGTAGTATCCAACTAGACCTAAAAATGATTTAATATCTTTCTGAGTATTTGGCAACGGAAAATTAAGAACGGCTTTGATTTTATCTTTGTTAGGCTTCAGTCCTTCATCTGTTAATTCGTGACCTAAAAAGTTTACATGTTTTTTTATGAATTCGGATTTATCTAGCTGTATTTTTAAGTTGTGGGTTCTAAATCTATCGAATACTTGCTTGAGCCTTTCTATATGCTGCTGGAGGCTGGTAGATATAATAATAATGTCATCTAAGTACGTATATACGTTATCTAACCCTCTTAAGATATGATCCATTAAGCGTTGAAAAGTACTTGGTGCATTTTTTAAGCCAAAAGGCATTCTGAGGAATTCGTAATGTCCTCTTTCAGTTGTAAATGCTGTTTTCTCGATATCATTGGGGTGCATTTCCACTTGGTGGTACCCACTGGCCAAATCTAGGGTGGTAAAATATTGTGCACGTCCTACTCTATCCAGGATATCATGAATGTTAGGTAAAGGGTACTTATCTTCGACTATACGATCATTTAACCGCCTATAATCTATTACAAGTCTCCATTTGACTTTCCCAGAAGCGTCGGCCTTTTTAGGCACGATATGCACGGGGCATGACCAAGGAGATATGCTTTCTCTAATTATTCCCTGTTCTAAAAGCTTATCTACTTGTTTACGAATTTCATTACGCTGTTGTGGGGCTTGTCTATAACTACGTACAAAAATAGGATTATTATCTGTAAGACGAAGTTCGTGTTTAACGGCATGTGTGAAGGTTAGTGGTAAATTCTCTGAATAAAATAAATCTCTGTACTGATAACACAATCTAGTGATTTCCCGCTTCTCTTCTTCATTCATATGTGAGGTACGTATTTTATTAAGATTATTACATAGTTCTTTATTTATATTACTAGTCTGTATGTTATTTAATTTATATGTATTTTCTGTTTCAGGTTCTAGGTAAGTTTCTAAAGTAATTAATGATTTATTAGGTATATATTTCTTTTCGTCACTAAAATTTATAATAGATGTTTTAAATGAACCATTAGCTACGTTAACGATCGCTGCCGGTGAGACTAGACCATCTGACCAGTAAAAGTCATCATGTAAGTATTGACCGTCTGTGTAATGTGTTTTAACGGCAATAATTTTTTCACAGTTGGGTTCGATTCTAATCTTTTGAACGGGATAACTAAAATTAATGGGTATATCGGCATTAGATGTATGTAAGATGTTATTGTTAAGATCAATACTACAGTTAAGTAGTTTTAGTAGATCACATCCTATAAGACCTTTGTATTTTGGATCGACATCTAACATTAAAAATTTATGTGTTAAGTTACAGTTAAAAGCTGATGGCAACGGAAGGTATACTACTTTATCGTGTCTAGATGTACCGTGAGCTGTAATTATTTGAAATGGTTCTATTGCTATACAATTTTCAAATTCAGTGCCAAAAATAACATCAGATGCTATAGAGGATCGACTAGCACCTGTATCTATGAGAAACTTGCCATTGAATTCTGGTAACTCAATATAAGGTAAGTGGTCCTTATATTGGTAGTTAATTTTTATTAGCTCTGGTCGTGTTGATCCAGTTCCGAGAGAAAACCCTGATCGTCATTTACCTCTAAGTCGTTGTTACATGGCTCAGCGTCTGCGTGATCTGCATTGGAGTAATTATAATCATAGCACTCACCTTCGTCATAGTACGGCTGCATCTGGTCGAGATGACTCGGTGTGTAGAACAGCTCTTGGGTTGCGAAGTGTGGTGGTGCAGGTTTGGTCGCAGTTCGCATGGTAACATCTGATACATGCTGTGGAGGGTTTACCTGTTGTTTTGGGATGTTCTGCTGTCCTCTAAAATTGCCTGAATTATTCCTAGAGACGTTTGGCCTAAAATTACCTGATCCAGGTTTGTTATGCCATGGTTGCCCCCATTGCGGATACTGTTTAGTAGCTTGTTGTGAACCGTAGGGGTTCTGAGAGCTAGTAGAAGGATTATTAAAGTTTGGATGCGGCCTCGGTTGACCAAAATTACGGAAAGGTACGTTATTGTTATTATTTATCTTAGGTAACTCCTTTGGTTTAACTTGAGATGTGGATGGATTATTAAATACAGATCTATTGTATGCAAGCCTGCTTTCTTCCTGTCTAGCTGCTATTATCGCAAGTTCAAGCGTCTCCGGCCTAAGAATTTTAACATTAATTGATATTTGGAAGTCTAACTGATTAACATATTGTTCTATAACCATCTTCTCATAATATGCCTTATTAGTGTGCTCGCCTACAGAGTACAGCGTTTCTAAAAGATCTCTAAGCCGTTTACCGAAAGTTTCGGCGTCTTCATTCCTCTGTTTCCTAGTGCGCGTCAATTCTTGCATCACTTGGATTTCGTTACGCGGCTCCCTAAGACGTCGTATCAAAGCACACTTGATTAACTCCCAATTACATAAGTTTTCATCATACGCGACCGCGTCGATAGCTGTCCCGCTTAACCTACTCTTAATTAGACATATAAGTGCCGGGTGTGCACGATCTGCCTCATCCAGTAAGCACAGTATGTTTTCTACCTCTCTAATATAATAATTCAATCGTTTTGGATTGCCGTCATACTTAGGCATCAAGCCTGTGAGTATTTTAAAATGACCATTATCACAATCCTTCAAAGACATTTTTACTTTAAATCAAGACAATGCCAATGGCTAGCGCGAGAACAATAGGGGTGTACGGTTACACTGTATTGAATGATTTCGTTCAAGCACGTATATGCGTCGATTTAATATCTATTTATAAAATTATGTTTTATAACTTTAGATAATAAACTAAGGTATTACTTATATGGAATGCCTAGCGCGATTCTAGCTTATAGACAGACACACACAATGTAAAAATATGTTATAATAATATTAACACAGGAAATAGAGCAAGGAGCACTTGAATAATACGAGAGTACTTACCAAAGCGTTCTCTGCATCTCCTGTGGAGCCTTGTCAGCAGCAGCAGCTCCTCTATAGCGCCAGAGTCTCTGCTACCAGGTGCCCGACCGCGCGTAAGTTCTTTACGGATCGCGAGAGTACGATTTGAGAACCGTCACAGCTTTCCCAAAGAGATGTATTCGAGATAAGCGTGCCGCGATCCTACCGACTGCGCCAGTTAAGTTATTGCGGTCGGCAATTTAATTAAAAAAATATTTATTTATAAAAAATACAATGTTTATTCTTCGAGAACTGATACAAGACTAATTAGGAATTGAATATAATGAATAACAATTAAAATGATGCGTTAACAATATTAGAATAGCGTATGCTGATGCACGGCTGCAACGTCGGCAGAAAGGGGTTGCTACGCCGTGGTAACTCGGTTAACAATAATTTATTAGGAAACGATTTTAACAGTTCGACGTATGGCGTAAGAATGACATGACGACATTATTTTTGTGCAATCAACCAAAGCGCCTGTTGATAATTTGTCCGCAGTGTTCTATCTCGATTGTCTTCGTAGTTTTATGGCAGGAGCCTTAACATGCTCCCCCCGTTGAAAAGTATTTTCAACTAGTTTTGCAGTTCTTCTGCTGTAGGTAGAGGACATAGCCGCACGAAGGGACGGCGCACGCAGCCCCTGATGGTGTTGACATCTGCTACCCTCGCGATGCCGTCAGGACCCGGGAACAGACGTAGTACTCGCCCAAGTCGCCATTGTAAGGGAGATGTATTATCTTCGGCTAATAGTACCATATCACCAACATTCAACTTAGACGTACTGGTACGCCATTTTGTGCGCTGTTGCAGTTCTGCCACATATTCCTTTTGCCAGCGTTGCCAGAAATGCTGTCGGATTTTTTCTAGACGTTGGTATCGTTGGAGGCTGCTCTCTTTGTGTTCCAACAGCGGTGGTGCTGGTAGTGCAGTAAGCGGTCTCCCGATGATGAAGTGTCCTGGGGAAAGAGGAAGGAGGTCGTCAGGACTGGGTGAGAGTGGGCACAAGGGACGACTATTCAAAACCGCCTCCACTTGCGCAAACAGAGTGGAAATTTCTTCAAATGTTAAATGACTATTTCCAATAATACGTTTCAAATGGTATTTAGCGGATTTGATTCCGGCTTCCCAGATACCGCCGAAATGAGGAGCGTAGGTTGGGATGAACATGAATTTGATGCCTTGCTGACTTGCAAAATCAATCAGAGAATCTTGATTTTGGTTAATTAATGATCCTAATTCTTTGGCTGCAGCAACAAAGTTTCGACCATTGTCGCTATATATTTCTGTTGGCTTGCCTCTTCTAGCGACAAATCGCCTTATTGTCATGATAAAGGCGTCTTTCGACAAGTCACTTACAGCCTCTAAATGCACGCATTTATATCGTAGGCATACAAATAGGCATAAATAACATTTCGTGATACGACTCCCACGACCCTTACGATTGACTATAAAGAAAGGGCCAGCAAAATCTAGACCAACGGATGTGAATGGAAAGCCTGGATTAATACGTGAAGCAGGTAAATCACCCATTTTAGTTTGCAATGTTTTGCCTCGCAAGCGCCGGCACGTGACGCAGTTGTTTACGGTGCGCCTAGCGAGACGACGACCATCGATTGGCCACACGGTTTCTCTTACAGTCGCTAACAATAATTGAGCACCAGCGTGCATATTATTTATATGTTCATAATGGAAATAAAGTTTTGTGAGTCTGTGTGATGCATGTAACAATATAGGATGTCTTTTTTCATAAGTATAAGTAGAAGCATCTATACGTCCACCAACTCTAATTAATAAGTTTGAATCTATGAAAGGTGATAATGATAACATTTTACACTTATGACTTAGCTGTTTATTGCTAGACAACAAATTGTATTCATTAGGAAATGATTCACGTTGAGAGATAAGGCACAATGCATAGAATGACTCACGCAACTCGGCAGGTGTTAACGCACCTAAGCGCCTATTGTTTTTGTTTTTAATATTATACATAAATCTGAGAACGTAAGCAAACAATTTGTTTAGTTTATTGAATGACGAATATTTGTTAAAGTCTAATAGTGGAGTGGTAATTGCTACGGAATGAGATTTTACTTCGGGTAATATTAGCGGTTCGTTGACTTTGAGTACTGGCCATTCAGATTCATGCCTATATAAATAACTAGGACCTAACCACCATATATCCATATTTATTAATTTATCTGCATTTACGCCTCGAGAGATTAAGTCAGCCGGATTTGAGTCTGTTGGCACATACCTCCAAGCGTTAGGGCTAGTTAGTTGTGTTATCTCATGAACGCGATTGCGTACAAATGTTTGTAATTTGTTTAAGTCACTATTTATCCAGCTAAGTACAACGCTGGAATCGGACCAGTGAATAGTCCTGTTAGGACTATATGATAGTGAGTCTAGCACACACTTGCTTAACCTAGCAGCTAGGAGTGCAGCACTTAGTTCCAGGCGAGGAATAGTGGTAGGTTTTACTGGCGCGACCTTGGACTTAGCGCAAAGTAAGCGGACAGTAACCTCATTATTATGACCTATTGATTTCATGTAAACACAAGCTCCGATAGCCGCATTGGAGGCATCGCTAAATGAATGCAGTTCTATATATTTTGGTGTATCACATAATACTAAACTAGGTATATGAAAATTGGTTAAGCATGTTATGTTGTTGGTGAAAAGTATCCATTCCTTTTCGATTGTTTCTGGAATGGGCTGATCCCAATCAATCTTTAATTTCCATAACTTTTGTATAATGATTTTTGGTTGAATAACAATTGGACTCAAAAGCCCTAAAGGATCAAAGATTTTAAATGCATTTGACATAATAGAACGTTTAGTTACAGTTTTACTATCATGAATAATATGTTTTATGGGGAAGTGGAAGGTATCCTTTGTTGGTACCCATCCGAGACCCAAAGTACTTGATGACTCACTGAAGATTAATTTATCTTGCGAGTTGATATCAATATTGTCGAATATTTGTGGACAATTACTTTTTAACTTTCGTAGATTAAAACAGCCTTTTTTTAATGATTTTAGTACGGCATGTTGTATATACTTTAATTGATTTAAATCGTTACTTCCGGTAATTAGGTCATCAACGTAAAAATCCCGTTGTATTATAGTTTTTATCAATTCGTCATCAGCTTCTTCACCTAGTTGCCACAAGTAGCGTGTGCTCAGGTAGCTGGCACTGGCAGTTCCATAAGTAACTGTATTTAATGTTAACGTTTGAATGGGCTGTGACTCGTTATTCCTCCACAAAATTAATTGCAAATTACGATCTAATTCGTTTACTAATACTTGCCGGTACATTTTTTCAATGTCACCGGTGATTAGATATTTGTACTGTCTAGCGCGCAATAAAATGGCAAATAAAGTATCTTGTATGTTCGGACCGACTCGTAATATGTCATTTAATGAATAACCAGATGTGGATGGAGCCGAACCGTCAAAAACTACCCTCAACTTTGTGGATTCACTTTCTTGCTTAAGAACTGCATGATGACAGAGGTAATATCTTGGTTCAGTACAGATATTTATGTTGTTATTACTGATAGATAAATGACCCAAGTCCGCGTACTCGTGAATGAACTTTGAATATTCTAGTTTTAATAATGGGTTTCTTTTAAACCTTTTTTCTAAATTAATAAATCGCTTCTTAGCCAAATTGTATGTGTCACCAAGACAATCCGCATTGTCCTTCATTGGCAATCGTACACAAAATCTACCGGATTGATCCCTAGTAGTGTGTTTCACAAAATGGTTTTCACAATATTGATCATTAAAATTTACAATGGGTTTATTAGGAATTTCTTCGAAATCCCAGAATTTAGTTAGCATATTTTCTATGTTATCGTTTTGCGAGCTTGACATGATTGTATGATTACAATGAATGCTCTTTTGAGGACTCACTAAATTGATAGGACCGGCGATGATCCAGCCTAAATGTGTATTTATTAGTTTTGTGTTATTGTGAGTACCTAAGGAACGCTGTTCACTACCTAATATGTCCCAAATAAGATCGGCACCGATCAGAAGGTCAATCGGAGCTGGTTGATAGAATTTAGGGTCGGCTAGCTGTATACCCTTAGGCAGATCCAATGATTTAATATCGATTGGAGTTTTTGGTAAATGACCAGTTAACTCTTTTAGAACTAAACAGGTTAATGATGCTTTATAGTTTGTACATAAAGAATTTATTTGTAAATTACAAGAATTGATTACTTGATTTGAAGCTACGTTGCCTATCCCAATAACTGTTATGGCGTCAATGGGATTTGATTGTAATTGAAGTCTGGTCTTTAGTGACTCAGACAGGAACGAGGATTGGCTGCCACAGTCTAGAAGTGCCCGAACTTTAATCTTTTGCTGATTAAATGGATTCAGAGCCTCGACTACGGCAGTGGATAGAAGTACAACCTTTTGGTTTGAGTACTGATTTGAATAGTTGGCAATGGTTTCGCCATTTTCTGTTTGTGTATCTATAGCTATGTGATGGTTGACTGATGCTGGTCTGTGGAGTAAACTATTATGCTTGCGTTTACACTCACGACATGGTCCTAATCGGCAGTCATTAGTTGAATGTCCCTGCCGTAGGCAATTTGAACATAATTTGTATTTTTGAACATCTTGCAACCTATCGTCAATCCCTTTGGATTTGAACGTAGGGCAATCATATATTCTGTGACTATCACTACAAATTATGCAGTTATTTGATTTGTATTTGCCATGGTTTGAACTCATAAATGATTTTGTACTTGTACCTTGACCTGACCTTTGACCATTAGGTGTGCAGCGAGTTTGAGTTATGGGAGGCTTAGATGTATCATATTTATTAGGGTTGAGTGACTCAATCACCTCTGCTCTATCACTCAAGAATTTGTAAAATTGATCTAATGTAGCTACATCGTCCTCTAACGTTTTGCGATGCTCTTCCCATTTCGTCAACGTTACACTATCCAACTTGGAAGACAACATATATATTATAAGTACATCCCATTTATCCGTTGGTTGACCTAGATTAGCTAAAGCACGTAATTTTTTTGTAACGTGGTCAATCAGGAATCGTAAGGATCGCTCAGACTCGCGTTGTATCGGTTTAAGACTGAATAATGAATTTAAATGATTAGTAATAAGTGTTCTTTTGTTATTAAAACGACTACTGAGAATGTTCCAAGCTTCCGTATAATTGGAGCTGGACACTTCAAGGTTCGAAAGCATGCGAGCAGCATCACCTTCTAAATATGATAAAAGATAGTGGAATTTACTAATTGGCGGTATGCGCTCATTGTTATGAATTAAAGTTGTAAATGTATCTCTAAACTCGAGCCAGCGGAAATATGAACCATTGAATTTTGATATTTGAATTTGCGGCAACTTCATACCTAATGGATGTTGTTCTATACAACAGGAAGTGTTATGTAAAGAATTTCGCCTATCACATTCTTGTTTGGAAGAAAAAGTATCAATTAATTTCTTAGCAGTGGCAATATTTCTTACAACTTCCCTTTCGATAACTTCGCGTTCTTCAATTTCAGCTTTAATATTTTCAGGAATAAGAACCTCGATCTCATTCTGCAAGTCATCGAACCTCACAGATAGTGATTCAAATTTTGCTAGCTTCAAACTCAGTTCAGTTAACTGGATATCATCCAAGGAATCTTGATCAGACACACCCTTCACGTAATTTTTAAACTTTGTAATTTGTCCTTTGATGGACACCCTTTTAGTGAACAATTCTTTGTAACGTTTATCTTCCGCGGACATATTGTAAAAAAAAACGAAATTAAAAAAAAAATGAAAATTGTTTAAATATTACGCGTGGTGTATGAATAAATATTTAAACGCTCACGCTCCTCGTTTCGGTGTCACCGTTGAGCCGGAATCGCGGACCGCGCTCAGCTGTTTGCTGGCAGCTCGAGCCTCACAGAACCGGGATGCGTACCCGAACCACGGGGAAGCGCGTTGTTAGAAGTTGAATTTATCTGGAATATTCGGCGAATTTCGTGAGAAACTTGAAATTTCAACTTTTTATTTTTGTATATGGGGGTAACTGTAAAAACAATATTATGATGAAATACTTGAGATTAAAGGCAAAAATCACTAATTAATCTGCACGAAATGATTTTACGCAAGTGAATTAAGATTATGAATAGCGGAGATGGCAAGGAATAGGTTTATTTTAGGGTATTGAATGGTGATTGTGATAGATAGGAAGAAGGACGACACTTATCTTTAGGTGAATTCCGCTGCGCAGGCGTGATGCTTTAGCTGCACCACTGGTCCAATCCAGGTCCTTAGGCGTCTCTGGTTGCAACTTCGTTCACTGGAACTGTGGCTGCTTTGGTCCACTTTAGTGTCCCGGTAACATGTATGTCGTCGGCGTGGCAAGTTCTGTTTTGCACGTATTTTTCGCTATTGGTCTTCTTCCTTCTCGCTATTTCTTGCTGTTGTTCCCCTCATGGGCCACCAATTTATGTTTCAGAACATAATGATGCAGAATAAAAGTGATTTAACGGTTAACAATAATTTATTAGGAAACGATTTTAACAGTTCGACGTATGGCGTAAGAATGACATGACGACATTATTTTTGTGCAATCAACCAAAGCGCCTGTTGATAATTTGTCCGCAGTGTTCTATCTCGATTGTCTTCGTAGTTTTATGGCAGGAGCCTTAACAGTCGGTATTTTTATGGACTCTTATACTACTAATAATATTTTTGTGTGTAGTTAACAATAAAATTGAAAGTTTGTTACAACTAGCATTACAAATAATGAGTGTTACGTACCTATCAAGTGTAAATTTGGAAAACATAGTTTTAAAATAATATTATAAAAAAAAATTATGTCACCCCTGCCTCTGACTTTAGTCAGGTTGATGGCTATCATACGAACGCATAAATTTACTCTGTAGGTAGGTAGTCTTATATGATTGGGTGTGTAATGAGAACTTTTAGTTAAACTAACATTTTAAAACATTTGTTATTATTGGATTTAATAAACATGGGTTCTTTTTTTCAAAACAAAAAACCAACGCCAAATCAACCGCCGCGCTAGGCTCGCCGCCGCCTGTGAGGTCATTGAACTGCTCATTAAATAGTATCAACTGTTTAGTAGAAGTTCATTGCTAGGTAGGTATGAACATGATATGGCATCTTGATCTTGAGGAAGTGTTCAAAAGGCAATAAACTTCTATTTAACATTTGCGCTTGACAGTATCTGAACCTGGCTTTAAGTTATAGATTAGGTGTCTTTTGCAAAAATATAAAACAGTTTTGTCAAAAGAATATTTACGTCGAAATGATCTTCACAACAATGGACGTGACTCGTGTCTGTGAGAGGATCTGCTCTCTTCATAACCTTTAACCACTTTTTTCGCACATTTTTATCTAATGGTACAGAAAAAATCAATTTTTGGGGTGTTTTTTCACTGGAGTTAGTACACATAGGAACAATACAATATTTTCTAACCATTTTGTTTGTCCACTATAAGCAAAACAAATTATTTAAAGCGAAACCGCGAGAGCGCAACGAGCCTATGTAGGTATCGGCAAGTACTGACGAAATAGCAGTGTCGCGAGATGACGTCACATGTCCGTGCGGCCGCTTCACCGGAGTTTGGCGCGAAGGCCATACTTTGACGTTTAATATCTCGGTCATTTTTGAAGATACGAAAAAAATAAAAACATATTTTTTGTCCTTGAAGTACCTAGTTTTTAAATATGCTCATAACAAAAATCATTGGTGTGACTCATTGACTCTGTAACTCGCGGTAGGCGAGAAAAGTCGATGCAGTAATTTTTTATTTGTTGTAATTTGTTTCCTTACATTATAACAACTAAATCATTATACAGGGTGTAACAGGCGGTCAATAAAAATGATTTTAGACATGATTCTGGTGCTTATGGCGTTGAAATTTTTCATCGCTTTTTTCTTGATTTTTCCGATTTTTTATGCGTTTTTTTATTTTTTTTCGGTATTATTTCATTTATACTATACAATGCAACATGAATATGAAAAAAAATCCGTCATATTACTGTTTTTCACCAAAAACAGCAATGGATTAAAACAACGTATAAATTCGCTATCAGCTGTTCGCGCGCGGCCAACGACACCGCGCCGGCGGCGGCCGGCCGCGACGCTCGACGTCACGCCGCGTACCTACGCGCGCCACACAGACACGATTACGCACACAGCTGTCAACCTCACACTCACTAGTATGCAGCGTTACTTAGTATTTGTTCTATGTTAAAAATGAAAATTACATAATTATCCCGCTCTCCGATAAAAGGTAAATTCATAAGATTTAAAATGTGTGATATCTTATTATTACACGTACAAATACATACAGAACGACAAAAAATCCTATTGATATTCTTTAGCGCTATAAAAATCTCTAATAAACAATTTAACATGTATTGTCGCTTTGTTCCATTTGTTCTTGCAAAATTCTATTCGATATTTACACGCTCATTCATACTTCATTACTTTACAAGCGCGGTGCGACTCGAAAAGTAGATGGCCGTAGTGACGCGTGACGCCGCGACCGCGCGTGGATGTTACATAGATGGGATGCGACAAAATGGATGCTAAGTAATTCTCCGGGGATTATGAATTATGATAAGTTAGTTTCTCTGATAAGAATATTAATGGATATTGATTGTTATCATTGTTATGTACCTACATTTTTTATGGTTTAATTAAATAAACGTTTCGTGTTTATTTTATTTACTTTAAGCTGATTTTATGTTATAAATATCAAAGTATTTTAAACTTACATCAATAATGTTTGTAATGTTATTTGGTATTTGAATAAAACTACAATGCAACCAGTAACAACTGTGACAAGTAAAAATAGTAATGCCACATCAATATTTTATTGAATCTAATCTCTCGCTGGGATCCTAACTCGTCGCTCGTCACCAAATCGGCGGCGCGCGCGCGGACGGCGCGGAGGGAGCGGGTGGCGCGGGCGAGGTGCGGCGCTAGTGAGCGGAGATGCGCCGGCGGCTCTCTTTGATTGATAGTTCGAGCAATTCGCTCGCGGAAGACGGAAGCTCTTCACCGGTGTCGTTCGTTATGTCCTATTCGTCGTGTCGTGTGTGAACTGTTGTTTATTATTACTTGTTATTGTTTCGGTTTTGAGTTGTTAGTGGTTTTGTTGTTATTATTTTTGTTGTTATTGTTTCCGAAGTGAAGTTGTGTTCGTAAATAGGAAGACATGTTGATGTGTTATGTATGGTGAAGCACGTGGAAGTGCACGGCGTGCTCTGCACGTGTACGTCCGGATCCAAAGGTACTCAAACTCTCGCCATACACCAGGTATTTGCGTGTTGATAGACATTGATAACAATTTGTTTTAGCACTTTCTTATTATTGGTTACATTTTGCTATTATTGTTTGATTTCACGTAAGCCAAGTAGGTACCTACCTACTTACAATTTTACTATGAGCTATTGTAACATACGGGCCTACTTACGATACCATAAACGATACATAAGATTGTTATCTAATGATAGCGTTGCATACCTACTAGTGAGCGCATAGACGTGGTGGTACGCGTACGTACCTACGACGCGTCGCGACATGTCGTCGCTCAGCGCGCCGCCGCACGGTGGATCGAAAATCGGCTGTAGAAGACATAGGATCTCGATGTCGTGAATGTTATTTTTTTTGATGGAAATGTATTCTGCTAATCATTACTGTTCTATAAAATGTCATATGTAGTTATTGTGTGCACAAATGGAAGAGTTATAATTTTTTTAAGAAAATTTTGTATGGAGCTGACATGAAAAATGAGAATATCTCTGGAATCGCAAGGTTGGCCGTTATATCCTTGCACACTGATATAGTACTATTTACTTGTGAATTTTTGACATACTTTATATCGCGGCATCACTTGCGATTTTTTTTCTAAAAATCGGCAAAATTTTCAAAAAAAAAATTTTGTTTATGATACATTTAAATGCTTAAGTATGACTAAAACAAGTGTAATTTACAATATTTTTCATGCTTAGACCAAAACGTTCTGAGAAATCCCGAAATTGTATTCCTCCTCCTCGAATGGTGCTCTCTGAACCTCGTATAATCTTTGTTTCGGGCCTCTGAAGCTTCTTCCGAAAGACTTCTAATTGGTACAATAGCATTTACTGCAATTATGTCTCCTCCGTGAATCAACCATTTGTGGACAGTTGATGACATGTAGTACCCATCATATAGTTCCACGTATTTTCAGCGGTTGTAATAGCGTATTCTTTAATTACGGCACGTCTACAAACTCTCCAGATGTGATAGCTCTCAGAATCAAAGCAAATCTGCGTATTAGGTCTTCATCTAATCCAAATACCGTACTTGTAACGACAAGATAAAAAATTGATATTAATATCAAACTGGGGATTAGACGGTGCATCTTATCAAAGTAGATATAAGCAAAACATAAAGAGTGTTCAAGATGATTCCAGCGTATTTATGACCTCTTTGGTTCCATTAAGGTTGATAACTGACGGTGATACCATATGGGTGAATCCAAAACCCTACTCACCTATGTATTACCCTCCAGTCCAGTTTAGTTTTTCGAAAGCATCTAAAGAAATTGTCATGAAGGAAAACACTGCTATGGATAACAATATCGAAGCTCTCGTTACGGATAACAAAATTGCAGCTCTCATTCCCTCAAAATGTCAGGGACATGAAATTAGTCACCAATTAATGATGACGATGATTGATGGCAAAATTTGTATAGATATGTACAAAGAAGCGAGGCCATCAAGAGTTATTGCATCCACGAAAATCCATCTTTGAATCGATCTTGGATGAGATTTTCGTGGATGCAATAACTCTTGATGGCCTTCTCCTCTAGCAGACCACTTTTTGAAGTCGAGACGATACGGTATGTGTAAAAATTATTCCATCAGATTTACGTGGGCATGAAATTATGATAATCCGAACTCATATACACCAGAAGAAACGGTTTTTGACGCAATGGCATCTAACTTATTCATTTATATGGTCTTAGCCAAACACATGTAGCAGGCCGCATTGACTTCGCTTCTTTGTACATATCTATACAAATTTTGCCATCAATCATCGTCATCATTAATTGGTGACTAATTTCATGTCCCTGACATTTTGAGGGAATGAGAGCTGCAATTTTGTTATCCGTAACGAGAGCTTCGATATTGTTATCCATAGCAGTGTTTTCCTTCATGACAATTTCTTTAGATGCTTTCGAAAAACTAAACTGGACTGGAGGGTAATACATAGGTGAGTAGGGTTTTGGATTCACCCATATGGTATCACCGTCAGCTATCAACCTTAATGGAACCAAAGAGGTCATAAATACGCTGGAATCATCTTGAACACTCTCTATGTTTTGCTTATATCTACTTTGATAAGATGCACCGTCTAATCCCCAGTTTGATATTAATATCAATTTTTTATCTTGTCGTTACAAGTACGGTATTTGGATTAGATGAAGACCTAATACGCAGATTTGCTTTGATTCTGAGAGCTATCACATCTGGAGAGTTTGTAGACGTGCCGTAATTAAAGAATACGCTATTACAACCGCTGAAAATACGTGGAACTATATGATGGGTACTACATGTCATCAACTGTCCACAAATGGTTGTTTACGGTGCGCCTAGCGAGACGACGACCATCGATTGGCCACACGGTTTCTCTTACAGTCGCTAACAATAATTGAGCACCAGCGTGCATATTATTTATATGTTCATAATGGAAATAAAGTTTTGTGAGTCTGTGTGATGCATGTAACAATATAGGATGTCTTTTTTCATAAGTATAAGTAGAAGCATCTATACGTCCACCAACTCTAATTAATAAGTTTGAATCTATGAAAGGTGATAATGATAACATTTTACACTTATGACTTAGCTGTTTATTGCTAGACAACAAATTGTATTCATTAGGAAATGATTCACGTTGAGAGATAAGGCACAATGCATAGAATGACTCACGCAACTCGGCAGGTGTTAACGCACCTAAGCGCCTATTGTTTTTGTTTTTAATATTATAATATTATATCTAGTTTAGTATTATGTGATACACCAAAATATATAGAACTGCATTCATTTAGCGATGCCTCCAATGCGGCTATCGGAGCTTGTGTTTACATGAAATCAATAGGTCATAATAATGAGGTTACTGTCCGCTTACTTTGCGCTAAGTCCAAGGTCGCGCCAGTAAAACCTACCACTATTCCTCGCCTGGAACTAAGTGCTGCACTCCTAGCTGCTAGGTTAAGCAAGTGTGTGCTAGACTCACTATCATATAGTCCTAACAGGACTATTCACTGGTCCGATTCCAGCGTTGTACTTAGCTGGATAAATAGTGACTTAAACAAATTACAAACATTTGTACGCAATCGCGTTCATGAGATAACACAACTAACTAGCCCTAACGCTTGGAGGTATGTGCCAACAGACTCAAATCCGGCTGACTTAATCTCTCGAGGCGTAAATGCAGATAAATTAATAAATATGGATATATGGTGGTTAGGTCCTAGTTATTTATATAGGCATGAATCTGAATGGCCAGTACTCAAAGTCAACGAACCGCTAATATTACCCGAAGTAAAATCTCATTCCGTAGCAATTACCACTCCACTATTAGACTTTAACAAATATTCGTCATTCAATAAACTAAACAAATTGTTTGCTTACGTTCTCAGATTTATGTATAATATTAAAAACAAAAACAATAGGCGCTTAGGTGCGTTAACACCTGCCGAGTTGCGTGAGTCATTCTATGCATTGTGCCTTATCTCTCAACGTGAATCATTTCCTAATGAATACAATTTGTTGTCTAGCAATAAACAGCTAAGTCATAAGTGTAAAATGTTATCATTATCACCTTTCATAGATTCAAACTTATTAATTAGAGTTGGTGGACGTATAGATGCTTCTACTTATACTTATGAAAAAAGACATCCTATATTGTTACATGCATCACACAGACTCACAAAACTTTATTTCCATTATGAACATATAAATAATATGCACGCTGGTGCTCAATTATTGTTAGCGACTGTAAGAGAAACCGTGTGGCCAATCGATGGTCGTCGTCTCGCTAGGCGCACCGTAAACAACTGCGTCACGTGCCGGCGCTTGCGAGGCAAAACATTGCAAACTAAAATGGGTGATTTACCTGCTTCACGTATTAATCCAGGCTTTCCATTCACATCCGTTGGTCTAGATTTTGCTGGCCCTTTCTTTATAGTCAATCGTAAGGGTCGTGGGAGTCGTATCACGAAATGTTATTTATGCCTATTTGTATGCCTACGATATAAATGCGTGCATTTAGAGGCTGTAAGTGACTTGTCGAAAGACGCCTTTATCATGACAATAAGGCGATTTGTCGCTAGAAGAGGCAAGCCAACAGAAATATATAGCGACAATGGTCGAAACTTTGTTGCTGCAGCCAAAGAATTAGGATCATTAATTAACCAAAATCAAGATTCTCTGATTGATTTTGCAAGTCAGCAAGGCATCAAATTCATGTTCATCCCAACCTACGCTCCTCATTTCGGCGGTATCTGGGAAGCCGGAATCAAATCCGCTAAATACCATTTGAAACGTATTATTGGAAATAGTCATTTAACATTTGAAGAAATTTCCACTCTGTTTGCGCAAGTGGAGGCGGTTTTGAATAGTCGTCCCTTGTGCCCACTCTCACCCAGTCCTGACGACCTCCTTCCTCTTTCCCCAGGACACTTCATCATCGGGAGACCGCTTACTGCACTACCAGCACCACCGCTGTTGGAACACAAAGAGAGCAGCCTCCAACGATACCAACGTCTAGAAAAAATCCGACAGCATTTCTGGCAACGCTGGCAAAAGGAATATGTGGCAGAACTGCAACAGCGCACAAAATGGCGTACCAGTACGTCTAAGTTGAATGTTGGTGATATGGTACTATTAGCCGAAGATAATACATCTCCCTTACAATGGCGACTTGGGCGAGTACTACGTCTGTTCCCGGGTCCTGACGGCATCGCGAGGGTAGCAGATGTCAACACCATCAGGGGCTGCGTGCGCCGTCCCTTCGTGCGGCTATGTCCTCTACCTACAGCAGAAGAACTGCAAAACTAGTTGAAAATACTTTTCAACGGGGGGAGCATGTTAAGGCTCCTGCCATAAAACTACGAAGACAATCGAGATAGAACACTGCGGACAAATTATCAACAGGCGCTTTGGTTGATTGCACAAAAATAATGTCGTCATGTCATTCTTACGCCATACGTCGAACTGTTAAAATCGTTTCCTAATAAATTATTGTTAACCGTTAAATCACTTTTATTCTGCATCATTATGTTCTGAAACACCGACTTTTGGTAGGTTATCCGACTGTCCTTTTACAAAACCTTCTTCCATCGCGCTTTATTAATACAATTAGAATAATATCCTAATCAATTTATAACACAGACTCTTTAAATATTAAATGCAAATCACCTTTCAAATCAAAACTCCGCATCACCCGCAGTCGAACAAGCGTGTCTGTCGCGACGTGACGTCAGCGCATAGCGCGCGAAGCAACACAAATTTAAAAAAGCAGTGAAACTTTATAACGCTGTAACTTCGGTAATTTTGACCCGATTTTGATAAAACAAAAACTATAATTATCAGCATAAGTACACAAATTAAATGCAGTATGTTTAATAGTCATATTTTGATGTGCTGGTGTGACTCATTTGGACAGATTTTTCGTATTTAGTACGTGTCATTTAATAATTTTTCTATTTGAATTTTAATTCATATTAAGTACCTAGTTTAAGTGTTGATTTTTTAATTTTTACCTGAAGTAATCCTTAATTTAACATGCTTATTATATACTAGCTGACCCGCGCAACTTCGCTTGCGTCACGTAAGAGAGAATGGGTCAACATTTTTCCCGTTTTTGTAACATTTTCCACTGGTACTCTGTTCCTATTAGTAGTAGCGTAATGATATATAGCCTATAACCTTCCTCGATAAATGGACTATCTAACACTGAAAGAAATTTTCAACTCGGACCAGTGGTTCCTGAGATTAGCGCGTTCAAACAAACAAACAATCAAAAAAACAAACAAATTCTTCAGCTTTATAATATTAGTATGTAGTAACCTGTGAAGCAATCTTTTCCTTACGCCAACTTCAGGAAAAGAGCCGTGAGCAGGGTCAGCCAATGCTTCTGGCTTTTGTTGACCTAGAAAAAGCTTTTGACAGTGTTCCTCGTGAAGCGTTATGGGAAATATTACTAAAAATAGGATGCCCAGAAAAATTTGTAAGACTAATACGACTCTTTCATGACAACATGAGTTGCTGCGTAGCGGTCAACGGCAACCAAACAGAGTATTTTCGGGGTCACCTGTGGCGTTAAACAAGGCTGTGTTCTTGCGCCTACTCTGTTTGCACTTTACTTTGCGGTGGTAGTCCGAGATTGCATAGCATAGCATTGCGAACGGTCGGGAAGCTATTTAATTTGGACAGACTACGGGCTCGCACTAAGGTTTCTTATGACTTAGTCACAGAAATTATGTACGCCGATGACTTGTGTTTTGTAACGGACTCCCCAACGTCTCTACAAACATTAATGACCAGTCTCGACCAGGCATGTGGAAGATTTGGGCTTAGGATCAATGCGAAGAAGACAGAAGTGATGGCCACAGGTTCTTACCACGGACCTTTACAGATCTGTCTTGGTCAAGATGTCCTTCAATCTGTAGACAAATTTAAGTACTTAGGCAGCACACTCACAGCGAAGTGTGACCTGGATGCTGAAATAAACGCACGAATTGGTGCTGCATCGGCAACTTTCGGCAAACTACGCCACAAGGTGTTCCAGTCACACGATCTTAAGATCAGTACCAAAATCTCTGTCTATCGAGCTATAGTCCTGCCTAATCTCTTGTACTCATCAGAAGCTTGGTGCATGTACCGAAAACACATACGCGCTCTCGACCGGTTCCATATGCAATGCCTTCGGAACATAATGGGTATTCAGTGGTCTGATCGCATCAGAAACACAGAAGTTTTGCGACGCGCTAACACCTGCGGTATCGAAGCGTATCTGATGCGACGACAGCTGCGTTGGTGCGGTCATGTGTTTCGAATGCCCGAAGCAAGGGTTGCTAAGCGCATCTTTTACAGTGAGCTTAAAGAAGGCCAGCGCAAGCAAGGCGGACAGCTCTTGCGATACAAAGATGGGCTAAAAAGGCACATGAAAAGATGTGATATCGACCCTTCTAGTTGGGAGTCGCTGGCTGGTAACCGGTCGGAATGGAGGTCTCTCGTTAAGCGGAAAACCTACGCTTTCGAGGACCAACGAAAGGAGAACCTTGATCGAACAAGAGACGCACTAAAAGCCAGACCACCCATGGCTATAACTTATAACTACTGCGGTGGAGTCCTGACGTGTCCACGTTGTGACCGCACATTCGTAGCCAAGATTGGTTACGCCAGTCACCTCCGAGCTCATCAAAGAGAGGATGAACGTGGAGCTCCGCAGTAACGAGCAAAGTCCACAATAATTGCAGTCGCTGTCGCCGAAATCGGCTAGGACCAATATAATATAATATATATATATTAGTATAGATTTAATGGCATAATGACATAAAACATTTTTTTTCACATAACTTAATTATTGCTTGTTTCATTTTACACCAATGAAGCAAATAAAATTGTAAGTAATACATTTCAGTAAAAAACAGAAAATTTTAATATATTATGTTTGTGTAAGTTTCGGTTTCGGCCGAAACTGAGATCAGAACCGAAAGTTCGGTTTCGGTTTCGGTTTAAAAATCAGTTTCGGTCGGACTCTACTTTTCGAAGTTATGTGTGTAATAGGAATAATTGTCGCATGCTCCAACGGTGAAGGAAAACATCGTGAGGAAACCTTGCATGCCTAAAATTTGTTTAATACATTTATTGAGGGCATGCAAAGTTCCCAACCCGCACTTGGCCAGCGTGGTGGACTCAAGGCCTAACCCCTTCCTCATTACGGTTAAATTTATTAATGATAAACGGAATTTAGCCACTGCGTTATTCTACTTGCTGCGAATTCGATTTGTACCCGATTTCGTTAGCAAAGCGATTATTATCATTAAATATTTGTTAAAGTAAACAACTAATGGACATATTTACTTAGTCGGGTCGTAAGTTCTGTCACATTTTTATTCACACATTTATATATTAAAAGATACGTAATAAAACATGGATTCTTATTTTAATTACTATTATTCAAAATGAGCTCCGCGATTTTGTACACAATCCTTTAAACTGCGCGGCCAGTCGTCTACAGCAATACGCACGAGGTCCATGTCTATATCGGCGGCTGCTTTGATCAAGGATGCCATGAGTGACTCTACATTAGGATGGCGTGTTGAGCAGGCCTTTTCCTCTAAGTGTTGCCATATTTTGTAATCCAACGGATTTAAGTTTGGACTAGAGGAGGGCCAGTCTTCGTGCCGGATGAAGTCAATTTCGCGCGCCGCTAGCCAGTCTTGCGTGCTTTTCGCTCTATGAGCTGGTGCAGAATCTTGCTGGAATACCCAGGGTCTGTTATTGAACACTGATTGAGAAACTGATTCCACAACGTTCGCTAGGACTGTATTTTGATACACAATCGCGTTTGTTTTTACGCCTTTCTCACAAAAATGTACCTCAGTTAAGCCCAAATATGAGATTCCTAGCCAAACCATGAGTGAGGGTGGAAAATGTCCTCGCTGGACACGCGAAATACGCTTGCTGGCCTCTTCACTGCTGTGGGCGTACACCTTATCATTTTGTTTATCTCTCCTCCACGGTAAAATTTTTTTCGTCCGAAAAGAGAATTTGACGATGCTTTTTTCCCGCGTACCGCTTCAACAAAACGCGGTATCTCTTCAGTTTCATGTCCATTAGACGCGCATCTACGCGATGTCCTGTTTTTCTGCGATAGGCTCGTAGCCCTAGGTCTTCATTCAACACCCTTTTGACCGTGGTTCTGCTTAACCCCATTTGAAGGGCCAACAGTTTCTGCTTGCGTATGGGATTTCTTTGGATTCGCGCCTTCACAGCTTTTATCACTGCTAGCGTCCTAACAGAGCGAGGGCGACCACTTCTTTTTCTATCTTCCAAACTTGAGTCCTCATTATAACGTTTGATGGTACGATAAATGAATCTTTTGGTTAAATTCAATTTTTTTTGTATATCAAAAATCT
Organism: Anticarsia gemmatalis; assembly: GCF_050436995.1. NCBI lineage: Eukaryota > Metazoa > Arthropoda > Insecta > Lepidoptera > Erebidae > Anticarsia > Anticarsia gemmatalis. The sequence goes on from NC_134775.1 coordinate 11,416,281, forward strand.
GAGTTGGCGCGTAACCACATCGATGTAGCGCGATAACCGCGACACGGTCTTCTTTACGCGTCAACTCCATATTTAAAAATACGCCAAATATGAAAATGACACATTCTTATTTTCGCAAAAGATTCAAAATTCAAAATTAAGAAACATTTTTGTGGCCAGCATTCCATAATTGAAAAGTTTTTATTGTGTGACAGAACTTATGACCTGACTAGGTAGTATTTTGCTATTTATTTTGTTAAGAAATGGCTCATTCTTATTTGTATTCTGTTTATAAAATTGTATTGTATTTTTAATTGTAAAATTCAAGTTATTTAGATTATCTAGTCTACCAATAATTTGCATTTGTAACATACTAAAGATAACTATGGCCTAACTATTGTATATTGGTATTAAAATCGGCTAGTGAATATTGATTTATTGTAGTACTTTAAATTATTTATTTCCATTTTACGAAAATTCTAAGAAAAATTACTTGGAAATTATTATTTTGCATGTCAATGCGTAATTAAAGTATTAAAATTTGTCATTCGTCTTAACATATTACATTTTATATTTTTGCATCAACTGTATACCTCATTGATCATGTTCGTAAGTTAATATAAATATTTTTCTGGTTTATAATCGAGCAATAAGTATGTATAAATGCAGCTAAGAGATCAGTAATGACCAATGTCGAGTATTAGGTGCAGCGCAGACGGCACACTTTTTGTGCGATCGAGTCTGTGTACTAATGTGGTAAAGTCTATTAAAAACTTAAACTTACCGTATTTTGTTTTTTCTTTAGACTCATACATGTCCAAACAGGAGCGGAATAAACAATACAGCACACTTCATCCCACATTTTTCTTTTTAAATGTCTATCATGATATTCTGCAGACTCGATCGCACACAAAAAGTGTGCCGTCTGCGCTGCACCTTATATACGTCGGTCTTCGATCAAAATAACGTTTGGCTGTAGCTGTCAACTGTCACTTGGGGCGTTTTGAAGCTCGATTGAAATACGGGACAGAAAAAGTCAAAAATATTATTTATAACAGAGTTATGTACTGAAATATTATGTTTTTCGCTATTAATACACATACATCTATCAAATAAAAGTCAATTTCAAAACTTGTCTACAAGCCTATTACTTCTAATGATATAACTATCAATTAAAGAATTAGTTTTTATAACATAAATATGTCAAATTTAAATTATTACATAAGTAATATTCTTTTATTCCTCAAATAATACCTATTAATTGAATATTTTCTTTATTTTTTTATTTGTATTTATTATTTATATGAATTCGAAAAATACAAATAAGAAAAAAAAAATTCAATTTTAAAAATAAAAATTTACTTTGAAAATTATAAGTAACTAGCCGACTCGCGCAACTTCGCTTGCGTCACATAAGAGAATCATAATTTTCCCTGTTTTTGTAACATTTTTCACTGGTACTCTGCTCCTATTGGTCGTAGCGTGATGATATATAGCCTATAGCCTTCCTCGATAAATGGGCTATCTAACACTGAAAGAATTTTTCAAACCGGACCAGTAGTTCCCGAGATTAGCGCGTTCAAACAAACAAACAAACAAACAAACGAACAATCAAACAAACAAACTCTTCAGCTTTATAATATTAAACTCTTCAGCTTTATAATATTAGTATAGATTTATTTTCCATTTTTGATCCCTCAACTAACTTATTTAATCTTTCTTTAAATTGAATTAGAACTATATCGATGCCCCCAAGCAATAAGTCGGTAATCGAAAAATCTAAATTTTACAGGAGAAAAGATTTACTGATTTTATTAAATATCTTTTGAACGAGTAGGACTATTGCTGTCATTGATGTGTTAACAGAAAGCTAATTTTTGGCGGAATATAACAATGGCATTAAAATTAAATGCCTTTTATTAAATACCTTGTAATTGATAAAAATAAATAATACCAAAAAAATATCATATAAAAGATCACAGTTAAAGTTTTTACGGGGTTATTGCTGTAATTTTACCCCAAGAATAACTCGTAACTTCATATTATGGACTTCTACGGCGTTATTTTTTTTCGTTAGGCTGATGCGTAACATACGTTTACGGAGTTATTGCCGGTAACATCCAATCATTGCAAATTTGGTATTGATAAATAACATCATTATTATGAGGAAAATTAGAATAACATTGTTATTGTTACCAATTGATACCGACTTTTTTAAATAATAAAAATGTCATTGTAGAAGGCGGAAAAGATTAAAAAAAAACAATGATTTCTATTACAATATAAGTAATATTTAATAAAATCACAATTATATTTGGCACTTTAAATAAACTAACATTTCTTTCTAAAAAGGGTAGTATTTAAACGAGTGACTGTAAATTAAAGTTTTAAGTGTTAAAAATAATTAATTTACGGTATAGTATTACTAAAAGCGACTAACTGCGAGCGACGAGATATTAGCAGAACAGCAACTTACAAACATTAGTAAGTTGCTGTTTGTTGGAATTTTAAACGATTTTATTTCTCTCCACTCACTTCTGACATGCTTGCGTTTTCTAGCTAGTTTATTTTCCTTTTCCAATAAAGAAGGATATCCTTCCAGATTCATTACTAGTAACTATGTCTTCAATGCTTACTAATAAATTCTGCTCAACCTCATGATCGCTTTCTGCTGTCATTATTATATCGTTGATTCTTTCTGATCGCTCTTCCGGAGTTAAAACCTCATTTTCTTCTTTTTCACTACTAGTTATTATTAAGTTTGCAGTGATCTCATATTCGCTTATAATCGCACGTGAGCAATCATTAGAAGTTGTACCGGTTAATGTATCTTTGTGATTAAATGCTGAAATTTCATGTAGTTTTAGCGTGTCATTAAAATTTTCTTAGTTACTTACTCGATTTTCGTTTTCAATGTCTGTTACAGATAAATCGAAGGTTGATGCTATATATATTTCTGTCGAAGAAGCTACGAAATCTGCGTGAGTTAAATATAATGATAAATTTGAAATTGTTGATGGAGTGCTTATCATTTCTGGAAAACTTATTATTTTATTAATAGGTGCAAAGTTTCCGCTTAGACTTGAAATGCTACTTAATAGGCTCTCCACCATGTTAGGGCGTGGACACGGAGCTTATTCCAACTCGTCTGGAGAAAAACCTACATCAGATTCCTGATCGGGAGCAACGTACTTTTTTTTCATTCTAGGTGTAATCGATAAAAATACAAAACAAATTCACAGTATTGAAACATTGCGTACTTCAATGAGACAATACCAGTATCAGATAACATTGTTAGTGTATATTATGGAATATGTATATTCAACTGTATTCAACAATAACTGTGTACTCACTCTTACTTAAAACTTCATAAAAATTATTTACGCCAATAACCCGGTAAACGTATATTGCCTAAATAAAATATGAATTGTTTTTTTTGTATGAATCTAGTATAACAGGTTTTTTGCCAACATATATTTTTATCTAAATTCCGCACAAAAAACACGTGTATCATCATATTTTTGTAAATATCATTAGGAAAAATCTGGAAAAAATTACCAAGGTGTATCCTAACCCATAGATGCCTAAAATGACATAAAAGCATAAAGTCCATAATAGTACCTACATTACCGAGTTATTGTTTGGGGGCGTCGATATTAGGAATCTGGGGGCACGGAAGTGCCCCCGCAAGTCGAGCAAAAAAAGCGGCACGGCCGTAACATCCTTTTCTCGAAGCAATTCGGGCTATTTATGACACCCCTATAATTTCGTTGTGGATAAAACAAGAAGCCTGGATTTTCAGCAACTAATCAGACATTGTATAAACACGGTATATTTAAAATTTCAGTCAATTTGAACCAGTAGTTTAAGAATGACAATTTGTTAAAATTTTGAATTTTGTCACTCACTGATTCACTGATTCACTGACTCACCGATCATCAAAAGTCTAAGGTACTTCTAATAGACTTAGAAGCTTAAAATTTAGAATACAAATAGGGTTTAGTGTCTTAATCATGGGAAAAATTTAATATTTTCTAATTTCGGTCCAGTTTTCTGAATACACCAACTGCAACAATAACTTTGTAATCCTATATAAATGTATAAGATTACAAGGTTACATTTGCAGTTAATGAATTATTATTACTGTAGAAAATAAAATAAATAGGTGTAAACAGGTACCTACTATATGAGGCATAACGGGAGGGGGTATAGGGTGGGTAAGGGTGTTTAGCCCATGAAACTGAACAACATTCCCATAGTAAAATATGTTGAATTATGAAAAAAACGTCTTTCCATACAAATTGGACTTATGTTCGCTCTTCAAAAAGAAGTGAAATGCCATCAAAAACATTCTGTAAAAACCTCAAGTCTCGCCGTAAAAAGTTGTGAGATCTATATAATACCAAGTCGAATAATCTATTTATTGTCTACTTAAAGGACCTTCTGTCTTAAGTTATTACGTATGTTATTATCATGCCAATTTAAAAAAAAAAATACTTTAAAACAAATAGATCGTCATTATTTCATATAAAACGTTATTTTAACTAAACTTCATAATGAATTTTCAAGGTTTAACATTTATTTTTATTTGCGTCACTTAAGAGAGGGTCAAAATTTTCCCCGTCTTTGTAACATTTTTTACTGTTACTCTGCTCCTATTGGTAGTAGCGTAATGATATATAGCCTATAACCTTCCTCGATAAATGGGCTATCAAACACTGAGAATTTTCCAAATCGGACCAGTAGTTCCTGAGATTAGCGCGTTCAAACAAACAAACAAACTCTTCAGCTTTATTATATTAGAATAGATAACCTATAACCTTCCTCGATAAATGGGCAATCAAAACTGAAAGAATTTTCCAAATCGGACCAGTAGTTCCTGAGATTAGCGCGTTCAAACAAACAAACAAACTCTTCAGCTTTATTATATTAGAATAGATTAAGTATAGATTTTTATTTATTTTATTTAATACTCTTTTAGGATTATCTAGACACGCGGCAGCGTGTCAAGCCAAGTTCAAGCAAAGCAAAAACTGGCTGGCAAGCGCTAGTATAATATTACACGACCCATTTGGGGCCACTTTTGACCCCACCATAACTCAAAACCTATTTAACGTAAACACATGAAACTCAAAGGTGTGTTCAACTATGTTCATAAGGACACGTAGAAGCCAAAATTTCATATAGCTAGCTCTAACGGCTATAAAAATATGAAGGTCTAAAAATCGTGAAATTCCCACTGACTGACTGACTGATAGTACCTAAACCTAACTTACTTCCAGATAACCTAGAAAGATGAAATTTGGAACCTAGCTTGGTTATTGTGTGTAACCTTAGGAAGAAATCTGAAAACAAAAAAAAATAAAAAATAGTGGGGACAAAAAAAAGTTTTTTTTTATTGTAGCGTTCAAACCGTTACTTGCAGATATTTGAAACTATCCAAGTATATGTATTATTGTATTTTCTACATTGCAGAAATATAAAAATAAAGTAAACTTTAAAAATAAGTGGTCTCCTCATTAGTCCGCTCAAAGAATACTCCAAAAGCGGGTGAAGAGTGCGCGAGCGGGATCCTAAACAATTTCTTCAGAAATTGGTTCAGGATGTTTAGAGAATAAACATACTAAAAATCCCTACTTTTAGGGGGGCGCCAGAGTGGGGGAAGGGGGTGAAAGTCCCCATTTTTTAGTTTTTCACTTATATCTTTAAAACTGTTCGTCGTATAGCCAAAGTTTCTTCTACATAATGAAAGCTGATAAAATTGTCTACAACTTTTATTATACACACTTAATCGAAATTCTCATCAGTTTTCAAGCATCACGGTCCGAAATAGCTAAAATGAACCTTATTCAGATCATGAGTGTGTCATAAATGCGAAACTTTGCTTTCGCTTAACTTCGGAACTAAATGACCTACAGACTTGAAATTTTGGATTTTAATTATGTGGTTATCGCTTACTAGATAACTTAATCTCTTTCACAGCGTCATGTCTTACGGTATATTACTGTGGGGTAAGGCTGCTGATATAGATGTTATTTTTGTCCTTCAAAAAAGAGCTATTCGTGCAATATATAGTTTAGGAGCGCGGGACTCCTTGAGAGAGCTTTTTGGGCAGATAGGGATACTGACAGTGTCATCACAGTATGTCCTTGCAAACTTGTTGTATATAAAACAAAATTTAGGGACTTTCACAACAAATAGCGATAGACAGAATTATAACACTAGAAACAGACACAAATTAGTAGGTCCCCATCATCGTTTACACAAGGTGCACAATTCGTTTGTAAGTCTCGGCATTCGTTTCTTCAACAAGCTTCCCAAACACATCATTGATTTACCCCTGCCTAAATTCAAAGTTGCTGTTAAGGAACATCTCGTTAGGAAAGCTTATTACAGAATTGATGTGCATCTAAACGACAATAGCTCTTGGGATTAGTCGCTCGCTTGATTAGGATTCTTTGAAATTAGGGAACTTTGCTATAAATTGTATAAACTCAGTAGAAGTAGGTCTAAATATTGTAAAATATGGGCAATTAATGATGCAAATAGGTGATGTTACGTACAACTTGATGTTAACCATAAAACTGTCATTTTTTTCTTCTATAATGTTACAACCAATGTGCTCACTTGCTGCCCATATTCTTATTATCACATGCTAGTAGGTGCTCCCAACATACGGTATGATCAGAGACTAATAAATAACCTAGCTATATTCATTTTCCTTAATAATTGACGTTTAGTCTATATCGCTGATTGTTAGCAGCTCCTCGCATGATCAATTATTGTATCAACCACATTGTAAAACTTTTGGCGATTGAAAAGAGTGGCCGTGAGTTTCTCGCTAGCTCTTCTCATAAGGCTCTACCCCCTTTCCGAGCTAGTGGTAGATTCAGTAATTGTAACGACTATCATAAGTGTCAATATTTGACCTAAATGAATAAATGATTTGATTTTGATTTTAAATTTTCAGCGTTCTGGTATTATCCAGAGGTTCTCAAATATGGGCCTGAAAATGCGGCGAAATGTTTTTCAGCGTCGCCTCTATTTATATATATTTATTTAGACCAGAACGCTGAAACATCAGTTATCTAGTAAGCGATAACCACATAATTAAAATCCAAAATTTCAGGTCTGTAGGTCATTTAGTTCCGAAGATAAGCGAAAGCAAAGTTTCGCATTTATGACACTCACTCATGATCTGAAAAACGTTCATTTTAACTATTTCGGAGCGTGATGCTCGAAAACTGATGAGAATTTCGATAAAGTGTGTATAACAAAAGTTGTAGACAATTTTATCAGCTTTCATTACGTAGAGAAACTTTTTCTCTACGACGAACCGTTTTAAAGATATTAGTGAAAAACTAAAAAATGGGAACTTTAACCCCCTCCCCCCACTGCGGCGCACCCCCTAGAGGCGGGGATTTTTAGTATGTTTATTCTCTAAGCATTCTGAACGAATTTCTGAAGAAATTGCTTAGGATCTCTCTCACGCACTCTACACTTGCTTTTTTGAGTGGACTATGATGAGATTGATGATTATTTGATGATGAGAAATTAATTATTTATATAATATATTTAGTATATTTGACTTCCAATCAAAAAGATTCAATTTTAATATTAATAATTATTCTAACAATAAATATTTTCATTTTAATCATACTAATTTTTAATATTATAATATTTTTATCTATCAAAAAAATCTTTTTTTGACCGAGAAAAATCTTCACCTTTTGAATGTGGATTTGATCCTAAATCATCAGCTCGAATTCCTTTCTCATTACACTTTTTTTTTAATTACAGTATTTTTTGATGTTGAAATTGCATTGATTTTACATATTATTCCTTTTTTTTTTATTAACAAAAACAAGATTTTTTTTATCATCATTTTAATTATTGGTCTTTATCATGAATTAAATCAAAATACATATATTAAATTGAACTAATTATTTTTTTTATTTTTAATATGAATTTTATTTATCAATAATCAAATTATATAAATTAAAGATTATAGTTTAAAAAAACATTTGATTTGCATTCAAAAATTATTGATTTAATCAATTCATTTTATACAGCCTTGGCCAAAAGTATTGAGCACCCTACAAACTTCTCACGTGGAGGAGTCTTAAGACAAAAGGAAAGATCTTATGTTTAGGCATTATTTTATTCGGCTCCTAAAAGGATAAGAAAACAATGACCCAACACATGTGGTGCAATGAAACACCTAATGCAATAAAATTTACCATTTGACTACTTTTGAACTTATCGATTAGTACACTATTGATGCTCGTTGTGTAAACATCCATTGATTTAGTGAACTTTTCGCGCTTATACTCGTTACATTTAGTGATATTGTTGCAATATACCTAAAAAAAGCGTACTTAGTTTGGAATAACGAGTGTGAGATGTCCCTTGTTCATGTAAAAGTTGTATCTGAACTTTTGCATGAACAAGGGACATTACAGGTGGTGATATCGAAAAATGTCAAATGCCCGCGCCGATCAGTGCAATATGCTATTCAACGATTTGCTGCTATCAGATTTTATAACAATAGACACAGATCCGGGCGCAAAAGCATCACAAGTGGCTGTGAAGACCGCAAGTTAGTGAGAGAATCTTTGAAAAATAGGAGAAAAACTTCTTCAAACCGCTGGGTTATCAGAGCAAATCAATGAAGCGATTTCTGATCGTACTACGCGTAGACAACTTCATGAAGCTGGTCTAAAAGGCTGTAAGGCCAGGAAGAAGCCGTGGCTCTCCGACAACAACAGAAAGTTTCGTTATAAATGGGCCTTAAAATACAAAAGTTTAATCGAAAGCGACTGGTCGAATATCGTATGGTCTGACGAATCAAAATTTATGGTGAGTTAGTTCATTTTATGTTCAAGTAAAATAAACGAAAAAGATTTAATAATAATGATAGTAAGTTAAAATATCTTCATGTCTTAAAAACTCCATTTTTGTCTTTATTTCAAACTAGCTGACCCGCGCAACTTCGCTTGCGTCACTTAAGAGAGAATGGGTCGTAATTTTCCCCGTTTTTGTAACATTTATTACTGGTACTCTCGAATTTTTCAAACCGGACCAGTAGTTCCTGAGATTAGCGCGTTCAAACAAACAAACAAACAATCAAACAAACAAACTCTTCAGCTTTATAATATTAGTATAGATTTTTGCCACAGCTCGTGTGACATTAGTGCGTCACCGGGTTGGCGAAGAATTCCTTTCAAAATGTGTCACTGTAAAACACAGCGGAAGCAGTGTTATGGTTTGAGGCTGCATGTCTGATGCTGGAATTGGTGAAATGTTTGTGTGTGAGGCTCGCATGGACTATACCAAATACAGCAACGTCCTAGAATCAGTGTTGCTGCTTCATTTTGCACACTTTTTGGCGAAACAGATATGAATAGCGTAAAATTGTAGCAGGATAACGCACTTTGTCATAAATCTCCTCGCACAAGGGCTTGGTTCGAAGTAGGGATTGCAATCCGGTCCGCCGGATCCGGTGTTTGTATTTGAAATATTTTCGTCAAGTGAAATAATATTAGTATGCTCTCTTCTAGTAGGTAAGTACTTACAGATAACTACATTAGTTACATTAGTAATTACATCAGTTCGCATGGTATATATACTATATATACTACCGTCCATAACTTTGGAATCATCCTCATTTTCAGAAAAACTATAAAACCATCAAAAACATTATTGATAATAGGGGATTAGTACTAACAACAAAATGTAACAAAAACACTAATTTCTTATCAACTATTCATTGTTTTCAAGAAAGACACACGTGTTTTATGATCACTCAAGTTGCGGCACCGCCATCTGAAGATTTCTTAGAATTGGCGATTTTAAGCATTGTTATAGTAATAGTGTGGAGGACTACTTTCTTCCAATAAAAACACCAGTTGACGCGAAGTAATATATTTATATTTATTTTCTTCAAATCTTCAAAGTGGACTGTATAATTCTATGTACTTTACAATGTTCTTATTATTTACTTCACTATGTTCATACGATGACTATGTTCATACTATTCATTCACTATGTACAGTTTTACAAAATACTTTGCTTATAATATTCACTATGTTCATTCACTATGTACGTTTATTCATACTATGTTCTTTCTTCCGTGTGATCTGATCACAATGAGTTTTAAACTAAAACTTTACAATAATATTCGCAATGTTCACTATTCACTATGTTCGCTATGTTCTTTCTTCCCAGTGATGTGATCACAATGAGTTTACAACTTAAACTTTACAATAATATTCGCAATGTTCACTATTCACTATGTTCTTTCTTCCCAGTGATGTGATCACAATGAGTTTAAGTCCCACTTAAACTGATGTTACGCAGCGCGCGTCCCTATTTATATTCATAAACATTGTTTCTACACTAATCTAGAATCAAACCGAGTGATCAAGCGCTCCGTGCCGCACCGCGCGAGATTCGAGAACGCCGCCGTCTCGCTCGCGCGTACGCGACTCGCCTATATGTCTATCTCGTTCTTGATCTTTCGGGAACAGTCGGCGTAAGCGGCATCGAAGGATCGCTGCCGCTTACATTGTTCACGATTGTTCTTTCGTACTATTATTAACGAGTAGAATTTTCTAATAATAATATATTTATTTCTACGAATTTCTACAATGTTCTACATGCGTGAATGAAACGTAATATTTTATGCCTAAATATGATTCCATCGTCCACAAATAGGTAACGTCTAATCTTCGCAATATGGGTGTCCATATCAAAAATTGACAGATTAGAGTTCAGTGTCACTTGTGACTTTAATGTGATAGCTTACAAAAGTTTGCGAGCACATAAAATGGTAAAAAGGAAACAAATTTCGCTTGATTAGCGGAGTTCTATCTGTACTTTGAGCAAAGCTATTCTATGCGCCAAATTGCAGAAAAGGTCAGTGTTTCGTACAAGGGTGTGCATTACACTCTTGTGCGTAATCGAGCTACTGGAGGAAATCAAGACCGGAAGAGATCTGGGCGTCCCAAATCTACGTCTAAGCAGGAGGATAACTTCGTTGTGACATTATCAAAACGAAATCGACGTTTAACCGCACCTCAAATTGCCGCTACTTTAAATGAAACCCGAGAAAAGCCAGTTTCATTAACGACTGTAAAAAGCCGTTTGCTATCTGCTGGTTTGAGAGGATGTGTAGCAACGAAAAAACCCAGGTTGACTAATGTCCATAAAAGAAAAACACTGGAGTGGGCCAAAACACATAAAAACTGGAAAAAAGTCCTTTGGACGGATGAGTCCAAATTTCAAATTTTTGGATGTAATAGACGTGTTTTTGTGCGCCGATCAAAAGAGAAGCGGGCTTTAGAAGCGTGTACTGTGCAGACTGTTAAGCACGGCGGTGGTAGTGTGATGGTTTGGGGATGTTTTGGCAATAATAAACCCGGCCATCTGATCAAAACCACCAGGAAACTGAATTAAGAAGGCTATCGAAAAATACTTGAAGACATTGCCATTCCCTCTGGAATTAATGTGATCGGTCATAATTTTGATTTTCAACAAGATAATGATCCCAAGCAGTCATCCAAACTGTGCCAGGGGTTTTTGGAGCAAAAACGAGGTGAAAAAATTTTGCAAATTATGAAGTGGCCCTCACAATCGCCAGATTTGTCTCCGATTGAATTAGTATGGGATGAACTTGATAGAAAAGTGAAAAACCGGTATCCAACGAGCTCAGTTGTGGGAATATTTACAGAGCGAATGGAAGTCACTGGACTCTGAGTACTTCAATAAATTAATCAAAAGAATGAGCAGAATTTGTGAACAAGTTATAAAGCAGAAAGGTGGCCACTTTGACGAAGCTAAAATTTTACGAAGACTGTTAACTATTGTTCTTATTTGTCCTCAGTATATTTAACTGAATGCTAATCTAAGGTTTGATTGAGATTTAAGTGTAATAAAGTACATTTTTCAAATATTATAGTTGTTTTAGCATCGCAGCGCTATATCTTCGAACAATCTAATTAAAATTACCTTAAATAGATTTGATAATTAAGAAATCATTTAATGTAACGGAAACGTCAAGTGTTTACACTTGGGTGTGGTCGGTTCAATGTTGGCAGCACAGGCAGATGATGGTTGGAACGTTAGTGTGGTTAGATTACACAAGTCGACAAAAAAATTTTTTTTTTTGAGTCTGTGTTTTGGTGAACATTTTCTGATAATATAAATCAAAAAGAAAACAGGAACAACATTAATAATAAATTAAGTTTGCTTTTGTACTATACATATATAACGAAACCTAAATATATGGAGTTTTGGCAGATCTTTTGAAGAGCCGTTGCATTTATGATGTAAAACCAGGGGTGAGGGGGCTGGGGGTGTGAAGTGAGCGGTAGCAGAGTATCATGGCAGTATGCACGTGCACGTTCTAAAGGAATAACGTATTTTATTGCGTCACGGGGTCTAAAAATGGCATCGAAAAAGAGTTAAAAACGACATGGACTCTTTTTGCTACATTTGTGATGACTTTATTAAAGTGAGAGCCAATAAAATTTGTTTATTATCAAATAAGGCATTTTATGAAGCCTATGAAGCTTACTTTAACATGTCAGTACGAAATCAGGATAAAATATGGGCACCTCACTTCTTGTGCAATAACTGCAAAAACATAGTAGGTAAGAAAATACTCCTTTAATTAAATAAACATTTATATGCCTATATACATATTTTTTTAATATACATTACATGTGTACATCGTTATTTATTGTTATTATTTTTTTTTCAGCCTGGTAGGTAGTGAGGAGAGAAAAAAAAAAGAAGTTTGCAGTACCACGAATATGGAGAGAGCCTTCTGACACATCAAGTTCCTATTTTCACACATGAAAAACCAAAAGTATTCATTTCTAAAAAAAAAATTATATCCTTTTTGTATTTTGTGTTTCTTTATGCCTTATTTCAAAGTCAAAGTCAAAGTCAAAAATTCTTTATTTCATAAACTTTAACAAGTATTTGAAATTGTCAAAATATTTTTTTATCTACCACCGTTTCGGAAAAGCTGTTGCTCGTGAAAAGAAACGGCAAGAAACTCACGGCTTGCTCTTTTCAAATGTCAATATTTCCAAATTAAAAACAATGTCATAATAATGATTAATAACAATGTCACAATAATGATCAATGACAATGTCATTGTAATGATTTACTGTGTGCAGTGCTGAAAAAAAAAAGAAATACAATACATAAATAATATTCAAATACTAAAGTTAATTAGAAATCTAAAGAAAACTAATCTGTTGACACAGTAAATCATATTTCATCAAATTGTAATACATTATTTTGAAACAGACTTGGTAGAAGCAGCACAGTCCCAAGCTTTGTTATCATCTAAATAATCTTTAAGGGGCTGTCTCCACGAGCGAAAGAATCGCGACGAGTCCGCCCTTATATCGTCGGACAATCTCCATGAACGAGCGATAATTTCGCCGCGTATCGTCGCGAGTCGTAACGGAATCGCAGAGATTCCGCGGCGACTCGTCACGGTATCCCCGCGTTTCCCTGTTAAAAAAGCTTCTCGAAACGCATTTGACAGCGCGCCCGCTGCGCGCTCGTCGCGATCGCGCGGCGGACCCGCCGCTTGTCGTGGCCGGCTAGCGACGATGTAATGATGTTTCGCGCGCTCATTGCCACTCGTCGCATCGCGGCGATAATATCGCCGTGTGGAGACGGTTCCATAGAGAGTGTATAGAAATACGTGACACGACGATAATATCGCCGCGATTCTCTCGCTAGTGGAGACAGCGCCTAATAGTGTAATATCCTTTACGACATAAATTACTTTTAACTAAGAACTAAAATTTATTGAGACTTAAATTTTGAATTTCACTCGGGATTTTATTGTACAATCGCACACACTGACCTCTGAAGGATTTATTTATTTTTTGGAGCCTAGTGGCTGGGATAACAAGTTTGTCTTTATTGTGTGTATTAATGTTGTGCATATTACTCTTTTTTTTTTAAAGGGCGATATTTTTATGTATGTAAATTAAATTCTCATAAATATATAGACTTGCCACTGTCATTATATTATTTCCTTGAGTTTTTCCCTTAGTGAATGTCTACTTCCTAAATTATAAATTGCACAAATAGCCCTTTTCTGCAGCACAAAGATGGTTTGGGTGTCGGCAGCATTACCCCAGAGTAGAATTACATAAGACATGACACTATGGAAGTAACTGAAGTAGACTAACCTAGCTGTTTCAATGTCAGTAAGTTGACGAATTTTTCTGACCGCGTAGGCTGCAGAACTAAGTCTATTCGCCTATTGTGATATATGTGGTCCCCACTGTAACTTACAATCTATTGTAATGTAATTTAATATATTGTAATGTAATATAATCTATTGTAATTTAGCATTATCCACAAGGTCCAACACATCTTCCTTCATCTTTACTGCTGTTTTCACTGGTTTGACATTAGGTGTTACAAATTTTATACATTTCGTTTTTTGCTCATTTAAAAGCAAATTGTTAACATCAAACCAGTGTACCACCTTTGAGATAGCAATGTTCACGTCGTCAAGAGTGGTTTGTTGTCGTTTAAGTTTAAGTTTAAACAATAATGAAGTGTCATCTGCGAACAGTACTATCTCGTGACTATCCTTAACACGATGTGGTAAATCTATACTAATATTATAAAGCTGAAGAGTTTGTTTGTTTGTTTGTTTGAACGCGCTAATCTCGGGAACTACTGGTCCGATTTGAAAAATCCTTACAGTGTTAGATATCCTATTTATCGAGGAAGGCTATAGGCTATATATCATCACGCTACGATCAATAGGAGTAGAGTAACAGTGAAAAATGTTACAAAAACGGGGAAAATTATGATTATCTTAAGTGACGCAAGCGAAGTTCCGCGGGTCAGCTAGTCATTAATATAAACTAGAAACAAAAAAGGACCGACTATTGAGCCTTGTGGCACCCCCATTTTAACCGCAGCTCCCCCAGATCGCTTACCGTTAACGTCGACCCTTTGAATCCTATTATCCAAATAATAGATAAGAAGATTCAGTGCCGAATGTTGTATACCGTAGTGATATAATTTCCTGATCAACGTTTCATGAGAGACACAGTCGAACGCCTTGGACAAATCACAGAAAATGCCGAGAGCATCGTGTGAGTCCTCCCAGGCGTCGAAGATGTGGTTCACAAGCTCAACACTAGCATCGATGGTGGAACGACCCCTTGTGAAGCCAAATTGTTTCCTATGTAATAAATTGTGTTTAGTGAAGAAACAATTCATTTGATCGAATCGATCGAATTTTTCAAAGATTTTACTAAATGTAGGCAGTACTGACATAGGTCTAAAGTTAGTGGGGTCTGATGTACTGCCTGACTTAAATAATGGTATTACTTTACTATCTTTCATTAGATCAGGAAACACACCACCATCTACGCATTTATTAAATATTAGAGCTAATTGGGGCGCAACTAGATCAATAATAGATTTTGTAATGACTACTGAATTACCCCAAAGATCTGCAGTATTTTTTACATTAATACTATTAAAAACTTTTATAATGTCCAGATGCGAGACATAGTCAAACCTAAAAGTAGTGTTACACATAGTAACGTTTTCTTTAAGAATGCTTTCAGCGACGGTGGGTGATGAGTTCAAAGATTGGGTAGTCGAGACTGGAATGTCTGTGAAAATTTTTTCGAAAGCATGGGCTACGTCGGATCCGCCCTAATGGTTCTGTTACCAACACTCAAGCAATATTCACGATCGTGGCCCCTCACTCTTCCAGTCTCACTATTAATTATACTTACCAAGTCGTTTTAATTTTATCATTACTATTTTTAATCTTTGAACTCAAGTAGCGAGCCTTAGCAGTTCTACAAAGTATTCTAAACAATTTTGAGTAATTTTTAACATACACCTGAAATCCTTCACTTCTATTATGATTTCTCTCTTCATATAGCTTAAAAAGCCTAGCTCTACTCTTATGTATACCTAAAGTAGCCCATTCACTAAAGGTAGCACTGTCTTGGACCGTAATCGTTCTGGAAGTAAATACTGAATCAAATTCAGAACAAAATAGTTAAAAAAAAATATTATATAACTTGTTAGGATCATTGTTATGTTTTAAAAATGGAAGACTACAAGCTAATTTATTTTTAAAACTTAAAAACGATTAACGGTTTTGGGAACAATAGAAATCTTTATTTTAGCCACATGTTTAGTCTTAGCATCAAATGAAATTAATTGTCCATAATGATCCGAATTTAATTGATTAATAATTTTCTTATCATTAATTTTGATATTAGTGAAAATATTATCCAAACATGTGGCTGTTGCGGCAGTTATTCTTGTTGGCTCCAAAATCAATTTCATCATTAAAATTAATAAAAATATATAGATCATAATTTTTTTACCCTTATATATTTATAATTGAACGTGAAAAAAAGAGCTTTTCCATTAAAATTCAAATTTCGTTCTAAAAACTACAAAAGCAAACTTTATTAGATAAAAATATTATTTCTTTATTTAGTTAGGTATACGTAATCAAAATCAAAGGTACAGAACTCAGACTCAAAATTCGTGTTGACCAATGTTTCTCAACATTCGAACTCAAGGGAAAACGGTCGTTGCCACGTTGTACCGAACTCACCACGTTTCTGTCTTGCATCCAGCTAGATCGGTTGAATCCTTGTCTATTTTTGTGCTGTGATCATTGTAATGGACAAATACACTAGTGAGCTAAGTCTAGTGCGTATTATTTTGGACTATTCGCCATGACTGAACAATCTGATAGCGAGGTACCCCATATGCCTTCGATATCAGAAGTGAGATGTCAGGATACAAACTCCACACATCACACCGTGCCCCGACATCAGAACTGGGATGTGAAGACCACGTACCACGTGCTATGGACCTTAACGCACCACGTACTATGGACACCAACGAACCACGTGCTTCGAACGTCACCACACCACGTAGTCCAAACCATGACAGTAGTGATGATATGCTTGTGCGTGCTATGAAGACATCAGACATCTTTATTGGCTGAGCTAGGACTACCCCATTTTGATCCCGATAAATCGGATGTGGATGCACGATCATGGTTTTCTACCGCGGCCCTGTGTATCAACGATAAACATCATCATGGTGTCAAGCTGATGGTTGCTTTGAGCCGTGCTTTGGAGGGACAAGCCTCCACGTGGCTGTCGACGATATCTTTTCCTGGAATGACGTGGAGTGACTCCAAGAAACTCTTTATACAAAGGTACGACTATCCTGAAACGATTGCTTTCGTTTTGATCCATTTTAATGAAAGCAAATCTAATAAGCAAAACGAGTGCCTTGCTGCCTCATTGATGACCTTAATCATGTCAAGATGCAAGAATTTAACGATCGATCAGCTTGCTATCGCATAAGCATAAGTAACGGGAGCAGTGATGCCGGAGCAGCCAAGGGGAAACGGGTTGACCTGTCCATTATGGATGCACCTACTGGAATCCTACGCCATAACGGTGAGCAGTTTTCATTCCATTATGATTCTGGTGCAGGATGTGAAGGAGTCATTAGCTTCCAAGCTTTGTGGTAAAAGATTTGATAACAATGTAGCTATGATACGAATAGGTCAAACTTCTGTACACTCTATGCTCTGACGACGAGTAACGGTAAGTTAAACTGGAAGCGTGAACTCGAAGACGTCAGACAGCAAATTATTTCAGTGCTGACGAGTGAACCAGTACTAATGATATCTGACCCGGACTTGGACGCAGAGCTACACACAGATGCAAATGCAATTGGGTATGGTGCCGCTCTAATGCAAAAGTCAGAAGGTAAGTTACAAGCTATCGCTTACTTTAGCAAGCGTATAACGGCTGTGGAGTTTAGATACCACTACTACGAGTTGAAGACACTAGCAGATGTCAACGCAGTCAAGCACTTCAGACATTATCTTCATGGTCGCAAGTTATTGGTGGTAAAGTACTGCAGTTCCCTACAGATGACCCGCAAGCAGCTGGATCTGACACCACGTGTCCACAGATGGTGAGCCTTTTTCCAGAGCTTCAACTTTGTTATTATTCATCGTAGAGGTAAGCTTATGTCTCATGCTGATACGGATCCGAAGCAGATACGTCTGAAAGACAGTGTTTCGCTATTCGGCGCACTAACGAGGGTTATCGCAGACCAGGGACGATGTTTTGCTAGTGTCGAGACTTCAAAGATTACTGTGAGTTGGTAAATATAAAGCTACACTTGATTGCGACTGGTAGCTCGAGAGCTACCTTTTGACCCAATGTGAGAGACTTAATCAGTGAGTGCAGTTGTCTTGAAGGAGTGCAGTTGGCTTTGGTGGCTGACTTGAACACTCGCCATCAGACGCTGAGTGTAGAGGTTGTCTTGAAAAGTCATTTACACCATCAGACGCCAGTTGGGCTGTCTTGAAGTGTATAATTGGATTATTGGATAGGAGGCGAAGCTGTCTTAATGTATGCCTGGTCAGACGCCAGTGTTGGTTGTCTTGAATGGCTTATGAGACGCCTGGTCAGACGCCAGTGTTGGTTGTCTTAAATGGCTTATCAGACGCCTGGTCAGACGCCAGTGTTGGTTGTCTTGAATGGTTTATCAGACGCCTCGTGAAGGTTGTCTATGAGAATGCCTGGTCAGACGCCTGTTGGTTATCTTGAATGGCGGATTGACTATCAGACGCCGAATTGAGGTTGTCTTGAGTCGTTATCAGAAGCCACATGAAGGTTGTCCTTAAAATGTGTAATGAGCTGTAAGGATTTTGAACAGAGTACATTTTTTGTGCTTACAGTGACGTTTGGTACCGTTCGACAGATTTATTTTCTGTATTCTATCCAATTGGTTATACTTAGTTTGTAACGAGATTGTCACGTTATATTTGGAAGATGTATCTAGTTTTAGTTTGAGATTAATTTAACTGAATTTAAAACAATTTTTTTTCCATATCATTGGCCAGGTTGGCCGAGCGGGTAAGAGCTTTTACTGTTCGAGTTCTTTTCTCTTTTACAGGATGGGCCTCTTGGACAGATGACTCACACGAGGACGTGTGAGAGGTCAGGACGGCCGTGTCGGAGCGCCAGCATTGAGGCGCTATATCTTCGAACAATCTAATTAAAATTACCTTAAATTGATTTGATTTTTAAGAAATAATTTACACTTGGGTGTGGTCGGTACAATGTTGGCAGCACATGCAGATGACGGCTGGCATGTGACAATCGACAGCTGTCACTCAGAGATATGATAGTTGGAACGTTAGTGTGGTTAGATTATTCAACATTCGAACTCAAGGGAAAACGGTCGTTGCCACATTGTACCGAACTCACCACGTTTCTGTCTTGCATCCAGCTAGATCGGTTGAATCCTAGTCTATTTTTGTGCTGTGATAATTGTAATGGACAAATACACTAGTGAGCTAAGTCTAGTGCGTATTATTTTGGACTATTCGCCATGACTGAACAATCTGATAGCGAGGTACCCCATATGTCTTCGATATCAGAAGTGATATGTCAAGATACAAACACATCACACCGTGCTCCGACATATACAGGGTTAGACTACAAGCTCATGCTAAAAATTGATGGGTCATTTGAACGGTATATTCCCGGTGTCCACCCCCTGCTCGTCCACCCCGGGTGGACAGAGACACAAATCTTTTAAAAAGTTCTCGGTGTCCACCTCTGGGGGACAGTGAGAATTAATTTTAAATTATTTCCGCTGGCCACCCCGGGGGGACAAAGACACGAGTTTCATATTACTACTCTCGATGTTCACCGCCGGTGGACAAAGCCACTGCTTAAATAAACATTCTCAATGTCCACGCTTGTTGGAATTGGGTGTAAATAATTATAACAAAATTAATTAAGAAGGTATATAGTTTAATCTCTAGCTCAGCGGCAGAAAAAGTGGCCCAAGCGCTTATTGTGAATTTGTAAACAAATTAAGTAATATATGAAAGATATATTGTTGTAAGTAGTTGCGAAGTGATCTGTTTAGTGTTATGAAGTGTTGAATTTCAGATTAATTTAAGTGACGGATGACTTTTTCTAACAATGTGTGTTAGAACTGAATTCAGTTTTGATTCGAGAGGTCAGTTGAATTCTGTATTTTGAAATATTGCTGCACGGAAACGATTTTCTTTATGATTTTTATTGATTATTGGTCTATTTAGATTTTAGAAAAGATTTGAAGATGCCACTTACTGCTGAACAAGTGGCTTAGGTGGTCTTGTTGTCCGATCAGGGCCATTACCATTGAGAGGTGGCTGCATTTTTCAATGTATCGCGTACCACTTTAAGGTCTGCGATTAGGAGGTATCGTGAGACTGGTCTCTACACGCGGCGACTAGGAATTGGACGAACACGTTGTACATCCGCAAGAGATGACCGATTTGTTAACCTCGAGGTGCTGAGAAACCGCTTTCTGACAGCGTTTGAGATTCACTAGAGGCTTCAAGCGGCACGCGGAGTCATTCTTAGTGAACGGAACATGAGGCGAAGGATAAAAGAACGTAATTTACAGGCAGGAAGACCAACCCGAGTAACAGAACTCGAGAGACACCATCGAGTTGCGCGATTACGATTTGCTCGTAAACATGTGAATTGGCTATCGACCAATGGAGCAAGTTCTTGTTAACCGATGAGTGCTGAGTAGCATTAAGAGCACCAAATGGTCGTGAGAGAGTGTAAAGACGCCATTAAGGACGGTTTTTTCCCAACACAACACGTCAGACGGTCAGTTACAAAGGTAGGTCTGTTATGGTATGGAGAGGTGTATGTTTGGAGGCACGTACGGAGCTTGTCAAAAGCTTGTCATCGTAGATCAGCGCCTAACAGCAGCCGGGTACATTGAAGAAATCTTCCAAGACCATGTTGTACCACTTATGGATTTCATTGGTCGGGAGGATTAACTCTAATGCAGTTTAATGCGCGCGCTCATAGCGCCCGCGTTGTGGAATCGCACCTTGCTGATATCGGGATTCAAAAACTGGCTTAGCCTGCTCACAGTCCAGACATCAACCCCATAGAACATGTCTGGCACATGCTAAAAAACAGTGTATGCGCACTGCCCAACCCACCAGAATCACTTGGTGAGTGAAGAACCGCTCTAGTCAGAGTGTGGGATAAAGTTCTTCAAAAAGTAATTAAAACATCCTCCAAAGCATGCCAGAATGCATGCAGGTCACCATAAATGCTAGAGGAGGTAACACGCGGTATAAACTAGATTTTTTCTTTGGTGCAGAATTAGGTTTTTGCAAAAACTTTCAGTAAGCGATTTCGACAAAAGCTGTATTTTTTAATTTTTCCCATTTTTGATTAAAAATTACGTTTAGTTTTTATTTACTATTTAGTGTAAATTGTAACTAAACTTGTGTATAAACTGTTTAACTAATAGTTATAGCCAAAATAGTAACCATATATGGATATTCTAAAAAGTTTTATCGTAGTTTTGCTTTGGGCCACTTTTTCGGCCGCTGAGTGTATTATCATATTGATTTATTTCTAGAAAGGATGATGATGTAAAGATTTTTCTGTGACTTTGATTAATACCTTTTGTGATAATTATTTATGTAGATTGCAAAAGTAAAAGATGTTGATAATATGATTAAACTATATACCTACTTAATTAATTTTGTTATAATTATTTACACCCAATTCCAGCAATCGTGGACATTGAGAATGTTTATTTACGCAGTGGCTTTGTCCACCGGCGGTGAACATCGAGAGTAGTAATATGAAACTCGTGTCTTTGTCCACCCGGGGTGGCCAGCGGGAATAATTTAAAATTAATTCTCACTGTCCCCCAGGGGTGGACACCGAGAACTTTTTAAATGATTTGTGTCTCTGTCCACCCGGGGTGGACAAGCAGGGGGTGGACACCGGGAATATACCGTTCACAACGGCGGCGCCGCGCGGTGCGCCGAGCGCCGACATGCCGCGTCATGTCGTAGGTACGTACGCATACAAACGCGTCTATGCGCTCACTTGTATGCAACGCTATCATTAGATAACAGTTTTACGTATCGTTTATTGTATTGTAGGCAGGCCCATATGTTACAAAAGCTGTAACGTGAAATCAAACAATACTGCAAAAAGAAACCAATAACAAGAAAGTGCTAAAACAAATTGTTATCAATGTCTATGAACATGCGATTATCTGGTGTATGGCGAAAGTTTGAGTACCTTTGGATTCTGAACGTACAGATGCAGAGCACGCCGTGCACTTCCACGAGCTTCACCATAACACATTAACAATTCTTCGTATTCACTAACACAACTGCACTTCGAGAATAAGAGTAACAAAACTAATAACGATAAAAACACTAACGACACAAAACCGAAACAATAACAAGTAATAATAAACAACAGTTCACGACGAACACGACATAACTAAACCGGAGAAGAACTTCCGTCTTCCGCGAGCGTACTGCTCAAACTATCAAAGAGAGCCGCCGGTGCCGCGCCGCCGCACACGCGCCGCCCATTCGTAAATTCATAAAATATAAAACCCCTGCGTGCCTACTTAGACGTACGTGAAATTGAAGAATAATTCCCAAATGAATAAATAAATAACATCAGGTGCTGATAATAGCAAATTTTTATGAACACTCACTTACCCCAATGACGTACGTGTACCTAAACGCGGATTCTGATGCACGGCTTCCAAAACATTTTTCACCGCTCGTGGACGCAACATTCTTCCGGCACCTTCCTGCTGCGGGACAATCGGCTGATTATCCAACACGCGTTGGTACGCCCGGGTAATCATGCGACTTTCCGTGAGATGGCGAGCGTTTGGGTGTCTCTGAACGTACAGGTTCAGAGCACGCTGTGCGTTACCGTACCACGTGCTTCACCGTTGCACATCAGCATTTCTGCGTACTCACGCGCACTGAACTGCATTTCGCCACAAAATAACAATAATATCAACAACAGTAATAATAATAACAAAAAAAATAACAATAAAAACACTAACAACACAAAACTTAAACAATAACAATTAACAACTGACAACAGTTCTTACACGACACGACTAACACGAAACCGAATTCTGGATAACATCCGGCTTCCGCGAGCGAAAAGCACGCACTGCATGAATCATACAAAGGGGAATGCCCATTGCAGGCCACCAGTGCAAGCTAGAAAAAAAATACTTTAAGCATAAATTAAGCTATAATAAAATATGAACTTTCTTTCTTTCAAATAAGCGCCACAATAATCTACAAGAATTCTTTAAAAAAAGTAACATTATTGAAAGTTATGATGAACATTTTTGATTACGACGCTGGCAAAATATTGCCAACTTCAAAATCTTATTAAATTATAATCAATTATCAATCGATTTAAATCGGTTTATAAATAAATAAAATAACTTTACCGGTAATTTCACTGGACTATACTGGTATTGTAATATAAAACCAACTAAAATATAACATAATTATAACTAACAAGATGCGTTATCGTAAAAAAATAAATAAATCAAGTATCGATTCTTATATGAAAAAGAAATCGATAAATCAACTTAATGTTACAATTGTTTTGTTATACTGACAACACTGAATTGCATCTGACACTTCACTTGTTGTTTACGCTCAATGTGGATGTTGTTTAGGTTTTTCTTCGATTTCTTTTACTACGACCTGCTTTTGTTATATTATGGACTTGATTCGGATTTTTACCAACGACCTTTGCTGTGTTTTACGAATGTTGTTCTCACTTTCAACGACAACTTTGGCTCGCATCAAGGATCACGACTGCATTCAATTTTGGATACCGGTCGATAACGTTTTATACAATGACGGCAATAAACGCAATTGAATAATCTACCTATGTTAGGAACGCGCAAACACCTATTTTATCATAATCAAAAAAATAATTAAGCATTTCACAAAGGAGAACCTTATGTTATAGTCTAACACTTTTTCTCATAGAAAATTAACCTCAAAATGTCATGTTGTTTTAAAACATTTTAAAAATAGTGGCGGCAATTTGAATGTATTTTTCAGATATCTTATATTTACTAATGTCCTCCTTGCCGATATACGGCCACGGCGGTCAGTTTCATTGAAACTGGCCATCTGTGCAGGACTTTATTTATAGTGTCCAAGTGTGTGCACAATACACAGGTACACTCTCTATTCCATCACTCTCATAGTCTGGTGGGACGGATAACCGACACGACCAGTGAGACGAGGTCAGGCGCAGGACCGACGGCTTTACGTGCTCTCCGAGGCACGGAGGTCTTCGACCTCAACTTCCCAACTCCGGGCAATCTCTAAGAGATTCTTAACAGAAAATCTCAGAAAAGACTTTTTGGCCCCACCCAGGATTCGAACCCGAGACCTCTCGCACGGCAGTCACATACACTACCGACCGCGCCACAGAGGCAGTTATAAGTCCTCCTAGCCGATACGGCTACGGCGGCCAGTTTCATTGAAACTGGCCATCTGTGCAGGACTTTGTTTATAGTGTCCAAGTGTGTGCACAATACACAGGTACACTCTCTATTCCATCACTCTCATAGTCTGGTGGGACGGATAATCGACACAACCAGTGAGAGGTCAGGCGCAGGACCGACGGCTTTACGTGCTCTCCGAGGCACGGAGGTCTTCGACCTCAACTTCCCAACTCCGGGCAATCTCTAAGAAATTCTTAACAGAAAATCTCAGAAAAGGCTTTTTGGCCCGACCCAGGATTCGAACCCGAGACCTCTCGCACGGTAGCCGCATATACTACCGACCGCGCCACAGAGGCAGTTATACTATTAAGATTTTAAAACACAATTTTTTTATAGTAATATTTGATGTCCATCTTGGGCTGGCAGAGTATGGAGAGTGGGCATTCCCCTTTCAAATAATGTCTGCGATCAAAGAGAGCCGGCAAACCGCACCGCGCAGGCGCATGCGCCGTCTCGTGTCCTCGCCGCCTCCCCGCGCAGGCGCCCGCGCTACCGACTCGGTGACGAGTTAAGTTCCCAGCGAGTGCATTACAATTTACGTAGATTCAATTAAATGATATGACAAACTTTGACCTATGACTGCGACGAGTTACTAGTTTTACTTGTGACAGTTGTTACTCTTTGCATTGTAGTTTTATTCAAATACCGAATAACATTACAAAAATTATTGATGTATGTTTAAATTACTTTGCAGTAACTGTTTCACACATAAATAACCTTTATTAGGTACGGATACTTTGATATTTAGTACATAAAAAAATATTAAGTCAAGTATTTACTTCATTGAGTCGGAAGTACGCAAATTCGAAAGACTGCCTTGTTTTGAATAATATCAATTAAAATGTAAGTTAAACCTAATAAGTAATTAAAGACAAAACCTAAAATGTGCCTACGCCACGCCCGCCACCACAACGATGCACACTAGTGAGTGCGACGCTGTGTGCGTAATCGTGGCTGTGTAGCGCGCGTAGGTACTTGCGGCGTGACGTCGACACCGCAACGGTCGCGGCCGCGGCCGGCCGCCGCCGTTGCGGTGTCGTTGGCCGCGCGCGAACAGCTGATAGCGAATTAATACGCTGTTTTATTCCATTGCTGTTTTTTGTAAAAAACACAAATATGAGGGTTTTTTTTTCATATTCATGTTGCATTGTGTAGTATTAACGAAATAATACAGAAAAAATAAAAAAAACGCATAAAAAATCGGAAAAATCGAGCAAACAGCGATGAAAATTTTCAACGCCATGAGCACCAGAATCATGTCTTAAACCATTTTTTTTCGTTTTCGGTAGACCGCCTGTTACACCCTGTATATATATATTATATATATATATATATATTATATATATATATATATAGGGTGTAACAGACGGTCTACCGAAAATTTTAAAAAAATATTCTAGACATGATTCTGGTGCTTATGGCGTTGAAAATTTTCATCGCTTTTTTCTTGATTTTTCCGAATTTTTATGCGTTTTTTTTATTTTTTTCGGTATTACTTCGTTAATAATACTCAATGCAACATGAATATGAAAAAAAATCCGTCATATTACTGTTTTTCACAAAAAACAGCAATGGATTAAAACAACGTATAAATTCGCTATCAGCTGTTCGCGCGCGGCCAACGACACCGCGCCGGCCGCGACGGTCGACGTCACGCCGCGTACGTACGCGCGCCACACAGACACGATTACGCACACAGCTGTCAGCGTCACATTCACTAGTATGCAGCGTAACTTAGTATTTGTGCTATGTTAAAAATGAAAATGACATAATTATCCCGCTCTCCGATAAAAGGTACATTCATAAGATTTAAAATGTGTGACATCTTATTATTACACGTACAAATACATACAGAACGACAAAAAATCCTATTGATATTCTTTAGCGCTATAAAAATCTCTAATAAACAATTTAACATGTATTGAAATGAAATGAAATGAAATGAAAATAATTTTATTGTTGGCAATAAACAAATACATACAATAAAAAAAAGAGAACAATATGTGCACGTATTGCCAACAATGAGGCCCTCATTCAGCTATATGCTGCAATACCACGAAGATATTGCAGCGCTGGTTTTCAATGAGAGCCTCATTTTGAGCGATACTGTTACTTATCTGGTTACTACAGCAAGTATTAGGTCTTACTTAATATTAATAATAATTAATAATTGAACAATGATAATTAAAACAAAAATACCGATTGTGTATGTGCGTGTAAGGTGTGTGAATGTATACATGAATAGTCATAACTGTTTAACTGGTGTATCAGGGGTTTACTTGTGCGCCCGCGCCGCGTCCCCCGCGCCCCCCGCCGTCTCGCTCGACAGCCACAGGCTGTACCACAAGTTAGATTCAGGAGCGTGCGGCGCACGAGACCGGCCGGCCGTCATCACGCGAATCGTTAATCGATGCGGCGACACCGCTACCGCGCAATCAAAACAATTATAAGAATTCATGCGCTGTGTATTAGTGTTAAAAAATAGTGGTATAAAAGTGTAAGTGATGGAAACAACAATGCAATGGACACGACAATCGCTACGCTGCCACAGCTGGGAGTCCCTAATGATTGTGCTTTTCGATAAGAAACATAATGGTATGTATATACAAATGAATGAATGATCTTGTATTATTGTATACATTTCTGCTCGAATATTAAGAGATTTTTGAGTACCCGTTTAAAGCCTAATTTGTTGTTTTTAGATCGAACCGGCGGCGGGATGTTGTTCCAGCAGTGGGTGGCAGCGTACTTGAAGCTTCCTCTAAAGGCAGCGGTCCTATGCTGAGGCACAGACAGCGGGTTCGTCGTGGAGCGGGCGGGGTATGAGAGATGGTCTTGCCTCCAATTTAGTTTGCCGTAGAGGTAATTAGGTTTATGTGTACCCATTAAATTAAACACAAGCGTTGCCAGATGTAACTTCCGTCTGGCCGCCATCTTCAGTACGTTAGCTTCATTGAGGTAGGGAGTTACATGGTTGCGACGTGGGATATGGAAACAGAACCTTTTTTTTTTTTTTCCGTCAGGGAAACCATTCGGGGTCGTTGTAAAGGACGACCCACCGGCTAGGTCCCCGCCGCGCTGGGACGGCGCAGACGGGGTATGTGGTCCACCGAGAGAGCCCACTAAAACACCTGACGGGTGTCCTACCGCTTCCGCTACGACGTGCGCCGGGATAACCGCTATACGCAAGCACCGCAAGACGCACGCCATGCGCGGCTTGCCCCACCACGGGGGCCCTTCCTTGGGTGATGCCGTCTGGGTGGATAGTGACGGCATCAAACACCAGAGACGATGGACGTGACACCACCCGCCCATCACCTACCGGGAAACCTCACCACTCCTGTGGACGACGGATGTCCCATATCCGCCGCCCGGAGGTCCCCGTTAAGGAGGAAGACGGCGCTCATGCGCCGCACGCCTGCGCCCGACGCGGCGTCGTCGGATTGGGTCAGCTAGGGGATCCAGCTCTCTGACCCGCTCCGCTTCCTCCTTGCGCTTGATCACCTCTTCGCAGAAGGTGACCATTGCGCTCCATGCCTCGTTGCTGTCGACCATGGCCTGGCATATGGCCGAGAGCGACAGATCGGCTCCGGTGGCGTCAACTAGCGCCGCACGTGGCCCTGACCACGCCGAACACACGGCGAGTGTGTGTCCCGCCGTGTCCTCGGCGCAGCCGCAATGATGGCAAGCCATCTATGCCTCTCTGCCGGCTATCCGACACAGGTACCTCCCGAAGCAGCCGTGTCCGGAGAGGACCTGCGTCAGCCGGAAGGTCATCGTACCGTGCTGCCTGTTGACCCACCGATCCAGGACCGGTCGGATAGCGCCGATGGTCAGAACACCATGGAAACAGAACCTAGCGCAAGCGTTTTGTACCCTTTGAATCAATTTAGCGGTCCTTGATAGCAAACACGGTCCATAGACCGTGTCGCAATAATTAAGTTTTGCCAGCACTAGACTATCTACTAGTCTTTGTCTTAGTGGAATGCTTAGATATTCCCGGAATTTATATAATACCTTTAATCTATAAAAACAGGTTTTGATCACGTTGTTAATATGGGGTTCAAAGCGAAGCTCGGAATCAAAAGTCAGGCCCAGATTATAAGCTGTATCTACCTTGGCTATTCTTTCCCCATTAATTTTAATATCAGGACTAGCGGTCATAATTTTGTTCACCTGTCTCTTGCTCCCCAATACCAAATACTTGGACTTAGCCTTGTCGCTTAGTATTGTCGCTTTGTTCCATTTGTTCTTGTAAAATTATTATTCTATTCGATATTTACACGCTCATTCATACTTCATACAAGCGCGGTGCGACTCGAAAAGTAGATGGCCGTACTGACGCGTGACGCCGCGACCGCGCGTGGATGTTACATAGATGGGATGCGACAAAATCGATGCTAAGTAATGGAGAATGTTACTAGGTATGCCAAATCGATTGAAATTTTGACACAGTATAGCCTGTATATATACATATAAACTAGTTTTTGTTTTAGTCAAAAATACCAAATAGTTTTGATTTTATAAGCATTCAAAGTTTCGAAAAATATCGAGTCCCGCTAACAGCCGCGTGAGCGGCTGTGACGTCATACTACATTACCGCGCCGCGCGGGCCGCGTCCCGCTTAGTATTAAGTCGCCAATCGTTGTTGTAGGTGTAATAACTTGTGTAGTATTTTGTTGTGTTTTCGTCCGCTTATGTATATAATAACTTATAATAATAGTAAATACTATTCGACTAATAAAATAGATAAAGGATTTTAAAAAGGGCAATCGGATAATCTACCTAAAATAAATTATTTGTGAAACAAATAGAGGTTTTGTTGCTTCCGAAATCCTACTTAATATTATAAATTTGAAAGTTTGTGAGAATGTACATATGTACATACTTAAGTACATAAGTAATACATACAATGACATACATATGTCATTGTATGTATGTATGTATGTACGTACGTATGTATGTATGTATGTACGTATGTTTGTATATGTATGTACGTATGTATGTATGTACGTATGTATGTATGTAAGTATGTAAGTATGTAGGTATGTAAGTATGTATGGATGTATGGATGTTTGTTACTCTTTCACGCAAATTTGACTGAACCGATTACGATGAAATTTGATATATAGCTAAAGACCCAGAATAACACATAGACTACTTTTTATCCTCGAGTTCCCGAAGGATCGGGATTTACGCGGGAAGGGTTTCCATGCGGACGAAGTCGTGGGCGACTTCTAGTATATTATACATAGGTATAATAAGTAATAATGTTAGATATTTACGATCATTGCATATTATAATGAAACAGTTTTTAACCGAAATAATCGCATTTTTATCGATTTCTCATATCAATAAACTCGCGATCAATCCGGTTAGAAATTGTTTCATTATAAGATGGAGTTATTTATTATTACTTATGTACTTACCTACATAATATTAAATTACATTTAGGCACAACATATGATTTTCCTAGTATTTGAATTGAACATTTTTAAAAGTATTTAGGAATAATTTCAACGCACCGAGCGCGCGACCGCAAGCGGACTGTGTGAGCCAGACTGAGCAAGTGTAGAGTGACGTCACACCGTCACCGAGAGCTAGCGTCGTGCGGTTACAACTTGTTTTACTTATAAATCGAAAACTAATTGACGTATCGAAGTAATTCTTACACCAGTATTTTTTATTTTTAAACGAGAATATGGAGGGCTAAAAATCAAAATTAGGTAACATTCTCCATTCTCCGGGGATAATGAATTATGAGAAGATAGTTTCTCTGATAAGAATATTAATGGATATTGATTGTTATCATTGTTATGAACCTACAATTTTTACGGTTTAATTAAATAAACGTTTCGTGTTTATTTTATTTACTTAAATTTGATTTTATGTTATAAATATCAAAGTATTTTAAACTTACACTAATAATGTTTGTAATGTTATTCGGTATTTGAATAAAACTACAATGCAACGAGTAACAACCGTGACAAGTAAAAATAGTAATGCCACATCAATATTTTATTGAATCTAATCTCTCGCTGGGATCCTAACTCGTCGCTCGTCACCAAATCGGCGGCGCGCGCGCGGACGGCGCGGAGGGAGCGGGTGGCGCGGGCGAGGGGCGGCGCGAGTGAGCGGAGAGGCGCCGGCGCGGCGGCGGCTCT
Source organism: Anticarsia gemmatalis (assembly GCF_050436995.1). Classification (NCBI taxonomy): domain Eukaryota; kingdom Metazoa; phylum Arthropoda; class Insecta; order Lepidoptera; family Erebidae; genus Anticarsia; species Anticarsia gemmatalis. Next base: position 11,446,889 of record NC_134775.1, read on the forward strand.
CTTTGAATGATAGTTCGAGCAATTCGCTCGCGGAAGACGGAAGCTCTTCACCGGTGTCGTTCGTTATGTCCTATTCGTCGTGTCGTGTGTGAACTGTTGTTTATTATTACTTGTTATTGTTTAGGTTTTGAGTTGTTAGTGTTTTTATTGTTATTATTTTTGTTGTTATTGGTTTCGAAGTGCAGTTGTGTTCGTAAATAGGAAGAAATGTTGGTGTGTTATGTATGATGAAGCACGTGGAAGTGCACGGCGTGCTCTGCACCTGTACGTCCGGATCCAAAGGTACTCAAACTCTCGCCATACACCAGGTATTTGCGTGTTGATAGACATTGATAACAATTCATTTTAGCACTTTCTCAATATTGGTTACATTTTGCTATTATTGTTTGATTTCACGTAAGCCAAGTAGGTACCTACCTACTTACAATTTTACTATGAGCTATTGTAACATACGGGCCTACTTACGATACCATAAACGATACATAAGATTGTTACCTAATGATAGGGTTGCATACTAGTGAGCGCATAGACGTGGTGGTACGCGTACGTACCTACGACGCGTCGCGACATGTCGTCGCTCAGCGCTCAGAGCGATTGAACGCTCAAAAATGACAAACTCGGGAACCAATCATTTCCGAGAAATATCGTTGGAGTAAATTTCGCGCATACAGTGTCACAAACTTACCAGTAAAGTTTTCGGTTAGCTGTCATTTACACCCTGTATATATATATATATATATATATGTATATGTATATATTGACGACAAGACATGTCAAAAGTGGAATTTTTTTATTGCATTGATGGCTTTAGATTGTCTTTATGCACATACCTATATTTTTTTTTCTTAAATATTATGTATTTTATGTAAACTATAAGTCGTATAAGAGAACAAGTATCATAATTACAACAAAATGAAGTGTCGTAGACACGGATATCTGTAGTTATCGTTTTATACGGTGTTTTAAAATGCGCGCCACTCGGTACGTGTGCGGTCTTGTCTGACATAACTTCATTCACAGGAATTCCCGAATAAGTCGTGTCGATTCTTGTTCGCGCAGTGAAATATTTAACGTTTTGATACAATGTAGATTCAGTAGTGTATTTTATAGTTATAAATATCCATAATATTATCTACAACAGTACTGTAAAACATGAATAACAGTAGATCTAAGTTATTGGTGGATATTGCAAGCTCTGGCAACAATGTTTTAACCGTTTATGAAGCACAAGATTTGATTAATTATATCGATGAAGCTAATGATGGTAAATAGTAATTCAAATAAGTTTATATTGGACGCTTAATAATGTTTAAAACAGATTGAAATATGATATTCTTTTCCTAACCTAGTGCGGTAGGATGTCAATGTAAAAGCGGTCATCTCAGACTTATCCGCTTATACTGTGATATACAACAGAATATTATTATTTTATGAATAATTATGATAAGTTGTAAGCTTATTTAAAATATGATTAACTTACTATTTTTTTACAAAGAAAACAACGTTTTATTTACTATCGCGGTATATGTCAGTCCTACATATTTGTTTATACGTGTAACTATTAATTTTTTAATGGATTTGTTTTCATTTACGTTTATTATAGTTTAATAAATATATATTTTTTTTCTTTCGTTTTTTAGATACACACGTATGTACCGGAAAATATATTTCATTGGATTTTGAGGACCGGCCTTTGGACGTTGGTAACGGCGAAAGAGAGATTATTACCGAAGCACCTAGATATGAAGATGAAATTAATACATCAGCTAACATGACATTATCTCAAACTGATTTAAATTATATCATTAATACGATAGGAGAAATTTCGAATTATGAAATTCAAAATTACTATCTTAATAATTCTATGTGAAAATGAAACACCACAAGCAACACTTCAAAACGATATTAATGAAGGATCTGCCCATGATGTTATTTCAACAGCTTCCGAATCTTTAGTTTCAATACCATTGCCAAGTCCATGCATGTCGTTTGGAGATACTGTAATTGAATGTAACTACTTAAGCGAAAGTATGGTTATCCTATCTGATGCAACCTTAAGATCAAGTCCTCTAGGCTCCAGCGAAATGTCCGGTACCTCGATTCTGTACATTCGATACTAACGTCTCGCTACCGAATACCATACATTGCTATCGAGCTACTCGTTAGAAAACCGGCAGGAATCCGGCAGAGAATCGCGACCTATCGACTATCGAAAACTTGACATTTAAAGTGAGAAAAAGATTCGTTCTGAAAATTTGTACTTTAAATTTAATTTTGTTGATAATAATTGTGTATAAACTAATTTTAAATATATTATAAAGTGGATAAAAAATAAATACGAAAGGTATTTTTCTCATAAATAATAATTATAGTCTACTTTAAACAGTATTAGTAGAAATAAATCAATAATATAAAAATATCATAATTAATGTTGTTCAACGAAACATTATCAACACAAAAAAAGAATCATCTTTTTTTTTCCTACGTTGAGACAATACCTATTTAGCCTCGTTGGCCTAGTCTTCCTAAAATTATATTATCTAATATTGATTATTTAAATAATTTATTAAAATTTAAAATGGAAAGAATATTTTATTTCGAAATTCGAATTTCGAATTGCCCCAAGAGCGCTCCCACAAAAAAAAAATATTTTAATGTTTGTTGGAAAATGGCGCCATTGAAGAACATAGTTGTTGCGAAAATCCGCTAGGGGCGCTGATCAAATTTTCATACAATTTTTTTCGATAGCGAGTCGGTAGTCGATACTCGATAGTTGTACAGAATCGCGGTACGGTTCTTCAACGCCGCGTCAACGTAAAAGAAAGCGTCAGTATGTGAAAAAAGCAATTACAAAGAACAGAATCACTAATAAATCGAACTGGCTAGATGAAAAAAAGAAGGCGCTTGTCAACATAGGTGAAGCTCATATATCTCGATCCGGAAAACAACAAATGGCAAAACAATTGAAGGGTCCATGTGCATCTAATTGTTGATTAAAATGTTTTGAAAAGTTTGGTGCGGTAGCTCGTCAAAATATATTCAAAACCTTTTGGAATCTAGGTTACCATTCTCAGCAGTGGTCTTTTATTGCGTCACATGTAAAAGAAATAAGACAAAAACAATGGACACAAGATTCTAAGAGGTTAAAATATGTTTATAAGTTTTTTTTTGCCTCTTTTGTCTAATACAGACCACAAGGAGAACGTAATGGTTTGCAAAGCCATGTTTAAAAATACATTTTCTATAAGCAACACTTTTATACAATCCGCTATCGATAAGCATGATAAAAATACTGGTATTTCTACTAGAGACATGAGAGGCTTTCATTTAAATCATCCAACTAAACTAGTCCCAAAAATTAAGGGATATAAAAAACAATCCAATTTTTTTAGTGATTTTCAACAAGCTGTAACTCCGAAGAAAATGATCGTACAGAAAAAAAAAAATCAAATTGTAGCTCCAAGTGTCTAGTTTTTAGATATGACCATGGACATTTTTTGTCATGGCCAGGTCTGGAGAAATCCTACGGAAACTACCAAAAAAATTTTTTACAAATTTTTTCCCTCCTAAAAAAAGGTCCACAGGCTTCAAAAATTTTTTTTTGATTCTTTCGTTCTAAAGTTCTTTTAGAAAATTTAATCTTCTTTCATTTGCCGTATTCAAAAAGCCTGTACGTACGACGATTTGCCACGGAGTTATCGTCAATCAAATAAAAAAAGTTATTTTTGACTTTGATATTCAATAACTCCGGAAATAGGGAAGACTGGGGCTGGTTGTGACATTTTTTTTCTAAAATGGCATAACTCTTTATTTTAGCGATTATATTACTCAATTGTAGGTTCCTTTCATTAAATAACTATTCAAGATTTTAATTTATAGATAATTTTACATAAAATGCTATTAGATTTGAAATCATTGAAAGAATTCTTGGAAAAGAGACGTGTAACTTTCAACCCCACGTCAGGGGCTGGTTATTACAACATAAGGGGCAAGTTGTTACATTTAAAAAAACCACATAAAACACATAATCATTTAATAATTATAATTATTTGCTACTTCTCTTTAACAAAAAAATATCAGTCTTGCATCTTTGCGTTTACAATAAAAATAATTTTAATTATTTGTTCCTTTTTAGATGAAGGTGTCCTTTTTCTTATTTTGTTGCCGATTTTAGAGTTCTCCATGTTATCTTGCCAGTTCTAGCAGCAGCTTTTGGATAAGGCCAAATAACTTCAGGATAAAAAAGGTGTGCCTATGCTCACTCCACGACATCGTCGAGCCCGATTGGCTTATGCGCATGACCATCACGATTGGGGTCGTAGACAGTGGACCAGTGTCTTATGGACTGACGAATCTCGATTTTGACTTCATGGCAGCGATAGACCATCTCTCGTTTTGCGATTTGCGTTTTGATCGAAAAAATAAAGATTTTAGAGAGAAAAAAAATTGTTATTAAAAAAATTAATAAAAATCACAAAATTGCTCACGATGGTGATTTTTGCAACAACAAAGAATTTGAAGCTTCGAGGCACAACGGAAAAAAAATCGCAGCGCTTTGAATTTTTGAGGGATTTTAGACTTTGAGGTTGAAAAATTACCGACGATATCCTTCGTTCATCCATTTTATCCAAAGTTATACCAAGTTATCCAAATATCCTTAATTTTGCGAATTTTTGTCTTTTTTTCAGTTCGAGTTTTCAATTCAAAAAATTTTTTTTTCATAAAAGATGTTTACATTTTCTTATAGAAAATATTGTGCAGTTTTCAAAACCCTCCTTTGATTTTCTGTACAATCATTATTTCCGGAGTTATTGAATATCAAAGTCAAAAATAACTTTTTTGCTTTGATTGACGATAACTCCGTGGCAAATCGTCGTACAGGCTTTTTGAATACCTACGGCAAATTAAAGAGGATTAATTTTCTAAAAGAACTTTAGAACGAAAGAATCCAAAAAATTTTTTTGAAGCCCGTGGACCTTTTTTTAGGAGGGAAAAAATTTTTTTTTTGGTAGTTTTCGTAGGATTTCTCCAGACCTGGCCATGGCAAAAAATGTTCATGGTCATATCTAAAAACTAGACACTTGGAGCTACAATTTGTTCTTTTTATTTTTTCTGTACGACCATTTTCCTCGGAGTTACAGCTTGTTGAAAATCACCCAAAAATTTGTTTTTTTTTTATATCCCTTAATTTTTGGGACTAGTGTATAATCAATACGGCAATGAAAGAAAATGTAGTTCAACATGTTAAATCTTTTGCACCCATAGAAAGTCATTATACGCGAAAAGACTCAAATAAACAGTATTTAGACTGTGAATTAACCTTTAAAAAAATGTACGACTTGTATGTTATGTCGTGTAAAGAGCAAAATATAACTGAAAATATAGCTACTTCTGTAAAACAATACAAAGATATTATTAATAAGGAATTAAACATAGCTTTTCATATACCTAAAAAAGACCAATGTGACCTATGTCACGAAATGAAAAACAACACCTCGCCTACCAATGATGATAAACTGAAGCATAAGGCACACATGGAAAATAAAAATCTTGCAAGGAATTTAAAAAACGTCGATAAAATTGAAGCTCAATCTAATCCTTCTGATATTTGCACAGTGATGTTGAATTCCAAAAAATAAATAACAATCCACACGCCGAAATTAGTGTACTGTATTAATAAATTCAAATCCATTAATGTCCCACTGCTGGGCAAGGGTCTCCTCGCGTAATGAGGGAGGGGCTAGGCCTTGAGTCCACCACGCTGGCCAAGTGCGGGTTGGGGACTTTGCATGTCCTCAATAAGTGTATTAAACAAATTTTAGGCATGCAAGGTTTCCTCACGATGTTTTCCTTCACCGTTGGAGCATGTGATAATTATTTCTAATACACACATAACTTCGAAAAGTCATTGGTGTATTGCCTCGGGTTCGAACCTGCGACCACTTGCGTGGGAGGTGTCAACTTATACCACTCGGCTTGTACTGTATCACAAAAGGAAATTATCAGTTTATAATTTTACAGTTTTTGATGCTGGGTTAAAGGAAGCTACATGTTACATATGTGGGATGAGACAATTGCTAAACGTGGCGCCAAAGAAGTGGCTAGTTGTTTGTTTTCTTTCGTTAACAATAAGGTTAAAGATGGTTGTATGTAAGCAATACATTTAAGAGAGATGTGTGCCATAGATTCCTGGAAAAAGGACACACTCAGAACGAGGCAGATAGTGTTCACGCATTAATAAAGCGAACAGAAGAAATAAACTTTTAGTGATAGGGACTAGGAATCTATTTAGAACTATCACTATAATTAGTTACGTGTGTTCACGGCGTGTAGGCGAGTAAAAGAAAGATAGTTTGTACTCACGACATATAATCCACGAACACACAGAAGAAGGTACAAGAAGGGTTCACAGGCACACAGAAACACAGAAGAAAGTACAGCATAGAAGTAAGGCACAGAAAGTCAAGCACAGAATATAAGAATAGAAAAAGCACAGCGATCTGGGGGCACGGAAGTGCCCCCGCAAGTCGAGCAAAAAAAAGCGGCACGGCCGTAACATCCATTTCTCGAAGCAATTCGGGCTATTTTTGACACCCCTATAATTTCGTTGTGGATAAAACAAGAAGCCTGGATTAACAATAAAAAAAAATACCTTTAAAACGAATAGATCGACTTGGTCATCGCACGAAAACACAAATTCGCCATTAACATTTCAGGAGCATTAACTTCTCGTCGTGCTGTGTAGTGTGATACATACTAATAATCAAATCATGCGATGGCCAGGTCGGTCTATTTGTTTTAAAGGTATTTTTTTTAATTGGCATGATAATAACATACGTAATAACTTAAGACAGAAGGTCCTTTAAGTAGAGACTAAATAGATTAATCAACTTGGTATTATATAGATCTCACAACTTTTTACGGCGAGACTTGAGGTTTTTACAGAATGTTTTTGATGGCATATAAATTACAGTTAACAATTAAATAGTGCGTGGGTAGCGGAGGCAAGCGGTGCGAGCAAAAAGCGTGCGCTTCGCGTCGGACAGTAGGATCTCGACTGGCGACACTCGAAGGTCAGCGCGCGGGCGCATCCTTACGACGACGTCACAATGCGCTGGCGATGCGCGCGGTTCCGTAATACAATTCTACCAGCTGGTACGTTTATCCGGCGTTCGGATAAATGAGGTGATAGAATTCATGAGGTGTAAATAAATATTGTTATTGTTTTAGTTATTATATTAGTTAAGTATTGTAAATAATTATAAGTGTGTATTGTATTGTGTTACTGTTAACATTTATGTAAAGTGTAATATAAATATTAGTACTTGTTAATATAAAGTTAGTAAATGTAGTCAGGCAGGTTGCCACATCACTCCCCCCCAGAGACCGTCCTACGGGCGATAATAATCCGGGAATCGAACCTTGCGACCAGACTTTGTAGTTTTAATGGTCGGTTCGGCAGAAATGGGAGACGGCTGAACTACGGTAGGTGGTGGGGATGACACTTGTGTGTCGACCAACAAGTAAGCGGGCTTTAGTCGGTCCACCGAAACGGTAATATGTTTACCCTTAACTAAAATTTTAAAAACTTTAGGACCACGTTCAATGACCTCGTACGGCCCAGAGTATGCGGGCTGCAAAGCGCTTCTCAACGCATCTTCCCTCAGGAATACGTGGCTGGAAGCAGAAAGGTCCTTGTTTTATTTATTTTATTTTATTTATTTTAAGAAAACTTACAGCTAGTACATAAAGGGTAGAAAATACAGACAAGAAGAATAAGGCCAATTACAAGTTTTCACTGATAGAGTTAGTGAGTAGAAGAAACGTAAAGAACACATAACAACAGAAATAGAAATCGAATTCAGTAGACATGATGTAAATTAATGTATATGATACTAAATGGTATTGTTAAAAAAGTTATTGCTTATTGTGGTTTTAAGTTTTGTGGTGCTTGATTGGAACAAATCCAGAGTGCAAACTTTAGCTAAAGAGTTGTACGTATTACTCGATCTGACCAAATATGAGTTCTGCCGGTAGGTGCAGGTTACCCGGGGTACATGAAGCAAACTGTGTTGTCTCAAAAACGCTGATGGCACGCGGAGACTAATTCTACTCACCAGCTCGGGACAATCTATTGTACTGTTGGCTATTTTGTGCAACAGCATAATGTCGGCAATTTGCCGACGGTTATATAAGGGCAAGATATGGAATTTTCTGCACCTATCGGCGTAACTCGGTAGGTATGTTTTTGTTCTGAACTGAACATATCGCATGAATTTCTTTTGAATAGCCTCTATTCTACTAATATAAATATTATAATTGGGGTTCCAGACCTGAGAACAATATTCCAGGTGACTGCGAACATAAGCACAATAAAGAATTTTGATTGTTTTGATGTTTGCAAAATCTGCCGATACTCTTTGGATGAAGCCTAAAGCTTTAGCAGATTTACCTATGATATTATCGATATGTTTATCAAATATTAACTTCTCATCATAGATGACACCAAGGTCCCTTACTACTTGGACCCTACACAAAGAAGTCATGCCAAGTTTGTAGTCGTAACGTATGGGATTAGGTTTTCGGGTAAAAGTACATACACAACATTTAGGAACATTTAGTTCTAGCTTGTTTCTAGCACAGTAATCTTCGAAATTATTAAGGTCCTGTTGCACTTGTATTGAATCGTTGACAGTTTTAATTTCGCTAAAAATCTTCATATCGTCAGCAAACAAGAGTATTTCAGAATAGTTAAAGCATGTAGAAATGTCATTTATAAATATGTTGAATAACAAAGGCCCCAGGAGTGATCCTTGGGGTACACCAGAAGGTATGTACCTTGCACGAGATGAAAAACCATTAAGCACCACGGTTTGGCATCTATTTTCAACATATGATGAGAACCATATAAATAAATTATTATAAATTGCCTCTAATGCCTATGTTGGATAATTTGCGAAGAAGTATAAAGTGATTTAACCTGTCGAAGCACTTAGTATAGTCTGTATAGACTACGTCTACTTGGCTGCGCCTGGACATGCAGTCAGTCAAATAGTCAGTAAAGAGAACAAGGTTAGTAGTCGTGGATCGCCCTTGTACAAAGCCATGTTGCCGTTCGCTGATGTGTGGCTTGAGGGTTGAATATAATTGTCTGTATACTATTTTCTCGAGAATTTTAGCAAATAAACATAATTTGGAAATGGGTCTATAGTTTTCCACTGAGTCTCTGGCGCCTTTTTTATGAATTGGCGTTATAAAAACAGATTTCCATATCGTAGGTACTATGCCAGTATCTAATGATAGTGTAAACAATAATGTGAGTGGTTCAGCTAAATTCTTTGCGCACTTATAAATGAAAATCGCAGGAACAGCGTCAGGCCCAGCAGACTTATTAAGATCAATACCCTTGAGAAGTCTGAAAACCTCAAGTTTATCAACTTTGATAGAATTTATGTCACATAAAGTGATACATAAGGTGGCATTGACATCACTTGCTTCAAGGCTGGTTATCGTAATAGCACTATCTACAAAATTAGATTGAAAATAATCCGAGAAAAAATTGCTAACTTCTTCACCATTACTGGAAGAACGATCGCCGTATTTGAGAAGTGTCGGATAGGTATTCGTTTGATGTCTGGATTTTACATAGGCCCAAAATGCTCGGGGGAACTTTTCTATACCAGCCTCGATTTTGGCAATGTAGGCACCTAACATATCACTTTCAAGCTCTTTAGCTCGTTGACGCAGCAATTTAAAGGAGTTGTAATCAGAGATATTGCCATACAATTTGAATTTCCTATGAAACTTGGATTTTTCTCTAAGTATCTTGATTAATGAAGACTTATACCAAATAGGGTATTTAGTATTTCTTTTTAAAACTTTAGAAGTAATATATTTATTTCTTAATTTGAGTAATGTGTCGTAAAATATATTTACGGCTTCATCGGGAGATTTATCTTGAAATGCCTGGCTCCAGTTAATTTCCGTCAACTCCTTATTAATGGCGTCATAATCAGCTGAATTGTACAAAAATATAGTGCGGGGTTGAACTGGAAGGGAATGAAGTTGAACGAAATCAGCAGACACGCATAAAGCCTTGTGATGAGGATCCTCAGGTACCGGCGGGTCGGTACAGTGGGTAACAGATACTTCGCTATTAGATAGTACCAAATCCAGTATTCTGTTATTAACATTGACATTACTGTTATACTGCGATAAATTACACACATTAAAATTATCGAATAAACTAGTTTGTACCTGACCTAAGATGTTAGTAGGCTGTAATGAAAGATCGTCGTTCGATTCCCAAATAATGTTTGGTAAGTTGAAATCGCCTAAGACAACAAATTTATCCGCGGGATGTTTGAGAACAATATCAGTTAAATTGTTTGAAAAATTAGCTAATTGTAACGCAGCGGAGTTGCCTCGACTCTGGGGACAAATGTAAACCACGCATAGATGTATTTTGTACGAAATACACGGTCGTCTATTATGCAGTGATATTGTTATCCATAAGTCTTCCGCAGATGAACACCACTCGCTATTACTATCGGCAACCAGTTCACGGCGTACTGCTATCAACACACCGCCTCCTAGTGATTGGCCTGTATTAATATAATTTCTATCCCGCCTCCACACTATATAACGATCGTCAAGCAATTCATTATTACTAATACTTTCCAATAGCCAAGTCTCGGTCAGGCAAATAACATCAAAGCAGTTAATGCAAACATTTCTATAGAACGCTGATACTTTTGTTCGCAGTCCCCGAACATTTTGGTATAAAATATTAATTGGTGACATTATAAATATGAAAGATTATTAGCAAGCGTTTAGTAAAAGTGTAACGCGACATGTTCAGTTCATAGCAAAAGTTCAAATAGCCAACAAGCAAATAATCAGCTACAACTAGTGACAAGCAAATTATATAATATTTGGCTTTGAAATAGTAACATTCAAAATAGCTCGAGTCAGCTATCGAAAGCGATAAGCAAATGTAAAACATAATACAAGCAATAAAACACCACTCTGCATCAAAATTATATAAAGGACACATACCATCAACTTTGTAGTTAACTGAGTATTGTAAACATTTTAAATGAGAAATACGTAGCAAATAATTGTATGGATTTAACATTAATTCAGATGTTTTTTTAAGTCTTGGTCCGATTTTATGTGGTGTGTTGGAGACGTAGCGTTTTTCCTGATTAAAATCTTGCATCCAACAACCCAAACGAATAAAAAACCGCGTTCCTTAGCAAGCGCCTTTGTTTTGTTCAATAGCAATTTGCTTTCCAGTGTAAGGTGATCGTTAATGTATACGGGGCTATTTCCTTGGAGACCTAGTTTATCAGCCGTGATCGCTGGTTTAAACTTTTTAGCGGCGGCAACGAAGTTATTCTTGATGTAGTTGTTGTGAACTGAACAAATAATATGTTTATTCTGGTCGCTACCTCGCGTTGAAACTCTGGCAATGTAGTTTATTTGTTCCTTTGCAATAGTGCAGCCAATAATATCGTCAATCTTGCTTACTATAGAGAAAAGGTCTTCTGAGTGCCGTAAGGGGATACCTTTAATCTCTATGTTGTTTTGCCTAGATCTTTGCTCACTCTCCCGACGCAGACTTTCAAGTTTATCGCAGCGCTCTCGCAGGCTCTTGACTTCGTTATGAGTATTTTTCATACCTTCAACTTCCCTCTCCATGGTAGCGACCTTATTCGTCAGTGACTCGACAGTACCATCCATAAAATGTAGCGAAGTCTTTAAGTCGGCAACTTCGGATCGAATAGCTTTCAGCTCCATCAGCTCCAATTGGATAGCCTTCATGTTCTCAATCAATGCGGGCAGGTCGTCCATCCGCGATGAGAGGTTTTTGAGCTCTGTCATGATAGACTGTAAGTCGGCAGGCGCAGGTTTCGAAGAAGCTGTGAGACGCGGGCTTGACCCTGCTAGAGTTTTACAGCCACTGCATTTCCAAGTGGATTTCCGGTCTCCCAATTTTCTCCAACCTGCTTCAGTAATGCCTGCACATGGGAAATCATATTCAGCCAAACTGATTGAGCACTTGGCGCCATCTCTAAACTCTGATTCGCATCTATGGCACTTGAACATTTCGGCGATAAAAAAGTAATAAAAATAAATAAATAGTTGTAATAGCTTTGTCAGTATTCCAATTTCCAATTCCAGCAATTTGTCAGTATATTCACACTATGAATGTGACTTGAAAAAGTTCAAAAAGATTTCTCGATTGTGGGATTCGAACTTGGAGTTCGCAGCGCCTCAGTCGATCGCGTTACACCTGAACCACGGCCTACAGTTTATTTGAGTTTAAAATATGGAGTACTTTGTTGCTACAGACGATATGAGCACTATTTCAAGGTCGTTTGTTCGCTCGGTCATTCACCTTTGTACAGCACTAACACTTTTTGCACTCGAGTCGTTTGTTGTAACCGTCTTTTAAGATGTTTATATTTAAAAATATGCAAATATATGAACTTTTTAAGAGTTTATTATATGTGAAGTTTGTAGCACTGGGAAATGTCCACTCACTGGTAAAAAGTTAAATAAAAATAGTGCACTTTTACACAACTTTTTCGAATTTTAAGTGCGGAAGGATTCGACAACGTGACTGCTTTATAGGGCGCTCGCGCGTGTACTGAACTTGTGAACGCAGACTTAGTCCCTACAGTGTCGCGCGGCGGGAGTTGGCTGCAACTTCGCTGCGAAATGACGCAGGCGCGCTGTAAAGTCGGCTAAGTCGGTAGTGCCGCTCGGCTCGGAGTGGAAGAATTCTCCTGGAAGGCGTAACGGCTCGCCGTAGAGGAGTTCTGCTGAAGTTGCTTGCAAATCCTCTTTGAATGCGCAACGGACGCCTAGCAACACTAGCGGCAGAGATTCGACCCAATTTGAGTCAGCTGCAGAAGTTCAGGGTCGGAGGCTTGGGCTTTGGCAAGGACTTCAGGATCGACGGGGATTTGGAGTTCCTCGACACGCGACAGGATATCCGCGACGACATTGTCCTTCCCGGAGATGTGTCGAATGTCGGTTGTAAATTGGGAGATAAAATCGAGGTGTCTATACTGACGGGGAGAGCAATTGCTCTTCCTCTCGTGGAATGCATAAAGCAGAGGTTTGTGGTCAGTATAGACGGTGAAGTCTCTGGCCTCGAGCATATGGCGGAAGTATTTAATACCCTCGTATATTGCAAGGAGCTCGCGATCGTAGGGTGAATATTTCTGCTGTGTCAGGCTCAACTTGCGTGAGAAAAACGCGAGTGGTTGCCAGATTCCGTCCTTGAACTGCTGCAAGACTGCGCCCATTGCCAGGTCGGAAGCGTCGGTGCAAGTCCAAGCAAATCTTTGCCTGATAGTCGGGGTGAGCGAGCAAGGTAGCGTTGCAAAGGCTGTCCTTGCATTGCTGAAACGCTGTGAAAGCGTTCCCCGAGATGTCGACGGGATGTGAGCCTTTGACTGACCCGGTCTAAAGTTCGTTGAGAGGTTGCTGGAACTTTGCGGCTTCTGGAATAAATCGCCTGTAAAAGTTGAGCATACCTAGGAAACGACGTAACTGCTTGACTGTTTTAGGGACCGGGAAATCCCGGATCGCTTCCACCTTGGATTCCAGGGGCTTGGTGCCAGCGGTGGAAATGCGATAGCCCAAAAAAGATACCTCCTCAGCCGCGAAAACACACTTTGAAGTGTTAACAAGGATACCATACTTCTGCATCCTGCCAAAGAGTTCCCGTAGGTGCGATATATGCTCCAGGCTATCCCGGGAAAACAGGAGGAAATCGTCGAGATAGGGATAACAAAAATCTAGGCCTCGCGTCATTTCATCCACGAACCTTTGAAACGTTTGACCTGCGTTCCTGAGCCCAAAGGTCATGAATGGGAACTCGAACAGGCCAAACGGCGTGGTGATGGCGGTCTTCTGGATATCCTCCTGGTTTACCGGGATCTGGTTATAAGCCTTGACCAGATCGATGGTTGAGAAGACCTTACAGCCAGATATACTATGGGCGAGGTCGTGGATATGCCTAATCGGGTACCGGTCGGGAATGGTCCTCGAGTTAAGTAACCTGTAGTCGCCGCAGGGACGCCAGGTGTTGTCCTTCTTCGGCGCAAGGTCTAGAGGGGAGGACCAGGAACTCTCGGAAGGCCGAGCAGTTCCATTGTCCAGCATGATCTGGAACTCCTGCTTGGCGATTTGAAGTTTGTCCGGAGCTAACCTGCAAGGGGAGCAAGAAATTGGCGGGCCGGGTGTAGTGCGGATGTGGTGTACTGTGTTGTGTGTAGTTGTGCGTGGTGTGCCAGCGGGTCGAGTTATATCCGGGAATTCGTCCAGGATACTGTGGTAAGTTGAATCCCCAGTCGTGACCCTAACTGAACATGCGTCCGTAGTGTTTACAATGGACGCTACCACTGAGAGGCTAGTGGTGTCGTCTAACAAGCGCTTGTTGCGAATGTCGACAACAAGGTTATAAAAATTTAAAAAGTCGACACCAATTATAGCCTTGGTTACGTCAGCTACCACAAAACGCCAAGGGAAATTACGGCGTAACCCTAGATCTAAGCACAACTGTAAATAGCCGTAAGTGGCTATGACACTGCCGTTAGCGGCTGACAGCTGGTAGTTAGACTTGTCACGACGTTCGTGCAAGCCGTGACGCGGATATACACATAAGTCACTACCAGTATGGGTGCCAGTGTATGGTACCAGTAGGGGGAGTGATGTAGCGGCTCGCTACATACAGCGACATCTACTGGGACTAGGGCTTGAGCTCCGGAATTCCGGAATTGGTCTAATTCCGGAATTCCGATGAAATCCAATATCGTTTCCAATTCCGGAATTGGTGAGACCAATATCGAAATTTCGATATTGATCTAAAATGAATATTAATATAAAAAAATATTGATATAAAAAAATATAAAATTTTATTACGCGGCTTGAGGCGCGGCGCATCCGCACTTCCTCGCCCCGCGCTCGCCGCCATACTTCGGCGGCTAGTCGTTCGTTGATTCGTTCGCTCATTTGCTCCCGGAGATCGCGTGAGAGAAGGACGTCGAAGTTTACTTTGGTTGTCGGCCGGCAAATATTTTATTCTTATGCATACGCTCTTGATAATTACGTAGAAAGTTTCTTAAAGTTTGAATTGCAGCATATCAAGACCAAGAAAAATAAAATGTAAGTAAAGAACAATGGCAAAATCTCATACATCATAATCACTAATTTAAAATGTTGCGTCTTCAAATAAAACAAATGTTATAATATGCAGCATTAATTCCTGATTCTAAAGATATAAATATGTTCATTAGGCGCGCCGGAGATTCTTAGTAATTTGAGTTTATATTTTTATAGGTTATGTCTATATCACATCATTAAAATGTTCATATTTTTGTTGAATATTGTTTGAATGTTCATTTATTCGTAATATCACCCCTGTTATTCTCCGACGGGGCAGGCAGAGGCTAACATTGACGTATCGCCAATCATCTATTGTAGTATATTACTATCGTCATCGTAGTGAAATTGACTGCCTCAACCTTTCGAGCAGGTATAGCCCTAAAACCAATATATACCCAGAGGTATTTAAGTTATCAGATAGTATAAATCAGCTTGGCAAAGGCAATAAAGGTAAATAAAAAATGAAAAGGTTTTACATTATTTATTTCTTTCATACACATCCCTGATTATAATGTAATTTAAAATTCAGCTGGTGCTATAATATTATCTTGATACCTGGCCTATCCTAAGCACCAGACTAAAGTCAGCACAGCAGCCTATTGTATGCCTATCCACTGGGCAACTGCAATTATATTCTAAGATTCCCGTTCGACCATGTACGTTATTTTCAATTAGTATGTACTTATACATAATATTGTTTTCGTGAGGTATGTTATTGTTATTAATATTGTTTTTATGTCTTGTATTTTGTTCCAAGGCAGGGTATAAGCGGAAGTTATTCTATGTTTTAATTCACGCACAAAATTCGAGTCTGTCTGACACGACTTCCCATACTTGAAGAAGTGTTAGACTAGTTCACAAAATCCAAAAAGCAAGGGAACGTCCGTGATGAATCAGTAGAAGTCATGTACATGCCATCCAAATCGAAATCCGTTAGAGATGCAGGGTTAACAAATAGAGCAGAAATCCTCAGTAAGTCCGTGTTGTTTGAAAATAGGTACGAAAAAGCAACAGTAATCGCAAAGCACAACAACACGTCAATGCCAAAAATCACCAAACGTCAACGTCAAACAATCAAACCTAACCGAAGCAGAAAATATCGTTACCATACTTTAAAAACGTAATACTACTAAAATATCTCTGTTGACTGTAAATATATCTTTGTATGAGCAAAATAAATGAGAAGTTTTTAATTTATTAGTCACTGTTTTTAATAACTTGTCATAACAATATATTTCACGTTGAAGACTATTTAGTTATTTAAACAATTAAATAGACAAAGACAACATAAATCTACTTATTAAACAACAAAGTACCGAATGGCAACATTTTTTCATCTAAAGGAAATGGAGAATCATTTTTAGATAGTCAATTTATTACTTTTTGTTTAATCTATTAAATGTCGCCATCAGAGATTAAAATGATATTCCTGAAATTCATACGATAATTAATAAAGTACATTGGTAATATTGAGATTCGAAGACGCTCAAAAAATATAAGTGATTTCTTTGCCATTGTTCTTTATTATTTTGAATATAAAGAGTAGGTACCTATGAGTTTATTCTAAATAAGGCTGAGCACAGAAACAAACCCGCTACTTTAGGTATTACCTATATAATTGTTTAATAACTTGTAATTGTTGTAATTAGATACTTATTTTATTTCATTAATCCATGACAGTTTCCATCGAGGGTTTACATTACATACCTTTAAGTACCTATGTAATACTACCTACGCCAAGCCGAAAGACAGCATTATCAGAAATCGTAAGACGTAAGTCCTATGTGTGTGTGCAACGTGCATGTGTTTTTCTCGGGTTTTTGGTTGAATTACGTGTTTTTGATTTATAAAATTTTATTAATAACGCTTAGCATGTGTTTTTGTTACAGTTTCCGAACTGTTACATTATTTCGTTCGTAAGGCACAATAACTTGGTTTGAAAAATATTGTGGCCTAGTCATAGAAGGACCGCATATTATAATGATAACCTACACAAAATATCAATAGATACAAAATAGCATACTAAATTAGTTGGTCTTATGCAAAAATAATAGCACTATTATCCGTTCATCCTTTTTATGTTATACTTTTATGTAGGTATGCAACACTCGTATCAGACTAAAGTTTATCTTCGTCAAAAATAAGGTCAGAGTAGGTATTTTATCAATCGCCATAACCTCCACGATGTACCGCCGAGTACCGCGTGCTAAATCTAATATAATAAAATATATCTAACTGTAAATTGCACACTTTATGAGCAACACTTAAAACCCCTGCTTCGGGCATATGCAACTTATTTATTAAAACCTAACCTGCCTGTAATGGAGCACAAAATACTAATAATATAATTTTCGGTTCGGGGCGAACAAAAAGAAATGATAACTATTATATACAGTTTTGTTTTACCTACCTATTTTCAAAGTTTTAATTATTTCCAGGTCGCTATCAAAACCGACAAAATATCTGGAATTCGATAAACGAAAGTCCATAGAAGGATCTGTTTGGAACCATTTTCTTAGAGCGGAAGACGGTCAATCCGGCAAATGTAAATTATGTTCTAAAATTTTAAAATGTCACGGTGGTGCGACCACAGGCTTCCATGTTCATTTAAAGTCAATTCATGGTATTGATTTAAAAGAAAGAAAGGACCCGTTGCAGTCACAACCAGAATCTAGTTCTTCTAGCACCAGCACGTCTATGCCTACAGCTACACCGGCAAAAAAACACAAAATGATGACTGACTTCTTTAATTCTTCTAAAGAAATGAACGTAAAAGTGTCCAGGATGGCCGCTCTTGATGGCTTACCGTTCAGTAAATTTTGTACATCAGAAGATCTACGTGGTCTTTTTCTTAGATGTGGATATAAATTACCGGAATCTGGTACCGCCATAAAAAGAATTGTGCTTAACCAATTTGAAAAAAATAAAAACCAGCTTCGACAAAACATTGCACAGGATACAACAAAACGTTATAATGTAATTTGCCGATGGTCCGGCAAGGAGATGTAGTGAAACACTTGATGGTTTTTAAGTAATTTATTTTACATATACTGAGTGCTTATATACTAATAAAGGACGTGCGTTTTTGCTATCTAACTTAATCTCTACTTTATCTTATGGTGTGCCTTATCTGGTCACGTCGATTATATGTACGATGATGTCGCTACATATACTCCCCCCTTAATTAAAAAATATATAATTAAAAAAATGTTTGTTGTCACCCGTTGCACTTATGTTGATTACTTCCTGTTATTGATCGTATTCTTTTGTCCACCGTCTTCATTATTCCGTATAAGAGGGCAATTCCTAAGGAGACTATGATTTGTCCGATGGCCATGTTCCTCGTCCATCGTAGTTCTTCTAAGACGAGGCTCTTGAGCTGGTCTGCCTCGTTTTGGTTGAGGCAGTTGTCCGTGTTGTAAGTGATCTGGTCCTTGGAACTTTGGTTGCCCATTCTTGAGATTTTGACGGTGAATGATGTTTTCCTTCTAATTGCCGTGGGTATTTATACAGGTGATTGGCTTGAATCAGCTATTTTTAAATCGTACCACTGGCTTGACGGCTCGTCCTGTTCTCGTGATGTACGTGCTTGTATGCTTTGTGTGTTCTCTGAGATTGGCACGTACATAGTTTCACTATTCATCGTAAATGCAGGTTTTAATCGGTCTATGGATATTGTATTGTCTTTATTTCCTCTTTTAATGATAAATGCTTTGTCTGTTCTGCTAATCACTGGGAATGGCCCTTCATAGGGCGGAGTCAGACTTTTTCTTAACCTATCGCATCGCACAAATACGTGCGAGCATTTGTTCAATTCAGGGTGAATAAAAATGGTTGCACTATGTTTTTTGCGTTTTGGAATTGACGTCATGTGTGTAATGTCCCGTTGGATACTTTTGATGAATTCTTCGTACGTTGAATTTTGGTGTGATGGTTCAAAAAATTCTCCAGGGAGAGTGATGGGTGTTCCGTAAATCATTTCCGCCGCACTGTATCCTGTGTCTTCTCGTACACAGCTGCGCAAACCGAGTAAGACGGAGTGGGTGATAAGGCGTTGTCCTAATTCTATGTACTCCCAAAAATTGTGAAAGTGATTCGAATATTCTTGATTCGAATTGTCGTCCTTGGTCTGTAGTGATACGTACGGGACATCCGAATCTTGAAATCCATCCCTCATATAGTGTGCGAGCCACCGTTTCGGCTGTAATGTCTTCCACGGGAAACACTTCCGGCCATGAGGTACAGCGATCTATAATTGTGATTAGATATCGTTTTCCTTGAGAAATAGGTAACGGTCCGACGATATCTATGTGTAAATGTTCGAAACGCTGCGATGGCATGAAATTTCCGACCGGTGATATTGTGTGGCGTTGCACTTTTGACTTTTGACAAGCTATGCATGATCTACACCAGTTGTTAATGTCTTTGTTCATAGATGGCCATAAATATCTTTGCGTTATCATCTTTCTTGTAGTTTTTTTCCCAGGATGACTTAGTCCGTGGATGACGTCAAAAACTTGTCTTCGGAATTTTTCCGGTAAATAAGGGCGATTTTTTCCAGTAGATACGTCGCAACTGATGTTTTTTGTAGAACCCGGAAGTTATGTAGATGTTTCTGAATAACAATTTCTTATTGTCACGAAGTCTTATTAATTCTTGGTCGCTGAGTTGACATTTTGCTAATTCAGCGTAATTGATTGGTGATGGCATATCTATTTGTTCTATACGTGATAGTGCGTTTGCGACAATATTGTCACGTCCGCTTATGTGTTGAATATTGGTAGAATATTGTGAAATAAAATCGAATTGACGTATTCTTCGTGGTGTATCGTTGGGTGACGATTTTTGAGAAAATACGTAAGTCAAAGGTCGATGATCCGTAAAAATCGTGAATTCTCTTCCTTCGATTAATCTTTGAAAATGTTTGACTGCCATATATATCCCGAGTAATTCTCTATCGAATGTTGAGTATTTCTGTTGTGTATCACTTAGTTTTCTTGAAAAAAATCCTAATGGTTCCCAAATGCGTCCATTTTTTTGTTGTAGAACTGCGCCAACACAGGTAGAGCTGGCGTCCGTCATGAGTGCCAGTGTGGCCGTGCGTTTTTGCTATCTAACTTAATTTCTACTTTATCTTATGGTGTGCTTTATCTGGTCACGTCGATTATATGTACGACTAGCCGACCCGCGCAACTTCGCTTGCGTCACATAAGAGAGAATGGGTCAAAATTTTCCCCGTTTTCGTAACATTTTTTACTGGTACTCTGCTCCTATTTGTCGTAGCGTAATGATATATAGCCTATAGCCTTCCTCGATAAATGGGCTATCTAACACTGAAAGAATTTTTCAAATCGGTCCAGTAGTTCCTGAGATTAGCGCGTTCAAACAAACAAACAAACAAACAAACAAACTCTTCAGCTTTATAATATTAGTATAGATGATGTCGCTACATGTAACTCTCGATGAGTATACTTCAACACGTAACAGACGATACATGAGTGTAAATTTACACTCCGACAAATTTAAAGATAACTTTAAAAACCTGGGACTTGTGAGAATTGAAGGCAGTATGCCTGCATTGACCGCTTATACTTATCTGAAAGCACATCTTAAAGGGTTTGCTTGACAACTGACGGCGCATCAGTAATGATCAAAATGGGCCGGTATTACGAAGGCTATCACCAAATATGTCTGGCACATGGCATACAATTAGGAGTGACTGACGTTTTATACAAGAATAACTCCAATGAAGAAAAGAGCAGCAAGAATGATAGGAATGAAATGAGGCACGGGGATTTTGTGGATTTTGTGGACCCGGTGATTTTTGTACCTGACCATCAAGACGAAGACGGGACATCAGAGGAAAGTAATGATGATGAAAATGAAGAATTTAACAGTGGTTTTCATATTGATATAGCAACAATTGAAACAGAAAGAGAACTCAACTTTAAAGAACCAGTGGAAAAGATTCAAAAGTTGATCAGGTCTGTACGAAAGTCCAGCTTAAAGAACGAAGCTATTCAGAAATACGTGAAAGAAGAGTTTGGCAAAGAATTAAACCTAATGTTGGATTGTAAAACGAGATGGTCAAGTTTAAGCGACATGATTGAGAGATTTTTAAAGCTGAAATCCTGTGTTACCAAAGGCTTTCTAGACTTGGATATTGTGGTTCCCGTAAGTGATGAATACTCTATACTATACTATATACTCTCTCTACCATGGCAATACTCAAAGAGCTACATGAGAGTCTCCATGTCGTTAAAATAACCGTGGAGGCACTGTGCACCAGAGATGCTAATCTGATGACTGCTGACACAGCCCTAAAGTTTATGTTAAAGTCATTAGATAGCCTGAATGGTAATATCAGCAACAAGTTGGCACAAAGCCTTAGAAACAGAATAAAAGAAAGACGTCTTCCGTTGGCATCTGTGCTGACGTATCTTTATGATTCAGAAGACTACCATGAAGACAACTTTGACCTCGAAACCTTCAGCAAACCAACCAGTGAAGAAATGTTCACAGAAATAATTAAAATTATCAAAAGATTAGGGACTGAGGAAAAAATCCTAGAAGAGGAGGGAGAAAATAATGACTCTACTGAAGTAATCACTAATACAGAAAATGAAAAACAAGACATGAAAAAGAAATTACAACAAGCGATAAAAAATAAATTAACAGTGAAAAGTAAAAGGAAGACTAATATTTTGGATATAGAAAGTTTAATAAGAGTTGAGATGGCGGTTTTTTAAAATGGTGGCGTCAGAGGACAATATTTAGAAAAATGTTTTCAATATTTAAAAACAATACCACCAACGAGCGTAGAAGCAGAAAGAGCCTTTTCAGCGGTCACTTATATATGTAATCGCGTACGAAGCTCACTTAACGACGACAGTTTAAACGCACTTACATTTTTAAATTTCCATTATAAACAAAAAGCTAGATTATAATTCATCAACAACTCTCGTCCTTTAGTGAACTTCGTGTATCGTGAGCGATTTCATTGTGGATTTAATTTTCTTTAATTAATACAAAATTGCAGATTTTCTGATTTCTCTTTTTAAACATAGTTTAATTACACTTAATACTTTTGTTTTATTGAACTATATTTCCGATACCTATTAAAATCCATAAAAATATAAGGTAGTATGACATTTTTGCTTTTTTTTACTGTCAAGAGTCAAATAAAAATGTTGGTTATACTACTACACTATACTACTGCTACTATATACAAAAATACACTTTTGAGTTCCGGAATTCAAATACTAAATATCGAAACCCAATTCCGGAATTGAAAAAGTGTCCGATATTCAAGCCCTAACTGGGACCAGCGCGCAACCAACCACCACGCGCAGTGTGATTGACGTCACAAGTCCTAGATCGCGCTATCGAAGTTTGCACTGCAACTGACTATATATACAAGTTCCCGATTACAACAGTCGGGCAACCTAGGCCCACCAGGCACGATCACCTCGCCTGGTCGGAGGATCCTCGCTTGTGTTGGAGGAACATGATCACCTCGTTCCTCCACAGTGTTGACCCCGACGTGATTGGAAGCAGCCTTTACGAAGAGCAGACCAGCAGCAGCAAACTTTCGCACCCTCACCACTCCTCACTCCTACAGCAGCAGTCAACAACTCCAGCCAGCATCTTCGGCCACACCAGGGCACTCCACGAACATGTCGCTCACGCACATGTCTGGCATACCCTACGGCCTCAGCGGCATCCAACCTGGGCATCATCGTCACGCTACTCTGATGCACCCAGGGCACCGCATCCTTCGACGCTTCGTCTCGACTCACCGTAGACAACAAGCGCCTCGCCCCGACTCACTGGGGACACTTCACCGCACACCGCACACCGCACACCGTACACCGCACCTTTCCGACTCACTGGAATTAGCGGCACACAGTTCCGACTCACTAGCGGCATACAGTTCCGACTCACTGGGACTAGCGGCATACAGTTCCGACTCACTGGGACTAGCGGAATTCGAGTTCCGACTCACTGGAACTCATCAATGGCACTGGAGAGACTGACTGACATGAAGAGAAGATCGACCTACGGTCTGAGGGGGAGTGTCGGATGTCGCTGTATGTAGCAGCTCGCTACATACAGCGACATCTACTGGGACCAGCGCGCAACCAACCACCATGCGCAGTGTGACTGACGTCACAAGTCCTAGATCGCGCTATCGAAGTTTGCACTGCAACTGACTATATATACAAGTTCCCGACTACAACAGTCGGGCAGCCTAGGCCCACCAGGCACGATCACCTCGCCTGGTCGGAGGATCCTCCCTTTGTGTTGGAGGAACATGATCACCTCGTTCCTCCACAAACTCATTTACACGCCAGATGAATGGTACACATTAGTTCCCACCCTTTAGAGACGTAGCAGTGAAACAAGACTTAGTTTTGTATTTTAAAGCTTGGCTACATACAAAAAACTGGATTAAAGGCATAAATTCAGAGAAAATTAATTGGAATAAGATAAGAGAAGTAAAAGTACAAGGGAATAATCCAGACATTATTGAATTTAAGTACGACTTTTTTGAAGAAAATTACAGAAAACTAAACTGTAGTAATAATTTAAAATTGACTAGAGGGCGGAAAAAGAAGGAACAAGAACTAATACTGGAGCAGTTATATAAAAATCCTATCCCTATCACTGATATGAAATATAAAGACCGAATATGTTTATGTGATACACTGATTATTCCTAATAAGTATCATGACTTCTATAGAAACCTTAAGCATAGTACTGAGGCACAGGATACTGACAATGAAGCTTGTTAAGTTTAAACATTTTTTTATACCTGTCATTGAGACGAACTAATAAGAATAATAGGAATAAGATGAATCAGTCTGAATAAAGCTGTGATGATTAGATAGTATTATAAATAAGGAAGATTAGATAATTAATTAAGCTAAGACGTATACTGAAATAAAGCTGTGATGATTATTAAATATTATATTTTTAGATTGGACTGATGCACATGTTTATGCAAAAATGTTGATTACTATTAGTCCACTCAAAAAAGCAAGTGTAGAGTGCGTGAGAGGGATCCTGAGCAATTTCTTCAGAAATTAGTTCAGGATGCTTAAAAGACAAACATACTAAAAATCCCCACCTTTAAGGGGGGCGCCGACGTGGGGGGAGGGGGTTAAAGTTTCCATTTTTTTTTAGTTTTTCACTAATATCTTCAAAACGGTTCGTCGTAGAGAAAAAGTGTCTTCTACATAATGAAAGATGACAAAATTGTCTACAACTTTTGTTATACACACTTTATCGAAATTCTCATCAGTTTTCGAGCATCACGCTCCGAAATAGTTAAAATAAATGTTTGTCAGATCATCAGTGAGTGTCATAAATGCGAAACTTTGCTTTCGCTTAACTTCGGAACTAAATGACCTACAGACTTGAAATTTTGTATTTTAATTAAGTGATTATTACTTACTGGATAACTTAATTTTCAGCGCCTGAATATGGGCATATGGGCCTGAAAATTCGGCGAAATGTTTTTCAGCGTGGCCTCTATTTGAGAACCTCTAAATAAGACTAGAACGCTGAAAATTTAGTTATCCAGTAAGCAATAACCACATAATTAAAATTAATTCTTTGAGCGGACTATATCTTAAGATTATTATCTGTGATTTTTGAATGTTTGGTTCCTACTTCAATGAGGTGTAACAGACGGTCTACCGAAAATGATTTTAGACATGATTCTGGTGCCTATGGCGTTGAAAATTTTCATCGCTTTTATCTTGATTTTTCCGAATTTTTATGCGTAATTTATTTTTTGGTATTATTTAATTACTACTACACAATGCAACATGAATATGAAAAAAAACTCATTTTATATTACTGTTTTTGAGAAAAACAGTAATATAAAATCTCAAATGAACAATTTAACATTTATGCTAAAGTATTAATGTCAGTCGCAAACTTAAGAGGAAAAATATTAAACAAATGGTATCGTCGCATTGTTCCATTTTTATCTTGAAAGTTCTATTCGATATTTATAGGTACGATTCAGACCAACCGGCTCGCGTCGGGCCGGGCCGAGCGGCATTTTACAATGCGGTAAAGAACATTGAAATGTATCAACAGTAATTACAGTTCATATTTGCAAGCAACTTACGCATAGCTATCTCCGGCATCCCGCGACGCGTCGCGACCTGTCGCAGAATACATTCGGCTGTCGCGACGGCCGACCGGCCCCGACCGGTCCGAACGGCGCCGTCGGCATTCAATCGGCTGCCGTCGGGTCCGTTCGGAGCCGGTCAGCTGTGCGTCGTGAAATACGAACGGAGATTACGGTGCAGCAACTAGCGAATCATTGAAGTTGTGTTCTTCAAGCGACAGTTAACATATTAAAATCAAAAATGGATACGGAAGAAAAACTAATTTCTTTAGTCCAGACATATGATTGTCTTTATGACGTTAATTCTCGTAAATACAGTGACAAGTTATGTAAACAAAACGCATGGGAAATAATAAGTAAAGAAACACTTTACGTCTACGCGGCGCAATGTGAGCGGCACTTCTGGGCGCTTGTTGGAGTGCGTACGGATTCCAGCGGACGCTGTCGGCTGCCGCGGCACGCGTGCGGCTACCGCGGCAGCCGTATGCATACCGCAGTAGCGGTACAGCTCCGACGGACGCGTTCGGCTGCCGCGGCACACGTTCGGCTGCCGCGGCACGCGTACGGCTCCGTTCCGAGGCGGCGCGACGCTAGCCGGTTGGTCTGAATCGTACCTTACACTCACTTATACAAACGCGGTACGATTCCTTTTACGAAAACTAGATGGCCGTACTAACGCCGCCACCGCGCGTGGAGGTAACAAAGGTGGGAACCTAAAGCCGGGTCCAGACATGATCATTTTCCCAATCCTATCAACGTATCCGTATCTACGTATTGTATCAAGCCCCGTATCAAGTTGTAGAAGCCTCCGATTTGCTCCGTATCCGTATTTTCACAATAGTCATAATCGCGTATCAAATTGCCCAGTTCAGTTTCTGCTTTTGATAATCGGACAAAAACCAACACGACATGGGACGGGCCGTATCATAACGGCGTATCGAGATCGCGTATCATTACCCGTCCATACATGCGATCATGATGTAATAACATATGGGACTTAAGGTGTTGTTTCAATCAAACATGTCTTACTCGTTCAGTGTCCTTTATTGAATTGCCAATCAAACATATAAATACAAATTACAACAATATGCTTAACTATGCAATACCTAAATATAAAGTGTATTCGATGCAATATTCGTACACGTGAGTTTTTACTTATTGCTAAATTAAAAGCATACTATCATATTACACTTACAACCCCCCCGAAAAAGGCCTAGGCTGCTACCCTTCCCCTTTTAAGGAGAGAGAAAAAAAAATTACAAACTATTACAAAACTTTAAATACAATTATACTTTTTTTTAAAGAGAAAAACTAAACAACATAACTTTTACTTTAAACATAGGTATAAGAATAAAATGAAAATACTTAATATTAACTAAAATACTTCTTAGTATTATTCTTATGTATAAGATTTTCTTTGGTATTTATCTTTTAAAATCTTAACATTAGGTGAAACTTCCTCAATAACTTCATAGGGGCCATTATAGATGTTTTGTAGTTTATTTCCAGTTTGATTTTTTATAAGGATAAGGTCACCCTTTTTGTAAGTTACGGAGTAAGTTTTCTTGTCATACATAAATTTTCTTTTTAATTTACTTTGTAACAAATTTTGCTTGGCATCGTACTGTGCTCGCTGTAAACGATATTTCATTTCTTTTGGGTAATCATTATAATTGTACAAAGGTTCAACTGAATTTCCAAAATCTGAGGGCAATTTACAACTTTTGCCAAATACTAATTCAAAAGGTGTGTATTTTGTTTCTGAATGCACTGTAGTATTGTACGAGAATGACCAGAAAGGTAACCAGTCACTCCAATCGATATTATTTCTATCACACTGAATTCTAAGATATGATCCTAAATGCTTATGACTATTTTCCAATGATCCTATCGTTTCATGGTGATAAGGTGTGGAATTTAAACGTTTTATTTTTAATATTTTACACACATTTTCCATAATACTAGACATGAACTCTGTACCTTTATCTGTAATTATTTATTTTGGCACTCCGTATCTCAGGATGAAATTAGAAACGAATTCTCTCGCTACTGATTCGGAATCCTTACTCTGCATGGGATATACCTCTACAAATTTAGATAAGTCACATTGCAATGTTAAAATATATTTGTTATTGTTTATATCAGTCGGTAATGGACCCATGATATCTAACGCTACGTTCAAATGCTGAGTTTGCAGTATTTGTTACAACCATTGGCTCTCTTACGAGGCGATTAGAAAATTTATTATATTGACATTGTTGACATTTTTTAACGTAATTAATAACGTCATTCGTCATACCTGGCCAGTAGTAATATTTTTTTAAATTCCCTAACATTCTGTTTATCCCTGCGTGTCCGCTCGTGGGTAACAAATGAAAATCATTTAATATGACTCTTTTATATTGTTTCGGGATTGTGTAGTTAGTGTTATTATTTTTGTTATTGTTGTTTTCGAAGTGCAGTTGTGTGAATACGACGAAATGTTGATGTGTTATGGTGAAGCACGTGGAAGTGCATGGCGTGCTCTGCATCTGTACGCCCAGAATCCAAAGGTACCCAAACTCTCACCATACCGGGTAATTGCGTGTTCATCGATATTGATAACAATTTGTTTTAGCACTTTCTTATTATTGGCTACATTTTGCTATTATTGTTTGATTTCACGTAAGCTAAGTAGGTACCTACCTACTTACTTACAATTTTACAATGAGCTATTGTATTATACGGGCCTACTTACGAATCAATAAGCGATTGTTATCTAGTGATAGCGTTGCATACTAGTGAGCGCATAGACGTGGTGGTACGCGTACGTACCTATCTGCGACGCGTCGCAACATGTCGTCACTCAGCGCGCCGTCGTCGCCGTGAACTAGCTACCTACTGTACATCAACAATACAATAAGTAGTAATCTCGTAGGCGTGCGCGGAGATACATCGCGTTGTTCGCTATACATTGAACGCTCAAAAATGACCAACTCAGGAACCAATCATTTCCGAGAAATATCGTTGGAGTAAATTTCGCGCATACAATGTCACAAACTTACCACTGAAGTTTTCGGTTCTGGAATTGCAAGGTTGGCCGTTATATCCTTGCACACTGATATAGTACTATTTATTTGTGATTTTTTTACATACTTTATATCGCGGCATCACTTGTGACTTTTTTTTTTAAATCGTCGAAATTTTCAAGAAATATAATATGCTTATGATACATTTCAATGCTTAAAAATGGCTATACCAAGCGTAATTTTGATATATTTTTTTGGCATAGACCAAAACATTCTAAGAAATCACAAAGGCGTTTTTATAATATACCTACTTATTTGAAATGACATGGTTACTATGTTATCTTGTCTAGTGCCTCATATCCTCATTAGCTAATGATCATATTAAGGTAATCACTCCATATAAATAAAACTTAATAAGTACCTATATACCTAATGAATTAACTAGTTAAAAGGATACGCACCATAACGAGAGTAATTAAATAAACGTGATTAGTCAATTACAATAAATAGTATTTCATTATTTTATATGAAATATGTGCATAATAGCTATTGTTGTTAGATTTTAAAAATCAAATTAAAATAAATATTATGTACTCAGCAATAAGTCTTAACTTAATCTAACCTAACATAAGCATACTGTTAACGAGTCGTCGTTAACAGTCGTCGAAGCAACAGTGTTTCTCTATCACTCCTCAAAAAAAAAAATTAAATCAGTGTAAAAAGTTACTGTTACCAGTGTTGATATACAGGGTGTAAATGACAGCTAACCGAAAACTTTACTGGTAAGTTTGTGACACTGTATGCACGAAATTTACTCCAACGATATTTTTCGGAAATGATTGGTTCCCGAGTTTGTCATTTTTGAGCGTTCAATGTATAGTGAACAACGCGATGTATCTCCGCGCATGCCTACGAGATTTCTGGCGGCGGCGGCGCGCTGAGCGACGACATGTCGCGACGCGTCGTAGGTACGTACGCGTACCACCACGTCTATGCGCTCACTAGTATGCAACGCTATCATTAGATAACATGTATGTTACAATAGCTCATAGTAAAATTGTAAGTAGGTAGGTACCTACTTGGCTTACGTGAAATCAAACAATAATAGCAAAATGTAACCAATAGTAAGAAAGTGCTAAAACAAATTGTTATCAATGTCTATCAACACGCAAATACCTGGTGTATGGCGAGAGTTTGAGTACCTTTGGATCCGGACGTACAGGTGCAGAGCACGCCGTGCACTTCCACGTGCTTCACCATACATAACACATCAACATTTCTTCCTATTTACGAACACAACAAAAATAATAACAACAAAACCACTAACAACTCAAAACCGGAACAATAACAAGTAATAATAAACAACAGTTCACACACGACACGACGAATAGGACATAACGAACGACACCGGTGAAGAGCTTCCGTCTTCCGCGAGCGAATTGCTCGAACTATCAATCAAAGAGAGCCGCCGGCGCGGGCGCCTCTCCGCTCACTCGCGCCGCCCCTCGCCCGCGCCACCCGCTTCCTCCGCGCCGTCCGCGCGCGCGCCGCCGATTGGGTGACGAGCGACGAGTTAGGATCCCAGCGAGAGATTAGATTCAATAAAATATTGATGTGGCATTACTATTTTTACTTGTCACAGTTGTTACTGGTTGCATTGTAGTTTTATTCAAATACCAAATAACATTACAAACATTATTGATGTAAGTTTAAAATACTTTGATATTTATAACATAAAATCAGCTTAAAGTAAATAAAATAAACACGAAACGTTTATTTAATTAAACCATAAAAAATGTAGGTACATAACAATGATAACAATCAATATCCATTAATATTCTTATCAGAGAAACTAACTTATCATAATTCATAATCCCCGGAGAATTACTTAGCATCCATTTTGTCGCATCCCATCTATGTAACATCCACGCGCGGTCGCGGCGTCACGCGTCACTACGGCCATCTACTTTTCGAGTCGCACCGCGCTTGTATGAAGTATGAATGAGCGTGTAAATATCGAATAGATTTTTACAAGAACAAATGGAACAAAGCGACAATACATGTTAAATTGTTTATTAGAGATTTTTATAGCGCTAAAGAATATCAATAGGATTTTTTGTCGTTCTATATGTATTTGTACGTGTACCGTAAAACGGGGTGAATAGAATTCGCGGGGTGAATAGAAAAAAAATCAGGAAAGTTTTCAAGCCCAATGTTTGAGTACTCCTCGTTTAAGAATTTTGTTCAAATTTGAAATGATTACACGTCGATATTACTTCTCTGCGGTGTCATAATTGTTTAAATGTTTAAATTGATATTTATACCCAAAAAACTGCTTCAAAGTCAACCGTCCTCGAATGCCTTAATGGTCCATACATTTTTTTCAAAACTTTGGATTTAAAGTGGAATTTCTTTTCTAATGAGTTGTTTGGAGTGTTTATCTCTTTAGGTGTATATTTATCTATAAAAATACAATATTGTTAACTGAAAAAACGTTTTAAAACACAATTTTTCCATTCACCCCTTTGGTCGTTTCGATTCACCCCTATCGCTGGGTGAATAGAAATTGACCATTTTTTTAATGAAATATCGTAAAACTATGCATATTTTTGGACAAATATGGTTTTAACTCTTTCTCCATGTCGCCGGACATGATATAAAACAACCTGACAATAAAAATAACAAGTTATTCGCTACAAATTTTAAGGACAAAGTTGAAAATTGTTTCTATTCACCCCGTTTTACGGTAATAATAAGATATCACACATTTAAAATCTTATGAATTTACCTTTTATCCGAGAGCGGGTTAATTATGTAATTTTCATTTTTAACATAGAACAAATACTAAGTAACGCTGCATACTAGTGAGTGTGAGGCTGACAGCTGTGTGCGTAATCGTGTCTGTGTGGCGCGCGTAGGTACGTCGACCGTCGCGGCCGGCCGCCGCCGGCGCGGTGTCGTTGGCCGAACAGCTGATAGCGAATTTATACGTTGTTTTAATCCATTGCTGTTTTTTGTGAAAAACAGTAATATGACGGATTTTTTTTTCATATTCATGTTGCATTGTGTAGTATTAACGAAATAATACCAAAAAAAAATAAAAAAAACGCATAAAAAATAGGAAAAATCAAGAAAAAACCGATGAAAATTTTCAACGCCATAAGCACCAGAATCGTGTCTAAAGTCATTTTTTTTGTTTTCGGTAGGCTGTCATTTACACCCTGTATACTCTCGTGTAGCTAGTGAAACAGGCTAAATAGTGGTACCTACAGAATTTTCGAACTCCAAGAACTGAGTGAGTAATAAGCAAAAAACTTTTAAAATAACTAAATAACGGCTAGTTGTTCCTGACCTAGGGCAACCCGCGGCTCGCTCGCTGCTACGCACACATACACAGCTTTGCATACTGCAACTGCACCCACTGCTTGCATCTATCTGTGGAGGGCCTTTTTTAGTGTGCATTTTTGCTACTCAAACTTTTTTAGAGTGCATAAGTTTTATTTTATATATTATAATGGCCTCGAAAAATATTCAACGCAGAAAACAAATCCAACAACAAAGTCCCGATCAGGAGAACGAAACCATATTGTCTAACATCACTAGTGCTGCATTGAGAGAAATAATACGCCAGAAAATTTATCGTGCCTTGCAAGATACAGTACAGAAAGTTGTCAAAGAAGAATTCAAACATATTAATGAATTGATTACCAATTTCCAGCATTCTCAAAATTTTTTCAACTCGCAATATGACGACATTAAAAGTGTCCTTGAATCTAAAACTTCTATAATAGACAAATTAGAGAAGGAGAATAATTCCCTCCAGAATTCACTTAGAGCTATTACAAAACGTATGAGCTTAATGGAACAGCACGCTCGATCTAATAATGTCGAATTGCAATGTGTATCTGAACATAGAAACGAAAACCTTATAAGCTCTATACTTCATCTCAGTAAAACTATTGGTTGCAACATTATTGACACGGACATTCAATATTGCTCAAGAGTAGCTAAAATGAACAAGCAAAGCGATAGACCTAGATCGATTTTGGTCAAATTTAACAGTCCTCGACAGTGCGACATTTTCTTGGCGGCGACGATCAATTACAATAAGAAGAATCCCAAGAATAAATTAAATTCGAGCCATCTAGGCGTCGGCGGTGACAACCCTTCGCCAATATATGTAGCTGAACACCTGTCGGCGGAGAACAAGGCGCTTCATGCCGCAGCAAGGCTCCGCGCTAAGGAACGAGGCTATAAATTCATCTGGGTCCGCAACGGTCGGATCTTTATGAAGAAGGATGAAACGTCGGAGAGCTTCGTAATTAGTGACTTAGAAAAACTCAAATCACTATCCTAATTTTACTTATTTCATTTTTTTTCCTGTATTATTGCATGTTATAATTCTAAAAAAACTTAAATTCAACAGCATTAGATATTTCTATCAAAATACTAGAGGCTTACGTAGTTATTTACACCAAGTACGTCAACATGTGTGTAATTCTGACTATGATGTTTATGTACTGATTGAAACCTGGTTATGTAATGGTATATTTGATTCGGAAATATTCGACAATACTTTTACGGTTTATAGAAGAGATCGTGAAACTTCAAAACTTAACTCACACAAAAAGACTGGTGGTGGTGTTCTCATTGCAGTAAGTAACAAATTGAATTCATGCCGTAAAGTTGCATGGGAAAGTGACTCTGAGGATTTATGGGTATCAATTGAATTAGAGCATAATGTTTCAATTAATATATGTGCAGTTTATCTGCCGCCACCAGCAAGTGTAGAAGTATTGGAACATTTTTTAGAAAAATGTAGCTTAGTTTTATCGAATGGAATGTTAAACCCATCATTAATAATTGGCGACTTTAATCTTAGTTGAATAGATTGGATACATAACGATGTAAACGAATGTGGTTTAGCCGCATCAAGTTATAATTCATCCCACGTTAAGGATCTACTACTTGATTTGTCTAAGGGAGCTGGGCCAGATAATATTCCTCCGATATTTTTATCTCGATGTGCTCTCCCTCTGTCAAAGCCTTTGTCTATTATATTTAATTGGTCACTGAATCATGGTGTATTTCCTGATACATGGAAGAGAGCAAAAATTGTGCCTATTTACAAAAGTGGCAAACGCGAGATGGTCTCAAACTACAGACCTATATCAATAATATCTACAATCCCTAAGGTCTTTAAATCAATTGTATATCGCAGTTTCTACAATCATGTTCATAAATACTTATCCATTCATCAACACGGCTTCATTACGCAAAAATCAACGAATACCAATCTGGTGAACTATGTCACAGACTTAATGACTGCTGTTGACGCTGGACAGCAAGTTGATGCTATTTACACCGACTTTTCCAAGGCCTTCGACAAGGTAGATCACGGTATACTGTTGCACAAATTGCAGGCCTTGGGTATTACTGGAAATTGCTTGAATTGGTGTAGATCTTATTTAAATAATCGGAAATCAGCATTCGTAGTTGATGGCAACGAGTCCTGTCCATTTTCAGCCACATCAGGTGTACCGCAGGGATCAAATTTAAGTCCACTGTTCTTTAACATATTTATCAATGATTTACCGGCAATTTTCAAGCATTCAATACCTTATCTATTTGCTGATGATTTGAAACTTATGCGCATAATTCAGGACAGTTCGGACATGGTTAAATTGCAAACAGATATCGATAGGTTGAGTCAATGGTGTGTTATGAACAAAATGTCCTTAAACTGTAGAAAAAGCTACTATATAACATTCACCAGAAAATTGAGGCCCTATTCGTCAATATACAATGTTCAAGGTAATATATTAACCGAAGTATCAACTATTCGTGATTTAGGTGTACATTTGGATTCCCAATTACGGTTCACCGTTCACTATGATAATATGGTTGCTGGAGCCTATAGGGCCCTTGGATTTGTGTTAAGAAACTCCAAAGAATTTAAAAATCCCGTGACTACAATTCTTCTCTATAACAACTTTGTAAGAAGTAGGCTTGAGTACTGTAGTGTAGCTTGGAATCCTATATATAAAGTTCATTCAAATAGAATAGAGGGCATACAAAAGAGACAAACTAAACACATTTCCTACCGATCCAATTTATCCAATTTAATAAAAAATTATGCAGAAAGACTAAAATACTTCAGAATGCATAGTCTTGAGTCCAGACGATCTGTCTCTGATCTATTATTTTTATACAAACTCCTAAATAATCACATAGACTGTACTTATTTGTTATCTAAAATCAATATAAATGTACCTTGTAGAATTCCTCGCTCACCCCACCTCTTTTTAGTATAACCCGCTGCAGAACTAATCTTGGCAAACATAGTCCTATTAATAGAATAACTCTAAAATATAATGTCATATCTAAGTTGTCGGAGGATGTTGATATATTTTGTAGCTCTTTAGGAAAGTTCTCTAAGTTGATGTTAACCCTCTTGGATATTTAAATATATGTCAATAAAATTATCAGTATTGTTAAAACTCTTATAGTAATATGATACCTATTATTATAATACTTAGCACATAAGTTTAGATATAAGTGTTAATTTTTATATGTATATTAATATTTTATGTAATATTTTTGAGTATGCTGTAATCTCCTATAATTGAAAGAACATATTGTTACAAATGTTGATTATGTGTATTCAAATGTGTAATGTATCCTTTGTTGGAGATTCATAACAATAAATAAATAAGCAAAAAAGGTTAACTAATTTTATACTTCGTCACCATCAGAATCCACTTCAGAATCAGGGTTCACAATAGACATAACGTCTATGAACTCTGTTGGAGCTTCCTGATCCTGAAGTTTCAGTAGTTCTACTGTTTCTTTAAATAATGTCTGACACTTGTGGGCATTTAATTTTGGCCTTGTGGAAGAAATAAGAGGATCAGAAGAGACGATATGCATATTGAGGATATCCTCGTTTGATGCTTGTCTACACTTCTTCCTCGAATGGTGCTCTCTGAATCTCCTAAAATCTTTGTTTCGGGCCTCTGAAGCTTCTTCCGAAAGACTTCCAATTGGTACAACAGCATTTTCTGCAATTATGTTCCCTCCGTTAATCAACAATTTGTGGACGGTTGATGACATGTAGTACCAATCGTACAGTTCCACAATATTTCATGATCGAAAGACGAATCATCCTGATTGCTCAGAATAACAAACAAATCCATATTTGTAATGATGCTTTCCATTATTAACGATCACTGAGAAAAAGACACGGTAGGATAGAGGTTATTGGTAGAAATATTCTAAATGAACTGAAGTTAAGAATCCGATTTTGGACTATTCATTGTTATTGACTAATGATGGTATCACATTTATCTAATTACTTTCATTAAGGTAATCTTGCAGTAATTGCTAAATTAGCGTGTACCACAAATTATTATGGTATGTATCCTTTTAACTAGTTAATTCATTAGGTATATAGGTACTTATTGAGTTTTATTTATATGGAGTGATTACCATAATATGATCATTAGCTAATATGGATATGAGGCACTAGACAAGATAACATAGTAACCATGTCATTTCAAATAAGAAGGTTTATTATAAAAACGCCTTTGTGATTTCTTAGAATGTTTTGGGCTATGCCAAAAAAATATATCAAAATTAGGTACGCTTGGTGTAGCCATTTTTAAGCATTGAAATGTATCATAAGCATATAATATTTCTTGAAAATTTCGACGATTTAAAAAAAAATCGCAAGTGATGCCGCGATATAAAGTATGTCAAAAATTCACAAATAAATAGTACTATATCAGTGTGCAAGGATATAACGGCCAACCTTGCGATTCCAGAGATACCCTCATTTTTCATGTCAGCTCCATACAAAATTAAAAAAATATATATAAGGTGCCCCGGGGCAAATGTAACTACAAAAAATAAGGTTCCAACTTTGATTTGGTGCAGCTTAATTGTTATTGTAAATTTAATCTGTAACATTAATCTGCATGATTAACTATTTCATTAATATTACATGTAACCTAGTTTTAAAAAGGAAGTCTGTCAGGAATTGACAGAATTTAACAATTTTCGAGTTGCGGTAGAAAAAGTTGCAATTTCCCCAATAAGGGGCTAATGCAACTAATATCATTCGTTGTTTATGTGTTGGTCTTAAAAATATACAAATACAGAAATATTCAAAGAAGCATTATAACGCACACGAATTTGAAACGTATGTTAACGTGTCTTAGCTCAGTTTCGAGAAAAATAAATATTTTCTTACTACAGGGGTAATTGCAACTATTTACTTAATAGTTAGTGTTGTGACTTACTTATCACTTTATCGATATTTGAATTTTATTGGATGTTTGTTAAGAGAGAAAATAACAACAGAATATATATGGCACAGTCTTTTAATAGGAAAGTAAAGTAGGTAACTTACAAGTTATCAGTCTCAGTTACATTTAACGATCACAGTTATAAAAATCACACAGACTTTGTCTTGTTTTAAGGAACATTGTTACATTTTAATTTGCTTAGCAACTGCATATAATTAACAATGGAAAGTAACAAAACTTAAATTCACTATTAGAACATCTAATAATCACAGTAAGAAAATCATAAACATAAGTATCACTTGTTTATAAAGAACATTAGTGTTATTAAAAAATAAAAGTAACATAACTTAAACTTAGAAGAAAATAATCACACGAACATAGGAATTTCACGTTGTTAAGGAACATTAAGGTACATTTTAATTCAATAAGTAAATATCAACTAAAAACAAATCAACAAACCGTCTTTACTATATGGCAAGTTAGTGATCAAACGCTGGTATAGGCTCGCGTTGACCTCTCATTAGCCTGGCGCCTGACGACTAAATAACTAATAAAAAAAATAACAATTACTTAAATTCTATTTTGTAACAATTTTTTCAGTTCACTTGTACTCGACGACATCAACATCGTTAGGAAAAGTTACTACTTCTTGTGAGTTATTTTGAATGTAGGTAGGACTTGGTAGACAAATTATTACGTCATTTTTATCAATAATGGATATGTCATTATCAATAATTATAAATTCTCTCCTACTTGTTTGTGACTTAAATCCTTGAACAACAATTTTCTCATCAGTGATATCCTCAACTAAGCATACATATCTGTAAGACTTTTTACCCTTAGAAGATTGGAATTTTGCTAAAACAAATTCGCCTATTTCTGGGTAAAGATTAGATAAATATTGCGATGTTGACGGTTCAGGATCTATGACTTTTTGTTTATTAATTATTCTTTTTGGTTTCGCTTTTTTGTAATTCGCCTCTTGTTTTTTTTCCTTTTTGATTCGAATAACATCAGAATTTTTCTTATCACTAATATTTTTCTTACTTGAAACAGTCTTTTCAGTTTGGTTATTTATTTGGTTATTTATTTCTTTCTTAAATGAATTTTCCTTTTCTACAGAATCTGTTACACTTTGCTTATTTGTATATATAGTCAATGGACCAAAACTATCTATATAGACTACTATATATATAGACGGTTAACAGCTGATTTGAATAGCTCCGTGTAACTTTTAATTTAATTTTTGTATTTTAACAATTTTAAGTATCAAAATACCAAATTCACACTAATTTATTATCGATATATATATATTTCAACATAATTAGCTAACTTTTACAGTATTTATTGTGTAAAAATTGTGTAGTGCAAATTTGGTGAGACAACTACCGGCAGCCGGTAAAAAGTTTTTAAATACTTTTATTTTGTGCATTTACCGGGATTCATTGTCGTCTTTTTAAAGGTAACGTAATTTTTTAAATTATTTTCTTACATTAAACAGTTCTGTGGTGTAGTTGCACTTGCTACTGCACTTTAATATCTCACAGGACAACATAACCTCCCATTGTTTGTTTGTGCCTCTTTAGGTGTATTATTTTTTAGTTTTGTGAGTTCTAAATTAATATATATTTTCACTATGATCATGACCCGCAAGGCCTTGGCTCGCCAGGAGGAGACCAAACTCCAAATGGCTTTGAGGGAATTGAAGGCCACCAAAGAGAGGTACAATCAACTTAGTGGTGAAAGAGACGACAATGAAAGAGAATTGTTAGAAGTACTTAGTAAAAACGACAAAATTAAGAAAGAAATGTCAAAGTTGCACTCACAGTACAATCATGCTATAGACGAGCGGGACAGGCTCCAACTCATTGTTGACAACTTTGATGAGTGCCGGAATGAATACGTTTGCGCTTTAAATAAGATAACTACTCTGGAACAACAACTACATATAGCTAATAATAAAATATCTGATTTAGAGGACTTCAATACCACAGTTGTAGCAACCACAAATCAAAGCTTGTTCGATGAGTTGGTGACCCCCGGACTGGACTGTGCTACAGTTAATAATCTTCATCCTTCAGTGATAATAGATTTGACAAGAGATGATGAGCCCATTAAGAATTGTAGATCTGTGAGGGTTATTAGCTGTAGCAACAAAAAGCTTAAGAAATATATAAAAATTAAGAAATATATTACAAAGGTGAAGAAACAAATAAAAAAACACAAGTTCTTCATCAATTGTATATCTCTAAACAAACAAAGATTGCAACTTATTGACCAATTACACATGTATTCATTGGAGTTGGACAATGTTTCACTGCAATATAAGAAAGACACAAGGGCTCTGCGGTGTGAAATTGACCGACTCCATGAATCCCTCAGTGCCATAACTAACAAATATGAAATAGCAGAAAAACAGAGTAGGGAGCAGGTATTGGCGATTGGCAGGCTTGTTAACTCCTGTGAGTGCAACAACGACCACAACACCTCATTGCCAAAACAATTAGTCAATTCTAGGCCGTCGTTACCCTGTCAGCCAATGCCTGCTCTTTCCTCCGTGACAATAACAAACACACCTCCAACTCCTAGTTCACTCAAACTAAACAAAAATGATAAAATAGTTATGTTTAGTGATGAAATTGGTAAGGATTTGAGTTCTTATATACTAAACACAAACACGGAGCATTCAATAACAAATTATTGTACACCTAACTTATCATATGGTCATATTTTAGATAGAGTTATTAAATCTGACTTCAAACAAGACACAACGTTAGTAATTTTTATTGGTAATAGGGGAAATGTAAACAGAAAGAAGTTTATTGACTATTTTGAATGTTTATCAAAATTGAATGTAAACAGAATTGTATTGTTTGCACTTCCTCTTAGTAAAGGCTTGCCACAGGAAGAACTTAATATTAGGTCTAATTTAAATATTATTATGCATAATTTGACATGTCAAATTAATGGAATTAATTATAATAAATTTCATTTTATTGACACTAACAGGATTGTTAGTAATTGTTTATATACGACGAAAGATAGTTATTATCTTTCTTATTATTGTAAAAGACAAATAGCAATTTCGCTATCCTATTTTATATCTATAACAGCCAAGAACTTGGCTAAACAAGTTGCTTCTATTGAGCAACATAATATTGACATTTCCAATAACTTAGCCAGTAATATGGCTAATAATCTTGACATTCATAATAATTTTGACATTAATGGTGATATGACATTATGTTATTTAAATTAATTTATAAGACAAAAGAGGCAATCTCTTGCAAAATAAATAATTCAATTGAAAGACATACTAAATTAATTAAGAAACCTAAAAATGTAATTAACCTGGTACACCAGAATATTAGAGGAATAATGGGCAAAGATCTGGAAATTGAGTTGTTTATGAATTGCAATGCTATTGATATATTTTGTATAACTGAACACTGGTTAAAAAGCAGTCAATTCATGTTCAACTTCAACAATCACCAGGTTGGCAGTTCATTCAGCAGGGAACATTCCATACATGGTGGTTCACTCATATTAATTAATAAACAGTTAAAGTACAAGGAACGCCATGATATTGTTTCTCTCTCTGTTGAACGGACTGCCGAAATAGCTTGTGTAGAAGTAGAACAGTTTATTGTATTGAGTGTATACAGGCCTCCTTCAGCATTGTATGATAGTTTTGAGAGTATTATGGAAGATGTTTTAAATAAAGTAACTAAGTTGAACAAAAACGTAATTATTTCGGGTGGTTTTAATATTAATTTATTAGAAGAATCTAGTTTATCTATTAAATTTAAAGCTCTCTTTCAATCATACAATCTGAAGTACTTGTTTTTGGAGCCAACAAGAATAACTGCCACTACAGCCACATGTTTGGATAATATTTTCACTGATATAATAGTTAATGATAAGAGAGTAATTAATCAACTAGATTCGGATCACTGTGGTCAATTTATTTCATTTACAAATAAGAATAAACATGTGGCTAAAAGAAAAATTACAATTGTACCCAAAACCGCTAATCGTTTTGAAAGTTTTAAAAATAAACTTGTTTCTAATTTACCACTTATAAAAAAGCACAGTAATCCTAATGATATGTACAATAACTTTTTTAATACATTTTGCACTGAATTTGACTCGGTGTTTACTTCCAGAACGGTTACGGTCCAAGATAGCGCTACCTTTAGTGAATGGGCTACTATAGGCATATATAAGAGTAGGAGAAAACTTTTCGAGCTGTATGAGGAAAGGAATCACAATAGAAGTGAACATTTTCAAGAATATGTAAAAAATTACGCAAAATTATTTAGACAGGTCTGTAAATTAGCTAAGTCTCGTTACTTGAGTTCAAAGATTAAAAATAGTAATGACAAAATTAAAATGACTTGGAGAGTAATAAATAGTGAGACTGGAAATGTAAAGGGCCATGATCGTGAGTTTAGCTTGAATGTTGGTGGCAACACCATCTCAACGGATTCCGATGTGGCCACAGCTTTTGAGGAGTTTTTCACTGACATTCCAGTCTCGACTACCGAATCTTTGAACTCGTCACCTACTGTTGCTGAATCAATTCTGAAAGAAAATGTTAATATCTGTAATGCAATTTTTAGGTTTGACTATGTCTCGCATGTAGACATTATAAAAGCTTTTAATACTATAAATGTGAAAAATACTGTAGACCTTTGGGGTAATTCAGTAGTTATTACAAAAACTATTATCGACTTAGTTGCACCCCAATTAGCTGTAATATTTAACGAATGTGTAAGTGGTGGTGTGTTTCCTGATCGAATGAAAGATAGTAAAGTAATACCACTCTTCAAATCAGGCAGTACATCTGACCCCACTAACTTTAGACCTATTTCTGTACTGCCAACATTCAGTAAAATTTTTGAAAAATTAATATTAGATCAGTTACTTAGTTTTTTTAGTAAAAATAAATTATTACATAGCAAACAATTTGGTTTTACAAGGGGTCGCTCCACTATCGATGCTGGTGTTGAGCTTGTAAACCATATTTTTGATGCCTGGGAGGACTCACACGATGCTCTTGGCATCTTCTGTGATTTATCCAAGGCGTTTGACTGCGTCCCGCATGAAACATTAATCAGGAAGCTACATCACTACGGTGTACAAAATGCGGCTCTGAATCTTCTTATCTCCTATTTGAATAATAGGATTCAGAAAGTCGACGTAAACGGTGTACGATCTGCTGGGTCGGTGGTTAAAATGGGTGTGCCACAAGGTTCAATACTTGGCCCTTTTTTATTTTTAATCTACATTAATGATCTACCTCATCTTGTTAAAAATAGTCACGAGATAGTATTATTCGCTGATGATACTTCACTTTTATTTAAACTTAAACGACATCAAACTAATCTTGACGATGTGAATAATGCTATCTCTAAAGTGGTACATTGGTTTGATGTTAACAATCTGCTATTAAACGAGCAAAAAACTAAATGCATAAAATTTGTAACACCTAATGTCAAACCAGTGAAAACTTTGATAAAGATTAAGGAAGATGAGCTGGACCTTGTGGACACAGCCAAATTTCTAGGCATTACAATAGATTCGAAGTTACAGTGGGGTCCACATATATCACAATTGTCGAATAGACTTAGTTCTGCAGCCTTTGCGGTCAGAAAAATTCGCCAACTCACTGACATTGAAACAGCTAGGTTAGTATACTTCAGTTACTTCCATAGTGTCATGTCCTATGGAATTTTGCTCTGGGGTAATGCTGCCGACATCCAAACCATCTTTGTGCTGCAGAAGAGGGCTATTCGTGCAATTTATAACTTAGGCAGTAGACATTCACTAAGGGAAAAATTTAAGGAGATAAATATATTGACGGTGGCAGGTCAATATATATATGAAAACCTAATTTATGTACACAAAAATATAACACATTTCAAGAAAAAGAGCGATATACATAGCATTAATACACGAAACAAAAATAAACTTGTTATTCCAGCCACTAGGCTCCAAAAAATAAACAAATCCTTCAGAGGTCAATGTGTGCGATTCTACAATAAAATCCCTAGTGAAATCAAAAATTTAAGCTTCAATAAATTTAAATTAGTTATTAAACGCAACTTATGTTTAAAAGGCTATTATACTGTTAAAGATTATTTGGACGATAATAAAGCTTGGGACTGTGCTGCTTCTACCAAGTCTGTTTCAAATAATGTATTAATGTTTTAATGTACAATGTTTTACTGTGTCCTACCAATAAGTTTCCTTTTGAAGATTATTACTATTTTTATTAGCTTAAATTTTAAATTAGATTTATTTACAGCTTTTTTTTTGAGTGTACACAGTAAATCATCAAATCATCTTGTATCAAGCAAATTGACATTTTAAAAGAGCAAGCCGTGAGTTTCTTGCCGTTTCTTCTCACGAGCAACCAGCTTTTCCGAAACGGACAAAAGATACGTGACTATTTCAAATACTTTGTAAAAAGTTTACGAAATAAAGGATATTTTGAATTTGAATTTGAATATCATCACTAGATTGTACTTCTTCTAAAATATTATGGCGCCAGGAATCGATGTCTTCTAATTCTACAGAGCTGTTTGAAGTGTACGAGCACACGCTCTCGCTGTCTGATGTGTCGCGTTTTATAGTTTTTGTTTTCTTTAGTTTTTTTTTAGGTTTGTTTGATTTTTTGTTGATCTTTGAAACTTTTTTTTGTGCTTTTTTCAATTTTACTTCTTCCTTTTCCTCTTTTTCTTTTCGGATACGATTCATTACTTCCCTAGAGGTTAATATTTCAGCAGTGTTGATCCGTTTCCTTGGATTTTTTGGTGGATCATTGCGAGCTATTTTTTTAAAAAGTAATTCTTCAAAAGATACGCGTTCTGCCATACTATTTTGGTTTTCCATTGGCTTAACCACTTTGGATTCCAGTATTTTAACTCCACATGACCAGGATGTATTAGTGTAGTTCTTTTTTGGTGGCAGTTTAAAAGTTTTGGGATCTTTTATAATCCAGCAGTTTACAGAAGAAGCTATTACAGAATTATCTCGGTCTCTTTGTATTTTCTTTTCTTCTTCGTGGTCTTTGATTTCAAGCATTGGAATACTAACTATATTCTTATTTAATAATTTTAAAACTAAACTTACTAGGCTTGGCATTAATAATTGTGGGTTAGAATTATTTTGAGTGACAATATTTGATATTATTTCTTCTGGTTGCTCATCTACTCGATTAAGTCCACTTGATATTTGTTCTTCTGGTTGGTCTCCTACTTGAACTAGGTCGAAAGACTGTTGCTGTAGATGAGTTTCCCATTTAGTCCATGATAACGTATCAAAATGTTCTTTCGAGATGACATTTGGGTTTGCAGGAAATGATCCAGTCTTAATAAACCCATTTTCTATAATCACTGGGTTTAAATTATCCCATATATGTGTAAGAATTCTTGCAAATTCTGGTTTAGGCAATTTAGCCCCTACATGAAGTCTCTGCCATTTGATTAGTTCACTCTCCCAACGGTCTTTTAGAGGTTTCATTGTGCTGCAATCTAGAGGTTGTAGTATATGCGATGAATGCGGTGGTAATTTTAGAATTGTTATCTCATTTGCTACAGCTAATTCTATTACACTTAAATCGCAATGAGTTGAATGCC
Source organism: Anticarsia gemmatalis (assembly GCF_050436995.1). NCBI lineage: Eukaryota > Metazoa > Arthropoda > Insecta > Lepidoptera > Erebidae > Anticarsia > Anticarsia gemmatalis. The sequence continues at coordinate 11,491,173 of NC_134775.1, forward strand.
CATCATATATGAGAAGCACTGGTCTTTCAGGGCCAATAGCGGGAATGAAGACGTCTCTAATATACTTTTCAAATATAGATGTTTCCATCCACCCTTTTTTGCTTACTGCGTAAGCTGTTTTGACTGTTTCATCTTGGTATACCCATTCACTCCAAAGATGTTTACCTTGGAAAATTATCAAGGGTGGAACTTTTCCACCCAGGGCATTTGCAGCCAAGAGAACGGTGGTATTGCTTCTGCCAGGTGAGCTAGTAGTTCTTGTCGATCGGTATCCGACTTGACCCATTACTTTGGCTTTCGATGGATCACAGCAAAAACTGGTCTCATCTAAATTGTAAATATTTTGAGGTTTAGTGGTTAGGTCTAATTGCTGCTGCGTCTTTTGTAATAAATCGTAATATTTATAAACAATAAAAGGATTGCAAGCTTTTCGCCTTGCAGTCTCTACGGATTGAGGTTTTTTTAAGGACAGATTATTTCTGCTCCGAAATCCCTTACACCAGTCATCACCTGGGGTGTCGTTTTTAAACGGCGTAATAAGGTCATTTCTTTTTATGTAATCGGATATCAAAACTTTGACTTCTTGTACCGTTAGAGGAAAACCAGTTTTTTCCATTACATGAATGTAACCTGCTATTTTTGCTTCCGTATCTTTGGTGAAAACAGTAGGCCTACCGCGATACGACTTTCTTACCCCTCGTGATCCGCGTAGTCGGTGTACCAAAGTAGACCTCGGAATTCCATAGACCTCGGCTGCTTGATACGTGATAAATTTTTTGCTTCTGATATCTTCCAATGCTAAATTTAGTTGATCTTGAGAATATTTGATTTCTGTTTTTCGTATATAATGCCGGACCATCTAAAACAATAGATTATACTGATTTATGAATCTAAGGGGCTAAAATCGTTCGCGAAGGTTGCGTTTTTACTACTTGATAAAAAAAAAAAATAAAAAAAATATTAAAAATCTATGCAACAGTTATGTTGTGAAAAACACACTTTTAAGATGTCCTTAATATAACAACAGCATCTAGTATTTATCATATCATCATTATTGATACCTAATTTAGTACTTATTTTTCATAGAATTAAATCATCGACATGGTACATCACTATGGTTTCATGATTTCATACAAACCAACACGGGGGAAATGCAACTAACCTCAAAGTTGCAATTACCTCATTTTAGGTTATTATCAGGGAAAATGTAACTAAACACATATTTTTTTATAGTATTATCGGATCTCTAAGCAAAAATTAATGTAGTTACTTACCCTTGTCAACAATAGACTCCACATAAAACACAAGCAATAAAACACACTAAAACATATTTTTTATAATTTTTTGTCACCACCTGCCTTTGTACAAAATTGTTTTAAAATGGCGATTTGACAGATCAACCTGTTTTATCGTCGTTTTATGTTACTGTGCTGCTACCTATTATTTTAATGCAACTGTATCGTATGCTTAGTAATCTAGAGATGGCGTTATATTTAAAAAAGCATTATTATAGGAGATATTCGTTTTGGTTACAATAGCCCCTTGGTTGCTATTGCCCCGGGGCACCTTATCTCTTTCATTTGTGCACACAATTGCTTCATATGACATTTTTTAGAACAGCAATGATCAGCAGAAGTCTTTCGAGCAAAAAAAAAACATTTAAGACATCGAGATTCTATGTCTTCTACAGCCGATTTTCGATCCACCGTGCGGCGTGGCACCTCCATGCCGGGCGCCCAAAAGATCAGGGCGCCCATATTTACCCTTGCGGGGGCCCCTAGCCCCCTACATCACATCAAGACAATAACAATAAAACAAAACAACGGACAACACTGACTATGGCGGTGGGAGGAGTGTGCGCGTAACTCCTCCTCCGCGCTTCCTGTCTCCGTTCCCGGCCCGCTCCGCGGCCTCCATCTTCTGGAGACCACCGCTTTTCAGGACCTCTCGCTATCCAGCATCGAGCGGATGACACTTTAGTGGATTACATGGGGGGTTTTGCACCTCGGACTAGAGTTATAGTGTATGAATTAATATGATTGATGTGGGATATTGTTTTTTAATCTATAAATTACAATGTTTACCCATTTTTTTTATGCACTTCATCGTTTCATTTTTTAAACAAATTATTAGGAAAAAATAATTTTTGACCATATGTTTTCACTTTAAACATTTTTTTTATTTATTTATATGTTAAATCTTAACTGAGTAGACATAAAGGAACATTTTTAAAAGATACCTGTGCATAAAAATAGTAGTAGGGATCTCGAACAGGTAGAAAAAACGTGGAGGGATGAGCGGAGGTCGCTCATCCCTCCACGTTTGAGGTCCGAGGAGAATTGAACCTCAATGTATTTAAATCATTAGTTTTAGACGGAGCTCCATATAAACTCAAAATACATGCTACACCTGCTTGCAATATATTATTGGGGTCTTCATTGATATTTTTAAATACTTTCACTGAGTCGTGTAAATCAATCCGTTTCTCAAAATATTTGGCAAACTTAATTTTTCTTTTATTGAAAAACGCAAAAGTAGGGTCACAACCCGTAAAGGCATATAAAAAAGAATATGTTCTTTACAATTTGGTAATGATTTTTCTAAACATTTCGATGAAAATATCTTCTGGTGAACTTTGCCTCGGGATGGTTTTAGAAAATATATTTCACGATCTTTATCTACCAATGCCGTTAATATCACTAAGACATCGATATCTTCTGAAACTATAACAACATCTTTTGATTCGAAATTCATTGCCGTCTCAACAATAAATTGTCGGCATCGCTCTCCGCTTGGCATGTGAAAATCTGGGGGCACGGAAGTGCCCCCGCAAGTCGAGCAAAAAAAAGCGGCACGGCCGTAACATCCTTTTCTCGAAGCAATTCGGGCTATTTTTGACACCCCTATAATTTCGTTGTGGATAAAACAAGAAGCCTGGATTTTCAGCAACTAATCAGACATTGTATAAACACGGTATATTTAAAATTTCAGTCAATTTGAACCAGTAGTTTAAGAATGACAATTTGTTAAAATTTTGAATTTTGTCACTCACTGATTCACTGATTCACTGACTCACTGACTCACTGACTCACCGATCATCAAAAGTCTAAGGTACTTCTAGCAGACTTAGAAGCTCAAAATTTTGAATACAAATAGGGTTTAGTGTCTTAATCATGGGAAAAATTTAATATTTTCTAATTTCGGTCCAGTTTTCTAAATACACCAACTGCAACAATAACTTTGTAATCCCATATAAATGTATAAGATTACAAGGTTACATTTGCAGTTAATGAATTATTATTACTGTAGAAAATAAAATAAATAGGTGTAAATAGGTACCTACTATATGAGGCATAACGGGAGGGGGTATAGGGTGGGTAAGGGTGTTTAGCCCATGAAACTGAACAACATTCCCATAGGAAAATATGTTGAATTATGAAAAAAAAACGTCTTTCCATACAAATTGGACTTATGTTCGCTCTACAAAAAGAAGTGAGATGCCATCAAAAACATTCTGTAAAAACCTCAAGTCTCGCCGTAAAAAGTTGTGAGATCTATATAATACCAAGTCGATTAATCTATTTAGTCTCTACTTAAAAGACCTTCTGTCTTAAGTTATTACGTATGTTATTATCATGCCAATTTAAAAAAAAATACCTTTAAAACAAATAGATCGACTTGGTCATCGCAAGAAAACACAAATTCGCCATTATTAACATTTCAGGAGTATTAACTTCTCGTCGTGCTGTGTAGTGTGATACATAATAATAATCAAATCATGCGATGACCAAGTCGATCTATTTGTTTTAAAGGTTTTTTTTTTAATTGGCATGATAATAACATACGAAGTAACTTAAGACAGAAGGTCTTTTAAGTAGAGACTAAATAGATTAATCGACTTGGTATTATATAGATCTCACAACTTTTTACAGCGAGACTTGAGGTTTTTACAGAATGTTTTTGATGGCATATTGTTGTCAGCTAATTTAATTCTCAACATTTCTATCAAGCGAATTTTATTTTTACTATTTGTCAAAAATGTATCTTGAGCAATTTTTAAAGGCATATGTTATCTTTTTTATACCCAAAAAATACCACGTACGTGTTACTATTATAATTATTTTTTAAATATGTATACTAATATTATAAAGCTGAAGAGTTTATTTGTTTGTTTGTTTGAACGCAATAATCTCAGGAACTACTTGTCCAATTTAAAAAAAATATTTCAGTGTTAGATAGCCTATTTATCGAGGAAGGCTATAGGCTATATATCACTACACGCTACGACCAATAGGAGCAGAGTACCAGTAAAAAATGTTACAAAAACGGGGAAAATTTTAACCATTCTCTCTTATGTGACGCAAGCGAAGTTGCGCGGGTCAGCTAGTAAGAGAGAATGGGTCAAAATTTTCCCCGTTTTTGTAACATTTTATATTGCTACTCTGATCCTATTGGTCATAGCGTGTAGTGATATATAGCCTATAGCCTTCCTCGATAAATAGGCTATCTAACACTGAAATAATTTTTCAAATCGGACTAGTAGTTCCAAACAAACTCTTCAGCTTTATAATATTAGTATCGATATAATATTAGTATAGATGTGACGCAAGCGAAGTTACGCGGGTCAGCTATCTTACATAATGGTCACATATCATTGCAAACGTTTCATTTAATTGCCATTTACAACGATGTAGTAACATGCCTCCGTCAATAACGTAATAGAGATTTTCTACACTATTTAAATTAATAGAAATTTCCGGAAATAATTCGTAAAATGTAGTTTTTTTTTGTTTTTTGCAGTTCACCATCTTCAAATACAGCAAGTGGATATGAGGCCAATTCGTAATTCATATAATTTTTAAGATTTTCGTTGGTTTTTTTAAATACAAATTCGTTTAAAATGGGTCAACAGGAATAACCTCGTCGAGAATTTTAATTTTGCTATTTTTCGTCAATAGAGAATTTACTTTATTTTTCCTTGACAGTTTTAATTTACATAAATTTTGTCCCTCTGTTTTTTTCATTGCCTTCAAACCTGTAATTCCAGTAGAATAGACATAATAGCATCTGTATCAGGAAAATGACTGTGTTGCATGAAGAAATCCACTAATAATTTGACATCTGTATTATCCCTTTCTATTCTAGCATCTGTTAAATCAGTGTGTTGATTACTTTTGTTGAAAGATATGTCACAAAAACTTTCTATAGCTTCAATAACATCTTTATTTATTTATTAACTTCATATACAAAAGTTGTATAAGTGCGGACTTAATGCCAATGGCATTCTCTACCAGTCAACCTACGGGTGATGCAGAGATAAGAAGAAGTAGGTGTATAATAGAAGTGAAAGAGTGAGTTGAACAAGATAAACAAATAGTTAAGAAAGATTAAAATTGAAAGAAGTATACAAAAATACATAAATGTTGATAAATACACATAGCTACATACATACAAAATATATTTATTTATTTATTTTAAACTTTGTATACAGAGCTGTATAAAGGCGGACTTAATGCCAGGAGCATTTTCTGCCAATCTACCTTAGGGTGATGCAGAGATTGTTGTGAAGGTGTTTAAAAAGAGGAAGGAGAGTGAGATGAGAAAAGTGTGTAAATAAATAATAATAGATGTAAACAACATGAGTGTAAATTAATAATTATATTAAATATATACTAACATATAATTAAATATATACAAAATAATACATATACATACATATTAATTACATAAATGAAAATAACATACAATAATAGGTAAATATATGAATACATATAAACTAAGCAAATTGTGACGATTCAGCAACTTTGTTCAGCAATAGATCTTTTACCTTGCTCTTGAATATAAAATATAATATATATATATATATAATATAGTATTATATAAAAAATATAATACTAGGTACATAAATAAATACGTTATAATACATATTAGGTATTATAAAACTAGTAAAATAATAGATACCATAAATAAATACCAATAAACTATGATAATAGTCATGATTCTGCGACTTTGTTCAGCAAGAGATCCCGAACTTTGGCCTTGAATGCCAGACGGTTAGTGGACGCCCTGATTTCGAAGGGGAGTGCATTCCATAATAGAATAGATTGAACAGGGAAGGAGGAGTTAACAATACCAGAGGTGTGGGAGGGGCAAAGAAGAAGAAGATTGTTTGAAGAGCGGAGATGGCGATTGTGGTTATCACACAAGTATTGAAAGTGGGGAGTCAGGTAGGCTGGGGGGGTGGGGGAGGTGAGAAGTGAGAATAGAATAGAATAGAATAGAATTTATTTGCGTAAAATGTTGGTACATGGGTTGGAATACACATACATAAGAGCCATAAACATTTTGTCAAACAGTGACATGCAAATTTTGAACACACATAACATAAGAACACATAACATAAGAATTTTATAATCAAACATTTTACAATTCTCAAAAAAAAGAAATGCGTTGATTTTAATTTCTGAGGAATTCTTGAATTGAGTAATAGGATTTTTCAATTAAATAATCTTTAAATTTGACATTAAATTTGTTCATGGGCATTTCTTTGTAGATTTTAGGTACTGCATTAAAAATACACACATCAACACCGTCTAGGGATATTTTGTATAAAGTTCTTTAACTCAAAAAATACTGGTCAATTTAAAAATCTTTTGATAAAAGACTATTTTTTTAACCTTTTTGGATAGTTCTAAAATTGAATTTATAAAAAATAATTAAAAATAAAATAATTACACGGCATAATGGTTGCGAAGTCCGCAAGTTTTGTTTAACTACTGTAGTATCGGGTTATTTTTTTGTGCCAGATTTAAGTTTTATAACAAGTTATCGATTAATTACGAGTTAAATCTATTGTGTGCATCATGCAGCGGCGCTATATAACGAGATAAGCAATGCTAAGGGCAGTGGGCGTGCTCTACGCTGTGGCTGCTCAGCGGAGTATTGCTGACGAGATTGGAACAAGACAAAACGTGATATCTAGGTTATAGTCATCCTACCGTGCTACTAGTGAAGTGGTTGAAAGATATCCAGGGGGAAAGCGAATAACCACTTATCGACAAGACCGATTTTTGCAAATTGCCGTGAGAAGAGAACCAAATGTTACGGCCATGCAGTTGGTTCGGAGGCTCCAGTCAGAGCACCAGTTGCTTGTGAGTGACCAAACTGCGAGGAAAACGCTGCATGAAGATAACTTTCACGCTCGCAGACCGCTTCGTACTCCAGCACTCTGCTGAGGAAATCGCGGACGAAGACTAGAGTGGGTTCCCTGTACTTTTGCTCTGGGATGATAACCCGTAGTCTGGATTACTGTTTACCGATGAGTCCCGGTTCGGTTTTCATTTTGATTCACGTAGAGTACGTGTTTGGCGAGTCTCTGGTCGTGATAGCCGTCTGCAATATCCTCAGGAAGTCCATTCATAGCACGGCGGGACAATGATGGTTTGGGCGGAAATTATTCTCGGTGGACGAACAGACCGCGTTTGGATCAGAAACACCATTACGGCTATAAAATACCGTAATGAGGTGCTAATGCCGATAATCTACCCCCTTAAACTTCTAATGAGCCAAGAATTTATCCTCATTCACGATAACACCCGTCCGCACACAGCAAGAGCGGTGACGAGATGGTTGCAGGAACACGACAAGTCGGTCTTAAGCTGGCTCGCTCAATCACCTGACCTAAAACCCATAGAGCACGCGTGGAGTATGCCCCAAAGAAGAGCTTTGAGGAATTTCCCTGCGAACATTGCAACGGAAGAGCCACTTTTTTGGATCTTAGCCGGACCTGGGACAATATACCGCAGTAAGACTTGGATAACTCTATCCAAATTATGAAAAATCGCTGCAGGACTGCTATAAATGTCATAGATGGCTTTATAGACTACAGATTTTTCACAAAACTGCTAAAAACAATAACTTTTTCTTATTTTTCACATTTTCTGAAGAAAAACATTAATTGTTAGTTTTACCATTATTTTAGTATTTTCTTTATTTAAGTAGAAAATTGTTAACGCAAAATAATTAGAGATTTTTTTTTATTCTGAAGTATAGTCAGATAAATGGGCTTTATAGAAATATATACATGTTGTATGTTATCTTTAATAAATTTTGAGATAATTGAGTAAATACAAAATATCCCTAGACAGTGTTGATGTGTGTACGTCCACACATTACAAAACTGCTTTTAAGGTACATTGCTGTTCTAGGAGCTTTAGGCAAAACAATTCTGTTAGGATGTCTAGTATTCCGCGGGTATAAGTCACTTGCTTTATTAAATAAATTTGGGTGCTGCATAACAAATTTAGTTGCTTCTAAAATATACATACGGGGTAGTGTGAGTATACGAGACCGTTTAAAAAGCGATTTGCAAGACTCCCATGGTGGTATGGCGTGAATCGCCCGAATACATTTCTTTTGTGCCAAGAAAGCACGATGCACTTCGGTGGAGTTGCCCCACAATATAAGACCATAGCTCAAAATAGAGGATACATAGCCATGATATGCTGCTAGCACAGTACTTTCAGTGGAAGTCTTCCGTAATTTGTAGATTACATACACAAATCTATTTATTTTGTTACATACGCTTTCTACGTGTATCTTCCAATTTAGGTTTACGTCCAAACGAAAGCCTAAAAAGGTTGTGTTTTTTACCTCATTAATTTCGTGATCCTTGTAAATAATTTTTATGTTTTTATGTAGTTTGCCGTATGTACTGAATTGGATGAAATTAGTTTTGTTTAAATTTACTTCTAAATTATTGTTATTAAGCCATATTATTATATTATTAATTGTATCATTAATGTCTAATGTAAATTTATTAATGTCAGCATTTTTATCACATGTCATAATTAGAGAAAAATCATCAGCAAATAATATACATGAGTTAGGAGTAATGTTTGGTAGGTCATTTATATAGAGCAGGAATAATAGAGGCCCGAGGACACTGCCTTGGGGTACAGCAAATTTATTAGTGAGAAGAGAAGATTTGAATGATTGTAGTTCTTTTTTATCATTTATATTTTGTATTACAACCGATTGCTTTCTACCTATTAAGTATGTTTCAAGCCAACTAAGAGCTGGTCCTCTGATACCATATCGATCAAGTTTTTGTAGCAGAAGATCATGACAAACTAGATCAAATGCCCTGCTCATATCAAAAAATACAACTATTACCGTCTTGTTATTGTCTAAATTTTCTATTACTTGATTTACTAAATCGTAGCATGCTAATGTCGTTGATTTGCCTTTTTGAAAGCCATATTGTTTCGCTGTCAAAATATTGTGTTTTTGAATGAAACTCATTAATCGTCTATGCATTGCTAATTCAAATATTTTTGACATGATTGGGATCAATGAAATTGGTCTGTAATTTGCCAAAGATGTTTTTTCTCCCTTTTTATAAAGAGGCTTTATTATAGACATTTTCAGTGGTTCAGGAAAACGACCAACGCTAAATGACTGATTGACTAAAAATGTCAGTACTGGAGCAATCTCTTTTGCACAATATTTAACTATTTTCGTAGATATTTCATCATAGCCCTCGGAATTGGTATTTTTTATGGACATTATAATTGCATAAATTTCGTGACATGTAAAGGGTACCAAGAATATACTATTGCTCATATTATTTTTGCAAGTGTTTTGTATGGAATTTGAAGACACAACGCTTGAATTTGAGAATAATTCATTAAACGCATTTGCTATGATGTAAGGGTCTTTTATTAATATGCCATCCTTGTTGATACCATTTATATTTTCTAACATTTTTACCGGCTCACACTCGCGTATGATCAATCTCCAAGAAGTTTTACATATATTTTTTGAATTTAATATGATATTTAGATTCTGGTTTTTGATCGATTGATCGATACATTTTCGCAAAAGATGCGTGTATTTTTTGTATTGAATTTTAGCTGACTTATTGCTATTCGCATAATATTTATAACGCAATGATCGTTTAGTTCGACAACTCACTTTAAGGCCCTTGGTTATCCATTTACATTTATGGGCTTTATTAGATATTTTGATTTTCGACATAGGAAAACATAGTTTATAAAAAAGAGTGAAGTACTCGTAGAACGCATCAAATGCTGATTCAAAATGCTCATTTTCAAAAACGTCATTATATGATAAACTATATAGCCGAGTGGTATAAGTTGACACCTCCCACGCAAGTGGTCGCAGGTTCGAACCCGAGGCAACACACCAATGACTTTTCGAAGTTATGTGTGTATTAGAAATAATTATCACATGCTCCAACGGTGAAGGAAAACATCGTGAGGAAACCTTGCATGCCTAAAATTTGTTTAAAACATTTATTGAGGGCATGCAAAGTCCCCAACCCGCACTTGGCCAGCGTGGTGGACTCAAGGCCTAACCCTTCCCTCATTACGGGAGGAGACCCTTGCCCAGCAGTGGGACATTAATGGGTTAAATTTATTTATTTATTTATGATAAACTAGTCAAACATTCTTTAAATTTTTGCATATATTCTATGGCGTAGTCACGTTTATAAATATAATATTCATTCAACGGAATATCTTTACGACTAATGGGAATGTGAAGTAATTGAGCTGTGTTATGATCGGATATGTCAAGGTGTAGTAATTCACCAGATGCATAAGGCATGCTGCTTATAAAGTGATCGATGCATGTTTTTTTACGGGTTGCTTCATTTATATGGAAATGCAAATTGTAATTATTTATAATGTCAATTAAAACTTTTGTGTCATTTTTATTTGTTTGTAATAAGTCAATATTAAGATCACCAGCAAGTATAATTTTTTATTGAATCTGTGTGATATTTTATATAGTATTACATCAAGTTTATTAAAGAAAATTCTACAATTGGAATCAGGTGTTCGATATACGCAGATAATAAACGTATTTTGTGTAGTTAATTCAATGGCACAGCATTCAAAATGTTTGTCATCTGATAGGTCGGTACAAAACGTTATTTGTTTGTGTGGGAGCCCTTGTTTAACTAAAATACATACTCCACCACGCTTTTGCTTTGCTTGTCTACAGTAGGAAGCGGCGACACAATAACCAGATATATTTATCATACGATCATGACCTCTTTGTATGAAAGTTTCAGTTAAGCATAGTATATCAACATCTTTTCCATTTTCTGAGAGATTATTTAAATGTAATTCTAACAAGTGACGTTTGCTTAATAAACCAGCTATATTTTGATGCAAAATCCTTAGGAAGTACGCTTTATTTACGAAAAAGCAGGTTATTTGAGTTTTGTATCTCTTCAATCTCTGATTCCGTTTGTGTATTTTGGTCGTTTGTTAAAACTATGTGATTTAAGCGAGTACTCTCTGCGATATGGTGTTTGGACTCTGCACTATATACCGATGCACTAGGTCTAGCAGCCTCTCTTCTCATTTGCACCAAAAATGATTGAGTGTAATCGACTAGATCCAAAGCAGAATTGATTTGCCCACAAATGTTATACCCATAGTTAAGTGAATTTCTATACTCAGTATCAATGAATGTGCAATGCGGAAACTGTTTTGATATGTACCGTAACAGAGAATTTAGTTTGAATTCATTTAAGTATTTATTTTTAATTACTCCTATAACAAATACATGGCATTTTATAGATTTCAGAAAAGTGCACAATTCCGTTTTAATTAAGAATGGATTTGAGTCGTTTTGGCCTATGGATAATATTACTCTATCCTGTTCTGAAATATCATAGTATTTGCTACAACTTAGTATCTCTGGAGTTGTTGCACTTGGTTTTATAAAGGATGAGAATTGATATTTTGAATCGCATGTGTGTAATCTTGAGCTAATGAGTTTATGTGTCAATCCTGTCGCTTCTTGTCCACCGAAGATAAAAGTTCGTCTGTTGCTTAAATGTTTGCTACATAAAGTTTTTGGTGCTTCAGCAGTAACCGTGGCCTGATCTGTCTTTGGTAATATGTTTTCTTCTATGGCGTATCTCTCTGAACTTGTAACGTCAGATTCAGGTACACTATAATGGGTCGGTGCATGTGTGGTTTCTTTTATACTCGGGAGTTGAATCTCAACAAAAGAGTCTGTAAGTCGACGTTTGGCATGAGATTTCTTAGCTTGTGGGACTTTCCTAAGCGAGGACAAGGGACTTTTGCATATTTGCTTCAGAGCTATTATTTCTTGTGACAGTTGTATAATTTGTTTCTTTAGATCTGAGTTTTCGAGTATTACATTTTCTAATTCATGCTGCGTGCTCGCTAAGCTGGACTTCAGGTTGTTTATTTCATCCTTCATTTCATCGCGACATAACGCTAGAACGTGGCTAGATATATCCAGACTTTTCCCCAACAAGTCCTCGGAACATGACGAATTCAATGACACACTCATATCCATATTTTCTAATGATTTTGACTTGATTACAGGTTTCCTTAATGTTACGTTATTGTATGCGTCCATTTTAACGCCCTCTATTCGTTATCTATTTAACTAATGAGTTAGTCTAGTCAATGACGCCTGCGCAACAAGTTATGATTTGTAGGCAAAGGTACATCAATGATTAAACAGATGTCAGCAGTTGCTTATAGAAATGAGATAGCAATTTTTCTTATAAGTTCCGCCCAGCGACAATAGATGGCGCATTTATCATAGCTTAGCATTTTCTTATGTTGTTGATGTTATCTATCGGCGAGTAGAATAGTTATTAATGTTGGTACCGATATGAAAGCTTTCACAACAGTTTTTCAAATAAAAGATTAACACTTTTTGTTCTCATAACTTTTAAACTCTCGCGTTGCATGTTTAATGTATAATAGAATACGGGAATTAACGCGAACACGCATTTTACCTTAAAATGCCTAACGTTTCGGCGCAGGTTGCACTCGCCGTGGTCCCAGGCAGACTGGAGCAGCGATGACAGGACTTCGTGTATATGAGGCGGACGAATGTCCATCCACCCTCATATTTTGATTTTTCCAACCGCCAACACACACTACACTAACCGTGTCCCTATTCTGTGAGCTAACCGATTGCGAAACATAGCGAGGTTTTGTAACAGTAATCACTGGATTCCACGTCGCGGATAATTTGAAGCCGTCTTCCCGATTGAAATTTGGATGTTTCTTGATTTCGATCGCTTCACGAACAATCCTCGAGTAGAAATGTCGTTCAGTGGAGAGGACTTGAGGGCGATGGAATTCAATCCAGTGATTAGTTCCTGCTTCGAGTAGATGTTCCGCAATGGCTGACTTGCTGATTTGACGGTTCTTAACAGCGGCGATATGTTCCTTGACCCTTTCAGCTATCGACCGCTTAGTCTGGCCTATGTAGGAACTACCGCAGCTGCAGTTGATCTTGTAGACACCTGGTGTTTGAAACGGTAGTACATCCTTCGGTGTGCCCACCATGCTGCTGACTTTTGCCCCCGGCGTGAACACTGTGCTGATGCTGTATTGTTTCAATACATTCCCGATCTTATCAGTCACTCCTCTGACGTAGGGCAAGTAGGCGGGCTGTCTGTTGACCTCCGGATGTTTACTCCGTTTCGTGATCCTGTTCCTTCGTCGACTTACGTGGTATCCGTTCATTCGTAGTACCTCCTGAACATGTTCCAGCTCCTTCCCAACATGTTCAGGGTCACAGAGGTCATGAGCTCTGTTCTTCAGTGACGTCATAACGGACTGCAAGTGACGGGGATGGTGATGTGATGTAGCGTGCAGGTATCTATCTGTGTGTGTCGGTTTCCGGTAAACACAGTGTGATAAGGATCCATCGGGTTTCGCGGCAACCCTCACATCTAGGAATGACAACGACCTGTCCGTCTCCATTTCGTAGGTGAACCTCATCTTAGGGTGAATGGAGTTTAGGTGTTCTAGATATTGATCTACTTCCTGTTGACCTCCTTGGATAATGCAGAAGATGTCGTCCACATATCTTTTCCAAAGCCGTATGGTTTTTGGTCCGAGTGCCAATGCTTTCTCCTCAAAGTGCTCCATCCAGAGATTAGCCAGTGCAGGGGCAACGGGGCTGCCCATTGCGACGCCATCAATCTGAAGGTAATGTTGGCCTTGGAAAAGGAAGTAGTTGCCGTCCAAACAGTTTTTCAGAAGATCAATATAGTTAAACGGCATCTCGTTGTCCTCTAGCTTGGTCTTTACCACGTCCAAACACTCCTTAATTGGAACATTGGTGAAGAGCGACTCGACGTCAAAACTCACCATGACATCGCCCGGTTCCAATCTAAGGTCCTTAATAATCTGGACGAAGTGCCGCGAATCTTTCACAAAAGACGGTGTATTTCCCACAAGTGGCTGCAATACTGACGCAACGTACTTTGCAAGGTCGTAAGTAGGAGAGGCGATTTGACTCACGATAGGCCGCAGTGGTACGTTGGACTTGTGTATTTTGGGCAGGCCATATAATTTCGGTGGTTGGTGCGACTTCGGTTTATACAGTCTTTCGTACTCGTCTTCCGTGAAAAGGTCCTTGTTGTCCTGTATCAGCGTCCGTATTCGTCGTGTTACTCTAGCCGTAGGGTTATATGATACCGGTTTATATACCTTGTTATCACATAACAAATCCCGAACTTTCTGTTGGTAATCAGTTGTATTCATCACTACAGTGGCGTTTCCCTTGTCGGCCTTAAGCACTAATATATCCCGGTTATCCCGAATAAGTTTCAGTGCTTGACGCTCTTCTGCAGTGGTATTACTCGCTGGAACCTTCGATTTTCGTAATATAACCGCAACGTCCTGTCGCAGGGTATCGGCGTCGCCGGGCGGTATTTTATTACGAGCAATCGTTTCCTCGACGCTACTGATTACACTTTCGAACGGAATTCGCTTAGGCGTTAGTGCGAAGTTCATGCCTTTGGCCAAGATGTTAATCGTAGGTTGGTCTAAACTCACATTTGAAAGGTTAACGACGGTTTTAGTCAGTGGATCGGGTACAGCCGGTGACGTATTTTTCTCGACATACCTTCGGTTGTACTCCTTCGAGAACTTACGCTCATGGGTTTCACTACACAACTCGAAGGTTCGAGAAGCCTGAAGATACGTTACCCGATCACACAAGTCGTAATCTTCGCGTGATAAACTAACACTACACTTCACATGTAACACGTATAACTCGCTATGAATACGGTTAAGCTCACTGTGTTTGTTCCGTATTAATTGTCTCAGAAGCCGTTCACTCGCGTTATTTAGAATATTACGGGAATGCGCAATGTCACTACGCGGTTTGATACGTACACACGTAGGTAATAAGTTCCAATCGCGACACTTAGTTAAAAATATCAACGATGTTTCCACTCGCGCACGTTTCCGACGTAAATATTCTAGGTCACGTATTTGTTTTGCAATGTCCGACCCGTAGCGGTTTGCAATCATAACTTTTAAACTCTCGCGTTGCATGTTTAATGTATAATAGAATACGGGAATTAACGCGAACACGCATTTTACCTTAAAATGCCTAACGTTTCGGCGCAGGTTGCACTCGCCGTGGTCCCAGGCAGACTGGAGCAGCGATGACAGGACTTCGTGTATATGAGGCGGACGAATGTCCATCCACCCTCATATTTTGATTTTTCCAACCGCCAACACACACTACACTAACCGTGTCCCTATTCTGTGAGCTAACCGATTGCGAAACATAGCGAGGTTTTGTAACAGTAATCACTGGATTCCACGTCGCGGATAATTTGAAGCCGTCTTCCCGATTGAAATTTGGATGTTTCTTGATTTCGATCGCTTCACGAACAATCCTCGAGTACAACCTGCGAAAAAAAGGGACCACGGCGAGTGCAACCTGCGCCGAAACGTTAGGCATTTTAAGGTAAAATGCGTGTTCGCGTTAATTCCCGTATTCTATTATACATTAAACATGCAACGCGAGAGTTTAAAAGTTATGATTGCAAACCGCTACGGGTCGGACATTGCAAAACAAATACGTGACCTAGAATATTTACGTCGGAAACGTGCGCGAGTGGAAACATCGTTGATATTTTTAACTAAGTGTCGCGATTGGAACTTATTACCTACGTGTGTACGTATCAAACCGCGTAGTGACATTGCGCATTCCCGTAATATTCTAAATAACGCGAGTGAACGGCTTCTGAGACAATTAATACGGAACAAACACAGTGAGCTTAACCGTATTCATAGCGAGTTATACGTGTTACATGTGAAGTGTAGTGTTAGTTTATCACGCGAAGATTACGACTTGTGTGATCGGGTAACGTATCTTCAGGCTTCTCGAACCTTCGAGTTGTGTAGTGAAACCCATGAGCGTAAGTTCTCGAAGGAGTACAACCGAAGGTATGTCGAGAAAAATACGTCACCGGCTGTACCCGATCCACTGACTAAAACCGTCGTTAACCTTTCAAATGTGAGTTTAGACCAACCTACGATTAACATCTTGGCCAAAGGCATGAACTTCGCACTAACGCCTAAGCGAATTCCGTTCGAAAGTGTAATCAGTAGCGTCGAGGAAACGATTGCTCGTAATAAAATACCGCCCGGCGACGCCGATACCCTGCGACAGGACGTTGCGGTTATATTACGAAAATCGAAGGTTCCAGCGAGTAATACCACTGCAGAAGAGCGTCAAGCACTGAAACTTATTCGGGATAACCGGGATATATTAGTGCTTAAGGCCGACAAGGGAAACGCCACTGTAGTGATGAATACAACTGATTACCAACAGAAAGTTCGGGATTTGTTATGTGATAACAAGGTATATAAACCGGTATCATATAACCCTACGGCTAGAGTAACACGACGAATACGGACGCTGATACAGGACAACAAGGACCTTTTCACGGAAGACGAGTACGAAAGACTGTATAAACCGAAGTCGCACCAACCACCGAAATTATATGGCCTGCCCAAAATACACAAGTCCAACGTACCACTGCGGCCTATCGTGAGTCAAATCGCCTCTCCTACTTACGACCTTGCAAAGTACGTTGCGTCAGTATTGCAGCCACTTGTGGGAAATACACCGTCTTTTGTGAAAGATTCGCGGCACTTCGTCCAGATTATTAAGGACCTTAGATTGGAACCGGGCGATGTCATGGTGAGTTTTGACGTCGAGTCGCTCTTCACCAATGTTCCAATTAAGGAGTGTTTGGACGTGGTAAAGACCAAGCTAGAGGACAACGAGATGCCGTTTAACTATATTGATCTTCTGAAAAACTGTTTGGACGGCAACTACTTCCTTTTCCAAGGCCAACATTACCTTCAGATTGATGGCGTCGCAATGGGCAGCCCCGTTGCCCCTGCACTGGCTAATCTCTGGATGGAGCACTTTGAGGAGAAAGCATTGGCACTCGGACCAAAAACCATACGGCTTTGGAAAAGATATGTGGACGACATCTTCTGCATTATCCAAGGAGGTCAACAGGAAGTAGATCAATATCTAGAACACCTAAACTCCATTCACCCTAAGATGCGGTTCACCTACGAAATGGAGACGGACAGGTCGTTGTCATTCCTAGATGTGAGGGTTGCCGCGAAACCCGATGGATCCTTATCACACTGTGTTTACCGGAAACCGACACACACAGATAGATACCTGCACGCTACATCACATCACCATCCCCGTCACTTGCAGTCCGTTATGACGTCACTGAAGAACAGAGCTCATGACCTCTGTGACCCTGAACATGTTGGGAAGGAGCTGGAACATGTTCAGGAGGTACTACGAATGAACGGATACCACGTAAGTCGACGAAGGAACAGGATCACGAAACGGAGTAAACATCCGGAGGTCAACAGACAGCCCGCCTACTTGCCCTACGTCAGAGGAGTGACTGATAAGATCGGGAATGTATTGAAACAATACAGCATCAGCACAGTGTTCACGCCGGGGGCAAAAGTCAGCAGCATGGTGGGCACACCGAAGGATGTACTACCGTTTCAAACACCAGGTGTCTACAAGATCAACTGCAGCTGCGGTAGTTCCTACATAGGCCAGACTAAGCGGTCGATAGCTGAAAGGGTCAAGGAACATATCGCCGCTGTTAAGAACCGTCAAATCAGCAAGTCAGCCATTGCGGAACATCTACTCGAAGCAGGAACTAATCACTGGATTGAATTCCATCGCCCTCAAGTCCTCTCCACTGAACGACATTTCTACTCGAGGATTGTTCGTGAAGCGATCGAAATCAAGAAACATCCAAATTTCAATCGGGAAGACGGCTTCAAATTATCCGCGACGTGGAATCCAGTGATTACTGTTACAAAACCTCGCTATGTTTCGCAATCGGTTAGCTCACAGAATAGGGACACGGTTAGTGTAGTGTGTGTTGGCGGTTGGAAAAATCAAAATATGAGGGTGGATGGACATTCGTCCGCCTCATATACACGAAGTCCTGTCATCGCTGCTCCAGTCTGCCTGGGACCACGGCGAGTGCAACCTGCGCCGAAACGTTAGGCATTTTAAGGTAAAATGCGTGTTCGCGTTAATTCCCGTATTCTATTATACATTAAACATGCAACGCGAGAGTTTAAAAGTTATGATTGCAAACCGCTACGGGTCGGACATTGCAAAACAAATACGTGACCTAGAATATTTACGTCGGAAACGTGCGCGAGTGGAAACATCGTTGATATTTTTAACTAAGTGTCGCGATTGGAACTTATTACCTACGTGTGTACGTATCAAACCGCGTAGTGACATTGCGCATTCCCGTAATATTCTAAATAACGCGAGTGAACGGCTTCTGAGACAATTAATACGGAACAAACACAGTGAGCTTAACCGTATTCATAGCGAGTTATACGTGTTACATGTGAAGTGTAGTGTTAGTTTATCACGCGAAGATTACGACTTGTGTGATCGGGTAACGTATCTTCAGGCTTCTCGAACCTTCGAGTTGTGTAGTGAAACCCATGAGCGTAAGTTCTCGAAGGAGTACAACCGAAGGTATGTCGAGAAAAATACGTCACCGGCTGTACCCGATCCACTGACTAAAACCGTCGTTAACCTTTCAAATGTGAGTTTAGACCAACCTACGATTAACATCTTGGCCAAAGGCATGAACTTCGCACTAACGCCTAAGCGAATTCCGTTCGAAAGTGTAATCAGTAGCGTCGAGGAAACGATTGCTCGTAATAAAATACCGCCCGGCGACGCCGATACCCTGCGACAGGACGTTGCGGTTATATTACGAAAATCGAAGGTTCCAGCGAGTAATACCACTGCAGAAGAGCGTCAAGCACTGAAACTTATTCGGGATAACCGGGATATATTAGTGCTTAAGGCCGACAAGGGAAACGCCACTGTAGTGATGAATACAACTGATTACCAACAGAAAGTTCGGGATTTGTTATGTGATAACAAGATATATAAACCGGTATCATATAACCCTACGGCTAGAGTAACACGACGAATACGGACGCTGATACAGGACAACAAGGACCTTTTCACGGAAGACGAGTACGAAAGACTGTATAAACCGAAGTCGCACCAACCACCGAAATTATATGGCCTGCCCAAAATACACAAGTCCAACGTACCACTGCGGCCTATCGTGAGTCAAATCGCCTCTCCTACTTACGACCTTGCAAAGTACGTTGCGTCAGTATTGCAGCCACTTGTGGGAAATACACCGTCTTTTGTGAAAGATTCGCGGCACTTCGTCCAGATTATTAAGGACCTTAGATTGGAACCGGGCGATGTCATGGTGAGTTTTGACGTCGAGTCGCTCTTCACCAATGTTCCAATTAAGGAGTGTTTGGACGTGGTAAAGACCAAGCTAGAGGACAACGAGATGCCGTTTAACTATATTGATCTTCTTAAAAACTGTTTGGACGGCAACTACTTCCTTTTCCAAGGCCAACATTACCTTCAGATTGATGGCGTCGCAATGGGCAGCCCCGTTGCCCCTGCACTGGCTAATCTCTGGATGGAGCACTTTGAGGAGAAAGCATTGGCACTCGGACCAAAAACCATACGGCTTTGGAAAAGATATGTGGACGACATCTTCTGCATTATCCAAGGAGGTCAACAGGAAGTAGATCAATATCTAGAACACCTAAACTCCATTCACCCTAAGATGAGGTTCACCTACGAAATGGAGACGGACAGGTCGTTGTCATTCCTAGATGTGAGGGTTGCCGCGAAACCCGATGGATCCTTATCACACTGTGTTTACCGGAAACCGACACACACAGATAGATACCTGCACGCTACATCACATCACCATCCCCGTCACTTGCAGTCCGTTATGACGTCACTGAAGAACAGAGCTCATGACCTCTGTGACCCTGAACATGTTGGGAAGGAGCTGGAACATGTTCAGGAGGTACTACGAATGAACGGATACCACGTAAGTCGACGAAGGAACAGGATCACGAAACGGAGTAAACATCCGGAGGTCAACAGACAGCCCGCCTACTTGCCCTACGTCAGAGGAGTGACTGATAAGATCGGGAATGTATTGAAACAATACAGCATCAGCACAGTGTTCACGCCGGGGGCAAAAGTCAGCAGCATGGTGGGCACACCGAAGGATGTACTACCGTTTCAAACACCAGGTGTCTACAAGATCAACTGCAGCTGCGGTAGTTCCTACATAGGCCAGACTAAGCGGTCGATAGCTGAAAGGGTCAAGGAACATATCGCCGCTGTTAAGAACCGTCAAATCAGCAAGTCAGCCATTGCGGAACATCTACTCGAAGCAGGAACTAATCACTGGATTGAATTCCATCGCCCTCAAGTCCTCTCCACTGAACGACATTTCTACTCGAGGATTGTTCGTGAAGCGATCGAAATCAAGAAACATCCAAATTTCAATCGGGAAGACGGCTTCAAATTATCCGCGACGTGGAATCCAGTGATTACTGTTACAAAACCTCGCTATGTTTCGCAATCGGTTAGCTCACAGAATAGGGACACGGTTAGTGTAGTGTGTGTTGACGGTTGGAAAAATCAAAATATGAGGGTGGATGGACATTCGTCCGCCTCATATACACGAAGTCCTGTCATCGCTGCTCCAGTCTGCCTGGGACCACGGCGAGTGCAACCTGCGCCGAAACGTTAGGCATTTTAAGGTAAAATGCGTGTTCGCGTTAATTCCCGTATTCTATTATACTTTTTGTTCTCCAATAAGTTCCATTCATGAGTATTATGATTAATCAAAATCGTCCAAAGTTCAGAGCACTACTTCTGTCATGTTTGAATAAAATTAACGGAAATATTTTTTCACTTTTGAATTCATATGGAAAAGCGCTATTTTAAGCTTTGTATGCTGTGTAATGGTTGTTATTTTTGAAGAATAGTTAGTTGTAGACGCAGTAATCATGTTTTTCTTTGGTTTACACTCACAGTTTTTTTATAAACACTGCACTTAATGTTCCGTGTGTCTGATGTATTTATCTTTTAAAGCACAATAGATACACTTTCACAAACATTAGATGATAAGTATTGGTTGGATAACTACTGATTAATGTTGTATACGTCACTAAAAAGATAATTTTGTATTTTTAATTAATTTTAATACACAGAGCTGATGTTTACACGGCAACTAGCGCCATCTATTTTTCCAGAAAGTGTTGTAAGAGCACGTAAGTTACGGCGCTCACGGATTGGCAGCCACCTGAGTTGGGAGCGATAAGAAGAGAGTTGAAGAGACATGATCATAATTTCGAAGGTTAAAGATAAATCAAATGCAATTATTAAGATGCCGGTCAAGTTTATTGAGATCTGCATTGAGGTCAAAGTAACACACATCACCATAGTCGATCAAAGGGATAATCAAGGTTTGTACAAGCATTGTTTTTGTTCTGGATGGCAGAAAGTTCTTAAGGCGATATAGGGCTCGCAAAGTACAAGTAACCCTACGACAAACATTTGCCACTTGGTCTCTCCAGCTAAAAGTGGAATCGATGTAAAGGCCAAGGTTTTTAACATGGGAAGATGCATGTATTGTGGTGCCATTAAACAAGATTGGAGGCATTTGCACATCCTTTAACCGGCTAATACTCCTATGACTGCCTACCACAATAGCTTGGCACTTGGCAGGATTAACAACCAGGCCAAACCTCTCTGACCAGTTCCTGATATGATCAAGGTCAGTATTAACCGAGTCAATCGTCGTGAATAATGAGTCCACAGTTCCTTGCGAGTAAAGCTGCAAGTCATCGGCATACAGATGATACGAACACTGAAGGTTGTGAGTTTCAGCTATACTAATATGATAATACTTAATACTATAAATACTTATACTTATGTGGTGATTTTAATGTAAACATATTGGAGCAGTCCAACACTACCACCAGACTGATTTCTCTCTTTAAATCATTTAATCTTAAACATCTCTTTAATAATCCAACTAGAATTACCGAACATTCGGCCACATGCTTGGACAATATGTTTAGCAACTGCGTATGTCTAGACAGGGTCATAGTCAACGATTTAACGTCAGACCACTGTGGACTGAACGCCGTCTTCTCTAGGAAGAACGTTATCAAATCTAACACGATAACTTTTAGACCTATTACCCACAACCGCTTGGCATTATTTAATCAAGAGGTAGCCGCCAAGATTTCCAACATTAATATTACTCAGGATGACCCAGAGGTTCTCTATAAATCCTTGTTTAATGTTATTGAGTCTGAATTTAATACGGTTTTTAAGGAAAAAACTATTACACAGGAAAATACTCAGCTGAAATTCTGCGATTGGGCGACCGTAGGAATTTACAAAAGTAGAGCTAGGATGTATGAGCTGTATGCCATGAAACAATATAATTTCAATCCAGGTTTTCTTGAATATGTTAGGAATTACTCTAAAATCTTTAAAAAATCTTGTGCCGCTGCTAAGTCTTTGTACTTAAGCAACAAGATCAAAAATTCCAACAATAAAATAAAAACAACTTGGAATATTATCAACAATGAAACAGGAAGATCGTCACCACCTGATCACGACTTCGAATTAAATGTTAACAATCGGGTTATTACAGATAGCCTAGGCGTAGCTCAAACATTTAACAATTATTTTTCTGACATACCAGTCATTACGACTAGTTCCTTAAATTCCTCAACCGCTAAAGCAGGATCATTACTTAGGAGCAATGTGGGTCAGTGCAATGTCTCATTTTATTTTAAGCATATAAACCCCTCTGACATAATCAGAGTATTCAAGTCGCTTAACTCAAAAAATACAGCGGACTTGTGGGGAATTTCTGTAAAGTTACTTGAGAGTATTATCGCTGAGATAGCGCCTCATTTAGCTGCAACTTTTAATCGATGTGTAGATGTAGGTGTGTTTCCTAATTTAATGAAGCACAGTAAGATAATTCCCTTGTTTAAAAACGGATGCAAAAGTGAGCCCAGTAACTTTAGGCCAATATCCATCTTGCCTGCTCTCAGTAAAATATTTGAAAGGGCTATATTAGAGCAATTAGAGAGCCATTTCAGTTTGTATAATTTACTCCACAGCAAACAGTTTGGCTTTACAAAGGGTCGATCTACCATCGATGCAGGGGTCACACTTATTAGGCATATTTTCGATGCTTGGGAAGCGTCGCAGGATGCTATTGGGGTATTCTGCGATCTCTCCAAAGCGTTTGATTGTGTTGACCACAATACTCTTTTTTTTTTTTTTTTTGGTTTTTTTTAAAAAGACAACTCCCGTACTAAGAATTGCTCTTGTGTCGCGGGGACTTTTACAAACATACAAACAACGGACACAAAGCACAACCAGACCCGAAACAATTATTTGTGGATCGCACAAATAATTGCTCCGTGTGGGAATCGAACCCACGACCTCCCGTCGCAGTGGTATCGGCGTGGCGACCTAAACCACTGCGCCACGGAGGAGTCAAAGTCCTTTATATAAACTTAAATTCTATGGGATTGGGGATGTGGCACTTGACCTACTTGCATCCTACTTGTCTGAGAGAGTACAGTATACAGATATCAATGGGTCAAGATCCACTGGATCTGCAGTTAGTTTAGGGGTACCGCAGGGCTCTATCCTTGGTCCTTTTCTTTTTCTGGTATATATTAATGATTTGCCACATCAGGTGCAGGATCTGTGTGACATCGTACTATTTGCTGATGATACGTCGCTTATATTTAAAGTAGATCGTAAGAAAACTGATTTTGACGATGTAAATGGTGCTCTTACACAGGTTCTCGATTGGTTTACAGCCAACAATTTATTGTTAAATTCTAAGAAAACGAAATGCATTAGGTTTACCATGCCCAACGCTAGGAATCTAGGTACGAATGTAGTTCTAAATGGTGAGGTGTTAGACATGGTCAACTCCGCAACCTTCCTAGGTGTAGACTTAGATAATAAGCTTCAATGGGGCACCCAAATAACAAAGCTCGCGGGCAGGCTCAGCTCCGCAGCCTATGCGATAAGAAAGGTAAGACAGTTTGCGGGTGTAGATGCGGCAAGACTGGTTTACTTTGGTTATTTTCACAGCGTTTTGTCCTACGGTATTCTACTTTGGGGCCGAGCTGCTGATATAGACACAATCTTCGTTATTCAAAAAAGAGCAATTCGCGCTATTTACGGCTTAGGAGCGCGGGACTCTCTGCGGGAGGTATTTGGGAAAATAGGTATACTGACGGTGGCATCACAGTATATTTTTGCGAATTTGATGTTCGTCAAACAAAACATAAATTCGTTTACTAAGAATAGTGACATTCATAACATTAATACCAGAAATAAGCACAAATTAGTAGGTCCTTGCAATAGATTGCAAAAAGTACACAACTCATTTGCAGGTCTTGGTGTTCGGTTGTACAACAAACTTCCCAGCAGTGTTATGGATCTACCCCAACAAAAATTCAAATTAGTTGTTAAAGATCATCTTATTAAAAGGGGTTATTATAAGATCGACGATTCAAGACGACAAGAAATCATGGGATTAGTTGCGCGTTCTACACAAATCAAGATTAACTATCTATATATGTATATATTCATCTTTGCATTGTATAAATATTAATCAGTAGTATTTTAACTCTGTAACAGAGAGGTATCACACGAGCCTCAGTGGCACTCGTTTTCTTTTCTTGATAGATATGGTGGGCTCCCACATGCCAAGGTTCGTCATGCTCACTAAAATGTCATTGCTTGCGGCGGCGTCGTGTGCCGGGTCACCCCCTTCCCTCTAATATGTGCGAAGGGGGTGATGGCTGGTCCATGCGTCATACTCGTGAACGGGTGCTGCTTGGGGTGACTGGTCGTCCTGGTTGTGGTGAATTTGCCAAATATATATTTTTTTTAAGTAAATAAGTATTAATCGATATAATTCCTTGTGCCATAGTATGCTCTTGAGATGCCTCTTATGACTGCAATACTATCATGATCTAGGTAGATGCTCCCATCATGCTTCCAATACACTTGTTATGTTATTAGCACCTTTATATTGATTTAATTTATTTATATTATACCTATGTGTGTTCGGTAGTGTTGGTAGCAGCTCCTTACATCATCAAAAATTTATACCTAATAGAAAGATTGTTAAAATTAATTGGCGATTAAAAAGAGTGGCCTGGAGTTTCTTGCCAGCTCTTCTCATTGGCCCTACCTTCCGAACTGGCGGTAAATTCACTCTCTGTATCATTGACTATCATAAGTGTCAACATTTGACCTATATGAATAAATGATTTGATTTGATTTGATTTGATTTGATTTGATTTGATTATACTTATACTTATACTTATACTTATACTTATACTTATACTTATACTTATACTTATACTTATACTTATACTTATACTTATACTTATACTTATACTTATACTTATACTTATACTTATACTTATACTTATACTTATACTTATACTTATACTTATACTTATACTTATACTTATACTTATACTTATACTTATACTTATACTTATACTTATACTTATACTTATACTTATACTTATACTTATACTTATACTTATACTTATACTTATACTTATACTTATACTTATACTTATACTTATACTTATACTTATACTTATACTTATACTTATACTTATACTTATACTTATACTTATACTTATACTTATACTTATACTTATACTTATACTTATACTTATACTTATACTTATACTTATACTTATACTTATACTTATACTTATACTTATACTTATACTTATACTTATACTTATACTTATACTTATACTTATACTTATACTTATACTTATACTTATACTTGGGGATAGTTTGATCGATCACTTGATTGCGCGGACGTGTTTTTCTATTGTCTTGAAATGAATTTATAAATACAATTACTAATCTAGATCAAACTATTTGCCGCGTCGTAAAAATTTTAAGTGGGACACGAGTGAATACGTAGAGACTAGTGGATTTATTGTGAGATTATGTACTAAGTTTCCGAATATATATATACAAATGAAAAAGTGTTCCTGTGGTAGACATGTCTAACGCAGGATCTAGCCCGTGCAGGACTCACCCAATTGACCCAAGACCATCGAACTCAGAGGAGCTACCTGTGGAAGTCATACCCACACAAGAAGTTCAAAAATGGCTCGGATCTATAGATTCATGTATAAGAGAAGTGTGTTCTATAGTATCCGACGGCAAAATGAACTCAGACCAAAAGTTACGTGTCACTAATCTTTGCCGTAATGTTACCCAGGGGACGGGCCAGATGGCTGTCCTTTACCAAGCCCTTAAACAGAAGACCATCCAAGCGTACTCAACCATTGAACGTTTACGGGAGCAGCAGAAGGTCTCCAGCACTTTGGAACAAATCCAGGCGGCTGTTGAAGACAAGTTGAAGCCTGTTGAAATGAGCTCGTACGCAAATATGGTCAAAAAAGGTACCAATAACTTCATCCGCCCTGCAAATTTAAGCTCTGTAGTCATTTATCCTAATGATACGACCAAAACAAGTAATGACACTAAGACCCTTGTCCAGAAAATAATTTCTCCAGAGGAACTTAAGCTGCAAGTCCGGGAGGTGCGAAAAGTAAAGAACGGTGGAGTCCTTATAAGCACTGAAAATAAAGGCGATATAGAAAAGTTGCGACATTCGGACAAACTTGTATCTTCGGGACTAAAGGTCGAGGAAGCTACAAAGCGTCGACCAAGGATTGTCGTTATTGGTGTACCTGTAGCACTTACAGAGAAGGAGGTATTTGAGTGCATATATGAGCAGAACCTGTATGAGAAGCTGCCGAATATTACCCGTGATTCATTTTTATCTACAATAAAATTGAGTCATAAATCGGGTAAGAAAAACCTAGCCAGCTGTAATTATGTTTTGGAAGTGCCCGCAAATATAAGAAAAATACTAATAACTCAAGGACGCATTTTCATTAACTGGACATCTTGCCCCGTGAGAGATTTCACCATAGTAACTAGGTGCTTCAATTGTCAGCAGTACGGCCATGCAGCTAAGTATTGCCGTGAAACTTGCCCTACTTGCAGCCACTGTGGAGACTCTGGGCATACTTCTAAGGATTGCAGCAAGAAATCTTCTTCCCCCAAGTGTGCGACGTGTAATCGTTTTAAAAGTAAATGTGACCATTCAACAGCTGACGTAAATTGCCCAGCACGTAAATACTCAGAGGACAAATATATTAATTCAATAGATTATGAAGGCGCCTAAGAGCGCTACCTTTAAGATAATTTTAATTCGCACATACTTAAACCGTTAAGTTTATTTTTATTTAATTTTTTCATTTGTTACTAAATTCCATGACTCATCAACTACTTAGTGACCTAGATAATTTTTCTGTGTCTGAACCTAAAGTTTGTAATGTTGACGAGTGCAAACGTACTAACATGCCGCTTACTAATCATAACATTTACGCACATACTTGCTCGCTAACAAACGCCGACGCTGCATGCACCTGTCCCACATTAGCTGTAACTAACAATATAAAATATCTAGGTGTCACGATTGACACAAATTTAAACTTCCGTAAACATATTGATTTACTGTGCACGAGAGTGCGTAAATTGATATATATTTTCAAGAGTTTACGTAACATTGCTGATTATAAATTAATTAGACAAGTATATTTGGCTTTGTGTCAGTCCATACTTACGTACTGTATTACGTCCTGGGGTGGTGCTGCTAAATCTATCCTACTCCCACTAGAACGCTCACAAAGAGCAGTTCTAAAGGTAGCTACTTTCCGCCCTTTTAGGTTCCCTACACACCAGCTTTACTCAGCATGTAATGTATTAACTGTACGACAATTATTTATAGTAAACACTATTCTTCATCAGCATTCTCTACTTCCTTTTGACCCTGGTCTTGCAGACAAAAGGAGGTCAGACATTGTTTGCACTCGTCCCCAAACAAAGCATGCTTTCGTATCCAGATTTTACATTTTTTTGGGGCCATATCTATATAATAAGTTAAATAAGGAACTACACATTTATAACTTTACATCTAAAAAAGTTAGAAAAATTTTGTCTGAATACTTAGGACAATACGACTACTCAGATACAGAAAAATTACTAGACATTGTACAGTAAAACCATTGAATACTGTTAGTTTTAAAATCTACACCTAGTTTATAGTTTACCACTGTATATAACTAACTTTTTGTATTGTAATCTAGGCAAATAACCAAAATAATGTCGAATAAAATTTCTTTCAAAGTCGCGTCAAGTGAAGTCCTGTAACACAGGTTTTTTTAAAACCTAGCTCAGGTCGGTCACAATTAATTATATTTAGAATTAATAATATTGTATCTCTAGCGCATGTTATAAGTATAATTATTCCGTTCACTAACAATTAAAATAGTATTTCTTACTAACTCTCTTATATACTGTATAAAACTCAAATGTAGCATTATACTATGTAACATTATAATAAGTTTGGAGCCAATAAATAAATTTATTATTTATTATTTATTTATATTTAAAATTTATTATACTTATACTTATACTTATACTTATACTTATACTTATACTTATACTTATACTTATACTTATACTTATACTTATACTTATACTTATACTTATACTTATACTTATACTTATACTTATACTTATACTTATATTAATTATTTTATATATATTATATATTTTATATTATACAGGGTGTAAATGACAGCTAACCGAAAACTTTACTGGTAAGTTTGTGACACTGTATGCGCGAAATTTACTCCAACGATATTTCTCGGAAATGATTGGTTCCCGAGTTAGTCATTTTTGAACGTTCAATGTATAGTGAGCAACGCGATGTATCTCCGCGCATGCCTACGAGACTTCTGGCGGCGGCGGCGCGCTGAGCGACGACATGTCGCGACGCGTCGTAGGTACGTACGCGTACCACCACGTCTATGCGCTCACTAGTATGCAACCCTATCATTAGATAACAATCTTATGTATCGTTTATGGTATCGTAAGTAGGCCCGTATGTTACAATAGCTCATAGTAAAATTGTAAGTAGGTAGGTACCTACTTGGCTTACGTGAAATCAAACAATAATAGCAAAATGTAACCAATAATAAGGAAGTGCTAAAACAAATTGTTATCAATGTCTATCAACACGCAAATACCTGGTGTATGGCGAGAGTTTGAGTACCTTTGGATCCGGACGTACAGGTGCAGAGCACGCCGTGCACTTCCACGTGCTTCACCATACATAACATATCAACATTTCTTCCTATTTACGAACACAACTGCACTTCGAAAACAATAACAACAAAAATAATAACAATAAAAACACTAACAACTCAAAACCGGGACAATAACAAGTAATAATAAACAACAGTTCACACACGACACGACGAATAGGACATAACGAACGACACCGGTGAAGAGCTTCCGTCTTCCGCGAGCGAATTGCTCGAACTATCATTCAATTCAAAGAGAGCCGCCGGCGCCTCTCCGCTCACTCGCGCCGCCCCTCGCCCGCGCCACCCGCTCCCTCCGCGCCGTCCGCGCGCGCGCCGCCGATTTGGTGACGAGCGACGAGTTAGGATCCCAGCGAGAGATTAGATTCAATAAAATATTGATGTGGCATTACTATTTTTACTTGTCACAGTTGTTACTGGTTGCATTGTAGTTTTATTCAAATACCAAATAACATTACAAACATTATTGATGTAAGTTTAAAATACTTTGATATTTATAACATAAAATCAGCTTAAAGTAAATAAAATAAACACGAAACGTTTATTTAATTAAACCATAAAAAATGTAGGTACATAACAATGATAACAATCAATATCCATTAATATTCTTATCAGAGAAACTAACTTATCATAATTCATAATCCCCGGAGAATTACTTAGCATCCATTTTGTCGCATCCCATCTGTGTAACATCCACGCGCGGTCGCGGCGTCACGCGTCACTACGGCCATCTTCTTTTCGAGTCGCACCGCGCTTGTATGAGGTATGAATGAGCGTGTAAATATCGAATAGAAATTTGCAAGAAGTAGAACAAATTCAACAAATGGAACAAAGCGACAATACATGTTAAATTGTTTATCAGAGATTTTTATAGCGCTAAAGAATATCAATAGGATTTTTTGTCGTTCTGTATGTATTTGTACGTGTAATAATAAGATATCACACATTTTAAATCTTATGAATTTACCTTTTATCGGAGAGCGGGATAATGATGTAATTTTCATTTTTATCATAGAACAAATACTAAGTAACGCTGCATACTAGTGAGTGTGAGGCTGACAGCTGTGTGCGTAATCGTGTGTCTGTGTGGCGCGCGTAGGTACGCGGCGTGACGTCGACCGTCGCGGCCGGCCGCCGCCGGCGCGGTGTCGTTGGCCGCGCACAGCTGATAGCGAATTTATACGTTGTTTTAATCCATTGCTGTTTTTTGTGAAAAACAGTAATATGACGGATTTTTTTTCATATCCATGTTGCATTGTGTAGTATTAACGAAATAATACCAAAAAAAAATTAAAAAAAACGCATAAAAAATCGGAAAAATCAAGAAAAAACCGATGAAAATTTTCAACGCCATAAGCACCAGAATCGTGTCTAAAGTCATTTTTTTTCATTTTCGGTAGGCTGTCATTTACACCCTGTATATTATATATTATTATTTTTATTATTATTATATTATATATTATTATTATGTAAGTCTTTACCACATCTCGGGACTATGGAGTCCCGGATTTTTGGAAGGCGTATGTGGGGCCGAAGCCAACACGTAAACGCCCTTTTCGACTGCTTTAATATTTCAAAAATGTATGGTGTCACAATCCCGATATTATCCCTGTTTACACTACAAAATGCACCCAAGGACAATCACCGGATTGAGTGGAACTATGGCAAAACTAACGGGATATACTACTTGGGCTATTGGGATGGGGTGCTTATGGACTGGGAAACTAGGAAATTACGGGAACTATGGCGCCTGCCTATAACAATCTAAATAACACGTAAAAGTGGCAGGCGGAGACTTGCCAACTCACAAACTGGGCCCCCTCTAAACTAGTCGCTAAAAATGCAACAAGGGGGCAACAGGGACGTGAGCGGCTGAAGGACGGAGAGGCCTCGCTGGACGTTAAACTCAGATCACTTGCTCCCTGAGGGTCCGGCATCACTGGCCCACTAGCCACTTACGCTCAGCATCCGTCCTCCGAACAGAGTGGGAGCTCTGCTCTCGCGACTCCACTCTGGACGGCCAATGAAGGCAAGCCAGAGGCGGGGGACCGCTTCCTCGTCAGTTTTCACTCCGACCAGCCAACTAAGGCAAGCCGGAGATGAGGAAGGGTGATTTCCCCCTGGAGCACTCAGGTACCGCGGGGTCGCTACTCCCCGTCACCTCGCCTCAAGGTGCTTTATTATTATTATTATATTTTATAATTATATATATTATATATTATATATTATATATTATATATTATATATTATATATTATATATTATATATTATATATTATATATTATATATTATATATTATATATTATATATTATATATTATATATTATATATTATATATTATATATTATATATCATATATTATATATTATATATTATTTTTAGCAACCAGAGGTGCGGATATTTAAAAAAAAACAATTCACAATAACCTAAAAACTAATTTATTGGAAATAAAAACAATTTTAAATTATTAACCGTTACTTCTATAATTCAATTTTACAAATAATAAGGAATTAATCAACTTCAAACAGAAACCACGTGCAGAAATACCTGAGCCACCAACAACCTTACAGTGCGAGCGCTGACCGTTGAATGATTCAAACTGTCAACGGTCGCTCCTTTTATACCGATCGCTGGTGACGTCAGCCATCCCTCCTTACAAAATCAACTTTATTCTAACACGGCCTCTCCTGACTGTGTTCGTCCTCGGACACCTCTTCCATAGTAATGTCTTCCGCTTCAGGGTCGTTTGCTGAAGGCCCAGCCGAAGATGCAGCTTCTGCGAGCTCACTGTCATCGTCATCTAAAACCATAATTGTTTTTATTAGTTTAAATTCGATATCATAGTTCTGCCTATTCATTCATACATCTCGCATTTAAGGCCCTCTTACATTGACACAAACCAACTGAAGAATTTACTTCGCATACATGATCGCACATAGGCGTCACTCGTTCACACAGCTCGCTCATACCAAACAACTACACATTAAGCAATGTACGTGAGTACATTAATTAATGTGCCTATCAGAGAATGAACCGCAGCGCATTCTGACCAGTGTGGATAACAGTACCGCAGCACGTATCCAAAACATCTATAAATAGGACAGCACCGCAGCGCATAGTCTAACATATCCATTATAGGACAGCACCGCGGCGCATAGTCCAACATATCCATAATAGGACAGCACCGCAGCGCATAGTCCAACATATCCATAATAGGACAGCACCGCAGCGCATAGTCCAACATATCCATAATAGGACAGCACCGCAGTGCATAGTCCAAGCGATCAGATCGGACACCGCAGCGCCGATTTGATCTACGGGGTGTCACCGCAGTGTACGACCCCCGTGACGAGTACCGCAGCACAAGTCACACCATTTGATGAATAATCACACACAACTTGTAAGGCATCCATCACAGTCATTATCGATCGAGAGCTCTCAGTCCAGTCATGTTACAATTTCTGCAACATAAAATAAACAATTACTCACACTCAAAAAAAGATGCACACGTATCCGGACACCATTCTCCTTTCCACGGCACCATATATTGGGCTGCCGCCTGTGTTGTCTTTCCACGAGCGCCAGTCAACAGCTTCAGTTCATATCTGTGACTTGGCAGGATCTTAGTGACTTTATACGGGCCTCTCATTCCCGAGTCCAGCTTGCCAGTGCTCTGTGAATACTTGATGACAAACACCAAATCGTTCAGTTTGAATGTTCGTGGAGAACTCCGGTGCCGGTTGGCATAAGAATCTTGTTCCAATTGATTCTTTTTTAGCATCTCAGCCGCTCGGCTCCTGCATAATTCACGCCAAGCTTGACGGTTAGGGTGAGCATCTTCTATGGCGACATCTCGAACCAAGGAACGTATCACAGGAGTGGTCGCGTCAGTACCGATTAACAAATTTAAAGCCGAATATTTTGTGGTTTTCTGTTTGGTAACATTTAATACTAATTGAAGTTTCCATAAATAATCAGACCAACAATTATTTTTATTACTTACTTCTATGCGAATCATATTTAAAACGGTACGTATGTAACGTTCCGCTTGCCCATTTGCATGATGCATTTCGGGCGTAATATGGTGTATGCTACAACCCATGTCAGAAATTACATTTACAAAGCTAGAAGCCTCGAACATGCGACCGCGATCGCATATTAATAATTTTGGTACTCCAAATAAAGAAATGACATTGTTAAAAACACGTTTTAATTCGTCGGCGTCTTGCCTTCGCATTGGATAAATAAGACAAAATTTTGAAAATGAATCAACACAAACTAGTATAAATTTAAACCCATTAGATTCTGACAAAGGGCCCAAGGAATCTACATGTATGGTGTTGAAAGGTAAATCTGGTTTTTCCCAGGAGGTTATAGGTTGAATTGGGGCTCTAGGTACTCGTTTCTTTGACATACACGCAAGACAATGAGACACATATTTGTTTACAAACGTCTTAAGTCCAGGGAACCAAAAGTGTTTCAATATTAAGTCTAGCGTTTTGTCAGGTCCGATATGCTCGTGCTCATCGTGGAACAGCCTTAGTAAGCTAAGTCTATGGCCCTTCGGAATATAACAAAGGAGACGAGGTTCCTCACCAATAGGTGTATATCGGTAATAAAGTAAATCGTTTTGACAAACATACCGGCGTGAATCTAAATTGCCCTCCCTTAACTTTTGAATTAAATCCTGAGTCTCTATATCAGCATTTTGAGCAATTTCGGCCCAATTACGCGGTCTGTCAATATGATTCACTTGCGCTGCTGGTGGGTTTCTGCTAAGGTAGTCAGCGTGGGGCATTAATGCACCTTTCCTATATTCAATAGAAAAATTAAAATCCTGAAGGTAAATCCACCAGCGCGCCACCCTAGGAAGTAAATCCTTTTTACGTTCAGTGGCTTTCAGAGCATTACAATCCGTAATAATTTTGAAATTGATCCCAATTAAATAATGTCTGAAGTTTTGTAATGCTCTGACAACCGCCAATGTCTCTAACTCATATGAGTGGTACCTACTCTCAGCCCCTTGGGTTGTTTTGCTAAAATATGCAACCACTCGCTTTTTACCGTCATTATGAGTTTGCAATAACACCGCTCCATATCCAATACTACTGGCATCTGTGTGAAGTTCTGTAGGTAAAACAGGGTCGAAAATTGCAAGAATCGGCTCGCTAGTTAGTTTCTGTAACAAGTATTGGCGGGCCGATTCCTGTTCGGGTCCCCACTCAAACTTTACGTTCTTTTTCGTGAGGCGCGATATGCTGATAGTTTTTGACGCGTAGCCTTCGATATAGCGGCGGAAGTATCCAGCCAGACCCAGAAATTGTCGAACCTGTTTTACGTTAGTAGGAACTGGTGTATTAATTAATGCTGAGACCTTATGTGGACTCGGTTTAACTTGACCGTGAGATATTACACGTCCAAGGTACTCAACTTGGCTAGTCAGGAACGAGCGTTTCCGGAGGTTTACTGAGAATCCGGCCTCTGTGAGTGTTTTTAAGACCTCTCGAAGTAAGATTATCCCGTCATTAACATTGTCGCTCATTAGAAGCACATCGTCAATGTAGACCAAGACGTTACCCGCTTCAATAAATTTTCGAAGAGTGCCATTTATTATTCTTTGATAAACAGTAGGGGAATTGCATAATCCAAATGGCATTTTCAGATACTCATAATGACCCTCAGGAGTAACGAAACCAGTTTTATGGATGGATGCTTCGTGAATTGGTATCTGGTGAAACCCAGAAGCCATGTCCAAACACGTGAACAATTTAGAAGACCCTAAGCGATCAATGTGATCATCTATGAGGGGCAGTGGATACCTATCCTTTATAGTTATTCGATTCAGGGCTCGAAAGTCAACGCATAGTCTATCAGAGCCATCCTTTTTTTTAACCAGCAGTACTGGACTGGCATATTCTGAATCAGACTCCCTAACTATACCTTTCTGTAGTAAATCTTCGATAATTCCTCTAACTTTCAACTTTTCTTGGTAGGACAAGCGGTACGGGTGGTAAACTATCGGGGTATCGCTAGTCAGGTTGATATGCATTAGTCCTGTTTTCACTGTACTGGTAGCAGTACCAGATATTAAAAAATCAGAAAATTCATTAATCACGGTCTTAAGTGCAATGAGGTCGTCACCCTGAAGGGGCGTATTTAAATCGCTATGCATATCAGCCTGAGTAGTGCTTACGTTGAAAATATTATCGGAGGAGTGTGTTAAATATTGCTTACTCTTAGTTCGGAAATAAACAATGCCATCTCGATTTAGTACATCTGTCCCTATGATGACCGGGAAGTTCATACAAGAGGCAGGTATGACTACCAAATCTACTTCGAGGGAAATCTTTTCAAATTCTATGGTCACCGTGACGTATTCGTTAGAAATTATTTCATTCTCACTGATTCCTTTAATAACGCATCGTCTGGATTTAAGAGGACAAGTGAATAATTTGACAACATCGGAGGATATCAGTGAAATATTAATGGCACCGCTGTCGATTAGAATATCCATCGGTATGCCTTGAATGACAGCTGTGAGTACGTCATCGCGAGGGCCATCTGAAATTTTCTTACATAAGTTGACTTTTCTATTCTGATTATTATTATTATGAGTCTCTGATCGTTGTTTTGCGAAACATTGACTTTCTGTATGCCCTGCTTTTTTGCAAAACGTACAAGACGTCTTTGACTTATTTTCGACTGGCTTTGAAGGGTTATCAGAGGTGTTAGGCTTTTTTGAACATTCGTAGCTTTTATGTCCTGCCCGTCCACATACAAAACACTTTGCGGGAAATTTCTGTGTATTTTGCTTTTTCGCAGAACTAGAGGGTAAACGTGAATCAGTTTTTACGCGTGCGGGCTTGGCATAAATGGCTAAAAATGAGACTAAGTTTTCTGCGGTTAGTTCGGCGTTCGCAGCCGCGGCGCGTACTTGAGGGTCCGTTATGCCCCGTACTATTATTTGAATCATGAGGTCACTACTTAAACCTTTAACAATACGCAAACGCAACAACGAACGTTGAGCATATTCCGCGTAAGTTACATATTTATCAGAGGTAGTATTCATCACATCGAATAGAATATTGGCGTAATCTAATTTACGTGGACACAACGGTGTAAATTCTAATCTAAAATTAGTCCACGACCAGTCGTTAGTGACCCACTCATTGAGCCATGTTCTTGCATCGCCTTTTAAACAGTTGGATACGCGAGACAGACACTCAGAATCGCCCCAACCGTTCGTGGTCTTAGCGCGCTCCACTTCCTCACACCATACTTCAATGTCATTAATGGCAGGATCAAAATTCGAGACAAAATATTTATGTGATTTGTTCGGAATTACTGAGGTGATAAAATCTGCTAGAGTCTTTCCTACTGCCAGGGTATCAATGTTTTCTTGAGGTATGGCGTGATCAGCAGGGCGCGGAGGTGTTTGTGAAACACCCACGGAACTTTCCTCTATCGCATTTAGACGCGCGATAATAGTACTGAGGGCTTGTTTTACCGAACTATCACGACTACGCGACCGGTGATTACGCGAATCCTGGCGATGGGAACGTTCGCGCGAGTCATGGCGAGACTTTGCACGAGATTCGCGTGAGCGGTGTCGCGATCGGGATCGCGATAAGCGGCTACGAGATCTGTCATTCCTGATAATCTCGTGAGACTCGCGATGTTTCTGTCGCCGACGGGAATGTTTCGATGTATTCCTATTTTTGCGGCGATAAGAAAGGTCACTCGACCTACTACGAGACCTCGAAGACTGAGGCATTGTTCAAATAAAGAAAAATAAACAATAAATCGGTTGATTGTTTCCTTTATGAATTTTATGTGGACACAGGCGAATCCCACTTGTACGATTACATCGCACATTCATTTTATATTTTGATACTTAAGCATTTTCACCAAATGTACCTATAATTAAAATATTCATTGTTCAGTTCATATTTCGCCGCATTATTGTAAACACCTAAGTTTGTGTTGCAATAAATTATTATCAAGTTATCAAGCATATCATTTCACCTCAACAAAGTGTATAAGCAGACAAGTGCCCATACATTTATGGTCCTTCGAGCCTTAAGTGTTTGTGTTTTCTGTTTTCTCGTGTGGTAGCGAATCGGCTTCGTTGGCCTCCCACAAGCGGGTCTCACCGACGATAGTTGAGACGAGAGCGCATATACCTTGCGAGAGTACGGAGATACGTACACGCACATTACAAGCGACTTGAGCAAGCAGTCCTATCCAGGGCAATTTACAGCATCAAGGCAACTATCAGTTTTCATAGCAACAAGGCTTCAGCAATTACAAGTATATCAAGTTATAGCTAGCTAGCAGAAACAAGAAGATCGATCGCTATTATCAAGAAACAAGAATACAGCGGCAATTTGAACTCAAGAAACTACAGTCGACAAGGACAAGGCAAGTCATTGAGAAAAAGCAGTAAGTAACTCCAACTTACTTCTTACTTATTTCTCGCATATTTTTCCAATATCACGATGGAAGAATTACTACAAAAGCAGCAGAATGCCATCCATGGCATACAACAAACTTGGACTAATTTCAAGAAAGATAGCCAAGAACGCAAGACTGCTGACTATATCAAGAAAAGAGTGGAAACTCTGGATAATTATTGGCAAGAATTTCAGAAAAATCATGAGAAGCTGTGTATGTTTGAAGATCAATCACATGACTATTTCATCGGAAATCATTACGAAGATACCAAGAAGTTTTATTTAGAAGTTCGGGAATCGATTCAGAGAGCATGTGTATTAAAACCGTCTTTATTTGGTCGTCAGCAAACAGGAGCTGCGACCTTGGAGGGTAGATCTACCCCTGCGAGTCCATTACCGGTATTAAAAGTCACTTCCAGGGGAACCGACAGCAAGTTGGATGAAAAGTTGCGGAAACAAGCTAGCAACTTCAAGGCGTTTACTCGTGCACTCGCTAACATAGACTTATCCGATGTAGAAGAACGATGGGAATTCGAAGACATTTTGAAAACTATCGAAGCGCGTTGGAAAGCAATCGACCATCTCCACTGGAAGATAGACTGTGAATTTGATGAAATAGATGAAAGTTACGAAAGCTCATACACAGAGCATGAACAGAAATATCTCAATATTAAAAAGGAGATAAACCGCAAGATTTGGTCTGTATCTCACAGAGAAAAGGCCACACCACAACTTGATATTCCTATATTTAACGGGAATTATCAACATTGGGTCTCGTTCAAGGACCTTTTTACAGAAGCCATACATGGCAACCCATGTTTATCCGCCGCCCAGAAGATGCAATTTCTGAAAAGCAAGATCAAGGGAGAACCGGAGCGTCTCATACAACATTTACCAATTAGTACAGATAACTACGATACGTGTTGGGACATCTTGAACCACCGTTACAATAACAAGAAACTTATTTTCTCAAATTACATGAATACCTTGATGAATATTCCTGTTATGCAACAAGCAACATCAAACAATATCAAGCGTGTTCATGACGTGACATCCGAGTGCCTAAATGGAATCAAGAACTTGGGCATTGATATTGTCACTTGGGATCCTATACTAGTTTACCTACTTAGCCAAAAACTGGAGTCCGAAGTTCTGAACGAGTACTGCGCTTCGCTCAAAGAACCAAGAGAACTACCATCGCTAAAAGATTTTTTGGAGTTTCTTGAAAACAAGTTTACATCAATGGAGTCAGCTCGCCGTAAGCAAGATGCAGTGCCGAAATCCACGAACTTTAGTTCAAGTTCAGGGAATTCCAAAACAAGTCAGAGCAAGCAGTACTACGCTAGCAACAAGGCTACGTCAGTGAAAAATGCTTCTATCTCGTGTCCAGTATGCAAGGATCATCATGGCATATATTACTGTAAACAGTTTAAAGAAATGGATCCAGTACAAAAAAGAAAAACAATTTCGGAACTCAATTATTGTGTAAATTGTTTATACAGTCATAAAGATAAAAAATGCTCGTCGAATAAGCGCTGCCGGAAATGCAATAGACAGCATAATACAGTTTTACACGACGCGTACTCAAATGACAATTCGACCTCGTCGAACGTTTCCGAACTTACGCAAGAATCAAGTAATGCGACCCACGTGGCGCAGCAGAAAATTGCATCAACAGTACTTTTAGCCACTGCGATCGTCAAGGTTACGGGAGCCGACGGATTACAGAGAAAAATGCGGGCCCTGATCGACCAAGGATCGCAGATTTCACTAATTACCGAAAATGCAGCGCAGCAATTACGCTTATCTCGGCAAAAGTGTAAGGGCGTTATAACAGGCGTCGGGAAGAACGACACCAATTGCAAGGGAATGTTGAATATCACCTGTACTTCCTGGGATGATGACTACACGTTTCAAACGAACGTCCTTATAATGAACAGTTTGACAAGAAACATTCCAAATACTACATTTTCAAAGCCATCATGGGCATACTTAGAAAATATACAGCTGGCCGACCCACAATTTTACATTAGCAAGCCTGTAGATATATTGTTGGGCGCAGATGTATACGCGAATATTATCATGAAAAATATTATTCGTGATAACACAAGTATCCCGATCGCACAGGAAACGCGACTCGGGTGGATTTTATTCGGAAAAGTCCAAAGTTTATTATGCAATATCGTACTAAACAATATTCAAGACATACAGAAGTTTTGGGAAATAGAAGATATTTCTGAAAACAACCAAAATTCATATCAAGATGACGAATGCATTCAATTGTACAAGTCGACCACAACAAGGTTGGAAGACGGCAGATACCAAGTTCGATTGCCACTCAAATCCAATTCACACCATACAATTGGAGAATCAAGATACAAGGCTGTAGCGCAATTCCATCAGATAGAAAGAAAACTCTCTAAAAACCGATGTATTGCGAAACAATATAAAACATTTATTGATGAATATTTATCACTGGGACATATGAAACCGGCACTTAGTAACAAGAGTCCGCAATGCTATTTACCGCACCACTGTGTAATACGTGATGACTCAACTACTACGTCACTTCGAGTTGTATTTAATGCATCGTCAAAAACTTCAAATGGAATAAGTTTGAATGATTGTATGCACACAGGACCAAACTTACAAAAGGATCTATTGACCTTGATACTTAGGTGGAGACAACATCGTGTAGCTTTCATTGCTGACATTGAAAAAATGTTTCGGCAAATTTGGGTGCACGAAGATGACCAGAGCCTGCAAAAGATCGTTTGGCGTGACTCACCAGATCAAGAGTTACAAGAGTATCAGCTGACAACAATTACATATGGCACCAAGGCCGCCCCATTTTTGGCGATGATGACCCTGAGGCAGTTGGCCAATGATGAAAGACAGAATTATGCTTCTGCAGCTCAAGTAGTAGAGGAATGTTTTTACATGGATGACTTACTTCATGGGTCTCAATCGGTGACGTCAGCGAAAAAATTACAACAAGATTTGAAACACTTACTCAAGGCTGGTGGCTTCAATTTAAGAAAATGGCGGTCTAATTATCAAGAATTACAAGAAAATTTACAAGAAAATAGCTATGACTTCAAACAAGCTGAGTCTACGAAAACTTTAGGCCTTCACTGGAATCCTCAGCAAGACGTTTTCAGTTTTCATTCGAAATTTGAAGACATCCTAGATAGCAGCGCGATGATTACGAAGCGAAAACTACTATCTGAAATTTCGAAACTATTTGACCCCCTTGGTTGGCTCACCCCAATTTCTACCAAGTTGAAATTGTTGTTCCAAGATGTCTGGAAAGATAACCTGCAATGGGATGACAAACTTCCCGATTCAATAAACCAAGAGTGGTTAAAAATTCAGAAAGACATACAAAATATTAATTTATTTAAAATACCTAGATGGTTAGGTACAGAAGGCACGAGCAATGGCATAGAATTA
Source organism: Anticarsia gemmatalis (assembly GCF_050436995.1). Lineage (NCBI taxonomy): Eukaryota > Metazoa > Arthropoda > Insecta > Lepidoptera > Erebidae > Anticarsia > Anticarsia gemmatalis. The sequence goes on from NC_134775.1 coordinate 11,532,619, forward strand.
CACGGATTTTGCGACGCATCGCAAAAAGCATATGCATGTGTGGTGTATTGCAAAACAACTAATCGAGGTCAAACAAAAATAACTTTATTAGTTGGGAAATCAAGATTGGTGCCCTGTAACAAAAATATTTCACTTCCTAGATTAGAATTGAGCGGCGCTCATCTTCTCTCAAAATTGATGACTAAGGTGAAGGACAGTTTGCCCGGTCTCGACATCAAGGTTTACGGATGGACCGATTCAACGGCGGTTTTGGGTTGGCTACAAGGAGACCCAAATCGCTGGAAGGTATTTGTTGCAAACAGGGTGCGACAAATAACGAAGGTGATACCTCCTGAGTGTTGGCGATACGTGAAGTCAGCTGAAAACCCCGCAGATTGCGCTAGCAGAGGGTTGACAAGTTTAAACCTGAGAGAACATGATCTTTGGTGGAAGGGACCTACATGGCTACACGACTGCGAGTTAAAAAGTGGAGAAAGCACTCAGATTTATCTTACAAATGAAGAAGCCCTCCTCAGCAAACAAACATATGTTGCGACAACAAATACCACAACAGGACATAGTATTGTTGACGATTTGCTTATCAGGCTAAGCTCCTTTACCCTAGTAATACGCGTACTAGCATGGGTGCGTAGATTCTTTAACCGAAAACATAAAGGGTTAATTGAAAAATACATTACCTTATCAGAGTTACGGCAAGCAAGCGCCGTGATAATCAAGCATATTCAGTATGTGGAATTTCAGCAAGAAATACATGACTTGCAGAAAAATGGCCACGTATCTTCAAAAAGCAAGATTTTGAATTTAAATCCTTTCTTAGATGAAGAGGGGATATTGCGCGTCGGTGGTAGGCTACATCATGCCACCATCAGTTCAGATCAGAAACACCCTATAATCTTACCCCATCAACACCGTTTTACGGAATTATTAATAGAACACGCGCATAAACTCACGTTTCACGGCGGCGCTCGAGTTACAATGGCTCATATCCGACAAAGATATTGGATTATCGGTGGCAACAATGCAACGAAAAAACAAATCCGTTTGTGTGTAATTTGTAGAAAACAAAATCCTAGAAAACTGCAACCCTTAATGGGCGACTTACCTGCAGCAAGGATTACTCCATCTCGTCCTTTTATGCACACGGGAGTAGACTTCACTGGACATGTCCTTATAAAAACCAACAAGGGTCGTGGTGTCAAGACTACGAAGGGCTATGTTTCAGTTTTTGTTTGTATGGTGACCAAGGCCGTACATTTAGAACTAGTCTCGGACTTAACAACCTCGTCCTTCATCGCTGCCATACGCAGGATGGCCGCTAGAAGAGGAACACCACAGCATTTGTATAGCGATAATGGTCGAAACTTTTTGGGAGCCAGCAAGGTGCTACAAAAAGAGTATGAAGAATTGCAAGAAATTATTGATGAAAACTTTATGGCCGAGATTGCAGACATGAATATCACATGGCATTTTAACGCCCCTTCCTGGCCGTCAGCAGGAGGCCTATGGGAGGCAGCCGTGAAGAGTTTCAAGTGGCATCTCAAAAGAGTGATCGGTGAACAAAAATTAACTTTTGAAGAGTTTACCACACTTTTAGCACAAATAGAAGGTTGTCTAAACATGAGACCGCTGTGTGCTATAACGGAGGATCCGGAAGATCTAGATTTTTTGACTCCATCTCACTTTTTGACCGGAGGACCAACGTTGACGTTAGTTGAGACAGAGAGAGATCTACGTACACGTTGGCAGTTAACTCAAAAAATATTGCAAGATTTGTGGAAAAGGTGGCGTACCGAGTATTTATCACAATTAACCGTGAGGAGCAAGTGGAAACAACCTCAAACCAACATTAAGCTCGACGATGTAGTACTCATCCATGACGACAATCTACCACCCGGCAAGTGGGCAATGGGAAGGGTCGTTGAACTACATCCCGGAAACGACGGTTACGTGCGAGTCGTCAGCTTAAAGACGAAAAATGGCATTTTAAAACGTCCCGTAATAAAGGTTTCTGTCCTCTTAGACTACAAGGACATGGACTCACAGTGCGATCGAACATCGAACGTGCCAGAGAGCGCAGAAACCAAACACCAGCAAGATGGAGAAGCCTCAACAAGGAGGTCAAGGAAATGTAGCAAGTATAACCTCGCGTCCGTGGTTACTGCCCTTATGTTCTTTTTTACTTTTATATCAAGCTCAGAATGCCACCTGAATATAACACCATTTCGAGAAAATCAAAGCCTATATTTTGACAAGATAGCAAACATGATGCTTGTGAGAGATGACTGGAAGCTTGTCGTATATCACGACATGAATACGTACTGGCAATCAACAAAAACATATGATAAGTACATTCAACTCCTTAAACAAACATGTGACACTATTCAAGATCAAGTTCACTGTGAGGTAATAGTACTCCAGCTACGTCACGCGTTCTCAGAACTTACATACTACAACCGAGCGCTGCGGAGTCAGCATTCGAACACGCGACCTGCTAGACTGCGTCGGCGCCGAGGCCTTATCAACGGCATTGGATACGTAGCAAACAGCTTGTTTGGAGTACTCGACGAAAGCTTCGCTGAGCAATATCGCAAGGATATTTCTCTCATTCGAACTAATGAAAAACATCTAGTGTCACTATGGGCAAACCAGACATCACTCATTGAAGCCGAAAACAACCTTTTGAAGCGAACAGAGCAGGTTATGAACCTACAACTTAAAATGATAAATCGTCATATGAACAAATTAGAGACTGCGATTACCGTATTGAAAAATACCATGCAAACAAATAGCGTCATTAATGACTTCAACACAGGAGCTATTATAGCAAGTAATATGCTCTACAATCTAAAAAGTATACAGAATACGCTATTGGACACTGTCACAGATATTTACAATGGACGTTTCAATTTACACCTGATTACGCCCGAACAACTTACTCAAGAACTGAGCACTATATCTAGCAAGTTGCCTAAGGATGTATCTCTACCTATTGATAACATACATACAGAACTCAGACAGATATTATACGAGCTACTCAAAGTGAAAACAAGGATGTTAGATGACGTCATCATTTTTGAGATAAAGTTACCTTTGATCAGTAGAGATACCTACGAGTTATTGAAAATCATTCCGATTCCCAAGGCAGCAAACCAAGATAACATGATCAGCATTATCCCAGCATCGGAGTACATCTCTATGAATATGAAGAAAGATACCTATATTCATATGTCGGAAGAAGATGTTAGATCTTGTATGATAGTCTCACAAGTTTTATACTGTCACGTTTTGAGTCCAGTATACCAATTTAGAGAAGACAAGAACTTTTGTGAAACAGAACAAGAAAAATGTAAAACAATTACAAGACCGTGTAAAAACAGCTGGTTAGCAACAAACACAATAAATAACTACTTTTACTTCTGTTGTGACCGGTGTCAAGTCCGCGCCGTATGCGACGATCATATGTCCGTACCTCAACTATTACATGCCGGCCTAATCAATATAGGTCATGGATGCATTGTAAAAACGGATGATTTTACTGTTTATTCACACAAGCTGTACTTGAGCGAAACAAGGACAAATTCAAACATCTATGCGCCAGAAATTGCTCCTATCAACCACATCATCAACATCAGTATACCAAGTCCAGTTTTGGAAAACAAAACTGAAGATATTGAAAGAGGAATCGCGCAAATAGACAATGATATTCAGTCTATGAAGAAAGCGGAAGTGATGTTACCTGATGACCTCTCTTATCACGATATTCATCACTACGCTATGATCTACGCGTTATTTGGGATAGTGTGCATCGCTGGCCTTAGTATCGCTGTTCGTCGTATAAAATGTCAATGGCGAGTTCCACCAACCCCGCCGCCATCCGTCACTCAAGAGCTTACAGTACAACACAGAACGGGAACAAGTGAACACCTGGACATCGTGGGCATTCGTGAACCTCGCAACCTCCATGTGGACCGAAGCACTTCTCCTATTATTTAAATTCATTTTATTTTTGCATTGTATTCAAATTTCATAAATTTATTTTGTAAATCAAGTTACCAGGCCTCTTACCCATTCTTATCTCGGCCCGGAATATGTACGATTACATCGCACATTCATTTTATATTTTGATACTTAAGCATTTTCACCAAATGTACCTATAATTAAAATATTCATTGTTCAGTTCATATTTCGCCGCATTATTGTAAACACCTAAGTTTGTGTTGCAATAAATTATTATCAAGTTATCAAGCATATCATTTCACCTCAACAAAGTGTATAAGCAGACAAGTGCCCATACACCACTTCTGATTTTAGCAACCAGAGGTGCGGATATTTAAAAAAAAACAATTCACAATAACCTAAAAACTAATTTATTGGAAATAAACAATTTTAAATTATTAACCGTTACTTCTATAATTCAATTTTACAAATAATAAGGAAACAATCAACTTCAAACAGAAACCACGTGCAGAAATACCTGAGCCACCAACAACCTTACAGTGCGAGCGCTGACCGTTGAATGATTCAAGCCGTCGGGTTGTCTTTGTTACAGCAAAGGTATGCGTAACAGTAGCTACTACCAGCCCGTCGGGCTGTTCCAGCGGTATCCATCGCCGCCTGCAGATACAGGCGGGTCGCTGGGGCGGGGCTTTTACCCCTTGGAGTTATGCCGGAGTGTCGTGTCCGGCGGGCGAAGCGGTGGGCGAGGTCAGGCCCGTGCGGGTTTATCCCCGCGGGCGGACCTCAAGCCGTCCGCTTCTGTGTCACGTCCGGGTGTTGGTGGCAGGGGTCCCTCCTGTCCTTGGCGAGGTCGAGCTCACCGCGGCGGCGTCCGCGGCGAGCGCCCGTCAGCCCGGCTCAGGAGGGTGCTGGTGGCGTCGGTCCGGTGTTTGCGGCTATCAAGTCTCGTGGCAGTGCCAACCTGTCCGGCGGCCGCCTGTGGTACGGGGCGATCCCGTGTATCAGGCGGTGTTCCGAGCGTTCGGTGCGCTCGAACAGGTTGGTGCTCAGGCGTCTCACGTGGTCGTCCAGGCTCTCCATGCGCAGGTCGCGCGCGATGGTGTCGTTCCGCACGAAGCGCGGGGCGCCCACTACAAGGCGCAGGGCGCGCGATTGCTGGGCTCGCAACCTCTGGCGGTTTGTTGCCGACAGAAGTGCGAACCACGCGGGGGCAGCGTAGGTGAGGCGCGTCCTAATGTACGCCTTGTAGATTCCGAGCTTCGCGCGGAGAGGCAGGTGCGAGCACAGCATCGGGCGCAGGAGAGCGCACGCTGTGCGGACCTGGGAGACCACGTTCTTGACGTGGGGAGCCATTGAGAGCTGCCGGTCGATGGTCACGCCCAGGTATTTGACCTTGGCGGACCAGCCGACCTCTTCATCCCGGAGCTTCATATTTGCCGGTGGTTTGGCTCCCACGGAGATCGCCTGAGTCTTCGCCACGTTGACTGATAGCCGCCAGTCGTCCAGCCACGCGGGGAGGGCGTCCAGGGCACGCTGCAGCTTGATTGCAGCGTGCGCGCCGGAGAGCGACGAGGTGTAGTACGCTGCATCGTCGGCGTACAGTGCCAGCTGGACACCGGCCGGCACTGGGATGTCGTTGGTGTACCAGCTGTAGCACACTGGTGAGATGCAGCTTCCTTGCGGTACTCCGGCGCGTATCGGACGCTCCTCCGACAACGCATCTTCGACCGCGACTTGAAATCGCCGGTCCTGGAGGAAGGTGCCCACGATCCTGACTACTCGGCGGGGAGTAGTGGATGTGGACAGCTTGTGGATGAGACCGGCGTGCCAGACGCGGTCGAAGGCCTTCTCCATATCGAGGAATACTGCAGCGGCTCGCTCGCGCTTGTTGCGAGCAGCCGCGAGGTCGTGCAGTACCCTCATGAGCTGGTGCGTCGTCGAGTGTTCGGCCTTAAAGCCGAACTGCTCCTCGCGTGGCTTGATGTGCGGGACGAGGTGTGGCAGCAGCAGTTTTTCGAACAGCTTGGAGATGTTCGGGAGCAGCGTGTTGGGTCTGTAGCTACCCGGCAGCAGGATGTTTTTCCCCGGCTTCGGCAGCATAATGACTCTGCCGAGCTTCCATGCGGCGGGAAAGTGACCGGTCCGCAGTATGCCGTTGAATAGGCGCGTCACCCCCGCGATCGCTCGCATTGGGAGGTGACGCAGCGCCTCGTTGGGGATCCGGTCGGGTCCAGGGGCCTTTCGCAGTGGAAGTCGGCGTATCATGCGCCGGACTTGGCCTGGGGAAAAGACGATGGCGTCCTCTGTCGGGGCCACGGGCTGCTCCATGTACGTCTTCACAAGCTGCTCGATGTCGGCTGCGTGCTGCGCGTTGACGGCCGGGTTCGGCTGGAATTGTCCCTCCAGGAATTCGGCGAATATCTCCGCCCGGTCCTCGGCTCGGTAACGTGGGGTGCCGTCACCTGCCAGCAGGGGGCGGATCGGGGATGGCTTCCCGGAGAGACGGCGGCACAGGCGGTGGATGCCCGACCATTCTTCGCCGGCTCGCTCGATGGTGCGTTGCCACGACTCTGCGGCTTGGGTCTCCAGCGCCGCAGAGATCTTCGCTACCAGAGCGTTGAGCTCGGTCTTCAGTGTCGGGCATCTGGTGTTCTGCCATAGCCTTCGCAGCCTCCTCTTCTTCTCGATCATCGCCATGATGCTGGCCGTAAGCTGGGGGGCCCTCTTGGTGGACGGGGCGTTTAAACGGGACGCGGTGAGCGCGGCCTGAATTTGCGTGGAGATATCCACGGCCATCGAGTCGACGTCCTCGGCGGTGTCCACGCGGCGCGTCGGTGATTGCTCCGATAGCAGCCGGTGGAAGGCCTCCCAGTCTTGACGAGATCGAGAAGGTGGGTTTCCAGCTTTTAGTGGAGTGTCCTCCAGAGTCAGACACACCGGTTGGTGGTCTGATATGAGGTGGTCGTCCAGGACGTCCAGGTTGACAGCGCCGTCGATGCCACGGGTGACGGCGATGTCCAGGACGTCGGGTACATATATGCTTGCGTACGGGTAGTGCGTCGGGACCTCTGGTCCTAGCACCTCGTAGCCTTGGCGATCTGCATCGTCGAAAAGGCGGCGGCCTTCGGGGCAAATTCGGTTAGAGTTCCACGCCGTGTGCTTCGCGTTGAAGTCGCCCGCGATGATCGTGGGCAGTGGCGAGTCCAGAATGGTGTGGATATCGGCCACTGCCAGGCGGGTTTGCGGCGGCTTGTAGAAGGCGAACACACGGGTGGGTCGGCCGTTGATGCAGATCTCCACGCCGAGGGCGTACGACGACTGCAGTTGTGGTACCGGTAGCAGTTGGTGGACGACGTTCCTCTTGACCAGGATTGCCAATCCCCTGCGGGCAATCCCTGCTGGCGAGATGTGATCCTCCCGGTAGACGTGGTAACCGCCGATCTTCCATTTGTCTACCGGGCGAAGGTGGGTCTCGTTGAGCAGGGCTACGTCGACTGTTCGCTGCGATAGCAGCAGCCTCAGTAGCCTGGTCTTCTCTGGGGACACTCCGTCGGCGTTCCAAAAGAGGACACGCAGGTTACGCCGCTCCATGCGTGCACAACTTTTGGATCGTCCCGACGATCAGCGGTATCGGGTCACGGTGCTCCAGCAGTGCGGCCAGCACCTGCTGGAGCATGCCGATGATGGCGACCATATTTGGGTCCAGCGCGCCAGTTCTGGGCACCGTGGCGGCCCTCCGCTGCGGCTGGGGTTGGTGGCTGTGTTCGGGCTCAGGTCCCTTCCTCATCCGTTGCTGCTGATGCTGTTGCTCCTGCTGCTGATGCTGATGCTCCTGCTGCCGTTGTTGCTGCTGGGCGGGCGGGCGCTGCGACGCCGGTGCCGGCTGTGCGGAGCTCGGCGCTTGCTGCGGTGCGGCGTGCGGCTTCTTAGCGCCGCGCTTTCTGCGGCGGCGGCGGGATGGTCCGGAGGGATGATTCAAGCTGTCAACGGTCGCTCCTTTTATACCGATCGCTGGTGACGTCAGCCATCCCTCCTTACAAAATCAACTTTATTCTAACATTATATATTATATATTATATATTATACAGGGTGTAAATGACAGCTAACCGAAAACTTTACTGGTAAGTTTGTGACACTGTATGCGCGAAATTTACTCCAACGATATTTCTCGGAAATGATTGGTTCCCGAGTTAGTCATTTTTGAGCGTTCAATGTATAGTGAACAACCCGATGTATCTCCGCGCTAGAGATGTCACGAATATTCGGCAACTATTCGTTATTCGGCCTATTCGGCCACTTTTTTTGCTATTCGGTATTCGGCCGAATAATAGGTACTATTCGGCCGAATACCGAATACCAAACCATATAAAAAAGACAAGCATATTACTCAAAATTATGTATTTATTTCCAAAATTACAACACTTTAGTAATTAAAATTAACAAATGGTAAGTTATGATGAATAAAAACAAGCTTTTCAGCATTTCTTGGTAGCAAACGATTACGCTTTTCATCGTAAATGATACCAGCCTCAGAAAATAACCTTTCACTATACACGCTACTTCCAGGAGAAGAAAGATACACTTTAGCAAATTTGGAAAGGTTTGGGTATTGTTTTTCGTTTGCGAACCACCACTTGTAAGGGTCGGCCTTCTTAGCTCCTAGCAAGCTAGCCTCTTAGCAAAACAGTAATTAAGTTTTATTTGATGTATTATTTTTACACTGACAAAGCGTTCCGTGACGTGATTTACTCGCAATTGAAACAATACTCGCCTACGATGTGTTGTGTTTATTTGCACCCCGCTCCACCCCTCGTCGCCTGCCGCGCCTACGCAACGAGGAAAGCAGGTTGCGACTTGTCTTAATCCAGCTAACGCGCCTCCGACAAGCATGAATTTCGTGCCGAATATTCGTCGGCCGAATATTCGGCGCTTCGGCCGACCGCATTGCCGAATATTCGGTATTCGGCCAATTCACTATTCGTGGCAACTCTACTCCGCGCATGCCTACGAGATTTTTGGCGGCGGCGCCGGCGCGCTGACCGACGGCATGTCGCGACGCGTCGTAGGTACGTACGAGTACCACCACGTCTATGCGCTCACTAGTATGCAACGCTATCATTATACAACAATCTTATGTATCGTTTATGGTATCGTAAGTAGCTAGTATCATAGTAAAATTGTAAGTAGGTAGGTACTTACTTGGCTTACGTGAAATCAAACAATAATAGCAAAATGTAACCAATAATAAGAAAGTGCTAAAACAAATTGTTATCAATGTCTATCAACACGCAATTACTTGGTGTATGGCGAGAGTTTGAGTACCTTTGGATCCGGACATACAGGTGCAGATCACGCCGTGCACTTCCACGTGGTTCACCATACATAACACATCAACATTTCTTCCTATTTACGAACACAACTGCACTTCGAAAACAATAACAACAAAAATAATAACAATAAAAACACTAACAACTCAAAACCGGGACAATAACAAGTAATAATAAACAACAGTTCACACACGACACGACGAATAGGACATAACGAACGACACCGGTGAAGAGCTTCCGTCTTCCGCGAGCGAATTGCTCGAATTATCAATCAAAGAGAGCCGCCGGCGCGGGCGCCTCTCCGCTCACTCGCGCCGCCCCTCGCCCGCGCCACCCGCTCCCTCCGCGCCGCCGTCCGCGCGCGATTTGGTGACGAGCGACGAGTTAGGATCCCAGCGAGAGATTAGATTCAATAAAATATTGATGTGGCATTACTATTTTTACTTGTCACAGTTGTTACTGGTTGCATTGTAGTTTAATTCAAATACCAAATACCTAACATTACAAACATTATTGATGTAGGTAAGTTTAAAATACTTTGATATTTATAACATAAAATCAGCTTAAAGTAAATAAAATAAACACGAAACGTTTATTTAATTAAACCATAAAAAATGTAGGTACATAACAATGATAACAATCAATATCCATTAATATTCTTATCAGAGAAACTAACTTATCATAATTCATAATCCCCGGAGAATTACTTAGCATCCATTTTGTCGCATCCCATCTATGTAACATCCACGCGCGGTCGCGGCGTCACGCGTCAGTACGGCCATCTACTTTTCGAGTCGCACCGCGCTTGTATGAAGTATGAATGAGCGTGTAAATATCGAATAGAAATTTGCAAGAACAAATGGAACAAAGCGACAATACATGTTAAATTGTTTATTAGAGATTTTTATAGCGCTAAAGAATATCAATAGGATTTTTTGTCGTTCTGTATGTATTTGTACGTGTAATAATAAGATATCACACATTTTAAATCTTATGAATGTATTTTTTATCGGAGAGCGGGATAATTATGTCATTTTCATTTTTAACATAGAACAAATACTCAGTAACGCTGCATACTAGTGAGTGTGAGGCTGACGGCTGTGTGTGTAATCGTGTCTGTGTGACGCGCGTAGGTACGCGGCGTGACGTCGACCGTCGCGGCCGGCCGCCGCCGGCGCGGTGTCGTTGGCCGCGACAGCTGATAGCGAATTTATACGTTGTTTTAATCCATTGCTGTTTTTTGTGAAAAACAGTAATATGGCGGTTTTTTTTTTCATATTCATGTTGCATTGTGTAGTATTAACGAAATAATACCAAAAAAATTAAAAAAAAACGCATAAAAATTCGGAAAAATCAAGAAAAAAGCGATGAAAATTTTCAGTCAAAGTTTCAATCGTGTCTAGAATCATTTTTTTTTCGTTTTCGGTAGGCTGTCTTTTACACCCTGTATATTATATATTATATATTATATACTATATATTATATATTATATATTATATATTATATATTATATATTATATATTATATATTATATATTATATATTATATATTATATATTATATATTATATATTATATATTATATATTATATATTATATATTATATATTATATATTATATATTATATATTATATATTATATATTATATATTATATATTATATATTATATATTATATATTACATATTACATATTATATATTATATATTATATATTATATATTATATATTATATATTATATATTATATATTATATATTATATATTATATATTATATATTATATATTATATACTATATATTATATATTATATATTATATATTATATATTATATACTATATATTATATATTATATATTATATATTATACACCGGCACTTTCACATTTTGTCATCAGCCTTCGGACGGAACGGTCGTGTGCGGCGTGACTTGTTTATTCGTAAATTGTGTAAAAAGTGCTCAGACAGTGATTGGTGTCTTATTTAGCTTAATTTGTGAATAATTGGAGTAATACGCGTTTAGTTTAGTTCGTTTTTGTTCTCATGATAAAGTTGTTAATTTTAGGTGTAAATAAATTGTGTTTTTTTTTTAAAGTTGGTTGATTTAGTTTCCTTAATTCAGAAGTGGGATTCTTATTCGTAGCCCATCGGGCCTGAAAGGAATCAATTTAATTATTTAGATTTATAAAAAATAAGACACCAATCAGCGTTGAGATACGCTCTGCTCATGTAAGTAGTTGTTTCGATTTTATTGTTTTTACTGTGTTCATTTTGTGGAAAGCATGGCCGATAAGCGGCAAGATTCTAAAAACAAGTCGCGTCGTCACGACGCGCGGTCTAGGTCGCGTGATAGTCGTCGCTCGAGATATTCTAAGCCGCGAAGTAGATCTCGTTCGAGAAGTACGCGTAGCTCGCGGGATAAGTCACGAACTGGGAATCGATCCCGATTGCGTGACACGAGTCACTCGCGCGATATCGTTTGCTCGCGTGATAGATACCGCTCGCGATCCGTTAGTCGTTCGCCACACCAACCTCGTACAAAACATGGCCGCCGCGAAAGTGACGTAGTAATGCAACGTACATTAGATACGATCCTTTCGCGATTAAATACTATTGAAGCTGAGCGTGGTAGTAACGAATTAAATACGGCAAATATATCGGATAGATCGCATACCCCTTTGCTTTCATCAATCCAAAATAACACTATCATTGCGGGTACACACCAGGCGAATGAAAATAAAAACTGCCAGGGTAGTACCTTGACTGCTAGAAGTTATAGATTGGATTCAATCGATGCGACGATTATGCAACCGGTAGAAAACACCGCGTCCGACCTACCCTCTAATATTTCATCAACTGATCAGTCTCAACAACAGGGAACGTTAGACACGGCGCGTATATTAGCTGATGCAATTAAAACGCTTAGGCCGGAAGGTAGTCAAAAGTATTTTGTTTCGAACTTCGACCCAGATGTACATGACATTGATGCGTGGTGTGAGGAAGTCGAACGGGCCAGAATTAGTAATGGATGGGGTGACGCTGAGTGTTTATCGCGTGTATCGTTGTGTCTTAAGGGCGATGCGCGGACTTGGCTGAACGAGTGGGTAACCAATGATAGATCCTGGTCTAATTTCATTCTTGAGTTCAAACCCTTGTGCCCGCGCAAGTTAGACTACGCAAATATTTTGTTTAATACAATGCAAACTACCTCCGATAAATACAACACGTATGCCGAGTACACGCGGAGAACTCTACTGCGTCTCAAGACGGTTAAGGGGTTGAGTGACGAGTTAAGGGTATCAATTGTCATACGGGGCATTACTGATCCGCAAGTGAAGGCAGCAGCAACCAACGCTGAATTGACTTGCGCCGATTTGGTTTCATTTTTGTCAATATACGCGAAGCCCAGTCGTGCTAAACAGGACTTTAAAAATGTTTTGCACAAACGTCCTGTTTTAAATCAATCACATAATCCAAGGTGTTTTAACTGCCGATTACCGGGTCATAAAGCTATTAATTGCCCCAAGAAGTCAAATAACGATCAGAGTTTTAAGCCTCCAATTGGTGACTCAAATAAATTAACATGCAGTTTTTGTAAAAAGCCGGGACACTTAGAAAATACTTGTTTTATAAAAAATAAGTCTGATCCACGTAATAAGCGAAACATAAATTTATGTAATAAGCCCTTATCTGGCTCTTCTCAAAATAATGATTTGAAATCTGCCGTTATACAAGGTGTACCTATTGACGTGCTTATAGATACTGGTGCTTTAAATATTTCATTAATTTCGTCAGCAGTTTTAAAATATTTCTCGTGTGAAAGGAAGCCTAGACGTTGTTTGTTAAAGGGAATTAGCAACACTATCATTGAGGCCGATAGTTATGTAACTTTAACTATTGAGTTCGATGAAATTTCGATTGAGGCTGACCTAGTAGTAGTACCCGGAAATAGTTTAAGTACCCACATTATAATAGGTACGGACATTCTTAACCGCGAAGATATTACTTACGTACGAACTAAGGACGGACAGTACTTGACTCGAGCAACTAAAACGGTTTACACGGTCCCTTCTAACGACGCTGTCGATATAAATACACCTCTTCAAGGCCCTGAACGTGAGTCTGTCTTGTCGGTAATTAGCAAGTTTTCGAAATATTTAATAACTGGTACGGCGTCAACTACAGTCAGTACGGGAAAGATGAACATAACCCTCACGGATGACACCCCAGTCGCTTATAGGCCGTATAAATTATCACATTCAGAGAAACTTAAAGTCCGAGAGATTATAGCCGACCTCAAGCACAAGGGTATCATCCGGGAGTCTAACTCTCAGTACGCCAGTCCTATAATCTTGGTAAAGAAGAAGGACGGTAGTGACCGGATGTGTGTCGATTATAGGGCTCTCAACCGCCTCACTGTTAGGGATCGCTACCCTCTACTTCTGATAGACGATCATATAGACCGATTAGGTAACTTTAAATTCTTCAGTAGTCTTGATATGGCGACTGGCTTCTTGCAGATCAAAATTGATGATGAGTCAGTGCACAAAACCGCTTTCGTTACCCCAGAGGGGCACTATGAATTCCTCCGTATGCCTTATGGGCTCACGAATTCTCCGGTAGTCTATCAGCGCATAATAAATGACACACTCCGCAATCATATAGAGGCTGGTAATGTTCTCGTATACGTTGATGATGTGCTCATTATGAGTCACACAGTAGAGCAAGGTATTTCTCTGTTAAACGATGTACTCGAAACGCTAACCAAGGCAGGTTTTTCAGTCAACCTTCGTAAGTGTTCTTTCTTATGCGCTGAAGTGGAGTACTTAGGGCGAGTAGTTAGTCAAGGTCAGGTCAGACCGAGCCCCCGTAAGATAGAAGCCTTAGTCAATGCCCCTGCTCCTCGTAATGTCAAACAAGTTCGGCAATTTTTAGGATTAGCAGGGTACTTTAGACGCTATGTTCAGGACTATGCCAGCAAAACGGCGTGTGTGTCCCAGTTAGTTAAAAAGGAAGTGCCGTTCCATTGGGGCACACAGCAGGAAAAAGTCCGTCAAGAAATTATAACGACCCTTACTAACGCTCCGGTTTTGTCTATTTTTGACCCGACTCAATTGACCGAAGTACATACCGATGCCAGTAGCATTGGCTATGGCGCAGTATTGATGCAAAAGAAGGCGGATGGTTCTAAACATGTAATTGCTTACTTTAGTAGAACCACCCAGGGAGCCGAAAGCAGGTATCATTCTTATGAATTGGAAACACTGGCAGTAGTAAAAGCATTGCAAAATTTTCGTCATTATTTAGTCGGTTTAAAATTTAAAGTTGTTACTGATTGTAATGCCCTTAAGGCAACACAAAAGAAGAAGGACCTGCTTCCGCGCGTCGCTCGGTGGTGGGTTTACCTGCAAGACTTTAATTTCGACATTGAGTATAGAAAAGGCACAATGATGTCTCACGCTGATTTCTTAAGTCGAAACCCATTACCTGCTAGAGTGTATCAGATCACTAGGCCGCGTAACTGGGCACAAATTGCTCAGATGGCAGATGATGAGACCCAAAGCCTTTTACAGAAATTACAAGATGGGGAGATAGATTCTCAACGCTATGTTCGTCAAAATGATCTTCTTTATTATCGATACACCCCAGTAGGCGAACAGTCTAGACTGTTATGTTATATCCCTAAAGGACACAGATTAAGTTTGTTACGAATATTTCACGACGAACATGAACATATTTGCGCTGAGAAAACGATCGATTTGATCCTGAAACATTTTTGGTTCCCGGGGCTTCGCCAATTCGTGGCCAAATATATCAAACATTGTTTAGTGTGTGTTTCTAAAAAGCGTATACCTAGAGCTCCACATCAACCAATTATGTCTTGGGAAAAACCAAGTGTTCCTTTTGAAACCGTTCACATAGACGCACTTGGGCCTCTACCTGAATCAAATGGTTTTAAATTCATTTTAATAATGGTAGACTCGTTTACGAAGTATTGTTTGTTATACCCTATTTGTAGACAAGATGTAAGTGAACTCAAACGAACTTTCACCAATGCCATATCACTGTTTGGCACCCCGAAACTCTTGGTAACCGACCGTGGACGGATGTTCGAGTCGTCCGAGTTTTCAAAATTTCTTACGGAGCTTGGTTGCGATATACATTTTATCACACCCGAAATGCATAATGCCAATGGGCAGGCCGAGAGATATGTTAGAACCGTTTTAAACATGTTACGCGTCGAGGTCAGTAATAAACTTTCAGCTTGGCCCGACAAATTGTGGAAACTTCAGCTCGTGATCAACATGACTAAGCAGAAGACTACACAGTCCTCTGCTCTGAAGCTGATGATTGGTTCTGACGCCGCCACGCCTGTTATCCGTACATTAGTTCGAGATGTGGCCATCGAGATGTCCCATGATCGCGAGGGCTGGCGTGAGTTGTGCAGAGCGAGAGCTCATGAATTGTTAACGCGAAATCAAGCCAAACAAGACGCTTACGTTAATCGGCAGCGACGGACACCACGTTCTTTTCAGATAAACGATCTAGTTTTTGTGATTAAGTATTCACAGTCAGTGGGAAAACTAGATCCAGGCATGCGAGGACCATACCAGGTGATCAAGGTGCTACCCAGCGGGCGGTACCAGCTAAAGTTGCTCAGCGGTTCTTATGGGAAGACCACGCAAGCTGCGGCTGAGTATATGGTGCCTTGGCATGGAGAGTGGTGTCCAGATTCGTGCGCTGCTTTCTTTGAAAGTGAGTATGTCAATTGGTGTTGGCGACGTTGGTGGCTTGCCTCATTATGTGCCTCTAAAATCATTTAACTTAATAAGTAACTCCACCCCATAATATTTAATCTATTAACTGACATACCTACTGACTTAACAATGTCTTCTGTGTAGTTACCCCCTTAAAACTTTCTATGAGGTCATAGTGGGTCAAGGATTCCAGCGCTTGTTAGCACTTTTGTCAAGTGGCTCACGTCCGGTGACGTCATGGTGGACGTTGTGCAACCGGAAGCGGACATGCGAATCAGGGATGCCTCTGTCCGGGACATGCGAATCAGGGATGCCTCTGTCTGGGACATGCGAATCAGAGATGCCTCTGTCCGTATAATGAAGTGTAGATGTGCGAATCAGAGATGCCTCCATCTACCTTAGGCAGCGGGGACGCCTTCTGCCTAATCTGTTCACAGGTGCGGTCTGAGCTGAGTTGGAGCTGAACGTGCAACGCAGGACACGAGGATAACAGCTGCAACGTTACTAGGAGTGTTTTTATTTTGGGGGTTTATGCTAGAGAGCTCTCATAATTATCTTGATGTTGGCCACAACATAATTACTTTGCTGGTTATATACATCGTATGTGTTGTTTCATAGCTACTTTGTTAGTGGCAAAGTCTAAGTAACCCTATGTTTCAGATGATAATGATATGCTTGATACCGAAGATCCGGGACCATCGACATCTGGTGAACTCGATCCTCCTGCCGACGAGGTGGCAGATTCATAGCCATACGAAGGTGGAATGGAGGAATTCGTCGAGGACGACATCAGCGTCAGGAACGGCCGATTAAGCGCAACAAATAATTGCGATAAGCAAAGTCTATAAATGGCGGCGCTTCACCGGGCGGCGGCCATTTTGTCATCAGCCTTCGGACGGAACGGTCGTGTGCGGCGTGACTTGTTTATTCGTAAATTGTGTAAAAAGTGCTCAGACAGTGATTGGTGTCTTATTTAGCTTAATTTGTGAATAATTGGAGTAATACGCGTTTAGTTTAGTTCGTTTTTGTTCTCATGATAAAGTTGTTAATTTTAGGTGTAAATAAATTGTGTTTTTTTTTAAAGTTGGTTGATTTAGTTTCCTTAATATATTATATATTATATATATATAATATTATAAAGCTGAAGAGTTTGTTTGTTTGATTGTTTGTTTGTTTGTTTGTTTGTTTGAACGCGCTAATCTCGGGAACTACTGGTCCGATTTGAAAAATTATTTCAGTGTTATATATATATTATATATAATATTATAAAGCTGAAGAGTTTGTTTGTTTGATTGTTTGTTTGTTTGTTTGTTTGAACGCGCTAATCTCGGGAACTACTGGTCCGATTTGAAAAATTATTTCAGTGTTAGATAGCCCATTTATCGAGGAAGGCTATAGGCTATATATCATCACGCTACGACCAATAGGAGCAGAGTAACAGCGAAAAATGTTACAAAAACGGGGAAAATTATGAGTCTCTTATGTTACGCAAGCGAAGTTGCGCGGGTCAGCTAGTGGTTAATAAAAAAAGAAAATAAAAGAGGGGAGAGGAACGCCAGAGTCGAGTTCACACCAGATAGATGATGATTCAACGACACGAACCGACTGCCGGAGTCCTTGAAGATAATTTGAAAACCAATCTAGAACTCCGGAAGACATGTTAAGATGGGAAAGGATGGAGAGGAGAATATCGTGACTGACGGTATTGAAGGCGTTCGAGAAATCTACCATACCCACCACTGTGACCTTAGTGTCCTCCATGCCCGCCCTTATATCGCCAGTCACTTTGAAGAGTGCACTTGTAGTGCTGTGACCTGGTCTGAATCCCGATTGCATCGGATTGAGCAGATTACTTGTGAGTACAAATTGTAATAATTGCTTGTGTACACAGGCCTCCAGCACTTTGGATAGGAATGGGAGAATAGAAATGGGCCGAAAGTTAATAGGAAGTGTAGGGTTAGCAGTGGCGAAGGGTGAGTTTTGTTAAAAGGCAAGCCGGAGCTAAAACTGCTTAAGCTAACGTTAAGCAACTCTTGGTGCAGTCATTCCATAGGTGGGTGACCGACACGATGGCGGCTTGAACAAATTTGACACTAGGTTGACCACTAACCATACGTTAACAGAACAGAATCGTTGTATTGCGATCCGATCTACCAAACTACTCTCATAGTAGGTAAGAACTAAGTACCTACCTATGAACGAAATTATTGATGAGGAATGATTCTATCCTATTACTTCAAATTTCATGTTAAATAAGTGTCTTATTATTTAAATACAACTTTGATTGACTCCAAATGCTATCTACTAGAAACAATCGGAGAAATAATAAAAACACTTTACAGCTAGGTACCAATAAGCCATTGATATAAAGTTACCTATATCGTAGAGAATAACATAAGGGAATGTTTAAAATACTAATTATGTCCTTTGCATTCTGTATTATTTATTTTGGTAGATAGGTACATGTTGGTACTAGGAGCATTTTGAAAACAATGTCTACACTCTACAACATTAATTTACTGATTAATAACTAATTGAACAATATTTATTGTTTCTACTACTACCTACTTGTTGTTCATGATCGCAATACACAAACAATAACAATGAAAGTAATACTTACAAATACACGTAAGATAAGACCAGTACATTCACACAATCACCTCGATTTTACACAAAATAATAACATTCATAGATAATTTAACACAATTTAACTCAGACAAATATAATAAACAAAATAATCCAAAATAACCTAAAATAGGCGCACAAAATGAAAACAAAACTAAATCTAAAATCATAAATGTCATCACAACAATTGCATTCATTGTCTCTCTCTCATTGAATATTATTGCATCTCACTCACACATTCGCTAGTTGCCGCGCCGCCCGCGCCGCTGCACCTGTTGTACCTACTAGTTGTTTGACGGCAATTTTCGGAAATGCAACTTTTACTGACGTCCCTCGCAGTTTTGCCTTGGCTCTCCATACTGAAGACCGGACTTCGGCATCTGCAAAACGTACCAGGACGGGACGATGGTGTTTACCTCCGGGAGCTCCAATCCGATGGCAGACTCTGATTGACGTGGACGCGATGTTAGTCATTCCCATCTTACCGTGTAGGATGTCAATGGCAAGAGAATGACTGTCCACTTTGGTAGTCTCCGGGATTCCCAGGAACAGCAAATCCTGCCTACGGTGTCTGGTCTCCATGGAGTCAACCAACCGCAAGCATTCGCCTATTTGCTGCCGAAGTAAACTGAGGACACTGAACTTACGTGAAGGAGTTCCTGACTAGGCCCCGCCAAATCACTTTTGCCAAGGCGCGGCAGCATTTTGGTATGCGAGATTGCTGGACGCAGGATGGCACAATTGTTATCAAAGTGGCCGAAGGAAGTCGACACAAAGTCACCACAATCGACGAGCTGAATGCCCTGATTTCTAGGCATCCAAAGGCGGCTGGTGCTATTCCATCCCAGGCTAAGACCGGTGGCAGCTCGAAATCGCGCAAGTGAGTGATGTACTGATTGCCACAGTGATTGTGTCACCGTAAATCACCACGATGAGTATACCTCTCGAGACTATAATGTGTATTTGTGTATTTGTTTACCCTCTTTATAGTTTTGTTACTTTGACTTTGATTTTGTTACGATTGACTGACAGGCTGACACATGACAGCTGTCAACTTGTAAGTGGACATTCTCGTTCGCAAGGTTGACAGTGTTGCCATGTAAATTACGTTTTATTCTTGTTTGTTTTTTTTTCGCTTCAATTGTGCTTGTTTTTTTTTCTCTCTTTCTTTGTATCTTTTTTTTTTCCCCTCTATGATGTGTACGTTGGCTGGCAGGTGGTGCAAAGATTTGCACTGCTACAGTTATTTTTATTTCCTCCTTCTTATATTATTATTAATAAGTAGTTTTTTTTATTTTTTATTCTAGTATATATATTATACAGGGTCTTCTCAAAATAGCTGGTAATATTTTGGGAGGCGATACTGCCCATGAATCTGATCACGAATCCGAAAAAAAAAATTTTTTTGGACAACTTATTTTTTTGCTTTTTTGTAGTGTGAGTGAGCGCTCGTGCACGAACACAGAAGCGGCTCGTCGTTACACGGCCGCCGCTTCTATGTGTGCGACCGCGACCGAGCGCTGTTAGCTGACGCCGCGAGGGGGGTGACTGCGCGCGGGACGTTCTGTCTTAGTAACAATAATAAATACAAATTGATACTGATTTCCCATAATACTTTCAGTCTTGGATTGGCTAGCAACTACCTGATTAACTTAACTATGCCATTTAAGTTTTTGTTAAATTACTAACCTACAGAACGTAGAGTATCGCGAGAGTTTGAATACAGTTGCATCGAACATAGGATTACCATCCCACAGTACATACACATAAATTAACGAAATCATAACTACGAATCTCAATTACCTACTGTTAACGGCTGATTAACGAACGACAATACACAAATGATTGATGAATTATGAAATCAAACAAATTAAATTGTTACATTACTTACCTAAATAGCGTACGGCGTATCGCCAGAGGTTCGTTACAGATGCGTCAAACAAACAACCATGCGACACTACACACAAACTTACAGAATAAAAAAAGTACGAAAATCGTCTAGCTACTGATAACAGCTGACTCAATTTACTGACTGACACTCACATATCGGGATTAAGCACTTGGTTTTACGACACCACCAACACGCACAATAAATTCTTACCAACTGGTTAATTTAAATGTAGTATCCATTTTTAAAAATAAAAACATGGCATATTAAATCATGCCGACAAAGGGCGAAATTCAACAGCATAAACACCGACAAAGAGAGCCGATCGTTTGGCGGCGTCGCACGGTGCGCTTTGTAGTAGTCTTGTCGTGCCGCGCTAGTGATGTTTGTTTCTATTGCTTACATTCAAATGTGGAAATATCGGTAAAAAACATTACTTTATTATCAAATCAGTAGAAACCAACTGAATGTATTATTTGTACCTACCTAAGATTATTTTTAACATTTACACGCTGCACGCAAATCAAGAGGACACAGATTTATTGTTGTAATAATAGGTAGGTACTAGGTATAAAATATTCGATTTCGATACTGAACCAACGTTTGCTATTTGTTATCTTTATTAAAATAGAAACTAATTGTTTTTATACTTGACAAATTGATATCATATATATGATATTCATATATAATATATAATTATAAAATATAATAATAATAAGCCCGCAGGGCACCTCGAGGCGAGGTGACGGGGAGTAGCGACCCCGCGGTACCTGAGTGCTCCAGGGGGAAGTCACCCTTCCTCATCTCCGGCTTGCCTTAGTTGGCTGGTCGGAGTGAAAACTGACGAGGAAGCGGTCCCCCGCCTCTGGCTTGCCTTCATTGGCCGTCCAGAGTGGAGTCGCGAGAGCAGAACTCCCACTCTGTTCGGAGGACGGATGCTGAGCGTAAGTGGCTAGTGGGCCAGTGATGCCGGACCCTCAGGGAGCAAGTGATCTGAGTTTAACGTCCAGCAAAGCCTCTCCGTCCTTCAGCCGCTCACGTCCCTGTTGCCCCCTTGTTGCATTCTGAGCGACTAGTTTGGGGGGCCCAGTTTGTGAGTTGGCGAGTCTCCGCCTGCCATTTATACGTGTTTTACATTGTTATAGGCAGGCGCCATAGTCCCCGTAGATACATAGTTTTCCAGTCCATCAGCACCCCATCCCCATAGCCCGAGTAGTTTTTTCCCATTAGTTTTGCCATAGTTCCGCACAGTCCGGTGATTGTCCTTGGGTGCATTTTATAGTGTAAACAGGGATAATCACCGGACTGTGACACCACACAATATTGATAGATTAAAGCTGTCTAAAAAGGGCCTCTACGTGTTGGCTTCGGCCCCACGCATGCCTTCAAAATGTCCGGGACTCCATAGTCCCGAGATATACAAAAGACATACATAATAATAATAATAATAATAATATATAATATAATAATAATAAAAATAATAATATATAATATAATAATAATAAAAATAATAATAATAATATATAATATTATAAATATAATATACAGGGTGTAAATGACAGCTAACCGAAAACTTTACTGGTAAGTTTGTGACACTGTATGCGCGAAATTTACTCCAACGATATTTCTCGGAAATGATTGGTTCCCGAGTTTGTCATTTTTGAGCGTTCAATGTATAGTGAACAACGCGATGTATCTCCGCGCATGCCTACGAGATTTCTGGCGGCGGCGGCGCGCTGAGCGACGACATGTCGCGACGCGTCGTAGGTACGTACGCGTACCACCACGTCTATGCGCTCACTAGTATGCAACGCTATCATTAGATAACAATCTTATGTATCGTTTATGGTATCGTAAGTAGGCCCGTATGTTACAATAGCACATAGTAAAATTGTAAGTAGGTAGGTACCTACTTGGCTTACGTCAAATCAAACAATAATAGCAAAATGTAACCAATAATAAGAAAGTGCTAAAACAAATTGTTATCAATGTCTATTAACACGCAAATACCTGGTGTATGGCGAGAGTTTGAGTACCTTTGGATCCGGACGTACAGGTGCAGAGCACGCCGTGCACTTCCACGTGCTTCACCATACATAACACATCAACTTTTCTTCCTATTTACGAACACAACTGCACTTCGAAAACAATAACAACAAAAATAATAACAATAAAAACACTAACAACTCAAAACCGGAACAATAACAAGTAATAATAAACAACAGTTCACACACGACACGACGAATAGGACATAACGAACGACACCGGTGAAGAGCTTCCGTCTTCCGCGAGCGAATTGCTCGAACTATCAATCAAAGAGAGCCGCCGGCGCGGGCGCCTCTCCGCTCACTCGCGCCGCCCCTCGCCCGCGCCACCCGCTCCCTCCGCGCCGCCGTCCGCGCGCGATTTGGTGACGAGCGACGAGTTAGGATCCCAGCGAGAGATTAGATTCAATAAAATATTGATGTGGCATTACTATTTTTACTTGTCACAGTTGTTACTGGTTGCATTGTAGTTTTATTCAAATACCAAATACCTAACATTACAAACATTATTGATGTAGGTAAGTTTAAAATACTTTGATATTTATAACATAAAATCAGCTTAAAGTAAATAAAATAAACACGAAACGTTTATTTAATTAAACCATAAAAAATGTAGGTACATAACAATGATAACAATCAATATCCATTAATATTCTTATCAGAGAAACTAACTTATCATAATTCATAATCCCCGGAGAATTACTTAGCATCCATTTTGTCGCATCCCATCTATGTAACATCCACGCGCGGTCGCGGCGTCACGCGTCAGTACGGCCATCTACTTTTCGAGTCGCACCGCGCTTGTATGAAGTATGAATGAGCGTGTAAATATCGAATAGAAATTTGCAAGAACAAATGGAACAAAGCGACAATACATGTTAAATTGTTTATTAGAGATTTTTATAGCGCTAAAGAATATCAATAGGATTTTTTGTCGTTCTGTATGTATTTGTACGTGTAATAATAAGATATCACACATTTTAAATCTTATGAATGTACCTTTTATCGAAGAGCGGGATAATTATGTAATTTTCATTTTTAACATAGAACAAATACTAAGTAACGCTGCATACTAGTGAGTGTGAGGTTGACAGCTGTGTGCGTAATCGTGTCTGTCTGGCGCGCGTAGACCGTACGCGGCGTGACGTCGACCGTCGCGGCCGGCCGCCGCCGGCGCGGTGTCGTTGGCCGAACAGCTGATAGCGAATTTATACGTTGTTTTAATCCATTCAATATTCAATTCATTCCAAAAATCAGTCATATTACTGTTTTTTGTGAAAAACAGTAATATGACTGATTTTTTTTCATATTCATGTTGCATTGTGTAGTATTAACGAAATAATACCAAAAAAAATTAAAAAAAGCGCATAAAAAATCGGAAAAATCAAGAAAAAACCGATGAAAATTTTCAACGCCATAAGCACCAGAATCGTGTCTAAAGTCATTTTTTTTCGTTTTCGGTAGGCTGTCGTTTACACCCTGTATAATATAAAATATATAATATATAGTATATAATATACAATATATAATATATATAAAATAATTAATATAAGTATAAGTATAAGTATAAGTATAAGCATAAGCATAAGCATAAGCATAAGCATAAGCATAAGCATAAGCATAAGCATAAGCATAAGCATAAGCATAAGCATAAGCATAAGCATAAGCATAAGCATAAGCATAAGCATAAGCATAAGCATAAGCATAAGCATAAGCATAAGCATAAGCATAAGCATAAGCATAAGCATAAGCATAAGCATAAGCATAAGCATAAGCATAAGCATAAGCATAAGCATAAGCATAAGCATAAGCATAAGCATAAGCATAAGCATAAGCATAAGCATAAGCATAAGCATAAGCATAAGCATAAGCATAAGCATAAGCATAAGCATAAGCATAAGCATAAGCATAAGCATAAGCATAAGCATAAGCATAAGCATAAGCATAAGCATAAGCATAAGCATAAGCATAAGCATAAGCATAAGCATAAGCATAAGCATAAGCATAAGCATAAGCATAAGCATAAGCATAAGCATAAGCATAAGCATAAGCATAAGCATAAGCATAAGCATAAGCATAAGCATAAGCATAAGCATAAGCATAAGCATAAGCATAAGCATAAGCATAAGCATAAGCATAAGCATAAGCATAAGCATAAGCATAAGCATAAGCATAAGCATAAGCATAAGCATAAGCATAAGCATAAGTATAAGTATAAGTATTTATAGTATTAAGTATTATCATATTAGTATAGCTGAAACTCACAACCTTCAGTGTTCGTATCATCTGTATGCCGATGACTTGCAGCTTTACTCGCAAGGAACTGTGGACTCATTATTCACGACGATTGACTCGGTTAATACTGACCTTGATCATATCAGGAACTGGTCAGAAAGGTTTGGCCTGGTTGTTAATCCTGCCAAGTGCCAAGCTATTGTGGTAGGCAGTCATAGGAGTATTAGCCGGTTAAAGGATGTGCAAATGCCTCCAATCTTGTTTAATGGCACCACAATACATGCATCTTCCCATGTTAAAAACCTTGGCCTTTACATCGATTCCACTTTTAGCTGGAGAGACCAAGTGGCAAATGTTTGTCGTAGGGTTACTTGTACTTTGCGAGCCCTATATCACCTTAAGCACTTTCTGCCATCCAGGACAAAAACAATGCTTGTACAAACCTTGATTATCCCTTTGATCGACTATGGTGATGTATGTTACTTTGACCTCAATGCAGATCTCTTCAATAAACTTGACCGGCATCTTAATAATTGCATTTGATTTATCTTTAACCTTCGAAAGTATGATCATATCTCTTCTTATCGCTCCCAACTCAGGTGGCTGCCAATCCGTGAGCGCCGTAACTTACGTGCTCTTACAACACTTTTCTCACTTCTCACCTCCCCCACCCCCCCCCAGCCTACCTGACTCCCCACTTTCAATACTTGTGTGATAACCACAATCGCCATCTCCGCTCTTCAAACAATCTTCTTCTTCTTTGCCCCTCCCACACCTCTGGTTTTGTTAACTCATCCTTCCCTGTTCAATCTATTCTATTATGGAATGCACTCCCCTTCGAAATCAGGGCGTCCACTAACCGTCTGGCATTCAAGGCCAAAGTTCGGGATCTCTTGCTGAACAAAGTCGCAGAATCATGACTATTATCATAGTTTATTAGTATTTATTTATGGTATCTATTATTTTATATATTGAACAGTGCAACAGTCTGCAACTGTGCCTCCAACTCCGCCATCCTCTTGTTAAAGCTCTCTTCAAGTTTTGTCTGTGTCAGTTGTATGTCACTAAGTTGAGACATTTTGAGATGTGACTTGCAGTTTTTGTTGAGTGCAGGTGTATAACTGGCAGGTGGTGTTTAATGTAGAAATTACACTACATATATTAAGTACTAATGTTGTAAGTACTATAACTATGTAATTTAAGTTGAAAAAATGAAAATTAAACTAATAAATAAAATAAAATTAAATTAAAATATGTGGAGTAACTTTTTATGTGTCTACTTTTTTTGACACCTACCGCCCACGCTCCTCTGATCCATTTATACACAAAACTTTCAGTGGCACCACGTTTAAAAGGACCTCCTTCGACACTCATCCCTTTCATCAAAGTTTGCTCAATAGTCTGATCACTTGCAATGCCAGAAAAATAACTATCCGAACGCCTAGATGTGAAATAACCTTCTTAAAATTTTTAAAACTCCGTCGGGTCCATTTTATGCTGTAATTCTTCCATATCTTGTAGATAAATTTGTGAAGCCTTCGCATAGGGAAAATGCCCTGATGCATGAAATAATGGAATCATTAGCTCAATACTATACAAATGTAAATTCCAATCTTCCATTCGGTCCGCAGCAATGAAGTTCTTCAATGTTGTAACCATTCGAAAAGAAGTAATCCATAGTTTTGAAGTTTTATTTTTATGTTCATGCTCAAGTAGCTTCTTTTCAAAAATTTTAGTAAGCGTTTAAAATTGGTGGTTTTCAGTTATTTCAATGTAGTTGAACATTTCAAAAATCATAGAGTTATCTTCATCATTCAGTACATTTCCAAAACCTGTATTGTGTTCCATAAGATCTCAAAAATCTATTGTGATAACGCTTGGTGTAATAAAGTATGAGCACGTACAGCTCTAGCATATCCATGTCCAGATGCTGTGTGATCAATTGTATTTTCAGCATATATGGTAGAAAAAGAGCTTCTTTTATCCCACTTCCAGCCATAATATAACCAATAGATCCCATGTAAGAAATAAGTGTATGAAAAGAGCCTAGCCTCACAACAACTAGTACTTCATCAGATAAATGAACAGCAGAAGCAATATCCCGTGCTTTCACGTATAGAGGTTGATCGAATGTTAAGATGCATGTTCTCCTATTCAATTCTTTAGCATTATCTACGGAACTTTTCATAGTTGTGTAAATTGTGTTATAATCGCTTGGACTCCCGTGTGTACACAAGACACAGCGCGCACGTCTGTTTTATGGGGCAGTTCCCAGTAGTCTTACCGTGTAGTCTTACTAGTAGTTCTATTGGGAATTTTGTTCCCAATAGACTTACCAATAAAGTAGGACTACGGTTTTATTATTTTCCCAGTAGTCTTACCACATATGATACAGACTCAATAATGCTACAGATAAGCCAAAATTAATCGTCAATAATAACATCAATTAACATTAAGATGCGGTAATATTTGGAATGTGTTTGAAAATAAGTTATTGGTATTTTAGTGATATGACGATAGTATTTATATTCTCATTTAAATCAAGACGAAACTTACTTAAAAATAAATTGATTATTATATTATTTGATTATCATTACGTTATAGTAATAGAGGTATCAAATTTAAATTGTTTGAAAGTACTTTCTCGTGTTAAATATAGGAAATTCTTATAACACAGCAAGAAATGTGCGTTTTGCAATAAAACACAGAAAAATTGTACATGGTTTTATATTTTAACAAAAGAACATACCTATAGTTATGATACAAAAAAAAAACATAAAAACAAAAAAAAGCGGTTTATCTGAGTAGAAAAGGGTCGGGGTAATTATCTCCGAAGCTTTTCTAAGAAGTGGCCAACACTAATAGTGCCGTTGATCAGTTCCATTTCAGCTTTCTGAATGAAGCTATCGCGTGAAATGTAAAACTGATTTCTTTTTTTTATGTTGAGGTCGTTTTTGACCTGAATGCTTCGAACTTTTTGATACTGTGCATCATTACACAAAATATTCAACATCTGGTGCAGATTAGTTTTTTTTCTACCAACTTCGCTGTTCATAGTGAAATGCCACGATTCTAAGTAATTGGTGGTGCGATGACGTTCCCCAAATACGCACATTTTTTCAATCATGCTATTTTTCATCCAATTCCTGAACATATAGTTTCTGAAACTTTTCATATTTTCCTTCATACCAGTACACTCCATCTCTTCCATGATATATTCCCAACCCTCTAAAACCATATCTTTCGGCAAAAGTGGCATCATTTTGCACAGAGATATTATTCTGTACTCCTTTAGTTTAAGCGATTTCGATTTTCTTTTTAAGCTCTGGCAGTAATGAAAGTAGCAGCCGCTTCTTATAATTTCCGGGAAAACTGATTTTAGGGCCTTTATCATAGCGTCTTCATAGTCAGTTTTAAAGTGTGTAGGATTCCAAGCCGGTATTTGGCTTTTTATTAATTGCAGGAGAGTTATATAGGTAGTAGTTGTTTTGTCCGGTAGGAATGCATAAACGACTGGTATTATGTTCGTAGCCTCTAAAGAACTGCCAACGTCGCAATGGATGGTATATAATTGAAGAAATGGAAAAGGAGCGATGGAAAATGTACCATCACTGAAATAAACGCTTTTTTTTGACATTATATCCCTTGCCTCATTGGATGCAAATGCTAAAATTCGTGCACCATCATCTCGATTAAAGTCAGCTAAAAGAAAATCGTTAAATTTGGATGGTATCTCAATGTCAGAATAATTGTTCTGGTATAACTTATCTACTTCCAGTGATTTGTTACGCCTTCACACTAGTGAAATTTGGTAGCTTAGTGATAACATCAATGCCTGCATTTTCCAACGATCCGACAACTTTCCTGTATATACGCGGCACGGAGACTGCGTCGGAGTTCCTGGCTTGTTTCTTACAATCATTCATCTTAAGATCAATCTCATTCTGGGCATGGTTTTGGGTACAAGTGGCTAAATGTGGTGTCGCTTTTTTTATAACATTATCTTTTATCGTTGCGGATCCAACACATTTGATCTTGCGATATAATGCACATCTCCAAATGACGGCACCATCCGCATAATTTTTCAATTTGTAGTATTGGTAGCCATCGTATAACATCACTTGCCCTCGACGTCTATCAATAATTTGTATGTCACACATTACGACGTAGTAATTTATGTAGTAATTTACTTAATCTTAATAAGTAATAATCTATGACTATTACTAATATATAATTTTATTGAATCAAATAATTGACAAAGAATAAAAACAATATCAATATGACAGTAAATTTTTATTTTTTTTAAAATATACTTTTTTTGTTAAATATGGCGATCGAAGTTATCCATGGCGGTGAGACCGTTTTTCGAAATAACAATTAATTATTTTTTAAGTAGCATTATTTTGACTGCTAAGCAATTATGTTAAAACAATAAAAATAATAATTATTCGTTTAAATATATTTATTAAGAAATAAAATACCTGCAAGTAACATAGGTTAGATTTTATTTTTTCAAATAGTTAAGGTTTTATTAAAAACTACGATATTATTATAATTGATAAAGAGATACAAAAAATGCTAATTGCACACCAAAAGCATCTAATAAAGAATATAAAATTGTATAGATTGATTAACTAAAATAAAATTCGTAAGTATTTAGTTACAATATGAGGTGATTTTGTATTTATCATGCTAAATAAAAAAGGTCATAATTGATATTACCCCATTGGTTTATAAGTCATAGAAAACATCATTGTGTAGGTGTCTAGTGTATTAATGTTGTTATGTCTATCTTCAAGTTGAAAATTGGACTACCAATCAAATTGGTAGTTCAAACGGGAAGAAAATGTCCCAGTAGTACTACTAGTAGTACTATTGGGAACAAAACTCCCAATAGAACTACTAGTAAGACTACGCGGTAAGACTATTGGGAACTCCCCGTTTTATGTACACACGGGTGTACACCAAACATTCGCTCTTATTGGCCATAGATTTTTTTACGTAACTTTTTACTGTAGACCTAAAAAAATGTTACCATTTGTTTCTCTATTCCATAATTCATTGTTGTTACCAATTGGGAACGTCAATGTATCAATTGAAGATATAAAAAAAACGATAAATAAAGTATATTATGTACCTTTAAACTAGATTATGTATTTAGGAACATGATTCAATTCAACCAACTATCATATTATAACATAATTACAAAATAATATTGAATCAAAGACGATAAACTGCTAAATCGTCGGCCGCCATTATTCGCATATATCTGTCTCACTCTAGCATTCGAATTTAGTACAGTCAGCGACACAGATTTTTTGTCGTCATTATTTTTGATATACGGGTGTAAACGACGGTTAACCGAAATCTTCAGTGTTAATTTTGTGACACTACATGCGTGAAATTTACTTCGACCATTTTTCTCGGAAATGATTGGTTCCCGAGTTAGTCATTTTTGAGCGCTCAATGTTTCATAAACAACGCGATGTATCCACACGCACGCCTATGAAATTGCTTATTGTATTGTAGTTGCACAGTAGGTAGTTAGTTCACAACGGTGGCGCCGCGTTGCGCGCCATGTCGTAGGTACGTACGCATACAAACGCGTCTATGCGCTCACTTGTATGCAACGCTATCATTAGATAACTGTTTTAAGTATCGTTTATTGTATTGTAGGTAGGCCCATATGTTACAAAAGTTGTAACGTGAAATCAAACAATACTAGCAAAAAGTAACCTATAACAAGAAAGTGTTAAAACAAATTGTTATCAATATCAATGAACATGCGATTATCTGGTGTATGGCGAGAGTTTGGATTCTGGACGTACAGATGCAGAGCACGCCGTGCACTTCCACGAGCTTCACCATTACACATCAACAATTCTTCGTATTCACTAACACAACTGCACTTCGAGAATAAGAGTACCTAACAAAACTAATAACGATAAAAACACTAACGACACAAAACCGAAACAATAACAAGTAATAATAAACAACAGTTCACACACGACACGACGAACACGACATACCTAACTAAACCGGAGAAGAACTTTCGTCTTCCGCGAGCGTACTGCTCAAACTATCAAAGAGAGCCGCCGGCGCCGGCGCCGGCGCCGCGCCCCGCACACGCGCCGCCCATTCGTAAAAATTCGTAAATTCATAAAATTAAAAATAAAAAAATCCTGCGTGCCTACTTAGACGTACGCGAAATTGAAAAATAATTCCCAAATGAATAAATAAATAACATCAGGTGCTGATAATAGCAAATTGTTATGAACACTCACTTACCTCAATTATGTAGGGGAGAGTGGGTAACAGTGGATCACTTTTTTTTTTAAACGATGTAACTCTAAAATTTACGTCTAAAGTTTGCCTCTCTGTATTTAAATCATAACATAGGTATATTATCTTTATAAAAAAAGGCATTTGACGACGTATACTATATAAAATTTCAAGTTATAGCCACTTTAAACAAAAATGGTAAATGATCTACTGTGACCCGGGTACGGGTCACAGTGGATTAATGCCAGGGTGACAGTGAATCGACTGGGGCACAAATTATTTATAAAGAAATACACAAGACAGGAGAACTTGGATATTTCTCTTTGTCGTTTGGTTGCTATACTTTAGCACATTTTTGCCCTGTTATAGTAATAGTTTTATCTAAATTCAAAACTCTGGTGCCATTTCCAAAGCCAACATGTCTAGCTAGACATTGAACATTATATTATCAACATTATGACGATTAGAAGACGTTGACGTTGTAAATGGAATACATACCAGTCGATCTATCAACCGCTCAAAATTTTGGTCATCAAATATAAGTTTTGCCCGATTTCAATTTTTCTTACACGATTACGAGGTATTTTTACCTACAAAAGTAGCAGTTCACTGTGACCCAATATGAAAAGATTCACTGTAACCCATGGGTCGTTATTGAATGAGAAAATAAACAAGATAAAAACTACAAATCCTATTGACAAAACAACATTCTTAACAATAAATGTAGTTAATAGACAACGTACGACAAAATGAAAATATCCGAATTTCCAATTAACTAGGAGATAATACAAATTTCAAAAAGTCGTAAAAAAATACTTCTTTACGTGTAAATATATATGTTCAAATGGTACACCTCCATTTGTATCTGAGATTTCACAATTTATACAGCACCGATAATTTTTTTCGATTCAAACTCAAACAACTTGTTCTAACGTTTTACTCTTACTTAAATACAAGAGACTACCACTTTATTTATCTCCAATAAACAAACAAAAAATATGGTTTTTTTTTTGGGCGGTAGGTGTCAAAAAAAGTAGACACATAAAAAGTTACTCCACATATTTTAATTTAATTTTAATTTATTTATTAGTTTAATTTTCAATTTTTCAAATCAAATTATATAGTTACAGTACTTACAACATTAGTACCTAATATATGTAGTGTAATCTCAACATTAAACACCACCTGCCAGTTATACACCTGCACTCAACAAAATCTGCAAGTCACATCACAAAATGTCTCAACTTAGTGACATACAACTAACACAGACGAAGCTTGAGGAGAACTTTAACAAGAGGATGGCGGAGCTGGAGGCACAGTTGCAGACTGGTGCAGCCAAGGACACTGTAGCGAAGGTGGCTGAGGAGTTCCGGACCTTCCGGGAGCTTATGTTCAGTGTACTCAGCTTGCTTCGGCAGCAAATAGGCGAATGCTTGCGGTTGGTTGACTCCATGGAGACCAGACACCGGAGGAAGGATTTGCTGTTCCTGGGGATACCGGAGACCACCAAAGTGGACAGTCATTCTCTTGCCATTGACATCCTACACGGCAAGATGGGAATGACCAACATCGCGTCCACGTCAATCAGAGTCTGCCATCGGATTGGAGCTCCCGGAGGTAAACACCATCGTCCCGTCCTGGTACGTTTTGCAGATGCCGAAGTCCGGTCTTCAGTATGGAGAGCCAAGTCAAAACTGCGAGGGACGTCAGTATCCGTGAAGGAGTTCCTGACTAGGCCCCGCCAAATCACCTTTGCCAAGGCGCGGCAGCATTTTGGTATGCGAGATTGCTGGACGCAGGATGGCACAATTGTCGTCAAAGTGGCCGATGGAAGTCGACACAAAGTCACCACAATCGACGAGCTGAATGCCCTGATTTCTAGGCATCCAAAGGCGGCTGGTGCTATTCCATCCCAGGCTAAGACCGGTGGCAGCTCGAAATCGCGCAAGTGAGTGATGTACTGATTGCCATTGTGTTTGTGTCACCGTAAATCACCTCAATCTTGAGACTATAATGTGTGTTTGTTTAATGTTTACCCTCTTTATATTTTTGTTACTTGGCCGATTGACTGACAGACAGACTGACACATGACAGCTGTCAACTTGTGAGCGGACATTCTCGTTCGCAACGTTGACAGTGTTGCCATGTAAATTACGTTTTATTCTTGTTTGTTTTTTTTTTCACTTTAATTGTGCTTGTTTTTTTTTTCTCTTTCTTTGTATCTTTTTTTTTCTCTATAATGTGTACGTTGGCTGGCAGGTGGTGCAGAGATTTGCACTGCTACAATTATTTTTATTTCCTCCTTCTTATATTATTTTTGTTAAGTAGTTTTTTTTTATTTTTTTATTCTAGTATATATATATATATATATTTTTTTTTTTTTTACGCTTCTCCCATGCAACGTGATGATGATAATTCATTTGTATCTGCTGGTAGCTCTTGCTCTTCCCCGAACGACAGCTTCTGCTCGGCAACAGGAACTCTGGGTGATTTTGTTCGGCAGACGTTTGATTTGTCGCTTGACAAACATCTGTTCAACGTCTGTCACTTAAACGCTCAGAGTATTCCTAGCCACCACAGTGAACTACAGGAAGCTTTCAGTAATAGCAACGTTCATGCCGTCCTGATTTCGGAGTCTTGGCTCAAACCTCACCTCTCTTCTTCTTCTTACCCTCTTCCTGGATTCACCCTCATTCGCAACGATCGTATTGACAGGAGGGGGGGTGGTGTCGCAATCTACGTTAGATGCGACCTTCCGTACAGAATCGTAAATTCTTCTTGTCCCAACTACTCTGCTTCCGCTGAATATCTGTTTCTTGAGGTTCGAGTCAAAGGAGCCAAAGTCCTTCTTGGCGTTGTGTACTGCCCACCGTCCATTGACTACTTCTCCAGCATCGATTCGGTGCTGGAATCTTTAGGGTCTAAATATTCCCACACCATCATCATGGGCGACTTCAACACTGATCTCCTTTCCCACGGTTCGCCTCGTTCCCGCAAGCTGCTCGAAATCATTAAGTCCGCCGGTCTCCATATATTACCTGTGCAAGCCACTCATCATAACACGCAAGGCGAAGACACCTGGCTGGATTTAATGCTCACCGCTACTCCCTCCTTTGTCTCAGCCTTTGGCCAATACCCTGCTCCAGGTTTCTCCCACCACGACCTCATTTTCGCCTCCTACATCCTAAAGCTTCCTAAATCCTCCCCTAAGGTTCTGTATAGGCGTTGTTTCGGGCGGATGGACGTTGACAATTTACGTCTTGATGCAGCAAGGATAAACTGGGACCGACTAAAAGCTGCACCAACGATCGATGAGAAGGTTGCGCTTTTTAACGACGCTGTTATCGGTTTATACGACACACATGCACCTGTGAAAAAGGTGAAGCTTAAACGTCCACCCGCTCCCTGGATGACCAGAGGAGTTCGTATGGCTATGAGGCGTAGGAATAGGGCATTTATTATATTTAAGAAAGACCGTTGTGACGAACACTGGGTCCGGTTTAAGGTTGCAAGGAATCGGTGCAATCAGATGATACGTAATGCCAAACGCCAGCACATTCTCAATAATCTCTCTTCTTCTTCCCCAGCTGATATCTGGAGGTTCCTTGGAACGCTGGGTATTGGCAAACGGCAGGGCAACAACTCACAGTGCACAGTTGGTTTGGATGACCTTAATCAACATTTCTCCACCTCTTTACCACTGGATCACCAAACCAAGTGCGAGACTGTTCGTATGCTAAACAAATTGCCACGACCCAATCTTCATCCCTTCACCTTTTCCCAAGTGACTTCGGAAGATATTCATAAGATAATCCTGTCAATTAAATCCAATGCGGTAGGCGCTGATAACGTCAGTCGACGCATGATCGTCGCCGTATTGGATTTTCTTCTCCCCGCCATTTCCCACATTATAAATTTTTCACTTGAATCTTGCTCCTTCCCATCCCAGTGGCGTAAAGCTCATGTTATCCCTCTACCCAAAAACTCTAACCCTACACTTCCTATTAACTTTCGGCCCATTTCTATTCTCCCATTCCTATCCAAAGTGCTGGAGGCCTGTGTACACAAGCAATTATTACAATTTGTACTCACAAATAATCTGCTCAATCCGATGCAATCGGGATTCAGACCAGGTCACAGCACTACAACTGCACTCCTCAAAGTGACTGGCGATATAAGGGCGGGCATGGAGGACACTAAGGTCACAGTGATGGCTTTGGTAGATTTCTCGAACGCCTTCAATACCGTCAGTCACGATATTCTCCTCTCCATCCTTTCCCATCTTAACATGTCTTCCGGAGTTCTAGATTGGTTTTCAAGTTATCTTCAAGGACGCCGGCAGTCGGTTCGTGTCGGTGAATCATCATCGATCTGGTGTGAACTCGACTCTGGCGTTCCTCAAGGCGGCATCCTCTCCCCTCTTTTATTTTCTTTTTTTATTAACCATGTAACTTACAACCTTCAGTGTTCGTATCATCTGTATGCCGACGACTTGCAGCTTTACTCACAAGGAACCGTGGACTCAATATCCACGACGATTGACTCGGTTAATACTGACCTTGATCACATCAGGAACTGGTCAGAGAGGTTTGGCCTGGTTGTTAATCCTGCCAAGTGCCAAGCCATTGTGGTAGGCAGTCCTAGGAGTATTAGCCGGTTAAAGGATGTGCAAATGCCTCCAATCTTGTTTAATGGCACCACAATACATGTATCTTCCCATGTTAAAAACCTTGGCCTCTACATCGATTCCACTCTTAGCTGGAGAGACCAAGTGGCAAATGTTTGTCGTAGGGTTACCTGTACTTTGCGAGCCCTATATCGCCTTAAGAACTTTCTGCCATCCAGGACAAAAACAATGCTTGTACAAACCTTGATTATCCCTTTAATCGACTATGGTGATGTGTGTTACTTTGACCTGAATGCAGATCTCCTCAATAAACTTGACAGGCTTCTTAACAATTGCATTCGATTTATCTTTAACCTTCGAAAGTATGATCATGTCTCTTCCTATCGCTCCCAACTCAGGTGGCTGCCAATCCGTGAGCGCCGTAATTTACGGGCTCTTACAACACTTTTCTCCCTTCTCGGCTCCCCCACCCCCCCAGCCTACCTGACTCCCCACTTTCAATACTTGTGCGATAACCACAATCGCCATCTCCGCTCTTCAAACAATCTTCTTCTTCTTTGCCCCTCCCACACCTCTGGTTTTGTTAACTCCTCCTTCCCTGTTCAGTCTATTCTATTATGGAATGCACTCCCCTTCGAAATCAGGGCGTCCACTAACCGTCTGGCATTCAAGGCCAAAGTTCGGGATCTCTTGCTGAACAAAGTCGCAGAATCATCACTTTTATCATAGTTTATTGGTATATATTTATGGTATTTATATAGGTTTCTATTATTTTACATGTTTTATAATTTGTAATACCTAATAATAATATGTATTATAACGTATTTATTTATGTACCTAGTATTATATTTTGTATGTATGTAGCTATGTGTATTTATCAATATTTATGTATTTTTGTATACTTCTTTCCATTTTAATCTTTCTTAACTATTTGTTTATTTTGCTCAACTCACTCCTTCACTTCTATTATACACCTACTTCTTCTTATCTCTGCATCACCCGTAGGTTGACTGGTAGAGAATGCCATTGGCATTAAGTCCGCCATTATACATTTTGTATATGAAGTTAATAAATAAATAAATAAAATAAATAACACTCACTGCATCCATTTCACTGTAATAATAAGTCAGGGCTGTCGGTTAAATTATAATACGTCTAATTACTAATAGTTCTAGGTACACCAATAAACAACCGTCCGATGTGCGGTAAAAGGGCACGCGCGTGCGCGCAATGTGACTCCTTGAGATGCTTCCAGGCGACTATCGGCACCTTTTGTATTAGTTTCAAATATTACTTGCGGGGGAGAGGGTGTCAAAGAGAGGCCGCAAGCCAGTAACGGTTTGACAACGTCGCGAAAGAACTGCATCAAGAAAATTACCGACCGTCGTAAATAATACTAAGATGCTAATTTGACGTAAGTTTTCATTTTTTTTTTTTGTAAATGTGTGAGTACATATAATTAATAATTGGAGGCTATATTTTAAAACCTAGACAATTTGCATAAACGCCAATACGCATCTAGTGCATTCCCAACTAGCACACAAGCGCTATAACAAGCTGCACAATGGCCGGTTAAAGGATTTTTATAACGCCTTTGGCTCCTTTAGTAAGAAGTATAGTGGTTCTATAAGCGGCTACAAGTCTCTTGTAGCGTCAAATAGGCCCATACTGTCCAGCTTATAGCTCGACATTGGATCTACAGTGGTCGTAAATAGTAATTATAATAGTACGTAGTATAGTAGTTATACAGGAGCGCTAAAATAAGATGAAGGTGGTATAATCGCGCTACAAGAGCTTTTTCGAAGCCACGAGACGACGTATGACGGTAATAAATGCTAACGCTCTAAATTAGTAATATGGTCGGTTTATTATGGTGTAAACTAAATATATTTTATTAAAATGAATCATCACTGACAAATGAGGAGACATTTATTTTTACGGATTGGATTATTAAAATAACAAGAAGTCTATCGCTGTTATTTCTTCGTGTACGTGATATGAAAGTGCGAGTTCCAGTTTGCTGTCAATATATATGTATATTATCGTCAATATTTTCATGCGCCCTCAAAATATTCAGTTTTAAATGCAAAAATTATATAGATATGTGGATTTGAAAATTGTATTTTGAACATAAATAAGACTTTGAGGGTTACAGATAGTTTAATTAGGGTTATAGGTAATAAAAATGATTTTAATTATGTTATCTTTACCAGGCTATAGATTTATATGATCTTCAAAAGATCGTAATAACCTCAAAAAATATGTTTACCAAATGCTATAATGGCGTCTCGATCAAGCAACTCTCAGAGTTGGTTACATCTGCTCTAGCGGCTTAAGCTGTACAAAGGCTTCTAGTGTTTGCTGTTGTAGACTTCAAGGTTTTGCACTAGTGGCATAGGAGTGCTTCAATATAACTGTTTTGGTCGCACACCAGCGTTTTACTCGTACTTTAAGGGGTCAGTCGTTGAATATTAAAATAGTTTGATAGTCAATTTATAGTATGATTCTTTGAAAACAGTTGACAGACTGAACCACCACTGCACCTATGTAAATATTATTGTGATAATAATTTTAAGCTTTAGTATAAAGGTATATATTACTCGGTTATAGATGAATAGTTATAAGAGCGTTAGTTCATGCCATTAAAGCGCTTTAGGTGCTTTAACATAATTCTGTAATCCCCATGGCTGTAAAAATGTTTCGAATGATACCTTATACATCTATTTGCCGTACAGAAGCCATATAAATATCTGATATAACGCTTAAGGCGCTATTAAAGACCTACGCAACACTTTTATAGATAGTAATACACTAGCCCTAAAAAAATCTGTTATAGAACCTAAGGCATTACAAAAAGCTTATTTACGCTCTTGAGCGCTATAAACGCAACGCAAAACTCCGTTTAAACTCCTTTATCTCCTAAAGTCCCCTTATACAGTTAACGGTGTTATAGAAGATTCCATTAACTCAATTATACTTCCCTAGGCTGTCTAGCGATGCAATTACATGCTCATATACCACTATAAGTCATTAGTTTCCTACTAAACGGCTACTGTCCCGCCTATCTGTTAAAGGGTTTTTTAAATAGCTAGTATACAACTTATAGAAAATTGTACAGCATTTGAACGACTCTTATGCAACTATCAGGCTGTATAACGACTGTATAAGCAGCTTGTGTGCTAGTTGGGTTATAAGTAGGTATATTCATCGACCCTTATTTCAAGATAACTTTTTTAGATATTTGAAATGACTTGAATTTCAAATATTTTTCTTAAAAGAATTTGCAGAAAACCTTTTTTTGCTACATACAAAGTAAGTTCTGTACTAAGATTTATTACTATTATTATTACCACCACTACAACCCGCTGCGAGCAACTACTCTATTATGCAAAGGAAGTTCTACCTTCACAACATGTACTTTTGACTACGTATCAGATAACAATTTATCTAATTAAATTATTTAAGAAAAAAAATATTAACTGAAATCAATTATTTTTCCAATGTATAAAAATATTATAAAATCCTAGTGATAATAAATAAAAAGATGTCGTTGTAACGTACTCGTAACTATCAATTCCTTGATCATGTTTTATTGCATTTGTTTTGTTCATATGCATTTTTTCTGTAAACTGTACATTCAACCAGCTAAAACCGGTTAGTTTACGCGCGCAGACGCACCATATTGCACTCCCGCGACAAGTGTGCGTGTAACTGTTCTATATCCAAGGTAGAATTGAGCTTCGCTTCGGGTCACCTAGCAAGATCTTTAGATCTTTGCTATAGTTAACCCAGTCCGTGTGTTTGGGATTCCTTCTGATCGTAGTTGTATCTACTCGAGTCGTCCCATAGTTAAAGCATATATATATCTATGATCTGAAAGCGAGATTTCATTTGATACATGCCAGTTAGCGATATGATTGCTAGCAGTGTTAGTGGCTAGGGTTATATCTATTACCTCACCTCTCCGCGCATTGACGAAGGTAGGGCTGTTTCCTCGGTTGAGTAATTGTAAAGGAGAACTTACCAGATATTCCAGTACTTTTTCTCCCCTTCTATTGGTGTCCGAGCTGCCCCAGATCACGTGGTGAGCATTTGCATCGCATCCAATAATGATGTCCATCTTGTGCTGGATGCTGTGGTTGACCAGACCTTCAAGTTGTGTTGGCATCGGGTTAGGTTCCTCATAGGGAAGGTAGACAGCGGCAGAGATGATGGTCTTGCTGCTATCTTTTCCCCCTGTGTTGATCTTGACTGCCGTCAGATCCCTGTAGCAGAAGTCGTGCAGAGGCCATGCATTTACGCCATTCCTGGTGTATATGCACGTTCTCACACCGTTATTAATGTTTCTGGAGTTCCATCTTGTTCCTCCGGTGTCGTCTAATCCTTTGATTTCCCCTTTATATATGTAGGGTTCTTGTATCAGAGCAATGTCGAATTTGCCTCCTTTTAGGGCTCGTGCCAGAAGGGCCGTAACCGCCTTGTTGTGCTGTAGGTTAATTTGGACGTACCTTATACCCTCCATGTTGATGGTTGATTGGGGGCTCATTTGGTGGTGGAGGTGGGGGGGGGGCAACTATGGGTCGCCGCCCGCCACGCTGTCGGGAGACGGCTCTCGTTGCTCCTCCCCTGACGTACTGGCCACCAGGGAGCAGCAGCACCATCTTCCAGCAGCCTAAATATGCTGAAGTCTATGCCGGTGGGTAGCCTGTAGTCCCGGGCTTTGATGAACTCGGCCGAGTCCTTGTCCATCATGACGATTCTGCGCACCGTGAACTCGTCATTCTGGGTGTCGATGACTCGCCACTCCTGTGTTTTCAGGCCCGGGTTCATCTTATCCACCAGCATCAGCACACGCCTGTTGTCCTTTTCGGACGCGGCGCGCGACTTCCAGGCCATTTTGACCGGCTTCGGTAGGTCTTTGGCTGCCACAACTTTAATTATTTTGTCTTCACCTACCTTTGAGCCGGTGAGCTCCTTCAGCCATCTCGCTGAGGTCTCATCGGCGCAGGTGAAGAACAGTGCCCCGGACACAATGTTGCCCATGTTGACGAGGGGCGGCGGACCTGTCATTGCCATCAGCCGGTCGAACATCAGGTTCTGCACTTGGTGTCCTTCCTTGATGGTCATCTTCCTTGCAGGATACCCTTCAAGGATGACTGCCATCCTGAGGCTGGCCGCAACGACGTCCCGGTAAGAGCCCTGGGTTTTAGGCTTCTTGGCCTCCCGGGCTTGCTCTTGTGACCCGTCGCTTACCTCCCTTGCGCGTTTGGTCGGTGCATCGTTGTTGCTCTGGAGCGCCTGCAGCTTCCTCAGCCGATCATTACGCCTTTGTGCTGATGCGCTGGGACCCTCCTGCGTGCCTCTGGGTTTGGTATTGGGGTCAGAGGTCGGTGGCCCACGGGGGCCCCTAGAGGCCACCCCGGTCCTTCCGCTCTGGAATCTCCCGCCATTGCTCCCTGGGGCACTTTCGTACGCCGGAGGTTGGGTCGCCTTGTCGACACCGTTCGGGCTTGTTGTGGCCCGTTCGGTTTGCCTTTCGGGTTTCCCCTCCGCTTTTGACCCAACTTTAGTGTTGGCTTTGGCTCCAGTTTGTCGTGGCAGCCCACAGGTTCTCTTGCGAGACACCTCGGTCCAGCTACACGAGTCGCTGTCGCCTCCGCTGACGCCCTCAGTTGGCTTTGCGCTTAGCGCATTAGGTGCTTTCGCACTGGATTGAGTTTGGTTATTTTGATTATCCATACCTTTATTTGATTTTTGATTCGTCAGTCCGGCTCCTCACCCTCCTCGGAGCCCTCATGTGGGGATGCTTTATAGCACCAAGGTTACCGGACTGATATAGCTCCCCGAAGTGCGTCGCCGACGAGACTAAACGGTGCAAAAACAACTCACCTGTCACCACAACCTGCGAGAGGTTCTGCTCCGCCGTCTGCCGACTCCATCACTCCAGGAAACTCGCCAGCAACCGTCTGACCGGATGCTTCAGCCGCTTGATCGCAGGTGGCTAGCCCTTGACCGCCCGTGTCGGAGGAAATCCAGACCAAAGAGGCGTGTTGCCTCCTGCCAGCCGCAGCTGACATTCAGCTCAACCCCCAGGATTCCTTCATCCACTCCTTACGGGTTCCCGCGCACGGCACAAACACGCAGTAGGTCAATTCTGTCCACCATCTTGTCTGTATGATGATGAACTCGCAAAGGTGTGACCTCAGCATCCTTGCGATAGGCGCCCAGTAGTTTCGGTTATATCCATTTCTGAGGGAAGTGGACCAATAACAGGGCAAGCAACCACGGGAAGGATAACTACTGGACTTGCCTTAGGGATCTTCACGACTGTTGCGCTCTCCCACTCGCTCTCACAGCGCTTCTGATGGAGGCACTATGAGGGGTTTGTACTTATGCTACCATGCGTCTGTGCAGGCCAGCGTATGAAAAGCAAGCGAGAAGCATGTCGTGATTATTCAAACTGCAAAAGCATATGCACATCCCCGCCCCAAACAGAACAAATAGTACCTAAGTAAAAAATAAGTAAATAGGTACCTAACTATTTTGAGTAAATAATAATAATAATAATAAATATCATTGGACAACTCACACACGGTCATTTGATTCCAAACTAAGCAGAGCTTGTACTATGGTAACCAAATAACTGATAAACATACTTATATACTTCTAAATACATACTTATATAGATAAATTGACATCCAGGCTCAGAACAAATACTCGTGCTCATCACACAAAGATTTGTCCTGGGTGGGATTCGAACCCACCACACGCGGCGCTACGGGTGTTGCGGCGAGGTGACCGCTTAAACCACTGCGCCAATATACAATATACGCGTATATACAGGGTCATTTACACCCTGTATATACAGGGTGTAAATGACAGCTAACCGAAAACTTTACTGGTAAGTTTGTGACACTGTATGCGCGAAATTTACTCCAACGATATTTCTCGGAGATGATTGGTTCCCGAGTTAGTCATTTTTGAGCGTTCAATGTATAGTGAACAACGCGATGTATCTCCGCGCATGCCTACGAGATTTCTGGCGGCGCGGCGGCGCGCTGAGCGACGACATGTCGCGACGCGTCGTAGGTACGTACGCGTACCACCACGTCTATGCGCTCACTAGTGTGCAACGCTATCATTAGATAACAATCTTATGTATCGTTTATGGTATCGTAAGTAGGCCCGTATGTTACAATAGCTCATAGTAAAATTGTAAGTAGGTAGGTACCTACTTGGCTTACGTGTAGGGTTGCCATCTCAAAAATTTGGAAAACCGGACAAGACGCGTGAAAACCCCGGATTTTAGAGTCCGAAAGCCGGACATGTTAACAAGAAGAGCAACCGCGACGGGAGGAGTGGGGGAACGATGAATATACCTACTTGGTTCGTTGGTTGATCGTGGTGTGCGAGCATAGTGCGTGCCTCGCGGGCGGCCCAATTTTTTTATATTTATTGATTTTTAAAACCCGGTCTACAAATGGAACCTTCCCCGGACGCTCCCCGGATGCCCTCTAAACTAGGACAAATCCGGGGAAACCCGGACGGATGGCAACCCTACTTACGTGAAATCAAACAATAATAGCAAA
Organism: Anticarsia gemmatalis; assembly: GCF_050436995.1. Taxonomy (NCBI): domain Eukaryota; kingdom Metazoa; phylum Arthropoda; class Insecta; order Lepidoptera; family Erebidae; genus Anticarsia; species Anticarsia gemmatalis. Next base: position 11,575,944 of record NC_134775.1, read on the forward strand.
ATGTAACCAATAATAAGAAAGTGCTAAAACTATTGTTATTATAAACTAATAAATATTTAAAGACAAAACCTGAAATGTGCCTACGCCACGCCCGCCACCACAACGATGCACACTAGTGAGTGCGACGCTGTGTGCGTAATCGTGTCTGTGTAGCGCGCGTAGGTACTTGCGGCGTGACGTCGACCGTCGCGACCGGCCGCCCGTGCGGTGTCGTTGGCCGCGCGCGAACAGCTGATAGCGAATTTATACGTTGTTTTATTCCATTGCTGTTTTTTGTGAAAAACAGTAATTTGAGGGGTTTTTTTCATATTCATGTTGCATTGTGTAGTATTAACGAAATAATACCAAAAAAAATAAAAAAAACGCCTAAAAAATCGGAAAAATCAAGAAAAAAGCGATGATAATTTTCAACGCCATAAGCACCAGAATCTTTTTATTTTTAAAATTTATTTATTTTAAAAAGACAACTCCCGCACTAAGAATTGCTCTTGTGTCGCGGGGACTTTTACAAACATACAAACAACGGACACAAAGCACAACCAGACCCGAAACAATTATTTGTGGATCGCACAAATAATTGTCCCGTGTGGGAATCGAACCCACGACCTCCCGTTGCAGTGGTATCGGCGTGGCGACCTAAACCACTGCGCCACAGAGGCAGTCATTCATCATGTCTAGAATCATTTTTTTTCATTTTCGGTAGACCGTCTGTTACACCCTGTATATACAGGGTGTAAATGACAGCTAACCGAAAACTTTACTGGTAAGTTTGTGACACTGTATGCGCGAAATTTACTCCAACGATATTTCTCGGAGATGATTGGTTCCCGAGTTAGTCATTTTTGAGCGTTCAATGTATAGTGAACAACGCGATGTATCTCCGCGCATGCCTACGAGATTTCTGGCGGCGGCGGCGCGCTGAGCGACGACATGTCGCGACGCGTCGTAGGTACGTACGCGTACCACCACGTCTATGCGCTCACTAGTGTGCAACGCTATCATTAGATAACAATCTTATGTATCGTTTATGGTATCGTAAGTAGGCCCGTATGTTACAATAGCTCATAGTAAAATTGTAAGTAGGTAGGTACCTACTTGGCTTACGTGTAGGGTTGCCATCTCAAAAATTTGGAAAACCGGACAAGACGCGTGAAAACCCCGGATTTTAGAGTCCGAAAGCCGGACATGTTAACAAGAAGAGCAACCGCGACGGGAGGAGTGGGGGAACGATGAATATACCTACTTGGTTCGTCGGTTGATCGTGGTGTGCGAGCATAGTGCGTGCCTCGCGGGCGGCCCAATTTTTTTTATTTATTGATTTTTAAAACCCGGTCTACAAATGGAACCTTCCCCGGACGCTCCCCGGATGCCCTCTAAACTAGGACAAATCCGGGGAAACCCGGACGGATGGCAACCCTACTTACGTGAAATCAAACAATAATAGCAAAATGTAACCAATAATAAGAAAGTGCTAAAACAAATTGTTATCAATGTCTATCAACACGCAATTACCTGGTGTATGGCGAGAGTTTGGGTACCTTTGGATCCGGACGTACAGGTGCAGAGCACGCCGTGCACTTCCACGTGCTTCACCATACATAACACGTCAACATTTCTTCCTATTTACGAACACAACTGCACTTCGAAAACAATAACAACAAAAATAATAACAATAAAAACACTAACAACTCAAAACCGGAACAATAACAAGTAATAATAAACAACAGTTCACACAAGACACGACGAATAGGACACAACGAACGACACCGGTGAAGAGCTTCCGTCTTCCGCGAGCGAATTGCTCGAACTATCAATCAAAGAGAGCCGCCGACGCCTCTCCGCTCACTCGCGCCGCCCCTTGCCCGCGCCACCCGTTCCCTCCGCGCCGTTCGCGCGCGCGCCGCCGATTTGGTGACGAGCGACGAGTTAGGATCCCAGCGAGAGATTAGATTCAATAAAATATTAATGTGTCATTACTATTTTTACTTGTCACAGTTGTTACTCGTTGCATAGTAGTTTTATTCAAATCTATACTAATATTATCTATACTTATCTATACTAATAATACTAATATACTAATTACTATTACTAATAATATAATATATAATATTTATTTTTTAATATTATAAAGCTGAAGAGTTTGTTTGTTTGTTTGTTTGTTTGAACGCGCTAATCTCAGGAACTACTGGTCCGATTTGAAAAAATCTTTCAGTGTTAGATAGTCCATTTATCGAGGAAGGTTATAGGCTATATAATAATATCATCACGCTACTACCAATAGGAGCAGAGTACGGGTGAATAATGTTACAAAACGGGGAAAATTTTGACCCATTCTCTCTTATGTGACGCGAGCGAAGTTGCGCGGGTCAGCTAGTACCAAATAACATTACAAACATTATTGATGTAAGTTTAAAATACTTTGATATTTATAACATAAAATCAGATTAAAGTAAATAAAATAAACACGAAACGTTTATTGAATTAAACCATAAAAAATGTAGGTACATAACTATGATAACAATCAATATCCATTAATATTTTTATCAGAGAAACTAACTTACCATAATTCATAATCCCCGGAGAATTACTTAGCATCCATTTTGTCGCATCCCATGGCCGCCGCCGGCGCGGTGTCGTTGGCCGCGCGCGAACAGCTGATAGCGAATTTATTCTTTTTTTTTTTTGTTAATAATAATAATAACATTTATTTAAAAACAGTATTACAATTAGCTAGTACATAAGCTTCTTAATATCTAGTAGGAATCTATAAATTGTAATTTTCACATTTTTTTATCTCTGACACCCAACCTAAGATTTAACTTGTAGCGTGGGTGTCAGGTCTCTCTTAGAATACACAATTATGTAGGATATTTCGGAGCATATGACACAAATTGAGGACTTTATTAGTACCTTATTTTATTTAACAGGCTTTTATAAAAGAAAAATCTAAACACAGAATATAAATCACCTCTTGTGTGTGTGTATGTGTGTGAGTATATGAGTGTGTGTGAGTGTATGTTTGTGTGTATGTGTGTGCTTGTGTATGTGTGCGCATGTGTGCTGTGTGTTAGTATCATTTTTTTTTCCACATCATAAGTCAAATGACAGTAATTTTTCTACCTCTTCATAATTATGAGTCATTATCCATTTGCTTACAATTTTTTTACATTTGTATTTATTTAGAGAATAAATGTTACAGTGCATATTGATTGTATTATAAATACGACCACTAAGAACATGAAAATGACGTTCTGCTAATTTAGTTTTATGCTTTTCTGCAAGACACACCTTAGCAGGTCTGCGTTTTTGCTGGCTGTCAGGCTTATAGCGAATAAACACATGTTTACGGAGAGTAGTGTTTAGTACAAAGAGCTGTCTCACGGTCATTAGTTGACATTCTTTGTAAAGTTCTGATGTGCTATACCTATATTCACGTTGTTTTAATCCATTGCTGTTTTTTTGTGAAAAACAGTAATATGTCATAGTATGAATGACGTATGTTTTTTCATATTCATGTTGCATTGTGCAGTATTAACGAAATAATACTAAAAAAAAAATAAAAAATCGGAAAAATCAAGAAAAAAGCGATGAAAATTTTCAACGCCATAAGCACCAGAATCGTGTCTTAAATCATTTTTTTTCGTTTTCGGTAGACCGTCTGTTACACCCTGTATACATTTTCTTTTTGTTATATTATGTATAGCGATGGTGATGCCTCTTTCGCATCAGCTGATGACTTTACCTCTTCACCAAACGAGAGCTTTTGTTCCACAAGGGGCACACTCGGTGATTTTGTACGCCAAACTTTTGAAAGCTCAAAATAAAAATCTTTTTGATGTCTGTCACTTAAATACACAAAGCGTTCCGAGCCATTACACTGAATTACAAGAAGCATTTGCTGATGCTGACATTCATGCCATCCTGATTTCAGAGACTTGGCTCAAACCTCACTTATCTTCTTCTTCCTACTCTCTCTCTGGTTTCTCTCTAATCCGTAACGACCGCATAGATAAGAGAGGTATTGGCGTCGCTTTCTATCTTAGAAGTGACTTACCCTTCCACATTCTTACTTCTTCTCCCAATTACTCTGCATCTGCCGAATTCTCGAGGTTTGTGTCGAAGGAGCCAAAGTCCTTCTCGGCGTTGTATATTGTCCCCCTTCCATCGACTATTTCTACAACATCGAGTCGGTGCTGGAATCTACGGGGTCTAGTTACTCACATCAAATCATCATGGGCGATTTCAACACCGATCTCCTTCGCTTTCGATTCGCCTTCGATCGCCGCGCGCGGCCAACGACACCGCGCCGGCGGCGGCCATGGGATGCGACAAAATGGATGCTAAGTAATTCTCCGGGGATTATGAATTATGGTAAATTAATATTATAATGTAACGGGTCTTAATCGCGATTGAAAATAAAGGTTAGAATACCTTATATGTTCACCCGACGTTTCGATCGCATTACAACGACCGTAGTCACGAGCTGACTGTCAGCTAGTAGTTTCTGAGATTAGCGCGTTCAAACAAACAAACAAACAAACTCTTCAGCTTTATAATCTATACTAATCTATACTTAATATTATAAAGCTAAAGAGTTTGTTTGTTTGTTTGTTTGTTTGTTTGTTTGAACGCGCTAATCTCAGGAACTACTGGTCCGATTTGAAAAAATCTTTCAGTGTTAGATAGCCCATTTATCGAGGAAGGTTATAGGATATATCGACGGTCCCTACGTACATTCCCTCAAGTGGTACTTACGGGATTTGCCTTTTTTGTTTCCGTGACCTTCCGGTTGTCATATACTTTCGATTGATCAAAGAAAAATTAGTAAAAATGCTTTAATTCTACCCTAAATCAACACTCGACAAACCCCAGAACTACAACACTTCCAATGTAAAATGTCACTAGTGAGAGTTAAGACATTTAATTTTTACATTGGCAAGTCAACAACACCCCCGCGCGCCTCCCCCGTAACTCCCACATGCGGGCTTGTTGCGCTCGCGCAAAAAAGAAAATGAAAAATGTAAAAGATAAAGGTAAAGCCATCAAAATATCGTCAGGTAAGTTGAAATAAAATGAATATATTTTAACGTTTTTATTTTATTTTCTCATAAAAGACAACAAATAAAGACTTCGTGCAAAATTTCATAGCTCTGCGATTGATAGAACTTGAGATACAAGTGTTTGAAACTTCAAACCGCTCTCCTGTAAAATTTGCGTTTTCCAATTAGGTTATTGTACGTAGGGACCGTCGATATATCATCACGCTACTACCAATAGGAGCAGAGTACGGGTGAAAAATGTTACAAAACGGAGAAAATTTTGACCCATTCTCTCTTATGTGACGCAAGCGAAGTTGCGCGGGTCAGCTAGTACCAAATAACATTACAAACATTATTGATGTAAGTTTAAAATACTTTGATATTTATAACATAAAATCAGATTAAAGTAAATAAAATAAACACGAAACGTTTATTGAATTAAACCATAAAAAATGTAGGTACATAACTATGATAACAATCAATATCCATTAATATTTTTATCAGAGAAACTAACTTACCATAATTCATAATCCCCGGAGAATTACTTAGCATCCATTTTGTCGCATCCCATGGCCGCCGCCGGCGCGGTGTCGTTGGCCGCGCGCGGCGATCGAAGGCGAATCGAAAGCGAAGGAGATCGGTGTTGAAATCGCCCATGATGATTTGATGTGAGTAACTAGACCCCGTAGATTCCAGCACCGACTCGATGTTGTAGAAATAGTCGATGGAAGGGGGACAATATAGGTACAACGCCGAGAAGGACTTTGGCTCCTTCGACACAAACCTCGAGAATTCGGCAGATGCAGAGTAATTGGGAGAAGAAGTAAGAATGTGGAAGGGTAAGTCACTTCTAAGATAGAAAGCGACGCCAATACCTCTCTTATCTATGCGGTCGTTACGGATTAGAGAGAAACCAGAGAGAGAGTAGGAAGAAGAAGATAAGTGAGGTTTGAGCCAAGTCTCTGAAATCAGGATGGCATGAATGTCAGCATCAGCAAATGCTTCTTGTAATTCAGTGTAATGGCTCGGAACGCTTTGTGTATTTAAGTGACAGACATCAAAAAGATTTTTATTTTGAGCTTTCAAAAGTTTGGCGTACAAAATCACCGAGTGTGCCCCTTGTGGAACAAAAGCTCTCGTTTGGTGAAGAGGTAAAGTCATCAGCTGATGCGAAAGAGGCATCACCATCGCTATACATAATATAACAAAAAGAAAATGTATACAGGGTGTAACAGACGGTCTACCGAAAACGAAAAAAAATGATTTAAGACACGATTCTGGTGCTTATGGCGTTGAAAATTTTCATCGCTTTTTTCTTGATTTTTCCGATTTTTTATTTTTTTTTTAGTATTATTTCGTTAATACTGCACAATGCAACATGAATATGAAAAAACATACGTCATTCATACTATGACATATTACTGTTTTTCACAAAAAAACAGCAATGGATTAAAACAACGTGAATATAGGTATAGCACATCAGAACTTTACAAAGAATGTCAACTAATGACCGTGAGACAGCTCTTTGTACTAAACACTACTCTCCGTAAACATGTGTTTATTCGCTATAAGCCTGACAGCCAGCAAAAACGCAGACCTGCTAAGGTGTGTCTTGCAGAAAAGCATAAAACTAAATTAGCAGAACGTCATTTTCATGTTCTTAGTGGTCGTATTTATAATACAATCAATATGCACTGTAACATTTATTCTCTAAATAAATACAAATGTAAAAAAATTGTAAGCAAAAGGATAATGACTCATAATTATGAAGAGGTAGAAAAATTACTGTCATTTGACTTATGATGTGGAAAAAAAAATGATACTAACACACAGCACACATGCGCACACATACACAAGCACACACATACACACAAACATACACTCACACACACTCATATACTCACACACATACACACACACAAGAGGTGATTTATATTCTGTGTTTAGATTTTTCTTTTATAAAAGCCTGTTAAATAAAATAAGGTACTAATAAAGTCCTCAATTTGTGTCATATGCTCCGAAATATCCTACATAATTGTGTATTCTAAGAGAGACCTGACACCCACGCTACAAGTTAAATCTTAGGTTGGGTGTCAGAGATAAAAAAATGTGAAAATTACAATTTATAGATTCCTACTAGATATTAAGAAGCTTATGTACTAGCTAATTGTAATACTGTTTTTAAATAAATGTTATTATTATTATTAACAAAAAAAAAAAAAGAATAAATTCGCTATCAGCTGTTCGCGCGCGGCCAACGACACCGCGCCGGCGGCGGCCATGGGATGCGACAAAATGGATGCTAAGTAATTCTCCGGGGATTATGAATTATGGTAAGTTAGTTTCTCTGATAAAAATATTAATGGATATTGATTGTTATCATAGTTATGTACCTACATTTTTTATGGTTTAATTCAATAAACGTTTCGTGTTTATTTTATTTACTTTAATCTGATTTTATGTTATAAATATCAAAGTATTTTAAACTTACATCAATAATGTTTGTAATGTTATTTGGTACTAGCTGACCCGCGCAACTTCGCTCGCGTCACATAAGAGAGAATGGGTCAAAATTTTCCCCGTTTTGTAACATTATTCACCCGTACTCTGCTCCTATTGGTAGTAGCGTGATGATATTATTATATAGCCTATAACCTTCCTCGATAAATGGACTATCTAACACTGAAAGATTTTTTCAAATCGGACCAGTAGTTCCTGAGATTAGCGCGTTCAAACAAACAAACAAACAAACAAACTCTTCAGCTTTATAATATTAAAAAATAAATATTATATATTATATTATTAGTAATAGTAATTAGTATATTAGTATTATTAGTATAGATAAGTATAGATAATATTAGTATAGATTTGAATAAAACTACTATGCAACGAGTAACAACTGTGACAAGTAAAAATAGTAATGACACATTAATATTTTATTGAATCTAATCTCTCGCTGGGATCCTAACTCGTCGCTCGTCACCAAATCGGCGGCGCGCGCGCGAACGGCGCGGAGGGAACGGGTGGCGCGGGCAAGGGGCGGCGCGAGTGAGCGGAGAGGCGTCGGCGGCTCTCTTTGATTGATAGTTCGAGCAATTCGCTCGCGGAAGACGGAAGCTCTTCACCGGTGTCGTTCGTTGTGTCCTATTCGTCGTGTCTTGTGTGAACTGTTGTTTATTATTACTTGTTATTGTTCCGGTTTTGAGTTGTTAGTGTTTTTATTGTTATTATTTTTGTTGTTATTGTTTTCGAAGTGCAGTTGTGTTCGTAAATAGGAAGAAATGTTGACGTGTTATGTATGGTGAAGCACGTGGAAGTGCACGGCGTGCTCTGCACCTGTACGTCCGGATCCAAAGGTACCCAAACTCTCGCCATACACCAGGTAATTGCGTGTTGATAGACATTGATAACAATTTGTTTTAGCACTTTCTTATTATTGGTTACATTTTGCTATTATTGTTTGATTTCACGTAAGTAGGGTTGCCATCCGTCCGGGTTTCCCCGGATTTGTCCTAGTTTAGAGGGCATCCGGGGAGCGTCCGGGGAAGGTTCCATTTGTAGACCGGGTTTTAAAAATCAATAAATAAAAAAAATTGGGCCGCCCGCGAGGCACGCACTATGCTCGCACACCACGATCAACCGACGAACCAAGTAGGTATATTCATCGTTCCCCCACTCCTCCCGTCGCGGTTGCTCTTCTTGTTAACATGTCCGGCTTTCGGACTCTAAAATCCGGGGTTTTCACGCGTCTTGTCCGGTTTTCCAAATTTTTGAGATGGCAACCCTACACGTAAGCCAAGTAGGTACCTACCTACTTACAATTTTACTATGAGCTATTGTAACATACGGGCCTACTTACGATACCATAAACGATACATAAGATTGTTATCTAATGATAGCGTTGCACACTAGTGAGCGCATAGACGTGGTGGTACGCGTACGTACCTACGACGCGTCGCGACATGTCGTCGCTCAGCGCGCCGCCGCCGCCAGAAATCTCGTAGGCATGCGCGGAGATACATCGCGTTGTTCACTATACATTGAACGCTCAAAAATGACTAACTCGGGAACCAATCATCTCCGAGAAATATCGTTGGAGTAAATTTCGCGCATACAGTGTCACAAACTTACCAGTAAAGTTTTCGGTTAGCTGTCATTTACACCCTGTATATACAGGGTGTAACAGACGGTCTACCGAAAATGAAAAAAAATGATTCTAGACATGATGAATGACTGCCTCTGTGGCGCAGTGGTTTAGGTCGCCACGCCGATACCACTGTAACGGGAGGTCGTGGGTTCGATTCCCACACGGGACAATTATTTGTGCGATCCACAAATAATTGTTTCGGGTCTGGTTGTGCTTTGTGTCCGTTGTTTGTATGTTTGTAAAAGTCCCCGCGACACAAGAGCAATTCTTAGTGCGGGAGTTGTCTTTTTAAAATAAATAAATTTTAAAAATAAAAAGATTCTGGTGCTTATGGCGTTGAAAATTATCATCGCTTTTTTCTTGATTTTTCCGATTTTTTAGGCGTTTTTTTTATTTTTTTTGGTATTATTTCGTTAATACTACACAATGCAACATGAATATGAAAAAAACCCCTCAAATTACTGTTTTTCACAAAAAACAGCAATGGAATAAAACAACGTATAAATTCGCTATCAGCTGTTCGCGCGCGGCCAACGACACCGCACGGGCGGCCGGTCGCGACGGTCGACGTCACGCCGCAAGTACCTACGCGCGCTACACAGACACGATTACGCACACAGCGTCGCACTCACTAGTGTGCATCGTTGTGGTGGCGGGCGTGGCGTAGGCACATTTCAGGTTTTGTCTTTAAATATTTATTAGTTTATAATAACATTTTAATTGATACTATTCAAAACAAGGCAGTCTTTCGAATTTGCGTACTTCGGACTCAATGAAGTAAATACTTGAATCAATACTATGGATATAATTCGCCAAATAAGTATTAAACCACTGCACGTTTGGCGCAGTGGTTTAAGCGGTCACCTCGCCGCAACACCCGTAGCGCCGCGTGTGGTGGGTTCGAATCCCACCCAGGACAAATCTTTGTGTGATGAGCACGAGTATTTGTTCTGAGCCTGGATGTCAATTTATCTATATAAGTATGTATTTAGAAGTATATAAGTATGTTTATCAGTTATTTGGTTACCATAGTACAAGCTCTGCTTAGTTTGGAATCAAATGACCGTGTGTGAGTTGTCCAATGATATTTATTATTATTATTATTATTTACTCAAAATAGTTAGGTACCTATTTACTTATTTTTTACTTAGGTACTATTTGTTCTGTTTGGGGCGGGGATGTGCATATGCTTTTGCAGTTTGAATAATCACGACATGCTATATATATATATATATATATATATATATATATATATATATATACAGGGTGTAAATGACAGCTAACCGAAAACTTTACTGGTAAGTTTGTGACACTGTATGCGCGAAATTTACTCCAACGATATTTCTCGGAAATTATTGGTTCCCGAGTTAGTCATTTTTGAGCGTTCAATGTATAGTGAACAACGCGATGTATCTCCGCGCATGCCTACGAGATTTCTGGCGGCGCGGCGGCGGCGCGCTGAGCGACGACATGTCGCGACGCGTCGTAGGTACATACGCGTACCACCACGTCTATGCGCTCACTAGTATGCAACGCTATCATTAGATAACAATCTTATGTATCGTTTATGGTATCGTAAGTAGGCCCGTATGTTACAATAGCTCATAGTAAAATTGTAAATAGGTAGGTACCTACTTGGCTTACGTGAAATCAAACAATAATAGCAAAATGTAACCAATAATAAGGAAGTGCTAAAACAAATTGTTATCAATGTCTATCAACACGCAAATACCTGGTGTATGGCGAGAGTTTGAGTACCTTTGGATCCGGACGTACAGGTGCAGAGCACGCCGTGCACTTCCACGTGCTTCACCATACATAACACATCAACATTTCTTCCTATTTACGAACACAACTGCACTTCGAAAACAATAACAATAAAAATAATAACAATAAAAACACTAACAACTCAAAACCGGAACAATAACAAGTAATAATAAACAGCAGTTCACACACGACACGACGAATAGGACATAACGAACGACACCGGTGAAGAGCTTCCGTCTTCCGCGAGCGAATTGCTCGAACTATCGATCAAAGAGAGCCGCCGGCGCGGGCGCCTCTCCGCTCACTCGCGCCGCCCCTCGCCCGCGCCACCCGCTCCCTCCGCGCCGTCCGCGCGCGCGCCGCCGATTTGGTGACGAGCGACGAGTTAGGATCCCAGCGAGAGATTAGATTCAATAAAATATTGATGTGGCATTACTATTTTTACTTGTCACAGTTGTTACTGGTTGCATTGTAGTTTTATTCAAATACCAAATAACATAACAAACATTATTGATGTAAGTTTAAAATACTTTGATATTTATAACATAAAATCAGCTTAAAGTAAATAAAATAAACACGAAACGTTTATTTAATTAAACCATAAAAAATGAAGGTACATAACAATGATAACAATCAATATCCATTAATATTCTTATCAGAGAAACTAACTTATCATAATTCATAATCCCCGGAGAATTACTTAGCATCCATTTTGTCGCATCCCATCTATGTAACATCCACGCGTAGCGTCACGCGTCACTACGGCCATCTACTTTTCGAGTCACACCGCGCTTGTATGAAGTATGAATGAGCGTGTAAATATCGAATAGAATTTTGCAAGAACAAATGGAACAAAGCGACAATACATGTTAAATTGTTTATTAGAGATTTTTATAGCGCTAAAGAATATCAATAGGATTTTTTGTCGTTCTGTATGTATTTGTACGTGTAATAATAAGATATCACACATTTTAAATCTTATGAATTTACCTTTTATCGGAGAGCGGGATAATTATGTAATTTTCATTTTTAACATAGAACAAATACTAAGTAACGCTGCATACTAGTGAGTGTGAGGTTGACAGCTGTGTGTGTAATCGTGTCTGTGTGGCGCGCGTAGGTAAGCAGCGTGACGTCGACCGTCGCGGCCGGCCGCCGCCGGCGCGGTGTCGTTGGCCGAACAGCTGATAGCGAATTTATACGTTGTTTTAATCCATTGCTGTTTTTTGTGAAAAACAGTAATATGACGAATTTTTTTTTCATATTCATGTTGCATTGTGTAGTATTAACGAAATAATACCAGAAAAAATAAAAAAAAACGCATAAAAAATCGGAAAAATCAAGAAAAAACCGATGAAAATTTTCAACGCCATAAGCACCAGAATCGTGTCTAAAGTCATTTTTTTTTCGTTTTCGGTAGGCTGTCGTTTACACCCTGTATATAGGGTCTTCTCAAAATAGCTGGTGATATTTTGGGAGGCGATACTGCCCATGAATCTGATCACGAATCCGCAAAAAAAAAAATTTTTTGGACAACTTATTTTTTTGCTTTTTTGTAGTGTGAGTGAGCGCTCATGCACGAACACAAGAAGCGGCTCGTCGTTACACGGCCGCCGCTTCTATGTGTGCGACCGCGACCGAGCGCTGTCAGCTGACGCCGCGAGGGGCGGGGACTGCGCGCGGGACATTCTGTCTTAGTAACAATAATAAATACAAATTGATACTGATTTCCCATAATACTTTCAGTCTTCGACTGGCTAGCAACTACGTGATTAACGTAACTGTCTAATTAAAGTAATTGTTAAATTACTTACCTACACAACGTGTAACACTTAAATCTAAATTAACGAAAGCATAACTGGGAATCTTATTTACACACTGATAACAGTTAATTACGCAGGGGCATCAGGCACTACATACCTAATTTTATCTTTCTAACGTTTTACGACACTTTTTGCTTCCTCGTTCTGATTCACTTTCACGAACACACGAATTATTAACAAAAGAAAAAACAAAAACATGGCTCATTCACCAATTACCGTATCACACCACGCACGCTCATGATCACGCGCGACAATAACAAATCACAGTTCAGAAAGGTTTAGGAAATAACAGTAATAACAAGCTCACGCATTGACTATGACTATTGAAAGTCCCACCGGACGCGCGGACGTCCGAACGAAAGCGATTCTTAATAGGTACTAAGTTGTGACAAACGTATGAAGCAAAATAAAATAAATAGACAGTTAGGGATGGACCTAAAAACTTAATTACATTTAATATTGATATTTATTTTTCATTAAAAACTTCAAATGAAACTATCTGGAGACTAACATTGAATGAGAAGATATTATTAATGCAATGTTAATATCAATATGTCAAGTATAAAAACAATTAGTGTCTATTTTAATAAAGATAACAAATAGCAAACGTTGGTTCAGTATCGAAATCCTCGAATATTTTATACCTACCTAGTATTATTACAACAATAAATCTGTGTCCTCTTGGTCTGCGTGCAGCGTGTAAATGTTAAAGATAATCTTAGGTAAGGTAGGTACAAATAATACATTCAGTTGGTTTCTACTGTTTTAATAATAAAGTAATGTTTTTTACCGATACTTCCACATTTGAGTGTCAGCAATAGAAACAAACATCACTAGCGCGGCACGACAAGACAACTACAAAGCGCACCGCGCGACGCCGCCAAACGATCGGCTCTCTTTGTCGGTGTTTATGCTGTTGAATTTCGCCCTTTGTCGGCATGATTTAATATGCCATGTTTTTATTTTGAAAAATGGATACTACATTTAAATTAACCAGTTGGTAAGAATTTATTGTGCGTGTTGGTGGTGTCGTAAAACCAAGTGCTTAATCCCGATATGTGAGTGTCAGTCAGTAAATTGAGTCAGCTGTTATCAGTAGGTAGACGATTTTCGTACTTTTTTTATTCTGTGAGTTTGTGTGTAGTGTCGCATGGTTGTTTGTTTGACGCATCTGTAACGAATCTATTTAGGTAAGTAATGTAACAATTTAATTTGTTTGATTTCATAATTCATCAATCATTTGTGTATTGTCGTTCGTTAATCAGCCGTTAACAGTAGGTAATTGAGATTCGTAGTTATGATTTCGTCAATTTATGTGTATGTACTGTGGGATGATAATCCTATGTTCGATGCAACTGTATTCAAACTCTCGCGATACGCTACGTTCTGTAGGTTAGTAATTTAACAATAACTTAAATGGCATAGTTACGTTAATCAGGTAGTTGCTAGCCAATCCAAGACTGAAAGTATTATGGAAAATCAGTATCAATTTGTATTTATTATTGTTACTAAGACAGAACGTCCCGCGCGCAGTCCCCGCCCCTCGCGGCGTCAGCTGACAGCGCTCGGTCGCGGTCGCACACATAGAAGCGGCGGCCGTGTAACGACGAGCCGCTTCTTGTGTTCGTGCACGAGCGCTCACTCACACTACAAAAAAGCAAAAAAAGAAGTTGTCCAAAAAAATTTTTTTTTTCGGATTCGTGATCAGATTCATGGGCAGTATCGCCTTCCAAAATATCACCAGCTATTTTGAGTTTAGTTTAAATATATATACACATATATATTTAAATGTATATATTTAATATACAGGGTGTAACAGACAGGCTACCGAAAACGAAAAAAAAATGATTCTAGACATGATTCTGGTGCTTATGGCGTTGAAAATTTTCATCGCTTTTTTCATGATTTTTCCGATTTTTTATGCGTTTTTTTTATTTTTTTCGGTATTATTTCGTTAATACTACACAGTGCAACATGAATATGAGAAAAAATCCGTCATATTACTGTTTTTCACAAAAAACAGCAACGGATTAAAACAACGTATAAATTCGCTATCAGCTGTCCGCGGCCAACGACACCGCGCCGGCGGCGGCCGGCCGCGACGGTCGACGTACCTACGCGCGCCACACAGACACGATTACGCACACAGCTGTCAGCCTCACTCTCACTAGTATGCAGCGTTACTTAGTATTTGTTCTTCTATGTTAAAAATGAAAATGACATAATTATCCCGCTCTCCGATAAAAGGTACATTAATAAGATTTAAAATGTGTGATATCTTATTATTATTACACGTACAAATACATACAGAACGACAAAAAATCCTATTGATAATTCTTTAGCGCTATAAAAATCTCTAATAAACAATTTAACAAGCATTGTCGCTTTGTTCTATTTGTTCTTGCAAACTTATTATTCTATTCGATATTTACACGCTCATTCATACAAGCGCGGTGCGACTCGAAAAGTAGATGGCCGTACTGACGCGTGACGCCGCGACCGCGCGTGGATGTTACATAGATGGGATGCGACAAAATGAATGCTAAGTAATTCTCCGGGGATAATGAATTATGATAAGTTAGTTTCTCTGATAAGAATATTAATGGATATTGATTGTTATCATTGTTATGTACCTACATTTTTTATGGTTTAATTAAATAAACGTTTCGTGTTTATTTTATTTACTTTAATCTGATTTTATGTTATTAAATATCAAAGTAGGTATTTTAAACTTACATCAATAATGTTTGTAATGTTATTCGGTATTTGAATAAAACTACAATGCAACGAGTAACAACTGTGACAAGTAAAAATAGTACCTAATGCCACATCAATATTTTATTAAATCTAATCTCTCGCTGGGATCCTAACTCGTTGCTCGTCACCAAATCGGCGGCGCGCGCGCGGACGGCGCGGAGGGAGCGGGTGGCGCGGGCGAGGGGCGGCGCGAGTGAGCGGAGAGGCGCCGGCGGCTCTCTGTGATTGATAGTTCGAGCAATTCACTCGCGGAAGACGGAAGCTCTTCACCGGTGTCGTTCGTTATGTCCTATTCGTCGTGTCGTGTGTGAACTGTTGTTTATTATTACTTGTTATTGTTTCGGTTTTGAGTTGTTAGTGTTTTTATTGTTATTATTTTTGTTGTTATTGTTTTCGAAGTGCAGTTGTGTTCGTAAATAGGAAGAAATGTTGATGTGTTATGTATGGTGAAGCACGTGGAAGTGCACGGCGTGCTCTGCACCTGTACGTCCGGATCCAAAGGTACCTACTCAAACTCTCGCCATACACCAGGTAATTGCGTGTTGATAGACATTGATAACAATTCGTTTTAGCACTTTCTTATTATTGGTTACATTTTGCTATTATTGTTTGATTTCACGTAAGCCAAGTAGGTATCTACCTACTTACAATTTTACTATGAGCTATTGTAACATACGAGCGTACTTACGATACCTACCATAAACGATACATAAGATTGTTATCTAATAATACATACTAGTGAGCGCATAGACGTGGTGGTACGCGTACGTACCGCTGATTGTTGGCAGCTCCTCGCATGATCAATTATTGTATCAACCACATTGTAAAACTTTTGGCGATTGAAAAGAGTGGCCGTGAGTTTCTCGCTAGCTCTTCTCATAAGGCTCTACCCCCTTTCCGAGCTAGTGGTAGATTCAGTAATTGTAACGACTATCGTAAGTGTCAACATTTGACCTAAATGAATAAATGTGTGGCGACCTGCCTAACTACATTTACTTACTTTATATTAACAAGTACTAATAATTATAATACATTTTACAAACAGTAACACAATACAATAATACACTTATAATTATTTACAATACTTAACTAATATAATAACTAAAACAATAACAAAAATATTTATTTACACCTCATTAATACAATCACCATCATTATCACACGTCATAAATTGCATCTATCCGAACGCCGGATAAATGACGTACCAGCTGGTCGAATTGTATTACGGAACCGCGCGCATCGCCAGCGCATTGTGACGTCGTCCTTGGGGCGGAGCTTAGGATGCGCCCGCGCGCTGACCTTCGAGAGTCGCCAGTCGAGATCCTACTGTCCAACGCGAAGCGCACGCTCATTGCACGCACCGCTTGCCTCCGCTACCCACGCACTATTTAATTGTTATCTGTAATTTATATCGCTGTGCTTTTTCTATTCTATATCCTGTGCTTGACTTTCTGTGCCTTACTTCTATGCTGTACTTTCTTCTGTGTTTCTGTGTGCCTGTGAACCCTTCTTGTACCTTCTTCTGTGTGTTCGTGAATATATGTTGTGAGTACCAACTGCTTATTTCTTTTACTCGCCTACACGCCGTGAACACACGTAACTAATTATAGTGATAGTTCTAAATAGATTCCTAGTCCCTATCACTAAAGTGGTGACCCCGATAGAAAACCGCCAGAAGGGCTCGAGTAGTTCGACACTACTCGAACGTGTTGTTCAGGCCTGAAGCAGCTGAAAAACTCTGTAGAGTCCTCCAAGCACATTTGCACAATGAGCGAGAGCAGTGACTCCGCAAAATCCTGCGCTACCGCCGCCTCTACGCGTAGCAAAAAGCGTGTGTCCACTGCCGCGTCATCCGACATTTGTCGCGTGCCCGTCCGGATTCCTCCGTTTTGGCCAGATGACCCGGAGATTTGGTTTGCGCAAGTGGAGGCGCAGTTCGCTAACGCGAACGTTACCAGTGACGCAACCAAATTTAATTACGTCATCGGTAACCTGGAGTACCAATACTCGAAACAGGTCCGAGACATTTTGGTTGCGCCACCAGCGGAGAACAAGTACGAGAAGCTCAAGCAGGAGCTTGTCAAGCGCTTGTCGGCGTCCAAAGAGAAGAGGGTTCAGCAGCTCCTCATGCACGAGGAACTGGGTGACCGCAAGCCCTCACAATTTCTCCGTCACCTGCAAGGGTTAGCTGGTCCGAGCGTTCCAGAGGAGTTCCTGCGGACTATCTGGAGCAGCCGCCTTCCCAGCAACGTGCAGACCCTTCTCGCGTCGCAGCCCAACGCGAACCTGGAGGCAGTAGCTGACCTGGCCGATAGGGTCCAGGATATTGTCTCCCCCAGCCAGGTGGCAGCAGCGTCGTCACCAAGTTCCGGCCGAACGATGCAGGACATGGCTGGCGAAATCGCCGAACTCCGCAAGGCCGTCAAGGACCTGACGACGCAGATGCGACAACGCTCCCGCTCTCCGTCTCGGTCGAGAGCACGCCGTCGTAGCCGATCCGGCAGCAGACGCTCCGACTCCAGCCACCGCAAGCATCCGCTTTGCTGGTACCACTACAAGTTCGGAGCCAACGCGAACAGCTGCGTGAAGCCCTGCGATTACCGGCCTTCGGGAAACTCCCAAGGCAGTCGGTAATGGCGACGAACGACTGTCCCCCTCTTCCTGGTCGCCTGTTTGTGACGGACCGAAAGACTAAAGTGCAATTTTTAGTGGACACTGGTAGTGACTTATGTGTGTATCCGCGTCACGCCTTGCATGAACGTCGTGACAAGTCCAACTACCAGTTGTCGGCCGCTAACGGCAGTGTCATAGCCACTTACGGCTATTTACAGTTGTGTTTAGACCTTGGGTTACGCCGTAGTTTCCCTTGGCGTTTTGTTGTAGCCGATGTAACCAAGGCTATAATTGGTGTCGACTTTCTAAATTTTTATAACCTCGTTGTCGACGTTCGCAACAAACGATTGTTAGACGACACCACTAGCCTCTCAGTGGTAGCGTCCATTATAAAAACTACGGACGCATGTTCAGTTAGGGTCACGACTGGGGATTCTACTTACCACAGTATCCTGGACGAATTCCCGGATATAACTCGACCCGCTGGCACACCACGCACAACTACACACAACACAGTACACCACATCCGCACTACACCCGGCCCGCCAATTTCTTGCTCCCCTCGCAGGTTAGCTCCGGACAAACTCAAGATCGCCAAGCAGGAGTTCCAGATCATGCTGGACAATGGAACTGCTCGGCCTTCCGAGAGTTCCTGGTCCTCTCCTCTACACCTTGCGCCGAAGAAGGACAACACTTGGCGTCCCTGCGGCGACTACAGGTTACTTAACTCGAGGACCATTCCCGACCGGTACCCGATTAGGCATATCCACGACCTCGCCCATAGTATATCTGGCTGTAAGGTCTTCTCAACCATCGATCTGGTCAAGGCTTATAACCAGATCCCGGTAAACCAGGAGGATATCCAGAAGACCGCCATCACCACGCCGTTTGGCCTGTTCGAGTTCCCATTCATGACCTTTGGGCTCAGGAACGCAGGTCAAACGTTTCAAAGGTTCGTGGATGAAATGACGCGAGGCCTAGACTTTTGTTACCCGTATCTTGACGATTTTCTTCTGTTTTCCCGGGATAGCCTGGAGCATAAATCGCACCTACGGGAACTCTTTGGCAGGATGCAGAAGTACGGTATCCTTGTGAACACTTCGAAGTGTGTTTTCGGAGCTGAGGAGGTTTCATTCCTGGGCTATCGCATTTCCGCCGCTGGCACCAAGCCCCTGGACTCTAAGGTGGAAGCGATCCGGGATTTCCCGGTCCCTAAAACCGTGAAGCAGTTGCGCCGTTTCTTAGGAATGCTGAACTTTTACAGGCGGTTTATTCCAGAAGCCGCAAAGTTCCAGCAACCCCTCAACGAACTCTTGACCGGGTCAGTCAAAGGCTCACATCCCGTCGACATCTCGGGGAACGCTTTCACAGCATTTCAGCAATGTAAGGACAGTCTTTGCAATGCTACCTTGCTCGCTCACCCCGACTATCAGGCAAAGATTTGCTTGGTCACTGACGCTTCCGACCTGGCAATGGGCGCAGTTCTGCAGCAGTTCAAGGACGGAATCTGGCAACCACTCGCGTTTTTCTCACGTAAGTTGAGCCCGACACAACAGAAGTATTCGCCCTACGATAGAGAGCTCCTTGCAATATACGAGGGTATTAAGTACTTCCGCCATATGCTCGAGGCCAGAGATTTCACCGTCTATACTGACCACAAACCTCTGTTTTATGCATTCCACGAGAGGAAGAGCAATTGCTCTCCCCGTCAATATAGACACCTCGACTTCATTTCCCAATTCACGACCGACATTCGACACATCTCCGGGAAGGACAATGTCGTCGCGGACACCCTGTCGCGTGTCGAGGAACTCCAAATCCCCGTCGATCCCGAAGTCCTTGCCAAAGCCCAAGCCTCCGACCCTGAACTTCTGCAGCTGCTTTCCGAGAACTCGTCTCTTCGCATTAGGAAGATCAAGTTAGACGGTAGTCCAGTCGACATCTTTTGTGACGTCAGCACGTCAACTCCGCGACCGTTCGTCCCAAAAACTTTGCGTAGGCAAATTTTCGGCAGCCTCCATTCTTTAAGCCACCCGGGTGCCAACGCCAGCGCCAAACTAGTCGCACAGCGTTTTGTTTGGCCCGGGATCCGCAAGGACTGCCGCGAATGGGCGCGAACGTGTCTCGCTTGCCAACGCACAAAGGTGCATCGTCATGGGTCATCACCATTGGGCACATTCGATGTACCGCGTGCTAGATTTTCTTTTGTCCACATCGACCTAATTGGCCCTCTTCCGCCATCTAATGGCTTCCGGTACTGCTTGACTGCAGTGGACCGTTTCACCAGATGGCCAGAGGTCATACCGATTGCGGACATAACCGCTGAGACGGTGGGTAAGGCATTGTTGTCTGGCTGGATTTCTCGTTTCGGATGTCCCACAGATATTGTTACAGACCGCGGACGTCAGTTCGAGTCCGCGCTGTTCCAATATCTGAGCAAAATTGCCGGTTTCAGACACCGCAAAACCACTGCCTACCACCCAGCATGCAACGGTCTGGTGGAACGGTTCCACCGCCAACTCAAGGCAGCTATTATGTGCCACGCCGACTCAAATTGGGTCGAATCTCTGCCGCTAGTGCTGTTAGGCGTCCGTTGTGCTTTCAAGGAGGATCTGCAAGCAACTTCCGCAGAACTCCTCTACGGCGAGCCGTTACGCCTTCCAGGAGAATTCTTCCACTCCGAGGCGTGCGGCACTACTGACTTAGCCGATTTTACAGCGCGTCTGCGTCATTTTGCAGCGAAGTTGCAGCCAACTCCCGCTGCACGACACTGTAGGGACAAAGTCTTCGTTCACAAGGACCTTTCTGCTTCCAGCCACGTATTCCTGAGGGAAGATGCGTTGAGAAGCGCTTTGCAGCCCGCATACACTGGGCCGTACGAGGTCATTGAACGTGGCCCAAAAGTTTTTAAAATTTTAGTTAAGGGCAAACATGTCACCGTTTCTGTGGACCGACTAAAGCCCGCTTACTTGTTGGTTGACACTCAAGTGTCATCACCACCACCTACTGTAGTTCAACCATCTCCCGTTTCTGCCGAACCGACCATTAAAACCACTAAATCTGGTCGCAAGGTTCGATTCCCGGATTATTATCGCCCGTAGGACGGTCTCTGGGGGGGAGTGATGTGGCGACCTGCCTAACTACATTTACTAACTTTATATTAACAAGTACTAATAATTATAATACATTTTACAAACAGTAACACAATACAATAATACACTTATAATTATTTACAATACTTAACTAATATAATAACTAAAACAATAACAAAAATATTTATTTACACCTCATTAATACAATCACCATCATTATCACACGTCATAAATTGCATCTATCCGAACGCCGGATAAATGACGTACCAGCTGGTCGAATTGTATTACGGAACCGCGCGCATCGCCAGCGCATTGTGACGTCGTCCTTGGGGCGGAGCTTAGGATGCGCCCGCGCGCTGACCTTCGAGAGTCGCCAGTCGAGATCCTACTGTCCGACGCGAAGCGCACGCTCATTGCACGCACCGCTTGCCTCCGCTACCCACGCACTATTTAATTGTTATCTGTAATTTATATCGCTGTGCTTTTTCTATTCTATATACTGTGCTTGACTTTCTGTGCCTTACTTCTATGCTGTACTTTCTTCTGTGTTTCTGTGTGCCTGTGAACCCTTCTTGTACCTTCTTCTGTGTGTTCGTGAATATATGTTGTGAGTACCAACTGCTTATTTCTTTTACTCGCCTACACGCCGTGAACACACGTAACTAATTATAGTGATAGTTCTAAATAGATTCTTCTTCTAAATAAAAATGATTTGATTTTGATTTTGATACCTACGACGCGTCGCGACATGTCATCGCTCAGCGCGCCGCCGCGCGCCGCCTGAAATCTCGTAGGCATGCGCGGAGATATATCGCGTTGTTCGCTATACATTGAATGCTCAAAAATGACTAACTCGGGAACCAATCATTTCCGAGAAAAATGGTTGAAGTAAATTTCGCGCATTTAGTGTCACAAAATTAACACTGAAGTTTTCGGTTAACCGTCGTTTACACCCTGTATACAGGGTCTTCTCAAAATAGCTGGTGATATTTTGGGAGGTGATACTGCCCATGAATCTGATCACGAATCCAAAAAAAAAATTTTTTCGGACAACTTTTTTTTTTGCTTTTCTGTAGTGTGAGTGAGCGCTCGTGCACGAACACATAGAAGCGGCTCGTTGTTACACGGCGTCGTGAAGCGGCGGCGCTTCTATGTGTGCGACCGCGACCGAGCGCTGTCAGCTGACGCCGTGAGGGGCGGTAACCGCGCGCGGGACGTTCTGTCTTAGTAACAATAATAAATACAAATTGATACTGATTTCCCATAATACTTTCAGTCTTGGATTGGCTAGCAACTACCTGATTAACGTAACTATGCCATTTAAGTTATTGTTAAATTACTAACCTACAAAACATAGCGTATCGCGAGAGTTTGAATACAGTTGCATCGAACATAGGATTATCATCCCACAGTACATACACATAAATTGACGAAATCATAATTACGAATCTCAATTACCTACTGTTAACGGCTGATTAACGAACGACAATACACAAATGATTGATGAATTATGAAATCAAACAAATTAAATTGTTACATTACCTAAATAGCGTACGGCGTATCGCCAGAGATTCGTTACAGATGCGTCAAACAAACAACCATGCGACACTACACACAAACTCACAGAATAAGAAAAAGTACGAAAATCGTCTACCTACTGATAACAGCTGACTTAATTTACTGACTGACACTCACATATCGGGATTAAGCACTTGGTTTTACGACACCACCAACACGCACAATAAATTCTTACCAACTGGTTAATTTAAATGTAGTATCCATTTTTCAAAATAAAAACATGGCATATTAAATCATGCCGACAAAGGGCGAAATTCAACAGCATAAACACCGACAAAGAGAGCCGATCATTTGGCGGCGTCGCGCGGTGCGCTTTGTAGTTGTCTTGTCGTGCCGCGCTAGTGATGTTTGTTTCTATTGCTTAGGCCGGGACTCCACCAAAGCGGAGACGAGACGAGCGGAGAGGAGATGTTTTTTAAACAACCAATAGAATTGAGTTATTGACACGTCTCCTCTCCGCTCAGCTTCAGTGGAGATCGCTGTGCGGAGATGTGTAATATTTGTATGTCGCGATGGAAGCGGAGATGTGAGCTGTGCGCGGACGACGCGCAGTGGAGACGAGAGATCACACATCTCCGCTTTGGTGGAGTCCCGCGAGCTGAAAAACATCTCTTCTCGCACAGCACACAGCACACCGCACACATCTCTGCTTTGGTGGAGTCCCGGCCTAACACTCAAATGTGGAAATATCGGTAAAAAACATTACTTTATTATTAAATCAGTAGAAACCAACTGAATGTATTATTTGTACCTACCTACCTTACCTAAGATTATCTTTAACATTTACACGCTGCACGCAGACCAAGAGGACACAGATTTATTGTTGTAATAATACTAGGTATAAAATATTCGAGGATTTCGATACTGAACCAACGTTTGCTATTTGTTTTCTTTATTAAAATAGAAACTAATTGTTTTTATACTTGACAAATTGATATTAACATTGCATTAATAATATCTTCTCATTCAATGTTAGTCTCCAGATAGTTTAATTTGAAGTATTTAATGAAAAATAAATATCAATTTTAAATGTAGTTAAGTTTTTGGGTCCAGCCCTAACTGTCTATTTATTTTATTTTGCTTCATACGTATGTCACAACTTAGTACCTATTAAGGATCGCTTTCGTTCGGACGTCCGCGCGTCCGGTGGGACTTTCAATAGTCATAGTCAATGCGTGAGCTTGTTATTACTGTTATTTCCTAAACCTTTCTGAACTGTGATTTGTTATTGTCGCGCGTGATCATGAGCGTGCGCGGTGTGATACGGTAATTGGTGAATGAGCCATGTTTTTGTTTTTTTTTTGTTAATAATTCGTGTGTTCGTGAAACTTTATGTTTATTATTACTTCGTGTGACTCAGAACGAGGAACCAAAAAGTGTCGTAAAACGTTAGAAGGATAAAATCTATACTTAATATTATAAAGCTGAAGAGTTTGTTTGTTTGTTTGTTTGAACGCGCTAATCTCAGGAACTACGGGTCCGATTTGAAAAATTCATTTAGTTTTAGATAGCCCATTTATCGAGGAAGGCTTTAGGCTATATAACTTCACGCTACGGCGATTAGGAGCTGAGTAGCAACGAACAATGTTACAAAAACGGGGAAAATTCTCTCTTACATGACGCAAGCGAAGTTGCGCGGGTCAGCTAGTTAGGTATGTAGTGCCTGATGCCCGTGCGTAATTAACTGTTATCAGTGTGTAAATAAGGTTCCCAGTTATGCTTTCGTTAATTTAGATTTAAGTATTACACGTTGTGTAGGTAAGTAATTTAACAATTACTTTAATTAGACAGTTACGTTAATCACGTAGTTGCTAGCCAGTGGAAGACTGAAAGTATTATGGGAAATCAGTATCAATTTGTATTTATTATTGTTACTAAGACAGAACGTCCCGCGCGCGGTCCCCGCCCCTCGCGACGTCAGCTGACAGCGCTCGGTCGCGGTCGCACACATAGAAGCGGCGGCCGTGTAACGACGAGCCGCTTCTGTGTTCGTGCACGAGCGCTCACTCACACTACAAAAAAGCAAAAAAATAAGTTGTCCAAAAAAAATTTTTTTTGCGGATTCGTGATCAGATTCATGGGCAGTATCGCCTCCCAAAATATCACCAGCTATTTTGAGAAGACCCTATATACAGGGTGTAAATGACAGCTAACCGAAAACTTTACTGGTAAGTTTGTGACACTGTATGCGCGAAATTTACTCCAACGATATTTCTCGGAAATGATTGGTTCCCGAGTTAGTCATTTTTGGGCGTTCAATGTATAGTGAACAACGCGATGTATCTCCGCGCATGCCTACGAGATTTCTGGCGGCGGCGGCGCGCTGAGCGACGACATGTCGCGACGCGTCGTAGGTACATACGCGTACCACCACGTCTATGCGCTCACTAGTATGCAACGCTATCATTAGATAACAATCTTATGTATCGTTAATGGTATCGTAAGTAGGCCCGTATGTTACAATAGCTCATAGTAAAATTGTAAGTAGGTAAGTACCTACTTGGCTTACGTGAAATCAAACAATAATAGCAAAATGTAACCAATAATAAGGAAGTGCTAAAACAAATTGTTATCAATGTCTATCAACACGCAAATACCTGGTGTATGGCGAGTTTGAGTACCTTTGGATCCGGACGTACAGGTGCAGAGCACGCCGTGCACTTCCACGTGCTTCACCATACATAACACATCAACATTTCTTCCTATTTACGAACACAACTGCACTTTGAAAACAATAACAACAAAAATAATAACAATAAAAACACTAACAACTCAAAACCGGAACAATAACAAGTAATAATAAACAGCAGTTCACACACGACACGACGAATAGGACATAACGAACGACACCGGTGAAGAGCTTCCGTCTTCCGCGAGCGAATTGCTCGAACTATCGATCAAAGAGAGCCGCCGGCGCGGGCGCCTCTCCGCTCACTCGCGCCGCCCCTCGCCCGCGCCACCCGCTCCCTCCGCGCCGTCCGCCCGCGCGCCGCCGATTTGGTGACGAGCGACGAGTTAGGATCCCAGCGAGAGATTAGATTCAATAAAATATTGATGTGGCATTACTATTTTTACTTGTCACAGTTGTTACTGGTTGCATTGTAGTTTTATTCAAATACCAAATAACATTACAAACATTATTGATGTAAGCTTAAAATACTTTGATATTTATAACATAAAATCAGCTTAAAGTAAATAAAATAAACACGAAACGTTTATTTAATTAAACCATAAAAAATGTAGGTACATAACAATGATAACAATCAATATCCATTAATATTCTTATCAGAGAAACTAACTTATCATAATTCATAATCCCCGGAGAATTACTTAGCATCCATTTTGTCGCATCCCATCTATGTAACATCCACGCGCGGTCGCGGCGTCACACGTCACTACGGCCATCTACTTTTCGAGTCGCACCGCGCTTGTATGAAGTATGAATGAGCGTGTAAATATCGAATAGAATTTTGCAAGAACAGATGGAACAAAGCGACAATACATGTTAAATTGTTTATTAGAGATTTTTATAGCGCTAAAGAATATCAATAGGATTTTTGTCGTTCTGTATGTATTTGTACGTGTGATAATAAGATATCACACATTTTAAATCTTATGAATTTACCTTTTATCGGAGAGCGGGATAATTATGTAATTTTCATTTTTAACATAGAACAAATACTAAGTAACGCTGCATACTAGTGAGTGTGAGGTTGACAGCTGTGTGCGTAATCGTGTCTGTGTGGCGCGCGTAGGTACGCGGCGTGACGTCGACCGTCGCGGCCGGCCGCCGCCGGTGTCGTTGGCCGAACAGCTGATAGCGAATTTATACGTTGTTTTAATCCATTGCTGTTTTTTGTGAAAAACAGTAATATGACGGATTTTTTTTCATATTTATGTTGCATTGTGTAGTATTAACGAAATAATACCAGAAAAAATAAAAAAAAACGCATAAAAAATCGGAAAAATCAAGAAAAAACCGATGAAAATTTTCAACGCCATAAGCACCAGAATCGAGTCTAAAGTCATTTTTTTTCGTTTTCGGTAGGCTGTCGTTTACACCCTGTATATATATGTAATATTACATATACAGGGTGTAAATGACAGCCTACCGAAAACGAAAAAAAAATGACTTTAGACACGATTCTGGTGCTTATGGCGTTGAAAATTTTCATCGGTTTTTTCTCGATTTTTCCGATTTTTTATGCGTTTTTTTTAATTTTTTTTGGTATTATTTCGTTAATACTACACAATGCAACATGAATATGAAAAAAAATCCGTCATATTACTGTTTTTCACAAAAAACAGCAATGGATTAAAACAACGTATAAATTCGCTGTCAGCTGTGCGCGGCCAACGACACCGCGCCGGCGGCGGCCGGCCGCGACGGTCGACGTCACGCCGCGTACCTACGCGCGCCACACAGACACACGATTACGCACACAGCTGTCAGCCTCACACTCACTAGTATGCAGCGTTACTTAGTATTTGTTCTATGTTAAAAATGAAAATTACATAATTATCCCGCTTTCCGATAAAAGGTAAATTCATAAGATTTAAAATGTGTGATATCTTATTATTACACGTACAAATACATACAGAACGACAAAAAATCCTATTGATATTCTTTAGCGCTATAAAAATCTCTAATAAACAATTTAACATGTATTGTCGCTTTGTTCCATTTGTTCTTGCAAATTTCTATTCGATATTTACACGCTCATTCATACTTCATACAAGCGCGGTGCGACTCGAAAAGTAGATGGCCGTAGTGACGCGTGACGCCGCGACCGCGCGTGGATGTTACATAGATGGGATGCGACAAAATGGATGCTAAGTAATTCTCCGGGGATTATGAATTATGATAAGTTAGTTTCTCTGATAAGAATATTAATGGATATTGATTGTTATCATTGTTATGTACCTACATTTTTTTTTTTGGTTTAATTAAATAAACGTTTCGTGTTTATTTTATTTACTTTAAGCTGATTTTATGTTATAAATATCAAAGTATTTTAAACTTACATCAATAATGTTTGTAATGTTATTTGGTATTTGAATAAAACTACAATGCAACCAGTAACAACTGTGACAAGTAAAAATAGTAATGCCACATCAATATTTTATTGAATCTAATCTCTCGCTGGGATCCTAACTCGTCGCTCGTCACCAAATCGGCAGCGCGCGCGCGGACGGCGCGGAGGGAGCGGGTGGCACGGGCGAGGGGCGGCGCGAGTGAGCGGAGAGGCGCCCGCGCCGGCGGCTCTCTTCGAATGATAGTTCGAGCAATTCGCTCGCGGAAGACGGAAGCTCTTCACCGGTGTCGTTCGTTATGTCCTATTCGTCGTGTCGTGTGTGAACTGTTGTTTATTATTACTTGTTATTGTTTCGGTTTTGAGTTGTTAGTGTTTTTATTGTTATTATTTTTGTTGTTATTGTTTTCGAAGTGCAGTTGTGTTCGTAAATAGGAAGAAATGTTGATGTGTTATGTATGGTGAAGCACGTGGAAGTGCACGGCGTGCTCTGCACCTGTACGTCCGGATCCAAAGGTACTCAAACTCTCGCCATACACCAGGTATTTGCGTGTTGATAGACATTGATAACAATTTGTTTTAGCACTTTCTTATTATTGGTTACATTTTGCTATTATTGTTTGATTTCACGTAAGCCAAGTAGGTACCTACCTACTTACAATTTTACTATGAGCTATTGTAACATACTTACGATACCATAAACGATACATAAGATTGTTATGTTAACTAATGATAGCGTTGCATACTAGTGAGCGCATAGACGTGGTGGTACGCGTACGTACCTACGACGCGTCGCGACATGTCGTCGCTCAGCGCGCCGCCGCCGCCAGAAATCTCGTAGGCATGCGCGGAGATACATCGCGTTGTTCACTATACATTGAACGCTCAAAAATGACTAACTCGGGAACCAATAATTTCCGAGAAATATCGTTGGAGTAAATTTCGCGCATACAGTGTCACAAACTTACCAGTAAAGTTTTCGGTTAGCTGTCATTTACACCCTGTATATATATTTTGTGATATGATATAAAAATTATGTTTTAGTTAGTTTTAGCTTTAAAATTTGTAATTAAGTATAATAATGGATATAATAGGATACAAAATTTAATCAGCTTCTGAATCTGATGATTGCACTGTTTGTTTTTCTGGTTGCTCCTCTTGTTCATCGTCGATTTCCATTGGCAAAAAAAGCTCTAACGCTTCCTTTGAGAAAGGTTCCCTCTGTCGTTTTCCTTTAGAGCACTCACATGAAAGGAGAGGATCAGAAGTTAACAACAATCTGTTAAGAATGTCCATGTTACATGAAATTCTAGAAAATTTTGTCTATATTGTCGGAAATGTTTGTTGCGGGCCTCTGCTGCCTCTTCCTAAAGTTGACCTATTGGTAAAATAGCGTGTTCGATAATCGTGGGACCATGTATTAATATTTTATGGACAGTGGGCGTCATAGGATGTCATTCGTATAAACTTACATATAAATGTGCCGTCTCATTACAAAACAGATGATATCACTTCTAAAATGATTCTAAATCTGTTAATGAGATCAGAGTTCACTCCAGTTATCTCAGCAGCATTTTCGACATCCGCGAAAAATCTTCGAGAAGTGTTGCCGTCATTCGTGTTTCCAAATCCGGCTTTTGGAACATCAACTAATAACGACATCTGATCTTTGAAGTTTTTTTGAATGCGCATCTTTGTCTCCTTAACTATTTTTTTTTCAGCTTCAGATCGAGCTTGCCATTTACCAATAGGTATTTTGTAAGCTAGATGAAGTATAGACTCTGTACAAAGTACATAATTATTTTGTTGAATTGCATTTTTATACTCGACAATTCAGTTCTCAAATGACCGTATAAGTGAGCATACACGTCACTTTAATATATCAAGTTCAATTTAATAAATTACTTCGTTTCTTATGCAAATCTCGAAGTTTTAATTATCAAGCCAAATCAAGCTATCAAGGTGCGAGCAAACAGCTCAAACATTTTTTGGTCCTTCGAGCAGTGTTGTGCGTATTAGTGTTTCGTGTGTTGTGCGTAGTAGCGAATCGGTTCCCCGGTCTCCCACAAGCGGGTCGCCCCGGCGGGATTGAGAAGGCGCATATACTGCGTATGAAACACGTGGCACTAAGCGCAGCCAAAATTACCAGCAAGTTATCAAGATTATCAAGTCAGTTCGTGCCCTGTCCAGAGTATCAAGTCGGTACGTAACTTATCAAGATATCAAGAATACGGTCATCATTACAAAGGAGAACTCATCATTATCATTTCTCGAGAACATTCTATATCAAGTGTAGCGCTACAGATTATCAAGTGATTACATCAAGCTCAACATGGAGGCTCTGAATAGACAAGCTATTATTCAGGAAGAAATGGACAAACAGTTAAAGAATTTCAAGAAAGATGGAAAAGATCGCAAGACTATTGATTACATGGAGAAACGAATCGACGCCCTAGACAAGTATTGGGCGGAATATAGAAAAAATCACGACATTCTGTTGAATGTTTTGACTCCGGATCATGATTATTTAATTTCTAACAAGTTTGAACAAACACGTGATTTTTACTACAACACAAGAACGTTGTATCAATCGACTCTAGCGGAGATTAGAAAATTAGCGGCTTCGGCGCAGCAAGGCGGAGCAGGTCCGTACTCAAGCGAGGACGTAGGCATCTGGCATGAACAAGGTGAGGATGCCCCCTCGAAAACAACAAGCGAACAACAGTCTACCGCAAGAACTTACAGTCCTAGCACATCTCGCAAAGATAAGACTGAAATAGACGAGATGCTTAGGAAACAATCTAGTAACTTTAGAGCGTTTATACGAACCCTTGAAAGCATCGATGTAAAAGAGCTTCATGAAAAATGGGAATATGAAGACGCTTTAGCTTCTATCAAGGCCCGTTGGAAGGTTGTAGACACCTTACATTGGGAAATCGACAGCCAGCTCGTCGGTTCCAACAATGAATACGAAAAAATGTTTACGCATTATGAGCGTAAATATAGTGACGTCAAGAAGGCCATTAATAACAAGTTATGGTCAGTGGCTCACAGAGAAAAGTCGACACCCCAATTAGACATTCCGGTATTCAGTGGCAACTACCAACAGTGGGTGTCTTTCAAGGACCTTTTCTGTGAAGCAATACACAATAACCCATCTCTCTCGCACGCACAGAAGATGCAATTTCTTAAAGGGAAGCTGCGTGGAGAGCCCGAACGCCTGATTCAACATCTTCAAATTAGTTCGGAAAATTACTTAGCAAGCTGGGAGATTTTAAACCATCGTTACAGTAACAAAAAACTGATTTTCACCGCTCACATGAATACTATTATGAATCTTCCCGTTTTACATCAACCGTCTGCAAATCAAATCAAGCGCTTGCATGACGTTACAAAGGAATGTATGAATGCTATCAAGAATTTGGGGGTCAATACAGACAATTGGGACCCTATACTCATTCATATATTGTCTCAAAAATTGGACATAGAAACTCACAACGATTATATGACGTCACTCAAACAACCAAGAGAACTGCCAAAGCTTAGCGAATTTTTAGAATTTATGGAAAACAAGTTCACCACCCTAGAGTCATCTCGCCGCAAACAAGAAAGCGGCCAGAAATCAAGTACGAACACTCCTTCATCATCTTATAAACCGGAGAAATCCTATCAGTACAGGAATTATTCAAGCAACAAGGCTACTTCGCAACATAATGATGGCTCTAGATTATCAAGGCTGCAATGCCCTATCTGTGATAGCAAGGAACATGGCATATACTATTGCAAGAAATTTTTAGATTTGACTCCAATTCAGAAAAAACAGACAGTGGCAAAATTAAATTTATGTTACAATTGTTTATACAAACATAATGGAAAACCTTGTACATCAACCAAACGATGCCGCGAATGCAACGAGTGTCATAATTCAATACTACACGAAGCCTTTGCGAAATCGGAAAATTCCAAGTATAACAGCGCATCAAGTAGCGCTACATCAAGTGCGAGCGAATCGAAAACAAGACAAGCGCACGTGGCTCAGCAAGAAGAAATGCCCGAAATTTTATTGGCCACAGCTGTAATCAACGTTCAAGGAGTTGATGGTAATTGCCAAAAAATGCGCGCCCTCATTGATCAAGGTTCGCAAATATCCCTAATCACTGAAAACGCCGCTCAGAGATTAGGCCTACCCCGAAACAAGTGCAGCGGTACAATTACAGGAATTGGTACTAAAACCACCTCGTGTAAAGGGAGGATCAATATTAAGTGTTTCTCGTTATCAGAAGACTATACTTTTATCACGGATGTTTTAATAATGAGAAACTTGACACGCAACTTACCGCACTTTACGTTTACAAGTCCATCATGGGAACATCTACATGACTTAAAACTGGCCGATACAGAATACAATGTTTGTCGCCCCATAGACATACTTTTGGGGGCCGAAATTTATGCAAATATTATTTTGGATGGAATTTGCAGAGCAACTTCTAGTAATTTAAGCCCGATTGCACAACGCACGAAGCTCGGTGGATCCTGTGCGGCAAGGCACAAACATTGCAATGTAATGTTGTTCTTAACGATATTGAGGAGTTAGAAAGATTTTGGCAAATAGAAGACGTGGAAGCTCCCCAGAATATTGATGAAAATGAATGCATAAAAAGTTATAAAGAAACTATAACACGATTGAGCGACGGAAAATATCAAGTCAGACTGCCCTTAAAGCCCAATATTTCGGAAATCGGCGAGTCGAAAAGTAAAGCAATAGCCCAATTTTTTCAAGTTGAAAGAAAATTTAGAAAAAATCAAAGCATCGCCGAGCAATATAAGTTGTTTATAAAAGAATACTTAGAGCTCGGTCATATGACACTCGCTGACGGCAAGTTTACGTCACTCGAATATTATATGCCACACCACTGCGTAATTCGCGAAGATTCCTTAACAACTGCACTTCGGGTTGTTTTTAATGCATCTCAAAATACATCTAAAGGAACAAGCCTAAATGATTTTATGTATAAGGGTCCAAATTTACAAGCAGACCTTTTGGAACTTATTTTGAGATGGCGGCAACATAAGGTTGCATTTACTGCGGACATAGAAAAGATGTTCCGACAGATATGGGTCCATCCAGACGATCAATGTTTTCAAAAAATTATATGGCGAGACAATGAGTCCCAAGTACTCCACGAGTATCAACTTACAACGGTTACGTACGGCACCAAGGCCGCGCCGTTTCTTGCGATGATGACTTTACGTCAACTGGCTGAACATGAAAGACAATCCTTTCCAGAAGCTGCCAAGGTCGTTGAAGACTGCTTCTACATGGATGACTTGATACACGGAGCCGACACGATAGAATCAGCAAAAAATCTAAAATCAGATTTGATCCAGATGCTGAGAACTGGAGGTTTTAATCTCAGAAAATGGAATTCCAATTATCAAGAATTACTACAAGACAGTATGGAATTTCATGAACAAGAAAACTATATTTTTAAACAAAAGGAATCAACAAAAACACTTGGCATTCACTGGAAACCTGAGCAAGACGTCTTCGTTTTTCAATCAAAATTTGAGTCAGTATCAGATAAAGACACAAGATATACAAAACGAAAACTACTGTCACACATCTCAAAATTATTTGATCCGTTGGGTTGGGTTACGCCTGTTTCTACCAGCTTGAAAATTTTATTTCAACGACTATGGGCCATAGATATGAAGTGGGATGACATGATTCCAGACGAAATTTATTCAGAATGGGTGAAAAAAAGCAAGATTTGGCAAACATTACAAGAATTGAAATTCCACGCTGGCTTGGTACAAAGGCAGGCTCAGATATCGAGTTACATGGGTTTTGTGATGCCTCGCAAAAAGCCTATGCGTGCGTCATATACTGTAAATTAAATTCAGGTGAAAAATCTCAAATTACTTTGATCGCAGGAAAATCAAGGATAGTGTCAAGAAATAAGCAAGTCACACTGCCAAGGCTAGAACTCTGTGGAGCGCATCTTTTATCAAGATTGATGCTGAAAACCAAGCAAAGTTTATCTCCTTATTATCGTACAACAACATATGGCTGGGTGGATTCTACAGCAGTTCTGGGGTGGATTCAAGGCAACCCAGAACGGTGGGCGACATTCGTATCGAACAGAGTTTGTCAAATAACGGAAGTTATACCACCGGAAAATTGGCATTACATCAAATCAGCCGAAAACCCAGCCGACTGCGCTAGTCGTGGACTCACGATGACGCAGTTAAATACCCATACTTTATGGTGGCATGGACCCTCGTGGCTATCTACGAGGCAAATGGAGTCACAAAGTTCTTTTATGTGTACATCAAACCAAGAAGAAAAAGAATTGAAACAAGTTTATACAAGCAATAACGACCAAGAAAACATAATAGAATTATTATTACAAAAATAGAGTTCTTATTCGAAAGTTGTACGCGTACTATCATGGGTACGTCGATTTTTGACAAGAAACAAAGACAGACATCAAGAAAATTATCTAACATTGTCAGAAATACGAGAAGCAAAAATGAAAGTTATCAAGCAAATACAAGCCAAAGAATTTGAAAATGACATATTGAGTATCAAGAAAAGCAAGAAATTATTATCAAATAGCAAGTTGCTGAGTCTTAACCCCTATCTAGATCAACAAGGTATTCTGAGAGTGGGTGGCAGATTAAGACATGCACAAATCTGTATGGAAATGAAAAATCCCATTATCATTCCATACGACAGTCGATTGACGCAATTAATAATCGACGACGCTCACCGACTCACATTTCACGGCGGTGCGCGTGTGACATTGGCACTGATCAGGCAAAAATATTGGATTATAAGTGGCTACAGAGCCACTAAAAAATTTATTCGTCAATGTACTATTTGCAAGAGACAAAATCCCCAAAAACAAGTACAAATAATGGGAGATTTACCAGGTCCAAGAGTCAACCCCTCTCGCCCATTTTTGCATACAGGAGTCGACTATACAGGACACATTTATATCAAGACCAATAAAGGACGCGGAGTAAAAACCACCAAGGGTTATGTGGCAGTGTTTGTCTGTCTGGTGACAAAGGCTGTTCACTTAGAGTTGGTTTCGGACCTATCGACTTCGGCATTTATAGCGGCGTTTCGCAGGATGGCAGCACGCCGCGGAACGCCACGTCACTTATATAGTGATAATGGAAGAAATTTCGTCGGGGCAAGCCGAGTACTACAAGAAGAGTACCAACAGATACAACAAGCTTTTAATGATGATTTCATGAAAGAAATCACAGATATGGAAATTTTATGGCATTTTAATGCACCCTCTTGGCCGTCGGCTGGGGGACTATTCGAGGCAGCTGTCAAGAGCTTCAAGTTCCATTTCAAAAGGGTAATAGGCGAACAAAGTTACTTTTGAAGAATTTTCGACACTGTTTTCACAGATTGAGGCGGTCATGAACTCAAGGCCTTTGTGCGCCCTCACAGAAGACCCGGAAGACCTCGATTATTTAACACCATCGCATTTTTTGACCGGAGGTCCCACCCTTACCTTAGTCGAAACAGAAACTGACATGCGAACGCGCTGGCAACTAATCCAAAAAACAATGCAAGATATTTGGAAACGTTGGCGTACTGAATATTTAACACAGCTGACTTCAAGAAGTAAGTGGAGTCGGCCTCACGAAAATATAAATTTGAACGACGTAGTTCTCATACACGACGAGAACTTACCCCCAGGCAAGTGGGTAATGGGAAGAGTAGTGAACTTGCATCCTGGTCAAGATGGATTTGTGCGCGTTGTGACGCTCAAAACAAAGAGCGGTTACATACGGCGTCCCGTTATCAAGTTGTCAATACTTACCGAGCATGAAAAAGCCTGTGACAATACACAAGATTATCAAGACAACAAGAAACAGCCGGTTTCATTCAAAAAGCGCAACAAGATTAATTTGACAGCTATATGTACAGCTTTACTGTTTTTTATAACTATAATATCAAGCACTGAATGCAAGGTCAATATGACACGATTTAGAGAAAATCAAGGGCTCTATTTCGACAAGTTATCGAATATGAATTTAATTAAAGATGAATGGAAGATCGTCGTATTTTACGAAATGAAACCTTATTGGCAAGGCACAAAGGCGTTAATTGAGTACACAATATAATTAGATAAAATTTGTTATCAAATAAACGAACAATGCAACTCCGTACTACTCCAATTACGTCACGGAATCACTGAGCTCGAGTACTACAATCAGCTGTTCCTGACCAAGCAGTTTCGAGAACGTGCGCCCAGACAGCGCGTCCGCCGTGGCCTTATCAACGCGATTGGCAACATAGCAGGGGACTTATTCGGCGTTCTAGACGAAAGATTTGCCGAACAATATAGGATTGATATTGGTTTAATACAAGCTAACCAAAAACATCTAGCCAATCTGTGGAAGAACCAAACATCGTTAGTGGAGGCCGAAAATAATTTATTAAAACGTGCAGAAGTCGCTATGAATCAACAACATAAAATATTGAACCAACATATAGTTGCATTAGAAAAGGCGACAAATGTTTTGAAGGAAAATGTACAAAGAAATATGGTCCTTAACGACTTTACAATTGGAGCTATAATCGCAAGTAACATGCTGAACAATTTAAAGACAATACAAACCACGTTATTGGACACCATAACAGACATATATCATGGACGTATTAATCTGCATTTGTTGACACCGGCCCAAATCAGCAATGAACTTAGTACAATATCAAGTCAGTTACCCAAGGATGTTGCTTTACCAATAGAGAACGTACATTCGGAGTTAAGCAAGATTTATGACGTTCTTTCAGTAAAAACAAGAACACTGAAAGACTATGTCATTTTTGAAATAAGACTGCCGCTTATCAGCAGGGATAAGTTCGAGATTTTTAAAGTTATCCCGATACCCAAATATCAAGATGGGAACACTGATGACTTTGATTCCAGTATCCGATTACATTTCAATAAATATAAGAAAGGATACGTTTATATCTATGACAGAAAGTGATATAAAACAATGCCTCGTACAGTCAACGACATACTTTTTCCATAGTCGCAAACCAGAATATCAGATGAAAGAAGGTGATAACATATGTCAGTTGGAAAAATCTGGGTGCAAAACAATAACAAAACCATGCAGGAATCTATGGACAGAAAGTTATGCAATAAATACATACGTATACTTTTGCTGCGACGTGTGTAATGTACGAGCGATGTGTACTCAGGAGATAAAAGCACATCAACTGAACGGTTCCGGACTTATCAACATTGGACAAGGATGTTTATTAAGGACAGACGAACTAACAATTTACCCCTACAAATTTCACTCAAGTGAGATTAAGATTTCGGCTGAATTGTATTCGCCGACAATTGCACCTATAAACAATGTCATAAATATCACACTACCGCAATGGTCAGTTGGAAATCAATCTCAAGATAATCTATATCAAGATACACACGAAGTTAGCGTCAAGATTCAAGAAATGAAGCAAGAAGAAGATGAGGTCCTATCAGAGACAATATCCTACCATGATGTACACCACTACGTAATGATATACGTTATCCTTGGCGTTATTGGAATTGCAGTAATGATATTCGCAATTCGCCGTATACAATGCCAATGGCAAGTGCCTCAGGCAGCTGTAGTAGCCGAACCGTCGACCACTCCGCCGCTACCTCGCATGCGTCGATCAACAGCCACAAGAAGAGATCAGATTGAGATGGTGGACATAAACTAAGATGAATGGAGTTCCTTTATCAAGAATATGTTATTATTTAATTTTTTATAATCAAGATGTTTATAAATATTTTTTATCATTTGTCATGTGAACATATTTTATTAATTTGACGTATATGCCACAGCCTCTTCATCTCCCGCCCGGGAATATATGTACAAAGTACATAATT
Organism: Anticarsia gemmatalis; assembly: GCF_050436995.1. NCBI lineage: Eukaryota > Metazoa > Arthropoda > Insecta > Lepidoptera > Erebidae > Anticarsia > Anticarsia gemmatalis. Next base: position 11,613,713 of record NC_134775.1, read on the forward strand.
ATTTTGTTGAATTGCATTTTTATACTCGACAATTCAGTTCTCAAATGACCGTATAAGTGAGCATACACGTCACTTTAATATATCAAGTTCAATTTAATAAATTACTTCGTTTCTTATGCAAATCTCGAAGTTTTAATTATCAAGCCAAATCAAGCTATCAAGGTGCGAGCAAACAGCTCAAACAGACTCAAAAAGCCGTATTCTTGCATGCAGAATAGATAAACCAAATTTATAAGTGTCCGGGTTTCCTTCTTTGATTTTATTTAATTTATTAAAATCTTTAGACGTCTCATTGCATATATAACAGCGCATCGTAGACAAAGTATTTGTAGCTGCATTACAAACCTTGGCATCGACCATAGTCAATAGTAAGGTGTGTTTTCTGTGTTTACTTCTGTTTCTATCAAATCCTTAATCTGATCATTAATGTACGCTATTTCAGTTTTAGTTATATCGCTAGTTTCATGTACATATATCTAATACGTATAGGTCTACAAAACCTAGGACTTGATGGTACGGGATTTTGCCAAATTATTTTTTTCTGGTCACCTTTGTTAACACAGAGTCTTACGGGCACAAATGAACTTTGGAATATGTTAGCATCGCTTTCGCCACTATTTTCAAACTTTTGTTTGAATTGCTGCTGCTGAGAGCCATCGCATCCCCATTTAGATATAAGTTCCAGATTAGATCTTTCCTTTTCCGTAATATTTTGTGAAACTTCATCGAGGTATTTACAAAGACGTGTCGCAGTATGGTTTAAGATATCTTGAAGTTTTACTTCGGCACAACTTTCAGTAACTCGATAAGCGTCCTTATTTGGGTAACAGGTTTTTTTGGCTTTTTGTAATAAGGAGTAGCAGGGATAAACTTTATACGTGTGCGTCAGAATGGCTGGTTGTCTGTGGCGTTGGTATATGAGAGTTGATTTGAAAATTGCTACATAATTGCTTATATTTGCTACATATAATAAATAATTGCTACATAGGATATATATGTAGAAATAAAATATTTTTTTTGACCAGCCATCCTGACGTTTGGTTGGCTGGTTATCTCCTAGTTTAAAGTTAAGCATGCAGAGTTTCCCGAAATGTACTGCGTCAATAATTGCTACATATTTACTTCATTTATCTAATTTATTTGGAACTTCAAACATATGTTAAATCAAGGATATAGCAATTATTTAAATTATCCCGATGAAAAGTGCCTGATAAAATAATAAAAGCAAATAGCTGCAGTGTGTCTTCACTCAACAGTATTGCTATTTTAGGAGGCAGGCGTTTGAAATAATAATTGTTGAATAGCATGTTATGTTATGAGTAGGTAAGTGGATAATAAGCACATTAAAAGTGTATCGTAAATAAGAACAAAATGTAGGTCGTTCATAAGATTCAGTTTAATAATATTACAATTTACTTAAAAAATATTCAATTATTAATTTATCTTATTTTCACATTATTTTTTCGCATATATTATACAATATACTTACATAAAATCTGTAGAAGATGGTTGAAGAGTGACATTAAGTTGTTTTGGTCATTTATAAAAAGCTGTAAGAATAAAACGGGTATTCCTAATACTATGATTTATGCAAACGAGATGTCCTCTGATCCGGGAGGTGTATGTAAATTGTTTGTGAATTACTTTAGTTCAGTCTACGTTGCGTGTAATAGTAATGACGGGATCTCCAGCTCTAACACTAGTAAAACCGATTTCTCTTCTGACCATTTGCATATAACTAATTTATATTTTTCTAAGGCCAAAATTGTAGATGCATTGGTAAAACTTGATATCACTAAAGGTTCTGGCCCAGATAGCATACCTCCTTTTTTCTTGAAACATACAGCTCATTCTATATGTATTCCTTTGCTTTATTTATATAACCGTTCTTTTAGTGAAGGTTTAGTGCCACAACCTTGGAAAACATCTAATGTTATACCTGTATTTAAAAATGGTCCTAAAAATGATGTAACAAATTATCGTCCTATATCGCTGTCGTCAACCTTGTCGAAAGTCTTGGAACGATTAGTTCACGATGCTATATATCCTAGCTTACATAAAATTATTATACCTGAACAACATGGTTTTGTTAAAAATAGATCCACTGTAAGTAATTTAGTGCTTTATTCCAACTTTTTATTTGAGAATATGCATAGACGGTTACAGGTGGATTCAGTTTACACTGCTTTTTGCAAGGCTTTTGACAGGGTTGACCACGATATACTTCTTAGAAAAATTGAGTACAACGGGATAAGGGGTAATTTGTTGCGTTGGTTTGAGTCGTACATAAAAAATAGGTCACAGCGGGTGGTAGTGAACGGTTTCTCCTCTGAGGCTATAGTTGTTACGTCTGGGGTTCCTCAGGGTTCTATTTTGGGGCCATTGCTTTTTGTTTTATTTATAAATGATATTAGTAAGTGTTTTATCAATTCCCGTTTTTTATTGTATGCGGATGACCTTAAAGTTTATCGTCAAATAAACAGCATTAATGATTGTGAAAAATTGCAAGAGGATCTGAGGCGTTTCTCTAGTTACTGTGTAGATAACAAATTACAACTCAGTATATCAAAATGTTAATCAGTTTCTTTTACTAAAAAAGTTAACACAATTCAATTTACATATTATCTTAATGATATCTCCATCGAAAAAGTATCTTTGATAAAGGACTTGGGAGTATTTTTTGACTCTAAACTTCACTTTGACGTCCACATAGAACATATTACATCTAAGGGCTTTCAACTCTATGGCTTTGTACGAAGAACATGTGATTTGTTTAGAAAGCCAGCCACTTTCTTATTAATTTTTAAGGCTCTCATTAGGTCTCAGCTCGAGTACGCCACACCAGTATGGAATCCGCATTATGAAAAATATAGTGATCAAATAGAATCAGTGCAGCGTAAATTTCTTAAGTTCTTAAACTACAAATCCTGTCACAAATGGTCATCATATCAAACTCTAATAGATAAGTTCTCATTACACACTTTGAAATCGAGAAGGCAATTTCTTGACCAAATTTCCTGTACAAAGTATGTCACAACAAATTTGACTGTAATAGTCTTGTGAATCAAATATATTTGCGCATACCTAGTCGTTCTCAACGAATCAGAGATGTTTACACACATAAATTATTTGCACCCAAACCATGCAAAACAAATGCAGGAGAGCGTGCTCCACTTCGAAGAATTATGCATGCTTATAATGACTCGTTTACTCATATAGATCTATTTTCGTTGTCATATTCTCAGTTTAAGAAGAATATTCAGTCATCTGACACTTTGTGAGACGGTAGGCGCCTAATGTTGAACCTAAATTATATCTAGCAAGTAATCGTCAAAATATTCATATAATATATACATATATATAACTCAAATTCTCATTGGTCGCTTGGTGTCTTACAGGGTGTAAAAGCTTTGTTTACTTAATAATATAATTGTTATTTTATTTTGCGGTACCTTGTATTAGTTTATTGTGGGTAACGGTGCTGGTTGTAGAACTAGTAATTTATTTTTGTTACATTATTAATAATGTGTTGTTCTACAATTGTTTGTTATCCTGAATAAATAAAAATAAATAAATAAAATGTAGAATTAGCTTCTTTTTACTCTTCGTAATTTTTTTCGATTCGTCATCATAACATTTCCATTCTGAATTTCGTCTGCAATGAGCTTTGTAGTGACCAATTAATGTTTCACATACTGGGGGCACGAATTCTACTATTGATAGTAAATGAAACTCAGATCCTTCTAACAAAAAAGAAGTTGGTGGATCATCTATTGAAATAAATTGATTGTAATGAAATTCAAATGCAATTAGATCTCGCAAATATACACTAAATGATTTTACACCTTCACATGTACTTCGCCGGCATTTTGTAAGTTCTTGAGCGTTAATTAACGTGTTTGCGGATTCTTGTAAATCATTAATGGCTGAATTTATATCAACGTGTAGAACAGGTATCTTACGCTGAACTCTATTGATTGCACAATCTGATTCTGTACAATGTTCATTCTCATCTGCACTGTATATACAATCTATTAAAATGCGTTAAAATATATTATTTACATTGCACTCACGTCTCACTTCCACAGAGAATTCTTGTTCAACTTTTGAAAAATAGACTTGAGCCATTTCAGATCTTATTTTGTACACTTCATCGGTATTTCTTCCACTCATGAGTCTGACAAGTTTACAGAATAAATTTTCACTCTCATGCAGTGGCAAAGGGTGAGTTTTGTTAAAAGGCAAGCCGGAGCTAAAACTGCTTAAGCTAACGTTAAGCAACTCTTGGTGCGGTCATTCCATAGGTGGGTGACCGACGCGATGACGGCTTGAACAAATTTGACACTAGGTTGACCACTAACCATACGTTAACAGAACAGAATCGTTGTATTGCGATCCGATCTACCGAACTACTTTCATAGTAGGTAAGAACTAAGTACCTACCTATGAACGAAATTATTGATTAGGAATGATTCTATCCTATTACTTCAAATTTCATGTTAAAATAAGCGTCTTATTATTTAAATACAACTTTGATTGACTACAAATGCTATCTACTAGAAACAATCGGAGAAATAATAAAAACACTTAACAGCTAGGTACCAATAAGCCATTGATTTAGGTATATCGAAGAATAATATAAGGGAATGTTTAAAATACTAATTACCTATGTCCTTTGCATTCTGTAGGTATTATTTATTTTGGTAGATAGGTAGGTAGGTAACCTACATGTTGGCACTAGGAGCATTTTGAAAACAATGTCTACACTCTACAACATTAATTTACTGATTAATAACTAATTTAACAATATTTATTGCTTCTACTTCTACCTACTTGTTGTCCATGATCGCAATACACAAACAATAACAACGAAAGTAATACCAGGCCACCGTCACTCGGCCGTACCTACAGCGATAAGTGCCTACAAATTCGCGGGGCGTCGGCGCCACTCCGAGAGTCGAGTGTCGACGCTCACGCGTAGAGCTCGTGCGTGCGTTTATTAGAATTTTTATGAGTAATATTATTATAAAAACGTTTAAAATAGAATGGCAGGTTTAAAGCATTGCTCATTTGATGGATGTTTGTCGAAAAAGAAGGACGAGGGATTGTCATTTTTTTCATTACCTACAGATTCATTAAAAAACTATAAAACTTTACATTACCTACCTACCACAAAATAATAGTACTAACTAGGTATAATTAGTTACTTTGTTGATGCTAACAATATGGACTCATGTCTGAATTATTAAGGAATTTGATACTTTATAATTACGAGAGCAACTTGCAAATGTGACTTTTTGTTTATTGAGATATTTCAACGATTTTGGTATCAAATTAAAGGTCTAAGACTAAAACTATTTTATCCGTTTGAATGATATAAATCGGTTCACAAGTTTAGGACATATGAAGAATATAAAATAGTAAAAATGTAAACAAACCAAAACAGGTAGCAACGATGCGGCGAGCCGACGACCCTAGCGTCATAGGTAACGCGTCACTCTACGCCAGACAGTGACAGAGTTACGCGTTAAAAGAGAGCGGGAATACTTAGGTGAATATGTCGGTAGGTACGGAGCGCTTATACGAGCTGAATTGGACCGAGTTATGCCAAAATGTACCAACTGCATAAAATTGATTTCGAGAAAATGGTGTTTAAAGTTAGATTTGTAATTACTAATGGTTAAACTATCTGTATTAATTTGTTATTATTACCAATTTGTGCCTTTGCTAAAGAGCTTGGGTACACATATAAGTAGATTCTGTATAAACTCATTTTAATTTATTTATTTGTAAATATATGTACTTGGTATGTTTTGGCAAAAATTGATTTTTCAGGTAATCGGACATAAATTAGATATGCCAAAATGTATCATATTTATTTTGTTTAAAAACACTATAAAAAAAGCATTTATTTTCAATGAACTATAACACATATTTTATTTAACGAAGAGGATGAAGTATTTTTAATGATTCTGTAATAAAAATGAAACAATAATAATGCAAAAGAAACGTTTATTTACTCCTTAAACATTCACTCAAGTTGACTCAACTCCATATCAAAATCGAGTCTATCAAACCCATCAATATCATCAACAACATTATTGCTACCTTTTAATTTATTATAGAAATTGTGGCAATCAGCCGGTATTAAATGCATCATAGACTTTATGTCGTCTAATTTAGCTTGTGCAATCTCTTTTCCTTGTGGCCATAGTGGTGGTAAGTTACCTACGTGAAAATTGCATTCAGATTGGTTTCTGACACTCTTTTTTTTTATATCTAATTCTTGTAATTCACCATTTAGGCCACTTCTCATAAATATTGAATGCTCTTTCTCCTTCTTCAACAAAATTTCTTTAGTGGATAACCAACTGACCTTGTTTTTATTCATGTAAGTTTTTCTATTGACTATCTGCTTCTCTAGCATTTTGCTACTTAGAAAGTTATCTGGTTTCATCCTTATTACTTTTAATGGATTAACTTTCTTGCATTTTTTCATTATCTCAATATAATCTTCAACAACATAAACTCTCTGATGTTGCTTAAGACGAGTTTCTATTTTAGCAAAGTCGCTATCATTTGGCAAAAACGAATGGCCGGGTTCTAAAAATTTCATTGAAATTGACTTTAGATTAGGATGTGAATGTAATGCAGCTTTCATCATCAAAGTAAGCTTTATGTTTCGGTTTTGGCCTCCACATGAGTCACTCCACAAAATAAGTTCTTCAGTGTTTTCAGGCAACTCCCTATTTATATATTGCAGCAAGCATGACCCCACTTCCTGTGCTCCTCTACCTGCCTCACCTTCGACCCAAACAAAACAGTGTCCTCTGTCATTTGACGCCGAATGTATTCCACTATTATAAACCCACAACTGCCGCTTATAAAACACTACATTCGTAGGGATTCACGGCAAGGGAAGAGTTTTCTCCAAGTCGAAGGTGAGACATTCGACATTATTTCCTTCTAGTCGCGCTTTTTCAAAATCTGCTTTCATTTCTGCCCTCAATCCTTCCGCTAAACTTAAATGCTCTTTATGATTTCTTTCTTCAAGTATTCTATTTCGGTCTGAATTATTAATAGCGATTGCATAAGCATCGCACTTATTGCACGTGTCCTTTTTTAATGTCTTGAATTTGAGATTAAATTTCTTATAAAAAATTCGTTTAAATGTGCTAAAACTACATAGCTTCGTATTATTGATATTCGGTAGTGATTTGATTTCGTCTTGGTATAATTCATACATTTTAGGTAGTGTCATTCCATGTGCTAAGTACATAGCTTCAGTCTTGTCACGCCTGTAATGTGATTCATATTTTGGGAACTTCTTAATGAAATTAATTACTGTTTCCAAGGTTTGATCAGATATCTTATTCCATCCTGCTGCAGCCTCTCCTCTCTTATCTTTAATAATTTCACCACTACGCATCTTCTTTAAACTAGTGTTTACTTTTTGAGTAGAAACTTGCAGAGTATTAATAAACATGTCTCTACACACTTGAATACCAGACAGTTTGTAAATCCGACTATATTGCCGTTTTTTATTTTTAGCATTGTTTTGAATCACATATTGTCGCTTTTTCGTATTTTCCTCGACACATGAAGCTAGATATACTAATTGGGCAGAAAATGAACCTAAATTCATATATTTATTGAATTCAATCTCTCTTGCCTCCTTGGAAACAGAATCTGAACAATTCTTTTTACAGTTGCATTTGTAGTCATTGAATGCTTTGGAGTCAATTTTTTTATTTTTCCTATTATAATATGGTAAATTATGATATTTGTTATCTTTAGCCTCCTCTCGTGAGCTAAGGGCTTTCCGTTTACGTCCTCGTTTTAGCCTTCCGACTGTTTCAACATCAGCAATATTATTTTGGTCAACAACGTTTGAGGTTTCGTTGGGTGAAAAATTTTCGTTCTCGTCATAAGTAATTCTGTCAGAATTACTTTGTTTGTCATGTATCAAAGCTTCTGTTATAGTTATACAATAAGATTTTGTCGAACTATTATCATCACCTTCCTCTTCTGGATGAAAATCAGGGTCCCGAAGAGAATCATCACTGTTCTAAATATTCTGATTCATTTAAAATATCAAATACTTTTTTGGTTTCTGGGGACATGGCTGGCAGAGGAGATGGTTGATGGTTGTTTTGTTCAATATTTGTAGTCTCAGTAACAACTGATACATAATGGTCAACTGAATTGACATCAGGGTGCACTTGGTGTTGTTCTAATGCTAAAGGACTATACATACACACATTTTTTGTATTCACTGACAAGTTATTCGAATAAGCTAAAGGTGTTATAGGCGAGAAAGGGGGTGCTTCAATACTTGAAACAGCAGATATGTTGCTTGGCAGCGCAATGTTAGTTGGAGAACAGCTTGGTGAGTGGACATTGTTTGGATTAGTGGCAGCTGATTGTGTGTGTTGTGAAGCACCTAAAATAAATAGCCATTTCAAACCACAATACCATCACCACAAAAAATGCAAAACATAAAAATATACTAATATTAGATAGGTACACCAGCACTGTGGCTCAAAAGTAATAAATTACATACATTAACTCTAAGCATAAGTTAAGTCTGTAAAACCATAAATATAGTTTTTTGGTAATCTCAAGTAAGTATAAAATTTAATTAAGGAAAGTACAGACCCACAAAACATAGCCAAAGAACAAACTGTAATACAATAAAAAGCACATTCACTGAATAAATTATAAAAATAAATTTATTTACCTTCAGGTCTAGAACCCATTAATGTTGGACTTTTCCAACCTGGTGGGCTGCAACCTGGTGTATTAGGGATGATATCTAAAACAAAAAAAATAGGTACTTACTTAATGTGAAGTTAAATTTTTACATAAACAAGTTATTGTTAAACATTGCCAGTAAATGCATTTAGGAATGAAATTGTATTTAATTATCATGATGTGACTAAGTAAATATTATTACTTCAATGAATATAATAAGTACATATTATTATTATGTCCTTAGTTATATACTATTATGTACTTAGTTATTTATTTATTTATTGTTTTATAAATTAAATTGAGATAACAAAAGTTATATTTATAGACAATACCTACTAAGTGGCAATAATAAAATACTTTAGGTGAGGAAAATTAATGATAAAATCACTTACCAGACTCATTATCTTCATTGTTCATGTCTCCTTCTTGTTCTAGATCTGAATCATATCCTAGAAATGCATTTTTAAGAATTTCTTCCATTTTTTCCAAATTACTTCTCAAAGTAAGACTGCCTCCGTGGCGCAGTGGTTTAGGTCGCCACGCCGATACCACTGCAACGGGAGGTCGTGGGTTCGATTCCCACACGGAGCAATTATTTGTGCGATCCACAAATAATTGTTTCGGGTCTGGTTGTGCTTTGTGTCCGTTGTTTGTATGTTTGTAAAAATCCCCGCGACACAAGAGCAATTCTTAGTGCGGGAGTTGTCTTTTTAAAAAAAAATAAAATAAAAAAAAAATAAAAAAAAAAAAAAAAAAAAAAAAAGAAAGAAAAAAGTAGCACTAGCACAGTGAAGAGAAACGGCGCGAAATAAGTTGTTTGACAGTACTTGTCAAAAACTAATAAGAGTAAGCAATAAACAATAATGACATTTATAAGAGTAATCATAGACAACAAAAAAATTTTAACTTTTTATTAATATCAGAGTCAATTTTGTAAAAAACTAAAATGATCCAAATGTTACTGGATTTCATTTAAGAGTTAATATTATTTTACTTTAGTGTTCCAACCTACTTGGATCCTAATGCTGAATTATTTTATCAAACTTTTAATCATTTAAGTGATTCAATTGCATTTGGTTCATTTTGGTTGACTTCGATAATTCAATTTAAAATTGCTTACAAGAACCAAAATGGTTTGAGACATTTATACAAAATATATTTTATTTAATTAATTGAACCAGAGTCATTTGGTTTATATTTATATTATCACGTGTGCACCATATGTTTTTGGATCATTATAGTAGAATTGTTTTAAACATAGTCCATATGTGTGGCTTGGTTCATACATACTTTTTTTCTGTCAAATGTGAATATAGGATGGACTGTTTTGGCTGAGTAGTAATATCTCACATTCTGATTACTTTGGTGTCAATAACTCATTTTTTGACAATTTGTGGGTTGGTACATTTTGGCATAACTCGGTCCAATTGAACTTTATTGCTTAGTAGCAAGAGTCGTTATTTCTATAAATTGTTTCGGGGAGTGCGTGTTCTGTACTATAGTACTTATTATTCTGTGGTAATACTTACAAATACACGTAAGATACGACCAGTTCATTCACACAATCACCACGATTTTACACAAAATAATAACATTCATAGATAATTTAACACAATTTAACTCATCCAAATATAATAAACATAATAATCCAAAATAACCTAAAATAGGCGCGCAAAATGAAAACAAAACTAAATCTAAAATCATAAATGTCATCACAACAATTGCATTCATTGTCTCTCTCTCATTAAATATCATTGCATCTCACTCACATATTCGCTAGTTGTCGCGCCGCCCGCGTCGCTGCGCCTGTTGTACCTACTAGTCGCCCAATAAGCCGATGAATTCCGGGTTACCTCGCCGGTAAAACGCGCCATAGAAAAGTACGTCCGCGTGACGTCATCGACATCTTTTCCCTTTAGGTACGATTCAGACCAACCGGCTAGCGTCGCGCCGCCTCGGAACGGAGCCGTACGCGTGCCGCGGCAGCCGAACGTGTGCCGCGGCAGCCGAACGCGTCCGTCGGAGCTGTACCGCTACTGCGGTATGCGTACGGCTGCCGCGGTAGCCGCACGCGTGCCGCGGCAGCCGACAGCGTCCGCTGGAATCCAATCATATGTCTGGACTAAAGAAATTAGTTTTTCTTCCGTATCCATTTTTGATTTTAATATGTTAACTGTCGCTTGAAGAACACAACTTCAATGATTCGCTAGTTGCTGCACCGTAATCTCCGTTCGTATTTCACGACGCACAGCTGACCGGCTCCGAACGGACCCGACGGCAGCCGATTGGATGCCGACGGCGCCGTTCGGAGCCGGTCGGGGCCGGTCGGGGCCGGTCGGCCGTCGCGACAGCCGAATGCATTCTGCGACAGGTCGCGGCAGGTCGCGACGCGTCGCGGGATGCCGACGGAGATAGCTATGCGTAAGTTGCTTGCAAATATGAACTGTATTTACTGTTGATACATTTCAATGTTCTTTACCGCATTGTAAAATGCCGCCCGGCCCGGCCCGACGCGAGCCGGTTGGTCTGAATCGTACCTTACGCGATTCCTGCGCGCGCCGTCGAGTTGTTTGACGGCAATTTCGGTAATGCAACTTTTGCAATGACAAATAGAACAGGCGTTTATTCATTTATTTATTTTTAATTAGTCGTATTGAAAATATTGATGAATGTCGTAGTAAATATAGAATTTAATTTAAATAATATATGCTATAGCTAAAGCCTGACAGACCGAATCAATCGCGCAAGTATTCCTCAATACAATATCCTTTTTATCAATTTGTAGCCTGCTTCCGTTAGACAAAAAAATAACTGGCTTCAAAGTTTTTCTTTTTTTAGTAACATTTCCTTTCCCTTTCCAGTTTTCAATGAAGCAAAAATAGAATCATCAGTAAACTCTTCCTTAGGCTCTTTAGACTGTAATTTTCTTTTCCGCATAAACGTTATAGAATCCCTTTTAATTTCCTTCTTATAAAAATCTGCCCCAGTAGTATTTCTTTGTACAGTAAGATTTGGCAGTATCGATTTTCTCGGTGCAACTTTAATCTCTCCTTTTAAGAATTCTAAATGTTTTTTTATGAATTCGTCTGTTCGTAGTCTGTGGGATTTGGTGCTTAGATGTAATAGCAATCTTTTTATAGTTTTAAAGTATGATTCAACATTTGAAGAAGTAGGTGCCGCGATATCGGAGTCATAAATATTCTTCATTACGTTTGACCACAAAGGAAACAGACTCAGTAAACGTGATAAAGTTCCTATAAAAGCAGGATAATGGTACAAATTGTCATGATTGCCTATATCTTCAGTATCTAGTGTAGAGAGTAATTTTTCTGTTCCAATTTTGTTGGTAAACCATTTAAAAAATCTGTTCTCTTCACTTAATTTGGTATCAGTTTTTTTTTTCAAACACAGATTTTTCAACAGCTTTAGGCAGATCATTTATTTTGTCACTGTCATGAATATCTATCTCTGTATCTAAAGTCTGAAACTGATTCAACGTCTTTAATCGATTCTTAGCCAACTCACACCTAGAAGGAGTATTGGATTTATTAATGCCGTCGTGTTCATTCAAACAAACTGTAATAATATCTGTAAAAATTTCTTTGGCTTTTTCAAAATTTACGCATTCCTTCAACGCTAACAGTCATTTAATATAAAAAAAATTTACCCTGTTGTCGACGTGTTTAAAACAAGTTAAATTGAAAATGATTTTAACAAAATGACTTGTGTCTATTCTAATGTAGCAATCTTCACTTTTTTCGTCTTCCTCCAGTTTTCTGTAAGATTCTGTAACATATTCTTTAGTAGTGTTATGTTTCGTAAACGCTTTTACGCAAGCACCAATCAGCGCGGATGACTCATCGACGATGATTTCGTCTGGTTTTGGATTGCTCACGTGCCATGCTTCCAGCAATTTGTATACAGGGTGTAAATGACAGCTAACCGAAAACTTTACTGGTAAGTTTGTGACACTGTATGCGCGAAATTTACTCCAACGATATTTCTCGGAAATGATTGGTTCCCGAGTTAGTCATTTTTGAGCGTTCAATGTATAGTGAACAACGCGATGTATCTCCGCGCATGCCTACGAGATTTCTGGCGGCGCGGCGGCGGCGCGCTGAGCGACGACATGTCGCGACGCGTCGTAGGTACATACGCGTACCACCACGTCTATGCGCTCACTAGTATGCAACGCTATCATTAGATAACAATCTTATGTATCGTTTATGGTATCGTAAGTAGGCCCGTATGTTACAATAGCTCATAGTAAAATTGTAAGTAGGTAGGTACCTACTTGGCTTACGTGAAATCAAACAATAATAGCAAAACATAACCAATAATAAGGAAGTGCTAAAACAAATTGTTATCAATGTCTATCAACACGCAAATACCTGGTGTATGGCGAGAGTTTGAGTACCTTTGGATCCGGACGTACAGGTGCAGAGCACGCCGTGCACTTCCACGTGCTTCACCATACATAACAAATCAACATTTCTTCCTATTTACGAACACAACTGCACTTTGAAAACAATAACAACAAAAATAATAACAATAAAAACACTAACAACTCAAAACCGGAACAATAACAAGTAATAATAAACAGCAGTTCACACACGACACGACGAATAGGACATAACGAACGACACCGGTGAAGAGCTTCCGTCTTCCGCGAGCGAATTGCTCGAACTATCGATCAAAGAGAGCCGCCGGCGCGGGCGCCTCTCCGCTCACTCGCGCCGCCCCTCGCCCGCGCCACCCGCTCCCTCCGCGCCGTCCGCCCGCGCGCCGCCGATTTGGTGACGAGCGACGAGTTAGGATCCCAGCGAGAGATTAGATTCAATAAAATATTGATGTGGCATTACTATTTTTACTTGTCACAGTTGTTACTGGTTGCATTGTAGTTTTATTTAAATACCAAATAACATTACAAACATTATTGATGTAAGTTTAAAAAACTTTGATATTTATAACATAAAATCAGCTTAAAGTAAATAAAATAAACACGAAACGTTTATTTAATTAAACCATAAAAAATGAAGGTACATAACAATGATAACAATCAATATCCATTAATATTCTTATCAGAGAAACTAACTTATCATAATTCATAATCCCCGGAGAATTACTTAGCATCCATTTTGTCGCATCCCATCTATGTAACATCCACGCGCGGTCGCGGCGTCACGCGTCACTACGGCCATCTACTTTTCGAGTCGCACCGCGCTTGTATGAAGTATGAATGAGCGTGTAAATATCGAATAGAATTTTGCAAGAACAAATTTTAATGGAACAAAGCGACAATACATGTTAAATTGTTTATTAGAGATTTTTATAGCGCTAAAGAATATCAATAGGATTTTTTGTTGTTCTGTATGTATTTGTACGTGTAATAATAAGATATCACACATTTTAAATCTTATGAATTTACCTTTTATCGGAGAGCGGGATAATTATGTAATTTTCATTTTTAACATAAAACAAATACTAAGTAACGCTGCATACTAGTGAGTGTGAGGTTGACAGCTGTGTGCGTAATCGTGTCTGTGTGGCGCGCGTAGGTAAGCGGCGTGACGTCGACCGTCGCGGCCGGCCGCCGCCGCGCCGGCGCGGTGTCGTTGGCCGAACAGCTGATAGCGAATTTATACGTTGTTTTAATCCATTGCTGTTTTTTGTGAAAAACAGTAATATGACGGTTTTTTTTTTCATATTCATGTTGCATTGTGTAGTATTAACGAAATAATACCAGAAAAAATAAAAAAAAACGCATAAAAAATCGGAAAAATCAAGAAAAAACCGATGAAAATTTTCAACGCCATAAGCACCAGAATCGTGTCTAAAGTCATTTTTTTTCGTTTTCGGTAGGCTGTCGTTTACACCTTGTATAGTGTCCATAGACTGGCTTTCTGATACCATTTGGGTAAGTGGGATACTACTGTGACCTTCATTTGTTTTCATGACACATACATAAAACAAAATGTGTTTGGTGATTGTGACATTATATATAGGGCCAAATGTTTTGAAAATGCTACCGGTGGCGTCTATACTAACAGTCAATTTATCAGTTTTTTTTAATTCTTTGCAATATTGATCTTGGCAAGGATCCCAATAATAAATATAAAACGGATACACCGAGATATGTTTGATAGCTTCTTTGTAAGGCGATATTTGGGTCATTAGCCATAATGAAAGTATTTGGTTTTGATGAAAAAGTGAGCTACTCTTATGTTCGTGTTTTATTTGACGTAAGCACCCTGTTGTTGGTAAATGAGTCGGTTCAGGCTCATCGGAATTAACAACTATATTATTAGCCATTGAGTTACGATATGAAATAGCCGATACATGTTTAAGTTCTTCGGCTATTTCAGTTCGTTTTGCAGGTGATAGTTTTATTTTTCTCATTGGAGTATGAATGAAATTTTCTTCGTAATTTGTTATTATGCATTTGCACTGAGCTATTTTATCCGAAGGCCAGCTAATAATAACTTTCACATCAGCTTCACATTGTTTACAAGATCCGATGCACGTTATATTGTTGCTCATAGAAATAGAATACTGTTTAAATATCCAACTGTGTGCTATTGGATGGACCTCCCAAATTTTTTCACGCAATTCATGGGCCCACTGATGTTTAGGCAAAACATTTTTCATTCTAAAAACAGACTCAGATCCTTTATTTAATTTTATGCGTTTAGTTATTGGTTGCAAACGCTCCCATTGATACGTATCAATTAAAAAATCATAAGTGGCTGTGTTTCCAAGCGATTTGTTGTTGCCGTCTTTGCATTTTTTTTCTATTCTATTATCACTTAAAGTAATTGGGCTTGGTTCTTCACAGCAAATATTATCATTTGGTCTAAAGAAATAATCAAAATTTTTCTTCACCGAAAGTTACAGTGCCTGTTTTTGTAATCTTATTGGCTAAGGCAGTACTAATTTCACTAAACAGTGGATCAGTAGATGCTGGTAAATCTGACTTACTTGGAAAATACTTTTTGTATTGCAAGAAAACCTTTTTTTGCTCTTCGAGTGGCACAACGAACTTTCTTCCTCTCTTCATCGTCACAAACACCAAAACACGAATTAAATATAGGTTCTATAGGTAGGCACTTATTCCTTATATTGACATAGAACTATTTAAATTGTCTAATAAAATTAAATAAGCCTAGACTATGATTCCAAAATTATATCTGCACTAGCTGACCCGCGCAACTTCGCTTGCGTCACATTAGTGAATGGACAAAATTTTTCAACGTATTTGCAACATTTTTTACTGGTACTCTGCTCCTATTGGTCGTAGCGTGATGATATATAGCCTATAGCCTTCCTCGATAAATGGGCTATCTAACAGTGAAAGAATTTTTCAAATCGGACCAGTAGTTCCTGAGATTAGCGCGTTCAAACAAACAAACAAACAAACAAACAATCAAACAAACAAACTCTTCAGCTTTATAATATTAGTATAGATCAGCAATGACTAAGAATAATTGAAATAATGATACTTATTGGATTATTGAGGGTAGGTACATATTTTTTTAACGCAAGAATCGCATTACTTACCAGAGCCTAAACGATTAAACCGACACCAACATAACTAAGTATTTGCCTTTATTATTTTATCAGGCACTTTTCATTGGGATAATTTAAATAATTGCTATATCCTTGATTTAGCATATGTTTGAAGTTACAACTAAATTAGATAAATGAAGTAAATATGTAGCAATTATTGACGCAATACATTTCGGGAAATTCTGCATGCTTAACTTTAAACTAGGGGGTGACCAGCCAACCAAACGTCAAGATGGCTGGTCAAAAAAAATATTTTATTTCTACATATATATCCTATGTAGCAATTATTTATTATATGTAGCAAATATAAGCAATTATGTAGCAATTTTCAAATCAACTCTCATATACCAACGCCGCAGACAACCAGCCATTCTGACGCACACTATTATACTGGTTTCGCGTCAGGCCAGCATTTGTAAACACAGCTAATGCTTGTTCTATCGTTAATGGCTGAATAATTTGATAGCGACTACTTTCGGTTTGAGTTTCTAATGATTTATCGGAGGGCGAAACTAAATTTTTTATAACTGTAGATACACTACTTTTACCAGCTGCTCGTAAACTCATCTGAGCAGCAAACGTAAATTCCGAGGCACTATTTTTCTCTCGCAGGTCTTCAGTCTTACGCCTTTTACTGCGATCACTACATTCATCAATAGATTTTGATGATCTGCCAGTAACTTTCTGATGTGTCCAAAATGGTAAACTCACTGTAGTGTCTAACCATTTGTCATTATTTTTTAAAAATCTGTCCGATTTATAAGATGCATTTTTCCATTTCTGTTTAAAATCTGATTTAAAATGGCTTAATGCTCGTTTAAATTCATTAATTATCTTCTGGTGGACATTTGTTGATTAATAATAAATGGTTTTCCATGTGAGCCAATTTCTCATCTATAGAACGCTCTTCTATATAATTATGGAGTCTTTAATATAATTATGGAGCTCTCTCCTAGTGATTTCCTTTACAGTCATGTCTATTTCTTTAAGAAATCAATGTTGCTAATTGAGATTTAAACAATACCTAAAATCAACAAAAATGAAATGAAATGAATACTCTTTATTGTACATAAAGAAAATACGAATAAACATAAAATAAATAAAAGTAGGTACAATTGGCGGCCTTATCGCACAGTGGCAATCTCTTCCAGGCAACCATTGGATGGAGAGATATAAAAGCAGTAGAATGAAGGAGGGCAGTACAAATGAGAGTAAATAGTAAATATATAAATAATGACATATACGTATATAATAGAGGAATATAAACATACATATATAAATGATACACAATACACAAATAATATATTTAAAAATACATACTTAATAAATACATAAAGTAATAATTAATTTTGTAGCGAAAGGTAGTGTTCCTTAACTTGGTTTTTAAAGATGGGTAGGGATTGAGCACGTCGTATTGACACTGGTAGTGCATTCCACAATCGCACAGCTTCTACAGAAAACGATCTATCTACAAACTTTGTGGAATGCACTGGCATCTTCAATCTTAAATTTTCTGATGATCGCAGGAGTCTTGAATGTGTGTCATGTAAGAAATCAAAACGTTCTTTAAGATATGGGGGGGCAAAGGGATTAAACAATATATTGTACAAGAGAAAGAGAATGTGAGCATTCCGGCGTGAACGTAGGGGTAACCACTTGAGCTTGTGTCTGTATTCAGAAATATGATCATACTTGCGTAAACCAAATATGAATCTAATAAAGAAGTTTTGAAGTCGCTCAAGTTTATTCAATTGGTCCTCGGTGAGATCAAGATAGCTGACATCGGCATAATCAAGAACGGGAAAAAGAAGGGATTGTACTAACGCAACTGTAGTCGTGATGGGAAGAAAATTACGCAGTCTGCGCAAAGACCCCGCCGAAGCGAATATTTTGCGACTGACATGTTGGATTTGAGGAGCCCACGACATCTTCTTATCAATAAAGATACCCAAATTCTTGACTTTGTCACTGTATGGGATATCAATACCGTCACAAGACACGGGGGGTATCAGTGACCAGTCGATTCTTGACACTATTCTCGAACTGCCAGCAACAATCACCTGGGTCTTATCCGGGTTGACCTTTAACCCGTACGACTTGCTCCAGTCACAAATTCGCATCATGTCGGTGTTTATAGTTAGAACAGCTTCCGTCAACCTATCTAGGGGAGCGTGGGAGTAAATCTGTAGATCATCTGCGTAGAGGTGGTAAGAGGAAGTCAAGTAGTTAGAAATTGAGTTGATAAAAACTGCGAAAAGAGGAGATAAGACGCCGCCCTGCGGAACGCCAGCATATGACGGGCACCATGCGGAGATCGTGTTATCGATGCTGATACGTTGCCGGCGCCCAAACAGGTAACTACGAAACCAGTCAACCGCTGTTGGAGATACGTTAAGAGAGCATAGTACCCCGAGAAGTACATCAAAGTCAACAGTGTTAAAAGCGTTGCTAAAGTCTAGCAATGCAAGCACTGTTAGATGACCACCTTCCATTGCTGACCTAATGTCTTCCGTAATATGAACCAGGGTTGTGGTGGTACTGTGACCGGGACGGAAACCAGACTGGAGTGGGTTAAGGAGTTGGTTTTCAGAAAGAAAGGAACTAAGCTGATCATGAACGAGGCGTTCAAGAACTTTAGACAGGAAAGGTAGGGTAGAAATGGGCCGGTATTCAGAGAAGGATGAAGGGTTACATTTTTTAGGTAGAGGTGTGATTTGGGCGTCTTTCCAAGCTGATGGGAAGATGCCCTTGGAGATGGAGAAATTAAGGATATGACAGATGACTGGGAGTATCTCATCAAGGATAGGAAGGATCATATTACGGCTGACACAATCGGTACCTATTGCATTCGAGGTAGTAGATGGGATGCTTTTCTTAACGTCACAAGCAGCAAATTGATGAAAGTCAAATGGGAAGCAATCGGGAGTCGAACGTAGTGAAAGAGATTTTAGAGTATTATCTTTTAGTAAGGGGTCAAAGTGGGGTAATGTAGTGAAATGCTGGTTTAAAGCGTTCAGATCGAGAGATTTAGGAATTGTGTCTTGGCGCGATTTGCCGACTCCCAATGATCTCAGAAATTTCCAGACTTTGGCTGGATCTCCGTTTTCGACAGATGCGTGAATATGTCGGCGTTGTGCATTCCTACACACCTTACTGCAGTGATTACGTATTGCAACATATCTATTCCAATTAGAGTCGGTTGGACGACATTAAAATTTTGTTTTAGCAGCAGCTTTCTTGGAGAGTAAAGATTTAATGTCGTCCGTAAGCCAAGGTGACGGAAGATGCTTCACCCTAATTTTACGCAATGGTGCATGAGTGTCGTAGAGTTTTATCAAACTGAAGGTCAATAACTCAACTTTCTCGTCTACATTTTCGGAGGCAAAGAGAGAATCCCAGGCAATGTTGTTGACATCCGCACGAAGATTTGCCACATTCATTTCACGAAAGTTGCGCTGCACAAGGATTTTAGGTTTAGGTTTTGGAGGTCGGACACGGTAAGACAAGAAGAGGAGGTCATGATAGGAAAAAGCATCTGCTGAACACTGACCATGCTTGGAAACACGATGAGGGGAAGAAATAAGGATAAGGTCAAGCAGGGAAGGAGTACAGTTAGGAAAATGATGAGTAGTATTAAGAGGAAGTATGGAGAGGTTATTGGAGTCAACGATGGATTGGAGTGAACTGGAACGGTGATCGTTTTTAAGGAGGCAGGTGTTGAAATCGCCCATGATGATGGTTTGACTGTACACGGGGATAACATTTTCTAATAGAATTTCAAGAGAGGTGAAGTAATCTACACGTAAAGAAGGACTATAGAAAACACCGAGCAAAATTTTGGAGTGGAGAAGTTCAACTTCGAGAAAAAGATGCTCGCCAGCATTTGGTGGTGGGGGCTGCGGTGACATGCTAACTATGGAGAAAGGAATATTTTGCTTAAGATAGATAGCCACTCCACCCCCACCTCCCACTGCGCGATCATTTCTAATAAGTTCATAGCCTGGGAGTGAATAAGCAGAGGAGACTAGGCATGGTTTAAGCCAAGACTCAGAAACAAGTATTGCATGAATATGTGTACAGTCGAAAGTAGCCAGCATATCCGGGAAATGGGCCGGAATACTCTGAGCATTAATATGGACCACATTAAAGTTCCTGGGAAAATCAGAAAACTGGGACGACAGTGTCTCACCAAGCGAAGGAACACTTATGAAGCTGGTATCACTACTTGCAGAAAAGTATTCCTCACTATTTATGCTACTGTCTAATAGTGACATAAGTTAAGTGAAGATAAATAACAATAAATAAATAAATAATTAAAATAAAATAAAAAATACAATAAAAATAAATATATAATATATATAATAGAGGCTGATAAACAAAAGTTATTGCTCCATCTGCCGGCTGCGAGAACAAAACATGTAGGTACATGGAAAATAATTAACAACTAACAACTAGTCCAGGTACGAGAAAGGAAAAAAAGAAAACATAGAAATAATACGACAGTTTCATAAAAATGATTGTATAGAATAAATAAAATAAAATGAAAAAAAATAATAATGTTATTAATAATATGTGTACATAAATTAAAAAATACTAGAGAGTCGAGAGGTGAGAACGGTAAAAAATAGATTTTTAATATGGTAACATTGAGTATGAAATGTCAGATATCAAAGTCAGTCAAAGTCAAACGGGAGAATAAACATAATAATATAATAAATTATAATATTTGTGGAAGGTAGAGAAAATGTGTTATACAAGTAAACAAGCGAAGTGTACCTGGACTAGTAATGAACTCGGATGACTTCACTTTTTGGCGGCTACTCGCTTCGATTTTGAGGCAATCAGTGGTTTGGGCGCCAAACTCGGCTTGGGCAACAGCTCACCGACCCCACACAGCTCGGCTTGTGTTGTCACGCGGTGCCTCACGTCGTCCGGTCCCAGAACATGGATTGCACCATCCCGAGTCCAGCACTTGTTGACCCCGAACTTCTCGCGAGCCGCCATGAACACATCGTGCCTGCTCTTGGTGAGGAACTCGGACATGGTGACTCCGGAACCCTTAAGCTTCGTCTTGGAGAACCACAGCTTATCACGCATCTCCAAGTCCCTCAACTTAACCAGTATTGGCCGGGGCTTCTTAGCCGAAGTCTTCCGCCCCATTCGCTGACAGCGCCTGATGTCATCATTCGAGAAATCACCAATGCCCAGCTGCTTGACAACAACACCAGTGAGTGTTTGGGCAACGTCTTCATCCTTGGCAGGCTCCGTTACTCCATGAAGCAGCAGTATCTTCCTCCGCCGCTGCATCTCCATGCTGTCGACTGTGCGTGCAAGCCCGTCGATTTGCAGTTGCAGCATTGTCAGGGCTTGGGTAACAAATGCCCTGTACGCAGCAAAGTCAGAGGCCAGGCTGGAGACACTCAGAGGGGCAGACTTCAGTAGCTGC
The DNA here is from genome assembly GCF_050436995.1 of Anticarsia gemmatalis. Taxonomy (NCBI): domain Eukaryota; kingdom Metazoa; phylum Arthropoda; class Insecta; order Lepidoptera; family Erebidae; genus Anticarsia; species Anticarsia gemmatalis. The sequence goes on from NC_134775.1 coordinate 11,635,479, forward strand.
GCTTCAAAATCAGCCATTCTGCTGTTGATGCTGGTGCTGAGCTCATTGAGTGTTGCTTGCACGGTGTCCATTTTGTGGTGTGTAGTTCAGTGTAGTCAATGGTCAATGGTAGATAGTGAGTAGTGAAGTGCCGAAGAGAAGGATTCAGCGAAGAGAAATATTGTAACCAGCAGGTAGATAGATGAATAAGATATTAAAACATAAAATTGTATAAATAAGATAAAATAACTATTAAAATTTAATTAAAATACGTAGAGCAGAATTTTAGTTCTTTCTTGTAGCAACTACCCTCGCAAAAAAAAATCATCTTATCTCACGAAAAAAATTCTCAAAAATTAATGCGGAAATAATATATGCGGAAAGTTTTTCTTCACAAATTGACTTACAATATACTAAAGTATCAAATGTAGAAACGTTTTTCTTCGGGCAGTATGCGGCAGTACAACTAAATTACTATTTTATCAGAATAAAGAAAAAAAGAGTACTAAATATTTAGGTCTTTTATTGATAAGCAATTACAACTTAAAAATGAACTGTTTATTAATATTAGAACACGTACAATAAAGTACATACCTCAAACTTTAATATCCAAAAAAAACTATCTTCTTACACCACAATACTTTATAATTTTTCGTTTCAAATATCGTCTTCAACAACCACTCAGTAAAATCAGTTATATAGAAATTGAAATAGTTAACTTTGAAATTGAATAACTAATAACACAAGCGACTTATAGAATAAGTGATAATGCAATCGAATGAAAAAACCGTTCATCAAAGATAAAAAATATTCAATATACCCTCAATTTAAAAAAAAAGACTTTTGGCCAGCTTTTAGCTTTAAATACCTGTGCGTGCATCGTAAGAATGCCGACGTAAAAGTAGCGTATTACTGCATAATAACAATATGAGAGTATTATCTACATTCGACTACAGTCTCTTATTTCTTTCTTTACAGACTAATAATACATAGGTACTTACCATGCTACCTAATCATGCTTGTTTTGTATTAAGTTACTCTGTCATCAGTAGTAACACGTACCTAGGTAACACAACAGCACATATTTAAGATAACGTATATCGAACGATTGATGATTGTCTCGCACTGGTTGTTTAATAACATATTTTACAAGCAATTTAGAATGTATTCATCAACAATAAAATATCAAACACATTGTGGATAAATGCAGAACACTTTTATAGAAATGAGTTTAACCTATAAATCTGACAAAATTAAAATTTACTCTAATAGAAACATGCAAAACAAGTACTGTTTAATACACTGATACATTCACAGTTATGCACAAACACATTTACTAAGGAATAATGTGATAAACACAAATATTCTAATTTGTTATAGAACGCGCGAAAGATGTAAACAGTAAACAAACATGACCTAACGTCAAACTGTAGAAGAACGTTCCACTCATACTTATGCAGGATGCTTAGCTTATATTTTCGCCATCTCGCTCTCGCACGCGGCTCGCGCCGCGACAGGAACGTACGTCTGTCGCGGCGCGAGCGCTGTAACGCGCGAGGTAATCCGCTCTTCCTCCGGCTTGCTCGCCACTATGCAGCGCGGTGTAAAGCGCGATCCAAAAGGTCGTAAGCGACATCGCCGCCATAGTTTTTTTTGTACGCGATTCCCGATCAGCGCCTCCGGCTTATTTCATTATTATTACCTCACGTTGCGTTTTTAGCGGAGCGTAATTTTTGAAGGGTAGGCGTTTTCGTACTGTTTCGATTAGATTAATGTTTCTAGTTAGAGATTTCGGTTTAAATATTGGTGATTATTTATTAATCAATACTTACTAATATTATAAAGCTGAAGAGTTTGTTTGTTTGTTTGTTTGTTTGAACGCGCTAATCTCGGGAACTACTGGTTCGATTTGAAAAATTCTTTCAGTGTTAGATAGCCCATTTATCGAGAAAGGCTATAGGTTATATATCATCACGCTACGACTAATAGGAGCAGAGTACCAGTGAAAAATGTTTCAAAAACGGGGAAAATTATGATTCTCTTATGTGAGGCAAGCGAAGTTGCGCGGGTCAGCTAGTAAACAATAATGTTGAACCATGAATAGCCGCGTTTTACCTGAAATAAAACGCATATTAAAGTACTTACCTCACTGGAAGCTTTTTCTGAGAGAGCATATCCGTTTCCGTCATTTCTTTACCAGTTCTAGTACTTCTATTGACTTGCAACGTGGCGCCACCTGGCGTTCGCGCGCCATTTTAGTTTCTTAAAATGTGACAAGCGAGTTTTGCCTCATTGGCTCGAATTTTACCAGGCAGAAATAAAATTAAAGCTTCCAGTGAGGTAAGTACTTTTATATGCGTTTTATTTCAGGTAAAACGCGGCTATTAAAGCACTTGACCGTCACTGGAAGCTTTTTCTGAGAGCCTGTTTGTTATCGCCTGGTGACGTCACGTGTATGATAAACTAGCTGACCTGCGCAACTTCGCTTGCGTCACATAAGAGAATCATAATTTTCCCCGTTTTTGTAACATTTTTCACTGGTTCTCTGCTCCTATTGGTCGTAGCGTGATGATATATAGCCTATAGCCTTCCTCAATAAATGGGCTATCTAACACTGAAATAATTTTTCAAATCGGACCAATAGTTTCCGAGATTAGCGCGTTCAAACAAACAAACAAATAAACAAACAAACTCTTCAGCTTTATAATATTATAATATATAATATAATATATAATATTAGTAAGTATAGATGTAAATTTCTAGTTAAACGTCAATGTGATAGGAACTAAGGTTTGTAATGAAAACAACGTAATAAATCAATAAATCATATTTATTGGCCACCTTACACTCTGATCACAAAATATAATTTAATCTCAAAAAACATTATTGATTGTTGATACATTAATGACAATCATTTTACGGGATTGAAAAGTTGAGCAACATCAGACTCTACATCATGATTTTGTAGTATTTCTCGTCTGTAGAAGTTTTGGAATGTGGTAGCTGATTGCCAGTTTCCACGCGATAGAATATCATCAAGTGGTTGATTTGCTATCCAACTTTTAGAAGCTACAGCTGATCGAGTACTTCCTGGGGCGGCTATAATGCCAGCCTCGTTAAATAAAGTTTTAACCCAACCTGCAATCACAGATCGTGATGCAGCCTTAGGTTGTCCTCTAATTGTTAATAACAAATTAGACGATTTAGCAGTCTTACGTCTTTCATTTAACAATGTTATAGTTCTCTCAATCCAGAATATAGGATTTAAGTTACGATTATTAGGATTTAAGAACAATTTCCAACCAGACTGTCTGTAGTTACAGCTGTTAGTTTTTGAGCCAAATAATGGCCAGAATACTATATTCTCATCAGATTTTATGCAGTTACTGGGGTCAATACTAAGTAGAGTTAAGTCATGTACTCTTCTACCTGAGCAAAGTAGTAATAAGATCGCTGTATGTCGAGATGTTTGAAAAACGTTTTTTGTATCTATGCTGTAATTTGTTAAGTATGACGTTAATTTACTAATGTCCCAAATAGGAGCTTTGACTGACTTTGGGTTTCTTAAGGAAATTGATTTTAGGACATGTTTTACTAGTGTATGTGCACTGAAACGACTTGATGATTCTACGTTACACAATGTAGAAACAACAGACTTGTGTAGAACGATTGTATTGTATGATAACTTATGAATCAAATATAGATCACATAAAAATTGTGCTAATTCTGACCCTGATGGGTTTTTAGGATCAATATTTTTAGAACTAGACCATGAAGTCCAGCGCTTCCAAGCCACTTCATACGTTTTTAGCGTAGACTTTCGCCAAGAGTCTTTAAGAAGTGACCGTTGTTCAGTATCCCAGGATTTTATCGCTTCAGACCACCCCCACATTTCCAGACCTCGAGAATGATATTCTCGACCTGCGGTGGTGGGAGTCCTGTCGACGTGTCCACAAGATGTTTCTCTAGATTTTTCAGTGTCAACGGTGGTGCTAGGGATCGGGCTTTGAGATCTGCTCGCCAGAACACTTTCTGCCAACGAGGGACTACGATTAAGAATACCCCCGACGACTGATTCAGGTGTGCCAATACTTTTGGGACTAGGAACGGTGGCGGGAATACCCATGCCAGGGGGTAGTTCCAGGGAACACTGAATGCGTCGTGGAATAGGGCTTGGCGGTCTTTCAGGTCTTGGGATACATAATTGTACACTACGTGAGCCGTCGCAGAGGCAAACAGATCTATCACAGGGATGCCCCACTTTGCAAACACCATTTCTACACAAGCTGCTTTTAGATGCCATTCTGGGGGTCGGCGATACCGTGACAGGTGATCGGCATGGTTGTTGTACTTGCCTGGGAGATGGTGAATTCTGAAATGGATTTGGTGTTGATCCAATAAATCCAGAATCTGATAAGTTATTTCTATTAGGGGTAAGGATTTCGTACCTCCTTCTTTCCGAAGATAAGTGACGACTGTCTTGTTGTCGCACTGTATTAATATCGAGCTGTTGCGAAGTTGATGAGCCTGGGTTTGTAGTGCATGCAATATGGCCAACATTTCTTTTTGATTGCAATGTAGTGCCCTTTCTTCTTTCACCCATTGGCCGGAAAACGCTAGATTGTCTAGTTGTGCACCCCACGCTTGATTTGATGCATCTGTTGTTAGAAAGTGCATCGGAGGAGGATAGTGTAGAGGCGTTGATGACTGGCAATTTTTGGCCCACCAAACTAATTCGCTGCAAGCTTCTTCTGGTAACTGGTAAGCTTTTGATTATGGGTTTGGTATTGAGCTCATGAAAATTAGCAACTGACGGTGATGGAGTCGTCCCCGGGGAACCACAAAGCTGGCAAAGTTTAGAAGTCCTATTATTCTTTGTAATTCCTTTAGCGTAGCCTTTCTTTGATTGAGGACTTGAGGTCCTTTTTGCTTAGGATAGAAGTCTTCTCCTCTGGCAGAAATTTTATGTTGTCCCAAGGATTCCAACTTATTCCTAAGTAAGTTATGCTCTTCTGGGGGAAAAGCACTGACTTCTCGAAATTTATCTGCCAGCCCAATTTTTCTAAAGTTTTTACAGTGAGCCTGGTATGTTCGTGTAAAGTGTGCAAATCTTGATGAGCTATTAAAAAGTCGTCGAGATATACTACAATTCTGACATTCCATTTTTCTCTTAACACTTGAGCTATCCAGTTCGTAAGTATGGAAAAAGTTTTCGGCGCGGTGCTGTCCGAATGGGAGACAACTCATTTCTAATAGTTCTTGCTTGTAAATTAGACGAAGAAAGCGTCTGTGGGACTCTTTGACTTTCAAATGAAAATAGGCTTGTGATGACCTTGCACATCCAATCGCGAGGTTGTAGGAAGTTTGGAATGTTGTACATGTTTATTAAGTGGAAATATTCTTTTTGGACATAATTGTTTAACGCCTTGAGGTTGAATATTGGACGGACTGATCCGTCGGGTTTTGGAACTAAAAATAGAGGGGAAATGAAACTCAGCGAGAGTTGAACAATTTTTAGAACTGACTGGAATTTCATTTTCTCTATTATTGCAGACATTTGCTCCGAAACAGGTGTTTGAAAGGGATACTTCTGTATATTTGGAAAAATGAGTGGAGGCTTTTGGGAGAATGGAATTCGATAGCCGATAGATATTATAATTTTGGGAGCACCCATTTTGTGCCATTGATGCAGGTAGTTTGCTAACTGACCTGCCTGAAAATGCCTCGAGTCATTGTTTCTGCCTCTTTTGGCTACCTCTAGAACCAGAACCTCTCGTTGCCTGAGCGTTGTTTGAGCGTCCTCGGTAACTACCACATTCGGGCCGCGAGCCACGGTTGTGAAATGAACCTCTGCTAATATTATAGTACTGATCGTACTGAAAGTTAGAGGAGTGACCTTTTTGCGGATAATATTGATAACCACCCCGCGAGGGTGGGTTGTGGCAAGTATGTAATTCATGAGAAAAATTACAATGAGCTCCACGCGATGGAACTGCTGATTTAGATATGGCCTGCCCCTGTGAGAGGCGGCCCTTGGGTTGATTTGTTTTTATTTGACTATCAGTTTTCGATGGCCAAAATGCTTTACGCACACCGCCAGCCCGTTCTAAAGCTGCCGTAAAAGGCACCGAGTCAAATAAGTAATTTGAAGAAGGCGGTATTTTATTAATACATGACTTTACAATAGGCTCTCTAATCTGACTAGTAATATTTTCTCTCCGCATTTCTATGCTTTCGGCTCGATGGCCACAAACTATTTGCAATAAATTCGACGATATTTTATTAAACTCGCCTTTTTGAAACAACATATCTATTTTGTCACTCAAATTTTCGAAATTAATTTCAGTATTTTTGGCCCAAGAAAGTAGATCACGAATATTGCTTTGTAAAGCTTCTTTTTGTTTAAGAATGCAATATGTCAGAGCTGCGTAAGATTTATCAGCATGTGCTAAATGGCGTACAGTATCATATAATTTAACTTCCTCATTTGTCTCTAGTTCTGTATAACCTGGGGTGTGGTTATATAACTTTTGAGTATCAGAGTACCTTACTTCTGACCAGGATGTATTACCAAGGCGTTGTACATCAAGAAGCATTTTTAAAAAGTTCTCTGGTGTTTTTGGAACAGGTGGTTCCTTTAATTTCGTTTCAATATTAAATGTAAAATCTTCGACAGCGTTGTCATTTTGCATTGACCCACTATGTTGGCACTCGTCACCTTGATGTTGTTCGTCGGGGTAGTTTGCATATAATTCTCCACTAATGGTCATGGTATGCAGTATTAATATTATTCGAAAGTATATGTTTACGTAACTCACCGACTTCTTTAAAAAGTTTGTCAATCAAATCAAATCAAAAGTCAATCTATACTAATATTAGAAAGCTGAAGAGTTTGTTTGTTTGTTTGAACGCGCTAATCTCCGGAGCTACCAGTCCGATTTGAAAAATTCTTTGAGTGTTAGATAGTCCATTTATCGAGGAAGGCTATAGGCTATGTATCATCACGTTACGACCAATAGTAGCAGAGTACCAGTAAAATTTTTTTACAAAAACGGGGAAAATTTTGACCCATTCTCTCTTAAGTGACGCAAGCGAAGTTGCGCGGGTCAGCTAGTAATATAAAAATATCATAACTAATGTTGTTCAGCGAAACATTATCAAGACAAAAAAAGAATCAACGTCTTTTTTTTTCTAAGTTGAAGCAGGCAAAGGAGACAATACCTTTTTAGCCTCGTTGTTCCTTCCAAACACCCAAAGCTTCACGTAATAATATTAAGTCAAGAACTTCAGAGGTAAGAAAAGATTTATTTACTACTACTGCCAGGAACAAAAGCGACTGCGCCACAGGAACAGGGAATATTAGCATAGATGCCAAAATGTCAAAATGTACTAGAATAAATTCAAACATAAAAGGAACTAAAGATACAGTTAAGCAAAAATTGGATTTACATAAAAATAGTTGCAAAAGAATTATATTATTATCTGATAACCAAGGGCACGGAATCGTTCAAAAGTTGATTGATAACAAGAACAGAATAATCCTAGGTGACTACGACATAATGGCTATAAGAAAGCACGATGCACCGACCCGAGAAGTTCTATCAGGCTGTTCATCATTATCCACAGAATTAAATAAAGACGATAATGTCATCATCATGTGTGGCAGTAATGATAAAAATCCAACTCAATTCATGATAGAAATATCTTCCGCTATTAAAGCTCTGAATAATTGTAATGTTTTTGTGGTTAATGTACTGTATAATCCGCATCTAAATGTAAGTAAATTAAATTATAATCTCAAACTCATAAGTAACAACTGCGAAAATTGTTATTTTATAGAAGCAAGCATGGGAGATGATATTGTAGGAAAAATAATACATAATATGAACACGACAAAATATAAAAACACATTCCTTTCTTACAATAAACGTTTACACATTAACTCTAAAACAAATATAATAAGCACGATATCAACGCGAACACTACATAACTCAGAGAAAGATGTAGAGCCTAAAAATAAAAACTGTAGCATTAATAATACACATGAGCATGAACAGATTCCGCGCAAAGGAACAATACTTAACCTTACTACTTTCACACTATAAATAAAAATAAAATATCAGCACCGATACAGGTGACTACTATTATTGATGAACAAATTTTTTTTCGTGACTAACAATAACGATAACCAATTTACTATACTTCATCAAAATATTGCCGGTGTTTTAAGTAAAACACAAGAATTGGATATCGCGATTAACGAGATATATGAATCTGGTACAAATGTTGACGTCGTATGTTTGAGTGAACATTTTATTATAAAAGGAGAAGAACAGTATCTAATCTTAAATAATTTTCAACTTGCTGCTATTTATACCCGTGATAAACAACGTCGTGGAGGGACGTGTATATTATGCAAAAATAATATTGACTTTAAACAACTCCAGGATATACAAGAGTTTAACATAGAAAAAGATTTTGAGATATGTGGAATAGAAATAAAAACACCTCGTCTCATAATTCTTTGTGTATATTGAACCCCTAATTCTAGCTTAAGCGTTTTCTTTGAAAGTCTTGAAAAAACCTTAATTAAATTACAACATAAAAAATGTAAAATAGTTTGCAGGAGATTTCAACATTAATCTAAATATTAAATAATGATAATAACACAACTAAATTTAATGATCTCTCAAACTTCGACATGCAGTGTCACATTCAGGTTCCTACGCGCATGAACACGTGTATTGACAATATTATCTATACTATATACTATATAATATAATAAAGCTGAAGAGTTTGTTTGTTTGTTTGAACGCGCTAATCTCGGGAACTACTGGTCCGATTTGAAAAATTCTTTCAGTGTTAGATAGCCCATTTATCGAGGAAGGCTATAGGCTATATATCATCACGCTACGACCAATAGGAGCCGAGTACCAGTGAAAAATGTTACAAAAACGGGGAAAATTATGATTCTCTTATGTGACGCAAGCGAAGTTGCGCGGGTCAGCTAGTTAGTAATATACGTAACACAGTTGGTAAAACACTAAACCTTTGTCTATCCGATCATAACACTGCTCAAGTTCTTCAATTTAAATATAATACAACAAACAATGTTCGATATAGACGATCTAAGCAAAGAAAATATAGAAAAATTCATTTACTACATTAGTCAATTATCCTTCTCTGAAGTCTATGAGATAACTGATACTAATACTTCATTTAATTATTTACATGATCTTTTGATATTATTTTATAAATTATGTTTTCCTTCTATTAAAATTAAAAAATGTTATAAAAGTAGTAAACTTAATCTTTAAAAAAAAAAAAAAACTGTAGTGGATAACTAAAGGATTAAAGAAAAGCTGCAGAAGGAAAAGATTATTAAGGTATCATTATTATCGCAACAAATCCAAATTGAATAAACAATCATACAGGGCATATTCAAATATTCTTAAAAAATGTATAAATACGACCCAATCTATAGGTAACTTAAAACACATAGCCCTTTCTAATAACAAATGCAAAGCAACGTGGGACGTCGTAAAACGAACCACAGGTAATGAACAACCAAAAGAGTATATAGAAAGAATAGTTAATGATGGTAATACAATAACTTCAGGTTCCAATATATCAAATACATTCAACGACTTCTTCATAGACGTTGTGGGAAATTCTTTAGATTCTGTACATAAATCCCATAGCATAAATATCGCAAATAACGAACATAGTATATTTCTTGAACCAACTGATGCATTTGAAATCTATACTAATATTATAAAGCTTAAGAATTTGTTTGTTTGTTTGTTGGTTTGTTTGTTTGTTTGTTTGTTTGAACGCGCTAATCTCAGGAACTACTGGTCCGATTTGAAAAATTATTTCGGTGTTAGATAGGCCATTTACCGAGAAAGGCTATAGGCTATATAACATCACGCTACGGCCATAAGGAGCAGAGTAGCAACGAAAAATGTTACAAAAACGGGGAAAATTATGACCCATTCTTTCTTCGGTGACGCAAGCGAAGTTGCGCGGGTCAGCTAGTATTTAATATAATTAAGTCCTTAAGAAACACAAAGTCATCAGGTAACGATAACATAACAACAGAACTTATAAAACTCATATCTTCATTTATATCACAACCTCTGTCACACATTATTAATAACTCACTGGAGCAGGGCTGTTTCCCTGAACAACTAAAACTTTCCATAATTAAACCCCTGCATAAAAAAGGTTCAAAGACAGATAAAAACAATTATAGACCTATAGCACTGATACCAGTGATATCAAAAATATGGGAAAAGGTTATGTACAAGAGATTAATTACATTTGTTGACAAATATGATATACTCGCTGAGGAACAGTTCGGATTTAGGAAAGGTAAGTCAACGACTCTTGCCACTTTTAATTTGGTTAAAACAGTTGTGAACAACATTAACTCGAAACTGTCAACTTGTGTTCTTTTTTTAGACTTGAGTAAGGCTTTTGATCACGTAAGTCATACAATATTACTATCAAAATTAGAAAATTATGGAATTCGAGGGGTAGCTTTTAAATGGTTTGAATCATATTTACAAGATAGAAGGCAAATTACTAGAGTCACTAAATTTAATAATAAAACAAACACCCTCGAAAACTTTGGTTCTAACCATAGAATCAATCATTCAGGGGTTCCACAAGGAAGCATCCTGGGACCGTTGCTATTCTTACTGTATATAAACGATCTTCCCAAAGCCGTAGCTCAACACGACTGTGTCTTGTTTGCAGATGATACCTCAATAATTATAACTGTAAAAGATGAAGAAACATATGAAACAATTGTAAATAATACATTAAAAAACATAATAACATGGTTGGATTTAAATAATTTACAAATTAATATAGGAAAAACTAACATTATTAACTTTAAAACACAAAGAAGTAATTACAAAGAACTAAATATAACATACAATAGCCAAAATATTAATCAATTACAAAGTACCTCATTCTTAGGTATTATTATTGACCAACACTTAAAATGGTCTGAACATATTGACAACATCTGTAAAAAAATAAACAAATTTGTATTTGCCTTAAAAAAAGTTAAAGAAACCACTTCCATGCATGCTTCATTGATGGTTTACCATGCTTATGTGTGTTCTGTACTTCGTTACTGTATAGTTGTCTGGGGATATTCAACAGACATTATGAGGGTATTTGTAGCACAAAAAAATGTCTACGTGCAATATTTAATGTTGAATGGCACGAATCTTGTAGATCTATATTCAAAACACACAATCTTTTAACAGTACCAAGTATTTATATTTATGAATCAGCTAAATTTGTAAAATGTAATACTCACCTTTTTGAACAAAAAAATAACACTAATAAACGAACAGTCACACATTCATATTTTAAACTACCAGTACCAAGACTTGAAATGATCCGACATAGTTGTGTGTATATGGCGCCATTAATTTACAACTCTTTACCGAAAAATATAACTGAATTGCCATTTAAGAAATTTTGTATCTGTCTACATAAATGGTTAGTTCAGGAATGTTTCTATTCAGTTAACGACTTTCTAAAAAAATACGGATCTCAATCTTATCACTTCAATAACATTTTATAAATATATTATTTTTATATTGTCTTCTAGTTAGGAACTATCTATGTACGTCTTCTGTGATAATAATAAAAGAATATATTAGATACTAGCTGACCCGCGCAACTTTGCTTGCGTCAGATAAGAGTGAATGGGTCAAAATTTTCCCCGTTTTTGTAACATTTTTTACTGGTACTCTGCTGCTATTGGTCGTAACGTGATGATATATAGCCTATAACCTTCCTCGATAAATGGGCTATCTAACAGTGAACGTTTTTTTAAAATTGAACCAATAGTTCCTGAGATAGGCCGCCCGCGACTTCGTCTCCATGGAAACCGTTCCCGTGTAAATCCCGATCCCTCGGGAACTCTGGGATAAAAAGTAGCCTATGTGTTATTCTGGGCCTTCAGCTACCTATATACCAAATGTCATCGTAATCGATTCAGTCACATTTGCGTGAAAGAGTAACAAACATCCATACATACGTACAAACATACATATGTATATACATACATACCTGTATACATACATTAAATATTTAATTAAATATTAAATATTGCTGGACAACTCACACACGGTCATTTGATTCCAAACTAAGCAGAGCTTGTACAATGGTAACCAAATAACTGATAAACATACTCATATACTTCTCAATATATAGATAAATTGACAACCAGAACAAATACTCGAGCTCATCACACAAAGATTAGTCCCGGATGGGATGTAAACCCACCATACGCGGCACTACGGTTATTGCGGCGAGTTGACCGCTTAAACCTGTACGCCAAACGTACGGAGTAAATAGTACAAATAAATAAATAGTACATACATACATACATTCTCACAAACTTTCGCATTTATAATAATAAATAGGATTTCGGAGGCAACAAAATCTCTATTTGTTGATAAATAATGCGCAACCATTAATTTCATCTATTCTTTTTAGGTAGATTATCCGATTGACCTTTTTCAAATCCTTAATCCATTTTATTAATTGAATAATATTGACTAATACTACACTATAAATGTAATAAGCGGACGCAAACACAACAAAATACTGCGCAAGTTTTTTTTTTTCTTTTTTTTTTGCGTCAGGAAAATGCATCACTGCATGTCCCGCCCCAGGGAGGAAAGCAGGGGTCTGTCGGGCTCTCCCGCCGGCTAGACGTTCCAGCTAACCGACTAAAAACTTGACGGTGTTCCTTCCACGGTCACCATAACGTAGCTCTCCACTTCACGGGGGTGTGCCAGGCACAACATATGATTTCCTAGTATTTAAATTGAACATTTTTAAAAGTATTTAGGTATAATTTCAACGCATCGAGCGCGTGACCGCAAGCTGACTGTGTGAGCCAGACTGAGCGTGGTGTATAGTGACGTCACACCGTCCCCGAGAGCAAGCGTCGTGCGGTTACAACTTGTTTTACTTATAAATCGGAAACTAGTTGACATATCGAAGTAATTCGTTCACTGGTATTTTTTATTTTTAACAAAGAATAAGGAGTGCTAAAAATCAAAATTTGTTAACATTTTCCATTGTAGTAAATGCTATTGTACCATTTTTGGAAGTCTTTCGGAAGAAGCTTCAGAGGCCCGAAACAAAGACTATACGAGGTTAGAGAGCACCATTCGAGGAGGAGTAATACGATTTTGTGATTTCTTAAAATGTTTTGATCTAAGCATAAAAAATATTGTAAATTACACTTATTATAGTCACATTTAAGCATTACAATCTATACTAATATTATAAAGCTGAAGAGTTTGTTTGTTTGATTGTTTGTTTGTTTATTTGTTTGTTTGTTAGAACGCGCTAATCTCAGGAACTACTGGTCCGATTTGAAAAATTCTTTCAGTGTTAGATAGCCCATTTATCGAGAAAGGTTATAGGCTAGGTATATATCATCACGCTACGACTAATAAGAGCAGAGTACCAGTAAAAAATGTTACAAAAACGGGAAAAAAATTGACCCATTCTCCCTTATGTGACGCAAGCGAAGTTGCGCGGGTCAGCTAGTGTATCATAAATAACATATTTTTTTTGAAAATTTTGACGATTTTTAGAAAAAAAAATCGCAAGTGATGCCGCGATATAAAGTGTGTCAAAAATGTACAAATAAATAGTACCTACTACACCGGTGTGCAAGGATATAACGGCCAACCTTGCGATTCCAGAGATATTCTCATTTTTCATGTCAGCTCCACACAATTTTAACTTTTCCATTTGTGCATACAATTACTTCATATGCCATATTATATAACAGTAATGATCAGCAGAAGTCATTTCCAGCAAAAAAATAACATTCACGACATCGAGATCCATTGTCTTCTACAGCCAATTTTCGATCCACTATGCGCCGCAAGTATCTACGCGCGCCACGCAGACACGATTACGCACACAGCCTCGCACTCACTAGTGTGCAGCGTTACTTAGTATTTGTTCTATGTTAAAAATGAAAATGACATAATTATCCCGCTCTCCGAAAAAAGGTACATTCATACGATTTAAAATGTGTGATATCTAATTATTACACATACAAATACATACAGAACGACAAAAAATCCTATTGATATTCTTTAACGCAGTAACAAATCTGGGGGCACAGAAGTGCCCCCGCAAGTCGAGCAAAAAAAAAGCGGCACGGCCGTAACATCCTTTTCTCGAAGCAATTCGGGCTATTATTGACACCCCTATAATTTCGTTGTGGATAAAACAAGAAGCCTGGATTTTCAGCAACTAATCAGTCATTGTATAAACACGGTATATTTAAAATTTCAGTCAATTTGAACCAATAGTTTAAGAATGAAAACTTGTTAAAATTTTGAATTTTGTCACTCACTGACTCACTGACTCACTGACTCACTGACTCACTGACTCACTGACTCACTGACTCACTGACTCACCGATCATCAAAAGTCTAAGGTACTTCTAGCAGACTTAGAACTTGCGACTGAAATCAATACTTCAGCATACATGTTAAATTGTTTATTCTGTAAAAACCTCAAGTCTCGCCGTAAAAAGTTGTGAGATCTATATAATACCAAGTCGAATAATCTATTTAGTGTCTTCTTAAAGGACCTTCTGTCATAAGTTATTACGTATGTTATTATCATGCCAATTTAAAAAGAAAATACCTTTAAAACAAATAGACCGACCTGGCCATCGCATGATTTGATTATTAGTATGTATCACACTACACAGCACGACGAAAAGATAATGCTCCTGAAATGTTAATGGCGAATTTGTGTTTTCGTGCGATGACCAAGTCGATCTATTAGTTTTAAAGGTATTTTTTTTTTAATTGGCATGATAATAACATACGTAATAACTTAAGACCGAAGGTCCTTTAAGTGGACACTAAATAGATTATTCGACTTGGTATTATATAGATCTCACAACTTTTTACGGCGAGACTTGAGGTTTTTACAGAATGTTTTTGATTTTTTTTTTTTATATATAATTTTATTTATTTAAAAGTAGCTTAAAACTAAATACATATTAAACTCGCCAAACATATGTTTAACGGCGAGATACGCTCTTATCATATATGCTACATCTATTACAAAACAATTTGAAATTACAATCTAAAACTACGTATACTCAACTTAAATACAAATATAATATCCAAAGCATCAACAAACAGATAATTTAACTTACATCCATAACAATAATATTTTATATATATTTTTACTCTAAAAGGACATCTTTTAGTTTCTTCTTAAAACTATTATAACTAACTTTAGGAACTTCTCTCAATAAATCTATATTATTAAAAACTGAAGGTATTATATACTTATTTGTTCTTTGGCCGTAATAATTAGTTACCTTTGGTTTCACGAGTTTCTGTTCCCTGACTCTTCTCGTATTGTATTTATTTTCAACAACATGTTTGTACTTATCACTAAAGTAATATTCTAGGCCAATTAAGTATTCTACTTTTTTTTCTATTGGTAGGATTTTACAGATAGGGAACAATCTGCTGTATTCGTTATTGCACATATTTTTATCCTGCTTACTAACTAAATACTTTATCAGTCTTATTTGAAGATCTTTAATATCTTTTAAGTACGTTATAAAAGTTCGTCCGTATACAATCAGGCCGTAGTTTATAACTGAGTCTGCTAGAGCATAGTATACAATTTTAATTGTCTCTGTATTTAATACTGTTTTAAGCTGATAGAACTTGCCTAGTACAGATCTCAACCTAGCGCAGACATCAGATATGTGCATAGCCCAATTAAAGTTCTTATCAATCCTTAATCCTAAATATTTAAAATTGTCAACATATTGCAACGTATCACACTTACAATCTACTTTGTTTCTATGAAGGCATTCGTATGTGTGTCCTATTATGTTAAGGTTCTCAATATTTACATTTTTCGCGATTTGGTTGTATGGAGAGTGAAGGTGCATGCATTTTGTTTTGGTGAGATTAAGTATGATACCATTATCGTGAGCCCATTTCGTTATATTTTCAAAATCTGTCTGTACATTTATTTGCACCTGCGAGATATCTTTAGAGGCATATAGGACACACATATCGTCTGCGTACATAAACACCTCACAGTTGGCCACTACATTCGATACACTGTTAACGTGCATAATGTACCCTACGGGCCCAAATACTGAACCAGACGGCACACCCAACCTGACAACAGCATCTTCCCCAGTCACTCCATTGATAACAGTACGTATTTTTCTTTTACTTAGGTAGTTTCTGAACCAATTGTTGGTGGGGCCACGTATGCCACACTCATCCATGGCCTGCAGCAGTACATCATGATCCAGCGTATCGAACGCTTTTTTATAATCGATAAAAAGTGCTATCAGCTGTTTCCCCGAATCCAAACTCTCGTTTATGTAATCTGCAAAGCTCGTCAGAGCAGACACAGTACTCTTACCCCTTCTGAAACCATGCTGGATGTCACTTATTATGTTATTCGACTCTAAAAATGTACTAATTTGTCCAACAACAATTTTTTCGACGATTTTGTCTATCACAGATAATATAGCTATTGGCCTGTAGTTAACATATTCCAGGTGGCTTCCAGACTTAGAAATCGGACGTACTATGGCGCTTTTAAGTTGGTCAGGGTATAAACTTTTGGTTAAACAAAGGTTGACAAAGTTGGCCAGTATGGGACTAATTTGTTTTTGTACCTTATATCTTCTACTCTTATCCCATCCAGGCCAGGTGATTTTCTAATAGATAACATATTAATTACTTTTTCTACATCTAATGGACTAACTTTATTAAATCTAAAGCTCACATCACAGGGACACACGTATTTCTCCCGGTCTAAGAATTTTATGTTGCATATATGCTTAATATTTTGTATTTCCTGAGTAAAAGTATGAGTGAAATTGGTACATATAGTGCTAATATTTTCTATTTTACCTAAGTGCTTCATAATAACACTGTCTAAGCTAATTCTTTGGCGGCCCAACCAAGAATTGATATTCTCCCATATTTTTCTAAAATCCCCCTTACATTTTAATATTTCAGATTGTCGATACTTGTTTTTAGCCTCATTTATTAATTTATTAGTTGGGTCCAGTCGTATTCATCAAACTTTTGCATTAGTATTTTATCACTATTTTATCACACGTCCACTATCGCGTCGCGCGTTGATTCCGTACTCGGTATGACAGACTGCAGGCCGTATTCACACAAGGTGTTTTTGTAGTTCATCGTGGTTGGGTTTATTACATTATTTAATATGTTTATATTTGTATCGCCGATCACTATAATGTTTTCCGTTCTAGGGATTGCTTTAATGATTGTTTCTAATTCATTTATGAATATTAATTTGTTTTTCTGTGGCGGTCTGTATAAAGCAATTATATGGGTTTTGTCGCCTTTTCCAGTAGTTAGCTGACCATAAAGGGTTTCAAAGGATCCAGTGTTCATTCCTTGGGCCTCAATAAGAGACCATCCTTGGCGTATATCAATATACCTCCTCCTCTAGATGTTTCTCTTGTCAATATATGTGTGTTATACCCTTGTATTTGGTACAAGTCAACTTCATCCTTTTTAATGTTTATTTCGCTTAAAATTAAAATGTCTATTTTGTTTGCATTTACTTCTAATATTATGAGTAATTCATTAAAATGTTTGCGTAGAGATCGTATATTAAGATGCATTACGTGTAAGTATCCTTTCTTGTCAAATAAATCTTTACTTAAAGTTTTCATATCATAGTACCTTTTGTATGTAAATCCATTAAAAATATCGTCCTGTATGCAATCGAATTTTAATAAAATAAAATCACCTCGTGTGTACTGAGCGCGCCACCTGCACTTTTTACTTGGAATTTTGTAATTCGTGGAATTCGTTTAAGTCGTTCTCTGATTTAATATTATAAATTCTTTTCTCTTCGCTATTCTTTTTAACCAAAATATTGCCATTTTGAACCCAAATGTATTGATATCCTATTGGTTTTAATTTATTTCTCACCGTCCATAAGAGCTGGCGTTTGAACTTCGGTAGGGCTTCATTAATAAATATTTGGTCATTATTATTATTGCGGTAGACTGCACTGTTAGTAATCTTCTTAGTTTTCTTCGCCAACATCCAACTTTTACGAGTAATTTTGGATCTCAAGGTGGCTACCACGACTTGAGGTCTCTTGTCGTTAGTTTTTTGCTGTCCTACCCTCGTTGCGTCTTCGATATCATCCGGGTTCACTTTTAATATTTGGGCTATATCCTGTACAAACCACTTAATATTTTCATTCTCATGTACCTCCAATCCGTGTATTTCTATTTCCTTTTCTTTATCCTTAAGTTCTAAATCTTGAACTCTTTCTTCCAGCGCCTTGTTGTATTTTTCTAGATAAATGTTTTTCTGTTCTAACGCTTTAATTTTTTTCTGAGACTCTTCCTTGTATTCCATGAGTGTTTGGTACATTTCTGCATAGAACTCAACACTATTGGTCAGGTCCCCTAGTTTTTTCTCCACACTGTACAGTACTTCTAATTTTCTATTGATCTCCATCAAGACCTTTTCACCTGATGCTTCCATAGGATTGATTGATAATTGCGGAGTTTGAGTTGTTCGTGTAGGGCTATTCTTGTTCTTTTGACACTCGTCACATATCGTGGTTTGCATAAACTGTTTATTATTCTGCATACATTTTTTATGGCAGAATGTTTCACACGCGCCTTTACACTTCACAACATCATCCTTGGTGACTGATAGGAATAGTTTGCACTTTTTACACTGTACCATGGTTGCAATAATCTATACTTATAATAAATCTGTAGAGAGGTCAATTCTGTACATTGAATATATTTAAAAAAAAAAACCAATGGGGGATGTTTAGTAACGGATACTGATACCGAATCTGCAATTTATAATTTTCTTTTCTGTCTGTCTGTCTGTCTGTCTGTCCTCCGTCTGTATGTGTCGCTATCACGTAAAAACTACCGGATAGAATGCGCTGAAATTTGGTATATGCATAGAATAAGTAGTGGAGCAACTTCTAGGATACTTTTTATCGCATAAAATTTCGCTAGCTTTTTAGAAAATTGAAAAAAATACGTAGAAATCGATTGAACCTGCGATTCCCTAAAGAGACCATAGATGGCGTTGCAATCCATTTCACAACATTCGCATATACATGTATATAGTTAACGCGGTGCCATCCGTATCGATACCTGTTGTTCTCACCAGCCAATAGATGGCGTTATAGTCAGCAACACAGCATGTTTTTCCTAATTAATTTATTTTGATTGCTTTATTGTAAAAAAAATACCTTTGAAACAGGCTATACATTAATAAGATTTTCAAACATAAATGTTGTATGATATATTACACAAAAATGTTGGTTTACGTGGGTCCGGTGCGCTCGGGATATACTAGATGGCAAACCGAGTAATTTCGTTTGTTGTCGCCCCAACTAACAGATGGCGTAGTAGTTTGTATCACATAACCAAATTAATTGGTTGCATTAAGGAAATAAATTGGATAGCTGTGAAACAGACTATGTGGTAAGTTCTAAAAAATAAACAACGGATGATATATTAAAAAATAATTACGGGTTACGCGGTTTCGAACGTATCATCGCAAGTATACATTATTACGCGTGTGAAGAGCTCCGGCGCATATAGGTCTGTTTGTACCTATAATAATATTCTGAATCCAGACGGGTAAGCAATGGTCAGTCTATAATAAGGTACGTATTATATTTTACAGTGTAAACTGGTACGGATGCAGAAAAGAGCGGGAAAGAAGGTAACCACAGCAAATCAGGCCTGCCTGAGCCTGTGTCACATTGTGTGCCCTTCGGGTCCCTTTCGTAAATAACCATTAGATGACAAAAGAGTTGTTAGCATTTTTATGTGTAGGTGTATCGAGTGCTTCGCAGTTCGCGTAGTCAAACGAATAAGCAACAGTACGAAATTCACGCGAGCGGAGCTGCACGGGTCAGCTAGTGTTTAATAACTGATTCAGTCGGTAGGTAAATGCAGCGCAGTGGTTTGTTTACACGACCGTTCGCGGAGCGCGCGCGCAACTGAATGATGAACTGAACTGATGGCATCTCACTTCTTTTTGTAGAGCGAACATAAGTCCAATTTGTATGGAAAGACGTTTTTATTTTCATAATTCAACGTATTTTCCTATGGGAATGTTGTTCAGTTTCATGGGCTAAACACCCTTACCCACCCTATACCCCCTCCCGTTATGCCTCATATAGTAGGTACCTGTTTACACCTATTTATTTTATTTTCTACAGTTATAATAATTCATTAACTGCAAATGTAACCTTGTAATCTTATAAATTTATATAGGATTACAAAGTTATTGTTGCAGTTGGTGTATTTAGAAAACTGGACCGAAATTAGAAAATATTAAATTTTTCCCATGATTAAGACACTAAACTCTATTCGTATTCAAAATTTTAAGCTTCTAAGTCTGCTAGAAGTACCTTAGACTTTTGATGATCGGTGAGTCAGTGAGTCAGTGAGTCAGTGAATCAGTGAATCAGTGAGTGACAAAATTCAAAATTTTAACAAGTTGTCATTCTTAAACTATTGGTTCAAATTGACTGAAATTTTAAATATACCGTGTTTATACAATGACTGATTAGTTGCTTAAAATCCAAGCTTCTTGTTTTATCCACAACGAAATTATAGGGGTGTCAAAAATAGCCCGAATTGCTTCGAGAAAAGGATGTTACGGCCGTGCCGCTTTTTTTTGCTCGAATTGCGGGGGCACTTCCGTGCCCCCAGATTCTAAGTACTTCTCCAGGGATTAAGAACTATGATAAGTTAGTTTCTCTGAAAAGAATATTATTGGATATTAATTGTTATCATTGCTATGTAAATCTTTTATGATTTAGTTAAATAAATGTTTTGTGTTTATTTTATTTACTTTAATCTGATTTTATGAAATGAATATCAAAGTGTTTTAAACTTACATCAATAATTTTTCTTATGTTATTAGGTATTTGAATAAAACTACAATAGTAAATTCATCATAGTCATAGGTCAAAGATTGTGCGGAGCGGCGCAGGCGACTTTTTTTGATAGTTCGAGCAATTCGCACGCGGAAGACGGAAGCTCTTCACCAGGTGTCGTTTATGTCGTGTTGGTCGTGTCGTGTGTGAACTGTTGTTTATTATCAGTGCAGTGCGATGCGCGCTCGACTACGGACGTGTATCCACTGTACACGGCACGAATTATTTTATTCGCGTTTGGCGCGGCCATAGCCGCTGCACGGTGACATTATGAGCTCGAAAAAACTCATATTGAACGAATTATTGGCGTTCCTTGTCCATGCAATTGATTACATGGATGAGGTGAGCATATTGCAAATATGCCGATCAAACTTCAAGGAGGAAGATGTCAGCAGCGCAAAGCTGCTACTGTTCCAGTCTCTTGGAAAACTGGACCAGATGCCGTCTCGCCGCAGAGAGGGCTCCGAGAAGAGTCTTCAAGATATTATTGATATGTTGAAGAAAACCGACTTAGACGACGTGCCTGACTTCGTGGCGAAAGAGCTCAATAAACTGCCTCCCGTCACGTTCGATCACGTCGATGTAACTAGACTGCTGAAGGACATCACGTCGTTAAAAGCTGAGATGACTAAGATGCAGTCCAGACTAGAGGCTTCAGACACTATCATTGCTGAGCTGCGTGCAGAAATTACATCATTGCACAACGTTGGTTCAGTAATTAGGTCACCAGAGGCCTCAAAGGTGAACACTCGCCGCGGACCGCAGACTGCCTCCATAGGCAGTTTTGCGTCGGCGAACTCAAGTGCGTCACCAGCTGCCGATATCGCTGACGAAGCTTTGCTCGCCGCCGTCGTCGCATGCGCCTCTACACCGGCCACTGTGACATCACGCGTAGGTACAACGACCCCTGCACGTGCCTACGCCGATATAGTCGCTAAGAAAACACCTGCAGCGCAGACAAAGCGACAAATTATAAAAGGGGTTAAACAGAAGAGCTGCCTATTCACCCAGAAGGACAACAGGGAGCTAACGAAAGAACAGGCCGACAAGGATGGCTTCATCATGGTACAGAAGAAGAAAAAGAAGCCGAGCCAGAACAAGTGCGGCACTGGACCGACCGGACCGAATTACTTGCTGCGTCCCGCTGTACCAGTGACGCCGCTGTACGTGTCCAGACTGCATTACTCTACAAAGGTTGAAGAGATTGTAGAGTACATACAGAAGAAAACGAAGTGGACTTTGAGAGTTCAGAGGTTGGAATCACGTCACAATGTGGGTTTTAATGCCTTCGTGGTGAGAGTGCCAACTGAGCATCTCACAAAGTTCATGGAGCCAGAATTTTGGCCGAAAGGTGTTGTTTTCCGGCGATTCCGTGGCCGGATACCCGATACTGCGCGATACACGACGCCGACGCTGCACAATAGTAGTAATCGTGTATAATTATAAGTTATATTAATTATGTATGTATTAGTATATTTATATTTTTAATTTGTAATTTGTTTATTGTATTTTCTATGGGCCTCAGTTGCCTGAAATAAATGAATAAATAAAAAAAATAATAAAAAAAAAATATAACTTGTTATTGTTTCGGTATTGTGTCGTTAGTGTTTTTATTGTTATTATTGTTTTCGAAGTACAGTTAGTTGTGTTTGTGAATACGAAGAAATGTTAATGTGTTATGATGAAGCACGTGGAAGTGCACGGCATGCTCTGCATCTGTACGTCCAGAATCCAAAGGCACCCAAACTCTCGCCATACATAGGGTTGCCATCTCTAAAATTTGGAAAACCGGACAAAACGCGTGAAACCCCGGATTTTAGAGTCCGAAAGCCGGACATGTCAACAAGAAGTAAGAATATACTTGGTTCGTCGGTTGATCGTGGTGTGCGAGCATAGTGCGTGTCTCGCGGGCGGCTCAACTTTTTTTTATTTATTATTTTTTAAAACCCGGTCTACAAATGAAACCTTTCCCGGACGCTCCCCGGATGCCCTCTAAACTAGGACAAATCCGGGGAAACCCAGACGGGCAACCTTAGCCATACACCGAGAAATTGCGTGTTCATTGACATTGATAACAATTTGTTTACGCACTTTCTTATTATTGGTTACACTTTGCTATTATTGTTTGATTTCACGTAAGCTAAGTAGGTAGATACCTACTAACAATTTTACTATGATATTGCTTTTGTAACATACGGGCTTACTTACGATACAATATGCGATACGTAAAATTGTTATCTAATGATAGCGTTGCATACAAATGAGTGCATAGACGTGGTTGAACGCGTACGTACCTACGACTCGTCGCGACATGTCTGTGCACAGCGCGCTTCGCACCATCGCCGCGGTGAACTAGCTGCTAGCTACCTACTGTACATCAAGAATACGATAAGCAATCTCATAGGCGTGCGCGGAGATACATCGCGTTGTTCACTTTATCGACGGTGGAAATCTAAATTGACGTAAGGGACAAAACCCTACTTTTCAGGAGAAGCAAAAAACGTTTTCGCCACTTAAACCTTTGTAGCTTTTACAATTTTTAACATAATATATAAGGACTACTCAGATTCTTCATATCTAAGTGATATCAACCATTCAGAATAACAACTATGATATTAATAAGAAAAACCAAATAACAAACATAAAAAATGTAAACAAAAACAAACTTTTGTTTTGCTTATCCTATAACTATTATAGAGATCAATTTAAATGAAATACACTTCTAATCACAAAATAATTATTTCAGTTCTTGATTAACTGGATTGTTTAGCGTAAAAAAATGAACAAAAACATCATTTACAATGATAAATACGCCGATATAGAATGAAAGGCAATATGAACCCTTCATTCAACATCGGCATATTCAGCATCTTCTTCATCTGCTTCAGCAAGCGTGTCTATCACGTTTGAATTATGAGGTAAATTTAAATATTCATTATGATACCTTTTCGGTATCGTACCATTATCACAGAGACGTTTCAAGTCCTTATATTTTGCAAATGATATAGGTAATCTTTTACTATACAATTGTTTTAATGTCACAGTTTCATTCGGATCGTTCTGATTCTGGTTGCTCTTTTTATTGCTTTTGCCTTTTTCTCTTCCTTTACCCTTTCTGGATAACTTTTCATGAAGCTGTACAATTTGAAATTCAGATTCTGATTTCATTGAAGTTTTAATCTCCATTTTCTTCAAATCTTCTTTTCTAAAAGTAGCTGTGCGAAGTTTTTGTATTTTAAATTGTTTCATTGTGTCTTTTGTAAAGACAATATCAGCTGCTTCCTGCCAATCTATAAAATCTTCATATTCTAAGCATAAAACTTTGTACGGCTTAGGTTGTTTCCTCGCTGACTCCATGAATGTCCAATTGTCCACACTATCAATTTCTTAACTTCTCGTTCAATAATAGCATGAACTGAATCAACGGGCATGTAGCTGTGGCCTGGTAATAAATAGTTTATTTGAATAACGTCTACATTTTTAGCTATACTTAGGAATCTGTTTATAGTAGTCAAAACAATTCGATTTTTGTTCTGTCCGGCGCAAGAGTCACAATATAGAAGAAGTTTATTAAAGCCTCTGGCGTCTACTTCTTTTAGGTACATATTAAGACAAGTCGTGATTTCGTTGCTACCCCTTTTGGCGTCACATTCGCCCCATGTAAAACAATATACTTCTTGTGTACCACTTTCATAAAAAGTCAGATTGTAAATTTGGTATTTTCTTGCATAATAAAGTAAAACACTCTCACCACAAGGTGTATTTAACACCTTTTGTAAATCGAAACTTGCGCAAATTGTTTTCATTTAGGATTTTTTTTACTGTTGCTAATCTTTTGATGTGCAATAAATCTTGTATATGTTGCTTTCTTCTCTTCTAAATGTTTCTCTAATTCCTTTCTCTCCTCTTCAGTTTGTTCACTATCGTTATTTTCGGCTTTGGTACACAATGTGCATTTATCTTTTTTTGGTGTATGAAAACTTATATTATATTCGGTACTAAAAATGTTCTTAAAGACCTTCTCACTCAATTTTTCCTTACCATTTTTCATACACTCATCGGAATACATTCTGAATAAATGACTCAGATTTCTAAATTCCCGTGGCAGATATAAGCGTTTACTTTCTTTCCGACAGTAGTGCGATGGCACAGTTGGTAATCTCTCTATAAACTCTTTGGCTTCATTTTTAATTTCGGGAGGATATTTTATTGCAACATTCAGTTTTCTTTTGTCAGTTGACGCCATCCCATCGTTGTCATTAGAAATAGTATATAATAAATGTTTTTGCGTAATATCCAAAGTCTTTAATATAAATTGCTGACATACCTTTTCAAACCTTTCTCCATTATTAATATTGTACTCATAAGTAACACTTCTACGACTATCTACAGCTTTAGTTTTCTTCCTTTTTATAGGTTTTCTTTGTGCACACCTAACTATCCAATCTTTTCGGCGTTGTGTATCCAAATTCCAAAAATAACCAAATATTGTCCTTCGTCCATCTTCATCCATAGATGCGCATATTTTATCACACTTACCTCCAGTACATGGATTCGGTTGCAATGTCTTTGCAGATTTTTCTACTCCTGATTGAGTAATGTAAGATTCTCCTTTATGTTTTGCTATTTTCCTTTTTTTCCTCTGGTACAAAACCAGAGAAAAAAAAAGGAAAATATCAATAGCAATAGGAAAATAGGCTTTATTTTTATCTTCGATATTTCTTCAATTTCAATTTTTCTTTTTGTTTTGCATTTTTTCTGTTCAAAATTTGAATTGTCACTATCCGATTCTTTTCCAGACCAATAGTCGGAACTTCCAGGAGAGAAATCCTCTTTTTCTTGTTCAGTAAGGAAGTCTATATAAGATTTGTCCATTTTTTTTGCTTTCCGTGCTTTTATTTTATTTTCAGTTTTTTGCACAACTATTTGAGAAGTGACAGCATAAGTTTTCGCAATAGCTATTTCTTCAGACAATTGTTTATTTTCAATATTGTTTTGCGGTATGATAGTGGCAGTTTTTGCATAATTATTCGCTATTATACCAGTTGCAACGTTATATTCCATATTACCACAATCTTGCAACATAATTTCATCTCTTGTTCAACAGGCGAAATGTAGGTATTTATGGACTCGTAATATGCTTTTGTAATATCCGGGGATGTGCCACTTTCAGGTATTATAAGTCCATCCGTGCAACATTTATGTGATGCAGTTAGACCTTCTGAATGTGTATGTTCAAAACTGGTTTCTGATTTGGAATAGCTGTTCAAATTAGCATTATATTCAATCGACTCTTGTTCGGTATTAATATTAACTTCAAAAGGTGTCAATAATACATTTGAAAGTATAATATTATTTTGTGGTGATAGCTCAGTGCCTAATCCAGGAATTTCAGACTCATAAAAAGAATTACATCGCCTTAAAGTGCATAAAGGAGTTTTTAAACGATTGTCGGTTATATCTGAAACTGTCGTTTTATTGCTATCCATTGAAATATCCTTTTCTTGCACGTAATTATCCGTTTTATGAATTATAGTCGCGCTCGATTTTATCCTGTTAGTAAAATAAGAATATTTAAGTCGTAAACAAGTAGGTTGATGATATAAATCAAATATTTAAAACAGTTCACAAATAGAGGAGAGAGTACCTAAGAACAGGAAATCACATAAAATTATTTTCAATTACTTTCAATGAATTATTTTATTAAGTATTGTACTTAAAAACTCTTTAAAAGTCAATATTCTTCATAATTCATTAGATAAAAAAAAAATAGTGCAATATTAAAACCTACTTTGAAAATATTTTTAACTTACTTTGTAAAATGTACTCCGTAATCAATTATTTCATCGTTACTGTTTTCGATAATGGAGCAACTTTGATTTGATATATCCATGTCATTTGGATCCTTATTAGATTCTATTGTCACACTATTCCTGAAAGAATCGACACATACAATTATTGAATTACAATAATAGTTACTGTTATGTCTAAAGTATTTCTTTATATTGTATGAACAAACAATACTTAACAACAATTGACATTTATTTATTAAAGTCGATCGTAATTTAAACAACAAGTTAAAACATTAGAATTATAATTACAGTAATATTCTTACCTTTCGGAAATACTATTTCCCTGATCAAGAACTTGATCATACAGTTTTTCTGTGGATTCTTTTTCTTTTATGATAATGTCCATCACCATAAGCTCCTTATCTAATCCTAATACACTATTTTCCCTGTAATTGACAAAATGCTCAATTTTAATATAATTTCATTTACCATACCACTTGCAGTGTTTAATTTATTTATTATAACACATGAAAATAAAGAAATTACATTTCTGAAGATTTATCTAACGTAGTAACTTGGCTGCCTTTGCCTGTTATAGGATTAACATCGAAATGTTTGTTATTTTCTTCAGGCTTCTTAATGGGTGACATATTCATGCAGTTTCTGTTAACAATTATAAACTTTTACTTATTAGGATAAAAAAGATTTTGTAAACCACGAGTTTTTTAAATATAAATAATTATAATTTGATGTAAAGTAGTTTAAATTACGATATTAGTTGTCTACATTGTCCGTTACAACGAAATCACAACAGTATTTGAAATCAATAATCCCCTTACAACTAATTAAAAACATTATTTGAAGTCAGTAATGCCCCCTACGATACAATATTATGTCTAATACAGTCTGTAAAGTTCATTTTTTACATGTTATAGCTTATTTATCATGCATTTATTTTCAATTCTAATTCTAAATAAGTTACCAGAGCATTTAAAAATGGCTAGAAATAAAAACCAAAACTCAACACAATCAATGAATAAACGTACCTACCTAATTTCATGTACCTAGGTACTTTTTGTATTAAAAACTCCATGTTTATCGGAAACAGTACCCACATTGCTTTTATTTTGCTTAAAATTATTATAACACAATCAGTGGGTAGCTTCGTTAGCAGGCTGAGAAATAAGTGAGTACATAAGTTGTAAAATTGAACTTACCTTAGCATTTTTGATTGAAATTCTTTTATGGATTTCGTAGCACGTTGGCGTAAAATAAAAGGATTCGGTAAATGTCTCTTGCTTCGCGCTTTTGGCATTGTTTTCACACACTCAATCACTAATAAACAACACCACAGATATGTCACGGGATAGCGCTCAAACGCAACTAAATGAAATATCATGCGTCACACGGTATGATGAGGCAGCACGATCAAAGTTTTGCAAGTACCGACTTGTTTATATTATTATATTAGGAAAATAGTAAAGGTGTATGACGCTTTAATAAAGTTGATACATAAACGCCTTTCGTTGTATGTAACATTAAGATTGACACTGTTAATACTGATAAAGGCGTAAGGTATTAAAATATAACCTAAAGTTATTTACACCTCTTTTATTACGTTCATTTACTTAACAATATATTACAATGATGTGTTGTAAGGGACTGAGTTTAACAAATACTGTACCTTACACCATTTTTACGTCAAAGATATAAAATTTTATTAGAAGTAAAATAAAATTATTACGGCGTAAAGTACACATAAACAAAAACATGCCTTTACAAATTTAAATTGGAATAAATAATATTATTACCATAGGATAAAAATATTCACAACTGTAATTATTATAGTTTATTAAATCTTTATACTACTTAGGAAACATTAATTGTTTTCTTTTGAATTAATCTTATGTTTTATTTTTGATTAAAATTACAGCCAGGTTAAAGATTCTTTGTTAACTTATATTAATGTACTAGCTGACCCGCGCAACGTCGCTTGTGTCACATAAGAGAGAATGGGTCATAATAATTTTCCCCGTTTTTGTAACATTTTTCACTGGTACTCTGCTCCTGTTGGTAGTAGCGTGATGATATATAGCCTATAGCCTTCCTCGATAAATGGGCTATCTAACAGTGAAAGAATTTTTCAAATCGGACCAGTAGTTCCTGAGATTAGCGCGTTCAAACAAACAAACAACAAACAAACAATCAAACAAACAAACTCTTCAGCTTTATAATATTAAAAATAATAAATAATATAATTAATAATTAATATTAGTAATATTAGTAATTAGCAATTAGTAATATTAGTAATTAGTATTAGTATTAGTATATTAGTATTAGTATAGATTATAATATTAGTATAGATATAACAAAAATGACATAATTTACATACGGAACTCAACACAATCAACCATAATCTTAAGATATATATGTTACTGTAAAAGCCCGAACGGTGGTAAATCCTAAGATTTTCCGGTAAAACCTAAGATTTACCAACTCGCAATGGTAAAAGTCCGAACAATTCTTTTATTTCGAACTTTTACCTATATTTACTTGATGATGTCGAGATGTCGCCGGATATAATTACATTATTTAAAAAATACATTTAAACAATTTATAATTGGTAAAGGACGTCTTACAGAATTGTGTTCCATACGTCTATTTTCTCATAACAGGGCTAAAGTTTTCATAATAGAAAAAGGTTGTATCGGACATTGAAGCAAAAAAGTGCACTTACGAACATATAATTAATGAAATGTTGTCCGTTACATCACTTTTGAGGATTTATTAAAAATAACTGTCACTTATGCGGTTTTGCTAAAATCTTTAAATGTAAATAAAAAATAAATAAAAATGATTTTTTTTGAATATATCAATGAATAGAGAAAAAAAAACTGCATCGAACTATATTAAAAACGGATTTTCGCAAAATGTCCCTTGCGCCAATTTAGATTTCCACCGTCGATATATCAAAAATGACTAACTCGGGAACCAATCATTTCCGAGAAATATCGTTGGAGTAATTTCACGTGTCACCAACTTACCATTGAAGTTTATGGTTAGCTGTCATTTACACCCTGTATATTTTTTATTAATAGTTCTTAGTCTAATGGTTAGTTTATATAATAAAAATTCTAATTTATCGAGAAATATATTTATACTACTATTTGGTGTTCTGTATAAACAAAAGATGTACCAATTTAATTCAGGAGTCTCTATCCCACAACACTCAAAATGTAGTTCAAATCAGTAACCCAATTATTTTTTTTTGTAATTTATAGTACTTTTTATATAATTACATACGCCACCTCGAGACTTATTCTTACGTGAAAAATATGCTGCTAATTTAAAACTAGATAGTTGAAGTATTTCTGCATAGTCATCTTTTAAAAACGTTTCACTCAGACATAAGACATCAATGTTATTTAGTTGTATTAATATTTCTACATCAGCCAACTTTCACCTAAGCCCTTGAATATTGATGAGTAACATGGTTAAATAGCATTTAGTCTCGAAATAACTGTTCTTCTGTTTGTACCTCAACTGAGGAAGTATTTGGAAGCCTCTTTAGTTCTGTTTGAGTACTCATCGTTACATTGTTTACGCTTTTGTTGACATGTGCGCATATTGGTCATACTTATATTTATAGCTTAAACGTAAGATGTCGCGCAATATGGATGTGCAAAGTATTGACATATAAGAGGCATAATGAGGTATATTGTTAATATTGACATGAACACTATAGAGACATTGAGAACAAATATATGGTATAGTTTCTCCTAGTTTAAAACTACTTATAAATTTATTTTTGTATATATTACATACTAGCACATTTGTGTGAGCGAGTTTAACTAGATACTAGTATAGTGTAGACTGCAGTTTCAATGGATTTTTATCGTTGTTTCCACACATAATAACTACATAGTCTGATTTAGTGAACTCTTCACAGGTTTTTAGACACGATTCTAACAGTCTATCGCTCGTAGCTCCTGGTTTGCAGATTGATGACACATAGTAAGAAGGTCCAGCGAAGTGTTTCTCATGTGGGAGTGCATGTCAGAGAATATTTGAATTTTTCCGCACTTATTTTAATATTTTTCGGAAAATGGAGATGGAGGTTTGAATACCTTGCGCTCGTTTGTATTCTGTTTAGGGCTAAACATTTCTTTCTGCACATCACACACTGACGGTTCAATACAGACATTCTGCGTTCTCATTCTGATGAACGTTTAGTTCAATGTAGCTTTTGTCTAAGGTTGATTGGACTGGTGAAGACACAATGGCAGATTTTGTATTACGCTTCCGTTTTTTTCAGAGACGAAGGCGTTTTATTTTGAGCTGGAGAACTTTTACTTTATAATTTTAACTGTTCAATTGTGGTATGTAGAGAATTTATAATTTGTTTCAGTGAGTGATTTTCAGAGTTTAGGTTATCAACTTCGTTCTAAATTTTCTCTAATTCCACTCTGATTTTCATAAGTTCACATCTTATGTCTTCAACTTCATTATTTAGCAGTGCCTGCGACAGATCAGGAAGACTGCGTGCAATTAATGTTTTTAAACTCTCGCGACTAGTACACATAATATTATAATGCAACGGGTCTTATACGCGATTGAAAATTTAAAGGTTAGGATACCTTATTTGCTGCCCGACGTTTCGATCGCATTACAACGACCGTGGTCACGAGCTGACTGATGTGGCTGCTAAGCGTCGTCTTCTTGCGGCACGAGTTTCGACGCCTACCCTCACTTGGTTTTCACTTAGTGTACATTGTTCGGAATTGTCGGTACTTCGACACACAACACTAACGACGTCTTTACACTGGCGCGTTACGTCATGCCGGCGACGGCTGCACTTGCTGATGACAGGATTCAACGTAGATGATAAACGGTATCCCTCTTCACGGTTGAAATTAGTATGTTTTTTGATTTCAACCGCTTCTCGTACTATCCTGGAGTAATAGTGACGATCTGTGGAGAGGACCCGGGGTTGATGTAGCTCGATCCAGTGATTGGTTCCTGCTTCCAACAAGTGCTCAGCTATCGCGGATTTGTTGACTTGCCGGTTCTTGACAGCTGCGATATGTTCCTTGACCCTTTCCGCTATTGTTCTTTTGGTCTGTCCGATGTATGAACTACCGCAGCTACAATCCACCTTGTAAACGCCAGGTGTCTGAAGAGGAATTACATCCTTTGGCGTGCGCAAATGGTTAGCTACTTTGGAGAACGGACTATATACAGTCTTTATGGAGTATTTCTTCAGTACTGTTCCAACTTTATCCGTTACTCCTTTTATGAAGGGCATAAAAGCTGGTACTCTGCTAACACCAGTCTGACATTCTTGCCTCTTCAGACGTCGTTCGGTTCTCCTGTATCCGTTTCGCTTAGGTACCTCCTGAACGTGTGAGAGTTCACCGTCTAGGTGTTCAGGGTCACAAAGGTCGTATGCTCTAGTTGTCAGCTCGATGTCGAAGTAAAGGTGAGAACAGATGGTACCTTGGGCCACACTATTTACCGAAAACCGACACACACCGATAGGTATCTTCACGCGAATTCGCATCATCATCCGCGACACCTGCAATCCGTGGTGGCTTCGCTGACAACTAGAGCTTACGACCTTTGTGACCCTGAACGGTGAACTCTCACACGTTCAGGAGGTACTTAGGCGAAACGGATACAGGAGAACCGAACGACGTCTGAAGAGGCAAGAATGTCAGACTGGTGTTAGCAGAGTACCAGCTTTTATGCCCTACATAAAAGGAGTAACGGATAAAGTTGGAACAGTACTGAAGAAATACTCCATAAAGACTGTATATAGTCCGTTCTCCAAAGTAGCTAACCATTTGCGCACGCCAAAGGATGTAATTCCTCTTCAGACACCTGGCGTTTACAAGGTGGATTGTAGCTGCGGTAGTTCATACATCGGACAGACCAAAAGAACAATAGCTGAAAGGGTCAAGGAACATATCGCAGCTGTCAAGAACTGGCAAGTCAACAAATCCGCGATAGCTGAGCACTTGTTGGAAGCAGGAACCAATCACTGGATCGAGCTACATTAACCCCGGGTCCTCTCCACAGATCGTCACTATTACTCCAGGATAGTACGAGAAGCGGTTGAAATCAAAAAACATACTAATTTCAACCGTGAAGAGGGATACCGTTTATCATCTACGTGGAATCCTGTCATCAGCAAGTGCAGCCGTCGCCGGCATGACGTAACGCGCCAGTGTAAAGACGTCGTTAGTGTTGTGTGTCGAAGTACCGACAATTCCGAACAATGTACACTAAGTGAAAACCAAGTGAGGGTAGGCGTCGAAACTCGCGCCGTAAG
The DNA here is from genome assembly GCF_050436995.1 of Anticarsia gemmatalis. Classification (NCBI taxonomy): domain Eukaryota; kingdom Metazoa; phylum Arthropoda; class Insecta; order Lepidoptera; family Erebidae; genus Anticarsia; species Anticarsia gemmatalis. The sequence continues at coordinate 11,668,619 of NC_134775.1, forward strand.
AAGACGACGCTTAGCAGCCACATCAGTCAGCTCGTGACCACGGTCGTTGTAATGCGATCGAAACGTCGGGCAGCAAATAAGGTATCCTAACCTTTAAATTTTCAATCGCGTATAAGACTCTTTGCATTATAATATTATGTAGACTGCGTGCAGTATCAGATACGTCATGAAAACTATTTGAGGCATCGATGAAACTATCGAATCCATTTAACCTTTTGCGTCTTTGTGTAATATTTGATTTGTCGAATTTCATCATTTTAAACCTTTATTTTTACTTTTCAATTATACAACTAGTGCCACCTGCCATTAGTTCATTTAACTATTTGAGCAAAGCAGATTACTCAATTACTCAATCAGTCAATAGCTCAAGTTAGTTACGCAGTTTTCCATAGATGTCGTGGATATCAAGTCCTTAAAGAAAGTTGCTGGTTTTGTCCGCTAGTTGCGTACTCGTTGCCAATTTGAATTTTGTTGTGGAAAAAAACCGGTCACTGAGTTTTATAAGATTTTATAATTCAGAGCCATATTATTATGTTAGTTTATAATAGTTTACTTATGTTAGGTACCTGCTGCAATGTACAGTTCGAAATCTTCTTTAGACTTTAGTTGTTTGTTTCTTATTTTTTTCGCATTTAAAATGTCACAGTCACTCAAAAGTTTTTATTGTTAAATTTCACATTAACACACTGTATTTGTTGAAGATAACACTAGAGCGGGAGATTTATGTTCTTAGGTTCACTGTTGTCCACATTTCACACACATTAACTCATTAATTTCTTTTAAAACGAATTTCAAGAATAGATTGACAAGAACTTAATATTTACGTGATGGCAGCGCCATCTAGTCTCACAGAAGACATAGGATCTCGATGGATTAAATATTTTTTTTTTTGCTGGAAATAACTTCTGCTAATCATTACTGCTCTTTAAAATGTCATATGAAGTAATTGTGTGCACAATTGGAAGAGTTATTTATTCAAGAAAAAATTGTATGGAGTTAACATGCAATATAAGGATATCTCTGGAATCGCAAGGTTGGCCGTTGTATCCTTACACTCTGCTATGGCACTATTTATTTGTGAATTTTTAACTTACTTTATATCGCGGCATCGCTTGCGATTTTTTTGTTACGCCACTCACTCACACTCACTAATACGTACAGAACGACGAAAAACTCTATTGATATTGTTTAGCGCAGTATAAAATCTCAAATGAACAATAATAACATGTGCCCACCACCACCTTTTAGGAATCCGTAGGAAATGGATATCTGAAATGAATGAATTTATCCTACGGACTTACCTGTACCTAACAAATATTGACACTGACAAAAACACATACCTCCCACCACTACACACAAAATTCCTAGAAAAGTTCCCTTCGATGCAGGTTAGACGCCAGCAAATAGGAGACCAACGTAGAGCGATAGTCCGAAGCAAGTTATTACCACAAACTACAATAGACAAAATTTATAATGAAGTCAGAGCCGATCTCTTACGTATAGAAAATGAAATAGTACATAACAATACAAAACACACCACTTCTACCAACACTCAACCAGAACAAAGACTTAGATGGACGAAGGAACAAAATGAGGCGATAATGAGGATATATTTCAAAATAACACAATTAGAAACTAATAAAACTAAGTACAGAAAATACTTACACCAAGAGTTCATAGCTTTATTTCCTGACCTATCCCATGTTTCCGAACAAAGAGTCTCAGATCAAAGACGTCTTATAATAAATAGCAAGTATATTAGTGATACTAGACTACTCGAAATTAAAAATGAAGTCGCTGCAGAGTTACAATCATTACATTCAATAGTAGATGCACACAATACAGCTGTCGAACAAACACAAACTCAATTAGTAGATGAACAAATACCCACATTTTTGAACAATATAGATATTGAAAATATTATAGATACTAACACACATTGTCAAGAAAACACACAACAAGAAATAGCACCTGAAAGAAATAAGGAAATAGATGAAACATTCACACAAACATTACAACACTTCAGAAATACTCACCCCACACAAAGACAATATATGTATAGGTACCTAAACAGAGACCGTCTAAGAAATTTGCAATAATTGTTTACTACATAAATAATGTTACCTGAACAAATTAATATGGACACAGATATCAATACTTTGCAAACTGTCATATACAGTGCTGCATGGACAGCCGCTAAATTAAATGGAGCTAAACTGTCAATAACGTCATCTACTTTTAATACAGTACCGAGAACTAATACAACTAGGTGGCAGAGAAGGTTAGAGAAAAAACGTGATGATCTACGAGGAAAAATGGGTAGGCTCACTCAATTCATAGCAGGAAACAGAAATAGACAATTAATTAAGGAAATAAATAAAATTATAGATAACTACAAAATACATACAACACATGAAAACCCTAACACAGAACTTTCACACTTCATGGACACACTGAAGCAAAAGCTGTCAGTAGTAACAAGCAGGTTAAATAGGTATAAGAAATGTTCTTTTCGAAAGACTCAAAACAATACATTTAACTACAACGAAAAATAATTTTACAGAACATTAAAGATACATTATTGAGAGCATGCAAAGTCCCCAACCTGCACTTGGCCAGCGTGGTGGAGTTAAGGCCTAATCCCTCCCTCATTACGGGAGGAGACCCTTGCCCAGCAGTGGGACAGTAATGGGTTATTTTTTTTTTTATTTATTAAAGACAGCTACAAGAAACCAAAATACACCGATCAATAGGAATAGTAGCGGGAGTGTCCCACCAGTTGATGAACTACATCAGTTCTGGGCTGGAATCTGGAAAAATCGTGTAAGACATAACAAGGAATCTGAATGGCTTAAAGTAGAGAAGGAAAATAATAGTAATATTGAACACATGCAGTTTGAGAATTTACAAGTAGAAGTTTTTCAAGAAGTTATAAATAAATTACATAATTGAAAAGCCACAGGATCAGATTTTATACACAACTACTGGTATAAGAAACTTACTTATATACACCCCTTTCTCTATAATCACATCAATATCTTTCATAATCATCCCGAAACAATGCCTCCATATATAATGGAAGGTATTACATACATGCTTCCTAAAGACTCCAACGATACCACCAATCCAGCTAAGTACAGACCAATTACCTGCCTACAGACTACATATATATAAAATAATAACATCATGTATCTCACACATGATCTACAAACATTTTGAAAATAATCAAATACTCACCGAAGAACAAAAAGGATGCAGAAAGCATAGCCAAGATTGAAATCAAAATCAAAATCAAATCATTTATTCATATAGGTCAAATGTTGACACTTATGATAGTCAATGATACAGAGAGTGAATTTACCGCCAGTTCGGAAGGTAGGGCCAATGAGAAGAGCTGGCAAGAAACTCCAGGCCACTCTTTTTAATCGCCAATTAATTTTAACAATCTTTCTATTAGGTATAAATCTTTGATGATGTAAGGAGCCGCTACCAACACTACCGAACACACATAGGTATAATATAAATAAATTAAATCAATATAAAGGTGTTAATAACATAACAAGTGTATTGGAAGCATGATGGGAGCATCTACTTACATCATGATAGTATTGCAGTCATAAGAGGCATCTCAAGAGCAGACTATGGCACAAGGAATTATATCTATTAATACCTATTTACTTAAAAAAAAAAATATATATTTGGCAAATTCACCACAACCAGGACGACCAGTCACCCCAAGCAGCACCCGTTCACGAGTATGACGCATGGACCAGCCATCACCCCCTTCGCACATATTAGAGGGAAGGGGGTGACCCGGCACACGACGCCGCCGCAAGCAATGACATTTTAGTGAGCATGACGAACCTTGGCATGTGGGACCCCACCATATCTATCAAGAAAAGAAAACGAGTGCCACTGAGGCTCGTGTGATACCTCTCTGTTACAGAGTTAAAATACTACTGATTAATATTTATACAATGCAAAGATGAGTATATACATATATAGATATTTAATCTTGATTTGTGTAGAACGAGCAACTAATCCCATGATTTCTTGTCCATTATATAATCGTCGATCTTATAATAACCCCTTTTAATAAGATGATCTTTAACAACTAATTTGAATTTTTGTTGGGGTAAATCCATGACACTGCTGGGAAGTTTGTTATACAACCGAACACCAAGACCTGCAAATGAGTTGTGTACTTTTTGCAATCTATTGCAGGGACCTACTAATTTGTGCTTATTTCTGGTATTAATGTTATGAATGTCACTATTCTTAGCAAACGAATTTATGTTTTGTTTGATGAACATCAAATTCGCAAAAATATATTGTGATGCCACCGTCAGTATACCTATTTTCCCAAATACCTCCCGCAGAGAGTCCCGCGCTCCTAAGCCGTAAATAGCGCGAATTGCTCTTTTTTGAATAACGAAAATTGTGTCTATATCAGCCGCTCTGCCCCAAAGTAGAATACCGTAGGACAAAACGCTGTGAAAATAACCAAAGTAAACCAGTCTTGCCGCATCTACACCAGCAAACTGTCTTACTTTTCTTATCGCATAGGCTGCGGAGCTGAGCCTGCCCGCGAGCTTTGTTATTTGGGTGCCCCATTGAAGCTTATTATCTAAGTCTACACCTAGGAAGGTTGCGGAGTTGACTATGTCTAACACCTCACCATTTAGAACTACATTCGTACCTAGATTCCTAGCGTTGGGCATGGTAAACCTAATGCATTTCGTTTTCTTAGAATTTAACAATAAATTGTTGGCTGTAAACCAATTGAGAACCTGTGTAAGAGCACCATTTACATCGTCAAAATCTGTTTTCTTACGATCTACTTTAAATATGAGCGACGTATCATCAGCAAATAGTACAATATCACACAGATCCTGCACCTGATGTGGCAAATCATTAATATATACCAGAAAAAGAAAAGGACCAAGGATAGAGCCCTGCGGTACCCCTAAACTAACTGCAGATCCAGTGGATCTTGACCCATTGATATCTGTATACTGTACTCTCTCAGACAAGTAGGATGCAAGTAGGTCAAGTGCCACATCCCCAATCCCATAGAATTTAAGTTTATATAAAAGAGTATTGTGGTCAACACAATCAAACGCTTTGGAGAGATCGCAGAATACCCCAATAGCATCCTGCGACGCTTCCCAAGCATCGAAAATATGCCTAATAAGTGTGACCCCTGCATCGATGGTAGATCGACCCTTTGTAAAGCCAAACTGTTTGCTGTGGAGTAAATTATACAAACTGAAATGGCTCTCTAATTGCTCTAATATAGCCCTTTCAAATATTTTACTGAGAGCAGGCAAGATGGATATTGGCCTAAAGTTACTGGGCTCACTTTTGCATCCGTTTTTAAACAAGGGAATTATCTTACTGTGCTTCATTAAATTAGGAAACACACCTACATCTACACATCGATTAAAAGTTGCAGCTAAATGAGGCGCTATCTCAGCGATAATACTCTCAAGTAACTTTACAGAAATTCCCCACAAGTCCGCTGTATTTTTTGAGTTAAGCGACTTGAATACTCTGATTATGTCAGAGGGGTTTATATGCTTAAAATAAAATGAGACATTGCACTGACCCACATTGCTCCTAAGTAATGATCCTGCTTTAGCGGTTGAGGAATTTAAGGAACTAGTCGTAATGACTGGTATGTCAGAAAAATAATTGTTAAATGTTTGAGCTACGCCTAGGCTATCTGTAATAACCCGATTGTTAACATTTAATTCGAAGTCGTGATCAGGTGGTGACGATCTACCTGTTTCATTGTTGATAATATTCCAAGTTGTTTTTATTTTATTGTTGGAATTTTTGATCTTGTTGCTTAAGTACAAAGACTTAGCAGCGGCACAAGATTTTTTAAAGATTTTAGAGTAATTCCTAACATATTCAAGAAAACCTGGATTGAAATTGTATTGTTTCATGGCATACAGCTCATACATCCTAGCTCTACTTTTGTAAATTCCTACGGTCGCCCAATCGCAGAATTTCAGCTTTGTATTTTCCTTTGTAATAGTTTTTTCCTTAAAAACCGTATTAAATTGAGACTCAATAACATTAAACAAGGATTTATAGAGAACCTCTGGGTCATCCTGAGTAATATTAATGTTGGAAATCTTGGCGGCTACCTCTTGATTAAATAATGCCAAGCGGTTGTGGGTAATAGGTCTAAAAGTTATCGTGTTAGATTTGATAACGTTCTTCCTAGAGAAGACGGCGTTCAGTCCACAGTGGTCTGACGTTAAATCGTTGACTATGACCCTGTCTAGACATACGCAGTTGCTAAACATATTGTCCAAGCATGTGGCCGAATGTTCGGTAATTCTAGTTGGATTATTAAAAAGATGTTTAAGATTAAATGATTTGAAGAGAGAAATCAGTCTGGTGGTAGTGTTGGACTGCTCCAATATGTTTACATTAAAATCACCACAGACAACCACATACTTGTTACTAACACTCAAACGCTTTAATATATCTTCCACTATAGCTTCAAACAAACTGAAGTCACTCATTGGTGGACGGTATATACATACTATAACATGCTGCTCGAGTTCTACACAAGATACTTCGGCAGTACGTTCTACTGACAAGCTAACTATATCCTTACGTTCTTTGCATTTTAAATTGTTGCTAACTAAAATCATTGACCCTCCATGTATAGCCTCCTTCCTACTGAATGCACTTATCATGGAATAATATTGATTATATAATATTAATTGGTGCGACAGCAACCAATGTTCGGTGACACAAAATACGTGTGTGTCATGTTTTTTCAAAAATAATTCTATCTCTTATTCTTTGCCGGATAAACCTTGTATATTTTGGTGTACTACGTTCAGAAAACCTGCCTGTTTATCCGTTGTCTTGCTTAAGCGTTTAAATTATTGTTATTCTTTGTTACATTATGCGTAACAGTGTCCTTACAAACTAAATTATCAATAATATTAATCACAGTATTGTTAGTAAAACGACTAGACAATACTGTTCCGTCCTTAAACCTAGGCTGTGTTATATCTTCTATAACTAAGTTAATATTATATGCTAACAGAGTAGCAATTAAATGTCGATTTTTGTAAGAAAGGAACATTCTTTCTTTTGTTAAATAAAAAGTACTAATAAATTTATTAGTATCAAAAAACAATAGTCTATCACTATGATGACTTGTTATCAAATGTAAGATAGCATTCAACTTGTGAATTTGTCGGTTCTCATTCTCAGATAGTGAGTCAGAGTAGGGGAATGCACATATTATTATTTTTCCTAAATTCATTTCTAATAAACTACTTATACTATGAATAATGTCAGACTTTCTTAAACCTAAGCTATTGCCAATCATAAGAACAATTGGAATGTCTTTATCTAAATTCATTGTTTGGATTTTCTCCACTATTCTGCCTAACTTGAGGTTTTGGTAGCAGTGGTTGGTCACTTTGAAGTTCACATTGTTATTTATAAGTGAACCAAAACCTAAACCTATCCTATCTGAGAACATTAATGCTCTGTTTTCCTTAAAACTGTCCTGAGTTGAGCTTACACTAATTTTATATTTTGGTGATGCACTGCTAGTGGTATGGTGAGACTGCTTTATACAGGTCAGAGACTCTAATTCACTAGAAAGTGAAATGGCCTGAGAGCATTTTGGACATTGAGAACTACTGTACAAAGATAATACACGTTCTAAATTTTCCTTACCAACTTTGGCAATCTCATCATATTTGAGTATGTAGTCCCTAGTGTCCTGTTCATATTCTAAGCTCATTTGAGATAGTCTATCTTGTAAAGTGGTGATTTTAGCCTTTAAGTCCAGAGTGTGCTTTTCATACAACACCTTGGTTGAAATCAATTGTTCGCTACAGGTGTCTAATTCTACTAGTAAATCCCTACGTTCTGTCATTAATTTATTGTTATTATTTTTCAATAATTTTATTTTATTGTACCTACTGAGATTAAATTCGATCTTTTTTATCAACCTACAAACTTTTGAATACCTCTTAAGTTTGTTATGGCTCCTAGTCTTAAGTAAAAGATTTCTTGAGCGTTTCAAACCTATCAATGACTGATGACCAGAGCCTACTAGCTCAGAGTAGAGATTATGAGTATTGCCACTATCATATAACTGGATTGTATGCTCTAAGGAAACTATCTTAATGTGAGCTTCATTAAGATCAGTTTCTAGTTCAGTAATACGCCCCAAGGACCACAGATAGGTGTCATTACAGCTGCTGAAGGAGTTAACTTCCTCTTGAAGCCGGTTGCGCTGATCCAGTAGGTCCATGTTGTCAATGTGGAGCTCAGCGAGTTCACCCTTCAGATCCAAGACCTTCTGGTTGACCTTCTTTATCTCCTCCTCGCTGTCAGCACGTTCCCCCAACAGTTGGCTATTCTCATTTTTGTACGTTTTTATCTCGAGCAAAGCAAGCTTCAGTTTGCCTTCGGTTTCCTTAAGTGTGGCTTTACGGGTCATCATTGTGGTGGCCATTGTACAGAAGAATGTGATTCAAAAGCTGCAAGTCCTGGAAAATTAAACAATAAGTTTAGGAAGTGTATCTAAGAGGATAGGTAAAGGAAGTTAAAGGGTAAGAATTTTAGAATTAGAAACAAGGTAGTATTGAAGGGGGAAAGATAATCTAGACTTTATTATTATGTTTAGCAAAAGTTTTATGTTTGTGGTGAAGTATAGGAGGGGACTTAGTTACAGATTTATGTCAAAATATAGAATAATACAATTATAATTTTATTATATGGACAAGTGGGTAGTTTTATAGGTACCTATCAGAGTGACAATTATTAAATTATGAAGGAGTTAAGAAGCTGGATCACCTATTTGATGTCTAACCAATTGTTAACTGTTTGTTATTTACCTTCCAAGTAAACACAAAAGCAGTCCATTAATGAATTATGCAAATTAAAAATAAAAAGGAATTTGTGCAATACTTGTTGTCAAAGAATAATTGTATTATAACGTCTGCTGTTATTATACCAAGTGGTTAGATAGTAAGTCGTGTTGCATTGCTGTTAAACTTGTGTGATAAATAAAAGAATGGAACGATACTCCCTTGAGTTTGGTGATCAGCTGTTTGAATTTAGTTCGTTGAACTACGTTGACACTTCACACTCGACTTGAATATTCTCCGTTTGCCGGTTACAGTTATAATTCGATGTTAAAACTTTGTACACCACATCTAGTATCACTAATTTACTATATTACGTGCTAATTCTAATAAAATATACACTTAAAATAATTAAATTAAAATTAAAATTGAGGAGCTACTATTTTACAATGTCATCTCACTAGTGTTGCCAGAGCAAAAAAAAAAAAAGCAATGAGCAGTTCAGTCATACATAAAAAAGTCCTGAGAACCAAGAAGGAGTTACATACTATGTATGTAGATTATAAAAAAGCTTACGATTCCGTGCCTCATACATGGCTCCAAGAAATTTTAGAAGTTTACAAAATTCACCCGAATCTTATTAGTTTTCTTAATAGCATAATGACAAACTGGACAACACGACTACGACTTACGACATCTTCAGGGACTGTTGAGACCGAACCCATCAAAATTCAGCGAGGCATATTCCAAGGAGATTTTCCCAGCCCTTTGTGGTTCTGCTTGGCTCTTAACCCACTTTCAAAACTTTTAAATTTGGCGGAACTTGGGTATCCACTAGAGTGTGACAATCACAATATGACCGACGGACTGACTCAACGAACTCTGTTTAAAATTAACCACCTTATCTGTATAGACGATATTAAACTTTACGCGACGACTTCTTCTGATTTGATTAAGCTGGCTTACATGGAATGGAGTTTGGTATAGATAAGTGCAAAATTAATTAATTTAAAGCAGGTAAAAATTATCAACATTCGCATGAAATTCTGACCAGTGAGACTATCAATTCCCTTGATGAAAACGAAACCTACTAACCTACCTAATACCTAGGCTATATTCAATCCCGTGAAATTCATCACAAACAAATTAAAACAATCCTTACTCAGCAGTTCAAACACCGACTTAACTCCATATTCCATACCCAGCTAAACTCTCGAAACACTGTTAAGGCCATTAACACGTATGCTGTTCCTATTCTAACCTACTCCTTCGGTATCATAAAATGGTCTAACACTGAGCTCAAAAACTTACAACGTCTCATAAAAACAACTATGACTAAAAATAGAAAACATCACCCAAGAGTATGTATCCAAAGACAAACACTACCAAGGGAAGAGGGTGGAAGAGGGATCATAGATATTATAAACCTACACAATAAACAGATATCCATATTAAGAACCTACTTTCATTCGAAATCTACAACCTCAAATTTACATTTATCAATAGTGTGTAATGACCAGAAACTCACACCATTTAATATGGCAGACCAATCATCCCAAAATAACGAACGTCAGAAAAGTTTGCATACAAAAATAGCAGAGTGGACCCAAAAATCGCTACATGGAAGACACCGTCAAGACCTGAGCCAACCAAACGTCGACAGGAAAGCGTCAAACGAGTGGCTCATCGCAGCACAACTCTTCCCGAAACGAAAGGATTCATGGTAGCGATTCAGGATCAGGTGATAGAAACTCGAAACTACCAGAAATACATTATGCGCACCCTTCTGTCAACAGATATTTGTAGACGCTGCAATAGTGCCTCCGAAACCACCCAGCACATTACAGGGGCCTGTAAAGCCATCGTTCAAACTGGCTACAAGCACAGGCACAATCAGATAGCTAATATAATTCATCAGAAACTCGCACTTAATATAAATTCATAACTACACCACTTATACCATATTATAAATATACCCCAGAAACAGTTTTAGAAAATAACACTCACAAACTATATTTCGACCGCGCTATTCTGACTGACAAGACAACACACTACAATAGGCCGGATATAACTTTAGTAGACAAAATTAACAAAACTGTACACCTAATTGATAAAGCTGTTCCTAACACACATAATCTACAAATTACGATAGCCGAAAAGATGTCGAAATATATTGACCTCAAAATCGAAATTACGCGAATGTGGCAGCTGAACAACGTAACAATTGTACCAATAGTCCTCTCCACCACTGGCGTCATCCCTAAGCAACTACACCAATCCTTAAAATCTTTCGACCTCCCCCCATACATATACACAACTCTAGAAAAAGGGTCTATACTCAACACATGCAGAATAGTCAGGAAATTCCTCCAGATTGATGATCATACAAGTAGTCTAGTGCGTGCGTGCGTGCGTGCGTGCGTGCGTGCGTGCGTGCGTGCGTGCGTGTGTAGTGTAGGCGTGGATATGTTTGGTGAATAATATATGGTATTTATATGATTGGATATGGTTCGGGCTAAAGAAGATGTTAGAGATGCAACTTTATACCATACTAGGCATAACTTTTTCAGTTTCATCATAGTTTTTATTTAATAGCCACTCAGTCAGTCTCTTTTTGCATGCAACACTTGTAAGACTATGAATATGTAGTAACCTATTAGTTGAGTTGTATAAGTAACCACCCAGGTAGCAAAAGAAGTGGTTTACGAATTTTGTTTTGTACCGCAGGTGAAGACGATCCACTGGGTTATACCGTCTCTTTCCACCAATCAAAGAAGGGTCCTAAACCAGCATTTTGTGTTGTTTCAGTAGGGTGTGTAGAATGAACAGCTGGCGCACAGTTAGGACTCTACACTCTTTGTACAGTTGTCCGGTGGGGTAACGATAGGGTCGGAAAGACAATACTTTTAGGATGGCCCTTAGCGTTCTTTCCAGTTGCAGAAGAGTATTTTTCGGAGCTCCACCCCAGGAAGTAATACAGTAGGTTAGTATTGATTGTGCAAGCGCATAGTACACTGTTTTTAAGATATCTTTGTCAGTAACGTGTCTAAATGTTTTAAAAACATAGATGAGCTTACGCAATCTATTGCTGAGCGTGTTTATATGCTCTTGGAACCTAAGTTTATCATCGATAATTACTCCTAAGTACTTTACTTTATCAGACTTAGAGAGTGGAGTACAATTGCAACTTCCAGCCAGTGGCTCAGTGCAGGAGTGAGAGATAATAGATTGTTGAAGTGTTGGGTTATTTTTCAAACTGAATGTCATGTACACTGTTTTCGTAGTATTTAATGACAGCAGATTACATTGTAACCAATTGGAAACAATGTTGAAACCCCGTTGTGCATGTTCGTAGACATCCTCCCTAGAAGCTCAGGCGAAAAGAGGACAGTATCGTCGGCAAAGCTGATGATTTTGCCCTTAGAAAGAGTAAGTGCACCCAGGTCATTTATATAAATTAGAAATAAAGTTGGGCCCATCACACTGCCCTGCGGGGTGCTGTAATTGAGGATTTGTTCATTGCTAATAAAGTTATTTATCTTAACTCTCTGGGTACGCTCACTCAGATAGTCCTTTAATAGCTTCAACGGGATTCCTCTTATGCCCAAATTTCCCATCTTTTGCACAAGAATCGGAAAAGAAACTGTGTCGAACGCCCTTGCCAGATCCAGAAATATACCTAAAACTTTGCCACCGGCATCCATTTTGGTAGCAATATAATCCGTCAGATCATGGACTGCATCAGACGTAGATTTTCCTAAACGAAAACCATACTGCGAGCGAGTAGTTTATTCTCTTCTAAATAACTCACGAGTCTAGTGTTCATGACACGTTCCAAAACTTTTGAAAAAGCAGTGAGTACAGCTATAGGTCTGTAATTGTCGACACGGTCTCTGTCCCCACCCTTGTGGATCGGATGAATTATGGCCTTTTTAAAGATATTCGAAAACTTGCCCGTGGAAAGAGCGAGGTTACAAACGTAGGTAAGTGGTGGTACGATCGTAGTCTCATGTTTTTTAACTCGTCGCTCGTCACCAAATCGGCGGCGCGCGCGCGGACGGTGCGGAGGGAGCGGGTGGCGCGGGCAAGGGGCGGCGCGAGTGAGCGGAGAGGCGCAGGCGGCTCTCTTTGATTGATAGTTCGAGCAATTCGCTCGCGGAAGCTCTTTACCGGTGTTGTTCGTTATGTCCTATTCCTCGTGTCGTGTGTGAATTGTTGTTTATTATTACTTGTTATTGTTCCGGTTTTGAGTTGTTAGTGTTTTTATTGTTATTATTTTTGTTGTTATTGTTTTCGAAGTGCAGTTGTGTTCGTAAATAGGAAGAAATGTTGATGTGTTATGTATGGTGAAGCACGTGGAAGTGCACGGCGTGCTCTGCACCTGTACGTCCGGATCCAAAGGTACTCAAACTCTCGCCATACACCAGGTAATTGCGTGTTGATAGACATTGATAACAATTTGTTTTAGCACTTTCTTATTATTGATTACACTTTGCTATTATTGTTTGATTTCACGTGAGCCAAGTAGGTAGATATCTACGTACAATTTTACTATGAGCTATTGTAACATACGGGCCTACTTACGATACCATAAACGATACATAAGATTGTTATCTAATGATAGCGTGTTGCATACTAGTGAGCGCATAGACGTGGTGGTACGCGTACGTACCTATGACGCGTCGCGACATGTCGTCGCTCAGCGCGCCGCCGCCGCCAGAAATCTCGTAGGCATGCGCGGAGATACATTGCGTTGTTCACTATACATTGAACGCTCAAAAATGACTAACTCGGGAACCAATCATTTCCGAGAAATATCGTTGGAGTGAATTTCGCGCATACAGTGTCACAAACTTACCAGTAAAGTTTTCGGTTAGCTGTCATTTACATTCTGTATAAGCACAACCTAAGCAATACATCAAGCTCTGAACTGCTTATCTGCTATTTGTTTACCTGTCGACACATATAACAATTTTATTTTATACATTGTTTTCAATATGTTCTCTAAGAAATGGTTCATGATGAAAATGTGTACTTTTTACTTTTGTGACTATTCGGGTTATTCGCTATACTTAACTTTACTTATGCAACCATTATTCAAAGATTTAAATTCAACCGACAATATAGATATTGTTGTCAGAGACTTCAGCCATATTACCTCTTTTAACAGAGTTAAAGAAGCTGTTACAGATAATTTCTGTTTTATATTCCAGATTATTGTATAGCTATTCAATAATTTAAATAAATAACCCGTTGTGCTTTTACAATCCTTTACATCATTACCACATCAATTTTAGTACACATAATATTATCATCGGCTACTTCCCATTTGGTAAACCTCAAATCATACCTACTAAAAAGTTGCGTTTGATAAACATTTCGTACGGTTTTGTACGGTACATAATCATGGCTTAACCTTTCTTCCAAACTATGTTGGAGTCGGCTTCCAGTCTCACCGGATGCAGCTGAATACCAATGTTTTACATGGAGCGACTGCCTATCTGACCTCCACAACCCAGTTACCTGGGTTATAACACGATACCCTTCGATAAGACCGGTTGTCAGACTTTCAAGCTTCTGACTACTGTTAACGACTGTCAAAGATCTTCGAAATTGACAGCCGGGACCCACAATTTAACGTGCTTTTCGAAACATGGAGGAACTCGATATGTATAAAGTGGTCACCCATCCACAGAACAACCTCGGCAAGCGTAACTTAACCTCAGAGATCGATCTGCGCGGCTGTTGTTAACTAAGCCACGAGCTCCTATTTTTGTACGGTACAGTCGGTGTGAAATTAATGTTGAAGTTTTTAAAAGTTTCAAAGTCTTAAGACAAAATCTCAACCATAAAAAAATACGGCTTATCAAGGAGCAGTAAAAGTAAACGTAATTCTGTCAATTTTCAAACTAAAATTTCATTTACCCGAGTGAAAAGCAGAAGTTATTACCTTGGATATCAAAAAGCTCCAAGAAATGCAATAAAAAAGCCATTTCCAAACATAACTGTCTGTAAAGGTGACATTATCTTGTAATGAAGAATCTATATAAAACCTTGTATTACTTCAATAAATGTTCAGTATTTAGACAGCATTACATTGTTTCATTTCATCGGCCAGGGCCATCCTTATATGGCGACCCTGCCAGTGCGCAGTGACGTTGAGTGTGCGGCGATCGGGTTTAAATTACATTCATTGTAAAAGGACATCAGAATGTGTTGCGATATTAAGTTAATTGACTCTTACTTGGGTTGGCTATCACACAAGCCTCTTGGAAAAATACGAAATTATAGACTACAATATGGGAACTACTAAGTCAAAGGAGGAAATTATTGTAGCCCAGAATGCAGCAGGTTCCAACAGCGCATCAGTGGACCAAATAACTTTTCACCTTAACTCCATCGGGATAATATTATCGATTTTGTTGCTGGTAATCACATTGGTATTTTTGTATGGGATATATCGGGTGTACCGTCGATGTCACAAGAAGTGGATATGTTACTGTAAAAGCCCGGACTGTGGTAAATCCTAAGATTTTCCGGTATATCCTAAGATTTACCAACTCTCAATGGTAAAAGTCCGAACAATTCTTTTATTTCGAACTTTTACCCCTATTCACTTGGTAAATCTTAGGATATACCTCAAGGGCAGGTAAATGTAGCTAATATAAAATAATTTTATAGTTATAAAGAAGGAGTTTTTGGCAAACGGTCATGGGTAGGTTAGGTTAGAAGGCTGAGGTGGGAGCGAGCGAAGCGAAGCTCCCACCTCAGCCTTCGTGGTTATTTTTTTAAAACCACCCAGAAGGAGGAGCCCCGCGAAGCGGGGCTCCGGCGACATCTTCATACTCTCATTATAACTATATTACGGCATATAATTATATCCCTAGCAATATCATTATATTACGGCTCAAACACATGATAATCAACTTTTACCGTGTCGTTATGTAAATCCTAAGATTTGCCAATGAAATGGTGGTAAAAGTTCGAAATAAAAGAACGTTCGGACTTTTACCATTGAGAGATGGTAAATCTTAGGTTTTACCGGAAAATCTTAGGATATACCACAGTTCGGGCTTTTACAGTAACAGATACATAATGAAATAAATCGGCGTGACCTTCAGCTTTCGAGTTGGCGCCGCCGTATTGTGCGCCGTGAAGAGAACACAACTGAAAAAGTTTAAGGCGAAGACCAGCGCAAAGTCGGGTACTCCTACGATATGCCAGTGAAGTGAGTTAAAGAAAGTAAATAATATGCAGTGCAGTGCGTATAGATAAATGTTTATCGCGTTGTGTAACTCGTCCGGGAAATAAAAAATAAATAACTAAGTTTAACCTTGGAACAGACAATACTAGTAAGTGTCCATAAAAATAGTTGTTATATGAAAGTGTATACGTAAAAATGTCTGGCGTACTGTTATGTCAATTAACTGGTAAGTTATAATAAATACAAATTGTTAGGTTGTTTATAAAACAAAGGATTTATGGCTCAGGAATTGAGGGATTTATATAGTAAATTGGTAGAAATAAGAAGATATTTAATAAAAATCGGTCCTACTAGACGTAAAGGCAATATTATATATATCAGCTTAGCCTTTTTTCCAAGCTATGTTGGAGTCGGCTTCCAGTCTCACCGGATGCAGCTGAATATCAGTGTTTTACATGGAGCGACTGCCTATCTGACCTCCGCAACCCAGTTACCTGGGATAACACGATACCCTTCGGTAAGACTGGTTGTCAGACTTTCAAGCTTCTGACAACTGTTAACGACTGTCAAAGATCTTCGAAAATGACAGCCGGGACCCACAATTTAACGTGCCTTCCGAAACACGGAGGAACTCGATATGTACAAGATGGTCACCCATCCACAAATCAACCTCGGCAAGCATGACTTAACCTCAGAGATCGATCCGCGCGGCTGTTGTTAACTAAGCCACGAGCTCCTCTAGGGGGGTATGGGAGGTAAATTGAGGTAGTGGTGAAGGATGCGGGGTAATGGTTGAGGAATATGGGATGAAGGTAGGGGGGGGACTGGACACTGCAGCTGCGGAGGGGAGAATGGGTAGGAGCTGCAGTGGCTCGGGTAGGACGGGATCGCATGCCCGTATGCCTCTTTCCTATGGTCGGACAGATCCATAGGTCGAGGCACGTAAAGGCAATATTATTATAACGAAATTAGAGGAAACAGATAAGTTAATAAGTTTTTATAACGAATATTTAGGAGAAATAGGATATCTTAAAGGGAGTGTCAAAACAGAAGACTTTATATTAATTGAACAGGTTTGTTCAGACATAGATAAACTTTACGAAGAAATATTAAATTTGTGTTGCGAAGATAGTTCACAGAGGCAAACGGTAACTAGTAAAGGTATCGCAGAGACACTAACAATGGCAAAATTCGATTTAAAGACGGCTTTAAACTTGTTACCTATTTCAAAAGATGATGAGACCAGTATATTGCAATTAATTGACGGAATAGATTATTATAAGTCAGAATTGGACCATGAATCCCAGGGTAAATTAATAACATTTGTATTGAAGAATAGGCTTTCTCGTGCTGCGAAACTTAAATTATCAACTAATTACAGTAATGTAGACGCTTTAATCAAGGACATGAGAGCATTCTTGTTACCGAAAAAGTCTGCAGTAGCGATACAGCGTAGGTTACTAAACGTTCGCCAAAATGATTTATCGATTGATGAGTATATATATATTCGCTTAGCCTTTGTTCCAAACTATGTTGGAGTCGGCTTCCAGTCTCACCGGATGCAGCTGAATACCAGTGTTTTACATGGAGCGACTGCCTATCTGACCTCCACAACCCAGTTACTTAGGTTAACACGATACCCTTCGGTAAGACTGGTTGTCAGACTTTCAAGCTTCTGACTACTGTTAACGACTGTCAAAGATCTTCGAAAATGACAGCCGGGACCCACAATTTAACGTGCCTTCCGAAACACGGAGAAACTCGATATGTTTAGGATGGTCACCCATCCACGGAACAACCTCGGCAAGCGTAGCTTAACCTCAGAGATCGATCCGTGCGGCTGTTGTAAACTAAGCCACGAGCTCCTCGATTGATGAGTATGGCAAACAAATATCAGAAATGTTTGTAGATCTGACGATTTCACAGTCTAATGGCGATGATTCTAACTTTAAGGCTATGTACTTTTTAAATGAAAAACAAGCTATTAAGACTTTCGCTGATGGTCTGCGAAACTGCAGATTATCAACCATAATTGCAGCAAGAAATCATTCTTCCTTACAGGACGCAATTCAATCAGCGATTGACGAAGAGGTGTCACAACCCTCAACTTCGGGGGATGTTATGGCATTGAGTAACTACGATAATAATGCTGGTTTTCGAAATTTTAGAGGTCGAGGTCGAAAATTTGTGTACCAACGAGGTTACGCCCACGACGCAACCCAAACCCGTCAGCTAGACCCACAGGCTACCACTCAGGAGTATGGTGCTCTGCGGGGCCGGCGGGGGCAGCAGAATTTGAGAGGAGCCAGGTCGTTTTACCGAAGCAGAGGTAAGTCAAACTTTGAACAATACAGGAACCAGGGTATGCGTAACATACATGCTTTGCCAGAACAGGAGGACCAACCAGAGTCAGAATTAGAAAATAAAAATCAGTTTTTTCGTGACTGAAAAGTTAATTCTATCATGCAGTAACGAATGTTATATTAATATAAACACGCGTAGTAATCACTCATACACTCTTTTAGTTGACACGGGTGCTTCCATATCGGGCATAAAGTATAAACATATCATTGAACAAAATATTCCAATACATAAAGGGAGCATTGTCGTAAATGGAGTTGGGGGCAAGGTTCAGGCTATTGGATACGTTAATCTAGATTTAATGATTGGCAATCAAATTACAACACATAAATTTTTTGTTTTTAATTGTTTGCCATGTAAAGCAAGTGGCATACTCGGACATGACTTCTTAAATAAATACAAGGCGATTTTGAACTTCCAGAGTAATGACTTGACACTTTGGAATAATAATTGTAAAATATCATTCCCGCTACTTAGAGACAACAATGTACTAAATATACCCGCGAGATCGGAGTCAATACATTTTTTAAACACGAAAATGACAGGCGAGTGCGTAGTTATTGCAAGCGAATTGTGCGAAGGAGTCTTTATAGCTAGCTCATTGGCGACGCCCCGAGACGGTAAAATACCTGTTCGCATTCTTAACGTTACTGAAACTGATTTCACGCTAAAAGACGTAGGGCCCGTTGTTCACGAGGCCTCAAATTACCAAGTGTGCTCGTTCACAAACACAAAATTAAATGCGGAACGAGTCAAGAAATTATTTTCGTTGCTCAATTTAAAGCACATGAATAGTGAAGAGCAAGTCTCTATCGAGAATATATGCGCAAAATATGCGGATATATTTTACGTTCCCGGTGACACATTGACAACGACGAACATTTACCAGCATACTATTACTGTAAAACCAAACGTAACACCAGTCTACACTAAACCTTATAGGCTACCGCACTCTCATAAGACTGAAGTTAATAAACAAATTGATAGCATGCTGCAGCAGGGAATAATTGAAAGATGCAATAGCGAATGGTCTAGCCCTGTTCTTCTGGTTCCAAAGAAAGTAGATTCAAGTGGCGAAAAAAAGTGGCGATTAGTCATCGATTACCGTAAATTAAATAACGTCGTTCAAGATGACAAATTCCCCTTACCAAATATTACTGAGATCTTAGACTCATTATCCGGATGCATGTATTTTAGTCATCTAGACTTGCATCAAGGTTATTATAACGTAGAACTAAGTAAAGACAGTCGACAGTACACCGCATTCGCATCCGGACAATACCAAATGACTCGAATGCCAATGGGACTTAAAACCAGTCCAAGTTCCTTCTCCCGAATGATGAACATGGCAATGTCGGGTCTAACGTACGAAAAATGCTTAGTATACCAAGATGACCTCGTTTGTTTCAGCCAAAACCTGGGGACGCATATTAGTAATTTACAGGAAATTTTTGAAAGATTACGGAAAGTCAATCTTAAATTAAACCCACTTAAATGCAACTTCCTAAAAAAAGAATTATTGTATCTAGGTCATGTAGTGTCCTCAGCGGGTGTAATACCAGATCCGGAAAAAATTAAAGTCGTTGAAAACTATCCAGTACCTTCAAAAGTAGAAGATGTAAAAAGATTCGTCGCATTCGTAAATTATTACCGAAAATTTATTCCAAATTTTGCAGAAAAGGCTTACCCACTAAACATGTTATGTCGAAAAAATATGCCGTTTATTTGGGATAAAAGTTGTCATAGGTCGTTTGAAACATTAAAACAAAGTATTATTACACATCCAGTTTTACAATACCCAGATTTTTCAGACAAAAATACGTTTATTTTACAAACTGATGCATCTGGATATGCAATCGGTGCAGTATTAAGTAATGCAGATGGGAGACCGGTAGCGTATGCTAGCCGTTCATTGAATAAAGCCGAAAAAATGTATCCCACCATTGAAAAAGAATTATTAGCTATAGTTTGGTCCGTAAAATACTTTAGGCCATATTTATACGACCGGAAATTTAAGATAAAAACTGACCATAAGCCGTTATTATATTTGTTTAACATGAAAGACCCAGCTAGCAGACTATTGAAATTTAGAATAATACTCGAAGAATATGATTACGTTGTAGAATATGTAAAAGGAATGGAAAACGCGGCAGCAGACGCTTTATCTCGGCTAACTATTTCATCTAATGACCTTAAAGAGATGACTGAATTTATATCCGTGATGACACGTGCACAAAAACGCGCGAGACCTGACACCGCATCAAAATTTGATGCAAGTATTGCAGAAAATAATGAATTTACCGACTTAAAAGTCATAGAAACACACATAGCACCCAGAAGTGCCGTAGAATTAAGATTTAACAATAAGACTAACTTAGAAAAATTAAGAAGACAGGGTTTAATTACCTATGAAAGTACCAATTTTTGTTATAATTCGTCAGAGTCAACAATTGAAATTAAACCCGCAGTTCTACCATAAGTGGCGCGAAGCGCATTTGTGAGAGAACTGGGTGATTTTTGTAACAAGTTAAACATAACTGAGATATTTTTCCTAAAGAATAATGAAAATAAAATATTCTTAGAAGAATTAGTGAAAGAGATTAAAAATATTGACTATTGGAAAGGGATCAAATTATTAGTTTTAAAACAAGTAGAAAGGATAGAAAATAAAGATGAAAGAAAGGTAATACTAAATGACTTTCACTTGTTGCCTACAAGCGGACACGCGGGTATGAGGCGAATGCTGAACAGTATTAAAAGGTATTATTTTTGGCCGGGGTTAGAAACAGATATTAGAAATTTCGTAAAAAAGTGTCCGAAATGTCAAAAACAAAAATATACAACACAAATAAAAGAACCTATGGTAATAACTTCCACTGCTCAATCAGCATTCGAAAAAATATTTTTGGACTTAGTAGGACCGTTAGATCGGGATAATCATAATTATACATATATCTTAACACTTCAATGTGAATTGTCAAAGTATGTTTGTGCGTATCCCCTTGTTTCTAAAACAGCAGCAGAAGTAGCGCAAGCTCTGGTAAACAATTTTATTCTTCAACACGGCGTACCTAAGGAAATAGCTACGGACAGGGGCACAGAATTTATGGCAGACACACTGAAACAGGTATGTACATTACTAAACGTAAATAAAATGAACTCAACAGCATACCATCATCAAAGTATAGGGGCGTTAGAAAATTCCCATAAAAATTTGTCAGCTTATTTAAGGATACAAACGGAAGGAAGACCAGAAACATGGAGCGAATGGCTACCTTACTGGTCCTTCGCTTATAATACGACGGTACATTCGTCTACTAAATACACTCCGTTTGAACTAGTTTATGGTAAAAAATGTAACTTGCCTAGTAATTTAACAAAACATGTTGAACCTTTATACAACCATGAGAGTTATCCTTTGGAACTAAAATACCGTTTGCAAGTCTCACAAACAGAGGCACGAAAGAACTTAATCGATAATAAACTAACAAGGAAAAGTAGGTACGATTCTTACTTAAATCCCGTGCGATATAAATGTGGTAGTCAAGTTTTAATAAAGAACGAGACAGGTAACAAGCTTACAAGCCTATACTCAGGACCTTACAAGGTAATCCGAGATGTGTCTCCCAACGTTGAAATAGACATAAGAGGAAAAATAGATTTGGTGCACAAAAATCGAACTAAACCATTTCATACATGACCTGAAAATAAAAAAAAGGTTATATAATTATATTTACGGTTCAGTGATTAACAATAATGGCAGTCAACTGCGAATATGTCCGTTCGAATCCGCAAAAGGTTGCCGGTTACGTCATTCATTGTAAACACACGACATATGAGCTACGACTTAAGACTAGGTACTTAATAATTAGATGTGTAGAAATGCAACTGAGCCATAACATAATAGATGAACACATATGCATAAAATATATAACGCGAGTAACATAACGCCACTTATTGACTAGGAGATTGACATAATTGTTATAATATGTAATCGTAGGAGTACGTGATGTATTTAGAACATAAGATATTTACTATGATACATTGTAACATGTTACATTATTATAATTTTATAAGATTAACATGTATATCCTTGTATCTTTAGACTATAGTATATAACGTAAATAAAATAAAATTGTACTTTTATTTTATTTTCTATAATGATGGGCATGTAAAGGTGACATCATCTTGTAATGAAGAATCTATATAAAACCTTGTATTACTTCAATAAATGTTCAGTATTTAGACAGCATTACATTGTTTCATTTCATCGGCCAGGGCCATCCTTATAGTCAAAGGGTGTTTTCATTTTGGCAGAGCGCTATTAAGAAAGGCAAAACCTCTTGGCTTGTTACAACATGAGGAATCTCACAATCACGCCAAACTATGTATTTATATGGCTCTTGCACATTTAACCAGGGAGTACATACACGATGGCTGGCTACACGTTATGAGTCAAAGGTAAATTGATTTTGCAGTACCTATTGAAATTAACGTCTCTCGTCTCTAAATCTAGACTTTTCTTCTCCCACTTACTAATCTATAATATATGAAAACTATCATCAGTTTCGTGTTTTCTTTTTGTACTTGACTGTATCCATCTCAAATGAAAGTTTACCAAAATGGGAATAAATGTATGAAATCAATAATGTTTACCAAATGCAACTTTTTAGTAGGTATAGGTTGAGTTTTACCAAATGGGAAGTTTACCAAATGGGAAGTAGCCATCTTTAACCTACCTAAGAATATATTAACAATTCTTACAAAAAATAGGTCGCGTTGGGGGACCTTGCTTGCTTAATTAGATTACCTACTTGTGTTAGTTTAGGAGCTGTCCCCCTATGCGACGTATTTTTTTAGATCATAGATACAGATCATAAAAATCCGCCTTGTGGGCGGATTTTTTTAAACGTGTATCATCGAATATTGCTATGTCCTACGACTTTTCATTTTTTCTTATGATAACCATGATAGTATATAATTTATTTTTTATGTTCTCAGTAAAAACATATGTTTAACTATATTTTCCTACTAGCTTACCCGTGCGACTCCGCTCGCGTAAATGTCGTACTGTTGTGCTTATTCGTTTGAGCACGCGAATAGCGAAGCATTCGATACACCTACAGACAAATAAGCTTACAACTTTTATCATCTTATGGTTGCTTACAAAGCTACCAGATGGGCACACAATATGATACTGGCTCCCCCGTGCAGGCCTGATTTCCTGTGGTTACTTTCTTTTCCGCTCTCATCTGCATCCGTACCTAAGACCTACTCAATATGCTCACAAAATTTCATGAGAATTGGTCAAGCCGTTTCCGAGGAGTAAAGTAACTAACATGTAAATTTTATATACAGCGTATAATCGACGGCAAACCGAAAACTTCACTGGTAAGTTTGTGATATTGTATGCGCGAAATTTACTCCAACGATATTTCTCGGAAATGATTGGTTCCCGAGTTGGTCATTTTTGAGCGCTCAATGTATAGTGAACAACGCGATGTATCTCCGCGCACGCCTACGATATTGCTTATCGTATTTTTGATGCTAGTAGCTAGTTCACCGTGGCGGCGGCGCGAGGCGTGCTGTGCAAAGACATATCGCGACGCGTCGTAGGTACGCACGCGTACAACCACGTCTATGCACTCATTTGTATGCACCGCTATAATTAGATAACAATCTTACGTATCGCTTATTGTATCGTAAGTAAGCCCTTAAGTTACAAAAGCTCATAGGAAAATTATACGTAGATATCTACCTACTTGGCTCACGTGAAATCAAACAATAATAGCAAAGTGTAATCAATAATAAGAAAGTGCTAAAACAAATTGTTATCAATGTCAATGAACACGCAATTACCCGGTGTATGGCGAGCGTTTAGGTACCTTGGATTCTGGACGTACTGGTGCAGAGCACGCCGTGCACTTCCACGTGCTTCACCATAACACATCAACATTCCTTCGTATTCACAAACACAGCTGCACTTCGCAAACAACAATAACAAAAATAATAACAATAAAAACACTAGCGACACAATAACAAGTAATAATAAACAACAGTTCACACAAATGTAATGATACGCGATCTCAAAGCGCCGTTATGATACGGCCCGTCCCATGCTGTGTCGGTTTTTTTTCGATCACCAGAAGCAGAAACTGAACTTGGCAATTCGATACGCGATCAAGACTTGTGAAAATACGGATATGGAGCAAATCGGAGGCGTCAACAACTTCATACGGGGCTTAATACAATACGCAGATACAGATACAGTGATAGGATAGGGCAAATGATCATGTCTGGACCCGGCTTTAGGTTCCCATCTTTGTTACCTCCGCGCGCGGTCGTGGCGTTAGTACGGCCATCTAGTTTTTGGTAAAGGAATCGCACCGCGTTTGCACGAAAGAGTGTATGAATATCGTAATAATAAATTTGCAAGATAAAAACGGAACAATACGACGATACCATATCTTTAATAATGTTATTTTTATATTGTGGTGGTATATCGAGTGATTTACTTAAGTTTCAAATAGATATCAATGAATACGTAGGTGCAACTTTTATTGGAATAACACAGCTATACCTCTGTTTGTGAATTGTTTAACTAACATTGTCACTATCGTGACGATCCGGACTTTAGTACATTTGTAAATCTGTAAATCGCGTATTTCCCGTCGCTGCTTTTTGTTTTAAATCTGAACTTAAATAACTTTTTTTTTAATTTAGGTACAGTTTTGAGGGACCAAGACGTTTGGGATGTCTTGCAAGATGGGAATGGCTCCGAAATTGAAGATCTAGAAGACGAAGATGGCCAGTTTGACCCGATACTTTTCAACAATCTGCTCGAAGAGGAAAATGATGTATCCCCATCAGAAAGCGCTGCCACAGAGTTACTAGGTATGCCATCTACAGCCGCTCCATGCTGGGATTCTTCGGAGCAACAGACACCATCCACAAGTCAGGTAATTAGAGACAACTCACTTACTCATCGATCTGGAATGTGGAAGCAATCAAACTTCGCTGATAAGGACCATAACTTCCCTAATCCACCATCGGGACCAGTAAGGACGTGTAGTGAATACATTCACGACTACTTTGACGAGGACTTTTTTGAAATGGCTGCTCGTTGTTCAAATATTTATAATTTACGTAGATATGGAACAGAACTGAAAACAACTCCGATAGAAATCAGAAGGTTATTCGCTATACACTTTATAATAGGAGTCATTCCGTATCCACGTTTACCAATGTACTGGCGAGGATCTACAAGATTGCCACTTATTGCTGATAATATGAGCCGCGATCGGTTCCTTCAACTTCGAAATTCGTTGCACGTCGTTGATTCTGACACACCACCACAAAACACGCCGCCAAATCCTTTGTGGAAAGTTCAGCCGATTATTGATCAAGTCCGAGAAGCCTGTTATAAGTTAGAAAGAGTTCCTGGCTATTATAGTATAGACGAGCAGATGATACCATTTACAGGTCGATGTGCATTGAGACAAGTTGTTAGAAATAAGCCACGTCCTACAGGATTAAAGAACTTTGTAACTACTACAAGCGATGGTCTCATGGTAGATTTTGAGATATATAAAGGCGCTAAAACAATGTTTGGGAATAGTACGCTAGGCCTAGGTCCATCTGTAGTCTTACATCTGACTAAAACTATCCCGCCTGGTAGCTGTATTTATCACGATCGGTATTTTACGACTATCCCTTTGATAGAGGAAATGGCTAATAGGAACCTGCATAGCACCGGCACTATCATGATGAACCGAATACCAGGTCGGACAGCACTCAAATTTAAGAAGGACAGCAAAATGTATCGCGGCGAGCATCAGCAGTTTGTTAGAGATTCAGTATGTTTGGTCAAATGGAAAGATAATAAAGCTGTATTGATGGCGTCAAATTGTACTGGTGCTGAACAAATAGACTACGTCAAACGATGGGATAAACTGACAAAATCATACAAAGATATAACTATTCCTAGAGTAGTTTGTAATTATAATAGCCACATGGGCGGAGTGGATGTTTTAGACCAGATGATGGAGTACTATCGTGCCTTCATTAAAACAAAGAAGTGGACACTAAAAGTGATAATCCATTTTTTGGATCTGGCCATTGTAAACGCATGGCGTAAATACAAAATTGATTGCGAAGCAAACAAACTCCCAAAAAAAAATATCTATCCGCTGTTGGATTTTAAAATGGAAATAGCAGATGGTTGGCTAAATACCCCAAATCGCAAACGAAGATTAGGTAATAATACCGATAGTGAGACTGAGGATGAGGCACCACCTGTAAAGAAGAAGTACATGCCACCAAGACCTTCCCATGCTAAACGATATGATGGGTATGATCATTTGCCTATCTTCGATCAGCTGTCGGCTCCACGTTCCTGTAGGTTTGAGACATGCACGAGTAGAAGCAAAATTCGCTGCGTAAAATGTGATGTTTTCTTGTGCATGTCGCGGGGTAAAGATTGTTACCGATTATACCATACCAACCAAAACAATTAATTAATTATTTAATTGTTACATGTTTATCTTAAAATATTTCATATTTTATTTTTGTTATTAATATTCTAAAGAGGTTTAGACTGACTTATGTTAATGTTGATTGTGATTTTTAGAAATGTCATTTAGATATTTAATTTAATGTACGTAAGACTTCATGAACCAAAAGTTAATGCTCAATTACTAGACTGATTATAATATTACTTAATTATACTAATAAATAGCTTATAAAGCTGATTAAACTAGACTTTTATTCCATTAACCCTACTATTGCCTTTAAACTCACGATCGTGCGAAAATCAATTAATTCCTGATCGTCACGATAGTGAGGGTATCTTTGTGCGAAAGGGGGGGGGGGTAGGGGGATTTTTTTTATATTTTTTTTAAAGTTACTTAATCCTAAAGAGTCACACGGTATAAAGTATATGCTTCAAAACAGAACTTGTGTCAGCCGGTTGTAAAGGGATATAGATCCATAAGTGGTTCTGAGTCCAGTGAATCATGTGTGTCGCTTGGAGAACTTGCATATGTCATTGTATTCATAGAATTATATGGAGAATTAGGACTACTTGTAATAGGCTCATTCTGATAATTCGTGCTTGTTCTATAACTCGCTCCAGGATATTCAGTAGCAATCACTTGCCGTTGCGTCGAATAACCAGGATGATAAGTCTCATGGCTCACCATCCTACCACCCGGATTAATTTCTGAAGAATTCCGAAATGATCGATCAGCATAATCGAACGCCCTGTTACCAGAAAAACTTGACGCGTCGTTCAACAAAGTTAGCATCTTTATTTTGGTAGCCATTTTAACTTGAGGAGGAAGATTTTTTAATGTGCTCAGCAATGAAAGCAGAAATAGCCGATCTTCGTCAACCTCAGCTGTCTCGCGTAGTCTCTGCTCAGTTGTCTCACGGCGCCTTTGCTCAATTGAATTATTTAACGCTTGAACAAAGGGATCATCGTCTACTGTTAGTTTACGTTTCTTTGTAACTTTTTGTTTAGGTCGCTCGCCTACTTCAGTGCTCTCCAAATTTTCTTCTTCTACAACTTCTTCTCTGATAGCTACTACCTTTTGTAGAAACTGTAAATGCTTAAAATATATGTATTCGCTTTTGCGGTTAGTGGCTCCAGAACCAGACTTTATATTTTTTTGGCGTTTGACTTCCCGCGCATAGCATGATCTGATGCTTTTCCATCTTTTTTGCAACACTAACCCTGGAAATTAAATTATATTTCTTATTACTTTTTGTTAATTACAGGTACCTCGCAAGTGGATGTACGATGAGGGAATTGCATTATAACTTTCGTCTAGGACAAACAACATTAAGCACAATAATAAAAGAAGTGTGTGCCGTGATTTGGGATAAGTTGCAAACATGTTTATCACTTCCGGCTACTGCAAATGACTGGATGAAAATAGCAGATGGTTTCGAAAAACATGCCAACTTTCCACACTGCATCGGTAGTATGGATGGAAAGCACATAAGACTAATTCAACCTGCTGATTATGGTTCGATGTATTATAACTATAAACACTTTTTTTCATTGGTATTGATGGCTGTATGTGACGCTAATTATAATTTCATTTATATAGACGTCGGTGCCTATGGGAAAAGTAGCGATTCAGCAATTTTCGAAGATACTGAATTGTATAAGAAACTCATAAGTAATACTTTACATATTCCAGAGCCCGTACAAATTTCAGAAAAAAACCCAACGCTTTTCCCTTACGTATTTATAGGCGATGAAGCATTCGGGTTGAGCACAAATATTATGCGCCCATATGGAGGAAACAACCTCAGTGCCGAAAGGAACATTTTTAACTACAGACTATCGAGAGCTCGCCGTTACATCGAGTGCACATACGGCATCTTAACAAATAAATGGAGAATTTTCCAAAGACCATTAAATGTCCACACAGAATTAGCAAAATCCATTGTGAGAACATGTTGTGTGTTACACAATTTTGTACGTTCTAGAGATGGATATTCATATGATGATACTCTGACAATAACGGGCTTTCAAACACAACACAGCAAAATTTCAGTAGAGGAGGGCGTGCTGCTACTACCACTCGAGATAATTTTACACATTATTTTGTAAACGAAAACCCACTTCCATGGCAAAATAATTATATTCATTAATAAACACATACCCAACTTTACTCACAACTTATTTTAAAATATTATTATTATTGTAAATTGCCCTACTGCGCACACCTCCCAACGGACTGTTGGCTGTCTTCCATGTTACACCAGAATCATAATGAGCATTTATTGATAATAATTAATTCATAAAAATAGATGTTGTTTACTTACCTAAGCTCTTTTTTTGTTCAACGTTTTGCTCCTGTTCTCCAAACAAATCTACAACTTACTCCCAACATTTCTTTTTTAAATCTCTATCGGAATAATCTGATGAGGAATTATCCTAAATTGATGGTCTACTTTGATTTTCGATAATAAACTTTTCTGTATCGAAATTATCCATCGTATGCAATGAACAAACAATCAAAATAAGTAGTTTAAAAATCAAAACAACAGTGCACACGTGTTGCTTGCAATGAGGTGGGAGCGTCACTGGCGGCCGGACTGGCGGCCGAGTGAGTGAGACACCATACAGCGCCATAGTAGTAAGAGCCTGTCCAGATGAAGCGTTTTACGCGCGAGTGGACTCGCGCGTATCAATTTTACACTGCGTCCAGATGCCGCGTTTTACGCGCGTTTTTTTCCTCCCAGTTCCTACGTTTTGTTGTTCTATTCGAATATTCTGTTGATTCTATATCCCATAAGGCTACTCTTTTTTCAATTTCATCACTAAACAGTTCGGTATTGAAGTTGCCACGCTCCATCATCGCAACTAAATACGTCCATACGCACGCGTGGTTATTGCACGCGTTTTACGCGCGAGTGATGACACGCGCAAAGTCTTCTGGACGGGATATATGTAGCTCTAGTACCTCAAGAACGCGCAAGTGTCTACGCGCGAGTGGACTCGCGCGTAAAACGCTTCATCTGGACAGGCTCTTAGTGGTAGCGCGACCAGCGCGGCGGCGCAACCAGTAACAATCTGTGCACGCGTCCGAGTTGGTCACGCCGCCAAATTGGTTGCGCAACCAAATGGACACCAGGTGAGTAACTCTCTATAGAGCTGTATACATTTTGTTGGTAGCGGCGACTGGTCGCGCCGCCATGGTGTCCCGGTGAAATATAGCCCTTAGGATCCCAGCGAGAGATTAGATTCAATAAAATATTGATGTGGCATTACTATTTTTACTTGTCACAGTTGTTACTCGTTGCATTGTAGTTTTATTCAAATACCAAATAACATTACAAACATTATTAATGTAAGTTTAAAATACTTTGATATTTATAACATAAAATCAGATTAAAGTAAATAAAATAAACACGAAACGTTTATTTAATTAAACCATAAAAAATGTAGGTACATAACAATGATAACAATCAATATCCATTAATATTCTTATCAGAGAAACTAACTTATCATAATTCATAATCCCCGGAGAATTACTTAGCATCCATTTTGTCGCATCCCATCTATGTAACATCCACGCGCGGTCGCGGCGTCACGCGTCAGTACGGCCATCTACTTTTCGAGTCGCACCGCGCTTGTATGAAGTATGAATGAGCGTGTAAATATCGAATAGAATTTTGCAAGAACAAATGGAACAAAGCGACAATACATGTTAAATTGTTTATTAGAGATTTTTATAGCGCTAAAGAATATCAGTAGGATTTTTTGTCGTTCTGTATGTATTTGTACGTGTAATAATAAGATATCACACATTTTAAATCTTATGAATGTACCTTTTATCGGAGAGCGGGATAATTATGTCATTTTCATTTTTAACATAGAAGAAATACTAAGTAACGCTGCATACTAGTGAGTGTGAGGCTGACGGCTGTATGCGTAATCGTGTCCGTGTGGCGCGCGTAGGTACGCGGCGTGACGTCGACCGTCGCGGCCGGCCGCCGCTGCGCCGGCGCGGTGTCGTTGGCCGCGCGCGAACAGCTGATAACGAATTTATACGTTGTTTTAATCCATTGCTGTTTTTTGTGAAAAACAGTAATATGACGGATTTTTTTTTCATATTCATGTTGCATTGTGTAGTATTAACGAAATAATACCAAAAAAAATCGCATAAAAAATCAGAAAAATCAGGAAAAAAGCGATGAAAATTTTCAACGCCATAAGCACCAGAATCGTGTTTAAAATCATTTTTGTTCGTTTTCGGTAGACCGTTTGTTACACCCTGCATAGCTTGAGGTTTTATGTTTATTGTTAAATAACTTTTAAGTTATCTTATAACTGAAGTGGTCTGATTAGGTTTTTCTGGGTTTTCCCTAATTCTTGCAACAAATTTTGGACCATGTGATGTAATTCTCCCAGAAAACACTTGGAAGTCATATATGATCTGGTTATCAAATCAAATCAAAATCAAATCATTTATTCAGGTCAAGTGCTGACACTTATGATAGTCAATGATACAGAGAGTGAATTTACCGCCAGTTCGGAAGGTAGGGCCAATGAGAAGAGCTGGCAAGAAACTCCTGGCCACTCTTTTTAATCGCATAAATGATTTTAACAATATTTATGCTGGTATAAAACATTGATGATGAAAGTAGCTGCTACCTACCAACACTACCGAACACACTTTGGTCATAACATAAATTAAATTAAATCAATATATTAAGGTGCTAAAAAACAAGATATAAATAGTATTGGAAGCATGATGGGAGCATCTACCCACATAGTAATATAAGTAATGAAATCATAAGAGGCATTTCAAGAGCATACTGTGGTAAAGGAAGTACAGTTATTGAAACGTAGTTACTTTAAAATTATGGCAGTCACCACACCCAGGACGACCAGTCACCCCAAGCAGCACCCGTTCACGAGTATGACGCGTGGACCAGCCATCACCCCCTTCGCACATATTAGAGGGAAGGGGGTGACACGGCACACGACGCCGCCGCAACCAATGACATTTTAGTGAGCATGACGAACCTTGGCATGGGAGCCCACCATTTCAATGAAAAAAAGATAATGAGTACCACTGAGACTCGTGAAATACCTCGTTATATAGGTAAACCTATTGTAATAGTGAGTAAGCTAATATATTTTTGTTCAACGTGCTTTGGAATCATTGAAAATAATTTTTGAGGGGGCGTGTTAAAATTTATCGATTTCAACAAATTTCAACAATACAAAAATGAATTAGCAAATACCTAAACATTATATTTGTATTTGTGTGCTGGTCACACTGACTTAAGCAATCTTTATAAAATAACGTTATTTTAGAGATACTCTCTCTGTTGGACATATACTGTGCCAGGAAACGAATTTATATACGACACTCAGAAAGTTGTGCGATACTCAAAAAAATTGTTCTACAGTATGTATTTTTTAAATTCTATCTTTTAAGCATCTCTTTTCTACTGTTTATGCGAAGTTTCGTACGAGTAATTCATTTTTTGAAAAACATTTCCTAATATTCTCAGACCCCTTCTCCGCAGCCTGTTTGAAGGCCGCTAGCGTATCTTCAAGCGATGGAAATGATTTCTTTTTAGATGTTTTTTTATTTGGGTAGTTAAAACAAGTCACTTGATGCCCTATTAATGCTGTCAGAAGAATGACTACAGATTCTGACTAGTGTGTAGTTCAGGGAGTCACTTGTTTCAAACGCCAAGCACGCGGGTAGTAAACCGGCAGTCCCGCACTTCCGTACATGATTGTTTGCTACTGATAGAAATGATGAGTTCTGTATAGTGTTTGGTACTGTACACAAGTGCTTGAATATTGATTTTATTTTTCTGAAGATACAAAGACCAGGTACCCTCTTATAGTTAACTAGCTGACCCGCGCAACTTCGCTTGCGTCACTTAAGAGAATGAGTCAACATTTTGCACGTTTTTGTAACATTTTTCGTTGCTACTCCGCTGCTAATGACTGTAGCGTGATGTTATATAGCCTATAGCCTTCCTCAATAACTGGACTATCTAACACTGAAAGAATTTTTCAAATCGGACCAGTAGTTCCTGAGATTAGCGCGTTCAAACAAACAAACAAAGCTAAACTAGCGACTACAGTCTTTCCATTGGTTCTCGATCACTTAAGCTTTGTGTTATTTGGATCATTTTGAACAAGGCTAACTATTGACTGGGTTTTTCTTTCTGGACTATATTACTATATTTCAGTCAGTCAACTATCCTAGTGCTTATAAACGTGCCAAGATATGCCTAAATCAAACTTAGCTGTCAAAACAATTCACTAATCCCCGCGAGTCTCTTTCCATGCATTTTGTCAGATTTCGCGGCACCTAGCGTGAAAAATTCCGCTTATGCAAAAAAACTTGGGCAAATTTCCAAAAAAAGCTTCCTGAATGAATTAAAAATAAATTTGCAATTTCCTTGTACTTAATTTTCCTATTTAGTCAAATTGTATTTTTTACTAGTGACAAGTTTTTTTCCACAATAGTCGCCAAAAGACGACCATATTCTTTTCAGTGACTAAAGTATGCCAACTTCGCTTAATTTACAAAAAACTAGATTACGCACATTCCTTAATTTTTATACTCAGTTTGAAGTCAACGTTTCTTCTAGTTTTGAGGCGCATTCGTCCAGTCATTTGGTGAAATAAAAAGGGGTTACCTGGAAAGTTTTCCGGGAGTTTTGAAAATTGGTGAATTAATAGATTTTGGTATGCTCTTTTCGAATTTCAACTTTGCCACCTCGTACCCCTGCCGCTCGCGCCGCCATTTTGAAAAAATGGCGCCTAAATACGGTTTTTGGGGAATATCTCCTTTCCGACGCATTTTACGAACAAAATATTTATGTACAAAATTAAACTATTATATAATTTGCATTATTCTGTTATGAAAAAGATCTATGAAAATAACATAAAACTGTGTTATACGGACACTGATAGTCTTCTTTATCACATAAAAACTGACGACTTTTACACTGACTTTTATGCCAAAAGCTAACACGCAATTACCGGGTTATTTCAAAGACGAAATGGGAGGAGATGTGATCTCAGAACTTGTTGGTTTACGTGCTAAATTATATTGTATACAGTCAGAAAAAAAAACCATTAAAAAGGCAAAAGGGGTTACAAAGCCGGTAACAAACAAATTGAATATTGAAATATATAAAAGAGCTTTAAAATATAATGAAAACTTAAGAGATGATATGTATATAATACGATCAAAAAAACATTGCATTTTCACACAAAAATTGAATAAGTTAATTCTTAACAGAGATGACAATAAACGACAAATGATTATAAATAGTTTTGAAACTATGCCTTGGGGGCACTGTGATACAATACTTTAATAAGAGTTCGTATTTAATTATTAAGATTATGTATGTCATAATCTACTATTATGTGAATATATTATGGAATAGTGTCACCACTCAGATCATAAACTGCTATATTTATCAAATGATGACATTTTCCTGATTCATTTCGAATAACATAAGACAAAGATGTGTCCAGCTTCCTTTTTTTTGTTTTCTTGGAACTTTGAGCTTGATTATTCTGAGAGTCTTTAAATGGTAAATGTTGCTGATTTGTTAAGTTTTCAAAATAGGTTTTGTAGTTTCCCTCCGAATAAAATAGCGGATTATCGCCATTGAGATCCTCAGAATTGAGCTGTAAAAATACAATCTATTAACAGCAAAAACAGGAACGTTATAAATAAATACATTACAAGCTGAATACTATCTTGGGTATTCTGGAAAAGTTCATAACTATACTGATGTACTCATAAACTCTATCAAAGTTCTACTATAATGAATAAAATAATATTTACAAACCTCTTGTATTTCTGTCTGATCAACTGCGTCCAAAGGAGTTGTGATTTGAGAATCAACATTATCAAATACAAATCTGTTAAGTCCTCCAATACTAAGACTAGCTGAAATTGTCAGCTTGATTAACCTGAATCTTCAGCAACATGTAATACTTACTAATAAAATGTGCCGCGGTAGATACTGTCTTTCAAAAACAAACGCAAATCCCGATATAACTGCGCCATTATGTTAAAAAAATACTGTTGTTTAGAAGACCCAGTTATGATATTCCCTGGCTGTCATAAAGCTGGTGATAATGAAGTGAAAATATGTTTTTAAATGATATGGAATGTAATCTTTTAATATTTATCAGTTTATTTGGTTTTACAGAGAAGAAAAAGAAAATAATTCTATTTTTGTAGTACATAAGAAAAAAATGATGATTTTTAAGACTGTTGATTAAGAGACTGTTTGAATGTTATAATATTAATAAATAAGCAAGTGATTAATATGTATTGTTGGATTACATCCTATAGTTTTAAGAAATAATAATATTTAATTAGGCTAGTTCACTGAAAAATCAAGAAATAAGGTCCCGAATGTTCGGTCCTTGAGACCGTACGCGAGTATAGGTGTCACACAAATTGGCGCGGGTATGGGAAGGTTAAATTAATCTTCTCACCAGATCAGACATCCTCTATTATCGAATACGATTTGATGTATAATGTGTGGTCCATCGAACTGTGGTAAAACAAACGTTATGATTAGTTTGTTGTTACATGAAAATGGTCTGAAATTTAAAAATCTATATCTTTATTCCAAAACTTCATTTCAACCAAAATATCGTTTCTTGAGTCAAGTATTAGGAAGAGTGTCGCAGATGAACTTTTATAAGTTTAACGATGATAAAGAGGTCATTTCTCCGACTGAAGCTTTACCAAATTCTGTATTTATATTTGATGATGTTGCATGTGAAAATCAAATAAATATGCGCAATTATTTCCCATGGGTAGACATAAACAAATAGATTGTTTCTATTTATCTCAAACCTATTCCAAAATTCCGAAACAACTGCTACGAGACAACGTGAATTTTCTTATTATATTCAAACAAGATGATGTGAATTTAAAACATATTTATGAAGAGCATGTTAGTTCTGATTTACAGTGGCAAGAGTTCAGAAATCTGACCAAGTCGATCTATTTGTTTTAAAGGTATTTTTTTAAAATTGGCATGATAATAACATACGTAATAACTTAAGACAGAAGGTCCTTTAAGTAGAGACTAAATAGATTAATCGACTTGGTATTATATAGATCTCACAACTTTTTACGGCGAGACTTGAGGTTTTTACAGAATGTTTTTTTTTTTTTTTTTATTTATTTATTCATTTATTTCAGGCAACTGAGGCCCATAGAAAATACAATAAACAAATTACAAATTAAAAATATAAATATACTAATACATACATAATTAATATAACTTATAATTATACACGATTACTACAATTGTGCAGCGTCGGCGTCGTGTATCGCGCAGTATCGGGTATCCGGCCACGGAATCGCCGGAAAACAACACCTTTCGGCCAAAATTCTGGCTCCATGAACTTTGTGAGATGCTCAGTTGGCACTCTCACCACGAAGGCATTAAAACCCACATTGTGACGTGATTCCAACCTCTGAACTCTCAAAGTCCACTTCGTTTTCGTCTGTATGTACTCTACAATCTCTTCAACCTTTGTAGAGTAATGCAGTCTGGACACGTACAGCGACGTCACTGGTACAGCGGGACGCAGCAAGTAATTCGGTCCGGTCGGTCCAGTGCCGCACTTGTTTTGGTTCGGCTTCTTTTTCTTCTTCTGTACCATGATGAAGCCATCCTTGTCGGCCTGTTCCTTCGGTTGCTCTGTGTTGTCCTTCTGGGTGGATAGGCAGCTCTTCTGTTTAACCCCTTTTATAATTTGTCGCTTTGTCTGCGCTGCAGGTGTTTTCTTAGCGACTATATCGGCGTAGGCACGTGCAGGGGTCGTTGTACCTACGCGTGATGTCACAGTGGCCGGTGTAGAGGCGCATGCGACGACGGCGGCGAGCAAAGCTTCGTCAGCGATATCGGCAGCTGGTGACGCACTTGAGTTCGCCGATGCAAAACTGCTTATGGAGGCAGTCTGCGGTTCGCGGCGAGTGTTCACCTTTGAGGCCTCTGGTGACCTAATTACTGAACCAACGTTGTGCAATGATGTAATTTCTGCACGCAGCTCAGCAATGATAGTGTCTGAGGCCTCTAGTCTGGACTGCATCTTAGTCATCTCAGTTTTTAACGACGTGATGTCCTTCAGCAGTCTAGTTACATCGACGTGATCGAACGTGACGGGAGGCAGTTTACTGAGCTCTTTCGCCACGAAGTCAGGCACGTCGTCTGGGTCGGTCTTCTTCAACATATCAATTATATCTTGAAGACTCTTCTCGGAGCCCTCTCTGCGACGAGACGGCATCTGGTCCAGTTTTCCAAGAGACTGGAACAGTAGCAGCTTTGCGCTGCTGACATCTTCCTCCTTGAAGTTTGATCGGCATATTTGCAATATGCTCACCTCATCCATGTAATCAATTGCATGGACAAGGAACGCCAATAATGCGTTCAATATGAGTTTTTTCGAACTCATAATGTCACCGTGCAGCGGCTATGGCCGCGTCAAACGCGAATAAAATAACTCTTGCCGTGTACAGTGGATACACGTCCGTAGTCGAGCGCGCATCACACTGCACTCTGTTTTTGATGGCATCTCACTTCTTTTTGTAGAACGAACATAAATCCAATTTGTATGGAAAGACGTTTTTTTTTCATAATTCAACGTATTTTCCTATGGGAATGTTGTTCAGTTTCATGGGCTAAACACCCTTACCCACCCTATACCCCCTTCCGTTACGCCTCATAAAGTAGGTACCTATTTACACCTATTTATTTTATTTTCTACAGTAATAATAATTCATTAACTGCAAATGTAACCTTGTAATCTTATACATCTATATGGGATTACAAAGTTATTGTTGCAGTTGGTGTATTTAGAAAACTGGACCGAAATTAGAAAATATTAAATTTTTCCCATGATTAAGACATTAAACCCTATTTGTATTCTAAATTTTAAGCTTCTAAGTCTGCTAGAAGTACCTTAGACTTTTGATGATCGGTGAGTCAGTGAGTCAGTGAGTCAGTGAATCAGTGAATCAGTGAGTGACAAAATTCAAAATTTTACCAAGTTGTCATTCTTAAACTACTGGTTCAAATTTGCTGAAATTTTAAATATACCGTGTTTATACAATGACTGATTAGTTGCTGAATCCAGGCTTCTTGTTTTATCCACAACGAAATTATAGGGGTGTCAAAAATAGCCCGAATTGCTTCGAGAAAAGGATGTTACGGCCGTGCCGCTTTTTTTTGCTCGACTTGCTGAGGCACTTCCGTGCCCCCAGATAAAATATCGTGAAATAATCAAACCATTGTTTTCTGAATCGTCAAACAATAACATTGCTACTAAATTTGGAGGAAATTTACCAACGCTAAAGAAATACAAAAAAGACGCTGACTTGGTATATTGGGATGATCCTAACGTACTGGTTGAGAGATTGAAATTATTAATTGCTTCCCGAGATGCTGGTAATACAAACCATGATAATGAAATTTTGTCAATAATCGAAGAATTAAAAGGAGCTGGTATAATTCAATAATAAATAGTTATAATACTATGCTTTTTATTCAGTATTAAAGCTGAATTCAAAACAAATATACTGTATTGTGAACATGAGCAAAGCTGCCGTAGTAAACGAAATTCATAAAAATGCGAGGGTGAACTATCCACGAAGACGTGTTATTATGAAAGATATAGATGACTTGTGGCAAGCAGACTTAATTGATATGCAATCAATTTCAAAAGAAAATAAAAATTATAGATAGTTATGCATCCTGCTAGGCCTCTTCAAACAATATCAATAGGTTAGAGAACAATAATCAATGGGTTAGAGTTACGGTGTCAAATGCTAGTTGGTCAATTACTGTAACTTTAATGAGCGCCAAAACTATAACCACTTTATTTACGATTACTTGTTCACTGTAAAGACCATTCATGAATACCATGATTGTATGTATCACGCCATACCGGATACCACGTGACTAAATAAACCATATGTATAAAAGCTTTGTCATTTGTACCATAATCCAGTTCTGTTCCTGTAATGGAGTCTACACACCAAACCCGCCGACCCGCCGACACAGCCCGGCGGCTTGGTGTCGGCGACTTTGCTTCAAGAATCATGTCGGCGACTCGTACCCGCGCGTGCAAGTCGGCGGCATGGCCGGCGACTTGCGTACGCGCATGCTCTGTTGCCCGCCGTAGCTCCAGCGATAGTGACGTGCTTGTGTTTTTTTTGCGATTTTCTGCAATAATGGAATGGGACGAAGAAACCACTCTAAAGTTAATAAATTTGTATCATATAAAGGAATTATTATGGAATCCAAAACACTTGGATCACAAATGTAGACCTAAGCGTTTTGATGCACTAAATGAGATGGCATATTCGAGAAAAACAACACGTCACGTTCGTACACACTGCAATCACTAACTAAAAAAGTTGTACTGATTTCTTGCCGCCGACTAACTCACCGACACAGCCCCATGACACATGTCGGCGGGTCGGCGGGTTTGGTGTGTAGACTCCTTAAGTGTCTCGGCTTGATGCTCTGCGAGCAAACCTTTGTTTTAATTAAATATATTTTTTTTTAAATAAAGCTCTGTGCATTAATTTGACTGGCGCAGTCGGGTCGGATCTTAAGTTCGCGTAAAGTTCGTCGTTCCGTACACAAAAATCGGTACTCCGCGGCAACTAATAGCCTGACTAAGATTCGAAGAACTTACAAATTTCGTCAAATACCGCATCGGGCAGCAGCAGCATCTCGCTAACACCGTTCAAGACAGCAACTCGGCATGGGCAGCAGCAGATTACTGTGAGTAAATCCTTATTCGCACTGTTTCCATAACCCCGTGTCTATTCTTATATATCTAACTGGACCAAACATCGCCAAGTTGATATATATCCACTCGTATTTTCGGTCAAAATCGCGGAATCTACGATTACTTAGTTATAGTATTTACTTGTATTTTTCGACAAAAATCGCGAAATCTACAATTAGTATAGGAACGTGTCTTTTCGGACAAACATAGCCGAATCTACACTTAGTTTAAGCGTATATTATTATATTGGACAAAAATCGCCGAATATACTTTAATCTTTTGCCTTAAAAATAATATAAATTTGTAAAAATGGCAACAAATGAGCCAACAAATTCAACTTATTCCTAAGGAAATCCAAGCGATTATCCCACTCTTTGATGGCGACGGGAAATTGTTAAACTTATTTATAAATAAATGTGAATATGTAATTAAGTCATTTAGGGGAGGGGAAAACAATCCCGCTCAGGATATCTATTTATATCACTGCATTACCAGCAGATTAGTAGGCAAAGCGGCCATATTAATTAGTGAAAGAGAAAATGTGTTCTCATGGGAGAAATTAAAAAGATTATTTGCACAGCATTTTGGCGATCCACGCACTGAAGCCTGTATTGCCATAGAATTAGAGAATCTTAAGATAAAACAAGGAGAAACTTATATTTCCCCCTCCCTACTGGATCGCGAAAGCGTAGAGACGTGTTCATCTTAGTCTAAAATTCAAATAATTTTTATTAAAAATATATCACATAAATTAAAATCAGTGAAGTACCAGGAGAGCAGCGCGACTAAAGAGGTCGATCCCGGCGCCGCGGCATGCTGAGCGAGAACAGGCGAGTGACTACACCTATCTTTGTCGCACGTGACTCATCAGCTCGTCTTGACCCCGCCTACCGGTAAAAACTCTGGCGCCTGATTAAATTCGCATAGCACTACGCGCTGACGAAAATTAGTCACATTTCCGCAAGGAGCGTCAAGCAGTACACTACTACTTACCTTCTTCTTTCTACACCAATATTTCCCTGCTAACTACCTTACTGCTCGAGACACTGACAATGTCGACAATACGTGCTCCACCGAAAACAACTCCTAGCAAAGAGCCAATCCAACATTGCAGCTCGGAGCCAAACCTCTCAACTCCTACACCGCAGCGAGACCAGCTAGATGCCGACAGAATTACTATCCGTCAGAAACGTAAGCATGGCTTTGACTACAGCTCAGAGCTAAAATCGCTCCATGAAGATTTCATGACTTCAATAACTAGCTTGAGAAATGAACAAAGCGATAAATTCAAAACGCTGCGCAAAAGTTTGGACCAGATCAAAGCTCAAAATGTTGAATTGCAAGCCTCCGTGGAATTTATGAGCCATAAATACGACGAGATAATTGGGAAAGTGGCTTCACTAGAAGCTGAAAGAAAAAGCAGTCTAGAGTATATGAAAACGCTCGAGAATAAAGTTGAGAGCCTTGAGAGCCAAGCGAAATCTTCCGGCATTGACATACGTAACGTGCCCAAGCAGCCAGGCGAAACTAAAGAGGATCTTGTCAACATTATAAAAACTATCTCAGTCGCTGTAAATGCTAAAATTGAGACACAGGAACTCAGGGATGTCTACCGTCTCAATAATGCTAGAAATCCCCAAAGTGCCGCACCCATAACCGCGGAATTCACAAGCATCATCACCAAGGATAAATTACTTGCAAGTTTTAAGAATTATAACCGTCTCAATAAAACTAACAGGCTAAATGCATCACATATTAACCTGAAAGGCGAAGCCCCCATATACATCTCCGAAAGTCTTACCACCAAGGCAAGGAAACTATACTTTCAAGCCCGACAATTCTCAAAAGCACACAATTACGCCTACCATTGGACGTCCCACGGCAAGATTTATATTAAGAAGAAGGAAGGGGATCCAGCAAAGAGGATTGAACACGAATCTGATTTCGAGTACCTGAAACAGCAAGACATATGACTGGTAATATTATCCTACCACCATCATGCAATTCAAACAAAATGCTCTTTCCTACTCTGCGTGCACTACTCTCACAGTTTAACCTTTTATATTAGGCTATCACCATCATTTTTCTGTTATTTGCTATTTATATACATCGTCACTAAAAAATACACACACAACCAAACATACACTATATACCAAACATATACTACACTACACTACACAATTCAACTCAACAACATATTCACATATCCTCTCTTAAATTACTATAACAAATCAAAAATAGCTACCCCAAACCATGCACTATTCAAACCGTGCTTCAATACTATCAAGTTACCTACTACCAATTTTTACGATGGAGCTAAAATCTCATATGCTATGTTTAAGCCCACTTCGTGCTATGTACTGCACTTCTTACTCATGTACCAACGAACGATCACACCCCTCATACTGTATCACAACTGTTCTTCACAAAGTACTCCAAAATTTAAAACATCTTACCAGTGGATACTGTAACCAATATCACGAGCTGTATTGATCAGCTCTCTGTCTCTAGTACATTAATTTGTAAACCTGAACAATGTCCTAAACATGTCACCAATCCCACCAAACAATTAAAAATTATCTCCCAGAACATTCGCTCGATACATTCAAATTTCGATTCGTTCTTAACTCTTCTTTATAGAATAAACCTTGACTGCGAAATAATTGTACTTACCGAATGCTGGCTGAAACGAAATGACTCAATCCCTACTATTGACAACTATTCCAACTTTCAAACACAGAAACTTCTAAATCAGAATGATGGGGTGGTCCTCTATATCAAGAAGCACAACATGGACAATTATACGGTCGAAGAGCCAGA
The DNA here is from genome assembly GCF_050436995.1 of Anticarsia gemmatalis. Lineage (NCBI taxonomy): Eukaryota > Metazoa > Arthropoda > Insecta > Lepidoptera > Erebidae > Anticarsia > Anticarsia gemmatalis. The sequence continues at coordinate 11,711,196 of NC_134775.1, forward strand.
CCTACCTAACGCTAGCTGTTTAGTCATAAAAATTGGTACCGAAAAAGCAATAGTATGTATCTACCGTTCACCCTCTATAGTAGATGTAAGCTTCTTTCTTCAGTCCCTCAATACACTGCTATCTAACCTCTCTTCTTTTAAAACCATTGTTATTGAGGGAGATATTAACCTCGATATCGCCTCTACTACACCCTCTAACCATATCTCGGATTACCTCAACCTTACAGCTTTTCATGGTCTCTTACCTGCCCATACTTTAGCTACTCGAGACGAAGCCTGTCTCGACCACGTCATACTTAAATCTAATGTCTGCCTTAACCATAATTATCGAATCCACCGTGACTGACCACAAACCAGTAATCCTTTGCCTAAAATTAAAGAAACATATTAAATCAAACTTAAATACTATCACCAAAATAAACTATGTATCCCTTGACACTGACATGAATGCTACAAACTTTCAGCCCATCTACCACCTTACTAACGCTAATGAAGCTACCGAATACCTAATCAACACTCTCTCTAGACTTATAAGCTCCCACACCTCTACTATTAAAATCACAAACTCCATACGCTTACTCAAACCTTGGATGACTGCAGGTATGCTTCGCTGCATGCGAAATAGAGATGCCATGCACAGGGAACTTAAACTCTCTCCAAACAATCCTATACTAAGACTCACCTACTCCAGGTACAGAAACTTTTGCACAAAGATTCTAAAAAACTCAAAAGAGACTTTTACCGTACCGAATTAAGAGAGGCCTCCAACAACAATAAAAAGATGTGGAAGGTGATAAAGCGTGCTACTAATACTGATAAGCCTCATATACCTAACACTGATCTATTATCTTCCTGCCAATCACCTCAAAAATCGGTTGATGCAGTAAATGAGTTCTTTGTAACCATAGGTACAAATCTTTCTAACAAATTTACACACCAGCAAACGAGTCAACACTCTATAAACGACTCTTCATCTACACCCACTAGTCTACAATCTTTTGTAATTTTACAGACTGACAATAGAGAGGTCGAGGAGGTACTGATGTCACTCAAGACAGACTCCGCCGTTGGCTGGGATCATATCCCTATGAAATTTCTCAAGCGTTACAAACTGACTCTTATTCCACTGCTAACGTACATTTTCAACCTTTGCCTAGACACGGGCACCTTCCCACACTATTTTAAAAAGGCCATTATTCACCCTATATATAAGTCTGGTAGTACAAATTCTGTAAATAACTATCGTCCCATAGCAGTTTTACCTTCTATCTCAAAAATTTAAAATTTATTTAGAACGCCTAATAAACAAACGGCTAATGAAATACTTAGAGGACAATCAGCTTCTTTCCCCCAACCAGTACGGATTTAGAAAAAACTTATCGACGTGCAACGCCGTGAACAATCTTATAGGCCATGTCTCTAGGGAACTGGATAATAAAAAGAAAGTGCTATCGATTTTTCTAGACCTTAGAAAGGCATTCGATACTGTGTATATTCCTGACTTAACCTCGAAACTAGAAACTATGGGCTTTCGCAGCCAATCGCTTTCTATCCTTAGAGATTACCTCATAGACCGAACACAGAGCGTAAAAATACAAAACTACTTCAGTACCGATCAGTCTGTTACTTTTGGCGTCCCGCAGGGTAGTGTGATTGGTCCAACCCTTTTTCTAATTTACGTCAATAGACTCTGCAATCTAAAACTCACAAATGAAAAAGTCACAGCTTTTGCTGACGACACCGCTCTCACCTTCTCTGGTGACGACTGGATTGATACCTTCTCCTCGGCCCAGAAAGGACTAAACTTAGTTACACAAGTTCTCAACACCCATTTACTGACACTAAATACAGACAAAACCAAAATACTCACCTACAGTTTCCGCTCTTCCACTCAACCTCCACACTCATACTCCTTAGTAGCACACTCATGTCCCATGCCAGGCTCCTCAGTTTGTGACTGTCCTAAACTGGAGCGTACTAGCACCACTAAATACCTTGGAGTAACACTTGACAATAGACTGATCTTTACACCACACGTAGAACTACTGGCGAAAAGAATAAGAAAACTAATTTTTGTCTTCAAGAATCTCCGTCACATCGCAGAACCTTCAATTATAAGAAATACGTACTTTGCACTCTGTCAATCCCTATTAAGTTACTGCATTTCTGTTTGGGGTGGGGCACCCAAAACAGCCATGCTAAAACTTGAACGAGCGCAAAGAGCGGTTCTAAAAGTTGCTACTTTCCGACCCATTCTCTTCCCTACCACAGAGCTGTATACAAACTGTAAGGTACTCTCAGTCAGACAATTGTTTATTTATAATTGTGTACTTATGCAACATCAAAAGACAACGTATCAAACACTTACCAAAAGACGCAAGGACAAAGCATGCCAACCCTATCGTAGTCGGTACACCACTACAAAAAGACTAAGCTGTTTTCAAGGACCTTATCTCTATAATAAACTTAATAAAATACTTAGTTTTTATCCACTTTCGAGTTCTTCACTAAAATACACATTAAAAAATTGGCTGCTCACTATCAACTACAATGACACGGAAAAATTATTGAAGACTTGATTATATTTTCATTAATAAACTCAATTACTCACTACACACACACTCATACAAACACACACACACACACACACACACACACACACTCAAACACACACAGACACAAACACACACACACACATACACACACACACACCCAATCACACACACACATAGGCATATAATTTAAATTATTTATCAAACTACAATAACCCACTACTTTGAATAATTTCCTACTATCATGAAAAGAAATGTAAAATAAAATAGAATTCTCCCAAGGGTCGGGCCCAATACCTTTAATACAAGTTGTTGTAACAACTTAGCAAAGGTGTTGGCGTCAACACACAAATTGTAATCACTTTCTTGTTTCCTTTTATATGTATAATAGAGTGTAAAATTGTATATTATCTGTTTTGTTGCAATAAATATTATTATTATTATTATATTGAGTTCTGTCATAGAATCAAGAATATAAGATCATCCTTTATATCTAAAGTCAAACTTTTAACTGACGAAGGCATCAAAGCAGCTAAGCATATTAAATACAACAATACCGCGTTAAACGTATTTTTATATAACTTACCCGAGGAAATGCTTCGATTCGTAAGATTGAACAAATGCACCTCGCTGGAAAGTGCACTAAGTGTCGTAACAGAGGAGGTCAATTTCCAAACGCTATATCAATCTAAAAATAAATCGAACCATAAACCATTGCAATCTATACCTATAATACCAACGCCACTAAGTCAATTTAAATTCGGCATAAATAATAATATTTCACAAAACTCTCAGCATAAAACATTCCCTAATCTATTTAATAGAAATAATCCCGTTAATAACCAAATGAGATTCCCTCAGCCTAATATGTTACGACAACATAATTTATTCCGTCACCCGCAACAACAATTGCCTAGAGCAGTTAATAATTATAAACAAAGCGGATTTTTCAAACAAAATCCCAATCAGCAATTTAAATTCGGGATACCAAATCAATTAAATCAGAATCGTTTCCCGCAAAATACAACACCTAAGCCTAACACGGATGTCTCCAAGCGAACGGCAGTAAAACAAAATAACATAGACGAATATGAGGATTATGAAACATACAACGAATGTATAGATATAGACAATCAGGAAATGTACGAAAATTATGTAGAGTCTGAGGAAAATGAGGAAAATTTTACCATAGAAGCCTCACCGGACGATCACCGGTAATAATTCATTTAAACTATTCGCAAGCTCATAGACTACCTCATATCGAAATACCAGAACTAGACGCTATTTTTATGATCGATACTGGCAGTACGCGTTCTTTCATAAATCCGAAAAATATAAACGAATATTTTCCTTGTAATACGTATGAAGAGCCTTTCCAAGTAGTTAGCACACATGGTTGTAGCCAACACACGGAAGTAGCAAACATACCGCTTACGGAAACCTTTCAAACAGATCTTACTAATAAGTTTTTCGTTTATAAAGTTGACAAAGACTATGTCGGCCTAATTGGCATAGATTTGTTAAAACAACTAGACGCTAACATTGACATAAAAAACCAAATATTACGAACAAATACGACCGAAATACCAATTCTTTATTACGAACACTTTAAAATAAATATTCCCAGGCGTTCTGAAGTCAATGTAAAATTACCTACAACAGTAGAGAATGGCGAAGCTATTATCCCATTTACGGAATTCTGTTCAAGCGTTTGAACACCAGACGCAATGATAACATGTAAAGATTTTTATGCAGAAACAATCATACAAAACTTTAATAATAAAGACGTTCTGATAACACTAGAGAAACCATTGTTAGTCCACCCATTAACGGAACCATTTAAAGTAACTACGACAAATCATAACTTAAATTATAGTCAAACAAATTCAATATTAGAAGCTAATTAAAGCAAGTTATGTTTAGAACATTTAAATAACGAAAAGAGAACCTGTATTCAAAACCTATGTTTAGAATATAAGGACATAATTTATTGCGTAGAAATCCCCTTGTCTTTTACCAACCAAGTAAAACATAAAATACGCACAAGCAACGAGGACCCTATATATAAGACCATATAGACAACCTCCAACAGAAAACAAAGAAATTAGGAAACAAGTACAGAAATTATTAGATAACAATGTAATAACTGAATCACATTCCCCTTGGAGTGCCCCAACAAAAATACCGAATGGTAATAGATTACAGACGTTTAAACGAAACTACGGTCGATGATAAGTATCCTCTCCCAAATATTACAGATCTTTTTGACAAATTAGGTAAGGCTACGTATTTTACTACGCTAGATCTTGCTAGTGGCTATCACCAAATAGAAGTCGAGCCTTCTGATAGACAGAAAACAGCTTTTACAACCAAATCAGGACATTATGAATTTAAAAGAATGCCCTTTGGTTGAAAAAACAGCTCCAGCTACATTTCAACGAGCTATGGATAATATTCTTAAAGGACTACAAGGAATGCATTGTCTAGTCTATTTAGATGACATCCTAGTCTTTTCTAATAGCTTACAGAATTACATAGAAAAGCTCAGAAAAATATTCGACAGACTTAGACAGACAAACTTAAAAGTTACATTAGATAAGTGAGAGTTCTTAAGAAAGGAAGTACTTTACTTAGGACACACTCTTTCTAAAGATGGATTCAAACCAAACCACGATAAAATTAAAGCAGTTTTTAACTTCCCTATTCCTAAAACTCCCACGGAGATAAAAAGCTTTTTAGGTTTAATAGGCTATTACCGTAAATTCATCAAAGATTCCTCTAAGATCACACAACCTCTCGCAAATTGTTTAAAGAAAGGTAGAAAAATCGTACATACTCAGGAATTCGTAAACGCATTCGAAAAATGTAAAGAAATATTAACAAATGCCCCACTTTTACAATTCTCTGATTTTAGTAAATCATTTTTATTGACAACTGACGCCTCAAACTACGCAGTAGGAGCAGTATTGTCACAAGGCCCAATTGGTAGCGATAAACCAATAGCATACGCAATTCGAACATTAAATGACGCCGAAACGCGCTATAGTACTATTGAAAAGGAACTACCTGCAATAGTTTGGGCATGCAAACATTTCAGACCTTATTTATACGGTAAAAAATTCATTATACTTAGTGATCATAGACCTATAGTTTGGTTACACACGTTTAAAGAACCAGGCAGTCGTTTAACTAGATGGAGACTAAGACTAGATGAGTATGATTATGATATGAAATACAAATCAAGTAAACAAAGCGGAAACGCTGACGCACTTTCACGTATTAAAATAAACGCGATTGATAAAGATAATATGTCAACCCAAGTAAATTCCCCCGATACAATAATTATTTTGGACGATGAGGAAATAAGATCACGAAAATCGACATATTCTATACCATCTGTCGACAGCCAAACAGTCACAGCATCCGAAAAGGACAACTCAACACTTGCTACAGTACATTCTGAAGAGAATACCGGTTCTTCCGACTTACCGATATTAGATGAAGCGATCGGTACAAAACCAAACCAAATACTTATATATACATGGAATAGAAATGAATTAACTGTTAAAGATCTATCGCGCGACAAACAGAAAGAATTAGAAGTCCACATGCCAATAGATAATTTAGAGATAATCAAACAATTTCTTAAAGAATACATTAGATCTAAAATCAAACATTTTATTTACTTTGAAGACCATAGACATCGCGAGTCGTTTACAAATATTATAACACAATTGTTTAAAAAGGACTCAATTAAAATATTTGAATGCACTAAGGGTGTAGTTTACGTCGAAGACGAGAACGAACCACGTCAGATTGTATTGAAATACCATAAAGGTAAGACATGTCACAGAGGCATTAAAGAGACAATAGCACATCTCAAGAGAACTTACTACTTAATATAATAACCTGCACGAAACCGTCGCAAGCATCATAAATTCATGCGAGCCGTGCAAACTGATGAAATACGACAGGAAACCAATTAAACCGGAACTTCAATTAACTCACACTCAATCAAACCCTTCGAAGAGATATTCATAGATATATTTTCAATCGAAAACTTTCCTTTACTTTTCGCTGTTTTTATCAATACAATTTCCAATAACATAACTTCTTCCTACCACCTCTATGCAGATGACTTACAAATTTATTATTGTGCTCCCCCGGACAGGTTGACGGAAGCTGTGGAAACGATAAATAGCGATCTGGTTCGTATTTGTGAATGGAGTAGGATGTATGGACTTGACGTCAACCCTAACAAAACTCAAGCCATTACCATCGGTAGTCCCAGGATGATCTCGAGAGTGGAGTGGTCACTTGTACCCAACGTGATCTTTGATGGCACTGCCATCCCTTTTAGTGACAAAATCAAAAACCTGGGGCTATGGTTTGATCAGACTTTGTCCTGGAGTCCTCAACTCCAGGAACTCAGCCGTAAAACATTTTCTTCGGCGGGGTCCTTGCGCAGGCTACGCAACTTTCTCCCCATCAACACTAAAATTGCGCTTGTACAATCCCTTCTCTTCCCCATTCTTGATTATGCCGATGTCAGCTATCTCGATTTAACCGAGAACCAACTTAATAAGCTTGAGCGCCTTCAAAATTTCTTTATCAGGTTCATATTTGGATTACGCAAATATGACCATGTCTCCGAGTATCGAAACAAGCTCAAGTGGTTACCAATACGTTCACGCCGGAATGCTCACATTCTCTATCTTCTGTACAATATCTTGTTTAATCCCTCGACTCCCTTCTATCTCAAACAACGTTTTGTTTTTCTACATGACACGCATTCAAGGTTTTTACGATCATCAGAAAACTTGAGACTTAAGATGCCTGTGCACTCCAGTAAATTTTTAGACCATTCGTTTACTGTGCAACCTGTGCGGTTGTGGAATGCGCTGCCGCTATCTATTAGGCAAGTGCAAAGCTTGCCAATTTTCAAAAATCGGGTTAAGGAGCACTATCTATCACTGCAAAACACCTTGCCTTGACTATCTCTTTACTCTCACTCTTCTAACTTTTTTTTCTTTTCCAATGACTGTCTAAACTCCTCTTGCTATCTCTGTATGAATATAAATATTAAATATATATTTATATATATACAGGGTGTAAATGACAGCCTACCGAAAACGAAAAAAAAATGACTTTAGACATGATTCTGGTGCTTATGGCGTTGAAAATTTTCATCGGTTTTTTCTTGATTTTTCCGATTTTTTATGCGTTTTTTTTATTTTTTTTTTGGTATTATTTCGTTAATATTACACAATGCAACATAAATATGAAAAAAAATCAGTCATATAACTGTTTTTCACAAAAAACAGCAATGGATTAAAACAACGTATAAATTCGCTATCAGCTGTTCGGCCAACGACACCGCGCCGGCGGCGGCCGGCCGCGACGGTCGACGTCACGCCGCGTACCTACGCGCGCCACACAGACACGATTACGCACACAGCCGTCAGCCTCACACTCACTAGTATGCAGCGTTACTTAGTATTTGTTCTATGTTAAAAATGAAAATTACATAATTATCCCGCTCTCCGATAAAAGGTAAATTCATAAGATTTAAAATGTGTGATATCTTATTATTACACGTACAAATACATACAGAACGACAAAAAATCCTATTGATATTCTTTAGCGCTATAAAAATCTCTAATAAACAATTTAACATGTATTGTCGCTTTGTTCCATTTGTTCTTGCAAAATTCTATTCGATATTTACACGCTCATTCATACTTCATACAAGCGCGGTGCGACTCGAAAAGTAGATGGCCGTAGTGACGCGTGACGCCGCGACCGCGCGTGGATGTTACATAGATGGGATGCGACAAAATGGATGCTAAGTAATTCTCCGGGGATTATGAATTATGATAAGTTAGTTTCTCTGATAAGAATATTAATGGATATTGATTGTTATCATTGTTATGTACCTACATTTTTTATGGTTTAATTAAATAAACGTTTCGTGTTTATTTTATTTACTTTAAGCTGATTTTATGTTATAAATATCAAAGTATTTTAAACTTACGTCAATAATGTTTGTAATGTTATTTGGTATTTGAATAAAACTACAATGCAACCAGTAACAACTGTGACAAGTAAAAATAGTAATGCCACATCAATATTTTATTGAATCTAATCTCTCGCTGGGATCCTAACTCGTCGCTCGTCACCAAATCGGCGCGGAGGGAGCGGGTGGCGCGGGCGAGGGGCGGCGCGAGTGAGCGGAGAGGCGCCGGCGGCTCTCTTTGAATATTGAATGATAGTTCGAGCAATTCGCTCGCGGAAGACGGAAGCTCTTCACCGGTGTCGTTCGTTATGTCCTATTCGTCGTGTCGTGTGTGAACTGTCGTTATTATTACTTGTTATTGTTTCGGTTTTGAGTTGTTAGTGTTTTTATTGTTATTATTTTTGTTGTTATTGTTTTCGAAGTGCAGTTGTGTTCGTAAATAGGAAGAAATGTTGATGTGTTATGTATGGTGAAGCACGTGGAAGTGCACGGCGTGCTCTGCACCTGTACGTCCGGATCCAAAGGACTCAAACTCTCGCCATACACCAGGTATTTGCGTGTTGATAGACATTGATAACAATTTGTTTTAGCACTTTCTTATTATTGGTTACATTTTGCTATTATTGTTTGATTTTACGTAAGCCAAGTAGGTACCTACCTACTTACAATTTTACTATGAGCTATTGTAACATACGGGCCTACTTACGATACCATAAACGATACATAAGATTGTTATCTAATGATAGCGTTGCATACTAGTGAGCGCATAGACGTGGTGGTACGCGTACGTACCTGCGACGCGTCGCGACATGTCGTCGCTCAGCGCGCCGCCGCCGCCAGAAATCTCGTAGGCATGCGCGGAGATACATCGCGTTGTTCACTATACATTGAACGCTCAAAAATGACTAACTCGGGAACCAATCATTTCCGAGAAATATCGTTGGAGCAAATTTCGCGCATACAGTGTCACAAACTTACCAGTAAAGTTTTCGGTTAGCTGTCATTTACACCCTGTATATATATATGTATTTATTTATATATTATGTCTATTTTATTTTTACAATTTCTATAAATTCTCTATTTATGTAATAATCAGTGTATGTTATTATGACCTGCCTTTATTTATGTTACTCATGTATTTAGTTTATGTTACTTGTACACAATTCTACCCTTTTCTACATCTACACTTCTCTCTCCATCCCATGGTTGCCTGGAAGAGATTGCCTTGTGCGATAAGGCCGCCGATTGTTCATCAGTTATTATTTTTATATTTAAGTTTCTCTATTTTTATTTATTGTATTTTTATTGTGGACAATAAAGAGTTTATATTATTATATTATTATTATTACTTTTTAACAATCATCGATGCTTTCAGTAAATTAAGACAAGCCTTCGAAATCTCAAGCAGAAGTACACCGGAAATAATTAGAGCGTTAATTAAATACTTCTCGTTTTACGGAATACCACAACGCATTAGCTCAGATTCCGGAACAGAATTTAATAATAACCTATTGAAGGAAATGTTATCATTCTACAAAATAGACTTACACATAGGAACACCTCACAATCCAAACTCTATGGGTTTAGTTGAAAGATTCCATTCAACAATTACGGAAATATACAGACTAGCTAAGTATGAACGGAAGATAACAGACGCAGCATCCGTCGTGACATATGCTATTATCTCATACAATCAATCGATACACTCTTCAACAGGTCTTACACCTTTTGAAATAGTCTTCGGACATACCGAATCATCGGACGCATTTAACGTAGACTTTAACAAACAGTATATCCAACAATTGGTCCAAGAACACGCGAAACGCACCAAATATTTATATAAATATCTAACTGACAAAATGATCGACTCTAAAACTAAAATAAAGGAAAAACGTGGTGGTGAGACAAAATTTAACATCAAGAAAGGAGACAAAGTTTATGTGAAAGGCGTTAATAATAGGCACAGTAAAGATAAACCTAGATACCAGAAAGCAACAATTACGGGCGAAATAAATCGCAACACTGTCCCAGTAAAGACTAAAAACAGAGACACTAAGGTCCCTATTAAAGACATAAAACGTCCTTCACAGGTACATCCTGTCAATGATGACACTAATGATCTAAGGCCGGGCCCTTCAACTTCAACCGATTGAAGACAAACCAGGTATACTTCCTGTGAAAGAAGGCCAAGCATCAGTAAGCTTTTATAGTTGGAATATAATTAAAATATTAGACTTAGAATTGATTTGCACTAATTAAGACTATAATATTAATAAATATGATGAAATACAATCATATATGATAGATAGGTTACATAATATATGACGAAGCAGGGTCCCCATGCAGATTTTTAAAAAACGTGATACCAGCATTGCTGGCATCACAACTTGCACGGTCAGCGTTGTCACTCATCTTCAGGTATCAAAAGAAACGCAAGTAATAATTTTTCTGAATTTATTCTCGAACTAAGGAGGTCCGATCGCTACGACGGCTCGAGTAAGAATGACGCGAGCCGGCGTGCGCTCGGCCTTTTATAGTAAAATTAGGTGACTCATTCATTCGAACAAAATACTTATCCATGCATAATTAAATATTGTTTTTTACACAAAATAATGTTACAATTAAATAATTAAACGTTTTAAAATTAATTTAAAAACTATAAACACGTGTAAATCAATTTTTAAATGTTAACATGGAATAAAAATATTGCACACGTGTTTTCATTTTACAAATGCTATTTTCTTACAAACTAGAATAATAATATTAAATATTTCAAAAATAATCATCAATATTAATTTAGTACTGTAATATTTCAAACGCAATTTATCATTTCTTTGTTCTGAAGTGTGGCAACCCGCCGACACGGCCATTCTGACAGGCGGCGCGTGCTCTGCGCCTGCCTGCATTGTGGTTGTAATCTTGAATGCCTGAATTTAAGAAAACGGTTTTCTTTCAGGTTGGTATCAGTAAGCAACCCATGTTGCTTATTTTTATAGGAACATTGTTCATACAAGTACATAAAGATATCTTAAATGCACTGCTTTATTTATTTCAAATCTGTGGTGTATACATGTCTACCCATAGGTTCCACAAGGCGTCCCGACGGTATCTCAAGGTTCCCTTGTGGATGCATCAAGGATCCGTGGTTAGCTCAAGGGTAACACCTGGTATAGCTCAGAGGTACCACTCTCCAGACATTTTAGTCTTATAGGTTATAGTTGAAACTGTCGTTAAAATAATAAATTTTGACTCACGGGTTAATCCGATGATGAGTGTTCTTTATCATGAGTTATCTGAACTGGTGGCCAGCTTGAGATGTGGATGGCACTGGATCAGGAGTGGTTGCGATGTTATTTTCTGGTGTCTCGAGATCATCTCCCGCCGACACGGCATCTTGGTTCCCCGGTTGTGGTGCATGCCGAAGTTGATCGTGGGCGACTTTTCGGGAGCGCCCTCTGCCGACCACTTTTTTTACCATATAGCGGTCATTTTCGAGAACCCTGATAATTTCGTAGGGCACACTGAATTTAGGGTCCAGTGATGTTTGATTGCGGAGATTATTTTTGATCAGAACATAATCCCCACGTTGAAAATGATTTATTTTAGCCTTGCGGGAATTAAAGCGTTGTCTATCATACTCAGCGGTCTGAGTCAGTCGTTGCTGCACTTGTCTAGTCAACGCCTCTATGTCAATTGTTTGGTTATCGATGTCAACCAGGTTAAGTAAACCTGGTGGTGCGCAATGTTGTCGTTGTGTGATCAACGTGAGTGGTGCTACTCCTGTCACACGATGTGCTGTGCAATTCATCGCCAGCTGTAGTTCTTCAAGAGTATTGTGCCATTCTTCGGTCTCATAATTCTTGATCATTACCAGCGCGTTTTTCAGTGTAGAGCAGCTACCACTCTCTCCACCTGGCCATTTGCTCGGCTGATACCTGGCGCTATGGCATGAATGTTTATGCCAAACCGTTCACAGAATTGTGTGAATTCACCTAAAAATTCTCTTCCTCCATCCACAATTATTTGAACTGGTGTTCCAAATAAATGTACCGTACGTTTTAGTGCGGCAAGCGTACTGTGTGGACTTTTATCAGTGGCATGGTATAATAGTACGTATTTTGTGAAAGCATCCACTGTTACAATAACGTACTGTTGATTCTCTTGGGTTCCCAATTTTCCCGTGATGTCCATGTGGATTACTTGAAATGCACATGTTGGTTTTTCAATCGGATGTAGCTGAGCTTGTACTGCTCCAGATGTGCCTTTACAAGTTCTACATACCACGCAGTTGTCAACATATCTTCGGATTGTGGTGCTCATCTTATTGAACCAGTAGGTTTCTTTGACTTTCTGTAGGGTTTTATCCCAACCAGGGTGCTTGAGTGTGGTGTGGAAGGAGTTTATTAAACTCCATTGGAAGGACTTTGGTACTACTATTCGCAGCTGTTGGCCGAATGTCGGGTCTAGGACGTGCTTCTTCAGAACACCTTCTTCCAAGATAAAACCTTCCACTGGATTGTTGTCAAACAGGTTATTCAGTATTGGTCGAAGTTCTTCATCTCGTCGTTGTTCGACCTTTAACCATTCTAAGTCTTTTGTAATTATATTAACTGCTAGTTCACCGTGATTTCTGCTGAAGAAATCGGCATGCTGGAGTCGGTTTCCTTTACGATATTCGAGCTCGAAATCATAGTTTTGCAGGAACGCCCACCAGCGGTGAATCCTTGGTAACAAGTCCTTTTTATGTTTTGACGCCTTAAGTGAATTACAGTCAGTTATTACTGTAAATTTCCTTCCGTACAGGTACTGTCGGAAGTGTTTTATTGCTCTGACTACTGCCAATGTTTCCAATTCGTATGAATGGTACCGACTTTCAGTATCAGTAGTCCTCATACTCATGAAAGCTACCGCATGTTGTCTTCAAAAACTTGCACGAGGACTGCTCCAAATCCGAGACTGCTTGCGTCTGTATACAGCTGTATTGGTGCTCCTTCTTGAAAAAGAGTCAGCACTGGAGCTGAGGTGAGGCATTGAATTATTGTTGACCTGGCCTCCTCGTGTCGGTCTTCCCATTCCCATTTAGCTCCTTGTTTGGTTAATTCGTACAACGGTACCATGATGCGCGAAAAATCCGGGATGTACTTTCTGAAATAGCTTGCGAGCCCATTGAATTGCCTCACTTGTTTGACGGTCTTCGGTATCGGGGCTTTGATCAGAGCTTCCACCTTCCTTGGGCTGGGTCGTACTTGGCCGTCTGATACCAAGTTGCCTAGATATTCGATGGTCCGCTTAAAGAAACTGCACTTGTCGGCGTTGATAGAGAAACCAGCTTCTTGTAAGGCTATTAGGATGCGTTCAATGTTGACTAGCCCTTCACTGAAATTTGTGCTTTTGCTGAGCACGTCATCAACGTACACTTGTGCGACTGTTCTCAATAGTGAGTGCAATGCTCTATTGATACACCTCTGGTAAACCGAACAGGCATTGCTCAATCCAAACGGCATGGTAATGTACTCGAATAAACCATCTGGTGTCACAAACGCAGTCTTCTCAATGGACGTCTCTGCGATGGGTATTTGATGAAAACCAGCTGCCATGTCAAAGCTACTGTAGTAGTACCCATTGGCCAATTGATCAATCTGATCAGAGATCAATGGCAGTGGATAATGGTCGCGTAATGTATTTGAATTGAGTTCCCTGTAGTCCACACATAGCCGATCATCTCCATTATTTTTTTAACTAAAATTATAGGACTCGAGTAAGGAGATTTGCTTTCACGAATGATGTTGTGTTCCAGCAAATCTTTGATGATATCCCGAACTTTCTCCCGTTCCACCGGACTAAGTCGATAAGGCCTTCGCTCAACATATTTGTCTGCATTCTTCAGTCTTATTTCCAATTCTCCAGTGTTAACGCGTGTTTTTGGATATCCTCGAATGAACAAGTGCTCATATTTAGCCAGTAGCGTGCGTAACTGTTGTAATTCTTCGGGATTAGTCAGGTCACAATCTAATTTCTCAAAGGTACTACTTTTTGCTGTCACGTGATGAACCATTTGCTGATGCATCAGTCTGGTACCGTCTGATGTTATCACCATGCTTAAGTTGGTACCATGAATCAAATTCATACCAATTAATACATCAGCTGACATCTCATGATCAGGAACCACAAAGAATAATATTTCAATCGTAACAGTGATAGGTGCTTGATTGGTTCCAGCTATACAGTTCACGTTCGATGTCAGTGCGTTTTGTCGTTTATAGCACGTTTCGAATGTGTGACCCGTTTTCTTGCAAAACGAACAAGTAATTACATTTTTTGATGTCTCCATTGTTGTAGTATTAGTTCTTTGAAGATTTGAAGTTGATTTCAAAGGTTTGAATCTACAATCATTGGTGCTATGGTTGGTCCTTTTGCATATTTGGCAACGTACAGCAGGTTGAGAAGAATCTGTATATCGCGCACGTTTAGGCACTGATGTGATAGAATTCTGGTGAGGGCGCTTCTTTCTTAATGAAGAAGCCACAGAGATGAGTTCTGGAACTGTATTTGCTTTTGCATTCAACAGCTCGATACGTAATCGTTCATCGCTTATACATCCTATTACTGCTTCCACTGAAAGTTCATCATCCAGTTGATCTTTCGTAATTCTTCTCCAGAGAACCCAGGCGCGGGATAAAAATTCAGAAATGTCCTTGCTTGAGTCATATACATGCTCCCGAAACTGTAGTATATCACGAGAGTATCTATTCTCTGGCTCAAATGTGGTAATCAGTTTTTCGCGGAATTCTTCCCACGAGGATGTTGTCACCAACCAGTCGTCGATCCACATCTTAGCACGACCCTTGAGTAATCCACACACCTTAGTGCGTAGATCCAGGTCATTAAGCTTGTAGCTGGCAGCTGCCTTATCTATGTGTTGGCACCATTCCCGGACTCCAACATGACTGTCGGGGTCAAATGACGGTAGATATATGTCCTTGATCCTGATCCGTGGTTCTGGTGGAGAATGCAGTCGTTCGGACATTCTTTCCATCATCTCCATCTTTTGTATCATAAACTGGGGAGGACATCCGACTATTGGAGTGGTTGGTTGGAGATGTACGCCCCTATTTGAAGATGTCCCTTGAAGATGTACTTCTTCATTGTAGGAAGTGAATCCCATTGGCATGAATGGTACCCCTACGGGAGCTGGTATTTCCGCAGTGATTGGTGTACACGTCGTGTCTGTAGATATTCCCATTGTGATGGGCTGTACGGTGTTCAGGTTAATTGTTTGTGCTCCAGACATTTTCGATGTGACAGGGTCTATCAACCTAGAACTACCCTGCGTTGCTCCAGTCATGACAGGTTGAACCGAAGTCGCTGAGGATGTGGTTAGGATCAGGGCTTGTTCTGATCCCACTTCTGATGACGAAGCAGGGTCCCCATGCTGATTTTTAAAAAGCGTGATACCAGCATTGCTGGCATCACAACTTGCACGGTCAGGGTTGTCACTCATCTTCAGGTATCAAAAGAAACGCAAGTAATAATTTTTCTGAATTTATTCTCGAACTAAGGAGGTCTCCATGCATAATTAAATATTGTTTTTTACACAAAATAATGTTACAATTAAATAATTAAACGTTTTAAATTAATTTAAAAACTATAAATACGTGTAAATCAATTTTTAAATGTTAACATGGAATAAAAATATTGCACACGTGTTTTCATTTTACAAATGCTATTTTCTTACAAACTAGAGTATTTCAAAAATAATCATTAATATTAATTTAGTACTGTAATATTTCAAACGCAATTTATCATTTCTTTGTTCTGAAGTTTGGCAACCCGCCGACATATATATAATTTAAATGGTAGTATTATCGACGCCGAGCTCCAAGTTCAATACATTATGAATCTTACGCTAGAAAAGTATAACCAACTTATTCCGAATTTTAGAATGAAAAGAGGTTTAATTAACCCGATTGGCTCTATAATTAAAGCAATCACTGGTAACTTAGATAATCAGGATGCCTTTAGATATAGTCATTTAAGCTATACTAATATTATAAAGCTGAAGAGTTTGTTTGTTTGTTTGAACGCGCTAATCTCAGGAACTGCTGGTCCGATTTAAAAAAATATTTCAGTGTTAGATAGCCCATTTATCGAGGAAGGCTTTAGGCTATATATCATCACGCTACGACCAATAGGAGCAGAGTAACAGTAAAAAGTGTTACAAAAACGGGGAAAATTCTGATCCATTCTCTCTTATGTGACGCAAGCGAAGTTGCGTGGGTCAGCTAGTAAACAATATCCAGAACAAACAAAATACGATCATAAACAAGGTGACTTTAATATTTAAGATGATTGACAATACAACAAATTCCACCAGAAATAATTTCATTATATTAGAAATTCAGGAAATTCTTAACAGAACACAATATCAAAGGAGCAAGGAACTTATTATAAATACTTTTAATTTACTTCTACATAATTTTCAAATTTTATTAATTAGATTAGACAAAGTCGAGACAGCAGTCGCTTTTAGTAAAATAAATATTTTACATCAATCTTTATTGACTACCAATGAATTGTATAATTTACTAAGGAAAATAGAAAAAACAGATAAAGTTATATTCCCTGTAACTATGGATAATTTAATTAAGATAGAAAATAGTATAGACATTAAAGCATATGTAAAGGGCAAACAATTAACTTTTATCATGTCAGTACCAATGGTTCAGTCGGACACCTATAACTATTTTTCCCTACACCCTTTTCCTATGTATAATCCAAAGCTAAAATTAACTTTCCTTATAACTCCTAAACATTCCTACATCCTTGCGAAGGGATTGAAAACCGTACCATTATCTCAACCTTGTAAGGAGATAGACCAAGGAAAATTCTTATGTCATGAAGATTATATGTCTGTACAAAATGAAGATAAATGCATCGAAGATCTGATGAAATTTTCTACACACACATACCTCAACCTTGTAAGGAGATAGACCAAGGAAAATTCTTATGTCATGAAGATTATATGTCTGTACAAAATGAAGATAAATGCATCGAAGATCTGATGAAATTTTCTACACAAATAACGTCGTGTGCACCAATACCAGTCGAATCTTCCGACGTAAAGATCAAAGCTATACAACCAGACTCTTGGGCAATCTACACCGGAGTTCATAAACTGAAATATTGTGAAAGCGATATTAGCCAACATAACATTATCGGCACATATATCCTAACATTGGACAACGATTGTAGAAGTTGGGAAGATAACGCTGAAGAAACAAATACGTCTTCAGGTAGCATCAGTAATGTTCCGCAGTATGCCGAGCATCCACCTGCCCAACATAGTTCCTCCAAAGGAAACAATGCAGTGCAAGGCGATTAACTTGGATCAAGTAAATATGGAAAACTTGCAGTTTCTTTCTCACGCATTAAAAAGTGAAGTGATAACAAGTGAAAAGCCAATAAACATAGTGAATATACACAGTGTTAGTCTAGGAACTATAATAATCTATGTAATCCTAGTTATAATATTTCTTGCTCTTGTATACCGTTACAGAGGCAAAATTATGTGTAATCAAAATCATCATCCTAAATTTAACAAAAATTTAAATGACGATTTTGAACTTAAGGAGGGAAGACTTATGCATCTTGCTAGGCCTCTTCAAACAATATCAATAGGTTAGAAAACAATAATCAATGGGTTAGAGTTACGGTGTCAAATGCTAGTTGGTCAATTACTGTAACTTTAATGAGCGCCAAAACTATAACCAATTGATTTACGATTACTTGTTCACTGTAAAGACCATTCATGAATACCATGATTGTATGTATCACGCTATACCAGATACCACGTGACTAAAACCATATGTATAAAAGCTTTGTCATTTGTACCATAATCCAGTTCTGTTCCTGTAATTGTCTCGGCTTGATGCTCTGCGAGCACACCTTTGTTTTAATTAAATATATATATATATATTTTTAATAAAGCTCTGTGCATTAATTTGACTACATGATGTCAAGCAAGTCTTACGAAAGTCAGGACAGTTAGTGACTTGGGCGTACTGTTAGATATTGGTACATGTTTTTTTATTATAGAAAAAATATTTTCATAAAATACAGAGACCACACTTTCTGAATTTAACTTGGAAAATTCATTTTCCCAATCAATATTCAATATTTCACTATTTATTACTGAGTAATCTGCCTTTTTGAAATCAAATTCAGTTCTAGATTTAGTAGCAAGAGGGGTGAAATTATCATCTACAGGTAAGAGCGTACAAAAAGGGGGATGGTTTACGTCCGGTGGCACAAGAGGTACTGACGCGATAGTTGACTTACAATCAAGTATGTTACTAATAAATAGATCCAAAATTTTACCATTAATGTTACTATGCTTATTGGTTTGATAACCATTGGAAAGACTAATAAAATTAATTAAATATTTATTGGATAAGCAATAGTTACTACGCATTATTGGTTCCAAGTGTGTGCCGCGGTCATGCCATTCCATAGTCGGTAAATTATAATCGCCAACCACAATAAATTTACTTACGTCGATGCATAGAATAACAGAAGCTAATTGGTCAAAATGCTGTGAATAAATATCCGAATTCAAATTTGGTGGGATATATGCCGCGCTAACAACAAAGACATAATTGCGCGTGCGTATTTCGATAAGGACGTGGTCTATCAAGGCCGAGGGCGGCGCAGGCGCAGAGCGGCAGGACGGCGGGGGCGCACGGCTACCGGCGGGCACCGACGTAAGCAGGCGAGGTCTCGCATCGAGCTCGCGCCGCACTGCCACCAGCACGCCACCGCCGTCTCGCCGCCCGCTCGCCAGGCGGTCCCGGTCGCAACGAAACACTTGATACCTTGTATCTATAAATTCAGTATTGCTGATATCACCATGCAGCCAACTCTCGGTTAGGATAATTACATCATAACTGTGTGCCAGAACATTCATATAGAGTGTGTGCAACTTAGTCCTCAGGCCACGACAATTCTGGTAATATACTGACAAATTGTATTTATCCATATCTCTATGTTAAATAATAAAACAATTTTAACACAGATGTAGCGAAACGACAACGACAACAATACTCCATATCGAGTCCACCAATACATGAAATATATATTATGATATAAATATATTATAATGCGTGTCAATACAATTCTCCATCCGTACAAAGCTGTGACGTACTAAATATAAACGGTAGGTACTTACAATTGCTTCGAAATGTATCCATTCACAGAGTGCAATATAAATAAAAGGCCACTTCCCAAAACATAGTAGTCGCAACACATTTACGTAGTTTTCTGTAGAAGCGTTATCTTTGCTATTATGTATATTATGATATATTATGATTTTTAAATTTATTAACACAACAGATAAGTTAATATGACTCCGACTAAAAACACATTTTTTCAGATAAACACAATTTAAGTCCGTTCCTATAATTAAATTATAACACAAGACTTTTGTAAACATAGCTAGTAAAATAGGATTGATTTCATACTTACATACAGTCCTTAATTGATACTTATACTTATGCCCGTACAAAACACAATAATAACCAGTTCCACTAACGCGTTTTTTAAATTTTATATTGATTAGTGATCCTTTAAAACCGAGATGTTCGTTACAGATCAACACATATGATATGATTACGTAATCTTTATTTGATTTTTGAGATGTCCAGGGATGATCTGACGGCGAGAGCAGGAGCTGTATCCGTTTTGCGAACCAGGACAGTTCCGTGCTTGATCCAGACATACTTGTAATCTTTTGCCCTGGCGGCCTCCCTGCACTGACGAAAAAGTAACTTGTTGTTGAGCGTAAGGTGTTCATTTACGTAAACACTGGTCGGGGGTCCAGAAATAGACAAGTTAGTTGTGTTCAGTCCCTTAGTGGCACGGCATGCAGCAATCACGTTGTCACGGAGCATTCTATTGCTGCATTTAACGATGATATTTTTAGGTCGGCGGTCCTTTTGATCAGCATGGGGAACGCGATGCACGGCGACAATGTCGGATACTTGTATTGGTTGTTTTATTGTGTTACCTAAACATTCCAGCAAGCTAACAAGGTTTTCCCCACGGCGGTCCGGAATGCCAGACACCTATGTTACACTGTCTGGCTTGTTGCTCCATGGATAGTATTTTTTGCTCCAGTGATTGCATATGCGTTGCAGTGGCGGTGGTTTGCAAAACATTATCTTCAATTTTTTTCAACCGGCATTCAAAGTCGTCCTGTCTATCTAGGGAGACTCTTCTCCATCTCACTAACAGATTTTTGTAGGCTATTGTAATCCGCTGTGAGCCGCATCACGTTTGTTTTTATAGAACTCAACTCCTCTGTTATTCTCGACAGTTCCCGGGGAATGGCTGCACTAATCTCAGTTGCTATACTTTTAGTGACACATTCAGTGATTTTACTGTTCCAAATTGACATCTGCTTCTCAAATCTATTTTCAAAAAGTTTTATTCTTTCATCATGTTGACTTCTTTTCCTCGTATTTACGTTACTACATCCATCGAAAGCGGGATGTTGCTATCGGATAGATACTTGTTTGGTGGTGTGCGTTGCGAGTCCATGATAGTGTGTTGTACGTGTGAAGGTGTCCGTATCGGCGATGCAGTGCGAAAAGGATGAAAAATATAGTCTTATCCCTTATCGCTCCGGTGAGGTGGTGAGGTCCCCGCGCTGTCACTACCACGAGATGCTACGCGAGAACAGGACGGCGATAGACTCAGACACTGTGTCTCACTTGCGCCGACAAATATTTAACTTGACTAATGCATATAACTTTAACTTACTGATTATTAGCAGTAAGGTCGATAATTGACTGGTTAATATTAACTATTTTTTTTAACAAATTGTAGCACTTCCGCTTCTGACGCTTTCCCAACGACGAAATTTTTTTTAGCCGTTCGCGTTTGGAAACTAGAATAAAATATTTTTATATTATATTCTAGTTTCCAAACTTATATTAGTTGTAGTTAGTTGAAATTTAAATTAGCAAACCCCAAACATTCACTTTTAAAATTTACAATTTAAATATGATTACTTTAATACGATACCGGGTTAATTTAAATTACCGAATTATCAATACTCCTAGTACAAAAATTGTTGTATTTGAAGTATACTACCTGGGGCTTTTTGGGTAGTAGATTATTCAGATCCACTCGTATAACAGTCAAAATGTTTTATTAAAATACTTTTTATCTTCGTTGTTGACGAAAATATATTTTTAGTAAATAATAAAACCAGGAATCAGCTCGAAACTACTAATTTCATGGCTTTTTTTATATTTCTCGACTTCCCGGGTACTCCACCAATTTTTTCCCGTCTCGACTTAGACCAAATTTCCCGGGAATTCCCGGATCGAGACTTCTCGATGAGAAACTCTAGTTCCAATAGATACGACTGCCTAGATCTGACGAATAACCTGTGCTATTCTGTACCTAGAACTGTAATGAGGCGAGAGGTGCGCGAACGACCATTGTTTGCTGTTTCGTCTTGTCGTACTAACGGCTGGGGTTCGTGCACCTCTGTACCGCATTGCTACAAACTTTAATATTTATTTTAACGACCTTGATATATTAACATCAACAGCTGCTAAATTTAGAAATGCCTTGCTTAGAAAAATCCGTGAATTGTAAATCCAATTATCTAAGTTTTAATCTCTGTAGTTGCCTTATTTTAACGAATGTATATATTTAATTGTTTCTTTCATTGTTAACCTTGACACACTTTAGTTAATAGTTCTGTAACACTTATATGATTTAATCTGTGGATAACGCTGTGAGCTACACATTTGTTGAAACCTATTGTTATTATTAGTGAGTAAGAATATTGTGTAACTGTTTGTTTTCCCTAAATAAATAAATTGTAAAAATGATTTTGTAAAAATTTTAAATTGCAAAAAATCGCTTTCGTCACCCCTAACCCAGTTGTGTTTGGTAGCTGTCAAAACGCCGCGATCGGTTCTGCTAGTGTGCGGCTTGTAGCGACCAGTCGCTGCATCTAGCTTCCGAAAAGCGACTAAAACGCCGATCGCTGATGCTAAAAGAAACTAGTGTGTTATGTCCCTTAGGATTATTCAGTCGTTCTCCGTACAACGAATTCGAGCTCAATAATATTAATAATAAGCCTGCAGGTGTCCACCTTAGGGCGAGGAGCCAGGGAGTAGCGACCTTGCAGTACCTGAATGCTCCAGGGGGAAGTCTCCCTTCCTCATCTCTGGCTTGCCTTCACTGGCCGTCCAGAGTAGAGCTGCCAGAGCAGAGCTCCCACTCTGGGCGAAGGACAGATGCTGAGCATAAGTGGCTAGTGGGCCAGTGATGCCGGACCCTCAGGGAGCAAATGATCTCAGTTTAACGTCCAGAGATGCCTTTAGCCGGAGTTTAACCGCTGACGTCCCTGTTACCCCCTTGTTTGATTTTGAGCAACTAGTTTAGGAGGCCCAGTTTGCGAGTTGGCAAGTCTCCGCTTACGATTCTAACATTGTTATCGGCAGGCGCCATAGTTCCCATTGATCACTAAAATCCCAGTCCATAAGCTTCCCATCCCAATAGCCCAAGTAGTTTTTCTTATTAGTTTTGCTATAGTTCAATACAGTCCGGTGATTGTCGTTGGGTGCATTTTAAAGTGTAAACAGGGATAATCAGCGAATTGTAAAGCCATCCTTAAAGGCCTCTACAAGTTATCAGATTTACGAAGAGTTTTAAAGATGTAAATAAGACGAAGTGTGCGAGTAGTCACTGTTTATTCTAGCAACTAGCTGACCCGTGCGGCTCTGCTCGCCTGAATTTCGTACTGTTGCTTATTCGTTTGAGCATGCGAATTGCGAATGCGATGTACGTCCGAAACCGCGTAACCCGTAATTATTTTTTATATATCATCCGTTGTTTATTTTTTAAAACTTACCACATAGTCTGTTTCATAGCTATCCAATTTATTTCCTTAATGCAACCAATTAATTTGGTTACGTGTTACGAACTACAACGCCATCTGTTAGTTGCGGCGAACAACGGCGACAACAAACGAAATTACTCTGTTTGCCATCTAGGATATCCCGACCGCACCGGAACCACGTAAACCACCATTTTTGTGTAATATATCATACAATATTTATGTTTGAAAATCTTATAAATGTATAGCCTGTTTTAAAGGTATTTTTTTTACAAAGAAGCAATCAAAATAAATTAATTAGGAAAAACATGCTGTGTTGCGGACTATAGCGCCATCTATTGGTTGGTGCGAACAACAGGTATCGATACGGCCGGTGCCGCGTTAACTTTATGCGAATGTTGTGAAATAATGGATTGCAACGCCATCTATGGTCTCTTTAGGGAAACGCAGGTTCAAAGGATTTCTACGTATTTTTTTCAATTTTCTAAACATCTATGAAATTTT
The DNA here is from genome assembly GCF_050436995.1 of Anticarsia gemmatalis. NCBI lineage: Eukaryota > Metazoa > Arthropoda > Insecta > Lepidoptera > Erebidae > Anticarsia > Anticarsia gemmatalis. The sequence goes on from NC_134775.1 coordinate 11,735,182, forward strand.
ATGCAATAAAAAGTATCCTAATAGTTGCTCCACTGCTTATTTTATGCATATACCAAATTTCAGTGCATTCTATCCGGTAGTTTTTACGTGATAGCGTAACATACAGACGGAGGACAGACAGACAGACAGACAGACAGAAAAGAAAATTATAAATTGCAGATTCGGTATCAGTATCCGTTACTAAATATCCCCCATTGGTTTTTTTTTTAAATATATTCAATGTACAGAATTAACCTCTCTACAGATTTATTATAAGTATAGATAGATGGGCACGAGTACGATAGCTAATTCCGGCATTAGTGAGCTGTTATCATGAAATCGCTTGAAGGTTTGGTATTGCATCTAATTCCAAAGGGTAGACAGTATGATTTTTTCAAGTTAAGTGTTAGCAAGTTTTGATCCAGCCAGTTCATTACAGAAAGCAGCACAAACTCGGCCCTTCTTTTCAGCTCTTCCCACGTTGTTCCATCAACCAAAGTTGCTGTATCGTCAGCATATGCATAGATCTTACAATCAGTGACTAACATTTTTACAAAGGTCATCTATGTATATTAGAAAGAGGGTAGGGCCCAAAATGCTATCTTGTGGGACTCCGTATGCAACTACTCCTTCATTACTATAAGACGAGCCGATCTTTACTACTTGGGCCCTATTTCCTAAGTATTCTTAAAAATTTTAAGAGCAATAATAATAATAATAAGCCCACAGGGCACCTTACGGCGAGGTGACAGGGAGTATGCAACCCCGCGGTACCTGAGTGCTTCTGGGAGAAGTCACCCTTCCTCATCTCCAGCTTGCCTTAATTGGCTGGTCGGAGTGAAAACTGACGAGGAAGCGGTCCCTCGCATCCGGCTTGCCTTCATTGGCCGTCCCGATTGGAGTCGCAAGAGCAAAGCTCCCACTCTGCTCGGAGGACGGATGCTGAGCGTAAGTGGCTAGTGGGCCAGTGATGCCGGACCCTCAGGGAGCAAGTGATCTGAGTTTAACGTCCAGCGAGGCCTCTCCGTCCTTCTGCCGCTCACGTCCTTGTCGCCCCCTTGTTGCTATTGATGCAACTTGTTTGGGGGCTCAGTTTGTGAGTTGGCAAGCCTCTGCCTGCCATTTTTACATGTTATTGACATAGTTTTCGGCAGGCGCCATAGTTGCCGTGATTTCCTAGTTTCCCAGTGCATAAGCACCTCATCCCAATAGCCCAAGTAGTTTTTCCCGTTAGTTTTGCCATAGGTCCACACAATCCGGTGACTGTCCTTATGTGCATTTTATAGTGTACAGAGGGACAGTCACCGGAGTGTGCAACCATACATTTTTAAAAGATTAAAGTTCTCTAAAATGGGTCTCTACGTGTTGACTTCGGCTCCACGTATGCCTTCGAAATGTCTGGGACTCTGTAATCCCGAGATATACAAAAGATATAAAGACAATAATAATAATAATAAATCATCATTTATTTTCAAGCTACAATAGCTCATAGATATATACTTTACAAACTAACATATTATTATTAGTAAATAAAACTTAAGACTATGTTAGTAACACTTCACTTAAGCACAGTATCTTTGGCGCTATCCTGTGGTATAAGTCCGCGGAAACTACGGAATACCACGCCCTGGGGCCAAAAGTCCTCCTTCATGACGAGGGGCAGCACGTCGTTCGAGACGCGCAACACGAACGACTTAAATCCGACGTTACGGCACGACTCCAACAGCTGCACCCTTACCTGGTACTTGACCCTCCTACTGATATACGTCACGACATCCTCCGCCTTTGTGAGGTAGTGCAGGCGTGAGACGTACACCGATGTGTTCGGCATCGCGGCTCTTAAACATGGTGTTGGCTCTTTTGGAGCCGTACCGCTGCGATTCTGGGTTCGTGTGGCGCGTTTTTTTCTTTGTACCTTCACGTCTTCGTTCCCATTCCACGTATCCTTTGGTAAGAATTTCGTTTTAGGGATCGGCAGTGTTCGCCGTAACGCTCGCAAAGTCTCTTCGTTGAGTCTTCATGGGGGCTGTAGGCCGTGGCAACGGGACGGGGCGAGCCGCTCGCGCGACATCACACAATGATGTCACAGGGGTAGGTGCAAGGGTCTGGAGCGCGAGGGCGCTGCACTCCACCGTACGCGACGGTTGCGTTGGCGTCGAATGTGCTGACGCACAGTTCAACGACGGCAAATCGACGACTCGCTGGCACGTGTTGACATCCGATGCATCGGGTGTTGACCTAGAAACCGACACCTCATTGCGCAAATCATTTATTTCTTTACGTAAATCGGTGACAGTATTCTGGGATGCATCTAACTTCAATAACACATCCGCAAGGCTGACCTTCAGAGACACGATGTCCTTCAGAAGGCTGGTTACATCGACGTGGTCGGAGGTGACAGGGGCAGCTTGTGCAGCTCCTTCACCACAAACGTCGGCACATCGTCGGGATCGGTCTCCTTGAGTAGCGTGATGATATCTTGGATGCTCTTCTTTGTCCCGTCACGCCGGCGGGATACCATCTTGTCGCGCTTATTCAGCGTCGTGAACAATAGCAGTTTAGCTGCAATGTCCTCTTCACTGAAGTTACTCGCACATATCTGGATGGCAGACACTTCATCCATCACATCCAGTTTTTGCTGCAAAAACGCCAGTAAGTCATTCGCAATAAGTTGTGTACCCATTGCGCAAAAGTACTTAGTCGAGCGTTAGCTTGCGCCACGCTAATCAATTTTATATAATTTTTAAGACTTTTGTTTAATATTTTCTCAACAATCTTCGAAAGTGTCGGAAGACTGTCCCCACCCTTGGAAATTGGATGGACAATTGCCCTTTTTAAACAATCTGGGATGACTCCTGACACAATGCAAATTTACTTCAACGATATTTCTCGGAAATGATTGGTTCCCGAGTTAGTCATTTTTGAGCGCTCAATGTATGTAAAGTGAACAACGCGATGTATCTCCGCGCACGCCTATGAGATTGCTCATCGTATTGTTGATGCTAGTAGCTAGTTCACCGCGGCGGCAGCGGCGCGAGGCGCGCTGTGCAAAGACATGTCGCGATGCGTCGTAGGTACGTACGCGTACAACCACGTCTATGCACTTATTTGTATGCGACGCTATCATTAGATAACAATCTTACGTATCGCTTATTGTATCGTAAGTAAGTCCGTATGTTACAAAAGCTCATAGTAAAATTGTAAGTAGGTATACCTACATGGCTTACGTGAAATCAAACAATAATAGTGTAATCCATAATAAGAAAGTGCTAAAACAAATTGTTATCAATATCAATGAACACGCAATTACCCGGTGTATGGCGAGAGTTTGGGTACCTTTGGATTTTGGACGTACAGATGCAGAGCATGCCGTGCACTTCCACATGCTTCACCATAACACATTAATATTTCTTCGTATTCACAAACACAACTGTACTTCGCAAATAACAATAAGAACACTAACGACACAATACCGAAACAATAACAAGTAATAATAAGCAACAGTTCACACACGACACGACGAAACCGACATAACGACACCGGCGAAGAGCTTCCGTCTTCCGCGAGCGAATTGCTCGACCTATCAAAGACAGCCGCCGGCGCCGCACCGCCCCTCGCCCGCGCCACCCGCGCCCTCCGCCCCATCCGCGCTCGCGCCGCCGATTTGATGACGAGCGACGAGTTAGGTTCCCAGCGAGAGATCAATAAAATATTGATGTGGCACAATCTTTGATCTGTGACTATGACGAATTACTATATTTACTTGTTAGTGTTACAGTTGTTACTCGTTGCACTGTAGTTTTATTTAAATACCGAATAACATTACAAAAATTACTGATGTAAGTTTAAATTACTTTGATATTTATTATACAAAATCTAATTAAAGTAAATAAAATAAACACGAAACATTTATTTAACTAAACCATAAAAAATGTTTATAGCGATGATAACAATCAATATCCATTAATATTCTTATCAGAGAAACGAACTTATCATAATTCATAATTCCCGGAGAAGTACTTAGCATCCATTTTGCCGTATCCCTTATAAATATGATACCTCAACGCACGGTCGCGGCGTCACGTGTCAGTACGGCCATCTAATTTTCGGCAAAGGAGCCGCACCGCGCTTGTATGAAGTATGAATGAGCATGTAAATATCAAATAGAAGTTTGCAAGATCAAATGGAACGAAGCGACGATACCATTTCTTTAATAATGTTCCTCTTAAGTTTGCGACTTAAATCAATACTTCAGCATACATGTTAAATTGTTTATTTGAGAATTTTTACTGCGCTAAAGAATATGAATAGGATTTTTTGTCGTTCTGTACGTATTTGTACGTGTAATAATTAGATATCACACATTTTAAATCGTATAAATGTAACTTTTATCGGAGAGCGGGATAATTATGTCATTTTCATTTTTAACATAGAACAAATACTAAGTAACGCTGCATACTAGTGAGTGCGAGGCTGTGTGCGTAATCGTGGCTGTGTGGCGCGCGTAGGTACTTGCGGCGTGACAAAGACCGTCGCGGCCAGCCGCCGCCGGTACGGTGTCGTTGGCCGCGGGCGAACAGCTGATAGCGAATTCATACGTTGCTGTTTTTCATTTTTTTCATATTCATGTTGCATTGTGTACTTAGTATTTACGAAATAATACAAAAAAAAATTAAAAAACGCATAAAAAGTCAAGAAAAAATTAGGTATTCCTCGAAGCGCAACCATTTTGAGGCGCACCTAATGGGGCGCACCTTTTAGTTGCGCTCCCGATAACAATTAAAAATATTAAAATGTTATTCTTCGAAGCGCACCTATGATTAACTTTCGTTTAGAGAGGGGATGCCAACTGAAACTATCGATGGGCACAGACCGAAACCGGAAGTATTAGAATTATACGTATCTTAGTTTCAATTCTGGCGATACGGCGCGCGTGGCGCGAAAGCACTGCACAGTGCACACACAAGCCGTAGCTCGCCTCCCCATTTTGTCCTGTCGCGTTTTCAGGTAGCGTTCACCGAGTTCACTCGAATCTAGCCGAGCATTTCCAGAACTTGTTTACGTAAATGTAATTATTATGTAGGTCCTGCTGCAATGCTATTATTATACGCATATCATCTATACTATCTATACTAATATTATAAAGCTGAAGAGTTTGTTTGTTTGTTTGTTTGAACGCGCTAATCTCAGAAACTACTGGTCCGGTTTGAAAAATTCTTTCAGTGTTAGATAGCCCATTTATCGAGGAAGGCTATAGGCTATATATCATCACGCTACGACCAAAAGGGGCAGAGTACCAGTAAAAAATGTTACAAAAACGGGGAAAAATTTGACCCATGACCCATTCTCTTATGTGACGCAAGCGAAGTTGCGCGGGTCAGCTAGTTTATAATATATCTATGCGTTTCATTTGTTAATAACACCCTCCTTGAATACACGTAGCCTGTGAATACACATGATAGTGGCGAAAGCAAACACATATTTTTCTGTCAATTTCATGCTTTTGGTTAAGCAACTTCGATCATAATGATGCACAAATGATATTCTTTAAATCATCGATATAATTTATTACGTTTACTTAATGCCCACGTGCCCACCTTTGGATGCGGGGTAGTTAGTGTGTTCAGCTCGTCTAAGGTTTATAATCTTATGATGGCTTCGATCGGATGTTTTGACGACGATGGTGTCGTCCCGGGCCCAGCAGTCCTTCATGCCAAAATACTGCCGAGCTTTAGTAAATATCATTTTGCGGGTCCTGGTTAGAAACTCCCTAACCGAAATAGGCGTCCTCCGCAGTTTTGCCTTGGCTCGCCAGACAGAAGACCGGACCTCCGCATCCGAGAAGTATACAAGAACTAGACGATGGTGCTTACCTCCACAAGACGCAATCCGGCGACATGTGGCTTGCGGCAGGTTACCTATGTGACGTAAACTATTCTTAATGAATAGGAATGATTTTTCATTGGTTAAAATTGTATAAGTTGACACCTCCCACGCAAGTGGTCACAGGTTCAAACCCAAGGCAACAGACCAATGACTTTTCGAAGTTATGTATGTATTATAAATAATTGTCACATGCTCCAACGGTGAAGGAAAACATCGTGAGGAAACCTTGCATGCCTAAAATTTGTTTAATACATTTATTGAGGTTATGCAAAGGCCCCAACCCGCACTTGGCCATCGTGGTGGACTCAAGGCCTAACCCCTCCCTCATTACGGGAGGAGACCCTTGCCCAGCAGTCGGACAGTAATGGGTTAAATTTATCTATTTATTTATAAAATTGTAACAAAAAATACGAGAGAAATAAAAAAAAAGTGCAGTTATATAAAGAGTAATAACTTCAAATCGTTTTATCCTGATGTTTCATAATATATAAATTTTATTGATGGTCGCAGAAGTTCAAAATGACGCCAAGTTTAACGTGGTTGTTAACTTATTTACATGAGTATGTATTTAGAAGTATATTAGTATGTTTATCGGTTATCTGGTTACCGTTGTACAAGCTGTGCTTAGTTTGGAATCAGATGACCGTGTGTGAGTTGTCCTAAAATATTTATTTTATTTATTAAATGATGTGTACATTAAACGATTGTTTTTAATAGTTCTGTAAATTAAAATAAAATTTTATGAAAAATAAATATTTATAACAATCTTAATCGAAACAATCTATTACACACTCAGTTTTCTGGAAATAATCGGCTTCATTATCTTATCTTATAATTTATCATTTACTAGCTGACCCGCGCAACTTCGCTTGCGTTTTTGTAACATTTTTTACTGGTACTCTGCTTCTATTAGTCGTGATAGTATATAGCTTATAGCCTTCCTCAATAAATGGACAATCTAACACTGAAATATTTTTTCAAATTGGACCAGTAGTTTCTGAGTTTAGCGCGTTCAAACAAACAAACAAACAAACTCTTCAGCTTTATAATATTAGTATAGATTAGTATAGATAGGAAGCAGTAAACAAATAACGTAACAGTTTAGTAGCAAATTAAAAACTTACAAGCTTATCTTTGTTTTTAAGTTAATATGTTTAATGTATATTATACTATTGCCATTACAGTTTTTGTTAATAAAATATCCTTTTAATAGAAAAAATACTCATAACAATTCTAATCAAAATTAACAATTTTATAACAATCAGTCTTTCAGAAAGGAACTTTCTTGTTACCCAAATACGTGGTACACTCTGGTAGATTTGCGAAACGTTAAATATATATGTTTTACAGTGTAATTTTTTTTATTCTATCTTTTTAAACATCTCTTTACTAATATTGGTGTAAAGTTTCGTGCGCGGAAACAAATTTTTGAAAAACTTTTCCCAGTACCTCTAACCCCCGGTTGCTGAGGTACATTTAGCGATAGTTTATCTATTCAGTAGCGTTTAAACTCATATAAAAAAACTGTTTAAACAAATAAACTACCGCTAAATGTGCCTCAAAAACGGGGGGTAAAACCCTTTTTCCCCAGACTGTTTGAAACGATGAAGCGATCTTTTAAGATGTTTTATTTTTTATTTGGGTAGTAAAAACAAGTCACTCGGTGCCCTATTAATGCTATCAGAAGAACGACGCAGATTTTGACTAGTAGTGTAGTTTATAGTCACTTGTTTCAAACGCCAAGCGCGCGGTTGGCGAACCAGCAGTGTCAGGAGTCCCGTATGTGATCGGTTGCTGCTGATAGAAATGATAAGTTTTGATTAGTGTTTGGCTGTGCGCAAGTACTCAAACACTGTTTTTATTTCTGAAGTTAAAAATAATTATTTCTTATAGTTAATAAACTTTCATACTTAGACCGTCGAAGCGTAAAGACGTGTTCTTATGCAATATTTAAAATAGTTTATTTATAATTGACCTCCTTTAGAACAATAACTGTGTAGTGTGTACGTAATGCAAACTTGCAATTTCTGAAATTGTTATTCATAATGGTCAGTCAGATCAGTATGGTCGTAGGCCTTCTCGTTTACGGTCGTGTTTAGTTGGACCTGTTAACGAATTCTAAAGCTTGAACAGTGTTTCTCAAAAAAATAATAAATTGTTACGTATATACACACCGAAACATAATGGACGGAATGCGCATGTGTGGAGCATTAGACGAAGCCATGTCAGATGGAGTGTCCTGCACGGCGTGCGGACGCGAGCTACACTTTCAGTGTGCAGCATTTCAGAGGCCGGTTACCGTAAACTCGGCGATAGGAGACTCACCTGGCGTTGCATGACCTGTAAGCACGCTGGCACTATTCGTCCACCTGGCGTTTCAGCTGTTACTGTCAATCCACCCAGCTCACCTAAATCGCCAAAGGGATCAGATCCGGAATTGCTACGACCGGACTCGCAATCTGTAGTCTTACAAGAGATACGTGCGCTGGCTGCAAAACTTGCTCCCTTAGATGGTCTAAAAGAAGATATCTCGGCACTAAGAACCGAATTCGCAGAACTAAAATCGTTTATACACCAGCAGATTGAGGAGACGGTCAATGAGTTCAGACACAAAATCAGCGAGATGGAGCAGCGTATTGTTGAGATGGACACGATCAAGGAGCAAGTGAGTCAACTGCATGATCGCCTAGACAAATTAGTAGAAGAATCTGATACTAAGGATCAATGGTCAAGATTAAATAACGTTGAAATAAAAGGGTTGCCGCAAGTAAATAATGAAAACCTATTTGAAATTATCGCAAGAATCGGAGTCAAGATTAATTATTCCATTACCAAGACACAAATTAACTTTGTAACTAGGGTGCCGGCACGAGAAAAAGATCGAACAAAACCCATAATAGTTAGTTTCATCAGTCGGTACATGAAGGAAGACTTTGTTGCTGCTGCGAGATACGTTCTCAAGACTTTGCCCTTAACGGCCAGCCAATTTGGTCTCTCTGGGAACCAAAGAATATTTATTAATGACCACCTAACTATCAAAAATAAGATGCTGTTATCAAAGACCAAAAAAATTGCGTCAGAAATGGGGTTTCAATATGTATGGGTCAAGCATGCAAAAATCTACGTAAGAAAAACGGACACTTCTCCAGTATTATCTGTAAAAACGGAAAGGGATCTCACGAAAATTGCTTAATTTCGCAACAAAATCCTATAAATAACTTAATATTAATATCCTTACATTCGAAGTTTGAGAACCACATGCAGCAGTGTGCTACTAGCGTTTTCCAAATGGCATTGTGTCATTTTACGGTGTTAAAAAGTAAGTCTTGTTACTCATATAATTTGAATCAATTCAATAACAATCTTATATTTACTGTTTTAGAGCATACATTTGAATGCATTGCCGTGTCTGTTGAGACCATCTGCCACGAGCGCTTCTTATCTTGTTTACGTCCGTCACCTTTTGTTTCTACTCGTAAGTCTTTATGCTATCATTTTTCAAATAGAATATTTGTCAGGCACGGTGCACTACTATGCTTATTTGGCTATTGCGAGTTATTAAATTCTACCTTCAAAGTGTGCATATTTCTCACGGAACCAAACGTATTGCGCTTTTTTCTTTGCAACTTTATTGTATTCGAGTATGTACATTACTTTTTTACATTATCTTATTATAGCTGGATTAGAGATGGCTACTCTTAATATATACTACCACAACGTACGTGGCTTGCGTACGAAAACGAGTGATGTATACCGTAAAATACTCCTTGGATCATACGATGTTATTGTTTTTACCGAGACGTGGCTGGTGGATGACTTTTTAGCAGTGAGATGTTCGATGGTCGATACATGGTGCTAAGACGCGATCGTGATTACTCTCGTACCGGTCAACAGCGCGGTGGTGGTGTTTTAATAGCGGTAAGAAGTGAACTTGCTGTAGTAGAAAGACGTGATTGGTGTAGTTCTGCTGAGGACATTTGGGTATCGCTTGTTCTAAAGAGGTCTCGGCCTGCTGTCACTTATAATTTGCACATCTGCGCCCTTTATCTTTGTAATCAAAATCTTGGCAATTCTTATAACGATCAATTACATAACTTTGCTAATAATATGACACACTTAATTTTAACACACCCTATAGACAAATCTATATACTAATATACTAATTATATACTAATATAATAAAGCTGAAGAGTTTGTTTGTTTGATTGTTTGTTTGTTTGTTTGTTTGAACGCGCTAATCTCAGGAACTACTGATCCGATTTGAAATATTATTTCAGTGTTAGATAGACCATTTATCGAGGAAGGTTATAGGCTATATATCATCCCGCTACGACCAAAAGGGGCTGAGTACCAGTAAAAAATGTTACAAAAACGGGGAAAATTTTGACCCAATCTCTCTTACGTGACGCAAGCGAAGTTGCGCGGGTCAGCTAGTTCATAATATTAGGAGATTTTAATTTTGGCATTAGAGTAGACTGGACAGTGAATGCCGGTAGCAACGAAATGATTTCGCAAAACGTTACGTGCAAACATTTAAGTGAATTTTTCGACGCTGTACATGCTTCCAACTTGTCTCAGTATAATGGTGAGAGGAATATCAATGGAAGGATATTGGTCTTAGTTTATTCTAACGATTCTGTGAATGTTAGTGAATGTCATGATCCCTTAGCTTTGCCAGTTGATTTACATCATAAACAGTTATTGATTCGGGCAGATTTCGTTGAAATTCAAAAACTGACAGATAAAAAAACACGTCGCTTCATGTTTTCTAGGGGGGATTATGTGGCCATTAGATTTGCATTAGACAAAATAAACTGGACAGACTTTTTGAGTTCTAAGTCGTTAGACGGTGCTGTAGAAGCGTTTTACAACAAATTGTATGAACTTAGGGACAAGCACATACCTATTAAACGTGTAACAAAATCTTCATATCCACTTTGGTACAGTCCCGCTCTAATAAAGGTACTCAGAGAGAAATATAGGTATAATCGCAAGTACAAAACGTATGGTAATCTTTCCGATTTACATTCTTTCTCGCTGTTGCGAAGTAGGGCAATTAATTTAGAAAAGACATTTTTTAACAATTACATGGATAAAATAGAGTCGTCGATAATCGAAAACCCAAAAAAAATCTGGACATATATAAAAAGCAAAAGAATTTCAAATGCAGTTCCTAAATTCATGCAATATAATGACATCACAGCGTGCACTGGTGAAGACATCAGTAATCTATTTGCGACGTATTTCTATTCCACTTTCCAGGAACCTGATCCAGACCCCAGTACATCATCTTTACGGGATCCTAATGGTCTGGTCACTGCCAGCAATGTTGACAGTGTTGCATTTATCAGTTCGTTGGAAATATCTCATTCCCGAGTACTGAAGTTACTTAAGTCCTTGGACCTTTCTAAAACGGGTGGTCCGGACCTCGAACCTGCAGAATATATAGTACAATGTGCTGATAGTCTGGTTACCCCAGTGTGTATGTTATTTAATCGTTCCATATCCGAAGGTTTAGTTCCTAAAATATGGAAATCGGCATTTATTACCCCAGTTCACAAAAAGGGCGACAAATCTGACATTACCAACTATCGTCCAATATCTAAGTTATGCCTACTTTCAAAGGTCCTTGAGCGTATTGTGTATGATAATGTATAATTATGCTGCTATGGAAAGTAACTTCAGGGATGAACTACACGGATTAATCAAAAACCGATCCACTACGTCTAACTTGGTGTTATCGCATGAGTTTATATCGGGCGGTATGGAACAGCGTGCGCAGGTGGATGTCGTCTACACTGACTACAGCAAGTGCTTTGACCGTATTGACCATCGGCTGCTTCTGGAAAAGTTGCTTAAATCTGGCATACACGGTGACCTGTATAGATGGTTTTCATCTTATATAGAGAATCGTAGTCAAGCAGTCGTGCTCCAGGGGTACACCTCGGGTTGGACCTCGGTCCCGTCCGGGGTACCGCAGGGTTCGGTGTTAGGGACTTTACTTTTCACTCTGTTTATTGCAGACGTAATAAACTGCTTCAAGCATTCTTATGTGTTACTATACGCTGACGACATGAAGGTTCATAAAATTATACGTGACATCTCTGATACCCATGAATTGCAAGCTGATCTTAATAGATTTGAGGAGTATTGCGCACGTAATCTACTTAAGCTAAATGTCTCTAAATGCTTTCATATGACCTTCACGCGTCAGAAGTCTATAGTGAATTCAACCTATACTCTAAACCGACACACCTTATCTAAAGTTAACAGTATCAGGGATTTAGGCATTATACAAGACAGCAAATTACTATTCGACCAACACATTGAGAGTATTATTAAAAAATCTACGAAAGCATTAGGGTTTATAATTAGAGCTTCTTCTAGTTTCCGCTCTCTGAAGCCAATCAAGGTTTTATATTGCTCGTTCGTACGCAGTCACTTGGAGTATGCATCTCAAGTCTGGAACCCTCAATATGAGATCTATAAGCTGCGTATTGAGGGTATCCAGAAAAAGTTTCTCAGATATCTAAATTACAAAGCGCACCAAATATCCGTAGATTATGAGCAACGATGCAAGAAGTATCATTTTCTACCATTCGAATACAGGCGCCTCATCAATGATATATGTTTATTCATCAACATAGCGAACGGCTCGGTTAACTGCTCGGAGCTCGTTTCAAAACTAGCATTTTGAACTAACCTTATTGGGTTGCGTCAGAAGCCACTACTGAGTGTACCTTCTACCTCCACTAATTATGGGAGGAATGCTTATCTTATTAGAAGCGCTCGTTGCTTTAATGAATTATCTCATGACCATGAAATTGACTTATTTTGCACTAAGACGAAAGTAGCAAGGAAGCTTTTAGCCAATTAATTTTTTGCGAATGAAGCACTAGCTGGTGGTTCTCAAATACAATTGTAGTAGGTTAAAGTTCAAAATGTAAAATACCATAACTTCAGAGTTCAGGCATTAGTTATTCGCAACTAAATTATACATATTTGTAACCTATTCTTTTATTAGTCTGTAAGCCTTCTTAAAATAAATAAAATGAAATGAAATGAAATGAAATGAAATGAAATGAAATGAAATGAAATGAAATGAAATGAAATGAAATGAAATGAAATGAAATGAAATGAAATGAAATGAAATGAAATGAAATGAAATGAAATGAAATGAAATGAAATGAAATGAAATGAAATGAAATGAAATGAAATGAAATGAAATGAAATGAAATGAAATGAAATGAAATGAAATGAAATGAAATGAAATGAAATGAAATGAAATGAAATGAAATGAAATGAAATGAAATGAAATGAAATGAAATGAAATGAAATGAAATGAAATGAAATGAAATGAAATGAAATGAAATGAAATGAAATGAAATGAAATGAAATGAAATGAAATGAAATGAAATGAAATGAAATGAAATGAAATGAAATGAAATGAAATGAAATGAAATGAAATGAAATGAAATGAAATGAAATGAAATGAAATGAAATGAAATGAAATGAAATGAAATGAAATGAAATGAAATGAAATGAAATGAAATGAAATGAAATGAAATGAAATGAAATGAAATGAAATGAAATGAAATGAAATGAAATGAAATGAAATGAAATGAAATGAAATGAAATGAAATGAAATGAAATGAAATGAAATGAAATGAAATGAAATGAAATGAAATGAAATGAAATGAAATGAAATGAAATGAAATGAAATGAAATGAAATGAAATGAAATGAAATGAAATGAAATGAAATGAAATGAAATGAAATGAAATGAAATGAAATGAAATGAAATGAAATGAAATGAAATGAAATGAAATGAAATGAAATGAAATGAAATGAAATGAAATGAAATGAAATGAAATGAAATGAAATGAAATGAAATGAAATGAAATGAAATGAAATGAAATGAAATGAAATGAAATGAAATGAAATGAAATGAAATGAAATGAAATGAAATGAAATGAAATGAAATGAAATGAAATGAAATGAAATGAAATGAAATGAAATGAAATGAAATGAAATGAAATGAAATGAAATGAAATGAAATGAAATGAAATGAAATGAAATGAAATGAAATGAAATGAAATGAAATGAAATGAAATGAAATGAAATGAAATGAAATGAAATGAAATGAAATGAAATGAAATGAAATGAAATGAAATGAAATGAAATGAAATGAAATGAAATGAAATGAAATGAAATGAAATGAAATGAAATGAAATGAAATGAAATGAAATGAAATGAAATGAAATGAAATGAAATGAAATGAAATGAAATGAAATGAAATGAAATGAAATGAAATGAAATGAAATGAAATGAAATGAAATGAAATGAAATGAAATGAAATGAAATGAAATGAAATGAAATGAAATGAAATGAAATGAAATGAAATGAAATGAAATGAAATGAAATGAAATGAAATGAAATGAAATGAAATGAAATGAAATGAAATGAAATGAAATGAAATGAAATGAAATGAAATGAAATGAAATGAAATGAAATGAAATGAAATGAAATGAAATGAAATGAAATGAAATGAAATGAAATGAAATGAAATGAAATGAAATGAAATGAAATGAAATGAAATGAAATGAAATGAAATGAAATGAAATGAAATGAAATGAAATGAAATGAAATGAAATGAAATGAAATGAAATGAAATGAAATGAAATGAAATGAAATGAAATGAAATGAAATGAAATGAAATGAAATGAAATGAAATGAAATGAAATGAAATGAAATGAAATGAAATGAAATGAAATGAAATGAAATGAAATGAAATGAAATGAAATGAAATGAAATGAAATGAAATGAAATGAAATGAAATGAAATGAAATGAAATGAAATGAAATGAAATGAAATGAAATGAAATGAAATGAAATGAAATGAAATGAAATGAAATGAAATGAAATGAAATGAAATGAAATGAAATGAAATGAAATGAAATGAAATGAAATGAAATGAAATGAAATGAAATGAAATGAAATGAAATGAAATGAAATGAAATGAAATGAAATGAAATGAAATGAAATGAAATGAAATGAAATGAAATGAAATGAAATGAAATGAAATGAAATGAAATGAAATGAAATGAAATGAAATGAAATGAAATGAAATGAAATGAAATGAAATGAAATGAAATGAAATGAAATGAAATGAAATGAAATGAAATGAAATGAAATGAAATGAAATGAAATGAAATGAAATGAAATGAAATGAAATGAAATGAAATGAAATGAAATGAAATGAAATGAAATGAAATGAAATGAAATGAAATGAAATGAAATGAAATGAAATGAAATGAAATGAAATGAAATGAAATGAAATGAAATGAAATGAAATGAAATGAAATGAAATGAAATGAAATGAAATGAAATGAAATGAAATGAAATGAAATGAAATGAAATGAAATGAAATGAAATGAAATGAAATGAAATGAAATGAAATGAAATGAAATGAAATGAAATGAAATGAAATGAAATGAAATGAAATGAAATGAAATGAAATGAAATGAAATGAAATGAAATGAAATGAAATGAAATGAAATGAAATGAAATGAAATGAAATGAAATGAAATGAAATGAAATGAAATGAAATGAAATGAAATGAAATGAAATGAAATGAAATGAAATGAAATGAAATGAAATGAAATGAAATGAAATGAAATGAAATGAAATGAAATGAAATGAAATGAAATGAAATGAAATGAAATGAAATGAAATGAAATGAAATGAAATGAAATGAAATGAAATGAAATGAAATGAAATGAAATGAAATGAAATGAAATGAAATGAAATGAAATGAAATGAAATGAAATGAAATGAAATGAAATGAAATGAAATGAAATGAAATGAAATGAAATGAAATGAAATGAAATGAAATGAAATGAAATGAAATGAAATGAAATGAAATGAAATGAAATGAAATGAAATGAAATGAAATGAAATGAAATGAAATGAAATGAAATGAAATGAAATGAAATGAAATGAAATGAAATGAAATGAAATGAAATGAAATGAAATGAAATGAAATGAAATGAAATGAAATGAAATGAAATGAAATGAAATGAAATGAAATGAAATGAAATGAAATGAAATGAAATGAAATGAAATGAAATGAAATGAAATGAAATGAAATGAAATGAAATGAAATGAAATGAAATGAAATGAAATGAAATGAAATGAAATGAAATGAAATGAAATGAAATGAAATGAAATGAAATGAAATGAAATGAAATGAAATGAAATGAAATGAAATGAAATGAAATGAAATGAAATGAATAATGAATATACGACGTATAGTGTATACTTAATATCTTATATCTCAATTAATGATAATAAGATGGAAGATAGCCCGCGGACCCCAAAAGGGACACATTCTTCCTCCTCAATGTCACTTGAAGTGGTATCGGCAGCCGAGTTACGCAACGTTACGAGTTACTTATGCCGCAAGGTAGGAAGTGGAACATCACAAATGGCTGTCTTATATCAGTCTCTGAAGCAGAAGGCCCTTGACATAGCAAGTAAGAACGAAGTCCTTCAAGAAAACTGTGACCTGACGAAGCATATCTCTGGACTCAAGAGGACAATTCTGGAATCTAGCTCTACTTAGTTTTTCCTTTGCTGACATGGTCAAAAAGGGATCAAAAAGTTTTGTTCGGCCTGCCAAACTTAGTTCTGTTGCGATTTACCCGACAGATAAAAAGAAATCGAGCGATGAGACAAAATCTCTCGTTCAGAAAATCATTCGACCTGAACAAATGAAGCTGCATGTGCGCGGACTCCGCAAAACAAAAAACGGCGGTGTCATCATAAGCACGGAGTCTAAGACAGATGCGGACAAACTAATGCAGGCAGTCCAGTCATCCACTTCCGCTTACCGCTAATGAACACCAAAATCGCAAACCTCGGATCGTGGTCGTCGGGGTACTCTCCATTGTGGCCGAAAATGAGGTTTTCAATTGCATTTTCGAGCAAAATTTAGTCGACAAGATTCCGTCAATGTCTCTGCTTTCCTTTTTGACCGCATGCAGAGTGAGCCATAAATCCGGCAGGAAAGATGCCCGGACCTGCAACTACGTAATGGAAGTTCCTGCCAACATCCGAAAAGCCGTCATCATCCAGTCACGCATATTCATTAATTGGACATCTTGTCCTGTCAGGGACTTCACACTTGTAACTCGTTGTTACAAGTGCCAGCAGTACGGGCACGCGGCAAAATCTTGTCGCGAAGATCCCCTGCAAAGAACCCTGTTTGCGGCATTTAGGATTGATCGTGCACTAGTCAAATGCAGTTTTGTTTTGATTCTATAAGATTTATTTTCTTCCGTACGCGCTCACACTTGTATCTTCTCATTAATATTATCAATAATCGCCGTTTCACAGACATACAGTATTGAAGTGCCAAAGGAAACATGACCCGCAAAATGCGCTATTTGCTCACGTTTTAAAAACCCAACAACCATCAGACGGGAGACGCAGATTGTCCGGCCGGAAAAGCTGCAAAACTTAGATATATCAACTCGGTTGATTACGAAGGGGCATAGTCCTTTTAGTTATACTTAAAATTTGTTACTTTACACGTATGATTTGACGAATTGTATTTCTTAGTTTTAGTATTCCTTGTTTGTTCAAACGATGTATCATCATAACTCTACTAACCCACTTACACGCGGTCCCTTGCTAAGCATAATTATATTAACTAACACTACATTTTGAACCTAGATATAAATTACTAGCCGCCCCGCGCAACTTCGCTTGCGTCACCTAAGAGAATGAGTCAAAATTTTCCCCGTTTTTGTAACATTTTTCGTTGCTACTCCGCTCGTCATGACCGTAGCGTGATGATATATAGCCTATAGCCTTCCTCGATAAATAGGCTATCTAACACTGAAAGAATTTTACAAATCGGACCAGTAGTTCCTGAGATTAGCGCGTTCAAACAAACAAACAAACAAACAAACTCTTCAGCTTTATAATATTATTATTATATTATTATATTATTATTATTATTATTATTATATTATTATTATTATTATTTTTGTATGTCTGTTCATTATCTCGGGACTATGGAGTCCCGGACTTTTAGAAGGCGTGCGTGGGGCCGAAGCCAACACGTAGAGGCCCATTTAGACAGCTTTAATATTCAAACAGTATGTAAGGTGTCACAATCCGGTGACTATCCCTGTCTACACTATAAAATGCACCCAAGGACAGTCACCGGACTGTGTGGGACTATGGCAAAACTAAAGGGAAAAACTACTTGGACTATTGGATGAGGTGCTTATGGACTGAGAAACTAGGAAATTACGGGAACTATGGCGCCTGCCGAAAACAATGTCAATAACATGTAAAAATGGCAGGCGGAGACTTGCCAACTCACAAACTGGGCCACCCTAATCAAGTCGCACGAATAGCAACTAGGGGGCAACAGGGACGTGAGCGGCTGAAGGACGGAGAGGCCTCGCTGGACGTTAAACTCAGATCACTTGCTCCCTGAGGGTCCGGCATCACTGGCCCACTAGCCACTTACGCTCAGCATCCATCCTCCGAACAGTGTGGGAGCTCTGCTCTCGCGACTCCACTCTGGACGGCCAATGAAGGCAAGCCAGAGGCGGGGGACCGCTTCCTCGTCAGTTTTCACTCCGACCAGCCAACTAAAGCAAGCCGGAGATGAGGAAGGGTGACTTCCCCCTGGAGCACTCAGGTACCGCGGGGTCGCTACTCCCCGTCACCTCGCCTCAAGGTGCCCTGCGGGCTTATTATTATTATATTATATTATATCATATCATATCATATCATATCATATCATATCATATCATATCATATCATATCATATCATATCATATCATATCATATCATATCATATCATATCATATCATATCATATCATATCATATCATATCATATCATATCATATCATATCATATCATATCATATCATATCATATCATATCATATCATATCATATCATATCATATCATATCATATCATATCATATCATATCATATCATATCATATCATATCATATCATATCATATCATATCATATCATATCATATCATATCATATCATATCATATCATATCATATCATATCATATCATATCATATCATATCATATCATATCATATCATATCATATCATATCATATCATATCATATCATATCATATCATATCATATCATATCATATCATATCATATCATATCATATCATATCATATCATATCATATCATATCATATCATATCATATCATATCATATCATATCATATCATATCATATCATATCATATCATATCATATCATATCATATCATATCATATCATATCATATCATATCATATCATATCATATCATATCATATCATATCATATCATATCATATCATATCATATCATATCATATCATATCATATCATATCATATCATATCATATCATATCATATCATATCATATCATATCATATCATATCATATCATATCATATCATATCATATCATATCATATCATATCATATCATATCATATCATATCATATCATATCATATCATATCATATCATATCATATCATATCATATCATATCATATCATATCATATCATATCATATCATATCATATCATATCATATCATATCATATCATATCATATCATATCATATCATATCATATCATATCATATCATATCATATCATATCATATCATATCATATCATATCATATCATATCATATCATATCATATCATATCATATCATATCATATCATATCATATCATATCATATCATATCATATCATATCATATCATATCATATCATATCATATCATATCATATCATATCATATCATATCATATCATATCATATCATATCATATCATATCATATCATATCATATCATATCATATCATATCATATCATATCATATCATATCATATCATATCATATCATATCATATCATATCATATCATATCATATCATATCATATCATATCATATCATATCATATCATATCATATCATATCATATCATATCATATCATATCATATCATATCATATCATATCATATCATATCATATCATATCATATCATATCATATCATATCATATCATATCATATCATATCATATCATATCATATCATATCATATCATATCATATCATATCATATCATATCATATCATATCATATCATATCATATCATATCATATCATATCATATCATATCATATCATATCATATCATATCATATCATATCATATCATATCATATCATATCATATCATATCATATCATATCATATCATATCATATCATATCATATCATATCATATCATATCATATCATATCATATCATATCATATCATATCATATCATATCATATCATATCATATCATATCATATCATATCATATCATATCATATCATATCATATCATATCATATCATATCATATCATATCATATCATATCATATCATATCATATCATATCATATCATATCATATCATATCATATCATATCATATCATATCATATCATATCATATCATATCATATCATATCATATCATATCATATCATATCATATCATATCATATCATATCATATCATATCATATCATATCATATCATATCATATCATATCATATCATATCATATCATATCATATCATATCATATCATATCATATCATATCATATCATATCATATCATATCATATCATATCATATCATATCATATCATATCATATCATATCATATCATATCATATCATATCATATCATATCATATCATATCATATCATATCATATCATATCATATCATATCATATCATATCATATCATATCATATCATATCATATCATATCATATCATATCATATCATATCATATCATATCATATCATATCATATCATATCATATCATATCATATCATATCATATCATATCATATCATATCATATCATATCATATCATATCATATCATATCATATCATATCATATCATATCATATCATATCATATCATATCATATCATATCATATCATATCATATCATATCATATCATATCATATCATATCATATCATATCATATCATATCATATCATATCATATCATATCATATCATATCATATCATATCATATCATATCATATCATATCATATCATATCATATCATATCATATCATATCATATCATATCATATCATATCATATCATATCATATCATATCATATCATATCATATCATATCATATCATATTATATTATATAATATATATTATATATTATATAGTATAGATTAGTAATTAATAATTAGTAATTAGTATTAGTATTAGTATATTAGTATATTAGTATATTAGTATATTAGTATATTAGTATATTAGTATATTAGTATATTAGTATATTAGTATTAGTATATTAGTATTAGTATTATATTATAGTATATAGTATAAGTATAGATTAGTATAGATTATAATATTAGTATAGATTGTTGTCATCATTATTTAAGTTCAAGAGTATTGTTTTATTTGTCGCTAATTAATGTCATATTATTATTTATTATTATTATTATTATTATTATATAAATAAATAAATAAATTAAACCCATTACTGTCCCACTGCTGGGCAAAGGTCTCCTCCCGTAGTGAGGAAGGGGTTAGGCCTTGAGTCCACCACTGTTGAGTAGTTGACTCAATGCTTCAAATACGAGCCATCGCGGAGGGAACGCGGTGAACGGAGCGACAACAGCTATGTTATCGCAGCGCGCCAGTGCCCCGCCGACCGGCGCTACCCAGTGCTTGACCAACAGCGAAAACGACCGTACGCGCTCGCGCATCCTATCCCACATTTGTTCGTCAGTCTTATAAAGCTAATAAACGCGTATTTCGTCTAATACAGTCCACTCATTTCAACCCGTAGTTGTCATCATTCAACAGGGATACAACTCAGTATATGGTCCTTCTACCGTTACAAATTTGAACCGAAGAGGGAACTATTAAGAAGATTTGGCCGTTACAAATTTGAATCTCCACTTCAAGAATTTTGCACTTGGTTTCGCGCACTCATCATCATCATAATCATCATCACTCTTCGTGCCTTCCTTTGGACGTCGTAAACATCGGCACGGTCTGAAGACGTAATTCAGCCGCCTTCGTCTGCTTCATCCCAACGGACACGAAGAGAAGAATCATTGGCAGCAAGCAGAATAGCCAATTCACAGCTGATTGTTGTCGTGCCTGAAGAACATCCGTCGTTGGAAGAATTTCCTCGTCACAGTCATCAGTGGTTTGCAGCACAAAACTGAGCTCGTTCCAATTCCTTTTTCATATCATACCATTAAATCATTCTTATCCATAATCATAAATTCACAATTCATTCATTATTTTTGGTCTAATCGGCGGTATTTGAACGGAACAGATGTGTTATTGTTTGCTCCTCAATTTTAATTCAAAATAGTGGTAAAAAGTGACATTGAGACTTTTGTTTTATGTTTCCCGTGAAGTAAAACAGTTATCCTCGCGTATATATCAAGTGTGAAAACAGTATACCAAAATTCAAGATAGTTTTAAAGTTACAGCAGTTTTAAGTTTAAAAATTTATGCAACCGATTTAATCCCTGACCTGCCCCAACTCGCGGATCGCCCGCTGTGACGTCACTGAACACCAGCGCTGTGCGTCGAGCGTCCCATTGCAACTGCAACTTGTGACCGCAAGTCGCGACTCTAACGATAACAATAATTATTATCGAGAACGCTGAGCAACGGTACAAGTTTAAATATAGCCATATTTAAACTTGTACCGTTGCTCAACTAACCCTTGTAATGCATGTGGTAAGAAGATTACAACATCTCAGTACATGACATGCTCCAAATGTCGTAAGCAATTTGATTTGAAGTGTTCAAATATATCAGTAGAGAATTTTAAAAAGATTACTGATAAGAATAAAGCTTCGTGGCTATTTCAACCCTGCAAAAGTCCTGATTCCACTAATAAACTCCTGGACACCAGCACTCCAACGACAACTAAAACTTTGGATGAGAACATAACGTTCGCTCGCGGTAACCGCGGCTTATCAAACGCCTCTCCTATCAACCTAGAGGACGAAACAGTTTTGTCACAAATAAAGATGCTAAGACAAGATTTTCTGGAAATGAAGACTCAGCTTGCATCGGTTACTGCAACCCTAATGCGTAAAACCGAAGAATATGAAAGATAGCTGACATTAAAAAAACAGGAAAATTAAGGATCTCAAAACGTGTATTACAGAACTGCAATCTCATCGAAATAGTCATGAACAACAAAATGTTACGAAACGAGTTGGAAATTTTTGGCCTTCCTGAGCTAAATGGCGAAAGCGTAACACGTCTGGTTTTGACTACATCTCAGAAACTTGGCGTCAATTTGGCCGAGCATCCTGCTTGGCCAAATTGACGCCAAGTTTCTTGACGATCAATCAAAATCAAAATCAAATAATTTATTCATATAGGTCAAATGTTGACACTTATGATAGTCAATGATACAGAGAGTGAATTTACCGCCAGTTTGGAAGGTAGGGCCAATGATAGGGGCTGGCTAGAAACTCCAGGCCACTCTTTTTAATCGCCAATTAATTTTAACAATCTTTCTATTAGGTATAAATCTGTGATGATGTAAGGAGCCGCTACCAACACTACCGAACACACATAGGTATAATATAAATAAATTAAATCAATATAAAGGTGCTAATAACATAACAAGTGTATTGGAAGCATGATGGGAGCATGTACTTACATCATGATAGTATTGCAGTCATAAGAGGCATCTCAAGAGCATACTATGGCACAAGGAATTATATCTATTAATACCTATTTACTTGAAAAAAAATATATTTGGCAAATTCACCACAACCAGGACGACCAGTCACCCCAAGCAGCACCCGTTCACGAGTATGACGCATGGACCAGCCATCACCCCCTTCGCACATATTAGAGGGAAGGGGGTGACCCGGCACACGACGCCGCCGCAAGCAATGACATTTTAGTGAGCATGACGAACCTTGGCATGTGGGAGCCCACCATATCTATCAAGAAAAGAAAACGAGTGCCACTGAGGCTCGTGTGATACCTCTCTGTTACAGAGTTAAAATACTACTGATTAATATTTATACAATGCAAAGATGAATATATACATATATAGATATTTAATCTTGATTTGTGTAGAACGAGCAACTAATCCCATGATTTCTTGTCCATTATATAATCGTCGATCTTATAATAACCCCTTTTAATAAGATGATCTTTAACAACTAATTTGAATTTTTGTTGGGGTAAATCCATGACACTGCTGGGAAGTTTGTTATACAACCGAACACCAAGACCTGCAAATGAGTTGTGTACTTTTTGCAATCTATTGCAGGGACCTACTAATTTGTGCTTATTTCTGGTATTAATGTTATGAATGTCACTATTCTAAGCAAACGAATTTATGTTTTGTTTGATGAACATCAAATTCGCAAAAATATACTGTGATGCCACCGTCATTATACCTATTTTCCCAAATACCTCCCGCAGAGAGTCCCGCGCTCCTAAGCCGTAAATAGCGCGAATTGCTCTTTTTTGAATAACGAAAATTGTGTCTATATCAGCCGCTCTGCCCCAAAGTAGAATACCGTAGGACAAAACGCTGTGAAAATAACCAAAGTAAACCAGTCTTGCCGCATCTATACCAGCAAACTGTCTTACTTTTCTTATCGCATAGGCTGCGGAGCTGAGCCTGCCCGCGAGCTTTGTTATTTGGGTGCCCCATTGAAGCTTATTATCTAAGTCTACACCTAGGAAGGTTGCGGAGTTGACTATGTCTAACACCTCACCATTTAGAACTACATTCGTACCTAGATTCCTAGCGTTGGGCATGGTAAACCTAATGCATTTCGTTTTCTTAGAATTTAACAATAAATTGTTGGCTGTAAACCAATCGAGAACCTGTGTAAGAGCACCATTTACATCGTCAAAATCTGTTTTCTTACGATCTACTTTAAATATAAGCGACGTATCATCAGCAAATAGTACAATATCACACAGATCCTGCACCTGATGTGGCAAATCATTAATATATACCAGAAAAAGAAAAGGACCAAGGATAGAGCCCTGCGGTACCCCTAAACTAACTGCAGATCCAGTGGATCTTGACCCATTGATATCTGTAAACTGTACTCTCTCAGACAAGTAGGATGCAAGTAGGTCAAGTGCCACATCCCCAATCCCATAGAATTTAAGTTTATATAAAAGAGTATAGTGGTCAACACAATCAAACGCTTTGGAGAGATCGCAGAATACCCCAATAGCATCCTGCGACGCTTCCCAAGCATCGAAAATATGCCTAATAAGTGTGACCCCTGTATCGATGGTAGATCAACCCTTTGTAAAGCCAAACTGTTTGCTGTGGAGTAAATTATACAAACTGAAATGGCTCTCTAATTGCTCTAATATAGCCCTTTCAAATATTTTACTGAGAGCAGGCAAGATGGATATTGGCCTAAAGTTACTGGGCTCACTTTTGCATCCGTTTTTAAACAAGGGAATTATCTTACTGTGCTTCATTAAATTAGGAAACACACCTACATCTACACATCGATTAAAAGTTGCAGCTAAATGAGGCGCTATCTCAGCGATAATACTCTCAAGTAACTTTACAGAAATTCCCCACAAGTCCGCTGTATTTTTTGAATTAAGCGACTTGAATACTCTATTATGTCAGAGGGGTTTATATGCTTAAAATAAAATGAGACATTGCACTGATCCACATTGCTCCTAAGTAATGATCCTGCTTTAGCGGTTTAAGGAACTAGGAATTTAAGGAACTAGTCGTAATGACTGGTATGTCAGAAAAATAATTGTTAAATGTTTGAGCTACGCCTAGGCTATCTGTAATAACCCGATTGTTAACATTTAATTCGAAGTCGTGATCAGGTGGTGACGATCTTCCTGTTTCATTGTTGATAATATTCCAAGTTGTTTTTATTTTATTGTTGGAATTTTTGATCTTGTTGCTTAAGTACAAAGACTTAGCAGCGGCACAAGATTTTTTAAAGATTTTAGAGTAATTCCTAACATATTCAAGAAAACCTGGATTGAAATTGTATTGTTTCATGGCATACAGCTCATACATCCTAGCTCTACTTTTGTAAATTCCTACGGTCGCCCAATCGCAGAATTTCAGCTTTGTATTTTCCTTTGTAATAGTTTTTTCCTTAAAAACCGTATTAAATTGAGACTCAATAACATTAAACAAGGATTTATAGAGAACCTCTGGGTCATCCTGAGTAATATTAATGTTGGAAATCTTGGCGGCTACCTCTTGATTAAATAATGCCAAGCGGTTGTGGGTAATAGGTCTAAAAGTTATCGTGTTAGATTTGATAACGTTCTTCCTAGAGAAGACGGCGTTCAGTCCACAGTGGTCTGACGTTAAATCGTTGACTATGACCCTGTCTAGACATACGCAGTTGCTAAACATATTGTCCAAGCATGTGGCCGAATGTTCGGTAATTCTAGTTGGATTATTAAAAAGATGTTTAAGATTAAATGATTTGAAGAGAGAAATCAGTCTGGTGGTAGTGTTGGACTGCTCCAATATGTTTACATTAATATCACCACAGACAACCACATACTTGTTACTAACACTCAAACGCTTTAATATATCTTCCACTATAGCTGCAAACAAACTGAAGTCACTCATTGGTGGACGGTATATTACACATACTATAACATGCTGCTCGAGTTCTACACAAGATACTTCGGCAGTACGTTCTACTGACAAGCTAACTATATCCTTACGTTCTTTGCATTTTAAATTGTTGCTAACTAAAATCATTGACCCTCCATGTATAGCCTTCTTCCTACTGAATGCACTTATCATGGAATAATATTGATTATTTAATATTAATTGGTGCGACAGCAACCAATGTTCCGTGACACAAAATACGTGTGTGTCATGTTTTTTCAAAAATAATTCTTCAGTATATTTTGGTGTACTACGTTCAGAAAACCTGCCTGTTTATCCGTTGTCTTGCTTAAGCGTTTAAATTATTGTTGTTCTTTGTTACATTATGCGTAACAGTGTCCTTACAAACTAAATTATCAATAATATTAATCACAGTATTGTTAGTAAAAGTACTTCACTTATATAACGAGCATAAAAACTACGGTGAGGTGTATGTTTGTTAAAGTTCGTGTCTATATATTTGACATTTGTAAATTTAGAGCATATTAATCTCATTTCATAATATTTATTTTTTCTCTTTTAGAAACTTATTATAAGGTATTTCACTTATTGAGGACAGAAGTATTTCTAGTTAAGTATAAAAAAATACTAAAACAAATATTAAAAATAGTAGGAGATCTATCATGCATACCTCCCATAACAATAACATAATCCTTATGTGTCAAGGAACTTATTTGTGTCAGTTCAGAGCTCAGGACATCTTGTAGTGTAGCTCCCGGCTTCCAAAACCAAGTTACTTGGTACTTTTTTCTAAGCATGCGTTGCAACGTGTGTTGGCGTCCTTGGTCATCGACGATAACTTTATTTCTAGTTTCGTTGTCCCGGGCATAGTCTTAGGGGTATTTTCCTTAATGTATGTAGGTTCAGTGTCGTCTTAGAGCGTTTGTCCACCGCTGCCGTCACCGAGAAAGCGATTATTTTGGGCCGAGTTTAATATGACGTGACGGCGATCGTTTGTCCACCGCCGTCGTCACCGGACCGATTTCGCTGGTTTAGTTTGTACGGTGCGACGGAAACGGTGACGGCGGCGGTGGACAAGTTCATACGTGTTTTGTATTGAATTGCCAGCACATCGGCCCGTCAAAATCTTGGCGACGATCTAGCGGTCGCGCCGATCTACTCGCAATCTCGGCGGCCGGGATGACGGCGCTCGGGTGACGGCTGTGCGGTGGACAAGCGGCTGAAGTAATTTAATGTAAATAGCAGTCCATCCCGGCTTTGCACGGGCATAATATTGTAATAAAAGAAAATACACAATGTTTTACAGTGAGTTTCTAAAATCTATACTAATATTATAAAGCTGAAGAGTTTGTTTGTTTGTTTGAACGCGCTAATCTCAGGAACTACTGGTCCGATTTGAAAAATTCTTTCGGTGTTAGATAGCCCATTTATTGAGGAAGGTTATAGGCTATATATCATCACGCTACAACCAATAGGAGCAGAGTAGCAATAAAAAATGTTACATAACGGGGAAAAAATTGACCCATTCTCTCTTATTTGACGCAAGCGAAGTTGCGCGGGTCAGCTAGTATTGTAATAAAAGAAAATACACAATGTTTTACAGTGAGTTTCTAAAAAAATAACATTCATTGAAAGCAAAAAACTAAGTTATAATTTATTTTTTGTGAATATATTATTCTCTTAATTATTTTTTGTATTTACATTTTTTTATATTTTATTTGCTTTTTTTTTCGTACATTATTCTTCACAGTGATATCCGAGTGGTATAAGTTGACACCTCCCACGCAAGTGGTCGCAGGTTCGAACCCAAGGCAACACACCAATGACTTCTCGAAGTTATGTATGTGTGTATGAGAAATAATTATCAAGTGCTCCAACGGTGAAGGAAAACATCGTGAGGAAACCTTGCATGCCTAAAATTTGTTTAGTACATTTATTGAGGGCATGCAAAGTCCCCAACCCACACTTGGCCAGCGTGGTGGACTCAAGATCTAACCCCTCCCTCATTACGGGAGGAGACCCTTGCCCAGCAGTGGGACAGTAATGGGTTAAATTTATTTTATTTTTATTCTTCACTTGTATTTTTTTGTCATTTATATTTTTTTCTTATTTATTTGTTAAAAAGTCATAACCGCAAAACACAAGCCATTTAATTTATTGAGTAAGAGCCTCCCTGTAAACAACGTTGACTCCCCCTCCAGTACCTCTTCTTCGCAATTGGTGATATCTTTTGAATGGAATATCCGAATCTAATCATTTGAAAGGTGATATGAAGGTATGAAGGTAGTCTTAAATAATGATCAATTTATTTAGATAAGGATCAATCCCTAGGTACGAATAATTTGATTTTGATTTTACTATTTTTTTAATAAAAGGACGCTTATTGTGACGTAACTATAAAAGATAGAGACATGCCGTCGCTACATTTTTTGTAGACAGTGATGTGTTCTGAAAAATTGTAATACATCATTTTGTTCTATCATGAATAATATTTGCAGCGCACGCGATTAAAGGAAGTTTTTTGTTATTTTTTTTTACACCTTAAGTTAAATTATTAAAATTATTATTATTATAGTATAGAGTATAGATTTTAATAAGCATCCCTAATTTTTTTGAATATGAAACATAGCCTATGTTACTCGGGAATAGTGTAGCTTGCCAACGGTGAAAGAATTTTTTAAATCGGTCGAGTAGTTTCGGAGCCTATTCAATGCAAACAAACAAACAAACAAAAAATCAAACATTTCCTCTTTATAATATTAGTATAGAAGTATAGATAGGTATAGATATAGATATAGAAGTATAGATAGTATAGATAGTATAGAAGTATAGATGTATGTACCGCTATTTCGGCGCCGTCATTTCGTTCTCGGTGACGTGACGGTGACGGTGGCGGTACAGTCACCGGGCCGCCACCGAGAACAAGATTATTTCGGGCCGAGTTTAATATCACGTGACGGCGATCGATTGTCCACCGCCGCCGTCCTTAGGGTTCCTGATTTACAGTTGAGCAATTTTTATTTATCTGGCTACTGTTAGTTGTTTGCTCTATTTTTGTGGGGCTTTTGTTTACCGGAAATTGATTTGTATCTAATAGGGGGAAGGTCGTGTACGGTTTTCACATTTTATATTATGACATTTTTATTTTTTGATAAATAAATTGATGGGCATCTTAAATTTATAGTCTAATCTGAGATTGATAAAAAAAAATACAGATGGTTTCATCTAATGATTCATCCACAGTTATGATTTTAACTTAACCCGAAATACATGCGAATAAAACAACACATATAAATCAAAATACTTTTATAAGTCCAATACTCCTTGCATAACATCCTTTATTGCTGACTGCATGGCTTGTTCATGTACAGCCTGTCCACTTGTCTTTTCTGGTTTATAAGTCCGGCCACGTTGCAGTGGAAACAATAAACAAGTAGGTATTAAAATATATGCACGTACGAACATCGATTATAGCAAACCTTAGGTCAAAGTTAATGCAAAAAATAGCAATTAGGACACTAATACACTAAATCGTTACAACTTATCAGTTACATGGGTACATTCGTACGCGTTCAAATGTGCCCCACGTAGTTCTGTCCGAATGTACCCCACTAACCAAATAACATAGAAAACGTATCTTGAGCATATTTTGCCACTTACTGATGTAATATTCGACATGAAAACTTATTTTAGCTACTGTAACAAAAAACATAAACATTGACAAAAAAATTACTTACCGAGTACGAAAATGCGTTTGTGCCTGTGATTTCACTATCACCGGTGCAAATGGCGCGAAACGACATTAACGTGAAATTGGTACCGCGACTTACGCAAACATACAAAAGCAAGACCCTTCGTTGTTCTATTTGAATATTATTTTGACTGTATGTATGTGCCCCGCGTACGAGGGGCAACGATCTTCCCCTATGTCGTGTGATTGTCTTGTGTGTTCGTTGTTCTGAAGGGTGTATGTTGGTGTCTTTTAGGCTTCCTGGAACATCTAGGGGTCAGACGGAATGCTGTCTGATGTTACTTTTGTATATGCTTCATTACTTTCATTACTTTTTATTATGACTGCCTCCGTGGCGCAGTGGTTTAGGTCGCCACGCCGATACCATTGCGTCGGGAGGTCGTGGGTTCGATTCCCACACGGAGCAATTGTTTGTGCGATCCACAAATTATTGTTTCGGGTCTGGTTGTGCTTTGTGTCCGTTGTTTGTATGTTTGTTAAAGTCCTCGCGACACAAGAGCAATTTTTTGTGCGGGAGTTGTCTTTTTTAAAAAAGAAAAGAAAAAGCTTTTAAATTTTTTGCAAGACCGAGTTTTAAGCGGTAGTTTTGGCAGTCAAGATTTTCAATTTCTTGATAGGCACTCGCTAGTTCTTTAGAGAGTGTCTGTACTTTAGCGTGGAGGTCTAATAATGTTTGTTCATCACATATTGAGGTCACGCTCATCATTGTCGTGTCAAATAGGGAAGTAGGTATCTGTTTCTATCTAGTTTTTTGTATTAATCTCTATTATTTTGTGATAAATATGGTTCAAAAATGTATTGTGACTGGTTGCTGTATTGAATCGTATCCAGCTTGTGGAATATTTCTTTCGCAATTAAGAGAACTTTGATTTGCATTGTAGATTACTCTCATTTAAGATTTTTTTGGACATCATACATATTTTGTTCTTATTTCAAATAATTAAACAGCTTTACTAAATAATTGCTTTTGTTTAATGGATACAGTAAAAAGTGATCCTAGGGGCCGTTAAAGTTTACATGTACCTATGCCCATAAATCTTTTGATTTAGTTTTTTTTTTTCATTAATTTCATTGCTCAGGTAGATAATAAATAAAGGTACATATTGAGTTTTATGACGGGTGGAGTAGTTGATAGTGTGGCAAAGAAATAGCACATGATTGTGACCAGGTTGGGCTGCATGATGAGTAAAAATGACAAATATTATTTACACTACTGATCGGGAGTAAAAATTGGCTCAGAAGGAACGATGACTAGGAATCTGAAAATGTAAAATTTATTTTACATTTTCAGATTCCTATAATTACACAGAAATGTTTATCAAATAGATATTTGATTCTACCAATGAAAATCACTGTGCGTGTCCCTCTGCTTGCAGAGGGCACAGGTGTGGGACGGGTGATCCGTCGGTGGGAGGGCGGGCTCTCCCGGTTTCGCTATCGTCTCCGGGAGGGCAGACTTCGGTCACCGCGTTCAAACTCGTTATCCCAGCGGGGGTGTCGTGGTCACGTCTCGCGGCCACTGCTGGGACCGAGGGCCTTGCCCTAATTGGCCGGGCCAAGAGGACTTAACCTCAATAAAAAAATTTAGTTTTAAGATCCGGTGAAACCTGCCCGACCTCACCGTGTAATAGGGTTACCCAGGTACAGGGGGCTCTGCCTGGGTGGACGGTTTACTTCCCCCATACTCGTGGGACTTTAATGGAATTCTTGAATATTAAAAACCAAAATGACGATAAAAGTGGGAGGGGTGAGAAGCCCAATAGTGAGATCGGGGGCAAAAAGCCCGGCAGTTTAGACTGCGCAATGGAGGAGGGGCGGCGCACGCCCAGTATTGTGCCCCTCGTCGGTGATCGGAGGAGGAGGGGGTTCTAGGCCCCTGTCCCCTGTTGTAGTGCTGGAGCGGCTCCCCATTCATCTTGGGAGCCCCAGCGGGAGGACGAGCGTTATATCTACCGTTAGCGTTATATCTGACGGCGCTCAGCCGACAATGAGTGGTCGCCTTTGGCGAAAGAGACGTCCGCGCCCCGAGTCCGAGGAGTCGGATGGGGCGCGGAAGAAGAAAAAGGCGCCGGCGACAAGGGCGCCAGAGGCGGAGGACCCGGAGGACAAGTCTGCCAAGCAATTGGCAGACACAATCCAAAACAATCTGGAGGCAGTAGTCGCGGTCGCCGACAAGTCCGGGCACCTCAAAGGGACATTCGTAAAGTCCCTAAAAGACGCCGCCCGGAACATCAGGCTGGCGGCGTCGGAGCTAAGTCGGCGGTCCGCGACCAATGAAAACTTGGCGCTACAAGCGCAAAACAGTCGGCTAAAGGCGGAGGTCGACCACCTGAAAAAGGAGATGGCGACGCTGAAGGCTGTGGTGGAGAACATACACACCACCACCACCGGCGCCCAGCCTGTAACTATTGGGCAGGCGCCTCCGTCTATCGAAAGCGCCATCGCCGACCTCCGCCTCATGGTGGATACCCGCTTTGGGTCCATAGAGGCCCGGCTTCCGCCGGAGCCCCGCATCCGTCCGCCCCTAGCGGCGGACAAAAAAGCGGCAGGGGCACCTCCCGTGCCTGCCGCTAGAGCGACGAAAACGGTGGCACCAACTCCCGCCGCCAGATCGGGCAAGGCGACAGCGCCACCAGCGCCGGCAGCAGAACCCGCCACTGCGCCAAATCCACCGGCTCCCTTAACAAAAGCAGGAAAGCGGGGCAAAAAGGCCAAGCCGTCATACAGCGCGGTGGCGGCCATGCCCGCTAAAGAGGCTCCCGCAATCCCGGCGACTGCCAACGAGTGGCAGCTCGTCGGGAAGAATGGGAAGGCGGCAAAGGCGCCCAAGGAAAAGGCGCCCAAAAACTTAAAAAAGAAGGCGTCCAAGAAGAAGGCGGCGAAGCTCCGGACGCCAAAGTCGGCTGCAGTCATCATAACTCTGCAGCCGGAGGCAGCGAAGAACGGCGCTACCTACAAAGACGTCATTGGGGACGCAAAGTCCAAAATTAACCTGGCCGACCTAGGCATAGGCCCCAATGACGTCCGTTTTAAGGTCGCTGCCACGGGGGCTCGCATGTTCGAGCTCCCAGGAACGTCTGGAGCCGAGAAGGCGGACGCCTTCGCGCTAAAATTGCGCGAGGTCCTCGGGGAGGACATCGTCCGCGTGTCCAGGCCCACCAAAACCGCCGAACTACGGATTACGGGCCTGGACGACTCTGCCTCTCCGGAGGAAGTAAGAGCCGCCCTCTCTAGGGCCGGCGAGTGCCCAGCGGACTCCGTCCGGCTGGGTCAGATCCGCCTCGGCCCTCACGGCGGCGGATCTATTTGGGCCTGCTGCCCAGTCGCGGCGGCCAAGAAAACTGTAGATGGCCGCCGCCTATTGATCGGTTGGGTGTCGGCGCGGGTGGAACTTCTACCCCCACGCGAGCGCCGTTGCTGCCGCTGCCTAGAAGGCGGCCACGTCTGTGCGCGGTGCACGTCTGATGTAGATAGGAGCGGCACGTGCTTCCGGTGCGGCAAGCCGGGCCACATTGCCCGGTCGTGCTCGGAAGCACCGAACTGTGCCGTTTGCGCCGCGGCAGGCAAGCCGGCGGCGCACGTGGTGGGGAGCAAAGCCTGCGCCCCACCAAAGGGACAGAAGAGGAAAATCCAGGGAGAAAACCCGAAGAAGAAGAAGAAGAAGAAGAGCAAGAAGACTGCGAAGAAGGCCAAGGCCGCTTCGCAGTCGTCAGACCGGCCCGCGGCTTTCAGTGCCGCTAATGCGCCGGTAGACGTGGTGGAGATGGAGACCCAACAGTAATGGCTCTCCATCTCCTCCAAACAAACTTGAACCACTGTGCCAGGGCCCAGGATCTCTTCTCCCAAAGCCTGGCACAGTGGTCAATAAAGTTGGCAGTGGCGGCAGAGCCGTACTTTGTTCCGCCCAGGGATGACTGGGCGGGTGATTTAGACGGCTCGGTAGCCGTAGTCTCCCCGGCCGCCGTCGGAGTTCCGCCCCTCGTACTCACAGCGAGGGGCCATGGTTATGTGGCGGCCGAATGGGGAGACATAGTCGTCGTCGGCATATATTTCTCGCCAAACCGGAGCCTGGCCGAATTCGAGGCGTTTCTCGCGCGGATCGGCACCGTGGTCGGCCGTGATAGGTCTCGCCCCGCCTTGGTCCTGGGGGACTTCAATGCCAAATCCACGGCTTGGGGTTCCCCCTCTACGGACGCGCGGGGCGAGGAAGTCGAAGATTGGTTGGCGGCCACGGGCCTTGTTGTCTTGAACCGGGGTGCCGTGGACACGTGCGTGCGCCAGCGGGGTGGGTCCATAGTGGACCTTACATTTGCCACCCCCGCACTTGCGCCCCGTGTCCAGTCCTGGAGAGTCCTCGAGGGGGTTGAGACCTTATCTGACCACAGATACATTCGGTTCAGCATCTCCCCGGTCACCTCGAGGGCCTTGCCTAACCAGGATGCCCCGGTCGAAGTCGGACCGCGCTGGTCCCTGAAACGCCTCGACAAAGAGGCGCTAGTCGAAGCCTCCATCATCGACGCCTGGATTTCACAGGCGTCAGAAGATCGACCCGTCGACGTGGAGGCGGAAGCGGACAGGCTCCGGGCAGACATGACCCGCGTCTGCGATATTGCGATGCCCCGCGTCCGTTCTGTCCCGGACGGCGGAGGGTATATTGGTGGTCGGCGGAAATCGCGCAGTTGCGCAAAAATTGT
This sequence comes from Anticarsia gemmatalis, assembly GCF_050436995.1. Taxonomy (NCBI): domain Eukaryota; kingdom Metazoa; phylum Arthropoda; class Insecta; order Lepidoptera; family Erebidae; genus Anticarsia; species Anticarsia gemmatalis. Next base: position 11,770,187 of record NC_134775.1, read on the forward strand.
ACTGCGGCACGCCGCCGCTACCAGCGCCTCCGCAGGAGGCGTCGCCGACCCCCAGACGCGGAGTCACAAGAGGCGGAGCTGTACGAGAGGTACAGAGCGGCGAAGAAGGCCCTGTCCACAGAAATCTGCAGGGCCTAAACCGCCGCCTGGGGCACTCTTCTGGAGACACTGGATACGGATCCATGGGGACGCCCGTATCGCTGGGTCAGGGGCAAACTTCGCCCCTGGGCTCCCCCACTTACGCAAAGTCTCCAGCCCCAGGTAGTCGAGAACGTGGTGTCCGCTCTGTTTCCTCTCAGGGCGGCACACATACCGCCGCCGGGTGAGACGCCGACGACGACGACGGAAGAGGAGGAGGAGGAAATACCCCGGTTACCCGGGTAGACCTGAGGGTGGCGGTGCAACGCCTCGCGGCAAAGAACACCGCCCCAGGGCCCGACGGCATTCCAGGCCGAGCGTGGGTCCTGGCTCGAGAGGCCCTCGAGCCCCGACTACTGGGGCTCTACAACGCGTGCATCGAGAGGGGCGAGTTCCCGGCACCGTGGAAGACCGGGAAGCTCATCCTGCTGAAGAAGGAGGGGCGCCCCGCGGACTCGCCGTCCGCGTACCGGCCCATAGTGTTGCTGGACGAGGTGGGCAAGCTCTTTGAGCGCATCCTTGCAGACCGCCTCGTCGCACACCTAAGTTGTGTTGGGCCGGACCTAGCGGACCAGCAATTCGGGTTCCGCAAAGGGCGCTCAACAATTGACGCAATTGCACGCGTAAGGGCCCTGGCGGAGGACGCAGTAGCCCAGGGAGAGGTCGTCTTGGCGGTGTCACTCGACATCGCCAACGCCTTCAACACCCTCCCCTGGAGCAGCATACGGGTGGCACTGGAATATCACAGAGTGCCACTCTACCTCCGCCGCATTGTCGGGGCTTAACTAGAAGGAAGATCGATCGTCTACCCGGGTCAGAACAGTTGGGAAAGAAAAGTAGTCTCGTGTGGGGTTCCACAGGGGTCGGTTCTAGGCCCTCTCCTGTGGAACGTAGGCTACGATTTCGTTCTGCGCGGTGCGCTCCCGCCGGGCGTCGGCATATTCTGCTATGCCGACGACACGTTGGTAACAGCCCGGGGGAAGACGCACCGCGACGCGGAGGTGCTGGCCACAGCTGGGGTCGCACAAGTCGTCGCTCGCATCCGGCGGCTGGGTCTGGAGGTGGCACTTGAAAAGTCGGAGGCCCTTTTCTTCTATGGGCCCCGACGCCGCCCTCCACCCGGATCCAGCATAATAGTAGGCGGAGTCACCATCGGCATCGCACCGTCGATGAAGTATCTCGGATTGACTCTCGACGGCCGATGGGACTTCACAGCCCATTTCAGTCGGCTGGCCCCCAAACTCGTAGGTGCGGCGGGCGCACTATCTCGCCTGCTGCCAAACCTCGGGGGGCCAAACAACACCTGCCGACGGCTGTAAGCCGGGATCGTGCGGTCAATGGCCCTATATGGCTCTCCCATCTGGGCCAATGCCTTGTCGGCCAAAAACATCGCCGCGCTGCGACGTCCGCAGCGGGTGATGGCCGTCAGGGCCGTGAGAGGCTACCGCACGATCTCCTTCGAAGTGGCGTGCCTACTGGCCGGAACGCCGCCGTGGGACTTGGACGCGGGGGCCCTCGCGTCACTCTATACATGGCGCGAGGAGGCCCGAGGCGGAGGCTTACTGCCAGCGCCTCAAGAAATCGAGGCGCGGAGAGCAGAGCTCCGACAAGATGTCCTGGCGGCGTGGAAGCGGCGACTAGAAGACCCCAGCGCCGGCCTCATAACCATCGAGGCCGTGCGGCCGGCGGTCACGGAGTGGCTGAAGAGAGGGCACGGCGCGCTCACATATCGGCTGACGCAGGTCTTGACCGGACACGGTTGTTTCGGCAAGTACCTGTGTCGCATAGGCCGTGAACAGACGCCCAGGTGCCATCATTGTGGTGACTGCCCCGATACGGCGCTGCATACGCTGGCACACTGCCAGGCGTGGTCGTCGCAGCGCCGTCAATTGACCGGGGTGGTCGGGAGCGACCTCTCGCTTTCGGCTGTGGTTCTGTCCATGGTCGGGAGCGAGGCAGCGTGGTCGGCCGTCGCCTCATTCTGTGAAGAGGTTATTTCCCTCAAAGAGGCGGCGGAACGGGAGCGGGAAATCAACGCTCCCCTCCCTTCCCGGACACTTAATGGGGGGAGATTCTGCTCTCCCCCCATGGTAAAGGGTAGATCGGGCGTGGGGGCGTGGACCGCTCCCACCGCCACGACTCGACCAGCGGGAGTGACTCGGGAGGCTAGCATGTCCGAATAATCATGACTAGCAACGGACACGCTAGCTTCCTCCAGGCGAACCTCAACCACTGCGCGGGGGCCCAGGACCTCTTCCTTCAGTCCCTAGCGCAGTGGGAAGTTGATGTGGCGGTGGCTTGCGAGCCTTACCTCATCCCCCCCAACCAAATTGGGCCGGGGACTTGGCCGGCTCAGTAGTGGTTGTTGACCGTATGGGCGTTGGGCCCCCTCTCATGGTTGTCGAGAGGGGGATAGGTTTTGTTGTAGCCGGTTGGGGGGAGTACACCATTGTCTGCGTGTACTTCTCCCCCAACTGTTCCCTGGCAGAGTTCGAAGTTTTCCTGGACTCTGTCAGGGCGGCCGTGGCCCGTGGGCCGTCAGGGTCGGTTGTGGTCCTCGGCGATTTGCCCCGTCACGGACGGGAGGGGTGAGGCGGTGCAGGTTTGGGGACTCCTCTCCGGGCTGTCCCTGCTCAATAAGGGAACAGCCCACACCTGTGTAAGGCACAATGGGGGGTCAGTGGTTTACCTCTCATTTGCCACTCCGGCGGTTGCCCGGAAAGTATCCGAATGGAGGGTAGAGGAAGGGGTCGAGACCTTGTCAGACCACCTCTACATACGATTCGAGGTCTCCCCCCTCGTAGAGGGTGCAGTACGACCGGCCAGTTCTTTCCCAAGATGGGTCCTCAGCCGGCTGGATAAAGAACTGGCGGAGGAGGCGGCCATCGTTCATCGTTGGTTCGCCTCTGCACCGGAAGAAGGAGCCAGCACGGAGATGCTGGCCGGTCGTATGCGCACCACCCTCACAAGAGTGTGCGACGCGGCCATGCCGAGGGCGCGACGCCGTCAAGCGCGCCGGTCGGTGTACTGGTGGTCTCCGGAGATAGCGGAACTCCGGAACGCCGCCAATGGAGCCCGGAGACTCCATACCCGCTGCAGGGCCCGTAATTGGAGAAACCCGGGTCGGGAGGGGGCCGAGCAGGCTCAGGCTGAGTTGTGGGAACGGTACAGGGCGACAAAGCAAAACTTGCAGCTCGCTATAAGCCGCTCCAAATCGGCTGCAATCGAGGAGATCCTCGCGGACCTCGATAGGGATCCTTGGGGGCGTCCGTATCGCGCAGCACGCAAGAAGCTGCGCACACTAGGCGCTCCCCTGACGGAGTCGCTTCAGCCGGATCTCCTCGGAAGGGTGGTAGGCGTATTGTTCCCCAACTCGCCGGGACACACGCCCCCGGTGATGGCCCCAAGTTTTGTGGAGCCTGCAGCGGAGGAAATTCCCCCCCCCCCTCTTGTTACTGAGGGGGAGATGGAGATGGCTCCGGGGCCAGACGGCATCCCAGGGCGCGTATTAGCCCTCGCCCTGAAGCACCTGGGGGTGCAGCTTCGGGAACTCTTCGATGCATGCATCGGCAGGGGAGAGTTCCCGAAGCAGTGGAAAGTGGGCCGGCTGTGCCTGCTCCCGAAGGGGGGAGATCATCCGCTTGACTCCCCCTCGGCATACAGGCCTATTGTGTTACTGGACGAGACGGGTAAACTGCTCGAGAAGATTCTCGCGGCCCGTCTCGTCCGACATCTGGAGGTGGTAGGGCCCCCGCTATCGGAGGCCCAGTTCGGGTTCAGGTCGGGGCGGTCTACCATCGACGCCCTGACCACTCTAAAAAAGTTGACCAAGGCGGCGGTGGCTAAGGAGACGTTGTCCTGGGGGTGTCGCTTGACGTGGCGAATGCCTTCAACAGCATCCCATTTGAGACCATCATGGAGGCACTCCGGTACCATGGAGTGCCCCCGTATCTCCGGAGGCTGTTGGGGGCGTACCTCCAGGACAGGGAAGTCGCCTAGATCGGCAGCGATGGACGGCGGTGCGCGCGGCGCATGAGCTGCGGCATTCCACAGGGTTCGGTTTTCGGTCCGACCCTGTGGAACATTGGTTTTGATTGGCTCCTCCGGGGTCCGGTCCCTCCCGGCGTGGAGGTGATCGGCTACGCTGACGACACCTTCGTCACGACCCGGTTCATACGAGGAGGCGGCGCAACTGGCCACCACCGCTGTATCATTGGTGGTGGACCGGCTCGCGCGGTTGGGTTTGAGGGTCTCGTTATCAAAGACGGAGGCCCTCCTTTTCCACGGCCGGCGCAGGGGTCCACCCCAAGGCGCGCGCATCGTCGTACAAGGCGTAGAGGTCGCAGTTCGGGCCCAGTTGAAGTATCTGGGCCTGACCATTGATGGGAGGTGGAATTTCGGGGCCCACTTTTCACAAATGGCCCCGAAACTGATAGCCGCCGCAGCGGCTCTTGGTCGGTTGCTGCCGAATTTGGGAGGCCCGAGCTCGGCCTGCAGGCGCCTGTATTCCGGCGTCATCCGTAGTATGGCGCTGTACGGTGCCCCAGTGTGGGCTGATGCTCTCACCGCTAAAAACCGAGTTCTTATTAGAAGACCACAAAGGACGATGGCGGTGAGAGCAATAAGGGGGTACCGTACCGTGTCTTGGACGGCGGCCACCCTTCTAGCGGGCGACCCCCCCTGGGAGCTTCAGGCGGGGGTCTTAGCGGAAGTATACCGCTGTAAGATGGAGGCGCGAGCTCGCGGCGAGAGGCCGGATTGCGACGAGGTGCGGAGAATCAGGTCGGAGGCTCGAGCTGACCTGATTAGCAGATGGGGGGAGCAGTTGCTGTCCCCCGCCGCTGGCCGAGAAACGGTGGAGGCAATCCGGCCTCACCTCACGCGGTGGGTAAATAGGAGTTGGGGGGTACTGTCGTACCGGCTGGTGCAGGTGCTTACCGGTCACGGTTGTTTCGGAAAGTACCTGCACCAGATTGCGGGCCGTGAACCAACCCCGGCCTGCCATGAGTGTGACGCGTCCGTAGACACGGCGCGCCACACCCTAGAGGAGTGTCCGGCCTGGAGCCCATAAAGGCACACTCTGTCGGCGTACGTCGAGGGGGACCTCTCGCCAGGGAGGAAAGCGGGGGTCTGTCGGGCTCTCCCGCCGGCAAGGCGTTCCGGCTAACTTGGGCATACCGACTAAAAACTTGACGGTGTTCCTTCAACGGTCACCATAACGTGGCCAGGACGCGGTACCTCCATTCGGATACTCCGCGTCCCAGCCGGTGACGGCCCGTTTTGGGTGCGGAGGACGACGGAGCGTTCCGCCTCCGCCGCCCACAGGTCCGCGTCACGGGGGCCGGAGATCTTCCCGGCGCCTACGACGCCCAGTGCGTCTTGCGCGGGAAGGGAGGGGAGCGTTGATTTCCCGCTCCCGTTCCGCCGCCTCTTTGAGGGAAATGACCTCTTCACAGAATGAGGCGACGGCCGACCACGCTGCCTCGCTCCCGACCATGGACAGAACCACAGCCGAGAGCGAGAGGTCGCTCCCGACCACCCCGGTCAATTGACGGCGCTGCGACGACCACGCCTGGCAGTGTGCCAGCGTATGCAGCGCCGTATACGCAAGTGAACCTGCACCATCCCACTATGGCGATGACGTTGTTCCGGTGGGGTTTTAGTGGGTAGTACCTAGTCTCGGGTGAGTCCCACATATCCCGGCTTGCCCCAACTTCAAGCCGGGAATGCGTAAATGCATTTCCCCATCGTCAAAAAAAAAAGCACTTAGCATCCCTTGCCCCGCCGTTACCATGACCGTTACCATAGTCAGGAATAGCGGGGCCGCCGGGGACTAGGGGCCGATCTTTTTGTGCCATCATTATGGGGGGGTTGTGCCATAATCGCCACGCTTGGCAGGCGGGTTGGCGATCGCAGTGGCGGAAGGCTCATCACAAGACGCTGCTGCCCGTCTTGTGTCTCGCTATTTCCTTCCGCCGTGTTAGAATGGTTTGACCGCCATTAGTCGGTTGACTGTTTGCACTAGTGGTACTAAGTACCTCTAGTGGACGGTGGGGTCGTCACGTCCCGACGCCAATTCACGTCCCGACGCCAATGCAGCAATGTATAATTTTCTTTTAAATAAAACATTTATAATAATAATAATATATATGTATATGTCGTGGATAACGATAATCACTAATAAGTCGCTGAGTTGATTTTAAATGTAGTAGCGGGGCAAATGTCGTGACATCGGTTCCTGGTTGGTAATGGCGGCACGTGGACAGAGTCGTAACGGAAAGTGGGGACTGTAGATTGGTCACTTGACTTTGAGACGTGAACCGATACACTTCTCCGTTACGAAACTGTCGGTTTGCCTACTTAATTAAGACCATAAAATGGACCCTCTACCACCAAATCCAACTGACGACGGCTCTATCGCTCAACCATCGCTGGCGCCGACATCAGAAGTGGGATCTGAATCTCACTGGTGCACACTTTTTGAGATTCAGCAGAAGAATATGATGCAGTTGATTGACGCTGTCAGAACACCAGCTCTGGCGACCAAGATGGCTCTACCAGAAATAAACCTTGAGCAACTAAATGCCGATCCACGTGCCTGTTGCGCTACAGTTGATATCTGCCTTGATGAATGTCCACTGGAAGGAGCATTGCTCATCATAGCCCTCAGTAAGGCACTCAAGGGCAGCGCCTCGTCATGGGTATCACAGATCTCACATGTGGGTATGAAGTGGCAACATTTCCGTGAACTATTTCTCGCACGCTACGATTCCTGGCAAACCCTCGCTGCATCGCTTATTGATTTGAATAGTGGCAAGCCTGAGGATGATGAATGTCTGGCAGCATATGCAAGCCGTGTAATGACGTCGCTGATGACGAAGACTGAAAGATTTGACTCACGAAGAGATTGCTACATCATACGTGCTGGCTCATGTCAGTTTGACCCGAGTAGGGATTGCAATCCGATCCGGCGGATCCGGCGTGTTTCTAGACCTACCGGATCCGGCACTGACGCATCGGATCCGGTGCCGGATTCGGTAAACCACTAAATCGCGAAAAGATAATCCATATTATCAGTGTTAAGGCAGAAAGAGCCTTTTCTACCGCGGGTTATATTAATTGTTGTTCCATCAGAAGCAGATTAGGGGATAGTACTATCAGTATTATGTTTCCTTAGATTTTTTTTTCAGACACAAAAAATATTGTTTTACTGATTCAAGTTACTTGAACTTTGCACTGTACAGCAGCAAATATATGCTTGTTTATGAATGACTTAAGTTGATTTTATAAGCACATATTAGAAATGTTTGGTTGTTAAGTCTGTTAAAATAATTATTATGCTGTTAATTGTTGTCAGCAATTAAACTGATTGTTTTGTTATTTAAAATAGTTTTATATTTTCGTTAAGTAAAATACAAAAAATATAAAGTTATTATTGCTCTAGTCTAGTATGTACTTACGGATAATGACATTAATAACTGAGACTGATTATTTAATTACTTAAAATAGTTATATCTTAATTTCATTCGGTGAAAATAAAATAGTAATGAACACTATAATAAATAACAGAAAAATATTTATTTACGCTTATTCATTCAAAACACTCAACAACACAACACAACTTAGAACGGGGAACATAATAAAGGTTAATTGTCACTCTGTAAACTGAGCTCACTAAAAGTGTTTACTAGGACAGTTATTACAGATCATTTTATTCTTCAGGATATTATTTTTTAAAAATCATTTACCCAAAGTTCATTCACCCTTAAATATACTTGCCCATACCTCCCATTCATCAAAAATTACGAACTATGTATAAACACAAAGTAGTCCCTAATCCGGCCGGATTGGCGTCAATCCGGTAGAATCCGGCCGGATTGAAAATGACACCGAATTGCAACCCGAGGCTGTATTGCTTGGCGTTTATCACCGAAATCAAGACTCGCAACTAGCTGCTGCAGGAAGTTAAGGCAAGTGCAAGTGTTAAGCGGAAGTATGATCGAAACAACATAGCAACCGGTCGGTCGGATGGACCCGACGTGAAGCGCTTTAAACCTCAGAACACTAGTGCTTTCAAATGCCACAACTGTGGGAAACCGGACCATAAAGCTGTTGATTGCCGTTAAAAACTGCCTAAACTTGTGTCTACTGCCAATAACGGACAATTAACATCGACGGCTACACCTGCTGCTATAAACAAACAACTTGTGACTTGCTACCGATGTGGTGAAAGAGGACATATTGCATCGAAGTGTCATCGCGGCTACTCGGGCGTTGGTAAAGCGTCTTCTACGGATCATGTGAGCGGAGGCGATGCTGTACCCGAGACGTATTAACAACTGTCAAACACCCGCCGTGTTTGCGGACGAATGGAACAATCTGGTGAGTCGTATGATTTTTATTTTGATTCTGGTGCCGAATGCTCTCTTGTTAAGCAATCTGTCAGTCGTAGCTTTATTGGTAAACGCATGTTCGCTATGGTTCGTATACAGGGCATAGGTTACGCTAACGTAACGTGTACTGAACAAATTCTTTGCGATGTGATAATCGATGGTAATCATTTGCTAATATCGTACCTAATTTTAAAACAAGGATCTACAATTAACTTGTCTGAATCGTCTCTTATTATCTCCAAACTAAAGTCTATTGCGTCCTGTAATTATGAGCACGTACCAGTGTATAATCTAAATGATGTTAACACGGGTATTCAAGTCAAAAAGGCTCTCTTGATTTTGCTTAAGGAGTATTCGCACGCTTTTATTGACGATTTACCTCGCACACGTGTCAAATCTGGTCAACTGAAAATAAGGCAAGACCCGAATCGCACTGTTTATCGTAGGCCCTATAGGCTTAGCCCAGAAGAAAGACAAGTAGTTTGTTCTAAGGTTAGTGAACTGATCGAAGCTAATATCATTCGGCCCAGTCAGTCCCCGTTTGCTAGTCCTATTTTACTGGTGAAGAAGCGTGACGATTCGGATCGTATGGTAGTGGACTATCGTGAGTTGAATTCAAACACTGTACCCAATAGATTTCCTTTACCTCTTATAGCAGACCAAATAGCCAAGCTATCGGGCACAAATTTTTCAATCAAAGATGTCGCTGTTATGAACGACAGTGTATTGTTTTGATCTTTATTCAAATTTTGAATAATGAACGTTCTGTTAAGCACTTTTTCAATTTTACAAAGACTAAATTATTTTTTCACACTGTAGACTAGTACTTCATTTAAGTAATAACTGTTTTTTTAGGCTATTTAAAGTTTTTTTGCTGCTTGTACTTCTTCTATATTATTATTTTTGTCTATCACTGTTGATGACTTAACGCTTAGATATTCCACAAATTTTTAAACCTAAGACAAAACTAACACAAATTGTAGTTTATTATCACTTTTACTTTGTGTTTGATCACTATTTATGGTTAAATTAGGTAGAAACATATTTTTAATCTATACTAATATTATAAAGCTGAAGAGTTTGTTTGTTATATTGTTTGTTTGTTTGTTTGAACGCGCTAATCTCGGGAACTACTGGTCCGATTTGAAAACTTATTTCAGTATTAGATAGCCCGTTTATCGAGGAAGGCTTTAGGCTATATATCACCACGCTACGACCAATAGGAGCAGAGTACCAGAGAAAAATGTTACAAAAACGGGGAAAATTATGATTCTCTTACGTAACGCAAGCGAAGTTGCGCGGGTCAGCTAGTGGATTAATATACGGAGAGCACCTGTTTCCCATTTGACAGCTGTCAAAAAAATCCTGTTAAATTATTTTTTGAGATTTTTTACTGCGCTAAAGAATATCATTAGGATTTTTTGTCGTTCTGTATGTATTTGTACGAGTATTAATTAGATATCACACATTTTAAATCTCATGAATGTACCTTTTATCGGAGGGCGGGATAATTATGTCATTTTCCTTTTTAACATACAACAAATACTACGTAACAAAAAAGTGAAAAACTATTTTTAAGTAATTAGTTATTTGGCGAAGTACATCCATGGTATTGAATCAAGTATTTACTTCTTTGAGTCTGGAGTACGCAAATTCGAAAGACTGCCTTGTTATTAATTGTATCGATAAAAATGAATAATCTAATAAATAATTACAGACAAAACCTAAAATGTACCTACGCCACGCCGCCACATAACGCTGTTTACTAGTGAGTGCGAGGCTGTGTGCGTAATCGTGGCTGTATGCGTACGTAGGTACCTGCGGCATGACATCGACCGTCGCGGCCGGCCGCCAGTGCGTATGGTGGTGTCATTGGCCGCGGGCGAACACCTGATAGCGAATTTATACGTTGTTTTAATCCATTGCTGTTTTTTGTGAAAAACAATAATATGAGGGATTTTTTCATATTCATGTTGCATTCTGTAGTATTAATGAAATAATACCAAAAAATTAAGAAAAAAACGCAAAAACATAGGAAAAATCAAGAAAAAAAGCGATGAAAATTTTCAACGCCATAAGCACTAGAATCATGTCTAAAATATTTCTTTATTTTCGATAGGCTACCTGCTACACCCGGTATATACCGGATATGGTGATCGGATCGGGCAAATGATATACAACGTGCCGCTCCAATGGCTTATTTCCTTCAACGTATGGGTAGGTCCCTAGTCATATAATATACAACAATTTGTATTATTATTATTCGTTACCGAATTATTAACAATTAACTTTATTAACAAATTTTCACAGCCTGTACGTAAACAACTCGAGTAAAGTTAGTTCACCTGGCTCACGAGTCATATGATATTCGAATCAATTAAACTAAAATGAGAAAGAATGCTTCTACAATAAGGCCTCTCTTTCCTTGGGACCCTGCTATTGGGCTGGCGGCGCACGCGACGTTGCCAAGTTGCGAAGTCATTATATCCGATTTTTTACAAAGAGTTTTATATGAAAACCAAACTTCATAATAAGAGGTTGGTCAATATAGGCGGAGTCATAATAAACGGATTATACCTTTGATACGTTTGATTGAAGAGTGATACAGTTTTGATCACATTATTTTATTATTTAGTATGAGTGACATTTATTTTTTTTCAATTAGCCAACAATGTTATTTTTTGGTTTGTTACATGATTATTAAGCCCCAAACCTACCCATACGTTGAAGGAAATACGCCATTGCAGCGGCACGTTGTATGTCTGGACCCGGCTTAACTCGTCAATTGTTACCGAATCAGCGGCGCGTGTGCAGAGAGGTGCCGGCGGCTTTCTTTGATAGTTCGAGCAGTTCGTTCGCGGAAGACGGAAGCTCTTTACCGGTGTCGTTTTGTCGCGTCGTGTGTGAACGTCGTTTATTATTACTTATTATTGTTTCGGTTTTGTGTTACTAGTGTTTTTATTTTTGTTATTATTGTTTTCGAAGTGCAGTTGTGTTCGTGAATGGGAAGAAATATTGATGTGTTATGTATGGTGAAGCACGTGGAAGTGCACGGCGTGCTTTGAACCTGTACGTCCAGAATCCAAAGGTACTCAAACTCTCGCCATACACCAGGTAATCGCGTCTTGATTGACATTGATAACAATTTGTTTTAGCTCTTTCTTATTATTGGTTACATTTTGCTATTATTGTTTGATTTCTCATAAGCCAAGTAGGTACCTACTTACAATTTTACAATGAGCTATTGTAACATACAGGCCTACTACGAGACAATAAACGATACACAAGATCGTTTTCTAATGATAGCGATGCATACTAGTGAGCGCATAGACGTGGATGTACGCGTACGTACCTACGACGCGTCGCGACATGTCGTCGTTCAGCGCGCCGCGCGGCGTCGCCGCCGTGAACTTGCTACCTACTGTACATCAACAATACGATAAGCAATCTCATAGGCGTGCGTGGAGATACATCGCGTTGTTCACTACACGTTCAGCGCTAAAAAATGACTAACTCGGGAACCCATCATTTCCGAGAAATATCGTTGGAGCAAAGGAGATGGCCAAGAAATGTATGAGGCTGTGCCCCAGAATGTACAGAGATCAAATATATGATAATTGATAGTCAAGACCTTCTAAATTAAGAATTAAAAAGGTTCATAAAGCAAAGCAGATCTGGACAAAAGTTATGAAGGTTGAAAAATAGCTCCGATGTCATCATAATTTCATAATTTATTACAGCTCAATCAATGTATGTATATTTTAACCAAATAAATAACACCGTTTATAAGTAGCGGAGCACTCGCGTGGGGCTAAGACACTATAAAATAAAGGTGAAACAATGTAATTGCACAAAAAAAAACACGATACAACAGCAGCCGCAAACTGACGCGTGAGACGAGTTTTGACAATTTCGTGAGAGTTGCCATTAATTGAATCAAAATATGCCTAGGCGTAAATGTTCTTAATGATTTTGGTTTATTACATTGATTTAACATCGATTTTGTATGATGGAGAGTTGAATAAGAAATATTAATATGAATTATAGTAAGTTAGCGATACAATCAATGCTGCAAAATAATACGAAATACGCTTTCTTAATTGATATTTTACCCTATTTTGAATTATTATTTATATATTACATGGCAATAAAATTGATTAATTTACATAAACTTCAATCAATTTTAAATCTTTTTATTTTGTGAACTTTTCTCCAGAACTGCTACGAAATCTAAGAAGTTATTCAATATTTCTCATTTATTTTTTATATTATAATTACAAAACTTTTATCACTGGACAGCCTGGGGCAGATATTGGCCAAGTCCTTTCGCGCATACAGTGACACAAACTTACCACTGAAGTTTTCGGTTTGCTGTAATTTATACCCTGTATACCGGGTAGCTCGTGGCTTAGTTAACAACACGGATCCATCTCTGAGGTTAAGTTATGCTTACTGTGGTTGTTCTGTGGATATGACCATCTTATACATATCGAGTTCCTACGTGTTTCGGAAGGCACGTTAAATTGTAGGTCCTGGCTGTAATTTTCAAAGATCTTTGACAGTCTTTAATAGTAGTCAGAAGCTTGCAAGTCTGACAACCAGTCTTACCAAAGGGTATCATGTTATAAACCAGGTATCTGGGTTGTGGAGGTCAGATAGGCAGTCATTCCATGTAAAACACTGGTATGTCTCCGAATGGAATTCTTTATTCGCTGGTGTACCGCAGGGCGGCGTTTTATCTCCCTTACTTTTCGCTGTTTTTATTAATTCAATTTCCAATAACATTTCTTCTTCCTACCACCTCTATGCAGATGACTTATAAATCAAAATCAAAAAATCTAAATCAAATCATTTATTCATTTAGGTCAAATATTGACACTTATGATAGTCGTTACAATTACTGAATCTACCACTAGCTCGGAAAGGAGGTAGAGCCTTATGAGAAGAGCTAGCAAGAAACTCACGGCCACTCTTTTCAATCGCCAAAAGTTTTACAATGTGGTTGATACAATAATTGATCATGCGAGGAGCTGCCAACAATCAGCGATATAGACTAAACGTCAATTAAGGAAAATGAATATAGCTAGGTTATTTATTAGTCTCTGATCATACCGTATGTTGGAAGCACCTACTAGCATGTGATAATAAGAATATGGGCAGCAAGTGAGCACATTGGTTGTGAACATTATAAAAGAAAAAAAGTGACAGTTTTATGATTAACATCAAGTTGTCGGTAACATCACCTATTTGCATCATTAATTGCCCATATTTTACAATATTTAGACCTACTGCTACTGAGTTTATACAATTTATAGCAAAGTTCCCTAATTGCAAAGAATCCTAATCAAGCGAGCGACTAATCCCAAGAGCTATTGTCGTTTAGATACTCATTAATTCTGTAATAAGCTTTCCTAACGAGATGTTCCTTAACAGCAACTTTGAATTTTGGCAGGGGTAAATCCATGATGTGCTTGGGAAGCTTGTTGAAGAAACGAATGCCGAGACCTACAAACGAATTGTGCACCTTGTGTAAACGATGATGGGGACCTACTAATTTGTGTCTGTTTCTAGTGTTGTAATTGTGGCTATCGCTATTTGTTGTGAAAGTCCCTAAATTTTGTTTTATATACAACAAGTTTGCAAGCACATACTGTGATGACACCGTCAGTATCCCTATCTGCCCAAAAAGCTCTCTCAAGGAGTCTCGCGCTCCTAAACTATATATTGCGCGAATAGCTCTTTTTTGAAGGACAAAAAAACATCTATATCAGCAGCCTTACCCCACAGTAATATACCGTAAGACATGACGCTGTGAAAATAAGTCTTGCCGCATCCACACCAGCAAACTCTCTTACTTTTCTGATTGCGTACGCGGCGGAGCTGAGTCTCCCCGAGAGCATAGTGAACCTAATGCAATTAGTTTTGTTAGAATTTAATAACAGATTATTACAAGTGAACCAGTTGTGGACCTGTTCAAGAATACTGTTGATATCAATAAAACAAGACTTCGAACTATCTACTTTAAAAATGAGTGAAGTGTCATCTGCAAATAATATAATATCACATAAATCCTGCACCTGAAAGGGGAGATCGTTTATATATACGAGAAAAAGAAACTGACCAAGTATCGAACCCTGAGGCACGCCGAGAGAAACAGCTGAACCTGCAGACCTTACACCATTGATATCTACTCGTTGAATCCTATTACTCAAATATGACGCAAGTAAATCGAGCGCTGTATCCCTAATTCCATAGTGGTTTAGTTTCCTAAGGAGCGTATTATGTTGGACACAGTCAAATGCTTTGGAGAGATCGCAGAACACCCCAATGGCGTCCTGGGATGTCTCCCAAGCATCATAGATATGCTTGACGAGCGAAATACCTGCATCGATTGTTGACCTACCCTTTGTGAAACCATACTGTTTACCATGAAATAGCTGATTCGAGTTAAAGTGACTTTCGAGCTGCTCTAAGATGACCTTTTCGAAGATTTTGCTAACCGCAGGCAAGATGGAAATGGGCCTGAAATTGCTGGGCTCACTTTTAGATCCCTTCTTAAAGAGTGGCACTACTTTACTGTGTTTCATTAAGTCCGAAAACACACCAGCATCTACGCACCTATTAAATATTAAAGCCAAATGGGGGGCTATTTCCAAGATGATACTTTCTACTAATTTAACAGAAATGCCCCAGAGGTCAGGTGTTTTTTTTGGAGTTGAGCGACCTAAAAGCCCTAACCACATCATTAGAGTTGATATGTTTGAAGAAAAAAACACTACCACACTCTTCTACACTATTTCGAAGTAAACATTCTGCTTTGGCAGGACAGGAATTCAAGGAGCTAGTTGTAGCTGTGGGAATATCAGCGAAGAAAGTATTGAACGTCTGAGCAACCTCTAAGTTGTTGGTGATAATCGTGTCATTAACTTTCAGTTCGAAATCATTTTCGCGCTGGATAGCACGACCTGTTTCGTTGTTAATGATATTCCATGTGGTTTTGATCGTATTGTCTGAGCTTTTAATTTTGTTGCTTAAGTGTAAGGATTTAGCAGCAATACAAGTTCTCTTAAAAACTTTTGAATAGTTCCTAAAGTATTGAAGAAATTTTGGATTAAAATTGAACTGTTTCATGGAATAAAGCTCATACAACCTAGCTCTGCTTTTATAAATACCTACTGTCGCCCAATCGCAAAATTTGAGTTTCCTATTGTTATCTAGTATGGTTTTCTCTTTGAAGATAGTTTTAAACTTGGATTCAATAATGTTGACTAACGATGTGTAAAGGTTATCCGGGTGTTCTTCGGTGTCGTCTAACTTCGTCATAGCACTAGCTATTTCACAATTAAATAATACTAAACGATCCCTAGTAATAGGCCTACAAGTAATTTTAACAGGAAATATAGCCTTCTGTCCACAATGGTCCGATGTTAATTCACTTAAGATTTCCCTACCTAAGCATTCGCAGTTGCAGAATATATTGTCCAAGCATATAGCAGAATGTGCAGTGATTCTAGTGGGCTCATTAAATAAAAAAACTAAATTAAATGATTTAAATAATGACTTAAGTCTCGTACTAGTCGATGATTGCTCAAGTAAATTTACATTAAAATCACCACACACTACTATGTATATACTTGTTGCTTATACTTAAACGTTTTAATATGTCTTCCATTATCGACTCAAATAAAGTAAACTCACTATTTGGTGGTCTATACATACAAACTACTAGGTGTCGCTCTAGCTCGACACAGGAAACCTCAGCAGTGCGTTCTATTGACAAATTAACTATGTCCCTACGTTCTTTACATTTAATACTGTTAGCTACCATAATCAGTGAACCACCATGTCTAGCTTTGTTCCTAATATACGCACTAATAATTGTATAAAACTCATTGTTTATTGCTATTTGTTCCGTGTGTAGCCAATGCTCAGTTACACAGAAAATACCTACATTATGTTTTTGTAAAAACAATTCTACTTCTAATTCCTTGCTGGATAAACCTTGTATGTTTTGAGGTACTAAATTTAATGAGCCTAGCTGTTTATCCATTGTCCTACCTGTCAGTTTAAAGAATCGGATACATTATTCGTAACCTTGTCGCTAACTACACTACCTATACATTTAATCACAGTATTGTTAGAATAACTACACAATACTGGGTCGTCTCTTAACCTAAACTGCGTTATAGCACCTGTAACTGTGTTAACCGATTCCGTGCGGAGGTCTTTTTAGCAATCTTTAGTGCCTGGCGTCAAACAAAAATTCCATGATGCCTCTGGGGCACCAAGCGCCAGAGACTTTGATGATGCCCCTGAGGAATCATCCGCCATGAGTTGTAATTTTTAGCTTTTTCTCGTGTTTCCACTTGTTATAGAATCATTTGCCATTGTGTATTGGACGTAATCGGTCTGTAAATTCGTTCAGTGCGTTTTAAAGTGACAATCTGTGTGTTTTTATGGAAATGGAAGGTGAATAACTAGTTTTTATCAGCTGTTGTAAACCTTCGGGCATTATTTTATGGATATATTTATTCAAAATTATTATAAAGAATTTGTTCACGTGCCATTTGAGTTTGCAGCGTGGTGTAACTCGTTTATAGTTATATTTTCTATATTCCAGTGTTTTGTAAATCACATAACCGAATGGGAAGTCCGATTCTAATAAAACAAAAATATTCTACTCGTAACCGTACGTCGTACTTACCTACAAACACTTACTTAAAGTGTTTTATTTGGATAAGAATGTACCGAAGTGTATTTTTATTGATAAAATATCTATGTCTACCTCTTTAAAAATGTGGATTTTTGTTAGGCATTTAATTGACAATCTTTTTATTTTATTGTAGAGTTACCCAGAAAAAAAGTGAAATATATTCCTCAGTCAGAAGTCGAAACTCAATGCGACGATGACGACGTGTTTTATGAGAACTCATAAACTTATGACGATTGGAAACCAGAAGTGAATGAGGATAGTGAAATATAATTATAATCAATAATAAAATGTGTCTCGACAACTTGGTTTACAACCTCTGAAGTTTGCTAATTTACGAAATTACTTGAAACGAACACTGTAGGCATGATATTGGTGACAAATAAAGACACTTTTATTTACGGGACTCTTTTGACAAATGTCGTTTTAGCCGAGTTTTTTATATTTTAGTTTTGTATCCTCTCGGGCACCATACGCCATACGCAATAGATTTACATGGTGCCTGTGCGGCATCATCCGCACGGAAACGGTTAATATTATAAGCTAACAATGTAGCAATTTGTCGTTTGTCCGAACTATTAACAAACATAGTTTCTTGAGTATAAATAAAACTACTAATAAACTTATTAGTGTCAAAACACAATAACGTATCACTATGATAAGACGTCATTAAATGTAATTGATTATTCAATCTATGTATACGCTTATTTTCCCTTTCTGTAAGAGATTGTGAGTCTGGGAATGCACAGATAATTAATTTACCTAAATCTAATTGCAATAAACTGCTAATACTATCAATAATATCAGTTTTATCTAAACCTAAACTATCACCTATCAGTAAAACTACTGTTGTATTTAAATCTAAGCGAGTGCTACTAATTCTATCTACTATTTGATTTAATTTGAGGTTATGGTAACAGTTATTTTTAAAACTACAATGTAAGTTGTTGTTTATTATCGGTCCTAAGTTAATGCCTAACTTATCTGAGAACATAGCTACTCTGTTCTTTGTGTTAAGATCTATGAAGGAAGAGGGAATACAGTCAGATGAGTTGGTCAGTGAAGTCTCAGTACCTAAACTAATTTGAGAAGGTTCTAACTGTTCTAAGTCACAAGGGGGTCCCTGAGACTGAGAACACCTAGTGCATGGAGTGCTATTAGCTAAGACCCTAACACGCTCTAAATTTTCCCTGCCAACTTTAGCAATCTCATCGTATTTTTGTATGTAATCGTGAGTTTCACGTTCATAATCTAAGGTAATTTTTGTCAGTTTTGATTGTAAGTGTGAGATTTGTGACTTAAGGTCAAGAGTGTGTTTGTCATACATTAGCCTACTGGATATGAGTTCTTCACTACAACTATTGACTTCTAAAACTAGTTCCCTACGTTCCTCAATCAAATCTTTATTTGATTCAACAAATAATCTAAGTTTGTTAAATTTCTTGAGTTTTAATTCGAGTTTTTTAATTATCTTACTAATTCTAGTGAATTTCCTAAACTTTTTATTACGTCTAACTCTAGTTAATAAAGATTTACAGCCTATAAGCTCAGAATACAAATGATGAGTCGCACTACTGTCAAATGAATGTATTGACCGTTCCAATGAGATGATCTTAGTGTGGGTTTCATGCAGGCTTGCCTCTAGCTCATTTATGCGGCTCAGAGACCACTCATAGGTCTCATTACAGCTGCCAAATGAGCTAACTTCTTTTTGAAGCCTGTCTCGCTGATCCAGTAAGTCCATATTTTCAATATGGAGCTCAGTAAGTTCCCCCTTCAGTGATACAACCTTGTGGTTAACCTCCTTGATCTCTTCTTCATAGTCAACACGCTCCCTGAACAGCAGGCTGTTCTCATCTTTGCACTTCTTGAGCTCGAGCAGAGCAAGTTTAAGCTTGTTCTCAGTATCCTTTGCTGTTGCCTTCCTGGTCATCATGGTTGATATTAACAACAAAGGATCTGAAATGTTATAAAGGAAGTTGAGATATACAGCAGATTATAGAGAGAATTAGTTGGGGAAAGTTAGTATTTATTGAGATGGTCTATGTTAACCCTTAGCCACCTAACGTGTATTCCAGTAACACATCCACCTAACGTCGGTCATGGTGACCGCTTGGGTTTAAGTACTATAAACAAGGTTAAAAAGTCATAAATTTGCAAAAAATTAAACCACATTAAGTTCTTTAGTTGTTTTTATTTCAAATTGTTTCAATAAATTCTTAAAATTAACATTTTTTTCTTTTTATTATTATTAATCAAAGTTCACTTACAAATATTTCAACAAATTATAGGTTTTTTATTAAACTGAGAGCTAAGCAATAACAATCAATGAGATCAATATTTTTTTAATTATTTTAGTAACTTAAGTATATAACCTCTTATATAAAACTATCATTGGCACAATCGAATCACAATCATTACAAAATTACAGCCCCCTAACATTTACAATTTGTCGCGGCAGCTTATACACATTTTTTGAGAACATTCAACGCAAATTGGATTTTTGCACTGAAAACACAAATGGAATGTTTTACGTTTCTTTTTTGGGTCACACGTTGAGCAAGTTTTGCGTGTTTCTAATTTATCAGAGCTGCCTGCCGAAAATGATCTTGGTTCTTCATCTATTTTGAGAACCCGGCGAATAGCATTCTGAAGATCCCTCTGCAATCCAAACTGGTTCACTCGACGTCTCAAATGAGGTTCGATAAGTTCTTTAGCCAGTTGTTTCATGAAATTCAGTCTGGGCACCTTTCTCTGAGCTTGGTTCATGTTGCTGATGATGTATGAATTTGCCGCAGATACATCCAGCATTCTGTAGAACACTGCCATTGGCCAGCGCTGTGTGCGTCGAGAAGTTGAATAAATGGCACATTTCTGATCTAATGTATCGACGCCTCCTTTGGTGCTATTATAGAAAGTGATCATTTCTGGCTTTTGTTTTTGTGGATCAATGGTTGGCATGTGATGCATGCTGGAGAGAACAAGCACGGATTTGTTTTGCTTTGGTACATAAGACACCAATGTTGCATCTGACGTAAATCCAAAAATCGAAGAGCCAACGTCTCGGTGACGGCTGGGTAGAAATTGGGGAGGTACTTCCCTTTTATTTTTTTTAAGGGTCCCTACAAGTGTCAGCTGTTTTTGCTTCAGGATGTTCATTAGCTCTACTGAAGTAAACCAGTTATCAGTCGTAACATTTCTGTGGGTTCCTTCAATCGATGCAATCAGTCGCAAAACTGATTGCGTGGGTTTGTTCAGTCGTTGGTATTCATCGGGCAAGCCTTGGCTATCTGAGTCTTTTCCCAAGTATATGTAGCCATCAACAAGATATCCATTTCTGGCGTCAGTCATGCACATAATTTTTAATCCATATTTGTTGGGTTTTTTCGGCATGTACATTTTGAAGCCGCATCTCCCACGGAAAGCCACCAACATCTCGTCAATACAAGCGTAACTGCCAATTGAACAAACTTCTTTGCAGTTTTGTATCAGCTTACCAAACAGCTGAGATATAGGTGCAGCTTTGTCAGTGCTACGGCGTTCATCTCTGGTGCTTGCATCATCAAATCGAAGGCAATTCAGCAGTATTTCAAACCTGTTCTTGCTCATTATACAACGATAAATCTCTCTTCCTGTGCCATCTGTGCTGTACCAACATGTGTAATGTGTGTGGTTTTCTTTGAAAATTGCGGTATAGTACAACATACCGATCAAAGCTTTTAGCTCCATTACGTCGAGGTCTTGAACACATGTCTGATTTTGATAGTTTGGTCTTATCTTGATAATTTTTTCGTTTGTATACTTAACAATTTCTTCTAACATATCATCAATGAAAAATAACTGCCAAATATCGGATGGTTTTGTATTTCTGTTCAAAACATCTCTGAAGTTCCTTTTCAATCCTGGAGGTTGATGAATGATGTTGTGTTGCAAAGTCCTCGATCGCGAAACTGGAGGTTGGCTCGACCAACGGAACCGATTTTTTCCGAAATAGTTCCGGTATCTTGCCAATGGAACATCGTCATCTGAAGATTGATCATCAACTGGCACATCACCATCATCATTATCATTACTTTCACATAACTCGTCAACATCAATTTCAGAGTCTGATTGACACTCACTTTCAATCACGTGGTCTAAAGGTACATCTTCTACGTCACTGCAGTCTTCATTTGGCAATTCCGGCTCGTTCCTTTGATCCTCAGCATCTGAGTCACTCTCTTCTAACCATCTACAGATATTTCGATCACGTTGAGACATGCTGAATCTAAAAAACGATAAGAAAATGTTAACGCTAAAAGAAACGTAACAACCTAACGTCGGTCACCAGGACCGCATACGATATATATTTACCTGATTCTTTTCACTGCGTGCACGTGTTGCTTGGCCGAGCGCAGAGCGCAAACTGAAGAGGGAGGGGAAAAGGTACACAGAGTCACAGGCGTGGGGCCCGCGTAGTAACGGAAATATTTGAAAAAATAGATCGCTCAGAGTCACCGTGACCGACGCTAGGTGGTTAAGGGTTAATATTGTTAATAATTTTAGAAGAAATATACACAAAGTAACTAACAAAAGAAAGAGGAAAACACAGATAAAGATATAGGGGAGAAATAATTAGGGGTTAGTTGGACCTTGCAGTTAAATAATCTATAATTACAATGATGTTACAAGATGTTTTTGAAGTGGATAGGTAGGTTTAGACTAAAAAATTAATAAAATAAAAAAAAACTATAGTGTTGCAGTTAGTAGGAAACCTAACAATTAGACTCTTACAATACTAATTAAACTGAATGGTATAAGGGCAATAAGCCACAATGGAAGACTATAACACTGAATCAGTGCTGCGTTGATTCAATGTTGAAGAGCATGGGGGTAGTGAGCCTGAATATGCTACACTTTATCTAGCGGATTTAAGATAAATCTAATAAGTCTATAATAACAAGCGATACGAAATACTCCCTGTATTTATCGAACACTTATTCCTTGTTTGAATTTGAAATACGTTGACGCCTTGACACTTGGTTGGCGTAATTATATTATTGTCTTAATCACACTTTTTCATCTTGATTGACTATTATATTAGTAGAAGACAACCTAATTGCACTTATTTACAACTTTTAGACACAATTATTGACAAATACGTAATAAATAAATAAAAATTGAATTTTAAAACTGAGAGCAAAATTTTCAAGTCACTACACCAGTGTTACCAGCCTAAAAAAATAATCAGGTTGACGGAAGCTGTGGAATCGATAAATAGCGATCTGGTTTTTATTTGTGAATGGAGTAGGACGTATGGACTCGACGTCAACCCTAACAAAACTCAAGTCATTACCATCGGTAGCCCCAGGATGATCTCGAGAGTGGATTGGTCACTAGTACCTAATGTGATCTTTGATGGCATTACCAATTACCATCCCTTTTAGTGATAAAACCAAAAACCTGAGTCTATGTTTTGATAAGACTTTGTCCTGGAGTCCTCAACTCCAGGAACTCAGCCGTAAAACATTTTCTTCGGCCGGGTCCTTGCGCAGGCTACGCAATTTTCTCCCCATTAACACTAAAATCGCGCTTGTGCAATCCCTTCTCTTCCCCATTCTTGATTATGCCGATGTCAGCTATCCCGATTTAACCGAGAACCAACTTAATAAGCTTGAGCGCCTTCAAAATTTCTTTATCAGATTCATATTTAGATTACGCAAATATGACCACGTCTCAGAGTATCGTAACAAGCTCAAGTGGTTACCAATACGTTCACGCCGGAATGCTCACATTCTCTATCTTCTGTACAATATCTTGTTTAATCCCTCGACTCCCTTCTATCTCAAACAACGTTTTGTTTTCCTACATGACACGCATTCAAGGTGTTTACGATCATCGGAAAATTTGAGACCCAAGATGCCTGTGCACTCTAGTAAATTTTTAGACTACTCATTTACTGTGCAAGCTGTGCGGTTGTGGAATGCACTGCCGCTATCCATTAGGCAGGTACAAAGCTTGCCAATATTCAAAAATCGGGTTAACGAGCACTACCTATCACTGCAAAACACCTTGCCTTGAATATCTTTTTACTTTCACTATTCTAATTTCTTTCTTTCCCAATGCAGCGCATAGACGTGGTGGTACGCGTACGTACCTACGACGCGTCGCGACATGTCGTCGCTCAGCGCGCCGCCGCCGCCAGAAATCTCGTAGGCATGCGCGAAGATACATCGCGTTGTTCACTATACATATGCCCAAAAATGACTAACTCGGGAACCAATCATTTCCGAGAAAAATATCGTTGGAGTAAATTTCGCGCATACAGTGTCACAAACTTACCAGTAAAGTTTTCGGTTAGCTGTCATTTACACCCTGTATATTATGTATGTACATATTTATATTATGCCTATTTTATATATACGATTTCTATAAATTATATATTTATGTAATAATCAGTGTATGTTATTATGACCTTCCCTTATTTATGTTACTCACGTATCTATGTTTATGTTACTTGTACACACTTCTACCCTTTTCTACATCTACACTTCTCTCTCCATTCCATGGTTGCCTGGAAGAGATTGCCTTGTGCGATAAGGCCGCCGATTGTTCATTAGTATCTTATTATTTATATACTTAAGTTTTTACTGTTTTCATTTATTTTATTTTTATTGTGGTACATTGTGAATAATAAAGAGATATATTATTTTTATTATTATTAAAATAATATTCATCTTGCATACACCCAGTTGAAAGTGTCTTCTAAGTAAAGTGAACTTTATAAGGAAGCTGTGATACTGTTATCAACGTCCTAACTCTGGAATTATTGAAGACTAGCTGACCCGCGCAACTTTGCTTGCGTCACGTAAGAGAGAATGGGTCATAATTTTTCCCGTTTTTGTAACATTTTTCGTTACTACTCTGCTCCTAATGGTCGTAGCGTGATGATATATATAGCCTATAGCCTTCCTCGATAAATGGGCTATCTAACAGTGAAAGAATTTTTCAAATCGGACCAGTAGTTCCTGAGATTAGCACGTTCAAACAAACAAACAAACAAACAAACAAACAAACAAACAAACAAACAAACAAACAAACAAACAAACAAACAAACAAGCTTTATAATATTAATATATAATATATAGATATATAGATTAGTAATTAGTAATTAGTAAAATTAGTAAATTAGTAAATTAGTAAATATTAGTAAATTAGTAAATTAGTAAATTAGTAAATTAGTAAATTAGTAAATTAGTAAATTAGTAAATTAGTAAATTAGTAAATTAGTAAATTAGTAAATTAGTAAATTAGTAAATTAGTAAATTAGTAAATTAGTAAATTAGTAAATTAGTAAATTAGTAAATTAGTAAATTAGTAAATTAGTAATTAGTATTAGTATATTAGTATTAGTATAGACTAGCTGACCCGCGCAACTTCGCTTGCGTCACGTAAGAGAAAATGGGTCATAATTTTCCCCGTTTTTGTAACATTTTTCGTTACTACTCCTCTCCTAATTGTCGTAGCGTGATGATATAGAGCCTATAGCCTTCCTCAATAAATGGGCTATCTAACAGTGTAAGATTTTTTTAAATCGGACCAGTAGTTCCTGAGATTAGCGCGTTCAAACAAACAAACAAACAAACAATCAAACAAACAAACTCTTCAGCTTTATAATATTAGTATAGATAAGTCGCAATTTTATACCCACATATTGTTTGCAAATCAAAAATATCTATGAGTACCCTCGAGTCTTGACAACATTGGAACTGTCATAACCAATTGACAGTGTCATTTTCATTTTGACAGCTGTCAACTGTCAAACTCAAGTGACATGACGCAGATTAAATCTGACAACAGATAAGTATTGCTCTGTTATTAATCGGATTACTACTGTATTTATTATCATAATTTAATCACAATCTGGATACGTTTTATCTCCAACTTGTCTACTTTTAACAAATATTCCTACACGTGTCCCCGCGCCTGAACGGTTACTCTACCAACACATTTCCCTGCACCATCGAGCATCAGTCTCAGGGGTACTATGATAAAGTGTTACGTATGTAGAAATTATTTCAATGACAGAGTGCAATGTGGCACCTGTGAAAAACAACTGGACTTCTCATGTGCCAATATAACGGAAGTCTACTTCATGTCGCGGGTGGCCATCCATCGCCATAATATCGCCGTCAAGTCAAAAGGATCCACTATCTCTTGAAGTCCTTGTGTGCGAGATACGGGACATGAAACACCAACTGTCGAGCTTGCCTATTCTTATAAGTAATATAAAAAGCTTGCGAAGCGAAAGCCAGGAGGTCAAGACTTAATGTGATTTTATGATTTCGAAATTGGACGACTATAATGCAAGAATGGATCTATTCGAAAGCAGACTCGCCGAACTCGAAAAGATGAAGGAATCTGTTACTTCTCTGCAGTCCGATGTTGCCAATATCCTCAAGGAACTCAGCAACTACGATCAAAAATCCAGACGCAACAACGTAGAGATTAGAGGAATACTTGAAAGGAAAGATGAGAACCTATTCAAAATTATGGATTCCCTCGGCAATGCAGTTCGATGCGCCTAAAATCCAAATAAACTACATCTCAAGAGTACCTACATACAACTCCAAGGAAAAATATATCATTGTTAGCTTTATTAATTGGTACGTAAAAGAAAAGTTTATAGCTGCAGCAAGAGACTCCAATAAGAGTCTCTCATCAAGTGACTTGGGATTCCAATCAGGGCAACGAGTCTTTGTGAACGACCATTTGAATGCGGATTCGAAAAAGCTTCTAAATACGAAGAAGGCTATATATAGCTAAAGAGAAGATGTACAAATTCACATGGGTGAAATACGGGAAAATCCATATCCGCAAGAACGCTGAATCACGTGCAATAGTTATTAACAAAGAAAACGATTTAAACAAAATTGTCTTATCTGGTACCGTGAGTTCAATTCGTGTTATTGCTGCAATTTTTATTCGAATATATTAGATCTCGCTTGTGAAATTACCCATGTACTTAAAATACTCTTGTACGACTATTAACCGAAACACCAGTATACAAAACGTCGGTGACCACTTTTTGCACGCAAAGTCGTAAGTGCCATCACCACCATTTTTGCTCTCGTTACGCTTCAACTTTAATGTACCTGTCTTACTCGCGCTCGCGCTTAAAGTGTATTGCTCGCTCGCTTTTGGCGATTTCTTAACTTAGAACTATTTGTATGCGCCCACCCTTGCTATTATAAGTTTTATAAACAACTCTTGTATTGTAAAGCTTGGTAGTTATCGAAAATTTATTATTATGTGTTTGTCGCCATCTTCCAATTTTGAAACCAATTCAACTTTTATGTTTAAGCGGATCTATGTATGATAAACGCTCCAAATTATATATGTCGGAGCGCTAGTATCGAGGCGCTACATCTTCGATTGATTTGATTGTTTAGAAATAATTTAATGTAACGGAAACGTCAAGTGTTAACACTTGGGTGTGGTCGGTACAATGTTGGCAACACAGGCAGATGACGGTTGGCACGTGACAATAGACAGCTGTCATTCAGAGGTATGATGGTTGGAGCGTCAGTGAGGTTAGATTACTCAACATTCGAACTCAAGGGAAGACGGTCGTTGCCACGTTGTACCGAACTCACCGCGTTTCTGTCTTGCATCCAGCTAAATCGGTTAAATCCTAGTCTATTTTTATAATGTGATCATTGTAATGGAAGAATACACCAGTGAGCTAAGTCTAGTGCGTATTATTTTGAACTATTCGCCATGCCTGACCAATCTGATAGTGAGATACCCCATATGCCTTCGATATCAGAAGTGAAATGTCAGGATACAAACCCCACACAACACACCGTGCCCCCGACATCAGAACTGGGATGAGAAGACCACGCACCACGTGCTTCGAACTTTAACGCACCACGTTCTATGGGATGTGAAGATCACGTGTCATGTACTATGGAATTTGAAGACCACGCACCACGTGCTTTGAAGACCACGTACCACGTGCTATGGACATTAGGGTGGTCCACCGATATAGGGGAAATTTTTTTTTTCAAATAGAAGTTTCGCCACCCTCCCATTTTGTTACACCAATCATACTTATTATATATTTAAAAAATCAGCTTTCTATCTTAAGTAATAGTGGATGCTCAACGGCGATGAAAATATTAAAATTTTAGTAAAATATTCAAAAAGGGTATGTGCAAAAATTCCACTACAGGTACATCAAAGTAAGACTTTTGATTGTAATAAGTAGTTAAAAGGCACATAAAACGAATGATCAAAGCAAAAACTAATTTATGTTATTGTAAAAACTTTTATGATCAATCTAAAACTGAGTTAGTTAACTCCTTTTTAGAAGTTTTAGTAGACACAAGTTGCATGTTTTTTTTCAACTAAATGTAATAATAATTATTGTTTTTCTTCCTCGTCTTTAGTGAGCAAGCTATTGTAGTCTTCAAATATTTTCACACCCCCTTCCGCAGCCTCTTTAATAACAAGCAATTATGTAACTTTTGCTTTAAAGATAATCAGCATTTTCATTCCAAACCTCAGATGGTAATTGCAAGAAAAAGTCCTGAAATCTAGTAGAAAATATGTTTTTAGCGATCTTTCCGACGCAGAAGTATGTAATGTAGAATCAAATGACAGTTAACGACTGTCACCTCGTACTGGACGAGAACTACGATCAGCATTCATTTGATGAACTGTGGCCATTTTCTCGCCACAAAAAAGCTTGTCGGAAAACAGAGCAAAGATAATAAGTTCGTCTGGCAAATACCACAGGTGACGCTTTAAGACCTTCCTTTCAGCTTTACTTATTTCAAAATCAATGGCATCGTACAATTATAACTTATTTTAAAGTAACAAGTCATTTCTTGGTGCATCTGTTTTTAAAGGCGTTTCAATACAAGTCTTGGTGTATTTATGAGCACCAAAACTAATTAATCGAGCTTTTAGCTGTTCTTAACTTTTAATTAGTTAGATTATTCTTTTAAGGAATTATTTGTACAATAACTGCCTGTGTAAATAATGCCTGAAAAGAAAAATCTTCATAGCATAACTCAATTTAGACATCCATCGAGCGTGGTGTATTGGACCTGGGGCCAGCCAATGAATTTAGAAGGTGGTTTGTTCAAACGATCATAGTGAGTTCAATTAACTCCTTGTAGTAATCGCTAACTTGTTTTTACCCAACCTTTACGATGGTAAGAGTCTCAAGTGTGTTCAGGGCGAAATTTTCCGTACCCGAATTATCAATCAGACCAACATACTGCTTTTTCGAAAAAGTCTCCCATGCATCACTGAATCTCTTGAATAGTGGTATTTGAGGAGAGCTTGACTAACCAAAGCACAGTGATTATGACTATAATTATGAAGATTTTTAATAAATTTCTCTATGCAATGGTTTAATTGTCTTATCGAAATTCCCGATTTTTTCCATATTTCCACCACATATTCAATAAGACCGCGCGCAGAATTTATCAAATTTATATGTTCAATAATTAAGTGGTGATAAAGAAGCAAAACTTGCCGAAGAGTAAGATGTTGTTTGAGCTTTGATAAGGGTTCCACATCTCAACAACCCAAAAGAAAAATATCGTGGTTTTGTCGAGTTATTGAACATATTTTGTCCCTAATTTATGTGACAAAACACTTTTTTTTAATATATTTTTTAGTTTTAAACACTTAAACAGTCATATATATAATGAATTAGCTTAGTTTAATACCCAAAAAAGACCTATAACAGTGAAAGAAAAATTTGCACTTTTCACAAAAAAATCTAAAGTATACCTGCTTTGAGCACCCACTTCCACTAAAGCTACCTTGTTCAAATTTTGAAACGTTATTATTTCAAATACGTGTAACAAATTAAGCCCGTGGCGAAAGTGATAACTAAAAAAAAATTTTTTTGTACCACCCTAATGGACATCAACAAACGCGCTATGGACATCAACGAACCTCGTGCTTCGAACGTTACCGCACCACGTGCTCCGAACCATGACAGTAGTGATGACATGCTTGTGCGTGCTATGAAGTCATCAGACATCTGTGTCGGCTGGGCTACGACTACCCCATCTTGATCCCGATAAATCCGATGTGGATGCACGATCATGGTTTTCTACCGCGGCCCTGTGTATCAACGATGAACATGATCATGGTGCGAAGCTGATAGTTGCTTTGAGCCGTGCTTTGAATGGACAAGCCCCCACGTAGCTGTCGACGATATCTTTTCCTGGAATGACGTGGAGTGACTTTAAGGGCGCTTGTACACGCTAAGAAAATTTACCGTTCCTGCGGCAGACAAGACAAATTCTTCGTGTATACGACAAGAATTTTGTCTGTTCCACACACGAAAACTTTTTGTGTCTTCCGCAGACAAGACCAATGGAAACGTGTACACGACACGATTTTTTTCGTTCAGTCGTCAGTCGGGCGTAGGGCGCGCAAGTAATAACAAGTGTGATAATCAGTGTGAGTTTCGTTTATTTATATACCTAAATGTTAACTACAAAGCAAAAAAGAATGATAATTGCATATTATTATTATAACAAAATAAAAAAAGAAACAAAAAACAAGAGACTTTACTGGGTTCATCCAATTATACAAGAGAAAAATGAGTTTGGTGGGTTCATTACCCTTTACCGTGTCATGCGACAACATGAGGAAAAATTTGTGGATTATTTTCGCATGAAAATATCTACGTTTGACAAGCTTTTGACAAGTATAGAAAATAATATACGACATGAAAATACCAAAATGCGAGAAAGTATTCCTCCATACATTAGATTGGCCGTAACATTAAGGTAAGTAATTTTTTTAAGCATATTGATTTGAACGTTGTACAATAATAAATGTCTTTGAAGTGTTACATGTTTCCAAATTCAACAGACCCCTCATGTTCATATTCTTCAGAAAAGTCAAACTAAAATTCATCTGTATGCGATGTTTCCACACTACTAATAGTTTCGGTGTCAAATTGAATGGATGTAGATTTTTGAGTACTTGTAACCTGGTCGAGTCGAGTATGATGGGCCGGCTACGTTAAATGACGACGTAGAAGGCTGCGTTGTTTTGTAATACTCAGTACTCCATTGATGCTGAACATCACTTCCCTTTCGTTGTTGCGTAGCACGCACAAGTTTTAAAACTTCAAACTGGAAATCCACCATTTCCTCATCACCGAACTTATCAACGCTCGGAGCTATACTTTTAAAAAATGACATGGCACGGCTCTCTTCTTCTTTGGTAACAGTCTTTATAAATTCTGCCATATTTTTGTCCACCTCGCTAATATCCTGTTTCTTTTTTTTCGCGATCGGTGTATGTTCTACGGGACTTTTTTCCACGTTTGTTGTTTCGGGTATATTTGACTCAGTGTCTCGGCGTGTTACAATTTTTGTCAAAAATAACATTTCGTCGTAAAAATCACTTTTACGAATCTTCTTAGCTCCCGATCCCGATTTCATTTCTTTAAGTCTTCTGTGACATTTCATCCACCTATCTCGCAAACTTGTCCATTTTTTTGCTGTAGACTTTGCTGAAACCAAAAACGAACTACCGTAAGAAAGTAGGTAGGTACCATCTATTGCAAGTAGACATAAACTTCATATAAAAAAGGAAATGACCTCATTGAAAGAGTAAGAACACACTTGCAATTAATCGCACTGCAAGTTGCAAGTGTGTTCTTGCTCTAAGACATTGTTACAATTTTTTACAGATACATGGCAACTGGAGATGCCTTCGCACGTCTTCATTTCGATTTTCGAATCGGAATAAAAACAGTAGCGAACATTGTACGTGAAGTTACTCATCATATTTGGTCAGAATTATCTACAGATTATATGCGAATGCCAACACAAGAAGAATGGTTGAATATAGCACAGGGATATGAAATAAAAGCCAATTTTCCACACTGTCTTGGAGCAGTGGACGGGAAACATATTAGAATAATTAAACCCGAAGAAAGTGGATCAATGTTTTTAAATTATAAACATTTCTTTTCTATTGTTCTCATGGCTATTGTGGATTCCAACTACAATTACATTTTTATTGATGTAGGGTCGTATGGTAAAGAATGTGATTCAAATGTTTTCAAAGAAACACAGTTTTCGAAAAAACTTGTTGACAATACGTTAAACATACCATCCCCATGCTCTATAATAAATATTAACTATATATTACCATATGTTTTTGTAGCTGATGAAGCTTTCGCACTTCATGTTAACGTACTTCGACCCTACGGTGGTAACGAACTCACAAAAGAACAAAAGATATTCAATTATCGCTTGACAAGGGCAAGAAGATACGTCGAGTGTGCATTTGGAAAAATGGCCAACAAATGGAGAATTCTGCACCGATCTTTAAACTTAAGTCTCGATTTAACAGTTGCTATTGTAAAAACTACTTGCGTTTTGCAAAATTTTATTCATACAGAAGAAGGTCACGTTGAGCCTTTAATCAATCGAGACCGATTAAATAGTCGATTGCATTTAGAAGGCAATAATCTGACAGCAGACGAAATTCGTCAAAAATATACTGAATATTTTTCCTCTGATGAAGGATCATTGCCATGGCAAGATAAATACACATAAAAAATAAGTTCTAAAACTAAAACCCGACTACTAAATTTTAATCCAAAAAGTGTGAAACAAGGAAGTATTCTTACCTGCCATATTGTTTAAATAAACAATTACATGTCATATTTTTTTTCATGTTTATACGTATTTTATTATAAGTATTAGTCATTATCGTTTTTAGCAAAGCCGTGGTCGTATGCTATTTAGCGCTATTGAACTTATGATTGCTTGCAACTTAAATCTTTTATTGTAGATGTATTTAGTGTGGGTAACGACAATGATTAATATTTATAATAATATATAGTTATATAGAATATACCTAGTAATCTGTATTTTTGAAAATTGTAAAAAGATAGTAATATGTTGTAAGTACTTACCATATTCATTTTTTTTGACATTTGTTATTTCGTCGAAGTCTTTGTTTAAGATAATAAATATTTCTCTCCATGCTTCGTATGTGAGTCTTTTATCTTTATATATCTCTAAAGTTTTGTCCCACAATACCGGTCGTCCTTCTACTAAAGTTATAGGTAACTCATCAGCCATTTTGTACTCTACGCTGCAATACACGTCCACACCAAACGCACAACAAAAACTACCTGTTCAACCCTACTACACCGCCCCCCGCCGCTCCGCAACAACGTTCGCCGCGTCGTGTCTTGCGCAGACAAGATTTTTTTCGTGCACCGCTGCGAGCAGTGTACACAGTTATTTTCTAGTTACGACACGAATTCTTAGGTATGCCCGGCGTTTTTTCTTAGCGTGTACAAGCGCCCTAAGAAGCTCTTTATACAAAGATCTGCCTACGATTGACTCGGAGAAGTAAGAAACAGACGCAAGATCAAGTGAACCAATGAACGAACTGCGAGCAAGAACATCTACATCATCGTCGGATCAAGTCGATGTATGAGTCGTGCAACCATCATCGTGTACTTACGAACGTAAAGGTGAATCGTTACGCTTTGCTTATGATTCTTGTGCTGAATGCTTGTTGGTAATAATTAGAAAAGTATTAGATAACAAGTTCAAAGAGCCTTTTGAAATTATTGAGATTGTGGATAGATGTTGGTCAGACAGAGGTCATGTACCAGTCGATATAGATTTTGATGATAATGAGATTGATGAGTTTGTGGTGAAGGTATTCAAACGAGTGAAGGTTTCTTTAAACCGTATTGAGTGGTTCGACTTTGGAGAAAGTCATGGTCTTGGGAGACCGTATTGAGTGGTTCGACTTTGGAGAAAGTCGGGGTCTGTGGAGACCGTAGTGTAGTCCGAGAGGGATGCACGTGTGAGCAATGTGATTGCTCGTCGGCTGGAGAGCCGTGGTGTTAGAAACTTTACTCGGGAATAACTGTCAACTAAGAATTGTTTTTGTACAGTGGTTTTAAAGATTGATTTGAACGGCTTTGGTACATGACTCAGGCTGCTTGTTGTTAGTGAAACTATTTTGAATACAGTCCCAAAGTTTGTTTCTAGAATGAGATTTAATTAAAAATCCAAGTGAAGCTCTAAGTAGAGTTATTGAGATGGACCCAGTAATTGTAGAGTTTGGGTCAGGAGTGGCCGAGTGTGACATTGTTCTGTCGTGAGATATTTTGTTCACAGAGTAACCATTACACGAGGATGTGTGCAAGCAACCCTGGCCAAAGCCTGCTGTCACGTGTTTCCGCTGTCAAGGGCAAGCCACTACGCATCTAATTACCCGCAACTACGCAGTCACGAGGGAAGAAACAACGTAAGCAGTGGTCCCGTTGCAGCCAAGGAGAAACGGGTTGACCTGTGCATTGTGCTACTGGAATCCTATGCCATAACGGTGAGCAGCATTCATTTCGTTGTTGTTCTGATACAGAATGTTCTTTAGCGAAGGAGTCATTAGCTTCCAAGCTTTGTGGTAAAAGATTTGATAGCAATGTATATGATAAAAATAGTCAAACTTCTGTGCACTCTATGCTCTGGCGACGAGTAACGATAAGTTAAACTGGAAGCGTGAGCACAAAGACGTCAGACAGCAGATTATTTCGGTGCTGACGAGTGAACCAGTACTAATGATATACGATCCGGACTTGGAAGCAGACATACACACAGATGCAAATGCAATTGGGTATGGTGCTGTTCTGATGCAAAAGTAAGAAGGTAAGTTGCATGCTATCGCTTACTATAGCGTACAACAGCTGTGGAGTCTAGATACCACTCCTACGAGTTGAAGACCCTAGCGGTTGTCAACGCAGTCAAGTACTTCAGACATTACCTTCATGGTCGCAAGTTATTGGTGGTAACGGACTGCAGTTCCCTACAGATGACACGCAAGCAGCTGGATCTGACACCACGTGTCCACAGATGGTGAGCCGTTTTGCAGAGCTTCGACTTTGTTATTATTCATCGTAGAGGTAAGCTTATGTCTCATGCTGATACGGATCCGATGCAGATACGTCTGAAAGACAGTGTTTTGCTATTCGGCGCACTAACGAGGGTTATCGCAGACCAGGGACGATGTTTTGCTAGAGTAGAGACTTCAAAGATTACTGCGAGTCGGTAAATATAAAGCCCCACTTGATTGCGACTGGTAGCTCGAAAGCTAACGGTCAGGTCGAGCGCACGATGAGTACACATAAAAATCAACTTACGGCTGCTGAAACAGGTAACCGTTCATGACAGGAAGCTCTACCTGATGTGCAGCTTGCGCTTAACTACACTCAGAACCGAGAGACAAGAGCCAGCCCATTGGAGCTAAGCTTAATTGGTAGGGTTGCTTGACCATTAGACATTATGTTGGCTGGTGATGCTGAACCTGAGGTTGACATTGATCAGGTGAGGGCAGACGCCATTCAGAACAGCTGCAGAGTTCGACAAGGTTTGTTTCAATAGGATTAAAGCTAGCTTGAAGCCTTTCTCTGTTGGAGGTTACGTTCTTTAGCAAAACGCAGAACGTAATGCTTGCGATGTCCAGTCGTGTGAGATTCGCTCTGGCGAGAGGATCGACTTTGATGCTGTTGATACTGACGTGCCGTTGGCGAGTAAAGGTTTGTTGGTGGACATCTTGATATCTTTTAAGAGTTCCTTTACTAATGGTGTTCCTATTAAATGCGATGTAGAGTAACCTATGTACCCATGGACCACTATTCAACCAATTTAAATGAAAACTTTGCGTGATAACTGTGTTGAAATATCGTCACTTGGTGCAAGTGGCATGAGTTACTATCGCTCGATTTAGGTGGTAGTAACGACTGTGTGGGTTATCGTCACTTGTTGCAAGTGGCATGAGTCACTACCGCTCGATTTAGGTGGTAGTGACGCCTAGTTGTGAGATATCGTCGCGCAGTGGAGCGGCATGAGCCACTATCGCTCGATTTAGGTGATAGTGACGCCCAGTTGTGAGATATCGTCGCGCAGTGGAGCGGCATGATCCCCATCGCTCGATTTAGGTGATAGTGACGCCCAGTTGTGAGATATCGTCGCCCAGTGGAGTGGCATGAGTCACTATCGCTCGATTTAGGTGATAGTGACGCCCAGTTGTGAGATATCGTCGCTCAGTTGAGTGGCATGAGTCACTATCGCTCAATTTAGGTGATAGTGACGCCCAGTTGTGAGATATCGTCGCTCAGCAGAGTGGCATGAGTCACTATCGCTCGATTTAGGTGATAGTGACGACTGAGTCCCGTGAATTGATGATAGGCGGTGGTAGAGTTGATTTTAGTGTAAAGAGTAATTGGTTTTCAAGTTTGGTTATGTATGGTGTGTGAATACTGGTCCATGGTCTGTGTATTGTTAGATGATAGTTTATTGTGAAGTAAGTTTATGAATCATGTGAGAATAAAGATTCGCCCTGTAAGATTTGTTTTGGGTGAAGACTCGCACCCAAGTGAGTTAATCAGGATAGGCCGAACGGAGATACTCTGGTATTGCAGATGACTGCCTCCGTGGCGCAGTGGTTTAGGTCGCCACGCCGATACCACTGCAACGGGAGGTCGTGGGTTCGATTCCCACACGGAGCAATTATTTGTGCGATCCACAAATAATTGTTTCGGGTCTGGTTGTGCTTTGTGTCCGTTGTTTGTATGTTTGTAAAAGTCCCCGCAACACAAGAGCAATTCTTAGTGCGGGAGTTGTCTTTTTAAAAACAAAAAAAAAAACAAAAAAAAAAAAAAACTTTACTTTTTCAGGAGCATCACACAGGGACGTGTGACATGTCAAGATGGCCGTGTCGGAGCGCTAGCATCGAGGCGCTACATCTTCGAAGAATCTAATTAAAATTAGATTGATTTGATTGTTAAGAAATAATTTAATGTAACGGAAACGTCAAGTGTTAACACTTGGGTGTGGTCGGTACAATGTTGGCAACACAGATGACGGTTGGCACGTGACAATAGACAGCTGTCATTCAGAGGTATGATGGTTGGAACGTCAGTGTGGTTAGATTATTCAACATTCGAACTCAAGGGAAGACGGTCGTTGCTGTAGATCGGTTAAATCCTAGTCTATTTTTGTAATGTGATCATTGTAATGGAAGAATACACCAGGGAGCTAAGTCTGGTGCGTATTATTTTGGACTATTCGCCATGCCTGATCAATCTGATAGTGAGATACCCCATATGCCTTCGATATCAGAAGTGAAATGTCAGGATACAAACCCCACACAACACGCCGTGCCCCCGACAAATATTTATTACTAGCTGACCCGCGCAACTTCGCTTGCGTCACATAAGAGAGAATGAGTAAAAATTTTCCCCGTTTTCGTAACATTTTTTGCTGCTGCTCTGCTCCTATTGGTCGTAGCGTGATGATATATTATTATAACCTATAGCCTTCCTCGGTAAACGGGCTATCTAACACTGAAAGAATTTTTTAAATCGGACCAGAAGTTCTTGAGATTAGCGCGTTCAAACAAACAAACAAACAAACAAACAAACTCTTCAGCTTTATAATATTAGTAAGTATAGATCAAAACGTCCGAGGATTACGGTCGAAAACTTTTGAATTCTCTCGGAATCTTACTCTCAGTTCTTACGATTTTATAGTTTTAACGGAGACTTGGCTATTAGAAAGTATATCCAGTAATGAACTCTTCGACCACCGCTACACGGTATGGAGGCGAGACCGCGATTATGAACTCACAGGACAGTCTTTAGGGGGTGGTGTCCTAATAGCAGTGCGATGCGATATTTCTGTCCTGCCTCAACCAAAACTGCACTCTACGGCAGAGGATCTGTGGGTAACAATTAAAACATCGAATATAAAACTAAATCTTTGCGTCATTTACTTATGTAAACAACAACATGGACATGCTTTTTCACAACAATTAAAGAACTTTTTATCAAAAGTCAATGATGCCTTTATGCACAATCCGTCTGAAAACTATATCATACTGGGAGATTTTAACATGAGCAATATTGTATGGATACCTGATAAGAATGGCCAACTGTCTGCTTCTAATGTACAAAATCAAGATGAACAGTTATTTATCGACGAGATACGAATTGACAATTTACGGCAATACAACGCTATTTTAAATAATTATAACAAAATTCTCGATTTGGTATTGTCAAAATGATCACTAACTTAGTCTCTCTCATCGTATGGTTAGTGTCAAAGTTGTTCAAGCCGCCCGAAAGGCCTTTGACGTGGCTTAACGACTGTTATCTTAATTGACAACAACCGGGACCGACTTTTTTACGTGCCCTCTGAAGCACGGAGACGCCCAGTTCAAATACCACTATGCGGTCACCCATCTATAGAATGACCGCGCCAACGTTTGCTTAACCCACAGATCGTTTACCGAACGGTGAGCGCAACTGGCCAGTGCGATACTCCTTTGGTACCAATCGATCCCCATCACGGGGCGCTTTTAGTTTGAAGCCGTTAGCGCATACAAGATATTTCTATGGCAAAGGGGATTTTGTCTCAATTAACAACTCAATATTGGGGACGGATTGGATTTATGAATTTTCGATCAGATCTATGGAAGACGCTACTGAATATTTTTATTTCAATCTTAACAACCTAATAAATAAACATATGCCGTTCAAAGAAGTTTACAAAGAGAAGTATCCTAAGTGGTATTCACCATCATTAAAGAAAGTGATAAAAGAAAAGTTTAAATATTTTTCTAGGCTTAAAATTTATAGAAATAGATCTCACTGGGAGACTTATAAACTTCTACGAGACAGAGTTAAAACATTAGAAAACATTGCTTTGACTCCTATATAAGCGCTACAGAAGAATCTATAGACAAAAATCCCAGACAATTTTGGTGATTCATAAAGACACGTACCA
The DNA here is from genome assembly GCF_050436995.1 of Anticarsia gemmatalis. Taxonomy (NCBI): domain Eukaryota; kingdom Metazoa; phylum Arthropoda; class Insecta; order Lepidoptera; family Erebidae; genus Anticarsia; species Anticarsia gemmatalis. The sequence goes on from NC_134775.1 coordinate 11,808,271, forward strand.
AGAATAATTGTATATTGCCCTGCGTCATGGAATACCAAAATAGACTAGTGTCAGACGGGAATGATATATGTACTCCTTTTCCTCCTACTTCAATTCCACTTTCGTCATGCCCGACTAGGGATTGCAATCCGGTGTCATTTTCAATCCGGCCGGATTCTACCGGATTGACGGCAGTCCCCAATCCGGCCGGATTAGGGACTACTTTGTGTTTATACATAGTTCGTCATTTTTGATGAATGGGAGGTATGGGCAAATATATTTAAGGGTGAATGAACTTTGGGTAAATGATTTTCAAAAAATAATTGCTATAAAACATTTTATCCTGAAGAATAAAATGATCTGTAAAAATTACTGTCCTAGTACTAACTTTTAGTGAGCTCGGTTTACAGAGTGACAATTAACCTATATTATGTACGTCACCTACTCCGGAACAGTCAAAATATTTATCGACATTGGAAGATGTGGCTGGCATGTTACGGAAAGCTCAAGTTAACATGAAAAAGTGCCCTAAACAGCGATTGACGGAAGGTTATATTAAAGCGCGATTGAAATGTATTGACGAGTACTGGGATTCATTTAAACAAACAAATAGCAACCTTATGAAGATTACTCCACGAGAGCAGCGCGGCGTTTTACCATACTTTCTCAATGAAGAATATTATTCGTATGAAGAAATGTATCTCTGTTTACATGCGGATTTATCCGATCTGTTATCAAACTTACAGTCACAACAGAGAATAGCGGAAGCTTCGAATATGTCTATTTCGTCACAAAACGGCCAGTCACCGTTCGCGAAGCTACCAAGAATACAATTACCAACATTCTCGGGGAAATATGATGAATGGCCCACATATCAAGATTTATTTACAGCTCTTGTCCATAATACTTCTATTACCGATGTACAAAAAATGCATTATTTAAAGACAAGCGTGTCCGGAGAAGCTGAAATGTTATTGCGTCACATCCAAATAACAGAAAACAATTACACACAAGCATGGGAACTACTTAAGGGGCGGTTTGGCAACAAGAAAATGATTGTGTCTTCTATTCTCAAAAGGTTATTTAGTCAAAAAAAGATAACCAATCAATCAGCTAATCAAATAAAAGCTTTGCTAGATACCACAGTAGAATGTATTAACAGCCTACGTAACTTGATAATTTGCACTGACTCTTGGGATCCTGTAATCGTATTTCTGGTTAGGCAGAAATTGGACCCAGAGACATTGAAATGTTGGGAGGAGCAAGCTTATAAGGATAATAGCGACGAGTTATCTACGTGGGAGGATTTTAAGAAGTTTCTCGAGTCTAAGTTCCGTACGCTCGAACTTATTGCCCCCATGGTTTCTACAGTTAAGGAGAAGACACAACATCACAAAACATATCACGTCACAGCAAAGGATAATGTAAACATTATATCACAACCTGCTCACTCTAATATCACTTCTTCACTGTCGTGTTCATATTGCAAGGGTGACCATTATATATTTAACTGTAAAGAATTTACAAAGAAGTCTGTACAACAGCGACGTGAATTTTTGAAAAACAAAAATCTTTGCTACAATTGTTTAGTGCTGAATCACAATGTTTACAACTGTAAACAAAGAAAAACGTGCCGAGTTTGCGGTAGAAAACACCACTCTGCTACACCAAGTCAAGGAAGCAACACAGGAGAATGATAAACAAGAAGAACAACTAGAACAACCAGAACAACGGGTCACTAGCGCACACTACTCCAAGAAACAACCTGGTCGTCAAGTATTGTTGGCTACAGCACAAGTAAATGTCATTTCAGGCAACGGTAACATACGTTTACTTCGTGCATTGATCGACCAAGGCTCAGAGGCGTCGTTTGTGTCTTCTAGAGTTGTCGAACTCTTAGGACTGAAGAAGGAGAGAATAAATGGTGCAGTCTCAGGGGTTGGAGAAGGAAACATGGTACCAATCAAACATGTAGTTGACCTGTCTATAACATCGCGACATGATAGAGAGAAGATCATTCAAGTTAAGGCTTACGTATTAAAGTCGGTGTCTACAACATTACCTTCAAAATACGTCTTTATGAAATCGCCCGAACTCCAAACTCTATTACTGGCAGACCCAATGTTTAACAAACCTGGTAAAATTGATATCTTGCTCGGTTCAGATATCTTTTGTAAAATAATAGAAGTCGGTTTGATGAGACTGTCAGATGGTATAATGGCTCAGAAGACAAGTTTAGGCTGGATTCTTTCAGGTCAAATAGAAAACGAATCAAATAGCGACGAACACAACATAACTACATATTACAAGTCGCTCCTTGAATACAAAAGGGCCACAAATCGAAAACTATAAATTTTACAGGACAGCCAAAACAAATTTTTGAAACTGTTTTTTTATCATATTTAATATATTTATTAATTAAATATAAGATGTTAATATATCATTAGATGCGTATTTTTTAGCTCTATCTATCTACAATATAAACTTTGTAATAGCTGTTACCTATTAAGAAAAAAAAGCATATAAGTCCTTTTTGCATTCAAAATTTGAACCAATATCATGAAAAATATGTCAAAAATTAAACACAGTTTTGCAAATAAAAATGGTTTATTGTACATTTTTTGGTAAAAAACCGTATCAAAAAGTTAAATCTTGTTACTAAATAAAACCATAAGTGAGTAGACACCAGGAAAACATTGTATTAAACAATCTTAATTAAAAAATCTTTACTTTTTATTAAGTAAGTAATATAATAGAGATCAACTTTCTGCGTAACTTTCATTATTTAGTAAAATTAAACATCAATCATCATCATCAATCAATGAGGAACGTGACGAGTAGACTGAGTGCAGCAGGAGTATTAAAGAAATAAGATAATAGAAAAGTTTTATGAGTTGAACAAACCTTTATATTTAGCATTCGTGGATTATTCCAAAGCTTTTGGCAGCATCAGTCATTCCGCCATAGAATCATCACTCCATAACCAAGACCTTCTTAAAGATACTATGTAGAATCGAAGCTACATACATCAAACTCATCAAAGCAAATTCAACAATCTCTCTTAATCCAAAGAAGCGTGAAACAGGGAGACCCGCTATCTCCCAAATTACTTACCAGCACCCTCGAAAAAATTTTCAGGAGCCTGGCGGCAATCAAAAGGCATTGTTGTTAGCGGCAAACAGTTAACAAACCTTTGTTTTGCAGACGAAATTGTCCTCTTCTCTTCCTTTGCATTGGAACTCGAATCAATGCTCAAAGATCTGAGCACGGCAAGCCTTCAGATTGGCCTAAGTAAGAACCGTACAAAAACCCAGGTTATGACCAACAACACAAAACGTAGGGTCGAGGTAGGCTGGCACGTCATACACTATGTCGACGAATACACTTACTTGAGCCAGATAACCTCTTTTAACAACCGACGGGACAAAGAGTTGGACAAACGTGTCACAAGTGCCTGGAAGAGCTCCTGGTCCATGAAAGAGCTAATGAAAGGTAACCTTCCACTGTCACTAAAGCGAAAGCTCGTCGAAATGTTTATACTAGCTGTCCTAACCTACGGTGCCCAAACATGGTCTCTTACGGAAAACCAAAAGTAGAAACCGAAGGTTTGCCAGAGAGAAATGGAGCGTAGTATATCAGATGTAAGAAGAACAGATCACGTCCAAAATTCTATACTGCGCTCCCAAACTCGCATAGCCGATTTAGGGAAGAAGACCGCCAGGTTGAAATGGAATTGGGCCGGCCACATTATCCGCATGCATCCGGAAAGGTGGGCCCGCATATCTACCAACTGGATGCCAGAGGATAGTCATCGCAGACGCGGGAGATCTAAACGGAGATGGCGGGATGACCTAGACGCATTTGAAAAGGACTAGTCGGATCTTGCCGCTAAAAGGGCGATTTGAAAGGGTGGGTCCCCCCTTGCCTTTCCCTGCATCAAAATGCTAAATATTATTTCGAAAATTTTAACGAAAACTAAAATTATTATCATGCCAAACGGCCATATTTATGGCCTTCCCATTGTAGCATGCTAAAAATAATTATTTATTCCACAATAATTTTATGCAAAAGGGACGTATTTCAAAATATGCTACTGTTATATTACAAAATATAATAACAAATACTAACTGTTTGAATGCAAAACGGTCGTTTTCAGAAATATGGCATTTTTGTATTACAAAATATGGTAACAAATACTATAATTAGAATGCAAAAAGGACGTTTTCCAAAATATGGCAGTTTTGTATTGTAAAATATAATCACATTAACTTGAAATTTTGCACCCAACACAGGCGTATTTTGGATTGAGGCACTTTTTCACGCAACTGACGAGCATTTGCGTTGAATCTCTAGGCGCAACTCACAAAGTGGCTGTTTTGCACTGACATTACCTGTCAAAGTGAGCTAATGCAAAAAGGGCAGTAAGTCAGTGCAGCCATAATATAAGCAAAAATGATGGGGGTTTTTTTTTTACTATAAAATATAGTCGGTTCAGGTGTCATTTTTGCAATAAAACGATTTTCATTTTTTTTTGAGTTGTGGCCCTTTTGCATTGAAGGAGCGAAGTATGGTATCAGAAGACAACAACATGTTAAAGAAGTTCTGGGAAATAGAGACTAACTTATACAAAAAAAGGAGTGTACTTACCCAAGAAGAAGAGAAATGTGAACAAATATACAGAGATACAATTAAAAGAATAAATGGAAGATATACGGTACACTTACCTTTAAAACAAAGTATTAAAGAAACTGTGAAGTTATGTGGAGATACAAAACAAATAGCAATACATAGATTTAAACAACTGGAAAGAAAGTTCATAAAATCACCTAGGTTAAAGACACTAAGGTTAGAATACACAAAGGTCATTCATGAGTACATAAACATGGGTCACATGGTAAAATCTACTGAAGACAAGCATTCGATATTTCTACCTCACCACGCTGTTATTCGTGATGACAAAGAAACCTCTAAGGTTCGCGTGGTTTACGACGCATCTGCAAAGGGTTCTAATGGACATTCTCTTAACGAAGCCATGATGGTTGGACCTTCTTTACAGCCCGATATTCGTAGTTTAGTCATCGCTTGGCGTACACATAGGGTATGTGTGGTTGGGGACATAGTTAAGATGTACAGGATGATCAATATGACAGAACCACACATGAGCCTTCAAAGTATAGTCTGGCGCAACAACCCTGAAGAGGAACTGGAAACCTACAAATTGACCACGGTTACATTTGGAACGGCGGCAGCACCATATTTAGCTGTTCGCACTTTAAACCAATTGGCTGATGACGAAGAATTGGAGTATCCTGAAACAGCACCGCTTATCAAGAATTCTTTCTATATGGATGATTTGATGTTAGGAAATTAAAATGCAGAGAAGACAAAGATAATCTGTAAAGAAATAAGAACAATATTAGATAAAGGAGGGTTTCAAATGCAGAAATGGTCTAGTAATTCTGAAGAAGTTTTGAGATATTTAAGACGACACATTTAAATTTACAGTACACTTACCTTGTAGTGTGGCGTGTAGTCACGTACATCACGTAGTTGCTAAGATAATGTAAGATGTTAGATATAAGAAATATGTCACGTACATTGTAGCATATAAAACTTAATAAATGTAAAGACGGAGGGCATTTGAGTTCGAAGTCTATCTTATGACCGGTTCGGTATTTCATTTCCCGTCCCAACACCACATGGCGACCCTGCCACTGAACGGGACTGCGTAACCCGATCGAGCTCTGCTGCGCGCCCGCTCTACCAATGAAGAAACCAACAGGCAAACAATCGGCATGTAAGTGAAGAAGAGGATTTCGTCTACCACTATGGGAGGATCATCTTCAAAGGAAGAGGTGATCATCGCCCAAACGGCTTCTGGAGGATCAAACGGAGCGTCTGTGAGCCAGCAAATGTCACAGGTGCACACGACGTTGTTATTTATCGCCGTCTGTTTCGGAGTCGTCGTGGTAGGCCTGGGGGCGTACTTTTACAAGAGATGCCACAGCAGTTGGATCCAGCAGGAGATCAATCGGAGAGAAGTTGCCCGCGCAGTACAAGCCTGAAGAAGATGCCAGTCAAAGCCAAGAAGTGATTAGTAAGTGCAGTTGCTTAAATGTTTAAGGATTTTAGTTATTATTTTTCTCTTTGTTTCTTTCATTGATTGTCGGTATACGTATTTTATAAAATTAGTTCAATGGAAATAGAGTTAACGTCAATATTCATACAAATTAAGTTATTGAGAGAGTATATAGTTAAGTTAGGCCCAACTAGAAGGCAAGGTAAAAATTTTGAGTGTAAGATTAACGAAGTGCGAGCTCTTTATAACAAATTTAAAATTGTTATTTCGAATGTAGATAAATTTTCCGAAGAACTAACGCAATTGATACATAAAATAGAAGATATCTATCAGAACACAATTAAATTTGAACATAGAAGTACATTAGACGCCAAAATGGAGGCCGAGAACTTCTCCTTGAAAACTGCGGTTAGCCTACTCCCAAAAATGAATGGAGATGAACAAATGACCCAAGACTTAATAGATGCTATTGAATTATATAGTTCCATGCTGAAAGATAGCGATAGGGTACTTTTGATTAAGTTTGTTCTGAGCACTAGGTTATCAGCCGCAGCTAAAATGCGTTTGTGTTCAAATTACGTATCGGTTGAGAGTCTTTTGTCTGATATGAAGAAACATTTGTTAACTGTGAAGTCCGACGTAGCGATTCAAGCGAAACTCGCTCGTGTTAGGCAGTGCGATAGGTCAATTTCCAGTTACGGTGCCGAAATTGAAAAATTAATGACTGATTTGACGATTTCTCAAGCAGGGGAGAATCAAGATGCATACAAAATACTACATCCCTTGAACGAGAAATATGCTATTAAAAAATTCGCAGATGGTCTTCGCGATCACCGATTAGGTACAATTATTACGGCTCGGAATTTAACATCGTTGAAAGACGCGATTAGGGTAGCGGAAGACGAAAGGTGTACGTTAGTAGGACAAATTAACACATTCCAACGTCAATTCAAATCTAAACCATGTTTTGGTAAAAGCGGAAGTCGTGGATATTCACACGTTTCGCATAAGATACGGGATAATTTTGTCCAAAGAACGCGATCGCCAGCGCGCACGTTCCATAGGCAAGATAATAAGCACGTAGGGTTTCATAATAACAATACGCGCGGTCGTGATGTAAGACATAATAATTATCGCGGCCGGCTTAGTCAGCAAAACCGACGGCATATAGCATGCATTGAGCAAATGGGGCATACGTCAGGTGAAAATAATTCAATGTCAAGTGCACAATGCGGCAATGCCGAACATGTAAGTGCAGGTCAGTTTTTTCGTGTCTAAGCATATTTTAGCTTGTAATAGTATAAATTGGGTTAATTTTTTAGTAAATAATGTAGATACGGAATGGTTAGTCGACACGGGTGCGTCGATATCAGCTATTAAAAATGATTTCTTACAGTTAAATTCTTTATGTCATAAGATAATTAAGGAAAAAATGGTAATTAATGGTGTAGGAGGTAGTTTACAGGCATTAGGTTATATTTACTTACAGTTAAGGTACAAACAGTACTCATTTACACATAAATTTCATGTTTTTGCCACTTTGCCATGCAAATCTGTAGGTTTATTAGGTCAGGATTTTTTGCAAAAGTATAAAGGTGTTATAGATTTTTCGGAGAACGAGTTGTCTCTCAAAGAATGTACTGGAAGTACTATTTCAATGCCACTTAAGTATTATGATTATTCTTTAACTATTTCTCCGCGATGCGAGATGGTAAAATATTTTCCGGTCAACAGAACCGAGGAGTGTGTAGTGATGAGGAAAGAGTTATGCAAAGGCGTGTTTTTAGCTAGTGTAATTGCCAAACCTAGAGATGGGGTTATACCCGTTAAAATAATGAATACAACTTCCGAAGAAGTTGTCTGTTCTATGTCGAATATAGAGGTGCATCCTTTAAGCGATTATGACTATTGTTTCTTTAGTGAGTCAGAAATAGATGTAGAACACGTTAAGGAAGTATTTTCTTTGCTTAAATTAGATTATTTAAACCCCGAGGAACGGTTGTCGATTGAGCAAATATGTGCAAAATATTCTGATATTTTTCATTTACCCGGGGACAAATTGACTGTCACAAATATATATAACCAGTCAATTAGATTGAAGGAGAATTGCACACCGGTTTACAGGAAGCAGTATAGGATACCCTATGCACAGAAAAGAGAGGTTGATAGGCAGATTCAGGAAATGTTAAATAATAATATCATTGAGGAAACGGTTAGTGAATGGTCTAGTCCTGTTTTAATTGTTCCGAAGAAGGCAGGGAAAAACGGTGAGAAAAAATGGCGGGTAGTAGTAGACTATAGGCAGTTGAATGAAAAGATTCAAGATGATAAGTTTCCATTGCCCAATATTAACGAAATTTTGGACTCGTTGTCAGGGGCTATGCTGTTTAGTCATTGCGACCTATCACAATCGTACTATCAATGTACACTTCAGGAAAGCAGTAGAAAGTGTACAGCGTTCACTACAGACAAGGGACAGTACCAAATGTGTAGATTACCGATGGGACTGAAGATAAGCCCGAGTTCTTTTAGTCGAATGATGACCATAGCCATGTCAGGACTGAATTATGATAAATGCTTGATATATTTGGATGATTTGATTATATTTGGCCGAAATTTGGATATGCATAACCGTAACCTAATTTCTGTATTTTCGCGTTTAAGAAAAGTAAACCTTAAGTTAAACCCATCTAAATGCGAATTTCTAAAGAGGCAGATACTTTACTTGGGGCATGTTATTTCGTCAGAAGGTATTTTACCGGATCCAGAGAAAGTAGCAGTTATGAAAAATTATCCGCGTCCATGTACGGGTGACGAATTAAAGCGTTTCGTGGCGTTTGCTAATTACTATAGGAAATTCATACCCAACTTTGCGAGTATTGTTATTCCAATGAATAAATTATGCAGGAGAAATGTTGTGTTCGATTGGAACGATGTATGCGAAAAGTCATTTTTATTACTCAAAGAGGCGTTAATGAACCCACCAGTTTTAGATTTTCCAGATTTTTCGGATAACAACACTTTTACTTTACAAACTGATAGTTCAGGGTATGCAATAGGTAGTGTTTTGTGTAATAGTAACGGAAAACCTATAGCATATGCTAGTAGATCTTTAGGGAAAAGCGAATTAAATTATCCGATAATAGAGAAGGAGTTATTAGCTATAGTTTGGTCAATTAAGTACTTCAGACCATATTTATACGGTAGGAAATTCGTTGTAAAAACGGATCATCGCCCACTTTTATACTTGTTTAGTATGACAGATCCATCGAGTAGGTTAACTAAATTTCGTCTTAGCTTAGAAGAGTACGACTTTGAGGTAGAATATGTGAGGGGGAAGGAAAATGTGTTGGCAGATGCATTATCTAGGATTGTCATTTCTAGTAATGATTTAAAAACAATGCGAGAAAAGACTATAAATGTGATGACTAGAGCTCAATATAAGAGTGTACAAACCCCGGATATTCGTGATAAAGATTCTGATCGATTGTTAGGACTGATCACCCTAGGATTGTAGAAGTTCTTAAGAAACAAGGACATGACACTGAACTAGTTCAAATTTGTTCGAAGACGTGGGAAAAATTGTTACGTAGCAAGGATTGTACAAAAATATTTTCTAAGTCGCGCAATGTATTAATGTATGTGCCAGAAAACTCGAGTATTTATATAAACTATGAATCTTTATCGGTTTCATCGCGAGACGAGTTATCGAAAGACATAGTTAGTTTTTGTATAGAGAAAGGCCTAAAAGAAGTGTTTATTTTGAAATATTGTTATAATATGCAACTTATAAAAGAATTGGCACAGTATATAGAGGAGAATAATGATTCAATTTGTGGAGATTTTAAAGTTTGTGTAGTAGCGAATGTACGCAAGATAGAAGGAAGGGATGAAAAAAAGATTATATTGAATGATTTCCATATTTTGCCCACAAGTGGTCATGCAGGAATACGTAGGATGGTGAATAATATAAAAAAAGTATTACTATTGGCCATCTATTGAGAAGGATGTGACTGAATACGTTCGTAAATGTGATAAGTGTCAGACGCAAAAGTATTACAAAAATACGAAAGAACCGATGACAATAACATCTACTGCATCTTCGTCCTTTGAAAAGATTTATTTAGATTTGGTAGGACCGTTTGATAAAGATGACAATGGAAATGTTTACATATTGACTTTGCAATGTGAGCTTACCAAGTTTGTAGAGGCTTATCCTTTAAAAAACAAGTCTGCAAATGAGGTAGCAAGAGCGTTAGCAGAAAATTTTATTTTAAGGTACGGAATACCTAAAGCAATAGCGACAGATAGGGGTACCGAATTTATTTCTAGAGTAATGGTAGAATTATGTGATATTTTAGGCATCACTAAATTACAATCTACGGCATATCATCATGAAAGTATTGGTTCATTGGAAAATGTCCATAAAACTTTAGGCGCTTACTTAAGAATTCAAACTAACAACAGTACATCTTCATGGAGTGCTTGGTTACCATTCTGGTGTTTCTCATACAACACAACAGTTAATACCATAACTAAGTATACACCGTATGAGCTAGTTTTTGGAAAATTATGTAAATTGCCAAGTAATTTGCAAGGTGGAAGTATAGAACCTTTATATAATTTTGATAACTACCCTTTACAATTTAAATACAGGTTACAAAGAGCTCAAGCTGATGCTAAAAATAATTTGATAGCTAGTAAGATATCTAGAAAATACTGTTATGATAAGAATATAAATCCTATTGTTTATAAGAAAGGTGATCTCATATTGGTAAGGAACGGAACGGGCAGTAAGTTAGATTGTATATATGATGGCCCTTTCGAAGTTATTAGTGATGGGTCACCAAATGTTAGAGTTAAGTTAAAAAATAAAATTGATTTAGTACATAAGAATAGAACTAAGCTGTACTACAAGTAAAAAAAAAAAAAAAAAAAAAATATCTATATTTTATTTTGTTTTTTTTTTCTCTAAGGGTGGTGGTGTAGTGTGGCGTGTAGTCACGTACATCACGTAGTTGCTAAGATAATGTAAGATGTTAGATATAAGAAATATGTCACGTACATTGTAGCATATAAAACTTAATAAATGTAAAGACGGAGGGCATTTGAGTTCGAAGTCTATCTTATGACCGGTTCGGTATTTCATTTCCCGTCCCAACACCACAACCTGAACTCAGAAGCCCTATCACAAAAAGATCGGTTCTGTCGGATGTAGCCCGTCTATTCGATCCATTCGGTTGGCTGTCTCCAGTGATTATAACGGCGAAGATTATGATTCAGAAGTTGTGGTTACTTACCTTGGATTGGGATGATGAACTACCGACCGATCTCAGACAGGACTGGGTGACCTATAGAGGCGAGCTCATGCATTTGCAAAACCTCACAATACCACGATGGTTTAGAACAACACCTATAAGATAATAGAATTGCATGGATTTGCAGACGCATCTACTCAAGCATATGCAGCTGTTACATATCTCAGGGTAGTCGATGATGGCCAAGTCTACGTCACGATGATTGCGTCTCGAACAAAGGTCGCTCCATTAAGGCAACTGTCAGTGCCAAGATTAGAGTTGAGTTCAGCGGCGTTATTGGTGGAATTAACAGCTGATGTGATAGATGTTTTGAAGATATCTAAAAACAACGTCTACGCATGGACTGATTCTACTGTAACTCTGTCCTGGCTGCAGTCGTCACCTAATAGATGGCGTACATTTGTTGCGAACAGAGTAGCAGACATAATGCGGATATTAGGCAAAGAGGCATGGCATCATGTTAAGTCTGCTGACAATCCTGCGGATATTGCAACACGTGGCATCAAGGCGAGCGAATTAGCATCACATGAGTTATGGTGGACTGGGTCTGACTTGTTTAAAGGAACCAACTATAGAATTCGTTAGATATGATTACCCAGAGACCACATTAGAGATAAAAACAATTTGTCATGTTACTCTAGAGGACAAACCGATCTGGGAAAGATTTTCATCGATCTCGAGAATGAAAAGAGTTTTAGCATATTGTAAAAGATTCATAGATAAAAACAAAATAGAGAAAGGGGAAACTTATTTAACAGTGTCAGAACTTAACAACATTTTAGAAGAATGCATTAGATATTATCAAAATTTAACTTACAACGAAGACAGTAAGATCAGTCTATTAACAGGGTGGCAATTAATTCAAAGACTGACACAAAATTTCTGGTCTCGATGGCAGTCCGAATTTCTTCATACACTGCAACAGCGACACAAATGGCAAACTAAGGTCCTATCACCTGACATCGGAGACATCGTTATTGTCAAGGAAGAACATTTGCCTCCAACAAAATGGTTACTAGGCAAGGTAATACAATTGCATCCTGGTGCAGATGGTATGGTAAGAGTGGTTACGGTTCAGACTGCAGGCAACAGTCAATTGAAGCGACCCCTGTACAAATTAATACCACTGCCAACAGAAACGAAAGATAGTTGAGAACGGTGGGCGGTTGGGTTCTGTGATTAAGTCATTTTTTGAATTGTTAACTTGTGAATTTAATCATTTGCATGTATGTTAACTCACAATTATCATTAACTTTAGTACATAACAAATGTATAAATTGTAGGAATTTTAAAATTATTTAAAAACTGTTGTTTTTGGTGGGCGGTATGTCCGATTCATTACGATATATATTTAAGTGCATGACGTATTTAAACCAGTCGCAATAAACATTTAACTATGAGAGGACGTTCGTTTTCTTTAATCAACAATACACCGCTCCATTCACAGACAAAAGTGAACCCTAACACCGTAAACATTACCGAAAATATAAAACAATTTTAAATAACAAAACAATCAGTTTAATTACTGATAACAATTAACAGCATAATAATTATTTTAACAGACTTATAAATCAAACATTTCTAATATGTGCTTATAAAATCAACTTTAGTCATTCATAAACAAGCATTTATTTGCTGCAGTACAGTTCAAAGTTCAAGTTTAGTTCAGTTTTACTGATTCAAGTACCTGAATCAGTAAAACAATTTTTTTGTCTCTGAAAAAAAAGATCTAAGGAAACATAATATTGATAGTAGGTACTATCCCCTTATCTCCTTCTGATGGAACAACAATAATTAATAAGAAGACAAAATCAGAAAGACGACAACTTAGATGGATTGAACGTAACAGAAAAATATTCTGGAATGAGGGATTTATACCTTATTCAAATCATGAGTTAATTATGTTTTAAAAGATAAGTGTGTTTATACTTAAGGCGTAGAAAAAGTTCTATGGTTAAAATATATTTTAAAAAGCAATAATGTAATTAATTTAGAAGATAAAAGCTGTCCTAGTTTGTTAAGCTTGTATGAACAGTATAACGATTCTGAAGATTTGTATAGTTGTATTTATCATGACAGAATATGTGCTTTAAAAAATGTTTTATGTTTAAAAAAATGGTGCTCTGATAATAAACTTTTTAAATAAATAAATACTTCTTTTATTTAACACCACCACAACTTACCAATAGATATAATCTGTCCGTCTGTGGTTACCGATTCAGTAACATTTCATTCTTAGTTTTTCAAACTCATCATGGCTTAGCCTTTTTTTTCCAAACTATGTTGGAGTCGGCTTCCAGTCTCACCGGATGCAGCTGAATACCAGTGTTTTACATGGAGCGACTGCCTATCTGACCTCCACAACCCAGTTACCTGGGTTATAACACGATATTCTTCGGTAAGACTGGTTGTCAGACTTTCAAGCTTCTGACTACTGTTAACGACTGTCAAAGATCTTCGAAATTGACAGCCGGGACCCACAATTTAACGTGCCTTCCGAAACACGGAGGAACTCGATATGTATAAGATGGTCACCCATCCACAGAACAACCTCGGCAAGCGTAGCTTAACCTCAGAGATCGATCCGCGCGGCTGTTGTTAACTATTTTTAGTTTTTTCAAACTAAAAATGAATTACCGATTCAGTAACATTAAATTTTTAGTTTGACATTCCATATGTACAGAGTGTGTAATATATACAGAGTACAGGTATTGGTAGTAGAACATCGGTTGTGTGGTCTTCATATTGTGAAAATTATTAACCATGAGCATTATAACGCTATCTTAATACCTTGCTTCAGAGAAAATAATGAGTTCTTTAAAATTCGCTTAAAAGGCCTTATTTTATGGGCTCAAATAATGAATCTGTAACAATATGGTAGACTTAATTGAATAAAATTAATATGTAGATATAGAAACTGCTCGACAGCTTGAGTTGCATAACATTGGTAGTCTGAGTAGTCATCGCTGTTATTGAATACGATATGCACATTACGATCTGCATAAGCGGTATAATTGGAGGCTTTTGCATCGCGCAGTGATGCAGAAAACCCCCAATTATACCCTACTGATAACAGCGGCTAACATAGAAATAGACACGTTAGATAATAAGTGAAAATACGAAGATGCATTAAAATCCTTGCAAACTAGATGGTCAAATATTGATTTCACTGGGAAATAGATATTGAGTTGGATGGTGCCAATCAAGAGTATGAAAACTTGCTTAATAAATACGAGAAACAATTCAATATGCTTAAACGACCAATAAGTAATAAGATGTGGTCGATGGTGCACAGGCAGAAGTCGACTCCGAAATAGACATTCCAGTTTTTAATGGCAACTACAATCAGTGGGTGTCATTTAGAGATTTATTTTCGGAAGCAATACATAAATCAATTCTCTCTCTAATGGCCAAAAAATGCAGTTTAGTAGTACGAGGCGAGGCAAAAAGGTTAATCCAGCATTTGCAAATAAGCACAGACAACTATTTAGTGTGTTGGGAAATCCTCAACCATCGGTACAATAACAAAAAGCTTATATTTTCATCTCACATGAACATTATTATTAGGACTCGCTAGTATACAACAACCGTCACTTTAACATATTAAGAAAATCTATGATACAACATTAGAGTGTCTGAATGCCATTAAGAATCTGGGCGTCGATATATCAACCTGGGACCCCATAATTGTGCATATACTATGCCAAAATTTGGATTTCGATACTTTTTCCGATTGTCCAGTCCTCAAGGAATTCTTGTATTTTTTAGAGGGGGAATTTCCAAGTTTAGAAACTGTAACATCGCGCCGTAGAGAAATTATGCCACAAAAGAGTAATAATCAAACACATGTGAATTATAAGAAGCATCATTTCAGGTCATCGAACTCCAATAATTATGGCGGCTATCCAAATCAGAGCAACAACTACAAGCCTATTGCGAAAACAATGCATGCGTCAAATTATAATTTAAGTGTTTTCTTTGCAATACTACAATAACAGCACGGCATTTATAATTGCAAAACTAATTTGGAAATGCCTGACGAGCAAAAACTGAAAACAGCTTACAGATTAAAATTGTGTACTAATTGTTTATTAAGCCATAACTAAAGTCAATGTACTTCAACGAAAACATGTCACAAATGTGGGCAAGGGCAAAGATGGACTCTTCTGGTCATCAGAGTTCAAAACGTATGGGAAAGGTGGATGAACAATTAGCAGGAACTTCGCATGCCTCTCAGCATGAGACTTCTAAGATCTTGCTCGCTACAGCCATTACAAAAGTAGAGAACTCGCAAGGTACTTACTATCCTTTGAGAGCCTTAATAGATCAAGGATCTCAAATTTAATAAATAACTGAGAAAGCAGCTCAACTTTTAGGCATTAAAACACAAAGATGCAAGGGAGTTATTTATGGAGCCAGATAGAAAGAAAACAACTGTAAGGGCATTATAGAAATTAAATGGTCTTTAATGGTCAGTGATTTTAATTATTTAATTTTTTTTTTAGTCCGATTTTTTTATAATAAAACACCTAATTAAAAATTTACCAAATGAAACATTGTCTGCACCGTCGTGGCCTCACTTACAAAACATAAGGCTAGCGGATCCTGAATTTTATAAGAGTCGCTCTGTGGATTTGTTGTTTGGGGCAGACATTTACGCCAACATGTTAGGAGAAATTATAAGAGTGGAAAGTAATAGCCAACCAATAGCTCAACAAACACATTTGGGATGGTTGTTGTGTGGAAGTATGAAAACATACCAATGCCACGTAGTACTAAATAACATAGAGGCAATTTAAAAGTTTTGGGAAGATGAAGAAGTTATGGAACGAACAAACATGTCGTTAGAAGAACAAGAGTGTATGGACTTTTACTCCAAAACTACGAGAAGAAACTTAGACGATACGTCGTTCGGTTACCTTTGAAAAACGACAGAAAACATCAACTTGGGGCGTCCAAGCCTTTAGCGTTAGCACAGTTTAGGAATTTAGAGCGAAAACTTATAAAACATAGTGATTTATACCAACAATATAAAGCTTTTATGCACGAATACTGTACATTAGGCCACATGAAGCGAACAATTAGCGAACAAATAACCGATTTTTATTTGCTGCACCATGTCGTTCAACGAAAAGAATCAACAACCACCAAATATAGAGTCGTGTTTAATGTATCCGCGAGAACCACGTCAGGTTATAGCTTGAATGATATCATGCACAAGGGCCCTAACTTGCAACAAGATTTGCAGTCGTGTTGTTGCGGTGGAGACAATATTCTATTGCCTTTACGGCTGAAATTAAAAAAATGTATATGCAAATACTTGTATCGGACATCGATCAACATTTCAGTGGCGAAGGGTCAATATTTATATAAGGTAAGCCGGAGGTATAAGTCATTGTCTATAGTATATTGTAGGTATAGTACCTACATATGGACATCGTAAGAATGCGAGAGTATTATCTACATTCAACTACAGTCTCTTATTTCTCTCTCTACAGTATAATAATACATAGGAACTTACCATGCTACCTAATCATGCTTTTTTTGTATTTAGTTACTCTGACTTCAGTAGTAACACGTAGGTAACACAACAGCACATATTTTGATAACGTATTTCGAATGATTGATAAGTGTCTCGCACTGGTTGTTTAATAACATGTTAGAAGAGGCGGCATGACAAAAATGATAAAAAATTAATGTAGTATCAGTATTTTCTTACCAAAACACTTATTATCTTCATATCCAGACAACAGCCAGACAAAATCTTAATTTTTTACCATTTTATAACTGACCAGGGGAGATACTGAGGACAGGG
This sequence comes from Anticarsia gemmatalis, assembly GCF_050436995.1. Classification (NCBI taxonomy): domain Eukaryota; kingdom Metazoa; phylum Arthropoda; class Insecta; order Lepidoptera; family Erebidae; genus Anticarsia; species Anticarsia gemmatalis. Next base: position 11,825,462 of record NC_134775.1, read on the forward strand.
GAGGGACATTTATGTTGTGTTATGAAATAAATAACAGTGATAGTTTGAGAATCAACTTCATTTTTATTTAATATTAATCAGACTTAATTTCAACAGCCATCAGACTTCACTATAAAATAATCTTTCATTCCTACAAAGCAACAAAAACATGACATTATACGAAAATCAATTTGTTTGTTCTCTAGGTGTCATTTCATTCACAGTTTTAATTAGTCTTTCTTTTTTCTTATCATATTTCTTTTGCTCTTTAATCTTTTGCTGTTCATATTTCACAGGGTAATTTTTTATTTTTTGGTATCTCAGTCTTTCCGCTACACGTTTTTTTTTCTAAGCGTTCTTCACGCGTCATTTTTTTTCGTGCCGCCATAATCTGTAACCAAAATATGGTAACTTGGCATCGACGTTTTTCTATAAGGTAACCGGGTTAAAAAGGACTGCTCCTTTACTTATTACAAAAACAATAAGAGTTTCGAGGAACACTACCTGGTATGAGATATTTAGGATGAAAGCGACAATAAACACTCGTACAATCGACATTTAAAATAACAAGATTTATGTTTAAACTAAAACCAGACTAGGTAAATACACTCGGATACTAAATAATGGATAACTGCATCATAAGCAGGAAGCAGTTATCTCCCTTGAGCAGTAAGTATCTCCCCTGGTACCTTAAGCGGCAGGGGAAAGAAGACAGGGGAGATACTATTTCGACAAAATATCGATATAAAAGTCTAAATTTTTGTAACAAGTTATTAGACGGAAAGATTACGATTCTTTGCATACATTACAGTAATTCTAGGAAGAAAGTAAAATATTTATGCTTATAATAAAGAATAAAATCTTACCAGGGGAAAGAACACACTCACTGAACCACGACAGTTTTCACCAAGTGGCGTCTGTGTAATAGCGAACCATATGGCGGGCGCATTCGCGCCGACGGCTTGCTGTCAACTTCACGTTAGTAACTTTGTGCTCAAGGTCAGAATTTACGCGGCGAAATTAAAAGTCGTGAGTTTTTAATGAAAACAAAACACCAGGGGAAGAGATGCTATATACGAGGGACAAATTTCAATATTAAACATTTTATGAATATCTAAATGTTACCTTTTTTATTTTTTTCATTGCTTTAATTTAGTTTGTCTAGTTTTTAAATAATACACAATTTAATTTATTTAATAATTTAAAGATAGTTAAAAATACTAATTTATTAACATAATCGGTTAAAGGACAGACCAGGGGAGATAAATTTTTCATGTTTAAGGCGCTTTTGTGACTAAATTAAAAACATTTCATCGGTGAATTTTAGTGACCTTACAGAAGATACTGACTTTGATAATCTCACAGCTTTATTTTAAATAAATTATCAATTAAAAATATAAAAAAATTCATTGACATTGAAATTACCTCATAACTTAGAACGACCCGTATTTATCAACAATAAAATGCCAAAAACATTACGGAAAAACGCAGAACACTTTTATAGAAATGAGTTTAACCTATAAATCTGACAAAATGAATATGTACTCCAATGGATACATGCAAAACTACATACAATGCACTGATACATTCACAGTTATACACAAACACATTTACTCAGGAATAATGTTGTAATAAACACAAATATTCTAATTTGTTATAGAGCGCGCGAAAGATGTAAACAGTAAACAAGTTAAACATAACCTAATGTCAAACTGGTGAAGAATGTTCGACTCATACTTATGCAGGATGCTTAGCTTATATTTCGCCATCTCGCTCTAGCACGCGGCTCGCGCCGCGACAGAAACATGCGTAAGATCATGTGTCCGCCGCGGCGCGAGCGCTGTAGCGCGAGGCAACCCGCTCTTCCTCCGGCTTGCCCGCCTCTATGCAGCGCGGTGTAAAGCGCGATCCAAAAGGTCGTAAGCGACATCGCCGCCATAGTTTTTATTGTACGCAATTCCCGATCAGCGCCTCCGGCTTATTTCATTATTATTACTTCACGTTGCGTTTTTAGCGAAGCGTAATTTTTAAAGGGTAGGCGTTTTCGTACTATTTCGATTAGATTAATGATTCTAGTTAAAGATTCCGTTTTAAATATTGGTGATTATTTATTAATTGTGTATTATTTGGCAATTGTAATCTATTAATTTAACACTAATATTAAGTCTGTCCAGAAAGGGAAGCCGGTAGGAATCGAGTTGTATGGAGCCTTCGCCACTGCAACATTTACAGAAAATAGTGTGGCGTGAAACACGCGACATGCCTATACAAACATTTCAACTAACAACTGTCACTTATGGTACAAAGGTTGCTTCCTTCTTAGCTATGATGACACTGCAAAAACTATCCTAGGATAAAGTTAGCAAATACCCAGAAGCATGCAGGTTAGTAGATGGATCCTTTTACATGGACGATTTGGTACATGGTGTCTATGACGCAAATAGCGGCCAGAGGTTGATTGCAGAGTTAACGAACACTCCGGGGGATTTAATTTGCGTAAATGGTCCTCGAATAACAAACAGTTATTACAAGATATTACCGAACAAAACCATGGCGAAGATTTATTCAACTTTAAAACAGACAATATTTCTAGAACATTATGCCTGTGTTGGAACGCAGCCGAAGATGTATTTGAGTTTAGTTTTGAGTTTGCAGAAACGCATTCTAAAGTAACAAAGAGAAGCCTTCTATCGGAAATATCCTACCTTTTTGATCCATTTGACTGGCTAACGCGATTATCTACCAAATTAAAACTGCTCTTCCAAAAACTATGGAAGGATACCTTATATACAATGGCATGAACAGGTGCCCTAAAATATTTACCCAGAGTGGTCCAAGTTAAAACAAGAAAAACAAAACATTAAACATTTAAAATCCCGAGATGGATTAAGAGTGGTGAAAAGGACATCGTTGAAATTCATGGTTTCTGTGTCGCGTCTATAGAGGCTTACGCATGTGTAAAACATCAACAAAACATTATCCTTATTGCAGCTAAATCAAGACTAGTACCAAACAAAAAGGCAATAAACATTACCTCGCTTAGAACTAGGGATTGCAATCCGGTGTCATTTTCAATCCGGCCGGATTCTACCGGATTGACGCCAATCTGGCCATTGATGAATGGGAAGTATAGGCAAATAAAATATATTTAAGGGTGAATGAACATTGATTTTGAAAAAATAATAGTTATAAAACATTTTATACTGAAGAATAAAATGATCTGTAATAACTGTCCTAGTAAAAACTTTTAGTGAGCTCAGTTTACAGAGTGACAATTAACCTATATTATGTTCCCTGTTCTAAGTTGTGTTGTGTTGTTGAGTGTTTTGAATGAATAAGCGTAAATAAATATTTTTCTGTTATCTATTATATATGTTACTGTAAAAGCCCGGACTGTGGTAAATCCTTAGATTTTCCGGTAAAACCTAAGATTTACCAACTCTCAATGGCAAAAGTCCGAACAATTCTTTTATTTCGTACTTTTACCCCTATTCACTTGGTAAATCTTCATTACTATTTTATTTTTACCGAATGAAATTAAGATATAACTGTAGCGGCTCGCTACATACAGCGTCATCTACTGGGACCAGCGCGCAACCAACCACCACGCGCAGTGTGACTGACGTCACAAGTCCTAGATCGCGCTATCGAAGTTTGCATTGCAACTGACTATATATACAAGTTCCCGACTACAACAGTCGGGCAGCCTAGGCCCACCAGGCATGATCACCTCGCCTGGTCGGAGGATCCTCCCTTTGGTTGGATGAACATGATCACCTCGTTCCTCCACAGTGGTGACCCCGACGTGATTGGAAGCAACCTTCACGAAGATCAGACCAGCAGCAGCAAACCTTCGCACCCTCATCACTCCTCACTCCTACAGCAGCAGTCGAACGACTCCAGCCAGCATCTTCGGCCACACCAGGGCACTCCATGAACATGTCGCTCACGCACATGACTGGCATACCCTACGGCCTCAGCGGCATCCAACCTGGGCATCATCGTCACGCTACTCTGACGCACCCAGGGCACCGCAACGCTTCGTCTCGACTCACCGCAGACAACAAGCACCTCGCCCCGACTCACTGGGGACACTTCACCGCACACCGCACCTCTCCGACTCACTGGAGTTAGCGGCATACAGTTCCGACTCACTGGGACTTGCGGCATACAGTTCCGACTCACTGGGACTAGTAACATACAGTTCCGACTCACTGGGACTAGCGGAATTCGAGTTCCGACTCACTGGAACTCATCAATGCATGGCACTGGAGAGACTGACTGACGTGAAGAGAAGATCGACCTACGGTCTGAGGGGGAGTAATGTAGCGGCTCGCTAGCGACATCTACTGGGACCAGCGCGCAACCAACCACCACGCGCAGTGTGACTGACGTCACAAGTCCTAGATCGCGCTATCGAAGTTTGCACTGCAACTGACTATATACAGGGTGTAAACGACAGCCTACCGAAAACGAAAAAAAATGACTTTAGACACGATTCTGGTGCTTATGGCGTTGAAAATTTTCATCGGTTTTTTCTTGATTTTTCCGATTTTTTATGCGTTTTTTTTATTTTTTTTTGGTATTATTTCGTTAATACTACACAATGCAACATGAATATGAAAAAAAATCCGTCATATTACTGTTTTTCACAAAAAACAGCAATGGATTAAAACAACGTATAAATTCGATATCAGCTGTGCGCGGCCAACGACACCGCGCCGGCGGCGGCCGGCCGCGACGGTCGACGTCACGCCGCGTACCTACGCGCGCCACACAGACACGATTACGCACACAGCTGTCAGCCTCACGCTCACTAGTATGCAGCGTTACTTAGTATTCGTTCTATGTTAAAAATGAAAATTACATAATTATCCCGCTCTCCGATAAAAGGTAAATTCATAAGATTTAAAATGTGTGATATCTTATTATTACACGTACAAATACATACAGAACGACAAAAAATCCTATTGATATTCTTTAGCGCTATAAAAATCTCTAATAAACAATTTAACATGTATTGTCGCTTTGTTCCATTTGCTCTTGCAAATTTCTATTCGATATTTACACGCTCATTCATACTTCATACAAGCGCGGTGCGACTCGAAAAGAAGATGGCCGTAGTGACGCGTGACGCCGCGACCGCGCGTGGATGTTACATAGATGGGATGCGACAAAATGGATGCTAAGTAATTCTCCGGGGATTATGAATTATGATAAGTTAGTTTCTCTGATAAGAATATTAATGGATATTGATTGTTATCATTGTTATGTACCTACATTTTATGGTTTAATTAAATAAACGTTTCGTGTTTATTTTATTTACTTTAATCTGATTTTATGTTATAAATATCAAAGTATTTTAAACTTACATCAATAATGTTTGTAATGTTATTTGGTATTTGAATAAAACTACAATGCAACCAGTAACAACTGTGACAAGTAAAAATAGTAATGCCACATCAATATTTTATTGAATCTAATCTCTCGCTGGGATCCTAACTCGTCGCTCGTCACCAAATCGGCGGCGCGCGCGCGGACGGCGCGGAGGGAGCGGGTGGCGCGGGCGAGGGGCGGCGCGAGTGAGCGGAGAGGCGCCGGCGGCTCTCTTTGAATTGAATGATAGTTCGAGCAATTCGCTCGCGGAAGACGGAAGCTCTTCACCGGTGTCGTTCGTTATGTCCTATTCGTCGTGTCGTGTGTGAACTGTTGTTTATTATTACTTGTTATTGTTTCGGTTTTGAGTTGTAAGTGTTTTTATTGTTATTATTTTTGTTGTTATTGTTTTCGAAGTGCAGTTGTGTTCGTAAATAGGAAGAAATGTTGATGTGTTATGTATGGTGAAGCACGTGGAAGTGCACGGCGTGCTCTGCACCTGTACGTCCGGATCCAAAGGTACTCAAACTCTCGCCATACACCAGGTATTTGCGTGTTGATAGACATTGATTACAATTTGTTTTAGCACTTTCTTATTATTGGTTACATTTTGCTATTATTGTTTGATTTCACGTAAGCCAAGTAGGTACCTACCTACTTACAATTTTACTATGAGCTATTGTAACATACGGGCCTACTTACGATACCATAAACGATACATAAGATTGTTATCTAATGATAGCGTTGCATACTAGTGAGCGCATAGACGTGGTGGTACGCGTACGTACCTACGACGCGTCGCGACATGTCGTCGCTCAGCGCGCCGCCGCCGCCAGAAATCTCGTAGGCATGTGCGGAGATACATCGCGTTGTTCACTATACATTGAACGCTCAAAAATGACTAACTCGGGAACCAATCATTTCCGAGAAATATCGTAGGAGTAAATTTCGCGCATACAGTGTCACAAACTTACCAGTAAAGTTTTCGGTTAGCTGTCATTTACACCCTGTATACAAGTTCCCGACTACAACAGTCGGGCAGCCTAGGCCCACCAGGCATGATCTCCTCGCCTGGTCGGAGGATCCTCCCTTTGTGTTGGAGGAACATGATCACCTCGTTCCTCCACATAACTATTCTAAGTAATTTAATAATCAGTCTCAGTTATTAATGTAATTATCCGTAAGTACATACTGGACTAGAGCAATAATAACTTTATATTTTTTGTATTTTACTCAACGGAAACAAAACAATCAGTTTAATTACCTACTGACGACAATTAACAGCATAATAATTATTTTAACAGACTTAACAACCAAACATTTCTAATTTTTTTTTTTTTTTTTTTTTTTTTAATAACCCATATCTGTCCCACTGCAGGGCAAGGGTCTCCTCCCAAACGAGGGGGAGGGGTTAGGCCTTGCGTCCACCACGCTGGCCAAGTGCGGGTTGGGGACTTTGCATGCCCTCAATAAATGTATTAAACAAATTTTAGGCATGCAAGGTTTCCTCACGATGTTTTCCTTCACCGTTAGAGCAAGTGATAATTATTTCTAATACACACATAACTTCGAAAAGTCATTGGTGTGTTGCCTCGGATTCGAACCTGCGACCACTTGCGTGGGAGGTGCCAACTTAAACCACTCGGCTATCACTGCTTTTTTTCTTTTCTTTCTTCTAATATGTGCTTATAAAATCAACTGAAAAAAAGATCCAAGGAAACATAATATTGATAGTACTACCCCCAATCTGCTTCTGATGGAACAACAATTAATATAACCCACGGTAGAAAAGGCTCTTTGTGCCTTAACACTGATACTATGGATTATGTTTTCGCGATTTAGTGGTTTACCGGACCCGGCACCGGATCCGATGCGTCAGTGCCGGATCCGGTAGGTCTAGAAACACGTCGGATCCGCCGGATTACCGGATCCGCCGGACCGGATTGCAATCCCTATGCCCGACACAGTAATGAATACATCATGCGGTGTAGACTCAATACCAACAAACACTTCGCATATATCCAGTGTAAATATAAATGTTACTAAAGTCATCAAATTGTTATCACAGTTGGACCCCTGCAAGTCTTTCGGGCCTGATAAAATCCATCCCATTGTGCTTATAGCATGTGCTGACACTATCGCTATCCCGATATTGGTCTTGTTTGAGAAGTCCCTTATGACATGCACTTTCCCTCGCATATGGAAATCGGCGTATGTCACTTCAATTTATAAAAAGGGACCAAGGAATGAGATTACGAATTATAGACCCATATCGAAACGGGACGTGACGACCCCACCGCCCACTAGAGGTACTTAGTACCACTAGTGCAAACAGTCAACCGACTAATGGCGGTCAAACCATTCTAACACGGCGGTAGGAAATAGCGAGACACAAGACGGGCAGCAGCGTCTTGTGATGAGCCTTCCGCCACTGCGATCGCCAACCCGCCAGCCAAGCGTGGCGATTATGGCACAACCCCCCCATAATGATGGCACAAAAAGATCGGCCCCTAGTCCCCGGCGGCCCCGCTATTCCTGACTATGGTAGCGGTCATGGTAACGGCGGGGCAAGGGGTGCTAAGAATCCCCGGCAGCGATCAGGCTACCACAACCGACGACAACTGGCCCTGGCAACATATAACACGCGCACACTGCGGACCGACGAGAAGTTAGTCGAACTGGAGGAAGAATTGAGCAGGATACGATGGGACATTGTAGGGTTATCTGAAGTCCGAAACTCTTAAGTCAGGTAACCTGCTCTATTTCCGGGAGGGCGACCAGCAGTCCCAGGGTGGTGTCGGGTTTATCATCCACAAGTCCCTCGTGAACAACGTGGTGAAGATCGAGAGTGTGTCGACAAGGGTGGCGTACCTGATACTCAGAATTACCAAAAGGTATTCGTTGAAGGTCGTCCAGGTCTACGCCCCGACTTCGGCACATTCCGACGATGAGGCAGAGGCTATGTACGAGGATATATCCCGGGCTATACATAGCTCCCAGACCTACTTCACCGTTGTCATGGGAGACTTCAACGCGAAACTGGGCACACGTTGCGGTAATGAGTTGAAAGTGGGGCAATTTGGGTATGGGCAACGAAACGCGCGGGGTCAACTGCTGGCCGACTTCATGGAGAGGGAAGGACTCTTTATGATAAACTCCTTCTTCAGGAAGCGGAATCACCTCAAGTGGACCTGGGTGGGTCCCGATGGTGCGACCAAAAATGAGATCGACTTCATCATGTCGACCAAACGGCGCATATTCAATGATGTCTCTGTGATCAATGCGGTGAAAACCGGGAGCGATCACCGAATGGTAAGAGGCACATTGAATCTGAACATAGCGCTCGAACGGTCACGACTGATGAAGTCCACGCTCCGACCGGCACCTGCTCATATTCAAAACCCCGAGAGCTTTCAACTCGAACTACGTAACCGCTTCGAGTGCCTAGGTAAGTGCGTAGATATGGATGATTATAGCAACAGGCTCGTTTAAACTGTCCAGATGACTAGGTCCAAGCTCTTTAAGACCCAGCATCCAAAAAGAACTAAAAAACTCTCAGACCCTACCCTACAGCTCATGGACAAACGACGTAGAATGGTTCTGCAGTCCTCCGGTGACGTGACAGTCTGCCGGCGGCTCAATCGACGGATCTCAAAGTCCCTGAAACGCGATATACGCCAATTCAACACCAAATGTGTTGAAGAGGCTATTGAGGGGAACAGGGGCTCTAAGGTGTTTGCCAGGGATCTGTCCATTGGGCAAATCGGCTGACCAAACTGAAGACCGAGGACGGCAGGATCATATCTTCCGGAGCTGAGCTTATGGGTGAGATAGAGAAGTTCTACGGACAGTTATTGTAGGGACACATATTATATTCTATTTAACTTGTCTAAGCATAAGTTCGTGCGATACTTCAGTCGGTACTCAACCACTGTAAACGATAGGTGTGTACCAATAAACACCAGTGAAATATTAACCTTAATTTTATTTATGTTCCCGAATACACGTACACATCTACATTGGTGACCCCGAACGGTGAATAAAGTGAACTTTGTCTTTGAACATTTTGGTGTTTATAATAATATGTGATAACTGAACAGTTGAACAGTGGTATTATACTTACGAATTTTGAGAGTTTATACGGGTTATATCGTACCGACTCCCTCCGCAATACGGTGGCTGAGGTTAAACACAGAACGGCGTTTTGATAGCAGGATGACATCCGCTAGCGAATAAAAATCTGGAGAGAGTACTAACCTGATATACGGAGACATGGCACAAATTACCGTGGCGTCAAGGATTCCTGAATTTTGGACCGACCAACCTCGATTGTGGTTTGTACAAATGGATGCGATATTGGCACCACAGAAGCTGTCGGACGAAGCCAGATATAACTTAGCGATAACGAAATTGGGTAAAGATGTTATATCCCAACTTACTGATTATCTTTTGAAGCCGCCGAATACGAAAAAGTACGAAGGTCTGAAGGAACGCCTACTTACAATTTTTGAAGAGACTGAGACACGACGTTTACAGAAATTAATAGGAGAAATGGAACTGGGTGACCAGCGACCTTCACAGTTACTCACGAAAATGACCGATTTAGCTCGTGGAAAAATATCTAGTGAGACTCTAAGAATACTTTGGCAAGGACATTTACCAGAATCGGTGCGTGCTGTATTGACAGTAGCTGATACCACGGAACTTGAGAAATTAGCGAAAATGGCAGACAAGGTCGTCGAGAATATTAGGCCATTGCAAATAACCGAAGTAACACAAAGTACCGGTACGGATGCGGTTGCATCTTTAGTGGCAGAAATCGCGCGTATAAATGTGAAGATAGATGAAATGCAGGCAAGAAACACTTCACGTTCAAGGCCACGATACAACAACAACTTTAACTATCGAAATTTTCAACGGAATAGATCCAGCTCTAGAGGAAAGCGCAATCCTAATAGCCCTAACTGGTTGTGCTATTATCATCATCGTTACCGTACCAAGGCCCATAGGTGCTTGGCCCCTTGCAACTGGAAAAGTACATCCGCGACAAACGGAACGCAGTCGGAAAACCAGTAGAAGTGCAGTCGGCGACGGGAGACTGTACACAAATGACTAATAACCGTCTTATTGTTACCGATCAGGCGACTGGATTGCGATTTTTGATAGATACAGGCGCTAATGTATCAGTTTTACCGTACAAGAACAGGTTAGTTCAAACATGTAATTATCCATTGTCTAGTTATAAACTTTTCGCAGCCAATGGCTCTCAAATAAATACGTATGGTGTTAAAACGCTTATGTTAAATTTAAAATTAAGACGTCCGTATAAATGGACTTTTATATTAGCAGATGTAAAACAACCTATAATCGGTGCAGATTTCATAAAATACCATAAGTTATTAGTTGACTTATCGGGTCGTAAATTAGTTGATCAGATTACAAACATGTGTGTTATAGGCTCTATTGTGAATTGGAATGAACCATCGTTAAGAACTATCGAGTCAAATCATCCTTACAGTGACTTATTGTTGAAATATCCTGACATTACTAAAAACGTTAACTTTAAGGAAAATCCTCCTCATTCTGTTATGCATTTTATTGAAACTACTGGCCGACCGGTGTCCACGCGTGCAAGACCGCTGCCACCGGACCGGTATAAGAAAGTTAAAGAGGAGTTTAGAATAATGCAGGAGATGGGTATTTGTCGTCCATCTAAGGGAGCATGGTCAAGTGCTTTACACGGAGTTCCTAAGGCAGGAGGTCAATTAAGACCTTGTGGAGATTATAGGGCGCTTAACGCCATAACGAAACCGGACCGGTACCCGATACCGAGAGTCCAAGATGTAACATATATGTTAGCCGATAAGGAAATATTTAGTAGATTAGACCTTTGTAGAGCTTATCATAATATTGCTATGAACCCCGATGACATAGAAAAGACTGCTGTAATTTTACCATGGTCTTTAATGGAATTTACACGCATGCCTTTTGGTCTTCGTAATAGTGCGCAAACATTTCAACGATTTATGGTTAACTCTGTATTGCATGACATAAAAGTAGTTGATTCAAATGGACAGGCTACATACGGTTCTGAATTTGTTTTTTGTTATATTGACGATATTTGCATAAGCAGCAAAACGGAATTAGATCATCAAATACATTTAGAAGCGGTATTAAAAAGGTTAGACGAATTTGGTGTCACTATAAATGTATCGAAATGTGTGTTTGGTCAAAAGAAAATAGAATTTTTAGGTTTTAAGATTTCTAAGGACGGAATTTTACCTTTACAAAATAAAATTAAAGCAATTGTAGATTATCCGAAACCGGAAACAGTTGATAAATTACGTAAATTTCTTGGAATGCTTAATTTTTATAGAGCACATTTACCAAAAGCAGCTCAATATCAGGCAGAATTAAATATGTATTTACATGGTTCTAAGAAAAAAGATCGATCACCAATAATTTGGGACGATCGCTCAGAGAATGCATTTCTACAGTGTAAAAAAAGTTTACAAGACGCAGCGTTGTTAACGTATCCAAGTGAAAACGCTCCTTTATGTTTAACTAGCTGACCCGCGCAACTTCGCTTGCGTCACCTAAGAGAATGGGTCAAAATTTTCCCCGTTTTTGTAACATTTTTCGTTGCTACTCCGCTCCTAATGACCGTAGCGTGATGTTATATAGCCTATAGCCTTCCTCGATAAATGGGCTATCTAACACTGAAAGAATTTTTCAAATCGGACCAGTAGTTCCTGAGATTAGCGCGTTCAAACAAACAAACAAACAAACAAACTCTTTAGCTTTATAATATTAAGTATAGATTAGTATAGATGTAATTTTAACGCTGAAAAGCATATATTTTGTTTATGTTATTGGAATTTTATATTGTGTACTTACCTTAATTTACGTATCACGAATTCAGTAATTCGTATAATGTAACGTACGTAAATTTTATTTTATATGACTGTAATGACTGTAATTGTGTGTACCTATAAGAAAACTAAAGTGTATGAATCAACATTTATTTTATTGTAACTTTAAATATACACTATTTTAAAATTGTTACAAGTTTATATATCAGCTTAGCCTTTTTTCCAAGCTATGTTGGAGTCGGCTTCCAGTCTCACCGGATGCAGCTGAATACCAGTGTTTTACATGGAGCGACTGCCTATCTGACCTCCACAACCCAGTTATCTGGGATAACACGGTACCCTTCGGTAAGACTGGTTGTCAGACTTTCAAGCTTCTGACTACTGTTAACGACTGTTAAAGGTCTTCGAAATTGACAGCCGGGACCTACAATTTAACGTGCCTTCCGAAACACGGAGGAACTCGATATGTATAAGATGGTCACCCATCCACAAATCAACCTCGCCAAGCGTTGCTTAACCTCAGAGATCGATCCGCGCGGCTGTTGTTAACTAAGCCACGAGCTCCTCCAAAAAAAAAAAAAAAACTTACTTATACATTATTATAAACTTGTAAAATTGTTACAAGTTTATAATAATGTATAAGTAATTTTAGACTTCTTTATAAATCATTTTGTCATTTCTCAAATATGTCAGAGTCATAAGAATATAATAACTAATAACAAATATCATGTACCCATAACATGAGAGAGTTTCATATTACGAATAATATCGCTCGACAAATCTGCTTACTATTGTAAACACGTAGGTAAACCTCGTAGCCTTGGTCACTTTTATGAATGTTTAAGATTTGTGTTTTAAAACTTTATATTGATTGCTAAAGGATGTGTAATTTTTTTTTCAAAAAGAGGGAGGCTACTGTAGGGACACATATTATATTCTATTTAGCTTGTCTAAGCATAAGTTCGTGCGATACTTCAGTCGGTACTCAACCACTGTTATCGATAGGTGTGTACCAATAAACACCAGTGAAATATTAACCTTAATTTTATTTATGTTCCCGAATACACGTACACATCTACAGTTATACATGTCCACACGATCACCTGTTTGCAGTGCGGAAACAGATCCAAGAGCCGCACTAACCCGACACTATACCGAAGATATCCCGGACATCGACCTGTGCGAGATTAGTATGGCTCTCAGACAGCTCAAGAACAACAAGGCTCCAGGTGATGACGGAATAACAGCAGAGCTTCTAAAAGCGGGCGGACAGCCGATATTAGAAGCTCTCCAAAAACTGTTTAATTCCGTCATTCACGAGGGTACCACGCCTAAGGCATGGCACAGGAGCGTGGTGGTGCTGTTCTTTAAAAAGGGCGATAAAGCTCTTTTGAAGAACTATAGGCCCATCTCGCTCCTGAGTCACGTCTACAAGCTGTTCTCGAGAGTTATTACGAATCGTCTCGCTAACAGGTTCGATGACTTCCAGCCTCACGAACAAGCCGGTTTCCGAAAAGGCTTTAGTACCATAGACCACATACATACGCTGCGGCAGGTTATACAGAAGTCCGAGGAGTTTAACCGGCCCCTATGTTTAGCGTTTGTGGACTATGAGAAAGCCTTCGATTCGATCGAGACCTGGGCAGTGCTACAGTCTCTCCAGAGGTGCCAAATTGACTATCGGTACATCGAAGTGTTGAAGTGCTTATGCGAAAACGCCACCATGTCAGTCCGCCTTCAAGACCAGAACTCGAAACCTATCCAGCTGCGGCGTGGCGTGAGACAGGGAGATGTAATATCTCCGAAACTGTTCACCGCTGCACTGGAAGACGTCTTCAAGCTTCTGGATTGGAGAGGACTCGGCATCAACGTCAATGGCGAGTATTTGACTCACCTTCGATTTGCCGACGATATCGTAGTCATGGCTGAGACCATGGAAGACCTAGGCGCAATGCTCGATGACCTCAGTAGCGTATCCCAACAAGTGGGTCTCAAAATAAACATGGACAAGACAAAAATCATGTCGAACCACCATGTCAAGATCGGCGACGCTACACTCGAAGTTGTTGACGATTACGTTTACCTAGGACAAACTGTCCAGTTAGGTAGGTCCAACTTCGAGAAAGAGGTCACTCGTCGAATCCAACTCGGCTGGGCAGCGTTCGGGAGACTCCGACACATCTTCTCGTCCGAATTACCGCAGTGTCTCAAGACGAAAGTCTTTGACCAGTGTGTGTTGCCAGTGATGACCTTTGGCTCTGAAACGTGGTCGCTCACTATGGGCCTTATCAGAAGGCTCAAAGTCACCCAGAGGGCAATGGAGAGGGCTATGCTCGGAGTTTCCCTGCGAGATCGAATCAGAAATGAGGAGATCCGCAGGAGAACCAAAGTAACCGATATAGCCCTAAGAGTTGCGAACCTCAAGTGGCAGTGGGCAGGGCACAAAGCTCGCAGAACCGACGGCCATTGGGGCAGAAAGGTTCTGGAGTGGCGACCACGAACCGGGAAACGTAGTGTTGGCAGACCCCCCACAAGATGGACCGACGACCTGGTAAGGGTTGCCGGAGTCCGATGGATGAGGGCGGCCCAGGATCGGTCCTATTGGCGCTCGATGGGGGAGGCCTTTGTCCAGCAGTGGAGGATTCCCGGCTGAGATGATGATGATGATGATCGAAACTGTGTGTTATTTCAAAGATATTTGAGAAAATTGTCCATAATCAAATCTATTCTGCTCTAGAGAACTGTCTCAGCCAAACACAACATGGTTTTCTCAAGGGTCGATCGACTGTCTCAAATCTTATTCTACTAAACGATTACTTGACGGAAAACATAGATGCTAGTAAACAGGTGGATGTGATTAACACCGATTGTAGTAAAGCTTTTGATCGCATTAATCACAATATCTTATTAACAAAGCTACAGAGTGTGGGTATAAGTCGCGACTTGCTCAGGTGGTTTTCGTCATAAACAACGTACCGCTCCAATGGCTTATTTCCTTCAACGTATGGGTAGGTTTCGGGCTAAATAATCATGTAACAAACAAAAAATTGTTGGCTTATTGAAAAAAAAAATGTCACACATACTAAATAATAAAATAATGTCATCAAAACTGTACAAACGATCAAAGTACATCACCGGTGCGGCTACGTCGCGTGGGCTGCCCGGTCAATAGCAGCACGCTAGGAAAGAGAGGCTTTATTGTAGAAGTACTCTTTCTCATTTTAGTTTCATTGATACGAATATCATATGACTGGTGAGCCAGGTGAACCAACTTTACTCGAGTTGTTTATGTACATCCTGTGAAAATTTGTTTTAATAATAATAATAATCATTTATTTGCATAAATAAGGTACAAAAAGATCTTAACGTAATTACAAGAGTATCTCTTATTCTGCCTTTCTCATTAGCGTGCAAATATCACATAATAATTGATTATATACTAAGTTTTATTTATTACATGCTATAATAAATTAGAACAACAAAAAAAAATAACATTTACAATTTATAATTAAGAAATTCGTGTACACTATAAAAGCATTTATTTACCAAAAAATTTGTTAATTGAACTTTAAATTTAAAGAAAGGAAGTCCCTTAATATGATTTGGTACTTTATTATATAGTTTAATACACATTATATAAGAGTTATTTAAAGATAATGACAAATTCATCCTGGGTTGATATAATTTGTGAGTATTAGTAGATCTAGGTGTATAATAAGTTGTCCTTTGTTCAAAAAGATCCTTATGTTTCAAAACAAATATACAGCATTCTAAGACATAGAGACATGGTAGAGTAAGCAATTTATTATTTCTAAATATAGGTCGACAGGATTCTATTTGTTTCATTCCAAATATTGCTCTTAAACATCTTTTTTGCATTCGAAACGCCTGATCAATTTCGACACAACGACCCCAAAGTACAATACCATATCGTAAAACCGATGATATGTATCCGTGATATGCAGTCATAGCAGCGCTTCGAGATACTTCATTGCTTATTCGCTTAAGTGGATAGGCAAAACTGCTCAGTTTACTGCAAATTTCATTAATGTGATTTTTCCAAGAACAGAATTTATCTAGTGTAATACCCAGGAATCTGACTGTTTCCGTTTCTGACAACTTAACACCTTCATGCATAATATTTAATTTTAATGGTTTTGTCCTATATGTATGAAACTGCATTAATTTGGTTTTGCTTAAATTAACCTTTAAATTATTCCTATCTAGCCATTCAATAGTAGTTTTGAGCGCTGTGTTTATTTCTTGTTCATATGTACTTTTGTTACTGCCTTTTATTATAATTGATATGTCATCTGCAAATAGTACACATTTATGATTCATATTGTTTGGAAAGTCGTTTATATAAAGCAAGAACAACAGTGGGCCCAAAATACTGCCTTGTGGCACGCCATATTCATTTAGCATAAACGAAGAGTGATATGGTTCGACCGTTTTCGATAGCTCATTATAATGCGATACTTCCACTTTCTGCATTCTATTCGATAAATATGATTCTAACCATTTGTATGCCAAGCCCCTGATTCCATACTTAGAAACCTTTTCGAGTAAGAGTTTATGGCTAACATGATCAAAGGCTTTGCTCATGTCCATAAACAGTACTGAAACTGGAATTTTGTTGTCGATTGAATCAGTTATTGATTTTACTAACTGAAACGCTGCTAGGGATGTAGTTTTATTCTTGCGAAAACCATTCTGTTCCTCTTTTATTATATCGTGTAATTCTATAAATTTAATTAATTTATTATAAAATACCTTTTCAAATATTTTTGCAAATATAGTAATTAACGTTACAGGCCTATAATTATCCATGTGAGTTTTATCACCCTTATTTTTATACAGTGGCTTCACCACAGACCTCTTAAGAATATCAGGAAATATTCCCTGTTCTAATGATAAATTAATAACATAAAGTAGTGGTTCCATAATAACATCGATTGACAATTTAATAATATCAGTACGTATTTCATCATTTCCAGTTGATTTTGAATTGTTGAGAGACATCACAATTTTCTTAAGTTCACTACTTTCCAATGGGTATAGGAATATAGAGTTCCTTATAGTTGCAATATTTTTCAATTGATTGATTCTATTTTGTTCTTTACTATTAGGATTATCTTTTTTAGCGGTATTAACAAAGAACATATTAAAGTTGTGTGCTATAGTACATGGATCCACACAGTCATTGTCATTAATAGCTATTTTTGATATAAATTTAGTTTTTAAATCTGTATCTGTATGTTTTTTTATTATGTTCCATGCTGCTTTGCATTTATTATGTGCTTTATTGAGATAATGAGTATTATTATTTTTGCGTGATATTAGAATACATTTTTTTAATAAATTTTTATATTTCGTATATTTATCTTTAAATAAATTGTTTTTATATCTCAATTTGTAATGAAGTTTACTTTTATTCTTGCAACTTATTTTAATTCCCTTAGTTAACCAGCTTAATTTGTTTAGAGATTTATTTGTAACTTTAATACGAATAGTGGGGAAACATAAATTATAAAACAATGAGTATGTCTCAAAGAACTCACAAAACGCCTCATTTGTTGATGTTGCATTATATACATCATTAAATGATAAACCTGAAATTGAATTTAAAAATTTATCTGTATTATCATGACTATAGTCTCGCTTCAATTCATACCACCATTTGACATTAGCATCCTTCCTACTTCTTACCACCCATGAATATGATTGGGCTGTATGATCTGATAAGCCTAATTTATGTACTTTAGCACAACCCATATCAATATTGGTTACAATGTGATCGATACATGTATTTGTATTTTCTGTAACCCGAGTAGGCTCAAGAATCACATGGTGTAAATTATATAACTGCAACAAGTAACGATATTCTCTATTTTCTTTGGATAGTTTCAAAAGGTCTATATTTGTATCCCCGCACAATATTACTTTCTTTCTTGCATTGCGACAAAGTATATTCAAGACGTTATCAAGTTTACTTAGAAAAACCATTGCATTTGACGAAGGAGTTCGATAAACACAAACCAAAATTACACCGTATTTAATTAATTCTAGCCCACAACATTCAAATACACAGGGCTCGCTTAGTTTTTTTTAATAAAGTTAATTGATACTGCGTGACAGTGGTTTTTTTTCCTGCGATTTTATAACTGTTTCTGCATATTTAGAGGTCCCAGATCAAGAAAATAGTATCAAGTCAATTTCCATCAGCATCTAGTTTTGAAGATATAAGGGTATGCTATTTTCACTAGAAATTACAAATAAAAAAATTTACTTCATGCTTTCAAATGATCTTTTATGAGATTTTCTACAGTGAACAAGTCTAGGCTGATCTCGACGTAAGCTCCAACAATAATCAGCCATCATATGGACGTCCCATCTACCCTGTTCCCTGATAGCGCTCCTCCATAGTCCTAATGTCTTGGTGGAATCTCTCGCCCTGCTCCTCGCTAAAATCTTCAAGATTTTCCGGAAACTTGTCCAAATGCGAATGCAAATGATGAATTTTGATGCTCATGTTGCATCCCAGCTCTTTCAAATTACCTTTGATATCATTACAAAATACCAAATCATTTTCCTTAAAAAAAATGGCAAAAAATCCTTCTCTCGAATACGATAAAACGTTATTTTTGTTCCTTTTGTGAGTAAATTCTTTTCTTTTAATCGAGATGCGAGCAAACATGAAGCAGTTTTTGATAAGTTTAGGTCTCTAACTAAGTCATTCAGTTCGTTTTGATTGAAAGGTTGTGGTCCCGATTGCAACACATCAAAGTCCGAATCACTATCTTCTCTTTCTACGTTCAGCTCCAAATCCATTAGTGGGTTGTCAGAAAGCTTTGATGGTCCAGCCTGTACGTCATCAGAAAGGAGTTGAGGTCGTTTGGCTGATCGTAAATCAGGATATATCCACTTGTTTTTATTGGTAGAGTTGTTACCGTTAATATTTACCATACAGAAAAAGCAATCATCGTGATGATTTTTTGGTTCTTTCCAAATCATGGGTGTTTTTAATTTGATAGCAGTCCTTTTTCCCTGCGACCATTGACGTAGACACACGACGCAATTTTGACACACAATATGAGGCACCCATTGTTTATCTTGATTCCACAGTTCTATTTTAAATTAGATAGAATACGCTAGTTTTACAAATTCAGAGATAGGTTTTCGGTATTTTTCGAAAACATATTCACCACAGATGTAGCAAAAGTTATTCGGATTATGCAAACAACGTCTTAGAGTAGAAGCCATGTCGAAAATAATAAGTAAAACACTTATCTACTGGAGAAATTGCGATGATCGTAGTAAAAACGGCAAATGAGGGTAGTTTGCTATAACTCAAAAACTAGAGCTGTCACAGAAAAACTGAGGGTATATTTGAAATCAGTGCAGGAAATCCAGCAAGAATTAAAAAAAAATCCAAGGAAAACAAAAAAAGTGCTAATTTTGTCACGCAGTGATATATATATATATATATATAATAATTCGGTTATTAATACAAATTGTTGTATATTACATGACTAGGGACCCCCTCACCTACCCATACGTTGAAGAAAATAAGCCATTGGAGCGGCACGTTGTATAGATAACAGAACGCAGGCCCTAGTGATAAACAATTAGGGGAGAGTGGGTAACAGTGGATCACTTTTTTTTTAAACGATGTAACTCTAAAGTTTACGTCTAAAGTTTGCCTCTCTGTATTTAAATCATAACATAGGTATATTATCTTTATAAAAAAAGGCATTTGACGACGTATACTATACAAAATTTCAAGTTATAGCCACTTTAAACAAAAATGGTAAATGATCTACTGTGACCCGCGTATGGGTCACAGTACTCACAGTGGATTAATGCCTGGGTGACAGTGAATCGACTGGGGCACAAAGTATTTATAAAGAAATACACAAGACAGGAGAAGTTGGATATTTGTCTTTGTCGTTTGGTTGCTATACTTAAGCACATTTTTGCCTTGTTATAGTATTAGTTTTATCTAAATTCAAAACTCTGGTGCCATTTCTAAAGCCAACATGTCTAGCTAGACATTTAACATTATTATTATCAACATTATGACGATTAGAAGACGTTGACGTTGAAAATGGAATACATACCAGTCGATCTATCAACCGCTCAGAATTTTGGTCATCAAATATAAGTTTTGCCCGATTTCATTTTTTCTTACCCGATTACGAGGTATTTTTACCTACAAAAGTAGCAGTTCACTGTGACCCAATATGAAAAGATTCACTGTAACCCATGGGCCGTTATTGGATGAGAAAATAAACAAGATAAAAACTACAAATCCTATTCACAAAACAACATTCTTAACAATAAATGTAGACAATAGACAACGTACGACAAAATGAAAATATCCGAATTTCCAATTAACTAGGAGATAATACAAATTTCAAAAAGTCGTAAAAAAAATTTCTTTACTTGTTTACTGAGCGGTTTGCAACTGTGGGACTTTTAGCTTTGACAGCGCGTCGACGCCTAGTTAGGAGGAGAGGGGTATGGACGAATGGCTAAAACACGTTTTTACGTATGCCTATGTGTAATACACAGTGAGTGATAGTGATTTATTCACTGTACCCCGCGATTCACTGTGACCCAATCCTGTGACCATCAGCGGTATCCCACAGGGCTCAAATTTTGCGCCTCTTTTATTTATCATCTTTGTTAATGACATTGAAACCTGCTTTCATAACTCTAAACTATTGTGTTTTGCAGACGATATGAAAATATATGCTGCAATAACATCATTATCAGATGCACAGTTACTGCAATCTGACCTCGCGCGCCTTGACCATTACCGCCTTGTTAACAAACTCGATCTGAACCCCTCTAAATGCTCTGTGGTGACTTACATTCGTAAGAGAGAAAATGTGACTTTCCAGTACGTGGTAAAGGGCCACCCACTTATAAGAAATGAATCCGCTCATGATTTGGGTGTTATTCATGATGAAAAACTGCTCTTTGACAAACACATAGATGATATAGTAGGACGTGCCTCTAAAGCTCTAGGCTGGAAAATTCTTTATTGTACTTTCGTTAGAAGTATACTCGAGTATGCATCACAAGTATGGAATCCTCGTTACGATACATACATTGCGAGAATTGAGAGAATCCAAGTTAAATTTGTTAAATATATGTGTACATACTATCGTCTCCAAATCCCTTTTAATTCAAGCCGCTATCTAAATATTTGTAAGAAATTTCACCTGCTTACTCTTTTTGAAAGAAGAAATATAGGTGAAGTTTGTTTTTTATTAAAAATTGCCTCGAACAGCATAAATTGTCCCGAATTATTAGGCAAGCTACATATTAATGCTCCATCTAAGCAATTGAGATCTACGAAACCCTTGCATGTGCCCCTAGCGTCGTCCAATTATAGACAAAACGCCTTCCTTAACCGAGCGAGCAATAGCTTTAACTCAGCTGTAGCAGATTTCAATTTGGATTTATTCTGTACTAGTGTTCAAGTGGCGAGGCAACGAATGAGTGAGAAGTTTTTTAACTAAATACCTACTTCTAACCAAACTTTGCTGCATGCAGTTGTTGCTTTAGTTTAGTCTGTTGTGTTTTATTGTATTTTTATTTGGAAAAAGTGTGTAACGATTATTATAATGTTACTAGCTGACCCGCGCAACTTTGCTTGCGTCACGTAAGAGAGAATCTATACTAATATTATAATACTAATATTATAAAGCTGAAGAGTTTGTTTGTTTGATTGTTTGTTTATTTGTTTGTTTGAACGCGCTAATCTCAGGAACTACTGGTCCGATTTGAAAAAAATATTTCAGTGTTAGATAGCCCATTTATCGAGGAAGGCTATAGGCTATATATCATCACGCTACAACCAATAGGAGCAGAGTACCAGTAAAAAATGTTACAAAAACGGGGAAAATTTCGACCCACTCTCTCTTAAGTGACGCAAGCGAAGTTGCGCGGGTAAGCTAGTGGGTCATAATTTTCCCCGTTTTTGTAACATTTTTCGTTACTACCCCGCTCCTAAACCTATGACTGCGACAAGTTACTAGTTTTACTTGTGATAGTTGTTATTCGTTGCATTGTAGTTTTATTAAAATACCGAATAACATTACAAAAATGATTGATGTGTGTTTAAATTAGTTTGTAGTTACTGTTTCACTCAAAAATAACCTTTATTACTAACTGGCTGACCCCCGCAACTTCGTTTGCGTCACATAAGAGAGAATGGGGCATAATTTTACCCGTTTTTGTAACATTTTTTACTGGTACTCTGCTCCCATTGGTTGTAGCGTGATGATATATAGCCTATAGCCTTCCTCAATAAATGAGCTATCTAACACTGAAAGAATTTTTCAAATCGGACCAGTAGTTCCTGAGATTAGCGCGTTCAAACAAACAAACTCTTCAGCTATATAATAATAACTAGCTGACCCGCGCAACTTCGCTGGCGTCACCTAAGAGAAAGGGTCAACATTTTCCTCGTTTTTGTAAAAAAATTCGTTGCTTTTCCGCTCCTAATGACTGTAGCGTGATGTTATATAGCCTATAGCCTTCCTCGATAAATGGGCTATCTAACACTGAAATAATTTTTCAAATCATACCAGTAGTTACAGAGATTAGCGCGTTCAAACAAACAAACAATCAAACAAACTCTTCAGCTTTATAATATTAGTATAGATTAGTATAGATAGATAATAGATAATAGATACTAGCTGACCCGCGCAACTTCGCTTGCGTCACCTAAGAGAATAGGTCAAAATTTTCCCCGTTTTTGTAACATTTTTCGTTGCTACTCCGCTCCTAATGACCGTAGCGTGATGTTATATAGCCTATAGCCTTCCTCGATAAATGGGCTATCTAACACTGAAAGAATTTTTCAAATCGGACCAGTAGTTCCTGAGATTAGCGCGTTCAAACAAACAAACAAACAAACAAACAAACAAACAAACAAACAATCAAACAAACAAACAAACTCTTCAGCTTTATTATATTATTAGTATTAGTATATTAGTATTAGTATTAGTATTAGTATTAGTATAGATAAGATATAAGATAAGAATAGATAAGTAAATAAGTAAATAAGTAAATGAGTAAATGAATAAATTAGTAAATTAGTAAATAAGTGTTAGAGATTTTTGATCTCGCTCTCTTGTCTATATACACGTCAATTCTGTGAACACAGTTTTGTGCGCTAAATTAATTGTAATAAAGTAATTGACATATCTATAACATTCAGTTTTTATTTTCTTGCTCTAAAATCATCATGGTAGCAGAGCGTGGTTACCAAGCAAGAAAATAAAGTGTCAGCCATTTTGAGGTTAGAAGTTTACCGCGTGAAAAATACCGGCTACAGCAATCTTTTCTTGAAAATACACTGCAAAAATGTCGAATCCCGGACACAATCCATTCCACATCGATAGACTTGTCGGAAGAGACAATTATGCTAGTTGGAAATTCGCTGTACTTACAGGCATATTTCTAACTAAGGCAAAGTCAAAGCTAATCTTGTTATTAGATCCAATCAACTACATATGTGCATGTACAGAACGCAATTACATGTAAAGATGTCTGGGAAAATTTGGAGAAAGCTTTTGACGATAGCGGGTTGTACAGAGGGTAGCTTTGCTGAGAGACCTCATAACAACTACTTTGGATTCTTCAACAAATGTTGATGATTACGTTAACAAGATAATGTCGAGTGCACACAAGCTTAGAAATATTAAGTTCAATATTGATAATGAATGGCTCGGAACGCTGATGTTAGCAGGCTTACCTGAGACGTATAAGCCTATGATTATGAGATTGGAGAGCTCCGGAATCAAGATCAGCGCAGACGCCATTAAAACAAAACTCCTGCAGGAAGTACAATGCTCAGAGAGCTCAGCGTTCTTCACAAGGAAAAAGGGTGTGAGCCATGTTAACAATATATCGAAGTTCAACAAAGGGCCCAGAGTACAATAAACATGGCCATATTGCAAAGAATTGCTATAGCAATGTGAATAAGAAGAATTTGTAAAGTAAAATTAAATAAGAAAGCAAGGAAAAAGGTTTTATTGCAGCATTTTCAGCTTCTTCACAGTTCACGCATCCTGATTTATGGTATGTGGACTCACGTGCTTCGATGCACATGACAAATAATTGTCAATCTATGTATGATGTCACAAGTCCACCGATACCATCAATAACAGTTGCCAGTAAGACACCGTTAACTGTTAAAAGTATGGGAAAGGTAAATTTATTGATGCAAGGTAATGAAGGGAGTAAAATTCAGGTAAGGCAAGTGCTATACATACCTAAACTTGCAGCTAATTTGTTGTCTGTCAGTGCCATGGTGGAAAATGGTTGTAAAGTAATTTTTAGAGACAAATCCTGTGAGGTCTATGATCATAATAATAAACTCTTGTGTTCAGCAACATTAGTGAATAATTTATACCAATTAGACACACACCGAGAAGGGCGAGAAGTATATTGCATCCTTACATGTTCTAATAACCTAAATGATGTTGTTTTGTGGCACAGAAGAATGGGCCACCTGAATTTTACAGATGTTAACAAGTTACCAGAGTGTGCAGAGGGTGTCAATCCTTTCCCTGACAAAAGTAGAAGCTCGATCATCTGCACCACCTGTATCACGGGAAAACAATCCAGACTGCCCTTCAACAATAAAGGTACGAGAGCATCGAAGCCCCTACAGCTTGTCCACAGCGATCTCTGTGGACCCATGGAACAAGTATCACTCGGAGGTATGAAATATTTTGCTACTTTCATACATAGGACACTAGAAAAGTGTATGTATATTTATTGAAAAACAAATCGAGTGTGCTTGATGTTTTTAAAGATTTTAAGAGCAAGGTATAGAACGAACTTGACAGAAAGATTAAATCAATTTGTTCAGACAACGGTAAAGAATATGTCAGTACTGATTTTGAAGATTTCTTGCGCAAACATGGTATCGAACATCAGTCTAGCACTCCGTATACTCCGCAGCAAAATGGACTAGCTGAGCGCATGAACCGGTCAGGCTAGTGGAAAGAGCAAAGTGTATGTTTTTTGATGCCAATTTGTCAAAACAATATTGGGCTGAGGCGATAGCAACAGCAGCCTATGTGATTAAACGATCTCCAACAAAATCACTTGATGGTAGAACCCCAATAGAATTATGGAGTGGCAGAAAACCAAACTTGTCTAATTTGAGAATTTTTGGTTCTGAAGTTATGGTACAAATACGTAAAGAACGACGTCAGAAATGGGATGTTAAGTCTAGAAAATTAATATTTTTTAGTTATTGCGAATCCACTAAAGGATACCGCGTACTTGATCCTAGCACAAATAAAATAATTAAAAGTAGAGATGTGGTGTTCCTAGAAAGTATTGAAGGAAATAATAATAACATTAACTACTTACCTTGTGTGTCTAACAGTAGTCCAACAGCAGTACAGCTACCTGAGGAGATCTGCAAAGAGGAGATAGAAGAAAACCTACCTGAGTCTTCTGATGATCAGTATCAGTCTGGCGACAATAATGGTTCAACCTATTTACCAGAAGAATCGATTGAGTTGGAGACACCGATACGTAATATAAATCTACGCCCACGGCGAAATGTCGAATACAGAGAAGAAGACAAGCCTGATGTGAGTTATTTTTGTCCTATATTTAATCTAAATGATTCAAAGACATTGGAGGAGGCTCTTTCATCTTCCCATGCTGATCAGTGGAAGAAGGCCATGCAAGAAGAATATGATTCTTTACTCCAAAATAAAACCTGGTCATTGGCTGACTTACAATCAGATAAAAGGGCATTGCCCTGCAAATGGGTATTTAAAACCAAAATTAATGAGAAAGGAGAGGTCATACGCTTTAAGGCAAGATTGGTCATCAAAGAGTATGCTCAGAAGAGAGGTAGTGATTATGAAGAAGTATATGCACCAGTGGTAAGAATGAGTATGAGTATGAGTATGAGTATATGAGTATGAGTATATGGGTATGAGTATGAGTATGAGTATGAGTATGAGTATGAGTATGAGTATGAGTATGAGTATGAGTATGAGTATAAGTATAGATACTTTGATATTTAGTACATAAAACCAAAATAAAGGTAATAAAATAAACACGAAACCTTTTTTTTTAACTTAACCATAAAAAATGTATATAGACATAACAATCAATATCCATTAATATTCTTATGCGAGAAACTAGCTCATCATAATTCAAACCAATCATAACCCACAGAAAAAAAGTACGAAGCTTCCTTATTAGCCTATCTCATCTTTGTTAAGTAGGTACGCGCGGCGTCAGAACAAACATGTTAAATTGTTTATTTGAGATTTTCTAGTGCGCTAAAGAATATCATTAGGGTTTTTGTCGTTCTGTACGTGTATTAATTAGATATCACATATTTTAAATCTCATTTAAATCTCATGAATGTACCTTTGATCGGAGAGCGGGATAATTATGTCATTTTCATTTTGAACATAGAAAAAATACTAAGTAACAAAGAGTAAATAACTATTTTGAAGTAATTACTTATTTGGCGAAGTACATCCATAGTATTGAGTCAAGTATTAACTTCATTGCGTCCAAAGTACACAAAATTCGAAAGACTGCCTTGTTTTGAATAGTATTGATTAAAATGAATAACCTAATAAATAATTAAAGACAAAACCTAAAATGTACCTACGCCACGCCGCCGCCACATAACGCTGCATACTAGAGATTGAAAGGCTGTGTGCGTAATATCGTGACGTCGACTGTCGCGGCCGGCCGCCGGTGGAGTGTCGTTGGCCGCTGGTGAACTGCTAATAGCGAATTTATACGTTGTTTTAGTCCATTGCTGTAATGCAATCCAGCATCCAGCATTACATTGTACGAAGATATAGCGCCTCGATGCTGGCGCTCCGACACGGCCGTCCTGACCTCTCACACGTCCTCGTGTGAGTCATCTGTCCAAGAGGCCCAACCTGTAAAGGAGAAAAGTACTCGAACAGTAAAAGCGCTTACTCGCTCGGTCAACCTGACCAATGATAGGAAACGTTTTTGTTTTAAGTACAGTTAAATTAATCTCAAACTATCTCCACAGATAAATCTTCCAAAAATAACGCTACAAATGACGTTGCAAACTAAGTATAATCAATTTTCGACTGCCTCTGTGACGCGGTCGGTAGTATATACGACTGCGGTGCGAGAGGTCTCGGGTTCGAATCCTGGGTCGGGCCAAAAAGTATTTTCTGAAATTTCTGTTAAGAATTTCTTAGAGATTGCCCGGAGTTGGGAAGTTGAGGTCGAAGACCTCCGTGCCTCGGAGAGCACGTAAAGCCGTCGGTCCTGCGCCTTACCTCTCACTGGTCGTGTCGGTTATCCGTCCCACCAAACTATGAGAGTGATGGAATAGAGAGTGTACCTGTGTATTGTGCACACACTTGGACACTATAAACAAAGTCCTGCACAGATGGCCAGGTTCAATGAAACTGACCGCCGTAGCCGTATATCGGCTAGGAGGACATTATTATAACCAATTTTGATAGAATACAGAAAATAAATCTGTCGAATGGTACTAAACGTCACTGTAAGCACAAAAATGTACTCTGTTCAAAATCTTTACAGCTCATTAAAACTCTTTAAGGACAACCTTCATCTGGCTTCTGATAGTCAATCTGCCATTCAAGACAACCAACACTGGCGTCTGACCAGGCGTCTGATAAGCCATTCAAGACAACCAACACTGTAAAACTTATAAGCCAAATGATGACGTTGTGAACTCAATCATTATAACCACACTAATTACACAACAAAGTACTGTTCGGCAGGTATCAAAAGACTATTTATCAGCATCAGAATCGATGTCATCGCGTTTAATAGGAACACCTTACACACCATTAGTAAAGGAATTTTTAAAAGATATCAAGATATCCACCAACAAACCTTTACGCGCCCATGGCACGTCAGTATCAACAACATCAAAGTAGATGATCTCGCGAGAGCGAATCTTACACGACTGGACATCGCAAGCATTCGCTAAAACTAAATTATCAGCAGGCATTAAGAAAGCTTCGCCTCCTATCCAATATTACACTTCAAGACAGCCCAACTGGCGTCTGATGGTGTAAATGACTTTTGAAGACAACCTCTATACTCAGCGTCTGATGGCGAGTGTTCGAGTCAGCCAACTGCACTCCTTCAAGACAACTGCATTCAGGTGTCTGATTAAGTCTCCCACATTAGAATAAAAGACCAAGATCTTTAAATAGGTGGGTTACTTGAAATTACCAATGCAGATTAATGCTCTATAGTCAATACCTAAAAAACCTTTACTTGTCACAGTCAAAGTTGTCACAGTCAGTATCGTCGATTTCACAAATCCTGTGGAGCATTCTCCTAAAACGGTCGTGAGCGTATTTGAATGTGCGATTTAAGTTTGAGGCTTTCAAAACATACCGTCATCCTTCTAAGACTTCTGCGACTTTAAAAGGACCTTTGTACTTGGGGTCAAGTTTTGGTCTGGTTACATTCTGCGTTTTGCAAAAGAACGTAACCTCCAACAGATCAAGGCTTTAAACTAGTAATATAAATCAGTGTGGTTTTAGCAATAAAACGAGCAAAGTAACGATTATCACCTTTATTGCAACAGAACTGACCCTTTTTATCTTAATACAAGTGTTTTATACCCAAGGTTTGACAATACTCGCGTGACCGTTTTTACTTTCTATAATTTCCACTGACTTCCTGTTGTACAATATTTTAAAATATTAATCAAATTAGCTTCTGAAGTCATTAGTGTTTTTGTAAATATCAATTAAGATTTTAGCAACTAATAAAATAGTAAAAATTACCAAAACGACGATCTCCCGGTTAAATGACAATTCAAAATATTAATCAAATTAGCCTCCGGAAGTGAACAATGTTCCAATAGTATTATAACATCTAATTAAGAAACCTTAATTGTTAACAATCGGCCTTCCTGACTTTTAGTTTGTCCTCAAACTATGACACAAATTGATAAGTAACAATATAATTTTATTGTTATTTTAGCACAACTTAAATCAATAATATATTACAAACATTTTATTCTAAGGTAAAGTAACATATTTTCAACTCATACTTCATTCTTGTTTTAATTATCACCATCATTCATTATCATTAACATCATTATAACCTTTTTAACATTGTTCCCATTGCACCGCCAGCTTCACTAGTCCTCAATGACCAGCCACTGTACGACTTCCAATGGGCGACAATGCATCAAGTGTGAGATGCACCGCAGGACTTCGCCGGTGGTCAACCACTTTACGTCTTCCAACCAAACTCATTGGTTGCAACGAAAGCTTCATTAACCATATCATACCGACCACCCTACGACTTCCATCTCATATCGTCAATTTAGGGTAAATAATTATTACCGACACATTTTCAACATCATTACATTTTCAACTAAACCACAGTCATCATCGTTTTCATAACTCATCTATACTAATAATAAAGCTGAAGAGTTTGTTTGTTTGTTTGTTTGTTTGTTTGTTTGTTTGAACGCGCTAATCTCGAGAACTACTGGTCCGATTTGAATATAATATAATATGATTAAAATAAAGTCAGTGTAAAACTGTATAAAGAATCATACAATTCATTCTACAAATCATTAAATTATATCCATCACGTTACTTAATTAATTTATTCTACCTCTTTTTTTTTTAGATTTACTCGGAACGCTCGTATTAAACAATTTTTATTGCTTCATTTATCTATACTAATATTATAAAGCTGAAGAGTTTGTTTGTTTGTTTGAACGCGCAAATCTCAGAAACTACTGGTCCGATTTGAAAAATTCTTTCAGTGTTAGATAGCTCATTTATCGAGGAAGGCTATAGGCTATGTATCATCACGCTACGCCCAGTAGGAGCAGAGTACCAGTAAAAAATGTTACAAAAACGGGGAAAAATTTGACCCATTCTCGCTTATGTGACGCAAGCGAAGTTGCGCGGGTCAGCTAGTATTACATATAATTTAATTCATGCATATCGACGCCCCCAAACAATAACCCGGTAATGTACTATTATGGACTTTATGCTTTTATGTCATTTTCGGCATCTATGGGTTAGGATACACCTTGGTAATTTTTTCCAGATTTTCCCTAATCATATTTGCAAAAATATAATGATACACGTGTTTATTGTGCGGAATTTAGATAAAAATATATGTTGGCAAAAAACCTGTTATAGATTCATACAAAAAAACAATTCATATTTTATTTAGGCAATATACGTTTACCGGGTTATTGGCGTAAACAATTTTCATGAAGTTTTAAGTAAGAGTGAGTACACAGTTATTGTTTAATACAGTTTAATATACATATTCCATAATATACACTAACAATGTTATCTGATACTGGTATTGTCTCATTGAAGTACGCAATGTTTCAATACTGTGAATTTGTTTTGTATTTTTATCTATTACACCTAGAATGAAAAAAAAGTACGTTGCTCCCGATCAGGAATCTGATGAAGGTTTTTCTCCAGACGAGTCGGAATAAGCTCCGTGTTCACGCCCTAACATGGTGGAGAGCCTATT
Source organism: Anticarsia gemmatalis (assembly GCF_050436995.1). Lineage (NCBI taxonomy): Eukaryota > Metazoa > Arthropoda > Insecta > Lepidoptera > Erebidae > Anticarsia > Anticarsia gemmatalis. The sequence goes on from NC_134775.1 coordinate 11,856,247, forward strand.
AAGTAGCATTTCAAGTCTAAGCGGATACTCTGCACCTATTAATAAAATAATAAGCTTATTATAATAAGCTCACGCAGATTTCGTAGCTTCTTCGACAGAAATATATATAGCATCAACCTTCGATTTATCTGTAACAGACATTGAAAACGAAAATCGAGTAAGTAACTAAGAAAATTTTAATGACACGCTAAGACTACAAGAAATTTCAGCATTTAATCACAAAGATACATTAACCGGTACAACTTCTAATAATTGCTCACGTGCGATTATAAGCGAATATGAGATCACTGCAAACTTAATAATAACTACATAGTAGTGAAAAAGAAGAAAATGAGGTTTTAACTCCGGAAGAGCGATCAGAAAGAATCGACGATATAATAATGACAGTAGAAAGCGATCATGAGGTTGAGCAGAATTTATTAGTAAGCATTGAAGACATAGTTACTAGTAATGAATCTGGAAGAATATCCTTCTTTATTGGAAAAGGAAAATAAACTAGCTAGAAAACGCAAGCATGTCAGAAGTGAGTGGAAAAAAATAAAATCGTTTAAAATTCCAACAAAGCTTACGAAGGGTGCAATTCCAAAAAAACTATCCAGAGAAATCTATAGGTTCCCCATACGCGTGTAAAAAGGGTTGTAGTCAAAGACTTAGTCCATCGCAACGACAAGCTATATTTGATCAATTATATAGTCTAACTAATCGCGAACATCAATGGTTGTATATTAGTAGGTATGTCCAAGCACAAAATATAAAAAAATGACGCTAAACAACCGCACAAACTTACAATTATTTATTTTTTACCTAATTCAAATAATGAAACAATTCCTGTATATAAAACACATTTTTTAAAGACTACAAATTGGAGAATATGTCGTTTATACCGCAATTGAAAAAGCTATGAAAGCAGATGAAGGACTTAAGATAAACGGGGAAGACATAACAATAGACCTAACAAAATGGACAGTGCGACAGAAGCTAGTGTAAAAACGCATGTCATATTGAATAATTTCCTAAAGTTGAGCCGCAATATGTGAGGGCGACTTCAAATCAGGAATATCTTTCCGAAAACTTGAATATTTCCAGAATGTATCGCTATTATTCTGAATGGTTTACGCAACATAACTACACTGATGTGGTAATGGCAACAAAACGACAATACGAAACAGTTCTTAACTCTATATAACTACTTATTTTTCAAACCCAAAAAAGACCACTTTACATTTATTTATTTATTTTTATTTATTTATTTATTTATTTATTAATTGGAAGACCAACAGCTACTAAATATAATAAACAATATACCTTAAAAACAGATGGCCAATTACAGGTCCTCGCTATTAAGCAACAATACAGTAGATCTAACCGTGAGTGACAAATAAACTACAAGAAATTCAGTTTAAACATATAAAGTCCATTGCCGTTTAAATAGACATTTTATACAAGTCCATTGCCGTTTAGATAGACATTATATTAATCAATTGTCCTCAAAGAAGTCTTGGCTTAGCATTCGTCTTGTCGTCGCCGGATTCGTGTTAAACAAGTCAAAGTCGTGTGTTCTCAGTGCAATATTTACACTCCTGCTAGCCCGCCAGATAAAGCTATTCTGCCTATAATTGGATGAAACCACAGGTAAATTAAGCGGAATGTAGTGCCTAGTAAATTTTACTGGTATATTAACGCCGAATTTGGAAAGGAGCTCAGGACTGTTAATAATGTTGGCAAGAATTTTTTGCACGTAAATAATGTCAGCAATCTCGCGTCTCTTGAACAAGGGAAGAAGATGAAATTTGGAGCATAAGCTCAGGTAGATATTGGAGTTGTAATTATAATTAATACGATAGCATAAATATTTTATAAATTTCATTTGTATGTTCTCAATTCTATGAATGTATTTGTCATATCTAGGGTTCCACACTTGCGATCCGTATTCTAGTATACTTCGAACGAATGAACAGTAGAGAATCTTGAAAGTTTTTGCATCTTGAAAACAAGAAGATGTTCTCATGACAAAACCCAGGGCTCGAGACGCTTTTTTTACAATGCTCTCAACGTGTTCATCGAACACTAGCTTAGTGTCGTAGATAATACCAAGATCTCGAATCCTATTACATCTGATTAGCTTTTGTCCTTTTAGGTAGTAATCGGAGGGAATAATATGCTTTTTCCTAGTAAAAGTAACAACAGAGCATTTTGACGGATTTAAGTCTAACCTATGTTTTACGCAATAGTGTTCTAAACGTGTCAAATCTGCTTGGAGTAATTGAACGTCTGCATCAGAAGAAATCGATGTAAATATTTTCATGTCATCAGCGAAGCAAAGTAATTTTGATGATTTCACGTACTCCCCAATGTCGTTTACAAAGATCACGAAAAGCAAGGGCCCCAAAAGCGAGCCCTGGGGGACCCCACTAGGCACAGATACCCAACTAGATATGTAGTTGTTAACCACGACGGCTTGTGACCTATTTGTAATATAAGATGTGAACCATCTAAGCAGATCTCCCCTTATTCCTAGTGAGTTTAATTTCTGTATAAGTATGGAGTGGTCGATTTTATCGAAACATTTGGCGTAATCTGTGTAAACGACATCAACCTGCTTACCCTGGCTCATACTATCAGTGATGTAATCGTGAAGAAGTATAAGATTAGACACTGTCGATTTTCCTTTTACGAAGCCGTGCTGAGAGTCATCGAGAGAAGTCTCGAGTGCAGCATAAACCTGCTTATGGACGATCTTTTCAAATACTTTAGCGAGCAAACATAGTTTCGAGATTGGTCTATAATTCTCGGCTTGTGTTTTAGAACCCTTTTTATGTATAGGGGATATAAGCGCCGCCTTCCACAACGAGGGCACGACACACTCGTGCAATGATTGTTTAAATAAGAGACTAACCGGCAGTGACAAAGACTCCGCACAATTAATTATGAAGCGAGCTGGTAAATTGTCTGGTCCCGCCGATTTATTTGGATCTAGCGATTTTAAGAGATTTTCTACCTCATACTTAGTGATGTTTATATAGCAAATGTCCGATACATATTTGTGAGAAAGTGAAATATTTAATTGGGCTGGTTGTTGACAATGGGGTGAATATGTGGAAAAGAAGTAATCCGAAAACATATTAGCAATCGTTTCACCACTATTTGCCACTTTATTGTCGTATGTTAATGTATTGGGTATACTAAAAGAGTTTAACTTAGACTTAACAAATTTCCAAAAGTGTTGAGGATTGTTTTTTATGGAACTTTCAATGGATTCGATATACTTCTGATAACACTCATTTTCTAGTTTCTTAACCCTTTCTCTTAATATTTGGTAACTAATCTTGTCCGATAAATTTTTATACTTTTTAAATTTATTAAATAATTTGAATTTTTCTTTGATCATTTTCTTTAGTGCCGGGGAGTACCATTCAGGATAATTATCACTGTTACATAATTTGGACGGAATAAATTTAATAATTAAATTGTTGACAAATGAATAAAAATAGTCGATGGCAGTTTCAATACTTTTGTCGCAAAATTCTTTTGCCCAATTTACATCTCTAATTGCCTGGTTCATTTTAATATAGTCACCTTTGTTAAATAAGAATTTTGTACGCGCTGCTGGTTTAAATAAGGTAACCTGACAAAATTTTAATTCAATTAAGAGCGCATTATGATGTGGGTCCAGTGGTACCAAGGGTTCATCACAGTTCCGCACAGTTACTGAGTCATTTGACAACACAAGGTCCAGTGTTCTGCCGTAGTGATTGACTGTACCGTTGTATTGATTAAAGTTATGAGTGTATAACGAGTCGATAAATACATTTTCATCGAAGCTTGTAATTTTACCGGGTGATAAAAATAGTTCCCCGTCCTGTGGCGACCATACTATTCCACTCATGTTAAAATCACCCACTATTAAGTATTTGTCATTAGGTTTACTGAGAATGATGTCATCCATCTTTGAAAGAAAATTATTGAGTTGTTCCGAAAATGAATATCCCTGGTTTTGCTTACACAAATAAATTACATATATATTCAAATTAATTGTAAATGTCGATCGACATGACGTACTTGTGTTGTTAATGGGTACTGTTAACCAATAATCCTCAGCGGTACTTATGAAGTATGGCTGTGGCATGGCGCACAGATCCTTTCGAACGGCGATCAGAACCCCGCCACCTCGAGTTTGTGCAGTCATATCATAGTCCCTGTCGCGACGCCACACTATATACCGTTTATCAAAGAGCTCGGATTCACTTACACTGGGCAGTAACCATGTCTCCGTTAACATTATGATATCATAAGAACTAGTGCACAAATTACGATAAAAGGTAGTTGATTTAGATCTCAGTCCACGCACATTTTGATAGTAAACATTTAAATTACTCAATGTCATAGTTTATTATTTACATACGGTAGCCGTTTAAGCACAAACAATACGATATTTCGAATAGATTCTGATAGTGGAACAATAGATACGACATTTAATAAAGTAGCATAATTATATAGTGGGTAGATTAAAAGTTCATTGAGCAGAGTTATAATATAACGATTTTTACCTGAGCGACGTGTTAGTTCATTTACGAAAGAGACAGATATAGCAATACACAGCAGAGCGAGCAGGATAGACTTATTATTCAATATTGCAGTTTTTGAGTAAAACGAGTAATAACCAATAAGAGACGTTGATTTTTGAGAACAATAGACCGGCTCCGGCTGGCAACGAAGTGAACCAGGTGTGTTAAACCTTTTACAAACAAGTAAAATATTAATGACAATACTGGGTTTGAATGTAATTGTTATTCTAAAGCGCAACAGTAAATTAACGGAAATGTTGAACTGTACAATTAAAAGTAAAAGTATTATTAGAACACAAATTAGACAATTTTGTTTATATCATTATCACTTTTTACAATAAATGATCGTGAAGAATCGTTTTTTCTGACATGGATCTTAGAGTATTTAACCCAGACGTAACTATAATTGTGTTGTTTTGCAAGATGGCGCGTTTTATTTGGTAATACTTTCGAATTTGTGGTGAGATGGTCGTTGATGAAGATCCGTCCTTGTTTGTCCTTGTATCCAATGTCCTCCGCCTTCAATGCTTTTACAGTTCTAGCAGATGCTATAAAGTCTTCCTTCACATATCTATTGATGAAGCTTACAATAATTGATTTGTCCTTCGAGTTATAGGTGGGAACTCGCGATATGTAATTAACTTGAGCCTTGGGAAAACGGTAGTTGACCTTCTCGCCTATTTTATCTATAATATTGAACAGGTTTTCGTCTTTATGTTGAGGGACTCCTTTTATCTCCACATTGTTGAGGCGTGATCGCTGCTCGTTCATTTCCACTAGGGTTTGAAGTTGGTTTATGTTTGATTCCAGGGCTATTTGCTTTTGTTGAATGTTCGAAGTTGTGCTTTCTGCTGCTGACAATCTGCCTGCAAATTCATCCAGTTTCGCTCCAGAGAATTCGCAGGAAGACTTCAGGTCTTGAATCCCATCTTTAATAGTCCTGATATCCTGTAGTAATGCGGGAAGATCAATAAGCCTGGCTTTTATGTCACGGATTTCTTTCAATAGACTTTCCAATGAGATCTGTTCTTTTGAGATAGTCGGCGAAGGTGATAGTGCTCTGCAAGACGAGCATTTCCAAGCGGTTCTGCGGTCGACACCCAGCTTCCTCCATCCTGACTCCGAGATTCCAGCACAGGAGAAGTCCAGACGCGTGTTACACACAGAACACTGTACACCATCGGTGTAACTAGAATTGCACAGCGCGCACTTGAACATCACAGCTTTTTTTTTTTTTTTTTTTTGGTGCAACTACCAAAAAAGGTTGACGATATATGCTATTGACCGAGTCGAGTAGTACGTGTTACTAAGGTGGTGTCACACACGGAACTGCTACACAATACAATGTGCAGTTGCAACGCGAAGTAAAGCTTTGCATACAGACCTAATAAGTCTATGTAAAAGTGGTGCTATTCCTCAGAGTTACCACTCATTCTATCAATGCCTGTCTCATTCAGAAGCTGGGAATGAAAATATTCCTGAAGAAGATTGAATGGGAGAGCTTATGTACCTCAGTGATTATACAATTTGATTTATTGTATTATTTTTAGAAAGAAATGTTAGTTTATTTAAAGTGCCAAATATAATTGTGATTTTATTAAATATTACTTATATTGTAATAGAAATCATTGTTTTTTTTTTTGATCTTTTCCGCCTTCTACAATGACATTTTTATTATTTAAAAAAGTCGGTATCAATTGGTAACAATAACAATGTTATTCTAATTTTCCTCATAATAATGATGTTATTTATCAATACCAAATCTGCAATGATTGGATGTTACCGCAATAACTCCGTAAACGTATGTTACGCATCAGCCTAACGATAAAAAATAACGCCGTAGAAGTCCATAATATGAAGTTACGAGTTATTCTTGTGGTAAAATTACAACAATAACCCCGTAAAAACTTTTACTGTGATCTTTTATATGACATTTTTTTGGTATTATTTATTTTTATTAATTACAAGGTATTTAATAAAAGGCATTTAATTTTAATGTCATTGTTATATTAAGCCAAAAATTAGCTTTCTGTTAACACATCAATGACAGCAATAGTCCTACTCGTTCAAAAGATATTTAATAAAATCAGTAAATCTTTTCTCCTGTAAAATTTAGATTTTTCGATTACCGACTTATTGCTTGGGGGCATCGATATGTCTTTCATTTACTTCGCTACAATAATTATTAGTTGACCTGCTCGTTCTTCATCAGATTCCGACTCAGAAGTCAACTGATTAATACCTATATTGATCCACGGTTGTATCTGATCCACTGCCCAGATATTGCAATAGTGCTTTTTGCCAGCGTTAGTCCCTGGTATGGTCGACACCTCGTACCTATAATTGTCTAATATTTTTGGAATTTTGTATGGACCTGAATATACTGGTAATAACTTATTACTCTGTTCTTCATTCCCAACTACTCGTTTTTGATTTTTTACCAAATCACCTATCTTATACTTGCGAGCTTCTTTTCGGGTCTTATCGAACCGTTCTTTTTGTTTACTTTGATCTTTAGAAATGTGCTCAATTACTTCTCTCCTTATCTCTTCTACATCTTTATCTACGAGCCTAGTAACGACAAATATTTCACTCATAATACTTTCACTCTCGTGAACTAGACTGCGACCAAATAAGACCTCTGATGGAGTCTTACCTATACCCTTGTTCAAAGTATTATTTAGACCCCATTGTATATTACCTAATTCCGAGTCCCATTTTGTTTCGCCTACCCTGTCAGTGTACGAGGTTAGCGCACTTAATATTGTCCTATTGTAGCGCTCCACCTGGCCATTGGCTCGAGGTGAAGCTACTGTATTCATAATGCTTGATATGCTTTTTATCACAAAACTTTTGGAATTCATCTGAAGTAAATGAGGTACCTCTATCAGATATGAGACGTTTAGGAAATCCGAATGTGGTGAAAATATCTTCTAACGCATTAATAGTTAAGTTCGATTTTAAATTACGTAAAGCTTTAATTATGCAAAATTTTGTAAACCCATCCAGCAAGTAAACATTACCCTTTGAGCTTTTTACGAAAGGGCCTAGGTGGTCAATATGCACAGTATCAAAAGGAATATCATTTTTGGGTATCGGGTGTAAAAAACCTTCCTTTCTGCCACCGGGTATTTTCCCGTATGCGCAATGTATGCAAGATTTTACATATTTAACAATAAACTTTTTCATTTTTGGAAACCAGAAATCCTTTTTAATTTTAGATAAAGTTTTGTCTATAGAAAAGTGACCAATATCATCATGATTTTGTTTGCATATTTGCCACCTGGCTCCCCGTGGAACTACCCATTTTAAATTACCATCAACTTGTCTGTATAATCGGTTATCCTTTATTACAAAATTTTGTTTGATATCTATAATGTCTTTATATTTTGGATCATTCAAAACATCCTTAATAAAACATACTTTAGGGTCAGTTAATTGAACACTTAGCAACCAATCTTCTTTTGTGATATTTAAGACTTGTAACGACTCGACTTCATTATACATAGTACTAGCCTCATGTATTTCGGATGGATTCCGACTTAATGCGTCTACGTGCGTCATATTGTGATTAGGCCTATATACAATATTACAATCGTACTCCTGCAAGGTTAACCACAATCGGGCAATTCGTGGCAGTAGATCTCGTTTAGAAAACGTAGATCTTAAGGCATTGCAATCAGTCGCTATTGTAAATTGTAGTCCTAATAAATATACGCGGAACCGTTGAAGTGATGCAACTACCGCGAGAGTTTCTAAATCATATGCGTGAAATTTTTGTTCGTCAATTGAAGTTTTTCTACTAAAATACGCCACTGGTTTAAATGAGTCATATTCATTTTCCTTTTGCAAGAGTATTCCGGCCAACCCGATTTTACTTACATCTGTATGTAATTCAGTAATATAGTTAGGATTATAGAGTGTCAATAATGGGCGTTCAATAAGTTTAGTCTTCAGAGTCTCAAAGGCATTGATTTGTTCCTCTCCCCAATTCCACGGTCAATTTTTCCTAGTTAGATCGGTTAAAGGCCGCGCTATTATTGAAAACCTTTCTATAAATTTCCGGAAATAACTAGCCAAACCTATGAATTGCTTGACTTCGTGGACATTTGTAGGAATTGGAAAGGTTTTGACCGCATTGATCTTAGCCTCGCCAGGCTTAATACCCTCACCTATTATTTCGTAACCTAAATAATCTATAGAGGTTTGAAAAAATAGCATTTTTTAATATTTAAAGTTAATTTAGCTTTATTTAATAATTGAAAAGTTTTCTCTAATTTCTCGATCCCCTGGTCAAAATTTTTTGAAGGTATTATGAGGTCATCCATATAGGCTAGAGCTGGATCACCACCATCTATACCTCTAACTTTATTGCTCTCAAAGTCCCTAGCGTGGTTTAACCTAAGAGCTCGACCCATAGTCCGCTGGAACACCGAAGGTGCATTAGCCAGGCCAAATGGCATCCTTTTAAATTGGTACAGACCATCAGGTGTAACAAAAGCCGTAACATGTCTACATTCTTTTTTAATTGGAACTTGATAATAGCCACTCATCAAATCTAGGGTTGTAAAATATTTACTGCCACTCAACCGATCCAACTGGTCCTCGATCAATGGGAGAGGATAATGATCTTTAACAGTGCGACTATTTAAAGTTCTATAATCTACACATAGTCTATGGCCTCCAGAACTGCCTCTGTGGCGCGGTCGGTAGTGCATGCAACTGCCTTGCGAGAGGTCTCGGGTTCGAATCCTGGGTCGGGCCAAAAAGTCTTTTCTGAGATTTTCTGTTAAGAATTTCTTAGAGATTGCCCGGAGTTGGGAAGTTGAGGTCGAAGACCTCCGTGCCTCGGAAAGCACGTAAAGCCGTCGGTCCTGCGCCTTACCTCTCACTGGTCGTGTCGGTTATCCGTCCCACCAGACTATGAGAGTGATGGAATAGAGAGTGTACCTGTGTATTGTGCACACACTTGGACACTATAAACAAAGTCCTGCACAGATAGCCAGTTTCAATGAAACTGACCGCCGTAGCCGTATATCGGCAAGGAGGACATTATTATTATTATTATTATGGCCTCCAGTTTTCTTTGATACGAGTATAATCGGACTAGCATAACACGATGAAGACTCTTCAATAATATTATTGTCCAATAGTTCCCTAACCATATCATGTACTATCTCTCTTTCCTTATAACTTAGACGGCAGGGGCGGTAAACTACAGGGGTATTATTAGACAATTTAATTTCCATCTCGCTAATGTTAGTGCATCCCAACTCAGACAAATTTTGCGCAAAAGCATCTCTATATTTACATAAATATTAATGTATAAACATTTTCTACTTCATCTTTACCTAAATTTGAGTTAATATTAACTTCATTAAGACTTATGGGATTACGACAAGATAGTCAATTTAAACATTTTAATTCCTGAATTTCTTTACTGTACCATATTTTGCTAGCTCTAACCAATAATATATCCTTTTTTATGTATAAAATCTGATTATTTAAAACTACTATAGGAATATCGCAAAGTTAGTTTATTATTTTATATACCCCTTCTTTAACCCAGTATTGACATCCTCTATGGCATCGGTAACTACCTGACACAAATATTACAGAATCCTCATCCTCAGTATAACATTTAATTTGACCTTTATCTGTGCAAGTATAATCTGAACTTGTAAATAACTTAATAGTATTAGTATATTCGTAATCAATTTTAGGTAAAATATCATTACAAAAATCATTACGGTTTAATATGTTTAGGGTACCATCAGTTTTAATGACTTGAATGTGTGGTAATTCGGTAAAATTCTGCCCAACAAGCATAGGTACATGCAACTGATCTGAAGACACAACATATGTCCTGACTAAAGCCTCTACACCGTCTATGGTTAATAAAAATTTAGGTAGTTTTGCCCAATGTTTTAATATGGGTTTCACCTACTCCTTTTATTACCGGTGACGACTCACGACAAACATCAAAACTTTGTGTTTTTATATCACAGTTGTTAATATACGCGTCTTTATAATACTTACTTCTGGAACTATTTATAGAACAAGTCATCATTACTCTTTTATTAGAATCGGGAGTTTTATTTTTAGAAGAAAAACAATCCTCGGTCTTATGCCCATATTTTTGGCATTTATCACATTTTGTAACTGGTTTAGTACACTGAAATACTCTATGACCCGTTTCCTTACAATTAAAACACGTCAGTAATGAATTATTTGATTTTCGGCATTGATTTGCGCGATGTCCGCTTTTATTACAATTGGTACAGACAATAGACAAACCTGGCAAGGAAATTTTATTTTTATTTATTTTAGGCATCAATTCTCTTTGTTCGCGACACATGTCCTTCAGATATTTTAGTAAATCTTCAGGTTGAGTAAAACGGGCTGATGATGCACCTGCTCTCACGGTGCGATCTTCTAAGCCACGTATTATGCAATCGACCGCTTTCTTATCGGAAATATCACACGCATTTAACAAAATCATTTTGTCATAATAATACTCGTCAAGAGAGTCCCCAGGCCTATACTTTTTGTCTAACATCTCAGAGAGTAAGGATCCATAATTAGTATCAGTAGGAAAAGCACGCTTTAAGTGCTCTTGCCATTCTAGCCATGTATATTTTATTGTTCTTAATCCTTCATACCACTTTTTGGCATGACCGACCAGACGTGGCAAAGCAAAATCGGCTGTTTGTAGATCAGACCAACCGTAAATCTGAGAACACTCATTGACCTTAATTATCCACGTATCAATTCTGTGATTTTGAATAGATGGATCGAATTTGGGAATTATATTCTTATCATAATTATATTTTAAAGAACGATCAGGTTTTACACAAGAAGATATAAAGCTTAATAACTCCGGTAAATTTAAATTAGACAAATAATTCGACATACCTTCTTCAACCTTGTTACCTTGAGGTGGATTTGGCATCGCGTTGTCACATTCATCGTCTGCGGCACACCCTATGTCCGGCCCGGCATGCAATCTCTCTCGAACACTCTGCGCACCTCCGAGCACGGCACCATGCTGGATAACCCGTCCATAGGAGTCTGTAGCTGCCCGATATTATTCACAACAGGTGTCGCCCGGCTTTGCTCCAAGATAGATGATTTTTCGCGGTGACGTCTAGTTTGAGAGCCACTAGAATGATGCTTCTTTCTCGATTTTTTTCTGCGAACAAACAGCCGATTTTGCTTTGCCACGTCTGGTCGGTCATGCCAAAAAGTGGTATGAAGGATTAAGAACAATAAAATATACATGGCTAGAATGGCAAGAGCACTTAAAGCGTGCTTTTCCTACTGATACTAATTATGGATCCTTACTCTCTGAGATGTTAGACAAAAAGTATAGGCCTGGGGACTCTCTTGACGAGTATTATTATGACAAAATGATTTTGTTAAATGCGTGTGATATTTCCGATAAGAAAGCGGTCGATTGCATAATACGTGGCTTAGAAGATCGCACCGTGAGAGCAGGTGCATCATCAGCCCGTTTTACTCAACCTGAAGATTTACTAAAATATCTGAAGGACATGTGTCGCGAACAAAGAGAATTGATGCCTAAAATAAATAAAAATAAAATTTCCTTGCCAGGTTTGTCTATTGTCTGTACCAATTGTAATAAAAGCGGACATCGCGCAAATCAATGCCGAAAATCAAATAATTCATTACTGACGTGTTTTAATTGTAAGGAAACGGGTCATAGAGTATTTCAGTGTACTAAACCAGTTACAAAATGTGATAAATGCCAAAAATATGGGCATAAGACCGAGGATTGTTTTTCTTCTAAAAATAAAACTCCCGATTCTAATAAAAGAGTAATGATGACTTGTTCTATAAATAGTTCCAGAAGTAAGTATTATAAAGACGCGTATATTAACAACTGTGATATAAAAACACAAAGTTTTGATGTTTGTCGTGAGTCGTCACCAGTTATAAAAGAAGTAGGTGAAACCTATATTAAAACATTGGGCAAAACTAAATTTTTATTAACCATAGACGGTGTAGAGGCTTTAGTCAGGACATATGTTGTGCCTTCAGATCAGTTGCATGTACCTATGCTTGTTGGGCAGAATTTTACCGAATTACCACACATTCAAGTCATTAAAACTGATGGTACCCTAAACATATTAAACCGTAATGATTTTTGTAATGATATTTTACCTAAAGTTGATTACGAATATACTAATACTATTAATTTATTTACAAGTTCAGATTATACTTGCACAGATAAAGGTCAAATTAAATGTTATACTGAGGATGAGGATTCTGTAATATTTGTTTCAGGTAGTTACCGATGCCATAGAGGATGTCAATACTGGGTTAAAGAAGGGGTATATAAAATAACTAGCTGACCCGCGCAACTTCGCTTGCGTCACATAAGAGAGAATGAGTCAAAATTTTCCCCGTTTTTTTAACATTTTTTACTGGTACTCTGTTGCTATTGGTAGTAGCGTGATGATATATAGCCTATAACCTTCCTCGATAAATGGACTATCTAACACTGAAAGAATTTTTCAAATCGGACCAGTAGTTCCTGAGATTAGCGCGTTCAAACAAACAAACAAACAAACAAACTCTTCAGCTTTATAATATTATAGTATATAGTATATAGTATATAGTATATATAGTATATACAGGGTGTAAATGACAGCCTACCGAAAACGAAAAAAAATGACTTTAGACACGATTCTGGTGCTTATGGCGTTGAAAATTTTCATCGGTTTTTTCTTGATTTTTCCGATTTTTTTTTTTTTTTTTTTTTTTTTGGTATTATTTTGTTAATACTACACAATGCAACATGAATATGAAAAAAAATCCGTCATATTACTGTTTTTCACAAAAAACAGCAATGGATTAAAACGACGTATAAATTCGCTATCAGCTGTGCGCGGCCAACGACACCGCGCCGGCGGCGGCCGGCCGCGACGGTCGACGTCACGCCGCGTACCTACGCGCGCCACACAGACACACGATTACGCACACAGCTGTCAGCCTCACACTCACTAGTATGCAGCGTTACTTAGTATTTGTTCTATGTTAAAAATGAAAATTACATAATTATCCCGCTCTCCGATAAAAGGTAAATTCATAAGATTTAAAATGTGTGATATCTTATTATTACACGTACAAATACATACAGAACGACAAAAAATCCTATTGATATTCTTTAGCGCTATAAAAATCTCTAATAAACAATTTAACATGTATTGTCGCTTTGTTCCATTTGTTCTTGCAAATTTCTATTCGATATTTACACGCTCATTCATACTTCATACAAGCGCGGTGCGACTCGAAAAGAAGATGGCCGTAGTGACGCGTGACGCCGCGACCGCACGTGGATGTTACATAGATGGGATGCGACAAAATGGATGCTAAGTAATTCTCCGGGGATTATGAATTATGATAAGTTAGTTTCTCTGATAAGAATATTAATGGATATTGATTGTTATCATTGTTATGTACCTACATTTTATGGTTTAATTAAATAAACGTTTCGTGTTTATTTTATTTACTTTAAGCTGATTTTATGTTATAAATATCAAAGTATTTTAAACTTACATCAATAATGTTTGTAATGTTATTTGATATTTGAATAAAACTACAATGCAACCAGTAACAACTGTGACAAGTAAAAATAGTAATGCCACATCAATATTTTATTGAATCTAATCTCTCGCTGGGATCCTAACTCGTCGCTCGTCACCAAATCGGCGCGGAGGGAGCGGGTGGCGCGGGCGAGGGGCGGCGCGAGTGAGCGGAGAGGCGCCGGCGGCTCTCTTTGAATATTGAATGATAGTTCGAGCAATTCGCTCGCGGAAGACGGAAGCTCTTCACCGGTGTCGTTCGTTATGTCCTATTCGTCGTGTCGTGTGTGAACTGTTGTTTATTATTACTTGTTATTGTTTCGGTTTTGAGTTGTTAGTGTTTTTATTGTTATTATTTTTGTTGTTATTGTTTTCGAAGTGCAGTTGTGTTCGTAAATAGGAAGAAATGTTGATGTGTTATGTATGGTGAAGCACGTGGAAGTGCACGGCGTGCTCTGCACCTCTACGTCCGGATCCAAAGGTACTCAAACTCTCGCCATACACCAGGTATTTGCGTGTTGATAGACATTGATAACAATTTGTTTTAGCACGTTCTTATTATTGGTTACATTTGCTATTATTGTTTGATTTCACGTAAGCCAAGTAGGTACCTACCTACTTACAATTTTACTATGAGCTATTGTAACATACGGGCCTGCTTACGATACCATAAACGATACATAAGATTGTTATCTAATGATAGGGTTGCATACTAGTGAGCGCATAGACGTGGTGGTACGCATACGTACCTACGACGCGTCGCGACATGTCGTCGCTCAGCGCGCCGCCGCCGCCAGAAGTCTCGTAGGCATGCGCGGAGATACATCGCGTTGTTCACTATACATTGAACGCTCAAAAATTACTAACTCGGGAACCAATCATTTCCGAGAAATATCGTTGGAGTAAATTTCGCGCATACAGTGTCACAAACTTACCAGTAAAGTTTTCGGTTAGCTGTCATTTACACCCTGTATAGTATATAGTATAGATAAACCAACTTTGCGATATTCCTATAGTAGTTTTAAATAATCAGATTTTATACATAAAAAAGGATATATTATTGGTTAGAGCTAGCAAAATATGGTACAGTAAAGAAATTCAGGAATTAAAATGTTTAAATTGACTATCTTGTCGTAATCCCATAAGTCTTAATGAAGTTAATATTAACTCAAATTTAGGTAAAGATGAAGTAGAAAATGTTTATACATTAATATTTATGTAAATATAGAGATGCTTTTGCGCAAAATTTGTCTGAGTTGGGATGCACTAACATTAGCGAGATGGAAATTAAATTGTCTAATAATACCCCTGTAGTTTACCGCCCCTGCCGTCTAAGTTATAAGGAAAGAGAGATAGTACATGATATGGTTAGGGAACTATTGGACAATAATATTATTGAAGAGTCTTCATCGTGTTATGCTTGTCCGATTATACTCGTATCAAAGAAAACTGGAGGCCATAATAATAATAATAATAATGTCCTCCTTGCCGATATACGGCTACGGCGGTCAGTTTCATTGAAACTGGCCATCTGTGCAGGACTTTGTTTATAGTGTCCAAGTGTGTGCACAATACACAGGTACACTCTCTATTCCATCACTCTCATAGTCTCAAAATCAAAATCAAAATCAAATCATTTATTCATTTAGGTCAAATATTGACACTTATGATAGTCGTTACAATTACTGAATCTACCACTAGCTCGGAAAGGGGGTAGAGCCTTATGAGAAGAGCTAGCGAGAAACTCACGGCCACTCTTTTCAATCGCCAAAAGTTTTACAATGTGGTTGAAACAATAATTGATCATGCGAGGAGCTGCCAACAATCAGCGATATAGACTAATAGTCAATTATTAAGGAAAATGAATATAGCAAGGTTATTAATTAGTCTCTGATCATACCGTATGTTGGGAGCACCTACTAGCATGTGATAATAAGAATATGGGCAGCAAGTGAGCACATTGGTTGTACCATTATAGAAGAAAAAAGTGACAGTTTTATGATTAAAATCAAGTTGTACGTAACATCACCTATTTGCATCATTAATTGCCCATATTTTACAATATTTAGACCTACTTCTACTGAGTTTATACAATTTATAGCAAAGTTCCCTAATTTCAAAGAATCCTAATCAAGCGAGCGACTAATCCCAAGAGCTATTGTCGTTTAGAAACTCATCAATTCTGTAATAAGCTTTCCTAACGAGATGTTCCTTAACTGCAACTTTGAATTTAGGCAGGGGTAAATCAATGATGTGCTTGGGAAGCTTGTTGAAGAAACGAATGCCGAGACCTACAAACGAATTGTGCACCTTGTGTAAACGATGATGGGGACCTACTAATTTGTGTCTGTTTCTAGTGTTATAATTGTGTCTATCGCTATTTGTTGTGAAAGTCCCTAAATTTTGTTTTATATACAACAAGTTTGCAAGGACATACTGTGATGACACCGTCAATATCCCTATCTGCCCAAAAAGCTCTCTCAAGGAGTCTCGCGCTCCTAAACTATATATTGCACGAATAGCTCTTTTTTGAAGGACAAAAATAACATCTATATCAGCAGCCTTCGTCTGGTGGGACGGATAACCGACACGACCAGTGAGAGGTAAGGCGCAGGACCGACGGCTTTTAATACTAGATTATAACTACTAAGTAGTTATAGTCTTGGGATATTCTTTAATAATTTTATGTAGAATATTTCCTATGTATATTCACTGTAGCTTGAACCATCGAGGCTGCACACGCGACAGAAGCTTAAAAAATCAAGTAACAGTTCACTATATCATAGGATACGAGAATTAACGCGAATACGCATTTAACCTTAAAATGCCTAACGTTTCGGCGCAGGTTGCACTCGCCGTGGTGATCGGGTAACGTATCTTCAGGCTTTTCGAACCTTCGAGTTGTGTAGTGAAACCCATGAGCGTAAGTCTCGAAGGAGTACAACCGAAGGTATGTCGAAAAAATACGTCACCGGCTGTACCTAATCCACTGACTTATACCGTCGTAAACTTTTCGAATGTGAGTTTTGACCAACTTACTATTAACATCTTGGCCAAAGGCATGAACTTCGCACTCACGCCTAAGCGAATACTGTGCGAAAGTGTAATCAGCAGGCTTAGCCATAATACAAACGTATTTTATCTATTCTATTTCTATGAACGCTATCGCTTTAGCGCTGGCGATTGTAGAAATCGATAAGTTGGTTGCCATATTGACACAGTTACGTCGATCGTTCGTTCTACACGATCGATAGAAAAAACTATTGTTTCTATTCTATGGTTAGCGATCTTTGAAACGTCAAAGTCAAATATTGTATTTTCAAAACATTGTACGAGACTACGCGGGTGAAGTTTGAAAAGTTTTAGTTGTTTATAAAGTGAATATATCAAAAAATGTGAGTGAAATAATCAATAATCTACTTATTTTATTAAATGATGATAATTTTATAATATGGAAGCAAGTGATAATGTGATTTCAAACAATGTTTGTGTTATGATATGTACTGTATCGTAAAATAATGGATGTTATTAATCATTTTGTAGGACAGAACCTAGATCACGAGCTAGTGCAGAACAGTTTGCGACTTTACTGGAATTTATGGAAAGGTACGTACCTAAATAATTAGTATTTACATAATTATGTTGCTGGTCTCAGAAACTTAAAAAACGTTCAGAATTTGTAACATAAACAATGACGTTATACCCAATTGGTACTTGATTAAAGGTTATTGTATTCATGCATTTGATAAATGAATAAGTCTGTTGTTCTAAAATAATGAATTGTTGTTTTTGTCATGGTGACATAGCGAGGCCCCAACAAGGTGCTCAGGGGAGAATAAGGGCTGAGCAATTATGGCAGGAGCTCGGAGAACTCCTGAATGCTGTTGGTTCAGGAGTTATTAAGACCAAGGATAAATGGAAGAAAGTAAGATTATTATTTAAACCATACTCATTAAACTCTGGTATAAAAAAGGTTTGATTAATTGGTTACAATCTATTTTCAGATCACTCATATGTATTTTGGTGAATGTGATGTTACTACTGCATATAGAATAAAATTAACAGAATATTATATTTAGGTTTGGACAGATTGGAAAGCCAAAACTAAGAAGAAAGCTTTGGCTATCCGTCGCCATGCAGATGGTACTGGTGGTGGCCGAAGCAGCAGACAAACCCTCACACCGGCAGAACAGAGGATACTGTCAATAATGGATTTGAATGCTGTTGTTGGCCAACAAGAAATTGATGAAAGAGGATTTGTTGTGGGTTATTTTTTATGTATGGGATAATGCATTTCATGTTTCTCCTAAAATAAATTATTTCTGCAACTGTTTAAATACACAGGTATTACCACAGCAAGTAAATATACCACTAGATAACAGTGCCACACAAGCATTTTCACGAATGGTACCGGAAGACATAGTTATTGATTTTGTTCCATCATTTTCTGTAGAAGGTAATTATAGCTTTATTTTATTTGGATTTGGTTTTTTTTGTAAAGTGAACTACTAGAATCAACTACTGATATGAATGATGGGTTGGATTAAAGTACATAAATCCTCAATCAGTTACTATCCATTAATATTTTCTGATGAAGAAATAATTTAAATAATTGTATAGATTATTCAATACAAACAAATCTTTCCTCCATATAACATTATTATAGAAAAAGCATGTGTTAACCTAAAATATAATAATTACCCATTGAAAAATTTTATAAAGATTTTAAAATTTTATTGTAAAATAACATGAGTGTCAGAAACTGCATCTGTGGCGCGGTCGGTAGTATATGCGACTGCGGTGCGAGAGGTCTCGGGTTCGAATCCTGGGTCGGGCCAAAAAGTCTTTTCTGAGATTTTCTGTTTAGAATTTCTTAGAAATTGCCCGGAGTTAGGAAGTTGAGGTCGAAGACCTCCGTGCCTCGGAGAACACGTAAAGCCGTCGGTCCTGCGCCTGACCTCTCACTGGTCGTGTCGGTTA
Organism: Anticarsia gemmatalis; assembly: GCF_050436995.1. Classification (NCBI taxonomy): domain Eukaryota; kingdom Metazoa; phylum Arthropoda; class Insecta; order Lepidoptera; family Erebidae; genus Anticarsia; species Anticarsia gemmatalis. The sequence continues at coordinate 11,875,400 of NC_134775.1, forward strand.
TCCGTCCCACCAAACTATGAGAGTGATGGAATAGAGAGTGTACCTGTGTATTGTGCACACACTTGGACACTATAAAAAGTCCTGCACAGATGGCCAGTCTCAATGAAACTGACCGCCGGAGCCGTATATCGGCTAGGAGGACATTATAACATGAGTGTAACTAATATATAAATCTTAATATTTTTCAGGAGAAAATTCAGCCTCAATTCAAATTCCACCTCCTTCACAATTCACACACCTCTCTCCATCACAAGTCAATCCTTCACCACCCAACCCAACAACTGATCACCACATCATATCCCCGGTCGCGACATCACCAATCCCGTCCACTTCGCGAGGAATAGGACGACGACGACGTCTTGCGACATCCCCCGCGCCTGTGCCATCGCCCACCACATCTACGCCGCGTCGGCGAAGACTACTTCGAGCCCGAACGCGTAGAATACAGACACCCTTCGACCGAACCACCAGTGAATTTGTGGCCGTCAAGCATCGTCGACTGGACCTCGAGGAAATTCGAGAGCGCCACAAGTACTCGACAAAGAAAGAATCCCTCCGCTTAGAGGTCCGTAGAATTGAAATATACGAAAAATGTATACCAGTACTAGAAAATTTAACGAGAGCGATAAATAATATGATCCAAAACCGAACGTTTTCATTATCTTCCACAGATATTTTGCCTTAAAATCTAATTTAATGTAATATGATGTTATTAATATATTCGATTTAAGGCAACATATCTGTGATATGTAATGAAGATGATTGGTTTGAGGTCATATTATTTATGTTTTCTTTTCTTTTATTTCAATTCTATGTATCTAATAGGTTTTCTTTTATATATTTGAAGAAGATTGAGAGATTAAAATATATCTCAAATGAAGAGATAATAAGATCTCTTCATTAAAGATAAAAGACTGTTATCCATCTTGTGTCAAATCGAAAAAAAAAACTAATCCTGTTAACAGTTATAATTAATAGAATGATAGTGAAATCACTGGGTATTTTATTTATGACATACAAAGCACTAATATTTCAGTGAAATAAAAAAAAATGTTTACTTAAATATAATTGACAATAAATTAAAAATTATATTCTATTAACTAAACAATTAAGCATGGCTCTGCCTTGAATCACCTCATTCTGGGTACCAATAGAGTTGGAGATGGAAGCTGGTAAAATGTCATCTCCATCCTCAGGCAGCAATAAAAGTGGTTGTGGTGGTGGTAAACCAGTTGTAATAGTAATGTTGTGTAGCACACAACAAGCCATTGTGATTTTGCTAGCTGCCTTAGGATGATAATGTAATACTCTATCTCGGAGCAGACATCTCCACCGCGTTTTGAGTAATCCAAAACAGCGCTCAAAGCAGTTTCGTGCTTGCACATGCCTCTGTGTGTACATTCACTCTCTTGATCCTTGAACTGTATTAAGAATAGGAGTCATAAGCCAAGGGCGCTGTGGATATCCAGAGTCACCTGAAAATTATAGTATTTTTATAGAATAAAAAATGAATACTCCCCTTACTTATCTCCGCTGTCTTATATGCAATTATGTATTACCTAGTAACCATACATGTTCATTATTTTGGTGTAGTCCACGCATGTAGGAGTCTACTCTAGAAAGCCCATATGTGTGAATTATGAGTGGCTCCACCAAACTTGGCACTCATTATTCTTAGATTACTGTCACAGATTTGAAAAACAACAAGTTATTGGCTAATGGTTTCACATTTATCTTTGAACATTTAAAGAAAAATAATATTACCATTTGAACATTCAAAGGATGAAATCCTTTTCTGTTGTAAAACAGGTGTTCTTCCTCTTTGGGTTTCACTAAAGCAACATAAGTGCAGTCTATGCACCCAATTACACCAGGCAGGCCAAACCTTCGTTGTAATCTAAAAAAAAAATTGAAATGAATATACCTAATTATGTATTACTTAAGTATATATATGTATAATTGTAGATAAAAATGTCACATTCTCCTGTTTAATGAATGATCTCTCTTGAATTGTTTTTGGAAATACAATCCATTTCGCCATCATAGATTGGTGGTTCAATGCATCAACGAATTCTTTGATGCAGCGACTAGTTGTTCGCAGAGGAAGATGTTGTGTTATGCCAACAATTCTTTGATAGGATCCAGTGGCCAAAAAACTAAGAGTACACAGCACCTAAAAAGCCAAACCAAGTTATCTATACTAATATACTTAGGTCACTATTTATATTTTGAGCCTTGACGAATCTGATTGTTTTAGACCCCATTTGGCGTTTTCATCGTAAAGTTTGATCTTTTTGACTACTACATTCCTAAGAAAGTTTTGAAATCTGCGGTGAAAATATTTTCGATATCGTCGATCGAAAATTGTAAGTGTGCGGGAAAATGGCATTAGGATGTTAACATTTTCCTGCAAATATTTTTTACGACTTTCGAAGTGACTTATAGAAACAGTCGTGTCTATATTGACTTATTAATTATTTTGGTGATAAAGTCTGATCCTTTGAAAATTTAAAACGCCAATAAATAGAGTTCTATCATGATTATTTTTCCATCACCAATGAAATTCCTGAAGGTCGTCTAAGGTCACCAGTTGTCTCCGGAAAAATTGATGCTGTGCGAAAATTAATTATGCATTTTAGTTTCCTGATACAAGAAAAGAATGACACAATCCTAAACATTATTTCCACTCTTAGATATAAAATACTAGGCAACAACTTTTCCGATTAAAATATTTTTTCTAAATGAACCAATTTTTTTTTACAACAATTCGAGAAGGTCCTCGCGCCGATTAGTGCAAACAAATGGTTGAAAAGTCCATCGTTTGGCTTCAAAATACGTGTATCAAATTGTGATAAAACAGGGATCTGGGATATAATGCGCATGAGCCCAAAAATAAACACCAGTCGACTTTATGGAAGCTTTAAGATGAACCAAATCCAGAAAAAAATATTCGCGCTTGAAGCACTTCGGAAGAAATGGTCCCTTGATTTTTTATAAAAACTTTGTTACGGTGAAAAGTACCTCTAGAAAAATGCAGAATGTTTAATTCTTATTGATTTACAACCAAAAATTTACCTAAAGACTGGTTTTAAATATGGAAAAATCACAAAATCCTACAGGTCGAGCTCAATACAAACAATGCCGGCCGTAACGCATCTCGCTAAACAGCCGGCTATTATGTGCACGAAAAAAACTAATTAATGAGTTTCTCGTAATGCCGTTACAGTTTGACATCAAATGACTTTATTTAGATCCAAAACGTCAAAAATAAATACCCTAAACATAGACTTTTCATCGCCTCAAGAAACAGGTTATGCTTTTAAACACCCTGTTTTTGAGGGGTCTTCGGGAAAGAAAAAAAAAATATTAAAAAAATATTTCAATCGGATAAAAATCTATCTAGATCATGCATAAGAATACCCGAGAACAGGATAAAGTAGTTTTCACTCACACGTTTAACGTTTTTTATAGTTAGGCTCAAAATATAAGTAGTGGCCCACGTATAATATTATAAAGCTGAAGAGTTTGTTTGATTGTTTGTTTGTTTGTTTGAACGCGCTAATCTCAGAAACTACTGGTCCAATTTGAAAAAATCTTTCAGTGTTGGGTAGCCCATTTATCGAGGAAGGTTATAGGCTATATATCATCACGCTATATAATATTATAAAGCTGAAGAGTTTGTTTGTTTGTTTGATTGTTTGTTTGTTTGTTTGAACGCGCTAATCTCAGAAACTACTGGTCCGATTTGAAAAAATCTTTCAGTGTTGGGTAGCCCATTTATCGAGGAAGGTTATAGGCTATATATCATCACGCTACAACCAGTAGGAGCAGAGTACCAGTAAAAAATGTTACCAAAACGGGGAAAATTTTGACTCATTCTCTCTTATGTGACGCAAGCAAAGTTGCGCGGGTCAGCTAGTCATTTATACAAAATAAACTATGAAACAATTTGTTATACCCAAATACTTTAAGTGTGTGCATAATTTGAGAGAATGTCTTATCTTAACTTGCACTGGAATCATGTTGGACTCTTTCAAAGTTGTTTTTCTTTTTAGTTCTTCTACAAGAGCTCTAAAAGTAACTTTATTTAATCTAAATCTTTGTATAAATGCAGTGTCCGACAACTCTTCAATTGTTTCCATGCACTGACGATATAAGTTCCTTTTTTGTCGTTTTAATAGTACTTCTTCATTATGGGCACACCACAGCATATTAATTTAATGTATGCATTTTTAATTTTTAAAATCAAAGCAAATAACCAACAAGACTTGAAAGCGCTTCCTAGTCGTAGAACAGCTGATTCAAAAGACGCCATTTTTTTAGCGATTACACCGAGGCTTGGGCGATCGCTTAGTTATCGATCACTACTTTAGAAATCTTTGCGTTAGCGATTGTCAAAAGTGTAATATGGCTACCATTTATATGGGATTGTCGATTCAAATTGTAGAATAGAAAACGTTCCTTTCTACTACCGTTAACGAATCGTCAATTTGTAATTTTGGCTACCAATTTTCTATTCATGTTCTGACCACGTGTCAAGTAGAAAGCCAATTTCCCATACATTTTGATAGATTTCTATAGCGATAACGATTGTAGATAGTGAATATGGCTAAGCCTGCAGTAGCGTCGAAGAAACGATTGTTGGTAATAAAATACCGCCTGGCGACGCCGATACCCTGCGACAGGACGTTGCGGTCATATAACGAAAATCGAAGGTTCCAACGAGTAATACCACTGCAGAAAAGAGTCAAGCATTGAAACTTATTCGGGATAGCCAGGATATATTAGTGCTTAAGGCCGACAAGGAAAACGCCACTGTAGTGACGAATACAACTGATTACCAACAGAAAGTTCGGCACATGTTATGTGTATTAACAAGGTATATAAACCGGTATCATATAACCCTATGGCTAGAGTAACACGGCGAATACTGACGCTGATACAGGACAACAAGGACCTTTTCGCGGAAGACGAGTACGAGAAACTGTATAAACCGAAGTCGCACCAACCACCGAAATTATATGGCCTGCCTAAAACACACAAGTCCAACGTACCACTGCGGTCTATCGTGAGTCAAATTGCCTCTCCTACTTACAAACTTGCAAAGTACGTTCCCACTCGTGGGAAATACACCGTCTTTTGTGAAAGATTCGCGGCATTTCGTCCAGATTATTAAGGACCTTAGATTGGTACCGATATTATTAAGGACGTTAGTTGAGAGAGGTAAGAGTATGTAATTCAGTGAACAGTTTGGGATTTAGTGTGTATGGCTTATTTATTTGTACAAAAATAGTTTTGAGTGTATATCTGTAGGAGTGTTAGATTGAGCTTAATAGTAGATTTTGTTATTGAGAAGACCATAATATACTATAATCATGAAAGTCATAATACTAACTGGAATGATCACTAAGACCGCATTCGCGATCCGACCGAGACTTACTTTTAAGGCCCCCTGTCCCTTTCTAGAAAGTGACCATACTAAAGCGGATTCTTGGATAAACTTGAGACAACTAAATATAAACACTGACAAAATGTTGTCATTACCTTACAAACCATCGATCGTATTTACTTTTTCGATCACTTTTAAAGGTAGTATGAAATCTATACAAGTGAAAATGAGTAACAAGAAATGTATGTAATCATGTTATAATTATATTATATACAAGTGGCCGCCCGCGACTTCGTCCGCGTGGAAACCCTTCCCGTGTAAATCCCGATCCCTAGGGGTCTCCGGGTAAAGAAAAGTACAGTACAGAACAGTGCATACATTCTCACAAACTTTCGCATTTATAATATTAGAAGGATAGTAGCATTAGTAGGATAGTAGGATAACCTCCCTAACTCCGGACTAAATGTAAACAATTGTAGCGTAGATATAAACTAAAATACACTCAGCTGCAGAAAAAGTGGCCCAAGCGCTTATCGTAAATTTGTAAACAAATAAGTAATATATGAAAGATATTTTGTTGTAAGTAGTTAGAGGAGCTCGTGGCTTAGTGAAAAACAGCCGCGCGGATCGATCTCTGAGGTTAAGCCATGCTTGCCGAGGTTGATTTGTGGATGGGTGACCATCTTATACATATCGAGTTCCTCCGTGTTTCGCAAGGCACGTTAAATTGGCCATAGTTAAACGGAAAGGATCCAACCCACACTATTAAAACACTCCTTGAAGTTAAAATTTTAATATCACGAAAACAATCCAAGTAAAATTCAAACCCGCCATGAAGTTATAGTCCTGAGTTAGTCCCCAAAGTTAAAGTGGAGAATCAATGACGGAATACGATCTGAACTTTAAAGTTAAATATCTCGAAACTACGCCTGTGTGGGTTGGATCGTTTCCGTTTAACTATGGCCAATTGTGGGTCCCGGCTGTCATTTTCAAAGATCTTTGACAGTCGTTAACAGTAGTCAGAAGCTTGAAAGTCTGACAACCAGTCTTACCAAAGGGTATCGTGTTATCCCAGGTAGCTGGGTTGCGGAGGTCAGATAGACAGTCGCTCCATGTAAAACACTGATATTCAGCTGCATCCGGTGAGACTGGAAGCCGACTCCAACATAGCTTGGAAGAAAGGCTAAGCTGATATATATATATATTATATATTGTTGTAAATAGTTGCGAAGTGATCTGTTTTGTTTTATGAAGTGTTTAATTTGAGATTAATTTAAGTGACGGATAACTTTTTCTAACAATGTGTGTTAGAACTGAATTCAGTGTTGGTTCCAGAGGTCAGTTGAAATCTGTATTTTGAAATATTGCTGCATAGAAACGATTATTTTTATGATTTTTATTGATTATTGGTCTATTTAGATTTCAGAAAAGATTTGAAGATACCACTTACTGCTGAAGAAGTGGCTTAGGTGGTCTTGTTGTCCGATCAGGGCAATTACCATTGAGAGGTGGCTGCATTTTTCAATGTATCGCGTACCACTTTAAGGTCTGCGATTAAGAGGTATCGTGAGATTGGTCTCTACACGCGGCAACCAGGAAGTGGACGAACACCATGTACATCCGCCAGAGATGACCGATTTGTTAACCTCGAAGTGCTGAGAAACCGCTTTCTGACAGCGTTTGAAATTCACTAGAGGCTTCAAGCGGCACGCAGAGTCATTCTTAGTGAACGAAACGTAAGGCGAAGGATAAGAGAACGTGATTTACGGGCTGGAAGACCAGCCCGAATACCAGAACTCGAAAGACACCACCGAGTTGCTCGTAAACATGTGAATTGGGCCATCGTCCAATGGAGCAAGTTCTTGTTTACCGATGAGTGCTGAGTAGCATTAAGAGCACCAAATGGTCGTGAGAGAGTGTAGAGACGCCATTAATAACGGTTTCTTCCCAACACAATTCGTCAGACGGTCAGTTACAAAGGTGGGTCTGTTAAGGTGTGGGTAGGAGTATGTTTGGAGGCACGTACGGAGCTTGTCATCGTAGATCAGCGCCTAACAGCAGCTGGGTACATTGAAGAAATCCTCCAAGACCATGTTGTACCACTTATGGATTTCATTGGTTGAGAGGATTAACTCTAATGCAGTTTAATGCGCGCGCTCATAGCGCCCGCGTTGTGGAATCGTACCTTGCTGATATCGGGATTCAAAAACTGGCTTAGCCTGCTCGCAGTCCAGACATCAGCCCCGTAGAATATGTCTGGCACATGCTAAAAAACAGTGTACGTGCACTGCCCAACCCACCAGAATCACTTGGTGAGCTAAGAACCGCTCTAGTCAGAGTGTGGAATAAAATTCTTCAAGAAGTAATTAAAATATCCTAAAAAGCATACCAGAACGCATGCAGGTCAACAGAACAAATGCTAGAGGAGTTAACACGCGGTATAAACTTTATTCTTTTTTAGGTACAGAATTAGTTTTGTTGCGAAAACTTTCAAGAAACGATTTTGAAAAAAGCTGTATTTTTTTTAATTTTTCCCATTTCTGATAAAAATTTACGACTATTTAGTGTAAATTAAGTAATTTGTCAATCCACTATGGAATTAGGGATACAGCGCTCGATTTACTTGCGTCATATTTGAGTAATAGGATTCAACGAGTAGATATCAATGGTGTAAGGTCTTCAGGTTCAGCTGTTTCTCTCGGCGTGCCTCAGGGTTCGATACTCGGTCCGTTTCTTTTTCTCGTATATATAAACGATCTCCCCTTTCAGGTGCAGGACTTATGTGATATTATATTATTTGCAGATGACACTTCACTCATTTTTAAAGTAGATCGTTCGAAGTCTTGTTTTATTGATATCAATAGTATTCTTGAACAGGTCCACAACTGGTTCACTTGTAATAATCTGTTATTAAATTCTAACAAAACTAAGTGCATTAGGTTCACTATGCCCAACGCAAGGAATTTAGGTACTAACATAGTCGTAAATGGGCAAACTATCGATTTGGTAGATTCGGCAACTTTTTTAGGTATCAGTCTGGATAGCAAGCTCCAATGGGGCACTCAGATAGCGCATCTCTCGGGGAGACTCAGCTCCGCCGCGTACGCAATCAGAAAAGTAAAACAGTTTGCTGGTGTGGATGCGGCAAGACTGGTTTACTTTAGTTATTTTCACAGCATCATGTCTTACGGTATATTACTGTGGGGTAAGGCTGCTGATATAGATGTTATTTTTGTCCTTCAAAAAAGAGCTATCCGTGCAATTTATAGTTTAGGAGCGCGAGACTCCTTGAGAGAGCTTTTTGGGCAGATAGGGATACTGACGGTGTCATCACAGTATGTGCTTGCAAACTTGTTGTATATAAAACAAAATTTAGGGACTTTCGCAACGAATAGCGATAGACACAATTACAACACTAGAAACAGACACAAATTAGTAGGTCCCCATCATCGTTTACACAAGGTGCACAATTCGTTTGTAGGTCTCGGCATTCGTTTCTTCAACAAGCTTCCAAAGCACATCATGGATTTACCCCTGCCAAAATTCAAAGTTGCTGTTAAGGAACATCTCGTTAGGAAAGCTTATTACAGAATTGATGAGTATCTAAACGACAATAGCTCTTGGGATTAGTCGCTCGCTTGATTAGGATTCTTTGAAATTAGGGAACTTTGCTATAAATTGTATAAACTCAGTAGCAGTAGGTCTAAATATTGTAAAATATGGGCAATTAATGATGCAAATAGGTGATGTTACGTACAATTTGATGTTATTCATAAAACTGTCACTTTTTTCTTTTATAATGTTCACAACCAGTGTGCTCACTTGCTGCCCATATTCTTATTATCACATGCTAGTAGGTGCTCCCAACATACGGTATGATCAGAGACTAATAAATAACCTAGCTATGTTCATTTAACTTAATTGACGTTTAGTCTATATCGCTGATTGTTGGCAGCTCCTCGCATGATCAATTATTGTATCAACCACATTGTAAAACTTTTTGGCGATTGAAAAGAGTGGCCGTGAGTTTCTCGCTAGCTCTTCTCATAAGGCTCTACCCCCTTTCCGAGCTAGTGGTAGATTCAGTAATTGTAACGACTATCATAAGTGTCAATATTTGACCTAAATGAATAAATGATTTGATTTTGATTTTGATTTTGATAAATTGTAACTAAACTTGTGTATAAACTGTTTAACTAATAGTTATAGCCAAAATAATAACCATGTATTGTTATTATAAAAAGTTTTATCATAGTTTTACTTTGGGCCACTTTTTCTACCGCTGAGTGTATAATAATTAATATTTCTTGTGAGTATTATTGGTATTCTAAACGTAAAAGTAAACAAATATAATCAGAAATCCCCAAACTGTTAAGCTATTGGGTGTTACACGTGTTATTGTGAGTCAACCATAAAAGATAGACATAATATGCTGTCTGGGGATATTTTTTATATAATTTTATGTAAAATATTTCCGTTATACATGATTTCTATGTAATTTTAACCATTAAAGCTGCACACGCGCCGGAAGCTAAAAAATTAGTAACTTCTCCCGTTTTCCCAACATTTCCTTTCACTGTTCTGCTCCTACTGATCGTAGCGTAATGAAAAGTATACTATAACCTGCTCAGGAGTATGAAGAATAACTGTACCAAGTTTCGTTAAAATCTGTTAAGTAGTTTTTATTTATATAAAGAACATACAGACAGACAGACAAAATTTTTACTGATTGCGTTTTTGGCATCAGTATCGATCAATGATTATTTTAAATTTTTTTAAAATAATTTTGTCCTTTCTACAGATTTATTGAAGGTAATATTGATTATTATTAATAATACGGTGCAAATTCGGTGGTATTCTCGATAGTGTGTGTTCCACCGAATGTGGCCAGCATAATAGACAACTGTAGGACCTTAAGAAAAGACCCGTGCATTGGGTGGTAATAAAGTTCCAGTAGTAAATCCAAATGAAACTGTAAATTTGTTTTTATTTAAAATAAAATTATACATTGCTGAACAACATGGCCCTATGCAATCTTTGTCGTAACGTGGCTCAATTTCCCATAATGTTTAAAGCCATTTGCTTTCCGTATGTTGTCATTCTCAGAATCAAATATCTATTTGATAAACATTTCTGTGTAATTATAGCAATAACTTTTTTAATAACTGTAAAATAAATTTTACCTTTTCAGATTCCTAGTCAATCGTTCTTTCTGAGTAAATTTTTACTTCCGATCAGTAGTGTAAATAATATTTGTCATTATTACTGATCACGCAGGCCAACCTGGTGACAATCATGTGCTATATCTTTGCCACGTGTAGCGACATCATCGTACATATAATCGACGTAACCAGATAAGGCACACCATAAGATAAAGTAGAGATTAAGTAGATAGCAAAAACGCACGTCCTTTATTAGTATATAAGCACTCAGTATATGTAAAATAAATCACTTAAAAACCATCAAGTGTTTCACTACATCTCCTTGCCGGACCATCGGCAAATTGGTGACCCCGACGAACAGCAAGCAATTGATCAAGAAGAAAATTCGTCAAAACAAAATGTACCCCTCAGCACAATCACCCTGCAAAGCAAGCAACAACGCACAAGAAACCTTAGAAATAGCAGCCGGTACCTCCGTTTTATCCCGCATTCCGGAGTTTTGGAGGGACCAGCCCAGACTATGGTTTACGCAGTTTGAAGCAATAGTAGCACCGCAAAAACAAGGAGATGACTACAAATACTACACTGTGACAGCCAAGCTTTCAAAAGAAGAAATAATACAGGTTAGCGATATCATCACCAGCCCACCGGCAACCGAAAAATACAAGGCCATCAAGGAACGTCTAATCGGTTGCCACGAGAACAGGACGAGCCGTCAAGCCAGTGGTACGATTTAAAAATAGCTGATTCAAGCCAATCACCTGTATAAATACCCACGGCAATTAGAAGGAAAACATCATTCACCGTCAAAATCTCAAGAATGGGCAACCAAAGTTCCAAGGACCAGATCACTTACAACACGGACAACTGCCTCAACCAAAACGAGGCAGACCAGCTCAAGAGCCTCGTCTGAGAAGAACTACGATGGACGAGGAACATCGCCATCGGACAAATCATAGTCTCCTTAGGAATTGCCCTCTTATACTGAATAATGAAGACGGTGGACAAAAGAATACGATCAATAACAGGAAGTAATCAACATCAGTGCAACGGGTGACAACAAACATTTTTTTAATTATATATCTTTTAATTAAGGGGGGAGTATATGTAGCGACATCATCGTACATATAATCGACGTAACCAGATAAGGCACACCATAAGATAAAGTAGAGATTAAGTAGATAGCAAAAACGCACGTCCTTTATTAGTATATAAGCACTCAGTATATGTAAAATAAATCACTTAAAAACCATCAAGTGTTTCACTACATCTCCTTGCCGGACCATCGGCAAACCACGTATCAACTACTCCACCCATCATAAAACTCAAAACCTTTATTTATTACTAGCTGACCCGCGCAACTTCGCTTGCGTCACATAAGAGAGAATGGGTCAAAATTTTTGTAACATTTTTCATTCTACTCCGCTCCTAATGGCCGTAGCGTGATTTTATATGGCCTAAAGCCTTCCTCGATAAATGGTTTATCTAACAATGAAAGAATTTTTCAAATCGGAACAGTAGTTCCTGAGATTAGCGCGTTCAAACAAACAAACAAACAAACTCTTCTGCTTTATAATATTAGTATAGATATAGATGTCCACAAAAATCTTAAATGAAAGTGACACTACAATGCAAATCAAAGTTCTCTTAATTGCGAAAGAAATATTCCACAAGCTGGATACGATTTAATACAGCAACCAGTCACAATACATTTTTTAATCATATTTATCACAAAATAATAGTGATTAATACAAAAAACTCGGAACTATTTATTGCACTCAGATGTCAAATATGGCCGCCATTAGAGGCGGAGCTTAATTTGCTTGATTTTTCTGTGTTGCTAGAAATAACAATATCAATTTCCTTGCTGTTTAAAATTGGGACAAACATTTTCAAGATACAAAGTATCCTTAGTGTGAATCAAAAGTAATAAATAATGTATAAAACTACTTTTGATTGTTTTTATACCATGTGTTTAAAGAAACAACAATTACCGAATTTAAATTCAGTAATAATCTTAAAATTACCACCATAAGTAAACATTGTACAGTGGCAACTGTTAGAGAGGGACAAGCGCCCTTAAAAGTAAGTCCGAATTTATTTGATGTATTTTTCTTAGTGATTCTTCCAGTTATTATTATTACTTCCATGTAAAGTATGAATTTATTTGATGTATTTTTCTTAGTGATTCTTCCAGTTATTATTATTACTTCCATGACTATAATAAAATCCTGCATAAGGCAGCTAGTAGAAGATTTAGGTGTTGACTATTAATATTAGATAGACAAGTGACTTCGTTCTCCTGATAGCATTGATAGGGCACCAAGTGCCTTGTTTTTACTACCCAAATAAAAATCATCTTAAAAGAAAAGATGAAGGTACGATAGCAGTCTTCATACAGGCTGGGGAGAAGGGGTCTTAGAGGTACTGGGAAAAGTTTTACAAAAATTTGTTTCTGCGCACGAAACTTTACCCAAATATTAGTTAAGAGATGTTTAAAAAGAGTCTTTAGGCGTTTCGCACCGTAAGTGATTCGCCCCGCGATGTGAATCGCCCAGGTCTTATTTCTGAATGGGTCGTTTCATACCGCGGTGCGAATCGCCCAAGAACTTCTTAAAATGGGTCGATTCGGTCCTCAGGTTTTTAATGGGTTGGTGAATTATAAAATGATATTAAATTTAGAAATAAAGAGGATGTATTATGGTACAACCGAACACAAAATACTTAACAGGAAAATTACAATGATTTACAGGTTACATATGTTTTATTAGCCCACTTCAAAATATTAAAATCATAAATGCCGATATTCGCGCACATAGTTTTGTCACGAATCTCAGGGAAAAAATCAACCTTTTGTTAAAAAATGGAATTACCGGTTACTTAAACTATAGAACAACCCTTGCGCACGGGCACGTGCTGCGTTCTGATTGGTAGATGTTTCTCTAAATTCATTTTGCTTGCACTAGAATTATTGAAATGGTCACAGTGTTTTATCTTCTTCGAGAGTGGCAAAGTGTCGGATCGAATGTCGTTAATAAATTGTTATATTATAGAGTGTATATAAATGAGGTCAGTAGGTACTACTTATGATGATTGCTATTTTTTTTTATTGAAGAAAACGAAATATATCTGTAAAACACTATATGAGTATATTTCGAGGTTATTTTATTAAACATTATTCTATAATATTGCTGACAGTTACCGCTTGCAAAATGACTTTTCGTGAGCAAATTTTTGTATAGAGCTATTTTCGTAGATATTTAAATACATACGCGGTTTATTAACCTTAAACTTTGCTTTAATTTTAAACAAAAAGTAAAAAAAACAAAGGGTTTTTTATTGGATATTTTGGATTACAAGCATAGGCAACTATATAAGGCTAAAACTTTGCGGTATAGCTCTACGACTAAGTTGATTATTGCAATCTTTCCTTTTGCTTCCATTACCATTTATGCATTTATGAGTGTTATCATTTTTATTGTATTCTAACACTTTTTTTAGGTAGCTGTTATTCACTGCTGTAAAAATGTCTGGGCACCCATCAAATTCATATAGTCAAGCAAGCATTGTCAATTTTCGAAAAACTACGAGAGGGAACCAAATGCTATGTTACGCTAGATTTAACTATGTGTTGAAGAGAACGAACAAAGATGGTTCTTACTTGTGGAGATGTACAAAAAGAGACTCTAGCTAGTGCAATGCAACACTAAAAGTGAAATCAAAAACATTTGTAATACTGCGGGAAACCGTACATAACCACCAAGAGGAGAAGCAGAGATGGAAATAGACAAACAGATGCATCTATGCTCTGAAAAACTGCAAAAGAACAAGCTAGGTACAATTTTTTTTGGGGATTCTGTGCAAAATCTTGTCAGTAAAGGAATTGATTTATTGACTCCATTACCTCAATTTAACAATATTGAGAAAAACTTTATAAACTCAGAAACAAGTCGCAAGGTGCTAAAAAAATTCAACTTCCGAAAGGTTTGTGACTTTGAAGTATCAAAAAAGCATGAACAATTTATTGTTTGGGGAATACAAATGCAAAACGAAAAGGGTTCTAATTTTTGCAAAAAAAGAAATAGTGAAATATTTAAAACCATCTACAAGATTTCTTATGGACGGCACATTCAAAATGTGTCCTAAGCCCTTCTGTCAAGTTTACACTATCCATGCAGATATTGGCAGCATTGCTTCCAGATAAAACAAGAACTACTTATGATATTCTCATTATATCATAAAAAGTCAAGTAAAACAATGGAATCTAACACACTTTTCAATGGACTTCGAAGTGACCGCGATCTTAGCAATACGAGCTTTATTTCCAGAAGTGAAAATAGTTGGATGCAATTTTCACTATAGCCGCAGTGTATGGCGTTAAGCTTAAGAAGTAAAATCAAGACTGGGAATAACCCATGTAAAATTATGTAGTCAATTATCACATTTACCTCTGAAATTTTTGGATGAAGGATGGCTGTACGTGATGGGTGCAAGCCCAAACAGTACCGAAGTCACTAAGTTTAACAATTATTTTGTTAAGACTTGGCTAGAAAATGAAATACTCTTAAAGACATGGAATACATTCAATGAAAGTGATAGAACAAATAATATGGTGGAGTCTTGGAACGGAAAAAATTAAGAGGTTCATTCCAGAAAAGCCAAATATCGCATAATTTTTCGAGGTAATACAAAAAGATGCTAACTTTTACTTTAGAATATTAAACAGACCAGGCAACATACAAATTTCTAAAAAGAGGCCGGAAACTATTGCAATGAACCAAAGAATTTATAATACCATACAAGAATTATTCTCTGGTGATATAACAGTCGGCATTTGCTTGAGGGTTAAGATTTTCGTTTAGGTTTACAACGTATTTCGTCGCTTTTTTACGTTAATTATCAAAATGTGACCTGTGATTTTGCATATTAAACTATTTATAAGGAAATTGTAATGTGCATCATAATCTGTGATTGAAATTAGATTTAAGTAAAGCGTAAATTGTTTATCGATCTGTGATTTTCAACTATTGCTGTATTACTCATACTTATGTTATTTTTTTATTGTTATTCCTGTGATTTTGACAAGTAAACTAGTTATAAGGAAATTGTAATGTAAATCCTAATCTGTGATTACCAGAAGTCAGTTAAAAAAAGCGTCAAATGTTAAACAATCTGTGATTTTATACTATTGCCGTATAACTTGTTATTTTAATGTTGATTTTTCTTTTTGTTGTATAAGATTATTAATACTAAATCTACGACTATGCCATGGTTACATTGTTTTTTTTTATTTTGAAATATATTCAATTACAAACGTATACTAAAAAGGATATTGAATCGTTTTATCATCGGTCTGAATCGACCTATTTAAAAACATACATTAAGCCATTGGCCCCGCTCCAATCACTGCGGTGCGAAAGGATCCATTCAAAAACAGTACTTGGGCGATTCATACCGCGGGGCGAATAGCTTGTGATGCCAAACGACTAAAGACCCTTTAAAAAGATGAAATAAAAAAATGTTCACTGAATATATTTTTACCGTTTTGCTAATCTTTCTGAGGGTCCTACGTATTTGGTTAATGAGAAAGTTCCATTCTGAAAGACTGATTGTTATAAAATTAATCATTTCGATTAGGATTGTTATGAGTATTTTTTGTGTTAAAAGGATATTTTACGTGGGCCACTACTTAAGTTTTGAGCCTAACTATATAATTTTTTATAAGTTTGAAATATTTTTTTTATATATTTTCCCTTTCCCGAAGACCCCTCAAAAACAGGGTGTTTAAAAGCATAACCTGTTTCTTGTGCCGATGAAAAATCATTGTTAATCTATACTAATATTATAATCTATACTAATATTATAAAACTGAAGAGTTTGTTTGTTTGTTTGAACGCGCTAATCTCAGGAACTACAGGTCCGATTTGAAAAATTCTTTCAGTGTTAGATAGTCCATTTATCGAGAAAGGCTATACGCTATATATCATCACGCTACGACCAATAGGAGCAGAGAAGCGAGTACGAAGAAATGTTACAAAAACGGGGAAAATTGTGAACAATTCTCTCTTATGTGACGCAAACGAAGTTGCACGGGTCAGCTATGCTATTTATTCTTGACGTTTTGGAACAAAATAAAGTCATTTGATGTCAAACTGTAGTGTACGGCGAGACACTTATTTATTCGATTATTTTCGTGCACATAATAGCCGGTTGTTTAACGAGATGCGTTAGGGCTGGCATTGTCTTTATGGAACTCGGAAATCTGTGGGATTTTGTGGTTTTTCCATATTTTAAACCCGTCTTTTGGTAAACTTTTGGTTGTAAATCAATAAAAATTAACCATTCTACATTTTTCTAAAGGCACTTTGCGCCGTGACAAAGTTTTTATAAAAAATCAAGAGACCATTTGTTTCGAAGTGCTTCGAGCGCGAACAACTTTTTCTGGATTTGGTTCATGTTGAAGCACCGTAAAGTCGACTGATGTTTATTTTTCGGCTCATGCGCATAGATCCTAGATCTGTGTTCTATCACGATTTGATACATGTATTTTGAAGCCAAACGATGGATTTTTCAAGCATTTGTTTGCACTAATCGGTGCGAGCACCTTTGCGATATCTTGAAGAAAAAAAATTGTTCATTTAGAAAAAAACTTTAAACGCAAATGTTCTCACCTAATATTTTATACTAGCTGACCCGCGCAACTTCGCTTGCGTCACATAAGAGAGAATGGGTCAAATTTTTTTTACATTTTTCACTGCTTCTATTGGTCGTAGCGTGATGATACGTAGCCTAAAGCCTTCCTCAATAAATGGACTATTTAACACTGAAATAATTTTTCAAATCGGTCCAGTAGTTTCTGAGATTAGCGCGTTCAAACAAACAAACAAACAAACTCTTCAGCTTTATAATATTAGTATAGAATTAAGAGTGCAAATAATGTTTAGGATTTTATCGATCTATTAATGTGTCAGGAAACGAAAACGCGTAATTAATATTCGCACAGCATCGATTTTTCCGGACACAACTGGTGACCTTGGACGACCTTCAGGAATTTCATTGGTGAGGGAAAAATAGTCATGATAGAACTCTACATATTAGCGTTTTAAATTTTCAAAAGATTAGACTTTATTGCCAAAATAAGAAATAATGTCGATATGGACACGACTTAATAAGTCACGTCGAAAGTCGTAAAAAATCAATCCACGAAAATGTTAACATCCTTGTGCAAATTTTCCGCACACTTACAATTTTCAATCGACGATATTGAAAATATTTTCAGCGCACATTTCAAAACGTTCTTTGGAATGTGGTAGTCAAAGATGTCAAACTTTACGATGAAAACACCAAATAGCGTCTAAAACTTTCAGATTCGTCAAGGCTCAAAACATAAGTAGTGACCTAAGTATTAACCCTTAATTTGGCACCGATAAAAATATTTAAAATATGTATATGACATTATAATAGTATAAGTTGGCACCTCCCACGCAAGTGGTCGCAGGTTCGAACCCGCGGCAACACACCAATGACTTTTCGAAGTTATGTGTGTATTAGAAATAATTATCACATGCTCCAACGGTGAAGGAAAACATTGTGAGGAAACCTTGCATGCCTAAAATTTGTTTAATACATTTATTGAGGGCATGCAAAGTTCCCAACCCGCACTTGGCCAGCGTGGTGGACTCAAGGCCTAACCCCTCCCTCATTACGGGAGGAGACCCTTGCCCAGCAGTGGGACATTAATGGGTTAAATTTATTATATGACATTGACAATTTTGTGGGTTTAGGAGTTTGTCAAAAGGTCCTGAAAAAATGAAAAAAAAATTCTACTACAGCCCACTGCTGAAAAAAGCGATGTCCGTCACAGCAGACCTTGCCAATAACTGTGAAATTAACGGTCAGATTTATATGTTCGCTGGGGCGGACACTGCCAAATTACCGAAAATAAAAATTATCATTATTTTAATGTTTTTTGCTGAAGAAAAATACAGAAATGAAAATACTAGAAAGTCATTGATTTAGAACAATTTCTGGGGGCTTTTCTTGTCGCGCAAACATAGTCCTGTGTTGCATTTTATGCAATACCCTACAGATTTCTTTTGGCAGATCCTGCAGCGTCCTTCTTCCATGGTCAAAGAGAAATGCCAATTTCACGCGCGTTAGAATCTGGTATAATGTCAGTATGTTCTGCATTTAATCCTTCGTCGTCAGATTTGTCTTTTGTTAGGTTAGCATGGGAAGAAGACGGGGGTGGAAAATTTAGTACTTGCACCATGCAATTCAGATTCCGAATCAGATATTTCACTAGAATCAGGAGGCGCATGTTTATATTACACTAAAGCAATAATTTTAATTGCGCGTTTAGGCTGTTGGCAAAGAAAAAAAACAAACTCAGCACCATAAACCAAACAAGCGAAAGCACCCATAATTTGGTGTTGTCCGCTGTGCCGGACATAACACATTTGTTTGTCAGGCCAGTGGTTCTAAGCGATGGCTCGATCGAGGAATTACAACTAGCGCGGCTAAAAATTTAATTATTAGTGCAAAGGTCTTGTATGGTGTGTACCAGTCTGATCACTATCCTGTCCTATTTGAATGTAACTTAACCAGGTTAATTAAGAAACTACCACCACGAAATAATTGTAGTAATAAGGTGCGTTAGGGTGAGCGTGATAATCAACAAATTAAAGACTATTTTGAATACTGTAATAATCAATTAAAAATATTAGAAATACCATTAGAATGTAGAGAATGTACTAATAAAATTTGCAAAAATGTTGAGCACTTTCAATTAATAGATAGATTTTATTCTAAGTTAATATCAGTTCTTCAGAACGGCGCTCAGCTGACCTATGTGGGCGGTGATCGCGTTAAGCGCCGTAAGTATATCACGGGCTGGAATATGCATGTGAGCACCGCTCATAGGGAGGCTCGATTGTATTATTTAAACTGGTTGTCCCTCGGTGCGCCTAATCATGGTGAAACTTATTTAAAAATGTGTGAAACTAGAAAAATATTTAAATCAAAACTAAAGTATGTACAAAGAAATCAAGATCAAATTAAACTCGATATTTTGGCTAAAAATCATTCTAAAAAACAGTTTGGTAAATTTTGGAAACTAACTAACAAATTAAACGATAAACCGAGCCTTCCTACGAGTGTCGCGGGCCTAAATGAACCGAGGGATATCGCAAACTTTTTTAAAAATCATTTTAGGGTTGATTCTCCCTTACAGTCAGTGCAGGGGGTGCGCGGCGAGGGGTGCAAGTCGGGGACTGGTGAACCTATTGTCACATTCACACCTAAACAGGTTGCTACAATAATACAGGGCATGACGAAAGGCAAATCACCAGGTCACGACGACCTCAGCGTCGAGCACCTCAAGCACGCTGGGCCGCACCTACATTGTGTATTGTCAAGCCTATTTAATTTATGTATGTCGCATAGCTACCTGCCGCCAGACCTTATGCATACTGTGGTTGTCCCTATCATCAAGGACAAAACGGGGGACGCCTCCGACGTGTCCAACTACAGGCCGATCTCATTGGCTACGATTGTCGCTAAAGTACTGGACGGTTTGCTTGATAATCAGATGGCTCAACACATTGAACTCCACGATGCCCAATTTGGTTTTAGACCGGGGCTATCGACGGAGAGTGCCATTCTGTGCCTCAAGCAAACTGTTCAGTATTACACGACTCGAAAGACGCCTGTATTTGCCTGTTTTCTGGACTTGTCGAAGGCGTTCGACCTAGTGTCCTATGACGTACTCTGGAACAAGCTAGAGAGAGACACGACACTTCCAAATGAAGTCACCTCCTTGTTCAGGTACTGGTACGCTAACCAGGACAATAGTGTCAGGTGGGCAGATGTACAGTCTGATGTGTACAGGTTGGCGTGCGGAGTTAGGCAGGGGGGGTTGAGCTCACCCCGACTGTTTAATTTGTACATAAACCGCCTTATCGGTGAGCTCAGCAGCGCTCGTGTCGGATGTCATGTTGATGGTGTCTGTATGAACAACATCAGCTACGCAGATGACATGGCGCTGCTGAGTCCATCGATAGGGGGTCTTAGGACGCTGTTATCCATTTGTGAGTCGTATGCGGTGGCTCACGGACTCAGGTACAACGTCAAAAAGAGCCAGCTTCTCGCGTTTAAGACGGGCACGATAAACTACGCGGCAGTGCCTGAAGTGTCGCTATACGGTACACCGTTAAGCTGGGTACAAGCGTTTAAATACCTGGGTCATTGGGTCACCGGCGACATGAAGGATAACCTCGACGTCGAGAGGGAACGGAGGTCGCTGGCTGTCCGGTGTAATATGTTGGTCCGAAGGTTTGCACGTTGTACAAAACCAGTTAAAATAACCCTATTCAAGGCGTACTGTCAATCTTTTTACACGTGCAGCCTTTGGACCACGTTTACGAAGCGGGCATACAGCGATCTCCGTGTCCAGTATAACAACGCGTTCAGGATGCTGTTGGGGCTGCCGCGATGCTGCAGTGCGTCCGGCATGTTTGCGGAGTGGCGGACGGATGATTTCTACGCCGTCATCCGCAAGCGTTCCGCGTCCATGCTCGCGCGGCTCCGCGCCACCTCCAACACTCTCCTGAGCGTGTTTAATGACCGGTGGGATTCTCCTTTGATGCGTCATTGGATGAAGCTCCACACCGGAGTATTATAATATGTATGTTCTAGATATAGATTACTAACACTAGTTTTATAAGCCTATTATTATTAAGTTAAGTTACTAACACCTATGGATGTATTTTTTCCGAAATAAATGTTTATTATTATTATTATTATAACATTTTAGTTACAAATAAACGTCATAAAAATATAATGAAGTGCGGACGTTTTTGTATAAAACGATTGACATGTTTATTTTCTAATAAATGAATCTAGAATTAAATTCATTTTTCAACAAAAAATAAGAAAAACAATTACAAATGCCTTGAGCAAAACACATGGCCGCTTTTTCGCGTATATTTTGCGTCACAACGGACATATGCAATTTAGCCACAATAATAAAATATTTTTTTAGTATTTGTTTATTTGGTATAAATAAACATTTGATCGATTAAAAATCCATGAAGATGAAATAAAATCTCGGCAGGATTTATTTTAAATAAGTGTCCGTCACACCGGACTCTGTCAAATTAAGGGTTAACAAAACTATTATGGCAAATTCAAATTCAATTCAATTCAAAATATCCTTTATTTCGTAAAATTCGTACAAAGTATTTGAAATACATTGTATTTTTTTGTCCGTTTCGGAAAAGCTAGTTGCTCGTCTGAAGAAACGGCAAGAAACTCATGGCTTGCTCTTTTACTACTACTAACTACTTATCGTATGGTTAGTGGTCAACCTAGTATCAAAGTTGTTCAAGCCGCCCGAAAGGCTTTTGACATGGCTTTACGACTGTTATCTTAATTGACAAAAACCGGGACCGACTTTTTACGTGCCCTCCAAAGCACGGAATTAAAAAAGTAAAAGTAAAAATTTACCGACCGGTGAGCGCAACTGGCTATGGGCGCCTCCTTGCTCTTTTAAAATGTCATTATGTTTTTTACAATTTCGTATTGATGATTTACTGTGTACCCTTAAAAAAAATGTACGTCAGGCTGGCCCGGCCCCTTGGAATTTAATAATGAGATTGTTATCAATCCAATGTACCCGGGTATACTAATATATGTAACACCTTCATTTTCAATGTAACTCTTTTTAAAAGAAATTACGTGCACTTCTTAGTGGCCGGGCCAGCCTGACGTTTTCAGCCCGGCCACCTTGTTTCCCACTAATCTACAAAAAATACTGGCAATATTGTGCTACAGATGAAATGTACCCTATAATTTATGCATATGTAACACAAAATCGAATCCTAAAATGCAATAGCGTACGAAATATTAGCGGTTACAGGTGGCCGGGCTGAAATTATTTCGTTAATATAAAACAGTAAAACTGCAACACCTACCAAAAACTAATACCAGTACATAATGAGATATAGAGATATAGAATACATGTAACGCTTTCATTTTAAATTATAATACATATTTAGAAAGAATAATCACTTGAAATTATATTTCAGCCCGGCCACCTAAAAGCGGTAATATTCCCTAAAATCTTATGCCAATTTGTACAGTAAAACCTGATACAGCTATGAAATGAAAGTTACATTCGTTTCGTTTTAGTCGTATACCTTTAAGCCTTCTGTTTGACTAGATTATCAAAATCTGAGAAACTTGCCGAAGAGTGACTATCATTTATTAACTAATTTCAGGACATTTGGTTTGTTGAGTGAAACAAAATTGGTAATTGTCATATTTTTTTAATAATCATTTTTGAAATTAGTTAGACAACATTTGTACTTATATTAATTAGGTACTCTAACAATGTTAATTATAAATAATGTAAAAAAAGGTTACACATTGATAATAACACAGTTATCAAAAAATTATAGGCGCATAGGGCCCCTTCGACCAGCCGACCACAATTTCAGGGCATGGACCGGGCGTATAGAGCCCCTTCGACCAGCCGATCACAATACACAACTTCATGGCGTGGACCGGGCGTACACAGCCCTTACCGATCAGCCGATCACAATACACAACTTCATGGCGTGGACCGGGCGTACACAGCCCTTACCGACCAGCCGATCACAATACGCAACTTCATGGCGTGGACCGGGCGTACCGAGCCCTTACCGACCAGCCAACCTTAGCCATGGACCGGGCGCACTATGCCCATGCCATCACATACTATAACATCACATCACAAACAACTACACTGCAACAACTGATCAAATTTTACACTCACAGTAATATTAAAACGTAAAATATTATGTCAGAAGTGTTGATAACTACACGGCTCTTGCGCATCTATTCTGTCTACTCGGGGAAAATATCTTACGACTTAGGTTGGGACGCGACACAGGCGCCGTCTAAAAATCGGTGGTAGCGTCTGTGAACTATTATCTTTGTATGGTTATGTTGTGAAGCCAAAAACGGAGAAAATATATATAGGTTTAGGTATTATGTATCCAACAATTATTATGTGTGATTTATACTACTTAGTTTATTAATAAAAATATCATAGTAACGCATTTTGTTTCACTCAACAAACCAAATGTCCTGAAATTAGTTAATAAATGATAGTCACTCTTCGGCAAGTTTCTCAGATTTTGATAATCTAGTCAAACAGAAGGCTTAAAGGTATACGACTAAAACGAAACGAATGTAACTTTCATTTCATAGCTGTATCAGGTTTTACTGTACAAATTGGCATAAGATTTTAGGGAATATTACCGCTTTTAGGTGGCCGGGCTGAAATATAATTTCAAGTGATTATTCTTTCTAAATATGTATTATAATTTAAAATGAAAGCGTTACATGTATTCTATATCTCTATATCTCATTATGTACTGGTATTAGTTTTTGGTAGGTGTTGCAGTTTTACTGTTTTATATTAACGAAATAATTTCAGCCCGGCCACCTGTAACCGCTAATATTTCGTACGCTATTGCATTTTAGGATTCGATTTTGTGTTACATATGCATAAATTATAGGGTACATTTCATCTGTAGCACAATATTGCCAGTATTTTTTGTAGATTAGTGGGAAACAAGGTGGCCGGGCTGAAAACGTCAGGCTGGCCCGGCCACTAAGAAGTGCACGTAATTTCTTTTAAAAAGAGTTACATTGAAAATGAAGGTGTTACATATATTAGTATACCCGGGTACATTGGATTGATAACAATCTCATTATTAAATTCCAAGGGGCCGGGCCAGCCTGACGTACATAAAAAAAAGAATAAATCTTATTTAAAAATTAAGCGAATAAAAATATATTAAAGTCAAAAGGAAACTTATAGGTAGGACACAGTAAAATATCGTACATTAAAATATTAATACATTATTTGAAACGGACTTGATAGAAGCAGCACAGTCCTAAGCTTTGGGTATGTGTCAAAAACTTAAAAAAAGATAAGCTTATAAGTTCTTTGCTTTGTTCTGCTTTCCATAAGTGATGAATTTTAAGATAATAAGGCAGATTATATCCAAATGACTGATTGGTTAATAGATTGTTTCGATTAAGATTGTTATGAATATTTTTATTCCTTATAATGACATTTTAATTCACAGAACTATTTACAAAAACATAAACTGTTTGTTTATGTTTTTGTTAATTACAACAATACACAATATTAAATAAATAAATAAATACTCACACACGGTCATCAGATTCCAAACTAAGCAAAGCTTGTTCTAGTATAACCAGATAAATGATAAACATACTTATAGTAGGTATACTTATAAAAACATACTTATAAAGATAAATAAACAACCAGTCTCAGAACAGATACTCGTACTCGTCACAAAAATATCAGTAAGTATATTATGTATTGCCCACGACTTTTTCCGCGTGGTTTGTGATTCAAAACAGAATTTTCATACAAACTTTTATCCCCTATTTTATCTCTTTAGGGGAAAAATTGATCAAAATACTTTCTTAGCGGATACCTACGCCATAACATCTACCTGCATGCCAAATTTCAGCCCGATTCGTCCAGTGGTTTGCTAGGGGCGGAATTTATCAACATCCTTTTTTAGGGGATGCCTACGTCATAGTAGCTTTGTGTATACAAAGTCTCAGCCCGACGGTTTAAAATTGACAAAGTTGTATACATACTTGCATCCCCAATTTGATCCCCTTAGGGGTGAAATTTATCAAAATTCTTTCTCAAAGAAGGCCTACGACATAGTAGCTTTTTGCATTCTAAATTGCAGCCTAATCGGTTCAAAATTGACAAAGTTTCATACTAACTTTCACCCCCTATTTTACCCCTTTAAGGAAAGAATTTCACAAAATTGTTTCTTAGAAATACCTACGCCATAACATCTACGTGCATACCAAAGGAGATTATCCATTTTGGGCCTTTTTTCAAAGTGCCGGCCAACAAAAAAAAGTGGCATGTATCGATAGAACTAGCCATTTGAAGCAATAGTTAGTATGGCACGAAACCGGTAGGATCGCTTTGAACCGAGTTATACAGGTTTGAAGATTCATAATATTCAAACATTTATTAATTTCTGAAAGTGCTGTGAAACATAAATAATGATTGATTTTGCCAGAATTAACTATCGAAAGCAATTTTGATTGTGAAGCGACCACTCTGAAGTTGATTTAAGGTCGTAAGCATACGTATCAACTCAGAAAAGGGTCGTCACCGTATCAACTCGAGTTCATCAGTATTATTTGTATGTAATTCCCTACTGTAACACACTTATCGGAATCGTTATGTGATCGCCCCGGCTCACGACGATGGGAGTGGTGCGTATGCGCATTATGCATACACTAGCACCCAGGGTGGAGTGC
This sequence comes from Anticarsia gemmatalis, assembly GCF_050436995.1. Classification (NCBI taxonomy): domain Eukaryota; kingdom Metazoa; phylum Arthropoda; class Insecta; order Lepidoptera; family Erebidae; genus Anticarsia; species Anticarsia gemmatalis. Next base: position 11,901,323 of record NC_134775.1, read on the forward strand.
GGAGCTATGTGCAAATTCCGATAGAAGGGCGGGCATACCCTCTAAACCGCAACATGTGTCCTCATAACAAGGTCCCTCATCACAAATCTTGCCCGAAGCACAAAATATTGTTCCACATGCCGATGAGTCGGACATAACAACCCAACGGCAACACTCTAGGTGACCTCTTACCTAGACGATGGTTTGTTAGTTGCACACAACCGAGGCACTTTAAAAAAGGCCCAAAAATGTATGGAGCCTGGATGATCTCCTTTCAGCCCGATCCGTCTAGTGGTTTAGGCTGTGCGTTGATAGATCACTATGTCAGTCAGTCACCGTTAAGTGTTATATATATGTCGGAGCACGGTGTGTGTGTATGGGGTTGTTTCCTGACAATCCACTTCTGATATCGAAGGCATATGGGGTACCTCGCTATCAGATTGGTCAGTCATGGCGAATAGTCCAAAATAATACGCACTAGACTTAGCTCACTAGTGTATTTGTCCATTACAAAGATCACAGCACAAAAATAGACTAGGATTTTACCGATCTAGCCGGATGCAAGACAGAAACGCGGTCAGTACAACGCGACAGTTCGGTACAACGTGGCAACCGTTTTCCCTTGAGTTCGAATGATGAATAATCTAACCACACTCACGTTCCAACCATCATACCTCCGAGTGACAGCTGTCGATTCAGCCGTCATCTGCCTGTGCTGCCAACGTTGCATCGACCACACCCAAGTGTAAACACTTGACGTTTCCGTTACATTAAATTATTTCATAATAATCAAATCAATTTAAGGTAATTTTAATTAGATTGTTCGAAGATATAGCGCCTCGATACTGGCGCTCCGACATAATATATATGCTAACTGTAAAAGCCCGAACTGTGGTAAATCCTAAGATTTTCCGGTAAAACCTAAGATTTACCAACTCTCAATGGTAAAAGTCTGAAAAATTATTTTATTTCGAACTTTTACCACTGTTTACTTGGTAAATTTTAGGGCAATCAAAAATCAAGGGCAGGTAAATGTTGAAATAAACATATTTGTACTATTAGAATTTAGTATATCTAGGTTTTGCCAGTGATGGCTGGAACATATTAACTTATGGAAATAAAAAAAAAGTAGTAATTCTTAATAATTTATTTAAATTATATAGGTGTCGCAGTAGGATAGATGAAGCCGTAATTTAGTTATATCCCTAGGGATCAATTATATACCGTAACATAGTTATAAAGAAGAAGTTTTGGGCAAACCGACATGGGTAGGTTAGGTTTGTGGTTATTTTTTTTTAAACCACACAGACGGAGGAGCCCCGCGGAGCGGGGCTCCGGCGACATCCTCAAACTCTCATTATAACTATGTTACGGCATATTATTATATCCCTAGCAATAGAATTATGTAACGGCTCGAACACGTTATGATACGACTTAATCAACTTTTACCGTGTCCTAAGATTTACCAATTAAACGGTGGTAAAAGTTTGAAATAAAAGAACGTTCGGACTTTTACCATTGAGAATTGGTAAATCTTAGGTTTTACCGGAAAATCTTAGGATTTACCAAAGTTCGGGGTTTTACAGTAACATATTCAACGTGCCGCTCCAATGGCTTATTTCCTTCAACCTATGGGTAGGGTTAGGGCTTAATAATCATGTAACAAACAAAAAAATAACATTGTTGGCTAATTGAAAAAAATAAATGTCACACATGCTAATTAAAAAAAATAAATCACTCTGTATAAACAATCGAAGTACATCAAACGGTGCGGCAACGTCGCGTGCGCCGCCCGTCCAATAGCAGAACGCTAGGAAAGAGAGGCTTTATTGTAGTAACATTCTTTCTCATTTTAGTTTCATTGATTCGAATATCATATGACTCGTGAGCCAGGTGAACGAACTTTACTCGAGTTGATTATGTACAGGCTGTGGAAATTTGTTAATAAAGTTAATTGTTAATAAGTCGGTAATTAATAACAATAATACAAATTGTTGAACTTTACATGACTAAGGACCTCTAGCCCTACCCATATGTTGAAGGAATTAAGCCATTGCAGCGGCACGTTGTATACCGGGTGTAATAGACGGTCTACCGAAAAAAAAAATGATTTTAGACATGATTCTGGTGCATATGGCGTTGAAAATGTTCATCTCTTTTTTCTTGATTTTTCCGATATTTTATGCGTTTTTTATTATTTTTTTATGGTATTATTTCGTGTACTACATAATGCAACATGAATATGAAAAAAAATCCCTCATATTACTGTTGTTCACAAAAAATAGCAATGGATTAAAACAACGTATAAATTCGCTATCAGCTATCGCCCGCGGCCAACGCCACCGCACCGGCGGCGGCCGGCCGCGACGGTCATCGTCACGCCGCGTACCTACGCGCGCCACACAGCCACAATTACGCACACAGCCTCGCACTCACTAGTATGCAGCTTTTAGTATTTGTTCAATGTTAAAAATGAAAATGACAGAATCATCCCGCTCTCCGATAAAAGGTACATTCATACGATTTAAAATGTGTGATATCTAATTATTACACGTACAAATACATACAGAACGACCAAAAATCCTATTGATATTCTTTAGCGCAGTAAAAAATCTCAAATAAACAGTTTAACATGTATGCTGAAGTATTGATTTCAGTCGCAAATTTAGAGGAACATTATTAAAGGAATGGTATCATCGCTTTGTTCCATTTGATCTTGTGTTTGATTGTTTGTTTGTTTGTTTGAACGCGCTAATCTCAGAAACTACTGGTCCGATTTGAAAAAAACAGTGTTAGATAGCCCATTTATCGAGGAAGGCTATAGGCTATATATCATCACGTTACGATCAATAGGAGCAGAGTACCAGTAAAAAATGTTACAAAAACGGGGAAAAATTCACCCATTCTCTCTTATGTGACGCAAGCGAAGTTGCGCGGGTCAGCTAGTACTTCATACAAGCGCGGTGCAACTCCTTTGCCTAAAATTAGATAGCCGTACTGACGCGTGACGCGTGACACATAGATGGGATACCGCAAAATGGATGCTAAGTACTTCTCCAGATTATGAATTATGAAAAGTTAGTTTCTCTGATAAGAATATTGATGGATATTGATTGTTATCATTGCTATGTACATTTTTTAAGGTTTAGTTAAATAAATGTTTCGTGTTTATTTTATTTCCTTTAATCTGATTTTATGTAATAAATATCAAAGCATTTTAAAATTTACATCAATATATGCATATTGTAATGTCATTCGGTATTTGAATAAAACTACAATGAAACGAGTAACAACTGTAACAAGTAAAAATAGTAATTCATCGCAGTTATAGGACAAAGGTTGTGCCACATCAATATTTTATTGAATCTAATCTCTCGCTGGGAACCTAACTCGTCACTTGACACCAAATCAGCAGCGCGAGCGCTGGGCGCGGACGGCGCGGGTGAGGGGCGGTGCGAGTATGCGGAGCGGCGCCGGCGGCTCGCTTTGATAGTTCGAGCAGTTCGCTCGCGGAAGATGGAAGCTCTTCACCGGTATCGTTATGTCGTGTTCGTCGAGTCGTGTGTGAACTGTTGTTTATTATTACTGGTGTGTATTATTGTTTCGGTATTGTGTCGTTGGTGTTTTTATTGTTATTATTTTTATTATTGTTATTTTTGAAGTGCAGTTGTGTTTGTGAATACGAAGAAATGTTGATGTGTTATGTTGAAGCACGTGTAAGTGCACGGCATGCTCTGCATCTGCACGTCCAGAATCCAAAGGTACCCAAACTCTCGCCATATACCGGGTAATTGCGTGTTCAGTGACATTGATAACAATTTGATTTAGCACTTTCTTATTATTGGCTACATTTTGCTATTACTGTTCTTTTTACGTAAGCCAAGTAGGTAGATACCTACTAACAATTTTACTATGAGCTTATGTAACATACGGGCTTACTTACAATACAATAAGCAATACGTAAGATTGTTATCTAATGATAGCGTTGCCTACAAGTGAGTGCATAGACGTGGTTGTACGCGTATGTCGGAGATTCCGTAGGTTCCATGGTTGTAGGGCTCGTTAAACTCCTACACTATTCTAGCGTGAATTGGTTTGTTGCTCGTTCAGGTTGTTGTTGGGTACACAAAACACTTCACAACAAAGTTAGAAAAGGTGTATATATTTCGTACAGTAAAGTAAAAGTAAGTACAAGGTTATAACGATTGGAGCGTCTTTACTTGTCCACTGTTGATCGTGTACTGCGCAAATGCATTGGAACAGGTAAGCTATAAATTGTCAAGTAAGCAGTTTACTCGAGCGTATGTTGCTTACTTGAGAATGTATGTACGGTGTTGAAACCGTACATGCTGGCCACCCCAAAAGGGAAAGAAAACAAAATAGTTAAAGTTAAGTGAAAGAAACTTCATTACAATAAATCAATTAAAATCAAACGCTAAATTATCTGCAGCCACACGATGATTGCGGGTGGAATCCGATGGCTGTGATGCTGCATCGGCTGTTGACCTATGTAGAGCTTCTTCCGGAATATCGTACTTCTCGCGCTGCAGTGACTGAAGTTCGATGTTTTCATATCTAGGTTCTGTTGCAGTTTGTTTTCGTATTGAGTTAGTGCGATATATAGTTCGACGTTTCCTGCAGAACCATATTATCACTGCAACTATGATCGCTGCTAGAAGAGTATAGCAGATTGCGTATTGGTGTATATCTTGAGAAGAAATCTTTGTAGTGAGAATCTCATTTTGCTTTTGGGAAGCTAATCTTTCGTCTATGTCTTCTAATTGTTTCGTTACATCTTTGTGCACTGCGTTCCAGGAATAATTATGGCGCGCAACAGATACTATTTTGTTTACAGTCAAATTAAACATTGGTATTCTGACGTCGTAGTCGTTATTTATGTTCAAAGTTGAGCTGTAGTGGTTTTGAGAAAATATGGTGAATCCGTTTGACTGTAATATACATCCTTGCTTCAAGGTTACAATGCCAGACGTTGTAAGGGTGTAGGTCGTAACATCACTTTCGCATATTGTACGTAAAGTACAAGTTGCACAACACGCAGCCAGCCAAGTATTAGGAGCATGTAATTCGATCCATCACTGCATGACGTTTGTCTGACGTCACAAGGTGAGGCCAAATGGTGACCCAGCATCTTTGCTTCGCATGCAGCATTCTTATCGTGTAAGTTAAACACCGGTAAGTTTTTGTACCATATAAAGTTGTCGGGTTTCAGCTGTGTACAAAGCTTCATATCTTCTTCACTCAGCGAGATGTATATATTTTTCTTGAAGTTCACTGCAACGTACTTTGCTTCCAGTTGCACGGTGGTTGTTCCCGACTCAGTTTTCATAGGCAGTGGTATAGCCCGGTAGAGAGAGAAAGTCTTCATCAGAACATAGTGGGATATGTTCTTCAAATAAAAAGTAGTTATTGGTTATTCGGGCTTTGACGTACATGAGTTTGTAGACATCCTTAATATTCTTGTTAATATCCTCAACAGGCAATGTCAATGATTTTGGTAGTTTTCCGGCTATAATCTGAAGTTGTTCGATCAGACTGGCCCGGAAGACAAGCCAACACACATTACGTCGGAACGCTGTCTATCTGAGTTCGTCAAAAAATGCTGACTAGTGCTGTGCTTACCATATGTTTTCTCTCACAATACTTTACCTTTATTTGTATTTTTGTTATTTTTGAATTATCAAACTGCATGCTTTTCTCAAATGTACCCACATTTCTTTATATGTATGATAACTTCTGTTATGTATTTGTATGAGATTTTCTTCATTTTCATTATATATAGGAGCACAATTGGGAATTATCCTGAAACTCAAATCCAACCCTCTCTTTATTATGATTTGTCCAAGGCGTTCGACTGTGTCCCTCATGAAACATTGATCAGGAAATTACATCACTACGGTATACAACATTCGGCACTGAATCTTCTTATCTCGTATTTAGATAATAGGATTCAAAGGGTCGAGGTTAACGGTAAGCGATCTGCGGGATCTGCGGTTAAAATGGGGGTGCCTCAAGGCTCAATACTCGGTCCTTTTTTGTTTCTAGTTTATATTAATGATTTACCACATCTTGTTAAGGATAGTCACGAGATAGTACTGTTCGCAGATGACACTTCATTATTGTTTAAACTTAAACGACAACAAACCACTCTTGACGACGTGAACATTGCTATCTCAAAGGTGGTACACTGGTTTGATGTTAACAATGTGCTTTTAAACGAGCAAAAAACTAAATGTATAAAATTTGTAACACCTAATGTCAAACCAGTGAAAACAGCAGTAAAGATGAAGGAAGATGTGTTGGACCTTGTGGATAATGCTAAATTTTTAGGCATTACAATAGATTGTAAGTTACAGTGGGGACCACATATATCACAATTGGCGAATAGACTTAGTTCTGCAGCCTACACGGTCAGAAAAATTCGTCAACTTACTGACATTGAAACAGCTAGGTAATTCTACTTCAGTTACTTCCATAGTGTCATGTCTTATGGAATTCTACTCTGGGGTAATGCTGCCGACACCCAAACCATCTTTGTGCTGCAGAAAAGGGCTATTCGTGCAATTTATAACTTAGGAAGTAGACATTCACTGAGGGAAAAATTCAAGGAAATAAATATAATGACAGTGGCAAGTCAATATATTTATGAAAATTTAATTTATGTACATAAAAATATCGCTCTTTTTAAAAAAAAGAGTGACATGCACAACATAAATACACGCAATAAAGACAAACTTGTTATCCCAGCCACTAGGCTCCAAAAAATAAATAAATCCTTCAGAGGTCAGTGTGTGCGATTCTACAATAAAATCCCGAGTGAAATTCAAAATTTAAGCCTCAATAAATTTAAGTTATTAGTTAAAAGTAATTTATGTCGTAAGGGATATTATACTATCAAAGATTATTTAGATGATAACAAAGCTTGGGACTGTGCTGCTTCTACCAAGTCTATTTCAAAATAATGTATTACAATTTGATATTATGACATTGTTATTAATTTATTATGACATTGTTATTAATTTGGAAATATTGACATTTAAAAAGAGCAAGCCGTGAGTTTCTTGCCGTTTCTTCTCACGAGCAACAGCTTTTCCGAAACGGTGGTAGATAAAAAATATTTTGACGATTTCAAATACTTGTTAAAGTTTATGAAATAAAGAATATTTGACTTGACTTGATTACCCCAATATTGAACAAATTACATCACTCTGCGCTAGGGTGGTCCAAAAAAATTTTTTTTTAGTTATCACTTTCGCCACGGGCTTAATTTGTTACACGTATTTGAAATAATAACGTTGCAAAATTTGAACAAGGTAGCTTTAGTGGAAGTGGGTGCTCAAAGCAGGTATACTTTAGATTTTTTTGTGAAAAGTGCAAATTTTTCTTTCACTGTTATAGGTCTTTTTTGGGTATTAAACTAAGCTAATTCATTATATATATGACTGTTTAAGTGTTTAAAACTAAAAAATATATTAAAAAAAAGTGTTTTGTCACATAAATTAGGGACAAAATATGTTCAATAACTCGACAAAACCACGATATTTTTCTTTTGGGTTGTTGAGATGTGGAACCCTTATCAAAGCTCAAACAACATCTTACTCTTCGGCAAGTTTTGCTTCTTTATCACCACTTAATTATTGAACATATAAATTTGATAAATTCTGCGCGCGGTCTTATTGAATATGTGGTGGAAATATGGAAAAAATCGGGAATTTCGATAAGACAATTAAACCATTGCATAGAGAAATTTATTAAAAATCTTCATAATTATAGTCATAATCACTGTGCTTTGGTTAGTCAAGCTCTCCTCAAATACCACTATTCAAGAGATTCAGTGATGCATGGGAGACTTTTTCGAAAAAGCAGTATGTTGGTCTGATTGATAATTCGGGTACGGAAAATTTCGCCCTGAACACACTTGAGACTCTTACCATCGTAAAGGTTGGGTAAAAACAAGTTAGCGATTACTACAAGGAGTTAATTGAACTCACTATGATCGTTTGAACAAACCACCTTCTAAATTCATTGGCTGGCCCCAGGTCCAATACACCACGCTCCATGGATGTCTAAATTGAGTTATGCTATGAAGATTTTTCTTTTCAGGCATTATTTACACAGGCAGTTATTGTACAAATAATTCCTTAAAAGAATAATCTAACTAATTAAAAGTTAAGAACAGCTAAAAGCTCGATTAATTAGTTTTGGTGCTCATAAATACACCAAGACTTGTATTGAAACGCCTTTAAAAACAGATGCACCAAGAAATGACTTGTTACTTTAAAATAAGTTATAATTGTACGATGCCATTGATTTTGAAATAAGTAAAGCTGAAAGGAAGGTCTTAAAGCGTCACCTGTGGTATTTGCCAGACGAACTTATTATCTTTGCTCTGTTTTCCGACAAGCTTTTTTGTGGCGAGAAAATGGCCACAGTTCATCAAATGAATGCTGATCGTAGTTCTCGTCCAGTACGAGGTGACAGTCGTTAACTGTCATTTGATTCTACATTACATACTTCTGCGTCGGAAAGATCGCTAAAAACATATTTTCTACTAGATTTCAGGACTTTTTCTTGCAATTACCATCTGAGGTTTGGAATGAAAATGCTGATTATCTTTAAAGCAAAAGTTACATAATTGCTTGTTATTAAAGAGGCTGCGGAAGGGGGTGTGAAAATATTTGAAGACTACAATAGCTTGCTCACTAAAGACGAGGAAGAAAAACAATAATTATTATTACATTTAGTTGAAAAAAAACATGCAACTTGTGTCTACTAAAACTTCTAAAAAGGAGTTAACTAACTCAGTTTTAGATTGATCATAAAAGTTTTTACAATAACATAAATTAGTTTTTGCTTTGATCATTCGTTTTATGTGCCTTTTAACTACTTATTACAATCAAAAGTCTTACTTTGATGTACCTGTAGTGGAATTTTTGCACATACCCTTTTTGAATATTTTACTAAAATTTTAATATTTTCATCGCCGTTGAGCATCCACTATTACTTAAGATAGAAAGCTGATTTTTTAAATATATAATAAGTATGATTGGTGTAACAAAATGGGAGGGTGGCGAAACTTCTATTTGAAAAAAAAAATCCCCTATATCGGTGGACCACCCTACTCTGCGCATTGATACTTCATACACTGTGTGGCAAGTCGTTCTTATCGATATTATGTACAATTTTTCTCAGAAATGCTCGATTTAAATAACGTATCAGAGGAAATTGATGATCTTTCGGTAGCAAACTCCTACACTTGCTCGCCTGAACGATGTCATTTCTTAATTGGAGACCCTGGTAAAAGTTTAAAACTTATACACATAAATATAAGGAGTCTAAAGAAAAAATTTGATGAATTTACTGTAATGTTGTCAACGACCAAGATTGAATTTGACCTCATCCTACTAACAGAATGTTGGCTAAAGGTTGCGGGACCCCTGCCAGTTTTGGATGGCTACACCTCAATAGCCACTAATAACAACAACTCACAAAATGACGGTGTTGTCATATATACTAAGTCGTCCCTTAAATGCTCATGCTATGAACCACCTCTTTGTGACGCAAACGGTCTGGTCTGCCAGTTAGGCAACACAGCTATTATATGTGTGTATCGCTCTCCATCTTACGCAGATCCAGAAAACTTCTATAGCAGCCTTGACAACCTAGTACAAACCCTAAAATGTTTCAGTAACATCGCACTTGTTGGTGATATTAATATTGATATTAAACCTGGCAACCATGATCGCCATTCAGAAAATTATCTTACACTTTGTGCCTCCCTTGGTCTGCTTCCCGCTCATGTACTGCCTACAAGATCCGGGAACTGCTTGGATCACGTCTTCTTAAAAACCAAATGTCCGGCTACACTAGTAATTCTGGAAAGTCATATTACCGACCACCTGCCTGTCCTACTGAGTTTGATAGTAATTAAAAAGAACACTCAAAATCACTCCACTAATGTGACCAGGTATAACTATGTAGCCATCCAAAAAGACATAGAAATTGCAGACTTCAGTTCAATACTAAATGAACCAGACTGCAATCTTGCGACTGACTTGTTCATTACTAGTCTACAAAACATTATAACCTGCCATAGGCGTATAGTCCGCGTCTCGAGAAAAAACAGAATAATAAAACCATGGATGACATCAGGCCTAGTGCGCTGCATTAGAAATCGAGACATTCTACATATGAAATCTAAGCAAGAGCCCAAGAATGATATCATAATCACCACCTATAAACGCTACCGTAATTATCTCAATTCACTTATTAAAAAACTTAAGACGACGCATGAAAGAAATGAGCTGCAGAAATCTAAAAACGATATCAAGGCTACATGGAAGGCTATAAAATCTATTACCAATAGTCACCCTGCTCGACAACCCGCTAGTTCACTTCTCAGAAACTCTGATTTCGACACTGTTCAAAAGTTGTTCAACCAGGTGAACAACTTTTTTGCCAGTATTGGTGAATCTCTGGCTAATAAAATCAGTCCACCTACGTACCATGATCCAGCAGAGCAGTCCCGGCCTTCTCCGTGTAACTCGCTGGTTAGCGCCCGTCACTGGGGAACAAGTCAAGAGAGTGATTGAAGGTCTCAGAAGCAGCGCAGCAGTTGGCTTTGACAATATTCCGGCAAACATTCTAAAACAATCGAAATCAACTCTAGCTATCCCAATCGCTCATATCTGCAATCGCGCAATTCTGGTATTTTCCCTAAGGCTTTTAAAAAAGCGATCGTTCATCCAGTTTATAAAAGTGGGGACAAGAAAAGTGTATCCAACTATAGGCCAGTTTCGATACTAACTACCCTGTCTAAAATATTAGAATAAAATATTAACAACTCTTTGACTGCTTTTCTTCATAAAAATAAAATAATAGCCCCTAATCAGTACGGTTTTCGCCGCGGAATCTCTGCGGAGGATGCGGTATTAAGCCTCACACAATCAGTAGTCAATAAAGTGGACAACAAACTCCACTGCTTTGGAGTTTTTCTTGATATTTCCAAAGCCTTTGACTCAGTCGAAATTCCAGCGTTAATAGCCAAAATGGAGGCTGCAGGCATTCGCGGCATTACCTTGAAACTCCTAACAAGTTACCTATCGGATCGATCGCAATACGTTATCATCGATTCCTATCGAAGTAAATGCATGAATACTAAATTTGGAGTACCTCAAGGTAGTATTTTGGGGCCTACTCTCTTCCTGCTCTACGTTAACGACCTCTGCTTTTTGTCTTTACCTAATTGCGAAATTCTTACATATGCAGATGACACGGCACTGATCACTTACGACGAGACATGGGATAAAGCACGTTTGAGAGCAGAAGACTCACTTCATCGCGTAATGGCGTGGCTCTCCGCTAATCTACTGACACTCAACATCGAGAAAACAAAGCTTGTTCGATTCGCTCTTCCTCATACGCGACTTCCTCCTTCCACGTCAGCTATTGTTAAAGCACACACATGTGGTAGCAACTATAGCGAAGATGCCTACGACTGCCATGTCCTTACATTGACCCCAAGCACTAAATATCTAGGCGTAGTTATTTATGATCACCTAAATTGGCAACCGCACATAAAGGCTCTCTGTGCCCGTATAAGAAAATTAATATACCTTTTTAAAAACCTAAGGCATTCCGCTGACTCTGTCACTCTAGATCTGGTGTATCAAAGTCTTTGTGTATCTGTACTTACCTACTGTATTCCGGTCTGGGGAGGTACTTGCAAAACCCTACTACATATTACAAGCGGAAAGAGCACAAAGAGCTATATTAAAGGTAATTAACTTCAAGCGCAGAGACTATCCCATTATACTGCTCTACTCCAACTGCAAGGTCCTCACCGTTCGACAACTTTACATCTTACGAGCTATGTTACGCGTACACTCCAGTCTCCCTTTTGACGAAAAAAATCTGGAAAAACGAAAAAAAACACCCATTTGCCGCCCAGTCCTATGTCACACATCATTTGCTAGTCGCCAGTTTGATTCCCAAAGTGCACGTTTGTATAACAAACTAAATCGCTCCATCAATCTCTATTGCCTTACACATTACAATCTCAAATATAAACTTAGTGGATATCTACAGAAGTTGTCATACGAGGAAACTGAAAATCTTATTATTATCAAAGTATAATGTTTAACTCACTGTGCATGTCCTCTCTAGTGTAGTCCTAATATTGTTACAAACATTGTGATCTTGTTGTGACACGGGCCCCTAAGATACAGGATCTCATCCTAGTTTAGGAGCTCGCTGTTACCGACACTCATTTTCAGCCACCACTCAGCATATTGTGATGATTTGTGCGTGTCAATGATTAATCATTATTATTGTTTCCTATTTGTGCATTGTGTGTATTTGTCTTTATGTGCTGGTACAATAAATTTTTATTTATTAAAAAAAATATATATATTATTAAAAGACTGGCGGGAGTAAGAAGTTGGATATCCATGTGTCCTTTGTAAATATTTATTTTTATTTATTTATTTAAACTTAATATACAAATTTGTATGAAGGTGGACTTAATGCCAGGGGCATTTTCTGCCAGTCTACCTTAGGGTGATGCAGAGATTATTACGAAGGTGTTTAAAAGAGGAAGGAAAGTGAGTTAAGAAAGAGTGTACAAATAAATAATAATATAAATAAGCGATATGAGTATAAATACATAAACATAAATAATATGTACATAAACATAATAAATATTACTTATGATATATAAAAAATAAATATAGATACTATAAAATATGAGATATATACAATAATAAATAAATATAAATATACACTAAGATAATTGTGACGATTCTGCAACTTTGTTCAACAAAAGATCCCGCACTTTGTTCTTGAACGTAAGACGGTTAGTGGACATCCTGATTTCAAGAGGGAGCGCATTCCATAACAGAACTGACTGGACAGGGAAAGAAGAGTTAATAAACCCAGTAGTGTGGGATGGACAGAGAAGAGTGAGATTGCTTGAAGAGCGGAGATTACGGTTGTGGTTATCACACAAGTATTGAAAGTAGGGAGTTAGGTAGGCTGGGGGAGAAGAAGAAGTGAGGAAAGAGAAGAGTGTCGTGAGAGCGCGTAAATTACGGCGCTCACGGATTGGTAGCCACTTAAGTTGAGAGCGATAAGTAGATACATGATCATACTTGCGAAGATTGAATATAAATCGAATGCAGTTGTTAAGAAGACGGTCGAGTTTGTTGAGGAGATCTGCATTCAAGTCAAAGTAACACACGTCACCATAGTCGATGAGAGGGAAAATTAAAGTCTGTACAAGCATCGCTTTCGTCTTAGATGGCAGCATGTTCTTGAGGCGATATAGAGCCCGCAATGTGCTGGTGACTCTGCGACAAACATTGGCTATTTGGGTTTTCCAGCTTAAAGTTGAGTCAATGTATAGCCCTAAATCTCGCACAGCAGACGTCGTTTCAATAGTCGAGCCATTAAAAACTATAGGTGGAACGTGAACGTGACCAAGCCTGCTGATGTTACGGTGACTGCCTACCAGTATAGCTTGACATTTGGTAGGGTTAACGGCTAAGCCGAACTTCTCGGACCAGGACTTGATATGTTCGAGGTCGCCGTTCACGACATCAACCGCTGTGGATATGGAGTCCACAGTTCCTTGCGAATAAAGCTGCAAGTCATCAGCGTACAGATGATACGCTCCTTGAAGATTTTGGGTAACCAGATTAATAAAGAAAGAAAACAATAAGGGAGAAAGAATGCCGCCTTGGGGGACGCCAGAATCAAGTTCACGCCAGCTCGATGAGGATTCACCGAAGTGAACTGATTGCTGGCGTCCTCGAAGATATGAGGAAAACCATTTTATTGCACCGGAAGATATATTCAGATGAGAAAGGATAGAGAGGAGGATATCATGACTGACGGTATTGAAGGCGTTTGAGAAGTCTACCAGAGCCATCACAGTGACTTTTGTATCCTCCATCCCCGCCCTAATATCGCCAGTCACTTTAAGGAGTGATTGATTGAATGAAAAATATCAGTCAAACTATCGAAAAGCATTTCTTCCATTTTTCTTAGGTTGTTAATGAGCAAATATGATGTTAACGACACGGAATTGAAGTACGACGTAGCCATAATAACTTCCATAGTAGATTCTATGTTAGCTATTTTCCAGTTTGTGTTATTCATGAAACCATCTATCATAGCAAATTGGCGGTTTATGTTGTCCTCATATTTCTTGAAAATTTTGTTTTTTAGTTCAACGATAGATGTCTGGTTTTTGATCAACTCAAGTAGATGTTGCTCATTCCCTTGTATACTTTCAATGTCTTTTTGGTATTTATCCGCAAAACGCTGGTCTAAAATACCAAACAGGCTATTTGCGACGTAGCCAACGCCGTCGATGAGACCACGTCGTTTTCTTCTATTTGAAAGGTGTTTATGAGGAGACAACAGGATGCTATTGTAATGGGTGAGCAGATCCATCTCGTGACGTAGTTGGTTCAGTGTTGGTTTACAGTATCTTGGATCAGTCTTCTTGCATAACTGATTTAAGCCCTCAAGATACATCCCAATTCGGCTAACACCATTCCAGTAATCAGTTAAATTATAATATAATAATAGCGTCCATTCATTATGGATTGTTTGGACTTTGCCCAATCGATACTAATATTATCTATACTTATTGTTAGCCTTACGATGAGGTCAACAAATGAAAGATAAAAATGTTCGGTAAAAAGGGATATATTATAAAAGTGACACAATGACCGCGGAGCACGTTTGGTGGAGCCCGTGTCTTTACCCGATACGGTTAGATCGCGAACTGATTAATTAAATTAATACGCGCTGTGCATAATGCGCAATAAAGTAATTTGCTGACACTGCTTGTACGAGCGTTGCACCGTACATGCTCCCGGCCGAAAAGTTATAAAAATACATGTTATTGCTTCGAACTTTTGCTAGTACATATTGGTAGATGATGTCGAATTTTAAACGCTTGCATCCGAAATGCTAAATACCCTACGAGGCATAGGTGAAGTGGCTGAATCAGTCATTTCAATGTTAATATCTTTCAACGCACTTGCACTTAAACACTGCACTTGGGGTGGGCGACGTGCCCTTCTTTGTTTACGCGCACTGACGACACTGATACTGCTGGTGGGCGTGGCGGGCGCGGCCAGCTCTCATGGAGCGCCCTCCCGCGGGATCTCCCGGCGCCTGCGTCTCCACAGCCATCCTGCGGCTGCTACTGCTGCTGCTAACACCAAGCCATAACTGATGGCGTAGTGGTGTATGTGGTGATGGAAATTGGTTGTATCTGTCTGTTCTATGAGCGTGGCATTTTTCAAATGCTCGATCCTCTCACCCAGTTCTTTTACTCGTAAGTGCACACTCAAATCAGCGGTTTCGTTTTCATACATACTCGAGGAAATGTTGAGAATATGATTAATCGGCGCAATCTGTGGGCTATAAACATCTGATCCGATTTGTATTGTTGTAGATAATTGCGAGTTATGAGCATATGCAGTAAAATGCTGTTCTTTCACAATACAGTCTGGCGCAAGGTTAATGATACAAGTATCGTTCACCTGTTCTACGGTAACATAATCTCCACACATAAAGCGCAGTGCACATTGTTCACAACAGAAAAATAAATGTTGATTTAATTTACTCAGCTGTGTCATTTTTGTATGACAACTAGCGATGGTGGTTCGACATTTCTTCGTGGCAGGATCATGAATGCACAAACCATGGTCAATATTTAAATGATAGATAGTTGTATGCATGTCGCAGACATAGTTTAAAAACCCAGTATCAACACACTGCTTTATTTCGCTATCCTTCAAAGGTAAATAAATATCTTTCTGTAAGTTTATTGCGACATATTCTGCTATGGGAGTTATCAGTAAAATAGTGTTTATTCGTTTAAAAGGAATGGGAAATATTTTATAAAGCTCATAGTTATCTCTAGTAATAAGAGGTATGCTAATTTCAAAAATAAAATAAATGCTAGTTAACCGCGCTTTTACCTTGAGTAATTGATAGATTTTTGACATTTCGGTGTGAATATGTTCTATCGGAAGTGACAAATCGTTGGTCAACTGCCCGGCAATAACGTTTAGCTCATGCTGTAATTGTTGAGCAGAAAGAATGTGTGTATTAAACTCATGATGATGAATATCCGTGAGCATATCCACTAGTTTTTCTTGAACATTTTGTATGTTCGAGATTAAATTATTTGCTATCATGGCCGATAAAGTAAATTCGTTCATGACACCAATGCTTTTAACTTCTTGAGTCAATGTGTTCGTAGCCTTATTTAATTCATTTAAACGTTGATTGATTACTTTGTGCTGTTTATTTATAGTATTTTCAATTCTTTGAAGAACATTGTATTCTCCTTCAATTAAGGATGTCTGATTTTTATACAAATTAACTAAATGCTGCTGGTTAGTTCGTATAAGTGATATATCTTTTTGATATTGTTCGGCAAAGCGATCGTCTAGTACTCCGAACAATGTATTAGCAAGGTATCCTATTCCATTAACAATGCCGCGCCGTTCGCGAGTACTTGTGGTATTTTGATGACCAAGTAGAATACGGTTAGTGAACTCTACTTCTGAGAAACTGTGACGTAGTTGCGATAAAACAACGTCACAATGTGACGTCGTACTTATAGACGTACACATAGTTTCAAGATATGATTGATATTTTTGTAATGCTGTCATGCCTTCCCAATATGGGTTCATGTTGTAATAAACTACTAATTTCCATTGATCACGCGTTAGTTTCATATTGCCAATTTTATCAAAATATAATCCCTGAGAAATGTTTAGTTTTGTTATGTTATATGAAGCAAACGAGTTACCAATTAGAGACATAAATAAAATGAACGATATTGCTAGTGATAAGAAACTATTTGTCGTTGTTGTTCTTCTCTTCCTAGTTTGCTCAGGCACCTTTTCTTCTGCTGCTTCTTCGTTTAAAGATGATACAGGTAGCACCGACAATTTGACGATCGGTCTCTTCAAGATACCGTTTCTTGTCTTCAGGGACACTACCCGGACTAAGCTATCTGACCCAGGATGTAGATCTATTACTCGCCCCATCATCCACTTCCCGGGAGGTAAATTGTCATCTTGGATAGTCACCAAGTCCCCTAGTCTCAGATTAGCTTGCTGTTTGTGCCATTTGCTGCGAACCGACAATTGGGTGAGATATTCTGTCTTGAATCTCTTCCAGATATCGCGAGCTAGTTTGTCAGCTAAGTACCATCTACTTCTCGCGTCTTGCTCAGTTTCTATGATGTTCGATCCAACTCTTCCTGTTAAAAAGTGTGCGGGAGTTAAGTAATCTAAATTTTCCACGTCTTCTGTTAAGGGACACAAAGGTCGAGAGTTTAGACAGCTTTCAATTTGGGCTAACATATTGCTAAATTCTTCAAATGTTAACTTATGATCGCCGACTACTCTTTTTAAATGATGTTTTACACTTCGTACCGCCCTCTCCCACAAGCCACCGGCGCTAGGCCATGATGGTGCATTAAAATGCCACTCGATATTTAGATCTGCTATTTCCCTAAAGAAACTTTCATCTAGCCTACTTTTGAGGTCATAATATTCTGCTTGCAAGACGCGATTAGCACCGACAAAGTTAGTGCCATTGTCGCTATATAAATGGCGTGGCGCCCCTCGTCTCGCAGCCATTCTGCGAAGAGCTGCTAAAAATGCTGTGCTGCTTAAATCTGAGACAAGCTCAAGATGTATGGCTTTCGTCACCATGCAAATAAAAAGAGCGACGTAGCCCTTAGTGGTTTTTATTCCCCTGCCTTTACTGGCCTTAACCTCCACGTAACCAGTGTAGTCTACGCCGGTATGATAGAATGGGGATGCTGGATTTATTCTCTCTGCTGGTAAGTTACCCATCAACTGATATTGCGGTTTAGGGTCGTGTTTTCGACACTTAACGCACCTTCCTACGACTTGCTTAACTGCTCGATTGCCTGATGTAATCCAGTATCTTTGTCTCAGATTTGCTAACGTGAGACGAGGACCTCCATGATATGTTAGTTGATGCGCTTGCTCTTTTAATAAATATGTTAGAGTACTCTTACAGGGTATGATGATAGGGTACTTCATTTCGTTAGTGATCTGAGCGTATTTAAGCGGCCTCCGACCCTTAAAATTCCTTTTGAATCAAAAAAAGGATTTAACTTCATTAAACGACATTTGTTACTCCAGCTGTTATTTTGCTTATAATAAACAATATCTTCTTCGAATTCCTGTTGCTGTACATGTTTTATTATAAATAATTTTGCTAACTTAAGCTCTTGTAACGTTAGAAACAGCTGTTTCTGTTTACATACGCCTTTGTTTTTAAATGTTTCGATCGCTCGTAATATTCTACCTAACACTCTTACAACCTTATTAAACGAACTATACTGCTGTAATAGAGATGATATAATACTTTCATCTGATTTGCTAGTTTGCGTAACATGTACTACGTGTTTCTTGCATTCTTCATTCGTGGTATAAGTGACTAGATCTGCGTCTCGCAGTTCTAATGCTTGTAGCCACTCAGGTCCGTGCCACCAAAGTGTTGAATTTGCTAACTGATTGGCCAAAAGGCCCCTACTGGCGGCGTCAGCGGGATTCTCAGCCGATTTAACGTATCGCCAGCGACTAGGGTTTATGATTTCGATTATGCTTTTAACACGATTTGATACGAACGTCTTCCATCGGCCTGGGTCGCCTTCCAGCCAGCCCATTACGACCATGGAGTCCGTCCATCCATACACTTCTACTACCTGTTTACCTAAGCCGTTTACGACTTTGGCCATCCATTTGGATAATAAATGAGCACCCAGGATTTCTAATCTCGGCAAAGATAAAATATTGGTTTTGTTACAAGGGACTAGTCTTGTTTTAGATCCTAGTAGAACTACGCTAACATTTTCATTTCTTATGATACGGGCATAAATGACCCCAGCATACGCTTTTAGAGATGCGTCGCAAAACCCGTGCAACTGAATCACGTCTTCCTGTTGATACCCAATCCACCTAGGAAGAGTACATTTTGATAAGCTAGAGATGTTTGATTTAATTTTAAGCCATTCGTTATTAATTTCAGCCGGTATGCGGTCATCCCACTCTAACTTTTCAGACCATACCTTTTGAAAAAGTAGCTTAAGCTTAGTTGATAATGGAGCTAGCCATCCAAGAGGATCGAATAGTTTCGATATCTCTGATAAGATAGTCCTTTTTGTATGAATCACTGGGTGATCAGCGATATTATATTGAAAGATAAATTTGTAGCTTTGAGAATCCCACCGCAAACCTAATGTCTTCGATGTACTATCTACTTTAAAATTAAAAGTTGTGTTTTGCCCGCTCGCGTTGTTTATAATATGTTCTAATAACCGTGGTTCATTAGACAACCACTTCCTAAGGGTAAACCCACCTGACTTTAGGACATGGTTTATTTCTGCTATTAACTGTTGACCCCCCTCGAGGTTATGGTTTCCGAACACAAGATCATCAGTATACATTGCTTCATCGATTACTTTAGCTGCCTCCGGATATTTACTGCTTTCATCAGAAGCCAATTTTTTCAAAGTCATCATGGCAAGAAAAGGTGCAGCCTTCGTGCCATAAGTGACTGTGGTCAGCTGATAAGTTTGTATTGGCTGATCTTGTGTTTCTCTCCATACAATCTGCTGATAATGCTGGTCATCCTTGCTCACCATGATTTGTCGGTACATCTTTTCGATGTCTGCTGTGAACGCATATCGATATAATCGCCATTTTAATATCAAAAGCTGCAAGTCATTTTGTAAGTTCGGGCCTGTGTACATGATGTCATTTAAGCTGACACCACTCGATGTTTTAGCCGAAGCATTGAACACAACCCTGAGCTTTGTAGTGACTGATTCGGCACGCTGCACGGCGTGGTGAGGAAGGAAGCAAGCTGCTATTGACTTCTGTTCCCTATTATGACACATTGTTGATGGTGTCATGTGCTGTAATGACTGATATTCGCTAATAAACGTTTTATACTGTTCTGCTAAGCCTACCTGTTTTTCGAACTTTCTTTCTAAGTTTCGAAACTGAGCTATTGCTATCCCCTTAGACAATCCTAATTTATCCTTAACATCCTGCTTAATAGGTAATTTTATTTATTTATTTATTTATTTTAAACTTTATATACAGAGCTGTATAAAGGCGGACTTAATGCCAGGAGCATTTTCTGCCAGTCTACCTTAGGGTGATGCAGATTGTTGTGAAGGTGTTTAAAAGAGGAAGGAGAGTGAGATGAGAAAAGGTGTGTAAATAAATAATAATTGGTGTAGACAATATGAGTGTAAATTAATAATTATATTAAGTATAAACTTACATATAAAAAATAATATATATACATACATATTAATTACATAAATGAAAATAACATACAATCAATATATATATATACAATAATAGATAAATATATAAATACATATAAACTATGATAATTGTGACGATTCAGCAACTTTGTTCAACAATAGATCTTTTACTTTGCTCTTGAACGTAAGACGGTTAGTGGACATCCTGATTTCAAGAGGGAGCGCATTCCATAACAGGACTGATTGAACAGGGAACGAGGAATTGACAAACCCAGAAGTGTGGGATGGACAGAGAAGAATAAGATTGCTTGAGGAGCGGAGATTACGATTGTGGTTATCACACAAGTATTGAAAGTAGGGAGTTAGGTAGGCTGGGGGAGTAGGGGAAGTAAGAAAAGAGAAGAGAGTCGTGAGTGCACGTAAATTACAGCGCTCACGGATTGGTAGCCACCTAAGTTGAGAGCGATAAGTAGATACATGATCATACTTGCGTAAATTGAAGATAAATCGAATGCAGTTGTTAAGAAGACGGTCAAGTTTGTTGAGGAGATCTGCATTCAGGTCAAAGTAACACACATCACCATAGTCGATCAGAGGGAATATTAAGGTCTGCACAAGCATGGTTTTGGTCCTGGATGGCAGAAAGTTCTTGAGGCGATATAGAGCTCGCAGTGTGCTAGTCACTCTACGGCAAACATTGGCTGTTTGGACTTTCCAGCTCAACGTTGAATCAACATGAAGACCTAAATCTCTTACTGAAGACGTCGTTTCAATAGTCCGGCCGTTAAAGACTATAGGTGGTACATGAACATTACCTAATCTGCTAATATTGCGGTGACTGCCTACCACTATAGCCTGACATTTCGCAGGGTTAACAGCCAAGCCAAACTTCTCAGACCAGCACCTAATGTGTTCGAGGTCGCTATTCACGACGTCTACTGCTGTCGATATAGAGTCCACGGACCCTTGCGAATAAAGTTGCAAGTCATCAGCATACAGATGATACGATCCTCGAAGATTTTGGGTTACTAGATTGATGAATATTGAAAATAATAAGGGAGAAAGAATGCCGCCTTGTGGGACGCCAGAATCCAGTCCACGCCAGCTCGATGAAGATTCACCGAGGTGAACCGATTGCTGGCGCCCTTGAAGATATGAGGAAAACCAATTCAGCGCACCGGAAGATATGTTAAGATGGGAGAGGATAGAGAGAAGGATATCATGACTGACGGTATTGAAGGCATTCGAGAAGTCTACCAAAGCCATAACAGTGACTTTAGTATCCTCCATCCCCGCCCTAATATCGCCAGTCACCTTAAGGAGTGCCGACGTAGTGCTGTGGCCTGGTCTGAATCCGGATTGGAGCGGGCTAAGTAAATTGTTATTTAACACAAACTGTGTTAACTGTTGGTGTACACAGGCCTCCAGCACTTTGGAGAGAAAAGGTAGAATGGAAATGGGACGGAAGTGAGCTGGAAGTGACGGATTTGGGATTTTAGGCAATGGGATAATGTAGGCTTTGCGCCACAAGGAAGGAAAGGAACCAGAGGTAAGGGAGAAATTTATGATGTGAGATATGGCGGGAAGCAGGTGATCCAACACAGAGACGATCATGCGTCGACTGACGTCATCGGCGCCTACTGCATTAGATTTAATAGAATGGATTATCTTCTTAACATCTTCCGGAGTTACTGGCGAAAAGGAGAAGGATTCAATATTAGGTCGGGGTAATCCCAGTATGGATTGGACAGTATCGGTCTTGGTTTGGTGATCCATCACTGTGGTGGACGTAAAGTGACGATTTATATCGTCCAATTCAACCGTGCACTGTACGTTATTGCTCTGATGTTTGCCAATACCGAGGGTCCCGAGAAACCTCCAGATATCGGCCGGGGAAGAAGAGGAAAGATTATTTAGAAAATGTCGGCGTTTAGCGTTACGTACCATCTGATTGCATCGATTCCTTGCAACCTTAAACTGGTGCCAATTTTCGTCACACCGATCTCTACGAAACTTGGCAAAGGCCCTATTTCTTCGCCTCATAGCCATTCGAACGCCTTCTGACATCCAGGGCGCAGGAGGACGTTTAAGCCTAACCTTCCTAACCGGCGCATGGACATTAAACAGCCTAACAACAGCTTTATTGAATATATCAATTTTGTCGTCAATGCTCGAAGCTGTTGTTAGCTGCTCCCAGTTGAGGTTAGCAGCGTCCGTACCTAATTTGTCCGCATTCATACACCCGAAACAACGCTTGTACAGAACCTTTGGACGGGATTTAGGGGGCTTTAGGGCGTAGGACATGAAGATTAGGTCGTGGTGAGAGAAACCAGGAGCTGGGTATTGGCCTGAGGATGAGACAAGGGAGGGAGCAGACGTGAGGATTAAGTCCAGTCAGGTATCTTCACCATCAATGTTGTGGTGAGTGGCATGTAGGGGTAGAACGTGGAGGCTGGAGGACTCGACGATCTCAAGGAGTTTACAGGAGCGTGGTGAGCGAGGAGAAAGGAGATCAGTATTGAAATCGCCCATGATGATTTGATGTGAGTAACTAGACCCTGAAGATTCCAGCACCGACTCGATGCTGGAGAAATAGTCGATGGAAGGGGGACAATATACAACGCCGAGAAGGACTTTGGCTCCTTTGACACAAACCTCGAGAAAAAGGAATTCGGCGGATGCAGAGTAATTGGGAGAGGAAGAAGTAAGAATGTGGTAGGGTAAGTCACTTCTAAGATAGATAGCGACGCCACCACCTCTCCTATCTATGCGGTCGTTGCGGATTAGAGAGAAACCAGAGAGAGAGTAGGAAGAAGAAGATAAGTGAGGTTTGAGCCAAGTCTCTGAAATCAGGATGGCATGAACGTCAGCATCAACGAATGCTTCTTGTAGGTCAGCGTAGTGGCTTGGAACGCTTTGGGCATTTAAGTGACAGACATTAACAAGATTTTTATTGGAGCTTTCAAAAGTTTGCCTTACAACATCACCGAGTGTGCCCCCTGCCGAACAAAAGCTCCCGTTTGGTGAAGAGGTAAAATCATCAGCTGATGCGAAA
Organism: Anticarsia gemmatalis; assembly: GCF_050436995.1. Lineage (NCBI taxonomy): Eukaryota > Metazoa > Arthropoda > Insecta > Lepidoptera > Erebidae > Anticarsia > Anticarsia gemmatalis. The sequence goes on from NC_134775.1 coordinate 11,924,722, forward strand.
GAGGCATCATCGTCGCTATACATAATATAACAAAAAAAAAAAAATATATATATATATATATATATACTAATAAATGGATATCACAAAAAATAAACTATAAGAAGAGTATTAAACGGTGCAAATAACATCTCTGCACCACCCGCCAGCTAACACACACAATAAAAGAAAAAAAAGCATAAAATGGGAAGTGTACAGAAAATTAAATAAAATAAAAACTGTAAGTGTAAACATACGTACTGCAACACCGATCGTTACCGAACGTAACTGTCAAAGTCACTTGTCAACTGTCACTTGTCAGTTTGTCATTTGACAACACTGCGATCCAGTGAGTGTGCAAATTACATTTAAGCATAAAGAATAACATAAGAGGGTGATCGGCAAATAAAGTAAAGAACACAGACATGTTGTCGCGAATAACCAAACCGTAATTTTAACCGTAATTTTACTACGTAGCGGCCGTCACGTCGACGCTTCGTAGTTGCTAGATAAAAGTCTACACATGCTTGATCTTCGGAGGATAAGGCGGATTGATCCTCAATATCCTCCACCTCCCAAAACTTCTGAATGTCTTTGATGTTATTTAACACAACGTTACAATAATAAGACTGCATTCTACCAAATAAAATCCAGCCTAGTTGTGTTTGTTCTGCTAATGGTTGAGATGGCTCATCACCTCTGCTGATGCCACCCATTTTGATCAATGCGTATATGTTAGAACCCAAAAGTAAATCTACTGGGCGGCTTACGTAGAATTCTGGATCTGCTAAATTAATGTTTTGAATAAACGACCAAGACGGTTTCGCAAAAGTTATGTTAGGTAAACGTTTCATTAAATTGTTCATAATGAGTGCATCTGTACTAAACGTGAAGCCGTTGTACGTCGACATACACGTTAGGCTAATCATACCTTTAGCATTGCTAGCGTTTTCGCCTATACCATAAACTACACCTCTACAGAAAGTTCTTTTTACACCCAATCTTTGCGCGGCGTTTTCCGATATTAATGAGACCTGAGACCCTTGATCAATAAGTGCCCTTAATATGTGATATGACCCATCAACTGATACGACTTTAACCAAAGCCGTTGCTAATAATATTTCTGTCGAGTTAGCTGGTGTTACATGTAAATTATTTCCAACATGATCAGTTGATTTCGCAATCGGCTCGTGACTATAAGGTGTTGATTTTAATTTAACACAGGCATCATGTAACAAAGAATTATGTTTTCCATTGCATTTGCGACATCGTTTTGTAGAAATGCAAGGTTTGCCATTATGACTAAAAAGGCAATTAATGCATATGTTTAGTTCTTTTGCCTTTTTCAACTTTAAGTCAGTAGGCAAAGAGTTAAAATCTTTACAATGATAAAGGCTATGATTATCATTACATAAAGGGCATTGAATTGAGGTCACAGGAAATGATTTATTAACATGTTTATAATACGAATGATTACTTTGTTTCTTTGTTAAATCTTGCGATTTTGATTGATTGCCGTGCAAAGACTTTGTGTGAACTTGTTCTTGTTTTCGCCGCGCGGACTCGAGACTCGTAAATTTACTCTCTAGAAAAGCTAAAAACTCTTTCAGAATAGGTAATTCACGCGGTGATTTTAAAGATTCTAAATAATCGCTATATATATCGCTATGAAGTTTTTGCGATAGGATGTGGACTAAGAATGGGTCCCACGTGGACACATCTACCTCTAAGTTTTCGATGGCATGAAGCGTCTCTAGAGTGACGTCATGCATCTTTTTAATTTGCGCTAATGATTGCTGATTTACGCTGGGAAGCCCTAGTAACGTGTTCATATGAGCCGTAAAAATTAATTTCTTATTATCGTAGCGATTTGTAAGAATTTCCCAGCACGCTTTATAATTATCGGCGCTTATATGAAGATGTTGTATCAGTCTCTCGGGTTCACCGCGTACTTTCCCCTTTAGAAACTGCATCTTCTGCGCTAACGATAAAGAAGGGTTGTTGTGGACAGCCTCGTTGAAAAGGTCTTTAAACGATGTCCACAACTGATAGTTACCGCTAAATATTGGTATATCTATTTTAGGTACAGATTTTTCCCTATGAGATACTGACCATAGTTTTTGATTCACAGCTTTCTTTAAATTGTTATAGGTGGTCTCATGTCTTGTGAACATGTGCTCGTATTCTTCATCTTCTCCGTTAGTTTCCATATAGATCTCCCAGTGAAGGCTATCTATTGTAGTCCAGCGAGACTGCAACTCCTTCAGCACGTCCTCAAATTCCCATTTTTCGTTGATACTGTCTAACTGGACATTTTTGGCGGTTCTCATGAATGCTGTGAAATGGACGGCTTGCTTGCGCAACAATTCGTCTAGTTTGCTCATAGAACCCGTGGACGTCATACCGCGAGACGTACCAGCTTCCGGTTCTAATGTTCGTTCTTCTTCTTCTCTTGGCGGCTCCTTCTGCTGCACAGGTTTCTGTCCCACTGCTTTCGTGACAGAAGATGGAGTTTGCGCCAGTGATTGTTTCTGACTTTGCTGATAAATCAGCTGTTTAGTTGATAAATACAGCTCCTTTATTTGCTCATACTCATTTCTTGTAAAATAGGTATGTTCCCTAATTCCTAACCCACAGATAGTTTTGTGATTATTCTCATATTCTAACCAATAATTTTGTAACATATCCAATCGTCTCCTAAAATAATCCGATGTTCTCCTTTCTACACCTGCTTTTTTCAAATTTGTCGCAAAATTCTTAATCGCATTTGTAATTTCCTGTTGGCTTACACACAAATTTTCCATCTCCATTTTAGTTAAGAAAAATATGGAAAGATCTCACTTGAAAACCGCTGACTGTGCTTACTGCTTGTCCTCGTTACGCTCTGCTGCTTGCTCCTGCTGATGCTCACTCCAGACCTCTGCTAAGTTTCACCAAACTACGGCACGTGCACTTTTTGATGACACGACACCACGTGTCTAGTCACTCACTATATTTGGCAAGTGTGTTTGCTAGGGTCCCCGACACGCGCGAGGTCCAAATGCTCGAAGGACCAATTTGTTAGCCTTACGATGAGGTTAACAAATGAAAGATAAAAATGTTCGGTAAAAAAGGATATATTATAAAAGTGACACAATGACCGCGGAGCACGTTTGGTGGAGCCCGTGTCTTTACCCGATACGGTTAGATCGCGAACTGATTAATTAAATACGCGCTGTGCATAATGCGCAATAAAGTAATTTGCTGACACTGCTTGTACGAGCGTTGCACCGTACACTTATCTATACTTTTAATATTATAAAGCTGAAGAGTTTGTTTGTTTGTTTGATTGTTTGTTTGTTTGTTTGTTTGAACGCGCTAATCTCGGGAACTACTGGTCCGATTTGAAAAATTCTTTCAGTGTTAGATAGCCTATTTATCGAGGAAGGCTATAGGCTATATATCATCGAGCTACGACCAATAGGAGCAGAGTAACAGTGAAAAATGTTACAAAAACGGGGAAAATTATGATTATCTTAAGTGACGCAAGCGAAGTTGCGCGGGTCAGCTAGTGTATCATAATACACAGGGCGCTCGCGCTCGAGACTTGTAATATGAGCGCTCGGTATTGCCTCGTTGCTTATACCGATTGTGCCACTCGTTATAGTAAACATTGTTATCAAGGCTATTATTAGAGTTGTAAAACATCCATATCGTTTCTGCGTTTTCTTAATTTTTGGTAGGTTTTTGTCAGACGTACGTTCAACGCCGTTCTCCCTTTCTTCACATGTTTCGGTTTCTAGCGGTAGTGGCGAAAGTTTTACGATCGGGCGCTTGATAAGCCCGTTTCGTGTTTTAACGGTGGTGACTCGTACACAGCCATCCGTCCCGAGATGAAGTTCCTGTACGCGGCCCAAGGCCCATTTGCCCGGCGGCATATTGTTTTCCTGCACCAACACGATATCACCTTCCTTAATGTTTTTCTGCGGCTTATTCCACTTGCTCCGAATTTGCAATTGAGTTAAGTAGTCGTTAGACCATCTCTTCCAAAATTGTTGCAACATGTGTTCTGTCAGTTGCCATCGTCGCCGCAAGTCGATGCTATGTATATCGCAGTGGTCAGAAAGTGGTAGTGTCATTATAGGGCCACCAGTCAAGAAGTGCCCCGGAGTTAAGTACTCATAAAACTCCTCGGGGTCTTCGGTTAACGGACACAGCGGCCTGGAGTTCATGCATGCCTCTATTTTGGTTAGTAAGGTGGCGAACTCTTCATAAGTTAACCTTTGATCTCCAAGGACGCGTCGCAGATGGTGTTTCATGGCTTTCACTGCTGACTCCCACAGTCCACCTGCGCTAGGCCACGCAGGGGCATTAAAATGCCACTTCACTTCCATTTTGCCATTTTCATCAAAAAAATCGGCAGGCATCATGTGTTGGAATGCTTCAAATTCGTTATGTAAAGTTTTTGATGCGCCGACAAAGTTTGTACCGCAGTCTGAGTACATGTGTTGTGGAGTACCCCGACGAGCACACATTCGTTGAAATGCGGTAATGAATGTTTCGGTACTGAGGTCAGATACTTTTGTTGCCATGCACACAAAGATGGCAATATAACCCTTAGAAGTTTTCACACCACGCCCTTTGTTCAGTTTAACTTCGACATGACCAGTGAAGTCAACCCCAGTGTGGCTAAATGGGCGGGATGGTGTAACCCTTTGTGGCGGTAGGTCACCCATAATTTGGTTGTTCTCAGTAAGTTTATAGCGGTGACATCGAACGCAATGGCGCAAGATCGATTTAACTGCTCTATTGCCGCCGAAGATCCAGTATCGTTGCCTGATGTATGCCAACGTCAATCGTGCCCCGCCATGAAGTGTTGCTATGTGCGCTTGCTCAATCAATAGCCGAGTAATTCGACTGTCATGAGGCAATATGACAGGATTTTTCATGTTCCACGGCAAGGTTGAATTCTTGAGGCGACCACCGACTCTGATTATGCCCTTATCATCAATATAAGGATACAGTTTGTATATAGAGCTTTTGTTTGACACAGTTCCTTGTTTTTGAAGGAGCTTATACTCTTGTTCATATGTAGATTGTTGCACACATTTTATTATTTGTTCATTTGCGGCAGTGAGTTCCTTTGTAGTTAGGTAGTTGGTATCATATTTTTGTATCCCACGATTATTTGTTATAAATTGCATCACCCAGGCAGTGACTCTTGTTACACGTGTTAACGTGCTGCACTTGTTTCCCAGGAAATTAATAAAATGTGTGTCTTGTTCCTTAGCTAGGGTTGTCACAGATTGTTTGATGCAACCAATGTTTGTTGTAGCCAAACATGTTGAACTTGTCTAGGTCGTTTCCTTCTCTGTCGATTGAAAAAAATCAGGGCCGTTCCACCATAGTTTAAAATTCAACAGTTTAGCTGGGTATAATCCACGGGATGCGCAATCCGCAGGGTTGAATTCGGATTTCACATAGCTCCAGTTTTGTGATGAGATTATTTGTACAATCTTTGTTACTCTGTTCGCCACATATCGCTCCCATCTAGCTGAATCCCCTTGAATCCATGCGAGCACAACCTTTGAGTCACACCAGGCTTTTACAGTTATAGTGTATCCCACATAGGCTTCTCTTATCTTTTCTATCAGCTGTGTAAGTAGTAATGCGCCACATAATTCCAATCGCGGCAAAGTTATTTTTTGTGATATTGGAGCAACCCTAGTCTTGGCGGCGAGTAGCGTTGTAATCGGCTGACCGTGCTCGTTGATAACACGACTGTATACGACGCAGGCAAAGGCTTTTTCACTTGCGTCGCAAAAGCCAAGAAGTTCCAGGTTCGATTCTGTGCCACCAATCCATCTATAAAGTTGAATGTTTTTCACCACAGGTAGTTCGTGTTTAAGTTTGACCCATTCGTCTGATATATCTGTAGGTAGGGTCTCATCCCAACCGATTTTGGTTATCCAAACCCGTTGAAATAATAGCTTAGCCGTTACTGTTATCGGCGACAGCCATCCCAATGGACCATAAAGTTTGGAAATTTCGGAGAGTAGGCATCTTTTTGTCGGCTGAAATTGCTTGCTGTCTAAGTTCCAATTAAAACTAAATGTGTCAGTAGTGGTGTTCCAGCCAAGCCCCAATGTTTTTTGTGACTCATCTTGTTTAAAGTCAAATCTGTTGTTTGTAGAAACTTGATCGCTCGTTAAGTTCGCAAGAAGAGCTGGGTGGTTAGCCGACCACTTGCGCAAGTTCATGCCTCCACCTTTCAATAACTCGATTAAGGAAGTTTGTAATTGGACACTTTCTTCTAGATTTTGGCGACCACAGACGAGATCATCGACGAATAGATCATTTTGCAACACTGCGGCAGCGTTTGGATGTTTGTCGCCGTCGTCCTTGGCCAGTTGGTTAAGTGTACGCATCGCCAACCACGGAGCGCACTTAGTGCCGTAGGTCACGGTGCAAAGTTGATATTCTTGTAGTTTTTCTGACGGGGAGTTTCGCCATATAATTTTTTGTAGTGGTTGTTGATCTTCTGCGATCCATATACATCTGTACATCTTCTCGATGTCAGCGGTGTATGCGTACTTGTAGGACCTCCATCTTAAGATAAGAGCTTGTATGTCCTTTTGTAGGTTTAAGCCCTTTTCAAGGACATGGTTTAAACTAAAGCCTGTAGTTGTTTTTTGAGAAGCGTTAAACACTACTCTCAATTTTGTCATTTCAGAATGTTCGCGTAATACGCCGTGGTGAGGTAAGTAACACTCGGTAGTGGCCGAGGTCATTGGAATACTAGGTTTCATGTGACCTAATTCTATGCATTCCTTCATAAATTCTTTGTACATCACTGCAAGTTTGTTGTGTCGTTCGAGGCGTTTTTCCAGCTGCAAAAATTGGGAGACCGCGATAGCTTTTGATTTACCCAATTTTGTGTCATAGTTAGGACACATCGGCATCTTGACAATATATTTGTTATCTAAGGACCGTTGTACCGTTTCAGCGTAGTATTGTTCGCATTCGTCATCCTGGGATGTATGTTTTTGGCCTGGGGTTATATCTTCAGTGTCCCAAAATCTGCTCAATTCATTCATATCCACCAAGGTCACGTGGCAGTTAAAAGTTTTTAGTTTGCCACACAAAATCCAACCTAAATGCGTTTGTTGCGCAATAGGTGACTGTGGGCTGCCTCTTAGCACACCCTCAAGAAGAATGTTCGAGTACACGTCCGCGCCAAGCAGTATGTCCACAGGGCGGGAGATGTTGAACTCGGGATCGGCGAGTTTCAGGTTTTCCAAGTGGGGCCAGTTGCTTTTTTCAAACGATGAGCTCGGTAGATTATTTGTTAACCTTTTCAGGATGAGTGCTTCAGTTTGAAAATTATAATCCGTGTAGATCGATTGACAGGTGAGTTGAAGGCGTCCTTTGCAATCCCCTGACATAGCTCCAATTCCCGTGACAGTAGCGTTGAGCCTCTGTCGTGGTAAACGCAATAGTTGTGCAGCATTCTCTGTTATCAGGTTCACCTGCGAGCCTTGGTCTAAAAGAGCTCGAAGGATAATGTATGTTCCATTTGCAGATTTGACCTTGAGTTGCACCGTGGTAAGCAGAACTTCAGTCTCGTTAGTTGATAGATGATTAGAAGCTTGTTGGTTAAAAGAAGTAGAAGGTCGTTGCGACGTGCTAGAAAAATTTCCATTGTTATTTCCATTCCCACTGGGTGTTTTATTTCTTGCAGAATTGTGCAATAAAGTATGGTGTCTCGAGTTACAGTCCCGACATGTTTTGTTCGACTTGCATTCCGATGTTCCGTGACTGTATAAACAATTTCTACATAAATGTAATTTTGTAACAATATTATTGCGCTGTGGTAGATCCATTTCGAGGAATTTCGGACACTGTCGCAATACATGGTTACCATCACAATATGGGCATTGACCATATACAGCATGATAAGACTTCTTCAAGTTTCTAGTTTGGTCGTTGTAGTGTGATTTTGATGTCTGCGAATGGAACTTATTGAATTGGTTATAAGGGTACTGCTTTGGTACGTAAGAAGTTTCTTTCTTAGCATTTTTCATAGTTTCAAATGCCAAGAACTTGTTTTCTAGGAAATATAGTAATTCGCTCAAAGTAGGCACCTCTCTAGGGTTTTATAATTTCTTTGTGTAGTCGCTGTACGTATTGGTATCTTATTTTTGTGACATGAGATGTACAATGATTGGATCCCACGTTGTTATATCTAAACCGATGTTTGTTAATCCGTTTAGACATTCAGTTATGACGTCATGCATTTTCTTGATGTTGTGACTGTTAGGTTGTTGTAGAACAGGCAGGTCAACCATCGTGTTCATGAATGACGTGAATAGAAGGCGGCGATTATCATAACGTTGAGTGAAGATATCCCAACATGAAGTATAGTTTTCAGCGCTGACAGTAAGATGCTGCACCAGTCTCTCGGCCTCGCCTTTCAGCTTCGTCTTGAGATGTTGCATTTTCTGGGCTTTATTTATCATGGGATTGTTGTGGATAGTTTCCAAGAATAGGTCTTTAAAGGAAACCCAGTTGTTGTAATTTCCTGAAAACTCTGGAATTTCTATCCTTGGTGCCGACTTCTCGTAGTGTTTGGCAGACCATATCTTGCGGTTCAAGGTTTTGCGCAGTTCATCGTATTTGTCTTCCATTTCGACAAACATGGCGTAATAGTTGGTATCGGAACCTTTGAGCACAGCTTCCAATTCCCAGTGCTGTTTATCAATAACGTCCCACTTTGACTTCAAAATAGCTAGGTGGTCTTCAAACTCCCATTTTTCAGTTAAGGAGTTAATGTCGATTTTTGACATAGCTCGGTCAAGAGCTTTGAAGTTACACTCTTGGCGAGTTAAAGATTGCTTGATATGATCATCAGCTCCTTCGCTCAGCACGCCTGATAAATCAAAACTGACAACCTTCTGACCTTGTAGTTGTTTCAGCGAGGCCAGCATGTCCGTTTTGATCGTTTCGTACATAGCTAGTGTTTTGCTAAATACATCTTCAGCAAAATAGTTGATTGTTTTATCTTCGTACGTTTGCAGAATAATCTGGTGGCGTTCTTCAAATTCCTTCCATGTATTTTCGAGAGTTTCCAGGCGTTTAGATAGATACTCTTCAGTTTTTCGTGACTTGCTGTCTTTTTTGTAGTTAGTGCACAGCGTCTTGATTGTATTAAAACTTTCTTGTTGCAGTTTTAACATATCCATGGTCTTGTCTTGTTAGGCAGGCGTTGTATCTTAACCCAGGAGTCCGTTACCTCGTTGGCAACGACAGACAGAACAGGGCTTCTTGTTAGCTTGCGACACGAAGTCTTCTGTAAGCTTCTTATTCCAGGTCCTTGGAGGCGTTCTTCTAGTTATGTAGTAACGCGTTGTCCGTGGAGCCTTGGAATTAATAGTTGTACGATTTGATACTAAGTCAATTCGCACGTCTACTTACGATATGTGCGACGTTCTCAATTCACCTGGGGCGACCCGCTTCTGGGAGACCAGATAAACCGATTCGCTACCGTAAATAGAAATACAACTGACACTTAGTATCCGGCTCGAAGGACCATTTAATGTAGGGGCTCGTTAAACTCCTACACTATTCTAGCGTGAATCTAGATTGGTTTGTTGCTGGTTCAGGTTGTTGTTGGGTACACAAAACACTTAGAAAAGGTGTTAGAAAAGTTAGAAAAGGTGTATATATTTCGTACAGTAAAGTAAAAGTAAGTACAAGGTTATAACGATTGGAGCGTCTTTACTTGTCCACTGTTGATCGTGTACTGCGCAAATGCATTGGAACAGGTAAGCTATAAATTGTCAAGTAAGCAGTTTACGCGAGCGTATGTTGCTTACTTGAGAATGTATGTACGGTGTTGAAACCGTACAATGGTTATACGAATGAAATATCTTCAGTCCAAATCAAGTCATTCATTAATTTATGCCAAATATTGACACATAAGATAGTCGTTACAATTACCGAATCTACGACTAGCTCGGAAAGGGGTAGAGCCTTATGAGAAGAGCTAGCGAGAAACTCACGGCCACTCCTTTTAATAACTTTACTCTTTCTTTAGCGTGACATCACGCTCTCTTATGTCGGGTCTAGGTGGAAGTGACTGACATATCGGTTCCCACCGATGGACGCCACCGCCAAAACCAATTAGAACTTCTAATCTAACAAATAATTAAATAACAGCTATAAAATTCTAAATAGATAGCTTAATATTCAACTATAATATTTCTATGAATTTAACATACCTTAAAGTTATTTAAATCAGACAAATAACATTAATTCAAACAATATAAAACCAACTTTATTCTTACATCATCCGTTCAAGATGGCGCCACTGGCAGCGAATAAAGAAAATGAAATAAGAATTGCTGAATAAGTATTTTTGTTTAGTAAGATTTAGAATGGTAACATAAATTAATCATAATTCTAGTTGTAATTATTAAAGATATTTACAGAGCACATTGGGCCTTTTGACTTCAAATTAACAATGTAATATCAAGCATCTTCAAAACATTACAATATTCAATACAGTATCTATTAGCTGTCGTAGTTTGATAATTAACTCTCATATTTATAATTAACAATTACATATCAGTCTTATGTATTTTACATACGATATTTATTATTCTATTATCAATTGGAATACCAATATAAAATCAATAAAAATGAGTAGTTCACAATGACTGCCGACAGATGGCACTAACGCGCCCATACGTGCGTGTACTGTATGTACATACAAATACCTACGACGCGTCGCGACATGTCTTTGCACAGCGCGCCTCGCGCCTCGCGCCGCCGCCGCGGTGAACTAGCTACTACTCGTAGCATCAACAATACGATAAGCAATCTCATACGCTTGCGCGGAGATACATCGCGTTGTTCATTATACATTGAGTGCTCAAAAACGACTAACTCAGGAACCAATCATTTCCGAGAAATATCGTTGGAGTAAAGGAGATCATCCATTTCGGGCCTTTTTTTAAAGTGCCAGCCAACAAAAAAAGTGGCATATATCGATAGAGCTATCCATTTCAAGCAATAGTTAGTACGGCACAAAACCTGTAGGATCGCTTTGAACCGAGTTATACAAGTTTGAAGATTTCAAACATTTTTGGCGGATGCTTTGTGAGCGGCGTTAGGTCAGGAAACAAACGACTTCACCGTGTGGTGGTGCGTGAGCGCCACTGCGCGAGAGAGGAAGGAAAACCTCTATAAAAAACCATGGGGGGGCGGACTTTCATGTCCTGCCCGGGGTGGGGGTGTCCGCTGAGTACTGTTCTCGGCGGACCCAAACCGCAAGCCTGGCTCAATTCTTGGGTCAGGATCGGGGGTCGCTGTCGGAGGTCGGGGAGACAGCGGTCGCGAGGAAGAATACCTCTATAAAAAATTACCCTAACCGTAAGGTTGCCCGTGCCAAGGCGGTGCGTGGCCGGCAGGGGTTCGGTCGCTAGCGGGTGTTAGTTTTAAGTTAGTTTTAAGGTTTTGTAGGGACCAACCCTAATTAAAAAAAGGAAACAACATGGAGATCGCATCTTGTAATACTGTGGTACCCCAGGTCGGTACCGGCAGCGCCGCTGCCGGAGAATCCGACCCCGCCGTTCCGGCGGGCAGAGCCCCCTCGTACTCTGGGGAGGGGCAACAAATGCGTTCCGACAGCCGGCTGGAAAGTTCGGTTGTCGATGGGCCGTCCTGCGCCTCGGGAGGTCCTGGGTGTGGAGAGGCAGGAGGGAGAAGATCGCCAACACCTTTTGGCAGTGGTGTCGGAGCTACTCCGGTAGCTCACAGTACAGGTAGCACCAAGACAAGTAGGGAAGGCCTACAACAGAAAAGGGATAGACGGGGAAGATTCCTCAGGTCCGGATCAGATCCCAAGATAGAGGAGATCGGGGGCAAAAAGCCCGGCAGTGCAGACTGCGCTGCAGTTGAGGGGCGGCGCACGCCCAGTATTGCGCGCCCCTCGTCGGTTGGAGGGCGTTCTGGGTCCCTATCCCCCGTCGTGGTGCTGGAGCGGCTCCCAATCCACCTCGGGAGCCCCAGTGCGAGGACGAGGTCCTGTGCTGCTCAGGAGTCCAGTGTCGATTCCGACACTGGCTCCGAAATGAGCATTCAATCCGACGGGAACCATCCGTCGGAGAGCGGACGCCTTTGGCGTAAGCGTCGACCGAGCCCCGAGTCCGAGGAGTCGGATGGGGCGCGGAAGAAAAAGAAGGGGCAGAGCAAGCGGGGGTCGAAGGCTGACCCCGAAGACAAATCCGCCGTCCAATTGGCGCATACAATTTTGTCCAATTTGGAGGCAGTAGTGGAGGTTGCCGACAAGTCCGGCAACCTGAAAGGGACGTTTGTCAAGTCCCTCAAGGACGCTGCCAGGAATATAAAGCTGGCGGCGTCCGAGTTGAGCCGAAGATCCGCATCGGAGGAAAACCTGACCCTCCAGGCCCAGAACAGCCGGCTAAAGGCGGAGGTCGACCACCTGCATAAAGAGATGGCGGCGCTGAAGGCTGTGGTGGAGAACATCCACACCACCACCACCAGCGCCCAGCCCGAAATAATTGGGCAGGCGTCTCCATCCGTGGAATCCGCCATCGCCGACCTCCGCCTCATGGTGGACGCCCGATTTGGGGCCATAGAGGCCCGGCTTCCGCCGGAGCCTCGCATTCGTCCGCCCCTAGCGGCGGACAAAAAAGCGGCAGGGGCACCTCCTGTGCCCGCCGCTAGAGTAGTGAAGGCGGCGGCACCTATTCCCGCCGCCAGGAAAGACAAGACGGCAGCGCCACTATCAGCGCCGGCAACAAAACCCGCCACCGCGCCGAAGCAAGCAGCTCCCCCTACTACAAAAGGGAAGCGGGGCAAACAGCGGCCCCAACCCTCGTATAGCGCGGTGGCGGCTATGCCCGCCAAAGATCCGCCTGCGAACCCGGCGACTGCCAACGAGTGGCAGCTCGTTGGGAAGAACGGGAAAGCGGCCAAAGCGCCCAAGGAAAAGGCGCCTAAGACCGCCAAGAAGAAGGCGTCCAAGAAGAAGAAGGAGGCAAAGCTCCGGACTCCAAAATCGGCTGCAGTTGTCATTACACTGCAGCCGGAGGCAGCGAAGAACGGCGCTACCTACAAAGACGTCATTGGGGACGCAAAGGCGAAAATTAGCCTGGCCGACCTAGGCATAGGCCCCAATGACGTCCGTTTCAAGGTCGCTGCCACGGGGGCTCGGATGTTTGAGCTCCCAGGAGCATCCGGAGCCGAGAAGGCGGACGCCTTCGCCTCGAAATTACGCGAGGTGCTAGGGGAAGACATCGTCCGCGTGTCCAGGCCCACCAAAACCGCCGAACTACGCATCACGGGCCTGGACGACTCCGCCTCCCCGGAGGAAGTAAAAGCCGCCCTCTCTAGAGCCGGCGAGTGCCCAGCGGACTCCGTCCGGCTGGGTCAGAACCACCTCGGCCCTCACGGCGGCGGATCTATTTGGGCGTGCTGCCCAGTCGCGGCGGCCAAGGACATTGTAGATGGCCGCCGCCTACTGATCGGTTGGGTGTCGGCGCGGGTGGAACTTCTCCCCCCACGCGAGCGCCGTTGCTACCGCTGCCTAGAAGGTGGCCACGTCTGTGTGCGGTGCACATCCACAGTGGGCCGAAGCGGCACGTGCTTCCGGTGCGGAAAGCCGGGCCACATTGCCCGGTCGTGCTCGGAAGCACCGAACTGTGCCGTTTGCGCCGCGGCAGGCAAGCCGGCGGCGCACGTGGTGGAGAGCAAAGCCTGCGCCCCACCAAAGTCTAAGAAGAAGGGGAATCTGGGGGAAAAGCCTAAGAAGAAAAACAATAAGAAGAAGAAGAAGACTGCGAAGAAGGCCAAGGCCGCTTCGCAGTCGTCAGACCGGCCTGCGACTTCTAGCGCCGCTGATGGGCCGGCAGACGTGGTGGAGATGGAGACCCAACATTAATGGCTCTCCATCTCCTCCAAACAAACTTGAACCACTATGCCAGGGCCCAGGATCTTCTCTCCCAAAGCCTGGCACAGTGGTCAATAAAGTTGGCAGTGGCGGCAGAGCCGTATTTTGTCCCGCCCAGGGATGACTGGGCGGGCGATCTAGACGGCTCAGTAGCCGTAGTCTCCCTGGCTGCCGTCGGAGTTCCGCCCCTCGTACCCACAGCGAGGGGCCATGGTTATGTGGCGGTCACATGGGGAGACATAGTCGTCGTCGGCATATATTTCTCGCCAAACCGGAGCCTGGCCGAATTCGAGGCGTTTCTCGCGCGGATCGGCACCGTGGTCGGCCGTGATAGGTCTCGCCCCGCCTTGGTCCTGGGGGACTTCAACGCCAAATCCACGGCTTGGGGTTCCCCCTCTACGGACGCGCGGGGCGAGGAAGTCGAAGATTGTTTGGCGGCCACGGGCCTTGTTGTCTTGAACCGGGGTGCCGTGGACACGTGCGTGCGCCAGCGGGGTGGGTCCATAGTGGACCTCACATTTGCCACCCCCGCACTTGCGCCCCGTGTCCAGTCCTGGAGAGTCGAGGGGGTTGAGACCTTATCTGACCACAGATACATTCGGTTCAGCATGTCCCCGGTTACATCGAGGGCCTTGTCTAGCCAGGATACCCCGGTCGAAGTCGGACCGCGCTGGTCCTTGAAACGCCTCGACAAGGAGGCGCTCGTCGAAGCCTCCATCATTGACGCCTGGATTTCGCAGGCGTCAGGAGAACAGCCCGTCGACGTGGAGGCGGACAGGCTCCGGGCAGACATGACCCGCGTCTGCGACATTGCGATGCCCCGCGTCCGGTTCTGTCCCGGACGGCGGAGGGTATATTGGTGGTCGGCGGAAATCGCGCAGTTGCGCAACAATTGTACTGCGGCACGCCGCCGCTACCAGCGCCTCCGCAGGAGGCGTCGCCGACCCCCAGACGCGGAGTCACAAGAGGCGGAGCTGTACGAGGGGTACAGAGCGGCGAAGAAGGCCCTGTCCACAGAAATCTGCAGGGCCAAAACCGCCGCCTGGGGCACACTTCTGGAGACATTGGACTCTGATCCATGGGGGCGCCCGTATCGCTGGGTCAGGGGCAAACTTCGCCCCTGGGCCCCCCCACTTACGCAGAGTCTCCAGCCCCAGGTGGTCGAGAACGTAGTGTCCGCTCTGTTTCTCTCTGTTTCCTCTCAGGGCGGCACTCATCCCGCCGCCCATGGCTCCGCCGGGCGAGACGCCGACGACGACGACGGAAGAGGAGGAGGAGGAAATTCCCCCGGTGACCTGGGTAGACCTGAGGGCGGCAAAAAACACCGCCCCAGGGCCCGACGGCATTTCAGGCCGAGCGTGGGTCCTGGCTCGAGAGGCCCTCGAGCCCCGACTACTGGGGCTCTACAACGCGTGCATCGAGAGGGGCGAGTTCCCGGCACCGTGGAAGACCGGGAAGCTCGTCCTGTTGAAGAAAGAGGGGCGCCCCGCGGACTCGCCGTCCGCGTACCGGCCCATAGTGTTGCTGGACGAGGTGGGCAAGCTCTTTGAGCGCATCCTTGCAGACCGCCTCGTCGCACACCTAAGTTGTGTTGGGCCGGACCTAGCGGACCAGCAATTCGGGTTCCGCAAAGGGCGCTCAACAATTGACGCAATTGCACGCGTAAGGGCCCTGGCGGAGGACGCAGTAGCCCAGGGAGAGGTCGTCTTGGCGGTGTCACTCGACATCGCCAACGCCTTCAACACCCTCCCCTGGAGCAGCATACGGGTGGCACTGGAATATCACAGAGTGCCACTCTACCTCCGCCGCATTGTCGGGGCTTACCTAGAAGGAAGATCGATCGTCTACCCGGGTCAGAACAGTTGGGAAAGAAAAGTAGTCTCGTGTGGGGTTCCACAGGGGTCGGTTCTAGGCCCTCTCCTGTGGAACGTAGGCTACGATTTCGTTCTGCGCGGTGCGCTCCCGCCGGGCGTCGGCATATTCTGCTATGCCGACGACACGTTGGTAACAGCCCGGGGGAAGACGCACCGCGACGCGGAAGTGCTGGCCACAGCTGGAGTCGCACAAGTCGTCGCTCGCATCTGGCGGCTGGGTCTGGAGGTGGCACTTGAAAAGTCGGAGGCCCTCTTCTTCTATGGGCCCCGACGCCGCCCTCCACCCGGATCCAGCATAATAGTAGGCGGAGTCACCATCGGCATCGCACCGTCGATGAAATATTTTGGATTGACTCTCGACGGCCGATGGGATTTCACAGCCCATTTCAGTCGGCTGGCCCCCAAACTCGTAGGTGCGGCGGGCGCACTATCTCGCCTGCTGCCAAACCTCGGGGGGCCAAACAACACCTGCCGACGGCTGTACGCCGGGATCGTGCGGTCAATGGCCCTATATGGCTCTCCCATCTGGGCCAATGCCCTGTCGGCCAAGAACATCGCCGCGCTGCGACGTCCGCAGCGGGTGATGGCCGTCAGGGCCGTGAGAGGCTACCGCACGATCTCCTTCGAAGTGGCGTGCCTACTGGCCGGAACGCCGCCGTGGGACTTGGACGCGGGGGCCCTCGCGTCACTCTATACATGGCGCGGGGAGGCCCGAGGCGGAGGCTCACTGCCAGCGCCTCAAGAAGTCGAGGCGCGGAGAGCAGAGCTCCGCCAAGATGTCCTGGCGGCGTGGAAGCGACGATTGGAAGACCCCAGCGCTCGTCACTATCGAGGCCGTGCGGCCGGCGGTCACCGAGTGGCTGGAGAGAGGGCACGGCGCGCTCACATATCGGCTGACACAGGTCTTGACCGGACACGGTTGTTTCGGCAAGTACCTGTGTCGTATAGGCCGCGAGCAGACGCCCAGGTGCCATCACTGTGGAGACTGCCCCGATACGGCGCTGCATACGCTGGCACACTGCCAGGCGTGGTCGTCGCAGCGCCGTCAATTGACCGGGGTGGTCGGGAGCGACCTCTCGCTCTCGGCTGTGGTTCTGTCCATGGTCGGGAGCCAGGCAGCGTGGTCGACCGTCACCTCATTCTGTGAAGAGGTAATTTCACTCAAAGAGGCGACGGAACGGGAGCGAGAAATCAACGCTCCCCTCCCTTCCCGCGCAAGACGCACTGGGCGTCGTAGGGAACAGGTCCGAGAGGTGGGGAGTGCGCTGTGTGTTCCTGGCGCACCCCCGTGAAGTGGAGAGTTAGGGGGGGGCAACCATCATGCCCGCCCCCACTCGAAGTAGGGCCCGCATCCAAAGCAGGCCATCACCGGCTGGGACGCGGAGTATCCGATTGGAGGTACCGCGTCCTGGCCACGTTATAGTGACCGTTGAAGGAATACCGTCAGGTTTTTAGTCGGTATGCCCAAGTTAGCTGGAACGCCTTGCCGGCGGGAGAGCCCGACAGACCCCCGCTTTCCTGACGCAAAAAAAAAAAAAAAAAGGAAACAAACGATACTATTTAACTATATTATATTATTAGTACAGAAGTTTTAGTACAACTATAACTGAATGCACATTGTTGAGTCAGCACTTAAGTCGAGTTATATGATACAAAATATGGATATGGATACATTCTACTTTTTTGGCGCGTCCAAGAATGTTCACGCGGGAAAAAGATCCCTGCTCCTCAAACGCCAGCTGTCAAATTCGATTTGACAGGTTGCGTTCTGTTATATCCGAAATTAGTTAATAAGATTTGCTATGCAAGCAACATATAATTATTATAAAAGCATCACCGCCACGCGGTCAGTAGTCAGTTGTTATTAGCAGTTAGCATCACTCAGTAATCCCATTAACATCTCCTGGGTGCAACAGTTTGCGTTTAGAATAGTGTAATTTTGGGTCTCTTAATAAATGTTTTTTCGGGTTTTAATAAATAGTTTTTTTTTAAACTCTCTAAGGACTTCGCGCAAAACATTTGGTGTCAGAAGTGGGATGCTGTTGGCTTTCTGGACCCGTGTTCAGACCACAGCATTCGGACAGTTCTTAGTGAGTGTGTATTAGCAGCGCAAGGTCGACGGTAAGCCTCCGCTCTTGCAGCGTGAGCCCGCATCACGTCAGATCGACGATAAGTCTCCGCCCCACGCAGCGTGAGCCCGCATCAGACACGCAAGTACACCCCTTAGCCGACTGTCAGTCTCCGCTTTGTAGCGTGAGCCAGCGCTAGCCCGTCAACCAAATTCTAGTCTTGACCTTGACTAGACTGCAGCCGACCTTCAGCCTCCGCTAGTAAGCGTGAGCCGGCGCCGCAGCAATCGAGACCAATTACCTACGTCTTCAATCTGAAATTCTACTGAGCCTATAAAACCCTCTGGGTGTAGAGCAGCTCCGTGTTGTCAACGTCTTCAGCTGTTGCCAGTTCCTATGATGCAGCTAACTCACCTGATCCTCTTCGCCTTCATCTGGAACACGAAATCATCATCAACGTAAGTCTTAACTTTCTGTGTTGTGTGTGCAGTGAAATTTTGTGATAAAAGTATTCGAAATAATTTGTGCATCGTTCTGCAACTCTGAAAAGAAAATCTTATTATAAGACTTTATTTTAAATTAGCCGTGTAACAACAAATAATCTGTATATCTAAATCTTATACTCTAATTATTATATTAGAAATCAATTTATATCTACTAAATCTCAAGGTTATCTAAACATATACCTATTAATTATTATTGTTGATTATCAATGACGGACTCCGAACTTTCAGTAAAATCTGAAAAGGAAAATAAAAATCCTACAAAAATGTCCGATGCTATAACTCTTAATTTCCTTACCAAATTTATAAAACCATATGATGGTAAAAGGGAAACGCTCCCCGCTTTTCTTACAAACTGTGACAATGCCATTTCACTTGCCTCCGTTGAACAACAAACTATCTTATGTAAATTTATTATTTCCCAATTGGAAGGTAAGGCACAAGTAACATGCTCTTTAAAAACTTTTAGTAAGTGGTCGGAACTCAAGGATTTCTTAAAACAGAACTTTAGTGAGAAGAAACATTCATCACATCTTTTGTCCGATTTACAAAATTGCAAACAAAACTCGCCGTCGGAGACAGTCACGCAATTTTCCTTGAGAATAGAATCATGCCTTACGCGGTTGTTAGCAGATGTGCATTTCTCATGTGATAAAAAGGACGAATTAGTCGGTAGAGTCGCCGGTATTGAAGATTTAGCACTCAATACCTTCCTTATGGGTCTAAATCCGAGTTTTTCGCATATAGTTCGATGTCGTAACCCTAAAACGCTAAACGAGGCGGTCACACATGCTATTGAAGAAGAAAAATTATTTAACGCTACCAAATTCTCTTCTAAATCACCGAAGACATGTTCGACGTGTAACAAACAAGGTCACTTGTCCTCAGAATGCTATCAAAATAAGAACAAAAATGTAAAATCTTATAATACAAATTTTTCTAATTCAAATCTTTCAAATCAAAATCGTTTTCCCATGCAAATTCAATCGTCACAAATTCCTAATAATTTCCCACGTAAAAGTTGCGCATATTGCAAAAGACCCGGTCATTTGATAAGCGAGTGTCGCAAGCGACAGTACAATAATCAACACCGTAATGATACTCATGCACAGAGTAGTGTTGTACATAGAGGCAACGCAAATGTAAATTTTTGCCATACGAATGATACGGCGATGAACCATTCAAGCGTTAATGAAACATTAATTTCCGAACCTTTAAACTAAATCGGATTCCGAATGCGTGTCGATCGGAATCCATAGGATTAAAAAATGACACAATTATTTCTAAATCTTATTTACCTCAGTTACCCAACGAACAACTGAGTTATACTAAATCGTATGATAATCCTAAATCTTATACTTAATCGTATGATAATCCTAAATCTTATACTAAGTCGTATGATAATCCTAAATCTTATACTAAATCGTATGATAATCCTAAATCTTATACTAAATCGTATGATAATCCTAAATCTTATACTAAATCGTATGATAATTCTAAATCTTATACAAAATCTTATAATGATACTAAATCTTATACAAAATCGTATGATAATCCTAAATCTTATACAAAATCGTATGATAATCCTAAATCTTATGCTAAATCGTATGATAATCCTAAATCTTATACTAAATCGTATGATAATCTTAAATCTTATACTAAATCGTATGATAATCCTAAATCTTATACTAAATCGTATGATAATCCTAAATCTTATACTAAATCGTATGATAATCCTAAATCTTATACTAAATCTTACGATAATTCTAAACCTTATGCAAAATCTTATAATGATACTAAATCTTATAATAATCCTAAATCTTATACTAAATCTTACGATAATTCTAAATCTTATGATAATACTAAATCTTATGATAAATCTAAATCTTATAATAACTCCCTTAAGTACTACACAAACGACTTACCTTGTAAGGAAAATGATGATAATTCAGCAGGCAAACTTACCTCTTTTCCGTCGGATGATTTGTCCCAGTCCTTAAAATGTCCCAAATCTCATCAAAATAATATACCAGTTTACGAAACGAGTTCGTTTATTAAAAAGGTAACACTTCCGCATGTTTTCTTATTAACTAAACATACTAACCGGTCACTCGTTCTACTAATCGACACCGGATCTAGCGTTTCTTTAGTAAAAGAAGAAAGTCTTTATCAAAAGCCTAATCTATCTCCAGAAATAGTGAGACTTAAAGGAATCAATGATAGCGGTACATATTGCCAAACATTAGGTACTTTTCAAATGCAATTCTATTTATCTTCAGAAGTGTTTTCTTATAAGTTTCATGTAGTTAATAATGTTCATCTTGAATATGATGGCATAATCGGTACTGATTGTCTAGGTTATTTTAAAGCTGTCATAGATTATGATAAGCAATGTTTAATAATGCAAAATCATACTTTACCTTTACGTTTCAAACTGCCAATTTATAAAATCCCTGCTCGTTCCGAAGCTGTAATCGAATGTGGAGTGTCAAACAGTGCAGATGAGTTACCTCTTCTTAAAGAAGCCTTAGTTCTTGATCATAAAATATCTAAAGGAGTATATGTCGCGAATTGTGTTGTCACCTTAAAGCCAAATCGTAGAGTAAATGTTTCAATTCTAAATACAACTGAATCTGAAATTTAAGTTAATAATTATTCCGTTAATCTCACACCTGTTGATAATAGCCTCACAGAGTGTCTGCCAATTTCAAATATCGAAACTGTAAATAAAACTTCTCTTTCTCTTACTGATAGACAAAATCTAGTTCTAAATCAAATACGAACCTCTCACTTAAATCCTGAAGAAAAAGCAGCTTTGTTAGACTGTTGTTCTCAATTCACAGATATTTTCCATCTCGAAGGTGAACCCCTCACCTATACAAGCACTATCGATCATTCTATAAATACGGGAAATGCCGCTCCAATTCACGTCAAATCTTACCGCTTCCCGGAATGCCACAAGGAAGAAGTGGACAATCAAATAACTAAAATGCTGAAACAAAATATCATACGCCCCTCTCAATCACCATGGAGTGCCCCTGTTTGGGTGGTCCCAAAGAAGGCAGATGCCTCAGGTAAACGTAAATGGCATATCGTCATAGACTATCGTCGTCTTAACGATGTCACGGTGTCCGAAATATATCCTATACCTCTGATAACAGATATTCTTGACCAATTAGGGCATTCTAAATATTTTACAACCTTAGATCTTGTAAGTGGATTTCACCAAATTTTATTAAATCCTGCTGACGCAGCAAAAACAGGATTCACAATTGTTGGCACAAACGAAACATCTGGTCACTATGAGTTCAACAGAATGCCTTTTGGGCTTAAAAATGCCCCTAGCACCTTTCAGCGTCTTATGAATACAGTACTATCTGGTCTTCAAGGATTACACTGTTACGTCTACTTAGATGACTGTATTTTATACTCTCCAGATCTTCCTAGTCACCTCGATAAGCTAAAATTAGTCCTTGAAAGATTTCGGCAACATAATTTAAAACTACAACCAGACAAGTGCGAGTTCTTACGCCGAGAAGTGACTTATCTCGGTCACGTAATCACTGATAAAGGTGTCTCGCCTAATCCCGACAAAATAAAAGCCATTGAAGGTCTTCCATCTCCCAAAAACGCCAAGGATATAAAATCATTTCTAGGCTTAGTCGGATACTACCGCAGATTTATCGAAAACTTTTCAAAGATTACTAAACCTCTTACTTCTCTTTTAAAGAAGGACGTTAATTTCCATTGGACGCAAGAACAAGAACTTGCTTTCCAAACGTTAAAAAATAAACTAATTTCAGCACCTTTGTTACAATATCCTGATTATTCAAAGCCGTTCATTCTTGGAGCCATTCTTTCCCAAGGTGAAATCGGCAAGGATAAACCGATAGCCTATGCGTCAAGGACCTTGAACAAAGCAGAAGGAAACTATTCCACAACGGAAAAAGAACTTCTAGCTATTCTTTTCGGTGTGACAACGTTCCGCCCCTTTTTATATGGCTACCAATTCAAAATCGTCACGGATCACAGACCTTTAGTTTGATTGTTCAATGTCAAAGATCCAGGTAGTCGTCTCATACGATGGCGACTTAAACTAGAGGAATATAATTACGAAATCGTCTATAAACAAGGTAGATTAAATTCTAATGTCGATACTTTATCTAGATATCCCGTAAACGCCTTAACTTCTAACTCAAATTTAAATAAATCAACTTATGAACAATACTTCAAAAAGCAATTTTTAAAAACCGCATTAAACAACGATACTGTCATAGAAGAGCATAGTCAATCCCTTCATTTAGCCAAACAAAAATGTATAGCATGCCCGATGTCTCTGGACCTTGATTACTCTATGCCACATTGTGAGCAGTTGTTATCACTCGTAGAAAATGCTGACGAGTTACGCGCCCGTGAACGTGAACTTGAAACCGTTCACACTGTAGATTCTAATAATAGAACGCTTTATTTTCTTTATACTAAAATACATCATTACGACGAAACAAGTTATAAAATAATATATAAATTACTTATGGAATTACGGAACAAAATTATTTCTAACGAAAATTATGAAAAAGAATTAGCTATATCCGATTTTTCAGAGAATTTTACAAAATTAGTGTATGTTAAAATTTATAATATGATATCGTATATTTTTCATGGCACTCAAATTAAAGTGCATATCTATAAAGATAAAATCATATATCCTACTCCCGCTGAGGTCCCGAATATTTTAAAAGAAAATCATGGTACCACTATTGCTGGTCACCCAGGCGTAAAAAGGATGTACAATAGGATAAAAGCATCCTATTACTGGAAATCTATGCGTTCAGATATTGAACGATTTGTAAAAGATTGTAGGCTATGTCAAATAAACAAACCTATGCGCTCTTCAAACAAAGCACCGATGGTCATTACCTCCTCCAGTACCAAACCGTTTGAGAGATTAGCTCTCGACATTGTCGGTACTCTGCCCGAAGCTGGTCTTCAAAAATTCAAGTATATACTAACGCTTCAGGACGATTTGACCAAGTTTTCCTCCGCTTTTCCTATTATAACATGTTCGACTGACGAAGTAGCGCGAAATCTAATTCATTTCTTTTCTCTATTCGGTTTTCCAAAAATGATTCTTACTGATCAGGGTACCTGTTTTACCTCCGATCTCTTCAAACAATTAACAGAAATTCTTAAAATTAAAAATCTATTTTCAACCCCGTATCACCCTCAAACTAATGGCGCTCTAGAAAGGAGTCACGCCACTCTCAAGGAGTATCTAAAGTCGTTCGTAAACGAAAATCACGATGACTGGCATTGCTATTTAGCGACTGCCATCTTGTCCTATAATACAACGCCTCATTGTACAACAGAATATACTCCCTTTGAGTGATTATTTGGCCACAAACCTTCCATACCCAGTGGTTTATATGAATCAAATGATAGCACTACTTATCACGACTATATTCGCGCCTTACAATACAGGATGCGTTTTGCTCGCGAAAGGGCCTTAGAAAATATAACTAAAAGTAAAGAAGCATCAAAGAAATATTATGATACAAATTCCTCATCTAAAACTTACAAAGTCGGTGATATGGTCTATTTAAAACATCATCATAGGTTAAGGAAAGCCTTATCTCCAATTTGGAAAGGTCCCTATAAAATAGTAAAAATTCTTGGTAAAAACAATGTTTCTTTAAGCATAAATAGAAAACATGTCAAATATCATTTTAACGAAATTAAACCAGCGTGATTTGCCATTGTTACAGATTGGTTTTAGCTGACCCCATCGAATATATCTCTCATAGTCCGGGTATATACTTTGACCCAACATCAATTGCATATTTTTACAACGACTTCTGGAATGTGATTACTCACGTCGAAGTCGCCCCTATCAAACCTTATTTAGATAAAATCCAAAAATCTATTTTAAGTATATCTGCTTTCTGTGAAAAAGCAAAGAATTTAGCTATAATTTCGTTAGATTGTAAAAATGCGATTGACCCTTTAGAAATATTAATTAATGCTAATTTTCTTAAGTATAACTCTTTATCTCACCTTATCTCTGAAAGATTCAATGATCGTTCTAAAAGGTCACTCGAATTAGGTGGCGAAATATTAAAGTTCTTTTATATTGAGAAAATTAATTCCCTATTTAATGTCTTAGAAGGATCATTATTGTCAATCTCTAATATTCTTGATACAATTTTAAATTATATTTTATTTGCAAAGGCAAATATTTTACATCCCTATGTCTTATCTCCTACAAAATTATATAATGAACTTTCAAATAGTAAACAATTTAAATCGAATGTTGAATTTCCTGTTACCTTATCTTTACAAAATATACATTGTACGGTGCAACCGTACATTGCACAATTATCATTCAGTCATGTCAGCGTTTTCGCGACGACGCATTCGTAATTCATTAGTTTTATATAAAAAATCAGTTCACTACCGGTCATCAACCGCGTCGCGTGTACTCTATCATTCTATCATTTATCATTACTATCAGTTTATACGTAGCATTAGAACTTTAGCAGTAATAAACATATTTTTCTTCTATCTATCTTCTCGTATCATTTTATATCAGTATCTATATCAATCGAGAGGTGTTTGATACAATACCACACATCTTTTTGGTCCTTCGAGAATAAAACGGACACTCAGTTACATTTCGCGTGTGAGACTGAACTATTGTGAACTATTGTGTTTTGTGCGTCGGAACTATCAGCGGTGATCGTGAGCATCCAGCATTCGCGGTCAACTGGTAAACTATTCAGCGGAATATCAAGCAAGATCTTTCCCTTTTTCTTACTTTCATCTGAAAAGCAACGATGGAAGATCTTTTGTCCACGCAACAGCAAATTGTTTCTGCTATTGAGCAACTTTTTACCAATTTTAAGAAAGACGGAGCGGAGAGGAAGACCTCTTCCTACATCAAGCGTCGTCTCGAGACCTTAGACGGCTACTGGCATGAGTTCCAAGCAAACCATGACAATTTGTGCCGTTTTGGAGTAACATCTCATGAATATTTTACCGCTAATCAGTATGATATTGTAAAGGATAGGTTCGGTAATATACGTCAGGCGATACAAAATTATCAGTATAGGGAGGAAAGCAGGCCAACTACACCTATGTTGAAGCCGGCTACACTTCTTTCCGGGGCTGGATCGAGCCAGCCTTCTCCTTCCGTGTCCAAAGGCATTAGTAGTAAAACAGACGAGATGTTGAGGAAACAGATGAGCAATTTTAGAGCATTTAAACGAACTGTATCAAACATTAATTTACATTCCGTAGCAGAGAAATGGGAGTTCGATGATTTACTTCATACCCTTCAAACGCGTTGGTCGGTCATCGACACCTTACATTGGGAGATAGATAGTGACTTGGAAGGTTCAAACAAAGAGTATGAGGATATGTATTCTTCCTATGAGCAGATTTACAATGACATGAAAAAGTCAATCAACAAAAAATTATGGTCTACTTCGTTCACTAAGAAAACTACACCGCAAATGGAAATCCCTACTTTTAGTGGTAGTTATAGACAGTGGACATCCTTTAGGGACCTCTTTACAGAGACCATACACAAAAATCCGTCATTGTCGGGAGCTCAAAAAATGCAATTTTTGAAAGGAAAGGGCAAAGGAGAGGCCGAGCGTTTGATTCAACATCTTACGATTACCGACAATTACACTGTATGCTGGGATATTCTAAATCAGCGATACAATAATAAAAAACTCTTATTTACATCTCAAGCTAGTATCCTGTTAAATATCCCCATAAGCGCTAAGTTATCAGTCAATCATATCAAAAGAGTTCATTCAACCACCAACGAGTGTTTGAATGCCATTAGGAATTTAGGTATTGATGTTACATCATGGGACCCTTTTCTAGTATACATATTGTCACAGAAATTAGATCCCGAAACTCATACAGAATACCTTCAATCACTTAAAGCACCAAGAGAACTACCAGTGTTGAAAGAGTTTCTTGATTTTCTTGAAAGTAAATTTATTACATTAGAGACGTCAGCTAGGAAGGCGGATGTAAAGACTATTCAGAATAGTTTTAGCAACAATCATATCATATCATCGTTTAGTAGCAAACAGCAAAAACCGCATTATCAAAAATCACCTACGAGTAATCGAACTGAAGCAGTGTCAGACGGCAACACGTTTGGACATCAATCCAAATACAACTGCCCCATTTGTGAAACATACGATCATGGCATATTTTATTGCGAAAAGTTTTTAGGCATGTCCCCCGATGAGAAAAAAAGGGCTGTAAAGAAATACAGTTTATGCAGTAATTGTCTTTACAATCATCATAATAAGGCATGTATATCAGAAAAACGGTGTCGCACGTGCAATGGAAATCATAACACTGTCCTACATGAATCATACACGCGCGGCAACGTGACGCCCGCTGCATCGACATCAAAATCCGCGACCAACAACGAGTCACCTCGGGGTCATTGGAACTCGCATGTGTCTTTGCAGGGCCAAGCACAAGAAGTTTTATTACCTACCGCTATGATAATGGTGCAAAACGCAGATGGAATCTTTATCAAAATGCGCGCTCTGCTAGATCAAGGATCGCAAACGTCATTGATAACAGAGAACGCAGCGCGACTATTATGCCTTCCGAGACAAAAACTGAAAGGTGTGGTGTCCGGTGTAGGTTCCAAAAATAGTAATTGTATAGGAGCAATCACTATTAATTTCAAATCAATATATAGCAATATCATGTATCAATCGGATGTCTTTATCATGCAGTCGTTAGTGAATAATTTACCTAATGTTACCTTTAACAAGCCAGCATGGTCTTGTCTAGATAATATTCAACTTGCCGATACCGAGTTTTACGTCAGCCGTCCTGTCGATATACTCTTAGGTAGCGAAGTATATTCGGAAATCATTTTAGAAGGGATTTGCAAATCAGATTCCTTCCCGACGGCTCAGCAGACTAGCCTCGGTTGGATATTATGTGGCAAAACTATCAAACAATTACAATGCAACGTAGTTTTGAGAAACATGGAAGATATCAAAAGATTTTGGGAGATAGAGGACATAAGTCAGCGTGACAATACTACGTATTCACAAGAGGATCAAAAATGCATAGATTTTTACAAAAATACGACTAAGCGACGCCAGGATGGCAGATATGAAGTTCGGTTGCCCTTAAAATCAATGTTCTATGAAAATTTAGGCAACTCAAAGTCCAAAGCAATTGCACAATTTAAACAGTTAGAAAGAAAATTTACTCAGCAAAAAGAGATTGCACGTGAATATAAATCATTTATTCATGAATACCTATCACTCGGCCATATGACGTTAGCAAGCAAAAACTGTGAAATTGACAAAAGTTATTATTTACCTCATCATTGCGTTCATAAGGCTGATTCCACAACGACGAAATTACGCGTTGTTTTTAATGCGTCCTCAAAAACAACCTCTGGATATAGCTTGAATGATCTTATGTATCGAGGGCCAAACTTACAGCAAGATTTACAAAATTTGATCATTATATGGCGGCAGTTTAGATACGGATTTACAGCAGACATAGAGAAAATGTTTCGTATGATTTGGGTGAACGAATGTGATCAAGAGCTGCAGAAGATCGTTTGGAGAGATCATCCTGGAGACAAGGTACAAGAATTTCGTTTGACAACCGTGACATACGGAACAAAAGCAGCGCCTTTTCTTGCAATGATGACTTTACGTCAACTTGCTCAAGATGAAAAGCCAAATTATCCCAACAGCTGTGCTATTAATATTTTATTGAACTCGTTTTATATGGACGACGCCTTATACGGAGCACATCAAATTGAATCGGCTAAAAGTATACAACATGAACTAATACAAATATTGCAATCAGGCGGTTTCAACTTGCGCAAGTGGAAGTCCAATACACCTGAGTTGTTACATAACGTTGATTCACTTGACAACAATCAATCTGGATATGATTTCAGACATATAGAATCAACAAAAACTTTAGGACTCAGCTGGAATCCGCATGAAGATACATTCCATTTTCAATACAACATAGAAAAAAATATATCAAAAACAACTAAGCGTATATTGCTATCAAACATATCAAAACTATTTGATCCGCTAGGTTGGCTTTCCCCGATCACAACTAAATTAAAAATCCGGTTTCAAAAGGTTTGGATTTCGAATCTTCAATGGAATGACGCTTTACCGGATGAAATTCTTAGAGAATGGATTAAAATTCAGGAAGATCTTGTCACCAACAATCAATATCGCGTCGAAAGGTGGATACAAACAGAGGAGCACGATCATATCGAACTACATGGGTTCTGCGATGCGTCCACTAAAGCTTATGCGTGTGTGGTGTATTGCAAGATAAATAAAACAAGCAGCACATCTATAACTTTGATGACTGGAAAAGCTAGATTAGTACCTACAAGCAAATGTATATCACTCCCTCGATTAGAACTTTGCGGAGCACTTCTTTTATCCAAATTAATGCTTAAACTTAAAGAGTGCTTACAAAATTATAAGATAAAGGAATACTGTTGGACAGATTCGATGGTAGTGTTGGGTTGGCTCAAGGGTGACGTCACTCGTTGGAATACCTTTGTCGCTAACCGAGTGTCTCATATCACACAAGCAGTGTCAGCAGAGCAGTGGTATTATGTCAAATCCGAGGATAACCCAGCAGATTGTGCTAGCAGGGGTTTGTCACCCTCTCAATTGTTGAATCACTCTCTTTGGTGGCGTGGACCTACTTGGCTAATGCAGTCAGAGATACCGAGCAGTAGCAGGACATTACAATATACTACAGATCAAGAAGTAAAGAAGAATATCAAAGTAAACGTAGTCACAAAGCAAGAAAGGGAAAGTATTATATCACAACTTATAGAAAGGTGCAGTTCTTACATGAAGATTGTGCGTGCGTTAGCAATGGTTCTACGATTTATAAACAAAAATCAACAGAAAGGAACATTTTTATCATTACAAGAGTTACTTAAAGCCAAGTTATTATTAATTAAACATGTACAGCAAACAGAATTTTTAGAAGAAATTTTAGCATTACAGAAAACTAACAAAATCAAAGCATCTAGCAGGATTGTAAACCTAAATCCCTATATTGACGGTGAAGGTATTTTGAGAGTCGGCGGTAGGCTTAGGAAAGCTTACATTAGCGAGGAGATGAAGCACCCCATAATTATGCCCAATAACAATCGATCAACAAATCTGATAATTGATTTTGGTCATGAATCTACGCTGCATGGAGGCCCGAAATTAACATCGGCATTTTTAAGAAAGAAATTTTGGATTTTGGGCGGGAACAGAGCTATCAAGAAACAATTACGTTTGTGCGTTACTTGTAGGCGGCATAATCCCGACAAACACTACCAACTCATGGGTGACTTGCCGGAAGCTCGTTGTAATCGTTCAAGGCCTTTCTATAACACAGGCGTAGATTACACAGGATTTATTGACATCAAAACAAACAAAGGTCGTGGCGTCAAGACCACGAAGGGATACGTGGCCCTCTTTGTCTGTATGGCGACCAAAGCTGTACACTTAGAGTTGGTCTCGGATCTAACAACATTAGCATTTTTAGCAGCACTGCGGCGGATGGCTGCCAGAAGAGGTACACCACGTCACATATTTAGTGATAATGGCACCAACTTCTTAGGAGCGAACCACGTATTACAACAGCAATATCAAGATATTCAAGAGCAAGCCATCCAGGAATAACAGCGATGGAAATTGAGTGGCATTTTAATGCCCCGTCATGGCCATCTGCAGGAGGACTCTGGGAAGCAGGCGTCAAGAGTCTGAAAAACCACATGAGAAGGGTAATAGGCGATCAAAAACTCACCTACGAGGAGCTAGCCACCATACTAGCGCAAATAGAAGCTTGCTTAAACTCGAGACCTCTTGGCCCTATGTCAGAGGACCCAGAAGATCTCGACGTATTGACACCTTCACATTTTCTAGCTAGTGGTCCAAACCTTACAATATATGATTCTGAAACAAATCTACCAATCAGATGGCAACTAGCACAAAAAATATATCATGACATTTGGGCAAGGTGGCAGTCAGAATACCTCACTCAACTCAACGCGAGAAGTAAGTGGAAACAAGCACAAAGTGAGATCAAAATTAACGACATAGTGCTAATAAATGACCAAAATACACCCCCCGGCAAATGGCCTAAGGGAAGAGTTATGGCACTTCACCCAGGGCAGGATGGTCACGTACGAGTCGTTACTGTAAAAACAAAAAATGGACTCATAAAACGTCCCATTGTAAAACTATCCGTCTTACCAGTTCATCAACCTACAACACAAACAGACAATCAGCAACAAACAAATACAACAAGCAAATCATCGAAAAAACCTACTCGACAAAAATGTAACTTTACAACTATGGCTATCACATTTTTATTATTTTTTATGACGTTAATAACCTCGTCCCATACCTCATATAACTACATAACCTTTCCGAATAATCAATCACTATATTTTTTTATAAGATTAATAATATGCATCTGATTCGAGAAGATTGGAATTTAGTAGTTTATTTCGATATGAATCCATACTGAGCCGGTCTCAAAGCCTTATCAAAGAATATCGAGTACTTAGACAGACTATGTACAAAAATAAACAGTGTCACATTGCGAGGGAATCCTCATACAATTACGTCACGGCTACCAAGAAATTCAACATTACAACCGTGTATTATCGAATCAGCAAATTGACGCCCGTGCGCGATACAAGCGCGGTATCATAAACGGTGTCGGATATCTAGCCAACACATTGTTCGGCGTGTTAGATGACCGCTTCGCAGAAAAGTATGAGCGAGACATTAATGCAATAAAAACAAATCAAAATCATATGGCTATGCTTTGGAAAAATCAAACCTCTATTGTTGAATCAGAATATAATTTGTTGAAGAGAACGGAATCTGTCATGGAAAAGCAACATAAAGCAATCAAGCAAAAACTACTCAGATTAGAAAATGCCATAAGTCATTTAAAATCTGTCGTACAAAATTGCACTATCATAACCGATTTTAATTTGTCGGCATTAATAGCTAACAATATATTATTACAATTGAAAACCATTCAAGATGAGTTAATCGATACTGTTACCGATATATATCATGGCAAATTCAACTTGCACATGATATCACCCCAGCAATTAAAGCACGAAATTGATGTCATTTCGAGTCATCTCCCAAATGATCTTATGTCACCTGTAGATGGAATGCAGTTTACAGAGATCTATCATTTACTTAGAGTACGCACCAAAATGTCAGAACACTACATTATCTTTGAAGTAAAAATACCACTGATTACCAGGGATATTTACGAAATTCTTAAAATCATTCCAGTGCCTCATAGAGTCGATCTGGAAATGCTCGAGATAGTGCCTGTATCAGAATACGTTGCCGTTAACTTAAAAAAGGACGCTCTATTATCATTAACCGAAAACGATATCAATTCGTGTACACAACAGAATCCAGGCACTTTGTTATGTAGCTTACAAAAGCCTATATATAACATCAAAAATGATGAAAGCTACTGTTTGATTTCGCAAGCGACTGGAGCATGTAAAACAATAGCTAAGCCGTGTATAAATAAATTTATAGAAACAAATAAAATGAATCATTATGTATATTCTTGCTGTGAATTATGTCGACTACGTTTGTTGTGCCCCGATCAAATTTCCGCACTACAATTGACCCATGCAGGCTTGTTTAACATAGGTCAAGGATGTGTTATAAAGACGGAAAACTTTAGTATTTATGGACACCGACAAGGTTTAAGCAAAACGATAGTCCTGCCGGAAATAAACACATTTGAGATGGCACCTATCAACAACATAGTTAACTTGACACCTGCACTCCATGAATCAGTTTTCAACCTTAGTGACATGAAATTACAACGACAAGATTTGTCAAATATCAAGAACCAATTGGATGTAATCAAGCAGAGTACTCCAATAACAGAAAATGTGAGTTTCCATGATGTACATCACTATGTAGCGATCTACAGTATTCTCTGCATCGTGATACTGCTTGGAGCAGCAGTAGCATGGCGACGATTGCGAGGTCTCTTCGGATGTTCGCGGTGGTCGAGGGAGGCTCCCACCGCGCCGCGGGCGGAGGACCCTGCGGTGTTGCAGCCAGCAGTTAGTGTAACCAATATTATAGATCTGTCACAATTAATTGCGTATTATTATAATAATAAGATTATGTTTGTAATCCAAATTCCTCTGATTAACCCTACGAGGTTCAATGTGTACAAAAACCTACCGTTACCTACTCCTCAAGAAGGTAATAACTTTTTAACATATGTATTGATTCACCCATCTAAACTCTATATAGCAATAACTGATGATAGATTAAACTACGCAATGTTAGATGATATAACTAGTTGTAAGAGTGTCAATACAAATTATATGATATGTCCTTTACCTTCTATTCTGTCAACGATCAATAACCCTTCCTGTGAGTCAAAACTGTTAACGGAAGTAACCTTGTCACTTCCTGATATTTGTCACAATAAGCTTATTTATGGTAACATTAATATTTGGCAAAAACTAAATAATGGAAAATACATATTTGTCCAATCCAAACCTAATAAGTTAACATTAAAATGTAATCATAATATTAAAGATTATTCTCTGCAAGGCACTGGCCTGTTATCTTTGGAAAATGATTGTATTGCGTATTTCCGAACCTTGCAATTCTATCCATCACATACTTATAAAAGAATTTTACCGAGTCAATTGTCAATCAATTATGATATAACAGAAGATGATTGTTGCAAATGTAATATACTAAATGACAGTTTACACGAAATTTCTCCTGTTTCATTGACAAACATAGATTTAGAATCATTTAAATTAGCTTCGCATAAATTAGACAGTTTAGAAAACCAAATAAATAATGTAAAGAATCAATCTCACATTATTAAATATGGTCATTACTATTCAACATTAACTTATGTAATAGTTGGTATAATTATCATTTACTCATTATATAAATTATATAAAAAATGTTTTGCTAAATGCATTAACCCATCCTGTTGTATACAGATATATAACCATTGTTATAATGATAGTAAAAGTAGTAATGAAACTTCAATAAATCACTCTATGGAATTAACTAATGTATCCGAAAACTCTGAAGGATTTGACAGAAGGTCAATTCAAAGCTTACCTGAAATTGAAATAAATAAAATGGATAAGAATGTAAAATTTAGACCATTTAAAAAAATCTAATCGCAACCTAAGCATTTATTAGTTAACTACTTATAATTACTATCTCTAATCTATATTCTAGAAGTAAAATTTACTTTTCCATTTTGTTTCATGATTTATCTTAAGTTTTATTATATAAAGTGATCTTTTATATATATCACTATGATTTTAATATAAAACTAATGTTTTCTATTTCTTAGTATAGTTATATCAACTCACTTGTGCGCGCGGCACTTTGTGTGCGTGCGCTTGTAAATATACAACTGTCATTTGTGTGACAGTGACGCGCCAGTCGTCGTCCGAGCAAGACGTGTCCATAACGCTTTTTCTTACGGGTACAGTCGTTACAAAAATGTCCAGTTCTTCACGGAGAAAGTGTTTAAGGAGTCAGGTAAATATTTGTTAGTTTTAAACTTAGATATAATTTATATTTATTATGATTCTATATAAGAAAAATTATGTCCTTGTTGATGATTACGTATTATTGTTTTAGACTCGAGAAACCATTGCTAAGGTATACGATTTTTTAAAAAAAGATGCGAGAGATATATTGGAACTAGTAAGTGATCCAGTTTACAGTGCAAGTCCAATTTTAATATCGAAACTAAGTGAACATTTAAATAGCGTACGGAAAAGAACAGCAGTGGCAGTGGGGGTATCAGAGAGAACAATAACTAATATATTGGCTGAAGGAAAGGAATCTGACTCTAAAGGAGAATGCTCAAAAAAACCCAGGCTGTACACAAAAGTTATGTAACTCAAAAAAATTGTTATACTGTGTAATTGAATTCCCAATGTTTACCTCTATCAAATTCGATGGCTGAACATACTATTTTGCTATAACTTTTCAGTAGGGGTTTTCAATATATTTTTATATTTTTAAATAAGTTACCTATATAAATGTTTAATCTTTTTTGAGTAACACATTTTTAATATAGGTATGTAACTGAGTTACAAATTAAAAATATGAAAAAATATATTTTTTGAAAAATGAGTCATCATCACCAGGTCATATATTTATGTCCCCACCGAGGGGCACGAGCCACCACACTGGTCTAATGCGGGTTGGCAGACAATTGGAGGGCTATTATAAGGTAGAAAAGTGTTGTCATGGTGGTAGATTGCTAGCCTATAGCCTATGAAGCACCAAACCCTTCCATCCCTCTACTGACTTTTGCAGTATGCACGGGAAGAAATGCAGCTGGCACCTTGTATGTTTTTTTTTTTTTTTCGCTCTCAATCCAGCATGGGAGCAATGGGAGAAATGAGTGATACTGTGTAATTAATTCCAGATATTTACCTCTATCAACAAATTCAATGGCTAAACATATTATATTGCTATTACTTTTACTTTGTTTTGTACTATGTAGTGATAGAATATAATTATTTTATTGTTAATTTTTTTTTTAATCACAGTTCCATTAAAATTAATTATTTATTAGTACTAGATATTTACTTATACAATTATATTATTCAAAAAATAATCATTGTGATGTCACCTTTTAAATAGTAGATAATAGCAAAAAATAGTATTTAGCCATCGAATTTGATAGAGGCGAATATCTGGAATTGAATCACTCAGTATCACTAAAATTCTGAGTTACATACCGTTTGTGTACGGCCTGGGTTTTTTTCCCATACATTTTGAGCATTCTCCTTTAAATCTCCGCATAAAGACCGTAAAAAACGTTTAAAGAAGTTAGAATTAGACAACTTTAACGTTGATGTTATACGTTCTACTATTCAAAATTACCATTTAGAATATCGCGAGTTACCTACCTTGCTAAAGTTGAAAAGAATATTTCAAGAGAAACTTAATTATGAGGGAAGTATTTCGACTCTGCGTACAGCTTTGTTAAAGTTGGGATACAAATGGCGAAAAACTGTGGATAACAGACGTGTTATTATAGAGCGGCATGACATCCAAAAACTACGATTTTCTTACCTGAACAACTTACTTAGATATCGTCAAGAAAATCGGTGTATCGTATATACAGATGAGAGCTATATCTTAACTAATCATGTGCAAAACAAAGGATGGGGTAATAAAGATGGACCAACTTTAAAGAGAAACCTGTCGAAAGGGCAAAGAATTATCATTGTGCATGCTGGTTCAGAACAAGGTTTTGTACCTAACGCACTATTGACATACAAAGCAAACAGTGTTTCCGGTGATTACCATTCAAACATGAACGCAGAAAACTATGAAAAGTGGCTAAAATAACGTCTAGTACCGAATCTTCCACCTAACTCTGTGGTTGTGCTTGATAATGCCTCATACCATAATGTTCAAAATGACAGAGCTCCAAATTCTAATTCCAAAAAAATAGAAATGCAGAGATGGCTGACAGAAAAAAATATAGCTTTTAATCAAGATATGAAAAAAATTGAACTGTATGATTTGATTAAAAAAAATAAAGAAAACCATATCTGCTACAAGATTGACGACATGCTGCAGCCATATGGCATAAAAGTTCTTCGACTGCCACCATATCATCCTGAACTTAACCCCATAGAAAATGTGTGGGGAATTTTAAAAAATTATATTGCTTCGCATAATTTCGACCAAAATGTGACGGGAATAATGAAACTAATAAATGAACGTTTGAATCAAATTGATGAAGGGATGTGGGGTAATACTTGTCGACATGTACAAAAGAAAGAAGAAGAATACCTTAGACATTTTGACATGGAGTCAGAATTCATAATTAACTTAGGTGATAGCAGCGAATCCGAAAATTCATCATTCGTTTTTTCAAGTAGCGATTCAGAATAATAAACATTGAATTAGCAAATTATTGTTTTTTTTAAGAACCCGTGTATAACCCGTAAATACTGTATTTGTATTTGTACCCGACTGTACCTTTTGTCACGCACACAAAGTCACTGTAATATGTACAAGGTTTACCCACACATAGGGCCGCGCGCACAACTGAGTTGAATTATGTATAATAACTTTAATGTTTATATGATTGTAAAATTCAAGCTCTTGCACGCTGTTTAGTTTTTTAAACTTCGCGTTCTTCTTATTTAAGATGAAGCTCCGTTTTCAAGGGGGGACGTGTTATATCCGAAATTAGTTAATAAGATTTGCTATGCAAGCAACATATAATAATAATAATAATAATTTATTCAACACCAAAAATAATCATACAGTTACATTAAGGGTAGATAATTGTACAATGTTTAGTTGTAAGATCTACGTTAAAGTTCTCTCAAACTAGGTAAAGACCTGTATTTTGAGGGACAGTGAATATACATAAGATTCTTAAACACTATTTTTGTTACAACAAGGTAATTGATGAACGGGTCGTTCTACCGCTGCAGTAGATAGCATGTTTCTGTTAAATGGTGTGTGTTTGTGTAAGGGTGTGTGTGAATGTAAGTATTGTGTGTGAGTGAGTGTGAGGTGAGGAATTTGGTGCGCGGATATTTATTTTGGGTAGGAGTGTGTTAGTGGTTTCGAAGTGTGGTGCGTAAGGGATTAGGTGATGTATGTAAGAAGGGATTCCGTGTAGGTGTAGTCCTTCTCTAGCAGCCACTCTGTTACAATGGTTTTAACTGTAAATGTGTTGTATTGTTGAATCTTCAGTTCTTTATTGATTCTATTGTACAAGTGAATGCCGAAGATGTAAAATTGGTGTGTCGCGAAACTGGTTTTATGTTGAGGTCTGGGAATGAGTTGTAGTCGCTTATTTGGGTTTGGTGGCGGTATCTTAGCATGAGCTCTTAAAATGGATCGAAGTATAAGAAGCTGTCGTACTGAAAGGACTTTGCAGTTTGAATAAAGTTCTTTAGTTGGGAATCTATATGGTTTCTTAGTCATTACTTTCAGAATGGCTCTTTGTGCTCTTTCTACTGTCAGCATTTTCGTTTTAGCTGCTCCACCCCAGGCTGTAATGCAGTATCCGAGAACAGACTGACAAAGCGCATAATACACCATCCTTAGAGTGTCAAGATTTGCGGAATCTCTCAGAGACTTAAAGACGTGGATGAGGCGCATTGTTCTACTAGTTAGGGCGTCAATGTGTTTATCCCACCTCAGACCGTCATCAATTTGGACTCCGAGGTATTTTATGCTGTCCGTCCTGGTAAGTGTTGGGCAGTCACAAGGTTGTTCCGGATTTGAGCAAGAGTGAGCTGCTATGCTGAAGTTCAGTGCTGGCCTCAAACTACGTTGGATTGCGAATGGTATAAATGTGGTTTTGGCAAGGTTGAGTGTCAGAAGGTTAGAGTTCAGCCATTGCATTACTCTGGACAGGACTTCTTCTGCGGTGATCTTAACTAACTCCCAAGTTGGTCCGTGAACGAGAATTGCTGTGTCATCTGCGTACGCGTATACATCAGCGTTCAGCAAATTCATCTTGCAGAGGTCGTTTACATAAATTTGGAAGAGAATTGGGCCAAGTATGCTACCTTGCGGGATTCCATATGTTATTAGTTCCTCGTTACTATAGAATTCATCAACCTTGACAGACTGTGTTCGATTACTTAGTTAACTTTTAAAAATTTCCAGCGGTATGCCTCGCACACCTATGCGTTCCAGTTTGTCAATAAGTTTAGGAACAGAAACCGTGTCAAACCGTGGCTTTTGAGAGGTCTAGACAAATTCCCAGGCACTTATCCTTTTTGTCTAGCTTTTTGGCAACCTGTTGTGTAAAGTCTAGAACTGCATCTTCAGTCGATATATTTTTACGAAAACCATACTGATTTGCGGCTATAATGTGATTTTTATCAAGGAAGCTCCTGAGAGATGTCGTCAGGATCCTCTCCAGAATTTTCGAAAGGGCAGACAAAATCGAAATAGGCCTATAGTTACTGACACAGCTTCTGTCCCCTCCCTTGTGAATAGGGTGAATTATTGCCTTTTTTAAGGCATCTGGAAAAAGGCCTGTTTGAAGGCAGCGATTAATGAGAAAGGTAATGGGAGGAATCAACACGTGGCGGCATAATTTGAGCAGATTGGAGGAGATCCCGTCCCATCCGACGGCGCAGTCATGTCTCAGTTGTAAAATGAGAGATTCCACCTCCTCTTCATCTACCTCCAAAACGACAAATGAACAGGCATTAGGATTAAGACCACTGGAAGTAGGTTGTATGGGAGGGCGTTGGTCACTTAGTGCGGGTGTCTGTTCTGTTACCTGTGACATAATTTGTTCAGCCATATTTTTACCTATATTACCAAAGAAGTAATTGACCGCGTTTAGAGAAGATTTTTGGTCGTCACCTAACTTCAGCAGTTCTACAGGGCTGACATGTGTCTTTTGTGTGTTCGTTATTTGTTTGATCGTATTCCATAGCATTTTGGGGTTGTTTTTTGCTTTTTCCAATTCTGACGTTTCGTAAGCTCTTTTCAATTTTCGAAGTAAGTTATTGCAGGAGTTCCTGTATCGAGAGTATGTTGTTTTTAAGATAAGGTTATCGGGATCTCTTTTAACTTTGATATGCATTTTGTCTCTATTTTTGATACATTTTATTAGACCAGGAGTTATCCACGGCTTAATAACTCTTTTTCGGCAGGGAATTTTAATATGTTTTGAATTGTTTGTAATTACCGATCTTAGAATATCAATAAAAGTATTCATACACAAATTTACGTCATCTATTTGGTATAATAAACTAAAGTCCGTTTTATCTAGCTCATCAGTGATAGCTTCGTAATCCAGACGGGTCACAACGGTATTCTTTTCTCTTGTTGGTCTAATGCAAGTTATGGCCAAAAGGACTGGTTTATGATCCGTGACATGAGACTCCAGTACAAGTGTTGTGCATCGGTAGTTAGATTTGAGAAACAGGTGATCGATACAGCGATCCAGCCGAGTTGGGAACAGGTGGGTTGGCAACAAGCCATACGATGCATTGACTGTAAGGTATTCGAAACTTCGGTCGTGTCTACCATTTGGACTAATGTCTATGTTTAAATCTCCCGCTAGGGCAATACTGGAGTATGAAGATACTTCCTGATAAACATTGCTAAGACTTGTAGTAAAATGGTCGAAATCTTCTCTGGAATTGAAGGAAGGGGAACGGTAGACGGCAACCACAGCCAATTTTTTGTCAATCTTACATACTAGGCAGTTACCACCTAGAAAAACCGGCTCTATTACTGAACATTGTAATCCTAACTTAGTGTACCAGGGTGAATCAAAAAGTTTTTAGAAGTGCAGGTTAATATAATATTTTTGTGAGTAGTTTAATATTTATTTTGAAGAGTGTCAATCACACAATATTCCTACGCAGTTATACTTGATTTGGTCGTACCATTCGCAGATAATAAATTATTTAGTACCAAGTGTTGCTAAAAATCCTTAAAAATGGAGAAAAACGAGTTACGCGCCGTGATAAAGTACCTGTGCTTGAAAAAAATGTCCACTAAAGAAATATTTTTGGATATCCAGCAGACATTAGGGGATAATGCTATACCTTATTCCACCGTCGCTTACTGGGTTGCTGAATTTAAAAGAGGTAGATCGAGCTGTGAAGATGACCCTCGCTCCGGACGGCCTTCAACCTCGATCACGGAAGAAAATGTCAAAAAAGTAGAAAATTTAGTTTTAGAAGACAGAAGAATTACTGTAAAACGTTTAGCCGAGATCCTGAAGATATCATTTGGCAGCATACAATCCATTTTATCCGACTCATTAGGTTTCAAAAAAGTGTCAGCAAGATGGGTTCCAAGAATGTTAACCGAGGAAAACAAAAAGCGTCGGTTGGAAATTTCAAGACGTAATCTCGAAATGTTACAGACAGATCCGGACCAATTTTGCCGTCGTGTTATCACTATGGATGAAACATGGGTTCACCATTTCGACCCTGAAACAAAAAAACAAAGCATGTCCTGGAAACGACCATCTTCACCGCCCATGAAGAAATTTCGAGTGACTGCTAGCGCTGGCAAGGTTATGGCCTCTGTGTTCTGGGATAGTGAAGGAATCATTTTTATTGATTACCTACCGAAAGGGCAGACAATTACCGGACAGTACTATGCCAGTTTAATCCCAAAATTGCGCGACGCAGTTAAAGAAAAACGTCGAGGGAAACTGTCATTGGGCGTCTTGTTTCTTCAGGATAACGCGCCTGCTCATCGGTCGGAAGTCGCGCTGAAAGCAATCCGCACTGCTGGCTTTGAAATAATTGAACACCCGCCATATTCTCCGGACTTAGCCCCCAGTGATTTTCACCTTTTCCCCAAATTAAAAGAACATATTCGTGGCACTAAATTTGAGGATGACAACGCCGTTATGGCTGCCGTTGACGAGTTTTTTGAGAGCCAAGATCGTGATTTTTTTTTGGAAGGAATTAGAAAGTTAGAAAAGCGGTATTCTAAATGTATCGACTTAGAAGGAGATTACGTAGAAAAATAAAATAATTCTATTTATATTTTGTTGTATTTTTATAGCGTTTCTAAGAACTTTTTGATTCACCCTCGTATATTATTACTCCGTCGTTTTGGTTAAAGTTGATCGCGGTCGAGTGAGACTGATATCCATCTAAGACAGGCAATGTAATAACTTTACTCAGCCAGCATTCCGTCAGAACAATTATGTCAATGTTTGTTTTTGTTAAGTTTATCAAAACTTGGAGTTGGTTGAAATTTTTGTTCATGCTTCGAATGTTTAAGTGCAGTATATTTAAATTATTGCTGGCTGTGTTGATATACTTAGGGCAGTCTTCAGGGTTACAGTTGAAAGAGTTACCGGAATATAGATGGTCTAAGTCATTATTAATATTGTTTATGGTAGCCATTTGTAATAGTACGTATCAAACATATATATTTTTAAGATGTACCACTTCAGCGTGTCACGGTGTTTTACAGTTTTTGGAGTGTTGCATCGCGCACTTTTATACATTATGTTGTGTGAGTATATGCGATTGTGTGTTAAGACGACTTTGTATTGTGTGATTTGTGTGTTAAGTATCATCATATAGTATGTTGTGTTTGTGGATTGAGTAAAGTACGTGTGAGTATTATTAATATGAGGAACAAAATGAAATAAAATTAAGTAAACCTTGCATAAAACAGAGATCATAAACAGTACGAACAGTTTAACTAGTCAGATATTACAGTTGTTCAGATCATTAAGACATTTTTCAGTCTTTATCAGTAGCTGCTTATCCCCTTCTTGCTTACGGAGGAATATGTTTCCATTACTTATCCAGCAGTATGAGTAATTGTTGTTTTTAGCAAACTGACGTGCTAAGTAATAAAGCTTCTTAGAACTGGAAGGAATCTGCTCCGCTACAAATACAGGTATGCGTTTCCCTGGTATACCAATAGATTCAGTGTTCAGTTTTTCTTCCTTTGGGTGCCTATTCTTATTATACAGACGAAGTGCTGATAAAAGATTAAGCTTAGTTTGTACCTTGGTAAACTCTGCTATGATTGGACGTGAATTAGAAGGTGGAGTGGATTTCCCAGGGACTCGATAAACATCTCGTATCTCTGCTTCGGATATGGGGACTCCAACGAGGTGTCCGATTTTACAGACAGCGTTCACCAAGGTGATAGGAGCCTCCTTCTCTGACTGAGGTATGTTCCTCACTTCTATGGTCGATGGTCTAGACTTATGCTGAAGGTCGGTAATTTTTTTTTCCAGCATTTCTATATAGCCTTGTTGGTGCTGGCGCTCCTTTTTTAAGTCTTCTACCTCTTTCCTTAATTCTTCGAATTTTTCATTAATGTAAGACATTGCCTGTTCAATCTGGGCACTTGTTTTACGTATTTCGCTGTTAGAATCTTGAATTTTACGGTTTTGTGCTTTAATTTCCCCAATATCTGCAACTAATTTAGCCATCATGGAAGTTTGTTCCTCTAGCATTTTAAACATATGGGAGTCTTGGTCTTTATCCCGTGCTAAAATCGGCGAGGAGTCAGTTATCGGTGATTCTTGCGGTCTAGGACGTTTTTGTCTACTAGTGACATGATCACTCATCTCAATTGCAGCGCTGATGTTGGGTACTGATTGAGTCTGACACAGTGCATTATTCTTTGTATTTGGTGTCGTGCGCTCCATGATAATATAAAATATTCGAAAACCACAGACAATTAACAGAATAAACGTTGTCTTACTCTGTGAGCGTTATTTGATTTACCCAAACGAGGAACAGTGAAAGTTGCGTCGTTCGTCCGTAGTCGATGTATCCGATACTTCTTTCGTAGCAGATCCGTATCTCCGTAGAACGGCGTAGCAGTCGTAGTACACTTGAGTGACGTCAGCCCCGCGTAGCGAACCACTATTTTGACAGCGCGGCTACGAGCTACGTGGCGTGGAGGCCAAGCGCTCGGGTCACACCTCCACAACGCGCTGCGTGTGCGCGGGTTCGAGCCTCAGCAAATCACAGCAATTTTTCTTGCACAAATTTCGGCGGCAGCAACGGAACTAGTTCTATCCCACTTTAGGACCGCCCAGTGGGTGGTAATAGTAGCTTTAAACACCCGAAGAGTGAGCAGGAATTTAAATTTAGTGTAATGGACCAATCACAGAATTTAGGGGCAAAAATTTGCGCGGCAGACTGACACACGTCCACTCGTTACCAAGTCTCGCGGCGAATCCAATTAACAAACATATAATTATTATAAAAGCATCACCGCCACGCGGTCAGTAGTCAGTTGTTATTAGCAGTTAGCATCACTCAGTAATCCCATTAACATCTCCCGGGTGCAACAGTTTGAGTTTAGAATAGTGTAATTTTGGGTCTCTTAACAAATGTTTTTTCGGGTTTTAATAAATAGTTTTTTTTAAAAACTCTCTAAGGACTTCGCGCAAAACAGTTCGAAAACGTCACAAGCAAATGTGGGCGAATTAAATAGGTCGGCACATCACCCCAAGGAGAAAGACAATTTAGTCTTTAGTCTTCGAATACCTTAAACCTAACCCTCCTACCTGACCTCGTAGTGTAGATGGATGCTGGATTAGACTTTTCTGCGGCAAATGGCTGAAGTTTTGGTATATCTGGAACAGGTTTGGGAGGAAGAGGTTTGAGAGGAATAGGTTTAGGAGGAACAGGTTCAATGAATGCAGGTTTGACCCGGTCGACACTTACTGTTACTTTTTTACCTTTTATATCGAGTGTTAGAGATTTGTCGTCGTTTGACTTTTCTATTATTAGGTATGGCCCGTTATAGGGGAGCTGCAAAGCACGATGGACCGCGTGCTCTCGCAGATAAACAAGTGTAGAGGAATTCAACTCTTTAAACATAAAAGATGCTGCAATAGTATGTCGAGATGAAGGGATGAGTCTAATTTTGGACATATGGCGACGCAGTTTAACGACGAAATCAGTTGGGTCTTGAAAATTAACTGAACAAGGATTTGGTACTAATATCTCCCCTGGTATACGTAAAGTTTCACCATAGAGAATTTCGACAACTGACGCTTTTAGATCCTCCTTAAATACA
Source organism: Anticarsia gemmatalis (assembly GCF_050436995.1). NCBI lineage: Eukaryota > Metazoa > Arthropoda > Insecta > Lepidoptera > Erebidae > Anticarsia > Anticarsia gemmatalis. The sequence continues at coordinate 11,968,738 of NC_134775.1, forward strand.
TTTTCTCATTCCTAGGAGGACAGGCAGAGCGCTAAGCGATTCACCGTTGTGGCACATAATGAATGCTTTTAATTGCATGTGCACTCGTTCGATGATTCCATTTACTTGAGGGTGGTATGACGTAGTTTTTATTCGTTTTGTTGCAAAAGTTTGGAGCAATCTGCGAAACAGGTCCGACTCAAATTGAGTACCCTGATCTGTGGTGATGATAGCTGGAACACCAAAACGGGAAATCCATTCTCTAACAAATGTTTCTGCTACTTCTTCGGCCATTATGCCTTGCATGTCAATTACTTCTGTCAACTGTCAAACTATAGCGATAACCTTTTCAAGGCGGAAAGGGTCCAATTATGTCAATATGAACGTGTTGGAAACGGCCAGAAGGGGTTTCAAAGTTAGCAAGGGGTGCAGAATTATGTCTCGTTATTTTACTGCGTTGACATGCGTCACATGTGCGGGCCCATTCTCTACAGCCTATGTTTATAGATGGCCAACCAAAACGATCGGTTATTAGTCGAACAGTCGCTCGAATGCCTGGATGGCTAAATTGATTTAATTTGTCAAAAATCTGACGACGCATTTTAAGAGGAACATATGGACGAGTTTTTCCAGTCGAGATGTCACAGAGCAAAGAAGTGTCGGATATGTTAACTCTCACTATTTTAAGACTGGAATTTGCCATAACTTTATTCACTTCGTCATCTGTATCTTGGGCCTCAGCAAGTTCTTCATATTCTTGCTCCAATGCAATCGCCTGAACACGGGACATATCAGCTACGATATTTTCGCCCCCTTTAATGTACTTAATGTCAGTCGTAAATTGACTGATAAAGGTAAGCTGGTTAAGTCGTGCTGGTGGAAACTTTTCACGACGTTGTATAAAAGCATATAAGAGTGGCTTGTGATCGGTGTAAATTGTTACGTGTTGCACCTCAAGTACGTATCGAAAATGTTGAACGCTTTCATACACTGCTAACAATTCCCGATAATATGCAGGCCACTGACACTGACGAGGGGTCAGTTTTTTACTAAAAAATGCGAGTGGTACCCATTGACCGTTTACAAATTGCTGAAGGCACGATCCAATATGAATGCTTGATGCTGTTGAAATTTATCATTTCAAACACAAAAATTAATTATACAATATCTAGACATTATATTTGTATTTGTGTACTGGTCACACTGTAAAAAGGAACAGTTTGGATTTCAAAAAGATAAATCTACAACCTTAGCTATCTATTCACTCTTGAAAGAAGTATTGACTAGTGTTAACAATAATCAACTTACAACAGGACTATTCTTCGATTTATCTAAAGCGTTTGATCTAGTTTCACATGATATACTGCTGAAAAAATTAGAAGCTCTCGGAATCAGAGGATTGCCACTTCAATGGATATCATCGTATCTATCTGATAGACAGCAATGTGTCACTATTAATAGAATAGATAACAGTGGGGATATGAAGCCGTACTCGTCCGACTATAAAACTGTCAAACTAGGTGTACCTCAAGGCAGCATATTAGGCCCTATACTGTTCCTATTGTATATAAATGATATTGTTGATACGACTAAACATAAATGCTTCCTTTTCGCAGATGACATTTCTATAATTGTAAATTCTGATCTATACTAATATTATAAAGCTGAAGAGTTTGTTTGTTTGTTTGTTTGTTTGTTTGTTTGTTTGAACGCGCTAATCTCAGGAACTACTGGTCCGATTTGAAAAATTCTTTCAGTGTTAGATAGCCCAATTGTCGAGGAAGGCTTTAGGCTATATAACATCACGCTACAGTCATTAGGAGCGGAGTAGCAACGAAAAATGTTACAAAAACGGGGAAAATGTTGACTCATTCTCTTAAGTGACGCAAGCGAAGTTGCGCGAGTCAGCTAGTAAAAAATATAATTCCATTACTGACCATGAAACTGACATAAATAATACAATTGACAATTTAATTATCTGGCTGAATAATAATAATTTATCAATTAATCTTCATAAATCACTATATATACAATTCAATCAATCCTACAATAACATATCTAATTTAAAATTAAACATACCAAAACTTACGCAAGTGTCACAGACTAGGTTCCTAGGAGTCCCGGCGTAGGGATGTGACGACCCCATCGCCCAGTGATTTATCACTCCAAGTAGTCACTTTCGACTGTCCTGCTCTCAGTGTGAACATTTTCCTGCCAGAAAGTGTTCGTGCGGTGAGTAGAATAGTCGAATGTCATAGGTATGGTCGTGCCTTTAGTCTTGTAAGACATCGACCTAAGAGAGCAAACCCTGACAGAAAAGCAATACCGACATGATGGTGACGAACAAACAGAATGATATACCCCAGGTGGGTACCTCTTACTCCGTAAGAGGAGAATCCCACACCGATTCGTCGGTCTGTCCCTCGTATTCTGGGGGGGACAATTCCCGCCATTGTGCCATTAAAGATGCTTCAGAAGCTACAGAAAATGATGTAAGAGCACGCACGTCCAGTTTTGTGTACTCAGAGAAGATTCAAAATTCTATGAATCTACGTGTGCATACCCAAACGGGTACGAAAATTCAGAGGAAACGGGAGGGCGATGATAATTGTTTGGCTGAGTTTACGCGGCCAACTACACCTCAAAAGAAACCGCAGCGGCAGCAAATGGAATCAGAGGACAGTGATAGCTCACTCATGGCTTGTACCTCGCTCACCTCGCAGTCAACAATTGGAGTGTTGCGACCGAGGAAGAGAAGGCCACGAGAGGAGGTTACTAATAAGCGTGCTAAGCAGCCAAGAGCAGCTGCGGCTGATAGTGATGTAGAGGGTCGAGGTAATTCTAGGGTTTCTAAGAGATCCAAGGATTCTCTTCCCAGGGTCGAAGATATCTCTGCGGAACTAAGGAATCTGCCTACAACTCAAATTGATGACAACATAGCGGAATTGTTAGCGACTGTTGAGAAAGTGGCTGATAGCTCACGAAATTTAAAAGGTGATTATGTTCGGGATCTTTGGTTGGCTACAAGATATCTGCAAGCTGCTTCAACAGAATTAAGTGCAAGGAGTAATGCAGTATCTTTGGAAGGGTTACAACGTGAGAATCAGGAGCTTCGATCTCAGCTCGCTTCCTTAGAGGAGCGCATGAGCGTTATGTCTTTGGAGCTGACTAAGTACCGCAGTGAAAAGGACACTACGCCCAAATTCTCAGTTACAACGTCAGAGGTAAGGTCTTCAGACATTTCTGGAGCGCCTATAAGGGTCTTAACAAAAACTGGTGACCATGCAAATCAGCAAAAGAAGCAAAACGTGGATGCTAATAAGTCGCCCCTAGAGCAATTTGTGTCCGCTATGGACCGCAAATTGTTCCAATTTCGTAATGAAATAATGGCTGAACTTTTCCCGGGGAAAGCCATTAGACCGCCCTTGGGACAGAGAATCAACGCCGAGCCAGAAATCAATGAAGAGTCACAATCTGTAGCCAAGACACAGAAGGCAAAGAAAAGGAAAAAGAGAAAGAAGACAGTTGCTGATCAATCTACGCTCGTAGCTACGCATACACAAAATCCTGTCGTAACTATGACGCAAGAAGTACAGCAGATGTCACCACCACCGGCTTTGGAAACATGGGCTAAAGTTATAGGAAGGAAAGAAAAGAGAAAAGGGCAATAGTGAAAGCAAAAAAGCAATTTGTTCCTACAGATAAACGGGAGAAAATGGTTCAATTACCGCGGCCTCCAAGTACGGCTGCTGTTACTATTACCTTGGCCAAGGACTGCACTGTCACTATGGGCCAGGTAATGGAAGCCGCGAAAACAAGAATAAATTTAAGAGAGTGCGGCATAGAAGAACTGCGTCAAAAAAGGGCGATAACGGGAGGCTTAGTCTTGACAGTACCTGGTCCTGATAGATCTGCCAAGGCCGATCTTTTGGCTGATCGACTCAAGACAGAACTTGCAGACATGGGTGCAATTATTAATCGTCCAACCAAGATGGGTGAAATGAGGATAATGGACCTTGATGAGTCAATAAAGGCTCATGATGTTGTGGACGCTATAGCGGAGGCAGGTGGATGCTCTAAGCATGATGTAAAAGTCGGAGAAATTCGCATCAATCCATCTCGACTAGGAACAGTTTGGGTGAAGTGCCCTCTCACAGCAGTGCGGAAAATATCTTCCGTTAAACGGGTGCGGGTAGGATGGATAACAGCTAGGGTCGTTGTGCTTGCAGCGAGACCCTTGCAATGCTACCGGTGTTTAGAATTTGGGCATGTAGTAGCTCAATGTCCTAACGAGGGTGTAGATCGTAGCGCGTGCTGTTATATTTGTGGTAATCGGGATCACAAAGCACGTGTTCCAAAATGTCCAGTCTGTGCGGATCTTGGTCAGCCTTCCGATCACAGAATAGGAAGTAAGAGATGCTCTCCTACTCTCAAAGGAAAAAGGAAAGTTGGTGAGAGGTCTTCTTCTGTCTCGGCTGCAGCGATTACTGTACCGCCACCACCACGAGTTTTATCTCAGCAGGATACATATCCGGCAGGGGGGGCTATGGAGGCCTAGCATTCACTTCCATACAAAAAGTTTTGCAGGGCAATTTAAATCACTGCCGCGCAGCTCAAGATCTGCTTATGCAGACGCTTGCGGAGTGGTCTGTTGCCCTAGTGGTAGTTGCGGAGCCTTACTCTGTTCCTAATCACCCACGGTGGTTCGGAGCAGAGGATGGTTCCGTAGCTATTTATTGGGCAGGAATTGAGAATGGTCTCCATTGCAATCTCCTACATAAAGGACTTGGATTTGTGTTAGTAGAGTGGGGTCCTATGGTTGTAGTGGGCTGCTACATATCTCCTAACAGCGGCCTTGCCGATTACGAAGTTTATTTGGATGAGGTGTCAAACGCCATTCGCACTTACTTGACCCGTTCTTTACTTATCCTCGGTGACTTTAATGCTCACTCTCAGGAATGGGGCGACCGACGGGATGACATAAGAGGAGAGACGTTGTTAGAATGGGCTGCAGGACTGGACCTACGTTTACTAAATCGGGGTACGGTGAGTACCTGTGTGCGGTGGCAGGGGGAGTCGATCGTTGACTTGTCTTGGGCGACTCCCTCTGCGACACACATGGTCTCGGGATGGAGGGTTGCAGAAGATGTGGTCAACTTGTCGGACCATCGTCACATCGTTTTCGACGTGGCCTTCCGGCGTTTAACTGATGGATCTCAGCGACATGATAGCAGTATGGTTCGACGCTGGTCTCTCAAGCGCCTTGACCGCGAAATGTTCCTTGCCGCAACTCACGTCGTGGATTGGTCAGTCGGAGTTGATGCTATCTTACCCGATCCAGAAGCGGAGGCGTCCTGGTTTCGGAATAGTATGACGTCGATTTGTAATACATCGATGCCCAAAGTCAGGCCGGGTAGGCGAGGCTCGGTGTATTGGTGGTCGGACGAGATAGCGCAATTACGTGCTGCGTGTCTGAGCAGCCGACGTCGGTTTCAAAGAACGCGTAGAAGACGGCGAGCCACTGCTGAGGACGTTGCAGTAGCCTACGCAGTTTACAAAGATGCGGCAAAGGCACTGCAGCGTGCTATTGCAGATGCTAAGGCTCGGTCCTGGAGCGAGCTCATCGAAGATCTGGACAGAGATCCATGGGGGCGCCCTTACAAAATAGTTTTAGGGAAATTGAGACCATGGGTGCCTCCATTGTCGACAACCTTGGACCCGGACTTTTTGGAAAGGATAGTTGATACCCTATTTCCAAACGTGGAAGTTAGGCATATAAATCTTTCAACCCAGCTAGAAGAGCAAGATTGGACGAATGCAATTGAGGTGACGGAGTGTGAGCTAGAAAAAGCCGTGCGTCGTCTGGCAGCCCGCAACACCGCCCCGGGTCCTGACGGTATACCGGGACGGGCATGGGTGTTGGCTATGCCAATAATAGGGAATCGGCTAAGGAGACTGTTTACCAACTGCCTCCGGTTTGGCGTGTTCCCTAATAGTTGGAAGATCGCAAAATTAGTCCTTTTGAAAAAGGAAGGTAGACCTGCTGATTCTCCATCTGCGTTCCGCCCAGTATGTCTGCTGGACGAAGTAGGTAAACTCTTTGAGCGAGTTATTGCTTCCCGACTCAACGAGCATTTGTCGTGTGTGGGCCCTGACCTTTCGGATAGCCAATTTGGATTCCGGCGAGGAAGGTCCACCGTAGATGCCATCCGACGCGTTCGTTTGACTGCCTCCGTGGCGGAGTGGTTTAGGCCACCACGCCAACACCACTGCGTCGGGAGGTCGTGGGTTCGATTCCCACACGGAACAATTATTTGTGCGTTCCACAAATAATTGTTTCGGGTCTGGTTGAGCTTTGTGTCCGTTGTTTGTATGTTTGTAAAAGTCCCCGCGACACAAGAGCAATTCTTAGTGCGGGAGTTGTCTTTTTAAAAAAACAAAAAAAAAAAAAAACGTTCCTTGTCAGAAACCACTGTTCGAGAAGGGGGAGTGGCGATGGCTATAAGCCTTGACATTGTCAATGCTTTTAACTCCCTCCCCTGGTCATCAATTCGGGAAGCACTAGTTTACCACAACGTCCCTCAATACCTTAGAGCTATCATCGGAGTTTACCTGCGTGATAGGTGCATCAGATATACTGGGCGGTGCGGGGCTGAGATCCAACGGGAAATCACTTGTGGGGTTCCTCAAGGATCTGTGTTGGGGCCTCTACTTTGGAACCTTGCCTATGATGCCGTATTGAGAATCGATCTTCCCACTGGGGTGAGTCTCGTCTGTTACGCGGATGATACTCTAGTACTGATTCAGGGGAAAGGTTATCACGATACTAGGAGACTGGCTGAGATTGGGGTGGCGCAAGTTGTAGAAAAAGTCCACTCGCTGGGCCTTCAGGTAGCGCCCCATAAGACTGAAGCCTTATGGTTCCACAATGTTCACGGAGGAGTTAACCCACCCAATTCGTATATACGAGTCGGTGAAGTCGATGTCCAGGTAGGACAATCTATGAAATATCTAGGTCTCATTCTGGATAGTCGCTGGAGGTTCGGTGAGCATTTCGGACAATTAATACCTCGGGTGCGTAGAGTAGCTGGTGCTTTACATCGGCTACTGCCTAATCTTGGGGGACCACGGGAGGAAGTCCGTCGTCTTTACGCAGGTGTTGTCCGATCCATGGCGCTCTATGGGGCTCCGATCTGGGCCCAAGATTTATGTGGTGCCCCACGTTCCAGAGCTTTGCTCAATAGTCTACAGCGGGTGTACGGTGTCAACATCGCACATACTAGCGCTCACGTTGTGCGCGCTCAGCAATCATATTATTCACGTTTTATTTGTAATACATATAAGACAGTCGGCATCATTACCGCGTTCGGCTCACATCAGTCATTTTCATATTAGGATTTTTCAGTTTAATAAATCAGTTATTATCAGTCTATCAGTGTTTCCTTATATACTAAAATATCATTTAAAAGGTGTGCAAACCGTACATCTTTATGGTCCTTCGAGCATTTCAAAAAAAGACGGAGCGGAGCGCAAGACTCCTACCTATATCAAGAGTCGTCTCAGTACGTTAGAGTCGTACTGGCAGGAGTTCCAGAACAATCATATCAAGTTGTGCAAGTTTGACGAAAAGAACAATGATTATTTCATGAATGACGTGTACAAGCAGACAGAAGAATACTACAATAATACACGTGCATATATTATGAATCAATTCCCGTCGGAGTCAAAATCAGCCGAAAAATCTCTTCTTCGCCCTGCGACACCCCTGGGAATACAGCAGCAGCCCCCCAGTGGAATAAGAGTCGGGCAACAGGCGTCTACGCATTCAGATTCGCCCACTCAGCAACAAACAGCCTTCTCAGGTACTCGGGAGCAGGGAATAAGCAGTAAATTAGAAGAGATGTTGAGAAATCAGAAGAGTAACCTCAAAGCCTTTGTCAGAACAGTAAATAGCATTGACCTAGACAGCATCTCAGAAAAATGGGAATTTGAAGATATTTTACAGACAATTCAGAACCGTTGGTCTGTTATTGACTCGTTACACTGGAAAATTGACAGCGAAATCTATGAAGAGAATATAGAATACGAACAGACTTTTACAAAACATGAGCAGACGTATCAAGAGATCAAGAAAGAAGTCAGCCGTAAAATGTGGTCTACCACTTACAAAGAGAAATCTACACCTAAGATGGACGTTCCTACGTTCACAGGCAATTATCATCAATGGGTGTCCTTCAAAGACTTATTTGAAGAAACTATTCACAACAACAAATCTATGCCAAATTCTCAAAAAATGCAGTTTTTAAAAGGAAAGCTTAAAGGAGAGCCAGAGAGATTGATCCAGCATTTGCCAATCAGTTCTGATAATTATCATATAGGCTGGGATATTTTAACGCATCGTTACAATAACGTAAAACTAATATTTAACTCTCACGTCAATATTCTTATGAGTTTCCCTACCATACAGCACCAGTCAGCAGCAGCAGCTATCAAGAAGATACATGACACGGCCAATGAGTGTTTGAATGCAATTAAGACCTTAGGCGTGGACATAAGTACCTGGGATCCATTAGTTGTGTATATAATTGCCAACAAGTTGGACACTGACACACATAATGATTATATCGAGTCTCTAAAGAGCCCTAGAGAACTACCATCGCTTCAAGAATTATTGGCCTTTCTGGAGAGCAAATTTACTTCTTTAGAGTCATCAAAACGTAAGCAGGATACGGGAAAAGCTAATTATCAGCAAGAAATATCCTGTCAGAATTTTAAAAAGCCTTCTTTTAAATCATTTTTGGGTCACGTAGACAATAACAAAAATTACAAGAAAACTTATCCACAAAATAAAACCAATTTCCGTTCTAATTTAGCGATGTGCCCAGTTTGCGATAAAAATCATGGAATATTCCATTGCAACACCTTCTTAGAATTTCCGCCGAACAAGAAATTTGTAACAATAGAGAAATTGTCATTATGCAAAAATTATTTATACGACCACAAAGGCAAAGAATGCTTATCAAGCAAGAAATGTCGCACGTGCCACGGCAATCATAACACAATTTTACACGATAGTTATAAATTATTCAACGTAAAATCAAGTGATGTCCTTAAGGGAAACAAGCCAGGAACAAGTCAACAAGAGAAGGGTGCCTATGCGACACAGGGTGAATCAGGCGAAATACTTTTAGCAACTGCTCAAGTCAAGGTCCGCACAGCCAACGGATCGTTCAAAGTATTACGTGCCCTGATTGATCAAGGATCGCAAGCCTCTCTTTTGACAGATAATGCAGCTCAGTTATTAGGCCTACAACGCCAACGTTGTAAAGGAATAGTATTTGGAATAGGATCAAAAGGCAACGCATGTAAAGGAATGTTGACAATAATTAACTTGTCATCTATTTATAACTAGCTGACCCGCGCAACTTCGCTTGCGTCACATTAAGGATATATAGCCTATAGCCTTCCTCAATAAATGGGCTATCTAACACTGAAATAATTTTTGAAATCGGACCAATAGTTCCTGAGATTAGCGCGTTCAAACAAACAAACAAACAAACAAACTCTTCAGCTTTATAATATTAGTATAGATGATTACTCAATAACCACAGACGTAATTATTATGAAGAATGTTATCAATAATTAACCCAACAGAACGTTTGAAAGGCCCGCTTGGGAACATATCGAACATCTTCAGTTAGCCGACCCAGACTACTACATCAGTCGACCAATAGATCTACTGTTAGGTGCAGATATTTATGCTACAATAATCATGGGTGGCATTATCAAAACAAAGGATTCCCTCCCGATAGCTCAACAAACTCACTTCGGGTAGATTCTATGCGGGAACGCGGCTAATATGAAATCATTAAACTGCAGTGTAGCATTGTTGAATGACGAGGATTTCCATCAATTTTGGGCGATCGAAGATATCAATGACGATAGCGATATAACATCCGAAGATTATCAGTGTTTACAGCTATACAAATCTACAACAGAGCGACGGGAAGACGGGAAATATATAGTCCGTCTCCCTATGCATTCAGACGCAAATACAAAATTGGGACAGTCAACGCATACTGCAGTTGCCCAATTCATTCAATTAGAGCGCAAATTCAAACAACAACAGAGTGTCGCAAACAGTTATAAATCGTTTATTAAAGAATATATCAGCTTAGGTCATATGCACTTAACAAACAATAACACGACGCCCAGTTATTACATGCCGCACCATTGTGTGCAACGTGCTGACTCTACAACTACGTCACTTCGTGTCGTGTTCAATGCGTCACAGTCTACGTCATCTGGCCTCAGTTTGAACGATCTTATGTTTAGAGGCCCTAATTTACAAAAAGATTTGTTAACTTTACTTATCAAGTGGCGACAATATCAATTTGCCTTTACTGCCGTCATCGAAAAGATGTTTAGGCAAATTTTGGTTTATCCGGATGATCAGAGATATCAAAAGATAATATGGTGCGAATCAGAGGAATTGCCTATCCAGGATTATCAGTTAGCAACCGTCACCTATGGCACGAAAGCAGCGCCTTTTCTCGCCATGATGACGCTGAAACAGTTGGCAAATGATGAGCGACATCGATATCCAGTAGCAGCCAAGGTTTTAGAAGACCAATTCTATATGGATGATATCCTAACCGGAAGTAGCAGTATCTGCTTAGCGCAGCAATTACAGACAGACCTCATACAATTACTCAAGTTAGGAGGATTCAATCTTCGTAAGTGGATGTCTAATTCGCCCATACTACTCGAACATATCAATCAATACGCAAGTAATCAAGATAACTTCGCTTTTAAACATCAAGAATCAACAAAGACGTTGGGTCTTATGTGGATTGCAACACAAGATATGTTCGCATTTCAGTGTACTATGTCAGAAAAATCAGAATCACTCAACACATAAAATGGGATGACAAGATACCGGATAGCATATTTGATGAGTGGTTAAAATTACGATCAGACATAGACAATATTAATCAGTTGCAAATACCGAGATGGATTGGCAGTAGTGACAGGGACACCATCCAGCTTCATGGATTCAGCGATGCCTCGGTGAAGGCGTACGCATGTGCTGTGTATGCGAAAATTCAGAGACAAGAGTCAACATCAGTCATTCTTGTAGCAGCAAAAACAAGAGTAGTACCTGTGAGCAAAACATCAAAAGAAACTTCATTGCCGAGATTAGAGCTTTGTGGAGCACTTTTACTCTCAAGGCTTATGGTCAAGGTTACACAGAGTTTGACTGACCATTCGTTACAAATATTTGGATGGTGTGACTCAAAGGCAGTGTTAGGCTGGATACAAGGCGATCCCAACCGCTGGAAGCCATTTGTTTCTAACCGAGTAAAGAAAATAACAGAAGTGATTCCATCAGCCAGCTGGCAGTATGTGAAATCCTGCGAAAATCCCGCTGATTGTGCGAGTCGCGGTATGACAGTTACACAATTGCGTCAACATTCACTCTGGTGGCAAGGACCCATTTGGCTATCCACATACAATTATCATAAAATGGATCAACAGACAGTATATGAAACTCAGCTAGAAACAAAGAAAATTATATTATCGAATGCAACACAAATAAATAAACCCGATTTAATTCAAGAATTACTTAGCAAGCACAGCAGTTTTACTCGAGCGTCTCGTGTTCTTGCTTGGATACTACGCGCAGTAGCACGTGATCGACGTAAACAATCATTTTTAACGGTAGAGGAGCTTCAAACCTCAAAATTAAAGATAATTAAATCCACACAATTATTAGAATTTTCTGAAGAAATTGAATACCTCCAACAGGGTAAGCAGGTTAACCCAAAAAGCAAGATTTATAGTTTGAAGCCGTTTTTAGACGAACACGGTTATCTTAGAGTTGGAGGACGACTAAAAAACGCTAACATCAGCGAAGAAATGAAACATCCTCTTATCATCCCCCATAAAATAAATTTAACCCATTACTGTCCCACTGCTGGGCAAGGGTCTCCTCCCGTAATGAGGGAGGGGTTAGGCCTTGAGTCCACCACGCTGGCCAAGTGCGGGTTGGGGACTTTGCATGCCCTCAATAAATGTATTAAACAAATTTTAGGCATGCAAGGTTTCCTCACGATGTTTTTCCTTCACCGTTGGAGCACGTGACAATTATTTCTAATACACACATAACTTCGAAAAGTCATTGGTGTGTTGCCTTGGGTTCGAACCTGCGACCACTTGCGTAGGAGGTGTCAACTTATACCACTCGGCTATCACTGCTCGTCAATCATCCCCCATAGTAGCCATTTAACAGATTTATAGATTTAGCACATAAACAGACGTTCCACGGTGGAGCACGTTTGACTTTATCATGGCTAAGACAACAATATTGGATATTGGGCGGCAACCGAGCAGTCAAAAAGCGATTAAACAGATGTGTACTGTGTAAGCGGCATAATCTAGTCAAACAGCAACAACTTATGGGAGATTTACCGGAAGCCAGGACACAGCCCACCCGACCGTTTTATCACACTGGCGTAGATTTTACTGGTTTCGTAGATATTAAATCAAATAAAGGCCGAGGAATCAAAACCACAAAAGGCTACGTAGCAGTATTTGTATGCATGGTGACTAAAGCTATGCATCTTGAATTAGTGTCGGACCTATCATCAGCTGCATTTCTGGCAGCCCTACGTCGACTAGCAGCAAGAGGTTCCCCGAGGCATGTATACAGTGACAACGGGACCAATTTTACTGGAGCTAGTAGAATTTTACAGCAAGAGTATTTAAATTTGAAATCAGTTATAAACAAAGAATTCCTGTCTGAAATCAGTGAGATGCAGATTACTTGGCACTTTAATGCGCCCTCATGGCCAAACGCTGGTGGCTTGTGGGAAGCGGCAGTGAAGAGCCTTAAACATCACTTGCGCAGAGTAGTCGGCGATCAAAAGCTTACGTATGAGGAATACGCTACTCTACTATCTCAACTCGAAGCATGTCTCAATACGCGACCCCTGTGTGCCATATCCGAAGATCCAAACAATACAAATTACCTCACACCTTCGCACTTCCTGGCTAGTGGACCCATTTTGACAATAACAGAAACGGAGAGAGATCAGAGAACCAGGTGGCAGTTAACACAAAAAATATTCAGTGACATATGGGCCCGTTGGCGTACGGAGTATTTAGCAGGCATGACGGCTAGAAGTAAATGGCGAGGATCTTTCCCAAATATTCAAATAAATGATATTGTTATCATTCATGACGCCAATTTACCCCCTGGGAAATGGGCCTTAGGCCGTGTTATCGAGTTGCACCCCGGTAAGGATGGACTCGTCCGTGTTGTTAGCCTCAAGACGAAAGGGGGCATAATCAAACGGCCTATTATAAAGTTGTCCGTACTACCAGTCAATGAATCATCAGATGAAATCAATCAACAGCAGCAAATACCTGAAACAGCTAACAAAAGCAACAAAACCTTCAAGACATTCAAGACATCTTGCATAAACCTTATAAGTTTGATATTTATGTTGTTTATGTTAACTGTCTCGCCACCAGTTCACGGTGCTTATAATATTACAACACTACAGCACAACAATAGCATTTATTTTGACAAATTATCAGCCATGCATCTTATACAAGATAATTGGCAAATAGTTGTTTATTATAATACGGAACCTTACTGGCAAGGCACTAAAGTATTAAAAAGTTATTACGATTATTTATCAAACATGTGTACAGTTATACGAAAACAATCGCATTGTGACGTCATCCTTATTCAATTACATCACGGTATCGTCGAATTGGAGTACTATAATACCATGTTGCAGAGCCAGCAGTTTGATAAGAGCGTGTGGAGGAACGAGGTGATCATGTTCCTCCAACCAAAGGGAGGATCCTCCGACCAGGCGAGGTGATCGTGCCTGGTGGGCCTAGGCTGCCCGACTGTTGTAGTCGGCAACTTGTATATCGTCCCCGTAGAACGAAAAGTCATTAAGTAACAAAATGTTCAAAATCGACTTATAAATACCAATAAAATCAGTAATTTTTTCTCCATATTTCTGTCTTACTCTCGTATTCATAACGTAATTATTTAGAAAAATGTAAATCGCGAGACTTAATTAAGTACATTATTTGATTTGTGACAGTTGAGCTACAAGTAACTAAGTCACCTGATTACTTTTTCTCTTCTTTGTTGAAAAAGATACTTACGCATTAAAGTTCCTTATCTACTTTTTCCGCATTACTCCCTATAGGCATGTCTTAAAAAATAGTAATGCGAAAACTCATCAAAGTGACTTAGTAATTTTATTGTATGTGATATTTTGTGCGAAAAGTAACTAACTACCATTAATTATTTTTCGAGCTATATTATTTAAGACCAGACGTTTAAAAGAAAAAACGACAACTAACTATAGTGTTCTGGTTAATATTTTCCCTGACTGTAGATGACATAACACATTAGAGTATTATAATTAAAATGTTTTGGCTACTTTTCACTCAGCAAAAACACTACTAGATGAAAGGTTGGTAACTATGTCCCGTGATACGATGCTACTTAGTGAGATTACGCCCTTTGACCTTAGGACCCTCGCCGCGCCCGCGCATTATTGCAGTCACTCGCAGAGGCGTATTTTAAGATGGCGCGCCCTGGGCTCCGCTAGCTTTCCGCCCCATCAAGGAATGAAAAAACTAAACTTTATTTTCATTTTTAACAAATTAGTTTTTTACATTGTCCTGATCAATTTTATTTATTAAATCGGCTTTAATCGACCTTCACCTCCTCTGGGCAGGCTGAGTCGTCCAGATCTGTAATGCTCAGTTCCGCGGTCTTTGTGGGCCTGGACACTCGGAAGGTGTCCTCTCTGATAACTTTCCTCAATTTAGAGGCCAGGGCATCCGCTTTTCCGGTCCCTGACTCCTGGGAGCTCAACATTCGAGCTCCCGTAGCCGCAACCCCGAAGCGGACTATTTCATTGTCGGCTTGGTTTATTTTGTCCTTTGCGTCCCTAATAACGTCTCTATATGTCGCACCGCTTTTTGCCGCCTTCAGCTGCAGCTGGAGCCCGAAGATTGGGCGCCTTCTTCTTCCTCCTTCTTTTATTACAGAATTGATGAGTATCTAAACGACAATAGCTCTTGGGAATAGTCGCTCGCTTGATTAGGATTCTTTGAAATTAGGGAACTTTGCCATAAATTGTATAAACTCAGTAGCAGTAGGTCTAAATATTGTAAAATATGGGCACTTAATGATGCAAATAGGTAATGTTACATACAATTTGATGTTAATTATAAAACTGTCACTTTTTTTCTTTTATATTGTTCACAACCAATGTGCTCACTTGTTGCCCATATTCTTATTATTACATGCTAGTAGGTGCTCCCAACATACGGTATGATCAGAGACTAATAAATAACCGTGAGTTTCTTGCTAGCTCTTCTCATAAGGCTCCACCCCCTTTCCGAGCTAGTGGTAGATTCAGTAATTGTAACGACTATCATAAGTGTCAATATTTGACCTAAATGAATAAATGATTTGATTTTGATATTCTTGCCCTTTTTGTCGGCTTCCGTAGCCTTGGGCGCCTTGCTATTTTTCCCAACGAGCTGCTACTCTTTGGCAGCCGTCGGTTTAGTGAACGGCGGTTTGGAAGCCACTGCACTGTAAGACGCGGCTGTTTACCCTGCTTCTCCTTGGTCCGGAGACCTGTGAGCTGCGGTGCAGTGGCGGTGGCGTGGCGAATGCGTTAGCAGGTACAGCTGAGGACGCTGCCCCTGGTTTTTCAGGCGCGGGGGTTGATGCTTGTCTTGTCTTGTCTTGTCATAGTTTGACGTTCCTGGCAGCGTCTTTGAGGGACTTTATAAAGGTCACCCTTGAGGTGACCGGATTTGTCGGCCACCTCCACCACTGCCTAGTGGTGAGTGAGGATGGTGTCCGCCAGCTGGATGGTGAATTTGTCCTCAGGGTCATTGTCTGACACTTGCTAAAACTGGGCGTGCTCCGACCCTCCGCAACTATGCTATGCAGTCAATACGGCTGGGCTTCTTGCCCCCGATCTCCTCGGGTTTGAGCTTCTCGCCTCTCCCACTTACATCATTTGGGTTCGTTTTCAAATTTATATTATCCAAACAGTTCCCGCGAGTGTGGTGGCAAGTATCGTTCCACCGAGGTAGAGGCCCCATAATACGGTGACCCTTATACTACTGGAGGGCGGGAGGTGCCCCAGTGGCCGCTTGCGTCTGGTTTTTCTGGCGCGGGGGTCCCCGCAAAGCGAATGAACTCTGACCACGCAAGGCCCCTAAAGGGGGCGCCACTGCTGGAGTTACTCGGGATTTTCATAGAGGTGGTCTCCTCGCGACCCAGCCGGTTAAGGCAAGGCCCTCGGTCAAGAATGGACGGATTTACGATAACTGACGGTTGACGAGGGCGGCAGCGGCCTGGCTCTTCGTCAGCTCGGGGCAGTGTGAGTGCCTACTGAGCCCGTCCTCCCACTGACGGCTCACCTGTCCCGCACCTGTGTCCTCTGCAAACAGAGGGACACGCGCAGTAATTTTTTGTTACTCGCGATCACTGTTTCCCCAACCTTTCAATTCTACTAAGCCCCCTCACCCCGACAAGATGCAGACCCAAGAGAGGAAACCGGCCCGGGCTATAGCCCTTCTAGCCCTAGGGTAAATACACCCCTGCAAGGAAAGATTTGTTAAATCTTTGTGTCAAAGGTGTCATACTAAGCGAACTTTATCCTTGGTATGAATCTTTACCTGTTAGTTACGATGTGTTGGATAGGCTATGTGAGCCTGACGTCACTTAGCTCGAGGAAGAAGAGGAAAATGATGTGGCTACATCATTAATGCTGTTCTATTGATGATTTTGTAACGTGTTCTTGTTCATTATGTTTTAATTAGGTTTTGTATACTTAAAGACAGTTTTTTTTCAATAAATGTTGCCTAAGAATGTTGTTTTACTTTTATACTTTTCAACTGATAGGACACTAGTTTTAAATTAGGCAATAAATTAATAAATAAGCAAAGTCTATTTAGTTGGGTATTTTATTTAGACATAGTTATGTAAAATATGTTTTACTCCTAAAATAACTAACTGATTTTAGTTACTAGTATAATATTTAAATGCTGATGCGAAAACTAACTAACTACATGTGAAAAGTAACTAAGTGACAGATAAATAGGAAAACCTTGGGGTAAAACAAATTATCCTTTACAGTTAATAATTCATATACTATTTTCGTGGTTTAATACATATAACATATACTTAATTAATATATCTTCAAAACAAAACCTTTCATGCATCGATAACTAATCTCCGAAAAAAGTTATATTTTTTTTTGTCATTTAAGACATAAAACACCTCGTATCTCAAAATCACTTAAGTGTTAGTTAGTGATTTTTCGCTCTACGGGGACGATATATAGTCAGTTGCAGTGCAAACTTCGATAGCGCGATCTAGGACTTGTGACGTCAGTCACACTGCGCGTGGTGGTTGGTTGCGCGCTGGTCCCAGTAGATGTCGTTGTATGTAGCGAGCCGCTACATCACTCCCCCTCAGACCGTAGGTCGATCTTCTCTTCATGTCAGACAGTCTCTCCAGTGCCATGCCATTGATGAGTTCCAGTGAGTCGGAACTCGAATTCCGCTAATCCCAGTGAGTCGGAACTGTATGCCGCTAGTCCCAGTGAGTCGGAACTGTATGCCGCAAGTCCCAGTGAGTCGGAACTGTATGCCGCTAGCTCCAGTGAGTCGGAGAGGTGCGGTGTGCGGTGTGCGGTGTGCGGTGAAGTGTCCCCAGTGAGTCGGGGCGAGGTGCTTGTTGTCTGCGGTGAGTCGAGGCGAAGCGTTGCGGTGCCCTGGGTGCGTCAGAGTAGCGTGACGATGATGCCCAGGTTGGATGCCGCTGAGGCCGTAGGGTATGCCAGTCATGTGCGTGAGCGACATGTTCGTGGAGTGCCCTGGAGTGGCCGAAGATGCTGGCGAAGGTTTGCTGCTGCTGGTCTGATCTTCGTGAAGGCTGCTTTCAATCACGTCGGGGTCACCACTGTGGAGGAACGAGATGATCATGTTCCTCCAACCAAAGGGAGGATCCTCCGACCAGGCGAGGTGATCGTGCCTGGTGGGCCTAGGCTGCCCGACTGTCGTAGTCGGCAACTTGTATATATAGTCAGTTGCAGTGCAAACTTCGATAGCACGATCTAGGACTTGTGACGTCAGTCACACTGCGCGTGGTGGTTGGTTGCGCGCTGGTCCCAGTAGATGTCGTTGTATGTAGCGAGCCGCTACAAGCGCACGCGTACGGCGGGGTCTTATAGACGGTGTCGGATATATTGCAAACAGTTTGTTCGGTGTATTGGATGAGCGTTTCGCCGAACAGTATCAAAAAGACATAACTATGATCCGAAACAATCAGAAACGAATAGATCATTATTGGAAGAAGCAAATATCAATAATAGAAGCAGAAAATAATGTTTTGAAGAGAGTTGAGAGTACCATGGAAAAACAGCATAAGATCTTCAATCAGTATTTAATCAGGCTCGAGCAAGCCAAGTAAAAATTGAGATGAGCATTACTGAAAGAATATTAGAATTTATGTCAACAACTATTATGGCAAACAGTATGCTCATGAATCTAATGAACATACAAGATACTCTTCTGGATACCATTACGAACGTCCAACACTTTAATATACACCTTCTTACACCTTCCCAATTAAAGGCAGAACTTAGTATTATATCAAGTCAGTTGTCAAAAGAATTGTCGCTACCTATTCATAACATTCAAACAGACCTTTCCCTACTGTATAAAATACTGAGAGTTAAGGCACGTATGACGACCGAATACTTTATTTTTGAGCTGCAAATTCCATTAATAAACAGAGACAGTTACGACATATACAAAACAATTACTATTCCGCGGTATATTGGCAAAAATATGGTTAATGTCATACCTATAGATAATTACTTATTTGGCTATGAATATACTGAAGGACACCTATATAGCAATTTCAGAGATTGAATTACAGAAATGTCTTCAATTTGATACAAACTGGAGGTTGTGCGAGTTACAAAAACCAGTGCAACAGAGAGAGTCAGATCTTGATCTTTGCGTCCGAGATGCACACTTAAAAACATGTAAAACTATTATCAGCGCGTGCAAAAGTACATGGACAAAGTTATCCCCAGTAAATACATTTATGTTTACATGCTGTGGTCAATGCACTCTGAGAATCATATGTGAGCATCAGGTTGCGAGCGAACTATTGCGCGAAGTCAGCGTTATAGCGCTCTCGCTATAACTTCGCACAAAACGCAGTCGAATCAAATAAATATGAATGCAGACGTGGTGTCAATAGAGATTTCACCCGTCAATTATCTCATTAATGTATCGATCCCTATAAGTACATATAATGATAGCTACAACTTCACGGGAACGTTCAGAAGTATCGATGAGCAGCTCGAACAGATGAAAATAGCAGCGAAACGATCAGAGAAGCATGATGTCGGAATGTCTTTCCACGACATTCATCACTACGCAGCTAATGTATAATAGAATACGGGAATTAACGCGAACACGCATTTTACCTTAAAATGCCTAACGTTTCGGCGCAGGTTGCACTCGCCGTGGTCCCAGGCAGACTGGAGCAGCGATGACAGGACTTCGTGTATATGAGGCGGACGAATGTCCATCCACCCTCATATTTTGATTTTTCCAACCGCCAACACACACTACACTAACCGTGTCCCTATTCTGTGAGCTAACCGATTGCGAAACATAGCGAGGTTTTGTAACAGTAATCACTGGATTCAGCGTCGCGGATAATTTGAAGCCGTCTTCCCGATTGAAATTTGGATGTTTCTTGATTTCGATCGCTTCACGAACAATCCTCGAGTAGAAATGTCGTTCAGTGGAGAGGACTTGAGGGCGATGGAATTCAATCCAGTGATTAGTTCCTGCTTCGAGTAGATGTTCCGCAATGGCTGACTTGCTGATTTGACGGTTCTTAACAGCGGCGATATGTTCCTTGACCCTTTCAGCTATCGACCGCTTAGTCTGGCCTATGTAGGAACTACCGCAGCTGCAGTTGATCTTGTAGACACCTGGTGTTTGAAACGGTAGTACATCCTTCGGTGTGCCCACCATGCTGCTGACTTTTGCCCCCGGCGTGAATACTGTGCTGATGCTGTATTGTTTCAATACATTCCCTATCTTATCAGTCACTCCTCTGACGTAGGGCAAGTAGGCGGGCTGTCTGTTGACCTCCGGATGTTTACTCCGTTTCGTGATCCTGTACCTTCGTCGACTTACGTGGTATCCGTTCATTCGTAGTACCTCCTGAACATGTTCCAGCTCCTTCCCAACATGTTCAGGGTCACAGAGGTCATGAGCTCTGTTCTTCAGTGACGTCATAACGGACTGCAAGTGACGGGGATGGTGATGTGATGTAGCGTGCAGGTATCTATCTGTGTGTGTCGGTTTCCGGTAAACACAGTGTGATAAGGATCCATCGGGTTTCGCGGCAACCCTCACATCTAGGAATGACAACGACCTGTCCGTCTCCATTTCGTAGGTGAACCTCATCTTAGGGTGAATGGAGTTTAGGTGTTCTAGATATTGATCTACTTCCTGTTGACCTCCTTGGATAATGCAGAAGATGTCGTCCACATATCTTTTCACACGCATTTTAAGGTAAAATGCGTGTTCGCGTTAATTCCCGTATTCTATTATACATTAAACATGCAACGCGAGAGTTTAAAAGTTATCACTACGCAGCTATTTACTTGGTGTCAGCAGGAGGATTGGTGCTGTTCGCGATCGCGTGGAGACGCGCGCGCCGCAACACCGCTACGGCGCCAGTAACGCCGGCAAGCGGGAGTCATCAGCAAATCGTTAATACTAGTGAAATTAGTAAGCAATGTGAAAGTGTAAAAGCAGAGCAGAGTGTAGTGCAGTGTTCAAGTGAAGTGAATAAGGACTCAAAAATATACGTGACGAGCACCGCAAGCTCACCTATGTTTACCAAGTGCAGTTTTCGCAAAATCGATTTAGAATAATTGTCGTGATCATTTGGACAATCATTTAGTTCTAAGCAAAAATGGAATCACCTTGTTACTCATCAAATCATCAGCATCTCTCATCTCACATCTCCGCGCCCCGGAGCATGGTGCAACATCGTACATACTAGCGCTCACGTTGTGCGCGCTCAGCAATCATATTATTCACGTTTTATTTGTAATACATATAAGACAGTCGGCATCATTACCGCGTTCGGCTCACATCAGTCATTTTCATATTAGCATTTTTCAGTTTAATAAATCAGTTATTATCAGTCTATCAGTGTTTCCTTATATACTAAAATATCATTTAAAAGGTGTGCAAACCGTACAGCGGGTAATGGCCATTCGGATCGCGCGAGGTTATCGAACTATTTCGTTTGAGGCGGCGACAGTTTTGGCAGGTTTTCCACCATTCGACATTTTAGCGGATATGGATGCGAGGGTGTATGATCAAATCCGCAATGATCGGGTAGAGACTGGAGATGTGCAAGACAGACCACGTGAAACGTTGCGACGGACGGCGCATCGACAGGCTCTACATATTTGGTACACGAGACTGAATGAACCACGTTGTTCACGCCAACGTGCTGTCTCGGCAGTTTTACCCAATTTTGAATCGTGGGTTCGTCGTCGGCACGGTTGCATCACCTTTCGATTGACTCAGGTGCTCACCGGGCATGGATGTTTTGGTGAGTACCTGAGTCGGATCGGGAGAGAAGAATCAACAAGATGTCACCATTGTTCTAGTGTCTGTGATTCTGCTCAACATACACTTGAGGTATGTCCGGCATGGGCGTCTGAACGAGCAATTTTAATTGACAAAGTTGGACAAGATTTGTCTCCGGCGGCCATAGTGGCCTCTATGTTAGCAAACAAGAAGAGTTGGGATGCCATGGTCTCTTTTGTGAGACGGTTATGCTCCAAAAGGAGACAGCGGAGCGGGATCGCGAAAGATTAGACCCTGATCGGCAAAGGAGGCGGCGCCGAAGCAGCGTTAATAATCGCTAGCTACGGTGCTGAACTTGGACCGTAAGAGCGTACAGTGGGGGCTGTGCACTCGGGATGCGGTCCGGGATGATGTGGTGGCAACTTTAGTAGCCAAAGTTGCTACCAGCCTTAAAAAATTAAAAAATATATAGGCGAGGCACATAGATTGTTCCACGGAGAGCGAACATGTTGACTGGAAAGCGCAAGTTGATAATGTGTGTAGCAAAATTAACGGCAATAATGTCATACCGAGCATATGTTGAATCTTCTCTACGTTATGGCTTAATTATGTGTGGAAATAGTACTGACCGCGATAGAGCTTTTATCGCTCAAAAGAAATGTATACGGGCCATACACGGAATTCCATCAGATGAATCTTGTCGACCTATATTTAAAAAGCTTGGTTTGCTAACTCTGCCTTCATTGTACATATTTGAAACATGTATGTTTGTACGAAAACATAAAGATCTGTTCAACAAAGTATCTGATGTAAGTATTCGAAATCGGCGGGATCAACACAGACTGGTATTGGATGTAATCCCAAGACTGACGAAATACAATAAGAGCTGCCTGGCTATGTCTGTAAAGATATTTAACAAATTACCAAAAGTGTTGAAAATGTTAAACCTTAAATTATTAAAAATTAAATTATATGAATGGCTCAATGTAAATAACTTTTATAGTATTAAGGAATTCTTTGAATATAAATAGTATGACACTCTTATTACAATTTGCATGCTTAGCTGTAAGCAAAACATGTGATCTCAAATTGATTTATCATAACAACTGTATATACCATGTTTTGAGCAAATAAAATAAATAAAATAAAATATTATAAAGCGGAAGAGTTTGTTTGTTTGTTTGATTGTTTGTTTGTTTGTTTAAACGCGCTAATCTCAGGAACTACTGGTCCGATTTGAAAAAATATTTCAGTGTTAGATAGCCAATTTATCGAGGAAGGCTATAGGCTATATAACATCACGCTACGGTCATTAGGAGCGGAGTAGAAACGAAAAACGTTACAAAACGGGGAAAATGTTGACCCATTCTCTTAGGTGACGCAAGCGAAGTTGCGCGGGTCAGCTATATTAAATAGTTTGGATGTATTTACGAACAAGAATTTAGTGATACGTTGTAAGAAACTGTGGTGTTTAAACTCTAAGGTGATAATACCTTGGTAAAACACTTCACTATCTTCGATGTGTGTTATTACGGAGTAACTGGCGGCTGGGATCATTGGAAGAAACTGATAGATATTGAATCACAAGGTTAAAATTAACGAACAGCTGGCAGTGGAAGCGTTCGGGTTTGCCTTCATGGTCGAAAGATATCAAGATGGCGCTGAGGGACATAGAATAACCTTCTTTCTTGATTCTGGAACAACGGATCACGTTATTTAAAGGAAAGATCTTTTCAATAATTTTGATTTAAATGTTCGGTTCAATTTTTCAAATTGTTAATCGGGTTGAATTTGTTTCAGCTACAAAGGGCACACAACATCATCAGCAACACTATTGATGAAGGTGTTTTGGAGGATGTCTTGCTTTGCTCTGAAGCGAAATATAACCTGATGGCGGTAACGAAAATGCAACATGCAACGGGACGACAATCACATTCTACTATCGGGGGATCAGAACAGTAAGGATGGTAAATTCTGATGCAAGGTATAACGATTAATAATTTAAACGTCTGGTTATTTCAAGGTTAGAAATAATCTGCCAATTACACAAATAAGTAAAAATGTTAAAGGTAATTATGGTTTGTGCGTCTAACATCTGCCGCACATTTGTCTTCTTCTTTTCTTATAGTATGATTAGTGATCAACCTAGTGTCAAAGTTGTTCAAGCTGTCCGAAGGCTTCTGACGTGGCTTAACAACTGTTATCTTGGTTGAAAACCGCGACCGACTTCTTACGTGTTCTCCGAAGCACGGAGACGCCCAGTTACGACTATGCGGTCACCCATCGATGGTATGACCGCGCCAAGGCTCGCTTAACCCACGGATCTTTTTTTTTTATTATTTATTTATTTATTTAGGGGTATATGTCCATTTAAGGATAAGCGAACCCCAGCGTTTCCTAAACAATACATTTACACTAACAACAATACTCTAAATTAATTACTTAATTTTATAACAGGTTCGAGAATCATCTATTAAAAATATTTTTTTTGACTACAAATTTTGCAGCCTTAGAAATAGGTTCTGCTAATATACTTAAAAATATTCCTTGGTCATACAAATTAATATTAAAATTTTGTATAAATGATTCTCTAACCTGTTGATATTTAACACACTCGGTGAGAATGTGTTGAACATCTTCTACTTAGGTCACTACTTATATTTTGAGCCTTGACGAATCTGATTGTTTTAGACTCCATTTGGCGTTTTTATCGTAAAGTTTGACCTTTTTGACTACTACATTTCTAAGAAAGTTTTGAAATCTGCGCTAAAAATATTTTCAATATCGTCGATCGAAAATTGTAAGTGTGCGGGAAAATGGCATTAGGATGTTAACATTTTCGTGCAAATATTTTTTACGACTTTCGACGTGACTTATAGAAACAGTCGTGTCTATATCGACTTATTTATTATTTTGGAAATAAGGTCTGATCCTTTGAAAATTTAAAACGCCAGTAAATAGAGTTCTATCATGATTATTTTTCCATCGCCATTGAAATTCCTGAAGGTCGTCCAAGGTCACCAGTTGTCTCCGGAAAAATTGATGCTGTGCGAAAATTAATTATGCATTTTAGTTTCCTGATACACGAAAAGAATGACACAATCCTAAACATTATTTCCACTTTTAGATATAAAATATTAGGTAGGTAATAACATTTCTGATTAGAAGATTTTTTCTAAATTAACCATTTTTTTTTACATCAATTCGATAAGGTCCTCGCGCCGATTAGTGCAAACAAATGCTTGAAAACTCCATCTTTTGGCTTCAAAATACGTGTATTAAATTTTGATAAAACAGGGATCTAGGATATAATGCGCATGAGCCCAAAAATAAACACCAGTCGACTTGATGGAAGCTTTAAGATGAACCAAATCCAGAAAAAAATATTCGCGCTTGAAGCACTTCGGAACAAATGGTCCCTTGATTTTTTATAAAAACTTTGTTACGGTGAAAAGCGCCTTTAGAAAAATGCAGAATGGTTAATTCTTATTGATTTACAACCAAAAATTTACCTCAAGACTGGTTTAAATTATGGAAAAATCACAAAATCCTACAGGACGAGCTCAATAAAAACAATGCCGGCTGTAACGCATCTCGCTAAACAGCCGGCTATTATGCGCACGAAAAAAACTAATTAATGAGTTTCTCGTAATGCCGTTGCAGTTTGACATCAAATGACTTTATTTAGATCCAAAACGTCAAAAATAAATACCGTAAACATTGATTTTTCATCGCCTCAAGAAACAGATTATGCTTTTAAACACCCTGTTTTTGAGGGGTCTTCGGGAAAGAAAAAAAAATATTAAAAAAATATTTCGATCGGATAAAAATCTATATAGATCATGCATAAGAATACCCGAGAACACGATAAAGTAGTTTTCACTCACACGTTTACCGTTTTTCATAGTTAGGCTCAAAATATAAGTAGTGGCCCACGTATTACGCCACACACATCACAATTGGGTGAACTAGCCTTCTTCATGAGGAAAGCAAATTTTCGCAATGGTTGATGACCAGAACGTAACCTATTCATTGCAACAATATATCCTCTACTTAGTTTACTAATATAAAACCAAGGTATTCTAGGAGGCTGACATTGAATTGTTGTGAACCATTCCTTTTTCTTTACTTCATTCATCGAAATATTCTTTAAACTTACTGTAACAGTCGTATTCAAATTCGGATAAAACTTTTGTATAATGTGGCAAAACAAAAAAATCTTTACCATTTATTGCTGCTAAGCTCGCCAGTCTGTCAGCCTCCTCGTTCCCTCTTAAGCCTATGTGCGATGGAACCCATTGCAACCTCAGAGTTACATTGTTAATTGCATCTAGTTTGTATATTAAATTTAAGATATCATAGACTATCGATGTGCCTCTGCTAACACCAGAGGCGCATCGAGTCACATGCTGTAAGGCACTTTTGCAGTCTGAACATATAACTACAAATTTATTACCTCTCATGTTCTATATATTTAAGAGCTTCTGAGACTGCAATAAGTTCCAAATGCATTACAGAGATATTTGTCTTTACAGAAATCATTTTAGAACTATTATTCGTCATATCATAATATGCAGCACCAAACCCACAACTACTTTTCGATCCATCTGTATACAATTTTGTCCATCCTAAATACTTATTATTTAACTCTTTAGTCACTATTAATTTAAGCGCCACAAGGTCATGAGATTTTTTAGATAAATTAATACATTCTAAATCAGCAATAATAATTTTACTTGTTTGTATATAACTCAACCAGATATCCAATTTATATAATTCAAGTGGGTTTGAGGTATGCAAACTACATGTTTTACATTTTTTATGAACAGTTATGAGTAGTGGGGTTTTGCTACGCTGCCAATATCTTTCGTAGCAATTGGAGCTGAGGTCGGCTATGACTTTTATTGTTTTACTCCCTAAGCAGGACATGTTTTTAATTAAATATTTATAGGCCAGATATAATCGCCTCAGAAATAGCGGTGGTAAACAAAGCTCGCGCTCCATAACATGAATCGGGGTGGATTTTATATATCGTCCTATAATACGCAAAGCCTGATTTTGTATTTTGTCGAGTCTACTCAGATTAGTTTCAGCACTTGTGTCGTACAGAAAACAGCCATAATCTATTCTACTTCTGATTAGGGATATACATATATATCGTTCTCAAGTGCTTAGGGTGTACACCCCAACGGGGCCCAGCTAACACTTTCATTAAATTTATAAATCTAGAAATGTTGTGTACTGTTTCATTCAGGTGTTTACCCCATCGCAAAGAAGAATCTACCCATAAACCCAAATATTTAATATTTTTACAATTTTGAAGACTGTTATTTTTAAAAGTTATTTTAGGTTGCCATCTTTTATTACCTCTAGAATAAAGACATATCTTTGATTTTCCTGGCGATATTTGAAGACCTATGTCGTCTAGCATGTTAACAAACACATTCAACGCTTGTTGAAGCTGTAACTGAAGTTGACAATAATTTAAATCACTATGACTGATGTATAATACAAAATCATCCGCGTATTGCGCTAGAACAACATTAGTTACTTCCCGAGATATGTTATATGTAGTTATGTTAAATAACAATGGTGATATTGGGTCCCCTTGTGCGAACCCTCTAATCGTGTATCTAATATCGGACAATTGACTATCTATACAGTTTCTAATCCTAAGGCGTCTTTCGCTCAAAACGTACCATAAATAATTACATATCTTTTTGCCAACGTTTAAATCATCCAATCCATTTATAACTTTTTCTATTAATATATTATTATATGCATTTTCAATATCAAGAAAACAAGCTAGCGTTGAACATTTTTTTGCAAAACCTAACTGTATGTAACTAATAAGTCTTGTCAAGCAATCTAAGCCTGATTGACCTCTTCTAAAACCACTAACATATGGTGACAAAATTAAATTTTTCTATAAACCACTCTAATCTTTTGCCCAGCATTAAATGAAAAACTTTGCATACACAAGATATAAGGGAAATGGGTCTGAGCTTGACCTCCGAGTCTATTCCACTACCAGGCTTAGGTATAGGAATTACCAAAGTAGTGCGCCATTGATTGGGTGCAGTACCTAATGCAAAGATAGCGTTGTATATGTTTAACAGGAAATATTTACCTGATGGAGGTAAGTTAAATATCATCGAATAGGTAATGCCATCTTCACCTGGAGAAGTATATTTTTTGTTTATACAACTTTCTAACTCGTGCATAGTAAAGACAGATTCAAGCAGCGGATTATGCGAGACAATGTTTGGCTTGCAATTCCGTACTGCATCTGGTGTTAGGGACCTAAATAGTTCACATTGTTTGTCCTCGGACGGAACGAAACCGGTTTGTCGGTATCCCTTAAACCAGCGCATGTTGCGCCACATATCTGATACCGATGTACAATCATTAATGCTATCACAAAATCTATGCCAACTAGACGCCTTTGCTTGTCGTATATGCTTTCTAGTCTCCGCAATCTTTTCCTCTAACCGTGTAAGATTGTCTGGTGTAGGATTGTTTCTAAAACTTCTTAAAGCCAATCGACGTTCTGCTATGATTTTAGATAAAAATGGAGACCAATAATTTTTAGGTTTAAAGGAGATCATCCACGCTGTATGGTCAAGAGCGTCAAATTCAAAGTATGAGTTAACACAAACCACAGATTAGATAGAATTCACGTTTATTCGTACGTTAAAAGTTAGTTAATACAGTTTTAGTTTAGATGCTAATCCGCGGCGATCGATTTGTCAACTGCGTTTTATTATGTATAAAGAAAATAAAGAAAACTAAAATAAGTTATAAGTAGGCCGCCGAGTTGCAGCGTTTGCGAAATGTTTGCCTGTACGTTGACCGTACATGCTCCCGAGGGACAAGTAGGATGAGCATCTATTACAAAAGTAGTAAAAATAGTGTTAGTAAACAATAAATAAAAAGAATAAGTATGTGCAAAATAAAGAAATCAACATGACATATCAAAATTAAATCCTTCCTTCTTCGGTTTCGCTTCACTGCAGACAGGTTCGGAGGACGTCAGATTTCTTATCTCTCTCATCTCTATCTCGACAGCAGTGTTATCTTGGCCTCCGCGTTGGCTGTGCCTTAACATCTCAGGTTCGTTTCTTGCCTTAAAGAAGCGTTGTTTGATCACTCTGTAGATAACGAAAGTCGCTAATCCTCCCACCAGCAAAGAAGTCACCGAGTATAAATATATATCATGACTTGATATGTCTGACGTCACGGGGAACGTCTCGTGCGACTTTTGATATTTCAACTGTTGCTCTATTGTACGAAAGTCATGTGCAGTAGTTGTGGCAATCTCGGTTATATTCAATTGCGCATTTTTCCAACCAAGGTCGAACATGTTATTTATAGTGGAATTTATGGTAGGAACCACTACATTCGACTCCATGTAAAAATTGCTACCGAAATGATTGTAAGTAAATATTGTAGCATCCTTTTTCTGGAGTAAGCATTTTGGTTTCAATGTTATTACACCGTTCCCGTCGATGACCGCCGGCGCAACTTGATCGCCACACGTGACCCGCATCAGCTGTTTGTCGCACAATGTAAACAACCATAGGTTCGGTTTATGTAGTTTGTACCAGGTTTCTTTACATGTAAAATCATCGACGACGCATGACAATGACGTTTGTTGACTGAAGACCTTTGCCTCACAGGGTGCGTTTTCATCATATAGGCTGTATACCGGTTGCTGCGAAATACAAGTATATTTGTCTTCTGCGTAGGAATTGCAATGGTGCAAATCTTGCTCTGTCATGGTTATATAAAAGTTTTTGATAAGGTTGATAGCCAGAAAATTTGAATGATGCTTCACAATTTTCAACCGTCCTTCTCTTAGGAACGGTATAGGTATTACACGATATATTTTATAATCATCATCACTAAGTAATGGAATGTGTAATTCGAACAGCATGTAGTTATTTGTAAGCCGAGCCTTTACATATTGTTGCGGCTAACGCCTCACGTCGTCGAAAGTTTTAAACACGTCAATCCAGTGATTGCTATTAAACTTTTAATAGGCGCTTGCGCACTACATTGTTCTTCAGCTAATTATTTTGAACTGTCACTCCAATACGAACTACCATATCGGTCACACTGTAACACGGAATATTTTTGCAATATAAAGTTTTTTATATCTAATTTGGACTTTAATTAGCCCCAGTGTATACTCTAAATATACATATTGGTGGCCCATGAGGGGAAAATACAATCAAGAAACAAAAATACGACAAAATAGTGGAAATCAGCGCATGAAATCTGTTGAGGAACCAAGCCAGCACGTGCCGTACGAATTGATGAGCGGGTTTCTTCGACGTGATTGAAGACATTGAACACTGAAGAAGAGTTCAAGACTGAAGGTGCAGCCAGAATCATCTACGAGTTCAGGCTGGAGCGAGCAGTGATTCCACAAAAGTATCACATCGCGCATCGGACTTCTGCAAAGCCAGATAAGTGCCCTTGTCCTTCCTAATTACCTAGTCTTCACCTAATATTCAATCCAAATTCCATAAATATTCTTTCCAGTTATTTAGCAGTCAAATTCATTTGTGCAAATTAGTAATTTAAGTAGATTTCTAGAAAATTGCATCGTCATTCTCAGTCTACCTACAAGATAAAATAATTATCTAACTAATTTCTTTTTTTGAATAAATTAGCTTCTTTGTTGAAAAACTGATCCATAATTATTAAACCTATTGATAAAATAACATTAGACCAATATTTGCTCATCATTATTAGGTAATTTTGAAAGAATCGTCTTTAGGTCCAAAGGTCGCTAACGTTTCCTAGTCTAGCAATAGATACTTATTTTGATGCCGATAATTTCAGATTGTTATCTACGCTGAACCGAGTGCGTTATCTCGCCGTCTGCAATCAGCTGATCGAGCGCAACCGGTTCCCGGCAGCCAGGTGTCGCCGAGATTAAGGAGCGTGAGCCATTCTTTGTTATTAATTGATTAGTCATTTAAACTTGTTTTGATACATCATTGAACTTAATATTTTACACATATTTACTCACAATGCCTAACGAGAGTGTAGATAAAACACGTCTTAGGGATTTGACTGTTAAAAGATCGTCTGCTAAAGGACAGATAACTAAATTTAAGAATTATTTGAATAGCATTACGAAAGTTACTAAGCTTGATACTGTAGAATTAACTGAGCTAAGGTTAAAGCTTGCAAAATTCGAGGCACTGTCAGTAAGGGTTGATGACTTGCAGAATGAGATTGAGGTTTTAAATTCAGATAATTTAGAAGCTGAAATTGATGAGCGTGAAAATATCGAAACTGACATTATTATGAACATTGCCACTGCAAAAACTTTAGTGGACAAATTTTCCAATCTTGAATCTGAACATAGACGTAGTTCAATACATGATAATTCTTGTTGTTCGGATCATCAAGCAGCTAGCGTAAAATTGCCTCAAATCCAAATAGCCAAGTTTGACGGTTCTTATTTCCGATGGTTAGAATTCCGTGACACTTTTGAAAGTTTGATACACAAAAATGATCGTATAACAGAAATTCAGAAGTTCCATTACCTCATTTCTTATCTAGAAGGTGACGCCGCGAGAATTGTTTCAAATCTTGAGATATCAAACGCAAACTATTCGGAAGCATGGAAATTACTTTGTAATCGTTATAATAATAACAGAGTGTTAAAAAATCATCACTTCAAATCATTACTTCATTTTAAGCCGTTTACACGTGAATCAGAAAGGTCATTAAGATTTCTAGTTGATCATGTCACTAAAAACTTGCGTGCGTTGACCAGTTTAGGGCAACCCACAGACCATTGGGATGGTCTACTAATTTTCATTTTGTCAGAAAAGTTAGACACTGATACTGTAGCAAAATGGGAAGAATTTATTAAACGATCTGACGATGATGACCCAAGGTTAGAACAGTTTTATAAGTTTTTGACTGACCGTGCGGATGTATTGGAGTCATCAAATCGGAATAAGCAAGAAAGTAATGTACCTAAATGCCACACAGCAGGTGCGCGCAGTAGTCTTACTACAGCAAATAACCAAAAACGTCCTAGTTTAAATACTTTTACAAAATCATTTGCTGTTTCTAATACTAAATTTAATAAATCAAAAAACACTCACAAAGATAACAGTTCTAACGGTTATTTATGTATTATTTGTGATGATAATCACAGAATTTATGACTGTCCTACTTTCAAAGCAAAGGGGATAGATGAAAGAATGGTAGAAGTTAATAAATACAAATTGTGTCTTAACTGTCTTAGACAGGGACATCAGGTAGAATCATGTCGGATGGGACCGTGTCGTGAGTGCAATAAAAGGCATCATAGTTTGCTGCACCGTCCTGCGTCATGCCCTAATGTTAATCTTGTATCAGTAGATGAAACTAGCTATGATGAAACCATTGCTAGTTTTGCAAAACGAAATTCAAATCAAATACTGTTATCAACAGCGATGATTGTAGTCTCGAATCCGTTGACCCAGCAAAAGGAGCAAGTTCGAGCGCTGCTAGATTGTGGCAGTCAATCATCATTTATTTCTAAATCGCTAAAGGATAAACTTGCATTAAAATCTATACCTATTGATTCGCTAAAAATCGTAGGAATTGGAAATACTGTTTCCTCGCACATTGCAGAAAGTTGTAATGTACAAATTAAATCTTTAAATCATAAATACAATGCAAAATGCAGTTGTCTTGTTCTAAAAGACCTAACCGGTGTAATACCTAGGTACCCGGTCAATATTAACTTATTGAATTTACCTAAAGACATAGCACTGGCTGATCCTACATTCGGGCAGCCTGCACCAGTAGACGTCTTGATAGGCGTTGATCTATTTTGGGACATCCTAGGTGACGAGCAACGTTCCCTAGGCCCACAAAATCCAAAGCTGATAAGTTCGCAGCTGGGCTGGATAATATCCGGACCAATAAATTCATATTTTAACAACAAAAATACTTATTGCAATAAAGTTATTGTTTCAAATATTAATGATATTGAAAAATCATTATGTAAATTCTGGGAATTAGAAGAGGTTCCTACGAAACGTGTAATGAGCGAAGATGAAAAAGCTTGCGAACAACATTTCATCACTCACACTCGTAGAGAAATCACCGGCAGATTTTGTGTAAACCTACCTCTAAAGGACACTCCAGACTGCTTGGGTGATAGTTATAGTTTAGCCAAAAGACGGTTACATTATTTAGAAAAACGTTTTAGAAAACATCCGCTTTTAAAATCTGAATATGCAGAATTTATAAGCGAATATTCCGAATTAGGTCATCTCTCCTTAGCCAAAGAGATACAAAGCCCATCGTATTATTTATGTCATCATGCGGTATTGAAACAAGAAAGTGAGTCGACTAAATTACGGGTAGTTTTTGATGGGTCAGCAGCTTCTACATCAGGTTATGCTTTAAACGATATTTTAATGGTAGGTCCGACTCTTCAAGACTCACTCTTTGCTATATTAATACGTGCTAGACAATACAAATACCTCTTAACTGGTGACATTGAAAAAATGTACCGTCAGGTCCTAGTAGCTGAAAACGATCGTTGTCTACAGCGTATTCTATGGCGTGAGGGTGAATCACAACCTATTACAGCGTACGACTTAAATACTCTCACCTATGGTACCGCAAGCGCTAGCTATTTAAGCACTCGTTGCCTATGGCAACTAGGCGACGAACATAATGATGACGTCATCAAACGCGTAATACAAAAAGATTTTTACGTCGATGATTTGATAACGGGCGCAGATAATGATCAGGATTTACGCTACATCCAAAGAGGCGTTTCTGAAGCTCTAAGAAAGGGCTGTTTTGATTTGAGAAAATATAAAAGTAATAATCCATCTATTTTTGAAAACATAAGCTTAAATCAAGGTAACTTAACTATTAGTGAATCATCAAGTACTCTTGGTTTAGGATGGAGACCAACCAGTGATACATTATTTTTCCCAATTAAAGGCTTTTCGCTTGATAAACAAGCGACAGTCACAAAACGATTTGTCATGTCAAATTCTTTTAAAATTTTTGACCCTCTAGGAATCTTGAGTCCGGTCATCATTCAACCTAAAATCATGTTACAAAAAATGTGGCAACAAAAATTAGATTGGGATGATCCAGTTAGTAGTGATTTGAGAGACGAATGGCTAAATTTTACTGATAATTTAAAATATTTACATTCATTTCAGATTCCTAGATTAGTGCTATGTGATAAGCCTGAATTCATAGAGTTACACTCGTTTAGTGACGCGTCACAATGTGCATATGGCGCATGTATTTACTTAAAATCAGTAAATCGTAATGGCGACACCACCATCAAACTATTATGCGCTAAGTCAAAGGTATCGCCTATAAAGCCAAGTACAATACCACGTTTGGAATTATGTGCTGCACTAATGGCCGCAAAACTTTGTAAATCTGTTTTAGATTCGCTACGGTACAACCCGGGAAAATTGGTGCACTGGTGTGATTCTAGTGTTGTTTTGAGTTGGATAAACAATGATCCAACCAAATTAAAAATGTTCGTGGCAAATCGTGTCTGCGAAATAGTTGAACTAACTAATGCATCATCGTGGCGTTATGTACCCACTGCACTGAACCCTGCAGATTTGATATCTAGGGGTATGGATGCAAAAAGTTTGTTATCAAAGGAATTATGGTGGTCAGGTCCTAGTTTCCTAAGTCAGGATGAATCTAAATGGCCACTGCTAAAAGAATGCAAGGTAAATGACTTACCCGAAGTAAAGGCATTCACATCAATAGATAATAATAATAACAATACCGTAATTAATTTTGATAATTTCGCATCTTTCAATAAACTTCGGAATGTAGTTGCATATTGCCGGAGGTTTATTTATAATACAAAACATCCAGTTAACAAACGTATAGGCATTCTAACAGCTGACGAGTTGTTGGAATCGTTTCATTCATTATGCGTTATCGCTCAGCGTGAGTCATTTCCTAATGAATATGATTTACTTACAAAAGGTAAACAGCTACCTGCTCGAAGTAAAATATTGTCATTATCTCCGTTTGTGGATGAAGATAATTTAATTCGTGTTGGTGGACGCATAAATGCATCCGCCTGTAGTTTTGAAAAAAGGCATCCAATACTTTTACACGCTGCGCATAAATTAACAAAATTGTATTTTGAAAAAGAGCATCTAGTAAACTTGCATGCAGGTCCGCAGTTGTTGTTAGCAACAGTAAGGGAAACAGTTTGGCCTGTCAATGGCAAATATCTTGCTAGGCGGACAGCTAACAAATGCGTGCGATGTAGGCGATTAAGTGGCAAAACACTTTGCCCGAAAATGGGTGACTTACCTTCACAGCGAGTAAACCCAGATTATCCATTCATATCCGTGGGTTTAGATTTTGCTGGACCTTTTTCTATCCTTAATCGTAAAGGTCGTGGAAGTCGTTTAATTAAGTGTTATATGTGTATTTTTGTGTGTTTACGTTATAAATGTATTCATTTGGAGGCAGTTAGTGATTTAAGTAAAGATGCATTTGTGATGACTCTTAGAAGGTTTATTGCACGTAGAGGAAAACCATTAGAAATATTTTGTGACAATGGTCGCAATTTTGTTG
Source organism: Anticarsia gemmatalis (assembly GCF_050436995.1). Classification (NCBI taxonomy): domain Eukaryota; kingdom Metazoa; phylum Arthropoda; class Insecta; order Lepidoptera; family Erebidae; genus Anticarsia; species Anticarsia gemmatalis. The sequence goes on from NC_134775.1 coordinate 12,004,033, forward strand.
CTGCCGCGAAGGAGATAGGAGATTTTATTAAACAAAACACTGAACCAATATCTAATTTTGCAAGTCAGCAGGGTATTAGGTTCAATTTTATACCTGCTTACGCTCCTCACTTCGGCGGCATTTGGGAGGCCGGCGTTAAATCGGCTAAATACCACATCAAACGCGTTATCGGCAATAGTAATTTAACATTTGAGGAAATTATTACGTTGTTTGCACAAGTGGAGGCGATTCTTAATAGCCGTCCCTTGTGTCCTTTGTCATCCAGTCCCAATGACCTCCTCTCCTTGTCCCCAGGGCACTTCATCATAGGCCGGCCGCTAAACGCGCTGCCTTTACCAGCCTTGGTAGAAAAAGACAACAACAATCGCAACAGATATAAGCGCCTTGAAACCATAAGGCAGCATTTCTGGCAGAGGTGGCAAAAGGAATATTTATCGGAGCTGCAGCAGCGAACGAAGTGGCGCAAGGACAATGCTAAGCTCAACGTTGGTGACATGGTACTGCTGGCGGAAGATAACACTCCTCCATTAAGCTGGCGCCTAGGTCGAGTTCTACGACTGTTCCCTGGACCAGATGGAGCAGCACGAGTCGCGGAAGTCAAAACTCAGCGAGGTTGCGTTCGCCGTCCGTTCACTCGTCTATGCCCGCTGCCCACCGCTGACGAACTACAGGCTTGAAAGGAACCTTTCAAGGGCCGGGAATATGTTGCGGCTAACGCCTCACGTCGTCGAAAGTTTTAAACACGTCAATCCAGTGATTGCTATTAAACTTTTAATAGGCGCTTGCGCACTACATTGTTCTTCAGCTAATTATTTTGAACTGTCACTCCAATACGAACTACCATATCGGTCACACTGTAACACGGAATATTTTTGCAATATAAAGTTTTTTATATCTAATTTGGACTTTAATTAGCCCCAGTGTATACTCTAAATATACACATATATCAATTCATAAATGTCTTTGAAATCTCTTTGGACATCTTGAACAGGCAAAGATAAACCCTGTGGCAGTTTGCCGGATATAATGTTAAGCTGCTCAATCAGTTGGGATGCTGGGAAAAGGTGTGTGTCCAAATGTCCTCTATAGATGTTAACAAGAGAATTCATGAGCATATCTTGTATTCGGTTCAAATTATTCAAAATTAAAGTGGCTGTCACTGCAGCGGAATTGATATCGCTGATTGTAAACAACATTTGTGCTCGATTCTCGTGATTTCGCTGCCCATCTGAGACATGTATGAATGAATAGTGTCAAATTGCTTATTCATAAACTCGGTATTGCTTTTAATGATGTTGTTTTCTGATTCTATTATGAGAGTTTGGTTTTTCATCAATTCTAGTAAATAATTATCGTTTGTTCGTAAGTTCTGAATGTCCTTTTCATATTTTGACGCAAATTCTTGATCCAAGACACCAAAGAGTGTTCTCGCCAAGTTACCGACTCCGTCAAAATAGCCTCTTCTCTTTCTCGAGTTTTGTGAAAATAACATAGTGTTATACTCAGTCAAATGACGTAACTCGTTTTGCAGGCTTTGGTTTATTATTTCGCACGGCGCATACTCGTGAGATATTCGCTTGCAAAGTTTATCCATTTGCCTTATGTACACGCCTATTTTATTAGTTGCTTGCCAGTACGATGTCAAGTTATAATATATCAAAAGGGTCCATTCGTCATGTAACAGCTGTAATGTACCGGCTTCATCAAAGTAAATCGGGTGATTATTTTCTATCCGTGTCAGTATATAGTTTTTGTTGTTGTTACTGATAGGCGAAGATTGCGCACAATTTATTCCTATTGCCGCTACCATAGCAATAAGTACCAGAGAGAGCAGACTCTGTTTTTTCGCTCTTACGTACTTATTCTGTTTTTGTTTGCTGGACTCTGTTTGTTTGGGTATGTCCTCCTTCTGATAGTGACACACCTGTTCCGCATTTTGTAAGTCACTACTCAGCGGTAAGGGAGATAGCTTTGTAATGGGTCGCTTTATCTGCCCATTTTTGGTTTTTACCTCCACGTGTCCCGTAAAGTCTACCCCGGTGTTCGTGAACGGTCTCGTCGGAGTCACTCGCTCTTTAGGCAAATCACCCATCAACTGGTTATTTTTGTGTGGCTTGTAACGATGGCATTTTATACACTGGCGTAATTCTTTCTTGACAGTTCTGTTTCCCCCAATGATCCAGAATTTAAGACGTAAGTGAGCTAAAGTAAGTCTTGCGCCGCCGTGCAGAGTAGTATGGTGCGCTTCTCGAATGATAAGTTCTGTTAGGCGACCTGCAGCGGGCAAAATCACGGGATGCTTTGTTTCGGAAGGTAATATTGAGTTGATGAGACGTCCTTTCACACGAAGTAATCCATTTTCGTCGAGAAAGGGTGTTAGTTTGAGTAAGCTGCTTTTATTCGAAATAGGTTTCTTCTTTGCTAAACATTCTATTTCTTCTCCAAAATATTCCCTTTGAACTCTTCTAAGCAAAAATTCTGTGGCTTCCGTTATTTCTATCGGAGACAAACATATCACTCTTTCTTTTTCTTCGCAATCGGTTAAGTCATTAGAGTTCATTGCCTTCCTTTTGTTTATTATTCGTAGAATCCAAGCAAGTACTCGTGTTACACGTTTGAAACTGCTAAGTCGATATAATAATGAAGTAATAATTTCGCACCTGTTTTTAATAGCTACGCAGCATATTGTAGGTTTAATGCCATTGTCCGTAAAATAAGTCAAGTCATTATCTTGTACAGCTGTAGAGTTATAAGTTTTTAGCCATTGAGGGCCTTGCCACCAAAGATTAAAGGTTAAAAGTTGAGTAGGTGAAATTCCCCGAGTTGCGCAATCAGCAGGGTTCTCGCCTGACTTTACATAGTTCCATCTGTTTGCAGGAATAGTATTGTTTATTTCTGTCACTCTGTTAGCGACATATCGCTCCCATCTGTTTACATCGCCCTGTAGCCATGCCAGAACGACCTTTGAATCACTCCAACAAAATATTTGTAGCCTTTTTGTTGTGAGACTACTTTCGATTTTCTTGATAAGTTTGGCGAGTAACAAAGCTCCACAGAGTTCCATGCGCGGTAGAGAGATCCTTTTGCTGATCGGTGCCACTTTCGTCTTGGCGCTTATGATAGTTGTTATATAATCGTTGTCTTCCTTTCTAACTCTACTGTAAACTACACAAGCAAATGCCTTTTCGCTCGCGTCACAGAAACCATGCAACTCCATAGTGCTCTTTGTACATTGTAGCCATCGTGGTATGCACAATTTGTTTATCGAAGGGAGATCACTTCTTAATGTTTCCCACTCATTGCGTATATCAACAGGAAGGCTTTCATCCCAGTCTATCTTACTGATCCATAATTTTTGAAACAGTAATTTAGCCTTTATCGTTGTAGGCGATAGAAAGCCAAGGGGATCGTATAATTTACTGATTTCAGCCAGTAAAATACGCTTTGTTAAGTTATTCTTTTCGGACAAGTTCCAATTATAGACAAAGTCATCTTCTGTTTGATTCCAGCTCATACCCAGTGTTTTATTAGTTTGTTTCAAAGTATTTTTTTCGGTATCAAAGTTTATATTCGGGTTTTCATGTTTTTGTTCATCTTGCAGGCCTTTCAGGATACTAGGATCGTTACTTGTCCACTTTCTTAAGTTGAAACCTCCTTTTTTCAGTAGTTCTATCATTTCTAAAACTAGCGTCTTTGCAAACTCCGCATTGTCATGGCCATAGACTAAGTCATCCATGTAAAAATAGTTTTCTAAAACATATGAAGCGGTTGGATAGTTATCCTTTTCATCCTTGGCCAGTTGAAGTAGAGTACGCATCGCAAGATAGGGTGCACTTTTCATACCGTAAGTTACTGTGCATAGTTGCCATTCTTGCAAAGGCTCGGTGTGGGAAGATCTCCAGATAATACTTTGTAAGTTTTGCTGTTCTTCATGCAGCCAGATTTGCCGATACATTTTCTCTATATCTGCCGTAAAAACGTATTTATAGCATCGCCAATTTATAAGTAAGGTCATTATATCCTTTTGGAGGTTGGGGCCGGAGTACATCATGTCATTGAGGCTTTTGCTAGATTTAGTTTTGTAAGAGGCATTAAAGACTACTCTTAGTTTTGTCGTCGTAGACTCCGCTCTCAAAACACCGTGATGTGGCAAGTAAACTGATTCCTTTATTTTAGGTTCAGTTACAGGTCTCATATGACCCATAGATATATATTCGTTCATGAATCGTTTGTATTCATAGTTGAGTTCTCTGTTTTTCAACATTTTTCGTTCCAGTTGTAAGAACTGGGCTTGAGCTTGTGACCTTGTTGCGCCTAAGTTTTCCAAGTTTTCGTTGTTAGTTTGTATCATGGGTATTTTCACCACATATTTTCCATCAGCTAGTCTTGTCGTTGTTGAGTTGTATAATTCTTCACAGTATTGTTTTTCGTTAGTTGGAGGCGCAGTTTCGTGGATTTCTTCACTTTCCCAGAAACGTGACATATTTTCTAAGTCATTGAGTGTCACGAAACAATTCATAGTTTTGACGTTGCCACACAAAATCCACCCTAATCTAGTTTGTTGTGCCACAGGCAAGTTGTTGCCACTTCTCATCACTCCATCTAATATAACTTCTGAGTAAACGTCAGCACCCAGGAGCAGATCTATTGGGTTTGAGACGTTAAAATATGGGTCGGCTAGTTTTAAGTTTCGTATATAATCCCAGTTATTAACCGAAAAGGTTGTGGCCGGCAAGTTATTCATAAGTTTTTTCATTATCAAAGGTTCTAAGTCAAAGTTATAATCCGCATGAATTGATTTACATTCTAAATCAATCGACCCTCTGCTGTTTCCGGAAAGCGATCCGATCCCGGACACCACAGCGCTAAGTTTCTTTCGTGGCAATCTAAGACGCTGGGCTGCTTCCTCCGATATGAGATTCACCTGGGATCCCTGGTCCAGTAAACCTCTTAAGTTAATATAATCCCCATCTATTGTTTTGACCTTTATGAGCACAGTCGCCAACAAAACTTCTTTCAATTCATTTGTAAGATTATTAACTGCAGGGGTAGTTGCGGATGTCGCTGGGGGGTTAGCAGTCATTGTAATGCGACGCTTGTTGGCTTGCTCAGTTTCATTATCATGCATCAGTGTATGATGAGGCTTATGACAGAATTTACATCTTTTTTGCGACGTGCAACGCTGTTCTCCGTGATTGTACAAACAGTTTTTGCATACATGCAAGTTACGCACTGTGTCATGACGTGCCTTTACATCCATGTCAATGAATTTGTCGCATTGCATTAACACGTGATCTGTTTTGCAGATCGGGCACATTTTTGTTGTTGTAAAGAAGGTTTTCTGCGATAAATGTGGCTTGTTAAAGTACGATGACCTCGACGTATAATATAATTTATGATTGTTATTACGACTTGGTAGAGTATTGTAAGAATTTTTGTACGGCGTTATATTTTTGTTGATGTACGAAGTTTTCTGGTGATTTTCTTTGCCTTGTACAGTCTCTAATGCCATGAATTTAGACTCAAGAAATTTTGTGAACTCTTTCAGATCTGGTAATCCTCTAGGTTCCTTAAGATCTTTTATGTATTCATTATACGAAACGCTATCAAGCTTCTGTGCCAAAAGGTGAACAATAATAGGATCCCAGGTTGATATATCTAATCCAATGTTCGTTAATCCGTTAAGGCACTCCATCATAACATCATGTAGTTTCCTGATGCTAACGGCGCTTGCTTGTTGAATATTTGTGTGATTCAGCAAGGTATTCATATATGATGTAAAAAGAAGCCGTTTGTTATCATAACGATGCGTAATTATCTCCCAGCAGGAAGCATAATTATCAGCACTGATACCCAGATGTTGTACAAGTTTTTCAGCTTCTCCCTTGAGTTTTGTTTTCAAATGCTGCATTTTTTGCGCCTTTGAAAGAGACGGATTATTGTGAACACTCTCTATGAACAGGTCCTTAAACGTAAACCACAAGTTGTAGTTGCCGTAAAAGTCTGGAATCACGATTTTTGGTGTTGCCTTCTCGTAATGTGCGTTGTTCCAAATTCTATGCTGCAGCTGTTTACGTAATGAGTCATAAACGTTTTCTATGGCCTCAAACTTCTGTTTATAGATAGTATTTTCTTCTGATAATATATAGTCAAGTTCCCAGTTAGTTTTTTCTATATGCTCCCATTTATTTTTCAAAACATTCAAGCTGTCTTCCAATTCCCATTTTTCCATCACCGAATCCAGTTTTACCTTTTCAACGGTACGTTCAAACGCCTTAAAGTTGCAATATTGCTGTCGTAACAGATCTTGCTGCTTCTCACTTGTATCTTTAGTTTCGCGGGGCGGCACATGAAAGTTGATGTCTTCGAAAGTAAACCTAGATGGTTCACTCTCCTTACCTGTCTTAGGCGCCGCAGGCGATATATCCTTGCTTTTTGAAGTGCAAGGTAATTCGGCTTTTCTCTTCAGCATATCTTGCAATACGTCTTCATAAAGCTTTTTTGAACCATCATACACGTTCTCCGTAAAATACGAAATATTTGTTACACCTGACTTTTCTAAAAGTTGATGGTTATAAACGAAGTTCTCCCATATGTCATTCAAGCGAGTAAGACGTTCTTCCAGGTATGTTAAAGATTTTCTGTCAGGGCTGTCTTTCTTGTAATTGATGCACAGTTGCTTCAAGTTTTTGAAGATAGTTTCTTGTTGGTTAATGACTTCTTCGACACTCTTTCCCATTATTATGTTTAAGTTGAAGTTATCAGTAATTATATTTACCGTAAGTACCGTAGAGCTGTATTGCCGCAGGTACTAGTTCGTCAAAGCTGATATGGATAAAGGTGTTTCGCACTCTACTAACGCTATGTGCGCCTTCTCAATCCAACTGGGGCGACCCGCTTGTGGGAGACCAGCTAGACCGATTCGCTAACGTTAATAGAACACTCAGCACACTTTATCCGGCTCGAAGGACCAATTTGTATGGTCAAGAGCGTCAAATTCAAAGTATGAGTTAACACAAACCACAGATTAGATAGAATTCACGTTTATTCGTACGTTAAAAGTTAGTTAATACAGTTTTAGTTTAGATGCTAATCCGCGGCGATCGATTTGTCAACTGCGTTTTATTATGTATAAAGAAAATAAAGAAAACTAAAATAAGTTATAAGTAGGCCGCCGAGTTGCAGCGTTTGCGAAATGTTTGCCTGTACGTTGACCGTACACACGCTCCATACATTTTTGGGCCTTTTTTCAAGGTGCCGGCCAACAAAAAAAAGTGGCATGTATCGATAGAGCTAGCCATTTGAAACAATAGTTAGTATGGCACAAAACCGGTAGGATCGCTTTAAACCGAGTTATACAGGTTTGAAGATTCATGATATTCAAACATTTATTCATTTCTGAAAGATCTGTTAAACATAAAATAATGATTGATTTTGCTAGAATTAAGTATCTAAAGCAAACGACCACTCTGAAGTTGATTTAAGGTCATAAGCACACGTATCAACTCGGAAACGGGTCGTCACCGTATCAACTCGAGCTCATCAGTATTCATAACTTTTAAACTCTCGCGTTGCATGTTTAATGTATAATAGAATACGGGAATTAACGCGAACACGCATTTTACCTTAAAATGCCTAACGTTTCGGCGCAGGTTGCACTCGCCGTGGTCCCAGGCAGACTGAGTCTGCTCGCGTTAATGACGATGGTTTGTTAGTTGCACACAATCGAGGGTGCGGCCCCTTGGGTTCGCTAAGGGAGGATGCGCTGACCTTGCGCTAGTCGCCAGTGACCAGTCCAGTGGCGACGCATTGAGGCGCCGGGGGAATCAAACTCGCACCTAAGGGGCCGCACCCTCGATTGTGTGCAACTTACAAACCATCGTCTAGGTAAGAGGTCATCTAGAGTGTTGCCGTTGGGTTGTTATGTCCGACTCATCGGCACGTGGAACAATATTTTGTGCTTCGGGCACGATTTGTGATGAGGGCCCTTGTTATGAGGACACATGTTGCGGTTTAGAAGGTATGCCCACAATTCTATCGGAATTTGCACATAGCCCCGCACTCCACCCTGGGTGCTGGTGTATGCATAATGTGCATACGAACCACTCCCATGGTCGTGAGCCGGGGCGATCACATAACGATTCCGATAAGTGTGTTACAGTAGGGAATTACATACAAATAATACTAATAATCTCGAGCTGATACGGTGACGACCCGTTTCCGAGTTTATACGTGGGCTTACGACCTTAAATCAACTTCAGAGTGGTAATTTGCTTTAGATAGTTAATTCTATCAAAATCAATCATTATTTTATGTTTCACAGCACTTTCAGAAATGAATTAATGTTTGAATATTATGAATCTTCAAACCTGTATAACTCGGTTCAAAGCGATCCTACCGGTTTTGTGCCATACTAACTATTGCTTCAAATGGCTAGCTCTATTGATACATGCCACTTTTTTTTGTTGGCCGGCACTTTGAAAAAAGGCCCAAAATGGATGATCTCCAAAATTTGTCAACCCAGACGAAATTTTAATATCAGGGATATTTTTATTCGCAGATCTATTCATCATGTCTAAAAAATAATCATAATAATTTTGCATATCAGTACTAATACAGCTGAGACTATCAAATTCGAAAAACGATTCCGCAAGATCTTCCTTATATCATTTCCAATTAGCTTTTGAAAAGTTACGCTTTTTAGTGGATTTTAAATGCTCTGTAATATATCTAGAAATTTTGATAAAGAGGTGATCACTGCCTAAATTTTCATTAAGTATTTGCCATTTATAATCTATAGCAATATCCGACGAAAGAAAAGTTATGTCTGGAGAGGATTTCTGTAGCACATTGTTTACTAATCTAAGTCTAGTAGCACCTCCGTCATTGAGTGAGATAAAGCCAGTTTCTATAGCGGAGTCAAATAATTGAACACCTCTCTGATCATTTTTGTAGGACCAGTTTGTGTGGTGACCATTGAAGTCACCCGCTATAATAGTCTTTTTAGAAGCTATTGTAAATATTAAAATTTGTTCCCAGTCTGACTGTGACGTCCGTACTGACGAAGGACAATATATGCAAACAATATTTTCCAAATGTGTATAATTAAATATTTTAATATGTATTACTTCTATACCCGTGTTTACGCTGTGAACGCTGCATATCTGCGATTTTAAAGATTTATGGACAATTGCCGCCACGCCGCCGTAAGAGTCGAATCTATCTTTACGATATTTTTTTTTTTTTTTTGGTGGGTAGGTGTCATAATAAGTGGACACAAAGAAATTGCTCTCCCTAATTTTATTTTTATTTCATTAATATAATAGTTTATTTTAAATTTTATTCATCCAACATAATCATTAAAGTACTCACAATTATAAGTTTATATTATATGTAGTGATACTGTATCACTATACACCACCTGCCAGCTCAACACAAACCACAAAATTTGCAAGTCACTGTCACTAGTTGTTAGACAATATGTCTCAGCTTAGTGAAATACTATTAACTCAGACGAAGCTTGAAGAGACCTTCAGCAAGAGGATGGCTGAACTGGAGGCTCAACTGCAGACGGGTGCTGCGAAGGACACAGTGGCGACGGTGGCGGAGGAGTTCCGGACTTTCCGTAAGCTCATTTTTGGTGTCCTCAGTTTGCTCCGACAACAAGTTGCTGAATGTGCACGGATGGTGGACTCCATAGAGACGAGACATCGGAGGAAGGATCTCCTCTTCCTCGGCATTCCGGAGACGGAGAACATGGACCGGCAAAGTATGGCCTCCAGCATTCTCCATGCCAAGTTGGGCTTGACCACCGTCACTGCTGCTTCCATTAGGGTCTGTCACAGGATTGGCACCCCCGGAGGTAAGCACCATCGACCAATTCTAGTGCGCTTCTCGGATGCAGAGGTCCGGTCATCTGTCTGGCGTGCCAAGGCGAAACTGCGCGGGACGTCAATATCAGTCAGGGAGTTCCTGACGAGGTCCCGCCAAACTGTATTTGCGAGGGCCCGGCAGCATTTTGGGTTGAAGGACTGTTGGACTCAGGACGGCATCATCGTCGTCAAAACTACGGATCAACGACATAAGATCGTCACTTTGGAAGAGCTGAAGTCGTTAACTGCCCTGCATCCAAAGGTAGCCACTACAGTCCCATCCCGGCCGAGGCACGGAGCGGCGAACACAGGATCATCTGCGGCGGGATCTGCTAAACCGCGTAAGATCTAAGTGTACTTGATCGTATCGTGAAGCGTGTGTTTATGCATTTTAGTGGCACTGCACAGTGCGGTACGCGCGGCCATCAATTTGTTCACTATTTTCTTTATTTAGCGATCACCCTCGTATTGTATTTATTGTCATAATTGTTATTTTCACACTCACTGGGTCGCAGTGTTGTCACTTGTCAGCTGTCAAACTGACAGATGACAACATTGTGACTTTGGCAGTTACGTTCAGTAACGTTCGGTGTTGCGTTTTGTTATGTCCTTTATTTTTTTATTTTTTTTGTTTCAATTCACTTACCGTTTTTATTTTTAAGTTTTTCTAGTATGGTGCTTTTATGTTATGCTTTTTTTTATTTTTACTTGTGTGTGTTAGCTGGCGGGTGGTGCAGAGAGCAATTTGCACGGTTTTATATTTTGTTTTTTTTTTTTATACCTATTTGTTATAATTATTATATTTATATATATTTATTAATTGTTATATTATGTATAGCAGCGATGATGCTTCTTTCGCATCAGCTGACAATTTCAGCTCTTCTTCAAGTGACAGCTTTTGTTCCACAGAGGGTACGCTCGACGATTTTGTACGGCAAACTTTTGTAGGCTCAAATAAAAATATATTTAATGTGTGTCACCTTAATGCACAAAGCATTCCGAGCCACTACGCTGACCTACAAGAAGCATTCGTTGATGCTGACGTTCATGCCATCCTGATTTCAGAGTCTTGGCTCAAACCTCACCTACCATCTTCTTCCTACTCTCTCTCTGGTTTCTCTTTAATACGCAACGACCGCATAGGTAAGAGAGGTGGTGGCGTCGCTATCTACCTTAGGAGTGACTTCCCTTATCAAATTCTTAATTCCTCTTGTCCTAATTACTCTGCATCAGCCGAATTTATTTTTCTCGAGGTTTGTGTCAAAGGAGTTAAAGTCCTTCTCGGCGTTGTTTATTGTCCCCCTTCCATTGACTACTTCTCCAGCATCGAGTCCGTGCTGGAATCTACAGGGTCTAGTTACACACATCAAATCATCATGGGCGATTTCAACACCGATCTCCTTTCTACCCGCTCACCTCGTTCCTGTAAACTCCTTGAGATCGTCGAGTCCACCAGCCTTCACGTTCTACCTCTACATCCCACTCACCACAACACTGAAGGTGAAGATACCTGGCTGGACTTAATCCTCACGTCTGCTCCCTCCCTTGCCTCATCCTCTGGCCAATACCCAGCTTCTGGTTTCTCTCATCACGACTTGATCTTCATGTCCTATTCCCTAAAGCCTCCTAAATCCCGCCCAAAGGTTCTGTACAAGCGCTGTTTCGGCCGTATGAATGTCGACAAATTAGGTGCGGATGCCGCTAACCTTAACTGGGAGCAGCTAACAACAGCTTCGAACATTGACGACAAGATTTGTATTTTCAATAAAGCTGATGTTGGGCTGTTCGATGTCCACGCGCCCGTTAGGAAAATTAGGCTCAAGCGTCCACCCGCTCCCTGGATGTCCGAAGGCGTTCGTATGGCCATGAGACGAAGGGACAGGGCCTTTGCCAAGTTTCGCCGAGACCGCTGCGACGAAAATTGGGTTAGGTTTAAAGCTGCAAGAAACCGATGCAATCAGATGGTACGCAATGCTAAACGCCGACATTTTCTCAATAATCTTTCCTCCTCCTCCCCTGTCGATATCTGGAGGTTTCTCGGGACCCTGGGTATTGGCAGACATCAGAGTAAAGACTTACATTGCACTGTTGGTTTGGATGATATAAATCGCCATTTCACTTCCACTACACCTATCGATCACCAAACCAAGTGCAATACTGTCCGTTCCATTTTAGATTTACCCCGCCCAAACCTTGAATCCTTCTCCTTTTCTCCAGTAACGCCGGAGGATATAAAGAAGATAATCCTGTCCATTAAGTCGAATGCAGTAGGCGCCGATGACGTCAGTCGTCGGATGATTGTCTCTGTATTGGATCACTTGCTCCCAGCTATTTCCCATATTATAAATTTCTCCCTTACCGTCGGTTCCTTCCCTTCTCTGTGGCGCAAAGCCTACATTATCCCTTTACCTAAAATTCCAAATCCGTCGCTTCCAGCTCACTTCCGACCTATTTCCATTCTCCCTTTTCTTTCCAAGGTGCTCGAGGCCTGTGTGCACAAACAGTTAACACAGTTTGTGTTCAACAATAACCTCCTTAGTCCATTTCAATCCGGGTTCAGACCAGGCCACAGCACTACTTCGCCACTCCTTAAAGTTACTGGCGATATTAGGGCGGGGATGGAGGATACAAAAGTCACTGTGATGGCTCTGGTAGACTTCTCAAACGCCTTCAATACCGTCAGTCATGATATCCTCCTCTCTATCCTTTCCCATCTGAATATATCTTCCGGTGCAATAAAATGGTTTTCCTCATATCTTCAAGGACGCCAGCAATCAGTTCACTTCGGTGAATCCTCATCGAGCTGGCGTGAACTTGATTCTGGCGTCCCGCAAGGCGGCATTCTTTCTCCCTTATTGTTTTCTTTCTTTATTAATCTGGTTACCCAAAATCTTCAAGGAGCGTATCATCTGTACGCCGATGACTTGCAGCTTTATTCGCAAGGAACTGTGGACTCCATATCCACAGCGGTTGATGTCGTGAACGGCGACCTCGAACATATCAAGTCCTGGTCCGAGAAGTTCGGCTTAGCCGTTAACCCTACCAAATGTCAGGCTATACTGGTAGGCAGCAGCAGGCTTGGTCACGTTCACGTTCCACCTATAGTTTTTAATGGCTCGACTATTGAAACTACGTCTGCTGTGCGAGATTTAGGACTATACATTGACTCAACTTTAAGCTGGAAAACCCAAATAGCCAATGTTTGTCGCAGAGTCACCAGCACATTGCGGGCTCTATATCGCACGAAAGCAATGCTTGTACAGACTTTAATTTTCCCACTCATCGACTATGGTGACGTGTGTTACTTTGACTTGAATGCAGATCTCCTCAACAAACTCGATCGTCTTCTTAACAACTGCATTCGATTTATATTCAATCTTCGCAAGTATGATCATGTATCTACTTATCGCTCTCAACTTAGGTGGCTACCAATCCGTGAGCGCCGTAATTTACGCGCTCTCACGACACTCTTCTCTTTCCTCACTTCTTCTCCCCCAGCCTACCTAACTCCCTACTTTCAATACTTGTGTGATAACCACAACCGTAATCTCCGCTCTTCAAGCAATCTCACTCTTCTCTGTCCATCCCACACTACTGGGTTTATTAACTCTTCTTTCCCTGTCCAGTCAGTTCTGTTATGGAAGGCGCTCCCTCTTGAAATCAGGATGTCCACTAACCGTCTTACGTTCAAGAACAAAGTGCGGGATCTTTTGTTGAACAAAGTTGCTGAATCGTCACAATTATCTTAGTGTATATTTATATTTATTTATTATTGTATATATTTTATAGTATCTTTATTTATTTTTTATATATCATAAGTAATATTTATTATGTTTATGTACATATTATTTATGTTTATGTATTTACACTCATATCGCTTATTTATCTTATTATTTATTTGTACACTCTTTCTTAACTCACTTTTCTTCCTCTTTTAAACACCTTCGTAATAATCTCTGCATCACCCTAAGGTAGACTGGCAGAAAATACCCCTGGCATTAAGTCCGCCTTTATACAAATTTGTATATTAAGTTTAAATAAATAAATAAATAAATAAATAAATATTGTATCCATTGATATGGAGGGCCAAGTCTTCATTCAACCATGTTTCGCTTACTATAGCTATATGGACCTTCTCTCTGAACAATAGCGTATCAAAATCTGCTAGTTTCGGTTTCAAACTTTGTGAATACCATTGAACAATATTAAATGACTTACCCATTAAATATGTTTAAAAGATTTTCACTTAATCCGACATACGATAATATTTTTCTAAAACATAACTTAAATTCTTCAAAAACTACTTTTAACACTAACTTACACTTATCTTCAAAACTGTCTGTCGACATTATAATATTTCTTATCTTAAAAATTAAATTCCATATGTCAAATTTTCGTTAAATTTTTACTAATTTCTCTCCTTGGAAGTATGGGCTCATTAACCGCACTTTCTGTCTCATTCTCTATTCCTTGAGGTAGAGATTGCTCGTTTTGATGCTCAATTAACTTCTTCTTTTCCTTACTATTGCCCTGCTTCTTTATCGGTTGCAATTCAGTCATCTCCTTTTGTGCGTTTGCTACCTTGTTTGTCGTCTGCAATACACTGCTGTAAGTCCGATTACCATTTTCTAGCAATATATTGTTATTATTAAATGTTTCAATAATAACCCTAGTATGTCCTCTTGCAATTGAATGCTCTTTAGGCTCACGACTGCTTAAATAAATTTGTAAGGCCTTCTTATATGTTACGCTTTGCTCACTCATAATTTGACGGATATTTTTCTCCTTGATAAATAACGGACAGTTTTTACTGAGTGCCATATGAGAACCTTTACAATTAGGACATTTATATTCCTGAGTATCACAATTGTTATGGTCTTTACCGCATTTTGGGCAAATGAATTTGTTCAGCGTGCAAAATCGTTTAATGTGCCCAAATCTCCAACACTTCGAGCATTGGCTTACGGGAAATACATATTTCTCCACATCAAATTTGCAACCATAAGCGGTTATAAAGGAGGGGGGCGATATATTCTTAAACCCTATACTAACTGTCTCACTATTTACCCACTGGTGGTCTTCATTTAGTCTTCGCATTCTTTTAGTCGACAGTATTTCAAAAGAAGCCGTAAGGTTTTCCAATAGTTCGTTTTCTTCTAAGTCTAAGTCAACCCCCCTGATGATGCCGTATGAAATCATATTTTGATCGGTGAATTGTGCTCGAATTTCCATCGCTAGTAATGTTTTATTTAGTAACAAACTGTCAGCTTGAACTTTATTTTCAAACTAGCTGACCCGCGCAACTTCGCTTGCGTCACCTAAGAGAATGAGTCAAAATGTTCCCCGTTTTTGTAACATTTTTCGTTGCTACTCCGCTCTTTTTGGTCGTAGCGTGATGATATATAGCCTATAGAATTCCTCGATAAATGGGCTATCTAACACTGAAAGAATTTTTCAAATCGGACCAGTAGTTCCTGAGATTAGCGCGTTCAAACAAACAAACAATCAAACAAACAAACAAACTCTTCACCTTTATAATATTAAGTATAGATTGTATAAAGACTCGATAAGGACTTTTATAGATAATTTTATTGATGTGTGTTATATTTTCGTCCCTCAAAAGCCGAGCTAAGGCCATTTGTTTTGGAAGAATTTTCAATGAAGATAAACAAACTTCATACTTTTCTGTTATATTCTGACTATCATTCTCGTTGTTAGAATTACTGTTGTTTAATGAATTACTTCTAATTAATCTTTTCGATCTTCTTGTACCTACAGTTATAAAGCCCTCTTCACTGCTTGTCTCACTCTCACGTGGTCTCTTCTCATTCTTTCTCATTTCCATCTTATAAAGTTCCTTTTCGCATTCATCAATAACATCTGATTCACTTTTTTCTTCGTCACTTACAATGCCATCCATTATATCTTAACGCGGGTAGTTGTAAATAATTTTGACAACTAACTGTGTGGAGCGTGAGTACGTGCGCTTGCCACCGCGTCTCGCGCGACACTCAACCCACGGATCGTTTACCGATCAGTGCACTCACTGCAAAGCAACTGGCTATGGGCGCCTCAAATACGCCATTAGTAACAAAAGGTTCTAGAATTAAAAAGGAAAATTAACATATAAATAATGACGGTAGTTTGTTGGTTTCGCCTGACGCCTAAATTATGAATAATATAAATAATTAAATATTAATTATATAAAATTGTTTCGCGATCTATTTGTTGTTCATACTGATGTGTTGCGATTGGCTGTCTCATACGGTCAATC
Source organism: Anticarsia gemmatalis (assembly GCF_050436995.1). Lineage (NCBI taxonomy): Eukaryota > Metazoa > Arthropoda > Insecta > Lepidoptera > Erebidae > Anticarsia > Anticarsia gemmatalis. The sequence continues at coordinate 12,020,179 of NC_134775.1, forward strand.
CTTCTACAATCGATAGTAAAAATTATTACGTTAGTTTGTCATTCAATTTGCTCGCTACTATGTTACGTACTTGGTAGCACGTAGATCTAATGTGTTTCCAGATTTTAACGATTTTGTAGCAAAATAAGAGACTAAGTTAAATTTCAAATTAGTTAATCAATATTGTGCTAATGGACGCGAATATTTGTTGTATATTAATTTGGATTATTTTGTTTCTTAAGGAACATCATATCTTTTTAAAATCCCAGAACAATACAACAAAGTTTTTTTTTGAGCATTAACAGAGAAAGCCGGTACAATGATAAATTGTGCTAAATTACCTAAGTGTATTCGGGCGAAGTAATCTTTGTAATTAAGAGTAATCCATTTGAATTGTGGCATATATTAAAAACAAAAATCCTGTAATAAAACATCTAAAGATTTTTGTCCGCCTGTATACAATAAAATCATTAAAACTAATTTTGATAAAAATCGTACAAAGGTATTCTGGCAGGGTGTTGTACCCAATGGCTAAAAAGTATGGAACACAAAATGCGAATATGAAGCCATAAGAAATGTCATTGTATCTAAATGAGGTTGATTTTCTGGAATCGAGACTAGACTTACCAAATTAATAAAATGGAACAAAGAAGTTTCATGTTAATACTGATGGTAACGTGATGTTGAAATCAGTATCAATAAAGCCTCAAAGTTTTGACAGTCCTAAAAATCTGATGATTCTAAAACTATGAAAACTAAATCCAGTGGTCAAAAGCTGGATGGTTCAGAAATAGTTGAATCGGAATTAGTTGTTTCGTATTCAGATAGTATGAAATCTGATGATTCTAAAACTATGGAAACCAAATACAGTAGGCAAAAGCTGGATGGTTCAGAAATAGTTGAATCGAAATAAGTTGTTTCGTATTCAGATAGTATGAAATCTGATGATTCTAAAACTATGGAAACCAAATACAGTAGGCAAAAGCTGGATGGTTCAGAAATAGTTGAATCGAAATAAGTTGTTTCGTATTCAGATAGTATGAAATCTGATGATTCTAAAACTAAGAAACCAAATACAGTAGTCAAAAGCTGGATGGTTCAGAAATAATTAAATCAAAATCAAATGTTTTGAAATCAGATCCTTCAAAATCTGATGAATTGGTTTCTTCTCGTAAAAATCGCAGGTTAAGTGATTATAGTAACATACTGTAGCACAATGTTAAAAGCCCGAGCCAATTAAAAAAAACAAGTATTCTATTGATAAAAATATTTATCAATCTTGTCAGTTCAGAAGTGATAAGCTTAAGGGTTGGCCCCTGTATCCTAATAGGGAATGAACTGATGTATATGTATTGAAGCAATTGGTTGCAATGTTCCTAATTCATTAAATGAAATTAAATATCGAGATGATAGAACTCGGTAGGTAAATGCAATTGAGGTTCAATTACATTTACTTCTAACTGATGAAACATGGACATTGGGTTCTAAAACTAATGACAAGAATATAGTCGTTTGTGATGAATTTTTAATTATCATAACGAGTTTGGTAATCCAATAAAATACAAGGCCCTTCTTGTGGTCCGGCCACAAGAAGGGCCTTGTATTTTATTGGATATAATATTATATTGTATTGTATTGTATTGTATTGTATTGTATTGTATTGTATTGTATTGTATTGTATTGTATTGTATTGTATTGTATTGTATTGTATTGTATTGTATTGTATTGTATTGTATTGTATTGTATTGTATTGTATTGTATTGTATTGTATTGTATTGTATTGTATTGTATTGTATTGTATTGTATTGTATTGTATTGTATTGTATTGTATTGTATTGTATTGTATTGTATTGTATTGTATTGTATTGTATTGTATTGTATTGTATTGTATTGTATTGTATTGTATTGTATTGTATTGTATTGTATTGTATTGTATTGTATTGTATTGTATTGTATTGTATTGTATTGTATTGTATTGTATTGTATTGTATTGTATTGTATTGTATTGTATTGTATTGTATTGTATTGTATTGTATTGTATTGTATTGTATTGTATTGTATTGTATTGTATTGTATTGTATTGTATTGTATTGTATTGTATTGTATTGTATTGTATTGTATTGTATTGTATTGTATTGTATTGTATTGTATTGTATTGTATTGTATTGTATTGTATTGTATTGTATTGTATTGTATTGTATTGTATTGTATTGTATTGTATTGTATTGTATTGTATTGTATTGTATTGTATTGTATTGTATTGTATTGTATTGTATTGTATTGTATTGTATTGTATTGTATTGTATTGTATTGTATTGTATTGTATTGTATTGTATTGTATTGTATTGTATTGTATTGTATTGTATTGTATTGTATTGTATTGTATTGTATTGTATTGTATTGTATTGTATTGTATTGTATTGTATTGTATTGTATTGTATTGTATTGTATTGTATTGTATTGTATTGTATTGTATTGTATTGTATTGTATTGTATTGTATTGTATTGTATTGTATTGTATTGTATTGTATTGTATTGTATTGTATTGTATTGTATTGTATTGTATTGTATTGTATTGTATTGTATTGTATTGTATTGTATTGTATTGTATTGTATTGTATTGTATTGTATTGTATTGTATTGTATTGTATTGTATTGTATTGTATTGTATTGTATTGTATTGTATTGTATTGTATTGTATTGTATTGTATTGTATTGTATTGTATTGTATTGTATTGTATTGTATTGTATTGTATTGTATTGTATTGTATTGTATTGTATTGTATTGTATTGTATTGTATTGTATTGTATTGTATTGTATTGTATTGTATTGTATTGTATTGTATTGTATTGTATTGTATTGTATTGTATTGTATTGTATTGTATTGTATTGTATTGTATTGTATTGTATTGTATTGTATTGTATTGTATTGTATTGTATTGTATTGTATTGTATTGTATTGTATTGTATTGTATTGTATTGTATTGTATTGTATTGTATTGTATTGTATTGTATTGTATTGTATTGTATTGTATTGTATTGTATTGTATTGTATTGTATTGTATTGTATTGTATTGTATTGTATTGTATTGTATTGTATTGTATTGTATTGTATTGTATTGTATTGTATTGTATTATATTATATATATTATAATTATAATAATATATAATATAATATAATATATAGTATAATTATAATTATATTATATATTATATAATATATTATATTATATAAGTAATAAGTATAAGTATAGATATAAATGACTTTAGACACGATTCTGGTGCTTATGGCGTTGAAAACTTCATCGGTTTTTTCTTGATTTTTCCGATTTTTTATGCGTTTTTTTTAATTTTTTTTGGTATTATTTCGTTAATACTACACAATGCAACATGAATATGAAAAAAAAATCAGTCATATTACTGTTTTTCACAAAAAACAGCAATGGATTAAAACAACGTATAAATTCGCTATCAGCTGTTCGGCCAACGACACCGCGCCGGCGGCGCGGCCGCGACGGTCGACGTCACGCCGCGTACCTACGCGCGCCACACAGACACGATTACGCACACAGCTGTCAGCCTCACACTCACTAGTATGCAGCGTTACTTAGTATTTGTTCTATGTTAAAAATGAAAGAATATGAAAAAAAAATCAGTCATATTACTGTTTTTCACAAAAAACAGCAATGGATTAAAACAACGTATAAATTCGCTATCAGCTGTTCGGCCAACGACACCGCGCCGGCGGCGCGGCCGCGACGGTCGACGTCACGCCGCGTACCTACGCGCGCCACACAGACACGATTACGCACACAGCTGTCAGCCTCACACTCACTAGTATGCAGCGTTACTTAGTATTTGTTCTTATTTGTTCTATGTTAAAAATGAAAATTACATAATTATCCCGCTCTCCGATAAAAGGTAAATTCATAAGATTTTAAATTTGTGATTTCTTATTATTACACGTACAAATACATACAGAACGACAAAAAATCCTATTGATATTCTTTAGCGCTATAAAAATCTCTAATAAACAATTTAACATTTATTGTCGCTTTGTTCCATTTGTTCTTGCAAATTTCTATTCGATATTTACACGCTCATTCATACTTCATACAAGCGCGGTGCGACTCGAAAAGTAGATGACCGTAGTGACGCGACCGCGCGTGGATGTTACATAGATGGGATGCGACAAAATGGATGCTAAGTAATTCTCCGGGGATTATGAATTATTATAAGTTAGTTTCTCTGATAAGAATATTAATGGATATTGATTGTTATCATTGTTATGTAACTACATTTTTTATGGTTTAATGAAATAAACGTTTCGTGTTTATTTTATTTACTTTAAGCTGATTTTATGTTATAAATATCAAAGTATTTTAAACTTACATCAATAATGTTTATAATGTTATTTGGTATTGCAATAAAACTACAATGCAACCAGTAACAACTGTGACAAGTAAAAATAGTAATGCCACATCAATATTTTATTGAATCTAATCTCTCGCTGGGATCCTAACTCGTCGCTCGTCACCAAATCGGCGCGCGCGGACGGCGCGGAGGGAGCGGGTGGCGCGGGCGAGGGGCGGCGCGAGTGAGCGGAGATGCGCCGGCGGCTCTCTTTGATTGATAGTTTGAGCAATTCGCTCGCGGAAGACGGAAGCTCTTCACCGGTGTCGTTCGTTATGTCCTATTCGTCGTGTCGTGTGTGAACTGTTGTTTATTATTACTTGTTATTGTTTCGGTTTTGAGTTGTTAGTGTTTTTATTGTTATTATTTTTGTTGTTATTGTTTTCGAAGTGCAGTTGTGTTCGTAAATAGGAAGAAATGTTGATGTGTTATGTATGGTGAAGCACGTGGAAGTGCACGGCGTGCTCTGCACCTGTACGTCCGGATCCAAAGGTACTCAAACTCTCGCCATACACCAGGTATTTGCGTGTTGATAGACATTGATAACAATTTGTTTTAGCACTTTCTTATTATTGGTTACATTTTGCTATTATTGTTTGATTTCACGTAAGCCAAGTAGGTACCTACCTACTTACAATTTTACTATGAGCTATTGTAACATACGGGCCTACTTACGATACCATAAACGATACATAAGATTGTTATCTAATGATAGCGTTGCATACTAGTGAGCGCATAGACGTGGTGGTACGCCGCCAGAAATCTCGTAGGCATGCGCGGAGATACATCGCGTTGTTCACTATACATTGAACGCTCAAAAATGACTAACTCGGGAACCAATCATTTCCGAGAAATATCGTTGGAGTAAATTTCGCGCATACAGTGTCACAAACTTACCAGTAAAGTTTTCGGTTAGCTGTCATTTACACCCTGTATATATATATATATATATATATATATATATATATATATATATATATAGATATAGAAGTGGTCTGATTAGGTTTTTATGGGTTTTCCCTAATCCTTACAACAAATGTTGGACCATGTGATGTAATTCTCCCAGAAAACACTTGAAAGTTATATATGTTCTGATGATATAGGTAAACCTATTGTAATAATGAGTAGGTAAGCTAAGATATTTATTTTCATCGTGCTTTGGAATGTTTAGGTAATGTTTAGCGTCCTAAGTATTGAGTCGTGAGAATATAGATTAAAGACGTTAATTACGTTTCACTATTTATTCCCGACTAAGTTCTTATGCGACGGACGCAGCCGTCTCTACCACACACACATACATACATCCCGTTCCTTGTACACTTACATACATCACACACAAACGTACTATGTCAATGTGTCCCTACAGTACTCCCCCCTTTACAAGAAAAAAAAATTACAGAACCAAAAGGTAAAATATAAGAACTTAAGATTACTTATCGACAATGACACGTGACACTGGTTAGTAGTAGTTCATGCTGCATACTGGGGCGTTGACACCTGCTGACGCGGTACCGTCTGCACGCTCGTCAGCGTTGCTTTGTTCGAGTATACCTGCTTGCGCACCCAGCCTTTCGCCGAGCCCTTGCAGTGACGCCACGCCAAGTATGCGGCGGCTAATCCGACAACGATGACAATTGTGACGGTGACCCAATACATTGTGTCCAGCTTCTGGGTGTTCATGGAGTTGTTCACAGTCGCCTGAGCAATAACCTCATCTTTGTTTGATGTGCCACCCATGTTACTGACTAGTGTACCGTGTCACGCGATGTCCAAATGTAAATTGAATGCTTAATCTACCATTTTACTTCATACTTATGTTTGTTATTTCGCAGTATTTATTTGCTGTGATATATATTTTTCATACAATTAATATAAAATAAGTCATGTTGATATTTAGTTACTCAATTTAGTTTACCATTAGAAAACATACTTAATTACATGATAATGAGGTTCAAAGTCATATAATATTTAACTTCTCACACTTTTATAATTTCACTATTATTATTATAACTACGCTTAATTCACAAATTATTATTATAACTACGCTTAATTCACAATAACAATAGGTACAAGCCGTTCGCCTCGCTCGGCCACCTGTAAAAGTGTTTACGTAGCAAAACGTATTGGACGTTTGATAACGCGGCCACTACGCGATGTTCTCGGACATAGAACCTTGCAAGAAGTGTCTTCATTATTTGAACAAAAACTATCGCTAAAATTATCACTAATATAATCATTATAATCTGCTACTCTTCGTCGATAATGTAGGCTGATTGAAGCCTATCCACCGAAATAGTCGTTTCTTTTTCACCTATTTTTATTACGAATGCTTTTTCGCTCCTGAAAATGACGCTGTATGGGCCATCATAAGGAGATTATAGAGATTTACGCAACATATCATTCCTGACAAAAACACTTTTGCAAGTAGCCAGATCGCTTTGTAAAAATAATGAACGTGAACTACTGTGGCTTGATGGTCTAGGTTTAAGATTATTAATACAATCCTTAAGCTTTTGCAAATATTCCGAGTCCGACATGCAAACACTACTATTGTCATAAAAATCGCCTGGTAACCTTACTGTCTTTCCGTAAATTAACTCGGCTGCGCTCACACCACTGTCGCTTCTGACAGCGGCGCGTAAACCTAACAATACCGATGGTAGTTCGTCGATCCATGAACTATTGCATTTAAGACGAGCCATAAGAGCCACTTTTAATGCTCTATGCCAACGTTCTTATTCTCATCATATGTCTTCATTTCTCATCATGCCGTTACTTTGCGGATGGTAAGGTGTCGTGCGCATTTTAGAGATACCCAAATACTTCAGTCTCACGAGTGATCTCGTCGCACTCGCACGTCTACTACTAGCGCAACTCACCGCACCTACGCAGCTACGTATAACCAGTTTAGGTAGTGATGGGAACAAGTATCGATAAAACCTTATCGATATGGAACGGTTCCTTACACGTTCAAACTCTTTAGGGAAACGTCCTCTTGAGGGCCCAGTTAACACCAGTGAGTGGAAGGTGCCAAAAAGAATGGCACATCCAGCAGAACAACGTAAACCGGGACCTATACAAACATCAAATAGTTTCACTCCCATATCCAGCGAACACCCAGATGCTGAAGTCACATCAAAATTTCGAGATGCAACGATCGTAAAAAAGGTCAGTCGAATTCCTCTAATCTTTATTGAAATACCGGATACTTGGACTCATGAACAGATCAAAACTAGTATCTTAAACTTCTCGGATAAATATCATCTGCAATATAAAAGTAAAAAGAAGGCGGCAGTGATATATTACACGCCAGAAGCACACCAGGCTATTAAAGAAAGTCTACGCACCAAAGAACTTGCCTATCATACGTACGCCCGCAAGGACAAAAAAATCTACAAAGCCGTCATATTTGGTCTTCCAGACTATATTGAAGACTTGCTACCTGGCGAACAAGCCACGCTAGGGTTTCAAAATGTCATCGTTCGCAAAATGAAAGTTCCTATAGACAAAGAATCGTACTGCCCACCATTCTTGGTTCAACTGCCTCCAGGGTCTGATTTCAACAAATTCCGCCAAATCAAGCTCTTATGTAACAGCGTTGTTCAGATCCGCACCAACAACCAGTACGGCACGCAGTGCTATAGATGCCAAGGTTTTGGGCATTCATCCCGAAACTGCAATCTCTCACCACGTTGCGTGAAATGTACCGAGCCCCATGCGACAGAGCATTGCCCCAAGACGACGCGAGACCAACCAGCTAAGTGTTGTAACTGCGGAGAAGACCACCCTGCAAATTACCGCAAGTGCAAAGAGCGTGAGAAATACCTGCTACTTATTCGCGACCGCCTAGAGCGACTCAAAGATGCTCGATCTTTTCATCTCAAAACGAAGAGTAGCCTAACCGATGGCCGCCCATGGAATGTGGTCACCGCAACTAAGCCTAAAAACAACAGCGACGCTGAAACTAAGAAAGATCAGGCGACATCTGACATGTTAGCTATTCTAATGACCATCAAAACCATTAAAAATGAATTTCTTACGTGTAGTAACATGATGAACAAAGTTATCTTAATATTAACTCACTTAATATTGACGGAATACGTGTTTTTTACTGGAATGCCGATGGTATTCGCACTAAAATTACGCAACTGCTGCAGTTGGTGAGCGAGCTTTCTGTCGACATAGTAGCCATCTCAAAGACTAGACTATCCCCACTATAAAAACTCAACACCCCAGGTTTTACCTGCTACCGACAAGACAAAAAACAAGACTGATCTGGACAGGGAGTCGCAATCCTAATCAAATCTGATATCACGCATACACCTTTAATATTACCCAAAACACAAAACATTGAGTGTGTTGGCGTTCGGCTAACCATGACAAATACTCCCGTAGCCTTCATATTTATTTATTTATTTATTTCAAACTTTATATACAGGGTTGTATAAAGGCGGACTTAATGCCAGGGGCATTTTCTGCCAGTCTACCTTGGGGTGATGCAGAGATTTTTATGAAGGTGTCAAAAAGAGGAAGGAGAGTGAGTTGAGAAAGGGTGTGTAAATAAATAATAGGTGTAGACAATATGAGGTGTAAATAAATAATAATATGAAGTATATATGTTACTGTAAAAGCCCGAACTGTGGTAAATCCTAAGATTTTCCGGTAAAACCTAAGATTTACCAACTCTCAACGGTAAAAGTCCGAACAAGCCAGAGTTTAAAAACTATGTTACGATATATAAAAAAATCCTCCTTCATAACTATGTTTATAACTATTTCACGGTATAATTATACACTGTGACATGGTTATAAAGAAGGAGTTTTGGGCAGAGCGACATGGGTAGGTTAGGTTAGAAGGCTAAGGTGGGAGCGAGCGAAGCGAAGCTCCCACCTTAGCCTTCGTGGTTATTTTTTTTTAACCACCCAGAAGGAGGAGCCCCGCGAAGCGGGGCTCCGGCGACATCTCGACATCATCAAATGAATATAGGTAAAAGTTCGAAATAAAATAATTGTTCGGACTTTTACCATTGCGAGTTGGTAAATCTTAGGTTATACCGGAAAATCTTAGGATTTACCACCGTTCGGGCTTTTACAGTAACATATACACACAAAATAAAAATACAAAATATATACATACATATTAGCTACATAAAAAAATAATTAAAAATATAAATAACATACAGTAAATATATTTACTGTATGTTATTTATACAGTAACATACAGTAAATATATTTACTGTATGTTATTTATATTTTTAAAATTGTGACGATTCTGCAACTTTGTTCAATAAAAGATCACGTACTTTGCTCTTGAACTTAAGACGGTTAGTGGACATCCTGATTTCAAGAGGGAGCGCATTCCATAACAAGACTGCTTGGACAGGGAACGAAGAATTGACAAACCCAGAAGTGTGGGATGGACAAAGAAGAATAAGATTGCTTGAAGAGCGGAGATTACGATTGTACAGTGATAATAATGTCCTGGTGTATTCTAACTGTCATACAATAGCTAATCTCAAAGGTTATCTTTTGAGTATATTTAAAATGATAGATTTCAAAATATTTTTGGGCATTAAAATTGCTAGATGTAAAAACAGGATGAGATAAATGTAATTTGTCTATCTGTAATCCTGTTAGTAAACCTTTAGAACCTAAACCTTTATGAAGTTCTTAACTCAGGTGGTGAGTACGATGCGCCTTGTCACAGTCTCACAGGCTGTTTGATGTACATTATATTGTTCTGTACTTGTCTAGACTTAAGTATAAGTGTTTATATTGAAAGCAATATAAATAACACAAGTAAAGAATTATGGAAATGTGTTAATTGTCCTTAGATATTTGAAAGGCACTATATAAGTAAAATAAACTTATACTATGTGTGATAATTGTGATACTATTTTAAGTATATTCAATATATGTAGATAATACGTGTATTCAAATTGAGGTGGTAATGATGTAAAGGATTGTAAAAGCAACACGGGTTATTTATTGAAATTATTGAATAGCTGTACAATAATCTGGAATATAAAATAGAAATTATCTGTTGCAGCTTCTTCAACTGTTTAAAGCTGTAAAAGAGGCAATTTGGCAAAAGTTTCTAGCAATAAGTGTAAAGATTAATATTGTCAGTCAAATTCTAATTTTTAAGACAATAATTATTGCAGAAATATTATTAAGTGTAGTGAAAAACCCGAATAGTCACATAAGACCGAAACACATTGTCATCAAGTACCACTTTCTTAGAGAACAAATTGTAAACAATGTATAAAATAAAATTGTTGTAAGCAAATAGCAGATATGTTGATAAAGGCGCTAACGAATGTCATGTGTAAACAGTTAAACGATATGCTTGTTGTATGCTTATATTGAATAATTATTCTATTCGTTTTATGTTTATTGTTAAACAACTTTTAAGTTATCTTATAAGTGGTCTGATTAGGTTTTTCTGGGTTTTCCCTAATCCTTGCAACAAATGTTGGACCATGTGATGTGATTCTCCCAGAAAACACTTGGAAGTTATATAATATATGTTCTGGTTATATAGGTAAACCTATTGTAATAATGAGTAAGCTAAGATATTGAAATTTTTCATCGTGCTTTGGAATGATTGAGAATTAATTTTTGAGGGGGCGTGTTGAAATTTATCATTTCAAATACAAAAATTAATTATGCACTATCTAGACATTATATTTGTATTTGTGTACTGGTCACACTGACCTAAGCAATCATTATAAAAGTAACGTTCTTTTAGAGTTACGCTCTCTGTTCGACACATGCTTTGCTAGGAAACAGATCTATATATTTCCAAGTGTTGTAAAGAACAAATATAGTGAGTTTGGTTGAAGCATGAAATTTTGCATTTCATTTTAGCACATCCACAACCTTATTTCTAACAGATGCGTCGGTGTATAAACCAAGCGGAGCTTCAGAAGAAGGATGATGTAGCAGGTTGCTTTAGACAAACTTTTCTTACACTCATTGAAATTTTATTTTATTTATTTATTTATTTATTTAAACTTAATATACAAATTTGTATAAAGGCGGACTTAATGCCAGGGGCATTTTCTGCCAGTCTACCTTAGGGTGATGCAGAGATTATTACGAAGGTGTTTAAAAGAGGAAGGAAAGTGAGTTAAGAAAGAGTGTACAAATAAATAATAAGATAAATAAGCGATATGAGTGTAAATACATAAACATAAATAATATGTACATAAACATAATAAATATTACTTATGATATATAAAAAATAAATATAGATACTATAAAATATGAGATATATACAATAATAAATAAATATAAATATACACTAAGATAATTGTGACGATTCTGCAACTTTGTTCAACAAAAGATCCCGCACTTTGTTCTTGAACGTAAGACGGTTAGTGGACATCCTGATTTCAAGAGGGAGCGCATTCCATAACAGAACTGACTGGACAGGGAAAGAAGAGTTGATAAACCCAGTAGTGTGGGATGGACAGAGAAGAGTGAGATTGCTTGAAGAGCGGAGATTACGGTTGTGGTTATCACACAAGTATTGAAAGTAGGGAGTTAGGTAGGCTGGGGGAGAAGAAGAAGTGAGGAAAGAGAAGAGTGTCGTGAGAGCGCGTAAATTACGGCGCTCACGGATTGGTAGCCACCTAAGTTGAGAGCGATAAGTAGATACATGATCATACTTGCGAAGATTGAATATAAATCGAATGCAGTTGTTAAGAAGACGGTCGAGTTTGTTGAGGAGATCTGCATTCAAGTCAAAGTAACACACGTCACCATAGTCGATGAGAGGGAAAATTAAAGTCTGTACAAGCATCGCTTTCGTCTTAGATGGCAACATGTTTTTGAGGCGATATAGAGCCCGCAATATGCTAGTGACTCTGCGACAAACATTGGCTATTTGGGTTTTCCAGCTTAAAGTTGAGTCAATGTATAGCCCTAAATCTCGCACAGCAGACGTCGTTTCAATAGTCGAGCCATTAAAAACTATAGGTGGAACGTGAACGTGACCAAGCCTGCAGATGTTACGGTGACTGCCTACCAGTATAGCCTGACATTTGGTAGGGTTAACGGCTAAGCCGAACTTCTCGGACCAGGACTTGATATGTTCGAGGTCGCCGTTCACGACATCAACCTGGCTGTGGATATGGAGTCCACAGTTCCTTGCGAATAAAGCTGCAAGTCATCAGCGTACAGATGATACGCTCCTTGAAGATTTTGGGTAACCAGATTAATAAAGAAAGAAAACAATAATGGAGAAAGAATGCCGCCTTGCGGGACGCCAGAATCAAGTTCACGCCAGCTCGATGAGGATTCACCGAAGTGAACTGATTGCTGGCGTCCTTGAAGATATGAGGAAAACCATTTTATTGCACCGGAAGATATATTCAGATGAGAAAGGATAGAGAGGAGGATATCATGACTGACGGTATTGAAGGCGTTTGAGAAGTCTACCAGAGCCATCACAGTGACTTTTGTATCCTCCATCCCCGCCCTAATATCGCCAGTCACTTTAAGGAGTGCCGAAGTAGTGCTGTGGCCTGGTCTGAACCCGGATTGAAATGGACTAAGGAGGTTATTGTTGAACACAAACTGTGTTAACTGTTTGTGCACACAGGCCTCGAGCACTTTGGAAAGAAAAGGGAGAATGGAAATGGGTCGGAAGTGAGCTGGAAGCGACGGATTTGGAATTTTAGGTAAAGGGATAATGTAGGCTTTGCGCCACAGAGAAGGGAAGGAACCGACGGTAAGGGAGAAATTAATGATATGGGAAATAGCTGGGAGCAAGTGATCCAAAACAGAGACAATCATCCGACGACTGACGTCATCGGCGCCTACTGCATTCGACTTAATGGACAGGATTATCTTCTTTATATCCTCCGGCGTTACTGGAGAAAAGGAGAAGGATTCAAGATTTGGGCGGGGTAAATCTAAAATGGAACGGACAGTATTGCACTTGGTTTGGTGATCGATAGGTGTAGTGGAAGTGAAATGACGATTTATATCATCCAAACCAACAGTGCAATGTAAGTCATTACTCTGATGTCTGCCAATACCCAGGGTCCCGAGAAACCTCCAGATATCGACAGGGGAGGAGGAGGAAAGATTATTGAGAAAATGTCGGCGTTTAGCATTGCGTACCATCTGATTGCATCGGTTTCTTGCAGCTTTAAACCTAACCCAATTTTCGTCGCAGCGGTCTCGGCGAAACCTGGCAAAGGCCCTGTCCCTTCGTCTCATGGCCATACGAACGCCTTCGGACATCCAGGGAGCGGGTGGACGTTTGAGCCTAACTTTCCTAACGGGCGCGTGGACATCGAACAGCCCAACAACAGCTTTATTGAAAATACAAATCTTGTCGTCAATATTCGAAGCTGTTGTTAGCTGCTCCCAGTTAAGATTAGCGGCATCCGCACCTAATTTGTCGACATTCATACGGCCGAAACAGCGCTTGTACAGAACCTTTGGGCGGGATTTAGGAGGCTTTAGGGTATAGGACATGAAGATTAAGTCGTGATGAGAGAAACCAGGAGCTGGGTATTGGCCAGAGGATGAGACAAGGGAGGGAGCAGACGTGAGGATTAAGTCCAGCCAGGTATCTTCACCTTCAGTGTTGTGGTGAGTGGGGGTAACTAGAAGGGGTAGAACGTGAAGGCTGGTGGACTCGACGATCTCAAGGAGTTTACAGGAACGAGGTGAGCGGGTAGAAAGGAGATCGGTGTTGAAATCGCCCATGATGATTTGATGTGTGTAACTAGACCCTGTAGATTCCAGCACGGACTCGATGCTGGAGAAGTAGTCAATGGAAGGGGGACAATAAACAACGCCGAGAAGGACTTTGACTCCTTTGACACAAACCTCGAGAAAAATAAATTCGGCTGATGCAGAGTAATTAGGACAAGAGGAATTAAGAATTAGATAAGGGAAGTCACTCCTAAGGTAGATAGCGACGCCACCACCTCTCTTATCTATGCGGTCGTTGCGTATTAAAGAGAAACCAGAGAGAGAGTAGGAAGAAGATGGTAGGTGAGGTTTGAGCCAAGACTCTGAAATCAGGATGGCATGAACGTCAGCATCAACGAATGCTTCTTGTAGGTCAGCGTAGTGGCTCGGAATGCTTTGTGCATTAAGGTGACACACATTAAATATATTTTTATTTGAGCCTACAAAAGTTTGCCGTACAAAATCACCGAGCGTACCCTCTGTGGAACAAAAGCTGTCACTTGAAGAAGAGCTGAAATTGTCAGCTGATGCGAAAGAAGCATCATCGCTGCTATACATAATATAACAAATAAATATATATAAATATAATAATTATAACAAATAGGTATAAAAAAAAAACAAAATATATAACGGTGCAAATTGCTCTCTGCACCACCCGCCAGCTAACACACACAAGTAAAAATAAAAAAAACATAACATAAAAGCATCATACTAGAAAAACTTAAAAATAAAAACGGTAAGTGAATTGAAACAAAAAATTAAAATTAAAGACATAACAAAACGCAACACCGAACGTTACTGAACGTAACTCCCAAAGTCACAATGCTGTCATCTGTCAGTTTGACAGCTGACAAGTGACAACACTGCGACCCAGTGAGTGTGAAAATAACATTTAAGACAATAAAATAAATACAATACGAGGGTGATTGCTAAATAAATAAAATAATGAACAAATTGATGGCCGCGCGTACCGGACTGTGCAGTGCCACTAAAATGCATAAACACACGCTTCAGGATACGATCAAGTACACTTACTTAGATCTTACGCGGTTTAGCAGATCCCGCCGCAGATGATCCTGTGTTCGCCGCTCCGTGCCTCGGCCGGGATGGGACTGCAGTGGCCACCTTTGGATGCAGGGCAGTTAACGACTTCAGCTCTTCCAAGGTGACGATCTTATGTCGTTGATCCATAGTTTTGACGACGATGATGCCGTCCTGAGTCCAACAGTCCTTCAACCCAAAATGCTGCCGGGCCCTCGCAAATACAGTTTGGCGGGTCCTCGTCAGGAACTCCCGGACCGATATTGACGTCCCGCGCAGTTTCGCCTTGGCTCGCCAGACAGATGACCGGACCTCTGCATCCGAGAAGCGCACTAGAATTGGTCGATGGTGCTTACCTCCGGGGGTGCCAATCCTGTGACATACCCTGATGGAAGCAGCAGTGACGGTGGTCAAGCCCAACTTGGCATGGAGAATGCTGGAGGCCATACTTTGCCGGTCTATGTTCTCAGTCTCCGGAATTCCAAGGAAGAGGAGATCCTTCCTCCGATGCCTCGTCTCTATGGAGTCCACCATCCGTGCACATTCAGCAACTTGTTGTCGGAGCAAACTGAGGACACCAAAAATGAGCTCACGGAAAGTCCGGAACTCCTCCGCCACCTTCGCCACTGTGTCCTTCGCAGCACCCGTCTGCAGTTGGGCCTCCAGTTCAGCCATCCTCTTGCTGAAGGTCTCTTCAAGCTTCGTCTGAGTTAATAGTATTTCACTAAGCTGAGACATATTGTCTAACAACTAGTGACAGTGACTTGCAAATTTTGTGGTTTGTGTTGAGCTGGCAGGTGGTGTATAGTGATACAGTATCACTATAATATATAATATAAACTAATAATTGTGAGTACTTAAATGATTATATTGGATGAATAAAATTTAAAATAAACTATTATATTAATTAAATAAAAATAAAATTAGGGAGAGCAATTTCTTTGTGTCCACTTATTATGACACCTACCCACCAAAAATTTTGTAGCAGCTCTGGGGTCCAGGGGTATGGTTTGGAGCCTTTACTGTTAGTGGATGTCAAAGTGTCAATTAGAGGAGCTTGAAATTTTGCAGCATGGGGTATAAATCGCCGATAGTAATTAATCATACCGAGAAATCTACGCATAACTTGAACTGTTTCAGGTGGCTTAAAATCTACAAGAGCTTGAATACGATTCTTCGGTGGACGAGTTCTGTTGGGGCTGATATGGTAGCCTAGAAATAGTACCTCTTTCGCGCCTATGACACACTTAGAACAATTAATGACAACGCCGTAGTCTTGAAGGCGTTTAAAAAGGATGCGTAGGTGTTCTCTATGATGGAATTCATCTTTTGAATAGATGAGAATGTCATCAATATATGGAAAACAGAAATCAAGGCCCCGTGTGACTTCGTCGATAAACCGCTGAAAGGTTTGACCGGCATTACGTAGCCCGAAGGTCATGAATGGATATTCAAAGAGGCCAAACGGGGTGACCATGGCCGTCTTCGAGATATCGTTCTCGTGAACAGGAATTTGATGGTGGGCTTTAACTAAATCAAGCGCGTTGAACACCGTTGCTCCAGTCAAGTTGTGCGCGAAATCATTGATGTGACGAACAGGGTACTTGTCTGGTATAGTTCTCGCATTCAAAGCGCGATAATCTCCACACGGGCGCCAAGTGTTATTTTTCTTTAAAGTTAAATGTAACGGAGATGACCACGCACTTTTAGAAGGTCTTGCCGTTCCACAACGAACCATTTCGACAAATTTTTTTTTATTACTAGCCTTTGGGGTGCTAAACGACGAGGACGGCATGATACGGGAGGTCCTTCAGACGTGTTTATGAAATGTACCGTGTCGTGTTTAACTTCTCTAGGCAACCCGGGTGGTCGAGTTATATCCGGGGACTCGGCGAGCAATGAAGCGAAATTAGAATCATGCACGACTATGGACTTAACGCTGGGCTGATCAATACTGGTACATAAAGCCACTGAAGACAATTTTGTAGTGCTGTCGATCAACCTCTTGTTACGGCAATCGGGTAAGAGATGGTAATGAGCCAAGAAATCAGCACCTGTTATTGCTCTTTGAACGTCAGCAACGACAAATCTCCAAACAAAATCACGACGTAACCTTAAGTTGAGACAAATAGTTATAGTCCCAAAGGTTTTTATTCTGCTGCCATTTGCGGCGCTCAGCTCATAGTCGGTATCTTCTCGACGGCGAGGAAGCCAGCTGTATGGATAACAGCACAAATCGGAGCCTGTGTCGATGAGGAATTGACGTTTGGTTGTCTTGTCTGTTACGAAAAGACGGTCGCTAATCGAAGAGTAATCAGTCGCCGGCGCTACTGACTGCTTCTGGTGTTTTCCGTCGTCCAATCGCATGGGGCTATGCATTTAAGAGCCCGTTTTCCAAAACGCCCGTGATACCAACAGAACCTTTTCCAGGTTGGTGAGGAGGAACGCGAAGACCTATTGCTGGTCGGAAGCCTACTACTAGGACGGCTTTGTCCTTGAGTGGACAGGGCATAAACCTGCTTAGAAAGTTCTTCTACTTTTGAAACTAAATTAAATAATGTGTCTGCAGGCGGAGTAATTGCAGCACAAATAGGGCTAACTGGAGCTGAGAGTACTACAATTTTGTCGACTAGCTCTGCTAATTTGTCTAGTGTAAGCTCTGGCTGTAATGCAAGTATTGCCTGAATACTCTGAGGAAGACGCTGCAACCACAACTGCCGCAGAATGTCTTGGTCTGATAGGGAATCTCTAGCTAATGATCTTAAGTGACCTAGGAATTGTGTGGGTTTTCTATCTCCCAAATCTTCATTACTTAAAAGTTTACGGACTTTTTGTGCTTCTGATATGGACAACCGCTTAATTAACTCAGTTTTTAATAATAAGTATCGTTGACCTGCAGTTTGAGGCTGGGTGATTATATCTTCAATCTCGCCAGCCAGCTTATGGTCAATTTGTCCTACAACATATTTATTCATCATATTTAGTCCTATCTGCAACAATTTCAGCAATTTCAAATTGAGCCTCAACCTATGCAAACCAGACTGCAGGTTTGTCTGGCCAGAATGGAGGCATCCTAACTGACACTTTACAATTCTCAGACTTTTTGTTAGAGAGTGATTCTAATTCTTGCTCTAAAACAACTTTCTCCGACAGCATTTTTTAAATTTTGTCTTCCATAGCTTCAGCCATTATGCACTTTGAAATAATTCTTTAGATAGGTTAGATATACTAAATGTAATACTCCGTGGGGGGCTGTTTCTGATTCAGACAGCAAGCACAACCAAAATATTAATATAAAACTAAACCTTAAATGAAAACTTAAAACATGCTAACACAATATAAATAAAAGGCATCAAATTTATAAAACTACAAAAGCTAAAAGATAAACCGAACACCATAAAAGTAGATACTTTGTGCAGAACACCATATGCAGACTATGAAGTAACAATATACACACTTACAAGCTAACGCAATAATACAACATACTTAAAATCAAAATGTAGTGTTAACAATAATTATTATTATAGAATAATGTAGCAGTGGCGAAGGGTCAGTTTTTACAAAAGGTAAGCCGGAGCTATTAGTCATTGTCTAGGTATAGTACCTACATATTATGTACATCGTAAGAATATCGACGTAAAATTCTGCATACCTAATAACAATATGAGAGTATTATCTACATTCGACTACAGTCTCTAATTTCTCTCTCTACAGTCTAATAATACATAGGTACTTACCATGCTACCTAATCATGCTTGTTTTGCATTACTCTGTCTTCGCTGTAGTAACACGTAGGTAACACAACAGCACATATTTAAGATAACGTATATCGAACGATTGATGATTGTCTCGCACTGGTTGTTTAATAACATATTATACAAGCAATTTAGAATGTATTCATCAACAATAAAATATCAAACACATTATGGATAAACGCAGAACACTTTAATAGAAATGAGTTTAACCTATAAATCTGACAAAATGAAAATTTACTCGAATAGAAACATGCAAAACAATTACTGTTTAATACACTGATACGTTCACAGTTATGCACAAACACATTTAATAAGGAATAATGTTGTAATAAACACAAATATTCTAATTTGTTATAGAGCGCGCTAAAAACAGTAAACAAACATAACCTAATGTCAAACTGGTGAACAATGTTCGACTCATACTTATGCAGGATGCTAGCTTATATTTCGCCATCTCGCTCTTGCACGCGGCTCGCGCCGCGACAGAAACATGCGTAAGATCATGTGTCCGCCGCGGCGCGGCGGCGCGAGCGCTGTAGCGCGAGGTAACCCGGTCTTCCTCCGGCTTGCTCGCCACTATGCAGCGCGGTGTAAAGAGCGATCCAAAAGGTCGTAAGCGACATCGCCGCCATAGTTTTTTTTTTTTTATTGTACGCGATTCCCGATCAGCGCCTACGGTTTATTTCATTATTATTACTTCACGTTGCATTTTTAGCCGAGTGTAATTTTTTTTTTTTTTTGAAGGGTAGGCGTTTTTCCGAGAGGTGGGGGTGTGCTGTGTGTTCCTGGCATACCCCCTTGAAGTGGAGAGCTAGGGGGGGCAATATTCATGCCCGCCCCCGCTCGAAGGTGGGCCCGCATCCAAAGCGGGCCGTCACCGGCTAGGACCGATTTAAAGCCGGAACGCCTAGCCGGCGGGAGAGCCCGACAGACCCCCGCTACCTCCCTGGAGCGGGACATGCAGTAATGCATTTTCCTGACGAAAAAAAAAAAGGCGTTTTCGTACTGTTTCGATTAGATTATTGATTCTAGTTAAAGATTTCGGTTTAAATATTGTTGATTATTAATTAATTGTGTATTATTAGGCAAAAGTAAACAATTAATTTAACACTAATATTAAGTCTGTCCAGAAAGGGAAGCCGGCAGGAATCGAGTTGTATGGAGCCTTCGCCACTGTAATGTAGTTAAGTTACTAAAGTCAGTTAAATCAAAGTCTAGCCACATAAATCACACACTTTAGTAAGTAGCACTTGTTAATTTGTCACACATCTCGGCACAACAACTTGATGATGAACTTGATGATGTATTTTTTGCTGTGGCAACCCTACGGTTAACAGCTGATTTGAATAGCTCCGTGTAATTTTTATTTAATAATTAGTATTTTTAAACATATTTATCAATAAAATACCAATTTCACACTTATTCATAGTTGGAATATCTGTATTACAACATATTTAGTTAACTTATATAGTATTTATTGTGTAAAAATTGTGTAGTGCAAATTTGGTGAGTAACAACTACCGGCAATCCGTTAAAAGTTTGTGAAAAGTTTATATTTTTCTGTATTTACGAGGATTCATTGTCGTCTTCTTAAAGGTAACGTAGTAACTTTAAATTAATAACTTATTTTATAAAGTTCTGCAGTGTAGTTGCACAAACAACTACACTTTAATATCTCGCAGAACAACATAACCTCCCATTGTTTGTTTGTGCCTTTTTAGGTGTTTTATTTGTCTTAACAGTTTCATTAGGTTAATTATTTAACATGATTATGACTCGCAAAGCCTTGGCTCGCCAGGAGGAGACCAAACTCCAAATGGCTTTGAGGGAACTTAAGGCCACCAAAGAGAGGTACAATCAACTCAGTGGTGAAAGAGACGACAATGAAAGGGAACTATTAGAGGTGCTTAGTAAAAACGATAAGATGAAAAAAGAAATGTCAAAGTTGCACTCACAGTACAATCATGCCATAGACGACCGGGACAGGCTCCAACTCGTTGTTGACAGCTTTGATGAGTGTCGAAATGAATACATTTGCGCTCTGAACAGGATAACTAGCTTAGAACAACAACTACACAGAGCTAATAACAAGATATCAGACTTAGAGGAGTTAAATACCACCGTCATTGCCTCCACAAATCAAAGTTTATTCGACGAGTTGGTGGCCCCCGGCTTAGACAGTGCTTCAGTTAATAACCTTCATCCATCAGTTATTATTGATCTAACACGAGATGATGAGCCCATTAAACATCCTAAATCTGTGAGGGTTATTAGGTGTAGCAATAAAAAGTTTAAGAAATATATAAAGATTAAAAGATACATCACAAAGATGAAGAAACAAATAAAAAAACATAAATTCTTCATCAATTGTATGTCGTTAAACAGACACAGATTGCAACTTATTGACCAACTAAAAATGTATTCACTGGAGTTGGACAATGTCTCACTGCAATATCAAACAGACACAAGGGCTATGCAGTCTGAGATTGACCGACTCCATGAGTCACTAACATCCATCACCACTAAATATGAAATGGCTGCTAAACAGAGTAGGGAGCAAGTATTGGCAATAGGCAGACTGGTTAATTCCTGTAAGTGTGATAATGATAGTTCAATTACATTGTCAAATAACTCAAATTTCACGAGAATATCGCTGAACTATCAGCCAGAACCTGCTCCCTCCTCGCTGCCAATGATTAACACACCTCCCTCAACTCCTAATCCTCCTCAAACACATATTCCCACTCCTAGTTCTCCCATAATTAACAAAAAAAATAACATTACATTATTCAGTGATGAAATTGGTAAAGATCTAAGTTCCTACATATTAAACACTAACATGGAGCATTCAATCACAAATTATTGTACTCCTAATTTACCTTATTGCAAAATACTAGATAGAATTGTTAATTCTAATTTCAACCAGGACACAACATTAATTATATTTGTTGGTAATAGGGGAAATGTAAACAGAAAGAAGTTTATTGACTATTTTGAATGTTTATCAAAACTGAATGTAAACAAAATTGTATTGTTTGCACTTCCCCTTAGTAAAGGTTTGCCACAGGAAGAACTTAATATTAGATCTAATTTAAATGTAATTATGCATAATCTGACATGCCAAATTAATGGTATTAATTATAATAAATTTCATTTTATTGACACTAACAGGATTGTTAGTAATTGCTTATACACGACCAAAGATAGTTATTATCTTTCTTATTATTGTAAAAGACAAATAGCAATTTCGCTATCCTATTTTATTTCTATTACAGCCAAGAACTTGGCTAAACAAGTTGCTTCTATTGAGCAACATAATATTGACATTTCAAATAACTTAGCCAGTAAATTGGCTAATAATTTTGACATTCCAAATAAAAATTATGACATGAATGTTGACATGACATGTAATTTAAATTAAATCATGAGACAAAAGAGGTAACCTCTTGCAATATAGATCCATCAATTGAAAAGTGCCCTAATATAATTAAGAAAAATAGAAATGTAATTAACCTGGTGCATCAGAACATTAGAGGAATTATGGGCAAAGAGCTAGAAATTGAATTGTTTATGAATTGTAATTGTATTGATATATTTTGCATTACTGAACATTGGCTAAAAAGCAATCAATTCATGTTCAACTTTAATAATCACCAGGTTGGCAGTTCATTCAGCAGGGAACATTCCATACATGGTGGTTCACTCATATTAATTAATAAACAGTTAAAGTACAAGGAACGCCATGATATTGTTTCTCTCTCTGTTGAACGGACTGCAGAAATAGCTTGTATAGAGGTAGAACAGTTTATTGTATTGAGTGTATACAGGCCTCCTTCTGCGTTGTATGATAGTTTTGAGAGTATTATGGAAGATGTTTTAAGTAAGGTAACAAATTTAAACAAATTTGTTATTATTTCTGGAGATTTTAATATAAATTTATTGGAGAATTCTAGTTTATGTATTAAAATTAAAGCTCTCTTTCAATCATACAATCTGAAGTACTTGTTTTTGGAGCCAACAAGAATAACTGCCACAACAGCCACATGTTTGGATAATATTTTCACTAATATCAAAATTAATGATAAGAAAATTATTAATCAATTAGATTCGGATCATTGTGGACAATTAATTTCATTTGATGCTAAGACTAAACATGTGGCTAAAAGAAAGATTACTATTGTTCCCAAAACCGTTAATCGTTTTGAAAGTTTTAAAAATAAATTAGCTTGTAGTCTTCCATTTCTAAAACATAATAATGATCCTAACAAGTTATATAATAATTTTTTTAAACTATTTTGTTCTGAATTTGATTCAGTATTTACTTCCAGAACGATTACGGTCCAAGACAGTGCTACCTTTAGTGAATGGGCTACTTTAGGTATACATAAGAGTAGAGCTAGGCTTTTTGAGCTATATGAAGAGAGAAATCATAATAGAAGTGAAGGATTTCAGACGTATGTTAAGAATTACTCAAAATTGTTTAGAATAGTTTGTAGAACTGCCAAGGCTCGCTACTTGAGTTCAAAGATTAAAAATAGTAATGATAAAATTAAAATGACTTGGAGTGTAATTAATAGTGAGACTGGAAGAGTAAGGGGCCACGATCGTGAATATTGCTTGAGTGTTGATAACAGAACCATTAGGGCGGATTCCGACGTAGCCCATGCTTTTGAAAAATTTTTCACAGACATTCCAGTCTCGACTACCCAATCTTTGAACTCATCACCCACTGTCGCTGAAAGCATTCTTAAAGAAAACGTTACTATGTGTAACACTACTTTTAGGTTTGACTATGTCTCGCATCAGGACATTATAAAAGTTTTTAATAGTATTAATGTAAAAAATACTGCAGATCTTTGGGGTAATTCAGTAGTCATTACAAAAGCTATTATTGATCTAGTTGCGCCCCAATTAGCTCTAATATTTAATAAGTGCGTAGATGGTGGTGTGTTTCCTGATCTAATGAAACATAGTAAAGTAATACCATTATTTAAGTCAGGCAGTACATCAGACCCCACTAACTTTAGACCTATTTCAGTACTGCCTACATTTAGTAAAATCTTTGAAAAATTAATATTCGATCAAATGCATTGTTTCTTTACTAAACACAATTTATTACATAGGAAACAATTTGGGTTCACAAGGGGTCGCTCCACTATCGATGCTGGTGTTGAGCTTGTGAACCACATCTTCGACGCCTGGGAGGACTCACACGATGCTCTCGGCATTTTCTGTGATTTGTCCAAGGCGTTCGACTGTGTCCCTCATGAAACATTGATCAGGAAATTACATCACTACGGTATACAACATTCGGCACTGAATCTTCTTATCTCGTATTTAGATAATAGGATTCAAAGGGTCGACGTTAACGGTAAGCGATCTGCGGGATCTGCGGTTAAAATGGGGGTGCCTCAAGGCTCAATACTCGGTCCTTTTTTGTTTCTAGTTTATATTAATGATTTACCACATCTTGTTAAGGATAGTCACGAGATAGTACTGTTCGCAGATGACACTTCATTATTGTTTAAACTTAAACGACAACAAACCACTCTTGACGACGTGAACATTGCTATCTCAAAGGTGGTACACTGGTTTGATGTTAACAATTTGCTTTTAAACGAGCAAAAAACTAAATGTATAAAATTTGTAACACCTAATGTCAAACCAGTGAAAACAGCAGTAAAGATGAAGGAAGATGTGTTGGACCTTGTGGATAATGCTAAATTTTTAGGCATTACAATAGATTGTAAGTTACAGTGGGGACCTCATATATCACAATTGGCGAATAGACTTAGTTCTGCAGCCTACGCGGTCAGAAAAATTCGTCAACTTACTGACATTGAAACAGCTAGGTTAGTCTACTTCAGTTACTTCCATAGCGTCATGTCTTATGGAATTCTACTCTGGGGTAATGCTGCCGACACCCAAACCATCTTTGTGCTGCAGAAAAGGGCTATTCGTGCAATTTATAATTTAGGAAGTAGACATTCACTAAGGGAAAAATTCAAGGAAATAAATATAATGACAGTGGCAAGTCAATATATTTATGAAAACTTAATTTATGTACATAAAAATATCGCCCTTTTTAAAAAAAAGAGTGACATGCACAATATAAACACACGCAATAAAGACAAACTTGTTATCCCAGTCACTAGGCTCCAAAAAATAAATAAATCCTTCAGAGGTCAGTGTGTGCGATTCTACAATAAAATCCCGAGTGAAATTCAAAATTTAAGTCTCAATAAATTTAAGTTATTAGTTAAAAGTAATTTATGTCGTAAGGGATATTATACTATTAAAGATTATTTAGATGATAACAAAGCTTGGGACTGTGCTGCTTCTACCAAGTCTATTTCAAAATAATGTATTACAATTTGATATTATGACATTGTTATTAATTTATTATGACATTGTTATTAATTTGTTATATCTCATTATTATGACATTGTTATTAATTTGGAAATATTGACATTTAAAAAGAGCAAGCCGTGAGTTTCTTGCCGTTTCTTCTCACGAGCAACAGCTTTTCCGAAACGGTGGTAGATAAAAAATATTTTGACGATTTCAAATACTTGTTAAAGTTTATGAAATAAAGAATATTTGACTTTGACTTTGACTTTGACTTTGACTTTATTGTTTGTAAAATTTTAAAACTTGTTTTCTCCTTATTTATCCAGAAATTAAAGTGCCAGGAGGTGGTAGTTAGTTAATAAAGAAGCCAGTACCTTGAAGCTTGTAGTATGTAGACCAATGTGAATCCTTTAGTAGATTGCTTCTCTATGAAATAATGCATGCAAAACGAATCAACACCACGTGCAATCAGGCAAAACAGGCGTTACACAACAGGCAGCAGGCCGTGCACGGGAAAGCGGAACACGTAGACAGGCAGTCAGTATCAGGATCCTACACGCCGCAACATTCGTTCACGTCGGGGTCACCACTTTGGCGGATGCTTTGTGAGCGGCCTTAGGTCAGGAAACAAACGACTTGGTTGCTATTTAACTATATTATATTATATTATTAGTACAGAAGTTTTAGTACAACTATAACTGAATGTACATTGTTGAGACAGCACTTAAGCCGAGTTATATGATACAGAATATGGACCCTGCGTCCGTTCTACTTTTTTAGCGCGTCCAAGAATGTTCGCGCGGGAAAAAGATCCCTGCTCCTCGAACGCCAGCTGTCAAATTCGATTTGCCAGGTTACGTTCGGAAACGTAACAAGCGAATGTGGGCGAATGAAATAGGTCGCAACATATTTATTCATTTCTGAAAGTGCTGCTAAGCATAATATAATGATTGATTTTGCTAGAATTAACTATCTAAAGCAATTTTCATAATAAAGCGACTTCTCTGAAGTTGATTTAAGGTCGTAGCATAACGTATAGACTCGGAAAAGGATTCACCCTGTCTACACGAGCTGTTGATGAGTATTATGTGTAGAAAACTGCCTTGCTGTAACACACTTTCCGTGAGCTCATTTTTGGTGTCCTCAGTTTGCTCCGGCATCAAGTTGCTAAATGTGTACGGATGGTGGACTCCATAGTGACGAGACATCGGAGGAAGGATCTCCTCTTCCTCGGCATTCCGGAGACGGAGAACATAGACCGGCAAGTATGGTGTGGTGGATATAGTATTGTACACTAAGCTAGAATTATGTCTATATTCTATTAACTAAAGGTATGACTGTACAACAATTTATAAATGTGTACTCTAATTATAATAAATCAGTATTTACTCAACAGCCGTGTCGTTATCATTTCAACGCCATCCTCACAATGGCCTCCAGCATTATCCATGCCAAATTGAGCTTGACCACCATCACTGCTGCTTCCATTAGGGTCTGTCACAGGATTGGCACCCCCGGAGGTAAGCACCATCGACCAATTCTAGTGCGCTTCTCGGATGCAGGGGTTCGGTCATTGGTCTGGTGAGCCAAGGCGAAACTGCGCGGGACGTCAATATCGGTCAGAGAGTTCCTGACGAGGACCCGCCAAACTATATTTGCGAAGGCCCGGCAGCATTTCGGAATGAAGGACTGTTGGACTCAGGACGATGCCGTCCTGAGTCCTGAGTCCTTTCATTTTAGGTAAAAGCAAGCCAAGCAAAGCCTACATTATCCCTTTACCTAAAATTCCAAATCCGTCGCTTCCAGCTCACTTCCGACCTCATTCAACGACCTCACTCAATCCTCATTGAGCTGGCGTGAACTTGATTCTGGCGTCCCGCAAGGCGGCATTTTTTCTCCCTTATTGTTTTTTTTCTTTATTTATCTGGTTATCCAAAATCTTCAAGGAGCGTATCATCTGTACGCTGATGACTTGCAGCTTTATTCACAAGGAACTGTGGACTCCATATCAACAGCGGTTGATGTCGTGAACGGCGAACTCGAACACATCAAGTCTTGGTCCGAGAAGTTCGGCTTAGCCGGCAACCTTACCAAATGTCAGGCTATACTGGTAGGCAGTCACCGTAACATCAGCAGGCTTGGTCACGTTCACGTTCCACCTATAGTTTTTAATGGCTCGACTATTGAAACGACGTCTACTGTGCGAGATTTAGGATTATACATTGACTCAACTTCAAGCTGGAAAACCCAAATAGCCAATGTTTGTCGCAGAGTCACTAGCACATTGCGGGCTCTACATCGCCTCAAGAACATGCTGCCATCTAGAACGAAAGCGATGCTTGTACAGACTTTAATTTTCCCTCTCATCAACTATGGTGACGAGTGTTACTTTGACTTGAATGCAGATCTCCTCAACAAACTCGACCGTCTTCTTAACAACTGCATTCGATTTGTATTCAATCTTCGCAAGTATGATCATGTATCTACTCATCGCTCTCAACTTAGGTGGCTACCTATTCGTAATTTACGCGCTCTCACGACACTCTTCTCTTTCCTTACTTCTTCTCCCCTAACCTACCTAACTCCCTACTTTCAATACTTGTGTGATAACCACAACCGTAATCTTCGCTCTTCAAGCAATCTCATTCTTCTCTGTCCATCCCACACTACTGACCTACTGGGTTTATCAACTCTTCTTTCCCTGTCAAATTAGTTCTGTTATGGAATGCGCTCTCTCTTGAAATCAGGATGTCCACTTACCGTCTTACGCTCAAGAACAAAGTCTTTTGTTGAACAAAGTTGCAGAATCGTCACAATTATTTTAGTTTATATTTATATTTATTTATTATTGTATATATCTCATATTTTATAGAATCTATATAGTCCGCTCAAAGAATACTCCAAAAGCGGGTGTAGAGTGCGTGAGAGGGATCCTAAGCAATTTCTTCAGAAATTGGTTCAGGATGCTTAGGGGATAAACATACTAAAAATCCCCGCCTCTATGGGGGGCGCCGGAGTGAGGGGAGGGGGTTAAAGTTCCCATTTTTTAGTTTTTCACCAATATCTTTAAAACGGTTCGTCATAGAGAAAAAGTGTCTTCTACATAATGAAAGGTGATAAAATTGTCCACAACTTTTGTTACAAACTTTATCGAAATTCTCATCAGTTTTCGAGTATCACGCTCCGAAATAGTTAAAATGAATGTTTTTCAGATCATGAGTGAGTGTCATAAATGCGAAACTTTGCTTTCGTTTAACTTCGGAACTAAATGACCTACAGACTTGAAATTATGTGTTTATTACTTACTGGATAACTTAATTTTCAGCGCCTAAATATGGTCCGCATATGGGCCTGAAAATTCGGCGAAATGTTTTTCAGCGTGGCCTCTATTTGAGAACCTCTGGATAAGGCTAGAACGCTGAAAATTTTGTTATCCAGTGAGCAATAACCACATAATTAAAATCTAAAAAGTAATATTTGTTATGTTTATGTACACATTATTTACGTTTATGTATTTACATTCATATCGCTTATTTATGTTATTATTTATTTGTACACTCTTTCTTAACTCACTTTCCTTCCTCTTTTAAACACCTTCGTAATTATCTCTGCATCACCCTAAGGTAGACTGGCAGAAAATGCTTCTGGCATTAAGTCAGCCTTTATACAAATTTGTATATTAAGATTAAATAAATAAATAAATAAAATGGAGCTGACGACGCAGGCCGAAATACACCTGCAGACTTCAACTCTGGACACAGATGGTTCCATGGTCCCGGCTTTTTAAGAAAACCAGATGTGGATTGACCCTCACAAGAAGTCAAACCAACTGTCGACAAAACGGGTAAAGAAAAATGTCTCGTCACGCTAGAAAGAGGCACGCTAATGTACTTGCCGAACATCGAGAATATCGCTAAGTGGCAAACACTGATACGCGCTACAGGAAGAATGCTGCAGTTCATAGACCTGTGCAGGAAAAGAAAACACGTTGCAGCTGTAACTAGAAAACTTACCAAGGAAAAGCAGGAGAATGACCCAACCTGGAAGAAAAATGAACGCAAGAAGAACCTGCTCCTTCTCTGTTGCGCAAAGCCTATACATTATACCGTTACCTAAAATCCCAAATCCATCGAGTCCTGCTCACTTCCGACCCATATCGATTCTCCCTTTCCTTTCCAAGGTGCTTGAGGCCTGTGTACACAAGCAATTAACACAGTTTGTCTTAAACAACAACCTGCTTAACCCACTTCAGTCTGGGTTCAGACCAGGTCACAGCACTCCATCCGCACTAGTGATGCGCCGTTCCCGGGATCGTTTCCTACGTTCCCTAATTCCCAGGAACGCTCCCGGGCGCGTTGGGAACAACTGGGAACGTTGACTTAAATAGCTGTTTATACTTTTGTTAATAACTTTTGCACTATGTGCAAAAGCAAGTACACCTTTATACATATACATAATTCAATTAAGTCGTT
Source organism: Anticarsia gemmatalis (assembly GCF_050436995.1). Taxonomy (NCBI): domain Eukaryota; kingdom Metazoa; phylum Arthropoda; class Insecta; order Lepidoptera; family Erebidae; genus Anticarsia; species Anticarsia gemmatalis. The sequence continues at coordinate 12,049,904 of NC_134775.1, forward strand.
GCTTTGAAAACTTTCCCGATAATCTCTGGGAATATTCCTATATTCCCTGGGAATATTCCTCTGTTCCCGGAATCGATGGGCACGTTCCAAGGTTTTTAGTAAGACATTATATGAATTAAAACAAAGTGTTTATTTAGTATTTTAATCAAGAAAAACTTTGATATATATAATTTTACATATTTTTTTAAACGGCACACATTTTCTTCTTTTGGATATGATAACAAAACTTAAAAAGAATCATCACAAAGTTTAATGTGGTAGCAAAATTCCACATTTTTTTTAATAATAATTATATCATGGCTTATGATCAAATGTACCTATATAAAGTATTTACGAGTATATAAATCGCCAGTCTTATAGATTAACAATTTTAAATAGTTTAAATAAAATACAAATCAGTCTTATAGATTAGCGTTATAATCACAGAAAGTAAAGTTTTTGATTACACAATAAAATTATGGAAAGATTTTTATTTTAGTGTTTTACAGACACCTAAAATATATCAATTCCACAGTTATTAGTATCCATACAGTGTAATAAAAATAATTCATTCAGTATAGTGTAGTAGAAATCAGTTTGTTTGACGGAGACTACGTAAAATTAGTCATCAGAGTCTGAATCGGAACGAAATATATTTCTTATTATTCTTTTTTTCTCTGCACTTGTCCTAATATTTGAGGGGCCTGGCTTATTTGGATCAAATACTTCTGTTGTACAATTCATAATATTGGAATCATCGGAATCCAATTCTAATCTGACCCTGGAAGTGCCAGGGTTATTAAAAATAAGCTGTGAGTTTTCCGTTTCATCTATTGCTACTTCGGAAAATTCGTCTTCCGAGGCAGAATTTGATACTGAAGATAAATTATGATCTGACAGTGGTCTTTGATATTGTTGGGTGGGTTTGTTAATTAGCTTCCAATTGTGTGATATGAATGTTAGCTTCCCTGCTGTGTTTGCCTTTAAACGATTTCGTTTCTTCGTATGCATATTTGAAAATGTTGAAAAGGATCTTTCTACAGCTGCAGAAGTAGCGGGAACTGATAAAATTTTTATGGCAATCTTACCCAGAAGCGTTTGAGGAAATAAAGTTTCCCACCATGATAATGGTGAAATATTTTCGACCGTAGTCCAAATAAAACTTTTTTCCCACAAGTGTGTTCGGCTTTTGTATTGCGATAATGGAGAATGTTACTAGGTATGCCAAATCGCTTGAAATTTTGACTCAGCAAAGCCTGTACATGTACATGAAAACTAGTTTTTGTTTTAGTCAAAAATACCAAGTAGTTTTGATTTTACAAGCATTCAAAGTTTCAAAAAATATCGAGTCCCGCTAACAGCGTGACGTCATAGTACACCATGCCGCGCGGGCCGCGTCCCGCTTAATATCAAGTCTACAGCCGTAGATGTAATAGCTTATGCAGTATTTTGTTGTGTTTTCGTCTGCTTAATACATTTAAAGTGTAATAATAGTAAATATTATTAAAAAAGACTATGTGAGCCAGACTTAACGTGATGTACAATGACGTCACACCGACTCGCGCGGTTACAACTTGTTTTACTTATAAATCGGAAACTAATTGACGTATCAAAGTAATTCTTTCACTAGTATTTTTTATTTTTAACAAAGAATATGGAGAGCTAATAACCCAAATTTGTTAACATTCTCCATTCCGTAAATGTATTAACTGCAGCTTCTGCATCTTTTTCAATATTTATAATCAATTCACAGCCTTCAACATTCTCTTGACTAGATAATAGTACTCCTTGATTTTGTGGATCCAGAATGGCAGCTGCCAAATGAATTGGCTTAAGAGCATTTAGTTTTCTACTCTAAAAATTTTGTTGTAGAGTATGTACCATCTCTCCAAAAAGCATTCTTGAATTTACGTGTTTTAACACTTTTTGTATTTCTTTAAAGGCTCTGTGTACTAAGTGTACTCCGTAATAATCTCCTTCCAGTGTTATTATCCATTGGACGATCGGTTTTAAGAAATATTCCAGTTTTTTTATTTCGACCCAAGTATCTTCTTCAAATATCAGGTTTCTATATTTTGTTTGTAGTGAATTATTGTTAATTATCATATTCTGCAATACATCTTTACATTTTACAAAACTTTGTAGACATAATAAATAACTTCCCCATCTTGTTTTAACAGGCAAATGAAGACTACTGTTAATAAATCTATCATTAGCTATTCTACGAAACTCAGCTGAAAAGTTATGTGATCTAGTAATAGTTTTGATAATTTCCACGATATTAGAAAACAAGCTACGAATTTTAGGAACCTTGACTACATCTCCTATAAATAAGTGAAGCGTATGTGCTAAGCATCCAGTCCAAATAGTATGGTCATATCTATACTAATATAATAAAGCTGAAGAGTTTGTTTGTTTGTTTGTTTGAACGCGCTAATCTCAGGAACTACTGGTCCGATTTGAAAAATTCTTTCAGTGTTAGATAGCCCATTTATCGAGGAATTCTATAGGCTATATATCATCACGCTACGGTCATTAGGAGCGGAGTAGCAACGAAAAATGTTACAAAAACGGGGAAAATTTTGACCCATTCTCTTAGGTGACGCAAGCGAAGTTGCGCGGGTCAGCTAGTGTTTCATATAACAGCTTTCCAAGTTTAACCATATTACTAGCGTTGTCTGTTACTATGGCGAAACATTTTGATGCATCAAATTCATCAATGATTTTAGAAACTTCCTCACATAAATATTCAGCAGTATGATGATTGTCGGTAGTTTCTATAAATTTACAAAAATAGGGCTTGGGGGCATATAAAATCACATTTACAATTGATTCATTACGAATATTGGACCAGCCATCGATGCCTAAGTGAATTACATTAGCATGTCTTATTTTATTTGTGACGTCTTTGTGTACTGTTTCAAATTCTTGATCTAATAATGTTGTTGCTAACAGCTTTCTAGATGGCATGGTAAACTGGGGGTTCAACATTTCAAATGCTTCGGTCCATAAAGGATGTTGCAGAGTAGAAAATGGTATACCGGTCACATAAACCGCTCTTGCGATTGCTTGATGTATATTTGTCTGCAACAAAACAACAAAAATCGTTCATGCATAACAAAACAACACGATCATGCAAAATCGTTAGATAAAACTACTTAAAAATAAAACATACAGTTAAACATATAGCCTACGTTTATGGAGTCATATGAATAAATTAGATAAAGAAGTAAAGAGAGCCCAGTCAAAATATAGAAGGAGCAATCTAAATTGAAAATATTCAGTAATGGTAGTAGTAGTAGAAAGAAATTTTAGCGTCAACTTTTTCTTTTTGAATAAATCAGATCGTTATATGAAGATATTCCCATTACGGTTTTTAACCAAGAAATTCTTCTATTGAAGATACATAAAAGTATTAAAATAAATGAAAAAAAATATTAGGATGAAAAATCCAATAACAAATGGTAGGTACTTACTTGGCTTTGTCTAATAGCAGTTTCCTCCTGTGACAATGAAGGATTTTCTGGTGGTCCTATTGTATTTATGGACGTAGATATTAAACTTGAGTTAGAGGTCACAACCTTTGCACTGGGAATTTAAATTTGAAATTTTATTTTTATGTCTGTTGGACTATTTTTGCATTTAGATATGTGACGAGCAAATTTAGTCGCATTTTTAAACGTATACACAAAACGGCAGTAAATACATTCGTAAATAGTTTTTTCATCCACGGATTTAATCACAAAATGATCGAAAATTGCACTTTTCTTGCTCATGGTTTTTACAAAATAGGCGCTCGAAACGGTTAAAGTGTGAAATGCAACTAAAATTGGTGATAAAAATATATTATTTTTGCAAAAGCAAATGTGTGAGAAAGAAAAAACAAATAAACAATCTGTTGAAGGGATACAAAGTGAAGCCGACGCACTTCCAAAGACAATACAATTATTACAATAGCAAGTAGTGAAACCCTTTTACCGTCATTACAATAGATTGTAAATATTGTTCACAATAATGTCATAATTATCTTGCTGTTTTAAAATAAATATGTTATTTATGACTAGGGACCTAGCGATAAGTAACGAATATATTTTTTACTTTTTATATTTTACTTGTATAATATATTATATTCTTGTATTATTAGTAGTTAATTATTGATTAAAATATAAAATATTTATTTTTTATAAAAATATAGCAACGTAATAATATTGCTTTTAATTTAAATGTCCAATTCCCACTATGAGGGAACGTTCCCGGGAATGCCGGAATATTCCCTGGAACTTTTCCACTGGAAATATTACCGGGAAAGGAAATTTGGGAACGGCGCATCACTAATCCGCACCCATTAAAGCAACTGGTGATATAAGGGCGGGCATGGAGTACACTAAAGTCACCGTGGTGGCTTTGGTTGATTTCTCGAACGCCTTCAATACCGTCAGTCATGATATCCTTCTTTCCATCCTTTCTCACATTAACATATTTTCTGGTGCACTGATAAGTTTTCTTCATATCTTAATGGACGCTAACAGTCGGTTCACATCGGTGACTTATCATCGAGCTGTCGTGAATTCGATTCTGGCGGCATCCTCTCTCCGTTATTATTTCTATTTTCATCAATCTTCTAACCGAAAATCTTCAGGGTGCGTATCATCTGTACGCTGATGACTTGCAACTCTACGCGCAAGGAACAGTGGAATGTATAGCTTCAGTTGTCTGCATGATAAACAGCGACATTGAGCAAATTAAATGTTGGTCTAGGAAGTTCGGTTTGGCTGTTAACCCTGACAAATTTCAGGCTATAGGCAGGCTCGTAGGCAGTCATGGCAGCAACAGTAGGCTAGGTCACGTTTTAGTACCACCGGTCGTATTTAATGGCTCAACCATAGAACTGACTCCTACTGTAAAAGATCTTGGTCTTTATTTGGACTCAACTCTGAGCTGGAGAGCTCAAGTATCTAACGTTTGCAAGAGGGTCACGGGTATACTGCGAGCTCTATATCGCCTCAAGAACTTTCTGCCATCCAGGACCAAAGCCATGCTTGTGCAGACCTTAATATTCCCTATGATCGACTATGGTGATGTGTGTTACTTTGACCTGAATGCAGATCTCCTCAACAAACTTGACCGTCTTCTTAACAACTGCATTCGATTCATCTTCAACCTCCGCAAGTATGATCATATATCTACTTATCGCTCCCAGCTTAGTAGGCTGCCTATTTGTGAGCGTCGTAATTTACGTGCACTCACGACTCTCTTCTCTTTTCTTACTTCCTCTACTCCCCCAGCCTACCTAACTCCCTACTTTCAATATCTGTGTGATAATCACAACCGTAACCTCCGTTCCTCTAATAATCTTCTTCTTTTCTTCCCATCACACACTTCTGGGTTTGTCAAGCTTTTTCTCAACATAATTTTCCTCCTTTATTATTTAAAAACTTACTTCATTTAATATCTGCATCATTCCAAGGTAGACTGGCAAAAAAATGCCTTTAGCATTAAGTCCGCCTTTGTACAAATTTTGTACAAGAAGTTTAAATAAATTAAAATAAATAAGAAAAACGGAAATGGAACATCAGTGAAGAATGAAAAAAAGAAAAGGCTGATTCCCCACGACGCAACCTATCTACACAGAGCTGAAAAAATGTGGATACGAGCGATGCAGAACGAAAGCTACGCACAAGAAAGGACAAGGATAGAAAACGGTAATGCGCCGACTGGAAAAGACCGACTAGCCTAGATCTAAACGTTATAATCGGCGAAGATGGCTTGCTGCGCCTACGGGGAAGAACTTCAACTGCACCCGGAATTAGTGCAACCACGATCAACCCTGTTTTGCTCGACGGCCAACATCGATACACGAAAATGTATATCCAGCACGTTCATGAGGAAATGATGCACGGCAGAGTAGAGCTGGTTGTGAACAAACTGCGACAGCGGTGCTGGGTGACACTACTACGCCCAGCGGTAAAAAATGTTATAAGGAATTGCCAGAAATGTAAAATAAGAAGAGCAAAGCCGACTAAACCTTTAACAGGAGACTTATCAGCAACTCGACTAACTCACGGCGCAAGACCCTTCTCTTACACAGGGATCGACTAGTTTGGTCCAGTAGAAATAACAGTAGCCAGACACAGAGAAAAGAAATGGGTAGCTCTCTCCACCTGTCTCACTGTAAAAGCAGTACACTTGGAAGTGGTGCCGTCATACAGCGCAGACTCGGCTATCTGCGCGATAAGAAGATTCATCGGGAGAAGAGGAATGCCGACAGAGCTGTGGTCGGACAACGGAACTTGTTTCAAAGCAGCCGACAAGGAGCTACGGGAAGCCTGGAGAGCAATACAGGAAGAAGCGAGTGTACACCATATAAAGTGGCGCTTCATACCCCCCGCCTCGCCTTTTATGGTCGCATGGGAGCGCCTAGTACGAAACGTAAAAAAAGCCCTTCGGGTTACACTCCGGGAAAAGCATCCCAGCGAAGAAGTTCTACACATGCTCCGACCCACATTCTACTGGGTCCGAGCTGTCACGTGCCTGCGCCTGGAAGTTTTAGCGAGGACAATGACGCCACTCGAAATCTGTGGAGACGAGCACAGCAACTAGCAGGCCGCTACTCCAACACCGGCGGAAGCCGCACGCATCTAGTACACCCCTGCGTGTCGCGATGTAGTAGTTATCTACGATTCCAACCTACCGAGGAATGTGTGGCCGAAGGGACAAGTGAATCGCGTCTTTCCTGGCAAAGACAACGAAATATGAGTCGTAGACATCACTACCAGCAACAGTAATGTCTTGCGGCGACCATGTAAGAAGGTCATCGTGCTACTAGTTCAATCGTAAGATGCGACGGCGGGAGAAATGTGCACAATGAACGCATAAAAAATATTTGTATATAGTAAATTAGGTACATAAACGCATAAAGTAATACGTAAGAATTAATTTATGCATTGTTTACATTAATATATAAATTATAGCATATTTTAGATAAAAATAAACATTTAAATATTTACTTTATACGTTTACTAGCTTCCGTCCGCGACTTCGATCGCGTGAATAGGCTTCCCGAGGAAAAAAGTACCCTATATGTGAATTTTAGGTTAATCAGTCAAAAATGTAAGAAGATTTCACAAACTTGCATTCCCTATTTTAGCCCTTTAAGTGTGGAATTTATCAAAATACTTTCTTACGTGATGCCTACGTCATAGAAGTGACTGGAAAGCGCATATTGAAAAACTCTGCAAAAGAATAAGTAGCAGTTCATATGCCCTCTATAAACTTTCACCTGTTGTAAATATTAGCACACTACTTATGGCCTACCATGGACTAGTCGCATCCGTAATTAGATATGGCATAATATTCTGGGGGAACTCAGTAAATATAGAAACTGCTTTCAAGCACCAAAAACGCTGCATAAGGGCCATGTTTGGCTTACAGACGATAGATAGCTGTAAGCCATATTTTATAAAATATAAGATATTGACACTGGCCTCCATATTATATCTTAGAAGTAGCAGTTTCTGTAAAAAGTAACCCTCAGCTGTTTCCTCGCATGTCTGATATCTGTACACGTAACCGCAGAGACAATAGGAGATTATGTATGCACAGGGCAAATACAGCATTAATGGGGAACAGTGTCTTCTGTATGGCCCCTAAGATATATAATAAAGTACCAAATTGCTTGAAAGATTTGAATTTATTTTTATTTAAGAAAAGATTAATGAATTTATTATTGAGTAAATGTTATTATAATGTAAAAGATTTTTAAATGATTGTAATTTGTAATTGATGTAATAAATAGGTAATAGTAAGTTGACATAACTAACAACTTTATTATTTTATAGTGTGTATAGTTGGATCCCTGTGTTGAGACGACGACAACTATAGCTGGGTTGTTGATAAATGAGTGGACTGTATTTAAAGGGAATAAAAATATTTTTTCAAGAGTACAATCGAACGGCAAACAACGTAAATGTTAGGATGCGCGAGCGCGTATGTTCGGTCTCGCTTGCTGTCAGGCACTGGCGGGCGGCCGGTCGGCGGGGCGCTGGCCCGCTGCGATGACGCAGCTGTTACCGCTCCGCCCACCGCGTTCCATCCGCGATCCCGCCTATGTGGAGCATGAGTCAACGACTCAACACACTCCCCCCGTTGAAGTGTCTTCAACAGATGAAGTGGCCACCGGTAGAGGGCAAATAGTGTTGAAGGCTCGCCGAATGACACCCTTGCGAGTGCGGATGTCAGCAACTCGAGCAACACCATCTCTGCCGGGAAGAACCTTGACGATGCGTCCTAGAAGCCATAAGAGTGGGGGTAAGGTTTTGTCCTTAATAAGTACCAAGGCTCCTTCATTCAGCTCTCCTGATGATCGGCACCACTTTGTCCTTTCCTGAAGCCACAGAATGTATTCGTGGGAAAAGCGAGTCCAGAAGTGTTGCTTCAAGAATTCAATGCGGCGAAAGCGTTGAAGACTGGATACATGAGCATTCTGCACCTGTGGATGAGGCAGCATCATGAGTGATCGTCCAATAAGGAAATGAGCAGGAGTAAGAGGAGTAAGATCTGAAGGATCATCGGAAAGTGGAGTTAAAGGCCTGGAATTTAAAATAGCCTCCACTTGAATTAAACAAGTTGCCATCTCTTCGAATGTTAAATTTGTTAAAGTTAAGATACGCCTGAGATGATGTTTGGTCGACTTTACAGCCGACTCCCATAATCCACCAAAGTGAGGGTTATATGCGGGAATAAAAGAAAAGTTAATGCCAGGGTCAATCGTACTGAGGCCTAAGTCCTGTGAAAGAAGGTTGGCCAATTCGTTGAAAGCGCCTACGAAAGTTGTTCCGTTGTCGGAATAGATGTTGCGAGGTTTCCCCCTACGAGCAATAAAGCGGTTCATGGCAGCCAAGAAAGCCTCTTTGGTGAGGTCTGACACCAACTCTAGGTGTACAGCTCTCGTAGCTAAGCACACAAACACACATATAAAACATTTAATAAGTCTACATCCTCTACCTTTACGATCAGCTATCATGATTGGACCAGCGTAGTCAACCCCAGAATCTAAGAAAGGAAATTCCAAGTGCAGACGTTGCTTTGGAAGGTTACCCATGATGGGTTGTACGGTATTCGCCTTGATCCTACAACATTTTACGCATTTATGCGTAACCTTCTTTGCTAAAGATCTACCCCCGATAGGATAGTAGTGATGACGGATGGTAGAAAGTAATAGTTGAGGTCCTGGATGTAAAAGTCGTAAATGATACATCTATACTTATAATAAATCTGTAGAGAGGTCAATTCTGTACATTGAATATATTTAAAAAAAAACCAATGGGGGATGTTTAGTAACGGATACTGATACCGAATCTGCAATTTATAATTTTCTTTTCTGTCTGTCTGTCTGTCTGTCTGTCCTCCGTCTGTATGTGTCGCTATCACGTAAAAACTACCGGATAGAATGCGCTGAAATTTGGTATATGCATAGAATAAGTAGTGGAGCAATTTCCGGGATACTTTTTATCGCATAAAATTTCATAGATTTTTAGATAATTGAAAGAAATACGTAGAAATCGTTTGAACCTGCGTTTCCCTAAAGAGACCATAGATGGCGTTGCAATTCATTTCACAACATTCGCATATAGTTAACGCGGTGCCTTCCGTATCGATACCTGTTGTTCTCACCAACCAATAGATGGCGTTATAGTCAACAACACAGCATGTTTTTCCTAATTAATTTATTTTGATTGCTTTATTGTAAAAAAAAATACCTTTGAAACAGGCTATACATTTATAAGATTTTCAAACATAAATGTTGTATGATATATTACACAAAAATGTTGGTTTACGTGGGTCCGGTGCGCTCGGGATATACTAGATGGCAAACCGAGTAATTTCGTTTGTTGTCGCCCCAACTAACAGATGGCGTAGTAGTTCGTATCACATAACCAAATTTATTGGTTGCATATTAAGGAAATAAATTGGATAGCTGTGAAACAGACTATGTGGTAAGTTTTAAAAAATAAACAACGGATGATATATTAAAAAATAATTACGGGTTACGCGGTTTCGGACGTATCATCGCAAGTATACATTATTACGCGTGTGAAGAGCTCCGGCGCAGATAGGTCTGTTTGTACCTGTAATAATATTCTGAATCCTGACGGGTAAGCAATGGTCCGTCTATAATAAGGTACCTATTATATTTTACAGTGTAAACTGGTATGGATACAGAAAAGAGCGGGAAAGAAGGTAACCACAGGAAATCAGGCCTGCCTGAGCCTGTGTCACATTGTGTGCCCTTCGGGTCCCTTTCGTAAATAACCATTAGATGACAAAAGAGTTGTTAGCATTTTTATGTGTAGGTGTATCGAGTGCTTCGCAATTCGCGTAGTCAAACGAATAAGCAACAGTACGAAATTCACGCGAGCGGAGCCGCACGGGTCAGCTAGTATGAAATAAGAGATCACGTCATATTCTATGTGATTTAGATAAAAGAATAGGATGCTTAATGTTAAAATCATAAAAAGAATTGTTTAATCTGCCTCCAACACGAATTAAACAAAAAGATTTGTCAAAAAATGGAGACAGCGATAAGAGTTTGTTCTTTGCAGGTAAGTCTTTGCCTTTGGAAAGAAGCTTGTACTCCTCAGAAAAAGATTCCTTTTGACTATACCTAAGTAGCACATTTAGAGCACTTTGTAATTCTACAGACGTCAGCGGACCAACGCTAGGTTGTTTCTTACATTTAAAGTTTATGAAACGTATAAGATAGGCGGTCATGCGCTGTATTTTATTGAAATCACTATATTTTAAAACTAATTTCGATATGAGACCTATGGAATCAGAAGTATCAACGTGAAAGGAAGAAGAAGAATTGACCACTTCTGGTAAGTTTATGAGTTCTTGTCGATGATGTTTGGGAAATTGTGGCCATTTTGAAGCATCTTCACTTAAGAAGTGTGGTCCTGACCACCACAACGTAGAAGTGAGCAATGTTTCAGCTCTGAGTCCACGCGAAGCGAGGTCTGCGGGGTTTTCAAGTGAAGGAACGTAACGCCAAGTCCTGCCCCCGGAAATTTCTTGAATCTCAGATACTCGATGGCGGACAAAGGTTTTAAGCTGTGACGGAGAAGCAGACAGCCAGCCCAAAACTATAGTGGAGTCACTCCAGAAGTAAGTATCATGGATAACTAAGGTTAGTGAGTGACGCACTTTCTGGTATAATCTAGAACCTAACAAAGCAGCACAAAGTTCGAGACGAGGTATGGTAGTAGGTTTCACCGGAGCTACCTTGCTCTTGGCAGTAAGTAAACGAACGTGAATCTCTCCGTCTTGTGCTTCGCTGCGGATGTACACACAGGCACCGTATGCTCTCTCCGACGCATCAGTGAACACATGCACCTGTACAAAAGAAGGCGAATCACAAGTTACCCATCGTGGCACCGTGAACTGTTTTAAATAAGGTAAGCTATTTTGAAAATTATTCCATGCATGTTGAATGTTTTCAGGTAGTGGCTCATCCCAAGAACACTTTACAAGCCACAGCTGCTGCATGATAATTTTAGCCTCTACAATACATGGAACAACTAAACCAAGTGGGTCAAATATTTGTGCTATAACTGAAAGGATTTTGCGTTTTGTGGCAATGTCACTGGTAGTGAAGGTTAAGCTAATGGAAAATGAAAATGTATCACTTGAACACCGCCAGTTCAGCCCTAAGGTTTTAGATGTTTCGTTATCACTAAGGTTCACAAAATCAGAAATAACATGGTCTTTACATAATGCTTGGATGACTTCATTTGAGTTAGATTGCCACTTGCGAAGATTATATTTGGCTGACTGAAGAACAGCAATGACCTGACGACACCTATCTACTGTTTCGCCGACAGATGAACCACCGGACAAATAGTCATCGACATAAAAATCATGTACTATTGTGTATCGCGTTGGCAAATCATCGCACTCCTCAGCCAGTTGAATTAAAGACCTAGTAGCTAAGTAAGGCGCTGAGGCTGTGCCGTACGTCACCGTGTTAAGTGTGTAAGATTCTAACTCATGTGTAGGCTCTTCTCTCCAAAGAATGTTTTGTAAAGGCCGATGAATGTCATTTACAAGTGTCTGACGGTACATCTTCTCGATGTCTGCACTAACTACAATTTTATGTTGACGAAATCTAAGAAGAATTGAAAGTAAATCATCTTGGAGAGTAGGGCCCACCATTTGAATATTATTAAAGGATTTTCCAGAAGATGTGGTGGCTGAAGCATCGAAAACGACTCTTAATTTAGTCGTAGTTCTCGACTCTTTCAGAACACCATGATGCGGTAAATAATTAGAAGGTTTCGAGCTACATTTATTACTGTCTTTAGACATATGGCCTAATTTAATGTAGTCGTTTATAAAGTCGACATATAATGATTTTAGATAGGAGTCTTTAGCTAAACGGCGTTCTAATGATAAAAAACGACGCTTAGCCATCCCATATGAATCACCCAAGACGTCTGGTGACTCTTTAAGAGGTATGCTTACCACAAATCGTCCGTCGGGAGCACGAAATGTAGTTTCTACGTAAAGTTCCTCACAAGATCTCTCCTCGTGAGTCAGTTGGTGTTTTGCAGATACTGAATCTAACTCCCAGAAGCGATCTAAGTCCGGCTGCAATGTTTCAGCAAGCATACATAGATTAGAAGATGAGTTAGAGTTATAAACGGTACCCGATATGACCCAACCTAATTTCGATTCGATTAATGTTGGCATTAATTTACCTAAAGGAATACGATTACTACCTATGATACCCCAAAAGACTTCCGCGCCGACAAGAATGTCGATCGCAGACGGAACAAAGAAGTTAGGGTCGGCAAGTATTATATTAGACGGTAATACTAAGTTGTCTATGTTTACATAAGTGTTTGGTACTGAAGATGCAATTTTTGTTAAAACGTGACATTCAATGTTGAGCGTATAGTCGCTATGAACCGATTTAAATGAGACAGAACAGCCTTGAACGCAGTTAGAGCTAGGGTCATTGATACCTCTTACCTTTGATGCGACATTATAAGTAGGTAAATTGATACTACGAGCAAATTCTTCCGTCACGAAATTGGCCGTACTGCCACTATCGAGCAAGACTCGCGCGGTGTGATGTTTACCATCGGAACCAACCACCTCAACAAGCGCTGTGGACAGCAATACGACACGGGATGAGTAAATATTATCTGCAGCTAACGTAATATTCGGTATATTTGTAATTGTATTATCAGGATCAATATGTAATAACGTGTTGTGTTTGTCCTGACAATACTTGCAGTGTCCCAAGCTAAATTTTTTGCTATTATGCCCCGGTCGAAGACAATTCATGCATACATTAGATTCTCTGGCTTTCTTGATACGCGCTGGTATACTTAAACTTCTAAATACATCGCACTGAAAAAGGAAATGTTCCTTGCGACACATAGGACATGGTATGGTTTTAAATGAAGATGTTGGGTCTGAAGGACCTGAGGGTTTTTTAGTTTTGTAAATGCCAACATGATTGTAAGCCCTCGCTCTTTACGATAGATGACCTAGACTCCTCAAGTGTCTCAAGTAAATCAGCCCTATTACTAACAAACTGAATGAAGTCATTGAATGTTGGAGGTTCCTTCAACGTATTGCGGTGCTCTTCCCACTCACGATTAGTCACCTGATCAAGTTTGTTCGTCATAATGTGAATAAGAAGAGTGTCCCAATGTTCTACGGGTTGACCTAAGGTGGATAAAGCTCTTAAGTTTTTATTAGCACTATCTACTATATATCGTAAAGCCTTACTTGACTCCTTGTTGACCGGACTCATGTTGAAGATGGCTTGGACATGGTTGTTGACAAGTAACCTTTTGTTGTCATACCTATCACAAAGAAGCTTCCAAGCAGCGTCGTAATTGGCAGACCTAAAGTCAAGATTATCAATCACGAGTGAAGCGCTACCCTTTAACGATGCACGCAAATAATGCAACTTATTAATTTTGTCAATGCTGTCGTTATTATGTATGATTGAAAGAAAAGTATCGCGAAACTCTAGCCAATCATGATAGCTGCCAGAAAACTTAGGCAAATCTATTTTAGGTAAATGAATAGAATTGTGTTTGTTTGTGTGCTTACTGCAAGAACCGAAGTCGGAGGCGGAGTCTTCCTCTGCGAGATGCTTGCGAGTACTGTTTAGCAACTGGCGTGCAGAAGCCACCAAATTCGCGAACTAGCTCTCGAACTGCTCACGCTCTGCATATTGCTCGCTGGGTTCGTCTGCTAACTCCTCCAACTGGTTCTGTAACGTGTCATATTTCTCATATAAATTCTCAAATATATTAAGACGGTATTCTACTTCTACCAGTTGTACCTCACTAAGCTTTTCACACGAACGAGAGATCTCGAGGTACGATGAAAACTGCGTAAGCTTAGCCTTGATTGAAGCGCGTTTTTTAATAAGAGTCTTTGTGTCAGACATTTTAAAAGTATAGAGAAGGAAAGATCTAAAAGCAAAACCAAGCCAACTAACTAATAGATGATTATACTAATGAAGAAGTAATAAATAAGCAGAAATATTGTTGAAAGAGGCGTTCTAAATAAATTGACTAAGTACCTGATAAAATTTTAGAGCAATGTAAAAGTTAAGTTCCTGAGAAAAATCGTTAGCAATTTGAACTACAAGAAAGTTAGATGCCTGACAAAAAAATTATAGCAATGTGAAGCTTTGCAAGTTACGATGATCAAATAATGCACTGTAATGTAACAAACTTGCAAACACTAAAATACACAAAAAATATTAAAAATGGTATTGTGAATTAGCAAAAATATGATATTCTAAGCTACTTTATGTATGGAAGGTGTGATGAAACTGTTTAAATTCAAAGTTTATGGCTGAAGATGACTATGATTAGGATGATTTGCAAAAAAATGACAGCTAACTTTAAGGTTAACTAAGAAGTTGAAAATAATGAATGAATTATGATTTAATGATTATGGATAAGAATGATTTTATGGATATGATATGAAAAAAGGAATTGGAACGAGCTCACGGTTTTGTGCTGCAAACCACTGATGATGATTGTGGTGATGAGATATTCCAACGACGGATGTTCTTCAATACACGACGACAATCTATTGTGATTTTGCTATTCCGCTGCTGCCAACAAATTCTTCTAATCTTCTCTTCTCGTCCGTTGGGTTGAAGCAGGCTAAGACGGCTGAATTACGTATTCAGACCGGTGCCGATGTTCACGACGTCCAAACCAAGACACGAAGAGCGATGATGATGATATGAGTGCGCAAAGCCAACGTGAAGACAGGTGAAGATCTTGAAATATTTTTGAAAATGTAACGGTCAAAAAATTCTTCTCGATATGATTTCCTTCTTCGGTTCAAAGATCCGGTAGAAGGACCAAAATGTATAGTTGGATCCCTGTGTTGAGACGACGACAACTATAGCTGGGTTGTTGATAAATGAGTGGACTGTATTTAAAGGGAATAAAAATATATTTTCAAGAGTACAATCGAACGGCAAACAACGTAAATGTTAGGATGCGCGAGCGCGTATGTTCGGTCTTGCTTGCTGTCAGGCACTGGCGGGCGGCCGGTCGGCGGGGCGCTGGCCCGCTGCGATGACGCAGCTGTTACCGCTCCGCCCACCGCGTTCCATCCGCGATCCCGCCTATGTGGAGCATGAGTCAACGACTCAACATTAGCGAAGATGAATCTTCTTTTGCATCTGCTGACGATTTTAGCTCTTCCCTGAACGATAGCTTCAGCTCCACAAGGGGCACGCTCGGTGATTTTGTTCGCCAAAGTTTGGAGATACCTGGCTGGACTTAATCCTAACGTCTGCTCCCTCCCTTGTCTCATCCTCTGGCCAATACCTTGCTCCTGGTTTCTCTCACCACGACTTGATCTTCATGTCCTACACCCTAAAACCTCCTAAATCCCGTCCAAAGGTTCTGTACAAGCGTTGTTTCGGGCGTATGAATGTCGACAATTTAGGTATGGACGCTGCTAACCTCAACTGGGAGCAGCTAACAACAGCTTCGAGCATTGACGACAAAATTGCTATCTATATCTATACTAATATTATAAAGCTGAAGAGTTTGTTTGTTTGTTTGTTTGTTTGTTTGTTTGTTTGTTTGTTTGTTTGTTTGTTTGTTTGAACGCGCTAATCTCGGGTACTACTGGTCCGATTTAAAAAATTCTTTCAGTGTTAGATAGCCCATTTATCGAGGAAGGTTATAGGCTATATATCATCACGCTACGACCAATAGGAGCAGAGTACCAGTGAAAAATTTTACAAAAACGGGGAAAATTATGATTCTCTTATGTGACGCAAGCGAAGTTGCGCGGGTCAGCTAGTATTCAATACAGCTGTTGTTGGGCTGTTTGCTGTCTGTTCGCGCCAGTAAGGAAGGTAAGGCTTAAACGTCCTCCTGCCCCCTGGATGTCAGAGGGCGTTCGAATGGCCATGAGGCGAAGAGATAGGGCTTTTGCCAAGTTTCGTAGAGATCGGTGTGACGAGAATTGCAATCAGATGGTACGTAACGCTAAACGCCGGCATTTTCTAAATAATCTTTCCTCTTCCTTCCCTGCCGATATCTGGAGGTTTCTCGGGACCCTCGGTATTGGCAAACATCACAGCAGTAACTTACAGTGCACGGTTGGTTTGGATGATATAAATCGTCACTTTGCGTCCACTACATCTATTGATCACCAAACCGAGTCCGATACTGTCCAATCCATATTGGAATTACCCCGACCTTATTTTGAATCCTTCTCCTTATCTCCAGTAACACGGGAAGAAATTAAGAAGATAATCCTGTCCATTAAATCGAATGCAGTAGGCGCTGATGACGTCAGGCGACGCATGATTGTCACTGTTTTGAATCACCTGCTCCCCGCCATATGTCATATCGTAAATTTCTCCCTTACCTCTGGTTCCTTTCCTTCTTTGTGGCGCAAAGCCTACATTATTCCTTTGCCTAAAATCCCAAGGCCGTCGCTTCCAGCTCACTTCCGACCCATTTCCATTCTACCGTTTCTCTAAAGTGCTGGAGGTCTGTGTACATAAACAGCTAACACAGTTTGTGTTAAACAACAACTTTCTTAGCCCGCTCCAATCTGGGTTTAGGCCAGGCCACAGCACTACGTCGGCACTCCGTAAGGTGACTGGCGATATTAGGGCGGGGATGGAGGATACTAAAGTCACTGTTATGGCTTTGTTAGACTTCTCGAACGCCTTTAATACCGTCAGTCATGATATCCTTCTCTCTATCCTTTCCCATCTTAACATATCTTCCGGTGCGCTGAATTGGTTTTCCTCATATCTTCAAGGGCGCCAGCAATCGGTTCACTTCGGTGAATCTTCATCGAGCTGGCGTGGACTGGATTCTGGCGTCCCACAAGGCCGCATTCTTCCTCCTTTATTGTTTTCGTTATTTATCAATCTGGTAACCCAAAATCTTCGAGGATCGTATCATCTGTATGCTGATGACTTGCAACTTTACTTGCAAGGATCCGTGGACTCTATATCGATAGCGGTAGACGTCGTGAATAGCGACCTCGAACACATTAGGTGCTGGTCTGAGAAATTTGGCTTGACCGTTAACCCTGATAAAGTCAAGCTATAGTGGTAGGCAGTCACCGCAATATTAGCAAATTAGGTCATGTTCATGTACCACCTATTGTCTTTAACGGCTCGACTATCGAAATGGCATCCTCAGTGAGAGATTTAGGTCTTTACGTTGATTCAACGTTGAGCTGGAAAATCCAAATAGCCAATGTCTGTCGTAGAGTGACTAGCACACTGCGGGCTTTATATCGCCTCAAGAACTTTCTGACATCTAGGACCAAAGCCATGCTTGTGCAGACCTTAATATTCCCTCTGATCGACTATGGTGATGTGTGTTACTTTGACCTGAATGCAGATCTCCTCAACAAACTTGACCGTCTTCTTAACAACTGCATTCGATTTATCTTTAATCTACGTAAGTATGATCATGTATCTACTTATCGCTCTCAACTTAGGTGGCTACCAATTCGTGAGCGCCGTAATTAGCTCTCACCACACTCTTCTCTTTCCTTACTTCTTCTTCTCCCCCAGCCTACCTAACTCCCTACTTTCAATACTTGTGTGATAACCACAATCGTATTCTCCGCTCTTCAAGCAATCTTATTCTTCTCTGTCCATCCCACACTTCTGGGTTTGTCAATTCTTCGTTCCCTCTCCAAGCAGTCTTGTTATGGAATGCGCTCCCTCTTGAAATCAGGATGTACACCAACCGTCTTATGTTCAAGAGTAAAGTACGCGATCTTTTATTGAACAATGTTGCAGAATCGTCACAATTATCTTAGTCTATACCTACCTATTATTACTGTATGTTATTTATATTTATGTAGCTAATATGTATGTATATTTGTATTTTTTTGTGTGTATATGTTACTGTAAAAGCCCGAATTGTGGTAAATCCTAAGATTTTCCGGCAAAACCTAAGATTTACGAACTCTCAATGGTAAAAGTCCAAACAATTATTTTATTTCGAACTTTTACCACTATTCACTTGGTAAATCTTAGGATTTACCTCAAGGGCAGGTAAATGTTGAAAAATACATAACATAGTTATAAAGAAGGTGTTTTGGGCAAACCGACATGGGTAGATTAGGTTCGTGGTTATTTTTTGTAAACCACCCACAAGGAGGAGCCCCGCGAAGCGGGGCTCCGGCGACATCTTCAAACTCTCATTATAACTATGTTACGGCATATAATTTTATCGAACACGTTATGATATGACTTAATCAACTTTTACCGTGTCATTATGTTAATCCTAAGATTTGCCAATTAAATGGTGGTAAAAGTTCGAAATAAAAGAACGTTCGGACTTTTACCATTGAGAGTTCGTAAATCTTAGGTTTTACCGGAAAATCTTAGGATTTACCACAGTTCGGGCTTTTACAGTAACATATATACTTAATATTATTATTTATTTGCACCTCATATTGTCTACACCTATTATTATTTATTTGTACACCCTTTCTCAACTCACTCTCCTTCCTCTTTTTAACACCTTCATAACAATCTCTGCATCACCCCAAGGTAGACTGGCAGAAAATGCCCCTGGCATTAAGTCCGCCTTTATACAGCCCTGTATATAAAGTTTGAAATAAATAAATTAATTAATGATGCAAATAAGTGATATTACGTACAACTTGATGTTAATCATAAAACTGTCACCTTTTTTTTTAAATTCTATAATGTGCACAATCAATGTGCTCACTTGCTGCCCATATTTTTATTGTCACATGTTATGAGGTGCTCCTAACATACGGTATGATTAGAGACTGTTAAATATCCTAGCTATATTAATTTTCCTTAATTGACGTTTAGTCTAAATCATTGATTGTTGGCAGCGCCTCGCATGATCAATTATTGTATCAACCAAATTGTAAAACTTTTGGCGATTGAAAAGAGTGGCCGTGAGTTTCTCGCTAGCTCTTCTCATAAGGCTCTTCCCCCTTTCCGAGCTAGTGGTAGATTCAGTAATTGTAACGACTATCGTAAGTGTCAATATTTACTAAAATGAATAAATGATTTGATTTTGATTATGTCTATCGAATATGTTTATTCGTATCTGTAAATTAGCTTTCCAGTTGTCTAATACATACTTACTAATATTTTTGTGATAAGCACGAGTATTTCTACTGAACCTGGTTGTTAATTTATCTACATAAGTATGTATTTAGTTTGGAATCAGATGACCATGTGTGGGTTGTCCTAAAATATTTATTTTATTTATTTAATACTGTGTACAATTAAACTTATTGTTTTTGTAAATAGTTCTTCAAATTAAAATATAATTTTAAGAAAAATAAATATTATTGTACAATCAACTGTACAGGTTAAAATTATTTTATATACATAATTAGCATCGCGCTGCGTGTCAGCACTTTTATATTTCGTAATCCGCGCAGCGTGTCAGCATTATCTTTATTGTAATTGAATTGTACTTTTAATTACTTAGTGACATTAAAGCACTCGTCGTGAAAGGTTGTGTTTCTCATTCCCTATACCACAATCTTTATAACATCTATATCATCGACACACGTCACTCATCAACTAACATCTCTTTGTAGGCAGTGACAACTCCCTACAAAATTTGGTCCTTGATATAACGATCGCTATTGTGATTGCTGATGAAGGAGTGTTCTCCTGTGCTTGATAAAACGATTGCAATCGTGATTGCTGCGTGTATGTAATTTCTAGCTCGATATATGCGACTTCTCAATTCTACTGGTGAGACCCGCTTGTGGGAGGCCAGCGAACCGATTCGCTATCGAAACTAGAATACTTACAAACACAAAAATGATAATGATGCCCGGTTTAGATCCGGCTCGAAGGACCAAATTTTGTAGGGAGTTGTCACTGCCTACAAAGAGATGCTAGTTGATGAGTGACGTGTGTCGATGATATAGATGTTATAAAGATTGTGGTATAGGGAATGATAAACACAACCTTTCACGACGAGTGCTTTAATGTCACTAAGTAATTAAAAGTACAAATCAATTACAATAAAGATAATGCTGACACGCTGCGCGGATTACGAAATATAAAAGTGCTGACACGCAGCGCGATGCTAATTATGTATATAAAATAATATTAACCTGTACAGTTGATTGTACATGCTGCCGAGGGCAGAAAAGAGAACAGAGATATGCCTAAGAATATAGAATGTAAACATGATACAAATCCAGATGATAACCTGTACAGTTGATTGTACAATTATAACAATCTTAATCGAAACACTCTATTACCCATCAGTCTTTTGGAAATAATCGGTCTTATTATCTTATAATTTATCACTTATGGGAAGCAGTCAACAAATTGAGTAACACCTTAGTAACAAAACAAAAACACTTACAAGCTTATCTTTGTTTTTAAGTTTTTGATACCTGTTATTACAGTTTTGTTAATAAAATATTATTGTAACACAAAAAATACTCATAACAATTCTAATCGAAATTGACGAAATTATCAATTTTATAATAATAATAATAATAATCATTTATTTCGACCAAACGATCATATAACGAAACGAAAAATAATTAAAATAAACAAAGCATAATGAGATCATCTGTTTGGCAGTACACGAATCATACAGCAATGATTCAAGTAACAACAGTCGAAATGCTGCGCAAATGCTTTCAGGATGCTGTTAGGGCTAATCCGTACTCTGCTTAGCAGTGACGAGCAACGTTTGCGCAGTCGACACGCGCGTCGGCAAACATACCCGAGGCGCTGCAAAATCGTGGCAACCCCACCAACACCCTGAAAGCATTATTATATTGTACACGAAGGGCGCTGTTCTGTCTGTGCGTGTAATCAACCCACAGGCTGCTGGTATAGAATGAGGTACAGTATGCTCTAAAAAGAGTAACTTTTACTTCCACCGTGCAGCGAGCAAACCTGCGGGCTATCATATTTGCTCTGACAGACAACGCCTTACGCTCTCTTTCTATATCTTCATCGTCTTTCAAGTCAGAGGTGAGCCAGTGCTCTAGATATTTAAATTTCTCCACTCTCTTTAGGGCACTACCATTCATTTTCACTGCCGGAATGACAGATAGATCTCTATTTCTGACTTGAAAGACCATGAACTCGCTCTTCTTAACATTGTAAACTAAGCCATGTTTAAGAGTATAGTGTTCACAAACGCTCAACATTTTAGACAAGCCACATATAGAGGCACTAAGCAGCACCATGTCATCAGCGTAGCTTAGGTTATTAACAGGGACTCCATCAATATGACAACCAACCCTGGCGCCGCTCAGCTGCTCTATCAGCGCGTTAACATAGAGGTTAAATAGCTTGGGAGAGGATAATCCTCCCTGCCTTACCCCACATTCCAACCTATTTGGTTCTGAGTAAGCTCCAGACCACCTCACGACATCGACCTGGTTAAGGTACCAAAACTTAAACATACGCTTAAACTCCGAGGGCATACTGATGTCTTTAAACTTTTCCCATAAGATATTATAGTTAACCAGGTCAAAGGCCTTGGAGAGGTCCAGGAAACACGCATTTATACGGGCGTTTTGCGACTTGTGTAGTACTTGACAGTTTGCTTAAGACACAAGATTGCAGTCTCAGTTGACAGGCTAGGCCTGAAACCAAATTGGTTATCATGGATCTTGAGACAATAGTCTAACTCTGTGTTAAGCAAACTGTCAAGACCCTTCGCAACTATGGTGGTGTAGTGTAATACGCTATTATGCTTTTAATTTAGCAATAAGTAAAAACTCACGTGTACGAATATTGCATCGAATACACTTTATATTTAGGTATTGCGTAGTTAAGCATATTGTTGTAATTTGTATTTATATGTTTGATTGGCAATTCAATAAAGGACACTGAACGAGTAAGACATGTTTGATTGAAACAACACCTTAAGTCCCACATGTTATTACATGGCGACCCTGCCATTGGCACCGTTTAAATCAAAAATGAAGAAAGAAGATTAAACATAATTTCAAGAAAGAAGAACGAAGACAGAAGATTCCAAGATTTCAAGAAAGAAGATTCCAACAATTCAAGAAAGAAGATTTCAAGAAAGAGGATTCCAAAATTTCAAGAAAGAAGATTTCAATATTTCAAGAAAGAAGATTTTAAATACATTATACTATGGGGAAATCTGCTTCGAAGGAACAAGTCGTAATTGCACAGAACGCCAACGGAGCAGCTTCAGCGACGACACAACAATACCACATCGAACGGTTGGAAATGATTGAACTTCTGATCACCGGAGTCGTCGTTATTTTGGTAATCGCCGTAGTATACTACATTTTCAAGAAATGCAACAAGCACCACGTACGGACCCTGCAACGAGAGCTGAACAGACACAACTTAGCCACCATCTCACATGCTGACCTGACCACCACTGCCGTTTAAGAAGAAAGAAGAAAGAAAAAAAAGAAGGTTTGGAGGAGTCCAGGGTAGAGCCCGGCCCACCCCTCCACACATAAAACTGCAGCCTGAGTCATCAGCAGCGGCGCCATACACAGCTCCACGTCAGCGCCAGCCCTACTCGTGACCAGCCACGTGCCAGCATCTATCTACGTGCACCTTCACAATGGGAAAATTTTGTTGTATCGGCGACTAAAAGTATGTAATTTTTCAGTTATTTTAAGTTACTTAATTAGGGTTGTTATTTTGTTAGTATTTAATTTAATATTATGACAAGTTTGATTTTAGAATTACATGAACTTCGTAATTCGTTAAATTATCTTAAAGAATATTTAGTTAAATTAGGTCCAGCAAAAAGACAGTTAGAACTTCGCCAGAAAAAGATAGAAGAAGCAAAAAGGTTGTATTCTTCCTTAGAAAATATTTTATCTCTGTTGCACTTGCAAATTGAACGCGAGGAAATAAGTACATGCGATATCACTTCTGTTCATAAAATAATTAGTGATATACATATTTTATACAATAAAATAATTAATTTATCTGATCTTAAAGACACTAAACAAATAAAAATGTCTACAAAAAAGGAATTCGACTTAAAAACTGCTATTTCTTTATTGCCTGTAATGACTGGACAGGAATCTGTACCTAAATCTCATATTGACTGTATTGAGTTGTACAGCAAGATGATCTTAGAAACGTCTACTCAAGAGTTAATTAATTTCATACTAAAAACCAGACTTTCTCAGAGTGCAAAATTACGTATGAAATCAACTTATGATACCGACGGTCCCTACGTACATTCCCTCAAGTGGTACTTACGGGATTTGCCTTTTTTGTTTTCGTGACCTTCCGGTTGTCATATACTTTCGATTGATTAAAGAAAAATTAGTAAAAATGCTTTAATTCTACCCTAAATCAACACTCGACAAACCCCAGAACTACAACACTTCCGATGTAAAATGTCACTAGTGAGAGTTAAGACATTTTACATTGGCAAGTCAACAACACTCCCGCGCGCCTCCCCCGTAACTCCCACATGCGGGCTTGTTGCGCTCGCGCAAAAAAGAAAATGAAAAATGTAAAAGATAAAGGTAAAACCATCAAAATATCATCAGGTAAGTTGAATTTGACGTTTTATTTTATTGTACCTTCTTTAACTTTAATTATTAGTCAGTAAAAAGTTTATTTTTAATTACATTATCAACTTAAATTACTTTTTTGGTAATCGAAACAAGCTTTGTTCAATTCCGACGTAATTAGTCGGTTTTGGTAGTGACGTTATTTTACTTGGGAGTGTTTTGAATCAAAAAGTCTTAAGTGTTACATAAGTGTTTTTACGTGGGAGAACATATACTACTGTTTTAAGTAACTGCCACTTAAGTTATTTTACATCGGGAATATTTAATTTAAAATGTAAGTAATTACCATTTCTGTTATTTTACGTTGTTTTTTGTTATTTTTTTCGGGTCCATTTTCGCTAGCATCAAAAGATGAACACTAAGATCTGGCTCAAATCCATGCAAAAAGGAGTCCTACGCCACCCTCGGCTCCATTAGCTTCAAATTTGCTCGGTGATAAAATACTGTCAGATTCAAGTATAGCAGAAATATTGGAATCGCCACAACCGACGTCTTCTCTTTGGCTCCAGGGGGTTTCTCAATCACCTTCCGAACATCGTGTTCCTTCATGGACTCCAACTCCCGCTTCATCGCTGCTATTCACTCATGGCTATCAGGTCTTCGAAGGACTTCTTTGTACGAACGTGGTTCTTCCTCTAACTTGCATGTACTGTTGTAGCAATATAGTCCACTTTGTACGCTACGAAGCCTATTCCTCAGAGGATACCTAGGCTCTTCCTCGATATTCACACTTACTGTTCTGACTCTTGTATCACAATGTTCAGCATCAGATTCATTTGAATTCACAGGCTCCACAGATTCAACACAAGGATCTGTATCCACATCTGCTTAGTCTGAGCTCTCCTCCGCATCTTCAATACTGTCTGGGTCTGTCAGACGTGTTTCGTTCTCCACATGCCTCACGAAGTCTTTGAAAAAGTTCAAAGCTTGAGACTTCTCCCTGAGAAAGAAATTTACTAGTGAAATCGTCTACTATTACGAACATGTAACGAGCTCCACCATAAGAACGTTCCGACATGGGACCACACAAATCAGCATGTAATAAACTGAGTTTGTCTTACGCTCGCCTTGCTTCACCCTTTGGAAAAGGTAATCTATGTGCCTTACCTCTTATACAAGCAGCACAAGGTTCCATTACACTTTTACCTCCAACCTCGATGTTAGGCAACTTCCGTAAATCATTCAAGTTAACATGCCCTAATCTACGATGCCAAACTGCCAACAAGTCTTCAACTAGAACCGTAGCCAAAGCACCATCTACAATAGCAAAACAACAACCTGAGACTTCACTAGCAGTAACCACAAGTTTACTCGTTATCTCGCTTATCGATTGGTGAAACATCCTACAGCCATTAGAATCAAAAATAACTCTCCATCCATTCTGTACCAACTTAGATACCGACAAAAGATTAACTTTCAAGCCAGGCACAAAGGAACAATCTTTTACAGTTAACAAAACTCCTTTCACATTAACTATAATATCACCTTTGCCTTCACTTGACATTCTATCATCATTTGCACACGTCACAACATTCTTATCAGTAACCTTAAAGTCTCTAAACCACTGCTTCTGAAAACTCATGTGTGTCGAGGCTCCACTATCGAGATAAAACGTCGAGGGGCTGAAGGATGTGTGCACCGACAGTGAACACTTGAACAGCATAACGCAACTTTCTTCGACTTCAAGGAAACCGTTGGTAAGCGTGCACCACATCCTTGTCCAGCATCGGGCAATCGGACTTCTTATGACCTTTCTTTCCACATTAAAAGCAGTTGTTTGTTTTGTTTTGTTTCTTCACTACTAAAGCCGAGTTCGACGAGGATTCATTTGAAGAGCTCTGAGCGCTATCTTCTTGTAGAAGCTTTTGCCGAACATTTTGAGAAGTAATCTTCATTCCTGAATGCTCTATTTTATTTTAATGGTCGGTAAACATAAGGTATACCTCGCAAAAGTACCACGGCAACCAAATCGTCATCGAAACTTTGATTGATTTCTTTACGCTTTTGAGCGTGACTCATGACAGCAGATCGGTGGTTTTCCAGCTTCTCATCCAAGAGACAATTCATCAGAGTTATGCGCCTATTTATTCCCTTGTCTTCAAAAATTATTGTCAATGCTACCCACACTTCTTTTGCGTAAGTAAGATTTTGAACATACGGATACAGATGAGATTCTAAGTTAAGGCATATTAACGTGTATGCTTCTTGATCCTTCTCGATCTCGGCTTCATCATCCTTCTTTGGAAGTGTTGATGTATACTTGAAATATTTTTCTCGAGCAACCATATTCAACAAGTACCTAATTATGATTGCTCAATATTATTACTATGTAATATTTTATATCTTTATGATGAAGAAAAAGGTTGCCTATTGTGAAATTAATAAAAAAAGTTTATAAAATATTTCTTTTTATTTTATTATCAGCCCTTACCTCATGGCTTCCAGTATGAAAACACCGTAATTCAATATTATACTCAACGTAAAATTTAGTAAAAGGCAGTTACAATTTAGATCGTTGTTCAATCCCCCATGTAAAGATCAGTAAGTACCACTTAGGTAAATGCTAGTCGGAATGTTTCCGATCTAAAACGACGGTTGTGACCAATGGTACATAAAATGAATATATTTTAACGTTTTTATTTTATTTTCTCATAAAAGACAACAAATAAAGACTTCGTGCAAAATTTCATAGCTCTGCGATTGATAGAACTTGAGATACAAGTGTTTGAAACTTCAAACCGCTCTCCTGTAAAATTTGCGTTTTGCAATTAGGTTATTGTACGTAGGGACCGTCGATACCATTGAGAATCTTTTAGCCGACATGCGCAAATATTTAATACAAACTAAACTAGAAGTAGCTTTACAGTGGAAATTACACCAATGTAAACAAGGTAATCGCTCTATTGAGTCATTTGGTAATGAATTAGAAAAGTTGTTTGTTAATTTAACTATCGCTCAGTCAGAAGACAATCCAAATTCTTATGATCTTTTCAAAAAATTGCTTTAAAACGTTTCGCTGACGGTTTGAGTGACCCCAGATTGAGTACCGTCATAGCGGCTAGGAATTTTCAATCTTTACAGGAAGCTATTAGGACTGCCATGGACGAACAATCCTTGTCTTCGTCATTCGAAATTATGAATATCAAATGTCATAATTACCCAAATCGCGATCATAGAAATTTTAATAATAATTTCCGTGGAAATTATATTGCCCGATCTCGCAACAATAATTATTTCTCATCTAATTATAAGCAAGGTAAGGCGAGACCACAGGCATCGGGTAACCTATCGTCTCATCGCGGACAATACAATCGCGATCGAGGTAGAACTTTTCACAGAGGTCAAAGTACTAGACAATATGACTTTAAGTCCCACAGACCTTCTGTCATGGTTCACTATACTACTCAGGAACCATCGAGCACTACTACGAATAATTCGAGTCAAATAGTTACTCCCAATTGTGCATCCAACGATTTTTTTCGTTGATTCTAAAAATTTCGTTTTTAATTTTAATAATAGTAGTACAGTAAGATTTTTAGTCGATAATCAAGTAATTAATCTTTTAGTTGATAGCGGAGCCAGTCTTTGTGTACTGAAGTACGAATGGCTTAGTAAATATCCTCAATTATTACAACAGTTACGTAATGATAGAATAACCATTAGAGGTGTAAGTGGTAAGTTAGAATCGGAAGGATATATCTTTTTAGATTTAGTATATGATAACGAAATATTTAGTGAAAAATTTTATGTGTTTAAGAATATGTCTTGTACTGCAAATGGGATCTTAGGAGATAAATTTTTACAGCGATATGAAGCAATTATTAATTATAGAGATAGTATATTACAACTTTATAAGAACAATAGAAACATTCCTATTGAAATACATTATAATGCTAGGTATAGGCATTCGATTCCGCCTCGGTGCGAGGTAATAAGGTTCATTCCAACCTCGTCGAGTAGCGATTGTGTAGTTTTATCAAAAGAAGTCCAGCAAGGAGTTTTCGTAGCTGGCATAATCTCGAAACCAAATAATGGTCGCATCCCTTTAAGGATATTAAATACGACAGATAACGAAGTAGAATGCGATTTTCAAGATCTTATTATTTACGACATAAATAACTTTGATATTTGTAATTTTTCTGAAAATACAAATAGTGTCAATCGCGTAAAAACATTATTTGAGTTATTAAATTTATCGAATATGAACCCAGAGGAAAAACGTAGTATTGAACATATTTGTGCAAAATATGCCGACGTTTTTCATCTTCCAGGTGATAAATTATCAACTACAAATATTATGACACATACAATATCTTTAAAAGATAACGTGACACCGAGTTATGTTAAGCCTTACAGGATACCTCATTCCTTGAAAAAGGAGGTACAAAAACAAATTGACGAAATGTTAGCAAACGATAAAATAGAAGAAACGACATCAGAATGGTCCAGCCCAGTTTTATTAGTTCCTAAAAAGTCTGATAGATCTAACGAGAAAAAGTGGAGATTAGTCATTGATTACAGACAGCTGAATAACAGAATCAAAGATGATAAATTTCCTTTACCAAACATAACAGATATTTTAGATTCTCTCTCAGGTAGCATTTATTTTTCAAAATTGGATCTTTCGCAAAGTTACTACCAACTTTCATTAGAAGAAAATTCGAGAAAATATACAGCATTCAGTGTAGATAAAATGTACCAGTTAGAATTAAATCCAGAATCACGTAAATATACGGCCTTCACTACTGATAAAATGTATCAGATGAAGCGCTCGCCTATGGGTTTGAAAACATCTCCCAGTGTGTTCTCAAGATTAATGACTATTGCAATGTCAGGTATTAATTATAAACAAGCTTTTATTTATCTCGAAGATTGTGTTGTTATAGAAAAATCTATGGAAAATCATAATAAAAACTTAATTACAGTCTTGGAAAGATTAAGAAAGGTCAATTTAAAATAAAATCCTATTAAATGTGATTTCTTGCGCACTGAAATAGTATACTTAGGTCATAAAATAACATCACATGGCATTTTTCCTGACGACAGCAAAATCGAGGCCTTGCGCAAGTATCCGGTGCCATTGAACGCGGACGACCTTAAGCGTTACATTGCATGCACATTGCACGTTTTATACCTAACTTTTCCAATATTGCGCATCCATTAAATAAGTTATGTAAAAAGAATGTAGAATTGAAACGGACATACGAATGTGACCAATCTTTTCATAAGTTAAAATCAGCTTTAATGTCACGGCCTATATTACAGTATCCCGATTTTTCGGAAACGAATATTTTTCAGTTGCGAACAGACGCTTGTAAGACAGGATTAGGCGCGGTTTTGTCTAATAGTAATGGTCATGTAGTTGCTTATGCGAGCCGTAACTTATCGCCCGCAGAAAGTAGATATCCGATAATAGACTTAGAATTACTAGCTATCGTATGGGCAGTAAGGCATTTTAGACCATATCTGTATGGCAGAAGGTTTAAAATCTTTACAGATCATAAGCCATTAGTGTATTTATTTAGTTTAAAGGACCCTTCTAGCAGACTAACTAAGTTTAGGCTATATCTTGAAGAGTATGACTTCGAAATTGTGCACATCCCGGGTCGAAATAATGCAGCTGCAGACGCATTAAGTCGACTCCCGATGACAATGACTTGTGATGATTTAAAATCTATTGGAGAACAGGTAGTTTCTGTATTGACGCGAGCACAAACAAAAAAGCTAACGTCTCAGTTATCCACTGATAATAATGATTTGACAGAAGAATCTTCTAACGGTAGCAGGCCTCATCAACCTGAGACTGTGGAAATTCTTAAAAAACCGAATGATGTGATAGAATTCATTTTTATTAATGACAAAGAATTTCAGAAATTGAATAATTATTCTAGTAAAGAATATTGCACATATGTACCTTCATGTTGTACTATATACCTGAATACTCGATCGTTATCTACCCCGACTGAGTTAGCGAGAGATTTAGGATTGTTGTGCGAAAAAGAAAATATAAATGAAATATTAAGTAGAAAAAATGCAACAAATATAAAAATACTTGCAAGTCATATGAAAAAGTTGCAAGTAAAGGTACCTAAAATTTTAATTACAACAGATATAATAAGAATTTGTGATCACGAGGATAAAAGAGTCATATTAAATGATTTTCATTTGTTACCCACGAGCGGACACGCAGGGATAAACAGAATGTTAGGGAATTTAAAAAAATATTACTACTGGCCAGATATGACGAATGACGTTATTAATTACGTTAAAAAATGTCAACAATGTCAATATAATAAATTTTCTAATCGCCTCGTAAGAGAACCAATGGTTGTAACAAATACTGCAAGCTCAGCATTTGAACGTGTAGCGTTAGATATCATGGGTCCATTACCGACTGATATAAACAATAACAAATATATTTTAACATTGCAATGTGACTTATCTAAATTTGTAGAGGTATATCCCATGCAGAGTAAGGATTCCGAATCAGTAGCGAGAGAATTCGTTTCTAATTTCATCCTGAGATACGGAGTGCCAAAAGAAATAATTACAGATAAAGGTACCAGTGTTGCCAGTCGGTCGTGTCAGAAATCACCTGAAATATATAGAAAAGTAACCTTTTTGTAAAAAAAATAACCTTTAATATTTTTTTACTGGAAAGGTATTTTATGTTGATAGAATAGAATAGAAGATAAGTTTGTTATATTGATTTACAGAAACATAGATGAGAATTTTAGTACTTGCCCGCATTTTTTGATTTGTTCATATTGATCATATAAAATAAAATTGATACATTGACAAAAAAATGGCGTCCGTTTACATTGTGGTAAAGGGCAGTTGATCATTTCTTTCGTAAGCGCTTTCAGCGCTTGCATCGGCGGAACACACCCATTAAGACGATGACAGCAGCGAAACTAGCGCCACCCGTCATTTTGTTATTTTATTAAAGGAATAATTGATAAAGGATTAAAATAACAAAATGACGGGTGGCGCTAGTTTTGCTGGTGTCATTGTCTTAAGAATTGATATGAAGTTAAACGAGTATCGAGATATCGCAAAAATATGGTCCATCAAATGCGCACGCAAGGGCGCCTAATATGAATGAATTTAAATTTCTATATTACTTAATGATTCCAAAATTCATATTTTATAAAATTAATAAGTACATACTCGTAAGTGTACAATTGACGATTTCTATATTCAAATTTGTAAATTGATACAATAAATATTTTTTTACTGAGTATAACCTGTATGTCTGACTGCACCATAAAATATATATTAAGTAATTAAAAACGGGCTGTAGTACAAAGTTAGTGTATTATTTAGGTACAACAATTGTGATTATGAGACTAAAATAATTATATGAAATTCAAATGATGACCGAAGAGTACATGAGCCCAGACAGCACATCAGCATCTGAAATTTTAAAATCAAATGTTTTTTCTGCGTTTTCAAATAAAGGTTTCGAAAATATCCTCTTGGAAAAAAAAATTGCTGATGTGTTAAAGAATAAGAAAAAGCAATAAGTACCAGCCTTCACCATCATCATCACCATCCTTGCTGTATTTTATTGTAGCATGCATTAATGCTTTTGATGGCTCAAATATTGTGGCATTTTTTACAGCCGCTTTGGTAGCCATCAAAGCTGCAATGGTGTTCGTATTTAGTCTGTTTCTGTGGTCCGATTTTATCAGTTTTAATTGGCTGAAAACTCGTTCCACACATGCATTGGAAAATGGCAAAACGAGCAAAACCATTATTACTTCCTTTAAATTTGGGAACATGGGTTCTTCTGTCCTATCTGTCATTTTTAGGATTTTAGTCCAGTATTCTTCGACCGGCATGTCAGGCGAAATGTTTAATTCGCTGAAGTCGAGAAAAGCGTGTTTCTTCCATTCTTTATGTAAATTTTCTGTATAAATAACAATATTTGGAAATCTTTTTATTACGCATGATAAGTCTTTCACTTCAAATTTTTGTGCTTTGATTGGGTGAAGAACATTTTCTAATGAATCAAAAAGAGGATCATCGAAAGTAAAGCGTTTTCTTATTTGTGCTAAAGCTTCAATATAAAAAGACAAACATGTTTTTCGGAATTCGGCAATTTGGGTTGGAGGTATTTCTTTCAAAAATTCATCAATTGATGCCTGTGCTGCAACACCTAAATATATCTTCTCAAGGGGCAAATAGAATCTTGGATTGGCATACTCTATTTTGTAGGCATCAGTAGTCTTACAATAATTGAAATCCATATAATTACTGGCTATTGTTTTAATTAATTTGTGTACTTCTGGTTTTAATTGATGTAGCAACGGTTTTTCAGATTGAAATAGTCTATTAAAGTCATTGAACAGATTTAGCACGTAAGACATAAATTCGAGATAATTTTTTGTAAATATATTATTTAAACTTGTAAGTATGTCTTCAGTTATTTTGCTTGGATCCTCGAATACTTCCAATTTGAAGTACTCACCGAGTACCTGATATTGTTCCAAGGTTCTATTGACACATGCCTCTAATGATAGCCACCTTGTTGTTGCCGGGCTTAATATTTTATGAATGTCGACTTTAAAAAAATCCTGGAACTCTTTTAATTTGTTTTGCCTCTTAGTGCTTCGGCTAAAATGAGCTCCTATACTCCTTAAAAAATCTTCTACAGATCTTGGCAGCTTAAGACACGCTTGGGATGCCACAAGATTAATCATATGGCAGCTACATTTGATGCATGCAATGTGCGGTACTTTTTGTTTCAAGTGACTAAACACAGAGTTGTGTTCGCCTACCATGTTATTAGTCGTGTCCGATGCAAAGCCTACAATTTTTTTTAAAGGAATTTGCCGGTCTTGCAGCCAAGTTAATAAACCATCACAAATATCTTCAGCCTTTCCAGATTTGACTTCATATATGTCAGGAAACTGTGTGCGAACACCGTCTACTTCGTCATAATATATAACTGTTAGTGCACATTGTTTTTTTACACTTATGTCAGTTGTCTCGTCCATTATAATACTGAAAGGAGTTTTCTTCAACTTATCTACGAGTTCTTGGGTTAAAATGGGGCCAAGGACAGTTTTTATAGTATTCGTTGCTTTCGTCCTGCCTAAATTGATGGTTTTGATTGTGTTAGAATCGGTAAACGTATTTTTTAAAAATGGGAT
Source organism: Anticarsia gemmatalis (assembly GCF_050436995.1). Taxonomy (NCBI): domain Eukaryota; kingdom Metazoa; phylum Arthropoda; class Insecta; order Lepidoptera; family Erebidae; genus Anticarsia; species Anticarsia gemmatalis. The sequence continues at coordinate 12,083,140 of NC_134775.1, forward strand.
TAAATCATTCATCAAAGAAAATGATAAATTGTTCTGTGCAAGAAAAGCGCATATTTTAAGCTCTGCTCTTTTTTTAAATTCATCTTCTGGTTTAGATTTCAGCATTTGTTGAATAGGCGTTGTTTGGCTTTTTGAGCTAATATTTTGAACATGTTTCGTCGTATTCATGTGCTTGACTAGTGCTGGTTTATGATTATTAACAGTACAATTGCACACTTTGCAATAAGCGGTAATCATGCCACATTCTTGCTCTCTCTTAGAAATCCAATTTTTAAATTTAATATATGTTAGGCACTTTTCATTGAAGTCGCGGTGTTGTTTTTGTTTCTTTGGCAAAGGTTCCTCACGCATCGTACTCCTACTATCGCAATCATTGTTAATATCTCTCCTCTCCTCTTGCCTTGAAGTCGACGACTTAGAAGAAATCAAGAATTTGTCCATTTGCTTAGCTTAGACTAAGTGTATATTTTTAGTAGATTAAGTTAAAACCATGCCAAGACCAACACCAAAGTCATGAAAAGAAATCAAACAAATAAAATGAATAAATCAACCACGTTATTAGTATGAAAGTAAGATACCTGATGCAATACGTGTAAATAATTTCTGTCAACGTATTCACGTTTGCGATGAACCTCAAATTCGACTCGGAAGCGTTTTTCTCTTTAAGAGACAAGAAGAACGTTAAAGAACGAACAAAGAAAGATATTGTCAACATTAAGGTTTAAGTATAACTTTTTATTTTTATCATCATTGGTACAGAATTAGAATTAATTGAAATATTGGTATTTTCTCAGAAATTATCACTCAAGAAAATTAAAATCAAACATAGTGTTATGCGTATAATGTAACGCCATAATTTTTACTCAGTACATTACATACATATTATACACATTTTGTTAAGTTACTGGGTTGGTGGGTGTATAAGACAAAAATTCATCCACATTTTGTGGATAAAACTTTAGATGAGGTTACACTACTATAATACCTAATGTCATATCCAGTTGCCAATATAATTTAAAAAAATAAAAAAACTAATGTCATAATTTTTGGCGGGATTGTGCATTTTACAACAATTTACAAATTTTAAAAAACATGTAGATGTATCGTAGATTACATTTATCACTAATCTGTGAAAATATGAAGCCTTTTGGTTTAATTCACTGACCGCTATTAAAGGTTTAATCCGCTCAGTGGTTTAATCTCAGTAACTTCTTTTACGTATATTAATAACTGACTTGTACGTACTTACTATTTTATTGTCTAACTAAAACCAAGTTTAAAAAAACAAAGCATTCATGGTGTGTAATAGGTACCTACCTACTTTATTGGTCTGATTAAAATTCATCGTTAATTTATTAGTCCATAACCATAAAAAAGTATAATTATAGAAAAAATACAAAGTGAAGCACACAGTAGGTACACAAAACATGCACTGCAATCGTAGATACACTTACCAAGCTTTCAGTAAATGTCCAGTAGGAAATTATGTCTTATTGTAATTATTAATTATCAGGGTAATTCTACAAAGTAAGGACGAAACTGAGTCTTATTTTGGCCTGACATTTTTTATACATTTAAGTGGTGGAATCCAGTTCAATAACAAGAGAACAACGTCCTTTAGTATATCCTAAGCGGAACAGTCAAAATATTTGATAGTTTTAGATTTATGGACGTTTTAAGGAAATCAAAGCACAGGAAACTGAGTATGTTACCAGGAAACTGAGTAAAACCACAAAAATGTATTGAAATCAACATTTATTTATCATAGTATCTTCTGAATATAATTTTTTAAGATATTTAACTTTAAACTTGGCTTAGATACTTATACCTAAACAGTCTTGAACAAAAACTTAATCATCAAATTTTAATGAGTATTAGGTATATTTATTAACGTATTTCTAAATCACAGTATATAAAGTCTCTTTTAAACATAAATCAACAACATTAATGTACGAAGTCTGAGACCCGACACTTCAGTCTTAATTAAGCTTAAATCTAGTAGTAGAAATGATAAATTTGGCAGTATCGTCAACGTAATTCTTTAAAAGTCATATTTTGTAATCACAGTCCGCTAAACAGTGAGAGCATGTAAATAATGCAGATTCGCCTCTAATACAGCCTTCTTGTGCCCAATTATGACATATCAGACACTGAACCCAATCATTTCCTGTAGTATCTTCACTGTAGAGAACGCCACAAATAAGGCACTCGCAATCACTAAACTCATACTTCTTTGTATCATTTCCTTTTTTAAAATTACTATTCTCTTTAGAGCTTCCTCTTTTATAATTAGTTGCCTTTTTCACTTTACCTTTTCTCGATATCAATTTATGTTTCTTTTTTGGTTGTGCTTTAACAGTATCTTTAACTTTTCTTTCTTGTTTTTGCATATTACTTTCATCTTTTTTCTGTTTTAATGTCTCTTTCGATAGGTCTGGGAAAATAATAGTTGGGTCAATTTGCAAATCAGGCATGGTAGCTAAAACCTCTGGATTTTCCAAATTTAATGTAAGATCGCTAGCAATACTTATGTCATCAGACTGATCAGTTAAATTCTTTGTGATTGTGTTGATGATATCCGGATTTGTACAGTTAATCGGCTCTGAAACCTCCCTGTCGTATACGTCGTCAAAATTTTGGTTTCGTTCTGCAGGATACTCTAGTAGACCCATACGGTAATGTGAACACATAATACCTTCGTCGCAAAAACAGCTGAGGGATTTCATTTGTAGCTTTCGTGGCATGAAGGCACTGCCTGGTACTTGGTGGACTTTGAGAGTACCGTTAAAAGCAATCAAACTCTGCTGATCAGTCGTAATCAATGTTTCAATTTCTTCAATTTCAATTTTTGAAACGATAAAAATTGTCACACCAGGACAACGACTTTGGACGACACCACAAAACTCAGTCAGGTTAGTAACATCACCTCCACATGCTACAACATCGTTTGCAGTTCTTTTGCACACGGCACCTACGCCGTCTGGGGCTCCTTTGCCATGACCCGCTTCATGGTAATTCCAGTACCAATTTATAAGTCCAGGAAATAGATAGGGTATTTTAGTCGCTAGAGTGAAGAACATAATTTTGTTCCGATATTGTGTCACTGGACCGTCGCTCAAGAAGTGGATGGTGTCTATTTGTCTTGGTAATTCCTCTAGCACAGGCTTAAAGTGTGCCCAAATAGCATAAACATTGTGGCTCAAGTCTGATGATACAGTGCAATACGATCTTCTCGATCCCTTCAAATACATAACTACTGTGTGAAGTGAGAGTTGTGTGCGAGATCCTCCAAAGTGAAAAGATTGTATTTCTTCGTTATATTTCACACTGAAGTTTTCGGAAAAATCCATATGTATCATGGCTTCATTTTCAGTCAAAGAATCCTTCTTTTTTGATATAGCTTGGTACTGGTGAACAATATTTCGTTCGTGCTGAAGAATTGTAGATAAATCGTTCTTCAATTTCTCAATGAGTTCTCCAGCTGTGGTGGCGATACTTTCTCTTTTTTGTTTTACAACTTGCCTTTCTTTCTTAGTTTTTATATCTATTATAGTTTCTTTAGATGCTAGCCAGTGATTGTAATGAATCGGCATGTCTGCGTTAAAATCAGAGATAGGAAGAGATTTTCCTGCGCAATCTTGACATTTTCTCTGCAAACATTTTTCGTTAAATCTGTCACAGCATATGAAATTTAAAAGGTTTTATAGGTTGGGATTTTCATTATTTTGGCATTATAAAGTCCAGTTACAACAAGTTGAAAGTTTGCGTGAACAGTACACAAGCAAGTATCTCTATCAGTGATTTTCGGGGCGACTATCCAGGCAGGCGTTAGCTTCGCAAACATGCTGTAGCTCATAATTACATTTCCTGACTTTAAATATTCTTTGTGGAGATTTTTTAATGTATCTAACCTATAGCGCCTTTGTACCTTTTCTTTGGTTATTTTATTTCTCATAAATTCTTTCTTGCCTGCACACAGTCTACTGTACTTATCATCCTCTAAGAAAGTTTGTACTATAGTTTTCAGGCATCTTGTTTTCTTCTTATCAGCCTTCTTTTGTTTGCCCTGACTCCACACTTTTTTATATGTTATTACCTTGTTCTTTAACTTCCAAACCTTTCTATTTTTTACAGTATCACCCAAAAGTAATTTATTTGCCACTTTCTTCTCTTGACGAGTCTTCAGATTAGGCATATTATCTGATATTTGCTTTTCAAGCGCATCACCGAATAAAGCCTTCTTTACTACGTCAGGTCGCGTCTTTGGATCTTCAGCAAGTTTAGTCATTGCCGAGTTAGGTGTAAGCTCAAGTTGTTTCTTTTGTTTTTTCAATCTTTGGCATCGCTTTTTATATTTATTTAGCTTTTGTTTCAGGCTCACAATTAATGCATTTTTACGTTTTATCTCCTGGTTTCTATTAATACGCTGAAGCCGAGATCGTTTGCGTGCCGATTGCAATCTTAGATTTGGCGTTGGTGGTTGGGAAACATCTATGTTGAGAATTTCTTGCTGAGCTTGTTCATGATTATGAAATCCGGGACTCACAGGTTCATCGTTCAAACTAGACGGTGTATTTTCTCTAATAAATTGGTTTATCATATTAGTCTTTAACTTTTTCTTTTTGTATGATTTGTCCGAGTAGTCTCTCCAATTTTTGCGAGCTTGCCCTTTTTCACGTGCTGACATTTCAGATACAAGTTTCTTTTTGCCACATTCTCTCAATTTTTTGTACTTCAGTTTTCTTTTTTCTTTTTCAGCCGCTAATCTCTGAGGATCGTTTTTAATTTTTTTATATCTTAATTTTTCAGCTATCTTTTTTTTTCTAATATTTCTTCCCTAGTCAGTTTTTTCTTCGGTTTTGCCATTTTATCTATGCAACAAAGTATATATTTAAAACTCAAAAACAAATGCAATGTACCTAATGATGATGATCACGATTTTTGTTGAAACTGATGGTCAAATTATTAAGATTAACTGTGAATTGATTTATCAGAAGCTAGTCAAACAATACTTATATTATTTATTTATGTATTTATATCGTTTTTGTTCATTATTGTGCAATAAAATTATATTTTAATATGAACTTCTCAGGATCCTGGATATTTTTATTTTTATTTTATTTTATTTTACTTTATTTGGGAAAATTATTGTTCGATGCAATATTTGCAACCGAACACGTTTTGCTGATCCAGCAACTAAATACGATACATTATGTACGCGGCGACTTCAGTGCATATTCAGACACCAAACCGCGTGCATTTGTACTCGCCATTATTAGCAAAGCATCTATCGTTCATTAGCATTTATCCATATCTTAGCATAGTAACAAACAGTGTTTTAGCAATAAACGCTTTAACTGTTCTCCCAGTGTTTAATTTAGCATCAACTAGCAGCTTAAATAGCGTCCCCAACATTTTATGGTCCTTCGAGCCGGATCCAAGGGCTTCGCGGTCGGTACGGACAATAAGTGAAGTGAACTTGGACAATATCAGTGTCTTTTTGGGAAGCAGTGTTTGTGAATTTAGCAGCAACTTAGCCAGCAGTGAGCTAGCAAGCAGTGTTCACTGTTGTGCAGCAGGTATTGAGTCGAGACACTCAGTACAGCAGATCTAGCGAGCATCCAACTCATCGACAGCCACAGAGAGACGAGGAGAAACTTCCCGTCGTCGTCGGTCCAGCAGCAAACAAGTGAGATCGTTCTTTTATTTCATTCTTTAAAGCAGTAAGATCGAAAGCCTGTATTTGTCTCAAACAGAGATTGCAGAGAGCATTAAGAAGCTCCTTATTAATTTTAAAAAGGATAGCGTAGAGCGTAAGTCTATTGATTATTGTAAGCGTAAAATAGAGACATTAGAAAAGTACTGGCTAGAATTCAATAACAACCATGAAAAAATGATTCCTTATGAAATGACGAATCATATTTACTTCGTCAATTCTGAATACGAAAGTACTAAGCAGCTTTACTTGACATTAAAACGACTTTTAAGCGAGCGACGAGAAGAACTTAGTCAACGAAGTCAAGACTATGAGCAAGGAGAACAACTGAGCAGATCGAAACGTCAGACCACGCAGGAGCCACCAGCAGCAGCAACCGCTACTCGCGTGTCAAGGGGATCATCCAGCAAACTCGACGATATGCTCCACAAGCAAGCCGTCAATTTCAAAGCATTTCTTAGAGCCATCGAGAATATTGAGTTGGAGTCACTCACCGACAAATGGGAATTTGAAGATGCTCTTCAAATCTTACAAAATCGTTGGAATGCGATCGACAGCCTTCACTGGGAAATTGTTGGCGAATCAGAAGAAAACGAAGCATATGAAACCCATTTCACGAAGCATGAACGAACTTTTATTAGTATGAAAAAATCTATCAACTCCAAAATGTGGGCTACAACGCATCATGCTAAATCTACACCCAAAATGGACATCCCTGTGTTTACGGGTAATTATCATCAGTGGGTCTCATTCAAGGATTTATTCAATGAGGCGATACATAAGAACACAGCACTATCGAACGCCCAAGATGCAGTTCTTAAAAAGCAAAGTAAAAGGCGAAGCAGAACGATTGATTCAACACCTGCCCATAAGTTCTGACAACTACATTGTCTGTTGGGAAATATTAAATCATCGATTCGATAATAAAAAGCTTATCTTCACATCGCACGTCAATGTATTTCTTAATTTGCCTAATATTCAGCAGCAATCATTTTCATCAATTAAAAAACTACATGACGTGTCCCAAGAGAGTCTTCACGCCATTAAAAACTTAGGCGTAGACATAAGTACCTGGGACCCTCTGTTAGTACATCTTCTATCGCAAAAGTTGGATAGTGAATCGTATTCGGAATATATCGAGTCGTTGAAAAACTCACGGGAACTACCTTTACTGCAGGATTTCTTCAATTTCTTAGAAAATAAATTTACCAGCCTTGAAACCGCCCGTCGACGACAAGATGTAACCCCTAAATCTCAACCACCATCTAATACGCAAGGTAGTCCCTCGACGTCATTTTCTAATAATAGAAAATTTCCTTATAATAAATCAAATGATACCTATTGGAAACCTCATAAACCGATTGCGAAATCATTGCACGTGTCAGCTAACAAATGCGCACATTGTTTCGAAGAACACAGTTTGCTTCATTGCGAAAAATTTCTTGCAATGCCAATTGAAGCGAAACTTAAAACGGTAAATAATTTAAAATATTGTATTAATTGCATTTACGATCACAATGGAAATAAATGCCATTCAGCAAAAAGATGCCACAAATGTTCGGGTAATCATCATACCATATTACACGAATGTTTTACGCAACAAAAACCGACATCCGGTGTAAAAAAGCAAATATGGAACAAATCCACTGAAAATAAACAACAAAATACAGGAAACGTACTTGCATCTCAACATGATTGTAACGAAATCCTCCTAGCGACAGCGTTAGTACGAGTTACATCCGCTGACAGCACGCAGATTGTACTACGCGCCCTTATCGACCAAGGCTCGCAAATATCGTTGATAACGGAGAGAGCAGCCCAACAATTAGGATTGAAACGGGAACAATTTAGCGGAGTAGTGTTTGGCATCGGGGAAAAAGACAGCGACTGTAAGGGCAAGGCCAATATTATTTGTCAATCGATGTACACAAACTATCAATTTAATACCGATGTTTTAATAATGAAAAATCTTATAAAAAACTTACCTAATAAGTCTTTTAATAAGCCTTCGTGGTCGCATTTAGAGCATATTAACTTAGTCGATCCGGAATTCTTTACGAGCCGTCCGGTAGATTTATTACTCGGTGCAGACGTTTACGCCCTTATCATGTTAGATGGCACGATAAGAGGCTCAAATACAGCATCACCTTTAGCTCAGCAAACCCAGCTTGGATGGATCCTTTGCGGTGGTATACAAACTTTCCAATGTAACGTCATCATCAACAACTTAGCCGATATTCAACAGTTCTGGCAGATTGAAGACATCCAGGAGCAAAAGGAGATGTCCACTGAAGATAAACTGAGTGTTGAATATTATACGTCAACGACTAAACGTTTGGAAAGCGGTCACTATGAGGTTCGAATGCCCATGAAAGAAGGCTTCAGCAGTAAACTAGGATCGTCCAAGGAAATAGCCATAGCACAATTTCGTAACGTAGAAAAGAAATTCAGCAACCACCAAAATTTAGCACAGCAGTACAAGGAATTTATGAGCGAGTACGAACATTTAGGCCATATGGTACAATCTACTTCGAATATTATAACTACAGAATGCTTTCTACCTCATCATTCGGTTCAACGAGCGGACTCTACTACTACCAAGCTTCGTGTGGTATTTAACGCGTCCAACAGGACCTCCTCTGGCTATAGTCTGAACGACCTTATGCACAATGGTCCAAATTTGCAAAAAGATCTCCAAGAACTTTTGCTCAAATGGAGAATATACCGATATGCGTACACAGCAGATATCGAAAAAATGTACCGCCAAATCTATGTCGCGAAAGAAGATCAAAAGCTTCAACAAATCATTTGGCGGGAACAATCGAACAAACCACTTAAATCATATCAATTAACAACAGTTACATACGGCACCAAATCGGCTCCGTTCTTAGCTATGATGTCACTTCGACAGTTAGCGTCGGATGAAGAATAAAGATTTCCTCAAGCAGCTAAATCTTTAAGAGAAGATTTTTACATGGATGACTATGTTTCTGGTTCCCATAGTATTGAACAAGGAAAGAGCCAAATAGCAGAAATAATTTCGTGTCTCAGCAGCGGTGGATTTTCTTTGAGGAAGTGGTCATCAAATGACAAAAGTATCTTAGAAAATGTAAACTTATCTCAGCAATACAGCAGCACATCCTTCATTTTTAAAACTGAAAATACTGCCAAAACGTTAGGCTTGAGATGGGATTCTATTAAAGATGAGTTCAATTTCCAATATACTGTATCGGAAGAACATACTATTAAACTGACAAAAAGAGCCTTACTTTCTGAAATATCAAGACTATTCGACCCTTTGGGTTGGCTAGCCCCCCTAACTTTAACTTTAAAATTATTGTTTAGAAATGTATGGTAAGATCCAAAGATTCAATGGAGCGACGAAGTTTCAGCGGACATTAAAAATGAATGGAAAAAATTAACTGAAGATTTGAGTTTGATAAACGAAATCAGCATCCCAAGATGGTTGAAGAGCGAAGAAGGCGATGTCATCCAATTCCACGGATTCTGCGATGCATCTCTCAAAGCATATGCATGTGTCATATACGCCCGAATTGTGAGAAGAAATACCGCGACAGTAGTACTAGTTGCGGCAAAGTCAAGGTTGGCCAATAACAAATCAGTATCATTGCCCAGATTGGAGCTGTGCGCAGCAGAATTATTATCAAAACTGTTATCAAAGGTCACTGCGAGTATAGGAAGCAGCGCTCATTACAATAGCTACGCTTGGAGTGACTCAACCGTCGCCCTTAGTTGGATACAAGGCAACCCGGACAGGTGGAAGCCCTTTGTGTCTAATAGAGTAAAGAAAATCACAAGCATATTAGCACCAAAAGTTTGGTTTCATGTTCCTACCAAAGAAAATCCAGCAGATGCAGCGAGCAGAGGTTTATCTATGTCCCAGCTAAAAGCAAATGATTTGTGGTGGAAAGGACCAACTTGGTTATCGTCTCCTGACTTTGAACCTAAGCAAGAGCAGCGAAAGTATACAACCGATGAAGAAATCCGAAAACAAGCCTTAAATATTCAAAAGTATGATCATAAAACAAACATCATAAACGATTTATTAAATAAACACAGTTCTTTCATAAGAATCAATCGAATTGTAGCTTGGTTATTACGTGCACGTGCACCGGCATGTAAACAAAGGCCGTCATACCTCACGTTACATGAGATGCGGCAAGCAAAATATATTATAATCAAACACGTACAACGTATGGAATTCGAATCAGAAATAGATAATTTATTAAACCACAAGAAAATTAGTTCAAATAGTAAAATATTAAATCTAAATCCATTTTTAGACGAGAACGGCATATTAAGAGTCGGAGGCCGTCTCAAAAATGCCAACATTAGCGCGGATATGAAATACCCGATAATCATCCCATACAGCAGCAATTTAACTGAACTCTTAATACAGCAAGCGCACGAACTTACCTTCCATGGTGGTTCACGACTTACACTATCAATCTTAAGACAGAATTATTGGATAATTAAAGGAAATCGAGCAACCAAAAAACAGCTTAGAAACTGCGTTACCTGCAAGAAACAAGAACCTAGTAAACAACAACAAACAATGGGACATTTACCCGATTTTCGATCTAATCCTGCGCCGCCCTTTTATCACACCGGAGTAGATTTCACCGGCTTTATTCGAGTGAAATCCAACAAAGGTCGAGGTGTTAAAACCACGAAAGGATATATTTCCTTATTTGTGTGCATGGTTACGAAGGCGGTCCATATAGAAGTAGTCTCGGATCTTAGCAGCTTATCTTTCATATCAGCTTTACGTCGCATGGCAGCAAGAAGAGGTACCCCGAAACACATATATTCGGATAATGGGACGAATTTTGTGGGTGCTAATAAAATATTGCAAGAAGATCAGCAACAGCTAGAGCAACTCTTTAATGACACATTTCACAAAGAAATAGTTGAAATGAATATACAATGGCATTGGAACTGTCCTTCTTGGCCAAGCGCTGGAGGGATATGGGAACGGTCTATCCGAAGCTTAAAGCAGCATCTTAAAAGAGTTATCGGTGAGCAAGCTCTAACATTTGAGGAATATAGTACGTTATTAGCTCAAATCGAATCAAGCCTGAATTCGCGACCCTTGTGTGCAATATCTGAGGACATCGATGATATAGATTTTCTCACTCCAGCGCATTTTTTGACAACTCGTGCTGGTCTTACAGTTATAGAAACAGCACAAGATGCTAGGACAAGATGGTACATGGTGAATAAAATGTTTCAAGACTTATGGAAGCGGTGGAAGGCGGAATATCTTACCCAACTATCGGTGCGGAGCAAATGGTTAAAAGCACAAGAAAATATCCAAGTAGGCGATCTGGTAACTATTCATGACGACAACATGCCCGCCGGTAAATGGCCAGTCGGTAGGGTGGTCGAAGTCCATCCTGGAAACGATGGCGTCGTTAGGGTGGTAACCCTGAAGACCAAAAGTGGTTACATAAAACGTCCAGTTATAAAATTATCTATCTTACCTATAGCAGAGAAAGAATCATCAATTAAAAAGCATGATGTCCAAAATAGCGAGGAGAAAAAGCAGCAAAAGGCCAACACAAATAGCCGCAGAAGTTGTACTACTTTATTTAGTTTAGCTTTGTCAATTATGATATTCTTCATGAATCTCGTAACCGTTACAGAAGCATCGTACAAATTAACACCTTTAAATAGCAGTCAGTCTCTCTATTTTGATCCTCTAGGAAAAATACATTTAATACGTGACGAGTGGAAAATCATCACGTATTATGACATGACGCCTTTTTGGCAGGGGTCTGACGCGGTGTCAAAATCTCTGAAATATCTGAAACAAACATGCGATAGAATAAACGTACAGAATCATTGCGATATAATCATTATACAAATACAGCACGAATACAATGAACTACAACACTATAATCAGCTGTTGTTAACTCAGCACTTTGGACGATCGAGAACTCGACGCGGACTTATAAACGCCGTAGGTGCCATATCTAATTCATTGTTTGGTATACTCGATCAGGACTTCGCAGAAAAATATAAGCGTGACATTGACCTTGTACGTAGTAACATGAACCATCTCACACAGATGTATAGAAATCAGACTTCCATCATAGAGGTGCAGTACAATATAGTAAAAAGAATAGAGGAGACAATCCAGAAACAACATAAGTTAATAAACAGGCATCTGAATTATCTAGACAACGCTACAAACACATTACGAAAGGAGATGGATGCAATATCAATTCAACAAGACTTTACAGTAGCAGCTGTAGCGACAATCAACATGATTCAGAACTTAAAGCGAATGCAAGATGCGTTTTTAGATACACTCACCGAAATCTATCATGGCCAGGTCAACTTACATATCTTATCACCGAACCAACTTCGAGCCGAGCTACAAATAGTTTCAAGTCAACTCTCGAGAGAATTAGCATTGCCAGTCGATAACATTCAGCTTGACCTGTATAAGATATACAGGTTACTGAAAATTAAAGCCAGGATGACTGAGGATTATTTTATATTTGAAATCAGCCTACCTCTAATTAGTAGAGACACATTCCAATTATATAATTTGATTTCAATACCAAAGCAAATTAATCGGAGCATGATTTATACAAATCCAATTGCAGAATATGTAGCGATCAATCTCAAAAGAGATGCATATCTGTTAGCTAGCATCAACGAACTTCAGAGCTGTGAATATCAAGAAGAAATATACTTCTGTCACTTGAAAAGACCTATCATGAGCTTAAGTCTAGACGAAAGATTCTGTCAAAAGTCAGACTTGTCAACCTGCAAAATAAACAAGTCCAGCTGCATAAATAAGTGGATTTTATTGCATGACTTTTCTACCTATTTATACTTCTGCTGTGATACATACTCTTTGAAAGTTATATGCGACGATGAATTGCAATCGCACCATGTCAGCAAGGCCGGGTTGATTCAGCTTACTAAACAATGTATGATAAAAGGTCGTGACGTAACGTTATACTCTCATCAGCAATTAGAACATACGATTCAGCTTAAGCCAAATGTACTTGATCCGAAACTAGCACCCATCAATCGAATAATCAATAACTCTACGCTATCCATCCAAAATTTTGACGATTTCGATACTGAGAATTCGCATATCAATGAATCTCTAAAACATCTCGGTGATCAAATACAATCTCTGAAAGGATTAGCGCAGCAGACGGAAAGTCTAAGTGTACATGATGTTCATCAATACACCATTTCATACGGGCTATTAGCAGCAGCAGTCGCGGCGGTTTTCTGGTTCCTGTGGAGAAGGTGCAGGCGCACTGGCACTGCACCCCCAGCAGCACACACGGAGAGCGTGCCCGCGAGTGTAAGTGTGTGTCTTAATCAGGCAGACCAAGGTTTAAGTGTAAGTGCGCGTGGTTCGACCCATACCGATCAAGTGTTTAGTGTAAGTGATAGTGCGCGAGATTCAATCCGCCACGTTCAGGAACCTAGTGTGCGGGAAAATAACTTTTCAAAAAAGTGGTCTAGTTTACGCCTAAAGAGTCGCGATACATCAACATCGCCAATCGCGAAAAGACAAGCTGTATTTTCAATTTCTGACTCAGCCGTCTGAGTTCAGACTTGTAACTAGTTAGTAAAACAAAAATATTGTATCAATTTTCATCGTGTAAACCATTGATCATCGTATAGCATTGTCCTAACAAACATTAGCATAATTCATAACATCGTAACTTCCGCACACGTTTGTATCCGTTCATTTAATCATCTCATCTTCTCCTCTCGGGAGCATGTTCGATGCAATATTTGCAACCGAACACGTTTTGCTGATCCAGCAACTAAATACGATACATTATGTACGCGGCGACTTCAGTGCATATTCAGACACCAAACCGCGTGCATTTGTACTCGTCATTATTAGCAAAGCATCTATCGTTCATTAGCATTTATCCATATCTTAGCATAGTAACAAACAGTGTTTTAGCAATAAACGCTTTAACTGTTCTCCCAGTGTTTAATTTAGCATCAACTAGCAGCTTAAATAGCGTCCCCAACACAATTGTACAATGTGTCTTTCATCTAGGATCATTTACATCAGAGTTGTTAAAGGTACAATCAACAACGTTTCCACATATTACTACTAGATTAATTATTTACATACAGTATGGACGAATGGTTAGGCAATTTTTTAATCAAATATTGGGCTAATTAATCTTTAAAAGTATGTTAGTTAAATCTTTTCTAAATTTATTTTTAGGTAACAAAAAAATATCTATTTTATCAAAGTATTGGTTATAAATTTTGACTAATCTATGGAGAGGCGCTCGCTCACCAGCGTTTGTTCGACTGGTAGTAGTAGCAAAGAGCGGGTAAGAGCGAGTTCCTCGTTTTCTTATAGTTCTGGGTACTATGTAGGATATTTTGTTGACAAGATCAGGGCAATCAAATTGATTGTGTATTAATCCATGGAGCATCATGGCTTGGAGCAACAGACGTCTGAACCGAAGTGTTAATAAATTGAATTTCTGCAGTGCTTGTTCATACGCTAGAGGGGACAGATGACATTTGAACTGGAATGTTTTTAAGAATTTACGCTGCACCGTTTCTAACGCTTGTTCATATTTAGCATAGTAGGGGTCCCATATCATACACGCATACTCTACTTGAGGCCGTATTAAAGATTTGAATAGATGTAGGTAAGTGACTGTACGTTTGAAATCGGTAGATAATCTCATAACTAGGTTGTACATTTGAAAAGCTTTAGCTACTACCTTGTCAATATGTAAATTAAAGTGAAGTTTTGAATCAAGAATGACACCCAAGTCACAAATATGTGTTTCTTTAAGTAGAAGTTTGTCACAAAGACAGTAGCCGTAGTCAATAAAGTTATTTATTTTTGGTAAAGTTTATGTATTTACATTTAGAGACACTCAGTTTAAGTCTATTTTCGGTACAGTAAACTGATAATCTATTTAAATCATCTTGAAGAAGATGGCAGTCTTCAATTGATGCGATCCTCCTGAAGATTTTAAGATCGTCGGCATATAGTAAGAATTTACTGTAACGAAAGCAGCTGCCTATATCATTTATGTAAATAACAAACAACAACGGACCAAGAATGGATCCTTGGGGGACTCCAGAGGTCGCAATAAACGTGTTAGAATGGTACCCGTTACATACGACAGTTTGACTACGATTACTAATATAGGATTGAAACCAGCGCAGTAGGTCACCTCTGATGCCATTAAACGAAATTTTGAATAAAAGAATCCTATGATCCACTCTATCGAACGCCTTTTTAAAGTCAGTATATATTGTATCAGTTTGTGCACCATTATCCATATTACTAAATAAGTGGGAAGTAAAAAGCATTAGGTTGGTGACAGTAGATTTCTGTTTTACAAAACCATGCTGCTCCGGGATGATACAATACCGAATAATTGGATATATCTCGCAGTGAACCAGCTTTTCAAACAATTTAGCTAGCGTACATAGAATGGAAATAGGCCTATAATTTTCGATGTTTTGTTTTGAACCACCTTTGTAGACGGGAATTATATTAGTGTTTTTCCAGACCGCGGGGAAACAGCCTTTGCAGATACATTGATTATATATTTTATGTAAAGGTTTGCATAATGTATCTGCTGTCCATTTTAAAAAGCAGGGAGGTATCCCATCATGCCCCGGACCTTTATTTATGTCAAGCAGTTTTAATTGTTTACGTATTAGCTGAAGGCTCAATTTTATAGTACAGAGAGATGATATATTCCCATTTGGTTGATACAGGGCTGGGCTCCAATTAGATGTTAAGCTTGATGGTTCGTAAACAGACTGGAAAAAGGTTGAAAAGTAGTTACATATTGAAATTGGGTCACTAGAATGATCACCCTCGTAATGCATGCATGAAGGGATACCCGACTTTTCCTTGCGGCTAGCAATGTATTTCCAAAAGGTGTTGACATTTTTTGGTATACTATCCTCAACATTTTCAATATAGGATCGGTAGCATTTTAAGGACTCTTTTTTAAAGCGAGCTCTGTATAGGGAGAACACTTCGTAGTCAGACAGGTTTTTGTACTTTTTCCATTTATGCCAGGCTTTCTTTTTATATTGGAAGATATGTATAAGAGCTTTGGAGAACCACACAGGAAAGTTGGTGTTTCTGGGCTTAGAAAACGGTACTCTTTTTTTAATGATACCGTAAAGTAAATCGTAAAATATATTTACATTTTCGTCAGGATATTTACCAGCTAACAGACTATCCCAGTCAATATTGTTAATATCTTTGTTGATCAGAGTATAGTCAGCCTTACGGAAGTTGTGTTTAGGTGTGGATAAAGGTCGCATTGGAGTTAGTTTAAGATTCAAAGAGAGAAGAGTGTAAAATGGAGGATGATGGCTATCAGCTAATAATATATCTTGATTTGGTTTATATACACTACAGTTGGTATTTGACATTAATAAGTCCAAGATTCTTCCATTCGAGTTAGTTATATGGTTATATTGGTGTACATCATGGACGGTCATGAAACTTTTTAATCGCTCAGAGATACCTGAATTACCTGTGCCTGTAAGAGCGTTAGTAGCAGGTTGAGTTAGCATCCAGTTAAGATTCGGTATATTATAATCACCTAAGAACAATAAATTGTCATAATTGTTTGAGTTAATTATATTGTCTAATAGGTCAAAATGTAAGTTATATATTGCAAGCGGCGAATTATTACAAATATATACTGCACTAATGAGGGTCTGTGAGGCGGCGTTATTACTTGGAATAGCTACAATAACTTGTTCAAAATGTTTATCAAAAGTATATTGCAACTGCGATGATATATTAACGGGATTATATTTACGTAATACAGCTACCAACACACCACCCCCATCACACTTGTTAGTTGCAGTTCTGTTACGATCACAACGAAAAACTACGTAACGATCATCAATAAATTCGCTGTTATTTACTGTAGGAGTTAACCATGTTTCGGTTAAAATAACAATATCATAACAGTTGGATAGAATGTTCATATATACAGTATTCAATTTAGTGCGTATGCCTCTACTATTTTGATAATAAATACTGAAATCGGTACTAGTTGACATTGTGACTGTTATTAGAACTAAAAGTATTAACCAATATAATTGGTATTTAATTCGAATTATTATTAGTTGCAATTTTACATAGATCATGTTTTGACTTTATAGCTATTGTAGGAGAGGTTTCGCTTCGTTTAACAAGTATTGTGGAGTGTTTAATCCAAACAAATTTGTAATTATATTTCCTGGCCACTTCACGAGTTTCACGTAACAGTTGCTTCTTAAGTAGAGTTAAGTGCTCGTTAATATAGATAACACGAGGCAAACCACTGATTCCTAAGTCAGCTGAGGTGAGTCCTTTTTTAAGGCGATATGCGCTTATTATGTTATCCCTGAGGGAACGAGATTTGAACTTAGCTATTATATTCTTGGGTCTATCGTTGGACGACGCATGGGGGACACGATGTATAATGGATATCTCGTCCCGTGGGATAGCTATGCCGATTTCTTTGCCAATAACTTCCAGTAGACTAAGTAGATTCTCCTCTCGACGTTCCGGTATATTAGATAACTCCAAATTACACTGTCTGGCTTGTTGCTCGAGGTAATCTATTTTGGTTTCGAGATTTCGTATTGCGTTTTGGTCCGATGTCCGTTCCTTCAGGTTATCAAATTGTTTTTGAAAATCATCATATTGATTTGAGATGAATTGGGCAGTGGTTTTAGTCTCAATGACATCCTCTGACAACTCAGCAAAAGCTGTTTTAATTTTGACGTTTTCAGTTCGAAGACTGTCCATTTCCTTTTTTGTTTCCTTCATATATGTCTCCAAATCACTTCTTATACTTTTAATATTATCGTTAATAGATGATAAATTAGCATCCAGGCTTATTTTCCATTCACCAAGAGTTTTTTTCAGGTCGGCGTGCATAGACGTCATTTGGGCAGCATGATCGCACTCCGGCTGCTTACGTTTGCGTGTCATGACATTCATTTCCATTTCTGGTGTGATTTTAGCTAGGTCCGGCTCAGATATGGATTGCTCCGGACTTAGTGTAGGTTTTGGGGGCGTTCGCTTGGTACCAAACATTATGCAGTATATAAAGTACTGGTAGCAGCAGTACGCAGTCCGCAGCAAAGCGAACTATTGCTATGAATAATAGTATAGGCGTTATGATACGGCGAAGCGAAGCGCAATGACGTAGCCGAGCGAGGTGGGGAGCGTGAGCGCTTGTTTCGATGTGCAAAGACTAACCTTGGTGGCGCGGGTGGTAGGGCGACCGCTACAAATCCAAGCGTCGCCGGTTCGAAACCAGGAGGGGCTCCAACGATGTCGAGGTAGTTAAATATCCCTCTCTAGGACAGCCCCTTGGGCGGGATTAGTCCATACAAACACTTCAAGAGTAAGCAAGAAATGGATTTAACTCAAATTAGCCAATCACAAATTAACACCTTTAAACAGTTAACACACGTCCACACTGTACTCAGTCAGAAGACGGAATGATTATATATATTTCTCAGTATCCTGGGTCTAAATAGGACAGGACCCTGAGACCAGGTTCCTGAGATTTTTGTTTAATATGAAAAAGAAACACATGAACTATAACATTCAACAAAAAATAAGTCTTACTAAGGCTTCGTGTCATCAATTTACGCACAAAAATACTATTATCACGCATAATATTTATTTATTTCGTAAAAAAATTACTTACCAGAATACTGTGAGCTTCACTGATTTCGACACCACACCTCTTGCCGACTGACGCCGCGTGACTAAAGAACGCGCTAGGTGCGAACAGATAGATGATATACTTCGTCTCTTTTGTACGTACTATTTTGTCGGCTGAACGGCAACAGTGTACGACAAATAAATTATAGGATATTTGCTAATTTCCCCTCGAACAGGATCCTGATATGAATTGGTGGGGACAAAATGTAAACAAGATTTTGTAAATCATTTTTGTCCTATTTATTTACTATTATACTCTCCCGAGCGAGATAAAGTTATAAAAATATCAATTTGGGTTTCAATTGTGATCTTTGTGTTAAAGTAATTAAATCACGACACACTTTGGACTAAAAATGGTTCGAGGGACACTCCAGGATGCTGAGAATTTTGCACTTTGAACAGTAATTTCGTTCAGAATTTATTTTTTAATAATTATAATTTTTAGTGAAAATGCGTGTAAAATATTAAAAATAAAACGTTTAAATTCCACACCTTATCACCATGCAACGATAGGATCATTGGAAAATAGTCATAAGCATTTAGGATCATATCTTAGAATTCAGTGTGATAGAAATAATATCGATTGGAGTGACTGGTTACCTTTCTGGTCATTCTCGTACAATACTACAGTGCATTCAGAAACAAAATACTCACCTTTTGAATTAGTATTTGGCAAAAGTTGTAAATTGCCCTCAGATTTTGGAAATTCAGTTGAACCTTTGTACAATTATAATGATTACCCAAAAGAAATGAAATATCGTTTACAGCGAGCACAGTACGATGCCAAGCAAAATTTGTTACAAAGTAAATTAAAAAGAAAATAAATGTATGACAAGAAAACTTACTCCGTAACTTACAAAAAGGGTGACCTTATCCTTATAAAAAATCAAACTGGAAATAAACTACAAAACATCTATATATATGCCCCTATGAAGTTATTGAGGAAGTTTCACCTAATGTTAAGATTTTAAAAGATAATAAAGAATATCTTATACATAAGAATAATACTAAGAATTATTTTAGTTAATATTAAGTATTTTCATTTTATTCTTATACCTATGCTTAAAGTAAAAGTTATGTTGTTTAGTTTTTCTCTTTAAAAAAAAAGTATAATTGTATTTAAAGTTTTGTAATAGTTTGTAATTTTTTTTTCTCTCTCCTTAAAAGGGGAAGGGTAGCAGCCTAGGCCTTTTTCGGGGGAGTTGTAGTGTAATATGATATTATGCTTTTAATTTAGCAATAAGTAAAAACTTACGTGTACGAATATTGCATCGAATACACTTTATATTTAGGTATTGCATAGTTAAGCATATTGTTGTAATTTGTATTTATATGTTTGATTGGCAATTCAATAAAGCACACTGAAGAGTAAGACATGTTTGATTGAAACAACACCTTAAGTCCCACATGTTATTACAGCTGGCCGAGTCAAATAATTTATGAGAGTCCTCCTATAGTCGACAATTGAAGACTTGCTCTGATTATTTTCATTGTACATGACCCAAGCATTTACAACTGCCGCATTTAGAAGTAGTTCTATTGCCAATTTTCTATACCATTTTACGGTTTTCCGCAATGGCGAAGAATAGGCACCCATCTGGTCACTCATGTCTACAAACCCTTTCGATTTATTATAATCCAAAATAACTTTTGGTTTACGAATCTGTTTGCCTTTTTTCACCATCACAGCAATTTTGTCGGAATGCTTTGTCGACAGCATAAGCACGTCCCTCTTATCTTTCCATTTAAGCACTGTTACTCCATCTTCATTCTCCATAGCCATTGTTTCACCTTTTTGCAGTTTCGAATCAACAACAGCCTTAAGCAATCCTCTTCTGTTTTTTCGCAATGTGCACATTAAATGGGTTTGCTTCTTCAATAACCGATAAGCCAGTTGCAAGCTAGTGTACCAATTATCAGTTGCTAGCGTGTGTCCTTTGTCAAATATATTTTCACATAGTGCCATCACCACATTTGTTGGCGTAGTATTTATTGCGTCAATGTTTTTCCCACTATACAAATTAAGTTTGCAAGTATATCCGGGAACAGTACATAACTTAAATAGCTTCATGCCATACTTATGTCGCTTACTTTTATTGTATTGCCTGAATATTATTCGACCTCTGAAAGGTACTTGGCTTTCATCCACACAAACATCTTCTTTAGGCGAATAATATTTCTGGAAAGTAGCATTGAGAGCATCGATTAAGGTCTTATTTTGGCAATACGATCGTTTCTGTCGACAGATAAATTGTCGCTAAAGTGTAGGTATTAGGTTATTGGGCGGGGGAATGGTCAAGCATTGACACAATGCCTGATGATTCTCCTATTCCCGACATCTGTCCGATGCCGGGTCTAGCAAATGGTTTAGGGAGTAGCGCAAGTCGCAAAGATCCCCTAAACAAGGCCAGTGGACTGTCCTTCTCGAGGTTGCTGCCTGTTATTGGCCAATTACCCTCTGTAATTGGCATAACAAAAACCTCTGGCCGGTACTCTATATCCAAACCTTTTCCTATCCCAGATATCCCTAAACCAATCCCGCAGAGCCGAACCGTGGCGGCGCAATAACCTCTCAGGCACACAGAGCCTTGGGGCACCAAATACCCCCTAAAAGTTGTACCACACTTACCTAGGGCGGGTAGTGTGAGTTCTTTTCTCTTCTCTTCTTCTGGCATCCTATGCCAAATTCGCCCAAAACAACTTCACCATGCAAGCACAGTTCAAGCAAAAACTACCCCAGGAGGGTACCACTGTTAGTGGAGAATCCCTCACCGAGCCTAGCTCGGTCCGTCCCGCGTACTGGACCTGTCTGGCCTCGCTGAGGCCATTTCTTCTTCCGAAAACGAAACAGTTTCGCAGTGGACGGTAGCCGCTCATAAGTGACCTTGCAAAAGGGAACCTACCGCCCCTGCAAAATCCAAAGAAGGACTGAAAGGTCTACCGGAACGCCGTCGCCCGAACAGGCGCGCGAGAAGGGAAACCCTACAGTCCAAAACTACACAACAAGCCGAGACAGAAACCGCAGCAGCGGCAACGCAGCGCGACCCTCAGCCCTCCACTTCAGGAGAGCTTACAACGGCACCATCAGCACTACCACCACCACCACCACCACCACCACCCAGCAAGTCGAGAAAGAGACGGACACCGAGAGGAACTCGCGGTCGGCGAAACGCTGCGACGGCTCCCACTGCACCTGAAAAGGAGCAGTCTGGGACTGGGGATGGTCCGGACGAGCGCGCTTCTTCGAAGCGGTCTCGTCTGGATGATACTCAGTCGTCCAGAGGGGAAGCCAAACGCGCGAAAACCGACGCGAAACCGAAGCGGGCGATGAGCTACGCGGATGCGAACAAATCGCATCTGCGAGTAGCGATTATCACCGCCCCGCCGAGGGACCTCTCGCAAAGCCAGGCAGATCAGCTGAGGGAGACTATCGATGATAGCATCCTGCAAGCTGTACTGTCTCCGCCATCTCCGAGTGTGCATGCTCCATCTTTCCGCGGCCGCCCCTTCCTCATGGACGGGGCTTTAGCGATGTGGTGTGAAGACACAAACGCTCTCGACTGGCTGAAAAAAGAAATTGGGAACATCACACGTCGCCAGTCGCAGGAACCACTCTGGCTGTAATTAAACAGTCAGAAATGAAAAAGAAGCTTAAAGCTGGGCTTCTTATTCACACCCGCATCACCGAAGCTGCTACGCTGCAGAGAGTCCTTTGTGCCCAGAACACATGGTACAAGGTAGACTCTTGGCAGTGTTACGACATGACGGTGGATGACAAACCACAAGAGGTAAACTCCAAGGAGAAGATATTACATCTTATCCTTGGTATCCCTGAAGACCAAAAACAAACCATCCTGGATCGTGACTGCCGAGTAGCACACATGTCTGGGAGTGGCTACATCCGGTTCTTCTCCTCGGAGGAACCAGCAACGACCGGCAGCAAACAAACGGCGACGGAGGAGTCAACGGTGAGGGCCACATCTAGTCCCGAACCGTCCACCTCTGCTCCCCAACAGGGTTCGAGCGAGATGGAGACACATCCGCTGCTGCAGAACAAGGGGACTACCAGTGACGAAGATGATGTCCTGCGTAGCCCGTAGTCCCCTAAATATCATACAAACCAACCTCCAGCATAAACAAATAGCGGCGGCCACTCTACGCAGAGCACTGGAGGGAAACAACAAGACCGTCGCCCTGATCCAGGAGCCGTGGATCAGAAACAACAAAATCTGCGGTCTAAGCAATATTTGCGGTAAGTTACTGGTAAAAACCTCAGTCGACAAACCGAGAACTTGCATTTTCATGCCCAACACCATAACAACCACGTTACTAAATCAATTCTGTTCTAGAGACCTCACTGCAGTGACAATCCTCACAGAAAATAACACAACCCTAGTCTTAGCCTCAGTGTACATGCCGAGCGACGGCGAAACTCCAACGAGAGAACTGGCCGAACTTGTACAGCACTGCGAAACACAAGACTGGGAGCTGATCATCGCTGCAGACTGTAATGCACACCATCCTCTGTGGGGAAGTAAGGATACCAACAAAAGAGGTAAGTCACTAGCCGAAAACCTATTTCAAACAAACCTAAACATTATAAACAGGGGTACTGAACCCACTTTTGTAAGCTCAAGTCACTCTTAGTACTAATAATATAGACTTAAACGTAACACTTCTAACCAAAAGCATGTTGAATAGCTATCATTCAGCATGCCCCACTTCAATATCCAAAGACCCCGGGAAAAGTTCGTGGTGGGGGCCGGAACTTGAACGCCTTCGTAAGGGTCTCAGGACACTTTTTAACCATGCAAAAAACACCAGAACCATTGAGGCCTGGGACAAATATAAAATTGCACAAAAACACTACAAGAAACGCATCAGAATTCGAAGAACGGAGTCTTGGCATAACTTCTGTAGCAACATAGACTCGACAAACCAAGCCGCAAGAAT
Source organism: Anticarsia gemmatalis (assembly GCF_050436995.1). NCBI lineage: Eukaryota > Metazoa > Arthropoda > Insecta > Lepidoptera > Erebidae > Anticarsia > Anticarsia gemmatalis. The sequence continues at coordinate 12,106,560 of NC_134775.1, forward strand.
AAAGAAAATACTTTCCAAAGGGAACCTGAATCTTTTGGGCACTCTTAAGAAAGTAGACGGCACCTACACAAGTACTGACAAAGAAACGTGTGAAATATTGCTGGAAACACACTTTCCAGGCTGTCTGATGACATCAGGTTTTGATTGGTCAGACGAGCACCACAACACACCAACAACCCAAGACTGGGAAGTCGCTAACAAAATAGTAACTGCGAAAAGGATGGCATGGGCCATAAATGGGCTGCAGGCCATGGGCTTCCAACCATTCAAATCAGCAGGGTTAGACATGATTTTGCCGGCGCTACTACAATGGCAAAAAGACGAGTCGATAAAACACCTATTACTAATCTACAGAGCCTGTATAGCTTTCAAATACATACCCAAATTATGGAGAGAAGCAAAGGTAGTTTTCCTCCCCAAACCTGGTAAGGAGGACTACACTCACGCTAAAGCTTTCAGGCCAATTAGTCTTACATCATTCCTTTTAAAAACATTGGAAAGACTTGTGGACATATACTTAAGGGATGGAGTACTAAAGAACAATCCACTACATCTCCAACAACATGCGTATAGAAAAGGCAAATCAACAGAGTCGGCACTGCACAAGGTTGTGCACAAAATAGAATCGGCCTTCACAAATAAAGCCTCAACACTCGCTTCCTTCATAGATATAGAAGGAGCTTTTGACAAAACCATGCACAACAGCATTAAACATGCCCTACAAAGACTTAAAGTAGAACCAGTCCTAACTGGATGGATTACTGAACTAGTCAGCAAAAGGGCGGTACAGATAGTGGCAAACACCACAATGAGAGCAAAAGTGGTCAGAGGATGCCCCCAGGGAGGCGTCCTTTCACCACTTCTATGGAACATAGTAGTTGATAGCCTCCTAGCTAGTTTAAATAAAAAAGGTTACACTACTATTGGATATGCAGATGACCTAGCAATACTGATAAATGGGAACGCTGAAAATGTACTATGTAAAATAATGCGCTCAGCTTTTCAGATTATAGAAAAATGGTGTGAAGAACACCAACTATCAGTAAATCCCAAAAAAACAGAACTAATCCTTTTCACCAACAAAAGGAAGTTACCAGACCTTCAACTACCAATACTATTTAACACCAAACTCACCCTGTCAACTCAAGTGAAATATCTGGGCATGGTTCTTGACAACAAACTGAATTGGGCGAGTCATATTGAAGCAAAACTAGGAAGGCCTGTATAGCTTTCGACCAGTGTAGAAGAATGGTTGATAACAAATGGGGTCTCAACCCAAAAATAACACTCTGGCTATACACATCAGTTATCAGACCTTCTATCACCTACGGATCAGTTGTATGGTGGCCCAGAACACAACTGACAACGGTAAAAACAAAACTCCAGAGCACACAACGCTTAGCATGTGTAGCCACCACTGGATGCATGAAAACCACTCCATCAAATGCACTTGAGTATCTCCTGAATCTTAGACCCTTAGATTTGGTCATACAGGAGGAGGCTCAGGCGGCTGCCTTAAGACTAAGAGCAAACGGGCTATGGAAACAGAACCCAGAAACAACACACACCAAAATTCTGCAGGGTATCCTGAAGGAAATACCACTTCTCGATGCACCTATAGACAGAACGCCGTGTCATCACGTTTTCGACCGAAGATACAATATCCAACTTAAAGAGGAATCTAAAGATGACTCTGGCATCAACGAAGTTAGGATATACACTGACGGATCCAAAACCGCACTAGGTACAGGAGCCGGTGTCTTCTCGAACTATCTCAATATCAAAATATCAGCCACCCTAGATAAACTAAATACAATCTTTCAAGCAGAATGTATAGGAATCACTAAGGCAGCACAAGCAGTCGCAGCCAGAGATGTCAGAGACTTTAAAATAAAAATTGTCTCGGACAGTGCATCCATGCTACAAGCCTTAGATAACAACGTTATAACATCTGCCCTTGTTCTGGAATGCCACAATGCGCTTCAATCAATTGCACGTACGAACACGGTTACCCTGCAATGGATCAAAAGGCACAGTAACTCAATGGGAAACGATGCAGCTGATGAACTAGCTAAAAGGGGATCAAAGGGAACAGTATTTGGACCGGAACCACTACTGCCAATCCCCCAAGCACAAATTAAATGTTGGCTGAACAGAAACACCGAAGTGAAACATCTAAAATAATGGAACAACAGTAAAGGTTGCAGGCAAATTAAGGCTGCAGTCCCGGTGGCACCTAAAAATCTTGCCCGCAACCTTATCAGTTTAAAAAGGGACAAAATACGCAAGGTAATAGGAATCCTAACCGGCCATTGTCCCCTAAACAAACAATAGGTGTGACGGACAGCCCTCTGTGCAGAGGATGCATGGAGGCAGAGGAAACACCACAACATATACTTGTGGAATGCAACAGCGTGGCGGATCAACGAGCGCGAACTAAAATATTGCCAACAACACTCCAGGCAGCCTGCAGCAACTTGAAAAAGCTTCTGACGTTCTGGGAGGAACTAGGATGGTTAGAGTGAGGGTGAATCAATGTAAGAGGGTAGCTACACGCACAAAGACCCAATCAGGAGGCTAAGTGCGGAAAAAGCCCAGACAACCTTTTTTTTTTTTTTTTTCGTCAGGAAAATGCATTACTGCAAAGCGGGGGTCTGTCGGGCTCTCCCGCCCGCAAGGCGTTCCGGCTGCCTTGGGCATACCGACTAAAAACCTGACGGTGTTCCTTCTGCGGTCACCATAACGTGGCCAGGACGCGGTACCTCCGATCGGATACTCCGCGTCCCAGCCGGTGACGGCCCGCTTTGCATGCGGGCCCTACTTCGAGCGGGGGCAGGCACGAGGATTGCCCCCCCCCCCCCTAGCTCTCCACTACAAGGGGGTGTGCCAGGAACACACAGCACACTCCCCACCTCTCGGACCTGTTCCCTGTCCAGGCGACGGAGCGTTCCGCCTCCGCCGCCCACAGGTCCGCGTCACGGGGGCCGGAGATCATCCCGGCGCCTACGACGCCCAGTGCGTCTTGCGCGGGAAGGGAGAGAGCGTTGATTACCCGCTCCCGTTCCGCCGCCTCTTTTGCGGATATAACTTCCTCGCAGAACGAGGCGACGGCCGACCACGCTGCCTCGCTCCCGACCATGGACAGAACCACGGCCGAGAGCGAGAGGTCGCTCCCGACTACCCCGGTCAATTGACGGCGCTGCGACGACCACGCCTGGCAGTGTGCCAGCGTATGCAGCGCCGTATCGGGGCAGTCACCACAATGATGGCACCTGGGCGTCTGCTCACGGCCTATGCGACACAGGTACTTGCCGAAACAACCGTGTTCGGTCAAGACCTGCGTCAGCCGATAAGTGAGCGCGCCGTGCCCTCTCTCCAGCCACTCCGTGACCGCCGGCCGCACGGCCTCGATGGTAACGAGGCAGGCGCTGGGGTTCTCCAGTCGCCGCTTCCACACCGCCAGGACATCTTGGCGGAGCTCTGCTCTCCGCGCCTCCACTTCTTGAGGCGCTGGCAGTGAGCCTCCGCCTCGGGCCTCCTCGCGCCATGTATAGAGTGACGCGAGGGCCTTCGCGTCCAGGTCCCACGGCGGCGTTCCGGCCAGTAGGCACGCCGCTTCGAATGAGATCGTGCGGTAGCCTCTCACGGCCCTGACGGCCATCACGCGCTGCGGACGTCGCAGCGCGGCGATGTTTTTGGCCGACAGGGCATTGGCCCAAATGGGTGAGCCATATAGGGCCATTGACCGCACGATCCCGGCGTACAGCCGTCGACAGGTGTTGTTTGGCCCCCCGAGGTTCGGCAGCAGTCGTGAAAGAGCGCCCGCCGCACCTACGAGTCTGGGGGCCAGCCGACTGAAATGGGCTGTGAAGTCCTATCGGCCGTCGAGAGTTAGACCAAGGTACCTCATCGACGATGCAATGCCGATGTGGACTCCGCCTACGATGATGCTGGATCCTGGAGGCGGGCGGCGTCGGGGCCTATGAAAAAATAGGGCCTCCGACTTTTCAAGTGCCACCTCCAGACCCAGCCGCCGGATGCGAGCGACGACCTGTGCGACCCCAGCTGTGGCCAGCACCTCCGCGTCGCGGTGCGTCTTCCCCCGGGCTGTAACCAGTGTGTCGTCGGCATAGCAGAATATGCCGACGCCCGGTGGGAGCGCACCGCGCAGAACGTAATTATAACCAATGTTCCACAGGAGAGGGCCTAGAACCGACCCCTGTGGAACCCCACAACACACCACTTGGCGTGACCAGCCATTTTGACCCGGGTAGATAATCGATCTTTCCTCCAAATAGGCCCCGATGATACGGCGGAGGTAAGGTGGCACTCGGTGATATTCGAGTGCCACTCGTATGCTGTTCCAGGGGAGGGTGTTGAAGGCGTTGGCGATGTCGAGTGACACCGCCAAGACGACCTCTCCCTGGGCTACTGCGTCCTCCGCCAGGGCCCTAACGCGTGCGATCGCGTCAATCGTGGAGCGCCCTTTGCGGAACCCGAATTGTTGGTCCGCTAGGTCCGGCCCAACACAACTTAGGTGCGTGACGAGGCGGTCTGCAAGTATGCGCTCGAAGAGCTTGCCCAACTCGCCTAGCAATGGGCCGGTACGCGGACGGCGAGTCCGCGGGGCGCCCCTCCTTCTTCAACAGGACGAGCTTCCCGGTCTTCCAGAGTGCCGGGAACTCGCCCCTTTCTATGCACGCGTTAAAGAGCCCTAACAGTCGGGGCTCGAGGGCCTCGCGAGCCAGGACCCACGCTCTGCCAGGAATGCCGTCGGACCCTGGGGCGGTGTTCTTTGCCGCGAAGCGTTGCACCGCCACCCTCAGGTCTACCCGGGTCACCGGGGGTATTTCACAATTCTGGCGCATTTGCGCGATTTCCGCCGACCACCAATAAACCTTCCGCCGTCCGGGACAGAACCGGACGCGGGGCATCGCTACATCACAGACGTGGGTCATGTCTGCCCGGAGCCTGTCCGCTTCCGCCTCCACGTTGGTGGGCTGTTCTCCCGACGCCTGCGAAGTCCAGGCGTCAACGATGGAGGCTTCTATAAATAAATCTTTATCGAGGCGCTTCAGGGACCAGCGCGGTCCTACTTCAACCGGGGTTTCCTGGGTATGCAAGGCCCTCGAGGTGACCGGGGAGATGCTGAACCTAATGTACTTGTGGTCAGATAGTGTCTCAACCCCCTCAAGGACCCTCCAGGACTGGACACGAGATGCAAGTGCGGGGCTGGCGAATGTGAGGTCGACTATGGACCCACCCCGCTGGCGCACGCACGTGTGCACGGCACCCCGGTTAAGGACAACAAGACCCGTGGCCGCCAACCAATCTTCCGCTTCCTCGCCCCGCGCGTCCGTAGACGGGGAACCCCAAGCCGTGGATTTGGCATTGAAGTCCCCGAGGACCAAGGCGGGGCGAGACCTATCACGGCCGACCACGGTGCCGATCCGCGCGAGAAACGCCTCGAATTCGGCCAGGCTCCGGTTTGACGAGAAGTAGATGCCGACGACGACTATGTCTCCCCATGTGACCGCCACATAACCATGGCCCCTCGCTGTGGGTACGAGGGGCGGAACTCCGACAGCGGCCGGGGAGACTACCCAACTAGCACACAAGCGCTATAACAAGCTGCACAATGGCCGGTTAAACGATTTTTATAACGCCTTAGGCTCCTTAGTAAGAAGTATAGTGGTTCTATAAGCGGCTACAGATCTCTTGTAGCGTCAAATAGGCCCATACTGTCCAGCTTATCAGAGACAAATGAGGAGACATTTTATTTTTACGGATTGGATTATGAAAATAACAAGTAGTCTATCGCTTTTACTTGTTTGTGTACGTGATATGAAAGTGCGAGTTCCAGTTTGCTGTCAATATATATGTATATTATCGTCAATATTTTCATGCGCCCTCAAAATATTCAGTTTTAAATGCAAAAATTATATAGATATGTGGATTTGGAAATTGTATTTTGAACATAAATAAGACTTTGAGGGTTACAGATAGTTTAATTAGGGTTATAGGTAATAAAAAATGATTTTAATTATGTTAACGTTACCAGGCTATAGATTTATATGATCTTCAAAAGATCGTAATAACCTCAAAAAATATGTTTACCAAATGCTGTAATGGCGTCTCGATCAAGCACCTCTCAGAGTTGGTTACATCTGCTCCAGCGGCTTAAGCTGTACAAAGGCTCTATTGTTTTGGTCGCACACCAGCATTTTACTCGTACTTTCAGGGGTCAGTCGTTGAATATTAAAATAGTTTGAAAATCATTTTTTTTTATATTTATTTATTTTATTTTATTTTATTTTATTTTATTTTATTTTATTTTATTTTATTTTATTTTATTTTATTTTATTTTATTTTATTTTATTTTATTTTATTTTATTTTATTTTATTTTATTTTATTTTATTTTATTTTATTTTATTTTATTTTATTTTATTTTATTTTATTTTATTTTATTTTATTTTATTTTATTTTATTTTATTTTATTTTATTTTATTTTATTTTATTTTATTTTATTTTATTTTATTTTATTTTATTTTATTTTATTTTATTTTATTTTATTTTATTTTATTTTATTTTATTTTATTTTATTTTATTTTATTTTATTTTATTTCAAGATTCCATTAACTCAGTTATACTTCCCTAGGCTGTCTAGCGATGCAATTACATGCTCATATATCACTATAAGTCATTAGTTTCCTACTAAACGGCTACTGTCCCGCCTAGCTGTTAAAGGGTTTTTTAAATAGCTAGTATACAACTTATACAGCATTATGAACGACTCTTATGCAACTATCAGGCTATATGTGTAACGGCTAAATGTATATGTATAACGACTGTATAAGCAGCTTGTGTGCTAGTTGGGTATGGCTACTACGCCGTCCAAATCACCCGCCCAGTCATCCCTGGGCGGAACAAAGTACGGCTCTGCTGCCACTGCTAACTTTATGGACCACTGTGCCAGGCTTTGGGAGAAAAGATCCTGGGCCCTGGCACAGTGGTTCAAGTTGGTTTGGAGGAGATGGAGAGCCATTAATGTTGGGTCTCCATCTCCACCACGTCTGCCGACACATCAGCGGCGTTAGAAGCCGCGGGCCGGTCTGATGCCTGCGAAGCGGCCTTGGCCTTCTTCGCAGTCGTCTTCTTCTTCTTACCCTTTTTGGGGTTTTCCCCCTGGCTTCTCGACCTCTGACCCTTTGGTGGGGCGCAGGTTTTGCTCCCAACTATATGCGCCGCCGGCTTGCCTGCCGCGGCGCAAACGGCACAGTTCGGTGCTTCCGAGCACGACTGGGCAATGTGGCCCGGCTGGCCCCACCGGAAGCACGTGCCGCTTCGGTCAACCTCTGACGTGCACCGCGCACAGACATGGCCTCCTTCGAGGCACCGATAACAACGGCGCTCGCGCGGTGGGAGAAGCTCCACCCGCGCCGACACCCATCCGATCAAGAGACGGCGGCCATCGACGAGTTTTTTGGCCGCCGCAACTGGGCAGCAGGCCCAGATAGATCCTCCGCCATGAGGGCCGAGGCGGATCTGACCCAGCCGGACGGAGTCCGCTGGGCACTCGCCGACCCTGGAGAGAGCGGCTTTTATTTCCTCCGGAGAGGCAGAGTCGTCCAGGCCCGTGATCCGTAATTCGGCGGTTTTTGTGGGCCTAGACACGCGGACGATGTCCTCCTCGAGGACCTCGCGAAGTTTGGAGGCGAAGGCATCCGCTTTTTCGGCTCCGGACGCTCCTGGGAGCTCGAACATCCGAGCCCCAGTGGCAGCAACCCTGAACCTGACGTCGTTGGGGCCAATGCCCAAGTCCGCCAGGTTAATTAAGCCCAAACAACCTAACCTAACCTAAGTGTAGGTATTGCAGTAGTAACTCGAAGCGGTTCCTACTCATAACGGTGGCTGGAAAAGTTTGTCCAAGTATCTTGTCTTTGCTCTAATAATAAGCTAATTTCGGCAGCTTTACTACGCCCATAAACAAGACCAGCCCAAGAAACTGTTTTATTTCTGTCTTGTTTGTTGGCTTCCATGAATGAGACCTTGATCCAGGCTTTGTTTGCCTGGCTGTGATGTTTTGACTTGCGAACAAATTTGTCTGCTCAGCAATCATTTCAAGAATTTCTTCAGGCACGAATAGATCATAATACTGGTCAGGGCCAGCTTCTTTCAGCAAATTAGAATATGGAGGTTTCATACCCTCGAACTCGGTGAAAGGAATCACTGATGGCTGTCGTCTTTTTGGCCTCGACCATTTTGAGGAAATACGGTCATTTTGCGATATATTGGCGGCAACAAAATTTTCAGCCGACTCACTGTCACTATCACTATCACTTGCGATAACCAAACGTCTTTTCTTTTTCGGTAATTGAATGGGTTCACTATCCGATTCTACGAGAGCGTCATTGTTTATAGAAGCGATCGAAAAAGAAATTTCTAACGCGTTGATTTGCTTCCATTCATCCTGCGTAAATTCGAATTCCTCCATAGCTAAATCCATATCTAAAGGCTCGCACATAACTATTCAATAAGAAAATGATGACAGTTAAAATAGTAGGAACGTAATTGATCTAGTAACACACGTTCTATCACCGTAAGCGCGAGCGCACTACTGGTGTAGCGGGTGGCCGGCGGGGTGGCCGGCGCGGCGCCGGGTACCGGAAAATATATTTTCTGTATTTGTGCGCCATGGGGTGCACCGGTGACCTCAGCTATGTATTTGACTGTAACTATGTAACCCATGTACAGAATTGAATAAAACTTATTTTCTATAGATACGTATCGTAACATAAACAAATTACGACCAAAAGTATTTTTACGATTTTTATTTTTTCCTATCGGCGTTTAACGTGTTAAGTTGAAAAATTGAAAATTAAACGAATAAATAAAATTAAATTAAATTAAAATATATGGACTAACTTTTATGTGTCTACTTTTTTTGACACCTACCGCCCAAAAAAAATCATAGATTAGAAAATTTAATCGTTCCTGCTCTATTTCATCGGCTATCTTTAGGGATATTTTGAGCTGCGTCTCTGTGGCGATGATATCTTGATATTTTTCCCAGTCTGTGTGTTTACTGTAAATTTTATATGGTATTTCTGTTAGTATGATTTTTCTGTGTACGTTAAGAAGCGCAGCAGAGTGGTCCGAGATCAGGTTGAAATTAGAGTCAATACTGATATTACTGAATGCGATATTTTTGGAGACAAAGAAGTCCAGCAGATCAGGAATTTTTTGGGGATCAATCGGTCAGTAGGTGGGTTCGCCGGTGAATATATGTACAATCGAGGTTAAGATCTTCCACAACTTTATAGAGTTGTCTGCCGCGGGTCGTGATTAGCCTGGAGCCCCAGAACTTATGTTTTGCGTTCCAGTCACCTCCACTTATAAAGCGATTTCCGAGTGTGGTGAAAAAGTGTTTAAAGTCTTCCCTTGATATTTGATGTTTGGGAGGTAACAGTAGACTGCGGCGAGTGTGATATCCGAATTCACATCATTAATTTTAATTGCTGTGGCTTGCATCTTTTCTGTTACGAAAGGTTCAAGTGGATGGTGTCTTATATGTGTTTTTATAAGTATTGCCGTGCCTCCGTGTGCATTTCCTGATGGGTGGTTAGTGTAGTAAGTTGCATACACTCTAATTGAGGAAAAGATTTTGTTCGTAAACCTGGTTTCCGATATTAGTATCACGTCAATTTTTTCAGTATTTAGGAAGATTTCGAGCTCCAATCGTCGTTCGACCAACCCGTTGGCGTTCCAAGTGATTATTCTAAGGTTGGGTTTGAATTTTTGTTTGGCTGCTTACTAACTGGACAAAACGATTCATCATGTTGTCTACCATGTTGAGCATCATGGTTTGTAATCTGTTGAACATATTTTGTTCTATAATTTCACCGAGGTGTTGAATTTCAAGAGGTTGATTAGGACTATTGATGTTGCCCGTTTTGTTTTTTGTCACTTCAGCGTAGGTTACGGTACTCTTGTTAAGAATGTTTGATTCTCTTGGTTGCTGTTTGTCGTCTTCGGCAGTGAGATTAGGTTGTTTGTTAGGTAGAATTTTCGGTTGTATTTTCAGTATGCGTTCCTTATATTGTTTGTACTTCAAGCAACCTCGGTAGTTTACTAGGTGTTTTTCTTGGCAATTGGCACAAGTAGCTTCTGTATCTCTAGTTTTGGTGCAGCTAGTGGTCGGATGGTCGAATCCACATTTGACACATCTAAATGGTCTGTAGCATTGATTCTTGGAATGTCCGAATCTTTGGCACCTTTTACATTGTAGTATCTCTTTTTTTTGTATGGTGCTTCAAAAGTAACTTTCATTTGATTTAAACTTTTTAATTTAAAGATGTCTTTGTTGTTTGGTTTTTGCTCAAGATCTACATAAAATATGGGTAGAGGTTCTTTTGAAATTCGGTGGCGTACATTGACCACTTGTCTAACTTCATGTCCATGTTGTTTGAGTGTCTGTGCGATTTCTGATGTATCCTCTGAACTGTGAAGGCCTCACAATACGACTCTATAAGGTCTTTCACACTTTAACTTGTAGGTGTATGACGAACCCTGGCATGTGGGAGCCCACCATATCTATCAATAAAAGAAAACGAGTGCCACTGAGGCTCGTGTTATACCTCTCTGTTACAGAGTTAAAATACTACTGATTAATATTTATACAATGCAAAGATAAATATATACATGATAACGAGCAACTAATCCCATGATTTCTTGTCCATTATATAATCGTCGATCTTATAATAACCCCTTTTAATAAGATGATCTTTAACAACTAATTTGAATTTTTGTTGGGGTAAATCCATAACACTGCTGGGAAGTTTGTTATACAACCGAACACCAAGACCTGCAAATGAGTTGTGTACTTTTTGCAATCTATTGCAGGGACCTACTAATTTGTGCTTATTTCTGGTATTAATGTTACGAATGTCACTATTCTTAGCAAACGAACTGATGTTTTGTTTGATGAACATCAAATTCGCAAAAATATACTGTGATGCCACCGTCAGTATACCTATTTTCTCAAATACCTCCCGCAGAGAGTCCCGCGTTCCTAAGCCGTAAATAGCGCGAATTGCTCTTTTTTGAATAACGAAAATTGTGTCTATATCAGCAGCTCTGCCTCAAAGTAGAATACCGTAGGACAATACGCTGTGAAAATAACCAAAGTAAACCAGTCTTGCCGCATCTACACCAGCAAACTGTCTTACTTTTCTTATCGCATAGGCTGCGGCGCTGAGCCTGCCCGCGAGCTTTGTTATTTGGGTGCCCCATTGAAGCTTATTATCTAAGTCTACACCTAGGAAGGTTGCGGAGTTGACCATGTCTAACACCTCACCATTTAGAACTTCATCGTACCTAGATTCCTAGCGTTGGGCATGGCAAACCTAATGCATTTCGTTTTCTTAGAATTTAACAATAAATTGTTGGCTGCAAAAACCAATCGAGAACCTGTGTAAGAGCACCATTTACATCGTCAAAATCTGTTTTCTTACGATCTACTTTAAATATGAGCGACGTATCATCAGCAAATAGTACAATATCACACAGATCCTGCACCTGATGTGGCAAATCATTAATATATACCAGAAAAAGAAAAGGACCAAGGATAGAGCCCTGCGGTACCCCTAAACTAACTGCAGATCCAGTGGATCTTGACCCATTGATATCTGTATACTGTACTCTCTCAGACAAGTAGTACGCAAGTAGGTCAAGTGCACGAATGTGGCACGAATACAGACTCTGCAACACCTTACAAAAGACCTTTTCACCAGTCGTGCAAAATTTCTTGTATTTATTTCTTCTGACGCAGTGTCAATTTTCTGGCGAAGTTCTGATAGATTTTGTATTGATTTCGAATAGACTTTCTCTTTTATGCATTCCCAGTCAAAAATATCTTTGGATTTAGATCGGGGGAACGAGGAGGCCATAAAATTCAACCACAGCGTCCGATCCATCTGTGAGGACATGCTTCGTTCAAATAAAAATAACATTTTTAATGGCAAGAAAAGTGGCAAGTGTTGCACCATTTTGTAATCTTGATTAAATGCGCCAACTTTTGAAATAACTTGCCAAGGGTAGTGTAGTACATTTTTTTTCCAATATGAAGCGTCAAAGTTAACTAACGATATTTTTGTGACCCATGACTCACTAAAACTTAACTTTTTTTAGTAAATTTACAATGTTTTGTGCATAAATTTGTTTTACGATTAATAGCATATTTAATAAAGATTAGGTAATTAAAAAAAACACAGTGAAATTGTGACATTGGTGATTACAGGACTTGAAAATGCGACCAAGGGTGTGGAATTTCAACTTTTTTGTAAAATGTCTATTATTGCTGAACTAAGTGATATGGATTTTTTTTTTTCCTAGAACCGGTATGACTTGGCCTTTCATCCTGTCTCGGATTATCGTTGAGTTTTGGGACAACCTGTATAAAAGAGTATTGTGGTCAACACAATCAAACGCTTTGGAGAGATCGCAGAATACCCCAATAGCATCCTGCAACGCTTCCCAAGCATCGAAAATATGCCTAATAAGTGTGACCCCTGCATCGATGGTAGATCGACCCTTTGTAAAGCCAAACTGTTTGCTGTGGAGTAAATTATACAAACTGAAATGGCTCTCTAATTACTCTAATATAGCCCTTTCAAATATTTCACTTCTGATATCGAAGGCATGGGGTACCTCGCTATCAGGTTGGTCAGTGATGGCGAATAGTCCAAAATAATACGCACTAGACTTAGCTCACTGGTGTATTTGTCCATTATAATGATCACATTACAAAAATAGACTAGGATTTAACCGATCTAGCTGGATGCAAGACAGAAACGCGGTGAGTTCGGTACAACGTGACAACGACCGTTTTCCCTTGAGTTCGAATGTTGAATAATCTAACCACACTAACGTTACAACCATCATACCTCTGAATGACAGCTGTCTATTGTCACATGCCAACTGTCATCTGCCTGTGTTGCCAACATTGTACCGACCACACCCAAGTGTTAACACTTGACGTTTCTGTTACATAAAATTATTTCTTAACAATCAAATCAAGCTAATTTTAATTAGATCCTTCGAAAATGTAACGCCTCGATGCTAGCGCTCCGACACGGCCATCTTGACATGTCACACGTTCCTGTGTGATGCTCCTGAAAAAGTAAAGTCATCTGCAATACCAGAGTATCTCCGTTCGGCCTATCCTGATTAACTCACTTGAGTAACAGTTTTCACACAAAACAAATCTTACAGGGCGAATCATTTTTCTCACATGATTAATCTTACATCACAATAAACTATCATCTAACAATACACAGACCATGCACCAGTATTCACACACCATACATAACCAAACTTGAAAACCAATTACTCTATAAGCTAAAATCAACTCTATCACCGCCCATCATCAATTCACGGGCCTCAGTCGTTACTATCACCTTAAACGAGTAAAAGTAACTCATACCACTCTATTGAGCAACGATATCTCACAACTGGACGTCACCATCACCTAAATCGAGCGATAGTGACTCATGCCACTCCACTGAGCGACGATATCTCACAACTGGGCGTCACTATCACCTAAATCGAGCGATAGTGACTCATGCCACTCCACTGAGCGACGATATCTCACAACTGGGCGTCACTACCACCTAAATCGAGCGGTAGTGACTCATGCCACTTGCAACAATTGACGATAACCCACACAGTCGTTACCACCACCTAAATCGAGCGATAGTAACTCATGCCACTTGCACCAAGTGACGATATCTCAACACAGTTATCACGCAAAGTTTTCATTTAAATTGGTTGAATAGTGGTCCATGGGTACATAGGTTACTCTACATCGCATTTAATAGGAACACCATTAGTAAAGGAACTCTTAAAAGATATCAAGATACTTACCACCAACAAACCTTTACTCGCCAACGGCACGTCATCAAAGTCGATCCTCTCGCCAGAGCGAATCTCACACGACTGGACATCGCAAGCATTACGTTCTACGTTTTGCTAAAGAACGTAACCTCCAACAGAGAAAGGCTTCAAACTAGCTTTAATCCTATTGAAACAAACCTTGTCGAACTCTGCAGCTGTTCTGAATGGCGCACAGTATACGATTTGATCAATCTAGGTGGACAAAACCTAGGAAGCTAAATATTCAAATACTATTGATGTGTTATGAGTGCGTAGGACCTTAACAACAAATAAAACACATTATTTTGCATATATTTTTTATTTTTTTAACAAATCTCTTATATCTATGTCACGTTTCATATGTTTTACAGGAAGTTTTCGTAACAATGTTATATAAGGGTCTGAAGACACCAGTAAATGCTTAATTAAATCATAATTGGTTCTGTACCTTGATGTCTTCAACGTGTGCCCCAATCTAGCTCTCCTTATCTCTTTGTTTTTTGCCTCAGAAGCCTCTTCAGACATTTGTCCTATTGGTATAATGCATGTTTTTATTATGGCTGCCCCGTGTACCAAAATCTTGTGCACTGTTGCTGGCATATTATACCATGGGTATAAATTTAAATACATATTTTTGGTCTCCGAACAGTAAACATGAAATTTAGACGGATCGAGTTCATAGCCTGAAGCTATGGCTGCAAGAATCGTACTGAATCTACGTATGAGTTCTTCGTTCAGCCCAGTAATCTTCGCTGTGGTGGCATAATTATAAAAAAATGCTCGGGCTGTGTTCCCGTCATTGCTTGTGCCAAAACCTGGCTTTACTTTGTCGATGAGAAGACCTATTTCCTTAAACCCTTTTTTAATGTCTTCTTTAGTGACTTTGACAACATGTTTGTTGTTTTCTCCTCTAACTTGCCATTGACAAATTTTTAATCTGTAGCTAATGTTCAAAAGACATTCCATTGAGCGAATATACGCGTGCAAACTGGAGATTCCAAATTGGTACATATTTTCGATAGGCTCTCGAACCATTGATACTGAATTCATCTCTTTTGATGTTGCTTTGCAAATGTAGCATGTCTGAGTAGATTTATTTTCAGTTAAAATATTACAAACTTTGCCGTCAATCATTGACAATATCATTTTATGTGTAATCGAAATGGTTACACCTCTAATTTCTACAAAAGTTGGTATCAATTCCTGTATTTGTTTTTCAATTCTTTGACATTCTTCTTTAACCAATGCTTCGCTCTCCTTTTTGTATAAAAATTTAATGATTCTGCAGAATCTTGGTGATGATGGCCGAGGATTTTCCCAGATAATTTTCTGTTCATTAGTTACAAGTCTTATTGGAACTAAAGAAATAATAAACATATATTCGTCTGTGCTATTGGCATTTTCAAACGTTTGCTTATACAAACTGTGCCCTGACGAGCCATCGCATCCCCATTTGTATATTAAAGTGTAATTCAGTACACTCGTGTCTAAATTCTCTCCAAGAATGTTTTTGCATATTCTCAGTGCGGTATGGTTCAAAAGTGCATCCAATCTTACTTCAGCTGATATATCAGTTACCACAATATTTTCGACGGGTGGGTAACATTGCTTCTTCACTTGTGCCACGTGGTCATAGCATGGGTATACATTGAATCCTCTTTCTTTTGCTTCTTGTTGAACATTTTTATATGTCTGAACTGTGAAATTATTTGAAATGAAAAAGGCCAAGGCTTCTTCAGCAGTGTATGGTCGTTGTTCTTTCCTAGTATCAATAATTCTTCGAGCCTTTTTATATGTAGTTGCTCGCTTTGGAGAGGCTGTAGACAATTCTCCAATCAATGTAGCAGCATCACGCTTACCGCTAGCTCTTACACTTAATTGTGTAGCGAAAGTCAGTTGATCTTTACTATAATCTTCCAATAAGCGTTGAACTTTCCTCTTCTTCGACTTTTTTGAACTGTCCATAAAACATTTTTGGGGTCTGCCGCCACTTGTACTTGGTCTTAAAGAATTATCTGCTTCCACAAACATGTTAAAGGTTATATCTTCGCTGAGCCATTGTTCATAGTCCTTTAAAAACAAGTCTAATCGTCTTTGCTTCCGATCCCATTTTAAACGAATTTTCTCGCACTCTTTTTTCAAAAACGCCTTCAGTAGCTCGTCTTGACCTTCCGTAATAATAAAACCATCAAAACTCCTCTTCACATAGGTGATCACTTCATTTAATCGGCCCTTGGACGGGACGGAGCGCCAAAACTCAAATAAAGATTTTCGCTGCATGCGGTTATCTGTAAAGAAAAATGGTAATATATAAGTAATCGCAAAAAATCGCAAAATAAAACGACTATAGCATTAAAGTACATTAAACAAGGAAACTTTTAAAACTATTATTATAGCTTGACTACGCTTGACTATATAGTAAATTTCCAACTATAAAAATAAAATTTATAAAAAACACACTTTATGTAATGTATTTTTTGAATGGATGTTACACACTAGTAATCATATAAATTAACATGATTTAATAGCTTAATGTACAGATAATTACCTCTACTCGTCGATTCCATCACGAAAAGCCACTTAAAATCACTTTTATCAAAACAGCACATGTACACACGTTAACGAAAACGGTCACACTGAGCCGACGGCCGTGTACCTGAATAAGTTCGAGTAACTTTGTCTTTTGTTAAAACCGGTTTGGCCCGCTTGTGGAGTATTTCTTTTGTTTTATCAGTTGAAATATGTATCCCAAAGTGCAAAAAGATGTAAGTAACGTAGTTTTAAGCATGTGACTTAAATACCTATTGTCCACCTAGATTTGTGAAATCGTATACTGTGTGGCGTCTGCCCTCACCTGATCAATGTCAACCTCAGGTTCAGCATCACCAGCCAACATAATGTCTAATGGTCAAGCAACCTTACCAATTAAGCTTAGCTCCAATGGTCTGGCTCTTGTCTCTCGGTTCTGAGTGTAGTTAAGCGCAAGCTGCACATCAGGTAGAGCTTCCTGTCATGAACGGTTACGTGTTTCAGCAGCCGTAAGTAGACCCCCGATTGTACTCACCGTACGCTCGACCCGACCGCTAGCTCTCGAGCCACCAGTCGCAATCAAGTGGAGCTTTATATTTACCGACTCACTGTAATCTTTGAAGTCTTGACACTAGCAAAACACCGTCTCTGGTCTGCGATAACCCTCGTTAGTGCGCCGAATAGCGAAACACTGTCTTTCAGACGTATCTGCTTCGGATCCGTATCAGCATGAGACATTAAGCTTACCTATACGATGAATAATAACAAAGTCGAAGCTCTTAAAAAGGCTCACCATCTGTGTGGACACGTGGTGTCAGATTTAGCTACTTGCGTTTCATCTGTAGTCCGTTACCACCAATAACTTGCAACCATGAAGATAATGTCTGAAGTGCTTGACTGCGTTGACAGCTGCTAGGGTCTTCAACTCGTAGTAGTGGTATCTAGACTCCACAGCTGTTGTACGCTTGCTATAGTAAGCGATAGCATGTAACTTACCTTCTGACTTTTGCATTAGGACGGCACCATACCCAATTGCATTTGCATCTGTGTGTAGCTCTGCTTCCAAATCCGGATCGTATATCATTAGTACTGGTTCACTCGTCAGCACTGAAATAATCTGCTGTCTGCTGTCTTCGTGTTCACGCTTCTTACTTACCGTTACTCGTCGTCAGAGCATAGAGTGCACAGAAGTTTGACCTATTCTTATCATAGCTACATTGTAATCAAATCTTTTACCGCAAAGCTTGGAAGCTAATGACTCCTTCACTAAAGAACATTCTGTATCAGAACAACAACGAAATGAAAGCTGCTCACCGTTATGGCGTAGGATTCCAGTAGGTGCATCAATAATGCACAGGTCAACCCGTACCTCCTTGGCTGCAACGGGACCACTGCTTACGTTGTTTCTTCCCTCGTGACTGCGTAGTTGTGGGCAATCAGGTGCGTAGTGGCTTGCCCTTGACAGCGGAAACAGGTGACAGCAGGCTTTGGCCAGGGTTGCTTGCACACATCCTCGTGTGATGGTTACTCTGCGAACAAAATATCTCACGACAGAACAATGTCACACTCGGCCACTCCTGACCCAAACTCTACAATTACTGGGTCCATCTCAATAACTCTACTAAGAGCTTCACTTGGATTTTTAATTAAATCTCATTCTAGAAACAAACATTGGGACTGTATTCAAAATAGTTTCACTAACAACAATCAGCCTGAGTCATGTACCAAAGCCGTTCAAATCAATCTTTAAAACCACTGTACAAAAACTATTCTTAGTTGACAGTTATCCCCGAGTAAAGTTTCTAACACCACGGCTCTCCAGCCGACGAGCAATCACATTGCTCACACGTACATCCCTCTTAGACTACACTACGGTCTCCACAGACCACGACTTTCTCCAAAGTCGAACTACTCAATACGGTCTCTCAAGACCACGACTTTCTCCAAAGTCGAACCACTCAATACGGTCGAAAGAAACCTTCACTCGTTTGAATACCTTCACCACAAACTCATCAATCTCATTATCATCAAAATCTATATCGACTGGTACATGACCTCTGTCTGACCAACATCTATCCACAATCTCAATAATTTCAAAAGGCTCTTTGAATTTCGCGCATAATTCTATGCTCAACTTAATCAACATAATCTTTAGTTCATCTGTGGTCAAACATGTCGTTAACCCGTAATGAAAAACTAAAAATGCGCTCAACATTTGTTAAAGTCTAGTCCTGTACTTTCCAGTTACGTCAGTCACAACAGAAGTTAAATCTTATTGAAATGCATCAAGCATACTACAAGCTACAAACTATGACTGAACGAATAACACACAAGACTTTTGTTTAATAAAGGGAGGATCATCCTCATAATCGCTACACAACATAAAATCTGTTCTGTACTGAACACTCGTCTTTGGCCAATACCAATAATTGCAATTCAAAATTATTAGAATCTTTACTACTATATTTCGTAAGAAAACTTTATAAGTATTACCAACAAGCATTCAGCACAAGAATCATAATCAAAGCGTAACGATTCACCTTTACGTTCGTAAGTACACGATGATGGTTTCACGACTCATACATCGACGTAGCGCTCGCTCGGCTCCCCTCGTCACCTGGCCTGCCGCCGCCGCTACTGCCGCTACTGCCGCTACTGCCGCTACTGCCGCTACTGCCGCTACCACCGCCGGTCATTCCGCTTCCCGTCGTCACCCGGCCGCCGCCTTCGCCGTCGCCGTCGCCTTCGCCGTCGCCGTCGCCGCCGCTACCAGCGGTAGCGTTGCTACCGCCGTCACCGTGGCCGTCGCCACAGCCGCCGCCGCGCCGCGCCGCTCATGCACCGGACGGCTATGTGGCCAGCATATTTATGGTACACCACGGCTGCTGGTTGTTGCGGGTCTTGATCCGACGATGACGTAGATGTTCTTGCTCGCAGTTCGTTCATTGGTTCACTTGATCTTGCGTCTGTTTCTTACTTCTCCGAGTCAATCGTAGGCAGATCTTTGTATAAAGAGCTTCTTAAAGTCACTCCACGTCATTCCAGGAAAAGATATCGTCGACAGCCACGTGGGGGCTTGTCCATTCAAAGCACGGCTCAAAGCATCCATCAGCTTTGCACCATGATCATGTTCATCGTTGATACACAGGGCCGCGGTAGAAAACCATGATCGTGCATCCACATCGGATTTATCGGAATCAAGATGGGGTAGTCGTCGCTCAGCCGACAAAGATGTCTGATGTCTTCATAGCACGCACAAGCATGTCATCACTACTGTCATGGTTCGGAGCACGTGGTGCGGTAACGTTCGAAGCACGTGTTTCGTTGATGTCCATAGCACGTTCGTTGATGTCCATAGTACGCTTTGCGTGAATGTCCATAGCACGTGGTACGTGGTCTTCACATCCCAGTTATGATGTCGGGGCACGGTGTGTTGGTCACATAGCATATTTAATTAAGATCACGAAATTTAATTTTAAAATTCATTAAGTCCGCCGGTCTCCATATATTACCTGTGGAAGCCACTCATCACAACACGCAAGGCGAAGACACCTGGCTGGATTTAATGCTCACCGCTACTCCCTCCTTCGTCTCAACCCTTGGCCAATACCCTGCTCCAGGTTTCTCCCACCACGACCTCATTTTCGCCTCCTACATCCTAAAGCTTCCTAAATCCTCCCCTAAGGTTCTGTATAGGCGTTGTTTCGGGCGGATGGACGTTGACAATTTACGTCTTGATGCAGCAAGGATAAACTGGGACCGACTAATAGCTGCACCAACGATCGATGAGAAGGTCGCGCTTTTTAACGACGCTGTTATCGGTCTATACGACACACATGCACCTGTGAAAAAGGTGAAGCTTAAACGTCCACCCGCTCCCTGGATGACCAGAGGAGTTCGTATGACTATGAGGCGTAGGAATAGGGCATTTAGTAAATTGAAGAGAGACCGTTGTGACGAACACTGGGTCCGGTTTAAGGTTGCAAGTAATCGGTGCAATCAGATGATACGTAATGCCAAACGCCAGCACATTCTCAATAATCTCTTTTCTTTTTCACCAGCTGATATCTGGAGGTTCCTTGGAACCCTGGGTATTGGCAAACGGCAGGTTAACAACTCACAGTGCACAGTTGATTTGGATGACCTTAATCAACATTTCTCCACCTCTTTACCACTGGATCACCAAACCAAGTGCGAGACTGTTCGTATGCTAAACAAATTGCCACGACCCAATCTTCATCCCTTCACCTTTTCCCAAGTAACTTCGGAAGATATTCATTAGATAATCCTGTCAGTTAAATCCAATGCGGTAGGCGCTGATAACGTCAGTCGACGCATGATCGTCGCCGTATTGGATTTTCTTCTCCCCACCATTTCCCACATTATAAATTTTTCACTTTAATCTTGCTCCTTCCCATACCAGTGGCGTAAAGCTCATGTTATCCCTCTACCCAAAACCTCAAACCCTACTCTTCCTATTAACTTTCGGCCCATTTCTATTCTCCCATTCCTATCCAAAGTGCTGGAGGCCTGTGTACACAAGCAATTATTACAATTTGTACTCACAAATAATCTGCTCAATCCGATGCAATCGGGATTCAGACCAGGTCACAACACTACAACTGCACTCCTCAAAGTGACTGGCGATATAAGGGCGGGCATGGAGGACACTAAGGTCACAGTGGTGGCTTTGGTAGATTTCTCGAACGCCTTCAATACCGTCAGTCACGATATTCTCCTCTCCATCCTTTCCCATCTTAACATGTCTTCCGGAGTTCTAGATTGATTTTCAAGTTATTTTCAAGGACGCCGGCAGTTGGTTCGTGTCGGTGAATCACCATCTATCTGGTGTGAACTCGACTCTGGTGTGAACTCGACTCTGGCGTTCCCCAAGGCGGCATACTCTCCCCTCTTTTGTTTTCTTTTTTTATTAACCATGTAACTCACAACCTTCAGTGTTCGTATTATCTGTATGCCGATGACTTGCAGCTTTACTCGCAAGGAACCGTGGACTCAATATCCACCACGATAGACACGGTTAATACTGACCTTGATCATATCAGGAACTGGTCAGAAAGGTTTGGCCTGGTTGTTAATCCTGCCAAGTGCCAAGCTGTTGTGGTAGGCAGTCCTAGGAGTATTAGCCGGTTAAAGGATGTTCAAATGCCTCCAATCTTGTTTAATGGCACCACAATACATGCATCTTCCCATGTTAAAACCTTGGCCTTTACATCGATTCCACTCTTAGCTGGAGAGACCAAGTGGCAAATGTTTGTCGTAGGGTTACTTGTACTTTGCGAGCCATATATCGCCTTAAGAACTTTCTGCCATCCAGGACAAAAACAATGCTTGTACAAACCTTGATTATCCCTTTGATCGACTATGGTGATGTGTGTTACTTTGACCTGAATGCAGATCTCCTCAATAAACTTGACCGGCTTCTTAATAATTGCATTCGATTTATCTTAAACCTTCGAAAATATGATCATGTCTCTTCTTATCGCTCCCAACTCAGGTGGCTGCGAATCTGTGAGCGCCGTTACTTACGTGCTCTTACAACACTTTTCTCACTTCTCACCTCCTCCACCCCCCCAGCCTACCTGACTCCCCACTTTCAATACTTGTGTGATAACCACAATCGCCATCTCCGCTCTTCAAACAATCTTCTTCTTCTTTGCCCCTCCCACACCTCTGGTTTTGTTAACTTTTCCTTCCCTGTTCAGTCTATTCTATTATGGAATGCACTCCCCTTCGAAATCAGGGCGTCCACTAACCGTCTGGCATTCAAGGCCAAAGTTCGGGATCTCTTGCTGAACAAAGTCGCAGAATCATGACTATTATCATAGTTTATTGGTATTTATTATTTTACTAGTTTTATAATACCTAATATGTATTATAACGTATTTATTTATGTACCTAGTATTATATTTTGTATGTATGTAGCTATGTGTATTTATCAATATTTATGTATTTTCGTATACTTCTTTTAATTTTAATCTTTCTTAACTATTTGTTTATCTTTTTCAACTCACTCCTTCACTTCTATTATACACCTACTTCTTCTTATCTCTGCATCACCCGTAGGTTGACTGGTAGAGAATGCCATTGGCATTAAGTCCGCCATTATACAACTTTTGTATATGAAGTTAATAAATAAATAAATAAATGATGCAGCGATCAGATCTACACCCCATCGCAAAACGAAAATAGCAAAACAACACAATCATAACTTTTAAACTCTCGCGTTGCATGTTTAATGTATAATAGAATACGGGAATTAACGCGAACACGCATTTTACCTTAAAATGCCTAACGTTTTGGCGCAGGTTGCACTCGCCGTGGTCCCAGGCAGACTGGAGCAGCGATGACAGGACTTCGTGTATATGAGGCGGACGAATGTCCATTCACCCTCATATTTTGATTTTTCCAACCGCCACCACACACTACACTAACCGTGTCCCTATTCTGTGAGCTAACCGATTGCGAAACATAGCGAGGTTTTGTAACAGTAATCACTGGATTCCACGTCGCGGATAATTTGAAGCCGTCTTCCCGATTGAAATTTGAGTGTTTCTTGATTTCGATCGCTTCACGAACAATCCTCGAGTAGAAATGTCGTTCAGTGGAGAGGACTTGAGGGCGATGGAACTCAATCCAGTGATTAGTTCCTGCTTCGAGTAGATGTTCCGCAATGGCTGACTTGCTGATTTGACGGTTCTTAACAGCGGCGATATGTTCCTTGACCCTTTCAGCTATCGACCGCTTAGTCTGGCCTATGTAGGAACTACCGCAGCTGCAGTTGATCTTGTAGACACCTGGTGTTTGAAACGGTAGTACATCCTTCGGTGTGCCCACCATGCTGCTGACTTTTGCCACCGGCGTGAACACTGTGCTGATGCTGTATTGTTTCAATACATTCCCGATCTTATCAGTCACTCCTCTGACGTAGGGCAAGTAGGCGGGCTGTCTGTTGACCTCCGGATGTTTACTCCGTTTCGTGATCCTGTTCCTTCGTCGACTTGCGTGGTATCCGTTCATTCGTAGTACCTCCTAAACATGTTCCAGCTCCTTCCCAACATGTTCAGGGTCACAGAGGTCATGAGCTCTGTTCTTCAGTGACGTCATAACGGACTGCAAGTGACGGGGATGGTGATGTGATGTAGCGTGCAGGTATCTATCTGTGTGTGTCGGTTTCCGGTAAACACAGTGTGATAAGGATCCATCGGGTTTCGCGGCAACCCTCACATCTAGGAATGACAACGACCTGTCCGTCTCCATTTCGTAGGTGAACCTCATGTTAGGGTGAAAGGAGTTTAGGTGTTCTAGATATTGATCTACTTCCTGTTGACCTCCTTGGATAATGCAGAAGATGTCGTCCACATATCTTTTCCAAAGCCGTATGGTTTTTGGTCCGAGTGCCAATGCTTTCTCCTCAAAGTGCTCCATCCAGAGATTAGCCAGTGCAGGGGCGTCGCAATGGGCAGCCCCGTTGCCCCTGCACTGGCTAATCTCTGGATGGATCAGCACAGTGTTCACGCCGGGGGCAAAAGTCAGCAGCATGGTGGGCACACCGAAGGATGTACTACCGTTTCAAACACCAGGTGTCTACAAGATCAACTGCAGCTGCGGTAGTTCCTACATAGGCCAGACTAAGCGGTCGATAGCTGAAAGGGTCAAGGAACATATCGCCGCTGTTAAGAACCGTCAAATCAGCAAGTCAGCCATTGCGGAACATCTACTCGAAGCAGGAACTAATCACTGGATTGAGTTCCATCGCCCTCAAGTCCTCTCCACTGAACGACATTTCTACTCGAGGATTGTTCGTGAAGCGATCGAAATCAAGAAACACTCAAATTTCAATCGGGAAGACGGCTTCAAATTATCCGCGACGTGGAATCCAGTGATTACTGTTACAAAACCTCGCTATGTTTCGCAATCGGTTAGCTCACAGAATAGGGACACGGTTAGTGTAGTGTGTGGTGGCGGTTGGAAAAATCAAAATATGAGGGTGGATGGACATTCGTCCGCCTCATATACACGAAGTCCTGTCATCGCTGCTCCAGTCTGCCTGGGACCACGGCGAGTGCAACCTGCGCCGAAACGTTAGGCATTTTAAGGTAAAATGCGTGTTCGCGTTAATTCCCGTATTCTATTATACATAAAACAACACAACTATCCTGCTATGATTAAGGACTGCATAAGGGAAAGACGACAACTCCGGAGAGTTTGGCATGAGACGCACTACCTTAAAGACAGGACCGCCTTTAATAAAGCTTCCCAAAAACTAAAAACATCAATTAAGGAAATGAAAAACGAGAACCTACAATCTTACCTTGCAGAACTGTCTCCTACTAGTGACACAAATTACTACTTGTGGAAGGCTACCAAAAGCCTAAAGCGTCCAAAGCAGCAAGCAATGCCACTAAAAACACAGAAGGGCAACTGGGCTCGGTCCGATAGTGAGAAAGCTAACACCTTTGCACATCACCTTCAAAAGGTTTTCCAACCACTTCCTAGCAATAATCAACAACATGACAGTAAAATTGAGAAATATCTGAGCTCACCTATACAAATGTGTTTACCACTGAAACATATCACGCCGAAAGAACTGAGACAGGAAATAAGAAAACCCCAAGAAGGAAAATGCCCAGGCTACGATCAAATTGACGCTACCCTATTAAAACATCTGCCACAGAAAGGGGCTCTGCTTATACTTGCCATTTTTAATGCAAGTCTTAGACTTTCTTACTATCCCAGCCAATGGAAGATTGCACAGGTAGTGATGATTCTGAAGCCAGGTAAGTTCAAGAAGCGTCTTCATACAGACCGATAAGCCTTCTACCCGTACTTGGAAAGTTAATGGAAAGAATGATATTGAATAGAATGCAGGAACACCTAAGGGAAGTAATACCAAGTCACCAGTTCGGATTTAGAGAAGGCCACGGGACTATTGAGCAAGTGCACCGGTTAGTAGACGTCATTGGCAGGGCACTGGAAAACAAAAAATATTGCTGCGCAATTTTCTTGGATATTAGTCAGGCATTCGACAAAGTATGGCATAAAGGGCTACTCTATAAAATCAAAAACATCCTACCTCACTCCTTTTTTCTAATTCTAAAATCTTACCTAGAGAAAGATGCTACGAAGTGAGACAAAATTCCGACACGTCACAAATGTACGAGATCAAGTCAGGTGTTCCACAGGGTAGTATTTTGGGACCGGTCCTCTATCTTATTTTCACAGCGGACCTACCCACCGCTAGCCACACCACCACAGCGACATACGCAGATGATACCGCAGTCCTCTCGGTTCACGAAAATCACGATGCTGCATCTGAAAACCTCCAATCACATCTGACCCTTATCGAAGCATGGTTCGATCAATGGCGCATTAAAGCCAACACAGACAAGTCGGTCCAGGTTACGTTTGCACTCAGAAGAAAAACCTGTCCACCTGTGAAACTACACAATAAAGACGTCCCTCAACAAGAAGACGCCAAATACCTAGGTATACACCTAGATCGCCGTCTCACCTGGCGCAAACATATCTGGACTAAAAGAAAACAATTAGACCTCAAACTCCGCAGCATGTACTGGCTCATCGGACGTAAATCACAGCTGACAGACGCCAGTAAAATGACCATATACAAATCCATACTGAAGCCCGTATGGATATACGGCATTCAGCTCTGGGGTTCAGCTAGCAGTAGCAATATAGAAATACTGGAAAGATTTCAAAGCAAAACTATGCGAGCTAGCTTCAATATCCCACAAAACATATGCAACAAATATGTGAACCTAGACTTCAACCTGCGAACAGTTAAACAAGAAATTGAATCATACAGTAAGAATTATCAAGCAAAATTGGACCAACATATAAACATATTGGCTGCTGACTTACGGAGAGAAGGCAGTTTGAAATACGCTCGCCTTAAGAGAAAAAGCATAGTGGAATTGAGATAGGACTCGCAGACAAATGATGAGACCAGCATCACTGGATGCAAAACTCAGCTAAGGACAATTTGACGAGGGAAACCTGACAAACGATTAGATTGGAAAAACAGATTGCTAAGTTGCAGGCTACAAAAAAAAAAGAAAAAAAAATTGAGTAGGTCTGAGAATCAGCCAACATCTATTTTTCATACCCCTAAGTGACAACATATTTTTTTAATTTACATGGCCAAACAACGTTTGCCGGGTCAGCTAGTTTTGAATAAAGTTCTTATACTTAAAATGTACTGGCTAGTTGTAGTCTTTTGATAAAATACTGTTTTACTACTAACTACCTTTTTGGCCGATTCTAAATTTTAATTTATAAAAAATAAATAAAAACAGAATATTTACGCGGCATAATGATAGCGGAGTCCGAAAGTTTCGTTGAACTACTGTTGCATCGGGATATTTTTTTGTGTCAAATTTAAGTTTTATAACAAGTTATTCGCAAATTTCGAGTTAAACCTATTGTGTGCATCATGCAGCGGCGCCATTTAACGAGAGAAGAAATGCTAAGGGCAGTAGGCACGCTCCAAGCTGGGGTTACTCGACAGAGTATTGCTGAGGAGATAAGATACGATACGATGGAGACAAGACAAAAAGTGATATCTTGGTTATGGTCACGCTACAGTGCTATTAATTAGTGAAGTGGCTGAAAGACATCCAGGCGATAATTACTTAACGACCAGACCGATTTTTGCAACTTGCCGCGAGAAGAGAACCAAATGTTTCGGCCATGCAGTTGGTTCAGAGGCTCCAGTCAGAGCCCCAGTTGCTTGTGAGTGACCAAACTGTGAGGAAAAGGCTGCATGAAGCTAACCTTCATGCTCGCAGACCGCTTCGTACTCCAGCACTTTGTCGAGGAAATCGCGGACGACGACTACAGTTAGCTCGTGTACATTTGCTCTGGAATGATAACCAGTTGTCTGTAATTTTAATTTTATTTATTTATTTATTCATTTATTTCAGGCAACTGAGGCCCATAGAAAATACAATAAACAAATAACAGCTTAAATTTATAAATATACTAATACATACATAATTCATATAACTTATAAATTATACACGATTACTACTATTGTAGAGCAGTGATAGCCGAGTGGTATAAGTTGACACCTCCCACGCAAGTGGTCGCAGGTTCGAACCCGAGGCAACACACCAATGACTTTTAGAAGTTATGCGTGTATTAGAAATAATTATCACATGCTCCAACGGTGAAGGAAAACATCGTGAGGAAACCTTGCATGCCTAAAATTTGTTTAAAACATTTATTGAGGGCATGCAAAGTCCCCAACCCGCACTTGGCCAGCGTGGTGGACTCAAGGCCTAACCCCTCCCTCATTACGGGAGGAGACCCTTGCCCAGCAGTGGGACATTAATGGGTAAAATTTATTTATTTTTTATTTTATTTTACTACTATAGCGTAGGCGTCGTGTATCGCGCGGTATCGGGTATCCGGCCACGGAATCGCCGGAAAACAACACCTTTCGGCCAAAATTCTGGATCCATGAACTTTATGAGATTGTAGGGAAGAGAGTAATGGAAACAACGAATGATTGAATAATACTGTTTATTTATTAGGAAGCATTTGATTTATATACTCTTACAACTATACACACTTACATCTACATTACATCTCCCATATAAAAAAAACATTTTTTTTTCTGAACATTCTTAGGTACTACATACTATTAATAACAAAGCTTCGTTACATTTAAATTATTATTCATTTATTCAACTTATTATCAAGACAATCATACGATGAACTAAAAATAATATTATAAGTATACTGGCATACTATTACATTATAAGTTTACTAACTATTTAGAAACAAAACAAATTAGTTACAATTAAATGCTACTATAATATAATTTCGTCCTATTCTTATGAACTAAATCTATTTTACCTTTTTTTATTATTTCTACATTAGGTGACAAATCTCTTACAACTACATATGGACCAGAATATATTGGACTCAACTTATTTCCTGTTTCCTCTTTTAACAAAATCTGGTCATTAGGCTTATAAATTATAGGTTTTATATTTAAATCATATTTCATTTTTCTATTGACCTTTTGCTGTTATAATGTTTTACGGGCTTTATTCTGAGAAACTTGTAACCTATATTTTAACTCTAGTGGATAATTGTCATGGTTATAAAGTGGTTCAACAGATGCTGATAAATTACTCGGCAGATTACATTTCTTTCCGTATACCAGTTCAAATGGAGTATAATTAGTAGCACTATGCACTGAAGTGTTATACGAGAAGCACCAGTAGGGTAACCACGTGCTCCACGTTTCAGGATAAGTATCGCACTGTATTCTCAAAAATGCCCCCAAATTTTTGTGAGCATTTTCCAAGGCTCCAATACTCTCATGATGATACGCTGTGGAATTTAGTTTATTTATATTTAACAATTTACAAACCTCTGACATTGTTGTGTTGATGAATTCCGCTCCTCTGTCGGTCGCAATACTTGTAGGAACACCATGCTTAAGAATACAATTGTCTACGAAAGCTTTTGCAATTTCGTTAGAACTTTTCGAAACGAGTGGACATGCTAATATAAATTTTGATAGCTCACATTGCATAGTTAATATATATGAATAATTATATCTATCCTTATCTAATGGTCCTACAATATCTAAATATATTTTTTCAAAGGCCGTATGTGCTGTGCTAGTTACAACCATCGGCTCTTTGGTATAAGTACTATGTTTCTGTGTCTGACACTTGTGACACTTTTTGACAAAATCTTGTACATCTCGCTCCATATTGGGCCAGAAATAATATTGTTTAATAGTATTTAACATTCTTCTAATACCCGCGTGGCCACTCGTGGATAATAAATGAAAGTCATTGATAATAACTTTTATATCATCTTTATCGATAATTCTTTTGACATCTTTTAAAACACAAATTCGCGGTCCGGACCACATTAAATCATTCTTTATTTCTTTGATAACTTTTCCTATAAATACATTATTTGTATTATTTTTAATAAAATAAATCTTATCAATATCATATGAGTTACAATATTCCCCGAGCTCCCTTACATATGCGGCTGGCGTCAATTGTAATCGGGCTGCCGGGTTTATAAACAATGTCATTTGAGACGACACATAACAAAATGTACCTACGCTACTTAATCGCGTGTTATCATTATCAATAAGTAATTTATTCCACTGAGACCTACTAATGAATCTCATTTCTATACATTCTTTTGGCTTACTATGCGTTTCCACGACTTTTGGGTGATCAGACCAATTATCAGTAGAAACCATATCGTGCGAAGGAATGTTTTCTAGCAATTTCCTTTTTTGTCCTCTCGTCATTACGTTTATAACACATTCATGCATCTCTTTCAATTCTTTTGACGACAAACATACTCTTGATAATGCGTCTGCAGCCGCATTAACTTTCCCAGGCACATAATTTATTTCATAATCATATTCATCCAAAATTAGTCTAAACTTTAATAATCTACTTGAGGGATCTCTAAGATTAAATAATAATAATAATAAATTTATTTATTGGCTCCAAACTTATTATAATGTTACATAGTATAATGCTACATTTGAGTTTTATACAGTATATAAGAGAGTTAGTAAGAAAGACTATTTTAATTGTTAGTGAACGGAATAATTATACTTATAACATGCGCTAGAGATACAATATTATTAATTCTAAATATAATTAATTGTGACCGACCTGAGCTAGGTTTTAAAAAAACCTGTGTTACAGGACTTCAC
This sequence comes from Anticarsia gemmatalis, assembly GCF_050436995.1. NCBI lineage: Eukaryota > Metazoa > Arthropoda > Insecta > Lepidoptera > Erebidae > Anticarsia > Anticarsia gemmatalis. Next base: position 12,136,769 of record NC_134775.1, read on the forward strand.
TTGACGCGACTTTGAAAGAAATTTTATTCGACATTATTTTGGTTATTTGCCTAGATTACAATACAAAAAGTTAGTTATATACAGTGGTAAACTATAAACTAGGTGTAGATTTTAAAACTAACAGTATTCAATGGTTTTACTGTACAATGTCTAGTAATTTTTCTGTATCTGAGTAGTCGTATTGTCCTAAGTATTCAGACAAAATTTTTCTAACTTTTTTAGATGTAAAGTTATAAATGTGTAGTTCCTTATTTAACTTATTATATAGATATGGCCCCAAAAAAATGTAAAATCTGGATACGAAAGCATGCTTTGTTTGGGGACGAGTGCAAACAATGTCTGACCTCGTTTTGTCTGCAAGACCAGGGTCAAAAGGAAGTAGAGAATGCTGATGAAGAATAGTGTTTACTATAAATAATTGTCGTACAGTTAATACATTACATGCTGAGTAAAGCTGGTGTGTAGGGAACCTAAAAGGGCGGAAAGTAGCTACCTTTAGAACTGCTCTTTGTGAGCGTTCTAGTGGGAGTTGGATAGATTTAGCAGCACCACCCCAGGACGTAATACAGTACGTAAGTATGGACTGACACAAAGCCAAATATACTTGTCTAATTAATTTATAATCAGCAATGTTACGTAAACTCTTGAAAATATATATCAATTTACGCACTCTCGTGCACAGTAAATCAATCTGTTTACGGAAGTTTAAATTTGTGTCAATCGTGACACCTAGATATTTTATATTGTTAGTTACAGCTAATGTGGGACAGGTGCATGCAGCGTCGGCGTTTGTTAGCGAGCAAGTATGTGCGTAAATGTTATGATTAGTAAGCGGCATGTTAGTACGTTTGCACTCGTCAACATTACAAACTTTAGTTTCAGACACAGAAAAATTATCTAGGTCACTAAGTAGTTGATGAGTCATGGAATTTAGTAACAAATGAAAAAATTAAATAAACTTAACGGTTTAAGTATGTGCGAATTAAAATTATCTTAAAGGTAGCGCTCTTAGGCGCCTTCATAATCTATTGAATTAATATATTTGTCCTCTGAGTATTTACGTGCTGGGCAATTTACGTCACCTGTTGAATGGTCACATTTCCTTTTAAAACGATTACACGTCGCACACTTGGGGGAAGAAGATTTCTTGCTGCAATCCTTAGAAGTATGCCCAGAGTCTCCACAGTGGCTGCAAGTAGGGCAAGTTTCACGGCAATACTTAGCTGCATGGCCGTACTGCTGACAATTGAAGCACCTAGTTACTATGGTGAAATCTCTCACGGGGCAAGATGTCCAGTTAATGAAAATGCGTCCTTGAGTTATTAGTATTTTTCTTATATTTGCGGGCACTTCCAAAACATAATTACAGCTGGCTAGGTTTTTCTTACCCGATTTATGACTCAATTTTATTGTAGATAAAAATGAATCACGGGTAATATTCGGCAGCTTCTCATACAGGTTCTGCTCATATATGCACTCAAATACCTCCTTCTCTGTAAGTGCTACAGGTACACCAATAACGACAATCCTTGGTCGACGCTTTGTAGCTTCCTCGACCTTTAGTCCCGAAGATACAAGTTTGTCCGAATGTCGCAACTTTTCTATATCGCCTTTATTTTCAGTGCTTATAAGGACTCCACCGTTCTTTACTTTTCGCACCTCCCGGACTTGCAGCTTAAGTTCCTCTGGAGAAATTATTTTCTGAACAAGGGTCTTAGTGTCATTACTTGTTTTGGTCGTATCATTAGGATAAATGACTACAGAGCTTAAATTTGCAGGGCGGATGAAGTTATTGGTACCTTTTTTGACCATATTTGCGTACGAGCTCATTTCAACAGGCTTCAACTTGTCTTCAACAGCCGCCTGGATTTGTTCCAAAGTGCTGGAGACCTTCTGCTGCTCCCGTAAACGTTCAATGGTAGAGTACGCTTGGATGGTCTTCTGTTTAAGGGCTTGGTAAAGGACAGCCATCTGACCCGTCCCCTGGGTAACATTACGGCAAAGATTAGTGACACGTAACTTTTGGTCTGAGTTCATTTTGCCGTCGGATACTATAGAACACACTTCTCTTATACATGAATCTATAGATCCGAGCCATTTTTGAACTTCTTGTGTGGGTATGACTTCCACAGGTAGCTCCTCTGAGTTCGATGGTCTTGGGTCAATTGGGTGAGTCCTGCACGGGCTAGATCCTGCGTTAGACATGTCTACCACAGGAACACTTTTTCATTTGTATATATATATTCGGAAACTTAGTACATAATCTCACAATAAATCCACTAGTCTCTACGTATTCACTCGTGTCCCACTTAAAATTTTTACGACGCGGCAAATAGTTTGATCTAGATTAGTAATTGTATTTATAAATTCATTTCAAGACAATAGAAAAACACGTCCGCGCAATCAAGTGATCGATCAACTAATCAGATCAGATATACTAATGGCTTATGGTCAGTATAAATCTTAAACTTACGCCCGTATAAGTAAGGTCGAAAATGTTTTACTCCCCATACTATAGCTAATAGCTCTTTCTCTATAGTTGGGTAATTCTTTTCGGCTTTATTTAAACTTCGGCTAGCATAAGCAACCGGTCGACCGTCCTTGTTAGACAATACGGCGCCTAAGGCATACCCTGATGCATCTGTTTGTAAGGTGAACATATTATCTTCGCTAAAATCAGGATATTGTAGTAATGGAGGTGATATTAAAGACTCTCTTAATTTTTCAAAGCTAATTTGACACTCTTTATCCCATTTAAATTTTATATTCTTCCGACATAAATTATTTAAAGGATGCGCTATCTGCGCAAAGTTTGTGATAAACTTTCTATAGTAATTCGAAAACGCGACAAAACGTTTCACCTCATCTACTGTCTGCGGAACTGGATAATTTTTAATTGTATTAATTTTTTCGGGTTCCGGCAGAATACCTTTATCTGAAATTACATGGCCTAAATATAGCATATCTTTCTTTAAAAACACGCATTTAGATGCATTTAGTTTTAAGTTTACTTTCCGAAGGCGTTCAAAAATATCTATTAAATTTTTATTATGTTGAAATAAAGAATTTCCATATACGGCCAAATCGTCTTGATACACGAGGCATTTTTCATAGTTCAGACCCGCCATTGCTATGGTCATCATTCTGGAAAATGAACTAGGACTAGTTTTCAGACCCATAGGCATCCTAGTCATTTGATACTGGCCATAACAAAAAGATGTATATTTTCTACTTTCTGGATCTAATTCTATATTATAAAATGCTTGATGAAGGTCCAAATGGCTAAAATAAATACACCCTGATAGAGAATCTAATATCTCTGTTATGTTGGGCAGTGGGAATTTATCATTTTCGATGACATTATTGAGTTTTCGGTAATCGATAACCAATCTCCATTTTTTCTCGCCACTCGCGTCTATCTTTTTGGGAACTAATAATATCGGACTGGACCAATCGCTTGTGCATTGTTCTATTATACCATCTGATAACATGCTATCAAGTTGTTTTTTCACTTCAGCCTTTTGTGAATGAGGTAATCTATAGGGTTTAACAAATACCGGTTCTGCATTAGGCTTCAAACGAATGGAATGTTGATATATGTGTGTAGTCGTTAATTTATCCCCTGGCAAAAAGAAAATGTCGGGATACTTGGCACAAATACTTTCGATAGACATCTGTTCCTCTTTATTTAAATGACTAAGATTCAACGACGAAAATATCCTCTTTACTCGATCAGTCGTTTTGTCACACTTATCAAAACTACAAACATTGTAATCGGAGGCGCTATGTATAATAGGTTGTAATCTATTTATTACCAACTCTTTCTCGGTAGTATTTAAAATCTGTAAAGGTATCTTCCCATCTGTAGGTTTGACTACCGAGCTAGCTATATACACGCCTTCGCGTAACTCAGACGAACAAATTACGCATTCTTCAACCAATTTGTTTGTATAAAGTGAATCGACTCTGACCTCGGTGGTATAATAAAAGAGTTCGCATAATTATTATCATTCGTACTAATAGGTAATGTTATAATGTTTCCATCTAAGTGATGCAAAGTTAGGCTGTTGTTATTGTAATCTAATAATGATTTATGCTTTCGTAAGAAATCATCTCCAATGATTCCGTTATTCGAACATGGCAATGTTTTAAAAACATAGAATCTGTGACTAAAGGTGACATCATTTGTAACTAAATCTAAATACACATATCCTATGGCCTGTACTTTGCCCCCAAGTCCATTTATGTCTGTAATTTTAGCGTAAAAGGGAATGTTTTGTTCAACAAGATGTTTATGCTTGATGGCCGAAATTGACGCACCGGAATCAAGTAACCAACGATATGGGCAACCATTTACGGATACCTAATGTCCTCCTAGCCGATATACGGCTACGGCGGTCAGTTTCATTGAAACTGGCCATCTGTGCAGGACTTTGTTTATAGTGTCCAAGTGTGTGCACAATACACAGGTACACTCTCTATTCCATCACTCTCATAGTTTGGTGGGACGGATAACCGACACGACCAGTGAGAGGTCAGGCGCAGGACCGACGGCTTTACGTGCTCTCCGAGGCACGGAGGTCTTCGACCTCAACTTCCCAACTCCGGGCAATCTCTAAGAAATTCTTAACAGAAAATCTCAGAAAAGACTTTTTGGCCCGACCCAGGATTCGAACCCGAGACCTCTCGCACGGTAGCCGCATATACTACCGACCGCGCCACAGAGGCAGTTATATCATCATTTACGGATAGTAATATGGTCGTGTTATTATTACATGAAAAAATTGTTTTTACGTCTTTATTCACGAAAAAACTGATTTGGGCTTTTAGACGCATTTTCGTCAGTCATGACACGCATAGAGCCTGAATTTTGTGTCCACTTGTTTCGATCATTAAAACGAAAAGAACAGCTACCTCGATTGGGTCGATTATTTGATGTGTTGCGCCACGAACCTCGTGATTGTTGACCTCGGCCGGCTCCCTGTTTATTCACGTACTGTCTCAACGGCACGTGACCTCTGTTGGTGTGTCCCCTGAAAGTCCGACTACGCTGAAAGTAGTTACCCCTAGCTTGCCTGTAATTTTGATTATATTTGTGTAACGTTCTAATATCACCATGCGACGTAGAAGGCGTCGAAACCTCCTGCTCTACAGCCATCTGGATGGCATCCTTGACGGAGTTAAAATTTCGGGCTGTAACAATAGTACTCAATCGACGGTTTCGCAATCCGTCGGCAAATTGCTTTACAGCTTGTTTCTCATTAATAGTCTTTAAAATTTTATATGTTTCTGGTTTCCCTTCTGATTGCGAAATGGTCAAATCTACAAACAACTCAGTTATAGCTTTACCATAGTCATCAATTGACATATTATTTTGGGACAAATTGTGTAACTTAGATTGCAATGCCGCGGAAGACTTAGTCGGCAAAAGTTGGCATTTCATATCCTTAAGCAGTTCATCCACTGAGTCATAGGAAGGACACAGTTTTAATTTTGCAGCCTGAGACAAGCGACTTTTTAGCACAAATGTAATTAATAGCTTTTTCGATTCTTCGTCTAACATAGTGCTGTAATAATCTATGCTATCAATCATTTGTTTGATAGTAGATTCTTCACTATTACTAAGAACAGGAATTAAGTTAAGTGCAATTTTAAGCTCAAATTTAGCCATTTTTGACAAATTTACTTCCTCACTTAAACTTTCAAAATCAGAGCTATGACTACTGTTTACTTCTTCACATAATTCTCTTATCTCTAAATACAATCAGTTAATTTTAATACGAAATTCATTAATTAAATTTAATTCTTCACTTTTGAAATCTTTAACTTTACCTTGAATTTCTTGTATAATTTTTTCAAAACATGAATATATACGTATATCTTGATTCGCTTAATTTCTTATAACATACCTTAGATTCTTGTCTCCGCTTAGGACCAATTTTAACTAAATATTGTCTTATTTTACGTAAGTCTTTGTATATTTTATTTAGTTCTTCAGCCATATACCACTCATTGTTTGCACTCGTATATAAACGCAACGCAATTACACTTTTCCGTTTCAAAATTACGATTTACATATTTATTGGTACACTTTGACGCGCACATTCACAGGTATTCTGATGAACGATGCTCCGACGACGTCCCGACCATCTCAAACCCCTAAAGGCCTGTTGGTTCATCTCCTGCCGCATCCAACGAGTATCGCATTTTTTGTATGCTTTGAATCCGAAAAACAGGACAGCCGCTCCAACAATGCAAATAATGACCACGGAGATTATGGTCTGGGTACTCATATGCTGACCAATTTCTTTCAATTGAGCATTGTTTCCTCCAGCACCAGCAGCATTCTGGACCAGGAATACGTCTTCTTTTGATTGGTAAGACCGACACATGTTCGAAACTTCGACTTTTTGCAACGAAATAAATACTTAACGCGATACGGTTCGAAGTTCGACACGCGGCTCGACCGCTACGGGCAGGGTCGCCATGTAGGGAAGAGAGTAATGGAAACAACGAATGATTGAATTATACTGTTTATTTATTAGGAAGCATTTGATTTATATACTCTTACAACTATACACACTTACATCTACATTACAAGATGCTCAGTTTGCACTCTCACCACGAAGGCATTGAAACCCACATTGTGACGTGATTCCAACCTCTGAACTCTCAAAGTCCACTTCGTTTTCGTCTGTATGTACTCTGCAATCTCTTCAACCTTTGTAGAGTAATGCAGTCTGGACACGTACAGCGGCGTCGCTGGTAGAGCGGGACGCAGCAAGTAATTCGGTCCAGTCGGTCCAGTGCCGCACTTGGCTTCTTTTTCTTCTTCTGTAGGTACCATGATGAAGCCATCCTTGTCGGCCTGTTCTTTCGGTTGCTCCCTGTTGTCCTTCTGGGTGAATAGGCAGCTCTTCTGTTTAACCCCTTTTACAATTTGTCGCTTTGTCTGCGTTGCAGGTGTGTTCTTAGCGACTATACCGGCGTAGGCACGTGCAGGGGTCGTTGTACCTACGCGTGATGTCACAGTGGCCGGTGTAGAGGCGCATGCGACGACGGCGGCGAGCAAAGCTTCGTCAGCGGTATCAGCAGCTGGTGACGCACTTGTGTGCGCCGACGCAAAACTGCCTATGGAAGCAGTCTGCGGTCCGCGGCGAGTGTTCACTGTTACAATGCTGCTTACCGATCAGTTTCGGTTCGGTTTTCATTCCGATTTATGTAGAGTACGTGTTTGGCGAGCCTCTGGTCGTGATAGCCATCTGCAATATCCTCAGGAAGTCCATTCATAGCACGGCGGGAAAAATTATGGTTTGGGTAGAAATTCTTCTCGGTGGAAGAACACACCGCGTTTGGATCAGAAACACCATAACGGCTGAAAAATACCATAATGAGGTGCTAGTGCCGATAATCTACCCCCATAGACTACGAATGGGCTAAGAATTCATGAGCTTGAATTCTTAGCACGATAGCGCCCGTCCGCACTCAGCGAGAGCCGTGACGAGATAGTTGCAGGAACACGACTTATCGGTCTTAGGCTGGCCTGCTGAATCACCTGACCCAAACCTCAAAGAGCACGCGTGGGACATGCTCCAAAGAAGGGCTTTGAGGAATTTCCCGGCAAACATTGCGACGGAAGAGCAACTTTTTTGCATCTTAGGCGGACCTGGGACAATATACCGCACCATACCTTTTATAACTTAATCCAAAATAAGAAAAATCGCTACAGGCCCGCTAAAAATGTTTAGGTGGCTTTGCAGACTACTGATTTTTGACATCATTTTTAAAAAACAATAAATTTTCCTTATTTTTCACATTTTCTTGAGGAAAACATTCATTGTTAGTTTTACCATTATTTTACTTTTTTTTTATTTGCGTATAAAATTATTTATCCAAAGCAATAAGTATTTTTTTCTATTCTGAAGTATAGTCAAATAAATGGGCTTTATAAAAATATATATGTACATGTTGCGTGTTATCTTTAATAAATATTGAGTTATTTGAGTAAATGCGAAATATACCTAGACGGTTTAATGTATAATAGAATACGGGAATTAACGCGAACACGCATTTTACCTTAAAATGCCTAACGTTTCGGCGCAGGTTGCACTCGCCGTGGTCCCAGGCTGACTGGAGCAGCGATGACAGGACTTCGTCTATATGAGGCGGACGAATGTCCATCCACCCTCATATTTTGATTTTTCCAACCGCCAACACACACTACACTAACCGTGTCCCTATTCTGTGAGCTAACCGATTGCGAAACATAGCGAGGTTTTGTAACAGTAATCACTGGATTCCACGTCGCGGATAATTTCAAGCCGTCTTCCCGATTGAAATTTGGATGTTTCTTGATTTCGATCGCTTCACGAACATTCCTCGAGTAGAAATGTCGTTCAGTGGAGAGGACTTGAGGGCGATGGAACTCAATCCAGTGATTAGTTCCTGCTTCGAGTAGATGTTCCGCAATGGCTGACTTGCTGATTTGACGGTTCTTAACAGCGGCGATATGTTCCTTGACCCTTTCAGCTATCGACCGCTTAGTCTGGCCTATGTAGGAACTACCGCAGCTGCAGTTGATCTTGTAGACACCTGGTGTTTGAAACGGTAGTACATCCTTCGGTGTGCCCACCATGCTGCTGACTTTTGCCCCCGGCGTGAACACTGTGCTGATGCTGTATTGTTTCAATACATTCCCGATCTTATCAGTCACTCCTCTGACGTAGCGATCATTGACCGTTGAAGCATATAGACGTGCTCTTATGCATTATTTAATATAGTTTATAATATATTGACCTCCTTTAGAATTTAATTGTGTAGTGCGTTGACAATGCAAGCTTGCAAATTCCATCGTTAGTTATGAGTTTATAAGTTACGTGTACGTGTATAATAGATAGAAATACTAAAATGGAGAACAGCCCCTGCACCCCGAGTAGGTCGCCTCAACACTCCACTTCCGTGTCTCTTGAAGTGGTGTCTACAGCAGAGTTGCAGAGATGGATGACGACCATTGAGACATATTTGAATGAAGTGTGCTCCATATCCACCGAGGGTAAACTAAACTCGGATCAAAAGCTAAAAATCTCAAACTTATGTCGCAAAGTTGGGAAAGGAACGTCTGAAATGGCGGTTCTGTATCAGTCGCTGAAGCAGCAAGCCCTGGACTTATCAAGTAAGAATGAAGCTCTGAAAGAAAAGTGCGACCTGACAGAACATATTCTTGCACTCAAGCAGACGGTCCAGGAGTCATCGACCGTTAGAAATGTTTTGTTTGCCGATATGGTCAAAAAGGGAGCTAATAGTTTTGTTCGACCCGCTAACCTCAGCTCTGTCGCCGTATACCCGAAGGATAAACAGAAATCTAGCGAAGAGACGAAAAACCTTGTACAAAAAATAATTTGTCCGGAACAAATGAAGTTGAAGGTGCGCGGACTGCAGAAAACGAAAAACGGAGGCGTTATAATTAGCACGGAGACAAAAAATGATGCCGAAAAGTTGAAACAAGCCGTGCAACAATCTACGTTTGGACTCACAGCCGATGAACCCCAAAAGCGCAAACCTCGGATTGTGATCGTTGGGGTTCCCTCCGCAATGCCCGAAAAAGAGGTTTTTGCCTGCATATTCGAACAAAACATAGCCGAGAAAATTCCATCTTTGACACTAGAAACCTTTTTGACCACATGCAAGTTAAGCCACAAATCCGGCAGGAAAGATGCCCCGAACTGTAATTATATAATTGAAGTCCCTGCTAATATTCGCAAGGCTCTCATCACTCAGACTCGTATATTCATAAACTGGACCTCTTGTCCTGTTAGGGACTTCACACTTGTAACTAGATGCTACAAGTGCCAGCAGTACGGGCATGCGGCAAAATCTTGCCGTGAAAGTCACACCATTTGTGGACACTGTGCGGCTACGGGACATAAAATAGACGCTTGTATAATGAAGCATACCATGGAGCCTAAATGCGCTACTTGCACACGTTACAATAAGCCCAATAAACACCAAACAGGAATAGCAGAGTGTCCCGCTAGAAAAGCTGCTGAACAGAGATACATCAACTCTGTTGATTATGAGGGTGCATAGGCGTTTAATTAAGTTATTTTTCGTAATAATTATGTGTGTGAACTTTGTACTTCATTATTATATTACTTCATTTTTCATCAATGTAAACATTCCATCAAACACTACTGACCCACTTACACTCGATTCCTTAGTTAGCAAATTTCTGAACTGCGTTATTAAATGCTTGACCTAGATTTTTATTTTTGTTTCAATATACATGTTTCGTTACTTAAGTTACATATTAGCATATTTTGTCATTTTTATATAATGATAGTGTATAGGTCCATTATAATCTTTATATTAACATAGTACTTCAATAATTGTGTTATCAAAGACTCTGACGGCCTTGTTCTCTGTCTCACCGTAACACAGGTACAAACCTAGCACGGGAGCTGGGGAATAATGTCCTGTTGGTCTGGAGTATGATACAGTTCTGTAGTGCTATCTAAACTTTACTTTGCCAGAAATTTTAACTATTATTATTTAATATCTAAATATTGTATAAGTAAATTTTTGTTTTTATCAATAACGCTCGCCGTATCTAAGAGCCTGTGATACAGGATTTATTTATCCTAATACAGGCTCCCTATGTTTTTATTATGTACCTACCTAATATTCTAACTATAAGACTTATATTAAACTTTATGTATTAATTTATTTGAATAAATTGAAAATTGAAATTGAAAAATTGTAGGGCAAGTAGGCGGGCTGTCTGTTGACCTCCGGATGTTTACTCCGTTTCGTGATCCTGTTCCTTCGTCGACTTACGTGGTATCCGTTCATTCGTAGTACCTCCTGAACATGTTCCAGCTCCTTCCCAACATGTTCAGGGTCACAGAGGTCATGAGCTCTGTTCTTCAGTGACGTCATAACGGACTGCAAGTGACGGGGATGGTGATGTGATGTAGCGTGCAGGTATCTATCTGTGTGTGTCGGTTTCCGGTAAACACAGTGTGATAAGGATCCATCGGGTTTCGCGGCAACCCTCACATCTAGGAATGACAACGACCTGTCCGTCTCCATTTCGTAGGTGAACCTCATCTTAGGGTGAATGGAGTTTAGGTGTTCTAGATATTGATCTACTTCCTGTTGACCTCCTTGGATAATGCAGAAGATGTCGTCCACATATCTTTTCCAAAGCCGTATGGTTTTTGGTCCGAGTGCCAATGCTTTCTCCTCAAAGTGCTCCATCCAGAGATTAGCCAGTGCAGAGGCAACGGGGCTGCCCATTGCGACGCCATCAATCTGAAGGTAATGTTGGCCTTGGAAAAGGAAGTAGTTGCCGTCCAAACAGTTTTTAAGTAGATCAATATAGTTTAACGGCATTTCGTTGTCCTCTAGCTTGGTCTTTACCACGTCCAAACACTCCTTAATTGGAACATTGGTGAAGAGCGACTCGACGTCAAAACTCACCATGACATCGCTCGGTTCCAATCTAAGGTCCTTAATAATCTGGACGAAGTGCCGCGAATCCTTCACAAAAGACGGTGTATTTCCCACGAGTGGCTGCAATACTGACGCAACGTACTTTGCAAGGTCGTAAGTAGGAGAGGCGATTTGACTCACGATAGGCCGCAGTGGTACGTTGGACTTGTGTATTTTGGGCAGGCGGATTTCCGGAGGTCAACAGACAGCCCGCCTACTTGCCCTACGTCAGAGGAGTGACTGATAAGATCGGGAATGTATTGAAACAATACAGCATCAGCACAGTGTTCACGCCGGGGGCAAAAGTCAGCAGCATGGTGGGCACACCGAAGGATGTACTACCGTTTCAAACACCAGGTGTCTACAAGATCAACTGCAGCTGCGGTAGTTCCTACATAGGCCAGACTAAGCGGTCGATAGCTGAAAGGGTCAAGGAACATATCGCCGCTGTTAAGAACCGTCAAATCAGCAAGTCAGCCATTGCGGAACATCTACTCGAAGCAGGAACTAATCACTGGATTGAGTTCCATCGCCCTCAAGTCCTCTCCACTGAACGACATTTCTACTCGAGGATTGTTCGTGAAGCGATCGAAATCAAGAAACATCCAAATTTCAATCGGGAAGACGGCTTGAAATTATCCGCGACGTGGAATCCAGTGATTACTGTTACAAAACCTCGCTATGTTTCGCAATCGGTTAGCTCACAGAATAGGGACATGGTTAGTGTAGTGTGTGTTGGCGGTTGGAAAAATCAAAATATGAGGGTCTTCTATCTTATCTTCAGGCTTCTCGGACCTTCGAGTTGTGTAGTGAAACCCATGAGCGTAAGTTCTCGAAGGAGTACAACCGAAGGTATTTCGAGAAAAATACGTCACCGGCTGTACCCGATCCACTGACTAAAACCGTCGTAAACCTTTCAAATGTGAGTTTAGACCAACCTACGATTAACATCTTGGCCAAAGGCATGAACTTCGCACTAACGCCTAAGCGAATTCCATTCGAAAGTGTAATCAGTAGCGTCGAGGAAACGATTGCTCGTAATAAAATACCGCCCGGCGACGCCGATACCCTGCGACAGGACGTTGCGGTTATATTACGAAAATCGAAGGTTCCAGCGAGTAATACCACTGCAGAAGAGCGTCAAGCACTGAAACTTATTCGGGATAACCGGGATATATTAGTGCTTAAGGCCGACAAGGGAAACGCCACTGTAGTGATGAATACAACTGATTACCAACAGAAAGTTCGGGATTTGTTATGTGATAACAAGGTGTATAAACCGGTATCATATAACCCTACGGCTAGAGTAACACGACGAATACGGACGCTGATACAGGACAACAAGGACCTTTTCACGGAAGACGAGTACGAAAGACTGTATAAACCGAAGTCGCACCAACCACCGAAATTATATGGCCTGCCCAAAATACACAAGTCCAACGTACCACTGCGGCCTATCGTGAGTCAAATCGCCTCTCCTACTTACGACCTTGCAAAGTACGTTGCGTCAGTATTGCAGCCACTTGTGGGAAATACACCGTCTTTTGTGAAAGATTCGCGGCACTTCGTCCAGATTATTAAGGACCTTAGATTGGAACCGGGCGATGTCATGGTGAGTTTTGACGTCGAGTCGCTCTTCACCAATGTTCCAATTAAGGAGTGTTTGGACGAGGTAAAGACCAAGCTAGAGGACAACGAGATGCCGTTTAACTATATTGATCTTCTTAAAAACTGTTTGGACGGCAACTACTTCCTTTTCCAAGGCCAACATTACCTTCAGATTGATGGCGTCGCAATGGGCAGCCCCGTTGCCCCTGCACTGGCTAATCTCTGGATGGAGCACTTTGAGGAGAAAGCATTGGCACTCGGACCAAAAACCACACGGCTTTGGAAAAGATATGTGGATGACATCTTCTGCATTATCCAAGGAGGTCAACAGGAAGTAGATCAATATCTAGAACACCTAAACTCCATTCACCCTAAGATGAGGTTCACCTACGAAATGGAGACGGACAGGTCGTTGTCATTCCTAGATGTGAGGGTTGCCGCGAAACCCGATGGATCCTTATCACACTGTGTTTACCGGAAACCGACACACACAGATAGATACCTGCACGCTACATCACATCACCATCCCCGTCACTTGCAGTCCGTTATGACGTCACTGAAGAACAGAGCTCATGACCTCTGTGACCCTGAACATGTTGGGAAGGAGCTGGAACATGTTTATTTATTTTATTTTATTTATTAACTTCATATACAAAATGTATAATGGCGGACTTAATGCCAATGGCATTCTCTACCAGTCAACCTACGGGTGATGCAGAGATAAGAAGAAGTAGGTGTATAATAAAAGTGAAGGAGTGAGTTGAGCAAAATAAACAAATAGTTAAGAAAGATTAAAATGGAAAGAAGTATACAAAAATACATAAATATTGATAAATACACATAGCTACATACATACAAAATATAATACTAGGTACATAAATAAATACGTTATAATACATATTATTATTAGGGATTATAAATTATAAAACATGTAAAATAATAGAAACCTATATAAATACCATAAATATATACCAATAAACTATGATAAAAGTGATGATTCTGCGACTTTGTTCAGCAAGAGATCCCGAACTTTGGCCTTGAATGCCAGACGGTTAGTGGACGCCCTGATTTCGAAGGGGAGTGCATTCCATAATAGAATAGACTGAACAGGGAAGGAGGAGTTAACAAAACCAGAGGTGTGGGAGGGGCAAAGAAGAAGAAGATTGTTTGAAGAGCGGAGATGGCGATTGTGGTTATCGCACAAGTATTGAAAGTGGGGAGTCAGGTAGGCTGGGGGGGTGGGGGAGCCGAGAAGGGAGAAAAGTGTTGTAAGAGCCCGTAAGTTACGGCGCTCACGGATTGGCAGCCACCTGAGTTGGGAGCGATAGGAAGAGACATGATCATACTTTCGAAGGTTAAAGATAAATCGAATGCAATTGTTAAGAAGCCGGTCAAGTTTATTGAGGAGATCTGCATTCAGGTCAAAGTAACACACATCACCATAGTCGATTAAAGGGATAATCAAGGTTTGTACAAGCATTGTTTTTGTCCTGGATGGCAGAAAGTTCTTAAGGCGATATAGGGCTCGCAAAGTACAGGTAACCCTACGACAAACATTTGCCACTTGGTCTCTCCAGCTAAGAGTGGAATCGATGTAGAGGCCAAGGTTTTTAACATGGGAAGATACATGTATTGTGGTGCCATTAAACAAGATTGGAGGCATTTGCACATCCTTTAACCGGCTAATACTCCTAGGACTGCCTACCACAATGGCTTGGCACTTGGCAGGATTAACAACTAGGCCAAACCTCTCTGACCAGTTCCTGATGTGATCAAGGTCAGTATTAACCGAGTCAATCGTCGTGGATATTGAGTCCACGGTTCCTTGTGAGTAAAGCTGCAAGTCGTCGGCATACAGATGATACGAACACTGAAGGTTGTAAGTTACATGGTTAATAAAAAAAGAAAATAAAAGAGGGGAGAGGATGCCGCCTTGAGGAACGCCAGAGTCGAGTGCACACCAGATCGATGATGATTCACCGACACGAACCGACTGCCGGCGTCCTTGAAGATAACTTGAAAACCAATCTAGAACTCCGGAAGACATGTTAAGATGGGAAAGGATGGAGAGGAGAATATCGTGACTGACGGTATTGAAGGCGTTCGAGAAATCTACCAAAGCCATCACTGTGACCTTAGTGTCCTCCATGCCCGCCCTAATATCGCCAGTCACTTTGAGGAGTGCAGTTGTAGTGCTGTGACCTGGTCTGAATCCCGATTGCATCGGATTGAGCAGATTATTTGTGAGTACAAATTGTAATAATTGCTTGTGTACACAGGCCTCCAGCACTTTGGATAGGAATGGGAGAATAGAAATGGGCCGAAAGTTAATAGGAAGTGTAGGGTTAGAGTTTTTGGGTAGAGGGATAACATGAGCTTTACGCCACTGGGATGGGAAGGAGCAAGATTCAAGTGAAAAATTTATAATGTGGGAAATGGCGGGGAGAAGAAAATCCAATACGGCGACGATCATGCGTCGACTGACGTTATCAGCGCCTACCGCATTGGATTTAATTGACAGGATTATCTTTTGAATATCTTCCGAAGTCACTTGGGAAAAGGTGAAGGGATGAAGATTGGGTCGTGGCAATTTGTTTAGCATACGAACAGTCTCGCACTTGGTTTGGTGATCCAGTGGTAAAGAGGTGGAGAAATGTTGATTAAGGTCATCCAAACCAACTGTGCACTGTGAGTTGTTGCCCTGCCGTTTGCCAATACCCAGCGTTCCAAGGAACCTCCAGATATCAGCTGGGGAAGAAGAAGAGAGATTATTGAGAATGTGCTGGCGTTTGGCATTACGTATCATCTGATTGCACCGATTCCTTGCAACCTTAAACCGGACCCAGTGTTCGTCACAACGGTCTTTCTTAAATGTAATAAATGCCCTATTCCTACGCCTCATAGCCATACGAACTCCTCTGGTCATCCAGGGAGCGGGTGGACGTTTAAGCTTCACCTTTTTCACAGGTGCATGTGTGTCGTATAAACCGATAACAGCGTCGTTAAAAAGCGCAACCTTCTCATCGATCGTTGGTGCAGCTTTTAGTCGGTCCCAGTTTATCCTTGCTGCATCAAGACGTAAATTGTCAACGTCCATCCGCCCGAAACAACGCCTATACAGAACCTTAGGGGAGGATTTAGGAAGCTTTAGGATGTAGGAGGCGAAAATGAGGTCGTGGTGGGAGAAACCTGGAGCAGGGTATTGGCCAAAGGTTGAGACGAAGGAGGGAGTAGCGGTGAGCATTAAATCCAGCCAGGTGTCTTCGCCTTGCGTGTTGTGATGAGTGGCTTGCACAGGTAATATATGGAGACCGGCGGACTTAATGATTTCGAGCAGCTTGCGGGAACGAGGCGAACCGTGGGAAAGGAGATCAGTGTTGAAGTCGCCCATGATGATGGTGTGGGAATATTTAGACCCTAAAGATTCCAGCACCGAATCGATGCTGGAGAAGTAGTCAATGGACGGTGGGCAGTACACAACGCCAAGAAGGACTTTGGCTCCTTTGACTCGAACCTCAAGAAACAGATATTCAGCGGAAGCAGAGTAGTTGGGACAAGAAGAATTTACGATTCTGTACGGAAGGTCGCATCTAACGTAGATTGCGACACCACCCCCCCTCCTGTCAATACGATCGTTGCGAATGAGGGTGAATCCAGGAAGAGGGTAAGAAGAAGAAGAGAGGTGAGGTTTGAGCCAAGACTCCGAAATCAGGACGGCATGAACGTTGCTATTACTGAAAGCTTCCTGTAGTTCACTGTGGTGGCTAGGAATACTCTGAGCGTTTAAGTGACAGACGTTGAACAGATGTTTGTCAAGCGACAAATCAAACGTCTGCCGAACAAAATCACCCAGAGTTCCTGTTGCCGAGCAGAAGCTGTCGTTCGGGGAAGAGCAAGAGCTACCAGCAGATACAAATGAATTATCATCATCACTTTGCATGGGAGAAAAAAAAAAATATATATATATATACTAGAATAAAAAAATAAAAAAAAACTACTTAACAAAAATAATATAAGAAGGAGGAAATAAAAATAATTGTAGCAGTGCAAATCTCTGCACCACCTGCCAGCCAACGTACACATTATAGAGAAAAAAAAAAGATACAAAGAAAGAGAAAAAAAAAAAAATACAAGCACAATTAAAGTGAAAAAAAAACAAACAAGAATAAAACGTAATTTACATGGCAACACTGTCAACGTTGCGAACGAGAATGTCCGCTCACAAGTTGACAGCTGTCATGTGTCAGTCTGTCTGTCAGTCAATCGGCCAAGTAACAAAAATATAAAGAGGGTAAACATTAAACAAACACACATTATAGTCTCAAGATTGAGGTGATTTACGGTGACACAAACACAATGGCAATCAGTACATCACTCACTTGCGCGATTTCGAGCTGCCACCGGTCTTAGCCTGGGATGGAATAGCACCAGCCGCCTTTGGATGCCTAGAAATCAGGGCATTCAGCTCGTCGATTGTGGTGACTTTGTGTCGACTTCCATCGGCCACTTTGACGACAATTGTGCCATCCTGCGTCCAGCAATCTCGCATACCAAAATGCTGCCGCGCCTTGGCAAAGGTGATTTGGCGGGGCCTAGTCAGGAACTCCTTCACGGATACTGACGTCCCTCGCAGTTTTGCCTTGGCTCTCCATACTGAAGACCGGACTTCGGCATCTGCAAAACGTACCAGGACGGGACGATGGTGTTTACCTCCGGGAGCTCCAATCCGATGGCAGACTCTGATTGACGTGGACGCGATGTTGGTCATTCCCATCTTGCCGTGTAGGATGTCAATGGCAAGAGAATGACTGTCCACTTTGGTGGTCTCCGGTATCCCCAGGAACAGCAAATCCTTCCTCCGGTGTCTGGTCTCCATGGAGTCAACCAACCGCAAGCATTCGCCTATTTGCTGCCGAAGCAAGCTGAGTACACTGAACATAAGCTCCCGGAAGGTCCGGAACTCCTCAGCCACCTTCGCTACCGTGTCCTTGGCTGCACCAGTCTGCAACTGTGCCTCCAGCTCCGCCATCCTCTTGTTAAAGTTCTCCTCCAGCTTTGTCTGTGTTAGTTGTATGTCACTAAGTTGAGACATTTTGTGATGTGACTTGCAGATTTTGTTGAGTGCAGATGTATAACTGGCAGGTGGTGTTTAATGTTGAGATTACACTACATATATTAAGTACTAATGTTGTAAGTACTGTAACTATATAATTTGATTTGAAAAATTGAAAATTAAACTAATAAATAAATTAAAATTAAATTAAAATATGTGGAGTAACTTTTTATGTGTCTACTTTTTTTGACACCTACCGCCCAAAAAACATGTTCAGGAGGTACTACGAATGAACGGATACCACGTAAGTCGACGAAGGAACAGGATCACGAAACGGAGTAAACATCCGGAGGTCAACAGACAGCCCGCCTACTTGCCCTACGTCAGAGGAGTGACTGATAATACATTATTGAAACAATACAGCATCAGCACAGTGTTCACGCCGGGGGCAAAAGTCAGCAGCATGGTGGGCACACCGAAGGATGTACTACCGTTTCAAACACCAGGTGTCTACAAGATCAACTGCAGCTGCGGTAGTTCCTACATAGGCCAGACTAAGCGGTCGATAGCTGAAAGGGTCAAGAAACATATCGCCGCTGTTAAGAACCGTCAAATCAGCAAGTCAGCCATTGCGGAACATCTACTCGAAGCAGGAACTAATCACTGGATTGAATTCCATCGCCCTCAAGTCCTCTCCACTGAACGACATTTCTACTCGAGGATTGTTCGTGAAGCGATCGAAATCAAGAAACATCCAAATTTCAATCGGGAAGACGGCTTCAAATTATCCGCGACGTGGAATCCAGTGATTACTGTTACAAAACCTCGCTATGTTTCGCAATCGGTTAGCTCACAGAATAGGGACACGGTTAGTGTAGTGTGTGTTGGCGGTTGGAAAAATCAAAATATGAGGGTGGATGGACATTCGTCCGCCTCATATACACGAAGTCCTGTCATCGCTGCTCCAGTCTGCCTGGGACCACGGCGAGTGCAACCTGCGCCGAAACGTTAGGCATTTTAAGGTAAAATGCGTGTTCGCGTTAATTCCCGTATTCTATTATACATTAGGGACACGGTTAGTGTAGTGTGTGTTGGCGGTTGGAAAAATCAAAATATGAGGGTGGATGGACATTCGTCCGCCTCATATACACGAAGTCCTGTCATCGCTGCTCCAGTCAGCCTGGGACCACGGCGAGTGCAACCTGCGCCGAAACGTTAGGCATTTTAAGGTAAAATGCGTGTTCGCGTTAATTTCCGTATTCTATTATACATTAAACATGCAACGCGAGAGTTTAAAAGTTATGATACCTAGACGGTGTTGATGTGTGTATTAGGTTGGTGAAAAAGTCTTTTCGCATTATAATATGTATGAAGTTGGAAAAAAATCTCTTTGGCAACAGTATTTGTATCTGGCTGGTTTTGGTATCATTGAAAGTTAAAATTTTAAAGAACATAATTTCAAATTCAAATTAGGAAAATGTGTGATTTTCATTTGTATTTCGTACTGTCAAGATGAATGAATTTAATGAAGAATTCGATACATTTTAAAATTTTACTACAAAACGGTAATCATGCAACGCAAGCCGCGAAAAAAAATTGCGATGTTTATGGACCTAGTGCAGTGTCTGTGAGAGTAGCACAAATTTGGTTTAAGCGTTTTAAATCCGGAAATTTTGATGTCAAAGATGTACCTCGCTCTGGTCGCCCTGAAAAAGTGGAGCAAGATCGACATATCAATAGTTACGACGTAGCTGAAGAACTGGGAATTGACCACAAAACAGTTTTGGCGCATTTGAAAAAAGCTGGTACACAAAAAAACTCGATGTATGTACAAAGATTTATACAACGTGCCGCTGCAATGGCTTATTTCCTTTGACGTATGGGTAGGGCTAGAGGTCCTTAGTCATGTAAATTACAACAATTTGTGTTATCATTATTAATTATGCCATCACCATAGCCTGTACATGATCAATTCGAGTAAAGTTCGTTCACCGGGTTCAGAAGTCATATGATATTCAAAGCAATGAAACTAAAATGAGAAAGAATGCTACTTCAACAAAGCCTCTCTTTCCTTGCGACTTTGCTATTGGGCGTGCGGCGCACGCAACGTTGCCGCACCGTTTTATGTACTTTGGTTGTTTGTACAGCGTGATTCAGTTTCGATTACATTATTTTATAATTTAGTATGTGTGACATTTAAATCTTTTCAATTTGCCAACAATGTTATTTTTTTGTTTGTTACATCGACGCCCCCAAACAATAACTCGGTAATGTACTATTATGGGCTTTATGCTTTTATGTCATTTTCGGCATCTATGGGTTAGGATACACCTTGGCATTTTTTTTCAGATTTTTCCTAATGATATTTACAAAAATATCATGACACACGTGTTTATTGTGCGGAATTTAGATAAAAATATATATTGGCAAAAAACCTGTTATAGATTCATACAAAAAAACAATTCATATTTTATTTAGGCAATATACGTTTACCGGGTTATTGGCGTAAATAGATTTCATGAAGTTTTAAGTAAGAGTGAGTACACACCGCAGATCTTTGGAGAAATTCCGTAGTTATTACAAAATCGATTATTGACATAGTTGCACCCCAATTAGCTGTAGTATTTAACACGTATATAGATAGCGGTGTGTTTCCTGATCTAATGAAGAATAGTAAAGTGATACCATTATTCAAGTCAGGCAGTACTTCAGATCCCACTACCTTTAGATCTATTTCTGTGCTGCCAACATTCAGTAAAATTTTTGAAAAATTTATGTTTGATCAGTTGCTTTATGTCTTCAGTAAACACAAGTTATTACACAGCAAACAATTTGGTTTTACTAGGGGTCGCTCCTCTATCGATGCCGGTGTTGAGCTTGTAAACCATATCTTTAACGCCTGGGAAAACTCACATGATGCTCTAGGCATATTCTGTGATTTATCCAAGGCGTTTGATTGTGTCCCGCATGAAACATTAATCAGAAAACTACGTCACTATGGTATAAAAAATACGGCTCTGAATCTTCTTATCTCCTATTTACATAATAGGATTCAGAAAGTCGAAATGAATGGCAAACGATCGGCGGGATCGGTAGTCAATATGGGGGTGCCACAAGGTTCAATACTTGATCCTTTTTTATTTTTTATTTACATTTATGACCTGCCTTATCTAGTTAAAAATAGCCACGAGATAGTACTATTCGCAGATGATACTTCACTCTTATTCAAACTAAAACGCCAACAAATCAATCTTGACGATGTGAATAGTGCTATCTCTAAAGTGGTACATTGGCGTTAACAATCTGCTTTTAAACGAGCAAAAAACTAAATGTATTAAATTTGTAACACCTAAAGTCAATCCAGTGAAAACTTTGATAAAGATTAAGGAAGATGAGCTGGACCTTGTGGACACAGCCAATTTCTAGGTATAACAATAGACTCGAAATTACAGTGGGGACCACATATATCACAATTGTCGAATAGACTTAGTTCTGCAGCCTTTGCGGTTAGGAAAATTCGCCAACTCACTGACATTGAAACAGCTAGGTTAGTTTACTTCAGTTACTTCCATAGTGTCATGTCCTATGGAATTTTGCTCTGGGGTAACGCTGCCGACATCTAAATCATCTATCTATTCGTGCAATTTATGAAGAAGGCAGTAGACATTCACCAAGGGAAAAATTTAAGGAAATTAATATATTGACGGTGGCAGGTCAATATATTTATGAAAACCTAATTTATGTACACAAAAATATCGCACTTTTCAACCTCGTTACTTCAACCACTAGGCTTAAAAAAATAAACAAATCCTTTAGAGGTCAATGTGTGCGTTTTTACAATAAAATCCCTAGCGAAATTCAAAATTTAAGTTTCAATAAATTTAAATTAGTGATTAAACGAAATTTATTTATTATACTGTTTAAGATTATTTGGACGATAATAAAGCTTGGGACTGTGCTGCTTCTACCAAGTCTGTTTCAAAACTGTTATAATACTCTAATGTACGATGTTTTACTGTGTCCTACCTATAAGTTTCCTCTTTACTTTTTTTAACAAATTTTAAATTATTTTCTGACGGATGTTACGGGCAGCTAAAAAAACCGGTAAATTTTCACTATTTATATGTATGCTGTTAAACTTTTTGGCATTTCCATAACGCATCGCTTTTTTGAAACCGGACACAAACAAAATAAGGGAGTAGAAGACAAGCATTGGCGGTGCAATAACGATAAAAATGTATCCGCTGAGCAGACGTTATGGAAGTAAGCGTGGTCGATTCCTAAGAAAATAAGTTATTTTTTAAATATAACTTTGAAGATAACTATTCAGAGCTTCACATCAACTATACGTCTACCTCAGCTAGACGACGAGGAAGAAAACGTACGTGTTTTCAAGATGCAACTGTGTGCTGCGATAATATGCAGTTACGACGCGCTTATCACCAACCTATACCAATAAGTAAAGCTTTGCATACAGACTTTATGAGTCTATGTAAAAGTGGAGCTATTCCTCAGAGTTACCACTCATTCTTTCAATCCCTGTCTTATTCAGAAGCTGGGAATGAAAATACTCCTAAAGAAGATTGAATGGGAGAGTTTATGTACCTCAAAGTTGATTATACAATTTGATTTATTGTATTATTTTTAGAAAGAAATATTAGTTTATTTAAAGTGCCAGATATAATTATGATTTTATTTAATATTACTTATATTTTAATAGAAATCATTGTTTTTTTTATCTTTTCCGCCCTCCACCATAACATATTTATTATTTTAAAAAAGTTGGTATCAATTGGTAACAATAACAATGTTATTCTAATTTTCCTCATAATAATTATGTTATTTATCAATACCATATCTGCAATGATTGGATATTACCGCAATAACTTCATAAAAGTATGTTATGCATCAGCTTACCGATAAAAAATAACGCCGTAGAAGTATATAAAGTTACGAGTTATTCTTGTGGTAAAATTACAGCAATAGCCCCGTAAAAACTTTAACTGTGATCTTTTATATGATTTTTTTAGGTATTATTTATTTTTATTAATTATAAGGTATTTAATAAAAAGCATTTAATTTTAATGTCATTGTTATATTCCGCAAAAAAATAGCTTTCTGTTAACACATCAATGACTGCAATAGTCCTACTCGTTCAAAAGATATTTAATAAAATCAGTAAATCTTTTCTCCTGTAAAATTTAGATTTTTCGATTACCGACTTATTGCTTGGGGGCATCGACATGATTATTAACCCCTAACCCTACCCATACGGTGAAGGAAATAAGCCAATGTAGCGGCACGTTGCATACAATTGCAGAAAACATAATCAAAAAATAAACACTTACTTGACATACAATGAATTACAAACAGCTCAGAACTTAATTATACAGATTTCTCAGCAGGAACTGTTTCATGAGGAATATACTTGTCTTAAAAACAATAAGGTCTCACATTAAATGAATAAATTAATAAGTCTTTCTCCTTTCATCGATTCAGACAATTTAATACGCATCGGTGGACGACTTAAAAATTGAAATTATAATTATGATGTTAAAAATTCAAACTTATTATGAAGCAAACACCACTTGACTAAAACCATATTTAATAAAAAACATAAAGCACTTTTTCATGCTGGACCTCAATTACTTTTAGCGCACATTAGATTGATGTACTGGCCATTAGCAGGTAGAAATCTAGCTAAACAAACAGTGCGTAACTGTGTTCCTTGCACTCGTTATAAAGCTCAACCTGTCCAGGTAATCATGGGTAACTTACTTTGCGACAGAACGCATTTAAAGTTTTCTTTTTAAGACAGAGGTCTTGATTACGCTGGGCCAGTGCCGATAACGGACCGAAACGGTAGGGGTTGCAGATTAACGAAATCATCCGGTTCATCTCGAGCTGGTTTCCGACCTCACCAAAGAGGTGTTTCTGGCGGCCTTCAGCCGATTTATTAGTCGTCGCGGTAAACCACAGCGTCAGAGTCTAGAATCAGACATAGCTAATAAAGGCAAAGAATTTAAAATCATTCCAGCGTATTATCCGCACGAAGCATCTTTTGCGTCGAGTCATGACCCTTATTCATTTGTCGTATGAAAAATTATCAACGTTCCTGATCCAAATAGAGACTATTTTCAATTCCAGACCTTTAACGCTCCATACACAGATCCTTCAGTCTGTCTTATCTCTCCCCATCCCATTTTCTCCTCGGGCAAGCCCTCACATCAGTTCCTCGGCCTCTTATCAGGGACAGCAATATACAGCGGTTACCTCGTTTTGATCGTGTTGAGAAGCTCAGGCAACATGTTTCTAGAATACGTGTCGCTCTTGCAGCAGAAAGCGAAATGGCACACTAACGGACAAGACCTTAAGCCAGGGACGATGGTTTTATTCTAAAAATCTGGCTTTAGGGCAGAGTGATCTCTGTCAAGCCAGGATTTAATGGTCGCAGCAAAGTCGCCGATATTTTGACAAAAATGGGCACTATAACACGTGCCTATAATAATATTTGCCCTTTCCTTGGATCTTCAGAGTCTTCCTTTTGAAGTCACTTCAGGCCTTCAACCCGGGAGATGTCGCGCGCCTCGATGTTACGTCAGGAACACCTGACGTAACATCGAGGCGCGCGACATCTCCGTGCTACGGCGAACCGGTCTGCGAGCCTCCACCGGCATTTCGCCGATGTCACGGCCCGCACTCACACACTCGGTCCGACACAGGGCAGTCGACCATTTTAGCCATCATATTAAAATACAGTCTCTAAAAGTCGTACGTGTTTTAATTAGCCGAGACCCCCAGAATCACAGCTGGAACTCGGCACTCAAACAACTAAAGTAAAAGCTCTAATTGAACAGGGTAAAAGTACACGTGCTGCTGCAGGAACCATTGGTATAAGCCAGTCATGTCTTCGCAAAAGACTTCAATTAAACGTAGCTGCATCTTCAATGGGTCGGTTTAAGCCAACTTTTAATAAAAGTCAAGAGGCAGAGTTTGCAATTCACTGTAAGGAAATGGATAACAGGTATTTTGGCTTGACTATAAATAACCTAAACCTAAAATTGAGAATCGCTTTGACAAGTCATCAAAAATGGCTGGCCGCGATTGGGTAGAATGTTTTTTTGAAATGTCATCCTAATTTAGCTTTATGTCAGTCAGCAGCGACCAGTCTGGCTCGAGCTATTGGGTCCAATAAAATTCAAGTTGACCGATTTTATAAAAATTAGAAGGAGTAATAGGTGTACGAAACATATAATTTTTCGCCTAGTCGTATTTATAATGTTGATGAGACTGGGATGAGTACTGCCCCAAAGAAAACGCCTGAAGTAATTACAAGCAAAGAAAAAAAATTTTTTTTTTTCTTTTTTCTTTTTTTTCTTTTGAAAAGACAACTCCCGCACTAAGAATTGCTCTTGTGTCGCGGGGACTTTTACAAACATACAAATAACGGACACAAAGCACAACCAGACCCGAAACAATTATTTGTGGATCACACAAATAATCGTCCCGTGTGGGAATCGAACCCACGACCTCCCGATGCAGTGGTCGCGGCGTGGCGGCCTAAACCACTGCGCCACGGAGGCAGAATTGTGTTTAAGATAGTGTCTGCGGAAAGAGGCATCACTGTAACAGCTATTTGCTGCATGAGCGCTACAGGGCTTTATATCCCACCGGCTTTTATTTACCACCGCAAAAGGCCCCGTGATGATTTACTTGATGGTGGTCCGTCACAAAGCATTTGCATGGTTTCAGACAGCGACTCTGTTAATACTGATCTCTTCGTAAACTGGTTACATCATTTTAAGTATTTTGTCCACCCTGAAGCAGATGACCCTGCGTTGCCACTACTTAGGTCACTACTTATGTTTAGAGCCTTAACGAATCTAATTGTTTTAGACGCCATTAGGTGTTTTCATCGTAAAGTTTGATATTTTTGACTACATTCCAAGGAACGTTTTGAAATCTGCGCTGAAAATATTTTCAATATCGTCGATTGAAAATTGTAAGTATGCGGAAAATTGGCATTAGGATGTTAACATTTTCGTTGATTGATTTTTTATAACTTTCGACGTGACTTATAGAAACAGTCGTGTCTTTACCGACTTATTCCTTACTTTGGCGATAAAGTCCGATCTTTTGAAAATTTTAAACGATGATATGTAGAGGTCCATCATGATAAGTTTTCCCTCACCAACGAAAAGTTTAGAAGAATTTTGGGGTGCGGATGTGCATATGCTTTTGCAGTTTGAATAATCACGACATGCTTTCGATTGCTTTTCACGCGCTTGCTTGCACAAACGCATGGTAGCATAAGTACAAACCCCTCTTGGTGCCTCCATCAGTCATTAGCACTGTGAGAGCGAGGTCTTAGGGGAGAGCGCAACAGTCGTGAAGATCCCTAAGTCAAGTCCAGTAGTTATCCTTCCCGTGGTTGCTTGCCCTGTTATTGGTCAAGTTCCCCCAGAAATGGATATAACCGAAACTACTGGGCGCCTATCGCAAGGATGCTGAGGTCACACCTTTGCGAGTTCATCATCATACCGACAAGATGGTGGACAGAATTGACCTCCTGCGAGTTTGTGCCGTGCGCGAGAACCCGTAAGGAGTGGATGAAAGAATCCTGGGGGTTGAGCTGAATGTCAGCTGTGGCTGGCGGGAGGTAACACGCCTCTTTGGTCTGGATTTCCTCCGACACGGGCGGTCAAGGGCCAGCCACCTGCGATCAAGCGGCTGAAGCATCCGGTCAGACGGTTGCTGGCGAGTTTCCTGGAGTGATGGAGTCGGCAGACGGCAGAGCAAGACCTCTCGCAGGTTGTGGTAACAGGTGAGTTGTTTTTGCACCGTTTAGTCTCGTCGGCGACGCACTTCGGGGAGCTATATCAGTCCGGTAGCCTTGGTGCTATAAAGCATCTCCACATGAGGGCTCCGAGGAGGGTGAGGAGCCGGACTGACGAATCATATAGATAATAGAGGTATGGATAATTTTACAAAAAACCAAACCCAATCCAGTGCGAAAGCACCTAACGCGCTAAGCGCAAAGCCAACTGAGGGCGTCAGCGGAGGCGACAGCGACTCGTGTAGCTGGACCGAGGTATCTCGCAAGAGAACCTGTGGGCTGCCACGACAAACTGGAGCCAAAGCCAACCCTAAAGTTGGGCACGAGCGGAGGGGAAGCCCGAAAGGCAAACCGAACGGGCCGCAACAGGCCCGAACGGTGTCGATAAGGCGACCCAACCTCCGGTGAATGAAAGTGCCCCAGGGAGCAGTGGCGGGAGATTCCAGAGCGGAAGGACCGGGGTGGCCTCTAGGGGCCCCTGTGGGCCACCGACCTCTGACCCCAATCGGTGAATCAACAGCTCTGCCCTGCTTCTTTATAAGGACCAATTTTGCAGTCTTCTAATCAATAGGGAAAATGCCAAAACGAAGGCAAATGGTAAATAATTTTCTTAACCGGTACCCTATTATTGGCATAGCCAACACCCATGCGCATCCTGGTATACCGTCAGGACCCGGTGCGGTATTTCGGGCTGCCAGGCGACACACGGCGTGGTCGAGTTCTACCTCTGTCACCTCCAATTCGTTCGTCCAACCTGACTGCTCTAACTGTGTTGACGGAGCCGTAAGATTGACTTCGACTCTAGGAAAAAGAGTGTCTAATACCGTTTCGAGAAACTGTATCTAAGGTTGCCGACAATGGAGGAACCCATGGTCTGAGTTTGCCTAAAACTATTTTATAAGGGCGCCCCCATGGGTCCCTGTTGAGGTCTTCAACCAGCTCATTCAAGCACCGAGCTTTGGAATCTGCGATAGCGACCTGCAGCGTCTTTGCAGCGTCTCTATAGGCAGCATAGGTTACGGCAATCTCGTCAGCAGTGGCCCGCCGACTTCGGCGCGCTCGTTGGAATCGACGACGGCTGCTCAGACATACAGCGCGCAACTGTGCTATCTCGTTCGACCACCAATACACCGAGCCTCGTCTACCTGACTTGACTCTGGGCATCGATATATCACAAATTGATGTCAGACTGTGTTGAAACCATGATGCCTGCACTTCTGGATCGGGCGAGTCAGCGTTTTCTCCAGCTGACCAATCAACGACATGAGTTGCAGCGATGAGCATATTTTGGTCAAGACGCTTGAGGGACCAACGTCGCTCGTGACCGCTGTCACGTCGTTGAGGTTTCTCAGTCAAACACCGGAAGGTCACCTCCAAAATAATGTGGCGATGGTCCGACAAGTTAACCACATCCTCTGCTACCCTCCATCTCGAAATCATATGTGTCGCAAAGGGAGTCGCCCACGACAGGTCAACTATCGACTCCCCTTGCCAACGCACAGAGGTACTCACTGAACCCCGGTTCAGCAGCCGGAGGTCCAGTCCTGCTGCCCATTCCAGCAACGTTTTTCCTCTTACGTCATCCCGGCGGTAGCCCCACTCCTTGGAGTGGGCATTAAAGTCGCCCAGGATTAGTAAAGGTCGAGTCACGTAAGTCCGGATAGCATTCGAGAGCCTGTCCAAGTATGCTTCATAAGCGGCGAGGCCACTATTAGGAGAGACGTAGCACCCCACTACGATCATGGGACTCCAATCTACTATCACAAATCCGTCCCCTTGGTTCAAGAGATTGCAATGGGGACCATTCTCCCCAGCCCAATAAATAGCCACAGGACCATCCTCCGCCCCGAACCACCGTTGGTGATCAGGAACCGAATATGGCTCTGCCACTATAGCTAGGGCAACTGACCATTCCGCGAGCGTCTGCATTAACAGATCTTGAGCTGCGCGGCAGTGATTTAAATTGCCCTGTAAAAAATATACATATAATAGATATAACCCTAGCCACTAACACTGCTAGCAATAATATCGCTAACTGGCACGTATCAAATGAAATTTTGCTTTCAGATCATAGATATGTCGGAGCGCCAGCATCTAGGCGCCCATAGCCAGTTGTGCTCACCGGTCGGTAAACGATCTGTGGGTTAAGCAACCGTTGGCGCGGTCATTCCATAGATGGGTGACCGCATAGTGGTATTTGAACTGGGCATCTCCGTGCTTCGGAGGGCACGTAAAAAGTCGGTCCCGGCTGTTATCTACTAAGGTAACAGTCGTTAAGCCATGTCAAAGGCCTTCGGGCGGCTTGAACAACTTTGACACTAGGTTGACCACTGACCATACGATAAGAAGAAGCATCTAGGCGCTATATCTTCGAACAATCTAATTAAAATTAGAATGATTTGATTGTTAAGAAATAATTTAATGTAACGGAAACGTCAAGTGTTTACACTTGGCTGTGGTCGGTACAATGTTGGCATCACAGGCAGATGATGGTTGGTATGCGATAATAGAAAGCTGTCATTCAGAGGTATGATGGTTGGAACGTTAGTGTGGTTAGAGGATTCAACATTCGAACTCAAGGGAAAACGGTCGTTGCCACGTTGTACCGAACTCACCGCGTTTCTGTCTTGCATCCAGCTAGATCGGTTAAATCCTAGTCTATTTTTGTAATGTGATCATTGTAATGGACAAATACACCAGTGAGCTAAGTCTAGTGCGTATTATTTTTGACTATTCGCCATGCCTGACCAATCTGATAGCGAAATACCCCATATGCCTTCGATATCAAAAGTGAAATGTCAGGATACAAACCCCACACAAAACACCTTGCTCCGACATCAGAACTGGGATGAGAAGACCACGCACCACGTGCTTCAAACTTAAATGCACCACGTACTATGGGATGTGAAGACCACGTACCACGTGCTATGGACATTCACGCAAAGCGTACTATGGACATCAACGAACGTGCTATGGACATCAACGAACCACGTGCTTCGAACGTTACCGCACCACGTGCTTCGAACCATGACAGTAGTGATGACATGCTTGTGCGTGCTATGAAGACATCAGACATCTTTGTCGGCTGAGCGACGACTACCCCATCTTGATTCCGATAAATCCGATGTGGATGCACGATCATGGTTTTCTACCACGGCCCTGTGTATCAACGATGAACATGATCATGGTGCAAAGCTGATGGATGCTTTGAGCCGTGCTTTGAATGGACAAGCCCCCACGTGGCTGTCGACGATATCTTTTCCTGGAATGACGTGGAGTGACTTTAAGAAGCTCTTTATACAAAGATCCGCCTACGATTGACTCGGAGAAGTAAGAAACAGACGCAAGATCAAGTGAACCAATCAACGAACTGCGAGCAAGAACATCTACGTCATCGTCGGATCAAGAACCGCAACAACCAGCAGCCGTGGTGTACCATAAATGTGCTGGCCACATAGCCGTCCGGTGCATGAGCGGCGGTGGTAGCGCCAGTAGCGGCAGTAGCGGCGGCGGCAGGCCAGGTGACGAGGGGAGCCGAGCGAGCGCTACGTCGATGTATGAGTCGTGCAACCATCATCGTGTACTTACGAACGTAAAGGTGAATCGTTACGCTTTGCTTATGATTCTTGTGCTGAATGCTTGTTGGTAATAATTATAAAGTTTTCCTACGAAATATAGTAGTATAGGTTCTAATAATGTTGAATTGCAATTATTGGTATTGGTCAAAGACGAGTGTTCAGTACAGAACAGATTTTATGTTGTGTAGCGATTATGAGGATGATCCTCCCTTTATTAAACAAAAGTCTTGTGTGTTATTCGGTCAGTCATAGTTTGTAGCTTGTAGTATGCTTGATGCATTTCAATAAGATTTAACTTCTGTTGTGACTGACGTAACTGGAAAGTACAGTAGCTCTACCATGAGTTGGCGTAGTTAAATCATCTTACTTAACTAGAGTAGTTAACGTGAGAACGCAACTACAACAGTGGGCTTAAATGTTCGTACCATGAGTTGTGTTGACGTTAACTACTCTCGTTATAGTTAAAACTTTATCATTCGTAGTAAGATTTTTAATCTGTGGTTTTGCGACATAATGTCAACATTCAATCTGTAACTTGACTAAGCTTGAGTGTTGTAGTTCTATCTCCTTCTATTCACATAAGACAGACAGAGAGAAAATACGACACACGTTTGAAATTGATATGGTAGCATTAACCAACAAAAATAAGAAGTCGTCGCTTACATATAATTTGGGACGTTTTCGTGTATTTTTGATTTTGTGTTATTGCTTTTTGTTTATTGTCAGCCGGGGACAAAAGAAAACACCTTAGTTACGTTTTAGTGCTAGTGCACGGATTCTAATTGACAACTAATTTTATTTTCACTTTTGTTTAAATAATCCTCTTTCCTGTCGCGTCTTAGGAAACTTTATGAACATGTTTGCAAAAACTTGGCATGAAACACTTCTTTGTTAGTCGATATAGTTTTGTAAACTTTGTTTTACAATTATTGAGGGGATTTCAACTTAATTCACGCATACCACTTTGAAATGTCTTTGTTCACGTCGTTCATCTTTGAATGTAGCAGTTTCAAACATATCACAACCAATATTTGTTCTACCGAACATTTTTTTATGGAAAATAACTTTAATTATTTGTAAAACAATACGGTCTCACGAAGCTAAAAGTCGGTGAGTGCCGCAACTACTATAGTAATAGTTCGTTACTATAGCATCTGTCAAATTGGTAACTCATGGTACCATTATCGTACGGAAAGAATGAACGACAAAGCCAATCTACATTCACTGTTGTTTGATTTAACTACACGTTACTAACTATGGCGACTCATGGTAGCAATGTTGGTACCTTAACTATCCGCTAGAGGCGCTGTTCGAGTTTTCATACATTTTTTCAACTACAGTGTCTGCGGGAGACTATAGTTGCCAACTCATGGTAGAGCTACAGGACTGGACTTTAACAAATGTTGAGCGCATTTTTAGTTTTTCATTACGGGATAACGACATTTTTGACCACAGATGAACTAAAGATTATGTTGATTAAGTTGAGCATAGAATTATGCGCGGTTGTATTAGAAAAGTATTAGATAACAAGTTCAAAGAGCCTTTTGAAATTAGTGAGATTGTGGATAGATGTTGGTCAGACAGAGGTGATGTACCAGTCGATATAGATTTTGATGATAATGAGATTGATGAGTTTGTGGTGAAGGTATTCAAACAAGTGAAGGTTTCTTTCGACCATATTGAGTGGTTCGACTTTGGAGAAAGTCGTGGTCTGTGGAGACCGTAGTGTAGTCCAAGAGGGATGCACGTGTGAGCAATGTGATTGCTCGTCGGCTGGAGAGCCGTGGTGTTAGAAACTTTACTCGGGGATAACTGTCAACTAAGAATTGTTTTTGTACAGTGGTTTTAAAGGTTGATTTGAACGGCTTTGGTACATGACCCCGGCTGATTGTTGTTAGTGAAACTATTTTGAATACAGTCCCAATGTTTGTTTCTAGAATGAGATTTAATTAAAAATCCAAGTGAAGCTCTTAGTAGAGTTATTGAGATGGACCCAGTAATTGTAGAGTTTGGGCCAGGAGTGGCCGAGTGTGACATTGTTCTGTCGTGAGATATTTTGTTCACAGAGTAACCATCACACGAGGACGTGTGCAAGCAACCCTGGCCAAAGCCTGCTGTTACCTGCTTCCGCTGTCAAGGGCAAGCCACTACGCACCTGATTGCCCACAACTACGCAGTCACGAGGGAAAAAACAACGTAAGCAGTGGTCCCGTTGCAGCCAAGGAGGGACGGGTTGACCTGTGCATTATTGATGCACCTACTGGAATCCTACGCCATAACGGTGAGCAGCTTTCATTTCGTTGTTGTTCTGATACAGAATATTCTTTAGTGAAGGAGTCATTAGTTTCCTAGCTTTGTGGTAAAAGATTTGATAACAATGTAGCTATGATAAGAATAGGTCAAACTTTTGTGCACTCAATGCTCTGACGACGAGTAACGGTAAGTTAAACTGGAAGCGTGAACACGAAAACGTCAGACGGCAAACTATTTCAGTGCTGACGAGTGAACCAGTACTAATGATATACGATCCGGATTTGGAAGCAGAGCTACACACAGATGCAAATGCAATTGGGTATGGTGCCGTCCTAATGCAAAAGTCAGAAGGTAAGTTACATGCTATCGCTTACTATAGCAAGCGAACAGCTGTGGAGTCTAGATACCACTCCTACGAGTTGAAGGCCCTAGCGGTTGTCAACGCAGTCAAGCACTTCAGGCATTATCTCCATGGTGGCAAGTTATTGGTGGTAACGGACTGCAGTTCCCTACAGATGACACGCAAGAAGCTGGATCTGACACCACGTGTCCACAGATGGTGAGCCTTTTTCAGAGTTTCGACTTTGTTATTATTCATCGTAGATGTAAGCTTAAGTCTCATGCTGATACGGATCCGATGCAGATACGTCTGAAAGGCAGTGTTTCGCTATTCGGCGCACTAACGAGGGTTATTGCAGACCAGGGACGATGTTTTGCTAGTATCGAGACTTCAAGGATTACTGTGAGTCGGTAAATATACAGCTCCACTTGTTTGCGACTGGTAGCTCGAGAGCTAACGGACGGGTCGAGCGCACGATGAGTACAATTAAAAATCTACTTACGGCTGCTGAAACAGGTAACCGTTCATGACAGGATGCTCTACCTGATGTGCAGCTTGCGGTTAACTGCACTCAGAACCGAGAGACAAGAGCCAGCCCATTGGAGTTCTTAATTGGTAAGGCACTTCAGGCACTTAACGCAGTTCAGAACATGAAGCGAGCTGCAGAGTTTGACAAGGTTTGTTTCGATAGGATTAAAGCTAGCTTGAAAAGCCTTTCCCTGTTGGAGGTTACGTTCTTTAGCAAAACGCAGAACGTAATGCTTGCGATGTCCAGTCGTGTGAGATTCGCTCTGGCGAAAAAATCGACTTTGATGCTGTTGATATTGACGTGTCGTTGGCGAGTAAAGGTTTGTTTGTGGGTATCTTGATATCTTTTAAGAGTTTCTTTACTAATGGTGTTCCTATTAAACGCGATGTAGAGTAACTTTTTTATGGGTAAGGGAACCTGTTGTACCTAGGCCGGTTTTTTAGAAATATATTTTTTATTGTGATTTGACGTGCAGCACACAAATCATATTTGCATATTTTGAAATGTCAATTATTTGGGTACTCACCAAAAAAATATCAGAACTGTATATTTAATACTTACATAATATTTTTAAATTTAGAAAAAAATGGGAAATGTGGCCAAGGTACAACATACCCTATGTACCTAGGCCAGTAGTACGTTGTACCTAGGACACATTGAAATTTGGGGGTAATTTAAGCAAATTATCAAGTTTTGTTAACTAAAATCATT
Source organism: Anticarsia gemmatalis (assembly GCF_050436995.1). Lineage (NCBI taxonomy): Eukaryota > Metazoa > Arthropoda > Insecta > Lepidoptera > Erebidae > Anticarsia > Anticarsia gemmatalis. The sequence goes on from NC_134775.1 coordinate 12,171,167, forward strand.
TTATTTGATTTATTACAGTACACAGTATTATTACAGTATACAGTATTTAACAAAACATTTTAAAAATTCTCAAATGATCAACATTTAGAAATGATCAAAATTAAAATAATATTCATAGCTATTTTTATGCTTTTCAAACAAAATATTTAAACAAAAACAACTAACTTTTTGCCACCGTTTCGTTACATCACATCGCTGCGCCTGCCAAAGTCCATATGTGTATTTTGATGTTAAAAAAAAATGAATCTTGTGTCCCAAATCAAAGAAAAAGTTTTCCAAAATCTCACAAAAGACACATGTGGAACTTGGCAGGCGCAGCGACGATATCACATAATATAATATAACAAATCAATATACCTATATAGCATAGCAAATGGAAAACAAAATATTGAAACAATTATCTTTACCTATATACAAATTATTATTTCTCTCTTAAATTTTAATCAGTCATTTGGACTAGCTATTATAAAAACACTATCAATAATCTATACTAATATTATAAAGCTGAAGAGTTTGTTTGTTTGTTTGAACGCGCTATTCTAAGAAACTGCTCGTCTGATTTGAAAAAATATTTCAGTTTTAGATAGCCCATTTATCGAGAATGGCTATAAGCTGTACATCATCACGCTACGACCAATAGGAGCAGAGCAGCAGAAAAAAATGTTATAAAAACGGGGAAAATTTTGACCCATTCTCTCTTATGTGACGCAAGCGAAGTTGCGCGGGTCAGCTAGTGTAGATATATTATTCAGCCTTAAGCATTTAGTAGAAATCCCAGTACTTCTGTATCTCTGGAACATAATAAATTTCTCTGTTCTTGTTAACTTTTTGCGGGGTTTTAATTTTTTCGACAACGTCACTCATCGGGTACAGATTTAAATCCTCTTTTGCAGGCCATTTCCAGTTTTTAAGTGATTTTTGCATCAATTTCTGAAATAATAAAGATATTTAATTAGGAATATTATTACATAAATGTGAAATAATTTAATAAAACATTCTCCTGGCCAAAGTACAACATCCAGGTTGTACCTTGGCCACTGGCCAAGGTACAGCTGATCGACAGTGGCCGAGGTACAACACTACTCCAACTTCACTAAAACGGTTGATTTTATATAGTTTAGAGTTAAGTATCTCGTAAGTTTTTTATTGTGTTGAGACTTGTAAAATCAAAGAACCGATAGCATATAACAGTTAAGTGACTATTAGAAAACTTTTAAAACTATTAGACTACAAAATATATTAGAAATACTTACTTTTTCACACAAAAAAGTTTCAGCGTCGATAACACCAAACACCGGCTTAATGGCGGTATGCGACTAACTACACATTGAATAGTCTGTAGTGACGTATCGAATACCATGATCAGTAGAATTTAGTATCGCGCGAATATATGAAAACGAGCCCAGTGGCCTAGGTACACATAGTGCCAAGGTACAACAGGTTCCCCTACATACCATGGACCACTATTCAACCAATTTAAACGAAAACTTTGTGTGATAACTGTGTTTAGATATCGTTACTTGGTGCAAGTGGCATGAGTCACTATCGCTCGATTTAGGTGATAGTGACGCCCAGTTGTGAGATATCGTCGCTCAATAGTGTGGCATGAGTCACTATCGCTCGATTTAGGTGATAGTGACGCCCCGTTGTGAGATATCGTCGCTCAATAGAGTGGCATGAGTTACTTTCACTCGTTTAAGGTGATAGTAACGACTGAGGCCCGTGAATTGATGATAGGCGGTGGTAGAGTTGATTTTAGCGTATAGAGTAATTGGTTTATGTATGGTGTGTGAATACTGGTCCATGGTCTGTGTATTGTTAGATGATCGATTATTGTGATGTGAGATTAATCATGTGAGAATAAAGATTCGCCCTGTAAGATTTGTTTTGTGTGAAAACTCTTACTCAAGTGAGTTAATCAGGATAGGCCGAACGGAGATACTCTGGTATTGCAGATGACTTTACTTTTTCAGGAGCATCACACAGGGACGTGTGACATGTCAAGATGGCCGTGTCGGAGTGCCAGCATCGAGGCGCTATATCTTCGAACAATCTAATTGTCTAAATAAAATAAGCTTGATTTGATTGTTAAGAAATAATTTAATGTAACGGAAACGTCAAGTGTTTACACTTGGCTGTGGTCGGTACAACGTTGGCAACACAGGCAGATGACGGTTGGCATGTGACAATAGACAGCTGTCATTCAGAGGTATGATGGTTGGAACGTTAGTGTGGTTAGAGGATTCAACATTCGAACTCGAAGGAAAACGGTCGTTGCCACGTTGTACCGAACTCACCGCGTTTCTGTCTTGCATCCAGCTAGATCGGTTAAATCTTAGTCTATTTTTGTAATATGATCATTGTAATGGACAAATATACCAGTGAGCTAAGTCTAGTGCGTATTATTTTGGACTATTCGCCATCACTGACCAATCTGATAGCAAGATACTCCATATGCCTTCGATATCAAAAGTGAAATGTCAGGATACAAACCCCACACAAAACACCTTGCTCCGGCAGATATATATGCTTTAACTATGGGACAACTCGAGTAGACACAACTACGATCAGAAGGAATCCCAAACACACGGACTGGGTTAACTATAGCAAAGATCTAAAGATCTTGCTAGGTGACCCGAAGTGCAAGCTCAATTCTACCTTGGATATAGAACTTGAAGCAGACTGGTTATCGAAAACGATCACACAGGCCTGGACGGATAACTGCCCGGCAAAAGAAATTAAACCCAAAAAAGTCCCTTGGTGGAACAAGGAACTAGAGGCTTTAAAACGTGAAACCAGAAACGCTTTTAATAGAACTAAGGCCTGAAATGACTACAGTGACTATTCAAAAAAGCTTACTGAATATCATAAAGCTGTAAGGAAAAGACTTACCTGACCTACTGACGCTAAACACTAGCAAGACCGAATACATATGCTTTCATAAGACAGATGTTTCTTCCCCCTCTGATACTCTTATCAAAATTCATGTGTGCAATGACAGCACCTGCAACTGTGAACCTTTAAAAAGAAAAACTGTTGTAAAATATCTGGGCGTATTTGTAGATGAGAAACTAACGTTTAAGAAACACATCGAGACCCTATCAGCACGCGTTAGAAAGGTGATTGGAATTTTTAGGCATCTCAGAAATATTGCAGACACAAAAACTCTCAAAATGGTGTATTTTGCCATATGTCAATCTATTTTGACTTATTGCACCACATGTTGGGGTGGAGCCGCCAAGACCTTGCTCATTCTAGTAGAAAAAGCGCAAAGGTCTGTTCTTAAAGTGATTTTAAAAAAACCGTTTCGGTATCCTACAACACTAGTATATGCTGACAGCAACGTACTCAGTGTTAGACGATTATACATTCTCAAGTCTCGAATGACCAAGAGCTAATCAACCGAAGAATGTTCCGTCTACCAAAACCAGCAGTTAAAACAACGTTTGCTCGGCGCTTTGGACAATTTGCAAAAGTCCATGTTTATAATGCGGTTCTCAAACACTGCAATATCAAAGAAAAGTCTTTGCGTGAGGCCAAAACTATTATCTCAAAATGGTTAACCACAATGACATATAATAGTACTGAAGAAATCCTAAAAATACTAATTTGATACACATATATGAAACATATATGAACATAATAATATGGTCACTATACATATAACACAATAGAATTAATTATTTATTTACCTAAATTTTATGTATATATTCATGTTTACGTATATAAACATACATACACATACATATATATACAATATTAAGTATATTAAGTGTACGTACATAATGATATAATGTGTTTTTTTCTTCAAACATATCAACTCTAATGATGTAGTTAAGGCTTTTAGGTCGCTCAACTCCAAAAAAACACCTGACCTCTGGGGCATCTCTGTTAAATTAGTAGAAAGTATTATCTTGGAAATAGCCCCCCATTTGGCTTTAATATTTAATAGGTGCGAAGATGCTGGTGTGTTTCCGGACTTAATGAAACACAGTAAAGTAGTACCACTCTTTAAGAAGGGATCTAAGAGTGAGCCCAGCAATTTCAGGCCCATTTCCATCTTGCCTGCGGTTAGCAAAATCTTCGAAAAGGTCATCTTAGAGCAGCTTGAAAGTCACTTTAACTCGAATCAGCTATTTCATGGTAAACAGTATGGTTTCACAAAGGGTAGGTCAACAATCGATGCAGGTATTTCGCTCGTCAAGCATATCTATGATGCTTGGGAGACATCCCAGGACGCCATTGGGGTGTTCTGCGATCTCTCCAAAGCATTTGACTGTGTCCAACATAATACGCTCCTTAGGAAACTAAACCACTATGGAGTTAGGGATACAGCGCTCGATTTACTTGCGTCATAATATTTGGGTAATAGGATTCAACGAGTAGATATCAATGGTGTAAGGTCTTCAGGTTCAGCTGTTTCTCTCGGCGTGCCTCAGGGTTCGATACTTGGTCCGTTTCTTTTTCTCGTATATATAAACGATCTCCCCTTTCAGGTGCAGGACTTATGTGATATTATATTATTTGCAGATGACACTTCACTCATTTTTAGAGTAGATCGTTCGAAGTCTTGTTTTATTGATATCAATAGTATTCTTGAACAGGTCCACAACTGGTTCACTTGTAATAATCTGTTATTAAATTCTAACAAAACTAAGTGCATTAGGTTCACTATGCCCAACGCAAGGAATTTAGGTACTAACATAGTCGTAAATGGGCAAACTATCGATTTGGTAGATTCGGCAACTTTTTTAGGTATCAGTCTGGATAGCAAGCTCCAATGGGGCACTCAAATAGCGCATCTCTCGGGGAGACTCAGCTCCGCCGCGTACGCAATCAGAAAAGTAAGACAGTTTGCTGGTGTGGATGCGGCAAGACTGGTTTACTTTAGTTATTTTCACAGCGTCATGTCTTACGGTATATTACTGTGGGGTAAGGCTGCTGATATAGATGTTATTTTTGTCCTTCAAAAAAGAGCTATCCGTGCAATTTATAGTTTAGGAGCGCGAGACTCCTTGAGAGAGCTTTTTGGGCAGATAGGGATACTGACGGTGTCATCACAGTATGTGCTTGCAAACTTGTTGTATATAAAACAAAATTTAGGGACTTTCGCAACAAATAGCGATAATGTACAGTTTAGTAACCGGTACACTACTGATAGTTTAAGAGTTAAGTAGTTGTGAGTGCGCAAGTGAAAGAAACTTCTTCCCGTAGTAATTTATTATTCTAGTTACGTAAATACAGTTTTAGAGTTGAAAGGTGACTCTCACACACGTGCGGACGCTCGTTTGTTAAAATGCACACTAAATATAAATTAATTATAATTACAAAACAATCAGCCAATTTGTGTAAGATCAGCGGAATATCAACTAAGTGTACGTAAACCGTACATATTCCCAACCCGGAAGTAATAACAAAAAAAGTATTTATTAATTAATGAATGAGAATCACCCGTACAAAGAAGAAATTGTTGAAATGTATAAACTAAAAATTCTCAACAAAAACATTGGTTAATAAGTTTAGGTATCTAAAATTGAAATTGGATATCCGAGGCAGACTTCGAACAGGCACATTCAGCATCGACCGACGCCTCCGCTCGCGGCTTTGGATGCGGGCGTATGCTCCTCGAACGGGAACCGAACAACGTCTTTATCCCAGTAGTTGGTGTTACAGTCTGCACTTCGATGTCCTCGGTTGTACCCGTAGGGTTACTGATGTCACACGTATTGCGGTTGCAGTAACCATGTTTACTAACCACCCATGCGGCTATCGCCAATCCTACGATAGCCAGTAGTATATAGGAAATGGCATAATGGTGTATATCGTGCGTTGTTAACGTCGTCGGTGCAGGGAGTTGTTCATTGTTCTTTAGGGATCGTAGACGATTTTCGACCACAGCGATGTCTTCGATGTGTGTCGGTTTCAGCAGCGAAGTAGGATGTGTGTCAACTATGGCATTTATCGTTTTATCCAGCGACGGAATTTGGATGTCGTAGTCCTGCTTAACATTGCTGTAATATTGGTTGTGAGAATGTATTTTTAAGTCTCTTGTTTGGAGAATACATCCTTCTTTCAGAGATACAATCGATGACCCGTTGATGACGTGCACTCTGACTTCACCATTACACACGGTACGTATATTGCACTCGTCACAGCACGTCACTAGCCACGTGTTCGTGTTGTGTAACTCAACCCAAGCCGTGTCGCATTCTAATTTCTTTGTATTGCAGGTTGATGTTGATTGATGTCCTAATAATTTGGCTTCACAGGGAGCATTGATGTTTTGTAAATTGAAGATTGGCAAGTTCAACATGCAGATGAAATTATCCCTTCGCCGTTGAATGCAGCGACTTAGTTCCTTTTCGCTAAATCTGACGTAAGTATTCTTCTCCAAGTTTACAGCGATGTATTTGGATGACACGGAAACCACTACTGTATCGTTTGATTCATATAAATTCTTCACAGGCAAAGGATAGATTTGGTAAACAACGAAGTCTTCATCGCTCGCCAGTGGAATGTGCAGCTCATACATAAAATAGGTATCCGTAACTCGAGCCTTGACGTAAATCAATTCATATATATCTTTTAATTCGTCTTGGATGTTCACTATGGGTAAAGTCAATGTCTTGGGCAACTGGCCAGAGATAGTAGTGAGCTGTTGGATCAAGTTGGCTGGAGTAAGCAGGTGAATGTCGATCCGACCTTTATAAGTATCCATTAGTGTGCTAAAAAGAGTTTCTTGAATGGTTTTTAAGTTAGATAATAGTAAATGTGCAGCAAGTGAAGCTGAAGTAAAGTAGGAGGTTGCCATAGCCACTTCGATTGCCGATTCGATCTTCGCCAGCTTAAAGTCAGTTTCGTTCATGAAGGTGTCGATGAGTGTAAACTGGTTATTCATGTTTTGCTCGTTTTTCTTCAAAATGTCATTCTGAATTTCGACAGTAGAGGTTTGGTTTCGCACAAGTTCTAGTAGATAGTTGTCGTTGTTCTGAATAGTTTGAATATCCTTCTGATATTGTTGAACAAATCTCTGATCTAGAATTCCAAAGAGACTGTTCGCGACGTAACCGACTCCGTCAATCAACCCCCGTTTGTTGCGACCCGACAAATGTTTGTGTGGGGCCAGTAGTATGTTGTTGTAATGCTGTAGAAGGTCCAATTCGTGTGATAGTTGACGTATTGTTGTTTCACAATATTTTGGCTCCAAACTTTGACAAAGGTGTAAAATATCCTGTAAATAGTTTTCAAACTTTTGAACTCCGTTCCAGTAGGTAGATAAGTTGTAATACATAAGCAGTCTCCACTCGTTATGGATCAATTGTGCTTTTCCAATAGTGTCGTAGTATATAGGACGATCCCTGCCCAAACTTGCGATTTGAACACTTGAGGTGGCAACTCCCAATAGTTGGGTGCGACCAGTTGCGGAAGCAATCAGAAGAAGTACGGTTGTTAACATCTTCTCAATTGTTTTAGGCTCGTAGATGTAGACTGTGTATTGCTTAACTTGTGCGATAATAATGAATTTATTATTATATTGTTTGTAGGTTATTGCGTAGTTTCAAGTGGTAGCAGCGACAGTTTCGTAATCGGGCGCTTCAATATGCTAGCTTGCGTTTTTACAGTTGCAACTCGCACGTGTCCGTGGCTACCAAAATGGACTTCGATCACGCGCCCTAGAGCCCACTTTCCTGGCGGAAGGTTATTGTCCTTGACTAAGACGATATCATTGATTTTGATGTTATGTGTGGGTTTTAACCACTTGCTTCGGGCTTGTAACGTTGTTAGGTATTCCGAAGACCAGTGTTTCCAAAACTGATGAAATATGTTTTCGGTTAGCTGCCATCGTCTGCGTAAATTGAGATGGCGGTCATCGTTGTAGTCTCCTAGTGGCAGCGTCATGGTTGGACTACCTGTCAGAAAGTGTCCGGGCGTCAAATAGTAGTAGAATTCGTCTGGGTCTTCTGAAAGTGGGCAAAGCGGCCGTGAGTTCATGCACGCTTCTATTTGACACAACAAGGTTGAAAACTCCTCAAAAGTAAGCTTTTGTTCGCCAAGTACGCGCCGCAAGTGGTATTTCATGGAACGCACCGCTGCCTCCCAAATCCCACCACCAGTTGGCCAAGCCGGGGCATTGAAGTGCCACTCTACTTTCATTGCTTATTTCATTGAAAAAGTCAGGAGACAGTGTAGTTTTAAATATTTCGTATTCGTGATTTAACATTTTCGATGCCCCAATAAAGTTTGTCCCACAATCTGAGTAAACATGGCTAGGTGTTCCACGTCTGGCACACATTCTTTGGAAAGCACTGATAAAAGTTTCAGTACTCAAATCAGAAACTAGTTCTATGTGCACGGCTTTTGTTGCCAAACAAACAAAGATCGCAATATATCCCTTGGACGTCTTAATCCCTCTTCCTTTGTTTAATTTGACATCCACGTGACCCGTGAAGTCGACCCCCGTGTGAGTAAACGGGCGCGAAGGTGTCACGCGCGGTGAAGGAAGATCAGCCATTAGTTGATAGGTTTCGTTAGGTTTAAATCGATGGCAGCGTACACACCGTCGTAGTTGTGTTTTAACAGCTCTGTTGCCCCCTACTATCCAATATTGTTGACGGATGTAGACGAGCGTAAGTCGGGCACCCCCGTGTAAAGTTGCCGCATGAGCTTGGTTTATTATCAACTCGGTTAATCTGCTAGTCCTAGGAACAATTGCGGGGTTTTTCATGCCAGGTGGTAGGTTCGTTTTATTTAAGCGTCCGCCCACACGCATAATGCCCTCTTGGTCCAAATAGGGATATAGTTTGCGTATAGAACTTTTGATAGTTACAGGTTGACCTTTGAGTAATAGATCGTATTCTAAATTGAATTCAAGTCGTTGAATATTTCTTGTTATTATAGTCATTGCGTTCTCAAGTTCCAATTTTGTTAAACAATTATTGTGAAGCGTGTGCCGAGCAGCGTCAAATTTCTTGTTTGTTGTAATGTTATTCAGTGCATTTGTACTGAATCGTGTTATCCAAGCAATAATCCGCGTAACGTGACTCAACGTACTATGTTTATTTATCAAATCACTTACAATATTATTATTTTGTTGGGTTAAGGTTGAGACTTCACGTTTTTCGTCTTCCGTTGTTGTAAATACACAACGCAGTTTTTCGGGTTTGCTCGTAAATGTTTTTAGCATTTCAGGACCTGACCACCATAACTCAGTATTCACGAGTTGTTTAGGATATAAGCCTCTAGTTGCACAATCCGCGGGATTCCTTTTTGATTCTATGTAAAGCCAGTTGGATGCGGGTATAACCTGAGTTATTTTCACGACGCGGTTTTCCACATATTTTTCGTATTTGGACGCCTTTCCCTGTAGCCAAGCCAGGACCACTTTTGAGTCACACCAAGCCCACACAGTTATATTGTACCCCGAAAGGGATTCAGTTACCTTGTTAACCAATTGTGTTAATAGCAAGGCACCGCTCAGTTCAAGTCTCGGCAGCGATAATTTTTGTGCCAGTGGGGCAACCCTAGTTTTCGCTACCAGCAAGCTTACCACCGGCTGTCCGTGTCTATCTAACTAAACTGGTAAACTACTATCAGTAGTGTACCGGTTAATAAACTGTACATTAAATGGTCCTTCGAGCCGGATACTGAGGATCTCTGTGTCTCATAAAGTGTGATAGCGAATCGGTTTGGTCGGCCTCCCACAAGCGGGTCTCACCGGTCCAAATTGAGAGTCGTGTGTCATCACAAGGACGCAGATTAACTTAGCATCAATAACATTCAACTTTCAACGAGGTTCGCGAACAAGACGAGTTACGAAGAAACACTGGAAATTGAAGACCAGTAGAACTACGGAACCTACAGTCTTCTTCGTATCCTGGGCACAACTTTCCTGGAACATACAACTTAACTTAAGGTACCATGGAGCAACAACTAACCAAACAAGGCGGCATCTTTGAAGATATCAAAACCTTATGTACCAATTACAAGAAAGACAGCAGTTCTCGAAAAACTATCGACTATCTAGAAAAACGTTTGGAGAACTTAGAAAAACTATGGGTAAACTTTGAACAACAGCACCAGATATTAGTGAAAGGTGTCGAAAATAAAAATATTGGATATTTCACTGACGATATTTACGGGAAAACTAAGACTTTGTACGACTCAACTAAGAAGAATATGGTGGATTTACTTTCCTTTCAACGAAAACAACAAATAAACGTGAATTTTGACTTAAGCGGACTGATGGACGACGACGCTATGGACGACGGAAAACAAAAACTAATCATACAACAAGAACGAAATTTTAAGGCGTTATACAGAGCTATGTCGAAGATTGACCTTGATTGCTTCACAACACTTCCTTGTCTATATATCTATGAGGTCGCAATATTTGTCAAGCAAAACCTTAACTTCTATCAGTTGGCATCACAGCTCTCCAAAAGACAACAACGTGATGAATTCCGCCTCTGTTTAAACCGTTGTAATACCGCTCTTATGCATAAGTCTGTATATCATTTAGCACCTGTAATATACAGGGTGTAAACGACGGTTAACCGAAAACTTCAGTGTTAATTTTGTGACACTAAATGCGCGAAATTTACTTCAACCATTTTTCTCGGAAATGATTGGTTCCCGAGTTAGTCATTTTTGAGCATTCAATGTATAGTGAACAACGCGATATATCTCCGCGCATGCCTACGAGATTTCTGGCGGCGGCGGCGCGCTGAGCGACGACATCTCGCGACGCGTCGTAGGTATCAAAATCAAAATCAAATCATTTATTCATTTAGGTCAAATGTTGACACTTACGATAGTCGTTACAATTACTGAATCTACCACTAGCTCGGAAAGGGGGTAGAGCCTTATGAGAAGAGCTAGCGAGAAACTCACGGCCACTCTTTTCAATCGCCAAAAGTTTTACAATGTGGTTGATACAATAATTGATCATGCGAGGAGCTGCCAACAATCAGCGGTACGTACGCGTACCACCACGTCTATGCGCTCACTAGTATGTATTATTAGATAACAATCTCATGTATCGTTTATGGTAGGTATCGTAAGTACGCTCGTATGTTACAATAGCTCATAGTAAAATTGTAAGTAGGTAGATACCTACTTGGCTTACGTGAAATCAAACAATAATAGCAAAATGTAACCAATAATAAGAAAGTGCTAAAACGAATTGTTATCAATGTCTATCAACACGCAATTACCTGGTGTATGGCGAGAGTTTGAGTAGGTACCTTTGGATCCGGACGTACAGGTGCAGAGCACGCCGTGCACTTCCACGTGCTTCACCATACATAGCACATCAACATTTCTTCCTATTTACGAACACAACTGCACTTCGAAAACAATAACAACAAAAATAATAACAATAAAAACACTAACAACTCAAAACCGAAACAATAACAAGTAATAATAAACAACAGTTCACACAAGACACGACGAATAGGACATAACGAACGACACCGGTGAAGAGCTTCCGTCTTCCGCGAGCGAATTGCTCGAACTATCAAAGAGAGCCGCCGGCGCGGGCGCCTCTCCGCTCACTCGCGCCGCCCCTCGCCCGCGCCACCCGCTCCCTCCGCGCCGTCCGTGCGCGCGCCGCCGATTTGGTGACGAGCGACGAGTTAGGATCCCAGCGAGAGATTAGATTGAATAAAATATTGATGTGGCATTAGGTACTATTTTTACTTGTCACAGTTGTTACTCGTTGCATTGTAGTTTTATTCAAATACCGAATAACATTACAAACATTATTGGTGTAAGTTTAAAATACCTACTTTGATATTTAATAACATAAAATCAGATTAAAGTAAATAAAATAAACACGAAACGTTTATTTAATAAAACCATAAAAAATGTAGGTACATAACAATGATAACAATCAATATCCATTAATATTCTTATCAGAGAAACTAACTTATCATAATTCATTATCCCCGGAGAATTACTTAGCATTCATTTTGTCGCATCCCATCTATGTAACATCCACGCGCGGTCGCGGCGTCACGCGTCACTACGGCCATCTACTTTTCGAGTCGCACCGCGCTTGTATGAATGAGCGTGTAAATATCGAATAGAATAATAAGTTTGCAAGAACAAATAGAACAAAGCGACAATACTTGTTAAATTGTTTATTAGAGATTTTTATAGCGCTAAAGAATATCAATAGGATTTTTTGTCGTTCTGTATGTATTTGTACGTGTAATAATAATAAGATATCACACATTTTAAATCTTATTAATGTACCTTTTATCGGAGAGCGGGATAATTATGTCATTTTCATTTTTAACATAGAAGAACAAATACTAAGTAACGCTGCATACTAGTGAGAGTGAGGCTGACAGCTGTGTGCGTAATCGTGTCTGTGTGGCGCGCGTAGGTACGCGGCGTGACGTCGACCGTCGCGGCCGGCCGCCGCCGGCGCGGTGTCGTTGGCCGCGGACAGCTGATAGCGAATTTATACGTTGTTTTAATCCATTGCTGTTTTTTGTGAAAAACAGTAATATGACGGATTTTTTCTCATATTCATGTTGCACTGTGTAGTATTAACGAAATAATACCGAAAAAAAATAAAAAAAACGCATAAAAAATCGGAAAAATCATGAAAAAAGCGATGAAAATTTTCAACGCCATAAGCACCAGAATCATGTCTAGAATCATTTTTTTTTCGTTTTCGGTAGCCTGTCTGTTACACCCTGTATAATAAAATACCGAAAGCTATAAAAGCGATGAACATTAATCCATTTAAGAAAAATTTAAAACAATTGCTGTTAAAGAAATGTTATTATAATCTTAACGACTATTTAAATGATCAACATTTTACAATTTAAATTTTATGATGTTTTATTTGTTTTGACAATTATTTCTCTATAACATTTTAATTACGTAATTTTTTGCTATTATTTGATTTATATTTCATTGTATTTGACATTATTTTTGATTCATTTTTCTATTTTATTTCTTAATTCATTATATATTTTTGTGTGCCCATTTATAAAAAACATTTGCATGCCAATATTACTTGGCGAAATGTGCTGTTCTGTTTATTTAAAATTGTAAGTACCAACTGTAAAACCACATTTTCGCAAATAAATGCTTCTTATTCTTATTCTTATTCTTATTCTTGCATAACTGAGAAGTGGGAGTTCGAAGAACATATTACCATTTTAAAGTCAAAATGGGAGCTGATTGACAAAACTCATTGGGAGTTGGAAGACGAACTAAAAGGGTCCAATTTGATTATGGACTACAGTCAAAAGTACGAAGCTCTTGAACAGAAATATGACAACATAAAACGGGCTTTAAATAGTAAAATGTGGTCTAGTGTACATTATCAGCGGTCCGCACCAAAAATCGACATCCCGGAATTTTCTGGAAATTATGTTCACTGGATTACGTTCAAGGACATCTTCATGGAAACCATCCACAACAACCCCAGTATCTCTAAGGCACAAAAAATGCAGTACTTGAAGACAAAACTTAAGGGTGAAGCAGAGCGCCTCGTCCAACACTTATCTATTAGTGGGGATAATTACGATTCATGTTGGGAGATATTATCGCACAGATATGACAACCGTCGACTACAGTTCACATCTTTCATGAGTACCATGCAGAATATACCAGCTATCCAACACCCTAACGCCAACAACATGAAACGCATGCACGATGTAATTACAGAGTGTATGAATGGCCTTGGCAACATGGGAGTTGAGGTGTCAAATTGGGGACCAATGATTGTTTACAACATGTCACAAAAATTAGATTCGATTACTCTTAACGAATACACAAAAGAAACTCAAAACAACAGAGAATTGCCGAATTTGGAGGAATTCCTCGGTTTCCTAGAACTCAAATTTCTCGCTTACGAAACTGCAAAGGGCTGCTCTAAAGAGACCATTGAAAACAAAATTCATAGGCCTAACAATAGAGGATGGAACAATAACTATAAGCCCAATAATTTTCCTAACAAGCAGCAAGACATGAAAAAATTAGGCTACTCTAAAATTTTTCATGCATCGTACGGACAATGTCCTCTTTGCTATAAAGATCACGTGTTGATGCAGTGTGATAAGTTCATCGACATGGACATTGCGCAACGGAATAAAACTGTTGCAAAACTCAAAGTTTGCAAAAATTGCTTATACAGCCACGGCAATGTCGCGTGCAGTTCGAAGAAAACGTGCCGCGAATGTAATTTGAAACATCATACATTATTACATTTCAATAAACCTGTCTATAATGACTCAAATGTTAGAAGGGATCAAGATCGGAATTCGAATCCAGGACCTTCAACATCAACTACACCTGGCGCTCACCACTTAGCGACCGATGGCACAGAAGTCTTATTAACTACCATTCAGATCAAGGTGCAATCTGCCGACGGAAACTATGTCACTTTGCGAGGCCTCCTAGATCAAGGGTCACAGACAAACTTAATATCTGAAAATGCGGCGCAACTGCTACGCTTACCTCGAAGCAAATTTGACGCTGCTATAACCGGCATTGGTTCTACGTCACGCAACTGCAAGGGCCTTCTCCAACTCCACTGCAAGTCGATACACTCAGATTTTACATTCAATGTACAAGCTTTGATACTGACTAACTTAACCAATAAGTTGCCTGGCAGCACTTTCCAAAGCACAGGTTGGACACATCTTCAAAACTTGAAACTCGCCGATCCGAACTATAATGTATCCGGCTCGAAGGACCATCTAATGTACAGTTTAGTAACCGGTACACTACTGATAGTTTAAGAGTTAAGTAGTTGTGAGTGCGCAAGTGAAAGAAACTTCTTCCCGTAGTAATTTATTATTCTAGTTACGTAAATACAGTTTTAGAGTTGAAAGGTGACTCTCACACACGTGCGGACGCTCGTTTGTTAAAATGCACACTAAATATAAATTAATTATAATTACAAAACAATCAGCCGATTTGTGTAAGATCAGCGGAATATCAACTAAGTGTACGTAAACCGTACAGATAGACACAATTACAACACTAGAAACAGACACAAATTAGTAGGTCCCCATCATCGCTTACACAAGGTGCACAATTCGTTTGTAGGTCTCGGCATTCGTTTCTTCAACAAGCTTCCAAAGCACATCATGGATTTACCCCTGCCAAAATTCAAAGTTGCTGTTAAGGAACATCTCGTTAGGAAAGCTTATTACAGAATTGATGAGTATCTAAACGACAATAGCTCTTGGGATTAGTCGCTCGCTTGATTAGGATTCTTTAAAATTAGGGAACTTTGCTATAAATTGTATAAACTCAGTAGCAGTAGGTCTAAATATTGTAAAATATGGGCAATTAATGATGCAAATAGGTGATGTTACGTACAATTTGATGTTATTCATAAAACTGTCACTTTTTTTCTTTTATAATGTTCACAACCATTGTGCTTACTTGCTGCCCATATTCTTATTATCACATGCTAGTAGCTGCTCCCAACATACGGTATGATCAGAGACTAATAAATAACCTAGCTATATTCATATAACTTAATTGACGTTTAGTCTATATCGCTGATTGTTGGCAGCTCCTCGCATGATCAATTATTGTATCAACCACATTGTAAAACTTTTGGCGATTGAAAAGAGTGTTCTCGCTAGCTCTTCTCATAAGGCTCTACCCCCTTTCCGAGCTAGTGGTAGATTCAGTAATTGTAACGACTATCATAAGTGTCAATATTTGACCTAAATGAATAAATGATTTGATTTTGATTTTGATTTTGATTTTGATTTTGATTTTGATTTTGATTTTGATTTTGATTTTGATTTTGATTTTGATTTTGATTTTGATTTTGATTTTGATTTTGATTTTGATTTTGATTTTGATTTTGATTTTGATTTTGATTTTGATTTTGATTTTGATTTTGATTTTGATTTTGATTTTGATTTTGATTTTGATTTTGATTTTGATTTTGATTTTGATTTTGATTTTGATTTTGATTTTGATTTTGATTTTGATTTTGATTTTGATTTTGATTTTGATTTTGATTTTGATTTTGATTTTGATTTTGATTTTGATTTTGATTTTGATTTTGATTTTGATTTTGATTTTGATTTTGATTTTGATTTTGATTTTGATTTTGATTTTGATTTTGATTTTGATTTTGATTTTGATTTTGATTTTGATTTTGATTTTGATTTTGATTTTGATTTTGATTTTGATTTTGATTTTGATTTTGATTTTGATTTTGATTTTGATTTTGATTTTGATTTTGATTTTGATTTTGATTTTGATTTTGATTTTGATTTTGATTTTGATTTTGATTTTGATTTTGATTTTGATTTTGATTTTGATTTTGATTTTGATTTTGATTTTGATTTTGATTTTGATTTTGATTTTGATTTTGATTTTGATTTTGATTTTGATTTTGATAAGTTTAAAACTACCTGAAACTGATCTCATTAAACTTAACTCATAAATTATAACTTTGTCTTTGGGATTTAAATTTTATTTAGCTTTAAGTATTTTAATAATTTTAAGAGATGCTATATAATTTTGTTCATTCTTATATTTTAATCATTTGTAACTACACTTATAGTCTAAACGTGAAATTGTAAAACTGAACGACTGAAACTATGCTATTGTAAATCGTAGACGGTCTTCTCGACACAGGCATGCCTAGTGAGAAGACCACCAGATATTGTCTCTACCGTTAAGAATGTACCAGCTTTAGATATAGAAATAAGGTGACATGTTTATTTTAGAAACTTTTGTATTTGTCTATTGCTGCAATAAATATTTTTCATTTTTCAAAGCAAGCGCAAATCCTGGACCGATCATTGCGGCCTAATTAGTTCGCTTCCAGAAAGCATGAGACTGACCAAAGCACTATCGCTGGCCAAAGAGAGCCCGCTCACCAGTATCAAAAACAAAGACGGGAAACTCACAGAATCTGGGGAAGAAACGCTACGCATTATGGCTACCGAACATTTCCCAGGTTCAACTATCATCAACATAATGACAGATGAAGATATAACGCATAGCGAAGAAAATCTTATCAAGACGTCAAGGGCTGAATGAAACACAGCCAGGAAAATAGTAGATGGGAACCTTCTGAAATGGGCAATTGACAGCTTTAAGCCCTATAAATTACCAGGACCAGATGGTATATACCCCATATTCCTACAAAAAGGCAGCAATGTATTAATACCACACTTGGTGCGTATTTACAGAGCATGCCTAGCCTATGGCCATATACCAAAACTATGGTCAAAAGTGAAAGTAGTATACCTGCCTAAACCAGGAAAAACAAACTACGAAGATGTTAGGTCATATCGACCCATCAGCCTTACATCGTTTCTACTTAAAACGATGGAAAAGCTGATTGACAAACATATAAGAGACGGACCTCTAAGAAATAATCACTCCATGATAGGCAATGTGCTTATCAACAAGGGAAATCGACCGAAACAGCTCTTCATCTAGTGATAGAAAGAGCAGAAGCAGCACTGGAAAGCAAAGAAATATGCGTGGCCACCTTCATAGATATAGAAGGGGCCTTCGACAGAACCACCTTCGAAGCTATCCAAGATGCTGCTATAAAACATGGTGTGAGCCTAACCATCTGCAGATGGATCGGGAATATGCTGCAAAACCGAGTTATCAGTTCCACGTTAGCTGGCGATACAATCCACATCAGAACAACCAGAGGCTGCCCACAGGGAGGGGTGCTGTCGCCTCTGCTGTGGAGCCTAGTGGTCGATTCACTAATGAAAGAACTGAACACAGGACCATTCTACACGGTTGGTTACGCAGATGACCTAGCCATTATGGTCAACGGAAAAATTCCGACAAGAAGCGATCAAAATAGCAAAAAGATGGAGCAGAGAAAACCACCTATCCATCAACCCTAGTAAAACCACCGCGATGTACTTTACTAGGAAAAGAGACCTCTAAAACTTCAAAAGCCTAAAGGTGGCCGGAGAAGAACTACAATGGTCGACACAGGTCAAATACTTAGGACTCATACTGGACAAAGATCTGACCTGGAAAAACACCAGGAGCATATAACCAATAAATCCTTAAGAATTTTTGGCATGCTCAGGGGGACTCCAACCAAAGGTACTATACTGGATCTACACAATGATGATCCTACCCATCATCAAGTATGGAAGTGTAGTATGGTGGCCAAGAACCAATAAAGAGACATGCAAAAAAGCGCTCAGCACAATCCAAAGGGTTGCCTGCATGTCTATAACAGGTGCCTTCAGAACAACACCAATGGCAGCAATGGGAACCTTACTTGGAATCACTCCATTGCACCTTACAGTCCAAAGAGAGGCAATCAATGCGTTGAAAAGACTCAAAGATGCAAACCTCGGGACAAGGAAGATGATGACATGCAACCATACAAACATGGGCATAAAACCCCATCTAAAAGAGATGCTAGATATGAACTCTGACAAAATACAGACAATACTAGTCACTCACAGAAACTTTAAGATGACGATTCCGACGAGAGAAGAATGGAGCCAAGGTCTCTACACACAAACCAAATCGAGACAGATATGGTACACCGATGGCTCCAAAATGCACAACGGCACAGGAGCAGGCGTGCACTCGGAGGACTGCAGCATAAGCACTAGCCTCGGCAGATATGCTTCAGTCTTCCAAGCAGAAGTACACGCAATCATCGAATGCACCCAAGAGATTATAAAACGAGATACAAAAAATCGCGATATTTATATACTCAGCGACAGTCAAGCAGCCATTAAAGCTCTTTGCTGTTTTAAGGTCAATTCGGGACTTATACTGAATTGCATAAAGAACCTGAACAAGGTAGGTCGAACAAACAAAGTTAGGCTAGTTTGGGTACCAGGCCATGCGGGCATAGATGGGAATGAGAAAGCTGATGAACTTGCACGTAAAGGATCAGAATCACTCCCAATAGGTCCAGAATCAATAATTGGACTGCCTGATGCGACAGTAAAACTGGCCATAACCAACTTCACCAGGGACCAGCATCTGAAAGAATGGAAAGCCATATCTGGACTAACCCATTCGAAACTGTTCATAAATAATGTCAACAAAAGCTAGAGTAATAACCTAATAAACCTCAGCAAAGACAGCATCAAGAAAATACTTGGTGCTTTCACAGGACACTACGGCACGAACTACATGTTAAATAAAATAGGAGCCATAGATGACCCTAAATGCAGGCACTGCAATGAAGAAGCAAAAACCATGAAACACATACTGTGCGAGTGTGATGCTTTAGGAAGGAAAATAATGGATTTTCTAGGATGCGGTTACCCTAAACCAGAAGACTATAGGCTGCTTCCGGTGGGGTGCATAGCAAAACTGATAAGTTTTGCCCTGCCCCCTAACGTCTAGAGTAGCAAAGGAGGGGGTGACACAAAGGATCAGGAATGGTCGAAGTGTCAGCCAGGCATTATCTGGCACCCCCACCCCTAAGATAAGATAAGATAAGATAAGGGCCACTCTAAGAACAATTGTTACCTCGGTCAGAGTGAGGAGTGTGTAGCCTCAAATAAAACTATCAACTATTCATAATAGCAATGTAACTCTAAATTTCAATAATTTACAAGGATTGCTTTGAGCTTAAAAATGTGGTACTCGTAAATACCTAATTATTATAGTTAGGCTTAGTTTGATATCTTCAATAGTGTTACCATAAGTACAGACAAAATATATAACAATCTCTAGTAATTATTTGTTATATGAATAAGCTTGACATCCACTTTTCAAATAGACAATGACCTAGGAAATGAGAGTAGAGGAGACGGGAATTCTTGTGAAAATATTAAGTATTTCATGTATTAAATATAAATAAGTTAATATGTAAAAATGTGTTTAGTTCCCGCTGCACTTCACATTTTGCAAAGAGAAGTGCGGCGGGAACTAAACTGTCTAGACGTTTATAAGTCGAGTGGGCCAGACGGCATACCTGCAGTGGTGCTCAAGCAGTGTGCTCCTGAGTTGCCCTGTACTAACGCGACTTTTCGCGCTTTCCTACCGCAAAAGGCAAGTGCCGTCTTCGTGGAAGACTGCCCATGTGTATCCAGTGCCTAAAAAGGGTGATAGGTCGGACCCATCGAATTACAGACCTATAGCTATAACCTCCCTTCTCTCTAAGGTGATGGAGCGTGTAATCAACACACGGCTCCTCAGTTACCTAGAAGAGCACGATTTGATCAGCGACCGCCAGTACGGTTTCCGCCGCGGTCGCTTGACTGGTGATCTTCTAGTGTATCTCACTTACCGGTGGGCTTCAGCCATTGAGAGTCAAGGTGAGGCATTGGCAGTTAGCCTGGATATAGCAAAGGCGTTCGATCGGGTCTGGCACAGGGGTCTTCTATCGAAGTTACCATCCTACGGCCTGCCCGAGGGTTTGTGCAAGTGGGTGGCTAGCTTTTTGTCCAGCAGACGCATAAGAGCCGTTGTCGACGGTAGTTGCTCCGAAAGCATGGACATTAATGCTGGTGTCCCGCAAGGCTCCGTGCTATCTCCGACGCTGTTTTTGCTGCATATCAATGATATGCTGTCCATAGATGGTATTCATTGTAATGCGGATGACAGTACTGGAGATGCGTATTATACGGGCCGAGCTAACATCCCTCGAAACGTTGTAGTAGAAAGTCGCGAACAACTTGTGTCTCAAATCGAGAGCACCTTCAGTAGGGTCTCCGATTGGGGTCGGGATAACCTGGTCCAATTTAACCCCTCTAAGACACAAGTTTGTGCGTTCACCGCTAAGAAAACCCTGTTTACTGTGGTTCCACAATTCCAGAACACACCCCTTGCCATCTCACAGAGTATTGGGATCCTTGGTGTCGATATCTCCAGTGACGTCCAATTTCGAACCCATTTAGAAGAAAAGGTTGTTCACGCATCAACCGCGTGATCATGCAAGCGGACGACGCCGGCGGCTGAGGCGCGGCGCGGGGCGAGGTGGCCGGCGCGCGGCGGGTGGCGGCGGCGGGCTTCAATTCACGATCGGACGACGCTAGCGATTGACGTCCACAAGATTTTCGTTTAGATGACGACTTAACTTACTTGTTTAAAATTATATATCAATCAACCGAATACAGTCCATTCATTTAGAACAACCTGAGCTCCCGAACAATGGTCCTTCGAGCCGGATTGTAATCCAGGAGTAAACAAGAAGAATTAGTCATCAAGAAAAACCGTTAAAGTGGATTCGAATGTTAACCGTTACCGATCAGCAAATTCACCGTTGCAGCGAGAAGTCAGGCAGTGAAACGGTTTAGGACCTCTGTGAGTTCGTTCCAATTATTTGCCTTATTCCTAGACATCCATTTTACTTTATGATGTTTTTAAAATCATTTTTCTTCCCACTATCGATTATTTAGCCTTATTTGAGACAGACATAACCAGTGTTAAAAACAATACGCAGTCGTGTTATCGTGCATATTTTACTATCCTAACGAGTGGCTTATAATATCTATAGCGGTATTAGTCAATGCGCCGTACCTGCAGACCGGTTATCTTACACGGTGACGCACCTCTTTTGTTCTCAGCTGCGCTTGCTAACGACCTTATTTTTTATGCAATATAACGGTTACTTAGTCAGCTGACAGTTCTTTTGTATTGATTTGTTCGCTTATTTGCTATTTGTATTGATACGTCTTGCATTACAATAAAAGTTTTTTTTTTTTTGGCTTTGAATTAATTTCAAATCTTAACGGTTTAAGTCTTCAATTCTCAAAATTAAGAGCAACATGGATGTCGATAAATTAGTAAAACAGCGCAGTGGCATTAAAGCGAAGCTTACCAACTTTGAAAAGTATATTACTATGCTTTCTTCGTCCAAGCTTATATCCGAACTTCAACGGATTGATTTAGAAGGTCGCTTGAGCAAATTTGAAGCTTTGTATGATCTTTTCGATACATTACAGATGGAGATCGAGTTAGCGTCGGCAAACCCCGAAGACGAGTACGTGGAACGAAATCAGATTGAAGAACGGTACCACTCATTGATCGCGAAGGCGCGCAGCCAGCTCAGAACCAGCGGCTCGGAGCGTAAGGGGTCGGAGACGAGCACTACAATGGACTCCAAATCAGGTGCATCGTTTAAAAGTGGCTTTGTTCGCTTACCTAAAATTGATTTGCCGCAATTCGACGGTAGCTATCAGTACTGGTTAGAATTTAGAGATACCTTCATATCATTGATACATAACAGCGATTGTATCGATGGTATAAATAAATTTCATTACCTCCGAGCATCCCTTAAGGGTCGTGCGGCGGAAATAATTAAAAATATTGATTTTAAGGATGAAAATTATGTAATGGCTTGGGACCTACTGTGTGATCGCTACAACAACAATCGCCTGTTAATTAATAATCATGTGCGGGCTCTATTCGATGTAGAACCTATAACTAAGGAATCATCAGCTTCTTTGCGACGTCTTATCGATGTCATAAATAAAAATCTACGGGCACTTAAGACTTTAAAGGAGCCGACAGAGTATTGGGATACTCTTATTATATTTATGATGTCCAGAAAGTTAGATGTAAATACAACCCGAAAATGGGAAGAGTACCGCAATGCATTGTCTGAATCTCCTACCTTGGCGAGACTAATTTCATTTATTAATGGGAGGGCTGATCTCTTAGAAACATTAGAGGTTAATCAGAATAACTCAGGCACTAGTGTCAATAATAAACAAAAATCTTTTATTATTGCAAGTACCAAAGGGAATCAAAATACCCACATAGAAGGGATGAATAATAAGTTAGAAAACAACAAGGAACATAGTAATTATATACATAACAAATTAAAATGTCCATTATGTTCTAACGATCATCTTTTATATACATGTGATTTATTTAAAAATTTACCTACTGAAACACGCATACAAAAGGCTAAGGAACTACGTGTCTGTCTGAATTGTTTGCGCTCGAGTCATATCACCAAGAAATGTCGATTAGCTGGGTGTAAATATTGCAAATCCAGGCATAATACTCTCTTGCATGTTGAACCGACTGAGCAGCCTCATCAAGACCCGATGCCTTCAGCGTCAAATAGTGTCGCCTTACCAATCGATACTACAAACAGTGTCGTCTTATCAGCTGATACTATACACCATACTAGTACACCCAATGTATTGCTGTCCACAGCAATGGTGAAAGCGTTGAGCAACAACGGTGAGAAAGTCAACGCTCGAATCCTGCTCGACAACGGCAGCACCGCCAACTTTATGACGGAAAGCCTCTGCACCAAACTGGGTTTGTTACGAAGTAAGACTACCTCCACTGTCACAGGTATCAACCAACAGTCTTCCTACAGTACACAGTCTTGCAATATAAATATTGAGTCTTTTGATGGTGACTATAGGATTAATTTGGACTGCCTAATTTTACCTGAGATTACTAAACGTTTGCCAGCCCATTATGTCGATACGAAGAACATTCCTATTCCGTCAAGCATTCGGTTAGCTGACCCTACATTTAATGTTCCTGCTGTCATTGACATTTTAGTAGGCGCAGAAATATTTTGGAGCGTTATAAGCACTGCCGCGATAGATTTAGGCAAGCGCATGCCTAAGCTATATGAAACCAAATTTGGTTGGATAGTGTCGGGTCCAGTTTCTCAGCGTCGTTCGTCTTCAAAAAAGGTCTCACAGTTGTGTAATTTTACTCACTTAACCGAACAACCTGATTTAACTAGGTTTTGGGAGCTGGACTCCATCTCTTCTAAGCACGCCCTGTCTCAAGAGGAACGGGAGTGTGAATTAAGTTTCAAACAAAACACTATTCGTACTGATAGTGGCAAATTTATTGTTACTATGCCTTTGAAAGCTGATCCAAGCGTATTAGGCGATTCGTATAATTTGGCAAAACACCGTTTTCTGTCGTTAGAACGTCGCTTTCAACGAGATCCAGAATTCAAGGCCAGATATATTGAATTCATGAATGAGTACGAAAGCCTTGGTCATATGAGTGAAGTTGACAATTCAAGGCCTCATTCAAACAAGTGCACCGAATACTTCATCCCTCATCATGGAGTAATTCGCGAATCCAGTACGACAACGAAGCTGAGAGCGGTATTTGACGCATCTGCCACTACTTCTTCTAAGGTATCACTTAACGATATTCTAATGGTAGGGCCTAAGGTACAGGATGATTTATTTTCAATTTTGTTAAGATTTCGGCAACATAAATATGTTGTTACTGGTGATATCCAAAAAATGTACCGTTGCGTAGACGTGGCTCATTCACAACGATCATTATTGCAAATTATTTTTAGGAAAGATCCCAAAGAACCATTAAAAACTTACAGATTAAACACAGTCACGTATGGGACATCATCTGCACCTTATCTAGCAACAAAGTGTCTGGTGAGTCTTGCGGATGCTGCTACCACAGACAACGTGAGGTCTGCAATAGCACGTGACTTCTATGTAGATGACTATTTGGGCGGAGGATCGACTATATCAGCAACTATAGATTTAGTGAAGCAAATCAATTCTATTCTCTCGTCTGCTCATTTTTTTCTGCGTAAATGGCAATCTAATAGTTCAGAAATTCTCGAAGAAATAGCTGGTAATTCAGGTAAATCTGGTTCGTTGGACTTGTCCAGCCACTCCCAGTCATCACATAAAACTTTGGGTCTGCACTGGTTTCCCAACACTGACACATTATCTTTCTCAATTAATATTTCCGCAAAGAAAAAATTAACAAAGCGACACATTCTTTCTGTAATTAGTCAAGTGTTCGATCCGCTAGGATTGGTTGGTCCTTGCATTGTAGAAGCAAAGTTAATAATGCAGCAACTATGGGTCGAGCAGTCCGAATGGGACGTTGAAGTCTCGCCTGAGATAGTCGAAAGGTGGTCTACTTTTGTTCGCACACTTCCTAGTCTGAACAGCTTAAATATTCCACGATAGGTCTGCTGCAACCAAGCGGTGGAACATGAATTGCATATTTTTTGTGACGCGTCAGAAAAGGCGTATGGCGCATGCATATATGTTCGATCAATATGTAGTGATGGATCAGTAAATGTAAAACTTTTGGTGTCCAGAAATCGTGTAGCACCAATTAAGACAGTAACAATTCCGCGCCTTGAGCTTTGTGCTGCGCTATTAGGCGCAAGACTGTGTACTACCGTAATAGAATCCTTGACTATACCCATAGATAAGCGATTATTTTGGAGCGACTCGATGATCGTGTTGGGGTGGCTCAACATATTGCCAAATCAACTAAAACCCTTTGTACGTAATCGAGTCGCCGAAATTCAGGAAAGCACTGCTGGAAATCAGTGGAGGTATGTACCGTCGAAGGACAATCCGGCGGACCTTGTTTCTCGCGGGGCGAGGGCCGATTCCATCGGTGCATGCTCGTTATGGTGGACGGGCCCTAGTTTCTTACATAGCTGCGAAAGTAGCTGGCCCATTATGCCCTGTAATAGCGATAACCACAATCTGCCTGAAGTAGTGTGTAATTTTACTGATCAAGTTGACACTCATATTAATTCTAATCAATCATCTTACAATTCAATAATTCAGTCATTAATTCACAATAACTCTAATTTTAATCGTCTTCAAAGAATCATTGCCTATATCTATAGATTCATTCATAATTTAAAAAAATCTAATTGCAAATTGCATGGTTCGCTTTCTACAGATGAATTAGATAACGCTTTAACTTGTCTACTACTTCGTGCACAAGCAGAGATGTTTCCAATGGAGTGCAATATTTTAAAGTCGGGAAAATCACTGCCTAATAAAAATCGGTTAATTTCGTTGACACCATTTGTAGATGCAAAGGGAATTGTACGCGTAGGAGGCAGGCTTGACAATTCACCATACGATTATAATACAAAATATCCCATCTTACTTTGTAGTAAACATCACTTTACTAGAATTCTGTTTCATATGCAACATAAAAGGTTGCTTCACGCTGGTCCACAGTTGTTATTGGCAAACATGCGACTTAACTATTGGCCCTTAGGCGGCAGGAATCTCGCCAAGACAACAGTCAAACAATGTTTAAAATGTTTCAGATATAAGTGTCAAAATATACAACCAATGATGGGTCAACTTCCATGCTCCAGAACCAATATTAAATTTCCATTTTTTAACTCTAGTGTTGACTACGCTGGCCCAGTGCTGATAGCTGACCGAAAAGGTCGAGGTTGTAAGCTTACAAAGTCCTATTTATGCATCTTCGTTTGTCATGCAACGAAAGCGGTCCATTTGGAGCTCGTCACCGACCTTACCAAAGAAGGCTTTATTGCAGCTCTGAATCGTTTCACGTCTCGCCGGGGTAAACCTCAAAGCATACTATCAGATAACGGCACAAACTTTGTTGGGGCTGATAACGACTTCAAACGAATCATTACTGACTCTGGGGTTGCATCCGAAATGGCGGAGCAGGGCGTTAAATTTGATTTTGCTCCGCCTTATTCCCCTCATTTTAATGGCATGGCCGAAGCTGCCGTAAGGTCCACCAAGAACCATCTAAGAAAGTTGCTAAGTCTCACTAACTTCACTTACGAAGAACTGGCAACCTGTCTGTGTCAAATAGAGGCTGTTCTCAATTCCCGTCCTCTAACTCCCTTGTCCTGTGACCCATCCGATTTGTCTGTCCTCACTCCTTCCCATTTTTTAATTGGACGAACACTCACGTCTTTGCCGTGTTCACAGGTTCCCGACAAAACCATCAGCTGCTTAGACCGCTTCAAAAGGATTGAATACGTTCGTCAACACTTCTGGCAGCGATTCTCTAATGAATATGTTTCATTACTCCAACAGAAAACCAAATGGTCAGTCGCTTCAGAGAGGAAGCTCAGAGAAGGTACACTTGTACTCATCCGAGAGAAGGCGCTTCCACCACTTGTTTGGGCACTAGGCCGTGTAGTACGAACCTATGCAGGTGTCGACGGCATCACACGGGTAGCAGACGTGAAGACAAAGAGAGGAGTCATCACAAGAGGGTTCAACAATATTTGCCCTCTTCCCTTCGAAGACGTCAACAGGCGGGAGGATGTTCACGCATCAACCGCGTGATCATGCAAGCGGACGACGCCGGCGGCTGAGGCGCGGCGCGGGGCGAGGTGGCCGGCGCGCGGCGGGTGGCGGCGGCGGGCTTCAATTCACGATCGGACGACGCTAGCGATTGACGTCCACAAGATTTTCGTTTAGATGACGACTTAACTTACTTGTTTAAAATTATATATCAATCAACCGAATACAGTCCATTCATTTAGAACAACCTGAGCTCCCGAACAAGGTCAAGCTGGCATCAAAAAAGCTTGGTGTCCAGAATAAAGCGCGGCGATACTTCACACCGGCACAAAGGCTACTACTTTACAAAGCGCAGGTTCGGCCTCACATGGAGTATTGCTGTCATCTCTGGGCGGGAGCACCGAAATTCCAGCTTGAACCTTTCGATTCGGTTCAGAGACGTGCTGTGAGAATAGTCGACGATTCTGATCTCACAGACGGTATCGAGCCATTTAGTCTTAGGAGAGACTTTGCCTCCTTGTGTGTGCTCTACCGTCTCTACAATGGGTTGTGTTCTGACGAATTGTTTGATATGATGCCCACGGCCACATTCTACCATCGCACCGCTCGCTATCGTCAGAGAGCTCATCCGCATACATTGGAATCTAAATGGTCGCGCACAGTGCAGTTTCAGAGAAATTGTCTCCCGCGAACGATCCCGCTATGGAATGAGCTCCCTGCCGAGGTTTTCCCTGGGAACTACAGTATGGGGTTCTTCAAGAAGGGGGTAAATAGGTTTTTGAAGGGTCGGCAACGCGCACGTGACGCCCCTGGTGTTGCAGGCGTCCATAGGCTGCGGTTACCGCTTACCATCAGGCGGGCCGCATGCCTGTTTGCCACCGTCGTGGTATAAAAAAAATGTGTTAAATAGTGGTCAACTTGTTGATAAAATTGTTGAAGTTTTCAGAGCATACTGAAGGTACCATTTTATTATTTTTAGGTTTAAATAACATATTTTCCGAGGAAGCTTTTCAGGTAACTACTTACTTACACAAAGAATTCAAAAATATTTGTTTGGTGTAATAATGATTCTGTACACAGTGATGTAGTAGTATGGTATCAATATTAAACATTGCACTACCAATCCTATATTCACCAATAACTAACCAAAAATGGTTAGCAAAAGAAAGTTTTTATTCTGAAGATGATTTTTAAAGAAATGCTCAACAAATTCATACCATATTGTAAATTCCTTTCAATGTTGTTTCATATCTATATATTTTTTAATTTATCTTAACTAAGATTTCACACTTAACTTAAGATGTTGTAAATATATCAAAAATATTTGTTTGCCTAACTGCAAAATATGTGAGATGAATGTAATTGTATCCACTACCTGTAAATTACCATATTTTTGAGCAAACCTCACAGATGGACTTGAATCCTATGAATTAAATTCAAATATTGTTTGAGGCAATTAGGTATTCTCTTAACAATAATTGTTCATTTTATTATTTGAATATGATATTTAACCATTCCTATTATTAATATGTATTTGCATGCTGTAATGTTAAAGCGAAATGTGTACTGCTCCTATAAGTTGATTTTAATATCTTTGTTATTACCACATTTCTGGCAAGTAAGTGATTATGATTATAGTATCTCACCAAATCAAATCCATAAATCTGGTTAAACTTATTGATTTCAAAAAGTTAGATATGGTTCCTGGTTTCCATGGTCTTGCTATAAGCAAAGACTATTGAAAATACTGTGCTGATTTTAACACTAAATGTGTTTCACCTTAGGTGACAAATAGAATATAGTTTTAGTTCTTAATGATATTTTAGTTCTAGATATCAGGATTTATACTGCAGGGATGAATTATTCTGAAATTTGACAAGATTAACATGTGCAGTATTTTTTAGTCCACATAAGTTCTTTCTTCAAAACTAGTACTGCATATTTCAGAATTAATATGGGACAAGGAGTGCATCCTGAAATATTTTAGGCTAAGACTAGTTCTTCAGCAGGTGCTTATAAATATAGAAAAGTCAGCTCATTTAATAGTTTAGCGGGCTTTTTCAGCTAGTTTTAACCAAACTTCTGTACAAGCATAGTTCCTTTGTATAATGTAACTGAGACCAGCGTTCCTTTCAAACAGATTGATCAACACGAACCTGTCTGACTGAAATTAAAATGTTTATTCGGCTATAACTATATTTTGTAATAAATAAATCAAACTTTTTAATTTGAACTGTAATATCACTTGCTAGGCCTGACCATAACTGATTGAACCTTGCATATTAGTTGAGTAAAAGCCCTCTGGAGTAACAATTGGCAGAGAGATTCCCCATCTGCTATTAAAATATTAGGGGCTGTCTCCACGAGCGAGAGAATTGCGACGAGTCCGCCCTTATATCGTCGGACAATCTCCACGAACGAGCGATAATTCCGCTACGTATCGTCGCGAGTCGTAACGGAATCGCAGAGATACCGCGGCGACTCGTAACGGTATCCCCGCGTTTCCTTGTTTAAAAAGCTTCTCGAAACAAGAGGCATCACTGAAATAACGCTGCATTTGACAGCGCGCCCGCTGCGCGCTCGTCGCGATCGCGCGGCGGACCCGCTGCTTGTCGCGGCCGGCTAGCGACGATGTAATGTTTCGCGCGCTCGTTGTCACTCGTCGCATCGCGGCGATAATATCGCCGTGTGGAGACGGTTCCATAGAGAGTGTATAGAAATACGTGGCACGACGATAATATCGCCGCGATTCTCTCGCTCGTGGAGACAGCGCCTTAACTATCAATAAATTAATGCTAAATAATATTGAGGAAGTCACAAGGAATATTGCTTAGAATAAATTATGGATAGACGTTTAATAATAAAACTTGTTTTGATAAATCTCTAGTGCTATAATTTATAAATTTAAACTTGCACATTGTTTGATGATGCGATGCCCACACAACTCAGCTAGGCTCGTAATTTGAAGGGTCTATGGAGATTTTAGAAGTGTTGCCTAATGTTAGATGCCTACCAGCTAAAGTGTGTAAACATTTGTGGCTGCTTAGTAAAATTGCAAATCACTACGCTGCACCTGCACCTTAACTCAGTCAGACACTTTTAATGATTCTGACAAGTCAGGTAATGACCATATGGGCAGAACTAAAAGAGGCTACTGACAATGTTAAGTTTCTAAGCATCCACATAGAATGAATGAATGAATGAATGAATGAATAAATGAATGAATGAATGAATGAATGAATGAATGAATGAATGAATGAATGAATGAATGAATGAATACTCTTTATTGTACATAAAGGAAACACGAACAAACATAAAATAAATCTATACTAATATTGTATTTGTTGTTAATTTGTTTGTTTGTTTGTTTGAACGCGCTAAACTCGGGAACTACTGGTCCGATTTGAAAAATTCTTTCAGTGTTAGATAGCCTATTTATCGAGGAAGGCTATAAGCTATATATCTTGTAGTCTTGTTCGATGCGCGCTCAAATACGGACGTGCATTAGTAGGCTCTGAATATTATTTACTTTCGGTGTTGCGCGGCCGTAGCCGTTGCACGTGATCATGGCTATGAGTACCCAACTTATAGCTAACGAGTTGTTGGCATTTATTCAAAATGCCATTGACACTATGGACGAGGTCAGCGTGATGCAGATCTGCAAGTCCAATTTCAAAGAAGAGGACATCAGCAGCGGCAAGAGATTGTTATACCAGTCCCTTGGCAAGCTGGACCAGATGCCGTCTCGCAGAAGAGATGGGACAGAGAAGAGCGTGCAAGATATCATCGCTTTGCTGAAGGTAATGGATCCGGATGACGTGCCGACCTTTGTGGCGAAGGAGCTGCATAAACTCCCACCTGTCACATTCGACCACGTCGACGTTACCAGGCTGTTAAAGGACATCACGTTCTTAAAGTCGAGTCTGGCTGAGATGCAGTCGATGCTGGAGGTGTCTAATAACACCATCGGTGAATTGCGTGAGGAGTTGGCGCAGTTACGTGGCGCTGTTTCGTCATGTAAGTCACCCGACACCTCCAACGTCAACACACGTCGCGGGGCGCAAAACGCATCCGTCGGCAATTTGGAAGCGGCGAGTCCTAAGTCGTCGCTAGCTGCCGAAACTGCTTGCGTCGCACCGCGCCCCGCCGCCCGCCCCGTCCCCCCAACAACATCGGTCGAGGTAGTGACACGTGCCGCTACGTCAACACCGACACGTGCCTACGCGGCAGTTGCCGCCAACCAACCAGCTGGACAACCACCACAGTGGCGACAGAAAGGGGATAAGAAGATCACTATGAGATCAGACGTCCATCCGCATCAGGGTAAGAAGAACGAGGCTACGTGCGAAAAGGATGGCTTCATCAAGGTGGAGAAGAAAAAGAGGAAGTCATCTCGTCGCAATCAGTGCTGTACTGCACCGACCGGACCGAACCATCTGCTGCGTCCAGCCGTGCCTGCGACGCTGTTGTACGTGTCCCGCCTGCACTACTCTACAAAGGCCGAAAACATTGTAGAGTACGTCCAAGTGAAAACCAATTTCAAACTGAGGGTCGAGCAGTTGCAGTCTTGTCACAATGTGAATTTCAATTCATTTGTGGTGAGAGTGCCGACTGAGCATCTGTCGACCTTCATGAAGGAGGAATTTTGGCCGAGAGGTGTTGTGTTCCGGCGGTACAGAGGACGGCTACCCGACACCACGCGTCAGGCGACACCTGGATAACGTGTCACTTAGAATAAGTTATATTTTGTATGTATTAGTCTATTTATAAGTTGTATTTTGTTTATTGTATTACTATGGGCCTCAGTTGCCTGAAATAAAGGAATAAATAAAATAAAAATATCATCACGCTACGACCAATAGGAGCAGAGTACCAGTGAAAAATGTTACAAAAACGGGGAAAATTTACTCTCATGTGACGCAAGCGAAGTTGCGCGGGTCACAACACTAAAAGAATTTTTCAAATCGGACCCGTAGTTCCTGAGATTAGCGCGTTCAAACAAACAAACTCTTCAGCTTTATAATATTAGTATAGACTAGCTGACCCGCGCAACTTCGCTTGCGTCACCTAAGAGAATGGGTCAAAATTTTCCCTGTTTTTGTAACATTTTTCGTTGCTACTCCGCTCCTAATGACCGTAGTGTGATGTTATATAGCCTAAAGCCTTCCTCGATAAATAGGCTATCTAACACTGAAAGAATTTTTCAAATCAGACCAGTAGTTCCTGAGATTAGCGCGTTCAAACAAACAAACAATCAAACAATCAAACAATCAAACAATCAAACAATCAAACAATCAAACAATCAAACAATCAAACAATCAAACAATCAAACAATCAAACAATCAAACAATCAAACAATCAAACAATCAAACAATCAAACAATCAAACAATCAAACAATCAAACAATCAAACAATCAAACAAACAAACAAACAAACTCTTCAGCTTTATAATATTATTATAGATTAGTATATTAGTATATAGATACACAAATAATATCTTTAAAATACATGCTTAATAAATACATAAAATAAATAATTAATTTTGTAGCGAAAGGTAGTGTTGTAGTGTTGGAGGAATTGTTCCGAATCATACACTAAATAAACTGCGCTTTTGATAAACAATAGTTTATTGGTAACTTAGCTTTAATTAAGTTCTAAGTAAAAAGTAATACGGATCTTGCTTATCTTTCCAGTTAAATTACCTTTAAAATATTTGTCACCAATTCCATCCCATCTATAAAAGTCTTCATAACTCAGTCTTTCCACCTCAAAGGGGGTTGGTTCTTGCCTAGCAGTTGCAAAAACTGTAAACCATTGTGATGGTGCGTAAACAGTTGTATTCTTCAATCTGTTTTCAATAACAGCATGCACTGTATCTACGGGCATGTATGTGTGTCCAGTCAAGAGAAAATTAATTTGAATTGTGTTGATATTTTTGCACTCTTGTAGTGAATAATGCAACATTGCCATCACAGTTCGGTTGCGGTTTTGGCCTGGACAACAGTCACAATACAACAGTAATCGTTTGACATTTCCTCTGGCATCTACCGATTGAATATATTTGTGCAATATAGATGCAATCTCGTTAGCACCACGCTTACCATTGCTCTCGTCCCAGTCAATGTTAAAATTTTCTTGAAATATTTTACGAAAAATTCTGTCACTTACTACGTCCACACCCTGTTCCACATAATGCTGTTTGTAGAGTTTATACAGGTTGGTTACAGTAAGAATTGTTGGCAAACAAATCTTCTACCTTCTCCTTCGTTGATGAAATATTTGATAGTATAGTTGCGTTTATTAGAGTCAGTACGTTTTTGTTTTATATTTTCTTTTTGGGATAGGGATACTATCCAATCACGACGACGTGTTTTTTCAAGTTGCTAAAAAAAATTAAATAAGCTTTGTCTTCTTTCTTCAGACAAAGACCCGCAGTCATTGCCACATTTCTTGCCAGAACAAGGATTAGGTAATATATTATAGTCTTTGCCGGAACAACTAAACCCTTATTTGTTGTATATTGTTGACCAGAATTTTTATTTTTTGAACGGATTTTTCTTGAATTTATTTTTTTAATTCTCGTTGCGGATTCTCCGACTACATCATCTTCCATTCCTCTCATAGCCCGGTGGGACGGATAACCGACACGACCAGTGAGAGGTCAGGCGCAGGACCGACGGCTTTACGTGCTCTCCGAGGCACGGAGGTCTTCGACCTCAACTTCCCAACTCCGGGCAATTTCTAAGAAATTCTTAACAGAAAATCTCAGAAAAGACTTTTTGGCCCGACCCAGGATTCGAACCCGAGACCTCTCGCACGGCAGCATACACTACTGACCGCGCCACAGGGGGGGGGGGGGGGTCAACAATATACAACAAATAAGGGTTTAGTTGTTCCGGCAAAGACTATATTACCTAATCCTTGATCTGGCAAGAAATGTGGCAATGACTGCGGGTCTTTGTCTGAAGAAAGAAGACAAAGCTTATTTAATTTTTTTTGGCAACTTGAAAAATCACGTCGCCGTAATTGGATAGTATCCCTATCACAAAAAGAAAATATAAAACGAAAACGTACTGACTCTAATAAACGCAACTATACTATCAAATATTTCATCAACGAAGGAGAAGGTAGAAGATTTGTTTGCCAACAATTCTTTGCAGCCACTTTGAATATTTCTGACAAAACAATTTACAGTATTGTAAAAAATGCTACTTGGGGATGTGCACGAGAAGATATGAGAGGGAAATGTGAGCCACCAAATAAGACCAAACAATCTACTATAGATGCAGTTAACAGGTTCATCAAAGAATTACCAGCTGTCCCTTCGCACTACTGCCGTCAAGACTCAAGCAAAGTTTACCTACCCCAAGAATACAAAAATGTCACCAACCTGTATAAACTCTACAAGCAGCATTATGTGGAACAGGGTGTGGACGTAGTAAGTGACAGAATTTTTCGTAAAATATTTCAAGAAAATTTTAACATTGGGTTCCATGTACCTAAAAAAGATAAGTGCCTTAAGTGTCTTCAATTTGAAAATAACAATGACCCCGATAAGCTAAATGAAAAGAAAGAACATGAAATAGAAAAAGAAGAAAGTTATGCTCGTTTTAAAGTTCATAAAAATATTCATAAGGATGATCCTTCAACTCTCTGTGCTAGTTTTGATCTCGAAAAAGTACTTAACACACCCTATGCACAGTCTATGTTTTTGTACTACAGTAGAAAACTAGCTGTGAACAATTTGTGTGTTTATGAAAATGGAACTCGGAAAGTTTTTTGTTACTACTGGGACGAGAGCAATGGTAAGCGTGGTGCTAACGAGATTGCATCTATATTGCACAAATATATTCAATCGGTAGATGCCAGAGGAAATGTCAAACGATTACTGTTGTATTGTGACTGTTGTCCAGGCCAAAACCGCAACCGAACTGTGATGGCAATGTTGCATTATTCACTACAAGAGTGCAAAAATATCAACACAATTCAAATTAATTTTCTCTTGACTGGACACACATACATGCCCGTAGATACAGTGCATGCTGTTATTGAAAACAGATTGAAGAATACAACTGTTTACGCACCATCACAATGGTTTACAGTTTTTGCAACTGCTAGGCAAGAACCAACCCCCTTTGCGGTGGAAAGACTGAGTTATGAAGACTTTTATAGATGGGATGGAATTGGTGACAAATATTTTAAAGGTAATTTAATTGGAAAGATAAGCAAGATCCGTATTATGACTTTCAGAAAAGGCGAGCAAAACGTTCAATACAAAACTTCTATGAACCCTACTACGGCGTCCTTTGATGTTGACGTTCAGTCTAAAACCAAGATATCTCTTTTACCTTGTTATCGATCACAGCTTCCCATATCAAAAGCTAAATATGACGATTTAATCAAACTTTGCGTGGACAAAGTTATTCCTAATTGCTACATTATTTTATTGCCAGATAATTACATTAATAACTGAGACTGATTATTTGATTACTTAGAATTATTATATCTTAATTTCATTAGCTCAGAAAAGACGAATGAATACTATTCATTAATTACTGAATACTATTACTATTAATGTAATTATCTGTAACGACGACGAAAATATTTAAATACAAACACCGGATCCGGCGGACCGGATTGCAATCCCTAAACACTGACTCGCACTCTAAAAATAATAAAATAAGAAAAAGAAAGTCGCGGGCAATGCATGTACAAACCAATAATTATAGTGCATAACGATCGGGACTCAACTATTACGGTGCTCGGATTGTCTACACAGACCGCAACATAGGATCGCCGCAAAGATGTTTCGAGGCCCACGGATCACCCCGTATGGACTAGCGAACATAGTTGCCTAACTGAGAAGCGGTAACGAAACAGTGTTCGCGTAACAAATGTTTGTGTTCGAGGCTTGCTCGTCATAAAAGACATAAAAAATGGGTACTAACTGTGTTTAGATCAATCGTCTTCGACACTGTGGAACTTTTCTTGTTATGCCTACATTCACCAACGCCATCTCGACTATGGATGAACTACGTCGTTTCCGCTCGCAACTCATTGTAACTAAAATGAACATAAAACCGATTTAAAATTAGCACTTTGAACAAGTCAATAGGTAACGGTCATTATCGTATCTCTTCCCGCGAACCAAAACAATAACTAGGTAATGTACCTATCATGTTTCATTGGTAAAAATAATTTAGAATCACAAAGATCGAAATAATTTGTTTTAAAATAGTTACTACCTTTGCGTATACTGGTTGAATAGGTACTTAGCACGACTTCGCTATATGCGCGCCAAAATGTGTACGTCCTCTCTTAGCGACGGCCGGCGCCTGACTGCGAGCCCTTATAGGCGACTCATTTCAAGTATCGCGCATGCCTACGCGACGGTTTTTAAACTCATGTAGTTTATTAGCGACGAGAAATATAATTTTGCGTACAGGTAAATTTATCTAACCACCATTTTTATCTATTATGCAAAACAAGTAATACTCAATAACCGACATATTTTTCTATTATAAAAATCAAGTAATACTATCTAATCGACAACATAAATAATAAACGTTTTTAAATAAAAATGTTTAAGCTCTAATATATTTCCACTCTATTACAGGTGAATTGATACAACTGACACTGGCATAAAATATATTAACAAGAGAAAATACATTACCGCATAAATTACAATTGACTATTATAAGTAAAATCTACTAAGTAGTTTTAAAGGAAAAAATCATAACAAGTAAAAATACGTAAATACAAATAAATGTAATAATCAATACATGGAAAATCAACTAAATTCATATTCCTAATAGTTCGAATGTCGTAACTGACGGATATTCTTAAAATCGCTTTTTTTGGTCGCTTAGTAAACGCAAAATGTAGATTTCAACAAAATCATGGCATATCGAAGCGACAGTAAAAAGCGTCGTAGAGCTATTATAACGCCTAGACTAAACGACGCAGAAAAATCTTGCGGTTCGAATGGTATATTTAAGTCGCTTAGTAAAGATTGCCTTTCAAGCGTCGATATGCAAAAAATGAAGATGTCATTGTGTTTGTAAAACATTATTTTTATGAATATTAATGAAAAGTAAAACTAGCGCGAAATATGTTTAGTGGATAATAGTGCCGTGCAGGGAAACTGAATTCGGCTTCGGCCGCTAATTCGGCCTCCGTGAAATTCAGGTTCCGTGCGGACATCTCTAATGTTATGATTAAAATGAGCTGTACTTATAAAGATTATACAATAGTTGTTTATATTAGTTTTAGGTTTCAGTACATAGTCTAGATATAAGTTTAATTTAATGCAATACAATTTGAGTTAGTTATAAGTTTAAAATGTTAGTAACAAAGTAGCTCCGCTACAGTGTTCCTTAACTTGTTTTTTAAAGATGGGTAAGGATTGAGCACGTCGTATTGACACTGGTAGTGCATTCCACAATCGCACAGCCTCTACAGAAAACGATCTATCAACAAACTTTGTGGAATGCACTGGCATCTTCAATCTTAAATTTTCTGATGATCGCAGGAGTCTTGAATGTGTGTCATGCAAGAAATCAAAACGTTCTTTAACACGTTGACGGACAGTACCGCCCATAGGCGTAAAAGACGAAAAAGCGATACGACAGTACGTCGGTCGACGTTCACATTTTTATTCATGTAAAATCAGTACGTCTTACGACGGTCGATTTTTCATACTATCATAAGGCGCGGCATCTCTTACTGTCACCACAGGTACAACTAACGTCGTCGTACTGTCACAGTACGTTGTTTTAAGTTCACCCAAAGAAAGTACCTACACGCACACATCAACATTTTTTTTTGTCCCCTCTACACGCACAGTACGTCGATAGACGTCGCTATTGCATACGATGAGTCGAGTACTGTAACGCTAAGGGGGACTGCGCCTGCGCATGCATGTTTTCGCGCGCAATCTTTATTTATATGGTCAGTATTGTTTGTTTTACCACATTTTGATATTATTTATGCTTACAAAGTAATAATTCAAGTCTAGTGTCACATGTAAGCAACTTATTTACATTGCTATCGTATATTTGAAACTCATTTAGTTGTATCTTAATTATACGTAATTTTCCGTCTCGGGACTCGTATGAACGCGAACAAAAACGACTCCAGGACCTCTTCGATGAGGCGTCTACTCCTGAATCTAGTCAATAAACGTTTTCTGATGATGGGGAATATGGATATCGGACTTAGACTATCAACCAACAAAGCACCAAACCGACCCTTATAACGTATACGGCTATATCTGGGGGCACGGAAGTGCCCCCGCAAGTCGAGCAAAAAAAAGCGACACGGCCGTAACATAACATAACATAACATCCTTTTCTCGAAGCAATTCAGGCTATTTTTGACACCCCTATAATTTCGCTGTGGATAAAACAAGAAGCTTGGATTTTCAGCAACTAATCAGTCATTGTATAAACACGGTATATTTAAAATTTCAGTCAATTTGAACCAGTCGTTTAAAAATGACAACTTGTTGAAATTTTGAATTTTGTCACTCACTGATTCACTGACTCACTGACTCACCGACTCACCGATCATCAAAAGTCTAAGGTACTTCTAGCAGACTTAGAAGCTTACAATTTAGAATACAAATAGGGTTTAGTGTCTTAATCATGGGAAAAATTTAATATTTTCTAATTTCGGTCCAGTTTTCTAAATATAAATGTATAAGATTACAAGGTTACATTTGCAGTTAATGAATTATTATTACTGTAGAAAATAAAATAAATATGTGTAAATAGGTACCTACTATATGAGGCATAACGGGAGGGGGTAAAGGGGGGGTAAGGGTGTTTAGCCCATGAAACTTAACAACATTCCCATAGGAAAATATGTTGAATTATGAAAAAATAACGTCTTTCCATACAAATTGGACTTATGTTCGCTCTACAAAAAGAAGTGAGATGCCATCAAAAACATTCTATAAAAACCTCAAGTCTCGCCGTAAAAAGTTGTGAGATCTATATAATACCAAGTCGATTAATCTATTTAGTCTCTACTTAAAGGACCTTCTGTCTTAAGTTATTACGTATGTTATTATCATGCCAATTTAAAAAAAAATACCTTTAAAACAAATAGATCGACTTGGCCATCGCATGATTTGACTTATGTCTGTATTCAGAAATATGATCATACTTGCGTAAACCAAATATGAATCTAATAAAGAAGTATTGAAGTCGCTCAAGTTTATTCAATTGGTCCTCGGTGAGATCAAGATAGCTGACATCGGCATAGTCAAGAACGGGAAAAAGAAGGGATTGTACTAACGCAACTTTAGTCGTGATGGGAAGAAAATTACGCAGTCTGCGCAAAGACCCCGCCGAAGCGAATATTTTGCGACTGACTTGTTGGATTTGAGGAACCCACGACATCTTCCTATCAATAAAGATACCCAAATTCTTGACTCTGTCACTGTATGGGATATCAATACCGTCACAAGACACGGGGAGTATCAGTGACCAGTCGATTCTCGAGACCATTCTTGAACTGCCAACAACAATCACTTGGGTCTTATCCGGGTTGACCTTTAACCCGTACGACTTGCTCCAGTCACAAATTCGCATCATGTCGGTGTTTATAGTTAGAACAGCTTCCGTCAACCTATCTAAGGGAGCGTGGGAGTAAATCTGTAGATCATCTGCGTAGAGGTGGTAAGAGGAAGTCAAGTAATTAGAAATTGAGTTGATAAAAACTGCGAAGAGAAGAGGAGATAAGACGCCGCCCTGCGGAACGCCAGCATATGACGCGTAGACCATGCCGAGATCGTGTTA
The DNA here is from genome assembly GCF_050436995.1 of Anticarsia gemmatalis. NCBI lineage: Eukaryota > Metazoa > Arthropoda > Insecta > Lepidoptera > Erebidae > Anticarsia > Anticarsia gemmatalis. The sequence continues at coordinate 12,210,939 of NC_134775.1, forward strand.
TCGATGCTGATACGTTGCCGGCGCCCAAACAGGTAACTACGAAACCAGTCAACCGCTGTTGGAGATACGTTAAGAGAGCATAGTACACCGAGAAGTACATCAAAGTCAACAGTGTTAAAAGCGTTGCTAAAGTCTAGCAATGCAAGTACTGTTAGATGACCACCTTATGAACCAGGGTTGTGGTGGTACTGTGACCGGGATGGAAAGCAGACTGGAGTGGGTTAAGGAGTTGGTTTTCAGAAAGAAAGGAACTAAGCTGATCATGAACGAGGCGTTCAAGAACTTTAGACAGGAAAGGTAGGACAGAAATGGGCCGGTATTCAGAGAAGGATGAAGGGTTACATTTTTTAGGTAGAGGTGTGATTTGGGCGTCTTTCCAAGCTGATGGGAAGATGCCCTTGGAGATGGAGAAATTAAGGATATGACAGATGACAGGGAGTATCTCATCAAGGATAGGAAGGATCATATTACGTCTGACACAATCGGTACCTATTGCATTCGAGGTAGTAGATAGGATGCTTTTCTTAACGTCACAAGCAGCAAATTGATGAAAGTCAAATGGGAAGCAATCGGGAGTCGAACGTAGTGGAAGAAATTTTAGAGTATTATCTTTTAGTAAGGGGTCAAAGTGGGGTAATGTAGTGAAATGCTGGTTTAAAGCGTTCAGATCGAGAGATTTAGGAATTGTGTCTTGGCGCGATTTGCCGACTCCCAATGATCTCAGAAATTTCCAGACTTTGGCTGGATCTCCGTTTTCGACAGATGCGTTTATATGTCGGCGTTGTGCATTCCTACACACCTTACTGCAGTGATTACATATTGCAACATATCCCAACTAGCACACAAGCTGCTTATACAGTCGTTATACAGCCTGATAGTTGCATAAGAGTCGTTCAAATGCTGTACAATTTTCTATAAGTTGTATACTAGCTATTTAAAAAACCCTTTAACAGCTAGGCAGGACAGTAGCCGTTTAGTAGGAAACTAATGACTTATAGTGATATATGAGCATGTAATTGCATCGCTAGACAGCCTAGGGAAGTATAATTGAGTTAATGGAATCTTCTATAGCACCGTTAAATGTATAAGGGGACTTTAGGAGATAAAGTAGTTTAAACGGAGTTATGCGTTGCGGTTATAGAGCTCAAGAGCGTAAATAAGCTTTTTGTAATGCCTTAGGTTCTATAACAGATTTTTTTAGGGCTAGTGTATTACTCATCTATAAAAGAGTTGCGTAGGTCTTTAATAGCGCCTTGAGCGTTATATCAGATATTTATATGGCTTCTGTACGGCAAATAAATGTATAAGGTATCATTCGAAACATTTTTACAGCCATGGGGATTACAGAATTATGTTAAATCACCTAAAGCGCTTTAATAGCATGAACTAACGCTCTTATAACTATACATCTATAACCGAGTAATGTACCTTAATACTAAAGCTTAAAATTATTATCATAATAATATTTACATAGATGCAGTGGTGGTTCAGTCTGCCAACTGTTTCCAAAGAATCATACTATAAATTGACTTTCAAACTATTTTAATATTCAACGACTGACCCCTAAAAGTGCGAGTAAAATGCTGGTGTGCGACCAAAACAATTATATTGAAGCACTCCTATGCCACAACTGCAAAACCTTGAAGTCTACAACAGCAAACACTAGAGCCTTTGTACAGCTTAAGCCGCTAGAGCAGATGTAACCAACTCTGAGAGCTGCTTGATCGAGACGCCATTACAGCATTTGGTAAACATATTTTTTGAGGTTATTACGATCTTTTGAAGATCATATTATTATAAATCTATAGCCTGGTAACGTTACCATAATTGAAATCTTTTTTTGTTACCTATAACCCTAATTAAACTATCTGTAACCCTCAAAGTCTTATTTATGTTCAAAATACAATTTCCAAATCCACATATCTATATAATTTTTGCATTTAAAACTGAATATTTTGAGGGCGCATGAAAAAATTGATGATAATATACATATATATTGACAGCAAACTGGAACTCACACTTTCATATCACGTACACGAAGAAATAAAAGCAATAGACTACTTGTTATTTTAATAATCCAATCCGTAAAAATAAATGTCTCCTCATTTGTCACTGATGATTCATTTCAACAAAATATATTTAGTTTACACCATAATACACCAACTATATTACTGATTTAAAGCGTTAGCATTTATTACCGTTATACAGGAGCGCTGAAATAAGATGAAGGTGGTATAATCGCGCTACAAGAGCTTTTTCGAAGTCTCGTGGCGCTAACCACCGCTGTACAAGAGGTGGTTAGCGCCACGAGACTTATAAAAAGCTCTTGTAGCGCGATTATACCACCTTCATCCTATTTTAGCGCTCCTGTATAACTACTATACTACGTACTATTATAATTACTATTTATGACCACTGTAGATCCAATGTCGAGCTATAAGCTGGACAGTATGGGCCTATTTGCCGCTACAAGAGATTTGTAGCCGCTTATAGAACCACTATACTTTTTACTAAAGGAGCCAAAGCCGTTATAAAAATCCTTTAACCGGCCATTGTGCAGCTTGTTATAGCGCTTGTGTGCTAGTTCGGATCTATTCCAATTAGAGTCGGTTGGACGACATTTAAATTTTGTTTTAGCAGCAGCTTTCTTGGAGAGTAAAGATTTAATGTCGTCCGTAAGCCAAGGTGACGGAAGATGCTTCACTCTAATTTTACGCAATGGTGCATGAGTGTCGTAGAGTTTTATCAAGCTGGAGGTCAATAACTCAACTTTCTCGTCTACATTTTCGGAGGCAAAGAGAGAATCCCAAGCAATGTTGTTGACATCCGCACGAAGATTTGCCACATTCATTTCACGAAAGTTGCGCTGCACAAGGATTTTAGGTTTAGGTTTTGGAGGTCGGACACGGTAAGACAAGAAGAGGAGGTCATGATATGACATAAGTTAATTTTAGTGAAGATAAATAACAATAAATAAATAATGAAAATAAAATAAAAAATACAATAAAAATAAATATATAGGGTCTTCTCATAATAGCTGGTGATATTTTGGGAGGCGATACTGCCCATGAATCTGATCACGAATCCGCAAAAAAAAATTTTTTTGGACAACTTATTTTTTTGCTTTTCCGTAGTGTGAGTGAGCGCTCGTGCACGAACACATACATAGAAGCGGCTCGTCGTAAACGGCCGCCGCTTCTATGTGTGCGACCGCGACCGAGCGCTGTCAGCTGACGCCGCGAGGTGCGGTCACCGTGCGCGGGACGTTCTGTCTTACTAACAATAATACATACAAATTGATACTGATTTCCCACAATACTTTCAGTCTTGGATTGGCTAGCAACTACGTTATTAACGTAACTATCTAATTAAAGTAATTGTTAAATTACTTACCTACACAACGTGTAACACTTAAACCTAAGTTAACGAAAGCATAACTGCGAATCTTATTTACACAGTGATAACAGTTAATTACGCACTGGCATCAGGCACTACATACCTAATTTTATCTTTCTAACGTTTTACGACACTTTTTGCTTCCTCGTTCTGATTCACTTTCACGAACACACGAATTATTAACAAAAAAAAAAAAAACAAAAAACATGGTTCATTCACCAATTACCGTATTACACCGCGCACGCTAATGATCACGCGCGACAATAACAAATCACAGTTCAGAAAGGTTTAGGAAATAAGAGAAGTAACAAGCTCACGCATTGACTATGACTATTGAAAGTCCCACGGGACGCACGGAAGTCCGAACGAAAGCGATCCTTAATAGGTACTAAGTTGTGACATACGTATGAAGCAAAATAAAATAAATAGACAGTTAGGGATGGACCCAAAAACTTAATAGCATTTAATATTGATATTTATTTTTAATTAATAACTTCAAATGAAACTATCTGAAGACTAACATTGAATGAGAAGATATTATTAATGCAATATTAATATCAATTTGTATAAAAACAATTAGTTTCTATTTTAATAAAGATAACAAATAGCAAACGTTGGTTCAGTATCGAAATCCTCGAATATTATTTAAGTTTGTTTTTTTTCGATTATGATTCATACCTAGTATTCTTACAACAATAAATCTGTGTCCTCTTAGTCTGCGTGCAGCGTGTAAATGTTAAAGATAATCTTAGGTACAAATAATACATTCAGTTGGTTTCTACTGTTTTGATAATAAAGTAATGTTTTTTACCGATATTTCCACATTTGAATGTAAGCAATAGAAACAAACATCACTAGCGCGGCACGACAAGACAACTACAAAGCGCACCGCGCAACACCGCCAAACGATCGGCTCTCTTTGTCGGTGTTTATGCTGTTGAATTTCGCCCTTTGTCGGCATGATTTAATATGCCATGTTTTTATTTAAAAAAATGGATAGTACATTTAAATTAACCAGTTGGTAAGAATTTATTGTGCGTGTTGGTGGTGTCGTAAAACCAAGTGCTTAATCCCGATATGTGAGTGTCAGTCAGTAAATTGAGTCAGCTGTTATCAGTAGCTGGACGATTTTCGTACTTTTTTTTATTCTGTGAGTTTGTGTGTAGTGTCGCATGGTTGTTTGTTTGACGCATCTGTAACGAATCTCTGGCGATACGCCGTACGCTATTTAGGTAATGTAACAATTTAATTTGTTTGATTTCATAATTCATCAATCATTTGTGTAGTGTCGTTCGTTAATCAGCCGTTAACAGTAGGTAATTGAGATTCGTAGTTATGATTTCGTCAATTTATGTGTATTTACTGTAGGATGGTAATCCTATATTCGATGTAACTGTATTCAAACTCTCGCGATACGCTACGTTCTGTAGGTTAGTAATTTAACAATAATTAAATGGCATAGTTACGTTAATCAGGTAGTTGCTAGCCAATCCAAGACTGAAAGTATTGTGGGAAATCATTATCAATTTGTATGTATTATTGTTAGTAAGACAGAACGTGCCGCGCGCGGTGACCGCACCTCGCGGCGTCAGCTGACAGCGCTCGGTCGCGATCGCACACATAAAAGCGGCGGCCGTGTAACGACGAGCCGCTTCTGTGTTCGTGCACGAGCGCTCACTCACACTACAGAAAAGCAAAAAAAAAGTTGTCCAAAAAAAATTTTTTTTTCGGATTCGTGATCAGATTCATGGGCAGTATCACCTCCCAAAATATCACCAGCTATTATGAGAAGACCCTGTATAATATGTATAATAGAGGCTGATAAACAAAAGTTATTGCTCCATCTGCCGGCTGCGAGAACAAAACATGTAGATTGTAGGTACATGAAAAATTATTAACAACTAACAACTAGTAGAACACAACACACAACAACTAGAAATAATACGACAGTTTCATTAACATGATTGTATAGAATAAATAAAAAAAAAAAAAAAAATGTTATTAATAATATGTGTACATAAATTAAAAAATACCAGAGAGCCGAGAGGTGAGAACGGTAAAAAATAGATTTTTAATATGGTAACATTTAGTAAGAAATGTCAGATGAGTTATTCAATTAGAAAGAAAAGCTATTGTCCATAACAAAATCAATTTCCTTTGCTGGCTAAGCTCTTAGAGCCTTAGAGACGTTGTAATGATGGAACATCTTAAGATGGTTTATTTTGCATTTTGTAGAGTCAAAACTTAGATATATCATTGAATGTGTAACAGCTATAAGTTTAACACAGAGTCTATACTAATATTGCAAAAGAGAGCTATAAAAGCCATGTGTGACTAATGCAAACAGATTGGGATTCATGTAGAAACTATTTCATTAAACTTGAAATATTAACAGTAGTTAATATTAAGAATAGTTTAGCTGACTACTAATGATTTCAGCAAATTATAATTTCTTTAACATTATTCTTGAAACTATATTCTCATTCTTCTATCTTTAAATTTGTATTGTTATAGTATTTGTGACATTATTAATGTTATGATGTTAATCCTATTGATTTCATTTTCAATATTTTTAGTTTTGATTTCATTTCAAAGAATTCCATGTAAAATAGGTCATAACCATATTAAAAAATTAAAACAATCTAATTTATCGTAAAAAAATGCGGTTTTAAACGGATCGTTTAAATTTTCGCGCCAAAACAGACCTACACTCACGATGACGTCACTCCTGTCTGTCACTGGTCGTGCTTGCCTTCGTCGGTTATCATAAATTGCAAATTTTCTCGACTTTCTACTTATTTTTTTGTAATAATTTAAAATGGAGTATCCATCAACATCAGGTGATCACAATAATACCCATAAAATTCCGATAAAAAGTCGTGTTGACTCATGTTTTGTGCCAAATTGTTTTTGACTGGACCTTCTGACCCAAAACTGAGAAGAAAGTGGTTTCAAGCTGCAAAGAGGAATGACTATTATTCTCCAAAGACTATTATTCGTTGCTGTGAAGACCACTTTGACGTAAGTTGGCGAATACTTGTTATTATTGCTGGTACTGTACCTAAGTATTTACAAATCTTCTCAATAATATATTTTTAATTTGACAGTTGGAGAACGACGTCGAAAATTAAAATATAACTGCTATGTTTAGAAATCGCTGAATAAAATGCAAACAAAGTTTAAAAACTATGATTCATGCATACCGTAGTAATTTAGTCCCCTTCATTTCTACACTTGAAAACTCTGGACTCACGACAAAAAAAGTTACTACCATGTCGACACTAACTTTTGGTAAATTCCTGGAGTCTGCTTTGATAAACCCAACTTCCATTTTTATTAAAAACGTAAATAATATTCACTACTAATAATCAATTTCACACGCAAAGTTAACTTCTCAAAAGTTGACATAGCAGGAGTGACGTCACTGAACGCTGATTGGTGTTTTGGAATGCGTTTCGTTTTACGTAATTTTAATTCGTAATTATTGTTAAAAATCAACATAATTTAAAATAAAAATGTTGAAGTAGTCCTTCTTTTATATTTTTTTAACATTTTAATCATAAAATTTTCATAAATATCGTATTTGCATGTTCCCTAATGAAATGTTTGTATGTTCAAATAGGGTTGATTAATGCTTACTATAATGTTTCTGTGACTCACTGACATTAACTGTATTTTGTATACACAAATGTATGTTTTATTATGAAAAAGAAATTATTGTAACTTTGATTTTGAACTTAATTCTGAGTTACAAATTTGACAATGTGATCCATGACAACTTACTGTGTTGATTGGCATTTAATAATTTCTTTGATTCTTATATGATGGTATGATTTCTATTATATTTGACTCCACAAGATTATGTATTGGTTCATGATTTTTTGAGTTGATTATGTTGTTGACTCATGATGTGATGCATGTGTGTATTTTTATTTTATGTTTTTTTTTTATTCCTATCCAAACCATCCCTCGTTAAACGCTGGTTGGCCACCATGCGTATCCTTATTTCTGGTCTTGGTGGCTGTATCCTGAGGGAACAGGTGATGCCTTGTGTTGGCTAGATCCCCATGTGGGTGATGCCTTCTGTTGACTAGATCCCTGAATGGGTGATGCCTTGTGTTGGCTAGATCCCCATGTGGGTGATGCCTTGTGTTGGCTAGATCCCCATGTGGGTGATGCCTTGTGTTGGCTAGATCCCCATGTGGGTGATGCCTTGTGTTGGCTAGATCCCCATGTAGGTGATGCCTTGTGTTGGCTAGATCCCCATGTGGGTGTTGCCTTGTGTTGGCTAGATACCCACGTGGGTGATGCCTTATGTGTTGGCAAGAGCCCGAAGTGGGTGCTGCCTTATGTGTTGGCAAGAGCCTGAAGTAGGTGCTGTCTTATGACGTGTTGGTGTGATGCCTTATGTGTTGGCAAGAGCACGAAGTGGGTGTTGCCTTATGTGTTGGCAAGAGCCCGAAGTGGGTGCTGCCTTATGTGTTGGCAAGAGCCCGAAGTTGCCTAATCAATTAAATGTCTTAGAGTTCTTGTATATGGTTCATGCTTGAATGTAATTATATTTTTGGGTTCAGAAGTAGAATTTAATTAAAAAAAAAACAAAAAGTAACAAGAAATCCGTTTACTACCTTCACAATTCAAACAAAAATAACACAAAGAACGATCAACACAATTATTACAAAACCAAATACTGCACACTTCAATAACATCTAATTTAACGAAGAAATATAACGAAATTAACAAAGAATGGCTTACGTGACCTTAATAGCGACCGACACAGATTAACACTAATCACACGTCCGTACACCGCGAGCGCCAACGACAAAATGGACGAGCCTGTCTAGAAGGCTGTCTTTTATAGGCTTGTTGACGTCATCCTGTGGAGATCGCTTACACGGCCTCTCCTGACGCCAAGTCGTCCTCGACGCAAGATCTCCGAGTTATCCCACTAGGACCCGCCACTGGGGATGTAGGTGGGTTAGTTACGTCATCGTCAAGCAAGGGCATAGACAGTCCAACTGCAGGTGCTGGATCCTTTGGTACTGTTTCCTCATCGTCAGTGACCTCACCTAAAAACAAAATATTTGTAATACTCCTTCAAGGATAAAAATGAAAACGTTCAACCTCACAGGCTATCAGTCTATCCACATTCAATTAATTCATACATCACTCTTTCTTAATTCACACATCACAATAACTCACACTCGCTTAAACTACATACATCTTTCTCAAAAAAAAACATAATAAAGCCAAGGCATATTCCTGTTGATACCAAAGATAAGAGCGCTTCCATTTTTCCATTTGACTTCGTTGTTAATTTATCTTCGGATCCTGTAACAACGTGGCCTCTAAGACCCACTCGTACGAAGACCGTATTCGAACGTACGAGTGTATTCCACACGAAGACCGTATTCGAACGTGTGAAGCTCCCCGGCACGCAGACTTGGTCACATGTGCCGAGGATTCCTGGTACGCAGACATAGCCACATGTGCCGAGATTTCCCGGCACGCAGACATAGCCACATGTACCCAGGTTTCCTAGTACGCAGACATAGCCACATGTGCCGAGACTTATCGGCACGCAGACATAGTCACATGTACTCGAAGCTTCCCAATACGCAGATCATAATCTTACGTATTGAGCCATCTCGACATGCAGAGCGTAATCGTGCATGTGAGGGATACTTTATGAAACATAAATATTCACGTGAAGCTCGCCCTTCAGGCTTACCTCACTAACCGCATGATAATGACCATTGTTTATCACATAATTACTCACTCTCGAAAAACGCAGCGCATGTTTCGGGGCTCCATTCACCCCGCCACGGCACCATGTATTGCGCAGCAGCTTGTGTAGTCTTGCCGTAACTGCCGCTGAGTAACTGCAGTGTGTAGCGTCCACTTGGCAAAACTTTGACCACTTTATACGGACCACGCATGCCTGAGTCCAGTTTGCCTGCCGACTGAGAATATTTTATAACAAACACCCAGTCATCGACGGAGAACTGTCGAGGTGCTCGCCGTTGACGGTTAGCTCGTTCATCTTGCTGAGATTGGTTACTTCGGAGAAGTTCACGGGCTCTGCTCCTAGTGATTTCGCGCAGAGCTTCCCTGTTAGGCGCCGAACCCTCGATCGCTACGTCACGTACCAGTGCTCGCACCACGGGCGTAGTAGATTCTGTGCCTATTAAAAGATTTAAAGGAGATGCTCGTGTCGTCTTTTGCCTTGTGATGTTTAGCACCAACTGTAGCTTCCACAAGGTCTCTGACCATTCCAGCTGCTTGTAGTTGGCTTGGATGCGTAGCATATTAAGAACGGTCCGCATGTAGCGCTCTGCTTGACCATTGGCCTGGTGCATTTCGGGCGTGATGACGTGTTGATTGCAGCCCAGTTCGTTGATCCAAGTTACGAACTCGTGAGACTCGAACATTCGTCCTTTATCTGTGACCAATAGTTTAGGCACCCCAAACAAAGAAATAGCCTGAGTAATGACACGTTTGAGTTCAGCGGCATCTTGTCGGTAGATAGGATAAAGAAGTGTGTATTTGGTAAAAGCATCCACAATGAGGAGAATGAATTTATACCCATCCGAAACTGGTAATGGCCCTAAGGCATCAACATGAACCGTATTAAATGGAGTATCGGGCTTTTCCCAAGAAATTATACTTTGTAATGGTGCTCTGGGAACCCTCTTTTGAGAAATGCACACAAGGCAATGAGAGACATATTTAGAGACAAATCGCCTCAGACCCGGGAACCAGAAGTGTCTAAGAATGAGATCAATCGTTTTCTCTGCACTTATGTGCTCATGTTCATCGTGGAACACTCTCAAGAGGCTAAGTCGGTGCCCTTTGGGTATATAACAAAGTAACCTCGGCTCTTGACCTACTGGCACATATTTATAGTAAAGGACCCCATTTTGAATCTGATAACGATCACCGTCAAGCCTACCATCATGCAACTTCTGAACCAGGTCTTTGGTTTCGTCGTCAGCTGACTGTGCGACCTGAGCCCAGTTACGGGGTTTGGAAATTTGATTGACAACGGCGGGATTGCGGCTCAAGTAGTCCGCATGGGGTAACATTGCTCCCTTGCGATACTCAACCGAGAAGTTAAAGTCTTGAAGGTACACCCACCACCTAGCTACTCGAGGTAAGAGGTCTTTCTTACGCTCTGTGGACTTAAGCGCATTACAGTCAGTGACTACAATGAATTTTAAACCAATTAAATAATGGCGAAAGTTTTGGAGAGCTTTAACAACGGCAAGGGTCTCAAGTTCGTACGAATGGTACTTACTTTCGGCTCCTTGCGTCGATCGGCTGAAATATGCGACCACATGTTTCTTAGAATCGGAATGTGTTTGTAAAAGAACAGCGCCATATCCAATACTACTGGCGTCTGTGTGAACTTCAGTAGGAAGATCGGGGTTAAAGATGGTAAGTACCGGTTCACTAGTCAGCTCTTTGATTAAACTCAAGCGAATAGTCTCGCATTCGGGGGACCAGTTAAACTTCACGTTCTTGTGCGTGAGGATAGCGATGGGCGCGGTTTTAGTGGCGTAGTCTTTTATGTACTTTCTAAAATAACCTGCCAACCCCAAGAGCTGTCGTACCTGCTTTACATTTTCTGGCGGTAAAGTATTAACCAAGGCCTCCACTTTTCGTGGACTCGGCCTAACCTGACCTTGACTAATCAGCCTCCCCAAATATTCGACTTCCGTTACTAGAAACGAGCATTTATTCAAATTGATGGAGAAGCCAGCACTTGTGAGAGTCTGAAGGACCTTACGCAACAGTTCAATCCCCTCGATTTCGGAATTGCTTAAAAGGAGGACATCGTCAACGTAGACCAGTACGTTTCCCTCTTCAATGTGCGCACGCAGAGTGTTATTAATAATTCTTTGGTAAACTACCGGGGAATTAGCTAGTCCGTAAGGCATCTTGACGTACTCAAAATGCTCTTCCGGAGTTACAAAGCCAGTTAGGTGAATACATTCCTCTTTGAGCGGGATTTGGTGAAACCCGGTAGCCATATCAAGACAGCAAAAAAACTTATAACCACCCAACCTATCGATGTGGTCATCAATTAGTGGCAGAGGGTAGCGATCTTTTATAGTGATCCGATTGAGTGCTCTGAAATCTACACAAAGTCTGTCTGACCCATCGCGTTTCTTTACAAGTATGATTGGACTCGCGTACTCAGATTTGGAACGCCTAATAACGCCCTTCTCTAAAAGATCTTGAGTGATTTCACGAACTTTTAACTTTTCGGAGTGCGATAACCTATACGGTTTATAAACGACAGGCGTGGCGCTGGAAAGTCTTATTTCCATTTCTCCTGTTTGGACTGTGGTCAGGGCAGTTCCCGATATCAAAAATGGAGAGAATTCATTGATGACAGTCATAAGGCTTTCCAACTCCACACCCTGCAGAGGCGTGTTTAGTTTTACTTGGCTATCTGCGCTAACGACATTAACTCCTTTGCTACTTCCATCAGCACGGGTAAGGTATTGCTCATCTTTAGTTCGAACGTAAGTAATCCCGTCGCGGTTTAACACGTCTGTCCCTATTATAATAGGCGCGTTCATAAAGGGGGCCGGAACTACTACTAGGTCAACCTCGATGGAGATGTCACTAAACTCCACGGTAAGCGTGACGTAAGATCTACTAATCACTTCTCGATCGCTGAGACCCTTCAATACACAACGTCTTGGTTTTGGTTGACATGTGAAATGCTTTAAAATGTCGGATGAGATCAGAGAAACGTCTAAGGCTCCGCTATCAATGAGTACATCCACTGGGATACCATCTATAATTGCTGAAGTTATATCATTGTTTTGCGAAACGTTAGATGGGTAGGAGCAGAGATTGACACTGCGATGATTACGTTGCTCTGACTTAGCTTTAATAAAACACTTGTCCTCGGTGTGTCCGGGCTTTTTACAAAAGGTGCAAGATTTACTCGACGACGGTTGTGTATTGCGAGGAGTGTTGGAATCTACTTGAGAAGATTGACCGGCCGATACGATAGACCTAGGTCGCCTACAGGTGCGACTGACATGACCATACCGGTGACAGTTGAAACATTTTGGACCCGGGGGAACGCCTAGCTTCGTCGCCTGACCGTATCGTTTATGTTCAACTACTTTATCGCGTTTAACTGTTGAGGGCTTGGTGTAAATCGACAAAAACGAAACTATAGTTTCCGGGGTTAAACTAGCGTTAGCGGCGGCGGCACGTACTTGAGGGTTATCTATACCACGTATCACTATGAGGACTCTTAAATCGTCACTTAGCCCCTGGACTATTCTCAAACGCAAAAGAGTACGACGAGCGTATTCTGCGTAACTAGTATATTTCTCCGAAGTCGTACTCATTGCTTCGAATAATATGTTCGCATAGTCTAATTTACCGGGACAAAGAGGTTTAAACTCGCGCTTAAAATTGGACCACGTCCGGTCATTCGAGACCCACTCACCAAGCCAAACTCTAGCGTCACCTTTGAGGCACGATGCCACCCGCGACAAACACTCGTGATCGTTCCACCCGTTAGCTTCTCTGGCGCGATCCACCTCCTCGCACCATGCTTGGATATTGTTTATTGATGGATCGAAACTAGACACATAGTAGTGTTGAGACCGCGAGGGTTGCATCGTTTTTATAGCTTGCAACAAAGCAGTAGCGAGGGTAGACGCCTCAGAGCCTGGCGTAGGAGACTCCAGGTACTGATCAGTCCTACAAACCGGTTGTGGCCTAACCTTCGACCGCGCCTCTATCGGTGAAACCGGACGCGAGTTCGACCTTGATCGGACACGATGGTGACTACGAGAACGATCCCTATAACGCGAACCGCATCTATCCCGCGTACGCGATCGACGCGTCTCCGAACGGTGAAAATCCTGTCGATCTCGAGAACGCAAGCCATCCTCCAAAATATCACGTCTAACGCTTGAACCACGGCTCGATCTATCATCACTATGGTCGCGGCGGTCGCGGGACCTGCTAGAAACACGCCGGGTTTGATAACGCAATTCGTTCCTGGGACGACTCCTTCGTGGACTAGGTGTCATTGTTCGTCTCATTCGTACCGGTAAAATAAAGTACCACACAACATAGAAACAAAGTGAGCAGTAGTTGGGAACAAAACTCGTTTAAAATGTTAACGGTTTTCTTGTTTATAACAAAATTTTAGACCTTTGGCAAGCTAACGTTAATGTGGGTAGTTAAGTTCTTTATCCCACTTCTGATTTTGGGTTCAGAAGTAGAATTTAATTAAAAAAAAAACAAAAAGTAACAAGAAATCCGTTTACTACCTTCACAATTCAAACAAAAATAACACAAAGAACGATCAACACAATTATTACAAAACCAAATACTGCACACTTCAATAACATCTAATTTAACGAAGAAATATAACGAAATTAACAAAGAATGGCTTACGTGACCTTAATAGCGACCGACACAGATTAACACTAATCACACGTCCGTACACCGCGAGCGCCAACGACAAAATGGACGAGCCTGTCTAGAAGGCTGTCTTTTATAGGCTTGTTGACGTCATCCTGTGGAGATCGCTTACAATATAATAATAATAGACAGCGCAAGGGACGCGCTGGAGTCAGTCTGGCCGTATGGGCGCGTTAGTGGCATCTGTCGGCAGTCATTGTGAACTACTCATTTTTAATGATTTTATATTGGTATTCCAATTGATAATAGAATAATAAATATCGTATGTAAAATACATAAGACTGATATGTAATTGTTAATTATAAATATGAGAGTTAATTATCAACTACGACAGTTAATAGATACTGTATTGAATATTGTAATGTTTTGAAGATGCTTGATATTACATTGTTAATATGAAGTCAAAAGGCCCAATGTGCTCTATAAATATCTGTAATGAAATGATATTTCATTAATTCAAATTTGTCTAAGTTATCTGTGGTTTTCAATGGCGGATGATTGTCAGATAATTTTGTGCAATTTATTGCTATAAAACTTTTGATTTGTAAAGATTCCATTTAAGAAACGATATAATTCAGGAAGGGATATTAGTAAACTTTAATTATCGTTTCTTAGTGTTTTCAGGTGAGATAAATTGATTGTTGTAGTGTTATAAATTGATAATTGTTTTATTATTGTAAAGGCGTATTAAATAAAACAAATTCTTGTGTTTTCAGAGAAACAAATTATGGTTTACTTTTGAAAATCCTCAATAATATATCTTACTAGCTGACCCGCGCATCTTCGCTTGCGTCACATAAGAGAGAATGGGTAAAAATTTTACCCGTTTTCGTAACATTTTTTACTGCTGCTCTGCTCCTTTTGGTCGTAACGTGATGATATATAGCCTAAAGCCTTCCTCGATAAATGGGCTACCTAACACTGAAAGAATTTTTCAAATCGGACCAGTAGTTCCTGAGATTAGCGCGTTCAAACAAACAAACAATCAAACAAACAAACAAACTCTTCAGCTTTATTATATTAAGTATAGAATAGATTAGTATAGATAAAACGACAATTTCGTTAACTAAAACAAGATGGCCCGGTTGCAATTTCAGTTTACGATGATAGCTTCAAAGGATGGCAAATCTAATGTATTAGCCATAACCTCAATATCTACAGAAGAAGGAAAATGTTATGTTTTACCTGATAAACTCGAGCCGGTGATTCATCACACATATATTGTCAAAATGAACACTTTCTCAAAAATAAAGAATAGCATAAAGAAAAGGCATCAAAGTAGAAAAATATGGATAAAATTGGATGAAGATCAAAATAAAACATATATTGACGAGGAAGGTAATTTACAATTTCATGATCAATATTTAGAAGAAATAAGCACAATACAACAAAAAACCAAAGATGACAATTTGCAACATATCTTAGAAAAATTTATAGAAACTTCAGCGAAGAAAGAGAATCAACATAACCTAAGAAATATCTCAGAAAAATTTATTGTTGAAAAATTCACAAGCAAGAATACTAATGCAATACAATGGATAGAGACTTTTGAAAAAGAGTGTGAGCGCTTTAATATAGCAAAAGATGGAACAAAAATAGATAAATTGAGATTATTTTTAGAAAAATCCTGTCTGGAATGGTATAGCTCGATGATCATAAAACTAACAGTAAATTCTGAATGGAATGAATGGAAAAACAAATTTTTAGAAACTTTTAGAAACCAAGGATGGGACGTAGTCACATATGCTCTCGCATTCAGGTATAAAGAAGGTCTGTTAATTGATTATGCTATAAAAAAAGAATGGCTTATACTAGAAATAAACAAATTGATACTACGAGAGTCCTTCACGAAGGATGCAGTCTTACCTGTTAACGGTTGCAGCACTGACGCGATGTGTTTCGCCAAATCATAGGTGGGAGAATCGATTTGACTCACTATAGGGCGCAGCGGTACACTCTCCTTATGTACTTTAGGCAAACCGTGTAACTTAGGCGGCTGAACGCACTTGGGTCTTGCGAGACGTTGAGAACCGAACGACGTCTGAAGAGGCAAGAATGTCAGACTGGTGTTAGCAGAGTACCAGCTTTTATACCCTACATAAAAGGAGTAACGGATAAAGTTGGAACAGTACTGAAGAAATACTCCATAAAGACTGTATATAGTCCGTTCTCCAAAGTAGCTAACCATTTGCGCACGCCAAAGGATGTAATTCCTCTTCAGACACCTGGCGTTTACAAGGTGGATTGTAGCTGCGGTAGTTCATACATCGGACAGACCAAAAGAACAATAGCTGAAAGGGTCAAGGAACATATCGCAGCTGTCAAGAACCGGCAAGTCAACAAATCCGCGATAGCTGAGCACTTGTTGGAAGCAGGAACCAATCACTGGATCGAGCTACATCAACCCCGGGTCCTCTCCACAGATCGTCACTATTACTCCAGGATAGTACGAGAAGCGGTTGAAATCAAAAAACATACTAATTTCAACCGTGAAGAGGGATACCGTTTATCATCTACGTGGAATCCTGTCATCAGCAAGTGCAGCCGTCGCTGGCATGACGTAACGCGCCAGTGTAAAGACGTCGTTAGTGTAGTGTGTCGAAGTACCGACAATTCCGAACAATGTACACTAAGTGAAAACCAAGTGAGGGTAGGCGTCGAAACTCGCGCCGCAAGAAGACGACGCTTAGCAGCCACATCAGTCAGCTCGTGACCACGGTCGTTGTAATGCGATCGAAACGTCGGGCAGCAAATAAGGTATCCTAACCTTTAAATTTTCAACAATAAAAATAAAAATATTGGATTTAGAAGAACAAGTGGATGTATACGTAATAGAAAATGAAAATTTTGATGATCTTATAATCGGATTGGATATGATAAAGAAATTCAGACTTATCCAAAATGAGGACTTGCAGATAGAACAAAAGACAATAACAAATAAAATAGACAGGATGTCTAAAGATAATGAAAATATATATATACAGGGTATAAACGACGGTTAACCGAAAACTTCAGTGTTAATTTTGTGACACTAAATGCGCGAAATTTACTTCAACCATTTTTCTCGGAAATGATTGGTTCCCGAGTTAGTCATTTTTGAGCGTTCAATGTATATATGAACAACGCGATGTATCTCCGCGCATGCCTACGAGATTGACATGTCGCGACGCGTCGTAGGTACGTACGCGTACCACCACGTCTATGCTCGCTCACTAGTATGCAACGCTATCATTAGATAACAATCTTATGTATCGTTTATGGTATCGTAAGTAGGCCCGTATGTTACAATAGCTCATAGTAAAATTGAAAGTAGGTAGGTAGGTACCTACTTGGCTTACGTGAAATCAAACAATATTAGCAAAATGTAACCAATAATAAGAAAGTGCTTAAACAAATTGTTATCAATGTCTATCAACACGCAATTACCTGGTGTATGACGAGATTTTGAGTACCTTTGGATCCGGACGTACAGGTGCAGAGCACGCCGTGCACTTCCACGTGCTTCACCATACATAGCACATCAACATTTCTTCCTATTTACGAACACAACTGCACTTCGAAAACAATAACAACAAAAATAATAACAATAAAAACACTAACAACTCAAAACCGAAACAATAACAAGTAATAATAAACAACAGTTCACACACGACACGACGAATAGGACATAACGAACGACACCGGTGAAGAGCTTCCGTCTTCCGCGAGCGAATTGCTCGAACTATCGATCAAAGAGAGCCGCCGGCGCGGGCGCCTCTCCGCTCATTCGCGCCGCCCCTCGCCCGCGCCACCCGCTCCCTCCGCGCCGTCAGCACGCGCGCCGCCGATTTGGTGACGAGCGACGAGTTAGGATCCCAGCGAGAGATTAGATTCAATAAAATATTGATGTGGCATTACTATTTTTACTTTGTTCACAGTTGTTACTCGTTGCATTGTAGTTTTATTCAAATACCGAATAACATTACAAACATTATTAATGTAAGTTTAAAATACTTTGATATTTATAACATAAAATCAGATTAAAGTAAATAAAATAAACACGAAACGTTTATTTAATTAAACCATAAAAAAATTAGGTACATAACAATGATAACAATCAATATCCATTAATATTCTTATCAGAGAAACTAACTTATCATAATTCATTATCCCCGGAGAATTACTTAGCATCCATTTTGTCGCATCCCATCTTTGTAACATCCACGCGCGGTCGCGGCGTCACGCGTCAGTACGGCCATCTACTTTTCGAGTCGCACCGCGCTTGTATGAAGTATGAATGAGCGTGTAAATATCGAATAGAATAATAATTTTGCAAGAACAAAGCGACAATACATGTTAAATTGTTTATTAGAGATTTTTATAGCGCTAAAGAATATCAATAGGATTTTTTGTCGTTATGTATGTATTTGTACGTGTAATAATAAGATATCACACATTTTAAATCTTATAAATGTACCGTTTATCGGAGAGCGGGATAATTACGTCATTTTCATTTTTAACATAGAACAAATACTAAGTAACGCTGCATACTAGTGAGTGTGAGGCTGACGGCTGTGTGCGTAATCGTGTCTGTGTGGCGCGCGTAGGTACGCGGCGTGACGTCGACCGTCGCGGCCGGCCGCCGCCGGCGCGGTGTCGTTGGCCGAACAGCTGATAGCGAATTTATACGTTGTTTTAATCCATTGCTGTTTTTGGTGAAAAACAGTAATATCACGGATTTTTTTTCATATTCATGTTGCATTGTGTAGTATTAACGAAATAATACCGAAAAAAAATAAAAAAAACGCATAAGAAATCGGAAAAATCTAGAAAAAAGCGATGAAAAATTTCAACGCCATAAGCACCAGAATCATGTCTAAAATCATTTTTTTTCGTTTTCGGTAGACCGCCTGTTACACCCGGTATATATAAAAAATAATGAAAAAACATTTGCAATAAATTTCAATGAACACATAGAAACAGAGGAATTTGTAAGTGTGACAGACCATTTAGATAATGAAAAGAAAATTGAGATAGAGAAAATTATAAAGGAATATAAATCAATTTTTGCTAAGGATAAGTATGACATACGAACAGTTAAGAATTACGAAGCTCACATAGATTTAATAGTAAATAAATACTGTAGTAAAAGACCATACAGATGTTCAATTGAAGATAAATTAGAAATTGAAGAGCAAATATCCATGTTACTAAAGAATAATTTAATAGAAGGATCTTACAGTCCTTTCGCCGCTCCAGTGACATTGGCATTTAAAAAAGGTGAAAATAGAAAATCTCGCTAATGTGTAGGTTTCAGGGAATCGAACAAAATTGTTGTACCACAAGCTCAACTTTTCCCGTTAATAGATGATTTGATTATAAAAACTAGAAATTGTAAGTATTTTACTACACTGGATATATAAACTCAGCATTTTGGGCAATACCACTAAGGGTGGAAGATAAAAGTAAAACAGGATTTGTCACACAAGATGGCCACTTCCAGTGGACCTGCCTCTCATTTGGCTTGAAAACATCAGCAATTTTCCAGAGAATTTTAAGCAATATTCTAAGAAAGCACAATCTCACAGGATACTCTGTTAACTACATTGATGATATTTTGATATATTCGTCCACCTTTGAAGAACATATAAGACACATAAGAAATGTATTAGAGGCAATAATAAAAGAAGGCCTTAGATTGAAGTTTCAGAAATGTACCTTTGCTTCAAACTCAGTGAAGTACCTCGGCCATGTAATTCAGAAAAATTCGGTAAGACCACAAAAGGACAATTTGATCTCAATAAGAAATTTTTCAACTCCTAAGACGCAAAAGAATATAAGAAAATTTTTGGGAAAAATCAACTTCTACCGTGAATACATACATACCAAGAAGCGCAATGATCTGGGAGCCATTACATAATTTATTAAGAAAAAACGAAAAGTTTGTGTGGTCAGAGAAGTGTGAAGAATCATTTAATCAAATAAAGAGATATTTAAGTTCTCAACCTGTATTGGATATATTTGACAAAGATTTACCAATAAAAATATTTACAGATGCATCTTTAGAGGGTATCGGAGCAATATTAAAACAGACACAACCAGACGGTAAAGACAAACCTGTGGCATATTTCTCAAAAAAAACTGAATGAATCTCAAACACGGAAAAAGGCTATATATTTGGAATGTTTTGCTATGAAAGAAGCTGTTAAATATTGGCAACATTGGCTCATTGGAAAACAATTCACTATTTACTCAGACCACAAACCTCTAGAGAACATGAATATTCAATGCAGGACAGATGAAGAATTAGGTGACCTCACATATTACCTATCTCAATAAAACTTTACAGTAAAATATATACCTGGTAAAGAAAATGTAGAAGCAGACTGTTTGAGCCGAAACCCAGTATTAGAATCAGAAGATAACAACGAGGAACTACTGAAAATACACTCGGCGTCACAAAAATCGCACCTCTTTAAGAATCCCCTTCAAAGTCATTTTAACCCTATTAATCAATGGTAGACATAATATGACTGTAAGGTATCATTGGAAAGGCAATTCATTTAAATTTCAGAATAAATCAATGGATTTGGTTTTTTTTACCAGGGAATAAAAAAAAGCAAGCAAATGCAAATGAATAAAAAGTTTTATTTTATTTTATCACCAAAAATTACAATAAAGTCCTTAAAAAAAACTTAAAACCTAGTGTTACCCCCCCTAGCCCTGATGACTGCTTCCATGCGTTCTCTCATGGACCGAATTAATGTGACAACAGTCTCTTGAGGAATGTTGTCCCATTCTGCAACGACGGCATCTTGGAGGTCTTGGAGAGTAGCAGGGGCAGGATCACGTGCCCGTACTCGCCGTTTCAGTTCATCCTAAAGATGCTCAATTGGGTTCAGGTCTGGACTTCGCGCCGGCCAGCGCATAACAGGGATTCCAACTTCTTGCAGGTAGTCTCGTACAATTAAAGCGGTGTGACAGCGGGCGTTATCGTGCATTAACGTGAACCCACTGCCAACAAAACCAGCATAAGGGACAACCTGCTCCTCTAAGATCTCTGTTATTTACCGAGCAACAGTCAGCGACCCTTGCCCGCGAGCACCTCCAGCCCGAGAAACGCACACAAGGTTCGTTTTATCCTCGATTGACATGCCGCCCCAGAACATGCACGAGCCATCCCCGTATTCCACTGTCTCTTGAATACAGGCTTGTGCGAATCGTTCCCCTTGTCTCCTATACACTCTTCGACGCCTGTCGTTGCAGAAAAGACACACCCTCGTCTCATCCGAGAAGAGCACAGCCCTCCATTGGTCTATTGTCCAATCCACATGGTCACGGGCAAATTGCAACCGGTCTCTCCTATGCTGTGCAGTCAATTTTGGCCCTGTAGCAGCCCTATAAGCTGCAATTTTCTTCTCCCGCATTCTTCTTCTAATCGTGGAGACGCTTACAGAAGTTCTGCGAGCTGATCGCAGTTGTTGTTGCAGCTCAACTGCATTGGAGAACCGATTGCGTAAAGCAGTCGAAACAATGAAGCGATCGTCTCTTTCGGATGTGCACCGTTGTCTTCCAGATCCACGTCTTCGGATATAGCCACCAGTCTCTTGGAAGCGTTGGAACACTCGTCGAACGGCAAAACGACTCAAGTTCAGTTGCCGAGCAACATCACATTGCCGCATCCCTGATTGCAGTAGTGCAACGACTTGAGCGGCTTCATCTGCAGTGGTATCCATCTTCTGGGGTATTTTTCTTGCTGTAGCTGTTCACGTGTGTTCACTTCAAAGGTTGAATAGCGAATGACTCACATTTAACCCGGGTCGCCTGTTTTATACCCTTGTAGGGAGGTGCAATTAGTGGCCGTTGTAATGCGTATTTTGACAACATTTTTTTAACGTTACGTGCTAATGAGATCTGTTGTGTTTAGGAATTCTAACTGTTGTTAATTTAAAGGTCGTTAAACATACTTTCAATTGATACCAATATTAATAAGGTTTAATTAATTCGTTACTGGTGGGACATGTTTTAAACTTATTTTCGAAGAGGTGCGATTTTTGTGACGCCGAGTTTAGTTAATTTAATACAAATAAAAGATATAGTTGAAGATCAAGAAAAAAATACAACAATAAAAGAAAAGAAACAAAATCTAATACACAAAAATAAAATCTATTATAAAAAAATAAAGAAACATGAAAAAAGATCATCCTCTCAGAAGAATTTAGCAAAAACCTTATAAAAAGGTGCATGAAGATCTATGCCATATTGGAATCAGACAGTTACAGAAAAAAATAAGTCCAATATATACAGCTAAAAACCTAACAAAAAATATCATGAATATTTGCAAAACATGTGAAATATGCATAAAAAATAAGTGAAGATGTAAAGAAAACTTTGGATTGATGTCACATCTGGGACCAGCAACGAAACCATTTGAGAAAATGTCAATAGATACTATCGGTGGCTTTGGAGGATCTAGGTCAACAAAAAAATACCTACATCTTTTAGTAGACCACTACACAAGATATGCATTTATTACGACTTCAAAAACACAGAATGCAACTGACTTTATAAAACTAACAAAAAAAGTCCTAGAGATAGATGAGATTGGAATAATTCTGACAGATCAATATCCGGGCATCAATTCACGAGAATTTAAGCAATATTTGCAGGAGAATAACATCAAACTAATCTTTACAGCTGTGAATACACTATTCTCTAACGGCTTGAATGAGAGATTAAATCAAACTATTGTGAATAGAATAAGATGTTAAAATAAATGAGAAAAATAATAAGAAAACATGGACAACAGTAGCAAGAGAATGTGTACAGAAATATAACGAAACCGAACACTCTGTTACTGGTTTTGCACCAAAATATCTACTAGATGGTACAAATGTCAGTATTCTACCAAATGAAATTAAAACAATAGAAAAAGAAGATAGGTGGATTGCTAATTGAAGATTAGCATTAGAGAATACAATAAAATCCCACAAGTACAACAAGAAAATATTTGATAGAAATAGAAAAATACAAAAGTTAGAGATAGGAGACAGTGTATATGTAGAAAATGGGAATAGACTGAATAGAAAAAAAATAGAAGAATTAAGAATATAAAAATAAATAAATTTAACCCATTACTGTCCCACTGCTGGGCAAGGGT
Organism: Anticarsia gemmatalis; assembly: GCF_050436995.1. NCBI lineage: Eukaryota > Metazoa > Arthropoda > Insecta > Lepidoptera > Erebidae > Anticarsia > Anticarsia gemmatalis. The sequence continues at coordinate 12,233,941 of NC_134775.1, forward strand.
CTCCTCCTGTAATGAGGGAGGGGTTAGGCCTTGAGTCCACCACGCTGGCCAAGTGCGGGTTGGGGACTTTGCATGCCCTCAATAAATGTATTAAACAAATTTTAGGCATGCAAGGTTTCCTCACGATGTTTTCCTTCACCGTTGGAGCTTGTGATAATTATTTCTAATACACACATAACTTCGAAAAGTCATTGGTGTGTTGCCTCGGATTCGAACCTGCGACCACTGGCGTGGGAGGTGTCAACTTATACCACTCGGCTATCACTGCTTTTCAAGTAATTGAAGGGTTATTTAATTCGTCTAATAAATAAAGTAATCGTAAAGAAGGTAAAATTCGCGTGCTGTCACGCTAAAGGAAGAGTAAAGTTACTAAAAGGAGTGGCCGTGAGTTTCTCGCTAGCTCTTCTCATAAGGCTCTACCCCTTTCCGAGCTAGTGGTAGATTCAGTAATTGTAACGACTATCTTGTCTGTCAATATTTGACATAAATTAATAAATGACTTGATTTGGCCTGAAGATATTTCATTCGTATAACCATGGAACCTACGGAATCTCCGACATATACTTTCCTTCAGTATTTTTCCACAATCGTTTATTAAACATTTGGAACTCAAATTATTTTCATTTAATTCGAAGATACGGTACATCGTATTTTTTTTCTTGCGGCCCATGTTTTAAAAGACACCTATTTATTAAAATTTACAAAATATTTTTTTACTAAAACACGCAAACGAGAGACGCCAACTCGCCACACCGTCAGCTTCACCGCATCGATTTTGCATTTGCGTTCGTACTTCACCCCCCACGCCGCGCCGATGCCCAGGCGCCCGGCGTGCTCCGCTAGCCTGCTGCACGAGCAGGCAACAACGCATAACAGAGAAACTAACTCATCTTAAGTCATAACTGTCATAATCCACGGAAAAACGCGGTATGCTTGTACGAAGCATCCATATTGGCCTATCCCATCTTTGTTACGAACAGCCTTGGCCAAAAGTATAAGGCACCCTATAAATTACTGCATATTTCTAGATTGCAGAGAAAAAAAAACTAATTGTAATTGTAATAAAAACCACAAATGTTTTAGCTTTATGGTAAGACTTCCAAATGCAGAATGACAAAACATTAAAAACATAGATTTAAGAAATTATAATATTTTGATATTGTTGCATCAGATGTAACGTATGCCACTAAAATGTACCGCTCATTGTTTTGAGTAGTGATTTAAGACACCAGGATTACTTTTCAACAGACGATTAATTTATTCATTGTTCAAATAGCACAGCTGTGTAGTAACTTTATTGGGGGTGCCTAATACTTTTGGCCAAGGCTTTAGGTATGCGCGCGCGCGGCGTCAGTACGGCTGTGTTGTGCGATACTTCAATATTTCAGCATACATGTTAAATTGTTTATTTGAGATTTTTTACTGCGCTGAAGTATGTTTATAGGATTTATTGTCGTTCTGTACGTATTTGTACGTGTATGTATATTGCTAATGTAATGTAGTGACTCGTCTCACCGAAACAGTACCAAGACATACTAATCATAAAATCTTTTTTGATAATTGGTTCAATAGCCATAAACTTCAGGTGTATCTTACACAGATCGGACTATTACCTCTAGGTACAGTGCGCCTAAATAGAGTCCCAAATATAGATATGCCACATAGATATGAAAAGGTTGCTACTATTGATGGAGTCAATGTAAGTGCAGTTACTTGATTTGATAATAAACCGGTGCATATGCTTTCAACTTACGTAGGTGCTGAACCAACCACTACAAAACGGAGATATTTTAGAAAAGAAAAGCAGTATAAAAACATTACTTGCCCTCAAGCAGTTGAGGTATATAACCAACACATGGGGGGAGTTGATTTGTTAGACTCAATGCTGGGTCTTTATAGAATTCACTTGAGATCCAAAAAATGGTATAAGCGAATATTTTTCCACATGATAGATATGTGTATCGTGAATGCTCGGATTCTTTGGCGCAGAAATAATCCAAACAATTACATGCCATTATTTGATTTTAAGCAAGCAGTTTCAGAACACTTACGCAAATCAGGTAAAGCAGTAAGTATTCAAAAAAGAGGACGTCCCTGTAATCAAAGCAGAGACGGAACGCCTATAAGTTTTACTGGCCATGGAAGTCCTGCTTCATCTAATCCAGGAACACCCAATCGTCCAAGTAAAATAAGGAAAGTTCCTGTCAGACACCAAGAACTGCCGTTGAACTGCCCAAGAACTGTAAGAACGGACAAAATAGACCATATGAAATGAATGGATGAAAAACCGACAAAAATGTCAATGTTGCGGTCAAAAAACTTACACAAAATGTAAAAAATGTATGGTTTTTCTATGTTACAACGACAAACGGAACTGTTTATCAGATTTTCATGATAAATACTGAAACTATTGTGCGAGATACTATAAGCTCAAATTATTTCCTTATTTCATAGAAACCCATATATGTCATTAGTACTTTTGATTATAATTTGTTTGAATGCATACGAACCCATACATGGTCTTAATTTTTTTTTTCGTTCCTGTAACCGTTTTTTTTTAATTTCCTTTCTATAGTAAATCTTGTCAGTAAATAAAGGCTCAATAACCATAAAATATTTTTTTTATCGTTTCCTTCATAATTCATGCAGTAGAGGGTTAATACGTTGTTTTATTCCATTGCTGTTTTTGTGAAAAATGAGGGTTTTTTTTCATATTCATGTTGCATTGTGTAGTATAAACAAAATAATACCAGAATTTTTTTTAAAAAAACGCATGAAAAATCGGAAAAATCGAGAAAAAAGCGATGAAAATTTTCAACGTCATAAGCACCAGAATCATGCCTAGAATAGTTTTTTTTAATTTTCGGTAGACCGTCTGTTACACCCTGTATATCTCATATTTTATAGTATCTACATATACAGGGTGTAAACGACGGTTAACCGAAAACTTCAGTGTTAATTTTGTGACACTAAATGAGCGAAATTTACTTCAACCATTTTTCTTGGAAATGATTGGTTCCCGAGTTAGTCATTTTTGAGCGTTCAATGTATAGTGAACAACGCGATGCATCTCCGCGCATGCCTACGAGATTTCTGGCGGCGGCGGCGCGCTGAGCGACGACATGTCGCGACGCGTCGTAGGTACGTACGCGTACCACCACGTCTATGCGCTCACTAGTATGCAACGCTATCATTAGATAACAATCTTAGGTATCGTTTATGGTATCGTAAGTAGGCCCCTATGTTACAATAGCTCATAGTAAAATTGTAAGTAGGTAGGTACCTACTTTGCTTACGTGAAATCAAACAATAATAGCAAAATGTAACCAATAATAAGAAAGTGCTAATACGAATTGTTATCAATGTCTATCAACACGCAATTATCTGGTGTATGGCGAGAGTTTGAGTACCTTTGGATCTGGACGTACAGGTGCAGAGCACGCCGTGCACTTCCACGTGCTTCACCATACATAACACATCAACATTTCTTCCCATTTACGAACACAACTGCACTTCGAAAACAATAACAACAAAAATAATAACAATAAAAACACTAACAACTCAAAACCGAAACAATAACAAGTAATAATAAACAACAGTTCACACGACACGACGAATAGGACATAACGAACGACACCGGTGAAGAGCTTCCGTCTTCCGCGAGCGAATTGCTCGAACTATCAATCAAAGAGAGCCGCCGGCGCATCTCCGCTCACTCGCGCCGCCCCTCGCCCGCGCCACCCGCTTCCTCCGCGCCGTCCGCGCGCGCCGATTTGGTGACGAGCGACGAGTTAGGATCCCAGCGAGAGATTAGATTCAATAAAATATTGATGTGGCATTACTATTTTTACTTGTCACATTTGTTACTCGTTGCATTGTAGTTTTATTCAAATACCGAATAACATTACAAACATTATTGATGTAAGTTTTAAATACTTTAATATTTATAACATAAAATCAGATTAAAGTAAATAAAATAAACACGAAACATTTATTTAATTAAACCATAAAAAATGTACGTACATGACAATGATAACAATCAATATCCTTTAATATTCTTATCAGAGAAACTAACTTATCATAATTCATTATTCCCGGAGAATTAGGTACTTAGCATCCATTTTGTCGCATCCCATCTATGAAACATCCACGCGCGGTCGCGGCGTCACGCGTCAGTACGGCCATCTACTTTTCGAGTCGCACCGCGCTTGTATGAAGTGTGAATTAGCGTGTAAATATCGAATAGAATAATAATTTTGCAAGAACAAATGGAACAAAGCGACAATACATGTTAAATTGTTTATTAGAGATTTTTATAGCGCTAAAGAATATCAATAAGATTTTTTGTCGTTCTGTATGTATTTACGTTACGTACGTGTAATAATAAGATATCACACATTTTAAATCTTATAAAAGTACCTTTTATCGGAGAGCGGGATAATTATGTCATTTTCATTTTAACGCTGCATACTAGCAGGCCCCCGTCACTCGGCCGTACCTACAGCGATAAGTGCCTACAAATTCGCGGGGCGTCGGCGTCACTCCGAGAGTCGAGTGTCGACGCTCACGCGTAGAGCTCGTGCGTGCGTTTATTGGGAGTTTTGTGAGTGATATTATTATAAAAACGTTTAAAATAGAATGGCAGGTTTAAAGCATTGCTCATTTGATGGATGTTTGTCGAAAAAGAAGGACGAGGGATTGTCATTTTTTTCATTACCTACAGATTCATTAAAAACTATAAAACTTTACATTACCTACCTACCACAAAATAATAGTACTAACTAGGTATAATTAGTTACTTTGTTGATGCTAACAATATGGACTCATGTCTGAATTATTAAGGAATTTGATACTTTATAATTACGAGAGCAACTTGCAAATGTGACTTTTTGTTTATTGAGATATTTCAACGATTTTGGTATCAAATGAAAGTTCTAAGACTAAAACTATTTTATCCGTTTGAATGATATAAATCGGTTCACAGGTTTAGGACATATGAAGAATATAAAATAGTAAAAATGTAAACAAATCAAAACAGGTAGCAACGATGCGGCGAGCCGACGACCCTAGCGTCATAGGTAACGCGTCACTCTACGCCAGACAGTGACAGAGTTACGCGTTAAAAGAGAGTGGGAATACTTACGTGAATATGTTGGTAGGTACGGAGCGCTTATACGAGCTGAATTGAACTTTATTGCTTAGCAGCAAGAGTCGTTATTTCTATAAATTGTTTTGGGAAGTGCGTGTTCTGTACTATAGTACTTATTATTCTGTGATACTAGTGAGTGTGAGGCTGACAGCTGTGTGCGTAATCGTGTCTGTGTGGCGCGCGTAGGTACGCGGCGTGACGTCGACCGTCGCGGCCGGCCGCCGCCGGCACGGTGTCGTTGGCCGCGCGCGAACAGCTGATAGCGAATTTATACGTTGTTTTAATCCATCGCTGTTTTTTGTGAAAAACAGTAATATGACGGATTTTTTTTCATATTCATGTTACATTGTGTAGTATTAACGAAATAATACCGAAAAAAAATAATAAACTCTCGCGTTGCACGTTTAATGTATAATAGAATACGGGAATTAACGCGAACACGCATTTTACCTTAAAATGCCTAACGTTTCGGCGCAGGTTGCACTCGCCGTGGTCCCAGGCTGACTGGAGCAGCGATGACAGGACTTCGTGTATATGAGGCAGACGAATGTCCATCTACCCTCATATTCTGATTTTTCCAACCGTCATCACACACTACACTAACCGTGTCCCTATTCTGTGAGCTAACCGATTGCGAAACATAGCGAGGTTTTGTAAAAGTAATCACTGGATTCCACGTCGCGGATAATTTGAAGCCGTCTTCCTGATTGAAATTTGAATGTTTCTTGATTTTGATCGCTTCACGAACAATCCTTGAGTAGAAATTTCGTTCAGTGGAGAGGACTTGAGGGCGATGGAACTCAATCCAGTGATTAGTTCCTGCTTCGAGTAGATGTTCCGCAATGGCTGACTTGCTGATTTGACGGTTCTTAACAGCGGCGATATGTTCCTTGACCCTTTCAGCTATCGACCGCTTAGTCTGGCCTATGTAATATCCGTTTATTCGTAGTACCTCCTGAACATGTTCCAGCTCCTTTCCAACATGTTCAGGGTCACAGAGGTCGTGAGCTCTGTTCTTCAGTGACTTCATATCGGACTGCAAGTGACGGGGATGGTGATGTGATGTAGCGTGCAGGTATCTGTCTGTGTGTTTCGGTTTCCGGTAAACACAGTGTGATAATCGATCCATCGGGTTTCGCAGCAACCCTCACATCTAGGAATGACAACGACCTGTCCGTCTCCATTTCGTAGGTGAACCTCATGTTAGGGTGAATGGAGTTCAGGTGTTCTAGATATTGATCTACTTTCTTTTGACCTCCTTGGATAATGCAGAAGATGTCGTCCGCATATCTTTTCCAAAGCCGTATGGTTTTTGGTCCGAGTGCCAATGCTTTCTTCTCAGTGCTCCATCCAGAGATTAGCCAGTGCAGGGGCAACGGGGCTGCCCAATGCGACGCCATCAATCTGAAGGTAATGTTGGCCTTGGAAAAGGAAGTAGTTGCCGTCCAATCAGTATTTAAGTAGATCACAATATACATAGTTAAACGGCATCTCGTTGTCCTCTAGCTTGGTCTTTACTCTAGCCTGCGACCGCGGCGAGTGCAACCTGCGCCGAAACGTTAGGCATTTTAAGGGGATGTTATTATTGAGGTATATGGCAACGCTACCCCCACCTCTCGTAGCCCTATCATTTCGAATGAGCTGATAACCAGGGAGTGAGTATGCTAGGCTAAGCATGGTACCAATATGGCGTGTAGGTTTGTACACTCAAAACTAGTCAGCATATCTGGATAATGAGCCGGGAAACTCTGTTCATTTATAAGGACAACATTAATATTTCTAAAACCATCAGAGAAATGAGACGATATTGTTTCAGCGAGAGAAGGAACACTAGCATAACCTTATTAGTCTAAAAACTTAGAACTCACTGCTAAGAATAGGATATTTAGTAGACTTTCAGTTAATTGTCTTTTTATTTATTTTTTTTCGATACTTTTTGTCTTTCCTCGGATTTAGATAATTCATTCATTCATATTCATTCATTCATATCGTATGGTTAGTGGTCAACCTAGTGTCAAAGCTGTTCAAGCCGCCCGTAACGCCTTTGACATGGCTTAACGACTGTTATCTTAGTAGACAACAACTGGGACCGACTTTTTACGTGCCCTCCGAAGCACGGAGACGCCCAGCTCAAATACCACTATGCGGTCACCTATCTATAGAATGACCGCGCCAACGGTTGCTTCACCCACAGATCTATGTCAGACCGGTGAGCGCAACTGGCTACGGGCGCCTCATTTAGATAATGTTAGGGTAGAACGGGGTTACTTTTGAATACAGAGGTTACTTTAAAATGGAAAGAAATAGGCATGTTAAAGGTCAGCACTCTATTTGAAATGCTATAATTATATTCATAACGATATTTAGTACTAAGAACCAGAAAACCGATCTCGTCGCTAGCTATTTATGCGAACAATTTACTTATTTCTATAATCAAATTCACCCCAAATTTTCCTAAAGTAACCCCAGTCTACGGTATTAATAATGTTTTGTGATTTTGTAGTTCTTATGTAGTAGATTATGCATAACGATTAAAAAGTATCCTCATGTGGGGATTTTATGGACTTACACTTGTTTTTTTCAATAGAAAAACACATTTTTTGAGCAACAATTGTCTTCACATCGGTTTTTTCTTCAGATAGTCATTGTATTTTGATCAAAATGTTAGTTAATCCCTTAAAACAACTCAATAGCTAACAGAAACAGAGCCCAGATCGATCAAGTAACATTGGAGATATGGCAAAAAATTTAAAACGAGGCCACAAACGCTAAAAAAATCATAACATGAAAAATATTGAAGATAGACCCCCCTTTTTAAGTTAATTTACGATATTTTTAATGAATATTCAGAAAATTACGGGCGGTCACATGCTCATGGGCGACATTGTAAATGATATTTATTTGATATTTATATAATAATAATCATATAAATATCAAATAAATATCATTGGACAACTCACAAACGGTCATTGGATACAAATCTTAGCAGAGCTTGTACTATGGTGACCAAATAACTGATACTTAATCATGAATAGGGTGTAACAGACGATCTATCGAAAATTTAAAAAAACTATTCTAGATGTGATTTTGGTGCTTATAGTGCTGAAAATTTTTATCGCTTTTTTCTCGATTTTTCCGAATTTTTATGCGTTTTTTTTTTTTAATTTTCTGGTATTCTTTCGTTTATACTACACAATGCAACATGAATATGAAAAAAAATCCCTCATATTACTGTTTTCCACAAAAAACAGCAATGGAATAAAACAACATATAAATTCGCTATCAGCTGTTCGCGCGCGGCCAACGACACCGCACCGCCGCGACGGTCGACGCCGGTCACGCCGCCGCGCCGCAAGTACTTACGCGCGCTACACAGACACGATTACGCACACAGCGTCGCGATCAATAGTGTGCATCGTTGTGGTGGCGGGCGTGGCGTAGGCGCACATTTTAGGTTTTGTCTTTAATTATTTATTAGGTTATACTTACATTTTAATTGATACTATTCAAAACAAGGCAGTCTTTCGAATTTGCGTACTTCGGACTCAATGAAGTAAATACTTGACTTAATACTATGGCTATAATTCACCAAATAAGTATTTACTCAAAATAGTTCGGTAGGTACCTATTTACTTATTTATTACTTAGTATTTGTTCTGTTAAAAATGAAAATGGCATAGGTAACTATCCCACTCTCCGATAAAAGGTACATTCATAAGTTTCAAAATGTGTGATATCTAATTATTACACGTACAAATACGTACAGAACGACATAAATCCTATTAAAATTCTTTAGTGCAGTAAAAAATCTCAAATAAACAATTTAACATGTCAAATCAAGCTGAAGTATCGCACAACACAGCTGTACTGCCTCCGCGCGCGCGCATTCCTACAGCTTTGACCAAAAGTATTAGGCGCCCCCAATAAAGTTACTATACACCTGTGCTATTTGAACAATGAATAAATTAATCGTCTGTTGAAAAGTGATCCTGATGTCTTAAATCACTATTCAAAACAATGAGCGGTACATTTTAGTGGCATACGTTACATCTGATGCAACAATATCAAAATATTATAATTTTTTAAATCTTGGTTTTAATGTTTTGTCATTCTGCATTTGGAAGTCTTACCGTAAAGCTAGAACATTTGTGGTTTTGTGATAACATCGAAAATATCGCGATAACATCAAAAACTGGCTGGAAAAGATATGTGGACGACATCTTCTGCATTATCCAAGGAGGTCAACAGGAAGTAGATCAATATCTAGAACACCTAAACTCCATTCACCCTAAGATGAGGTTCACCTACGAAATGGAGACGGACAGGTCGTTGTCATTCCTAGATGTGAGGGTTGCCGCGAAACCCGATGGATCCTTATCACACTGTGTTTACCGGAAACCGACACACACAGATAGATACCTGCACGCTACATCACATCACCATCCCCGTCACTTGCAGTCCGTTATGACGTCACTGAAGAACAGAGCTCATGACCTCTGTGACCCTGAACATGTTGGGAAGGAGCTGGAACATGTTCAGGAGGTACTACGAATGAACGGATACCACGTAAGTCGACGAAGGAACAGGATCACGAAACGGAGTAAACATCCGGAGGTCAACAGACAGCCCGCCTACTTGCCCTACGTCAGAGGAGTGACTGATAAGATCGGGAATGTATTGAAACAATACAGCATCAGCACAGTGTTCACGCCGGGGGCAAAAGTCAGCAGCATGGTGGGCACACCGAAGGATGTACTACCGTTTCAAACACCAGGTGTCTACAAGATCAACTGCAGCTGCGGTAGTTCCTACATAGGCCAGACTAAGCGGTCGATAGCTGAAAGGGTCAAGGAACATATCGCCGCTGTTAAGAACCGTCAAATCAGCAAGTCAGCCATTGCGGAACATCTACTCGAAGCAGGAACTAATCACTGGATTGAATTCCATCGCCCTCAAGTCCTCTCCACTGAACGACATTTCTACTCGAGGGTTGTTCGTGAAGCGATCGAAATCAAGAAACATCCAAATTTCAATCGGGAAGACGGCTTCAAATTATCCGCGACGTGGAATCCAGTGATTACTGTTACAAAACCTCGCTATGTTTCGCAATCGGTTAGCTCACAGAATAGGGACACGGTTAGTGTAGTGTGTGTTGGCGGTTGGAAAAATCAAAATATGAGGGTGGATGGACATTCGTCCGCCTCATATACACGAAGTCCTGTCATCGCTGCTCCAGTCTGCCTGGGACCACGGCGAGTGCAACCTGCGCCGAAACGTTAGGCATTTTAAGGTAAAATGCGTGTTCGCGTTAATTCCCGTATTCTATTATACATTAAACATGCAACGCGAGAGTTTAAAAGTTATGAACATCAAAAACTGCTTTAAAAAAAGGGTTAATGCAAGAATGGAATGCATTTTCTCCAGAGTAATTTAAGAAACTTGTACGTAATACGCCGACAACAAAATATTGATGTTTTTATAGTATCCTAATGGAAATAAATTACTTTAATTTTCATTACAAATAAATGCAGTAATTTATAGGGTGCCTAATACTTTTGGCCAAGGCTGTTCGTAACAAAGATGGGATAGGCCAATATGGATGCTTCGTACTCTTGTCCGTGGATTATGATAGTTATGACTTATGATGAGCTAGTTTCTCTGATGAGAATATCCCTTAGCGAACCCAAGGGGCCGCACCCTCGGTTGTGTGCAACTAACAAACCATCGTCTAGGTAAGAGGTCATCTAGAGTGTTGCCGTTGGGTTGTTATGTCCGACTCATCGGCACGTGGAACAATATTTTGTGCTTCGGGCACGATTTGTGATGAGGGCCCTTGTTATGAGGACACATGTTGCGTTTTAGAAGGTATGCCCACAATTCTATCGGAATTTGCACATAGCCCCGCACTCCACCCTGGGTGCTGGTGTATGCATAATGTGCATACGAACCACTCCCATGGTCGTGAGCCGGGGCGATCACATAACGATTCCGATAAGTGTGTTACAGTAGGGAATTACATACAAATAATACTGATGATCTCGAGCTGATACGGTGACGACCCGTTTCCGAGTTGATACGTGGGCTTACGACCTTAAATCAACTTCAGAGTGGTCATTTGCTTTAGATAGTTAATTCTAGCAAAATCAATCATTATTTTATGTTTCACAGCACTTTCAGAAATGAATTAATGTTTGAATATTATGAATCTTCAAACCTGTATAACTCGGTTCAAAGCGATCCTACCGGTTTCGTGCCATACTAACTATTGCTTCAAATGGCTAGCTCTATCGATACATGACACTTTTTTTTGTTGGCCGGCACTTTGAAAAAAGGCCCAAAATGGATGATCTCCTTTGTATGATTGATGCATTTCGTGCTTTTCGCTCGCGGAAGACGGATGTTATCCAAATTTCGGTTTCGTGTTACTCGTGTCGTGTGTGAACTGTTGTCAATTGTTAATTGTTATTGTTTAAGTTTTGTGTTGTTTGTGTTTCTATTGTTATTTTTTTTTGTTATTATTATTGTTGTTGTTATTATTGTTATTTTGTGGCGAAATGCAGTTCAGTGCGCGTGAGTACGCAGAAATGCTGATGTGCTATGGTGAAGCACGTGGTACGGTAACACACAGCGTGCTCTGAGCCTGTACGTTCAGAGACACCCAAACACTCGCCATCTCACGGAAAGTCACATGATTACCCGGGCGTGCTGGGTAATCAGCCGACTGTCCCGCAGCAGGAAGGTGCCGGAAGAATGTTGCGTCCACGTGCGGAGAAAATGTTTTGGAAGCCAAGCACCAGAATCCGCGTTTAGATACACGTACGTAGTTGAGGTAAGTGAGTGTTCATAACAATTTGCTATTATCAGCACCTGATGTTATTTATTTATTCATTTGGGAATTATTTTTCAATTTCGCGTACGCCTAAGTAGGCACGCAGGGGTTTTTTATTTTATGAATTTACGAATTTTTACGATTGGGTGGCGCGTGTGCGGACGCGCGGCGCCGGCGGCTCTCTTTGATAGTTTGAGCAGTACGCTCGCGGAAGACGGAAGTTCTTTTCCGGTTTAGTTATGTCGTGTTTGTCGTGTCGTGTGTGAACTGTTGTTTCATTATTACTTGTTATTGTTTCGGTTTTGTGTCGTTAGTGTTTTTATCGTTATTCGTTTTGTTACTCTTATTCTCGAAGTGCAGTTGTGTAAGTGAATCGAAGAATTGTTGATGTGTTATGGTGAAGCTCATGGAAGTGCACGGCGTGCTCTGCATCTGTACGTCCAGAATCCAAACTCTCGCCATCCACCAGATAATCGCATGTTCATTGACATTGATAACAATTTGTTTTAGCACTTTCTTGTTATTGGTTACTTTTTGCTAGTATTGTTTGATTTCACGTTACAGCTTTTGTAGCATATGACCCTGCCTACAATTCAATAAACGATACGTAAAACTGTTATCTAATGATAGCGTTGCATACAAGTGAGCGCATAGACGCGTTTGTATGCGTACGTACCTACGACATGACGCGGCATGTCGACGCTCGGCGCGCTGCGCGGCGCCGCCGTTGTGAACTAACTAGGTACCTACTGTGCAACTACAATACAATAAGCAATTTCATAGGCGTGCGCGTGGATATATTGCGTTGTTCATGATACATTGAGCGCTCAAAAATGACTAACACGGGAACCAATCATTACCGAGAAAAATGGTTTATATAAATTTCACGCATGTAGTGTCACAAAATTAACACTGAAGTTTTCGGTTAACCGTCGATTACACCCTGTATAGGGTTTTCTCATAATAGCTGGTGATATTTTGGGAGGCGACACTGTCCATGAATCTGATCACGAATCCGCAAAAAAAAATTTTTTTTGGTCAACTTTTTTTTTGTTGTTTTTCTGTAGTGTGAGTGAGCGCTCGTGCACACACCGCGGCGTCAGTTGATCGCGACCGAGCGCTATCAACTGACGCCGCGGGGGGCGATGACCGCGCGCCGGACGTTCTGTCTTAGGCGCTGTCTCCACGGGCGAGAGAATCGCGACGAGTCCGCCCTTGTATCGTCGGACAATCTCCACGAACGAGCGATAATTCCGCCGCGTATCGTCGCAAGTCGTAACGGAATCGCAGGGATTCCGCGGCGACTCGTAACGGTATCCCCGCGTTTTCCTTGTTTAAAAAGCTTGAAACCTTGAAAATAAATGACGCTGCATTTGACAGCGCGCTCGCTGCGCGCTCGTCGCGATCGCGCGGCGGACCCGCTGCTTGTCGCGGCCGACTAGCGACGATGTATTGACGTTTCGCACGCTCGTTGCCACTCGTCGTATCGCGGCGATATTATCGCCGTGTGGAGACGGTTCCATAGAGAGTGTATAGAAATACGTGGCACGACGATAATATTGCCGCGATTCTCTCGCTTGTGGAGACAGCGCCTTAGTAACAATAATAAATACAAATTGATACTGATTTCCCATAATACTTTCAGTCCTGGACTGGCTAGCAACTACGTGATTAACTTAACTATGCCATTTAAGTTATTGTTAAATTACTAACCTACAGAACGTAGCTTATCGCGAGAGTTTGAATACAGTTGCATCGAATATAGGATTACCATCCCACATTACATACACATAAATTGACGAAATCATAACTAAGAATCTCAATTACCTACTGTTAACGGCCGAACGACAATACACAAATGATTGATGAATTATGAAATCAAACAAATTAAATTGTTACATTACTTACCTAAATAGCGTACGGCGTATCGCCAGAGATTCGTAACAGATGCGTCAAACAAACGAGCATGCGACACTACACACAAACTCACAGAATAAAAAAAAGTACGAAAATCGTCTAGCTACTGATAACAGCTGACTCAATTTACTGACTGATACTCACATATCGGGATTAAGCACTTGGTTTTACGACACCACCATCACGCACAATAAATTCTTACCAACTGGTTAATTTAAATATACTATCCATTTTTTAAAATAAAAACATGGCATATTAAATCAGATTTTTTGATCAGATTCACCTCTCAAAATATCACCAGCTATTATGAGAAGACCCTGTATATGCCTTGGATAACCCTTGGATATCATAAAGCCTTGGATAACCCCTGGACTCTTGCGATGCATCAAAAATAAAGATAAATTACACATTAAACATAGAAAAGCACCGGATAACATTATAATAAGATTAACATATACACGTTATCGTAACTTTTGCAACAATTTGCTTAGAAAAATTAAAGTTATGTATGAAAGAGCTGAACTAAAAAAAGCGAAAAATAACCCAAAAGCCTTATGGAAGACCATTAAAAACATAACAAACACTCGTAATATAAGTACTAGCCCCGTAGAACTTTTAAATATAGGTTATGACACTCATTCCTCGCTAAATCAAGTATGCACTTTCTTTGGTAACGTAGGTAAATGTTTAGCAAACAAAATTTTACATCAGCAAGCATCAGCAGGTGCTATACCATCTCTAGGACACGAACATAACATGTCACAGCCACCTTCCAACTCTCTAGTTATACTTGAAGTCGACGAATATGAGATTGAAACGATAATTCTTCAATTACGTAGTGACTGTGCACAGGGTTGGGATGGCATATCCGCGTCGTTGCTAAAGATGTGTCGTCATGCATTAGTACCACCGATAGTACATATATTTAATCTATGCATAAAAACAGGCACATTCCCAGATGCACTGAAGAAAGCAATAATTCATCCAATTTACAAGGGAGGGGATAAAAATTGTATCAACAATTACAGACCAATATCAGTCTTGACTGCTCTATCAAAAATACTAGAAAAGATCTTGAGCAAAAACCTGAAAAGCTTTCTAAATAAATATCACCTCATAGCTAATAACCAGTATGGCTTTAGGGCCGGCGTCTCGACTGAGGATGCTGTAATGGATCTGACACAAAGTATTGCTAGGAAATTGGACAACAAAACAAAATGTTTAGGCATATTTTTAGATTTGTCAAAAGCCTTCGATACAGTTTGTATCCCAAACTTAATTTCAAAGTTAGAACATATGGGTATACGTGGCATAACCTTGGATATTTTTAAAGATTATCTTAAAAATCGCAAATATCAAGTAAAAATTGGCGCGCATCTTAGTGACGATGCAGTTGTTACATACGGGGTGCCCCAAGGTAGCATATTGGGGCCCCTATTGTTTCAGGTGTACATTAATGACCTATGTTCGCTGACGCTACCAAATTCAGATATATTTGTATACGCTGATGACACGGCAATTCTTGTCGATGCTCCTACATGGGAAGAAGTAAGAGAAGCCGCGGAATCTGCCCTGACAACTGTCATAAAATGGTTCAGCACTAACCTCTTGACACTGAATGTTTCCAAATCATGCTTCATTCCGTTTCAAATACGTGCTAATACAAAAAGAAATCCATTGGAAACATTTAAAATTAAGGCGCATTCATGCTTAACCCCATCAAGTCCATGCCCTTGTCCTGAACTTGCCAAAGTGGATAGTGTTAAGTACTTGGGTATACATATAGACAGCGGTTTGAGATGGGACAAACAGCTAGGTATGTTGATAAATAAAATAATGCGTTTTGTATCTATATTTAAAACGCTTCGAGAATCTGCTGATCATGACACATTAAAAATGGTCTATCTCGCGTTATGCCAATCCGTCGTAGGATACTGCATACCTGTGTGGGGTGGTACAAATAAAACAAATCTCTTGAGAGTAGAGCGAGCACAGAGAGCAATACTCAAGGTTATGATGAAAAAACCGTATAGGTATCCAACTGTACAACTCTACACAGACTGTAAAGTCCTGACAGTTCGCCAGCTGTTTGTCCTACGCTCTATCCTCCGAACACATACTAGCTTACCCCCACCAAATCGTAATAAGCGCACAAATTTACCTTCAGGCATTCGACACAAAACCACTTTCGCGAAACATCAGCACTTCGTAATAAGTATACACATATATAAAAAAATTCACAAGCAGCTAAACATACTTGACCTAAACATACACGAAGTAAAAATAAAAGCGTCAGAATGGCTATTACAACAAGATTACATAACAACAGAATCACTACTTACATACATAGTATAAAACACACACACACACACACACACACACACACACACACACACACACACACATACACACACACACACACACACACACACACATACATATGTAGTTCTAACATTTATCAACATCACCAGTTAATTGCTACCACATGTACCACAACAAAATAATTGTATTCTAATAAATACCGAACACTGTCTCTTAAAATACAGGCATTCTAGCCTAGTTTAACAGACAGGGCTCGAAAAAGTGTATAATAAGTAACTGTACATTGTTACCTATGGCAACAATATTGTAATGCACTGCATTGTACTTTCTTTTTTGGTGATAAATAAATTTATTTATTATTATTATTTATTATTATTATATATAAATATATTTTTATATTCATACAGAGATTGCAAGAGGAGTTTAGACAGTCATAGGAAAAGAAATAAGTTAGAAGAGTGAGAGTAGGTAAAGAGGTATTCAAGGCAAGGTGTTTTGCAGTGATAGGTAGTGCTCCTTAGCCCAATGTTTGAAAATTGGCAAGCTTTGCACTTGCCTAATGGATAGCGGCAGCGCATTCCACAACCGCACAGCTTGCACAGTAAATGAGTGGTCTAAAAATTTACTGGAGTGCACAGGCATCTTAAGTCCCAAATTTTCTGATGATCGTAACAACCTTGAATGCGTGTCATGTAGAAAAACAAAACGTTGTTTGCGATAGAAGGGAGTCGAGGGATTAAACAAGATATTGTACAGAAGACAGAGAATGTGAGCATTTCGGCGTGAATGTATTGGTAACCACTTGAGCTTGTTTCGATACTCGGAGACATGGTCATATTTGCGTAATCCAAATATGAACCTGATAAAGAAATTATGAAGGCGCTCAAGCTTATTAAGTTGGTTCTCGGTTAAATCGGGATAGCTGACATCGGCATAATCAAGAATGGGGAAGAGAAGGGATTGTACAAGCGCAATTTCAGTGTTGATGGGGAGAAAATTGCGTAGCCTGCGCAAGGACCCCGCCGAAGAAAATGTTTTACGGCTGAGTTCCTGGAGTTGAGGACTCCAGGACAAAGTCTTATCAAACCATAGCCCATAGGTTTTTGATTTTGTCACTAAAAGGGATGGCAGTGCCATCAAAGATCACATTGGGTACTAGTGACCAATCCACTTTCGAGATCATCCTGGGGCTACCGATGGTAATGGCTTGAGTTTTGTTAGGGTTGACGTCAAGTCCATACATTCTACTCCATTCACAAATACGAACCAGATCGCTATTTATCGTTTCCACAGCTTCCGTCAACCTGTCCGGGGGAGCACAATAATAGATTTGTAAGTCATCTGCATAAGAGCAGTGATAGCCGAGTGGTATAAGTTGATACCTCCCACGCCAGTGGTCGCAGGTTCGAATCCGAGGCAACACACCAATGACTTTTCGAAGTTATGTGTGTATTAGAAATAATTATCACATGCTCCAACGGTGAAGGAAAACATCGTGAGGAAACCTTGCATGCCTAAAAATTTGTTTAATACATTTATTGAGGGCATGCAAAGTCCCCAACCCGCACTTGGCCAGCGTAGTGGACTTAAGGCCTAACCCCTCCCTCATTACGGGAGGAGACCCTTGCCCAGCAGTGGGACAGTAATGGGTGAAATTTATTATTTATTAAGTCATCTGCATAGAGGTGGTAGGAAAAAGTTATGTTATTGGAAATTGTATTGATAAAAACAGCGAAAAGTAAAAGAGATAAAACGCCGCCCTGCGGTACGCCAGCGGATAAAGCACTCCATTCGGAGACATTGTTTTCAATGTTAATACGTTGCCGGCGCCCATACAGGTAACTACGAAACCAGTCAACCACCGATGGAGATATGTTAAGAGAACACAATATACCCAGTAGAACATCGAAATCTACAGAATTAAAACCATTGCTGAAATCTAGCAATACTAGGGTCGTAAGCTGGCCATCTCCCATACCTGATCTGATGTCTTCCGTAATATGAACCAGGCTTGTAGTTGTACTATGACCAGGACGGAAACCCGATCGGAAAGGATTTAGGAGTAGGTTAGAGAAAAGATAGGTGCTAAGTTGCATATGGACTAGGCGTTCAAGGACTTTTGAAACAAACCTTGTCGAAATCTGCAGCTCGCTTGATGTTCTGAATTGCGTCTGCCCTCATCTGATAAATGTCAACCTCAAATGTAATGGTCTCGCAACCTTACCAATTAAGAACTCCAATGGGCTGGCTCTTGTCTCTCGGTTCTGAGTGCAGTTAAGAACAAGCTGCACATCAGGTAGAGAATCCTTTCATGAACGGTTACCTGTTTCAGCAGCCTAGATTTTTAATTGTACTCATCGTGCGCTCGACCTGACCGTTAGCTCTCGAGCTACCAGTCGCAATCAAGTGGAGCTGTATATTTACCGACTCGCAGTAATCTTTGAAGTCTCGACACTAGCAAAACATCGTCCCTGGTCTGCGATAACCCTCGTTAGTGCGCCGAATAGCGAAACACTGTTTTTCAGACGTATCTGCTTCGGATCCGTATCAGCATGAGACATAAGCTTACCTCTACGATGAATAATAACAAAGTCGAAGCTCTGAAAAAAGGCCACCATCTGTAGACACGTGGTGTGAGATCCAGCTGCTTGCGTGTCATCTGTAGGGAACTGCAGTCCGTTACCACCAATAACTTGCGACCATGAGGATAATGTCTGAAGTGCTTGACTGCGTTGACAACTGCTAGGGTCTTCAACTCGTAGTAGTGGTATCTAGACTCCACAGCTGTTGTACGCTTGCTATAGTAAGCGATAGCTTGTAACTTACCTTCTGACTTTTGCATTAGAACGGCACCATACCCAATTTACTTCATCTGTGGTCAAACATGTCGTTAACCCGTAATGAAAAACTAAAAATGCGCTCAACATTTGTTAAAGTCTAGTCCTGTACTTTCCAGTTACGTCAGTCACAACAGAAGTTAAATCTTATTGAAATGCATGAAGCACTACAAACTATGACTGACCGACTAACACACAAGACTTTTGTTTAATAAAGGGAGGATCATCCTCATAATCGCTACACAACATAAAATCTGTTCTGTCCTGAACACTCGTCTTTGACCAATACCAATAATTGCAATTCAACATTATTAGAACCTTAACTACTATATTTCGTAGGAAAACTTATCTGTCTTATCTGTAACGCAAGTCGAGCAAAAAAAAGCGGCACGGCCGTACCACCTTTTCTCGAATCTTTTCTCGAAGCAATTCGGGCTATTTTCGACCCCCCTATAATTTCGTTGTGAATAAAACAAGAAGCCGGATTTTTCAGCAACTAATCAGTCATTGTATAAACACGGTATATTTGAAATTTCAGTCAATTTAAACCAGTAGTTTAAGAATGACAACTTGTTGAAATTTTGAATTTTGTCACTCACTGATTCACTGATTCACTGATTCACTGATTCACTGACTCACCGATCATCAAAAGTCTAAGGTACTTCTAGCAGACTAAGAAGCTTAAAATTTAAAATACAAATAGGGTTTAGCGTCTTAATCATGGGAAAAATTTAATATTTTCTAATTTCGGTCCAGCTTTTTAAATACACTAACTGCAACAATAACTTTGTAATCCCATATAAATGTATAAGATTACAAAGTTACATTTGCAGTTAGTGATTCATTATTACTGTAGAAAATAATAAATAATAGGTGTATATAGGTACCTACTATATGAGGCATGACGGGAGGGGATATAGGGTGGGTAAGGGTGTTTAGCTCATGAAACTAAACAACATTCCCATAGGAAAATATGTTGAATTATAAGAAAAAACGTCTTTTCATACAAATTGGACTTATGTTCGTTCTACAAAAAGAAGTGAGATGCCACCAAAAACATTCTGTAAAAACTCAAGTCTCGCAGTTCAGTCTTTATTAAAATGGTACCCCTTAGAATTTTTAAATAGTGCGAATCTTCCAATAACCTTAATCAATTAGCGAAGTAGCATTGGCCTCCTCACTTGCATACGGTCCGAACACGGTGTTCCCACCGACTGGAAGGACATTTGCATCTTGTTCAGCTGTATATCCTCCTACAGATCGATTTGATGCACTACTTGGAGATGTAAACAGAGATGTATCTTAGGATTGGACACCTTGAGCTGTTGTATACTCTCGAGTACTTGTTAAGGCACTATTACAACTCTCAGATGCATACGTATCATTGTAAATATTAAACTCTTCTTCTTCCGTAACTAAATTAAAAATCTTTCTCTTAAGACGAAGCTGTGCCGGTTTGGGTATTTTTTTTGCACTTTCACAAACACTAAGAAAAAAATGATCCATGTCGTCCATTTTGTCAATTACTTGGTTTCTCAAATCACGTTCTGTTTATCTTTTACCACTTTTTCCATCCTTCTGTCTTTTTAAGGCTTCCCTATGGTTGTCTCGCAATTTTTTCCAAGTATTTTTCGCTACTTTGGCTGTAACAAATAATAAATATATGTACATCACTACATAATTATAAAATAATATTATTAATTTATCACAAAATATATGAGATAAGTTTGTTATAAAAATAACAAACTGACTTCAATTCTTCCCCACTAACTAGTCACTAAAACGTAATGAAATAGTTAAGAGCTAGAACTTTCAATTTAATTTATAGTTTTTTAAATAGAATCAAAGTACTAGTTCTTGACATACTTATAAAATTAATTATTTCATTACTTTTTAGTGAACATTTAGTGGGAAAGAATTGAAGTTGCTTATTATAATACTTAGGTCACTATTTATATTTTGAGCCTTGGCGAATCTGATTGTTTTAGACCCCATTTGGCGTTTTCATCGTAAAGTTTGATCTTTTTGACTACTACATTCCTAAGAAAGTTTTGAAATCTGCGCTGAAAATATTTTCAATATCGTCGATCGAAAATTGTAAGTATGCGGGAAAATGGCATTAGGATGTTAACATTTTCGTGCAAATATTTTTTACGACTTTCGACGTGACTTATAGAAACAGTCGTGTCTATATTGACTTATTTATTATTTTGGTGATAAAGGCTGATTCTTTGAAAATTTAAAACGCCAATAAATAGAGTTCTATCATGATTATTTTTCCATCACCAATGAAATTCCTGAAGGTCGTCCAAGGTCACCAGTTGTCTCCGGAAAAATTGATGCTGTGCGAAAATTAATTATGCTTTTTAGTTTCCTGACACAAGAAAAAAATTACACAATCCTAAACATTATTTCCACTCTTAGATATAAAATATTAGGTAACAACATTTCCGAATAGAAGATATTTTTTCTAAATGAACCAATTTTTTTTTTTACACCAATTCGAGAAGGTCCTCGCGCCGATTAGTGCAAACAAATGCTTGAAAAGTCCATCGTTTGGCTTCAAAATACGTGTATCAAATTGTGATAAAACAGGAATCTAGGATATAATGCGCATGAGCCCAAAAATAAACACCAGTCGACTTTATGGAAGCTTTAAGACGAACCAAATCCAGAAAAAAATATTCGCGCTTGCAGCACTTCGGAACAAATGGTCCCTTGATTTTTTATAAAAACTTTGTTACGGTGAAAAGTGCCTTTACAAAAATGCAGAATGGTTAATTCTTAGTGATTTACAACCAAAAATTTACCTAAAAACTGGTTTAAAATATGGAAAAATCACAAAATCCTACGGGTCGAGCTCAATAAAAACAATGCCGGCCGTAACGCATCTCGCTAAACAGCCGGCTATTATGTGCACGAAAAAAAATAATTAACGAGTTTCTCGTAATGCCGTTACAGTTTGACATCAAATAACTTTATTTAGATCCAAAACGTCAAAAATAAATACCGTAAACATTGATTTTTCATCGCCTCAAGAAACAGGTTATGCTTTTAAACGCCCTGTTTTTGAGAGGTCTTCGGGAAAGAAAAAAAAATATTAAAAAAATATTTCGATCGGATAAAAATCTATCTAGATCATGCATAAGAATACCCGAGAACACGATAAAGTAGTTTTCACTTACACGTTTACCGTTTTTCATAGTTAGGCTCAAAATATAAGTAGTGGCCCACGTATTATTTATTAATTCGCAGGTACATGGCTACAGGTAGTTCATTTACTACAATTGGCTACAATTTCAAAATAGCGGGCCCTACAGTTTCAAAAATTGTATCCAAAGTTTCCGATGCAATATGGAAGTGTTTACAGCCAATATTTATGAAAGAAATGACTACAGAATTGTGGCTGGAAAATGAGCTCTATTTCAGACAGAAATCAATTTTCCAAATTGTGTAGGCGCTGTTGATGGGAAGCATGTTTATATAAAATCACCTCCTAACTCAGGATCAGACTATTTTAATTATAAGAAATCGTTTTCGTTAGTATTACTGGCTGTTGTCGATGCAAGATATAAATTCATTGCAATAGACGTCGGATCAAAGGGACGTTTCAGTGATGCAGGAATATTTAGCAACTCTGCGATGGAAAGAAACTAAAAGATAATTTATTATTTCTACCAGAATCCAAAGCTTTAGAAGAAGGTGGTATGGAAATGCCTTACATATTTGTTGGTGACGAAGCATTTCAACTGCTTCCAAATTTAATGAGACCATACCCTCAATCGCAACTAAATAATCAGAAAAGAATATATAACTATCGTCTAAGCAGAGCACGGCGAGTTGTTGAACAAGCGTTTGGAATACTAGCAGCACGATGGCGAGTATTTCATACTGCATTTGGTTGTAATATCGACACAGTTGACAAAGTTATTAAAGCGACATGTGTTCTGCATAACTATTTGAGTGAGGATAACGAAATTCAGACTGAAAACAGTATGAACAGTGTGTTGCGTCCCTTGCGTCGAGGAGGCAATAGCTCTTCCATTACAGCCTATCAGATAAGAGAAGAATTTTCCAATTATTTTAACGGCAGTGGTAGCGTACCTTGGCAAAATACAAGTGCCCATATAAATGAAAATTAAATAAAGACAAGTTTAATAAGCACATAAAAATGTTCTTTTATTTCGTTTATAAAAAAATGAGAATGTATCTACTTATTTACAATGTTGTATCTACATACATAGACTCACGACTATAATCCCATTAGGGGGTAGTCAGAAATCACACTACAACTGTTTCAAATTTAACGTATTAAAACGGGCCAAGGACAGATCGAAACCCATTTCCAACACTGCCATATTGTCGAAAATCCATTTGACGGATGGGTTATTTTACCGATGAGCCATTTCACCGAAAAGCCAAATTAACGAAATTCCATATCACCGAAAGTTAAAGCAACCCCGAGTATATACATACAAAATTGTACTAACACACCAACGATAAGCACACATAAATACACACGCACACACACTTATTAAGTAAGTACTTACTGTTTTCCATGTTTGTTGTTTGTATAATGGCGCGCCAAGAGGCTTCTCTTTTTTCGGAATCTTTATAATATGGGGATGTTGTATTCCACAAACATTCGTGTTGCCGAACTTCTTCTATAAAAATCTCCATTTTTTTATCTGACCACTGCCCTCGATTTTTTTTTTGGGCGGTAGGTGTAAAATAAGTAAGACACACAAAAAATCACTCCTGATTTTTTAATTGTAATTTAATTTATTTAACAGTTTTTATCAATCTAAATCATTTGACATCAGTATATATTAAGTATTTACTACATTTAGTACATACCCAGTACATGTAGTGTTAGTGTGATACTACACACCACCTGCCAGCTGAACACAAACTAAATCTGCAAGTCACTACACACCTATAACTACACAATGTCTCAACTGAGTGAAATCCAGATGACTCAGGCGAAGCTAGAGGAGTCATTTAGCAAGAGGATGGCTGAACTTGAGGCGCAGCTGCAAACTGGTGCTGCCAAGGACACTGTGGCCAAGGTCGCTGAGGAGTTCCGCACCTTCCGCGAACTTATAGTGGTGTGTGTTAGTGGTGTGCTTGGGTTGCTTCGACAGCAAATCAGTGAGTGTGCCCGGATGGTGGACTCCATGGAGACTCGGCACCGAAGAAAGGATCTTCTATTCTTGGGGATCCCAGAGTCAGCAAAGGTCGACCCACAATACATCTCTTCGACCATACTCAATTCCAAGATGGGGTTGCCGGACATCTCAGCAGCCTCCATAAGACTCTGTCACCGGATTGGTGCCCCCGGAGGTAAGCATCACCGGCCCATTCTGGTGCGCTTCACGAGTGCGGATACCCGGAGCGCAGTTTGGCGTGCCAAGGCGAAGCTGCGGGGAACGTCTATTGCAGTGAAGGAGTTCCTGACGCGGTCCCGCCAACTTGTTTTCGCCAAGGCACGTCAGCACTTCGGCATGAGGGACTGCTGGACCCAGGACGGCGTCATTGTTGTGAAGGTCGCCGACGGTAGCCGGCACAAAGTGATAACTGCCGATGAGCTGAACGCGTTGGCGGCCAAGCATCCTAAGGTGACCGGTGCCGCTTCTTCCCATTCTTCCCAGACCGGAGCAGCCAGTGCAAGTGCGGGAACATCTGCGGCTAGCTCGAAAGCACGCAAGTACTAGCTACATTATTGTTGTCGCTATGTTATTTCTAACTAAGAAACCGTGTCGCGCTCCACAGTTTAGTTTTGTTTCGTTTAATATCTTGCGTAACACGTAGTTACCCTTTACCCTCTAAATTTTATTTATTCATACCCTGTTTTAATTCATTTTATTCTTTGTTCACTTTATTATTCGCACATGACGTTAATTTCTGATTTGAATGATTGTCAAGTGTCAACTGTCAATCTGACAACTTGACTCATAAAATTTCGTTCGGAAACGTGTGTTCCATTTTTATTGTCTTTTTTCTGTTCCTCTTATGTTAGCTGGCGGGTGGTGCAGAGATGCATTTTGGACCGTAGTATTTTAGTTCATCCTTTATAATAATTATTTAAATATATTTATTTATTATATTTTAATTTATTACTCATATTATATTGTTATATATGTCTGATGATGAAGCTTCTTTTTTTTCTGCTGACGATATTAGCACATCCTCGAAAGATAGTTTTTGCTCTATAACAGGCACGCTAGGAGACTTTGTACGTCGGACTTTTGACTGTACTGGTATAAACCTATTTAACGTATGTCACATAAATGCGCAGAGCGTCCCTAGCCATTATAATGACCTGCAGGAGGCATTCGCTGATGCTGACGTTCATGCCATCCTGATTTCAGAGACGTGGCTCAAACCTCATCTACCCTCAACTTCTTACTCCCTCCCTGGATTCATTCTTATCCGTAATGATCGGATAGACAGGAGAGGGGGTGGCGTCGCTATCTACCTCAGAAGTGACCTCCCTTACCATATTGTAGCTTCCTCCTGTCCTAATTACTCCGCTTCCGCCGAGTTTCTCTTCCTAGAGGTTTGGGTCAAAGGAGCCAAAATTCTTCTCGGCGTAGTTTACTGTCCCCCATCCATTGATTACTTTCCCAGTATTGAACTGGTGTTGGAATCTTTAGGGTCTGCTTACTCACATCACATCATCATGGGCGATCTCAACACCAATCTCCTTTCTCCCAGCTCACTCCGTTCCTGTAAACTCCTAGACATCATTGAGTCCGCCAGTCTACATGTCCTACCACTGAATGCCACTCATCACAACACCGAAGGCGATGATACTTGGTTGGATCTAATGATCACGTCTGCTCCCACCCTTGTCTCATTTTTAGGTCAATACCCTGCTCCTGGTTTCTCTCATCACGACCTAATATATCTGTCCTACACCCTTAAACCTCCCAAATCCCCTCCCAAGGTTCTGTACAGACGCTGTTTTGGGCGTATGGATGTAGATAAATTGTGTAAGGACGCTGCTACCATCGAGTGGGAGCAGCTTACGTCAGCACCTACGATTGACGATAAAATCGACATTTTTAACACTGTTGTCACTAGGCTGTTTGACGTCCACGCGCCTATCAGAAGAGTGAGAAGGAAACGACCACCTGCTCCCTGGATGACTGAGGGAGTCCGCATAGCCATGAGGCGTAGGGATAGGGCTTTTGCAAAGTTCCGTAGAGACCGCTGTGACGACAATTAGGTTCAGTTCAAAGTTGCAAGGAATCGATGCAATCAGATGGTACGCAACGCTAAACGCCGACACATTCTAAGTAATCTTTCTTCCTCTTCCCCGGCCGATATTTGGAGGTTCCTAGAGACCCTAGGTATCGGCAAAAACCGAAGTAACGTCCCACAGTGCACGGTTGGTTTGGATGACATTAACATTCATTTCACTTCTACCGTACCTCTAGATCACCAAACCGCGTGCAACACTGTCTGTTCTGTAAATAATTTACCCCGACCCAACTTTGATCCCTTTTGTTTTGCTCCAGTAACACCGGAAGATATTAAGAAGGTAATCCTCTCAATTAAGTCCAATGCAGTAGGCGCTGACGACGTCAGTCGTCATATGATCGTCACGGTATTGGATCACCTACTCCCCGCCATTTCCCATATCATAAATTTCTCCTTTACCTCCGGTTCTTTTCCTTTTCTGTGGCGCAAAGCCTACATTATCCCGTTACCTAAAATCCCAAATCCATCGAGTCCAGCTCACTTCCGACCTATATCGATTCTCCCTTTCCTCTCCAAAGTGCTTGAGGCCTGTGTGCACAAGCAATTAACACAGTTTGTGTTAAACAACAACCTGTTTAACCCTCTTCAATCTGGGTTCAGACCAGGTCACAGCACTACATCCGCACTCCTTAAAGTGACTGGCGATATAAGGGCGGGCATGGAGGACACTAAAGTTACCGTGGTGACTTTGGTTGATTTCTCGAACGCCTTCAATACCGTCAGTCATGATATCCTTCTTTCCATCCTTTGTCACCTGAACATATCTTCTGGTGCAATGAATTGGTTTTCCTCATATCTCAAAGGACGCCAACAGTCGGTTCACATCGGTGACTTATCATCGAGCTGGCGTGAACTCGATTCTGGCGTCCCACAAGGCGGCATCCTCTCTCCGTTATTGTTTTCTATTTTCATCAATCTCCTAACCAAAAATCTTCAGGGTGCGTATCATCTGTACGCTGATGACTTGCAACTCTACGCGCAAGGAACAGTGGAAGGTATAACATCAGTTGTCGGCACGATAAACAGTGACCTTGAACTCATTAAGTGCTGGTCTAGCAAGTTCGGTTTGGCTGTTAACCCTGACAAATGTCAGGCGATAGTCGTAGGCAGTCATCGCAGCATCAATAGGCTAGGTCAGGTATCAGTACCACCGGTCGTATTTAATGGCTCAATAATAGAACTGACCCCTACTGTGAAAGATCTTGGCCTTTACTTGGACTCAACTCTGAGCTGGAGAGCTCAAGTATCTAACGTTTGCAAGAGGGTCACTGGTATATTGCGGGCTCTGTATCATCTCAAAAACTTTCTTCCATCCACGACTAAAGCAATGCTTGTGCAGACCTTAATCTTCCCACTGATTGACTATGGTGATGTATGTTACTTCGACCTGAATGCAGATCTCCTCAACAAACTTGACCGCCTTCTCAACAACTGCATTCGATTCATCTTCAACCTTCGCAAGTATGATCATGTATCTACTTATCGCTCTCAACTTAGGTGGCTTCCTATTCGTGAGCGTCGTAATTTACGTGCACTCACGACTCTCTTCTCTTTTCTTACTTCTTCTACTCCCCCAGCCTACCTAACTCCCTACTTTCAATATCTGTGTGATAATCACAACCGTAACCTTCGTTCGTCTAATAATCTTCTTCTTCTCTGCCCATCACACACTTCTGGGTTTGTCAACTCTTCTTTTCCTGTCCAATCTGTCTTATTGTGGAACGCGCTCCCTCTTGAAATCAGGATGTCCACTAACCGTCTTACGTTTAAGAGCAAAGTTCGGGATCTCTTGTTAAAACAAGTTGCAGAATCGTCACACTTATCATAGTTTGTATGTATGAATTATTGTATATATATATATATATTTTATAAGTATTATATTTAGTTTATAGTATGTTTTAATATCATCCATTTATATAATATATTGATTTATTCGTATTTAATATTTTATCGTTGTTAATAATTATGTATGTATATACTTATCTATATTTATGTACACTCGCATGACCACATTGTTATTTATTTGTAAACCTCTTTCTCAACTTGATTTTCCTCTTTTATTATCTAAGCACCCACTTCATTTAATCTCTGCATCACCCCAAGGTAGACTGGCAGAAAATGCCTTTGGCATTAAGTCCGCCTTTATACAAATTTTGTATAAGAAGTTTAAATTAATGAACAAATTTCGACACAACACGTGTTACCTGACTTGTTTGAATGGGCGAATGAAACTTGTTCGTTCTTGTTTCTTTGTGCGCGCATACGCAAGTGCGAACGAGATGGGAGTACGAGAGTGAGAGAGACGTCTGAAGGCGATGGAGGGGCACGAAGCGTGCTCCAAACCTAGCATAGCTCGATACAGCGCAGCATGGCAGAGCTCCATAAAAAACATAGCACAGTTCGGCACAGCGCGGCTCAGCACGGCGGGTAGCGCACCTTGCTCGAGACGGCTGCGTTTTTAAACAGAGCGAAGCCTCACACAGCGCAGCACAGCATGGTTTGTTTGTATCCTCATTAAAATATTAGACGAGCGTGTTGACCAAACATAGCACAGCGCAGTACAGCGCAGCATAGCTCGATGTTGATTTGTCACCCTAAAGATGTCTGATGTCTTCATAGCACGCACAAGCATGCAGTAGCTGCTGCCATTTTTTATCACTACTGTCATGGTTAAGAGCACGTGGTGCGGTAACGTTCGAAGCACGTGGTTCGTTGATATCCATAGCGCGTTCTTTGATGTCCATAGCACGTGGTACGTGGTCTTCACAGCACGTGGTGCGTGGTCTTTTCATCCCAGTTCTGATGTCGGGGCACAGTGTGTGTAGTGGGGTTTGTATCCTGACATTTCACTTCTGATATCGAAGGCATATGGGGTACCTCGCTATCAGATTGGTGAGTGATGGCGAATAGTCCAAAATAATACGCACTAGACTTAGCTCACTGGTGTATTTGTCCATTACAATGATCACATTACAAAAATAGACTAGGATTTAACCGATCTAGCTGGATGCAAGACAGAAACGCGGTGAGTTCGGTACAACGTGGCAACGACCGTCTCCCCTTGAGTTTCGAATGTTGAATCCTCTAACCACACTGACGTTCCAACCATCATACCTCTGAATGACAGCTGTCTATTGTCACATGCAACCGTCATCTGCCTGTGTTGCCAACATTGTACCGACCACACCCAAGCGTGAACACTTGACGTTTCCGTTACATCCAATTATTTCTTAATACTTAATCAAATCAATTTAAGATAATTTTAATTAGATTGTTCGAAGATATAGCGCCTCGATGCTGGCGCTCCGACATACATATTATTTATGTTTATATATTTACACTCATATCATATTACTAGCTGACCTGCGCAACTTCGCTTGCGTCACATAAGAGAATCGTAATTTTCCCCGTTTTTGTAACATTTTTCACTGGTACTCTGCTCCTATTGGACGTAGCGTGATGATATATAGCCTATAGCCTTCCTCGATAAATGGGCTATCTAACACTATCGGGAACTACTGGTCCGATTTGAAAGAATTTTTCAAATCGGACCAGTAGTTCCCGAGATTAGCGCGTTCAAACAAACAAACAAACAAACAAACAAAGAAACAAACAATCAAACAATCAAACAATCAAACAATCAAACAATCAAACAAACAAACTCTTCAGCTTTATAATATTAGTATAGATAATGTCTACGGGTCTTAAACGCGATTGAAAATTTAAAGGTTAGGATACCATATTTGCTGCCCGACGTTTCGATAGCACTACAACGACCGTGGTCACGAGCTGACTGATGTGGCTGCTAAGCGTCGTCTCCTTGCGGCCCCGAGTTTTGACGCCTACCCTCACTTGGTTTTCACTAAGTGTATGTCGGAGATTCCGTAGGTTCCATGATGATACGAATGAAATATCTTCAGTCCAAATCAAGTCATTTATTAATTTGTGTCAAATATTGATAGGTACTTATGATAGTCGTTACAATTACTGAATCTACCACTAGCTCGGAAAGGGGTAGAGCCTTATGAGAAGAGCTAGCGAGAAACTCACGGCCACTTCTTTTAATGACTTTAATCTATCTTTTGCGTGACAGCACTCTCTCTCGTGTCGGGTCTAGGTGGAAGTGAACGACATATTGGTTCCCACCGATGGACGCCACCGCCAAAACCAATTACAACTTCTTATCTTCTTCTTATATAAATAATTAAATAACAGCTATATAATTCTAAATAGATAGCTTAATATTCAACTATTATATTTCTATGAATTTAACATAGCTTAAAGTTATTTAAATCAGACAAATAACATTAATTCAAACAATATAAAACCAACTTTATTCTTACATCATCCGTTCAAGATGGCGCCATTGGCGGCGAATAAAGGAAATGAAGTATTGCTAAATACTATAAGTATACTATAAGTATTTAGCAATATGATTTAGAATGGTAACATAAATTAATCACAATTCTAGTTGTAATTATTAAAGATATTTACAGAGAACGTTGGGTCTTTTGACTTCATATTAAGAATGTAATATCAAGCATCTTCAAAACATTACAATATTCAATACAGTATCTATTAACTGTCGTAGTTTGATAATTAACTCTCATATTTATAATTAACAATTACATATCAGTGTTATGTATTTTACATGCGATATTTATTATTCTATTATCAATTGGAATACCAATATAAAATGAATAAAAATGAGTAGTTCACAATGACTGCCGACAGATGGCACTGACGCGCCCATATGTATACACTCATATCGCCTACTTATGTTATTATTTATTTGTACACTCTTTCTTAACTCACTTTCCTTCCTCTTTTAAACACCTTCGTAATTATCTCTGCATTACCTTAAGGTAGACTGGCAGAAAATGGCCCTGGCATTAAGTCCGCCTTTACACAAATTTGTATACCTATTAAGATTAAATAAATGAATAATTTAATAACGAAGTTTTGGCAACTCGAACAGGTTCCTCAGCCTAGCAATCACCAAACAAATCCGCGATGAACAATATTTTCTGAATAATACTCAGCGCGATAATTATGGTCGATTTAGCGTTCGTCTACCCTTGATAACCGAGCCCGACTGCTTAGGCGGCTCACATCACGTGGCGATAAAACGGTTTGTTGCACTCGAAAGACGATTTAAAAAATCTCCGGAACTTAAACAATAAATTATACAAGGAATTCATAGATGAGTATGCCGAATTAGGTCATCTTTCAACGTCTAGCGTAAGGATCCCGGATCAGTAATTTTTTGTGCCACATCACCCTGTCTTGAAGCCGTCTAGTGAATTCACTAAAATCCGTGTGGTTTTTGACGGTAGTGCCTCCACATCATCCGGTTATTCCGTGAATAACATTCAAATGGTTGGCCCGTCAATACAAGACTCCCTGTTCAACATATTACTTATATTAGATTTAGGACGTACAAATACGTTTTGACAAGTGACGTCACTAAAATGTACCGGCAAGTGCTCGTTCAGGAATGTGATAGGGATCTACAATTGATTGTGTGGCGTGATAACGAAGGCCAAAAATTAAAAACATTAAGGCTCAATACAGGGTGGAACAGACGGTCTACCGAAAACAAAGAAAAATGATTCTAGACATGATTCTGGTGCCTATGGCGTTGAAAATTTTCATCGCTTTTTTCTTGATTTTTCCGATTTTTTATGCGTTTTTAAAATTATTTTTTTAAATATTTTTTTGGTATTATTTCGTTAATACTACACAATGCAACATAAATATGAAAAAATAATCCCTCATATTACTGTTTTTAACAGGAATGAATTAAAACAACGTATAAATTCGCTATCAGCTGTTCGCGCGCGGCCAACGACACCGAACGGGTGGCGGTCGACGTCACGCCGCAAGTACCTACGAGCGCCACACAGACACGATTACGCACACAACCATCAGCCTCACACTCACTAGTATGCAACGTTACTTAGTATTTGTCTATGTTAAAAATGAAAATGACATAATTATCCCGCTCTCCGATAAAATGTACATTCATAGGATTTAAAATGCGTGATATCTAATTATTACACGTACAAATACATACAGAACGACATAAAACCCTATTGATATTCTTTAGCGCAGCAAAAAATCTCAAATAAACAATTTAACATGTAGATAGGTATGCTGAAGTATTGATTTATGTCGCAAACTTAAGAGGAACATTATTAAAGAAATGGTATCGTCGCTTTATTCCATTTGATCTTGCAAACTTCTATTCGATATTTACACGCTCATTCTTACTTCATGCAAGCGCGGTGCGACTCCTTTGTCGAAAATTAGATGCTGAGTACTTCTCCGAGGATTATAAATTATGATAAGTTAGTTTTTCTGATAAGATCATAGCGATGATATCAGTACCTAATTTTTTTATGGTTTAGTTAAATCTATTTATTTATTATTATTTAGTTAAATCTATTTATTTATTATTATTTAGTTAAATAATTGTTTCGTGTTTATTTTATTTACTTTAATCTGATTTGTGTAATTAATATAAAAGTATTTTAAACTTACATCAATATTTTTTGTAATGTTATTCCAGTTTGGCGAGAAGTAGACGCCGACGACGACTATGTCTCCCCATGGAACCGCCACATAACCATGGCCCCTCGCTGTGGTTACAAGGGGCGGAACTCCGACGGTGGCTGGAGAGACTACGGCTACTAAGTAGCCCAAATCACCCGCCCAGTCATCCTTGGGCGGAACAAAGTACGGCTCTGCCGCCACTGCTAACTTTATGGACCACTGTGCCAGGCTTTGGGAGAGAAGATCCTGAGCTCTGGCACAGTGGTTCAAGTTTGTTTGGTGAAGAACCATTATTGTTGGGTCTCCATCTCCACCACGTCTGCCGGCACTTCGGCGGCGTTGGAGGCCGCGGGCCGGTCTGATGCCTGCAAAACGGCCTTGGCCTTCTTCGCAGTCTTCTTCCTCTTCTTACTTTTGCCTTTTTTGGGGTTTTACCCCAAAACTCTTCTTCGTGCCCTTTGGTGGCACCCAAGCTTTTCTCCCCACCACGTGCGCCGCTGGCTTGCCTGCCGCGGCGCAAACGGCACAGTTCGATGCTTCCGAGCACGACCGGGCAATGTGTCCCGGCTTGTCGCACCGGAAGCACGTGCCGCTCCTATCTGTCTCAGTTGTGCACCGCGCACAGACATGGCCGCCTTCCAGGCAGCGGTAACAACGACGCTCGCGTGGGGTGAGGAGCTCCACCCGCGGCGACACCCATCCGATCAAAAGGCGGCGGCCATCTACGATTTTCTTGGCCGCCGCAACTGGGCAGCAGGCCCAAATAGATCCGCCGCCGCGAGGGCCGAGGCGGATCTGGCCCAGCCGGACGGAGTTCGTTGGGCACTCGCCGGCCCTAGAGAGGGCGGCTTTTATTACCTCGGGGGAGGCAGAGTCGTCCAGGCCCGTAATTGAAATGAATGAAATAAAAATAATTTTATTGTTGGCAATAAACAAATATAAACAATAAAAAAAGAGAACAATATGTGCACGTATTGCCAACAATGAGGCCCTCATTCAGCTATATGCTGCAATACCACGAAGATATTGCAGCGCTGGTTTTCAATGAGAGCCTCATTTTGAGCGATACTGATACTTATCTGGTTACTACAGCAAGTATTAGGTCTTACTTAATATTAATAATAATTAATAATTGAACAATGATAATTAAAACAAAAATACCGATTGTGTATGTGCGTGTAAGGTGTGTGAATGTATACATGAATAGTCATAACTGTTTAACTGGTGTATCAGGGGTTTACTTGTGCGCCCGCGCCGCGTCCCCCGCGCCCCCCGCCGTCTGCATCGACAGCCACAGGCTGTACCACAAGTTAGATTCAGGAGCGTGCGGCGCACGAGACCGGCCGGCCGTCATCACGCGAATCGTTAATCGATGCGGCGACACCGCTACCGCGCAATCAAAACAATTATAAGAATTCATGCGCTGTGTATTAGTGTTAAAAAATAGTGGTATAAAAGTGTAAGTGATGGAAACAACAATGCAATGGACACGACAATCGCTACGCTGCCACAGCTGGGAGTCCCTAATGATTGTGCTTTTCGATAAGAAACATAATGGTATGTATATACAAATGAGTGATCTTGTATTATTGTATACATTTCTGCTCGAATATTAAGAGATTTTTGAGTACCCGTTTAAAGCCTAATTTGTTGTTTTTAGATCGAACCGGCGGCGAGATGTTGTTCCAGCAGTGGGTGGCAGCATACTTGAAGCTTCCTCTAAAGGCAGCGGTCCTATGCTGAGGCGCAGACAGCGGGTTCGTCGTGGAGCGGGCGGGGTATAAGAGATGGTCTTGCCTCCAATTTAGTTTGCCGTAGAGGTAATTAGGTTTATGTGTACCCATTAAATTAAACACAAGCGTTGCCAGATGTAACTTCCGTCTGGCCGCCATCTTCAGTACGTTAGCTTCATTGAGGTAGGGAGTTACATGGTTGCGACGTGGGATATGGAAACAGAACCTAGCGCAAGCGTTTTGTACCCTTTGAATCAATTTAGCGGTCCTTGATAGCAAACACGGTCCATAGACCGTGTCGCAATAATTAAGTTTTGCCAGCACTAGACTATCTACTAGTCTTTGTCTTAGTGGAATGCTTAGATATTCCCGGAATTTATATAATACTTTTAATCTATAAAAACAGGTTTTGATCACGTTGTTAATATGGGGTTCAAAGCGAAGCTCGGAATCAAAAGTCAGGCCCAGATTATAAGCTGTATCTACCTTGGCTATTCTTTCCCCATTAATTTTAATATCAGGACTAGCGGTCAGAATTTTGTTCACCTGTCTCTTGCTCCCCAATACCAAATACTTGGACTTAGCCGGATTAAGTACCAAACTATTGTTTTCAGACCATGACGCAATTCTACTCAATGCTCCGTTTATTGTGTCTATGAAGCAGTTGTTGTACAAGGGTTGAAGGAGAGGTAAAGTTGAATATCATCTGCATACATGTGGTACATGCATTCTCCCATATACTGGGTGATGTCTGCACTGTATATGATGTACAGTAACGGTCCCAGGATCGAACCCTGTGGGATTCCCCGGGATACGGGATGAGGTGATGAGGAGACCGTAGAACCATCCCCTTTTTGTATTTCAACATGTTGTGTACGACTCGAGAGATAGCTACTGAACCATTTAATTGTTTCTGCACCGAACCCATAGTAGGACAGTTTGGATAGCAATAAGGATATATTTATAGCATCAAATGCCCGGGAAAAATCCAGCAGTGTCAGGATAGTACCCTCCTCTCGGTCTCGCGCCTCCAGAATGTTACTGACAACATCCGCTAGGGCAGTTGCTGTACCTCGACCCTGTCTAAATCCCGATTGTAAGTCAGGGAGTATTAGTTCATGCTCTAAATACTCCATAACCTGTTTGTATACGACACGTTCTAGTATTTTGGATAGACAGGGAAGTATACTTATAGGTCGCAAATCTTTATAGGATTGTGGGTTTGTGTTTTTAGGTATGGGCCGTACGATCGCATGACGCCAAAGGCCAGGAAATGTGTTTGAACATATCGACTTGTTCACAATAGCAGTTATAGCCGGAAGGCTGTACGGCAACGTGAGTCGTATCATTTCCCTGCTGATGCCGTCAATACCCTGTGCATTCGTCACTATACTATTAAACATTTTGAGGATAGTGGTTTGATCAACAGTATTTAGGGCGAATGCAAGCGGCCCATACCTATTAAATTCCCAGAACGTAAGTTGCGAGATAGTGACTTTGTTTCTACCCGGTACATCCAAGAATGCCCTATTAATCTCGTCCGGATTTTCCAAGTGTTCCGGGAGCGTACCATCCTGACCCACTGCATGCACGTGATTCTTAAGGTTCCTCCACAGAGTTCGGGAGTTATTCATCTGGCTATTAATCTCACTACTAAAGTAAGCTTTCTTTTCAGAATGTATTGAGTGTACCACCAGACGTTTCAGTTGTAAATAATAGTCCTTATGACTCGATTACTTGGTCTGACGGTACCGGACACGCGCTTCATCTCGGAGTCTACACATAAATTTTATGTTGTCTGTAATCCACGGGGTGGGCAGACTTTTAAAAGTTCTTCGCTTAAAAGGGGCATGGGCATCGAACAATTGGGTCATGTAGTAGTTAAATGTTGAGACCATTTCATCAACCGTTTGTAGATCACCAATGGATTCCCAAGGGATCGATCCCAGGTCACTCTCAAATAGCTCAGGAACAATATCTTTGATAGGACGGTATATCACCATTCTCTTTGCCGGGCGGTCTTTTTTAATTATAAGTTGGCACGTTACGAAGGAATGATGTCCAAGGTCGGTTATGTGATCAACAGATACGTTCCTATAGCGCGAATCAGTGCAGACTACATCAATAAGTGAACAACTATCGTTTATAAAATGTGTTGGAAGGTTCACAATTTGCTCAAGGCCACAGTACTTAAAAATCCGCGAGTTTTTTCGACTTTGAGCTTGATTCGTCTAGCATGTTGACATTGAAGTCACCAAGAAGGATAACATTATCGTGGGGGGCGAGGGAGTGAATGCTGTCAGTGATTGCGTCCAGAAATCGATCAAGGTTTAACCATGGTGGCCGATATGCTGTACCAAAGAGTAATCTTTTCTTGTTGATAGTAAGGCTCATCCATAATTGTTCAACTTCCGGGTGCACAGGGTGCGGTCGAATTTGCGCACTTATACCAGTCTTAATATAAAAAGCAACCCCTCCCCCGCGTCCCCCCCGAACAGTCACCGGTCGTGTTATATGACGCAAACGATAACCGGGCACCCTGGGTGCACGCCCTTCCTCCCCAGGTCGCAACCACGTCTCATTTATCGCCATTATATCGACAGAGTGTTTATCCATTGCGATTAAAAACTCGTCTTGGCCAGTAGCAAGAGAGCCAGCATTAAATAGACCAAACTTTAGAAATTTATTGTTAGCCATTTATGTTTAAAAAAAATATATATGTCTATAACAAATTCTTGATATTTAAGTAAAATAATTATTTTAATAAAAAATACAAAATGTCCTTTTATTTCGTTGACATAATAAAACATAGCTATATTTTTATCTGTGTAATATAATGTAATTATAATAAGTAAAAATAATATAAAGTTGTAGTTGATGTAAATATACTCGTAA
Organism: Anticarsia gemmatalis; assembly: GCF_050436995.1. Taxonomy (NCBI): domain Eukaryota; kingdom Metazoa; phylum Arthropoda; class Insecta; order Lepidoptera; family Erebidae; genus Anticarsia; species Anticarsia gemmatalis. The sequence goes on from NC_134775.1 coordinate 12,271,444, forward strand.
TATTGTTTTGTGTCGTTGTGTTTATGTACTTGAAAGATGTATGTTAATGAGGCGGCTAGTGTTGATGTTATTTTAATTTCTGGGAACCGGTTCTTATCTGTTTTACATTGTTGATGGGACGAGTTATATTGCATAAGTTGACATGAGTGATTAAGTTTAGTAACTATCAATGAAGCATAATATATAAACAAACAATACAATATACAAAGCCATACTTTACATTGGTTCCTATCCAAAGATACGCTGTATATCGTCTTCAGACCGAATGGAGCGGTGTTCATCGCCGGGTCTGAATCTAGCAAGGATGCGGCCATGGTGGGTCCAAATGAACTTCCAGCCTTGTTGACGTCCTGCCTCCCTTGCCTGACGAAATAAACTCCTGTTGTGTTTCGTCAGGCGCTCATTAATATAAAACGTCCTAGGTTGTCCAGGCAGGTTCAGGTCAATCGTAGTGGCACCACGGCGTACTCGCGCATTTTTTATAAGTCTGTCCCGCATCTCGCGCCGGATAAATCGCACCACTATAGGGCGAGGCCTAGATTCAGATGGGCCGCTCGAGTTTGTGGCATTTATATGGCGACGACCCGCTCGATCCACGCTAACTATGTCGTTCTCGGACATTTGGACGCCAAGCTTATTTGCGAGTAGCAGTACAGTGTGAGTAAGGTTTTCACCACTGTTTTCCGGCAGGTTGGAGATCTCAATATCATTTTCGAGCATCCTTTGATCCCTATCATTTAGATCGCATTTTAATTGCGAGATCACCGCTTCCATACTCTGCCCTGTATTTTCAGCCCTCTCTTTATTAACTTGCTCGCGGGCGTCTATCCGCTGCTCGAGACTGTCGACGCGGCCGTTGAGAGCCCTTAGCTCGGCAACTTCCTCGCGCAAAGCAGAGAAGTCGCTCCGCACCGCACGTAACTCCTCCCTAATGCGCCGCAGCTCCTCATCAATATTAGCCACAACCTCTCGAGCCGATGGAGTGCTGCACGTGGAATTTGCATTTGTGGAGTTTTCTGGACCCCTGGGTGTAGTTGATAGTTCCCCTTTTTCCGGTTTTCTCCTGCATCCAGAGCAGCGCCAGGAAGGGGATACCAGACCCGTAAGTGGCAATGCCATACACGCCCGGTGGTATGTTTGGCTACACACACTACACCTAGCGCCATCTGCCTGTGACATATATTTACTACAGTGGCCGCATCTAACGCTCGGCATGGCTGCGCTTGGACCACCCGTTGATCTATAGATCTAGTAGTTTGTTAAGTGACCAAGAGATGTCACTATACTAATATTTAGTGTTTATAAGAGCTTATGACTCGTGTTTATGTTTTATTTGCACTTTATTTACAATCACTTTAACCAATTTTCGGATTTGTATATAGTTTTAAATTGTCACCAATGTATCTTTAAGTTTTTATATAAATTGTTGTAATATTTAATGATTTAGGGTAGGTTTAGTTTAAGTCACTGCACTAGGTGTTTATTTTTGAGTTTTTAACACTGTTCACTGCACTATGATACCCAATAACAATTTATGGGATGAATCACACTAAGTTATATGATTACCATTAAACTTTTGTCCAATATACACTAGTTGTTTATTTTTATTTGTTCGTAAACTGTATCAAGTACTTAGAACGTTCGAAGTACCGTCCAAAATCCAATCACTCATAATTCGTAGCTCCGCCGTTTTGGTGGGCCTGGACACGCGGACGATGTCCTCCCCAAGGACCTCGCGAAGCTTCGCGGCGAAAGCGTCTGCCTTTTCGGCTCCGGACGTTCCTGGGAGCTCAAACATCCGAGCTCCCGTGGCAGCGACCTTAAAACGGACGTCATCGGGGCCTATGCCCAGGTCGGCCAGGTTAAGTTGCACCGTTCTTCGCTGCCACCGGCTGCAGTGTAATAACGACTGCAGCCGACTTTGGGGACTGGAGCTTCGACGCCATCTTCTTCTTGGACGCCTTCTTATTAGCTGTCTTAGGCGCCTTTTCCTTGGGCGTCTTTGCCACCTTTTCATTCTTCCCGTCAAGCTGTCACTCGTTGGCAGTCGGGTTCACGGGTGAATCTTTGGCGGGCATAGCCGCCACCGCGCTATACGAGGGTTGGGGCTGTTTGCCCCGCTTCCCTTTTGTAGTAGGGGGAGCTGCTTGCTTCGGCGTGGTGGCGGGTTTTGTTACCAGCGCTGATGGTGGCGCTGCCGCCTTGTCTTGCCTGGCGGCGGGAATAGGTGCCGCCGCCTTCACTGCTCTAGCGGCGGGCACAGGAGGTGCCCCTGCCGCTTTTTTGTCCGCCGCTAGGAGCGGACGGATGCGAGGCTCCGGCGGAAGCCGGGCCTCTATGGCCCCAAATCGGGCGTGCACCATGAGGCGGAGGTCGGTGATGGCGGATTCTACGGACGGAGACGCCTGCCCAATTATTTCGGGCTGGGCGCTGGTGGTGGTGGTGTGGATGTTTTCCACCACAGCCTTCAGCGCCGCCATCTCTTTGTGTAGGTGGTCGACTTTCGCCTTTAGCCGGCTGTTCTGGGCCTGGAGAGCCAGGTTTTCCTCCGATGCGGATCAAAATCAAATCATTTGTTCATTTAGGTCAAATATTGACACTTATGATAGTCGTTACGATTACTGAATCTACCTCTAGCTCGGAAAGGGAGTAGAGCCTTATGAGAAGAGCTAGCAAGAAACTCACGGCCACTCTTTTCAATCGCCAAAAGTTTTACAATGTGGTTGATACAATAATTGATCATGCGATGAGCTGCCAACAATCAGCGATACCTATAGACTAAACGTCAATTAAGGAAAATGAATATAGCTAGGTTTTTATTAGCCTCTGATCATATTGTATGTTGGAAGCACCTACTAGCATGTGATAATAAGAATATGGGCAGCAAGTGAGCACATTGGTTGTAACATTATAGAAGAAAAAAAGTGACAGTTTTATGTTTAACATCAAGTTGTACGTAACATCACCTATTTGCATCATTAATTGCCCATATAATATATATTCGCTTAGCCTTTGTTCCATGCATGCAGCTGGATACCAGTGTTTTACATGGAGCGACTGCCTATCTGACCTCCACAACCCAGTTACTTAGGTATTAACACGATACCCTTCGGTAAGACTTCATTAATTGCCCATATTTTACAATATTTAGACCTACTTCTACTGAGTTTATACAATTTATAGCAAAGTTCCCTAATTTCAAAGAATCCTAATCAAGCGAGCGACTAATCCCAAGAGCTATTGTCGTTTAGATACTCATCAATTCTGCAATAAGCTTTCCTAACGAGGTGTTCCTTAACAGCAACTTTGAATTTAGGCAGGGGTAAATCAATGATGTGCTTGGGAAGCTTGTTGAAGAAACGAATGCCGAGACCTACAAACGAATTGTGCACCTTGTGTAAAAGATGATGGGGACCTACTAATTTGTGTCTGTTTCTAGTGTTGTAATTGTGTCTAACTTAACTGCCTCTGTGGTGCGGTCGATAGTATATGCGACTGCGGTGCGAGAGGTCTCGGGTTCGAATCCTGGGTCGGGCCAAAAAGTCTTTTCTGAGATTTTCTGTTAAGAATTTCTTAGAGATTGCCCGGAGTTAGGAAGTTGAGGTCGAAGACCTCCGTGCCTCGGAGAGCACGTAAAGCCGTCGGTCCTGCGCCTGACCTCTCACTGGTCGTGTCGGTTATCCGTCCCACCAAACTATGAGAGTGATGGAATAGAGAGTGTACCTGTGTATTTGGCGCACACTTGGACACTATAAACAAAGTCCTGCACAGATGGCCAGTTTCAATGAAACTGACCGCCGTAGCCGTATATCGGCTAGGAGGACATTATTAAATTGTGTCTATCGCTGTTTGTTGTGAATGTCCCTAAATTTTTTTTATATACAACAAGTTTGCAAGGACATACTGTGATGACACCGTCAGTATCCTTATCTGCCCAAAAAGCTCTCTCGAGGAGTCTCGCGCTCCTAAACTATAAATTGCGCAAATAGCTCTTTTTTGAAGGACAAAAATAACATCTATATCAGCAGCCTTACCCCACAGTAATATACCGTAAGACATGACGCTGTGAAAATAACTAAAGTAAACCAGTCTTACCGCATCCACACCAGCAAACTGTCTTACTTTTCTGATTGCGTACGCGGTGGAGCTGAGTCTCCCCGAGAGATGCGCTATTTGAGTGCCCCATTGGAGCTTGCTATCCAGACCGATACCTAAAAAAGTTGCCGAATCTACCAAATCGATAGTTTGCCCATTTACAACTATGTTTGTACCTGAGTTCCTCTCGTTGGGCATAGTGAACCTAATGCACTTAGTTTTGTTAGAATTCAATCACAGATTATTACAAGTGAACTAGTTGTGAACCTATTCTAGAATACTATTGATATCACTAAAACAGGACTTCGAACGATCTACTTTAAAAATAAGAGAAGTGTCATCTGCAAATAATATAATATCACATAAATCCTGCGCCTGAAAGGGGAGATCGTTTATATATACGAGAAAAAGAAACGGACCGAGTATCGAACCCTGAGGCACGCCGAGAGAAACAGCTGAACCTGAAGACCTTACACCATTGATATCTACTCGTTGAATCCTATTACTCAAATATGACGCAAGTAAATCGAGCGCTGTATCCCTAATTCCATAGTGGTTAAGTTTTCTAAGGAGCGTATTATGTTGGACACAGTCAAATGCTTTGGAAAGATCGCAGAACACCCCAATGGCATCCTGGGATGTTTCCCAAGCATCAAAGATATGCTTGACGAGCGAAATACCTGCATCGATTGTTGACCTACCCTTTGTGAAACCATACTGTTTACCATGAAATAGCTGATTCGAGTTAAAGTGACTTTCGAGCTGCTCTAAGGTGACCTTTTCGAAGATTTTGCTAACCGCAGTCAAGATGGAAATGGGCCTGAAATGGGCTCACTCTTAGATCCCTTCTTAAAGAGTGGTACTACTTTACTGTGTTTCATTAAGTCCGGAAACTCACCAGCATCTACGCACCTATTAAATATTAAAGCCAAATGGGGGGCTATTTCCAAGATGATACTTTCTTCTCATTTAACAGAAATGCCCCAGAGGTCAGGTGTTTTTTTTGGAGTTGAGCGACCTAAAAGCCTTAACTACATCATTAGAGTTGATATGTTTGAAGAAAAAAACACTACCACACTCTTCTACACTATTTCAAGGTAAACATTCTGCCTTGGCAGGACAGGAATTCAAGGAGCTAGTTGTAGCTGTGGGAATATCAGCGAAGAAAGTATTGAACGTCTGAGCAACCTCTAAGTTGTTGGTGATAATCGTGTCATAAACTTTCAGTTCAAAATCATTTTCGCGCTGGATAGCACGACCTGTTTCGTTGTTAATGATATTCCATGTGGTTTTGATCGTATTGTCTGAGCTTTTAATTTTGTTGCTTAAGTGTAAGGATTTAGCAGCAACACAAGTTCTCTTAAAAACTTTTGAATAGTTCCTAAAGTATTGAAGAAATTTAGGATTAAAATTGAACTGTTTCATGGAATAAAGCTCATACAACCTAGCTCTACTTTTATAAATACCTACTGTCGCCCAATCGCAAAATTTGAGTTTCCTATTGTTATCTAGTATGGTTTTCCCTTTGAAGATAGTTTTGAACTTGGATTCAATAATGTTGAATAACGATGTGTAAAGGTTAACCGGGTGTTCTTCGGTGTCGTCTAACTTCGTCATAGCACTAGCTATCTCACTATTAAAAAGTATTAAACGATCCCTAGTAATGGGCCTACAAGTAATTTTTTTAACCTATTATCTACCCTAACGGGAAATATAAAAATATAGCCTTCTTGCAAAATGCACGGGAATAATCTAACAGCACAAGTAGTGTGCCCATGCCTTTGTCTCTAGCATTCAAAATATCCTCTACAACGTCAAGAAGAGTGGTGGTAGTGCTATGTCCCGAACAAAATCCTGACTGCCGCTGTGGAATTATGTTATAATTCTCAAGAAATTTCTTTAACTGATTGCTGACCACCTTCTCTAGAACTTTGGATAAACATGGGAGCAAACTAATTGGTCTAAGATCTTTAGCAACAGATGGATCAGGAATTTTAGGTATTGGTTTGATAATAGCAGTTTTCCATACATTAGGGAAAGTAGAGGATGTGATAGATTTATTTACAATTGCAGTTATGTATGGAAGGCTATCAGGCAGTGTCATTAATACCATTTGCAATGAAATGTCATCAGCACCCATAGCATTGGACTTGAGACCGTAGATATGCGAACGCACTACTTCTTCAGTAACTGGCTCTAGCCCGAAGGTAGCTGAGTGGAATCTATTTGTTTCATAGAATATCAAGTCTGATACTGAGACTGTATCATTGCCAGGGATATTTAAGAAGTGTTTATTTAGCTCTTCAGGGTTATTAAATGTATTTGGTAGATCCTGTGCCTTTTGTTTACCGATTTTAATAGTTGATTTAAAACTGTGCCATAGTTTATTTGGTGTTTTGATATTCTTATTTATGTGGGTTTCAAAGTAAACCCTTTTTTCGCTTTCAATTGCCCTAGTCACTATACCTTTCATGTCTAAATAACTTTTCCTATTGATGTCTGTTCTACTTGATTTAAAGCGTGTATGGTACCGGTCTCGCAATTTCACCATTTCTTTAATTGTATCAGTAATCCATGGGTAGGATTTATTTCTGATATGTAATCTAGTAATTGGTGCATGTACATTGAAAAGAGTTGTGATAAATGTAATGAATAATGAATAGTATCACCATATCAGTCACACTATCCAAAGTAGCTAAGTATGACCAATCAAGTCTACTAAGGTCTTCCTGAAAAATCTCAGGCAAAATACAATGTAATGGTCTACATTGAATCCATCGTGGGGAAGGTTTACTAATTTTAAATGAGCAAGTCACAGCTAAAATGGCATGTTGTCCAAGTTCTGGTTTTATATGTGACAGTAGTATTGTTAGTTTGAACATCAGTACATACAATATCTATAAGTGTTTCACTATGTTCTGTAAAATGTGTAGGTTTTTCAATTACTTGGACAAGCCCTGTGTATTGCAAAAAGTTATTTAATAAGATGTTGCTGGTTTCACTGCTGTTTTAACAATTAATGTTAAAGTCACCTAGTAGAATAGTTTTATCGGCTTTACTGAAGGAAGTGAGAGAGGCTGTGATCCCATCCAAGAAGGTGTTTATATCTAACCAAGGAGGTCTGTAAGCTGTTCCTATGACTACCGATTGTGAATTAATATTGAGTTGCAGCCACATTTGCTCGACACAGGGTGTTGATGGATGTGTTAAGGTTCGAACCTTGAGGTCATGGCGCACGTAGAAGCCTACGCCTCCTCCACGACCTCCTCTCACACTGGATGGCCTTGGCACATGTCTTAAACGATAATTTGGTACTATCGGAGCACAACCCTCTTCCCTGTTCCTTAGCCAAGTTTCATTTATCGCCATTATGTCCACTGCCAGTTCATCATTGCCAATAAAAAATCGTCATGGCGTGTGCCTAAGGAGCCAGCATTAAATAAACCTACTTTTAAGTACTTAGTCTTCGCCATAGTTATAGCTTATGATTTTCAAAAACCTTTGTATTTTAAGTTTGCCTAAACGTGTGTATTTGTATGTATGTGCCAGTATGCAACGCAGATGTAAGATTATACCATTAAATTTCTTGAAACCGGTTTTTGTACATATTGTTTTGTATATATTTCTTTGTTTTATTAGTAAAATGATGTGTGTGTGTAATGTGTAGATAAAGTATACTGTTGTCATGTATAAATAATTACATAATAAAATAGGTAAAATGATTAATGATTAATATTATATAAAATGATACATAAATAATTATTATGATATGACTATAAAATACACTAACTATATTGACTTTTACACTGTTACTCAAGTGATATATGTGCAGATTATACATTATATGAGCCAAAAACTCTTTCGACGTCTGCTTCACACCTAATTGGGAATGCCTTATCCCCAGGCTTGTTCCGAGCATAGATGCGACCACGCTTGACCCATACAAATTTCCACCCGAAACGCTGGCCGGATTCCCGCGCCGCCCGAAATAATTGGCGGTTAACCTTAGTGAGGCGCTCGTTGACGTAGATACGCCTTGGTGTTCCCGAAACGATGTCGGCCGACGTTGCTCCCCGGCGAGTACGCGCGCTTTGTAGCAACTCGTCCCGCAGTTCCCGCCTCGCCAATACTGGGTCGTCCCTTAACCTAAACTGCGTTATAGCACCTATAACTGTGTTAATATTGTAAGCTAACAAAGTAGCAATTTGTCGTTTGTCCGAACTATTAAGAAACATAGTTTCTTGAGTACCTATAAATAAAACTACTAATAAACTTATTAGCGTCAAAAAACAATAACTTATCACTATGATAAGACGTCATTAAATGTAATTGATTATTCAACCTATGTATACGCTTATTTTCCTTTTCTGTAAGAGATTGTGAGTATAATGCGCAGATAATTAATTTATCTAAATCTAATTGCAATAAACTGCTAATACTATCAATAATATCAGTTTTATCTAAACCTAAACTATCACCCATCAGTAAAACTACTGTTGTATTTATATCTAAGCGAGTGTTCCTAATTCTATCCACTATTTGATTTAATTTGAGGTTATGGTAACAGTTATTTTTAAAACTACAATGTAAGCTTTTGTTTATTATAGGTCCTAAGTTAATGCCTAATTTATCTGAGAACATAGCTACTCTGTTCTTTGTGTTGAGATCTATGAAGGAAGAGGGAATACAGTTAGATGAGTCGGTCAGTGAAGTCTCAGTACCTAAACTAATTTGAGAAGGTTCTAACTGTTCTAAGTCACAAGGGGGTCCCTGAGACTGAGAACACCTAGTGCATGGAGTGCTATTAGCTAAGGCCCTAACACGCTCTAAATTTTCCCTGCCTACTTTAGCAATCTCATCGTATTTTAATATGTAATCGTAAGTTTCACGTTCATAATCTAAGGTAATTAACTAGTAATTACTAAATAAACAGTGACCTTGAGCACATTAAGTGTTGCTCTAGCAAGGTCGGTTTGGCTGTTAACCCTGACAAATGTCAGGCTATAGTCGTAGGCAGTCATCGCAGCATCAATAGGCTAGGTCAGGTATCAGTACCACCGGTCGTATTTAATGGCTCAATAATAGAACTGACCCCTACTGTGAAAGATCTTGGCCTTTACTTGGACTCAACTCTGAGCTGGAGAGCTCAAGTATCTAACGTTTGCAAGAGGATCACTGGTATATTGGGGGCTCTGTATCGTCTCAAAAACTTTCTTCCATCCACGACTAAAGCAATGCTTGTGCAGACCTTAATCTTCCCACTGATTGACTATGGTGATGTATGTTACTTCGACCTGAATGCAGATCTCCTCAACAAACTTGACCGCCTTCTCAACAACTGCATTCGATTCATCTTCAACCTTCGCAAGTATGATCATGTATCTACTTATCGCTCTCAACTTAGGTGGCTTCCTATTCGTGAGCGTCGTAATTTACGTGCACTCACGACTCTCTTCTCTTTTCTTACTTCTTCTACTCCCCCAGCCTACCTAACTCCCTACTTTCAATATCTGTGTGATAATCACAACCGTAACCTTCGTTCGTCTAATAATCTTCTTCTTCTCTGCCCATCACACACTTCTGGGTTTGTCAACTCTTCTTTTCCTGTCCAATCTGTCTCATTGTGGAACGCGCTCCCTCTTGAAATCAGGATGTCCACAAACCGTCTTACGTTTAAGAGCAAAGTTCGGGATCTCTTGTTAAAACAAGTTGCAGAATCGTCACACTTATCATAGTTTGTATGTATGAATTATTGTATATATATATATTTTATTTAGTTTATAGTATGTTTTAATATAATCCATTTATATAATATATTGATTTATTCGTATTTAATATTTTATCGTTGTTAATAATTATGTATGTATATACTTATCTATATTTATGTACACTCGCATGACCACATTGTTATTTATTTGTAAACCTCTTTCTCAACTTGATTTTCCTCTTTTATTATCTAAGCACCTACTTCATTTAATCTCTGCATCACCCCAAGGTAGACTGGCAGAAAATGCCTTTGGCATTAAGTCCGCCTTTATACAAATTTTGTATAAGAAGTTCAAATAAATAAATATTTTTTGGCAATTCAGATTGTAGATGTGATATTTGTGACTTAAGGTCAAGAGTGTGTCTGTCATACATTAGCCTACTGGAGATGAGTTCTTCACTGCAACTGTTGACTTCTAAAACTAGTTCCCTACGTTCCTCAATCAAATCTTTATTTGATTTAACCAATAAACAAAGTTTGTTAAATTTCTTGAGTTTTAATTCTAATTTTTTAATTATCTTACTAATTCTAGTGAATTTCCTAAACTTTTTATTTGTTCTAACTCTAGTTAATAAAGATTTACAGCCTATAAACTCAGAATACAAATGATGAGTTGCACTACTGTCAAATGATTGTATTGACCGTTCCAATGAGATGATCTTAGTGTGAGCTTTATGCAGGCTTGTCTCTAGCTCATTTATGCGGCTCAGAGACCACTTATAGGTCTCATTACAGCTGCCAAATGAGCTAACTTCTTTTTGAAGCCTGTCCCGCTGATCCAGTAAGTCCATATTATCAATATGGAGCTCAGCAAGTTCCCCCTTCAGTGATACAACCTTGTGGTTAACCTCCTTGATCTCTTCTTCACAGTCAACACGCTCCCTCAACAGCAGGCTGTTCTCATCTTTGCACTTCTTGAGCTCGAGCAGAGCGAGTTTAAGCTTGTTCTCAGTATCTTTTGCTGTTGCCTTCCTGGTCATCATGGTTGATATTAACAACAAAGGATCTGAAATGTTATTAAGAAAGTTGAGATATATAGCAGAATTTTGAGAGAATTAGTTGGGGAACGTTAGTATTTATTGAGATGGTCTATGTTAATATTGTTAATAGTTTTAGAAGAAATATACACAAAGTAACTAAGAAAAGAAAGAGGAAAACACAGATAAAGATATAGGGGAGAAATAATAAATGGTTAGTTGGAACTTGCAGTTAAATAATCTATAATTACAATGTTACAAGATGATTTTTTTAAGTGGGTAGGTTTAGACCAAAAAAATAATAAAAAAAAGCTATAGTGTTGCAATTAGTAGGAAATCTAACAATTAGACTCTTACAATACTAATTAAACTGAATGGCATATGGGAAATAAACTACAATGGAAGACTAAAACACTGAATCAGTGCTGCGTTGATTCAATGTTGAAGAGCATGGGGGTAGTGAGCCTGAATATGCTACACTTTATCTAGCGGAGTTTAGATAAATCTAATAAGTCTATAATAACAAGTGATACGAAATACTCCCTGTATTTATCAAACACTTATTCCTTGTTTGAATTTGAAATACGTTGACGCCTTGACACTTGGTTGGCGTAATGATATTGTTATCTTAATCACATTTTTTAATCTTGATTGACTATTATATTAAATAGTAGAAGACAACCTAACTGCACTTATTTACAACTTTTAGACACAATGATTGACAAATACGTAACCTATACTTAATATTATAAAGCTGAAGAGTTTGTTTGTTTGTTTGAACGCGCTAATCTCAGGAACTACGGGTCCGACTTGAAAAAATCTTTCAGTGTTAGATAGCCCATTTATCGAGAAAGGCTATAGGCTATATATCATCACGCTACTACCAAAAGGAGCAGAGTACCAGTAAAAAATGTTTCAGAAACGGGGAAAATTTTGACCCATTCTCTCTTATGTGACGCAAGCGAAGTTGCGCGGGTCAGCTAGTCTCTTAATAAATAAATACGTAATTTCTTGATTTTCGGCTCAACTCGGACGCCGCCAGCTTTATATTCCTGCCAGCGTCTTTGAGGGACTTGACAAACGTCCCTTTTATGTTGCCGGACTTGTCGGCAACCTCCACTACTGCCTCCAAATTAGACAAAATTTTGTCCGCCAATTGGACGGCGGATTTGTCTTGGGGGTCAGCCTCCGACCCCCGCTTGCTCTGCGCCTTCTTTTTCTTGCGTGCCCCATCCGACTCCTCGGACTCGGGGCGCGGTCAACGCTTACGCCAAGGGCGCCCGCTCTCCGACGGATGATTCCCGCCGGATTGAATATCGGAATCGACACTGGAGTCCTGAGCAGCACAGGACCTCGACCTCACACTGGGGCTCCCGAGGTGGATTGGGAGCCGCTCCAGCACCACGACGGAGGACAGGGACCTAGAACCCCCACCTCCAACCGACGAGGGGCGCGCAAAACTGGGCGTGCGCCGCCCCTCAACTGCAGCACAGTCTGCACTGCCGGGCTTTTTGCCCCCTATCTCTTCGACCTTGAGATTGAAACCTGACGGTAAAAACCTACCCAGTTCGTCCCTTTTCTGTAGGCCTTCCCTACTTGTTTTGGAGCTACCAGAACTATGAGCTACCGGAGTAGCTCCGACACCAGTGCCAAACGGTGTTGGCGATCTCCTCCCTCCTGCCTCTCCACACCCAGGACCTCCCGAGGCGCAGGACGGCCCATCGACAACCGAACTTTCCAGCCGGCTGTTGGAACGCATTTGTTGCCCCTCCCCAGAGTACGAGGGGGCTCTGCCCGCCGGAACGGCGGGGTTGGATTCTCCGGCAGCGGCGCTGCCGGTACCGACCTGGGGTACCTCAATGTAACAAGATGAGATACTCATGACTATTTCCTTTTTTTTAATTAGGGTTGGTCCCTACAAAAACCTTAAAAACTTACTTAAACCTAACACCCGCTAGCGACCGAACCCCTGCCGGCCACGCACCGCCTCGGCACGGGCAACCTTACGGTTAGGGTTATTTTTTATAGAGGTTTTCTTCCTCGCGATCGCCGTCACCCCGACCTCCGACAAGCGACCCCCGATCCTGACCCAAGAATCGAGCCAGGCTTGCGGTTTGGGTCCGCCGAGAACAGTACTCAACGGACACCCCCACCTCGGGCAGGACATGAAAATCCGCCCCCCCCCCCCATGTTTTTTTATAGAGGTTTTCCTTCCTCTCTCGCGCAGTGGCGGTCGCGCACCACCACACGGTGTGACGGGACCTGGTTATGAGCCTGATATCCCCAGAACTAGGCGGTCCCTTCGGGTCTGTCTTGGCTTCGCTAATGCTACTAAGCCCCCTCACAACGACAAGGTGCAGACCCACGAGGAGGTCCTATCTCGTCCTCCCCAAATGACTTCCAACCTTTGACTCCAGGTCACTTCCTTATTGGCCGTGCGCTGATGTCCTTGCCGTCTCCCGGTTTGGATGACATTAATCCAGCTAGACCAGTTCCAGAGATTGGAGGCCATCAGGCAACATTTTTGGAAGCGCTGGCAGACCGAATACGTCACGGAGCTTCAGCAGCGAACTAAATGGAGGCTGCCTAGCAGATCATTACAACTGGGAGACCTGGTGCTCATCAAGGAGGAGAACGCGCCACCTCTATGTTGGCGCCTTGGACGAGTTTCAAAGCTGATACCGGGAGCCGATGGCGTGCACCGCGTGGCTGACGTCACCACTACTACAGGGGTCTACCAACGAGGGATCAAGTACCCCTGTCCTCTCCTGGAGGATACCCCTTCAACCCAAGAAGAGGCTGAAGACTGACGTCTTCAGGGCTCCCAGCATGTTTACGCCGCGCCACACTGTGGCGTTGGCGTGCGGAACCAGTTGCCTACGAGTGCATCGCCGCGTCGCGCCGTGCCGCTCATAAATTCACTCATTATTCCATACTAGTTCACTCGCAATTGTGCGAGTCATTACAATTGTACTAGTCATTGTCTTACTTCTGTACTCTCAACACTAAAAGCGCCTACCCATCGCGCCTAACTTAACTATATATTTTTCCACATATATTGTAAGGAAAGCTCGTCGCGGTACTGAATTATTGCAGTACACGTATTTAAAGGCGAAATAAGTTTTATTTCAATTACCAAGACCCAGTATCGCGAACAGAATAAAACAACGTATAAATTCGCTATCAGCTGTTCGCGCGCGGCCAACGACACCGCACCGGCGGGCGGCGGCCGGCTGCGACGTTTGACGTCACGCCGCAAGTACCTACGCGCGCCACGCAGACACGATTACGCACACAGCGTCGCAATCACTAGTGTGCATCGTTGTGGTGGCCGGCGTGGCGTAGGCACATTTTAGGTTTTGTCGTTAATTATTTATTAGGTTATACTAACATTTTAATTGATACTATTCAAAACAAGGCAGTCTTTCGAATTTGCGTACTTCGGACTCAATGAAGTAAATACTTGACTTAATACTATGGCTATAATTCGCCAAATAAGTATTTAGTCAAAATAGTTAGGTACCTATTTACTTATTTTTTACTTAGTATTTGTTCTGTTAAAAAGGAAAATGACATAATTATCCCGCTCTCCGATAAAAGGTACATTCATAAGATTTAAAATGTGTGATATCTAATTATAACACGTACAAATACATACAGAACGACAATAATTCCTATTGATATTCTTTAGCGCAATAAAAAATCTCAAATAAACAACTTAACATGTATGCTGAAGTATTGAAATATCGCACAACACGGCCGTACTGACGCCGCGCGCGCGCGTACCTACACTCTACAGCCTTGGCCAAAAGTATTAGGCACCCCCAATAAAGTTACTACACACCTGTGTTATTTGAACAATGAATAAATCTTCTGATGGAAAGTGATCCTGGTGTCCTCAATCACTATTCAAAACAATGAGCCGTACATTTTAGTGGCATACGTTACATCTGATGCAACAATATTATAATTTCTTAAAACTTTGTTTTTAATGTTTTGTCATTCTGCATTTGGAAGTCTTGCCGTAAAGCTAGAACATTTGTGGTTTTGTGATAACATCAAATATTGCGATAACATAAAAAAACTGCTTTAAAAAACGCGTTAGTGCAAGAATGGAATGCATGTTCTCCAGAGTAATTTAAGAAGCTTGTACGTAATAGGTGATAAAATCAAAGGGTGGCCCAACAAAATATTGATTTTTTATAGTATTCTAATGGAAATAAAGTACTTTAATTTTCATTACATTACTTGGATATTGATTGTTATATCACTGTGTACATTTTTTTTTGGATAAGTTATAAAAATGTTTCGTGTTTATTTTATTAGCTTTAATTTGGTTTTATGTACTAAATATCAAAGTATTCGCCTAAAGGAGTAAGCTCACTTATACGACTCTGCTACAACACTGCTCCCACCCAACACCGCCCTAAAACAAGGCGACTGTTCGCAGTCCACGCGCCGACAGCTAGCAGACGCCCAGCAGACCAGCCGTCGACAGCTAGCTGACGCCCAGCTGTCCACGCGCCTACCGGTTTACAGCAAAAGCAGTCTCCGCGGCGAATACTAGCAGTTAGCGCACGGACACCGCGCCGACCGCTCGTTTACAACGCCTGATCAGCAAGGCGTCAACTACCGAGCAGTCTGATGGCGGGAAGCTTGCTAACACCGAGCTGTCTGCTCATTTATGTTGTCAATATAAACTATACCGCATAGGCCACGACTTACAGCCCATATTTGAATGACATTTTATTAGTCGGGTGGTAGCAGAGTCGTGTAAATGAGCTATTTAACTCGTCACCGAGTCGGTAGCGCGAGGTGGCGGCGGCGGCGGCGGCGAGGACACGAGACAACGCGTGCGCCTGCGCGGTGCGGTTTGTCGACTCTCTTTGATTGCGGACATTATTTGAAATTTGTATAATTGATGCAGTTCGTGCTTTCAAATTCAAATTATTTTTATTCGCAGAAAATATGGTACAAAAGTTGGTTATCAAAACAATACAGTATCACATATTTTGTCATTAATTAAGACATGCAAATATTAGGCATTAAACATTATGTAAAGCTAAAACTAAAATTAATATATTCTAAACATTTTCAAACTTATTTTTTATACATATAATACCTTCACAAATCGAGGGTATAAAGAATAATATTTTCCCTTACAAAGTGTTAGTAAAATGGTAAGATTGAGTGGCGTATTTCTTTAGAAAATCATTTATAGAGTAGAAACATTCCTGTACCAGCCATTTGTGCAGTGAAATACAAAATTTATTATACGGTAATTCCGTTATACTTTTTGGTATAGAATTATATACGTGGGCCACTACTTATATTTTGAGCCTAACTATGAAAAACGGTAAATATGTGAGTGAAAACTACTTTATCGCGTTCTCGGGTATTCTTATGCATGATCTAGATGGATTTTTATCCGATCGAAATATTATTTTAATATTTTTTTTTCTTTCCCGAAGACCCCTCAAAAACAGGGTGTTTAAAGCATAACCTGTTACTTGAGCCGATGAAAAATTAATGTTTACGGTATTTATTGTTGACGTTTTTGATTAAAATAAAGTCATTTGATGTCAAACTGTAACGGTATGGCGAGAAACTCATTCATTCGATTTTTTCGTCCACATAATGTCCTCCTAGCCGATATACGGCTACGGCGGTCAATTTCATTGAAACTGGCCATCTATGCAGGACTTTGTTTATAGTGTCCAAGTGTGTGCACAATTCACAGGTACACTCTCTATTCCTTCACTTTCATAGCCCGGTGGGACGGATAACCGACACGACCAGTGAGAGGTCAGGCGCAGGACCGACGGCTTTACGTGCTCTCCGAGGCACGGAGGTTTTCGACCTCAACTTCCTAACTCCGGGCAATCTCTAAGAGATTCTTAACAGAAAATCTCAGAAAAGACTTTTTGGCCCGACCCAGGATTCGAACCCGAGACCTCTCGCACCGCAGTCGCATATACTACCGACCGCGCCACAGAGGCAGTTAAAAGATAGTCGTCCACATATTAGCCGGTTGTCTAACAAGATGCGTTAAGGCTTACATTGTTTTTATAGAACTCAACCTGTAGGATTTTGTGGTTTTTCCATATTTCAAACCAGACTTTAGGTAAATTTTTGGTTGTAAATCAATAAAAATTAAATATTCTAAATTTTTCTGAAGGCACTTTGTGCAGTGTTAAAGTTTTTATAAAAAATCAAGGGACCGTTTGTTTCGAAATGCTTCGAGCGCGAATAACTTTTTCTGGATTTGGTTCATCTTAAAGCACCCATAAAATCGACTAGTGTTTATTTTTCGGCTCATGCGCATAGATCCTAGATCAAAATCAAAATCAAATAATTTATTCATATAGGTCAAATGTTGACACTTATGATAGTCAATGATACAGAGAGTGAATTTACCGCCAGTTCGGAGAAAGGGCCAATGAGAAGAGCTGGCAAGAAACTCCAGGCCACTCTTTTTAATCGCCAATTAATTTTAACAATCTTTCTATTAGGTATAAATCTTTGATGATGTAAGGAGCCGCTACCAACACTACCGAACACACATAGGTATAATATAAATAAATTAAATCAATATAAAGGTGCTAATAACATAACAAGTGTATTGGAAGCATGATGGGAGCATCTACTTACATCATGATAGTATTGCAGTCATAAGAGGCATCTCAAGAGCAGACTATGGCACAAGGAATTATATCTATTAATACCTATTTACTTAAAAAAAATATATATTTGGCAAATTCACCACAACCAGGACGACCAGTCACCCCAAGCAGCACCCGTTCACGAGTATGACGCATGGACCAGCCATCACCCCCTTCGCACATATTAGAGGGAAGGGGGTGACCCGGCACACGACGCCGCCGCAAGCAATGACATTTTAGTGAGCATGACGAACCTTGGCATGTGGGAGCCCACCATATCTATCAAGAAAAGAAAACGAGTGCCACTGAGGCTCGTGTGATATCTCTCTGTTACAGAGTTAGAATACTACTGATTAATATTTATACAATGCAAAGATGAATATATACATATATAGATATTTAATCTTGATTTGTGTAGAACGAGCAACCAATCCCATGATTTCTTGTCCATTATATAATCGTCGATCTTATAATAACCCCTTTTAATAAGATGATCTTTAACAACTAATTTGAATTTTTGTTGGGGTATCCATAACACTGCTGGGAAGTTTGTTATACAACCGAACACCAAGACCTGCAAATGAGTTGTGTACTTGATCCGTGTTCTATCACGATTTGATACATGTATTTTGAAGCAAAACGATAGATTTTTAAGCATTTATTTGCGCTAATCGGCGCGAGGACCTTATCTAATTGTTGTAAAAAAAAAATTGGTTCATTTAGAAAAAATCTTCTAATGGGAAATGTTGTTACCTAAATTTTATATCTTAGAGTGGAAATAATGTTTAGGATTTCGTTATTCTTTTGATGCATCAGGAAACGAAAATGCATAATTAATTTTAGCACAGCATCAATTTTTCCGGACACTACTGGTGACCTTGGATGACCTTCAGGAATTTCATTGGTGAGGGAAAAATAATCATGATAGAACTCTATTTATTTGCGTTTTAAATTTTCAAAAGATCGGACTTTATCGCCAAAATAATAAATATGTCGATATAGACACGACTGTTTCTTTAAGTCACGTCGAAAGTCGTAAAAATATTTGCACGAAAATGTTAACATCCGAATGCCATTTTCCCGCACACTTACAATTATTTTCGATCGACGATATTGAAAATATTTTCAGCGCAGATTTCAAAACGTTCTTCGGAATGTAGTACTTAGTCAAAAATGTCAAACTCTACGATGAAAACACCAATTGACGTCTAAAACAATCAGATTCGTCAAGGCTTAAAATATAAGTAGTGACCTAAGTATTAATGGCGCCATATATACACAACTATGTCGGATCATTTCAAGTCTGGGCACTGGTCATGTACAGTCAACTGTACAGGTTAATATTATTTTTATATACATAATTAGCATCGCGCTGTGTGTCAGCAGTTTTATATTTCGTAATCCGCGCAGCGTGTCAGCATTATCTTTATTGTAATAGTATTGTACTTTTAATTACTTAGTGACATTAAAGCACTCGTCGTGAAAGGTTGTGTTTATCATTCCCTATACCACAATCTTTATAACATCTATATCATCGACACACGTCACTCATCATCTAGCATCTCTTTGTAGGCAGTGACAACTCCCTACAAAATTTGGTCCTTCGAGCCGGATTTAAATCGGGCATCATTATCATTTTTGTGTCTGTAAGTATTCTAGTTTCGATAGCGAATCGGTTCACTGGCCTCCCACAAGCGGGTCTCACCAGTAGAATTGAGAAGTCGCGTATATCGAGCTGGAAATTACATACACGCAGCAATCACGATAGCGATCGTTTTATCAAGCACGGGAGAACACTCCTTCGACAGCGATTGTTTTATCAAGCACGGGAGAACACTCCCTCATCAGCAAATACGATATCAATCGTTATATAAAGCACCGAAGAATACTTCTTCGTCAGCATCAATTTCAATTTAGGTATTTATCACTGTGAGTTGAAATATCATCAATTATCATGGAGGGATTACAATCCGTTTTAGAGCGCCAGAGCATCCTAACAAAAGAAATTGAACGAGTGAATGTCAATTTCCGGAAGGATAGTGCGAGCAGGAAGACATCGGAGTACCTTCTCAACCGTTTAGCCGCGCTGGATAAATGGTGGAAGGAGTTCGAAGAAAATCATAGCAAACTTATTGTTTTAGAGGACGATCAATATGAATATTTTAGCAAGAACATCTATGGGTATATGAAGGATTATTATATCAAAACGAAGGAAATGATGTCATCGTACAAGGAGCCCAAATATCTGACATTCTCTTTGCCTACGTTTGAAGATTATTCCTGTATTGGGGATGATTTACTCGACCAGCAGGAAACCAATTTTAGAGCATTGGAGCGGTTGATCGGCAGGATCAATATTGAAGATTTAGAAGAAAAATGGGAGCTTTTTGATGAACTAAAGAATCTTCAAAATCTTTGGAAGGTTATTATAATAATAATAATAATAATAATAATCATTTATTTGCAGATAAACACGGTATAAAAGGTCTTACAATTCAAAATGTCACACATGTTTTGCTAAAATTTAAGCATGCAAATATAAATTTAAACATAATTAAAGATACATTTATTAATTATTCAATTCTTATAGTCTAGGAAGTCCTTAATATTATAAAAGTTAAGTTCAATTAGCCATTTATATAATTTTAATTTAATCAATCTTGTGCTTAAGCATCTCAGTTCATAGGGAATTTTATTAAATATACGTATGCACATAGCGATACAGTTTTTGTTGTATTTAGTAGATTTTGGTATATCTTCCATTACAAGTCTATGTGGATCTCTGCGGTTTCTAGACTTGACCTCGTCTATAGTTTTAAATAAATGTTTATGTTTCCATACAAACATGCAGATTTCGAAAATGTATAGAGAAGGGAGTGGTAGTAGACTAAGCTTTTTAAACATAGGTTTACATGACTCACTGGGTTGTAGCCCAGTCATAGCTCGTATACATTTCTTTTGCGCAAGAAATATTCTGCTGAGGTCAGTACTATTGCCCCACATAATTAATCCGTATCGCAGTACAGATTCCACGTAAGCGTGGTATGAAATTACAGCAGTGTTTAAATTGGTTACCAGTTTAACCTGTCTAAGTGCATATACAAACTTATTTATTTTACTGGATATTGTGTCTATGTGCTCTTTCCAATTCAGATGATTGTCAATGACAATTCCTAAGAACTTAGTATGTGCCACTTCTTTGATTTTTGGTATATTTAAAGAAAAATTGTATTTATTATTATAAGATTTATTAAACTGTATATATACTGATTTTTTAAGATTAATATTTAATTTATGTCTACTAAGCCAATCAATAAGTAAGTCAATTGTTACATTTACTTCAGATTCGTGGTCGTTAAGTGTGTTGGTTTTTTTATCTGATGCAACCAAAATGGAAATATCGTCGGCAAACAAAATACATTTATGTCGAGTGATATTAGTTATATCATTTATGTATATCAGAAATAGAACCGGCCCCAAAATACTGCCCTGCGGGACACCACATTATATGTACTTATAATCTGAAGTATATAGTGACATTTCATTGTTTTGATCAAGTTTTGTTACCACAACACTTTGCTGTCTATTATTTAAATAAGAAGATGTCCATTGCAGTGCAGGTCCTCTGATACCTACATTGTTTAATTTTTGCAAAAGAATATCATGTGATACTAAATCAAATGCTTTTGAAATATCAAAAAATAGCCCAGTAGTCAAATTATTATTATTAATGTTCGTGAGTACATTTTGCATAAGAGAGAAAATTGCTAAAGAGGTGGACTTTTGCTTTTGGAAACCGAATTGTTCCTTACATATTACTTGATACTTGTTAAAGAAGCTAGTTAAACGTATATGCATGCATTTTTCATATAGTTTTGATAGGATGGGTACTAATGTAATTGGGCGATAGTTACCGATGTCACACTTTTCACCTTTTTTAAATAATGGCTTTACAATAGATTTCTTTAAGGCCTCTGGAAATACACCATATAAGAATGAAAGATTTATTAAATATGACATAATAGGACTGATTTCATTAGCGCATGCTTTAACAATTTTTGTATTGATTTCATCATAGCCCTCCGAGTTTGTGTTTTTAAGTAGACTTATTTCTCTTTTGATGTCATTTGCCGATACTGGTGTAAGAAACATTGTGCTTACTGTACTATTATTACTATCACTAGAACATTGCGTGGGTTGGGGTGCAGACATAATAAAGTGCTGATTGAAGGTTGAGGCTAATTGTACTGGATTAGAGATACACACGCCATTGAGTTTTATATGGTCAATATGTTCTTTAGGATTAGCATTGTAAATTTCCTCTTTAATGACTGACCAGGTAGCTCTGCACTTATTATCATTTTTATTTATAAAATTTATGTTTGCCATTTTCTTTGAGTTATATATACACTTTCTTAATAACTTGGAATACTGAGTATACTTATTTTTGTTGTGTTCACTTTTATGTTTATAAAAGTTGTAACGTAAAGACCTCTTTGTTTTACAACTTTTTTTAAGACCTTTACTTATCCAAGTTTGTTTATGTTTTTTAAAGTTAACTTTTAATCTATTTTTTGGGAAACAGAGATTGTAAAATAGGCAAAAAAGTTCATGGAAACTGTTGAAGGCTACATTTGGATCATTTTCCATATATATATCTAACCAGGACAAGCTGTGCATACACTCTTTAAATTTACTAATATTATTTGGGTTGAAGTCCCGCCTATATACGAAATATGTTAATGGTCTTTGAGATTTGGACTTTATAGGGCAACTCAGCATTTGTGCTGTTTCATGGTCAGATAAGTATAGTGGTAAAACAGTGCCGATTGCTCCTTGTATGTTACTCAAAATATGGTCAATACAGGACATTTTTCGAGTGGGTGCATTTATGTGTATTTTCATATTATGATTGTAGCAGATATCCTGAAATTCATTTGTTACACTACCTTTTTTTAATGTATTTATATTAAAGTCCCCTGTTATTATAATTTGTGTTTTAGGTTTGTACTTTTTATATAGATCATACAAGAGGCAGTCTAACTTAGCCAAAAACTGTATGGGATCTGATTGGGGTGTTCTGTAAAGACAAATTATTATTAAGTTAAATGATTCTAGTTGTATACCACAAATTTCAAATGTATTCTGGGATGCATATTTATCTAAGTGTAACAATTCTTTAAGTATTAAACCTTTTTTTACCATAATACAGGTACCACCTCTTTGTTTGTTCCTACAAAAATTTGCAGCCATAACATAATCAGTAATTCTTACATAATGTTCATGACCCCTTTTTATAAAAGTTTCTGTAAAACATAATACATTAGGATAGTTATTAGACTCCTGTAGTTCCTGTAAGGTCAGCTCAATTAGTTCCTGTTTAGACAATATGCTAGCAATGTTTTGGTGCATTAATCTAAATATGGTTTGATTGTTAGTTGATAAGGATTTAGCCTCGAAAAAAGTTAGAATTTTTGTTTATTTTGTTGAAGTAATATGGTATAGTACCTTTTTTTATGTAATCAATGGATGGTTCAGAGCTACAGGCTTTTTGTGGTTTTATGTTAATGTTATTTTTAAAATAATAAGGTATTGTTCCCTTTCGAGGCTGACATTCTTTTAAAATTTTAGAATTTAAGTTTTTTTTATTGTATGACAATATTTTTCTAATTTGAATTGGACATACATATTTTTCATCATAATCAACACTGTCTATTATATAATTAATGGACTTACAGATGTCTATCTGACTATAATTACTGCATCTTACAAAATGACATTTCTTAAATTGTTTACATAATTTCTCTATGTGATAGTTTAAAGTGTTGACATCCAAATCAAATACATTTTTAAATACATTTAATACAATTACAGTGCTATTATAATAAGTTTCTAATATATTTTGTAGTTGGTATAGTACATACTTCATGTTATGATCGTTTTCACCTAAGCAGACTACGATTCTGTCATTCGATCTGAGATTGGCTCGAAGACAGCTGCTGGTTACTTCACTGCTTCGTGCGTTCGGTTTTGTTTCTGCATAGACTCCATATTTTTCATACTGCGTGCCCTTCCTCGTCTGAAGGATATTTGCAGCCAGGCCGAGGCATTGCTGAGTGCCGAAGATATGGATTATTTGCCCAGGTTTCTTCATTTGCTGTTTATTTGTTGTAGAATATCGTATAGTTGGTTGAAGGATATGGTGGTTGAGTTCGCCTTTCCCGTTCATGCTGAAAGATTGGGTCAGACTTTCGATTTCTTTCGTGAGTGTTTTAATCTTCTGGTCCGCTTCCTTTAATTTAAGTTTTAAGGCAGATATATTTTCTTGCAGTAGTACGATATTGGAGTTACTTACTACGGTGTCATTTTTCAGTAACTTAGGTGTCGAGGTTGGTGTGCTGAGTAGGCTTTGTTGTACGAGTTGTTTGCTCTTAAGACTATTGACACAATTCATCTGCGTCTCGACAATCAATTAAAGGGTAGCAATCACGCATACGAAGCAAAGTTTCTGGACATTGAGGAACGTTACCTTGCCATCAAAAAGGAGTTAAACAGAAGACTAAACTCTACTACTCACCTGGAACAAGCTACACCCAAACTGGAGGTCCCTACATTTTTTGGTAAATACACCCAGTGGCCAACCTTCTTTGACTTATTTGTGGAAACAATTCACAATAACAAATGTCTTAGTAAGGCGCAGAAGATGCAACATCTTAAGGTAAAGGGTGAGGCAGAGGGCTTAATTCAACACCTCAATATATCAGCCGATAATTACGAGACAACGTGGGACATTCTGACGCATCGTTACAATAACCCGCAGATATTATTCTCAACGCAGATGGATATATTTTTAAATCAACCGCCGATCAATAAGCAAGCCACGTATCATGCATTTAAGAAGCTGCATGATACTACCACGCAATGTGTCAACAGCATTAAGAACCTGGGCATTGACATCGCAACATGGGATCCAATTCTAGTTCATCTCTTAATAAAAAAGCTGGACGAAGAGACGCGTACTGCCTTCATGGAATCACGAGAGTCGCCTCGAGACTTATCATCATATTCCGAACTGCTTCAGTTTCTTGAGAACAAGTTTATGACTCGGGAACCGGTAATCAAGCAAGTAAAGTCATCAGCAGACTTCTACAAGCCGAACCCAAGTCATCCCAAGACTAGCAATTACAATCCTTCTTCAAAGCATACTTCGTTTTACAAGAAATATCAATCAAACGCTACGAACAACAGGCGAAATAGTCCAGAGTGTCAATCACCTCATGACCTCTATCAGTGCGAACGTTTCCTTGCGCAATCGGCGGACTCAATTATGAAAACGCTGTCAGATCATAACATCTGTCGCAATTGTCTGTACAAACATCATGCCAATAAATGTGCATCAGCATAAAGGTGTAAGGAATGCAACGGCGATCATAATTCATTAATTCATGATGCAATTATGGCGAAAAATTGTGCAACACAACAGCAACCTAGATCCCAACCACCTCGGTCAGCACTGGATAAGGCGTCGACGTCACAAAATAGTCACAATGTGAACCACGTTGCGGGCGAAAATGAAGAAGTACTTTTAACAACTGTAGCATTGAATATCAAGGCCTCTAACGGAACATATATGCAATTCAGAGCACTATTGGATCAAGGGTCACAGATATCCCTTATATCAGAAAACGCCGCCCAGTTATTGGGATTAAAACGACAATACTGCAGAGCAGCAGTATCAGGCATCGGATCCACACAGAAGCAAAGCAAGGGTCTCGTGTCACTCGATTGTATATCAATTTACAACGACTATCATTTTATAACGGAGGCTCTAGTTGTAACACGTGTTATAAATAATTTGCCTAACACGTCGTTTAAGAAGCAAACTTGACCACACCTATCACATACACGATTAGCAGATCCCGAATATAATATATGAAAGCCAATTGACTTGCGCTTGGATGCAAGTGTATATTCGGATATTATCATGAGTGGCCTAATCAAGGGTCCTGTCCAAGCACCCATAGCACAGCAAACGAAACTTGGATGGATACTATCAGGCAATGTAAGGCCATTTGCTTGCCACGTTGTAGTCAATGACGTAGATAGTATCTCCAAGTTCTGGGAAGTGGAAGATATACACGATTCCTCCCCATCATTATCATCAGCAGACTTATATTGTGAAGAGCATTATCAATCTACTACGAGGAAATTAGAATCAGGACAGTATCAAGTAGCATTGCCCATGAAGCCCAACTTCGAACAGGAGATGGGCGCATCTAGATCAAGGGCAGCCGCTCAATTTATTCAGCAAGAAAAGAAGATGATCAGAGATCCATCACTGGCTGAAGGTTACCGCAAGTTCATGCGAGAGTATGAAGAATTAGGTCATATGCGTAAATTTTGTCATCAGGATCACACAGCATGCTATTTACCTCATCACGGCGTGCTGAAGTTAGACTCCACAACGACAGCTCTCCGTGTGGTGTTCAACGCTTCGTCTAAGATGTCAACTGGATAAAGTTTAAACGACCTTATGTATAGCGGACCTAATCTTCAACAAGATCTTCAGAACTTCATGTTAAAATGGCGACAATACAAGTACGTCGTGACTGCAGATGTGGAAAAAATGTTTCGAGCAATACTCATAAGGCCTGAAGATCAGCCTCTTCAATCAATATTGTGGAGAAGTTATCCGCACGATGACCTCCATACTTATCATTTAACGACCGTTACTTACGGTACTAGGGCAGCACCCTATTTAGCGATGAGGACGCTGAAACAAAATGGAATCGATCACGCAGATCAACATCCATCAGTCGCTGCGGCGTTAGAGTCGTCTTTCTACATGGATGATTATTTAGGAGGAAGTAATAACATCCAGGAAGCCCGACAACTACAGCAATATTTAATCAAAACATTAAAGGGCACCGGCATGAACCTGAGGAAATGGTCAAGCAATGAACCACAACTTATCGAAAATCTTCAGCCAGAACAATTAAACACTCCATTCGAGTTTAAACATTGGGTTTAAGATGGATCGCTACAAGTGACACGTTTACGTTCGACACAAGAATCGAACCGCAAGTAGAAGATAAGCCCTACACAAAACGACAACTATTATCAGATATATCAAAAATATTTGACCCCCTCGGCTGGTTATCACCGCTCACTATCAGAGCAAAGATGTTGTTCCAGACCACGTGGACGACCCCCCTAGCATGGGACGAAACCTTGCCGCCGAACATATCATTACAATGGCAGAAGTTGCGAAACGACTTAAGAAATATCAGCATTTTTGCAATACCTCGCTATTTAGGTCAAATAACTCAAATTACGCAAATTCATGCATTTTGTGACGCATCCGAGAAGGCTTACGCGTGTGCAATTTACGTGGTCACAACCGATCATAAGGGTACGTGCACATCGAAGCTTGTCATAGCAAAAACGAAGGTAGCGCCATTAAACAAAGCAATAACATTACCCAGGTTGGAGTTACTTGGGGCACTATTATTATCACAATTGATGAAGAAATTTCTGCAGACACTTTCTTCAGAGCATAAAGAGATTTTCGCCTGGACTGACTCGATGGTGGTACTTGGCTGGTTACATGGAGACTCATCAAAATGGCAGCAATTTGTAGCAAATCGCGTGCAGAAGATCACTGCAGTCATTTCAGCATCCAATTGGCGTCACGTCAAGTCTTGTGACAATGCAGCTGACTGTGCTACCCGAGGATTGACGTCGGAGAACTTATCTGAAGATCGCTTGTGGTGGGAAGGGCCAGAATGGCTTGTCAATTTTAATCCCAATAGCATTACTACAAGTGAATATCACAGCCCGCTATTAGAAAGGAAAAAACACAGTGTGCATACAGCCTTATTCAAGAATCAAATATCATTTATAATCGAATTACTAAATAAATTCAATTCATTAACAAAGGTTGTACGTACAGTGGCATGAGTCTCACGTTACATTACTTGTCTACGTAGTAAGAGATCACGTGCAGCGAAAGGTGCAGTGACCGGCGTTGAACTACAAAACGCACTGTACTTTGTTATTAAAGAAGCACAAAGTAATGATTTTAGTGAAGATATCAATCATTTAAAGAAAAAGGGATTCGTTCGCAGCAACAGCAAACTATCCTGCCTGCATCCATTCTTAGACGATCACGGAATACTCAGAGTCGGCGGACGTCTTGGACAATCGAATCTAGCATATGCCGCAAAGTATCCCATTATAATATCTCCTGGAAGTCGCTTATCAACATTAATCATTCAGCATTATAATTCGTTATTACGAAACCCTAAGGGAAGGCACAGGAGAGGTATAGTTAACGGCGTTGGCAACGTGGCTAGCTATTTATTTGGCTCTTGGATGACAAGTTCGCCGAGCAATACAAGCAAAACATTGAGAGAATATCCTCTAATGAAAATCATTTGCAGAACCTTATCAAAAATCAAACACTTATCATTGAATCAGAATCAAACGTCATCCGGAGAAATGAAGCTATAATGAACCAACAATTCACCTTTATGAACAAGCAAATGAAGGCGTTACGACACAACGTAAACACGGTGCAAACAGACACCACTCAAGGCATTTTGTTGACGTCTTCAGGGTTATCAGCATATGTCGTCCTATCAAACCTACGAAGCATGCAGCAGAGACTCTTAGATGTGATCACAGACATTCATCATGGGCGTATAGACACTCACTTGTTCTCGCCTGAAGAGTAAGAGTCTCAAATACATAATAATAATGTCCTCCTAGCCGATATACGGCTACGGCGGTCAGTTTCATTGAAACTGGCCATCTGTGCAGGACTTTGTTTATAGTGCCCAAGTGTGTGCACAATACACAGGTATACTCTCTATTCCATCACTCTCATAGTTTGGTGGGACGGATAACCGACACGACCAGTGAGAGGTCAGGCGCAGGACCGACGGCTTTACGTGCTCTTCGAGGCACGGAGGTCTTCGACCTCAACTTCCCAACTTCGGGCAATCTCTAAGAAATTCTTGACAGAAAAATCTCAGAAAAGACTTTTTGGCCCGACCCAGGATTCGAACCCGAGACCTCTCGCAACGCAGCCGCACATACTACCGACCGCGCCACAGAGGCAGTTAATAACAAATACATATCATAATGCGCGAGATACAGGATGATTGAAATGTACCATTGGAACGGTCGAGTATCAAGAGTTTATACAAGTTACTGCGGGTGTTTACTCGTGTATATGATGACTATCTAATTATGGAGATCAAAATTCCTTTAGTCACAACGGAAAAGTATGAATTGGATAAGGTTATTCCATTACAAGCAGGAGAATCAAAGGGCTACCAAGAAGTTACATCAACATACCCATATTTAGCATTTAATTTGAGAAAGGATTTGGTTTCATTCTTCACGGAAAACGACCAACACTGTCTTCATGCAAGTCCCGAGAAGACTTTATGTACGATTGACAAACCAATCTATAAACTGCAAGAACAGCAATCCATTTGTGATGTTAGAATTAATGACATAATAATATCAGCCTGTACACATAAACAATCAAAGTGTAATGTGAATAAATGGATCAAGTTACGTCGCCCGAACGACTGGCTGTACTATCAATGTTGTAAACAATGCACCGTGCGTATTTTTAGCACACGTGCTACGGAAGTAACTACTTTATCAGGCAATGGCATTATCACATTATGCCCAGGTTGCACATTGAAGGCAGAATCATTTCAGATTTACTCTCACAAGAACTTTATCAATCACGTGGATCAACATACTGAGGGGATTGACCTACCACGGATATCTGTGGTGAATGATATAGTTAACACGAGCATCCCCACCGTTGACTCCTTTCAACCAGAAGATCATCATAACTTGTGGGTCAAATTGAGGTCTGAAATAGAAGACCTAAAGCAGCAGTCGACGCAAACACTGAGTGTCCACGACGTGCATCAGTACAGCGTGCTGTACTCCCTGGTGGGAGGAGCCATCCTGACGGGCCTGAGTTTAGTTATCATTTGGATCAGACGAAGACGGAAGCAGCAGCCAGTCACGGAATCAGGATCAAAGTCAGCGGAAATATGGACCCAACATGAGCCGCAGCCTATCCCTCGACCACGGAAGATCAGCGAGAGCACATCAACTCCTAACTTATATTCGGTCAAATTTAATATTCCATTGAGTGAGAGTGAATAATATAATAATATTTATTGCATTAGATATTGTAACTCGATAAGTTTTATTTAATCTATAGCATATCATTTGGATTTGTATCATGTTTACATTTTATATTCTTAGGCATATCTTTGTTCTCTTTTCTGCCCTCGGCAGCATGTACAGTCAACTGTACTGGTTAATATTATTTTTATATACATAATTAGCATCGCGCTGTGTGTCAGCACATAATATATATTTCGTAATCCGCGCAGCGTGTCAGCATTATCTTTATTGTACTTTTAATTACTTAATGACATTAAAGCACTCGTCGTGAAAGGTTGTGTTTATCATTCCCTATACCACAATCTTCATAACATCTATATCATCGACACACGTCACTCATCATCTAGCATCTCTTTGTACGCAGTGACAACTCCCTACAGGTCATTTTAAATATGAATGGGTGACTGTTCGTTTATTGTTGTTATTTTTCACTTCAAAAAGATGAGTGTTATATTTTACAAATTTAGCTGTTTCATAAATACTGGGTACTGTTAAAAGATTGTGTGTTTTTAATATCGGCTTACAAGATTCATGCCATTCCAAGTTAAAATTGCACGTACACATTTCTTTTGTGCTACAAATATCCTTATACTATCTATTGAATGTCCCCACACAACTATACAATAGCGAATTATAGAACAAACATATGCATGACTAGCTGACCCGCGCAACTTCGCATGCGTCACTAATAAGAGAGAATGGGTCAAAAACTTCCCCGTTTTTGTAACATTTTTTACTGGTACTCTGCTCCTATTGGTCGTAGCGTGATGATATATAGCCTATAGCCTTCCTCGATATGTGGGCTATCTAACACTGAAATATTTTTTCAAATCGGACCAGTAGTTCTTGAGATTAGCGCGTTCAAACAAAAAAACAAACAAACTCTTCAGCTTTATAATATTATAGTATATAGTATAGATAAGCCATCAGTGAAGCATGCATGGAAGTGGTTTCTTTAACTTTTTTCAATGCGAAGACAAAGGAGAATGGGCACTCCTGGGCGGTCGGCGGCCATTAATGAAAGTAGTGTCAAATTAAAGTAATGATAACTAGGAACAACTTTTACTATGAACGTTTTGCTGCAATCCTTTCAGGAAACAATATATTGACATGTAAATATAATGGAATTTCATAGAACAAATACAATTATTTCGTGTCTGTAATGCATTTAATGTTGTGTATTAACGTTACATCTTCTTATAACGATTGCAATGCCATCAAAATGAACAATAATCGTAACTCGTATCTATCTATCATATGGTTCACCCAGTTTCAAAGTTGTTCAAGCCGCCCGAATGTTATCTTAGTTGACAACAACCGGGACCGACTTTATACGTGCCCTCGGAAGCACGGAGAAGCTCAGTTCAAATACCACAATGCGGTCACCCATCTATAGAATGACCGCGCCAACGGTTGCTTAACCAACAGATTGTTTACCGACCAGTGAGCGCAACTGGCTATGAACGCCTCGTTTTTAAGCTGAGCATTCAAGACAGATAAGTCGTCTCAGTGAATATATTATAGAAGAGCAAGATGTTTACTTGTTACGATATTTATATATTTACATGTTATGATTGTTCGAATATTAATAATGTCTACATTTGTATGCACTAATATAAATAGTACTTTTTATTTAATCTCCGAATATAAGCCAAAAATATGTTTTTATACTATTAAAAGTGCTCAAAAACAAAAATGTATTTTGTTCGTCATATAAGTGCGTCGCGGCAATAAAACTTCTACACGGTAATTATAGGACTAAACTACATTAAAAAAACAAAAAATCAAGTTTGGCCGCGGATCGCCCAGGCTCCATACTATTTTGCCCATTCTCCTTTGTTAACTTTTTTACAGATGCTGGCAATGTGTTCAGTCCATTTTAAGTGTTGGTCGATAATAATACCCAAGAATGTAGTACTTTGTAATTGATTGATATTTTGATTATTGTATGTTATATTTAACTCTTTTTTGCTACTTTTTTGTGTTTTGAAGTTAATTGTGCTAGTTTTCCCTATGTTAATTTTTAAATTATTTAAGTCTAACCATGTTATTATATCTTTTAATGCATTATTAATATTAGTTTCAATTTTTTCTTCATCTTTGGAAGTGATGATTATTGAGGTATCATCTGCAAACAAGACACAGTCATGTTGAGCTACTGCTTTGGGAAGGTCGTTTATATACAGTAGAAATAGTAGTGGTCCCAGGATGCTTCCTTGTGGAACCCCAATATGATTGTGTCTATAGTTTGAATCAAAATTTTCGAGGGTATTTGTGGTATTATAAAATTTTGTAACTCTAGTAATCTGTTTTCTGTCCTGTAAGTATGATTCAAACCATTTTAAAGCTATACCTCTTATCCCATAATTTTCTAATTGTGATAATAATATTGAATGGCTAACATGATCAAATGCCTTACTCAAATCTAAGAAAAGAACACAAGTTTGCAATTTAGAGTTGATGTTATTCAAAACTATGTTAACCAAATTAAAAGTTGCGAGCGTTGTGGATTTGCCTTTCCTAAATCCGCATTGTTCTTTAGTGAGTATATCATATTTTTCAATAAAAGTAATTAATCTTTTGTACATAACCTTTTCCCATATTTTTGATATAACTGGTATCAGTGCTATAGGTCTATAAATATTTTTTCCCTCGCGGGAGACGGATGTTATCCAAATTTCTGTTTCGTGTTAGTTATGTCGTGTGTGAACTGTTGTCAGTTGTTAATTTTTGTTACAATGAGCACAGCGTGCTCTGAACCTGTAGATTCAGAGACACCCAAACGCTCGCCATCCCACGGACAGTCGCGTGATTACCCGGGCGTACAAACGCGTGTTGGATAATCAGCCGATTGTCCCGCAGCAAGAAGGTGCCGGAAGAATGTTGCGTCCACGTGCGGTGGAAAATGTTTTGGAAGCCATGCACCAGAATCCGCGTTTAGGTACACGTACCGCAGCCCGGGTAGAGCATCATCGCAACGGGTCACGCATATCTCACACGAGTGTGCACCGAATTCTGCGCCGGGATCGGCAGCGAGGGTATCACGTCCACAAAGTGCAAGCCTTATTACCGGCAGATAGAAGTCGCCGTATTTCTTACTGTCGATGGCTGCAAAACCAACACCGCCGGGATCCTACGTTTGCTGCTCGTCTTATATGGACGGATGAGTCGATGTTCACGAGGAATTGGATGTGAAATCGCCGAAACAGCCACGTTTGGGCACACGTAAACCCGTTCGCAACGCGTGAAACAGGGCATCAAACGCGTTGGTCGGTAAATGTGTGAGCCGGCGTTTATAACGATACAATTTTGGGACACGTGTTTCTCCCAGAAAGGATGAATGGTGCGCGGTACCACGAGTTCCTACAAATTAGGATGGAGGAAATTTTGGACGAGATTCCACTGGCCCAAATCTCTAACGTCTGGTACCAACACGACGGCGCACCCCCGCATTTGACGCTCAACGAGCGACAGTGGCTCGACACAACCTTTAGTGACCGATGGATCGGCCGGTTTGGTCCTCATCACTGGCCACCGCGCTCTCCGGATTTAACCCCACTGGATTTTTTTCTACGGGGTTACATAAAAGAAAAAGTGTGTGTGAAGTAAGTGCTATTCGAGTGATGAAATGCGACGTAGAATAGACGATGCGTTTGGTAAACTGCGTGCGGAGAGTATTGAGGATGCTTTGCTGATGCCGCGGTTACATGCATAGACTTTGAGGCGCTCTCAACTCTGCGAGCGTGTTGGTGGCGAACACTTCGAACCACATTTCATAAGAAGTAATCGTACGTAATTGAGGTAAGTGAGTGTTCATAACAATTTGCTATAATCAGCACCTGATGTTATTTATTTATTCATTTGGGAATTATTTTTCAATTTCACGTACGTCTAAGTAGGCACACAGGGTTTTTTTATTTTATGAATTTTTACGAATGGGCGGCGCGTGTGCGGAGGCGCGGCGCCGGCGGCTCTCTTTGATAGTTCGAACAGTTCGCTAGCGGAAGACGGAAGCTCTTTACCGGTTAAGTTATGTCGTGTTCGTCGTGTTCGTGTGTGAACTGTTGTTTATTATTACTTGTTATTGTTTCGGTTTTGTGTCGTTAGTGTTTTTATCGTTATTCGTTTTGTTACTCTTATTTTCGAAGTGCAGTTGTATTAGTGAGTACGAAGAATTGTTGATGTGTTATGGTAAAGCTCGTGGAAGTGCACGGCGTGCTCTGCATCTGTACGTCCAGAATCCAAAGGTACTCAAACTCTTGCCATACACCAGATAATCGCATGTTCATTGATATTGATAACAATTTGTTTTAGCACTTTCTTGTTATTGATTACTTTTTGCTAGTATTGTTTGATTTCACGTTACACATTTTGTATCATATGGGTCTGCCTACAATACAATAAACGATACGTAAGACTGTTCTAATGATAGCGTTGCATACAAGTGAGCGCATAGACGCGTTTGTATGCGTACGTGCCTACGACATGACACGGCATGTCGACGCTCGGCGCGCTGCGCGCACAGTGTGTTATAGACCCTATTTTTAACGATTTTAAACTGTCGCGACTTGTACACATAATATTATAATAATGTAACGGGTCTTAATCGCGATTGAAAATTAAAGGTTAGAATACCTTATATGTTCACTCGACGTTTCGATCGCATGACAACGACCGTGGTCACGAGCTGACTGATGTGACTACTAAGCGTCGTCTCCTTGCGGCCCGAGTTTCAACGCCTACCCTCACTTGGTTTTCGGTCGTTGAAATGCGATCGAAATGTCGGGTGAACATATAAGGTACTAGCTGACCCGCGCAACTTCGCTTGCGTCACCTAAGAGAATGGGTCAAAATTTTCCCCGTTTTTGTAACATTTTTCGTTCCTACTCCGCTCCTAATGACCGTAGCGCGATGTTATATAGCCTATAGCCGTCCTCGATAAATGGGCTATCTAACACTGAAAGAATTTTTCAAATCGGACCAGCAGTTCCTGAGATTAGCGCGTTCAAACAAACAAACAAACAAACAAACTTGCGTCACCTAAGAGAATGGGTCAAAATTTTCCCCGTTTTTGTAACATTTTTCGTTCCTACTCCGCTCCTAATGACCGTAGCGCGATGTTATATAGCCTATAGCCTTCCTCGATAAATGGGCTATCTAACACTGAAGGAATTTTTCAAATCGGACCAGTAGTAGGACTTTTGGTGGGTAGGTGTCAAAATAAGTGGACACAAAGAAAATCACTCCTCCTAATTTTATTTTTATTTAATTAATTTAGCAGTTTATTTTTAATTTTATTGACTCAAATTTATAGTTTTAGTACGCACAATTATTATTATAATATAATATATGTAGTGATATTGCTTCACTAAACACCACCTGCCAGCTGAACACAAATCACAGAAAAGTTGCAAGTCACTTTCACAAGTTGCTACACAATGTCTCAGCTTAGTGAAATTCAACTGACCCAGGCGAAGCTAGAGGAAACCTTCAACAAAGGGATGGCTGAACTGGAGGCTCAACTGCAGACGGGTGCTGCGAAGGACACAGTGGCGAAGGTAGCTGAGGAGTTCCGGACTTTCCGTGAGCTAATGTTCGGTGTCCTCAGCTTGCTCCGGCAACAGGTAGCAGAATGTGCGCGGATGGTGGACTCCATCGAGACCAGACACCGCAGGAAGGACCTTCTCTTCCTCGGGATCCCAGAGACAGAGAATATTGACAGTCAAGGTATGGCCTCCAGCATTCTCCAGGGCAGGCTGGGCTTGACCACCGTCACAGCATCTGCTATTAGAGTCTGCCACAGGATTGGCGCCTCTGGGGGTAAACACCATCGCCCTGTACTTGTGCGCTTCTCGGATGCGGAGGTCCGGTCTACTGTTTGGCGAGCCAAGGCGAAACTACGGGGGACGTCCATTTCGGTTAGAGAGTTTCTGACGAGGACCCGCCAAACTGTATTTGCTAAGGCTCGGCAGCATTTTGGCATGAAGGACTGCTGGACCCAGGACGGTGCAATTGTCGTCAAAACAGCTGATGGAAGCCGTCATAAGGTTATCACAGTGGATGATCTGAACAAGCTTACTACCCTGCATCCAAAGGTGGGCACTGTTAACTCCTCCCGGCCGAAGCATGCAGCAGCGAACACTGTATCGTCTGCGGCTAGTTCGAAACCGCGTAAGTTCTAGTTGTGTTTTCTGGTTCATATTGTGACGTCATCGATTACAGTAACAGTGCACGGTATGGTGTTAACGCGACCCTCGTATATGTCAACTATTTGATTTAACGTTCACCTTCACATTACTCCGTAATTTAGTTTCGTTAATTTTAACTTGCGCACGCACTGACAGGATCGCGGAGTTGTCAGCTGTCAGTTTGACAGCTGACAGCTGACAACTCCGTGAGTGACTTGTTCAGTTTCGTTTGGAAACGTTTAGTGTAGCGTTATGTGTAATATTTATTCATTCCACTTCCTCTTTTTTTCTTTTTTTCATTTTGGTTCTTGTTTTTCTTTTAATTTATAAATTTTATGTTGTTATGTGTGTTAGCTGGCGGGTGGTGCAGAGATGCAATTTGCACCGTTTTATTCCTTTATCTTTTTGTTTTTTTTAATTATTTTGTAGTACCTATTCCTTTATTATATAAAATTTAACCCATTACTGTCCCACTGCTGGGCAAGGGTCTCCTCCCGTAATGAGGGAGGGGTTAGGCCTTGAGTCCACCACGCTGGCCAAGTGCGGGTTGGGGACTTTTGCATGCCCTCAATAAATGTATTAAACAAATTTTAGGCATGCAAGGTTTCCTCACGATGTTTTCCTTCACCGTTGGAGCATGTGATAATTATTTCTAATACACACATAACTTCGAAAAGTCATTGGTGTGTTGCCTCGGGTTCGAACCTGCGACCACTTGAGTAGGAGGTGTCAACTTATACCACTCGGCTATCACTGCTATTATATATATATTATATTTTTTTATATTATGTATAGCGAAGATGAAACTTCTTTCGCATCTGCTGACGATTGTAGCTCTTCCCTGGATGATAGCTTCAGCTCCACAAGGGGCACGCTCGGCGATTTTGTTCGCCAAACTTTTCTTTGTTCAAATAAAAAATCGTTTAACGTATGTCACTTAAATGCGCAAAGCATACCGAGCCACTATAGTGATCTTCAAGAGGCATTCGCTGATGCTGACGTTCATGCCATCCTGATTTCGGAGACCTGGCTCAAACCTCACTTACCTTCTTCTTCCTACTCTCTTTCTGGTTTCACTCTAATCCGCAATGACCGGATAGATAGGAGAGGTGGTGGCGTCGCTATCTATCTTAGAAGTGACTTCCCCTACCGCCTTCTAATTTCTTCTTGTCCCAATTACTCTGCATCAGCTGAATTTATTTTTCTCGAGGTTTGTGTCAAAGGAGCCAAAGTCCTTCTTGGCGTCGTATATTGTCCCCCTTCTGTTGACTATTTCTTCAGCATCGAGTCGGTGCTGGAATCTACGGGGTCCAGTTACTCACATCATATCATCATGGGCGATTTCAATACTGATCTCCTTTCTCTCCGCTCACCTCGTTCCTGTAAACTCCTTGAGATCGTCGAGTCCTCCAGCCTTCACGTTCTACCCCTACATGCCACTCACCACAACACTGAAGGTGAAGATACCTGGCTGGACTTAATCCTAACGTCTGCTCCCTCCCTTGTCTCATCCTCTGGCCAATACCTAGCTCCTGGTTTCTCTCACCACGACCTGATCTTCATGTCTTACACCCTAAAGCCTCCTAAATCCCGTCCAAAGGTTCTGTACAAGCGTTGTTTCGGGCGTATGAATGTCGACAATATAGGTATGGACGCTGCTAACCTCAACTGGGAGCAGCTAACAACAGCTTCGAACATTGAAGACAAAATCGCTATATTCAATAAAGCTGTTGTTGGGCTGTTTGATGTCCACGCGCCGGTTAGGAAGGTAAGGCTTAAACGTCCTCCTGCGCCCTGGATGTCAGAGGGCGTTCGAATGGCCATGAGGCGAAGAGATAGGGCCTTTGCCAAATTTCGCAGAGACCGGTCTGACGACAATTGGCACCTGTTTAAGGTTGCAAGGAACCGATGCAATCAGATGGTACGTAACGCTAAACGCCGACATTTTCTAAATAACCTTTCCTCTTCTTCCCCTGCCGATATCTGGAGGTTTCTCGGGACCCTCGGTATTGGCAAACATCACAGCAGTAACTTACAGTGCACGGTTGGTTTGGATGATATCAATCGTCACTTTACGTCCACTACATCTATTGATCACCAAACCAAGTCCGATACTGTCCAATCCATATTGGAATTACCCAGACCAAATATTGAATCCTTCTCCTTTTCTCCAGTAACACCGGAAGAAATTAAGAAGATAATCCTGTCCATTAAATCGAATGCAGTAGGCGCTGATGACGTCAGTCGACGCATGATTGTCACTGTATTGGATCACCTGCTCCCCGCCATATCTCACATCATAAATTTCTCCCTTACCTCTGGTTCCTTTCCTTCTTTGTGGCGTAAAGCCTACGTTATCCCGTTGCCTAAAATCCCAAATCCGTCGCTTCCAGTTCACTTCCGACCTATTTCCATTCTACCTTTTCTCTCCAAAGTGCTGGAGGCCTGTGTGCACAAACAATTAACACAGTTTGTGTTAGGTAACAACCTACTTAGCCCACTACAATCCGGGTTCAGGCCAGGTCACAGCACTACGTCGGCACTCCTTAAGGTGACTGGCGATATTAGGGCGGGGATGGAGGATACTAAAGTCACTGTTATGGCTTTGGTAGACTTCTCGAACGCCTTTAATACCGTCAGTCATGATATCCTACTCTCTATCCTTACCCATCTTAACATATCTTCCGGTGCGCTAAATTGGTTTTCCTCTTATCTTCAAGGACGCCAGCAATCGGTTCACTTCGGTGAATCTTCATCGAGCTGGCGGGAACTGGATTCTGGCGTCCCACAAGGCGGCATTCTTTCTCCTTTACTGTTTTCAATCTTCATCAATCTGGTAACCCAAAATCTTCGAGGAACGTATCATCTGTACGCTGATGACTTGCAACTTTATTCGCAAGAGACCGTGGACTCTATATCGACAGCGGTAGACGTCGTGAATGGTGATCTTGAACACATCAAGTGCTGGTCTGAGAAGTTTGGCTTGGCCGTTAACCCTGCCAAATGTCAGGCTATAGTGGTAGGCAGCCACCGCAATATAAGCCGATTAGGTCATCTTCATGTACCACCCATAGTCTTTAATGGCTCAAGCATTGAAATGACGTCTTCAGTGAGGGATTTAGGTCTTAACATTGATTCTACGTTGAGCTGGAAAGTCCAAATAGCCAGTGTTTGTCGTAGAGTGACTAACACACTGCGGGCTTTATATTGCCTCAAGAACTTTCTGACATCTAGGACCAAAGCCATGCTTGTGCAGACCTTAATATTCCCTCTTATCGACTATGGTGATGTGTGTTACTTTGACCTGAATGCAGATCTCCTCAACAAACTTGACCGCCTTCTTAACAACTGCATTCGATTTATTTTCAACCTACGCAAGTATGATCATGTATCTACTTATCGTTCTCAACTTAGGTGGCTACCAATTCGTGAGCGCCGTAATTTACGAGCTCTCACCACACTATTCTCTTTTCTTACTTCCCCTACTCCCCCAGCCTACCTAACTCCCTACTTTCAATACTTGTGTGATAACCACAATCGCAATCTCCGCTCTTCAAGCAATCTCATTCTTCTCTGTCCATCCCACACTTCTGGGTTTGTCAGTTCTTCGTTCCCAGTCCAAGCAGTCCTGTTATGGAATGCGCTCCCTCTTGAAATCAGGATGTCCACTAACCGTCTTACGTTCAAGAGCAAAGTACGTGATCTTTTATTGAACAAAGTTGCAGAATCGTCACAATTATCTTAGTTTATATATATATATATATATAAACTAAGATTATATATATATATATATATATATATATATATATATATATATATATATATATATATATGTATATACATATATATATTCTTATATATACCTATTATATATATATTTCTGTATATATTTACTGTATGTTATTTATATTCATGTAGCTAATATGTATGCATATTTGTATTTTTTATTCTGTGTGTATATACTTCATATTATTATTTATTTACTCCTCATATTGCCTACACCTATTATTATTTATTTGTACACCCTTTCTCAACTCACTCTCCTTCCTCTTTTTAACACCTTCATAAAAATCTCTGCATCACCCCAAGGTAGACTGGCAGAAATTCCCCTGGCATTAAGTCCGCCTTTATACAGCCCTGTATATAAAGTTTGAAATAAATAAATAAATAGTTCCTGAGATTAGCGCGTTCAAACAAACAAACAAACAAACAAACTTTTCAGCTTTATAATATTATATTATATATTATTATATTATATAATTATATACTATATATTATATATTAATATATTATATATTATATATTATATACTATATATTATATATTATATATTATATATTGTATATTATATATTATATATTATATATTATATTAGTATTAGTATTAGTATAGATTCTAACCTTTAATTTTCGACCCTATTTTTGTTTCGTCGTCTTTTTATTGAATTATAATCGATAGAGTATACAATTCTGAGGATTAGAATAAAACTCCGGGCTCGCTAAGACTTGTACTTTTTTTTATTCAGTGTCAAAGTTCCGGAATATCCGACTATTGAAAAACGAAAAAAAAAAAATTACAATTTAACGGAAGTACTTATTCCAGAATTTATTTATTCTATCGAAAGAAGGTATAATAAACGTTCTTTTTTTTTAAATAAATATTGTAATACATAAAATATAATTTTCGGATACTCGAAAGTGACAACCCTAAGTAAAATTTTGAAGTTCCAATGACTCCTGGAAACCAACGAGTTAGATTTTAGAAATAATACTGCAAATAATAGAAAGTATCAGCAATTTTTTGATGTAGGAATGACCACCTACTACGGCGGTTTAGATGAATTAAAAAAATAAAAATGAAAAATGAGAAAAAAAATAATATCTCTCGACCTATTCATACTAAAGCTACAGGAATTGGTGGAAACGTCGGCTATTATACCTTCTTTCGATGGAATCAATAAATTCTGGAATGAGTACTTCCGTTAAATTGTAATAATTTTTTTTTTCATTTTTATTTTTTTGGAGTTTTACTCTGATCATCAGAATTGTATACTCTATCGATTAATTGAATAAAAAGACGACGAAACAAAAATCGGGTTTTTAACACACTGTGCGCCGTTGTGAACAATATAATTAGCAATTTCATAGACGTGCGCGTGGATACATCGCGTTGTTCATGAGTTTACATTGAGCGCTCAAAAATGACTAACTCGGGAACCAATCATTACCGAGAAAAATGGTTGAAATAATTTTCGCGCATGTAATGCCACAAAATTAACACTGAAGTTTTCGGTTAACCGTCGTTTTACCCTGTATACAGAACGTCCCGCGCGCGGTCATCGCCCCCCGCGGCGTCAGCGCTCGGTCGCGATCGCACACATAGAAGCGGCGGTCGTGTAGCGACTAGCCGCTTTTAGCGTGCGTGCACGAGCGCTCACTCACACTACAGAAAAGCAAAAAAAAAGTTGTCCAAAAAAAATTTTTTTTGGCGGATTCGTGATCAGATTCATGGGCAGTGTCGCGTCTCAAAATATCACCAGCTATTATGAGAAGACCCTATATATCTCATATTTTATAGTATCTATATTTATTTTTTATATTACATAAGTAATATTTATTATGTTTATGTAAATATTATTTGTGTTCAGGTATTTACACTCATATTGCATTTGTACATAAACTTTCTTAACTCACTTTCCTTCCTCTTTTAAACACCTTCGTAATTATTTCTGCATCACCCTTAGGTAGACTCGCAGAAAATGCCCCTGGCATTAAGTCCGCCTTTATACAAATTTATATATTAAAAAAAAAGAGAAATAATCAATGCGAGAAGAGGGGCAGTAAAATACACTGAGCATTATTTTAGAGTGGAGAAGTTTCTTACACTCACATTTTGACACATGACAATGACGGGCTCGAATGGTTGCCAGTTGTCAAAGTGACAGCGTTTGACTTTCAACTGTTCGTTCAGAAACGTGTGCCTGGATGTGAGATTTTGATTACTGTTTTGTTTTTCTTTTCTTTTCTCTTGAATATTTGTTTAATTTTTTCTTCCAATGTTAGCTGGCGGGTGGTGCAGAGATGCAATTTGCACCGTATTTTTTCACTTTTTTCATTATTATAATTATTTAAAGATATTTATTTAATATATTATATAATATTTATTAATATTTTACTATGTATGATGATGATGCTTTTGTTTCTGCTGACGAATTTAGTGTATCCTCGAGCGATAGCTTTTGCTCCACGAAAGGCACGCTTGGCGACTTTGTGCGGGGGACTTTTGATTGTTCTACGAATATTCAGTTGAACGTCTGTCACATAAATGCGCAAAGCGTCCCTAGCCATTATAGTGACCTGCAGGAGGCATTCGCTGATGCTGACGTTCATGCCATCCTGATTTCAGAGACTTGGCTCAAACCTCACCTACCCTCAACTTCTTACTCGCTCTCTGGATTTACTCTCATCCGTAATGATCGGCTAGACAAGAGAGGGGGTGGTGTCGCTATCTACCTCAGAAGTGACTTCCCTTACCAAATTCTAACTTCTTCTTGTCCCAACTACTCTGCTGCGGCCGAATTTCTTTTCCTGGAGGTTTGGGTCAAAGGAGCAAAAATCCTCCTTGGCGTAATTTACTGTCCCCCATCCATCGATTATTTCTCCAGTATTGAATTAGTGCTGGAATCTTTAGGGTCCAATTACTCACATCACATCATCATGGGCGATCTTAATACCGATCTCCTTTCCTCTGGCTCACCCCGTTCCTGTAAACTCCTAGACATCATTGAGTCCGCCAGTCTACACATTCTTCCGCTGAATGCCACTCATCACAATATCGATGGCGATGATACCTGGTTGGACTTAATGATGATATCTACTCCCGCCCTTGTCTCCTTTTCTGGTCAATACCCTGCTCCCGGTTTTTCTCATCACGACCTTATATACCTATCCTACATCCTCAAACCTCCCAAACCTCATCCTAAGGTTCTGTTTAGGCGCTGTTTTGGGCGTATGGACATAGCTAAATTGTGTGGGGATGCTGCTAACATTGAGTGGGAGCAGCTAACGTCAGCCCCTACGATTGATGATAAAATCGCAATTTTCAACACCGCTGTCACTAGGCTGTTTGACGTCCACGCGCCAATCAGAAGAGTGAGATGTAAACGACCGCCTGCTCCCTGGATGACTGAGGGAGTTCGCATTGCCATGAGGCGTAGGGATAGGGCATTCGCAAAGTTCCGCAGAGACCGCTGTGACGACAACTGGGTTCAGTTCAAAGTTGCAAGGAACAGATGCAATCAGATGGTACGCAACGCTAAACGCCGACACATTCTCAGTAATCTTTCTTCCTCTTCCCCAGCCGATATCTGGAGGTTCCTAGGGACCCTAGGTATCGGCAAACAACGAAGTAACGTTTCAGTCTGCACGGTTGGTTTGGATGACATTAATCTCCATTTTGCTTCCACAGTACCTCTTGATCACCAAACCACGTGCAACACTGTCCGTTCCATAAATAATTTACCCCGACCCAACTTTGATCCCTTCTGTTTTGCTCCAGTAACACCGGAAGATATTAAAAAGGTAATCCTGTCTATTAAGTCCAATGCAGTAGGCGCTGACGATGTCAGTCGGCATATGATCGTCACGGCATTGGATCACCTGCTCCCCGCCATTTCCCACATCATAAATTTCTCTCTTACCTCTGGTACTTTTCCTTCTCTGTGGCGCAAAGCCTACATTATCCCGTTACCTAAAATCCCAAATCCTTCAAGCCCAGCCCACTTCCGACCCATATCAATTCTCCCTTTCCTCTCCAAAGTGCTTGAGGCCTGTGTGCACAAGCAATTAACACAGTTTGTGTTAAACAACAACTTGCTTAACCCACTTCAATCCGGGTTCCGACCAGGTCACAGCACTACATCCGCACTCCTTAAAGTGACTGGCGATATAAGGGCGGGCATGGAAGATACTAAAGTCACCGTGGTGGCTTTGGTTGATTTCTCGAACGCCTTCAATACCGTCAGTCATGATATCCTTCTTTCCATCCTTTCTCA
This sequence comes from Anticarsia gemmatalis, assembly GCF_050436995.1. NCBI lineage: Eukaryota > Metazoa > Arthropoda > Insecta > Lepidoptera > Erebidae > Anticarsia > Anticarsia gemmatalis. The sequence goes on from NC_134775.1 coordinate 12,315,408, forward strand.
CCTTAATATATCTTCTGGTGCACTAAATTGGTTTTCCTCATATCTCAAAGGACGCCAACAGTCGGTTCACATCGGTGACTTATCATCGAGCTGGCGTGAACTCGATTCTGGCGTCCCACAAGGCGGCATCCTCTCTCCTTTATTGTTCTCTTTTTTCATTAATCTTCTAACCGATAATCTTCAGGGTGCGTATCATCTGTACGCTGATGACTTGCAACTCTACGCGCAAGGAACAGTGGATTGTATAGCGTCAGTTGTCGGCATGATTAACAGTGACCTTCAGCACATTGAGTGTTGGTCTAGGCAGTTCGGTTTAGCTGTTAACCCTGACAAATGTCAGGCTATAGTCGTAGGCAGTAATCGCAGTATCAGTAGGCTAGGTCACGTAACAGTACCACCGGTCGTATTTAATGGCTCCATCATCGAACTGACCCCTACTGTGAAAGACCTTGGCCTTTACTTGGACTCAACTTTGAGCTGAAGAGCTCAAGTATCTAACGTCTGCAAGAGGGTCACTGGTTTACTGCGGGCTCTGTATCGTCTCAAAAACTTTTTGCCATCCACGACTAAAGCAATGCTTGTGCAGACCTTAATCTTTCCACTGATCGACTATGGTGATGTATGTTACTTCGACCTGAATGCAGATCTCTTCAACAAACTTGACCGCCTTCTCAACAACTGCATTCGATTCATTTTCAACCTCCGCAAGTATGATCATATATCTACTTATCGCTCCCAGCTTAGGTGGCTGCCTATTCGTGAGCGCCGTAATTTACGTGCACTCACGACTCTGTTCTCTTTTCTCACTTCTTCTACTCCCCCAGCCTACCTAACTCCCTACTTTCAATATCTGTGTGATAATCACAACCGTAACCTTCGTTCCTCTAATAATCTTCTTCTTCTCTGTCCATCACACACTTCTAGGTTTGTCAACTCTTCTTTTCCTGTCCAATCTGTCTTATTATGGAACGCGCTCCCTCTTGAAGTCAGGATGTCCACTAACCGTCTTACGTTTAAGAGCAAAGTTCGGGATCTCTTGCTAAAACAAGTTGCAGAATCGTCACACTTATCTTAGTTTGTATTTATGAGGTATTGTATATATGTATATATTATAAGTATTATATTTAGTTTATTGTATGTCTTTAATATCATCTATTTATATAATATATTGAAATACTCGTATTTAATATTTTTATAAATGTAAATAATTATGTATGTATATACTCATCTATATTTATGTATAGTCACATGACCACATTGTTATTTATTTGTAAACCTTTTTCTCAACTAAATTTTCCTCCTTTATAATTTAAACACCTACTTCATTTAATCTCTGCATCACCCCAAGGTAGACTGGCAGAAAATGCCTTAGGCATTAAGTCCGCCTTTATACAAATTGTATAAGAAGTTTAAATAAATAAATAAATAAATACAATCTCAAGAAAAAGGTGTTCGCCAACATCAGCGTGTGATGACGAACTGATAACAGAGTAGGGGATGTTATTCATAACTTTTGAACTCTCGCGTTGCATGTTTAATGTATAATAGAATACGGGAATTAACGCGAACACGCATTTCACCTTAAAATGCTTAACGTTTCGGCGCAGGTTGCACTCGCCGTGGTCGCAGGCTGACTGGAGCAGCGATGACAGGACTTCGTGTATATGAGGCGGACGAATGTCCATCCACCCTCATATTTTGATTTTTCCAACCGCCATCACACACTACACTAACCGTGTCCCTATTTTGTGAGCTAACCGATTGCGAAACATAGCGAGGTTTTGTAAAAGTAATCACTGGATTCCACGTCGCGGATAATTTGAAGCCGTCTTCCCGATTGAAATTTGAATGTTTCTTGATTTCGATCGCTTCACGAACAATCCTGGAGTAGAAATTTCGTTCAGTGGAGAGGACTTGAGGGCGATGGAACTCAATCCAGTGATTAGTTCCTGCTTCGAGTAGATGTTCCGCAATGGCTGACTTGCTGATTTGACGGTTCTTAACAGCGGCGATATGTTCCTTGACCCTTTCAGCTATCGACCGCTTAGTCTGGCCTATGTAGGAACTACCGCAGCTGCAGTTGATTTTGTAGACACCTGGTGTTTCGGTTTCCGGTAAACACAGTGTGATAGGGATCCATCGGGTTTCGCGGCAACCCTCACATCTAGGAATGACTACGACCTGTCCGTCTCCATGTCGTAGGTGAACCTCATGTTAGGGTGAATGGAGTTTAGGTGTTCTAGATATTGATCTACTTCCTGTTGACCTCCTTGGATAATGCAGAAGATGTCGTCCACATATCTTTTCCAAAGCCGTATGGTTTTTGGTCCGAGTGCCAATGCTTTCTCCTCAAAGTGCTCCATCCAGAGATTAGCCAGTGTAGGGGCAACGGGGCTGCCCATTGCGACGCCATCAATCTGAAGGAAATGTTGGCCTTGGAAAAGGAAGTAGTTGCCGTCCAAACAGTTTTTAAGTAGATCAATATAGTTTAACGGCATTTCGTTGTCCTCTAGCTTGGTCTTTACCACGTCCAAACACTCCTTAATTGGAACATTGGTGAAGAGCGACTCGACGTCAAAACTCACCATGACATCGCCCGGTTCCAATCTAAGGTCCTTAATAATCTAAACGAAGTGCTGCGAATCTTTCACAAAAGACGGTGTATTTGCCACGAGTGGCTGCAATACTAACGCAACGTACTTTGCAAGGTCGTAAGTAGGAGAGGCGATTCGACTCACGATAGGCCGCAGTGGTACGTTGGACTTGTGTATTTTGGGCAGGCCATATAATTTCGGTGGTTGGTGAGCCTTCGGTTTATACAGTCTCTCGTACTCGTCTTCCGTAAAAAGGTCCTTGTTGTCCTGTATCAGCGTCCATATTCGTAGTGTTACTCTAGCCGTAGGGTTATATGATACCGGTTTATATACCTTGTTATCACATAACACGTCCCGAGCTTTCTGTAGACTGTAAACGCCACTGTAGTGATGAATACAACTGATTTTGGTAATCAGTTGTATTCATCACCCGTGGCGTTTCCCTTGTCGGCCTTAAGCACTAATATATCCTGGTTATCCCGATTAAGTTTCAGTGCTTGACGCTCTTCTGCAGTGGATTACTCGCTGGAACCTTCGATTTTCGTAATATAACCGCAACGTCCTGTCGCAAGGTATCGGCGTCGCCGGGCGGTATTTTATTACAAGCAATCGTTTCCTCGACGCTACTGGTTACACTTTCGTACGGTATTCGCTTAGGCGTTAGTGCGAAGTTCATGCTTTTGGCCAAGATGTTAACCTACTATAGGTTGGTCTAAATTCACATTTGAAAGGTTTACGACGGATTTAGTCAGTGGATCGGGTACAGCCGGTGACGTATTTTTCTCGACATACCTTCGGTTGTACTCCTTCGAGAATTTACGCTCATGGGTTTCACTACACAACTCGAAGGTTCGAGAAGCCTGAAGATACGTTACCCGATCACACAAGTCGTAATCTTCCCGTGATAAACTAACACTACACTTCACATGTAACACGTATAACTCGCTATGAATGTGTTTGTTCCGTATTAATGGAGAATGTTACTAGGTATGCCCAATCGCTTTAAATTTTGACACAGTATAGCCTGTATGTATATGTTACTGTAAAAGCCCGAACGGTGGTAAATCCTGAGATTTTCCGGTATAACCTAAGATTTACCAACTCGCAATGGTAAAAGTCCGAACAATTCTTTTATTTCGAACTTTTACCTATATTCAATTGATGATATCGAGATGTCGCCGGAGCCCCGCTTCGCGGGGCTCCTCTTTCTGGGTGGTTAAAAAAAAATAACCACGAAGGCTAAGGTGGGAGCTTCGCTTCGCTCGCTCCCACCTTAGCCTTCTAACCTAACCTACCCATGTCGCTGTGCCCAAAACTCCTTCTTTATAACTATGTCACAGTATATAATTATACCGTGAAATAGTAATAAACATAGTTATGAAGGAGGATTTTTTTATATACCGTAACATAGTTTTTAAACTCCGGCTTGTTCGGACTTTTACCATTGAGAGTTGGTAAATCTTAGGTTTTACCGGAAAATGTTAGGATTTACCACAGTTCGGGCTTTTACAGTAACATATACACATAAACTAGTTTTTGTTTCAGTCAAAAATACCGAATAATTTAGATTTTATAAGCATTCAAAATTTCGAAAAATATCGAGTCCCGCTAACGGCCGCGTGAGTGGTTGTGACGTCATACTACACTTGCGCCGCGCGGGCCGCGTCCCGCTTAGTATTAAATTGCCAGCCATTGTTGTAGGTGTAATAAATTGCGCAATATTTTTTTGCTTATTACATTTATAGTGTAGTAATAGTAAATATTATTCAATTAATAAAATGGATGAAGGATTTGAAAAAGGGCAATCGGATAATCTACCTAAAATAGATGAAATTAATGGTTGCGCATTATTTATCAACAAATAGAGATTTTGTTGCTTCCGAAATCCTATTTATTATTATAAATGCGAAAGTTTGTGAGAATGTATGCATGTATGTATGTACTATTCATTTATTTGTACTATTTACTCCGTACGTTTGGCGCAGTGGATTAAGCGGTCACCTCGCCGCAATAACCATAGCGCCGCGTATGGTGGGTTTGAATCCCATCCGGGACAAATCTTTGTGTGATGAGCACGAGTATTTGTTCTGGTTGTCAATAATTTATCTATATTGTCAATTTATCTATATATTGAGAAGTACATATATGAGTATGTTTATCAGTTATTTGGTTACCATTGTACAAGCCCTGCTTAGTTTGGAATCAAATGACCGTGTGTGAGTTGTCCAGCAATATTTAATTATTAATTAAATATTTAATGTATGTATATAAGTATGTATGTATGTATATATGTATGTACGTATGTATGGATGTTTGTTATTCTTTCACGCAAATGTGACTGAACCGATTACGATGACATTTGGTATATAGGTAGCTGAAGGCCCAAAATAACACATAGGCTACTTTTTATCCCAGAGTTCCCGAGGGATCGGGATTTACACGGGAATGGTTTCCATGGAGACGAAGTCGCGGGCGAAAGTTACTACTTAGAAAGCTGAACAGTTTGTTTGTTTGAACGCGCTAATCTCAGGAACTATTGGTCCAATTTAAAAAAAAACTTTCACTGTCCGTTCATAGTCCATTTATCGAGGAAGGCTATAGGCTATATATCATCACGCTACAACCAATAGGAGCAGAGTACCAATAAAAAATGTTACAAAAACGGGGAAAATTTTTACCCATTCTCTCTCATGTGACGCAAGCGAAGTTGCGCGAGTCAGTTAGGGTTAGATATTCACGATCACGCATATTATAAAGAAACAATTTTTAACCGAAATAATCGCGTACTTAGTGATTTTACATTTTTCCTGCCACTGTAAAATCAATAAACTCGCGATCAATCCGGTTAGAAATTGTTTCATTATAAGAATAAGTTAATTATTATTACTTATATACTTACCTACATAAAATTTTATTACATTTAGGCGCAACATATGATTTCCTAGTATTTGAATTGAACATTTTTAAAAGTATTTAGGTATAATTTCAACGCACCGAGCGCTCGACCGCAAGCAGACTGTGTGAGCCAGACTGAGCGTAGTGTATGGTGACGTCACACCGTCCCCGAGAGCAAGCGTCGTGCGGTTACAACTTGTTTTACTTATAAATCGGAAACTAATTGACATATCGAAGTAATTCTTTCACTAGTATTTTTTATTTTTAACAAAGAATAAGGAGTGCTAAAAATCAAAATTTGTTAACATTCTCCATTGTCTCAGAAGCCGTTCACTCGCGTTATCTATACTAATATTATAAAGCTGAAGAGTTTGTTTGTTTGTTTGTTTGTTTGAACGCGCTAATCTCAGGAACTACTGGTCCGATTTGAAAAATTCTTTCAGTGTTAGATAGTCCATTTATCGAGGAAGGCTATAGGCTATATTTCATCACGCTACGACCAATAGGAGCGGAGTAGGAACAAAAATTGTTACAAAAACGGCGAAAATTTTGACCCATTCTCTCTTATGACGCAAGCGAAGTTGCGCGGGTCAGCTAGTTTAGAATATTACGGGAATGCGCAATGTCATCGCTGCTCCAGTCATCAGTCAGTTAGGCATTTTAAGGTAAAATGCGTGTTCGCGTTAATTCCCGTATTCTATTATACATTTGTCGGAGCGCTAGCATCGAGGCGCTATATCTTCGAAAAATCTAATTAAAATTAACTTGATTTGATTGTTAAGAAATAATTTAATGTAACGGAAACGTCATGTGTTCACGCTTGGGTGTGGTCGGTACAATGTCAGCAACACAGGCAGATGACAGTTGGAATGTGACAATAGACAGCTGTCATTCAGAGGTATGATGGTTGGAACGTTAGTGTGGTTAGAGGATTCAACATTCGAACTCGAAGGAAAACGCTCGTTGCCACGTTGTACCGAACTCACCGCGTTTCTGTCTTGCATCCAGCTAGATCGGTTAAATCCTAGTCTATTTTTGTAATGTGATCATTGTAATGGACAAATACACCAGTGAGCTAAGTCTAGTGCGTATTATTTTGGACTATTCGCCATCACTGACCAATCTGATAGCGAGGTACCCCATATGCCTTCGATATCAGAAGTGAAATGTCAGGATACAAACCTCACACAACACATCTTGCTCCGACATCAGAACTGAGATGAGAAGACCACGCACCACGTGCTTCGAACTTTAACGCACCACGTTTTATGGGATGTGAAGACCACGTGCCACGTACTACGGGATGTGAAGACCACGTGCCACGTACTATGGGATGTGATGACCACGTACCACGTGCTATGGACCTTAACGCACCACGTACTATGGACATCAACGAACCACGTGCTTCGAACGTTACCGCACCACGTGCTCCGAACCATGACAGTAGTGATGACATGCTTGTGCGTGCTATGAAGACATCAGACATCTTTGTCGGCTGAGTTACGACTACCCCATCTTGATCCCGATAAATCCGATGTGGATGCACGATCATGGTTTTCTACCGCGGCCCTGTGTATCAACGATGAACATGATCATGGTGCAAAGCTGATGGATGCTTTGAGCCGTGCTTTGAATGGTCAAGTCCCCACGTGGCTGTCGACGATATCTTTTCCTGGAATGACGTGGAGTGACTTTAAGAAGCTCCTTATACAAAGATCCGCCTACAATTGACTTGGAGAAGTAAGAAACAGACGCAAGATCAAGTGAACCAATGAACGAACTGCGAGCAAGAACATCTACGTCATCGTCGGATCAAGAACCGCAACAACCAGCAGCCGTGGTGTACCATAAATGTGCTGGCCACATAGCCGTCCGGTGCATGAGCGGCGCGGCGCGGCGGCGGCTGTGGCGACGGCCACGGTGACGGCGGTAGCAACGCTAGCGGTGGTAGCGGCAGGCCAGGTGACGAGGGGAGCCGAGCGAGCGCTACGTCGATGTATGAGTCGTGCAACCATCATCGTGTACTTACGAACGTAAAGGTGAATCGTTACGCTTTGCTTATGATTCTTGTGCTGGATGCTTGTTGGTAATAATTATAAAGTTTTCCTACGAAATATGATAGTAAAGGTTCTAATAATGTTGAATTGCAATTATTGGTATTGGTCAAAGACGAGTGTTCAGTACAGAACAGATTTTATGTTGTGTATTAGAAAAGTATTAGATAACAAGTTCAAAGAGCCTTTTGGAATTATTGAGATTGTGGATAGATGTTGGTCAGACAGAGGTCATGTACCAGTCGATATAGATTTTGATGATAATGAGATTGATGAGTTTGTGGTGAAGGTATTCAAACGAGTGAAGGTTTCTTTCGACCGTATTGAGTGGTTCGACTTTGGAGAAAGTCGTGGTCTTGAGAGACCGTATTGAGTGGTTCGACTTTGGAGAAAATCGTGGTCTGTGGAGACCGTAGTGTAGTCCAAGAGGGATGCACGTGTGAGCAATGTGATTGCTCGTCGGCTGAAGAGCCGTGGTGTTAGAAACTTTACTCGGGGATAACTGTCAACTAAGAATTGTTTTTGTACAGTGGTTTTAAAGATTGATCTGAACGGCTTTGGTACATGACTCAGGCTGATTGTTGTTAGTGAAACTATTTTGAATACAGTCCCAATGTTTGTTTCTAGAATGAGATTTAATTAAGAATCCAAGTGAAGCTCTTAGTAGAGTTATTGAGATGGACCCAGTAATTGTAGAGTTTGGGTCAGGAGTGGCCGAGTGTGACATTGTTCTGTCGTGAGATATTTTATTCGCAGAGTAACCATCACACGAGGATGTGTGAAAGCAACCCTGGCCAAAACCTGCTGTCACCTGCTTCCGCTGTCCAGGGCAAGCCACTACGCACCTGATTGCCCACAACTACGCAGTCACGAGGGAAGAAACAACGTAAGCAGTGGTCCCGTTGCAGCCAAGGAGAAACTGGTTGACCTGTGCATTATTGATGCACCTACTGGAATCCTATGCCATAACGGTGAGCAGCTTTCATTTCGTTGTTGTTCTGATACAGAATATTCTTTAGTGAAGGAGTCATTAGCTTCCAAGCTTCGTGGTAAAAGATTTGATAACAATGTAGCTATGATAAGAATAGGTCAAACTTCTGTGCACCCTAGGCTCTGGCGACGAGTAACGGTAACTTAAACTGGAAGCGTGAACACGAAGACGTCAGTCAGCAGATTATTTCAGGGCTGACGAGTGAACCAGTACTAATGATATACGATCCGGACTTGGACGCAGAGCTACATGCAGACGCAAGTGCTATTGGGTATGGTTTCGTCCTAATTCAAAAAACAGAAGGTAAGTTGCATGCTATCGCTTACTATAGCAAGCGTACAACAGCTGTGGAGTCTAGATACCACTCCTACGAGTTGAAGACCCTAGCGGTTGTCAACGCAGTCAAGCACTTCAGACATTACCTTCATGGTCGCAAGTTATTGGTGGTAACGGACTGCAGTTCCCTACAGATGACACGCAAGCAGCTAGATCTGACACCACGTGTCCACAGATGGTGAGCCTTTTTGCAGAACTTCGATTTTGTTATTATTCATCGTAGAGGTAAGCTTAATGTCTCATGCTGATACGAATCCGAAGCAGATACGTCTGAAAGACAGTGTTTCGCTATTCGGCGCACTAACGAGGGTTATCGCAGACCAGGGACGGTGTTTTGCTAGTGTCAAGATTTCAAATAATAGTGAGTCGGTAAATATAAAGCTCCACTTGATTGCGGCTGGTAGCTCCAGAGCTAACGTTGACGTCAAGCGCACGATGAGTACAATTAAAAATCTACCTACGGCTGCTGAAACAGGTAACCGTTCATGACAGGATGCTCTACCTGATGTGCAGCTTGCGCTTAACTACACTCAGAACCGCGTGACTAAGGCCAGTCCATTGGAGCTCTTAATTGGTAAGGTTGCGAGACCATTAGACATTATGTTGGCTGGTGATGCTGAACCTGAGGTTGACATTGATCAGGTGAGGGAACAGCTGCAGAGTTGGACAAGGTATGTTTCGATAGGATTAAAGCTAGCTGGAAGGCTTTCTCTGTTGGAGGTTACGTTTTTTAGCAAAATGCAGAACGTAATGCTTGCGATGTCCAGTCGTGTGAGATTCGCTCTGGCGAGAGGATAGACTTTGATGCTGTTGATACTGACGTGCCGTTGGCGAGTAAAGGTTTGTTGGTAATATCTTTTAAGAGTTCCTTTACTAATGGTGTTCCTATTAAACGCGATGTAGAGTAACTTTTTTATGGGTACATACCATGGACCACTATTCAACCAATTTAAATGAAAACTTTGCGTGATAACTGTGTGGAGATATCGTCGCTCAATAGAGTGGCATGAGTCACTATCGCTCGATTTAGGTGATAGTGACGCCCAGTTGTGAGATATCGTCGCTCAGTGGAGTGGCATGAGTCACTATCGCTCGATTTAGGTGATAGTGACGCCCAGTTTTGAGATATCGTCGCTCAGTAGAGTGGCATGAGTCACTATCGCTCGATTTAGGTGATAGTGACGCCCCGTTGTGAGATATCGTCGCTCAGTAGAGTGGCATGAGTTACTTTCACTCGATTTAGGTGATAGTAACGACTGAGGCCCGTGAATTGATGATGGGCGGTGGTAGAGTTGATTTTAGTGTAAAGAGTAATTGATTTTCAAGTTTGGTTAAGTATGGTGTGTGAATACTGGTCCATGGTCTGTGTATTGTTAGATGATGATGATAGTTTATTGTGATGTAAGATAAATAATGTGAGAATAAAGATTTGCCCTGTAAGATCTGTTTTGTGTGAAAACTCTTACTCAAGTGAGTTAATCAGGATAGGCCGAACGGAGATACTCTGGTATTGCAGATGACTTTATTTTTTCAGGAGCATCACACAGGGACGTGTGACATGTCAAGATGGCCGTGTCGGAGCGCTAGCATCGAGGCGCTATATCTTCGAAGAATCTAATTAAAATTAACTTGATTTGATTGTTAAGAAATAATTTGACTGCCTCCGTGGCGCAGTGGTTTAGGTCGCCACGTCGATACCACTGCAACGGGAGGTCTTGGGTTCGATTCCCACACGGAGCAATTATTTGTGCGATCCACAAATAATTGCTTCGGGTCTGGTTGTGCTTTGTGTCCGTTGTTTGTATGTTTGTAAAAGTCCCCGCGACACAAGAGCAATTCTTAGTGCGGGAGTTGTCTTTTAAAAGAAAAAAAAAATTAATGTAACGGAAACGTCAAGTGTTCATACTTGGGTGTGGTCGGTACAATGTTGGCAACACAGGCAGATGACAGTTGGAATGTGACAATAGACAGCTGTCGTTCAGAGGTATGATGGTTGGAACGTTAGTGTGGTTAGAGGATTCAACATTCGAACTCGAAGGAAAACGCTCGTTGCCACGTTGTACCGAACTCACCGCGTTTCTGTCTTGCATCCAGCTAGATCGGTTAAATCCTAGTCTATTTTTGTAATGTGATCATTGTAATGGACAAATACACCAGTGAGCTAAGTCTAGTGCGTATTATTTTGGACTATTCGCCATCACTGACCAATCTGATAGCGAGGTACCCCATATGCCTTCGATATCAGAAGTGAAATGTCAGGATACAAACCTCACACAACACACCTTGCTCCGACACATTAATCATGCAACGCGAGAGTTTAAGAGTTATGAACTACACTAGTCACGAAAATTAAGGGATGTAAAAAAAATTCCAAACTTTTGTGTGATTTTCAACAAGCTGTAACTCCGAGGGAAATAGTCGTATAAAAAAAAATAAAAAAAGAAAATTGTAGCTCCAAGTATCTAGTTTTCAGATATGACCATGAAATGTTTTGTCATGGCCAGGTCTGGAGAAATCCATCAAATCAATCAAAGCAAAAAAGTTCTTTGTGACTTTGATATTCAATAACTCCGGAAATAATGATCGTACAGGAAATCAAAGGAGGGTTTTGAAAACTGCACAATATTTTCTATAACAAAATGTAAACATCTTTTAGAAAAAAAAAATCTTTTGAATTGAAAACTCGGACTGAAAAAAAGACAAAAAATCGCAAAATTAAGGATATTTGGATAACTTGGTATTACTTTGGATAAAATGGATGAACGAAGGATATCGTCGGTAATTTTTCAATCTCAAAGTGTCCCCTAAAATCCCTCAAAAAATCAACGTGCTGCGATTTTTTTTCATCGTGCCCCGAAGCTTCAAATTCTTTGTTTTTGCAAAAATCACCATTATGAGCAAGTTTGTGATTTAAATTCATCTTTTTAATAAAAAAAATTTTTTTCTTTCTCAAATCTTTATTAAGGACTAGCTGACCCGCGCAACTTCGCTTGCGTCACATAAGAGAGAATGGGTCAAATTTTTCCCCGTTTTTGTAACATTTTTTACTGGTACTCTGCTGCTACTGGGCGTAGCGTGATGATACATAGCCTATAACCTTCCTCGATAAATGAGCTATCTAACACTGAAAGAATTTTTCAAATCGGACCAGTAGTTTCTGAGATTAGCGCGTTCAAACAAACAAACAAACTCTTCAGCTTTATAATATTAAAATAATTAAAATAATATAGATTAGTATAGATATGATTAAAAATACTAATTATTAAATAAAAATTACACGGAGCTATTCGTATATCATCACGCTACAACTATTAGGAACTGAGTAGTAACGAAAAATGTTACAAAAACGGCGAAAATTATGACCCATTCTTTCTTACGTGACGCAAGCGAAGTTGCGCGGGTCAGCTAGTTTATCAATGAAATACCAATTTCACACTTATTTATAGTTGGAATTAACCCTCTGTGGCTGACGTGGATTAATCTTTACTATTCAACTGATGTGGTAGTCCGTGAGACACCTTTTCAACAGCAAATATTTGTGTAGAAATTAACTATGCAGTTATATCATTGAAATATTTATTCGATTTCTAGGCTATTATATGTATATTTATAATTAACTTGAAATAAAAAAAAACAATGAGTACTTTCAATATTAAACAACATTTATTTACTTAACTCAAATCAGTCAATAAATTTCTTCTCACACATTATGACATAGAAAAAAATGCAAAATCAACTTTTTTAATCTTAATATTAAACTTTTTTAAAGTTAACAACTAATCAGTCTACGAAATATGAGATACATTGAGTCTCTAGTTTTAAATTAAACATTGGTTTAATTTAAAGACTTTCAAAAATCACAGTTTTGTTTGGCAATTATCACACAGCGGCTTGGAGCATTGAAGGCAAATTGGCTTCGAACAATCACAGCAACGGTATTTAGTTTGCCTTTTTATTTTTGTTGGACAAATATAACATAATTTTTTACCACTTGCTGGAACAGACCGGACTACTGGTGGTGGAGGGGGGATATCGTTGCCTAACACTCTAGTGATAGTCTATCTCTATATCTATCTGACACTACCCCACGACGCCCACAGTCGATGAATAGGTTTATCACAATGAGTACCTATGATGACGGAGGAAGAAAACCCAGAGAACCCACACCCCTCCGTCACATCATATCAATTATGAACACCCGCAACGACGACGACGACATATATATACAGGGTGTAAATGACAGCTAACCGAAAACTTTACTGGTAAGTTTGTGACACTGTATGCGCGAAATTTACTCCAACGATATTTCTCGGAAAGGATTGGTTCCCGAGTTAGTCATTTTTGAGCGTTCAATGTATAGTGAACAACGCGATGTATCTCCGCGCATGCCTACGAGACTTCTGGCGGCGGCGGCGCGCTGAGCGACGACATGTCGCGACGCGTCGTAGGTACGTACGCGTACCACCACGTCTATGCGCTCACTAGTATGCAACGCTATCATTAGATAACAATCTTATGTATCGTTTATGGTATCGTAAATAGGCCCGTATGTTACAATAGCTCATAGTAAAATTGTAAGTAGGTAGGTACCTACTTGGCTTACGTGAAATCAAACAATAATAACAAAATGTAACCAATAATAAAAAAGTGCTAAAACAAATTGTTATCAATGTCTATCAACACGCAAACCTGGTGTATGGCGAGAGTTTGAGTACCTTTGGATCCGGACGTACAGGTGCAGAGCACGCCGTGCACTTCCACGTGCTTCACCATACATAACACATCAACATTTCTTCCTATTTACGAACACAACTGCACTTCGAAAACAATAACAACAAAAATAATAACAATAAAAACACTAAAAACTCAAAACCGGAACAATAACAAGTAATAATAAACAACAGTTCACACACGACACGACGAATAGGACATAACGAACGACACCGGTGAAGAGCTTCCGTCTTCCGCGAGCGAATTGCTCGAACTATCAAAGAGAGCCGCCGGCGCGGGCGCCTCTCCGCTCACTCGCGCCGCCCCTCGCCCGCGCCACCCGCTCCCTCCGCGCCGTCCGTGCGTGCGCCGCCGATTTAGTGACGAGCGACGAGTTAGGATCCCAGCGAGAGATTAGATTCAATAAAATATTGATGTGGCATTACTATTTTTACTTGTCACAGTTGTTACTGGTTGCATTGTAGTTTTATTCAAATACCGAATAACATTACAAACATTATTGATGTAAGTTTAAAATACTTTGATATTTATAACATAAAATCAGCTTAAAGTAAATAAAATAAACACGAAACGTTTATTTAATTAAACCATTAAAAATGTAGGTACATAACAATGATAACAATCAATATCCATTAATATTCTTATCAGAGAAACTAACTCATCATAATTCATAATCCCCGGAGAATTACTTAGCATCCATTTTGTCGCATCCCATCTATGTAACATCCACGCGCGGTCGCGGCGTCACGCGTCACTACGGCCATCTACTTCTCGAGTCGCACCGCGCTTGTATGAAGTATGAATGAGCGTGTAAATATCTAATAGAATTTTGCAAGAACAAATGGAACAAAGCGACAATACATGTTAAATTGTTTATTAGAGATTTTTATAGCATTAAAGAATATCAATAGGATTTTTTGTCGTTCTGTATGTATTTGTACGTGTAATAATAAGATATCATACATTTAAAATCTTATGAATTTACCTTTTATCGGAGAGCGGGATAATTATGTAATTTTCATTTTTAACATAGAACAAATACTAAGTAACGCTGCATACTACTGAGTGTGAGGCTGACAGCTGTGTGCGTAATCGTGTCTGTGTGGCGCACGTAGGTACACGGCGTGACGTCGACCGTCGCGGCCGGCCGCCGCCGGTGCGGTGTCGTTGGCCGCGACAGCTGATAGCGAATTTATACGTTGTTTTAATCCATTGCTGTTTTTTGTGAAAAACAGTAATATGGCGGTTTTTTTTTCATATTCATGTTGCATTGTGTAGTATTAACGAAATAATACCAAAAAAAATTTAAAAAAACGCATAAAAAATCGGAAAAATCAAGAAAAAACCGATGAAAATTTTCAACGCCATAAGCATCAGAATCGTGTCTAAAGTCATTTTTTTTCGTTTTTGGTAGGCTGTCTGTTACACCCTGTATATATATATATATATATATATACATATATTTTTTTTTGTTATATTATGTACAGCGACGATGATGCCTCTTTCGCATCAGCTGAAGACTTTACCTCTTCACCAAACGAGAGCTTTTGTTCCACAGGGGGTACGCTCGGTGATTTTGTACGGCAAACTTTTGAAAGCTCAAATAAAAATCTTTTTAACGTCTGTCACGTAAATGCACAGAGCGTTCCAAGCCATTTCACTGACCTGCAAGAAGCTTTTGCTGATGCTGACGTTCATGCCATCCTGATTTCAGAGACTTGGCTCAAACCTCACTTATCTTCTTCTTCCTACTCTCTCTCTGGTTACTCTCTAATACGTAACGACCGCATAGATAGGAGAGGTGGTGGCGTCGCTATATATCTTAGAAGTGACTTACCCTACCACATTCTTACTTCTTCTTCTCCCAATTACTCTGCATCCGCCGAATTCCTTTTTCTCGAGATTTGTGTCAAAGGAGCCAAAGTCCTTCTCGGCGTTGTATATTGTCCCCCTTCCATCGACTATTTCTCCAGCATCGAGTCGGTACTGGAATCTACGGGGTCTAGTTACTCACATCAAATCATCATGGGCGATTTCAATACTGATCTCCGTTCTCCTCGCTCACCACGCTCCTGTAAACTCCTTGAGATCGTCGAGTCCTCCAGCCTTCACGTTCTACCCCTACATGCCACTCACCACAACACTGAAGGTGAAGATACCTGGCTGGACTTAATCCTTACTTCTGCTCCCTCCCTTGTCTCATCCTCAGGCCAATACCCAGCTCCTGGTTTCTCTCACCACGACCTAATCTTCATGTCCTACGCCCTAAAGCCCCCCAAATCCCGTCCAAAGGTTCTGTACAAGCGTTGTTTCGGGCGTATGAATGTGGACAAATTAGGTACGGACGCTGCTAACCTCAACTGGGAGCAGCTAACAACAGCTTCGACCATTGACGACAAAATTTCTATATTCAATAAAGCTGTTGTTGGGCTGTTTGATGTCCACGCGCCGGTTAGGAAAGTTACCCTTAAACGTCCTCCTGCTCCCTGGATGTCAGAAGGTGTTCGAATGGCCATGAGGTGAAGAAATAGGGCCTTTGCCAAGTTTCGTAGAGATCGGTGTGACGAAAACTGGCACCAGTTTAGAGTTGCAAGGAATCGATGCAATCAGATGGTACGAAACGCTAAACGCCGACATTTTCTTAATAACCTTTCCTCCTCTTCCCCGGCCGATATCTGGAGGTTTCTCGGGACCCTCGGTATTGGCAAACATCAGAGCAATAACGTACAGTGCACGGTTGGATTGGACGATATAAATCGTCACTTTACGTCCACCACAGTGATGGATCACCAAACCAAGACCGATACTGTCCAATCCATACTGGGATTACCCCGACCAAATATTGAATCCTTCTCCTTTTCGCCAGTAACGCCGGAAGATGTTAAGAAGATAATCCATTCTATTAAATCGAATGCAGTAGGCGCCGATGACGTCAGTCGACGCATGATTGTCTCTGTGTTGGATCACCTGCTCCCCGCCATATCTCACATCATAAATTTCTCCCTTACCTCTGGTTCCTTTCCTTCCTTGTGGCGCAAAGCCTACATTATCCCATTGCCTAAAATCCCAAATCCGTCACTTCCAGCTCACTTCCGACCCATTTCCATTCTACCTTTTCTCTCCAAAGTGCTGGAGCAGCAGTAGTACACAAGCAGTTAACACAGTTTGTGTTAAATAACAATTTACTTAGCCCTCTCCAATCCGGGTTCAGACCAGGCCACAGCACTACGACGGCACTCCTTAAGGTGACTGGCGATGTTTGGGCGGGGATGGAGGATACTAAAGTCACTGTTATGGCTTTGGTAGACTTCTCGAACGCCTTCAATACCGTCAGTTATGATATCCTTCTCTCTATCCTTTCCCATCTTAACATATCTTCCGGTGCGCTGAATTGGTTTTCCTCATATCTTCAAGGGCGCCAGCAATCGGTTCACTTCGGTGAATCTTCATCGAGCTGGCGTGGACTGGATTCTGGCGTCCCACAAGGCGGCATTCTTTCTCCCTTATTATTTTCAATATTCATCAATCTGGTAACCCAAAATCTTCGAGGATCGTATCATCTGTATGCTGATGACTTGCAACTTTATTCGCAAGAGTCCGTTGACTCTATATCGACAGCGGTAGACGTCGTGAACAGCGACCTCGAACACATTAGGTGCTGGCCTGAGAAGTTTGGCTTGGCCGTTAACCCTGCCAAATGTCAGGCTATAGTGGTAGGCAGTCACCACAATATTAGCAGATTAGGTAATGTTCATGTACCACCTATAGTCTTTAACGGCTGGACTATTGAAACGACGTCTTCAGTAAGAGATTTAGGTCTTTATGTCGATTCAACGTTGAGCTGGAAAGTCCAAACAGCCAATGTTTGTCGTAGAGTGACTAGCACACTGCGAGCTCTATATCGCCTCAAGAACTTTCTGCCATCCAGGACCAAAGCCATGCTTGTGCAGACCTTAATATTCCCTCTGATCGACTATGGTGATGTGTGTTACTTTGACCTGAATGCAGATCTCCTCAACAAACTTGACCGTCTTCTTAACAACTGCATTCGATTTATCTTCAATCTTCGCTAGTATGATCATGTATCTACTTATCGCTCTCAACTTAGGTGGTTACCAATTCGTGAGCGCCGTAATTTACGTGCACTTACGACTCTGTTCTCTTTTCTTACTTCCCCTACTCCCCCAGCCTACCTAACTCCCTACTTTCAATACTTGTGTGATAACCACAATCGCAATCTCCGCTCTTCAAGCAATCTTATTCTTCTCTGCCCCTCCCACACTTCTGGATTTGTCAATTCTTCGTTCCCTGTCCAATCAGTTCTGTTATGGAATGCGCTCCCTCTTGAAATCAGGATGTCCACTAACCGTCTTACGTTCAAGAGCAAAGTAAAAGATCTATTGCTGAACAAAGTTGCTGAATCGTCACAATTTGCTTAGTTTATATGTATTCATATATTTACCTATTATTGTATATTTATATTTATTGTATGTTATTTTCATTTATGTAATTAATATGTGTATTATGTATTATTTTGTATATATTTAATTATAATAATATGTTACTATATATTTAATATAATTATTAAGTTACACTCATATTGTCTACATCTATTATTATTTATTTACACACTTTTCTCATCTCTCACTCTCCTTCCTCTTTTTAAACACCTTCACAACAATCTCTGCATCACCCTAAGGTAGACTGGCAGAAAATGCTCCTGGCATTAAGTCCGCCTTTATACAGCTCTGTATACAAAGTTTAAATAAATAAATAAATAAAATATTTATCTGGTACAGTCACGCTGTTGAGCATTCGGTAATCTCCACATGGTCTCCATTCACCATGTTGGACGTGTGATGAGGTCAACAAATGAAAGATAGAAGTTACGGTAAAAATAGATATATTGCTAAGGTTTTGAGTATCGTAACCGCGGAGCACGTTTGGTGGAGCCCGTATCTATACCTGTCGGTATCCGATCGCGAACTGTCGATAGCGACGCGTGTTAATTGCGACGCGTGTAAAGTATTTTTGCTGACGCTACTGTTGTGCGGGCATTACACCGTACATCGTCCCCGTAGAGCGAAAAATCACTAACTAACACTTAAGTGATTTTGAGATACGAGGTGTTTTATGTCTTAAATGACAAAAAAAAATATAACTTTTTTCGGAGATTAGTTATCGATGCATGAAAGGTTTTGTTTTGAAGATATATTAATTAAGTATATGTTATATGTATTAAACCATGAAAATAGTATATAAATTATTAACTGTAAAGGATAATTTGTTTTACCCCAAGGTTTTCCTATTTATCTGTCACTTAGTTACTTTTCACATGTAGTTAGTTAGTTTTCGCATCAGCATTTAAATATTATACTAGTAACTAAAATCAGTTAGTTATTTTAGGAGTAAAACATATTTTACATAACTATGTCTAAATAAAATACCCAACTAAATAGACTTTGCTTATTTATTAATTTATTGCCTAATTTAAAACTAGTGTCCTATCAGTTGAAAAGTATAAAAGTAAAACAACATTCTTAGGCAACATTTATTGAAAAAAAAACTGTCTTTATGTATACAAAACCTAATTAAAACATAATGAACAAGAACACGTTACAAAATCATCAATAGAACAGCATTAATGATGTAGCCACATCATTTTCCTCTTCTTCCTCGAGCTAAGTGACGTCAGGCTCACATAACCTATCCAACACATCGTTACTAACAGGTAAAGATTCATACCAAGGATAAAGTTCGCTTGGTATGACACCTTTGACACAAAGATTTAACAAATCTTTCCTTGCAGGGGTGTATTTACTCTAGGGCTAGAAGGGCTATAGCCCGGGCCGGTTTCCTCTCTTGGGTCTGCATCTTGTCGGGGTGAGGGGGCTTATTAGAATTGAAAGGTTGGGGAAACAGTGATCGCGAGTAACAAAAAATTACTGCGCGTGTCCCTCTGTTTGCAGAGGACACAGGTGCGGGACAGGTGAGCCGTCAGTGGGAGGACGGGCTCAGTAGGCACTCACACTGCCCCGAGCTGACGAAGAGCCAGGCCGCTGCCGCCCTCGTCAACCGTCAGTTATCGTAAATCCGTCCATCCTTGACCGAGGGCCTTGCCTTAACCGGCTGGGTCGCGAGGAGACCACCTCTGTGAAAATCCCGAGTAACTCCAGCAGTGGCGCCCCCTTTAGGGGCCTTGCGTGGTCAGAGTTCATTCGCTTTGCGGGGACCCCCGCGCCAGAAAAACCAGACGCAAGCGGCCACTGGGGCACCTCCCGCCCTCCAGTAGTATAAGGGTCACCGGATTATAGGGCCTCTACCCCGGTGGAACGATACTTGCCACCACACTCGCGGGAACTGTTTGGATAATATAAATTGGAAAACGAACCCAAATGATGTAAGTGGGAGAGGTGAGAAGCTCAAACCCGAGGAGATCGGGGGCAAGAAGCCCAGCCGTATTGACTGCATAGCATAGTTGCGGAGGGTCGGAGCACGCCCAGTTTTAGCAAGTGTCAGACAATGACCCTAAGGACAAATTCACCATCCAGCTGGCGGACACCATCCTCACTCACCACTAGGCAGTGGTGGAGGTGGCCGACAAATCCGGTCACCTCAAGGGTGACCTTTATAAAGTCCCTCAAAGACGCTGCCAGGAACGTCAAACTGGCAGTGTCGGAGTCGAGCAGGCAGTATGCCACGAAGGAGAATTTGGCGCGACAGGCCCAGAATTATCGCTTGCAAGAGGAGGTCGATCACATGTCACAGGCAACGGCATCAACCCCCGCGCCAGAAAAACCAGGGGCAGCGTCCTCAGCTGTACCTGCTAACGCATTCGCCACGCCACCGCCACCGCACCGCAGCTCACAGGTCTCCGGACCAAGGAGAAGCAGGGTAAACAGCCGCGTCTTACAGTGCAGTGGCTTCCAAACCGCCGTTCACTAAACCGACGGCTGCCAAAGAGTAGCAGCTCGTCGGGAAAAATAGCAAGGCGCCCAAGGCTACGGAAGCCGACAAAAAGGGCAAGAAAATCAAAATCAAATCATTTATTCATTTAGGTCAAATATTGACACTTATGATAGTCGTTACAATTACTGAATCTACCACTAGCTCGGAAAGGGGGTGGAGCCTTATGAGAAGAGCTAGCAAGAAACTCACGGTTATTTATTAGTCTCTGATCATACCGTATGTTGGGAGCACCTACTAGCATGTGATAATAAGAATATGGGCAACAAGTGAGCACATTGGTTGTGAACAATATAAAAGAAAAAAAGTGACAGTTTTATGATTAACATCAAATTGTATGTAACATCACCTATTTGCATCATTAAGTGCCCATATTTTACAATATTTAGACCTACTGCTACTGAGTTTATACAATTTATGGCAAAGTTCCCTAATTTCCAAGAATCCTAATCAAGCGAGCGACTATTCCCAAGAGCTATTGTCGTTTAGATACTCATCAATTCTGTAATAAAAGAAGGAGGAAGAAGAAGGCGCCCAATCTTCGGGCTCCAGCTGCAGCTGAAGGCGGCAAAAAGCGGTGCGACATATAGAGACGTTATTAGGGACGCAAAGGACAAAATAAACCAAGCCGACAATGAAATAGTCCGCTTCGGGGTTGCGGCTACGGGAGCTCGAATGTTGAGCTCCCAGGGGTCAGGGACCGGAAAAGCGGATGCCCTGGCCTCTAAATTGAGGAAAGTTATCGGGGAGGACACCTTCCGAGTGTCCAGGCCCACAAAGACCGCGGAACTGAGCATTACAGATCTGGACGACTCAGCCTGCCCAGAGGAGGTGAAGGTCGATTAAAGCCGATTTAATAAATAAAATTGATCAGGACAATGTAAAAAACTAATTTGTTAAAAATGAAAATAAAGTTTAGTTTTTTCATTCCTTGATGGGGCGGAAAGCTAGCGGAGCCCAGGGCGCGCCATCTTAAAATACGCCTCTGCGAGTGACTGCAATAATGCGCGGGCGCGGCGAGGGTCCTAAGGTCAAAGGGCGTAATCTCACTAAGTAGCATCGTATCACGGGACATAGTTACCAACCTTTCATCTAGTAGTGTTTTTGCTGAGTGAAAAGTAGCCAAAACATTTTAATTATAATACTCTAATGTGTTATGTCATCTACAGTCAGGGAAAATATTAACCAGAACACTATAGTTAGTTGTCGTTTTTTCTTTTAAACGTCTGGTCTTAAATAATATAGCTCGAAAAATAATTAATGGTAGTTAGTTACTTTTCGCACAAAATATCACATACAATAAAATTACTAAGTCACTTTGATGAGTTTTCGCATTACTATTTTTTAAGACATGCCTATAGGGAGTAATGCGGAAAAAGTAGATAAGGAACTTTAATGCGTAAGTATCTTTTTCAACAAAGAAGAGAAAAACTAATCAGGTGACTTAGTTACTTGTAACTCAACTGTCACAAATCAAATAATGTACTTAATTAAGTCTCGCGATTTACATTTTTCTAAATAATTACGTTATGAATACGAGAGTAAGACAGAAATATGGAGAAAAAATTACTGATTTTATTGGTATTTATAAGTCGATTTTGAACATTTTGTTACTTAATGACTTTTCGTTCTACGGGGACGACATGCTCCCGGGCCGAAAGTTATACAAAATTGACTTATAATATAGTACATTGATTAAAAAACACATTTTAAACACTTTCATCTGATATGCAATACACCCTGCGAGGGATTGGAGAAGTAGATGCGTCTATTCTTTTTGTGTCATTGTCATTTATCACCTTGGCACTTAAACATTGCACTTTTGGTATACACTTCGAGCGTCTTAGCTTACGCGCACTCACTACACTGATGTTACTCGCAGGCGTCGAAGGCGCGGATTGCACACGCGCAGCATCGCCCCGCGCCGCTGCACTTCGGCGACGGCTCCATAATAGAACTGCTACAGTTACTGTTATGATGATAACCAACCCATAGCTAATGGCGTAATGGTGTACATGATGGTAGAAGTCGGACTCGTCCTCGGCCATCGTGTTGCTTTTTAAATCCTTGATTCTCTCGCCAAGTTCTTGTAGTTGCAAAGGTATCTCCGAGTCAGCGGTTTCATTTCCAAATATAAAGTGAGACGAAATATTTATGATATGATTTATTGGTGCTATTTGTGGGTTATACACATCGGAATCGAATTGTGTGACCGTAGATAGTTTAGTGTTATGAGCGTACGTAGTAAAATGGTGTCCTTTTACAATGCATTCAGGTTCAAGACTAATAATGCAGATATCGGTCACCTGTTCTAATGTAACTTGATCGTTACACATAAAGCGTAGTGCACACTGCTCGCAACAATAAAATAAATAATCATTTATTTTACTGAGTTGTATCCACTGGTTATTACAAGTGGTAATGCTGGTTTTACATTTCTTTGTAGCAGGATCGATGACACACATGCCGTTTTTTATATCTAAGTTATAGATGGTGGCCTGCATATCACACACGTAGTTCGAAGTGTCGATGTTAACACATTGCTGCATTTCACTATGTGTCAATGGCAGATGCTTGTCTTTCTGCAAGTTTATTGCCACGTAGTCAGATATTGGCGTGGCCGTGAGTGTGTTATTCCCTTTTCTAAATGGGATGGGTAAGATTTTATGTAGTTCGTAGCTATCTCTGGTAATGAGAGGGATCTTGATTTCAAAAATAAAGTAGTTGCTAGTCAAACGGGCTTGTACTTTAAGTAACTGATAGATTTTCGCCATCTCGCTATATATATTTTCAATAGGAAGCGATAAATCCTTTGTTAGCTGTCCAGAGATGACATTCAATTCATCTTGAAGTTGTTGTGGCGAAATTATATGCGTATTAAACTGCTGATGGTGAATATCCGTAATCATGTCGACTAAATTTTCTTGAACTCTTTGTATGTTTACAATCAAATTGTTTGCTATCATCGCTGATAACATAAACTCATTAACTATTTCGACGCTTTGTATTTCTTTCTTGAGTGTGTTCACTGCCTTATTGACTGAGTTCATACGCTGATTTATGATTTTATGCTGTTTATTTATAGTTCCTTCGATTCTTTGCAAAACATTATATTCTCCTTCCACTATTGACGTTTGATTTTGCCATAATTTAGCTAAATGTTGTTGATTTTTACGTAAGAGGGTGATATCCTTCTGATATTGTTCAGCGAAACGATCGTCCAATACTCCGAACAATGTATTCGCAAGATACCCGATTCCATTGATAATACCGCGCCGTCTGCGAAGGCGCGTAATGTTATGCTGACCCAGTAAGATACGGTTAGTGAACTGAACTTCTGAGAAACTATGGAGTAATTGTAGTAAAATGACATCACAATGTGACGTAGTATTAATTGTTGAGCATAAGTTCTGTAAATAAGTTTCATATTTTTGTAATGCCGTTATACCGTCCCAATAAGGATCCATGTTATAATAAACTACGAGTTTCCATTGATCGCGTGCTAGTCTCATGTTTCCTATTTTATCAAAATATAAACCTTGATAGGTATTGAGTTTAGTAATGTTATATGAAGCGACTGTATTAGTTATTAATGACATGAATAAAATTAATGATAAGGCCATGGATAAAAAGTTACTAGTGCTAGGTGAACGCCTATCTGTTGATTGTTTTGTTTTTTCTACTGCTTTTTCTGCTGGGTTCTCATTAGTGTCTATTGGTAACACCGATAGCTTAACAATCGGCCTCTTCAAAATACCGTGTTTCGTCTGAAGTGACACTACCCTAACCAAACCGTCGTCACCAGGATGTAACTCAATGACTCGCCCGAGCATCCATTTGCCGGGTGGTAAATTTTCATCTTGTATAGTCACTAGTTGTCCTATCTTGAGGATGTTTCGTTGCTTAAGTCATTTGTTCCGGAAAGAAAATTGTGTTAGATATTCTGTCTTAAATTTCTTCCATATATCCGATGCTAGTTTCTCTGCCAAAAACCACCTGCTTCTTGCGTCACACTCGGTTTTTATAATGGTTGATCCTGCTCTCCAGTTAAGAAGTGCGCAGGTGTTAGGTACTCAATATCCTCAACATCTTCTGATAGGGGACATAATGGTCGAGAGTTTAGGCACCCTTCAAGTTGTGCTAATAGGGTACTAAATTCCTCATAGGTTAGCCTTTGCTCCCCTACTACCCGCTTTAGGTGGTGCTTTAGACTTCTTATAGCTCTCTCCCATAATCCACCTGCACTTGCCCAAGATGGTGCGTTGAAATGCCACTCAATATTTAAATCAGCTATTTCTCTATAGAAACACTCATCTAGGCTGTTTTTTAGATCAAAAAATCAAAATCAAAAAGTTTTTATTTCGTTATTACACGATTATACAATGTTATACAGTTGGTGGCGTCTCCTTTTAAGCATATGGATGCCTGTGCCAGGAGGCGCCGCTCTTTTATATCTAACAATTAGTGTAATACAATAACTAGATAATTAACACTTTGTAACTAGATAAACAGCAACTTAATAACTAGATAATTATTTGGTATGCGTGTGTATGTGTGTGCGTGCGTGCGTGTGCGTGATTGTGTGTGTGTGTGTGTTTGTGCGTTTGTGTGTGTGTTTGTGTGTGTGTGTGCGTTTGTTTGTGTGTGTGTGTGTGTGTGTGTGTGTGTGTGTTTTTGTATGTGGTTCAAGTTACATTTATGAGAAGATTTTCCACTTCATCATAGCTCAAATTGGTAATCCAATTTGTCAGTATCGATTTACATTCTTTAAATGATTTGGTATGTATGGCTATTTGTTTGTTTATTTTGTTATATAAGTAAGACGAGCGTTTGTCATATTGAATTTTTGCGAATTCTGTTTTTACAAAAGGGGTGCAGGCAACATTGTATTTTCTTCTCTTGGTGGTTATCTCTGAAGATAATGGTAATTTTTTATGTTTTTTTAGAACAACGTGTAGAATATATAATTTACGAACTGATAATAAATTGCTAATTTGGTATAGCTCATAAGTTGGAAAGGTCCTTTTTTTGAAGTACATTACTTTTAGTAATGTACGTTGTGCCCTTTCGAGGCCAAGGAAACGTGTTTTTCGGGCTCCTCCCCAAATGGGGATGCAATAAATGATTATCGATTGAACAAGCGAGATATATACATCGTTTAGTAAATTTCTTGTAATACCACTCCTTGGGACTATGTGTCGTAAAGTTTTAAAAATCCAAACAAATTTTCATATTCTCGCGGAAATTTCTTCGATTTGGGGGTACCAGGAAATACTTTGGTCCAGTATTATACCTAAGTACTTGACTTGATTAACTTTATTGATTATTGGACAGTTACAGTGGGAATCAACCGCACTCCCGCACTCATGTATTTTAATGTTTAAATCAAGTTTAGGTTGAGCGTTTTTATAGATTGAGAAGCATATATAATTGGTTTTGCTTGTGTTTAACGTAAGAAGATTAGTTTTTAACCATGAAGCTACTTGTATCATACCTTTTTCAGCATTAGCTTTGGTTTCAGCCCAAGTTGTGCCAGTGAAAACGATTGCAGTGTCGTCGGCGTATGAAATGATGTTTCCTTTATTTAGTGTCATATTACATAAGTCGTTTAGGTATATCAAAAATAAGGTAGGACCCAAAACGCTTCCTTGAGGCACGCCGCTTGTTAACTCAGCGTCCTCGCTAACACAATTGTCTATCTTAACCTTCTGTTTTCTATTTGTCAAATAATCATTGAAAATAGAAAGTTGAGTATCTCTAATACCGATCTTTTCTAATTTTTTGACAAGGATGGAAGTACAAACCGTGTCAAAGGCCTTTTTTAGGTCTATAAAGACCGTTAGACACCTAGTTCCTTTATCTAGTTCTTTTGTAAGCAGAGTAGTTAGAGAAGTGACGGCATCTTCCGTCGATAAACCGCGTCTAAAGCCAAATTGAGATGGAGATAGGATGTTGTTTGTTTGAAGGTAACTTAGTAATCTAGAATTTAGAATCTTCTCTAATACTTTTGCAATAACAGGGATAACAGAAATAGGTCTGTAATTGTTAACGTCATCTTCTTGCCCACCCTTGAATATGGGAGTTATTATTGATTTCTTTAGTAAATTAGGAAATTTGCCTTGTTTAAAACAGAGGTTGACTAGATGCGTTATAATTGGAATTATTTCATGTTTTACATGTTTAAGGTACCTAGTGGATATGTTGTCCCATCCTGGGGCGCTATCTGATTTAAGAGAGTTAAGTATACAATTTACTTCAGTGTTATCTGTATCCAGTAACATGAAGGATTGAGAGAAACTGGGCAAGGAGTGTAGGTATAGATTTAAGTCATTCTGGGTTATGTTTTGTTGGATGTCTTTTGCTAGTTGGTTACCAATATTAGCAAAGTATTGATTTAAGTAGTTTGCAGATTCTATAGGAGATGTCTTTAAATTTGTTAATGCAGAATTAGTTCTAGTAGATTTATATGTATATGTAATATTTTTCAAATTTTTCCAGAGAAGTTTGTTGTTATTCAAGGATTTGCTTAGTAGGTTTCTTTCGTATTTTCTTTTTAGTTTTTTAATAAGGTTGTTGCAATGATTTCTGTAACGAGCATATGTTATTTTTTTAGTTTCATTATGAGGATCTTCTCGAGACTGTTTTTGGAGCGTATTGCGATTTTTTATACATCTTAGTATGCCTTCTGTGACCCATGGCTTAATAATGCGTTTACTTTTAGGGATTGTATGTACAGCAGTGTTTAGCTTTAGTGACTCAACAAGATGCTGTATTAAGCATTCTGTTATGTAATTAGGGTTCTCACAAAAAAGTAACGTTGATATATTTTTTTCTTTTAGATATTGTAAGGCGCTTTCAAAGTTTTATTTAGTAATATGTTTTGGTGTAGGTTGGTATTGTTTTATTCTAGATAACGATAGAAAGGTTGTACGATGGTCTGTAATAGTAGTGCGAAGGATGGCAATAAAGGCGCTATGACGCTTTCTATTGATTTTTAACATAAAGTGATCCAGACAATTTGATTCTCTTGTACTTAAGGTGTGACCTGACAGAATACCGTGACCCGATAGCATATTCAAATAAGAAGTTCTATTATTTAATTCATATATTTGTTCCGTGTGTTTAGGTTTTAAATTAATATTAATGTCACCAGCAACAATAATATTTCTATTTTGAGAATTTAGGTTGTCCAAATGGAGTGCCAATGAGTTTATAAAAGTTTCCGCGTTAGTATTTGATGGTGAACGATATATACCTAATATTATGTTGTTCAATATATTTATTTGTAAGCATGATGCATGGTTTAAAGATACTTCTGTGACACTGGCTTTTAAGGTATCCTTGATATATGCAACCACGCCATCATTTTTGTTTAGTTGACGAGTAGTAACGTACGAGCGGTAGTTAGTTAAGTTGGGTATAGGTTTATTTGGATCAAGTCGGCATTCCGTCAGTATAATGATGTCTGTTTCAAAGTTGAAGCAAGACACGTTTGCTATAAAGTCATTAAAATTGCAATATATGCTCCTAATATTTTGGGAAATTATAGTAAGGTCGCTTTTATTTATGTTAATGTAGTTGGGCAGCTCACCACAATTACATTCTATCGATTTTGCAATACTAAATTTGTCGATATCGTTTAAGGTTCGTATGATATCACCCATTATTAGTTATTATAAAGTACGCGGAGTATTTCTGGATTACGGTTATTTGATGTTTTATATAAGATATTTGGAGCCGTATAAATGTATGACATAAGTGTATGAATTGATGAGATATATAACAAATTTCTTGAAGTGATTTTATTATGTTGTATATTAGTACCAATGCATTATCAGCAATTATTTTTTTGGATTTATATTTTATACATTTTAATTTGTGATAATGAATTAGAAAATAGTCAGTTGTAATTAAGTGTGTGATAATATGTGTGTGTGCTTGTTGATGTATTTGAGGGAATAGTAATATTGTAACTTGTGTGTTTGTAAAGTAAATGTAACAGATGTTACATACCCAATTTAATAAGTAGTGTAGGAAAACAGAGAAAAAGCAGTGCGACCAGTAATGAACTTCGCAATTATAACGTAGTCATTGGTTGATTATTAGCTGTTGGATTTGTGCCTCGCTTTTCACTAAGATGGATGGAGAACCGTCTTCTCTTTTGAGGTATACGCGTCCGTATGCAGTCCAGCAGTATTTATAGCTTTTAGACTTCACAAGGTCTCGTGCAAGGAAATGTAATTGTGCAGCCTTTGCAGTAAGTTGCTCAGTGACGAATATTGGAATATCCTCGTTTGTGCGCAAGTCTAGGTGTTTAGCACAAAGCTTTGCCTTTTGCTTCAGGTTAAATGCCTTACAGGATTGTAGAATACTATTTCTGGTCAGTGTGGAGTTTGTTTCCACTACAATCGGTGTGTTGGTTTTATCCTTCTTCGTGCGAACTCTGTATATGTCACGGATAACCGTCTTGTCGATCGGGCAACCCACTGAGGTCGATAGGCTAGAAACCATGTGAATTAGGTCGTCCTTGGTTTCGTTTGTCTTCTTTGGCACGTTTTTTATTTCGAAATTAGCCTTTCTACTATCTTGCTGCATATTTTCTATTTTATCTTCCAACATAACAATATATTTTTTGTCTTCTTTGATTTTTTCATCTAATGATATAATTTTTTTCTTGAATTCTTCGTTTTGCGCCGTCAAGAAGGCAATGGAATTTTCAATGTTAATACTTGATTGTTGTATTCCTTGAAGTATTGTGGCATTTTTTTTAAATTCAATTTCTTGGGATGTCATCATCTGAGAGAGTATTGACTGCATGTCATCCTTAAATTTCGTAAATTCTTCAATAATATCTTCCTCGCGTCTTCTTTTTTGACGAGATGTCACGAAGTTTGACGATGTAGCTTGCTCTAGTTTTTGTGGTTCTACCCGGTCCAAATCCGTTTCTGATAAGGATTTATCTAAGTTGTTTCGTTCCATTTTACCGCACTATAACGATTTTGATGTTTAATAATATTCTCCCGTGGACAGAAACGAGTTACAATAACAACAATCGGTTCGCGTCGTAGCACAGGTAGCCGCACGCGCAAGCGGTATGCAGTTAAGTATTATCTGCGTCGTCGTAGCCGTAGCTTGTAGCTTGTGACGTCTTTTTTCGTAGCAAACCCAGTTGTGGGCTACGACCGCGTGGATGACAGAGAGGGAAATTATGGTGATGGTCTCTTTCCCTCGAGGGTCGCGGGGGACAGGGCTCGCTAGTCGGTATCGCCAACTGTGACTGATCGCTTCCTTTGACTTTTTAAAACAGTAAGTAATTACGAACTTATTTCACTTGTGTTAGGGACTAAACTGGAATATCTATTAGTTTTAGTTATAATATATTTTTAACAAAACTCGCTGCGCACGTCTACTCACGACAGCAGTTTGGACGAAAGATCAAAAAATTCTTCTTGTAAGATCCGATTGGCGCCTACAAAGTTTGTTCCGTTATCGCTGAACATATGACGAGGCGCACCCCGTCTCGCAGCCATTCTGCGAAGAGCGGCCAGGAATGCTGTGCTGCTGAGGTCCGAGAAAAGTTCTAGATGTATTGCTTTTGTTACCATGCAGATAAATAGAGCGACGTACCCCTTAGACGTCTTTATGCCCCGTCCCTTACTGGCCTTGATCTCCACATAACCCGTGTAGTCCACCCCTGTGTGATAGAATGGGGGTGCGGGATTGACTCTTTCTGATGGTAAGTTTCCCATCAGTTGGTATTCTGTTTTAGGGTCGTGTTTGCGGCACTTAACACATCTTCTTATTTCCTGCTTGACTGCTCGATTTCCCGACAAGATCCAGTATCTTTGTCTCAAGTTTGCTAGTGTTAACCTAGGACCGCCATGATAGGTTAATAGATGCGCTTGCTCGATCAATAACTTTGTTAAACGACCGCTGTGAGGTATCACAATAGGATACTTCATATCATCATGTATTTGAGCGTTTTTCAATCGCCCGCCTACTCTCAATATGCCATCTGAATCCAAAAAAGGGTTTAATTTTAATAATGTACTCTTGTTCTCCCAACTTTTATGTTTAAGATAATATTTAATGTCCGTGTCAAATTCCAGACGCTGTATATACTTAATTAAAAATAATTTTGCTCGTTTTAATTCACGTAATGTGAGATATGAAGGTGTCGGCTTACACACCGTTTTATTTAGTTTCATTGTAGTAATAGCACGTAAAATCCATGCTACAATTCGATTAATCTTATTAAAGGAACTATACCTTTCTAATAAAGTTAAGATAATGCTTTGATCTTTACTGCTTTTTTGCACACAATGTATTTGTTTCTCTCTGCTTTCTTCGTTAGTGAAATAAGTTGATTGCTGTTCATTACTATCTGGTACCCATGTCTTTAACCACATTGGTCCCTGCCACCAAAGGGTTGAATTTGCTAGCTGTGACGCCAGGAGGCCTCTGCTTGCCGCGTCTGCGGGATTTTCACTTGATTTGACGTAACGCCATTGTTTTGGTTCAATGACCTCTGCTATAGTTCTTACGCGGTTGGCTATAAAACTTTTCCATCGCCCTGGGTCTCCTTGTAGCCATCCCAATACGACCTTAGAGTCCGTCCAACCGTATATAACCACTTTCTGTTGATCTAAGCAGCTTATAACTTTATGTATCCATTTAGACAGCAGATGAGTCCCACAAATCTCGAGCCTCGGCAACGAGATAGATTTATTAGATGGTACTAATCTCGTTTTAGAGCCTAATAATACTACTGACACCTGTCCTTTTCTGATTATTCTTACATAAATTACCCCAGCATACGCTTTCATGGATGCATCACAAAATCCATGCAATTCAATAACATCTTCCAACTGATATCCAATCCATCTGGGAATTTCACATTGTGTTAAGCTAGAGAGGTCTGATTTAATTTTTGACCACTCCGTGTTGTACTCTTCCGGTATTATGTCGTCCCATTGTAAGTTTGCTGCCCATACTCGTTGAAAAAGTAATTTCAGTTTAGTTGCTAGAGGAGCCAGCCATCCTAAGGGGTCGAATAATTTTGATATTTCGGACAGAATAGATCTTTTCGTATGTTTAACCGGTTGTTCGGATATGCTATATTTAAAGGTAAACTTATCTTCTTGCGAATCCCAACGCAATCCTAATGTTTTCGAAGTAGTTTCTGCTTTAAAGTTAAATATAACTTTTTGCTCCCTTACAATCTTTTCTAAATCATGTAAAAGGCTTGGTTCATTGGATATCCATTTCCGCAAGGTAAATCCTCCGGAACTTAAAATCTGATTCAGATCTCCTATTAACCTCTTACCGCTATTAAGAGCATGACTCCCATGAACGAGATCATCCATGTACATGGAGTTTTCTAGTACTTTTGCTGCTTCTGGATATCTGTTGCTTTCGTCAGCTGCTAGTTTTTTCAAGGTCATCATCGCAAGGAAGGGGGCTGCCTTAGTACCATAAGTGACAGTAGTCAACTGATATGATTGTAAAGGCTGTTCTTGCTTTTCTCTCCATACAATCTGCTGGTAACACTGATCGTCCTTACTAACTATAATTTGTCGGTACATCTTTTCGATGTCCGCAGTGAAACCGTATCTGTATTGACGCCATTTTATTATCAAAGACTGCAAATCTTTTTGTAAATTGGGTCCTCTATACATTATATCGTTGAGGCTAAACCCGCTAGATGTCTTCGCCGAAGCGTTAAACACCACTCTAAGCTTCGTTGTACAGGACTCTGCTCGCTGCACAGCGTGATGAGGAAGAAAACAAGACATATTTGATTCTTCACGATTGTTATGATATATTGTAGATGGGATCATATGATGTAATGCGATATATTCATTAATAAACGCTCTATACTGCTCTGCTAAATTTGGTTGTTTTACGAATCGCCGTTCTAAGTTACGGAACTGAGCTATAGCCATTCCTTTCGATACTCCTATACGATCACGTAATTCCTGCTTGATAGGTAATTTCACTACGTATCGACCGTCATCTCTTCGTTCTGTAGTGTTCAAGTAATAGTCGATACATGTCTGATCTTCTGACGACAAGGTGGAGTCAGCGTCTATGTCCTCAACCTCCCAAAATTTTTGAATATTTGCTATGTCATTTAGTACTACATTACAATGATAAGACTGCATTTTGCCAAACAAAATCCAGCCTAGCTGCGTTTGCTCTGCTAAAGGTAAGGATGGTTCATCACCTCTGCTTATCCCACCCATTTTAATCAAGGCGTAAATATCTGACCCTAGAAGTAAATCAATCGGACGACTCACGTAGAATTCTGGGTCTGCTAAATTAATGTTCTGAATAAACGCCCATGACGGTTTTACAAACGTAGCATTAGGTAATTTTTTCATTAAGCTGTTCATAATAAGTACATCTGTACTAAACGTAAAGTTATTATATATTGAATTACATGATATGCTAATCATTCCTTTAGAATTGCTGGCGTTTTCGCCTATACCGTAAACGACACCTCTACAAAATGTCCGCTTTACTCCTAATCTTTGTGCCGCATTCTCTGATATTAAAGAGACCTGCGAACCCTGATCAATCAATGCTCTCAATGTATGAGGTGTACCATCTTCTGCTATAACATTGATTAAAGCCGTTGCTAAAAGTATCTCAGCGGGGTTCGCTGGCGACACGTGTAAGTTATTGCCCAACTGTGTAGTGGGTTTCGCAATTAACTCGTGACTATTATTTGCAGATTTAGTTTTTACACAGGCGTCATGTAACAACGAGTTATGCTTTCCGTTGCAATTTCGACACCGTTTTGTGGAAATGCATGTCTTGCCATTATGATCGTATAAACAATTAATACATATTTTTAACTCCTTTGCCTTTTTGTATTTTATTTCACTTGGCATAGAGTTGAAATTTTTACAATGATACAAACTATGATTTTCGCCGCACAAGGGGCATTTTATAGAGGTCACCGGAAATGATTTAGTTATATTTTTATTGAATGAATAATTATATGGTTTCCTTACAAATTCATGAGACTTAGATTGACTGTTATGCGAGGATTTTGGCAAAATTTGGTCTTGTTTTCGCTTAGTTGATTCAAGACTAATAAATTTGCTTTCGAGAAACGATAAGAAATCTTTTAAGATAGGTAACTCCCGTGGTGATTTTAAAGATTCTACGTAGTCATTAAAAGTATCACTATCGAGTTTTTGTGACAATATATGTACTAAAAATGGATCCCATGTGGATACATCTACTTCCAAATTTTTAATAGCGTGCAGCGTCTCAAGGGTGACGTCATGCATCTTTTTGATTTGCGCTAGCGACTGTTGGTTTATGCTAGGGAGCCCTAAAAACGTATTCATGTGCGCTGTGAATATTAACTTCCTATTATTGTAACGATTCAAAAGTATTTCCCAACACGCTCTATAATTATCTGAGCTTATAGTTAAATGTTGTATAAGTCTCTCAGGTTCGCCACGTAATTTACCTTTAAGAAATTGCATTTTCTGGGCTAATGATAATGAAGGATTATTGTGGATCGCTTCGTTGAACAAATCATTAAAGGATGTCCACTGCTGATAGTTTCCGGAGAATATAGGTATTTCTATCTTTGGAACCGATTTCTCTCTGTGTACTACAGACCATAATTTCTGATTGATCGCTTTTTTCATGTTATTAAAAATTATTTCGTGCCTCGTAAACATACTTTCATACTGCTCTTCTTCTCCATCAGATTCCATGTAAATTTCCCAATGAAGAGAGTCTATCGCAGTCCAACGCATCTGCAACTCCTTGAGAACATCTTCAAATTCCCATTTTTCGCTGATGTTTTCCAGTTGGATACTATCCGCCGTTCGCATGAAAGCTTTAAAGTTGACAGTCTGCTTTCGTAACAGATCATCTAGTTTGCTCGTACAGCCTCTGGTTATCATACGTCGTGACGTACCTGCTTCAGGTTCAGAGGAATTTCCTGCTCTTGAAGCTTCCTCTCGCTGCTGTGCTTCCTGTCCCATGGGTTTGGTGTTAGTTGAGGGAATCTGCGTCAAAGATTGCTCCTGACTTTGCTGAAAGATAATTTCTTTTGCTGCTAAATATAACTGCTTCGTCTTCTCATACTCCTTGTTAGTCACATAAATATGATCTTTTATTCCTAACCCACAAATGCTTTTATTGTTACTCTCATATTCCGCCCAAAAGTTCTCCAAAATGTCTAAACGTCTTCTAAAATAATCGCCTGTTCTCCGCTCTATTCCTGCTTTTTGTAAATTTTTAATAAACTTACTGATAGCTTCCGCAATTTCCTGCTGATTCACATACAAATCAGAAATCTCCATCTCGGATTAGGTTAAGAAAAATATGGAAAGATCTTACTTGAAACCGCTAACTTTTCTACTCTGTTCTGCTTACTGACTGCTGCCGGCGGTTTGCTCCTGCTGGTTGCTGCTTGCTTCTGCTGGTTGCTGCTTGCTAAGTCACTAAAATACACCACGTGTCCTGAACACCACTTGTTAAGTTATTCGCGTATTACGACACTTTTTTGATGCTATAGTCCCCGACGCGCGAGGTCCAGTGCTCGAAGGACCAATTTGTTGGACGTGTGATGAGGTCAACAAATGAAAGATAGAAGTTACGGTAAAAATAGATATATTGCTAAGGTTTTGAGTATCGTAACCGCGGAGCACGTTTGGTGGAGCCCGTATCTATACCTGTCGGTATCCGATCGCGAACTGTCGATAGCGACGCGTGTTAATTGCGACGCGTGTAAAGTATTTTTGCTGACGCTACTGTTGTGCGGGCATTGCACCGTACACACCATTTTTTTTCTTAACCATGTGCAAAGGGCTAGCCCATGGGCTGTCCGGTGGGCGGCAAATGCCAAGATCCATCACATTCTGGAATTCCTTTTTAGCTATAAGATATTTATCAGGTGGTAGCGGTCTCGCGCGTGCTGATACTGGCGGTCCTTTTGTTATAATATGATATGATGCGTAATCTTATTGTTTGAGGTCTTCGTTTGGGAAATTCAGCAGGTGTAGACGAAATGACTGAATTTATTTGATGTTCGATATGTATACGTTTTATTTGGATAGTAAGTTACAATATTGTACTTATTAGAATTATTATACGTATATAAATGTGGTCGGTTCGGAAGTGATGTGTCGTCGTAAAAATCGTAATGGCCTACGTCCCGAAGTTCGCGTGAGTCGCGTGAGTCGCGTCGTCCCGCAGCCAATCAGAGCGCCTCGCCGCTCCTATTCGCTGCTTTCCGTCGCACGCAGAGCCGACTTCAGCCGTGTTGATAGTCTTGCGCACGTGCTCGTTAGATGGCGCGACAACATGGCCCCGGCCTTGAAAGCTGTTGGTTTCAAAGACCCTTGGAAGATGACGAAGTGGTATCAGGCGTCGCATGGCTGGATGGGCAGCGGACATATTTTCGAGAATGCCCGTCTTGTGATGCCGGAAGCGGTGCGCAGCTCAGCTACTCGACAGATGCCGTCTGCACCTGGGAAAACTTGGATGATTCTGCCTAGCTTCCATCTTAAAGGTGGCAGATTGTCGTCCTTGATGAGCGCTAAGCCGTTCAGCTGTATGTCGTCCTGATGCGATTTCCACTTGGTTCTGGTCTGCAATTCTGATATGTATTCTTTCGACCACCTTTGCCAGTAGTGCTGCCTCATTTGTTCAATGATGTCGTATCGCTGAAGACGATTGCCAGGTATAGTCGTCATGTCCTTGGCAGCGGGCGCAGTAAACGGCCGGCCGATCAGGAAGTGGGCAGGGGTAAGAGGTGACAGGTCGGTTGGGTCTGTGGACAAGGCTGTTAAGGGACGAGAGTTTAGGATGGCTTCAACTTGTGCTAACATAGTTGAAAACTCCTCGAATGTGAGTTTATTACATCCTATAACGCGTCGCAAATGGTACTTGCACGATTTAACCCCCGATTCCCACAAACCACCAAAGTGAGGCGCATGAGGCGGAATAAAACGAAATTTTATATTATTTTCACTAGCAAAATCAACAATTGTATCACTATTATTCGTAAGATTTGATATTAATTCTTTTTCGGCACCTACAAAATTTGTTCCGTTGTCTGAAAATATCTCGGCTGGTTTGCCACGACGATATATAAATCGCTTTAAAACTAGTATTTAATCGCTTGTCGTGAGGCTCGTCACTAATTCCAAGTGTATAGCTCGCGTACACATACAAATGAATAAACAAATGTAACCTTTACTTGTAGTAGCTCCTCTCCCTCTCCGATTTAAAGTCATCACTGGTCCCGTGTAATCTACTCCACAGCGCATAAAGGGAAAGCCACCTTCTAAACGTTCCGGGGGTAGATTTCCCATCAAGGGTTGTAACGTTTTTCCTTTAATGCGTGTGCACCTAACACAATCGTGTACTAATTTTCTCGCCAAGTTTCGACCTCCGATAGG
This sequence comes from Anticarsia gemmatalis, assembly GCF_050436995.1. Classification (NCBI taxonomy): domain Eukaryota; kingdom Metazoa; phylum Arthropoda; class Insecta; order Lepidoptera; family Erebidae; genus Anticarsia; species Anticarsia gemmatalis. Next base: position 12,352,411 of record NC_134775.1, read on the forward strand.
CCACCAGGATTCGCGAATAGACGCTAGTAAAATCTGAGGGCCACCGTGGAATAATTTTATATGCTCATATTGAAATAGCAACATTGTAAATCTATGTTTACCACACAGTAACACGGGATGCTTTTTATTGTGATCAAAATGAGGTGAATTAGTCAATCTACCACCGACTCGTATTAATTTATTATTATCAAGGAAAACATTAAGGTGAAGTATACGCTTTGACTTAACAGGTAATTGTTTTGATAAAAGATTATATTCGTTGCTAAACGATTCTAGCTGCGCGCATCGGGCCAACAATGTTAGGGATGCGTCTAACTCGTCTGTCGATAACGCACCGGTTGCGCAATGTTGTTTACTTAGGCGTGTATTATTTACAAAACGCAATACGTAAGCGATCGAACGACGTAAACGATTAAAGGAAGAAAAATTGTTGAAATTAATGAAATCATTCATATAATTTGTATTATTAGCCATCATGACTACGTTCTCTGATTTTAATTCTGGTAATTGTATTTGATCAATAACTAATTCGTTATCGCTAGAATGAGTGAATGATGGAGACTGTAAAAAAGATGGCCCGTGCCACCATTTATCGCTGTCTATAAGTTCGGATGTCGTAACACCTCTTGACACAATATCTGCAGGGTTGTCCGAACCACTTACGTGTAACCATAATTTGTCACCAGTCAACTCATTTATCTGAGACACTCGATTTTGTACAAATGTTTTAAGACGATGTGGTGACATTTTCAACCACCCAAGAACAAATGTTGAGTCGGTCCAAAGATATTATACCTTAGTAAATGTTAATCTAAGTGACTTTATAATTTTGTCATATAATCGCGCGCCTAATAGAACTCCGCATAACTCGAGTCTAGGGATGGTACACACAGTTTTAACGGGTGCGACCTTACTTTTGGCACATAACAAATTAGTAACAACACAAGAATTTGAATTATAGGTACGTACGTAGGCACAAGCTCCGTACGCGTCTTGAGATGCGTCAGTGAATATATGAAGTTCGCGGTTATCATTATATTCACTCCTGACAAAACGAGGTACACGTATATTATTCAACGATGACAAATCTCGAAATAATCGACTCCAAATTAATTCTAGTTCAGAAGGAATCGCGTCATCCCAATCAAGTTTGGCTAACCATAATTTTTGGAGTGTAATTTTGGCTGTTATAATAATAGGAGATAAGATGCCCAAAGGGTCATAGATTTTAGATATAACTGACATTATAGTACGCTTAGTAATTGAATTGAGTTGTAAAATGTAATGTATCACTTGAAACTTGCCAACCCAAGCCGAGTGTTTTGTTTTGAACATTTTCACCAATTGGAAATTCTTTACAAATAGCTTCATTGACGTCATAACTAAATGTCCACTTTCGCAAATGAAAGCAGGCAGACTTTAAAATGTCTGACGTTCGTTCGCATAATTTCAATAAATCGTCTAAACTATCTGAGCCAGTAATTAAATCATCGACGAAGAAGTCGTTGTTGACAACCCTAGCTACATCTTTGTCGTCCGTCTCGATCGCGAGCTGACGTAAACAACGCATGCTTAGAAACGGCGCAGACGCTGTTCCGTAAGTTACTGAATTTAAACGATAAATACCTACATCGTGTGACGGATCTTCTCGCCACAATATTAATTGTAAATTACGCTGATCGTGGTGAACTAAGATCTGTCTATACATTTTCTCCACGTCGGCACAGGCTACGTACCTATATTGACGAAAACGAAGAAGTATACAAAAAATGTCGTTTTGAAGCGCGGGTCCTATTAACTGTATGTCATTAAAAGACTTATTTGTTGTTGTAGTGGCACTTGCGTCAAAGACTACGCGTAATTTCGTAGTCGTGCTGTGTTCACGCAAAACGCCATGGTGAGGCAAGAAATAATAAGGTTTAGTGTATTCGTTTATTCGTGTCATATGACCTAAGTCTAAATATTCGCGCATAAAATCGCAATACATCTTTTTGTAAGATGGCGATCGATTTAATTTACGTTCTAATGACATGAATCGCGACCTAGCACTCTCGTATGAGTCACCGAGTACATCAGCTGACTCCTTCAACGGTATCCGAACCGAGAATCGGCCGCAACTGTCGCGGTTAGTGGTTTTAATGAACGATTCCTCGCAAATACGTTCCTCCTTAGTAAGAACGCACTCCGAACCTGGTAATTCCTCTAACTCCCAGAACGAACGAAGTTGTTTGTCAACGTTTAAATGAGAAACATGCGCAACGTTACACTGAGAAATATTATACGCGTGTGAGTTATTGTTATTACTACGTAGAGGACCAGAAATTAACCAACCAACCTTCGATTTTCGTAGGTATGGTCCGTTAGGTAATCGCATTGAGCCTTCTTCTAAGAAATCCCAAAATAAATCAGCGCCTATTAAAAGATCTATCTTTGACGGCGAATTAAAATTAGGGTCAGCTAGTCGTACATGCTCAGGGACAGAAAGTAATTTCGCATCGAAACGCATCGAAGGTAGTATTGACGTAATACACGGCAAAACGAAACATTTTATCTGTGTGCTAAAATTATTAAATTTAGAACGCATTTTAATATCGCATAATTTGTTCGAATGTGCAACGGATTGTCCCACACCCGATATTCGTATAGTGGACTGTATTATAGGTATATTTAAACGCATATATAGTTCGTCGGTTATGAAACTATTTTGACTACCGCTATCTAACAACGCGCGGGCTGTTACATATTTGTTATTGCCATCCATGACGTCGACAAGCGCAGTGGATAATAACACTTGTGATTGCACCGTGGATGACGCCGACGCGACCCCTATCGGTACAATATTCGCATTACTTACGGAATCTAATGAGTGCGATACAACTGACACCGGTGCATCAGCTGACTGCACGCGGGGCGTTGAAACCTGATTAGACGTATTATTATAATGATCGCTATGTAATAACGTATTATGTTTCTTATGGCACTGTTTGCAGACACCAAACTTACACTCTGATGATGAATGTCCTGCGCGTAAACAGTTCCTACATAACTTATTATCGTCGCTTAGTTTGATTCTGTCCGACACATTTAAATTTAAAAAACGGGGACACATATACAAAAAGTGATTATCATTACACATGACACATTCACGAATAAAATTGTCACCCTTACGCATTGATACATAACTATGTGACTTAGGAGTTGAGTGTGAAGTGGGCTTATGAATCTTAACGTCGTGTTTAGTATGACTTACACGGCAATTATTATTATTCTGTATCATGTCTAACATGTCAGCGCGTTGACGTAGAAATGTTAACAAATCTTCTAACTTAATTTTTTGTTGTATATCAGACGGTATCGAACCTTTGTGATTCTCCCACTCACGTTCCGTGGCTGAATCTAGTTTTGAGACAACTATATAAATGATAAGCGTGTCCCATGAGTCTGTAGGCTCATCTAATGACTTCAGCGCGCGTAAATTACGTAACACAACGTCTATCAAATTTCTTATTTGCACTGGCGATTCTTTCGTAAGATTTTGTGCAGTAAACAAAGATTTAACGTAATTATGAATTAATAGACGGTTGTTATGAAACCTATTCTGTAGCAAATCCCAAGCGTGGGCATAATTAGGTGCTGTAAATTCTAACGCGCTTATAACTTGAAGAGCTAGACCGCTAAGTGATGATTTTAAATAATGGAACTTTTGAATTGCATCTAAATCACAACGTTTATGGATCATTGATACATACGAGTTCTTATACTCGAGCCACTTATCGTAAGAACCTTCGAAAGTAGGTGATTTTATTTCGGGTAGTTTAATCGAAATAGGTTTGTTTTGCGTACGCGAACACTGGGAATCATTACGATCACCTTTTACACTGTCTAATAAACACTTCGCAATGGACATAATGTTAAAATATTGATTTTCAAACGTATCTCTATAGCCGATTTCGTTAGTTATTTCGGTTTCATCTAACATTTGTTCTATCTGGTCTTGAATGCAATTAAATGTATTAAGCAAAACCGCACTTGATTCTATTCGTAACGATAATTCTTTAAGCTGAGTTTCAGACAAAGGAACATTTTGCAATCTACCTAAGACATATTTTTCAAATAAAGTAAGGCGGCCCTTTACGGAGCCCCGCTGTCTCTTTAGGTCGCCTAATGCCTTTTTACTCGCGTCACTATATTCGGTCTCACTCATTTTGGTGGTCTGTAAGAAATCAAAGGTTACTTACGTGCACGTGGCCAAGTAGGTGTGTATGCAGCGGCGTGGCACGTAGCGCCGGTTACGGAGTTCGTCTTTAAAATATGAGAAACAAATGTTAGCACACGTTTTAAGAATAGGATAGGAATAAGGGGATGACCGGCCTGACCGCCCTTGCAGTCTTCTCGCTTCGCAGGTGGGTGGTCAGCGCGGCGACATCCGGCTCGAAGGTCCAGAATGTTTGAGGTCTTCGTTTGGGAAATTCAGCAGGTGTAGACGAAATGACTGAATTTATTTGATGTTCGATATGTATACGTTTTATTTGGATAGTAAGTTACAATATTGTACTTATTAGAATTATTATACGTATATAAATGTGGTCGGTTCGAAAGTGATGTGTCGTCGTAAAAATCGTAATGGCCTACGTCCCGAAGTTCGCGTGAGTCGCGTGAGTCGCGTCGTCCCGCAGCCAATCAGAGCGCCTCGCCGCTCCTATTCGCTGCTTCCGTCGCACGCAGAGCCGACTTCAGCCGTGTTGATAGTCTTGCGCACGTGCTCGTTAGATGGCGCGACAACACTTATGCTTGGGAGTAGCCCGGAGGGAGGAAGGTTTCGTTATTTCCTCGTATTTTTTTAAGAACTGAATAGTGCGTAGATCCATTTCCACGTCAATGGTGCGAATTGTCTGCTGTGTCGGTTTGATTAGGGTAGCAGGCGTTGTCAGCTCTGTTACCCTGTCTATAAGTTTTGGACCAGCTATATCGACTAACAACTTATAATGTTCCAGAAAATCTGCTCCGATTATTGGTTGTGTTACATCAGCGATGACAAAGTTCCATATAAATTTTCGAGTCCCAAGTTCAATACGAGTGTTTTCTCGTCATACGTCTTGATTTTTGTGCCATTTGCGGCATACAGCGTATAGTGCTCATTTTGTATCGATGAATGTCTCTGCGGTTTGCTAATAACCGAAATGTTTGCTCCCGCGTCAATCAAAAATCTCATACCACTTTTTCGGTCAGTAATAGTAAGGCGGTTAGACAGGTGAATAGCACAGAGTTCCGCCGTAGGCTGTGCTCCGATTAGTTTCCCTGATACCTTGAGTGAAAGTCCTGTCTCCAATCACATGGTTTTACACATTTTTTTGCATTCTCTCTGTGTCTGTAATGGTAGATACAAAAATGTTTTCTATCTCCACTGCTTGCTCTTGAATTTGACCTTGGTGGTAAATGACGTCGATTATAAAGATGTCGAGTGCTGTGTTGATAGTTTCTGTTACTTTGCTGAAGTGTATTTAATTCTAGTTGCATTTTTGCTAACTGCGCTAGTATGCATGACATTGCATCGTCGTTTGTTTTGCTTTCGTTAATCGCTGAAATCTCTGTGAGTTTAGAATTTATTAATATCTTGTCGGCGATTTGGCTCATTTTCTTGACATCTATTTCTTCTGTAACAGCTAGAACCGAAGTCACTGCAGGCGGTAAAAGTCTTAGCCATAGAAGTTTGATAGTTTCGTCGCTGATTTTTCCGTTACTGAGCACTCGCATCTTACGTAGAAGGTGTGACGGTTTTTGGTCGCCGAGATCCATTTCAGATAATAATTTTTGAAGCTGACGTTGGTCTGATTCCTCGTAGCAGCTGATCAGGCGTTCTTTGATGGCTTTGTACTTCTCTGTTGGCGGAGGGCAGGTGAGAATGTCACTAACCTGTAGTATTTCCTCTTTTGATAGTTTGGCGACGACCGTATAATATTTATAATCTTCTTCTTCTTTAAAAAAAAAAAGACAACTCCCGTACTAAGAATTGCTCTTGTATCGCGGGGACTTTTACAAACATACAAGCAACGGACACAAAGCACAACCAGACCCGAAACAATTATTTGTGGATCGCACAAATAATTGACCCGTGTGGTAATCGAACCCACGACCTCACGACGCAATGGTTTGCGGCGTGGTGGCCTAAACCACTGCGCCACGGAGGCAGTCAAAAATCATCTCCTTGCTTCTGCGGTGCTACTATGGTTTCGAATTGTGTGAACCAAAGTCTGGGTTGGTCTTTCCAAAACTCCAGGATGCGGGATAAAATGGCTGTTCCAGCTGCTATCTCCAAGGTTTCTTGCGGGTTGCCGTTTGACTTACAAGGGGAAGTCATGTTATGTGTGTAGTATATGTAATTTGTATCACGTCGGGGTCACCAATTGCCCAGTGATTTGGCAAGGGATACAAGGAAACACGAGATGGTTTTAGTCTGACTTAATGCCAAAGGCATTTTCTGCCAGTCTACCTTGGGGTGATGCAGAAATTAAATAAAGTAGGTGTTTAAATAATAAAAGAGGAAAATTAGGTTGAGAAAATGGTTTACAAATAAATAAAAATGTGGTCATGTGAGTGTACACAAATATAGATAAGTTCATACATAAATAATTATTAACAATGATAAAATATTAAATACGAATAAGTCAATATAAATAGATAGATGCTATTAAAAATATACTGTAAACTAAACTATAAAATAGATATATATGTTACTGTAAAAGCCCGAACTGTGGTAAATCCTAAGATTTTCCGGTAAAACCTAAGATTTACCAACTCTCAATGGTAAAAGTCCGAACAAGCCAGAGTTTAAAAACTATGTTACGATGTATAAAAAAATCCTCCTTCATAACCATGTTTGTAACTAAATATTTCACGGTATAATTATATACTGTGACTTAGTTATAAAGAAAGAGTTTTGGGCAAAGCGACATGGGTAGGTTAGGTTAGAAGGCTAAGGTGCCCACCTTAGCCTTCGTGGTTTTTTTTTTAACCACCCAGAAGGAGGAGGCCCGCGAAGCGGGGCTCCGGCGACATCTCGACATCATCAAGTGAATATAGGTAAAAGTTCGAAATAAAAGAATTGTTCGGACTTTTACCATGGCGAGTTGGTAAATCTTAGGTTATACCGGAAAATCTTAGGATTTACCACCTTTCGGGCTTTTACAGTAACATATACAATAATTTGTAAGTACAAACTAAGATAAATGTGACGATTCTGCAACTTGTTTTAACAAGAGATCCCGAACTTTGCTCTTAAACGTAAGACGATTAGTGGACATCCTGATTTCAAGAGGGAAACCCAGAAGTGTGTGATGGGCAGAGAAGAAGAAGATTATTAGAAGAACGAAGGTTACGGTTGTGATTATCACACAGATATTGAAAGTAGGGAGTTAGGTAGGCTGGGGGAGTAAAAGAAGTAAGAAAAGAGAAGAGAGTCGTGAGTGCACGTAAATTACGACCCTCACGAATAGGCAGCCACCTAAGTTGGGAGCGATAAGTAGATATATGATCAAAATCAAAATCAAATCAAATCAAATCATTTCTTCATTTAGGTCAAATATTGACACTTATGATAGTCGTTACAATTACTGAATCTACCACTAGCTCGGAAAGGGGGTGGAGCCTTATGAGAAGAGCTAGCAAGAAACTCACGGCCACTCTTTTCAATCGCCAAAAGTTTAATAATGTGGTTGATACAATAATTGATCATGCGCGGAGCTGCCAACAATCAGCGATATAGACTAAACGTCAATTAAGGAAAATGAATATAGCTAGGTTATTTATTAGTCTCTGATCATACCGTATGTTGGGAGCACCTACTAGCATGTGATAATAAGAATATGGGCAGCAAGTGAACACATTGGTTGTGAAAAATATAATAGAAAAAAAAAGTGACAGTTTTATGATTAACATCAAATTGTACATAACATCACCTATTAGCATCATTAATTGCCCATATTTTACAATATTTAGACCTACTGCTACTGAGTTTATACAATTTATAGCAAAGTTCCCTAATTTCAAAGAATCCTAATCAAGCGAGCGACTAATCCCAAGAGCTATTGTCGTTTAGATACTCATCAATTCTGTAATAAGCTTTCCTAACGAGATGTTCCTTAACAGCAACTTTGAATTTTGGCAGGGGTAAATCCATGATGTGCTTGGGAAGCTTGTTGAAGAAACGAATGCCGAGACCTACAAACGAATTGTGCACCTTGTGTAAACGATGATGGGGACCTACTAATTTGTGTCTGTTTCTAGTGTTATAATTGTGTCTATCGCTGTTTGTTGCGAAAGTCCCTAAATTTTGTTTTATATACAACAAGTTTGCAAGCACATACTGCGATGACACCGTCAGTATCCCTATCTGCCCAAAAAGCTCTCTCAAGGAGTCTCGCGCTCCTAAACTATATATTGCGCGAATAGCTCTTTTTTGAAGGACAAAAATAACATCTATATCAGCAGCCTTACCCCACAGTAATATACCGTAAGACATGACGCTGTGAAAATAACTAAAGTAAACCAGTCTTGCCGCATCCACACCAGCAAACTGTCTTACTTTTCTGATTGCGTACGCGGCGGAGCTGAGTCTCCCCGAGAGATGCGCTATTTGAGTGCCCCATTGGAGCTTGCTATCCAGACTGATACCTAAAAAAGTTGCCGAATCTACCAAATCGATAGTTTGCCCATTTACGACTATGTTAGTACCTAAATTCCTCGCGTTGGGCATAGTGAACCTAATGCACTTAGTTTTGTTAGAATTTAATAACAGATTATTACAAGTGAACCAGTTGTGGACCTGTTCAAGAATACTATTGATATCAATAAAACAAGACTTCGAACGATCTACTTTAAAAATGAGTGAAGTGTCATCTGCAAATAATATAATATCACATAAATCCTGCACCTGAAAGGGGAGATCGTTTATATATACGAGAAAAAGAAACGGACCGAGTATCGAACCCTGAGGCACGCCGAGAGAAACAGCTGAACCTGAAGACTTTACACCATTGATATCTACTCGTTGAATCCTATTACTCAAATATGAGGCAAGTAAATCGAGCGCTGTATCCCTAATTCCATAGTGGTTTAGTTTCCTAAGGAGCGTATTATGTTGGACACAGTCAAATGCTTTGGAGAGATCGCAGAACACCCCAATGGCGTCCTGGGATGTCTCCCAAGCATCATAGATATGCTTGACGAGCGAAATACCTGCATCGATTGTTGACCTACCCTTTGTGAAACCATACTGTTTACCATGAAATAGCTGATTCGAGTTAAAGTGACTTTCGAGCTGCTCTAAAATGACCTTTTCGAAGATTTTGCTAACCGCAGGCAAGATGGAAATGGGCCTGAAATTGCTGGGCTCACTCTTAGATCCCTTCTTAAAGAGTGGTACTACTTTACTGTGTTTCATTAAGTCCGGAAACACACCAGCATCTACGCACCTATTAAATATTAAAGCCAAATGGGGGGCTATTTCCAAGATGATACTTTCTACTAATTTAACAGAAATGCCCCAGAGGTCAGGTGTTTTTTTTGGAGTTGAGCGACCTAAAAGCCCTAACCACATCATTAGAGTTGATATGTTTGAAGAAAAAAACACTACCACACTCTTCTACACTATTTCGAAGTAAACATTCTGCTTTGGCAGGACAGGAATTCAAGGAGCTAGTTGTAGCTGTGGGAATATCAGCGAAGAAAGTATTGAACGTCTGAGCAACCTCTAAGTTGTTGGTGATAATCGTGTCATTAACTTTCAGTTCGAAATCATTTTCGCGCTGGATAGCACGACCTGTTTCGTTGTTAATGATATTCCATGTGGTTTTGATCGTATTGTCTGAGCTTTTAATTTTGTTGCTTAAGTGTAAGGATTTAGCAGCAATACAAGTTCTCTTAAAAACTTTTGAATAGTTCCTAACGTATTCAAGAAATTTAGGATTAAAATTGAACTGTTTCATGGAATAAAGCTCATACAACCTAGCTCTACTTTTATAAATACCTACTGTCGCCCAATCGCAAAATTTGAGTTTCCTATTGTTATCTAGTATGGTTTTCTCTTTGAAGATAGTTTCAAACTTGGATTCAATAATGTTGAATAACGATGTGTAAAGGTTATCCGGGTGTTCTTCGGTGTCGTCTAACTTCGTCATAGCACTAGCTATTTCACAATTAAATAATACTAAACGATCCCTAGTAATAGGCCTACAAGTAATTTTAACAGGAAATATAACCTTCTGTCCACAATGGTCCGATGTTAATTCACTTAAGATTTCCCTACCTAAGCATTCGCAGTTGCAGAATATATTGTCCAAGCATATAGCAGAATGTGCAGTGATTCTAGTGGGCTCATTAAATAAAAAAACTAAATTAAATGATTTAAATAATGACTTAAGTCTCGTACTAGTCGATGATTGCTCAAGTAAATTTACATTAAAATCACCACACACTACTATGTATCGACGGTCCCTACGTACAATAACCTAATTGCAAAACGCAAATTTTACAGGAGAGCGGTTTGAAGTTTCAAACACTTGTATCTCAAGTTCTATCAATCGCAGAGCTATGAAATTTTGCACGAAGTCTTTATTTGTTGTCTTTTATGAGAAAATAAAATAAAAACGTTTAAATATATTCAATTAATGTTCCATTGGTCACAACCGTCGTTTTAGATCGGAAACATTCCGACTAGCATTTACCTAAGTGGTACTTACTGATCTTTACATGGGGGATTGAACAACGATCTAAATTGTAACTGCCTTTTACTAAATTTTACGTTGAGTATAATATTAAATTACGGTGTTTTCATACTGGAAGCCATGAGGTATGGGCTGATAATAAAATAAAAAGAAATATTTTATAAACTTTTTTTATTAAATTCACAATAGGCAACCTTTTTCTTCATCATAGAGATATAAAATATTACATAGTAATAATATTGAGCAATCATAATTAGGTACTTGTTGAATATGGTTGCTCGAGAAAAATGTTTCAAGTATACATCAACACTTCCAAAGAAGGAATATGAAGCGGAGATCGAGAAGGATCAAGAAGCATACACGTTAATATGCCTTTACTTAGAATCTCATCTCTATCCGTATGTTCAAAATCTTACTTACGCAAAAGAAGTGTGGGATGCATTGATAATAATTTTTGAAGACAAGGGAATAAATAGGCGCATAACTCTGATGAATTGTCTCTTGGATGAGAAGCTGGAAAACCACCGATCTGCTGTCATGAGTCACGCTCAAAAGCGTAAAGAAATCAATCAAAGTTTCGATGACGATTTGGTTGCCGTGGTACTTTTGCGAGGTATACCTGATGTTTACCGACCATTAAGGATGGCACTAGAGCATTCAGGAATGAAGATTACTTCTCAAAATGTTCGGCAAAAGCTTCTACATGAAGATAGCGCTCAGAGCTCTTCAAATGAATCCTCGTCGAACTCGGCTTTAGTAGTGAAGAAACAAAACAAAACAAACAACTGCTTTTAATGTGGAAAAAAAGGTCATAAGAAGATTGCCCGATGCTGGACAAGGATGTGGTGCACGCTTACCAACGGTTTCCTCGAAGTCGAAGAAAGTTGCGTTATGCTGTTCAAGTGTTCACTGTCGGTGCACACATCCTTCAGCCCCTCGACGTTTTATCTCGATAGTGTAGCCTCGACACACATGAGTTTTCAGAAGCAGTGGTTTAGAGACTTTAAGGTTACTGATAAGAATGTTGTGACGTGTGCAAATTATGATAGAATGTCAAGTGAAGGCAAAGGTGATATTATAGTTAATGTGAAAGGAGTTTTGTTAACTGTAAAAGATTGTTCCTTTGTGCCCGGCTTGAAAGTTAATCTTTTGTCGGTATCTAAGTTGGTACAGAATGGATGGAGAGTTATTGTTGATTCTAATGGCTGTAGGATGTTTCACCAATCGATAAGCGAGATAACGAGTAAACTTGTGGTTACTGCTAGTGAAGTCTCAGGTTGTTGTTTTGCTATTTTAGATGGTGCTTTGGCTACGGTTCTAGTTGAACTAACATAAACAACATGCCCTAATCTACGATGCCAAAGTGCCAACGAGTCGGCACTTTGGCATCGTAGATTAATGTTAACTTGAATGATTTACGGAAGTTGCCTAACATCGAGGTTGGAGGTAAAAGTGTAATGGAACCTTGTGCTACTTGTATAAGAGGTAAGGCACATAGATTACCTTTTCCAAAGGGTGAAGCAAGGCGAGCGAAAGACAAACTCAGTTTATTACATGCTGATTTGTGTGGTCCCATGTCGGAAGGTTCTTATGGTGGAGCTCGTAACATGTTCGTAATAGTAGACTATTTTACTAGTAAATTTCTTTCTCAGGGAGAAGTCTTAAGCTTTAAACTTTTTCAAAGACTTCGTGAGGCATGTGGAGAACGAAACACGTCTGACAGACCCAGACAGTATTGAAGATGCGGAGGAGAGCTCAGACTCAGCAAATGTGGATACAGATCCTTGTGTTGAATCTGTGGAGCCTGTAAATTCAAATGAATTTGATGCTGAACATTGTGATACAAGAGTCAGAACAGTAAGTGTGAATATCGAGGAAGAGCCTAGGTATCCTTTGAGGAATAGGCTTCGTAGCGTACAAAGTGGACTATATTGCTACAACAGTACATGCAAGTTAGAGGAAGAACCACGTTCGTACAAAGAAGTCCTTCGAAGACCTGATAGCCATGAGTGGATAGCAGCGATGAAGCGGGAGTTGGAGTCCATGAAGGAACACGATGTTCGGAAGGTGATTGAGAAACCCCCTGGAGCCAAAGAGAAGACGTCGGTTGTGGCGATTCCAATATTTCTACTATACTTGAATCTGACAGTATTTTATCACCGAGCAAATTTGAAGCTAATGGAGCCGAGGGTGGCGTAGGACTCATTTTTGCATGGATTTGAGCCAGATCTTAGTGTTCATCTTTTGATGCTAGCGAAAATGGACTAGAAAAAAATAACAAAAAACAACGTAAAATAACAGAAATGGTAATTACTTACATTTTAAATTCAATATTCCCGATGTAAAATAACTTAAGTGGCAGTTACTTAAAACAGTAGTATATGTTCTCCCACGTAATAACACTTATGTAACACTTAAGACTTTTTGATTCAAAACATTCCCAAGTAAAATAACGTCACTACCAAAACCGACTAATTACGTCGGAATTGAATAAAGCTTGTTTAGATTACCAAAAAAGTAATTTAAGTTGATAATGTAATTAAAAATAAACTTTTTACTGACTAATAATTAAAGTTGAAGAAGGTACAATAAAATAAAACGTCAAATTCAACATACCTGATGATATTTTGATGGTTTTACCTTTATCTTTTACATTTTTCATTTTCTTTTTTGCGCGAGCGCAACAAGCCCGCATGTGGGAGTTACGGGGGAGGCGCGCGGGGGTGTTGTAGACTTGCCAATGTAAAATGTCTTAACTCTCACCAGTGACATTTTACACTGGAAGTGTTGTAGTTCTGGGGTTTGTCGAGTGTTGATTTAGGGTAGAATTAAAGCATTTTTACTAATTTTTCTTTAATCAATCGAAAGTATATGACAACCGGAAGGTCACGGAAACAAAAAAGGCAAATCCCGTAAGTACCACTTGAGAGAATGTACGTAGGGACCGTCGGTATATACTTGTTGCTTATACTTAAACGTTTTAATATGTCTTCCATTATCGACTCAAATAAAGTAAACTCACTATTTGGTGGTCTATACATACAAACTACTAGGTGTCGCTCTAGCTCGACACAGGAAACCTCAGCAGTGCGTTCTATTGACAAATTAACTATGTCCCTACGTTCTTTACATTTAATACTGTTAGCTACCATAATCAGTGAACCACCATGTCTAGCTTTGTTCCTAATATACGCACTAAAAATTGTATAAAACTCATTGTTTATTGCTATTTGTTCCGTGTGTAGCCAATGCTCAGTTACACAGAAAATACCTACATTATGTTTTTGTAAGAACAATTCTACTTCTAATTCCTTACTGGATAAACCTTGTATGTTTTGATGTACTAAATTTAATGAGCCTAGCTGTTTATCCATTGTCCTACCTGTCAGTTTAAAGAATCGGATACATTATTCGTAACCTTGTCGCTAACTACACTACCTATACATTTAATCACAGTATTGTTAAAATAACTACACAATACTGGGTCGTCCCTTAACCTAAACTGCGTTATAGCACCTATAACTGTGTTAATATTATAAGCTAACAATGTTGCAATTTGTCGTTTGTCCGAACTATTAAGAAACATAGTTTCTTGAGTATAAATAAAACTACTAATAAACTCATTAGTGTCAAAAAACAATAACTTATCACTATGATAAGACGTCATTAAATGTAGTTGATTATTTAATTGTAATAATAAATTTAATAATAAATTTATTTATCACCAAAAAGAAAGTACAATGCAGTGCATTACAATATTGTTGCCATAGGTAACAATGTACAGTTACTTATTATACACTTTTTTGAGCCCTGTCTGTTAAACTAGGCTAGAATGCCTGTATTTTAAGAGACAGTGTTCGGTATTTATTAGAATACAATTATTTTGTTGTGTGTGTGTGTGTGTGTGTGTGTGTGTGTGTGTGTGTGTGTGCGTGCGTGCGTGCGTGCGTGCGTGCGTGCGTGCGTGCGTGCGTGCGTGCGTGCGTGCGTGCGTGCGTGCGTGCGTGCGTGCGTGCGTGCGTGCGTGCGTGCGTGCGTGCGTGCGTGCGTGCGTGCGTGCGTGCGTGCGTGCGTGCGTGCGTGCGTGCGTGCGTGCGTGCGTGCGTGCGTGCGTGCGTGCGTGCGTGCGTGCGTGCGTGCGTGCGTGCGTGCGTGCGTGCGTGCGTGCGTGCGTGCGTGCGTGCGTGCGTGCGTGCGTGCGTGCGTGCGTGCGTGCGTGCGTGCGTGCGTGCGTGCGTGCGTGCGTGCGTGCGTGCGTGCGTGCGTGCGTGTGTGTGTGTGGGTGTGCGTGTGCGTGTGCGTGTGCGTGTGCGTGTGTTTGTGTGTGTGTGTGTGTGTGTGTTTGTGTGTGTGTGTGTGTGTTTGTGTGTGTGTGTGTGATTCTGTTGTTATGTAATCTTGTTGTAATAGCCATTCTGACGCTTTTATTTTTACTTCGTGTATGTTTAGGTCAAGTATGTTTAGCTGCTTGTGATTTTTTTTTTATATGTGTATACTTATTACGAAGTGCTGATGTTTCGCGAAAGTGGTTTTGTGTCGAATGCCTGAAGGTAAATTTGTGCGCTTATTACGATTTGGTGGGGGTAAGCTAGTATGTGTTCTGAGGATAGAGCGTAGGACAAACAGCTGGCGAACGGTCAGGACTTTACAAGCTGTGTAGAGTTGTACAGTTGGATACCTATACGGTTTTTTCATCATAACCTTGAGTATTGCTCTCTGTGCTCGCTCTACTCTCAAGAGATTTGTTTTATTTGTACCACCCCACACAGGTATGCAGTATCCTACGACGGATTGGCATAACGCGAGATAGACCATTTTTAATGTGTCATGATCAGCAGATTCTCGAAGCGTTTTAAATATAGATACAAAACGCATCATTTTATTTATCAACATACCTAGCTGTTTGTCCCATCTCAAACCGTTGTCTATATGTATACCCAAGTACTTAACACTATCCACTTTGGCAAGTTCAGGACAAGGGCATGGACTTGATGGGGTTAAGCATGAATGCGCCTTAATTTTAAATGTTTCCAATGGATTTCTTTTTGTATTAGCACGTATTTGAAACGGAATGAAGCATGATTTGGAAACATTCAGTGTCAAGAGGTTAGTGCTGAACCATTTTATGACAGTTGTCAGGGCAGATTCCGCGGCTTCTCTTACTTCTTCCCATGTAGGAGCACCGACAAGAATTGCCGTGTCATCAGCGTATACAAATATATCTGAATTTGGTAGCGTCAGCGAACATAGGTCATTAATGTACACCTGAAACAATAGGGGCCCCAATATGCTACCTTGGGCCAATGGGCAACCTATGTATACGCTTATTTTCCCTTTCTGTAAGAGATTGTGAGTATGGGAATGCGCAGATAATTAATTTACCTAAATCTAATTGCAATAAACTGCTAATACTATCAATAATATCAGTTTTATCTAAACCTAAACTATCACCTATCAGTAAAACTACTGTTGTATTTATATCTAAGCGAGTGCTCCTAATTCTATCTACTATTTGATTTAATTTGAGGTTATGGTAACAGTTATTTTTAAAACTACAATGTAAGTTGTTGTTTATTTTTATTATAGGTCCTAAGTTAATGCCTAACTTATCTGAGAACATAGCTACTCTGGTCTTTGTGTTAAGATCTATGAAGGAAGAGGGAATACTGTCAGATGAGTCGGTCAGTGAAGTCTCAGTACCTAAACTAATTTGAGAGGGTTCTAACTGTTCTAAGTCACAAGGGGGTCCCTGAGACTGAGAACACCTAGTGCATGGAGTGCTATCAGCTAAGGCCCTAACACGCTCTAAATTTTCCCTGCCAACTTTAGCAATCTCATCGTATTTTAGTATGTAATCGTGAGTTTCACGTTCATAATCTAAGGTAATTTTTGTTAATTTAGATTGTAGGTGTGAGATTTGTGACTTAAGGTCAAGAGTGTGTCTGTCATACAATAGCCTACTGGAGATGAGTTCTTCACTACAACTATTGACTTCTAAAACTAGTTCCCTACGTTCCTCAATCAAATCTTTATTTGATTTAACCAATAATCTAAGTTTGTTAAATTTCTTGAGTTTTAATTCTAATTTTTTAATTATCTTACTAATTCTAGTGAATTTCCTAAACTTTTTATTGCTTCTAACTCTAGTTAATAAAGAATTACAGCCTATAAGCTCAGAATACAAATGATGAGTTGCACTACTGTCAAATGATTGTATTGACCGTTCCAATGAGATGATCTTAGTGTGGGCTTCATGCAGGCTTGTCTCTAGCTCATTTATGCGGCTCAGAGACCACTCATAGGTCTCATTACAGCTGCCAAATGAGCTAACTTCTTGTTGTAGCCTGTCCCGCTGATCCAGTAAGTCCATATTTTCAATATGGAGCTCAGCAAGTTCCCCCTTCAGTGATACAACCTTGTGGTTAACCTCCTTGATCTCTTCTTCACAGTCAACACGCTCCCTCAACAGCAGGCTGTTCTCATCTTTGCACTTCTTGAGCTCGAGCAGAGCAAGTTTAAGCTTGTTCTCAGTATCCTTTGCTGTTGCCTTCCTGGTCATCATGGTTGATATTAACAACAAAGGATCTGAAATGTTATAAAGGAAGTTGAGATATACAGCAGGATATAGAGAGAATTAGTTGGGGAGAGTTAGTATTTATTGAGATGGTCTATGTTAGTATTGTTAATAGTTTTAGAAGAAATATACACAAAGTAACTAACAAAAGAAAGAGGAAAACACAGATGAAGATATAGGGGATAAATAATAAGGGGTTAGTTGGACCTTGCAGTTAAATAATCTATAATTACAATGATGTTACAAGATGTTTTTAATTTTTGGTCTAAACCTACCCGGTTTAGACCAAAAAATTAATAAAATAAAAAAAACTATAGCGTTGCAGTTAATAAGAAACCTAACAATTAGACTCTTACAATACTATTTAAACTGAATGGTATATGGGAAATAAGCTACAATGGAAGACTATAACACTGAATCAGTGCTGCGTTGATTCAATGTTGAAGAGCATGGGGGTAGTGAGCCTGAATATGCTACACTTTATCTAGCGGAGTTAAGATAAATCTAATAAGTCTATAATAACAAGTGATACGAAATACTCCCTGTATTTATCAAACACTTATTCCTTGTTTGAATTTGAAATACGTTGACGCCTTGACACTTGGTTGGCGTAATTATATTGTTGTCTTAATCACACTTATCCCACTTGATTGACTATTATATTAGTAGAAGACAACCTAATTACACTTATTTACAACTTTTAGACACAATTATTGACAAATACGTAATAAATAAATAAAAATTGAAAAACTGAGAGCAAAAATTTCAAGTCACTACACCAGTGTTGCCAGTATTGTTACCTCATGATCATACTTGATCATACTTGCGGAGGTTGAAGATGAATCGAATGCAGTTGTTAAGAAGGCGGTCAAGTTTGTTGAGGAGATCTGCATTCAGGTCGAAGTAACATACATCACCATAGTCAATCAGTGGAAAGATTATGGTCTGCACAAGCATTGCTTTAGTCGTGGATGGAAGAAAGTTTTTGAGACGATACAGAGTCCGCAGTATACCAGTGACCCTCTTGCAAACGCTAGATACCTGAGCTCTCCAGCTCAGAGTTGAGTCCAAGTAAAGGCCAAGATCTTTTACAGTAGGAGTCAGTTCTATGATTGAGCCATTAAATACTACTGGTGGTACTTTAACGTGACCTAGCCTATTGATGCTGCGATGACTGCCTACGACTATAGCCTGACATTTGTCAGGGTTAACAGCCAAACCGAATTTCCTAGACCAACACTTAATTTGCTCAAGTTCACTGTTTATCATGCCGACAACTGATGCTACATTATGATTGCGCGTAGAGTTGCAAGTCATCAGCGTACAGATGATACGCACCCTGAAGATTTTCGGTTAGAAGATTGATGAAAATAGAAAACAATAACGGAGAGAGGATGCCGCCTTGTGGGACTCCAGAATAGAGTTCACGCCAGCTCGATGATAAGTCACCGATGTGAACCGACTGTTGGCGTCCTTTGAGATACGAAGAAAACCAATTCAGTGCACCAGAAGATATGCGTAGGTGACAAAGGATGGAAAGAAGGATATCATGACTGACGGTATTGAAGGCGTTCGAGAAATCAACCAAAGCCACCATGGTGACTTTAGTGTCCTCCATGCCCGCCCTTATATCGTCAGTCACCTTAAGGAGCGCGGATGTAGTGCTGTGACCTGATCTGAACCCAGATTGAAGTGGGTTAAGCAGGTTGTTGCTTAACACAAACTGTGTTAATTGCTTGTGCACACAGGCCTCAAGCACCTTGGAGAGGAAAGGGGTCGGAAGTGAGCTGGACTCGATGGATTTGGAATTTTAGGTAACGGGATAATGTAGGCTCTGCGCCACAGAGAAGGAAAAGATCCAGAGGTAAGGAAGAAATTTATGATATGGGAAATGGCGGGGAGTAGGTGATCCAATACCGTGACGATCATATGACGACTGACGTCGTCAGCACCTACTGCATTGGACTTAATTGAAAGGGTTACCTTCTTAATATCTTCTGGTGTTACTGGAGCAAAACAAAAGGGATCAAAGTTGGGTCGGGGTAAATTATTTACGGAACGGACAGTGTTACACGTGGTTTGGTGATCTAGAGGTACGGTAGAAGTGAAATGAAGATTAATGTCATCCAAACCAACTGTGCACTGTGGAACGTTACTTCGGTGTTTGCCGATACCTAGGGTCCCTAGGAACCTCCAGATATCGGCCGGGGAAGAGGAAGAAACATTACTTAGAATGTGTCGGCGTTTAGCGTTACGTACCATCTGATTGCATCGATTTCTTGCAACTTTGAACTGAACCCAATCGTCGTCACAGCGGTCTCTGCGGAACTTTGCAAATACCCTATCCCTACGCCTCATGGCAATGCGAACTCCCTCAGTCATTCAAGGAGCAGGCGGTCGTTTACATCGCACTCTTCTGACTGGCGCGTGGACGTCAAACAGCCCAGTGACAACGGTGTTAAAAAAATCGATTTTATCGTCAATCGTAGGGGCTGTCGTTAGCTTCTCCCACTCCATGGAAGCAGCGTCCTCACACAATTTAACTACATCCATACGCCCAAAACAGCGTCTGTACAGAACCTTGGGAGGGGATTTGGGAGGTTTAAGGGTGTAGGACAGATATATTAGGTCGTGATGAGAAAAACCAGGTGCAGGGTATTGACCTAAAAATGAGACAAGGGTGGGAGCAGACGTGATCATTAGGTCCAACCAAGTATCATCGCCTTCGGTGTTGTGATGAGTGGCACTTTGTGATAGGACATGTAGACTGGCGACCTCAATGATGTCTAGGAGTTTACAGGAACGGAGTGAGTTGGGAGAAAGGAGATCGGTGTTAAGATCACCCATGATGATGTGATGTGAGTAGGCAGACCCTAAAGATTCCACCACCGGTTCAATACTGGAAAAGTAATCGATGGATGGGGGACAGTATACTACGCCGAGAAGAATTTTGGCTCCTTTGACCCAAACATCTAGGAAGAGAAATTTGGTGGACGCAGAGTAGTTAGGACAGGAGGAAGCTACAATATGGTAAGAGAGGTCACTTCTGAGATAGATAGCGACGCCACCCCCTCTCCTGTCTATCCGATCATTACGGATAAGAGTGAATCCAGGGAGAGAGTAAGAAGTTGAGGGTAGGTGAGGTTTGAGCCACGTTTTTGAAATCAGGACGGCATGAACGTCAGCATCAGCGAATGCCTCCTGCAGGTCATTATAATGGCTAGGGACGCTTTGCGCATTTATGTGACATACGTTAAACAAGTTTATATGAGTACAGTCAAAAGTCCGACGAAGTGCCTGTTATTAAGCAAAAACTTTCTTTCGAGGATGTACTAATATCATCAGCAGAAAAAAAAAGAAGCTTCATCATCAGACATATATAACAATATAATATGAGTAATAAATAAGTATATAATAAATAAATATATTTAAATAATTATTATAAAGTATGAACAAAAATACTATGGTGCAAAATGCATCTCTGCACCACCCGCCAGCTAACATAAGATGAACAGAAAAAAGCAATAAAAATATAGTACACGTTTCCGAACGAAATTGTTTAGATCAATACTTCTTCTTCTTCTTCGTGTCAATGGTTTTTTTTTTTTTTTGTAGTACTTAATTACCTCCAGTTTCTAATAGTAATAAGTAAATACGGATATATGTATATATATTAAAATAACTATATATGTTTTGCCCAAAACTCGGCTACGGCCACGGCGTCACGGCTTGCATCCGATAACTCCTTTCTCGTGCAGGTGTAAGGGCACTTGGGGCAGGAGAGCAGGTGGGCCATTGTCTGCAATGGAGCCCCACAGTCGCAGCCCGATAGGGATGGATCAATGAAGCCCCACTTTGCCATATTTTCTCTGCACCGACCAACTTGTCTCTGCACCGACCAACTTGGGACCTCAGGCGATTTAAGGATCTCCAGGTTGGCCAGGGCAGTTGATGTCCCGGTGGCAGGGTCTCCGCAGGTTTAGGAAAATCTGCGGGTACTGGTCGTTTGTTAGCCCACATGCTCTCTCTAACCACTTGTGGGTTGGCGTTTGTAGACCCAGTTCTTAAGAAGCACTTTCGGCTTTTAAGTCGTGCCCGACACATTTCGTAGTTGTACAGTGGGTGGCGAGTGTCTGTCTCTTGTCTATGTTTCTCCACTGCACAAGCTACTTCCCGACGTACTTCGGGCGGAGCTATACCCGCTAGGGGATAAAGTAAGTGGAGCGGGGTAGGTTTAAGGCAGCCCGTTATAATGCGACATGTCTCATTAAGTGCTATGTCGACTTCCTTAGCATGGGCGGAGCGATGCCACACTGGGCATGCATATTCCCCAGCCGAGAAAGAGAGTGCGAGGCCTGTGGTTCGGAGTACATGAGGCGCTGCCCCCCAGGACGAGGATGTAAGACGTCGCAGCAGGTTATATACTAACAAATACGTGTGAATGTATAATATAACTAATCAGTAATCCTATCTGTGCTTGGCTTGTGCCCTATCTATATACGTGCTAATATTTATGTACGTGCTAATATATGTACGACATTGTCGCTACAACTTCCGTCGCCTCGCGCCCAAAGTTTTGGGGGCTGCGGGGGCAGTGGGAAGATTGCTTTCGAACCTGGGGGGACCCTCGGGCGCATGACGTCGTCTTTACACCGGCGTTGTGCGTTTGATGGCTTTCTATAGGGCGCCCATCTGGGTGGATGCCCTGAATCGCCTCCACCACCGGAATATTGCGGCCCTCCAAAGACCGCAACGCAACGTGAGAGCAGGGTAGGTCGAGGGATCGCTGCAAACGGGGGCAATGGCGCGGCGTCAGTGCCGTGCCGAAATCCTCCGGCAGTGGTCCGAGCGGTTGGAGGAGCCAAGCGCCGGTGTTCTGGCCATCGGCGCTATCCGACCGGTCCTGGATCAGTGGGTCAACAGGCGGCACGGTTTGATGATCTTCCGGCTGACGCAGGTCCTCTCCGGGCACGGCTGCTTCGGGAGGTACCTGTGTCGGATAGCCGGCAGAAAGGCATCAATGGCTTGCCATCATTGCGGCTGCGCCGAGGACACGGCGGGACACACACTCGCCGTGTGTTCGGCGTGATTAGGGCCACGTGCGGCTAGTTGACTCCACTGGAGCCGATCTGTCGCTCTTGGCCGTATGCCAGGCCATGATCGACAGCGACGAGGCAAGGAGCGCAATGTTCACCTTCTGCGAAGAGGTGATCAAGCGCAAGGAGGAAGCGGAGCGGGTCAGAGAGCTAGGTCTGCTCGCTGACCCAATCCGTCGACGCCGCGTCAGGCGCAGGCGGGCGGCGCATGAGCGCCGTCTTCCACCTTAACGGGGACCTCCGGGCGGCGGATATGGGACATCCGTCGTCCACAGGAGTGGAGAGGTTCCCCGGTAGGTGATGGGCGGGTGGTGTCACGTCCATCGTCTCTAGTCAACGTATAAATTCGCTATCAGTTCGCCCGCGGCCAACGACACCGCACCGGCGCACAGTGGTTTCGTTTTGAGAAATGGTGGGCTTTGGGATCGAAGTCAGCCTAGCGTCCTGATTTATATACTCCATACCCGGAAAATGGGAAGAATTCAGAACAACGAAGATATTCTTCATACATTTTTAATATTTTCTTACCTGTTTTAGTCGCATATCAGGCCAACGTATATTATCTAAGAAGCTAATTTTATTCAGTGAAGCTATCGAGTTGTTAAATTGGGCAGAAAAAGAAGTCGAGAATGACGAAAATCCAGTATGCAGGGCAGATCAAAATGAAAATGACATAATTATCCCGCTCTCCGATGAAAGGTACATTCATACGATTTAAAATGTGTGATATCTAATTATTACACGTACAAATACATACAGAACGACGAAAAATCCTATTGATATTCTTTAGCGCAGTAAAAAATCTCAAATAAACAATTTAACATGTATGCTGAAGTATTGATTTTAGTCGCAAATTTAGAGGAACATTTTTAAAGAAATGGTATCATCACAGTTATTGTTTCGGTATCATTAGTGTTTTTTTTTGTTATTGTTGTTTTCGAAGTGCAGTTGTGTTTGTGAATACGAAGAAATGTTGATGTGTTATGGTGAAGCACGTGGAAGTGCACGGCGTGCTCTACATCTGTACGTCCAGAATCCAAAGGTACCCAAACTCTCGCCATACACCGGGTAATTGCGTGTTCATTGACATTGATAACAATTTGTTATTGGCTACATTTTGCTATTATTGTTCTTTTCACGTAAGCCAAGTAGGTACCTACCTACTTACAATTTTACAAGCTATTGCAACATACGGGCCTACTTACGAATCAATAAGCGGTACATAATATTCTTGTATAATGATAGCGTTGCATACTAGTGAGCATAGACGTGGTGGTACGCGTATGTACCTGCGACGCGTCGCGACATATCATCGCTCAGCACGCCGCGCCGCCGCCGCCGCCGTGAACTAGCTACCTACTGTACATCAACAATACGATAAGCAATCTCTTTGGTGTGCGCGGAGGTACATTGCGCTGTTCACTACACATTGAGCGCTCAAAAATGACTAACTCGGGAACCAATAATTTCCGAGAAATATCGTTGGAGTTTTCGCGCATACAACGTCACAAACTTACCACTGAAGTTTTCGGTTTGCTGTCGTTTATACCCTGTATATTACGTCCAAATAATTGTAAGTATTATAGTAATAAGCAAATAAGGAGAAGCTCGTTGCTTAGTTAACAACAGCCGCGCGAATCGATCTCTGAGGTTAAGCCACGCTTAACGACATTGTTCTGTGGATGGGTGACCATCTTATCCATTTCGAGTTTCGGAAGGCACGTTAAATTTTGGGTCACGGCTGTCAATTTCGAAGATCTTTGAGTGTGCGTATGCCCAGCGGAAAAATATCGAAAATCGTAATTTGAGTTTAACAGGGAATTAGTGTGTGATATCGTGTAAATGTGTATCTATAGTACACATTTGTGTATCTACCCACTGCTGAGCTATTCAATGAAAACGGTTTCCGCTGGGACTACGTCATCCCAGCGGAACTTTTTTTCCCCGTGGACGCAGAA
Organism: Anticarsia gemmatalis; assembly: GCF_050436995.1. Classification (NCBI taxonomy): domain Eukaryota; kingdom Metazoa; phylum Arthropoda; class Insecta; order Lepidoptera; family Erebidae; genus Anticarsia; species Anticarsia gemmatalis. The sequence continues at coordinate 12,376,760 of NC_134775.1, forward strand.
GAAAAAAAATGCATGCACAAATTAGTATGAATTTGTGCATTAATGTTTATGTAAAAATGAAATTTGTGCAACATAAAACTGCGAAGATATTCAAGTTTCCGCTGAGGCTCTAGAGTGCTTACTTTAAGTACTAGGCCCTAAAAACCCTATTTCACTTTTTATTTATATCTTCTGAACGGGATGTTTTTTTCATATTCTGTTTTCACACACGTTATAAACAAATTGAAAGCAACATGCATAAAAAAATTCAAGCCTACAGTGGACCGTTTTATATGATTTCCAGCAAATGGCCAAACGTCAGCGCAGCGGAAACTTGAATATCTTCGCAGTTTTATGTTGCACAAATTTCATTTTTACATAAACATTAATGCACAAATTCATACTAATTTGTGCATGCATTTTTTTTCTTCTGCGTCCACAGGGAAAAAAAAGTTCCGCTGGGATGACGTAGTCCCAGCGGAAACCGTTTTCATTGAATAGCTCAGCAGTGGGTAGATACACAAATGTGTACTATAGATAAACATTTACACGATATCACACACTAATTCCCTGTTAAACTCAAATTACGATTTTCCACATTTTTCCGCTGGGCATACGCACACGATCTTTGACAGTCGTTAATAGTAGCCAGAAGCTTGAAAGTCTGAAAACCAGTCTTACCGAAGGGTATCGTGTTATATCCCAGGTAACTGGGTTGTGGAGGTCAGATAGGCAGTCGCTCCATGTAAAACACTGGTATTCAGCTGCATCCGGTGAGACTAGAAGCCGACTCCAACATAGCTTGGAAGAAAGGCTAAGCTGATATAAGCAAATAAAATTAAAAATCTATACTTCTATACTATACTATACTAATTGTAGGGGTTCGTTAAACTCCTACACTATTCTAGCGTGAATCTAGGTGGTGGTTGTTGCTGGTTCAAGTTGTAGGTTGTTGTTGAGTACACAAACACTCTGACGTAAAAGTTGTAAAGTAGTATATTTACGTAAGTAATTAAATGTACAATAGGTATAATATTGTTGGAGCGTCTTTGCTTGTTGTATGCAAAATGTGCACTGAATTATAGTAATAAAAAGTAAATAATTAATAAATAACATGTGAGCCGTTTACGCAAGCGTTCAATTGCTGACGCGCAAAAAGGTATGTACGGTGAGACCGTACATGCTGGCCACCCCAAAAGAGAAAGAAAAAGAAAATAGTTAAAAGTAAAGCGAAAGAAACTCCATTACAAATAAATCAATCAAAATTAAATGCTAAGTTGTTTGCAGCCGCACGATGGTGACGGTTGAAGTCCAACTGCTGTGACGTTGTTTGGGCCGTTGGTCCATGGGGAGCTTCTTCCGGAGAATGGCACTTCCCGCGCTGCAGTGACTGAAGTTCAATGTCTTCATGTTTGGGTTCTAGTACCGGTTGTTTGCTTTTTGGTTTTATGCAATATACAGTTTTACGTTTCTTGCAAAACCACACGATGACTGCTACGCTGATTCCTCCCAGGAGGGTATAGCAGATGGCGTATTGATGTACGTCATGAGAAAAAATCCTTGTCGAAAGAACCTCATTCTTCTGTTGGAAAGCTAATTGTTCATCCATTTCTTTTAATTGTTGCGTAAAATCCTTGTGCACTTCGTTCCAGGAATAGTTGTGGTGAGTTACGGTTACTATGTTGTTGACAGTTGAATTAAATGCTGGTATGCGGACATTATAGTCGTTATGTAAGTTCAACGAAGAGCTGTACTGATTTTGAGAAAATATAGTAAATCTCTTGGAATGTAGTATGCATCCTTGCTTCAGATTTACTATTCCAGACGTTGTTAGGGTGTAGGTCGTGACATCACTTTCGCATATTGTACGTAAAGTGCAAGTTGCACAACAGACAGCCAGCCAGCTGTTCGGAGTATGTAACTCAATCCATACGTCATCGCACGATGTTTGTCTGACGTCACAAGGTGTATTTAAATGTTGACTTAACAGTTTTGCTTCGCAGGGAGCACTGTTATCGTGTAAATGGTATATGGGTAAGTTTTTATAACAGATATAACTGTCGGGCTTCATTTGGGTACAAAGCTTCATATCTTCATCATTCAGCGAGATGAATGTGTTTTTCTTGAAGTTTACAGCAACGTACTTCGATCCTAGCTGCATGATGGATGTTCCTGACTTCGTCTTCATTGGAAGTGGTATAGGTCGGTAGAGCAAAAAGTCTTCATCAGAACATAGTGGAATATGCACCTCAAATAAAAAGTAGTTGTTAGTTATCCGAGCTTTGACGTACATAAGTTTGTAGATATCCTTTATGTCCTTACTGACATCCTCAACAGGCAATGTTAACGATTTTGGTAGTCTTCCAGCAATGACGTTCAGTTGTTCGATCAAGCCTACAGGAGTTAGTAATTGTACGTCCATGTGACCTTTATATATATCGGTTAAACTGTCGAAGAGTATTTCTTGCATTTTTCTCAAGTTATTGATGAGTAAATATGACGTTAACGATACTGAATTGAAGTATGAAGTAGCCATCATAACTTCCATTGCCGATTCTATTTTAGCTATTTTCCAGTTTGTGTCGTTTATGAAACTATCTATCATGGTAAACTGTCGGTTGATGTTGTCCGCATTTTTCTTCAATATCTTGTTCTCCAACTCCACAATAGATGTTTGGTTTTTGACCAACTCAAGTAAATGTTGTTCATTGCCTTGAATAGCTTCAATATCCTTCTGGTATTTATCTGCAAAATGTTCGTCTAAAATCCCAAACAAGCTATTCGCGACATAGCCGACAGCGTTAATCAAGCCGCGTCGTTTTCTTCGATTTGAAAGCTGTTTCAGAGGAGTTAATAGGATGCTGTTGTAGTGAGTTAGTATATCCATTTCGTGGCGTAATTGTTCCAGTGTTGACTGGCAGTATCTTGGGTCAGTTTTCCTGCATAGATCGTTTAATCCCTCGAGGTAACTTCCAATTCTGCTCACACCATTCCAGTAGTCAGTTAAATTATAATATAATAACAATGTCCATTCATTATGAATTGTTTGAATAGTACCTAAGGTGTCATAATACACAGGGCGCTCGTGTTCGAGACTTGTAATATGAGCGCTCGGTTTTGTATCGCTGCTTGTACCGCTCGTGCCAGTCATTATAGTAAACATTGTTATAAACATCATTATTAGTGTAGATAGATATCGTTTACTATGTTGTTTTTTAGTTTTTTGTGGATTGTTATCACACGTAGTTTGACAGATGTTGTCTTTCTTTTCAGTATTTGTCGTTTCCGAGATTTCGGTTTGTAACGGTAGTGGTGAAAGTTTCACGATAGGACGCTTGATAGTTCCGTTTTGTGTTTTGACGGTGGTGACTCGTACATAGCCATCCGTTCCGGGGTGAAGTTCTTGTACACGTCCCATGGCCCATTTCCCTGGCGGCATATTGTTATCTTTCACCAACACAATATCACCTTCTTTAATGTTTTTCACTGGTTTGTGCCACTTGCATCGAGTTTGTAACTGCGTTAGGTAGTCATTTGACCATCGCTTCCAGAATTGTTGCAACATATGTTCTGTTAGTTGCCATCGTCGACGCAAATCGATGTTGTGTATATCACTGTGGTCAGATAGCGGTAGTGACATTGTAGGACCACCGGTGAGGAAGTGTCCTGGTGTTAGGTAGTTGTAAAACTCCTCCGGGTCTTCAGTCAACGGACACAGTGGCCTAGAATTCATACAAGCCTCTATCTGCGCTAAGAGTGTGGAGAATTCTTCAAAGGTTAACTTTTGATCTCCAAGTACGCGTCGTAAGTGATGTTTCATCGATTTCACTGCCGACTCCCAAAGTCCGCCTGCGCTAGGCCACGCAGGAGCATTAAAGTGCCATTTCACTTCCATTTTAGCAATTTCATTGAAGAAATCGGCAGACAATATCTGTTTGAACTCTTCGAATTCTTTGCGTAAGATTTTTGACGCACCGACAAAGTTCGTTCCGCAGTCCGAGTACATGTGTCGCGGTGTACCCCGTCGAGCAGACATCCTTTGGAATTCGCACTTTGTCCCATAGGTAACGGTACAGAGTTGAAATTCTTGTAGTTTTTCTGAAGGTGAGTTTCTCCAAATAATGTTTTGTAGTGGTTGTTGCTCTTCTGAGATCCAAATACATCTATACATCTTCTCGATGTCGGCTGTGTAGGCGTACTTATAGGACCTCCATCGTAGAACGAGGGCTTGTATATCCTTCTGTAGATTTGGTCCTTTTTCGAGTACGTTGTTCAAACTGAAGCCTGTAGATGTTTTTTGGGAAGCGTTAAAAACTACTCGCAATTTTGTTGTTTCTGCGTGTTCCCGTAATACGCCGTGATGAGGTAAATAACAGTCGGTAACAGCTGATGTTATTGGAGTCGCCGGTTTCATGTGTCCTAGTTCTATGTACTCTTTTATAAATTCTTTGTACATTGAAGCTAGTTTGTTGTTTCGCTCCAAACGTTTTTCCAATTGTAAAAATTGAGAAATCGCTATAGCTTTTGATTTACCCATTTTTGTATTATAATTAGGGCACATGGGCATCTTCACGATGTATTTGTTATCGGAGGATCGCTGTGTAGTGTCAGTGTAATATCGCTCGCACTCGTCATCCTGTATTATTTGTTTTCGACACGGGGATACGTCTTCAGTTTCCCAAAATTTGTTTAGTTCGGTCATATCCACCAAGGTCACGTGGCAGTTGAAAGTTTTCAGCTTGCCACATAAAATCCACCCTAAATGCGTTTGTTGGGCAATAGGGGCTTGTGTGCTACCTCTTAGTACTCCGTCAAGTAGAATGTTTGAGTAGACGTCTGCGCCAAGCAGTACGTCAACCGGTCGAGAAATGTTAAACTCGGGATCGGCGAGTTTCAGATTTTCTAGATGAGGCCACTGCGTTTTTTCGAATGATGAGCTTGCTAGGTTATTCGTTAGTTTTTTGAGAATGAGCGCTTCAGTTTGGAACTCGTAGTCCGTATGTATTGACTGACAGGTAAGTTGAATGCGTCCTTTGCAGTCCCCGGACACGGCTCCAATTCCCGTGACAGTAGCGTTGAGCCTCTGTCGTGGTAAACGTAACAGTTGTGCTGCATTTTCGGTAATCAAGTTCACCTGCGAGCCCTGGTCTAAAAGAGCTCGGAGGGTAACGTATGTTCCGTTTGCAGATTTGATCTGAAGTTGTACAGTAGTGAGCAAGATTTCAGTTTCGTTGTTTGATAGGTGATTGGAAATTTGTTGGTTTGAAGTCGAAGGTCGTTGAGACGTGCTAGGAGAATTTTCATTACTATTTCCGTTCATATTTCTGTTCAGTGTTTTGTTTCTTGACGAATTGTGCAATAGAGTATGGTGTCTCAGGTTACAGTCACGACACACTTTGTTCGACTTGCACTCTGATGACCCGTGGCTGTATAAGCAATTTTTACATAAATGTAATTTCGCAACTATGTTATTGCGCTGCGGTACATCCATTTCGAGGAATTTCGGGCAGTGTCGCAATACATGATTTCCGTCACACTGTGGGCAATGACCGTATACAGTATGATAGGACTTCTTGAAGTTTTTTGTTTGATCGTTGTAGTTAGATTTTGTTGTATTCGAATGATATTTATTTAATGGTTTATACGGAGACTGTTTTGAAACGTTAGACGGTTCCTTCTTCGCATTCGTCATAGTTTCGTATGTCAAAAACTTGTTTTCCAGGAAATATAGTAATTCGTTCAAGTTAGGCACCTCTCTAGGGTTTTGTAACTCCTTCGTGTAGTCGCTGTAAGTATCGGGGTCCAGTTTTTTCGCCATGAGATGTACAATAATTGGATCCCACGTTGTGATATCTAATCCGATGTTTGTCAATCCGTTTAGACATTCCGTTATGACGTCATGCATTTTCTTAACGTTGTAACTGTTAGGATGTTGTACATTTGGTAGGTCAAGCATCGTGTTCATGAATGACGTAAATAGTAAGCGACGATTGTCATAACGTTGAGTTAAGATATCCCAGCAAGAAGTATAATTTTCAGCGCTGACGCTAAGATGCTGTACGAGTCTCTCAGCTTCGCCTTTCAGCTTCGTCTTGAGATGCTGCATCTTTTGGGCCTTGTTTATCATGGGGTTGTTGTGGATAGTTTCCAAGAACAGATCTTTAAAAGAGACCCAGTTGTTGTAGTTTCCTGAAAAATCTGGTATCTGTATCCTTGGTGCTGACTTCTCGTAGTGTTTGGCAGACCAAATTTTGCGGTTCAATGTTCTGCGTAGTTCGTCGTATTTGTCTTCCATCTCAACAAACATAGTATAATAGTTGGTGTCGGAGCCTTTTAGGATAGCTTCCAATTCCCAGTGTTGTTTTTCGATGCTGTCCCATTTCGACTTCAAAATGGTTAGATGGTCTTCAAACTCCCACTTTTCCGTCAAAGAGTTGATGTCTATTTTTGACATAGCACGATCGAGAGCTTTAAAGTTACACTCTTGTTTGGTCAACGATCGTTTGAGATTGTCGTCAGTTCCTTCGTTCAGCATGTCCGTTAAATCGAAACTGACAACCTTTTGGCCTTTTAATTGTTTCAGTAAGTCCAACATATCCATTTTTATCGTTTCGTATAAAGCTTGAGTTTTGCTAAATACGTCTTCGGTAAAGTAATTGATGTTTTTCTCCTCACATGTTTGTATAAGAGTCTCGTGACTTTTTTCAAACTCCTTCCATGTATTTTCGAGAAATTCCAAGCGTTTAGTTAGGTATTCTTCAGTTTTTCTCGACTTGCTGTCCTTCTTGTAGTTAGAGCACAGCGTCTTGATAGTATCGAAACTTTCTTGTTGCTGTTTTAATATCTCCATGATCTCGTTTCGTGAATCAGTCGATGTAAGTTAGATGTAGTAATCCAGTAGTCCGGCACCCCGTTGATAGTGACAGACAGTTGTTAGGCTGGTTTTTTGCTTGCGACACGAAGTCTTCTGTTAGGCTTCTTATTCCAAGTCCTTGGATGCGTCCCTGTAGTCGTGTGAGTAATGCGTAGTCCGTAGAACTTTAGGTATAGTCGCTCGCTTTGATGTTAAATGTATCCGTACGTCTATTAACGATATGTGCGACGTTCTCAATCCAACTGGGGCGACCCGCTTCTGGGAGACCAGCTGAACCGATTCGCTATCGTAAATAGAAATACAACTTACACTAAACATCCGGCTCGAAGGACCATTTAATGTAGGGGTTCGTTAAACTCCTACACTATTCTAGCGTGAATCTAGGTGGTGGTTGTTGCTGGTTCAAGTTGTAGGTTGTTGTTGAGTACACAAACACTCTGACGTAAAAGTTGTAAAGTAGTATATTTACGTAAGTAATTAAATGTACAATAGGTATAATATTGTTGGAGCGTCTTTGCTTGTTGTATGCAAAATGTGCACTGAATTAAAGTAATAAAAAGTAAATAATTAATAAATAACATGTGAGCCGTTTACGCAAGCGTTCAATTGCTGACGCGCAAAAAGGTATGTACGGTGAGACCGTACACTAATATTATAAAGCTGAAGAGTTTGTTTGTTTGTTTGATTGTTTGTTTGTTTGTTTGTTTGTTTGCTTGAACGCGCTAATCTCAGGAACTACTGGTCTGATTTGAAAAATTCTTTCAGTGTTAGATAACAAATAGCGATAGACACAATTACAACACTAGAAACAGACACAAATTAGTAGGTCCCCATCATCGTTTACACAAGGTGCACAATTCGTTTGTAGGTCTCGGCATTCGTTTCTTCAACAAGCTTCCAAAGCACATCATGGATTTACCCCTGCCAAAATTCAAAGTTGCTGTTAAGGAACATCTCGTTAGGAAAGCTTATTACAGAATTGATGAGTATCTAAACGACAATAGCTCTTGGGATTAGTCGCTCGCTTGATTAGGATTCTTTGAAATTAGGGAACTTTGCTATAAATTGTATAAACTCAGTAGCAGTAGGTCTAAATATTGTAAAATATGGGCAATTAATGATGCAAATAGGTGATGTTACGTACAATTTGATGTTATTCATAAAACTGTTACTTTTTTCTTTTATAATGTTCACAACCAGTGTGCTCACTTGCTGCCCATATTCTTATTATCACATGCTAGTAGGTGCTCCCAACATACGGTATGATCAGAGACTAATAAATAACCTAGCTATATTCATTTAACTTAATTGACGTTTAGTCTATATCGCTGATTGTTGGCAGCTCCTCGCATGATCAATTATTGTATCAACCACATTGTAAAACTTTTTGGCGATTGAAAAGAGTGGCCGTGAGTTTCTCGCTAGCTCTTCTCATAAGGCTCTACCCCCTTTCCGAGCTAGTGGTAGATTCAGTAATTGTAACGACTATCATAAGTGTCAATATTTGACCTAAATGAATAAATGATTTGATTTTGATTTTGATTTTGATAGCCCATTTATCGTGGAAGGCTATAGGTTATATATAATCACGCTACGACCAATAGGAGCAGAGAATCAGTAAAAAATGTTACAAAAACGGGAAAATTTTGACCCATTCTCTCTTATGTGACGCAAGCGAAGTTGCGCGGGTCAGCTAGTAAACTATAAAATTGATAAAAAAAAAAATTAGGGCGAGTAATTTTTGTGTCCACTTATTTTGACACCTACCTACAGAAAAAATATCTAACTAATCACCGAACAGAGAGCCTAGAAATCTGTCAGGTCTTAAACCTAGTTCAGACTCCAGCTCTCACAAAGGTACCTATACTTAAGGCTGTAAATGTTAATGTGTTACCACACTGTTATTGTATTACCTGTATGAGAGAAATTAACCATATATTATTATATTAACATAATATTATTAGTGCATATAAACATTTGAAAACTAACATTATTTACAACTACTCAGTGATTACAAGATTGAAAGAGCATATAAGTGATTTAATTTAGTAAACAGCTTATAAGAGACCAATAACAGTAAGCAAATTCATAAGTAAAACCGTAACTTTAAAACAACAAATATTTTTTTTTTTGTTTACGAAAACGTTTCTTTAAGTTACTGGCGAACGCCAAAAACAAAATAACACTGAGTTGTCACTGCCTACAAAGAGATGCTAGGTGATGAGTGACGAGCGTCGATGATATTTATTATTTTAAAAGACAACTCCCGCACTAAGAATTGCTCTTGTGTCGCGGGGACTTTTTACAAACATACAAACAACGGACACAAAGCACAACCAGACCCGAAACAATTATTTGTGGATCGCACAAATAATTGTCCCGTGTGGGAATCGAACCCACGACCTCCCGTTGACATAACCTTTCACGACGAGTGCTTTAATGTCACTAAGTAATTAAAGTACAATACTATTACAATAAAATTAATGCTGACACGCTGCGCTGGTTTCGAAATATAAAGGTGTTGACACGCAGAGCGATGTTAATTATCTATATAAAATAATATTAACCTGTACAGTTGACTGTACATGCTGCCGAGGGCAGAAAAGAAAACAAAAATATGCTTAATTATATATTATATAAAAATCTAAACATGATACAATCCCAAATGATATGATATGAATTAAATAAAACTTATCGCGTTATAATATCTAATACAATGATTACTAATTATATTATTCACTCTCACTCAATGGAATATTAAATTTGACTGAATATAAGTTAGGAGTTGATGTGCTCTCGCTGATCTTCCGTGGTCGAGGGGATAGGCTGCGGCTCAGGTTGGGTTACACGCTTCAAATGATACTTCAAACTCTTCACTGCTGCCTCCCATAAACCTCCTGCATTTGGCCAAACCTCCTCCATATTGGTGATGTCATTGATTGCCTCGGAATTGATTGACGCCATGATCTCTCTGTACTCTTGCTTAAGAAGTCGTGAAGCGCCCACAAAGTTAGTGCCGGTATCACTATACATATTTTTCGGTGTCCCGCGTCGGGAACACATTCTGCGAAATGCTGCCAAGAATGGTGCTGTGCTGAGGTCCGACACCAATTCTATATGCACAGCCTTGGTTGCTAAGCAGACGAATACTGCAATGTATCCCTTGCTAGTTTTTATGCCTCTTCCCTTGTTGGCCTTTATACTTAGGTCACTACTTATATTTTGAGCATTGACGAATCTGATTGTTTTAGACGTCAATTGGTGTTTTCATCGTAAAGTTTGCCCTTTTTGACTACTACATTCCGAAGAACGTTTTGAAATCTGCGCTGAAAATATTTTCAATATCGTCGATCGAAAATTGTAAGTGTGCGGAAAAATGGCATTCGGATGTTAACATTTTCATGCAAATATTTTTTACGACTTTCGACGTGACTTAAAGAAACAGTCGTGTCTACATCGACTTATTTTTTATTTTGGCAATAATGTCCGATCCTATGAAAATTTAAAACGTAAATAAATAGAGTTCTATCATGATTATTTTTCCCTCACCAATGAAATTCCTGAAGGTCGTCCAAGGTCACCAGTTGTGTCCGGAAAAATTGATGCTGTGCGAAAATTAATTATGCATTTTCGTTTCCTGATGCATCAAAAGAATAACAAAATCCTAAACATTATTTCCACTCTTAGATATAAAATATTAGGTAACAACATTTCCCATTAGAAGATTTTTTCTAAATGAACCAATTTTTTTTTACAACAATTGGGTAAGGCCCTCGCGCCGATTAGCGCAAATAAATGCTTGAAAAATCTATCGTTTTGCTTCAAAATACATGTATCAAATCGTGATAGAACACGGATCTAGGATCTATGCGCATGAGCCGAAAAATAAACACCAGTCGACTTTATGGGTGCTTTAAGATGAACCAAATCCAGAAAAAGTTATTCGCGCTTGAAGCATTTCGAAATAAACGGTCCCTTGATTTTTTATAAAAACTTTATCACTGCACAAAGTGCCTTCAGAAAAATTTAGAATGGTTAATATTTATTGATTTACAACCAAAAATTTGCCTAAAGTCTGGTTTGAAATACGGAAAAACCACAAAATCCTACAGGTCGAGTTCTATAGAAACAATGTCAGCCTTAACGCCTCTTGGTAAACAACCGGCTAATATGTGAACGAAAAAATCGAAGGAATGAGTTTCTTGCCATACCGTTACAGTTTGACATCAAATGACTTTATTTTAATCAAAAACGTCAACAGTAAATACCGTAAACATTAATTTTTCATTGGCTCAAGTAACAGGTTATGTTTTTAAACACCATGTTTTTGAGGGGTCTTCGGGAAAGAAAAAAAAATATTAAAAAAATATTTCGATCGCATAAAAATCTATCTAGATCATGCAAAAGAATACCCGAGAACACGATAAAGTAGTTTTCACTCACATATTTACCGTTTTTCATAGTTAGGCTCAAAATATAAATAGTGGCCCACGTATTCACGTGCCCCGTGAAATCAACACCCACGTTGGTAAAGGGACGTGATGGTGTGATTCTAGGCTTAGGAAGTTCCGCCATCAGTTGTTGATAAGTTTCGTGACTGTATCTTCTACACTTGATGCACAGTCGAAGTTGTTTTTTGACGCTACTGATGCCACTGATCAACCAATATTTCTCCCGAATATATGATAATGTAAGTCGCGGCCCACCGTGCAGCGTATGTATGTGAGTTTGCTGAATGATTAATGTTGATAAGCGACTTCCAGGAGATATTATAATGGGTTACTTTGCGGCATATGCTAGATTCGACTGTCCGAGACGTCCGCCGACTCTCAGTATTCCGTGATCGTCTAAGAATGGATGCAGGCAGGATAGTTTGCTGTTGCTGCGAACGAATCCCTTTTTCTTTAAATCGCTCCTTTAATACAAAAGGGACACAAATAGAAATCTATAAATTTTACAGGACAGCCAAAACAAATTTTTGAAACTGTTTTTTTATAATATTTGATAATCAAAAAATCAAATCAATTAAACAATTTATTCATATAGGTCAAATGTTGACACTTATGATAGTCAATGATACAGAGAGTGAATTTACCGCCAGTTCGGAAGGTAGGGCCAATGAGAAGAGCTGGCAAGAAACTCCAGGCCACTCTTTTAATCGTCAATTAATTTTAACAATCTTTCTATTAGGTATAAATCTTTGATGATGTAAGGAGCTGCTACCAACACTACCGAACACACATAGGTCATAATATAAATAAAATAAATCAATATAAAGGTGCTAATAACTTAGATAACAAGTGTATTGGAAGCATGATGGGAGCATCTACCTACATCATAATAGTATTGCAGTCATAAGAGGCATCTCAAGAGCATACTATGGTACAAGGAATTATATCGATTAATACCTATTTACTTAAAAAAATAATATTTGGTAAATTCAACACAACCAGGACGACCAGTCATCCCAAGCAGCACCCGTTCACGAGTATGACGCATGGACCAGCCATCACCCCCTTCGCACATATTAGAGGGAAGGGGGTGACCCGGCACACGACGCCGCCGCAAGCAATGACATTTTAGTGAGCATGACGAACCTTGGTATGTGGGAGCCCACCATATCTATCAATAAAAGAAAACGAGTGCCACTGAGGCTAGTGTGATACCTCTCTGTTACAAAGTTAAAATACTACTGATTAATATTTATACAATGCAAAGATGAATATATACATATATAGATATTTAATCTTGATTTGTGTAGAACGAGCAAGTGGCTTGGTTAACAACAGCCGCGCGGATCGATCTCTGAGGTTAAGCCATGCTTGCCGAGGTTGATTTGTGGATGGGTGACCATCTTATATTGTGCGTGCGTGCGTGCGTGCGTGCGTGCGTGCGTGCGTGCGTGCGTGCGTGCGTGCGTGCGTGCGTATGTATGTATGCGTGCGTGTGCGTGCGTGCGTGCGTTCGTGAGATGGTGTGCGTGTTCGTAAGTTTTTATGCGTGGGTATATTTGTCAGTGTGTTTGTACGAGAGAGTTCATGTGCGAGTTGTATTAAATACATCGGTTTAAGAGGTTTTCGGTGTGCGCATAGTCTTGAGGTATTAGCCATTTATGGATGATGGTTTTTAGGCGGAATAAAGTCATGTTTATTATAGCTTTATTACTTTTAAATAATTTATTATATAGAAATGGTCCCATAAAGGCAAACGATTGATGGGCTAATGCAGAGCGAGCTCTCGGTTTGTCCCACTTCAGAGTTCTGTGAGAGGTGCGCGCTAGAGACTTCGCAAGTTTATGAAAACGGAGAAGTACCGAGCTAATGTAAAGCTGTCTCACGCGAAGGAGGTTGCATTCTGAGTACAGAGCATCAGTAGAATAACGCCAGGGTTTTTTGAACGCTATTTTTAATATAGCTCTTTGAGCGCGTTCGAGCTTGAGAAAATATGTTTTTTGTTGAAGCTCCCCAAGCAATCACACAATAGCCCAGGATAGATTGACAGAGGCAGAAGTATACGGCTCGAGTAAGCTGCGGTTCAGCTATAGACCTAATTTTTTTAAATATGTGCGCTAGCTTCCTTACACGTTTGGTAACTGCATCGATGTGAGATTTCCACGAGAGGTGTTCGTCGATCAATTTGCCTAGGTATTTAATGCATGGAACTTGTTCAATAGTTGGGCACTGGCATTGTAATGAGCTTGGATGTTCGGCAGACTCACACGTGTGCAGCTTCACGTTTAGAGGTTGACTAGGAGCAGATCTTTTTGTTATACTTAAGGCTAGGAGTTTCGTTTTGCTGGCATTGAGAGTCAGTAAATTATTTTTTAGCCAGTAGGCAGTTCTTTCAAGGCCCTCTTGAGCCACGTCAACGACCTCCGTCCATGTCTTAGCATGAAAAATAATAGCGGTATTGTACGAGCAAGCGTAACATTATTATAAATACTTTTTGCTGACATCGTATTTTATCGTAAGCATTGTAACATTACTTAGTGCGAAATAAACGGTCGTACAGACAACACTCTTTCATTTTCACAACGTGAATCGAACTAACATTCAAGTGTAGAACAATAACTATTTTGCCTCTACATTTTTTGGTCCTTCGAGCCGGATCGAACGAAGATTCGGAAAGTGTGATTTGTGATTTAATTGTGATAGCGAATCGGTCTGGTTGGTCTCCCACAAGCGGGTCGCCCCAACTAGATTGAGAAGGAGAGTCGCACATATCGCAGATAAATTACTGTCGCATACCACCATCCACTAACTACGAAGAATGGAGGCTATTGCCCAACGTCAGAAAACTATTGCTGAGTATATCAACAAGATATATGTCAACTTCAAAAAGGATTCGTCAAGCCGAAAAACTTCAGAGTACCTCAAAAAACGTTTGAATACTCTTTTAGAACTGTGGAGTGAATTTTTAGAAAATCACCAACTGCTGGAAACTGGAGACCATGCCACTGAATATTTTACATCGGGTCTTTATCACTCTGTAAAACAACAGTACGAATCCCTATCGTCAGAACTACGAACTTTTCAACCATTATCAGCCGAAGAGCGAGGAGTGCCATCGAAAACAGATGAACTCATCAGCCAACAATGCACGAATTTCCGAGCCTTCACAAGGTTGATTGGTAACATTAACTTCGAAGAGATTTCTGAAAAATGGGAAATTGACGACAAACTTAGCATGTTGCAAGCCCGTTGGAAGCTGATTGATGAAACTCACTGGCAGATCGACAATGTGCTTTCTGGGTCTGACGTGGATTATGAACTCGAATATTCAAAACACGAAAGTATATTTGAATCAACAAAGAGAAGACTCAACAGTAAACTTAATTCTGTCGTCCATCAACATCAATCGACACCGAAAATAGAAATCCCTACATTTTCTGGGAACTACACTCAATGGCCAACTTTTATGGACTTGTACTCAGAAGCTATACACAACAATACGCTGCTTACAAAAACTCAAAAAATGCAGCATCTTAAAGGGAAACTTCGCGGAGAGGCGGAACGTATCGTTCAACATTTGACCATCTCCGCCGACAACTATGATGCCTGTTGGGACATACTTACCCATCGGTACAACAACATTCAACTGCTGTTCACTAAACAAATACAAGTGTTTATGAATCAGCCAACTATGCACTTACAAATGGCTTATGAAATTAAGCGCCTACATGATACAAGTTTGGAGACAATACGAGCTATCAACAATTTGGGTGTCAACACAACGTCGTGGGACCCTTTACTGGTTCATATATTGACTGGAAAAATGGATTCCGAAACATATTCGAACTATATGGAAACGAGAAAATCGCCACGGGAGTTACCTACTTTTGACGAGTTGATGGAATACCTGGAAAATAAATTTACAGCCTTGGAACCAGTTAACGCCAAAAAGCAATTCAACAAAACCAGTAACCCGTCTTCAAAGGAGGCTCCAAAACAAACATCGCAAACTAATGGAAAATATAAACAATTTTATCCTAAAACTTATCATATGGGATCAGGAAGAAACTGCCCTCTCTGTAAAACGAATCATGTTTTGATGCGGTGCAAAACATTCGAAAATATGACAGCTGAAACAAAACTTAAAATACTAGAACAGAACAAATTTGTAAGAATTGTCTGTTTTCCCACGACGGGAGGCAATGTAATTCTCAGAAAACTTGCAAAACTTGCAACCGGTCGCATCATACCTTGTTACATGACGCGATACGTGAAACCGGGTGCGCGCAAACAACCGTTCCCACAAACCCGAACGATATGACACCGTCAATGATTACGTCAGCGATGCAACCGAAGGCAAATCACGCGGCGGGAAACAAAGAAGTTTTACTTGCAACGGTACTTCTTAAAATACGATCCGCTGATGGTACTTATGTGCAATTACGATGCCTACTTGATCAAGGTTCCCAAATTAATTTGATTACTGAATCAGCAGCCCAGCGATTGGGTCTACAACGACGAAAACAAAGCGCTTCGGTATCTGGAATTGGTTCAACTATCAACCAAAGTCACGGCATAGTCCAATTGATATGCGAATCTATCTATGAAGACTACACATTCGCAACCGAAGCCTTAGTTATGACAAAAATCCTGGGTAACTTACCGAACTACTCCTTCAAAAAGGAACACTGGCCTCATCTCCAAAGTATAAAGTTAGCGGACCCCGATTATAATATTTCCAGAGAGATTGACGTCCTTTTGGACGCGGGAACGTACGCTGAAATAATTTTGGAAGGAATATTACGCGGGCCCATAGAAACGCCCATAGCACAGCAAACAAAACTAGGATGGGTGTTACTAGGTTCAGGTGCAGGACTTATGTGATATTATATTATTTGCAGATGACACTTCACTCATTTTTAAAGTAGATCGTTCGAAGTCTTGTTTTATTGATATCAATAGTATTCTTGAACAGGTCCACAACTGGTTCACTTGTAATAATCTGTTATTAAATTCTGACAAAACTAAGTGCATTAGGTTCACTATGCCCAACGCGAGGAATTTAGGTACTAACATAGTCGTAAATGGGCAAACTATCGATTTGGTAGATTCGGCAACTTTTTTAGGTATCAGTCTGGATAGCAAGCTCCAATGGGGCACTCAAATAGCGCATCTCTCGGGGAGACTCAGCTCCGCCGCGTACGCAATCAGAAAAGTAAGACAGTTTGCTGGTGTGGATGCGGCAAGACTGGTTTACTTTAGTTATTTTCACAGCGTCATGTCTTACGGTATATTACTGTGGGGTAAGGCTGCTGATATAGATGTTATTTTTGTCCTTCAAAAAAGAGCTATCCGTGCAATTTATAGTTTAGGAGCGCGAGACTCCTTGAGAGAGCTTTTTGGGCAGATAGGGATACTGACGGTGTCATCACAGTATGTGCTTGCAAACTTGTTGTATATAAAACAAAATTTAGGGACTTTCGCAACAAATAGCGATAGACACAATTACAACACTAGAAACAGACACAAATTAGTAGGTCCCCATCATCGTTTACACAAGGTGCACAATTCGTTTGTAGGTCTCGGCATTCGTTTCTTCAACAAGCTTCCAAAGCACATCATGGATTTACCCCTGCCAAAATTCAAAGTTGCTGTTAAGGAACATCTCGTTAGGAAAGCTTATTACAGAATTGATGAGTATCTAAACGACAATAGCTCTTGGGATTAGTCGCTCGCTTGATTAGGATTCTTTGAAATTAGGGAACTTTGCTATAAATTGTATAAACTCAGTAGCAGTAGGTCTAAATATTGTAAAATATGGGCAATTAATGATGCAAATAGGTGATGTTACGTACAATTTGATGTTATTCATAAAACTGTCACTTTTTTCTTTTATAATGTTCACAACCAGAGTGCTCACTTGCTGCCCATATTCTTATTATCACATGCTAGTAGGTGCTCCCAACATACGGTATGATCAGAGACTAATAAATAACCTAGCTATGTTTATTTAACTTAATTGACGTTTAGTCTATATCGCTGATTGTTGGCAGCTCCTCGCATGATCAATTATTGTATCAACCACATTGTAAAACTTTTTGGCGATTGAAAAGAGTGGCCGTGAGTTTCTCGC
The DNA here is from genome assembly GCF_050436995.1 of Anticarsia gemmatalis. NCBI lineage: Eukaryota > Metazoa > Arthropoda > Insecta > Lepidoptera > Erebidae > Anticarsia > Anticarsia gemmatalis. Next base: position 12,394,197 of record NC_134775.1, read on the forward strand.
TAGCTCTTCTCATAAGGCTCTACCCCCTTTCCGAGCTAGTGGTAGATTCAGTAATTGTAACGACTATCATAAGTGTCAATATTTGACCTAAATGAATAAATGATTTGATTTTGATTTAGGCAATTTGAAAACTTTTAATTGCCACGCAGTACTTAATAACATTGATGAAATATCCCAATATTGGGAAATGGAAGAAATAACAATAAATAACTGGGAGAGTACTTTGTCGTCTGAGGAAAAATTCTGCGAGAATTTATATGTAAATACAACTACAAGAAGACCAGACGGGCGCTACGAGGTAAAAATTCCCATGAAACAAAATTTTGAAGAGAATTTGGGTGTATCCAAACCACAAGCGGTAGCCCAATTTAAGCAACTAGAAAAACGTTTCCATAAAGATAAAACTTTTTCAGAGAGTTACAAGAAATTTATTGACGATTATTTGAAACTGGGACATATGAAAATATGTACTATATATCGGCAACCGCAGTGTTTTCTACCACACCACGGCGTGCTTAGGCCTGATTCCACGACAACGAAATTAAAAGTTGTCTTCAACGCTTCGTCTAAAACAACTTCCGGCTACACACTAAATCAACTTATGGAAGCGGGACCCAATCTGCAAAAGGATTTACAAACCGTACTTTTGGGTTGGAGAGCTTATAGATATGTCTACACAGCAGATATAGAGAAGTTCTATAGGCAGATTTATGTTCAAGGATTCGATCAACACCTTCAAAAAATAATATGGAGAGACAACATCAATACAACAAACAACGCAACATCAATTTTACAAGAATTTCAACTATGTACAGTAACATACGGCACAAAATCCGCTCCATATCTAGCTATGCGTACTATCAAACAACTTGTGACCGACGACGGCCACAATTATCCTTTAGCCGGGGACATTTTGAACAACAACCTGTATATGGACGATTTGCTTGGAGGCTGTAACAGCATCTGTCAAGGTCTGGAATCTCAGCAACAACTGATCGATATCTTGGCCGGCGGTGGCTTCAAACTTCGCAAATGGGCTAGTAATACGCCTGAAATGCTAGAAAACTTACCCGAAGATCTCATTAGTCAAAACATGTTAGACTTTAAACACGCCGAGTCGAACAAAACGCTTGGGATTTCTTGGAACCCACGTACGGATCAGTTTACATTTCATCCAATTGAAACAAAAAATGAATCATCTGCCAATATCATTACGAAGCGAGAATTGCTATCACAGTTGTCTAAATTGTATGATCCTCTTGGCTGGCTATCTCCAGTGACGACAAAAGGAAAGATCATATTTCAACAAGCTTGGATTTCTAGTGTCAACTGGGACGATTCTTTACCTAAAAATCTACAAAAAGAATGGCAACGATTCGAACAAGATAGGAAAAATATTTGCAACATAACTGTTCCTCGTTACATGGGAGACACAAAACTACCTATCGAGTTACATGGATTCTGCGATGCCTCGGAAAAGGCATACGCATGCGTGATCTACTGCAAGTCCATTAACCAAAACGGGGAGCCGGTCATAAAACTTATGGCTGGAAAAACAAAACTAGCTCCACTTAACAAACCGATGTCTCTGCCTAGGCTCGAACTCACTGCCGTATTGTTATCGCGGCTTATGAAAAAAGTCACAGAGTCAATAAAGGTACAGACTGTGCAAGTGTTTGGATGGACCGACTCAATGGTAGTATTGGGTTGGCTACTAGGCGACCAAACTCGGTGGAAAACCTTTATTGCTAACAGAATAGCTCAAATAAAGGAAAATAATATGCCGTCTTCTTGCTGGAAACATGTGATTTCGGAAAGTAATCCAGCGGACTGCGCCAGTAGAGGACTATTTCCTTCTCAATTGATTACACATTCGCTGTGGTGGGAAGGTCCGGCATGGTTAAAACAAAGTAATCTGCCTCAACAACCTACAATATTTGAAACGATAGAGGATATGAAGAAAGAAAAACTTGTGACATACTCTCAACAAACAAATATTATACTGGTCGAGACGCTTCTGCACAAGCATAGCTCTATGTCACGGTTAGTGCGAGTACTAGCTTGGTTATCGCGATTTATAAACAACTCGCGTAACAAAAACAATGCTGTCCGACTTTCATACTTAACTACTATCGAATTAGAAAAAGCTCACGATATTGTGATTAAATATGCTCAAGAGAAGGATTTTTCGCAAGAGATTAGTAAATTACAGAAAAATAACAGAGTTCATTCAACAAGTAAAATTTTGAATCTTAACCCTATTTTGGACAAAAACAAAATATTACGAGTTGGCGGAAGATTGGAACGAGCATATTTGAACGTGTCACAAAAACATCCGATTATTTTGTCCAAACATAACAAAGTGACTGAACTTTTGATAAATCAAGCGCACGAGAGAACATTACATGGCGGTGCTCGGTTAACTCTTTCACATATTAGGAATAAATATTGGATTATTGGTGGCATGGCAACAGTGAAAAACCAGTTAATAAAGTGTGTAAAGTGTCACCGGTTTAAAACATCAAGTGATAAGCAAATTATGGCCGACCTGCCGAAACCTCGAGTGACCCCTTCAAGGCCATTCACACATACTGGAGTGGACTTCACAGGACAAGTAGAAGTAAAAGCCAATAAGGATAGAGGAATCAAGACCACGAAGGGATACATTGCTGTATTTATCTGCCTCGCGACGAAGGCGGTTCACCTTGAATTGGTCTCCGATTTAAGTACTCCAGCCTTTATTGCAGCCTTGAAACGATTGTGCGCGAGACGTGGAACCCCAAAACATTTATATAACGATAATGGGACTAACTTTATAGGTGCCGAAAAATCTTTAACAAAAGAACGTAATGAAGCATTGCAAAACTACATCAACGATGATTTTATGGCGAACATTGCGGAAACTGGAATACAGTGGCACTTTAATGCTCCATGTTGGCCATCTGCCGGCGGACTGTGGGAAGCAGCCGTGAAAAGCATGAAGCACCACCTCAAGCGTGTCCTCGGGGAGCAGAAATTAACGTTTGAGGAGTTTTCCACGCTCCTCACACAAATTGAAGCATGCCTTAATTCAAGGCCATTAGTGAACTTAACTAGTGATATTGATGACTTAGAGTGTCTTACACCAGGACACTTTTTAGTGGGTGGACCCGTGCTATCGCCTCCGCTAACAGCTGACCTTGACCCTCGTAATATCACAAGTAGGTGGAAATTAACTGAAAAAATGCATCGTGATTTTTGGAAGAGATGGTCCAACGATTATTTACAAACATTGCAGAGTCGGAGTAAATGGTACCATCCGACAACCAACCTTGAACTCGGAGATATTGTACTTATACGAGAAGAAAATATTCCGCCAGCCAAGTGGCTTCTCGGAAGAGTTATCGAAACCCACCCCGGTGCAGATGGCCGGGTGCGTGTAGTTACTCTGAAAACGAAATATAACAGAAATCTAAAGCGTCCTGTGACCAAACTGTCACGCTTACCGTTGGAAAGAGATGACCTTCACACAAGTGAGAACGTGCCGGAAAATGAGAAAATATCTAATAGAACTACGAATACTAGAAAAAGAAGCCCTAAACGAACATTCAATAATTATCTGTGTATGTTTACGTTTTTAATGACGTGTATAACTCCTTCCACGCAACACTTATATAACATGACTAAATTGGATCCTGCAAAACTATTATATTTTGATAAAATAGCAGAAATGAACATAATTCAAGACACGTGGAATATGGTGGTCTATTATAACACATCTACCTATTGGCAAAGTATCGAAAATATACAAAAATACGTAGATCATTTGAGTGGACTATGCAAAACCGAAGCTTCTCTTTTAACAATGGAATCTCAGTTTAGGCACGACCTAAATGAGTTGAAACATTATAATAAAGTGTTACGATCAGAACATGGGTGGCGTGTGAAAAGAGGACTTATAGATGGAGTAGGATATGCTGCAAATTATTTATTTGGCGTCCTTGATGAAAGATTTGCGGAGAAATACGAAATTGACATCAAAACTATTAATGAAAACGAAAATCATCTCTTGACCTTGTACAAAAAACACACCTCGATTATAGAAGGGGAGTATAATATTTTGAAGCGAAACGAAGAAGTCATGAATAAACAATTTTCAATACTTACCCAACATTTCAAGGACATCGAAGCCCAAATACAACAGGATCGGGATAATATTATGTACATCACGTCAACTGCTCTCGCAGCAAATATGGTCATTTCTAACAAAATCAAAAATCAAAATCAAATCATTTATTCATTTAGGTCAAATATTGACACTTATGATAGTCGTTACAATTACTGAATCTACCACTAGCTCGGAAAGGGGGTAGAGCCTTATGAGAAGAGCTAGCGAGAAACTCACGGCCACTCTTTTCAATCGCCAAAAGTTTTACAATGTGGTTGATACAATAATTGACCATGCGAGGAGCTGCCAACAATCAGCGATATAGACTAAACGTCAATTAAGTTAAATTAATATAGCTAGGTTATTTATTAGTCTCTGATCGTACCGTATGTTGGGAGCACCTACTAGCATGTGATAATAAGAATATGGGCAGCAAGTGAGCACACTGGTTGTGAACATTATAAAAGAAAAAAAGTGACAGTTTTATGAATAACATCAAATTGTACGTAACATCACCTAATTGCATCATTAATTGCCCATATTTTACAATATTAGACCTACTGCTACTGAGTTTATACAATTTATAGCAAAGTTCCCTAATGTCAAAGAATCCTAATCAAGCGAGCGACTAATCCCAAGAGCTATTGTCGTTTAGATACTCATCAACTCTGTAATAAGCCTTCCTAACGAGATGTTCCTTAACAGCAACTTTGAATTTTGGCAGGGGTAAATCCATGATGTGCTTGGGAAGCTTGTTGAAGAAACGAATGCCGAGACCTACAAACGAATTGTGCACCTTGTGTAAACGATGATGGGGACCTACTAATTTGTGTCTGTTTCTAGTGTTATAATTGTGTCTATCGCTATTTGTTGCGAAAGTCCCTAAATTTTGTTTTATATACAACAAGTTTGCAAGCACATACTGTGATGACACCGTCAGTATCCCTATCTGCCCAAAAAGCTCTCTCAAGGAGTCTCGCGCTCCTAAACTATAAATTGCACGGATAGCTCTTTTTTGAAGGACAAAAATAACATCTATATCAGCAGCCTTACCCCACAGTAATATACCGTAAGACATGACGCTGTGAAAATAACTAAAGTAAACCAGTCTTGCCGCATCCACACCAGCAAACTGTCTTACTTTTCTGATTGCGTACGCGGCGGAGCTGAGTCTCCCCGAGAGATGCGCTATCTGAGTGCCCCATTGGAGCTTGCTATCCAGACTGATACCTAAAAAAGTTGCCGAATCTACCAAAATCTAACTTGAGAAGAAAGAATCCAACAACTGTTGCTCGATTTAATTACAGACATACGAAATGGCAGATTGGACACTCACCTATTACGACCTGACGAATTTATGCATCAACTGAACATTATATCTGGTCAGATTCCACAAGGTTTATCGTTACCATGTGTGAATACTTATAGCTGTATTAGACAGATGTATAAGATAGCGACAGTTCATGTTCGATTAACGGAGAGTTGTCTTTTGTTTGAAGTCAAGATACCACTCATCAATGACGAGCAGTATGAAGTGACACGAGTGATACCGATTCGGAATATTACTGGAAAAACGACTAAATATAAATGTGTTTCCGACTTCTGATTACATTGCTACCAACCTCAAAAAAGATATGTTGATTTATCTTGAAAAAGAAGATTTAATGCCATGCGTAACCATAAACGAACATCGGTTATTTTGTTCTATAAATAAACCGATACTTGATATGAAGAGTACCGCAACAACTTGTGAGGCACAAATTATAAACAATAGGAACTTATCAAGTTGTAAAACAACGGCGTCCGTTTGTTTAGAGGAATGGATCGGATTACAAGCTCGTGGCTCGTGGCTGTACACCTGTTGTGAACGGTGCACTGTGCGCACATTCTGTCAGAGTGAGATAACGACACATTTATTGGAGGGCACTGGCCTGATTGTATTATCTGAAGGTTGCATGTTGAAGAGTGATCAGCTGATCATTCATTCACCGTTCCGTTTGAGGAGTAACCACGTTATTGTTGGAGATGAAGAAACATATATTCCGGAGTCTGGAGTGAACCGAATCATAAACGTGAGCAAGTTGTTACTTCCTCTATCTATTACTAACAATGAAGATCAACTCAAAATATTGCACAGTACAATTGAAAACGTGAAAGAACAGCAAGAAACTTTAAGTATAAAAACAACACACACTTATACTCATCACTACGCGACATACGGAATTATTGCTACTTGTGGACTAGCGGTCGTCATTTGGTTTATCATCAAGATCCACCGAAGATATCGACACAAGGAACAAGCACTACCTGCCGTTCAACGCATACGGACTCAAGCAGATGAAGAATTTAATAGCCCTTGTAGAATTGCTGAGCCCGTACATGCTATAAGTTACAGTAAGATACGAGTAGATAAAGCGACTTCGCCGATTGCGAATCGTGTAGAATTTAATGCTTAGATTTAGATTTTCTTATTTTTTTTATCTTTTTGTTTTAATTGGCAGCATGTACGAGCAAGCGTAATATTATTATAAATACTTTTTGCTGACATCGTATTTTATCGTAAGCATGGTAACATTACTTAGTGCGAAATAAACGGTCGTACAGACAACACTCTTTCATTTTCACAACGTGAATCGAACTAACATTCAAGTGTAGAACAATAACTATTTTGCCTCTACAGGTATCATCTGCAAAAGTAAAGATATTAGCCTGTCGCAACTTAAGTGAGCAGAGATCGTTGATGTATGTCAAGAAGAGAGTGGGACCCAAAATGCTGCCTTGGGGCACCCCGTGAGCGATATTTGCATAATCGCTTGTGTGGCCTCCTATTCGCACTCGCTGTTTCCGTTCGCTTAGGTAAGATTGAAACCATTGTAACGCTAAACCTCTTATTCCTAGTAGTTCTAGTTTTTTTAGTAGTATTGGTCGCGAGATGGTATCAAATGCCTTAGCCAGGTCCAGGAAGATACCAACACATTTTTGTCCGTCGTTAATTTTATCCGTGACAAAATCAACAAAACCCGTGACAGCGTCCTCCGTGAACCTGGCAGGGCGAAAGCCGTATTGATTAAGAGCTAGAAGGCTGTTTAACTCTAGATATTTTAGTAGTCTTACATTGACTATCTTTTCAATCACTTTAGACACCGTACTTAATAGTGAAATCGGCCTGTAGTTAGCTGGCTCCAGTGAGTCACCTGCCTTGAAAATAGGTATTACCTCTGCAATTTTAAGATCATTCGGGACTATTCCTGATGACAAACTAAGATTGCATATATAAGTTAGCGGCATAGAAATCGCATATTTGTTCAACTTTAACATGTCATTACTGATGTCATCATGTCCTGTGGCTCGACTGGATTTTAGCGTACCTAGGAGTTTGATAACTTCAATTTCATCTGTAGGTTGGAAAAACAGTGAATTAGCTGATTGATTTAAACTATAAGAAGGTCTTATGTTATTGCCCAATTCAGTTTCTGTTATTTTTAGTTCATCCAGAATTGTCTCGGCCAATCGCTCACCAACTGAACTGAAGTAATTGTTTACAGTATTTAAAGATTCAATGGCATCTGCTTTTAATTTTAATAATTGATTATTTTTATTTTTACATTTATTCAGATTACAAATATTTTTTAGAGAATTCCACGTCTTTTTTAAGTTATGTTTATTTTCCGCTAAAAGAAACTGTTCATATTTGTTTTTTTGTTCGTAAAGTAAGTTAATACAAATATTTCTGTAGATCTTATATTAATTCTGTAATTCAGCATTGTTGGGATTTTTCCTCGCAGCAATGTGTAATTTGTCACGGATTCTAATTGATTTCAGAAGACCGGGCGTAATCTAATTATTTCTAAAACACACATAACTTCATCACAGAAGAGTCATTGGTGTGTTGCCTCGGGTTCGAACCTGCGACCACTTGCGTGGGAGGTACCAACTTATACCACTCGGCTATCACCGCTTAACATATATTTATTTATTGAATATTTGATGTTAATATATCATTAAATGCGTATTTTTTAGCTCTATCTATCTACAAAATTAACTTTTTAATAGCTGTTACCTATTAGAAAAGAAAGCATAAACGTCCCTTTTGCATTCAAAATTTGAACCAATATTATGAAAAATATGTCAAAAATTAAACACAGTTTTACAAATCAAAATGGTTTATTGTACTTTTTTGGTAAAAAAAACCGTATCAAAAAGTTTTATATTATTACTAAGTAAAACCATAAGTGAATGGACACCAGGAAAACATTGTATTAAACAATCTAAATAAAAAAATCTTAACTTTTTATTAAGTAAGTAATATAATTGAGATCAACTTTGTGCGTAACTTTCATTATTCAGTAAAATTAAACATCAATCATCATCATCAATCAATGGGTAGAATGAGTGCAACAGGAGTATTAAAAAAATAAGATAATAGAAAAGTTTTATGAGTTTAATAAGCCTTTATAATTAGCATTCGTGGATTATTCCAAAGCTTTTGACAGCATTACTCATTTCGCCATAGAATCATCACTCTATAACCAAGACCTACTTAAAGATACTATGTAGAATCGAACCTTCATACATCAAACTCATCAAAGCAATATACAACAATATCATTCCAAATCCAAAGAAGCTTGAAACAGGGAGACCCGCTATCTCGCAAATTATTTACCAGCTCCCTCGGAGAATTTTTTAGGAGCCTGGCGGTATTATGGCAATCAAAAGCATAGTTGTTAATGGTAAACAGTTAACAAACCTTCGTTTTGTAGACGACATAGTCTTCTTCTTTTCTTCGGCATCGGAACTCGAATTAATGCTCAAAAATCTGGCACGACAAGCCTTCAGATTGGACGAAGTAAGAACTGTACAAAAACCCAGGTTATGACCAACAACACAAAACGTAGGGTCGAGGTAGACGGGCACGTCATAGACTATGTCTACGAATACACTTACTTGGGCCAGATAACCTCTTTTAACAACCGACGGGATAAAGAGATGAACAAACGTGTCACAAGTGCCTGAAAGAGATGGTCCTGGTCCATGAAAGAGCCAATGAAGGGTAACCTTCTACTGTCACTGAAGCGGAAGCTCGTCGACATGTTTATACTACCCGCCCTTATCTACGATGCCCAAACATGGTCCCTTACGGAGAACCAGAGAGAGCCAGAGAGCGTTGGAGTTTAGTATATTATGCGTTAAAAGAACAGATCTGAACTATACTGCGCTCCCAAACTCGCATAGCCGATGTAGGGGAGAAGACCGCCAGGCTGATATGGAACTGAGCCGGCCACCTTATATGTGGATAAGGTGGCCGGCATTCGGAAAATTCCGAAAATACAAAATGTATTTTTTTTATTTAAAAAATTGTAACGAAAACTAAAATGATTATCATGCCAAACGGCCATATTATTATTTCTGGCCTTCCCGTTTTAGCACGCTAAAAATGATTATTAATTCCACAATAATTTAATGCAAAAGGGACTTATTTCAAATATGGCAATTTAGTATTACAAAATATAAAATAACAAATACTAATGTTTGAATGCAAAACGGTCGTTTTCAGAAATATGGCACTTTTGTATTACAAAATATGGTTACAAATACTAATGTTTGAATGCAAAAAGGACGTTTTCCAAAATATGGCAGTTTTGTATTGTAAAATATAATCACACTTACCTGAAATTTTGCATCCAGCACAGACATATTTTGGATTGTGGCACTTTTTCACGTAACTGACGTGTGTTTGCGTAAAATTTTCGGGCGTAACTCATAAAGTGGCTTTTTTGCACTGACATTACCTGTCAAAGTGAGCTAATGCAAAAAGGGCAGTAAGTCTGTGCAGCCATAAAATACGCAAAAAAGATGGTTTTTTTTTTAACTATAAAATATAGTCGGTTCAGGTGTCATTTTTGCAATAAAACGATGTTAATTTTTTTTTGACCTGTGGCCCTTTTGTATTCAAGGAGCGAAATGATTAATATCTTCACTAAAATCATTACTTTGTGCTTCTTTAATAACAAAGTATAGTGCGTTTTGTAGTTCAACGCCGGTCAACGCACCTTCCGCTGCACGTGATCTCTTACTACGTAGACAAGTAATGTAACGTGAGACCCATGCCACTATACGTACAACCTTTGTTAATGAATTGAATTTATTTAGTAATCTATACTAATATTATAAAGCTGAAGAGTTTGTTTGTTTGTTTGTTTGAACGCGCTAATCTCAGGAACTACTGGTCCGATTTGAAAATTTATTTCAGTATTAGATAGTCCATTTATCGAGGTAGGCTATAGGCTATATATCATCACGCTACGACTAATAGGAGCAGAGTAGCAATAAAAAATGTTACAAAAACGGGGTAAATTTTGACTCATTCTCTCTTTTGTGACGCAAGCGAAGTTGCGCGGGTCAGCTAGTTCAATTATAAATGATATTTGATTCTTGCATAAGGCTGTATGCACACTGAGTTTTTTCCTTTATAATAGCGGGCTGTGATATTCACTTGTAGTAATGCTATTAGACTTAAAGTTGATAAGCCATTCTGGCCCTTCCCACCACAAACGATCTTAAGATAAGTTCTCCGACGTCAATCCTTGGGTGGCACAGTCAGCTGCATTGTCACAAGACTTGACGTGACGCCAATTGGTTGCTGGAATGACTGCAGTGATGTTCTGCACGCGATTTGCGACAAATTGCTGCCATTTTGATGAGTCTCCATGTAACCAGCCAAGTACCACCATCGAGTCAGTCCAGGCAAAAATCTCTTTATGCTCTGAAGAAAGGATCTGCAGAAATTTCTTCACCAATTGTGATAATAATAGTGCCCCAAGTAACTCCAACCTGAGTAATGTTATTGCTTTGTTCAATGGCGCTACCTTCGTTTTTGCTATGACAAACTTCGATGTGCACGTGCCCTTATGATCGGTTGTGACCATGTGAATTGCAAACGCGTAAGCCTTCTCGGATGCGTCACAAAATGCATGAATTTGCATAGTTTGATTTATTTGGCCTAAATAGCGAGGTATTGCAAAAATGCTGATATTTCTTAAGTCGTTTCGCAACTTCTGCCATTGTAATGACATGTTCGGCGGCAAGGTTTCGTCCCATGCTAGGGGGATCGTCCACGTGGTCTGGAACAACATCTTTGCTCTGATAGTGAGCGGTGATAACCAGCCGAGGGGGTCAAATATTCTTGATATATCTGATAATAGTTGTCGTTTTGTGTATAAGCCGTACACACCCTTCTACTTGCGGTTTGATTCTTGTGTCGAACGTAAACGTGTCGCTTGTAGCGATCCATCTTAAACCCAATGTTTTTTGAGACTCAGTGTCAGTTGCGCGCGACGCTTCGTAGCGATCGGACGTTGTGAGCTAACGGTGTTCTTGAAATGTCAACATTTTTTCTACATATACCCACATAATTTTTTATCAATGTGAATATGAGTGAAGAATGTAATTTGCTGTGTTTACCGAGTGAAAGTAGCGGGGAAGTAATAGGATGTGAGCAACAAGAAATGAGAGACGAAGTATTCGTCGGTCAAGACGGCAGATCAGGAGATGAAAACAATGATTTATTTTTTGTGAAAGAGAAACGAGTGAGGCAAGACAGTGAGGATAACACGGATGACTCAGAGTTTATAACAGTACGTAAAAATCCTAAGCGATTGAATCGTAGTTCCTCGCAGAACTATGATATCAATTCTAGAGTACTTACTGAAGATTTAGAGGTGGAAAGTAAGCACGAAGTATATATATCGGCAAAAGAAAAGATACCCAAGTTAGGCGCTTAACACACTGCCCCGCACCACGCAGCGTAGCGCGTGAATGCGTGTTCGAACGTTGCTTGTAAGTATCTCCGTTTGTATGGAAAACACGCATAGTCTAACACACAGAAAATGCATCCACGCGCGTGCATGCGGATCACGCGCGTTCGTGCGTTTTCCATACAAACGGAGATACTTACAAGCAACGTTCGAACACGCATTCACGCGCTACGCTGCGTGGTGCGGGGCAGTGTGTTAATCGCCTTAATCGGTTTAGCGAAGCTGTTAAAGTCGGAAAGCATAGAGGGTATTAATAAGATCCAATACAAAAACCCCTTTAGAGCGTGCATTCAGTTTAATACTCGTGAAAATGCGATGAAATTAATTTTATGCGGGAAGTTTAAAGAGTTGGGTCTCCGATGTTATTTGGCTGAAGAAGTGGACCTGTCCTACGGCATCATTAAAAATATTGAGTTGGAAATTCCTGAGGAATAACTAAGCGGGATGTTCACTTGCGAGTACGAAATAGTCTCTGTAAAACGCCTAAAAAGATCCACTAGCGAAGGTAAATGGGAAGACAGTGAAACAATTAGGATATGTTTTAGAAATTCATCACTTCCTTCGTGTGTTGAGGCTTATGGTTGCAAATTTAGAGTGGAATCCTATACGTTCCCTGTGACGCAATGCTCAAACTGTTGGCGTTTTGGACATATTTATAAACAGTGTTCAAGCAAAATTATATGCCCTAAATGTGGTGGCGCTCATGCTAATTGTGAGACTGTCCAGTATCAGTGTGTTAACTGCAAAGGTAACCATATAGCTTTTAATAAATCATGTCCTACGTTCATAAAAGAAAAAAGGATACGCAGCATTATGTCAGCAGAAAACACTACGTACAAAAAGGCTTTGTTCATATATCTTATTAATAAAAACGATAAGAAGACGCCGAATGTAGCACCCATTAATTTAAATATTGAAGAGGAAATAGGAATGACTGAAAATAATAATATTATGAACATTGAAGAAAGTTTAGAAGCAGGGCTGTCGTATAGAGATGTACTAGTTAAAGATAAAGAAAAATCAAATCCAGTCAATAAAAACAAGGGGGATAGTGTAGGCAAAGAAGTAACAGAGCCAAAGACTAAAAAAAAGAACAAGAATCCAGAACCATCAGAGTCGAAGAACAAAAAACAGAACAAGAATATAGAGGAATTGATAGAATATACGAATGTACAGAATTCTAGCTCTGACAATGACGAAGAAATATTACGAGATACAGTAAGAGGAAGAACGAATAAACAGAGAAAATATACTTTTAAGGAAATAGTTAAACGAATCAAGGAAACAATGTTATCAAACAGGAGTTTAGGTGAAAAAGTATGTGACGTAATAAAAGTAATTTTTGAAGCAGTTAAAGACTCCATTTTAGAGATATTCAAAGAAAGTGAGTGGATAAAAATGGTATTTGACCTTTTCTATGGCTAGCTCTTTTAACATACTACAGTGGAATGCACAAAGCCTCAAGCCTAAATTATTAGAGTTTGAAAATATACTCATACAAGAAAAAGTTCACCTTGCTATTATCAGTGAAACTTGGCTGAACCAGGACTCTTCTATACGAATAAGTGGATACAGTATATATCGACGGGACAGAGTTGACTCATATGGAGGAGTAGCTATAATCGTCCATAACTCATTAAAATCTCGAGTGCTGCCGTTTACAATCAACAACTCAGGTATAGAAGTTATATGTATTAAATTAATGAACTGTAATTTTGTGGAAAATATTGTTAGCGTATATTGTCCATCCAATAGGCGAACCGTACAGGCTGACTGAGATTATCTTTTTAGTAGCTTTAGAGAAAAAACTATAATAGCGGGAGACTTCAATGCCCATCATACCAATTGGTCATATAAAAATGATACGAGGGGTACCCAAATACTAGATGCATCGTTGGAATATGATTTTATATCGTTAAATAATGGCAGCGCGACGAGAATGAGGTATGTTAACGGTACACTTCAGAAGTCTTCTCCCGATGTCACATTTATATCAGCTGAAATAGCATTAAATTTTGTTTGGTCGAGTACTAATGAAACACTGGGTAGCGATTATATCATAATTAAAATTAAGTCTCAGCCTTTGGATAGTCATTGTAACCGTAATCTTGTAAAAAAGCGTAATTTCAAAAAAGCAAACTGGCCATTGTATAAAGAAACAATTGATGAAGTTTTTAATAGGTTGGAGGTACCTCTAGGATCAGTCCAAGATAGGTATGATTTTTTCATTAATCAGATTAATTCTGCCGCAGATAAATGTATTCCGCCATTCAAGACCTGTAAAGACCCGTCATACAACTTCAAACCTAAGCCTTATTGGAATGCATATCTATCCGAGTTAGTTGCTAAACGTAGACTGGCCCTTGCCAAGTTCAGACGTAACCCTACACCTGACAACCTAGATGATTTAAATAGACACATTTCAGATACAAAAAAGGCTTTAAAAAAAGCTAGAGCGCAGAGTTTCAGGGCCTTTTGTACTGACATAAATGAGTCATCATGTGTTTCTGATGTATGGAAAAAAATGCGTTGGATGAAAGGTCAGAATCAACCAAAATTGTATGTTCCTCAACAAAAAATTAAACAATTGTTATGTGACTTGGCACCTGATTTTGTATTATCCACGATGCCAATAACTCAGTCAAATAATCCATCTCTTGAAATAGAATTTACTTGGGAGGAGTTCGAAAAGTGTCTTAAAAAAACAGATACAGCACCTGGTGACGATCAGATTACTTTTTCAATGCTTTACCATCTCCCATATTCAGCTAAGTCTTATCTTCTTCAAACTTATAATATTATTTTACAGTCGGGTAACGTTCCGTTGCAATGGAGAAATATAATGATAGTACCTATTCCTAAAAATAAGAGCACTCTTAATGAGTCTTAGAAATTAAGACCAATATCTTTGATCTCTTGTGTGTGTAAAATTTTCCACGCTATGCTTTGTAAACGAATGGAGTGGTTTGTCGAAAAAAAAAATATAATGTCTAGGAATACTGTAGGATTCAGACGCTCACAGTCTTGTCTAGATAGTTTAGCTCGTCTGGTATGTCATATCCAAATAGGTTTATCAACAAATTCACCTACATTGGCTTGCTTTTTAGACATCGAAAATGCGTATAATAATATTCTTATAGATAAAGTTATTCAGGTATTAGATGAAATAGGGGTGGGTCAAAAAATTTGTAAATATTTATGGGCATTTCTCTCTGAGAGACATTTGAAATGTAAAGTAGAAGATAGTAGCGACAACGATACGATTGTGAGATGGTCAAGTAGAGGTATTGCGCAGGGGGATCCTTTATCTCCTCTGCTGTTCAATATAGTTACACATAGGATTTGCCATGATATCACAAATGTCATAATATCCCAGTATGCTGACGACTTCGCTTTGTATATTAGTGGTATTAATATAAAACAAAATGAGTTTGAAATACAAAGTGCATTAAATGCAATTGTCATAATGTTACAAGAGTTAGGACTTGAACTTTCCAGCTCCAAATCGAAGTTTTGTTTATTTAGCAGGGGTCGTAGGTCACAAGAAATTCATTTAAACATTAATGGGTCTCCAATAAACTATGCTGATCATTTTAAATACCTTGGTTTATGGCTTGATTCAGGGTTACGTTGGGCCAAACATATCAACGAGACGTGTGAAAAGACTCAAAAGTTTCTAAATTTGTTTAAGATATTAGCAGGTGCAGCCTGGGGTGTACACCCTAAGCATCTTCGCAGATTATACATGGCTTTGATTAGAAGTAGAGTAGACTATGCCTGTTTTCTGTATGATAATAGTGCAAAAACCCATTTGAGTAAATTGGATAGGTTACAAAATCAGGCACTAAGGACAATAGGCGGCTTCATAAGAACTACGCCTATTCATTTTATGGAATGTGAATTGTGTATACCCAGTTTAACATTAAGAAGGAAATACTTGGCGGCTAAATACTGTTTAAAAATACAATCTCTTGAAAACGACTTAACATTAGATTTATTAAGCACTCTCGTTAGACTGTCATCAGGAAGCTACTGGAGGAAGAAAAAATCCCCCTATTAGTAACAATGAGTAGTAGAACCAGAGAAGAAAGTGTTGCTTCTAGTTTTCCTTTAGAGATGTTTAGTTTGGATACTTGGGTTACAAATATAAAAGTGGAAAAGGTAATTAAAGACAAGTTGGAAAATGTGAGTAATAGCAAGCATTCCTACCAAAGTAATTCGTTAAGGTCATTAGTTGTTGAAGAATTGTATGATACTTATTACGGTTGGCATAAGATATACACGGATGGATCTAAGAAAGATGGTACTCTAGGGGCAGCCTTCTACGATGCTAATAATAAAACTCATCATATATATAAAGTAACCAATAACGATCTCTGTATTATGACAGCTGAACTCATTGCAATATCAGAGGCATTGAAGTATATAAAGAATATCTATAGCAATAAGATTGTGATCTTGGTAGACAGCAAGTCCGCTCTACAACATATAGCTCGATGTGCCTCTGGTATCAGAGGTGCATCGATAGCTTATGATATATTGCGACTCATTTTAGATTTTACAAATAATAATGTCGATCTGGTATTGCAATGGGTTCCATCACATATTGGCTTACGAGGAAATGATGAGGCGGATCGTCTGGCAAATAGTGCTATTACCGATGGATGTGAGTTTAATATCTTACCTAATTACTTTGAGCTTCTACCAAAATACAAAAGACTCTTCCATGAAGATTGGAAAGAGTATTTTAACAAGAGATCAGAAGAAAAAGGTGTATGGTACAGAACTCGACACACAACACACACAACTCGACACGAACAGCGAACCGCCTCATATTCCCTGGTTTGACAATTGTAGGTTAAGTAGGAAATATATTGTTATAGCTCATAGGCTTCGGTCTGGACACATTCCACTTAATTCCTTTGCGTACCTTATGGGAAAGAGTGAGACCCCGTATTGTGCCGAGTGTGGCACTCGGGAGGATATACACCACTTGCTAGTGGAATGTGCTAAGACCAGAACTTGGAGGGAGTCTCTGTTAAGTACTGTGGATAACAACAGTTATAATGTAGGAGTACTCTCCAGTATATTGTCGGAACCTCTCTCCGAGGTGGCCATTAAACTGTATAAGTATTTATGCAACATAGTTCTTAAGTAAGATTGTATAAGATTAGGTTATAATGGGGCTGACATGGTCCAGTTGGGATTAAAAGCCCCTAAATAAATAAAGAAAAAAAAAAAAAAAAAAGAGACTCAGTGTCCTTAAACTCGAATCGAGCGTTTAATTGTTCTGGCTGAAGATTTTCGATGAGTTGTGGTTCATTGTTTGACCATTTCCTCAGGTTCATGCCGGCGCATTTTAATGTTTCTTTTTTTAATTAGTAATAGTTAATTAAATCTTGCTGTAGTTGTCGGGCTTCCTGGATGTTATTACTTCCTCCTAAATAATCATCCATGTAGAAAGATGACTCTAACGCCGCGGCAACTGAAGGATGTTGATCTGCGTTGTCGATGCCTATTTGTTTTAGCGTCCTCATCGCTAAATAGGGTGCTGCCTAGTACCGTAAGTAACGGTCGTTAAATGATAAGTATGGAGGTCATCGTGCGGATAACTTCTCCACAATATTGATTGAAGAGGCTGATCTTCAGGCCTTATGAGTATTGCTCGAAACATTTTTTCCACATCTGCAGTCACGACGTACTTGTATTGTCGCCATCTTAACATGAGGTTCTAAAGATCTTGTTGAAGATTAGGTCCGCTATACATAAGGTCGTTTAAACTTTGTCCATTCGACATCTTAGACGAAGCGTTGAACACCACACAGAGAGCTGTCGTTGTAGAGTCTAACTTCAGCACGCCGTGATGAGGTAAATAGCATGCTGTGTGATCCTGGTGACTAACTTTACGCATATGACCTAATTCTTCATACTCTCACATGAACTTGCGGTAACCTTCAGCCAGTGATGAATCTCTGATCATCTTCTTTTCTTGCTGAATAAATTGAGCGACTGCCTTTGATCTAGACGCTGTTCTCTGAAGCTCTTGTTTGAAGTTGGGCTTCATGGGCAATGCTACTTGATACTGTCCTGATTCTAATCTCCTCGTAGTAGATTGATAATGCTCTTCACAACATAAGTCTGCTGATGGTGATGATGGGGAAAAATCGTGTATATCTTCCACTTCCCAGAACTTGGAGATACTATCTACGTCATTGACTAGAACGTGGCAAGCAAATGTCTTTACATTGCCTGATAGTATCCACCCAAGTTTCGGTTGCTGTGCTATGGGTGTTTGGACAGGATCCTTGATTAGGGCACTTATGATAATATCCGAATATACACTTGCGTCCAAGAGCAAGTCAATTGGCTTTTATATATTATATTCGGGATCTGCTAATCGTGTATGTGATAGGTGTGGTCAAGTTTGCTTCTTAAACGACGTGTTAGGCAAATTATTTATAACACGTGTTACAACTAGAGCCTCCGTTATAAAATGATAGTCGTTGTAAATTGATATACAATCGAGTGACACGAGACCCTTGCTTTGCTTCTGTGTGGATCCGATGCCTGATACCGCTGCTCTGCAGTATTGTCGTTTTAATCTCAATAACTGGGCGGCGTTTTCTGATATAAGGGATATCTGTGACCCTTGATCCAGTAGTGCTCTGAATTGCATATATGTTCCGTTAGAGGCCTTGATATTCAATGCTACAGTTGTTAAAAGTACTTTTTCATTTTCGCCCGCAACGTGGTTTACATTGTACTTTGCGACGTCGACGCCTTATCCAGTGCTGACCGAGGTGGTTGGGATCTAGGTTGCTGTTGTGTTGCACAATTTTTCGCCATAATTGCATCATGAATTAATGAATTATGATCGCCGTTGCATTCCTTACACCTTTTTGCTGATGCACATTTATTGTCATGATGTTTGTACAGTCAATGCGACAGATGTTATGATTTGACAGCGTTTTCATAATTGAGTCCGCCGATTGCGCAAGGAAACGTTCGCACTGATAGAGGTCATGAGGTGCTTGACACACTGGACAAATTCTCTTGTTGTTCGTAGCGTTTGATTGATATTTCTTGTAAAACGAAGTATGCTTTGAAGAAGTATTGTAATTGCTAGACTTGAAATGACTTGGGTTCGGTTTACAGAAGTCTGCTGATGACTTTACTTACTTGATTACCGGTTCCCGAGCCATAAACTTGTTCTCAAGAAAATGGAGCAGTTCGGAATATGATGCTAAGTCTCGAGGCGACTCTCGTGATTCCATGAAGTCAGTACGCGTTTCTTTGTTCAGCTTCTTTGTTAAGAGATGAACTAGAATTGGATCCCATGTTGCGATGTCAATGCCTAGGTTCTTAATGCTGTTGACACATTGCGTGGTAGTATCATGCAGCTTCTTAAATGCATGATACGTGGATTGCTTATTGATCGGCGGTTGATTTAAAAATATATCCATCTGCGTTGAAAGTAATATCTGCGGGTTATTGTAACGATGCGTCAGAATGTCCCACGCTGTCTCGTAATTTTCAGCTGATATATTGAGGCGTTGAATTCAGCCCTCTGCCTCACCCTTGACCTTCCCCTTAAGATGTTGCATCTTCTGCGCCTTACTAAGACATTTGTTATTGTGAATTGTTTCCACAAATAAGTCAAAGAAGGTTGTCCACTGGGTGTATTTGCCAAAAAACGTAGGGACCTCCAGTTTGCGTGTGGCTTGTTCCAGGTGAGTAGTAGAGTTTAATTTTCTGTTCAACTCCTTCTTGATGGCAAGGTAACGTCCCTCAATGTCCAAGAACTTGGCTTCGGATGCGTGATTGCTACCCTTTAATTGATTGTCGAGACGCAGATGAATTGTGTCAATAACCTTCCAAAGATTTTGAAGATTATTTAGCTCATCTAAAAGCTCCCATTTTTCTTCTAAATCTTCAATATTGATCCTGCTGATCAACCGCTCCAATGCTCTAAAATTGGTTTCCTGCTGGACTAGTTAATTATCCCCAACACAGGAATAATCTTCAAACGTAGGCAAAGAAAATGTCAGAAATTTGGGCTCCTTATACGATGACAACATTTATTTAGTTTTGATGTAATAATCTATACTAATATTATAAAGCTGAAGAGTTTGTTTGTTTGATTGTTTGTTTGTTTGAACGCGCTAATCTCAGTAACTACTGCTCCGATTTGAAAAATTCTTCCAGTGTAAGATAGCCCATTTATCGAGGAAGGTTATAGGTTATATATCATTACGCTACGACCAATAGGAGCAGAGTACCAGTGAAAAATGTTACAAAAACGGGAAAAATCATGGCTCTCTTATGTGACGCAAGCGAAGTTGCACGGGTCAGCTAGTCCTTCATATACCCGTAGATGTTCTTGCAAAAATATTCATATTGATCGTCCTCGAAAACAATAAGCTTGCTATGATTTTCTTCAGACTCCTTCCACCATTTATCCAAGGTACTCTGATGTCAATTTCCGGAAGGATACTTCCGGAAATTGACATTTACTCGTTCAATTTCTTTTATTAGGATGCTCTGGCGCTCTAAAACGGATTGTAATTCCTCCATGATAAAATTGATGATATTTCAACTTAAAGTGATAAATACCTGATGTTTAGTTGATATTGATGCTGACGAAGAAATGTCTTCGGTGCTTGATAAAACGATTGCTATCGTGATTGCTGTGTGTTTGTAATTTCCAGCACGATATATGCAAGGAGGGGAGCGCCTTGTGGGAGGCCAGCGAACTGATTCGTTATCGTAGTTGAATACTTACAAACACAAAAATGACAATGATGCTCGGTTTAGATCCGGATCGAAGGACCAAATTTTGTAGGGAGTTGTCACTGCCTACAAAGAGATGCTAGGTAATGAGTGACGAGCGTCGATGGTATGATATAAAGATTGTGGTATACATAGGGAATGATAAACACAACCTTTCACGACGAGTGCTTTAATGTCACTAAGTAATTAAAGTACAATACTATTACAATAAAAATAATGCTGACACGCTGCGCGGGTTTCGAATTATAAAAGTGCTGACACGCAGCGCGATGTTAATTATCTATATAAAATAACAAGCTGACCGCGCAACTTCGCTTGCGTTACATAAGCGTTAAAAAATTTCCCCGTTTTTGTAACATTTTTCACTGGTACTCAGCTCCTATTGATAGTAGCGTGATGATATATAGCCTATAGCCTTCCTCGATAAATGGGCTATCTAACACTGAAAGAATTTTTCCGTGACGATATCTCTACACAGTTATCACGCAAAGTTTTCATTTAAATTGGTTGAATAGTGGTCCATGGTATGTACCCATAAAAAAAGTTACTCTACATCGCGTTTAATAGGAACACCATTAGTAAAGGAACTCTTTAAAGATATCAAGATATCCACCAACAAACCTTTACTCGCCAACGGCACGTCAGTGTCAACAGCATCAAGGTCGATCCTCTCGCCAGAGCGAATCTCACACGACTGGACATCGCAAGCATTCAAAAAATTTATTATCAGCAGACATTAAGAAAGCTTCGCCTCCTATCCAATATTACACTTCAAGACAGCCCAACTGGCGTCTGATGGTGTTAATGACTTTTCAAGACAACCTCTACACTCAGCGTCTGATGGCGAGTGTTCAAGTCAGCCACCAAAGCCAACTGCACTCCTTTAAGACAACTGCGACTATAAACGGACCTTTGTACTTGGGGTCAAGTTTGGTCTGATTACGTTCTTCGTTTTGCAAAAGAACGTAATCTCGAACAGAGAAAGGCTTCAAACTAGCTTTAGTCCTATCAAACAAACTTTGTCGAACTCTGCTCGCTTGATGTTCTGAATTGCGTCTGTCCTCACCTGATCAATGTCAACCTCAGGTTTAGCATCACCAGCCAACATAATGTCTAATGGTCTCGCAACCTTACCAATTAAGAACTCCAATGGGCTAGCTCTCGTCTCTCGGTTCTGAGTGCAGTTAAGCGTGTTGGAGGAATTGTTCCGAATCATACACTAAATAAACTGCGCTTTTGATAAACAATAGTTTATTGGTAACTTAGCTTTAATTAAGTTCTAAGTAAAAAGCATACAGCACACGCGAGATATCAAGAAGCACAGCACATATGGAGAGTAGTAATATGAGCGATGGATTAAGGAGAAGAAAGTTCATCAGCAATAATTAAGATCGCGAAGTATTAGCGCGTGGACCGGTGAGCAACTTTCGGCATGCGTGTCGCATCGAATGGTGTTAACGGTCGACTAGCGGCGGCTCGCACCCCGAGGTACATCTCGGTGCAAGGCGCCCGCGCAGGTAGTCGCGTGACGTCACAAGGGTCGGCAGGCGGCCGGCGCGTGTACATTCATTCAAAACAACAATTTCATTAAACATATGCAAAAAATGAAGATGTCATTGTGTTTGTAAAACATTATTTTTATGAATATTAATGAAAAGTAAAACTAGCGCGAAATATGTTTTGTGGATATTAGTGCCGTGCAGGGAAACTGAATTCGGCTTCGGCCGCTAATTCGGCCTCCGTGAAATTCAGGTTCCGTGCGGACATCTATAATGTTATGATTAAAATGTGCTGTACTTATATAGATTATACAATAGTTGTTTATATTAGTTTAAGGTTACTGTACATAGTCTAGATATATGTTTAATTTAATGCAATACAATTTAAGTTATAATTTGAGTTAGTTATAAGTTTAAAATGTTAGTAACAAAGTAGCTCCGCTACAAGCGCAAGCTGCACATTAGGTAGAGCATCCTGTCATGAACGGTTACCTGTTTCAGCAGCCGTAGGTAGATTTTCAATTGTACTCGTCGTGTGCTCGACCTGACTGATAGCTCTCGAGCTACCAGTCGCAATCAAGTGGAGCTTTATATTTACCGACTCGCAGTAATCTTTGAAGTCTCGACACTAGCAAAACATCGTCCCTGGTCTGCGATAACCCTCGTTAGTACGCCAAATAGCGAAACACTGTCTTTCAGACGTATCTGCTTCGGATCCGTATCAGCATGAGACATAAGCTTACCTCTACGAGTAATAATAACAAAGTCGAAGCTCTGAAAAAAAGGCTCACCATCTGTGGACACGTGGTGTCAGATCTAGCTGCTTGCGTGTAATCTGTAGGGAACTGCAGTCGATTACCACCAAGAATCTGCGACCATGAAGGTTATGTCTACCCGCTAGGGTCTGCAACTCGCCCCTCGGGGAGTTTCCACCTTGTCGTGGTGAGGGGGCTCAGTAGCCGTGGCAATCCAGCCACGGTGAAGCTAGGAGGGACTCAACCCGTAAGGCCTGACGTAAGTCGGGTTCGGGGGCTGCCGTCTCTTTCAAGGTGGTGGTCGCGAGGAAGGAAAACCTCTTTAAAAAACCGCAGGGGGCGCGGATCTTCGTGTCCTGCCCGGGGTGGGGGTGTCCATCGAGTACCGTTCTCGGTGGACTCAAACCGCAACTCTGACTCAGTTGCTGGATCAGAATCGGGGGTCGCTTGTCGGAGGTTGGGGAGACAGCGGTCGCGAGGAAGAAAACCTCTATAAAAAATCACCCTAACCGTAAGGTTGCCCGTGCCGAGACGGTACGTGGCCGGCAGGTGGTTCGGTCGCTAGCGGGTTTTAGGTTTAAGGTAGTTTTAAGATTCTGTAGGGACCAACCCTAATTACAAAAAAGGAACCAAACATGGAGCACGCAATATGTAACTTTGTGGTACCCCAGGTCGGTACCGGCAGCGCCGCTGCTGGAGAATCCGACCCCGCCGTTCCGGCGGGCAGAGCCCCCTCGTACTCTGGGGAGGGGCGACAATTGCGTTCCGGCAGCCGGCTGAAAAGCGCGGCTGTCGATGGACCATCCTGTGCCTCGGGAGGTCCTGAGTTGGGAGAGGCAGGGAGAGAAAGGAGTGAGGTTGAGGAAGGTAGTGGAAGTAGAAATGAGAGTGTAGGTGAGGGTGTTAAAAGTTCCAAGATTGGAGGGGACAAGGAAGAAGGACCAACGGGCAGGAACTGGCGAAGTGAGTCAGTAGGGGACCTGAGTATGGAAGGATCATGCTCGGATGGCGCTGAGCTCACGTCGGGACATATAGACGACTGCCGTAAAAGATATCTGAGGAAACGTCCAGTTATCGTTTTAGACAACTGTCTGATATCTTCCAAACACGCCAAAGACCACCCCGTCAAGAGTCGGAAGGTGAAAAAAGGACGAACACCGTCAACGCGTGCCTCCATTGTCACCGTTGAAAATCAGGGCACAGGAGAAGTATCCAAAGGGGACGCAGAGTCCTTCATGAGTGACTCAGCAAGTGACATGGCTGGACTTGATATAGTCCCAACAGACGATCTACCGGCGGCGGACTTAGCTGTCCGCATCTACGAAAGTTTGGACGATGTGGGCGTTGTTGCAGACCACTCGCTAAACTTAAAAGGCACCTTCAAGAAACAGCTAAAGGAGGCGGCCAAATCCATCAGAATTGCCACCTCAGAGCTGTGCCGACGGTCTGCCAACAACGAGACCATAAAACTTACGGCAGTGAATCACCGCCTCTCTGCAGAAGTGCACGCCTTGAGGCAAGAAGTGGCGGCTCTGAGAGAACTGGTTGAAACGTTCCCGGCACCACATCAGGTCCATTCAGGGCAGGCGTCACAACCATCAACCACCAATTCTGAGATCGACCGCGCCATCAACGACCTCAGACTGATGATAGACGCCAGGTTGGGAGCAATGGAGGCCCGGCTTCCCCCGGAGCCCCGTATCCGGCCTCCACTGGCTGCAGATAAGAAGACGGACACGGCGCCAGCCCAAGTGCTTAAACCAGTGGCTCCCCAATCCACGCTATCAGAGCCTAAAGGAATTGGAAAAAAACAGAAGAAGAAAAAGACAAAGAAAAAGAAGAAAGGAGATTCTGCTGGCGGGTCCGGTAGCAGTTCATTGCCACCTTTAACATCCGCTGATGCTGTGCCATCTTTATCGCAATTAGTTCCTCCTCCCCTTACAAGTGGATGGAGTACTGTCGCGAGGAAAAAGAAGAAGAAGGAAACAGGAAAGACCGGAGCTACTGCGACTCTTGTCGCAAAACCCAAACCGGCCAAGAAGGCTACACTGCGCCCCTTGAACTCCGCGGTGATCATATTGACGCTAACTCCGGAGGCCGTGGCTTGAGGAACCACATATGCCTCTACTAGCTGACCCGCGCAACTTCGGTTGCGTCACATAAGAGAGAATGGGTCAAATTTTTCCCCGTTTTTGTAACATTTTTTACTGGTACTCTGCTCCTACTGGGCGTAGCGTGATGATACATAGCCTATAACCTTCCTCGATAAATGAGCTATCTAACACTGAAAGAATTTCTCAAATCGGACTAGTAGTTTCTGAGATTAGCGCGTTCAAACAAACAAACAAACAAACTCTTCAGCTTTATAATATTAAAGTATAGATAATAATAATAATAATAATATAATAATAATAATAATAAATAATGAATAATGAATAATGAATAATGAATAATGAATAATGAATAATGAATAATGAATAATGAATAATGAATAATGAATAATGAATAATGAATAATGAATAATGAATAATGAATAATGAATAATGAATAATGAATAATGAATAATGAATAATGAATAATGAATAATGAATAATGAATAATGAATAATGAATAATGAATAATGAATAATGAATAATGAATAATGAATAATGAATAATGAATAATGAATAATGAATAATGAATAATGAATAATGAATAATGAATAATGAATAATGAATAATGAATAATGAATAATGAATAATGAATAATGAATAATGAATAATGAATAATGAATAATGAATAATGAATAATGAATAATGAATAATGAATAATGAATAATGAATAATGAATAATGAATAATGAATAATGAATAATGAATAATGAATAATGAATAATGAATAATGAATAATGAATAATGAATAATGAATAATGAATAATGAATAATGAATAATGAATAATGAATAATGAATAATGAATAATGAATAATGAATAATGAATAATGAATAATGAATAATGAATAATGAATAATGAATAATGAATAATGAATAATGAATAATGAATAATGAATAATGAATAATGAATAATGAATAATGAATAATGAATAATGAATAATGAATAATGAATAATGAATAATGAATAATGAATAATGAATAATGAATAATGAATAATGAATAATGAATAATGAATAATGAATAATGAATAATGAATAATGAATAATGAATAATGAATAATGAATAATGAATAATGAATAATGAATAATGAATAATGAATAATGAATAATGAATAATGAATAATGAATAATGAATAATGAATAATGAATAATGAATAATGAATAATGAATAATGAATAATGAATAATGAATAATGAATAATGAATAATGAATAATGAATAATGAATAATGAATAATGAATAATGAATAATGAATAATGAATAATAATAATATAATAAATAATAATAATAATAATAATAATAAGCCCGCAGGGCACCTTGAGGCGAGGTGACGGGGAGTAGCGACCCCGCGGTACCTGAGTGCTCCAGGGGGATGTCACCCTTCCTCATCTCCGGCTTGCCTTAGTTGGCTGGTCGAAGTGAAAACTGACGAGGAAGCGGTCCCCCGCCTCTGGCTTGCCTTCATTGGCCGTCCAGAGTGGAGTCGCGAGAGCAGAGCTCCTACTCTGTTCGGAGGACGGATGCTGAGCGTAAGTGGCTAGTGGGCCAGTGATGCCGGACCCTTAGGGAGCAAGTGATCTGAGTTTAACGTCCAGCAAGGCCTCTCCGTCCTTCAGCCACTCACGTCCCTGTTGCCCTCTTGTTGCATTTTAAGCGACTAGTTTGGGGGGCCCAGTTTGTGAGTTGGCAAGTCTCCGCCTGCCATTCTTACGTGTTTTTAACATTGTTATCGGCAGGTGCCATAGTCCCCATAGATCCCAATTACCCATGTCCATTAGCACCCCATCCCAATAGCCCAAGTAGCTTTTCCCATTAGTTTTGCCATAGTTCCACACAGTCCGGTGATTGTCCTTGGGTGCATTTTATAGTGTGAACAGGGATAATCACCGGATTGTGTAACCATACATTTTAGAAAGATTAAAGTCGTCTAAAAAGGCCTCTACGTGTTGGCTTCGGCCCCACGCACGCCTTCCAAATGTCCGGGACTCTGTAGTCCCGAGATAAAAATAAGACGTACAAATAATAATAATAATAATAATAATATAATAATATAATATATAATATATATTAGTAATTAGTATTAGTATTAGTATTAGTATTAGTATTAGTATTAGTATTAGTATTAGTATTAGTATTAGTATTAGTATTAGTATTAGTATTAGTATTAGTATTAGTATTAGTATTAGTATTAGTATTAGTATTAGTATTAGTATTAGTATTAGTATTAGTATTAGTATTAGTATTAGTATTAGTATTAGTATTAGTATTAGTATCAGTATCAGTATCAGTATTAGTATTAGTAATTAGTATTAGTAAGTATAGATAATATAAAGGAACGTTAAGGCCATCCTCAGTATCGTGCAGGTCCATGTCCTTTTTTATTAACACGTGGGTAGTCGGGCGAGAAAAATAAGAAGACGTAGTTAACGCAAAATTAGGATCTTTATTAAAAACGAATCAACTACAAAATCACTCGACACTCCACCAACAACGTAGCGCGTGTCTTAGATGCGAACGGATTGCCCTCTCGATGTCACCTGAGCTCCCCAGTGCTCTGTGGCTGACTGTATATTTGCCCGTTCTCCCCCCCACGCTAGCTATTGGTGTTGCATCAGAGCGAATGACAACCCGTCACTTTGACAGATGACACAAGTTTGCCACAGACAATTGTCATTTGCTCTTAAATAATTCCAGATTTATTTAACGCGCCGTCACGGCCAGACTGACGTTGGCACGTCCTCGTGCCACACTGCTCCTCTCAGCGTTGCGTTACTCTATAACAAGAAAACGATAAAATCTACAGTGATTACTTCTTCCATTTCGCTCGTCCTATCCTGACGTATTAGGCACATTATAACATTCACACATACAAATGTCTCTACGTACATAGGTTCACATGTTACTCAAGACAGTTAGGTTTGACCTCATGCAAACTAACATTGACTAAAGCATCCTTCGACCAGTCATCATCTCCTATGATAACGTGGACCGGATAACCTAGTCTACACCTAGTCATCATCTCATATAATGACTACTCGCTCGGAGAGTTACAGCGTCCCTTCGGCCAGTCACCATCTCATATGATGCAACTCTACTCACACATAGTTACCTTAAAGCTATTCGTGTTCTGATGCTGAGAGGGTTACTGAGCTCGCAGTTGCAGTGTGCTCACTGGATACCGATAGTGTGTCACTATCGTCGTCTGAAATATTGTCGAGGTGACTCTGCTTCGCCGTCTCGGCCTCCTCCTCATCAGTGTCAATTAACGAGGTAGTTATTTCCACCAGACCGGCATGACCCCCGGGTACCACACGCAAATTTTCATGAGCATATTTGTAAGTTCGATTAGTCCCATCAATGTTTTTCAGCTCATACCTATCGTTTTCTAGAACTTTAGTAATTATAGCGTGATGTTATATAGCCTAAAGCCTTCCTCGATAAATGGTCTATCTAATACTGAAAGAATTTTTCAAATCGGACCAGTAGTTCCTGAGATTAGCGCGTTCAAACAAACAAACAAACAAACAATCAAACAAACTCTTCAGCTTTATAATATTAGTATAGATAAAAGGGCCCTTGAATTTTCTGTGTAATTTTGTCTGATTGCGTTCGTTATCTATACTAATCTATACTAATATTATAAAGCTGAAGAGTTTGTTTGTTTGTTTGTTTGTTTGTTTCAACGCGCTAATCTCAGGAACTACTGATCCGATTTGAAAAATTCTTTCAGTTTTAGATAGCCCATTTATCGAGGAAGGTTATAGGCTATATATCATCACGCTACGACCAATAGGAGCAGAGTACGAGTAAAAAATGTTACAAAAACGGGGGAAAATTTCACCATTCTCTCTTATGTGACGCAAGCGAAGTTGCGCGGGTTAGCTAGTCTATACTAATATTATAAAGCTGAAGAGTTTGTTTGTTTGTTTGAACGCGCTAATCTCGGGAACTACTGATCGGATTTGAAAATTATAAAGCTGAAGAGTTTGTTTGTTTGTTTGAACGCGCTAATCTCGGGAACTACTGATCCGATTTGAAAAATTCTTTCAGTGTTAGATAGCTCATTTTAAGGGAAAGGCTATAGGCTATATATCATCACGCTACGACCAATAGGAGCAGAGTACCAGTGAAAAATGATACAAAAACGGGGAAAATTATGATTCTCTTATGTGACGCAAGCGAAGTTGCGCGGGTCAGCTAGTTTCTAATAAAAACATACTCGCCTACAGAGAGTGGCTTTACAACTGCTTTGCCTTTATTAAACCGCTTTACTTCTGCTGATGCTACTTTCGCAATATTGTCGGCGGCATTACATCTAATAGTGTCTAAATCAGAACGAGGTTCAGGTTCGGAGTCTATTGCTACTTTTGATATACCTATCGATTGAGCTTTTATCCCAAACATTAATTCTGTGGGTGAGTACCCAGTTACCCTAGAGCGCGTACTATTAAGAGCTAGTTGGATATCTAATAATTCGTCTCGCCAAGTTTTATTTGGGTCATGCTCAATTATGGTAAGCAAACTTTTCAATGTACGCATTACTCGTTCCACCTGGCCGTTTGCCCTACCTCTAGACCCTGTAGCGATGAGATGGAGTTCTATGGCATGGTCCCTGCAATATTCTTTAAATTCAGCGCTTATGTAACATCTCCCTTGGTCAGCTATAACTCGTTTGGGGGCTCCAAAAAGGCAAATTGCCTTTCGTAGAGCTTTGATAGCATACACGGAATCCAATGAGGGGGTATATTCAAGGAGAACATATTTTGTGAACGAATCTATAATAACCGATGAATACTCTTTGCGATCGCTTTTCCCACTGAGTTTACCCGTAATGTCGATGTGTATGGTATGCCAAGGGGTGGAAACTTTAGGTATCGGATGAAGTCTCACCTGGGTTGCTCCCGACGGACCCTTGGAGGCTTTACACACTATACACGAGTCTACAAATTTTCGTACATGCTTTGACATCTGTGGGAACCAATAGTGTTCATAAAGTTTGTCTAGGGTTTTTTCAGCGCCAAGGTGTTTAATTTCGGTATGAATATGGTTGATCAAAGTCCAAATGAGAGACCGTGGTACAACGGGAAGCCAGTAGCTGCTTTTGTTACGCTCAATTTTCCTATAGAGGATAGTACCCTTTCGAACATTATAGGTATGGGCAACGTCGTCGGGAAATTCTCTATTGTTATGTTTGTTAATTAGGTCTTGGATTTCACTATCTCTCTTTTGTTCGACTATTAACCAACCCTGATGAAGTTCAACGAACTGTACAGTTTTAGTTCTACCTAACTGTTTATTTTCAGGGTGATTTGCTATGGGTTCGTCAAGTGGATTTCTGGATAGGAAATCAGCGTGTTGCATACTACTCCCTTGCTTATGAACAATATCAAAGTCATATGCCTGGAGAAACGCCCACCATCTGTGGACTCTGGGTGTTAGATCAGTTTTAGACTTTGACGCTTTAAGGGAATTACAGTCCGTAAAAACTGTGAAACGCTGCCCATACAGGTAATGCCGGAAATGCTCAACCGCTCGGACTACAGTCATAGTTTCTAGCTCATACGAATGGTAGCGAGATTCCGCATCGGTCGTTCGACGGCTAAAATAAGATATAACATGTGGAAGGTTATTACGTTGCTGAATCAGTATGGCACCATACCCCTCTGAACTTGCATCAGTGTGAAGTTCTACTGGTGACTTAGGGTCAAAGATCGTCAAAACTGGTTCGGACGTGAATATGCTAATTATGGTTTTGTGAATTTGACTATGCTGGCTTGTCCAAGTTATTGGACCCTTCAGTCTAGTTAGTGGGTATAAAGGACCTACTATGCGGGTATAATTTGGGATAAAACGCCTAAAGTAAGATGCAAGGCCTAAAAATTGACGTACCTGAGTAGCTGTCCGAGGAATGGGTGCTTCTGTAAGTGCTTGTACCTTCCTGGGGTTGGGAGTTACCTGCCCTGATTTTACGACATATCCTAAGAAATCTACTTGGTTCTTTATGAACTTACACTTCCGTACGTTCAAAGAAAATCCTGACTCAGATAGAGCTTTTAGCGTAAGGTCTAAACGTTCTAGACCATGTATGACATCATCTCAGTAGCAGAGCACATCATCCATATAGGCCAAGGCTACTGTATCCTTAAGCGAGCCTAGAGCTTTGTTAATACACCTCTGGTAGACTGACGTTGCATTTCGCAAACCAAAGGGCATGGCTAGGAACTCATATTGGCCTTCAGGAGTCACGAAAGCTGTACGGGCAATGCTTTCACTTTCTGGGTCTAATAATATTTGATGGTAGCCTGAAGCCATATCTAATGAAGAGAAATAACAGGCACCGTGAAGCCGATCTATCTGCTCATCAATTATTGGTAACGGATAATGTTCTGGCTGGGTATTAGCGTTAAGTTCGCGATAATCTACACATAATCTGTCAGAGTTGTCTTTCTTTTTAACAAGTAGGATTGGACTGGCAAACGGTGATGAACTCTCGCGAATGACGCCCGCTTCTAGCAAGTGATTTATTTTATCTCTAACTATTTCTTTCTCTGCCGGCGATAACCTATAAGGGCGTCTTTGTACAATCTTATTTGGGTCAATTAAATCTATACGCATTAAACCTGTAGTAACACGACGTGTGGGTATGCCATCGATAAAAAAGTCACGGTATTTTTGTAATAACTTGACTAATGCTACCCTATGTTCACCTTGTAAATCTGTATCGATGTCAGTAAAACTGTACTCACTAGATTTTTCGACAAAGCTCACTTTTCTACGTAACGCAAAACTAATGCGCTCATTACTTATTTCAACATTAACACATTTGTCTAAAATATCCCTGCCTATAATAACCGGTTCGCTAATAGCTGTATTGGGAACCACATGAAACAATACATCTAATTTAATGCCTTGAACATTGATTGGACTAAGTATCTGCGATTCACACTTTACTACGTTATTATCACCAATGCCTGTGAGGTGTACAAGTTCGTTGCTTATGGTACCCGGTAACCTGCTAGTCAAGTTGGCGGTTACCAACGAACAGGCTGAACCACTGTCGAACAGAAAAGAAACGAGCTCACCCGAGGAAGTAGTAAAGGTGCCGGTAGCCGGTCTCCGCTCACATAGATGAACTTCCTTGACGGCTGTCTTTTCATTGGCTCCTTTACGGTCCGGACACGCTGATGCGACATGCCCTTGTTGACCACAGACGAAACAAGTGATAGGCCGTGCTGGAGTCTTCGTAGGCTGCTCGGTCGTCTTCGTCGAGGCTCTGGCAACAGGTTCATCCGGGCGTCGCTTGCGGCAGTCTATGGCTCGGTGACCTGATATACCACAACGGTGGCACGTCCCAGTGAACCGAGGTTCATTGTAGCGGCTCCTTTTTGCTTCGATCTCATTATTTTCTTGTCTTTCATATTTTCGTTTCGATGAAATACCGTTAAGAACCCGAAGCAACTGAGCTCTGCTTGATACGTTGCAAGATTGCAGCTCACGACGTATAATTCCGTCTTTTTGGCACAACACAGAAGCTACGAATCCTGTGACGACATCTTCTGGCATTTCGGTACGTGGAATACGCTCTATCATACTCCAAACACGTGTGGCAGCCTCACTTGCCGTTTCTTTCGTGCCTAGTTGAAATCTTAAAATTTCATCAAAGTGGTCTTGCGGTAACATCGGTTTTTCAAATTTCGCTAACAGTAATTCCTTTATTTGCAACCATGTTAGCTGCGAGGTTTGCAATTTGGTTAAACATGTGGCTGCTCGTCCTTTCAGCGCGTGTGTAAGCGCTAGTAAAAGTTCAGCACCTTCTAGCTTTCTACTATCCACTACAATTTCTGTTATGCGGCACCAACCTTCTATATCCGCGTCTTTATCGTCTGGATCAAACCGCACTAGCTGCGTCGTCATGCGGTTTGCATCTTCAGTAGACGGCGGCGTCTTTAGTAATCGCGATAGTAAAGCTTCCATATTGCACAATAGATTTCCCGGTGATACCGCGTGAGTGTCACTCCGATCTTCTCCTGGTGTATGCCCTTCGAATCCCACTTCTGATAAAGGAACGTTAAGGCCATCCTCAGTATCGTGCAGGTCCATGTCCTTTTTTATTAACACGTGGGTAGTCGGGCGAGAAGAATAAGAAGACGTATTTAACGCAAAATTAGGATCTTTATTAAAAACGAATCAACTACAAAATCACTCGACACTCCACCAACAACGTAGCGCGTGTCTTAGATGCGAACGGATTGCCCTCTCGATGTCACCTGAGCTCCCCAGTGCTCTGTAGCTGACTGTATATTTGCCCGGTCTCCCCCCCACGTAGGGACACGGTATCGAATAGAAAGTATCGATACTGTACTCATGAGTAATATCGAACGAAAAGTATCGTACTCATAAATGTATCGAAACAAAAGTATCGATACTTCAACGTATCGAGTACTTTTCTTGGAGCCTAATGATCAGAAACGCGTCAGAACATCAATATCAGTCAGTAAATAAAAATAAAAGGTTTTGGCACACTAATTTATTACAATAATAAAGAGATTACAATAATAAGACGACTGTAACTTTATACATTTTAAACTGTATGAAAAAAGAACTGTTAATTTAGGCACACATCAAAGTTCCCATTCCTCCTCCGTACAATCACTTAAAAATAACAGTTTATCGAGCCGTTTTGGCGATAGGCGGTTTCGGATTTTAGTTATAGTGCTTCCTGCTTTAGAAAACAATCGTTCTGAGGGCACTGACGTCGCTGGAATTGACAAATATTCTCGTGCCAACTTGTATAATTTTGGAAACACAACTTTCATATCTTCCCATTGCTTCAAAGGTTCTAAGGAAAGTGGTGAAACCTGCGCAGACAAATAATAGCTTATTTCATCCTTTGTTTTGGATTGGAATGAAGATGAAGAACAATCATTTTTGTTTTGTTTTTTTGTATGCGCTAACTTCTTATGATGACTCCAAAAGTCGTATGATGTTTCAACAGAAGAATCGCTGTCAGGTTCACTGCTAATAATACTGGAACTGGGAGTGGTAGTAATAAATCGTCTTAGTAAAGAAATAGCCTTTGCACAAGCTCTAGCATCTTGAAAGTGAATATTCTTGAATCTTGGATCCAACAAACATGAGATTGCAATCAAATGATTGTCTTCAATATGTCCGAATCTGCGTTCTATCTGTTTGATTATTTCGTTTTTTACTGTATTTATTACCTTATCATCGGTATTATCATCACCACCTATACCTTCAGCCACATGTACATCATTAATCTGCGCCTTCAAGCAGTTCACCATCGGTATTATTTTACTTATGGTCACATACTGTTCACCCGATAGCTCTTTCGTTACATATTCCAGTGGTTTCAATATTAAAATCAATGTTTTTATATTCTGCATTTCTACAGCTGAAGGTGTGGGTGGTGCTTTAGTATTTAACATTAAAATTTGATGAACAATTGGCGCTAATTCTATGTATCTCTGGAGCATATAATAGACAGAATTCCAACGAGTTTTAACATCTAAAATCAGTTTGAGAGGTTGACAGCCAGTTTGCTTTTGACGTAAAGAGTCGCTGAGAATTACACTGCTCTTGAAAAATTTGACGATGTCTCGTACTTTGCTTACTAATAAACTGAAATCATTGACTAACATTGCAGATTCAGCGATAAGATTAATTGTATGAGCAAAGCAAGGCAAGTGTTTATTTTTTTCTAGAAAATTAGCTATGCCTGCTGTCATGTTTGAGCCGTTGTCCGTAACTACAGCAGTTATTTTTTCCAGGCTGATGTGCATACCTGCACAAATTTCTTTTAATTTGTCAGCTATGTATTCACCAGTATGCCGTTGATCCAGTGCAACAGTAGCAATGCAACGCGATACAAGTCTGTCATCATGTAAATAATGAGCAGTAACCCCTAAATAACTGGTAACAGTCATCATCTCACTCCAAATATCACAGGTTAATGCCAAGTGCGAAATATTGTCAAATATGTTTTCAATTTTCAAATGCATGGTACTGTATAAAGCATCAAATTGGGCTTTAAGAGTATCCACGCTTGGAATTTTAAACGACGGGCAAGCTTGATGCATCATTTTTTTAAATCCACGCCCTTTCACAATGTCAAACGGTCTTTTATCAACGCAAATAAAATAAAGCAAGCATTTGCATAGCTTCAAATGATCCTTTCCTCCATTGGAATAAGAATATTTACGTTCTATTGTTTGTACAATAGAAAGTTGTCTTTTTTTTGGAAGCGGTGCATATGTTTCTGTAAGCTCACTGTCATCGATAACATCGATTGGAATTTTCTTGACATCAGATGATGAAGGAATAGCTAGAAATGTATTCGATTCAGGTGCTTTTGATGTACTTGTCGATGGTTGTGGTTCATGACTCGGTGGCGGTGAATTCAGCGGGTCTAGCTTTTTATTAATCGTTGTTTGTATCTTTTCATCTCCTTTTCCACTAAAAAAAAATACCGGAATTAGTTTCGTGCTCCTAAAAAGTTCTTCAATGTAAAACGGGTATATATATATATATATATTTTTTAGTATACAACTTCAAATTTATTTATTACTAGCTAATTCTAGCCACTTCGTTCGCGTGGACGTTAAATAAATAAATGGTTAAAAATGTATCTTTTAGATATGGTAACAACAATATAAGCCCAAGTTAGGCCCTTATTTCGAAGTCACAAACAGACAGGGTAATTTTATTTTATTTGAATATAGTAAATAACAATAAAATTTAAGAATCATTTTAGGTTAAGTATATTAAAAAAAAAGCAGAAAATTATATTTAAATATACCTCAACGCATTAGAGTGTTTCTTAAGATGTTTATTCATGTTTGACGTATTCCCTGACGTTTTTATGGTTTTGAAACAAATCTTGCATTTCACTTCGTTGCTGTTAAGCTTGATAAAATACTGCCAAAGTTCACTCTTAGTAGGCGGCATTCTTCTAATGACTCAAATGTCGATGTTGTTTTATATTATACACTTTAATAATAGTCAAGCACAATAATTATTGATGACAAGCATTAATGCAGCAGAAAAACAAATCGCGAAACGAGCTCGAAGAATTAACAAATAACACCAGGTGTATACTAATAAAGCGACGATAAACAATATAAAAACGGTGAACGTGTGAATGATTGATTAGTGTAGGAAATGAATGAAAGGTTAGGATTGGAACTGAACTATAAACGGAAGGAACGAATTTTAATGTTTTAGGTAAGAAGGTTCAGTCTTCAGAACGATTGGACTAGATGGCGTTGCCATAAACATGCATGGCCGTAACCGTAAAGTCGCAAGTTTTAAGTGGGTAATTTCTGATATTTATTCGATACGATACTTGTTGAAAAGTACTCATTGAGTAAAAGTATCGAATGCAAAGTATCGAGTACAAAAGTATCTGTATCGAAAGGTAAAATACTCGATACCACAAAGTATCGATACTTTTTTCGTGTCCCTACCCCCACGCTAGCTATTGGTGTTGCGTCAGAGCGAATGACAACCCGTCACTTTGACAGATGACACAAGTTTGCCACAGACAATTGTCAATCGCTCTTAAATAATTCCAGATTTATTTAACGCGCCGTCAAATATTAATAATATAGTATAGATTATTGAAAAGGCCAAACAAAAAATCGTGCTAGGTGACCACGGCATCTCCGGAGGATGCCAAATCCGCGCGGCAGCAACCGGCGCAAGGAAGTTAGAAGTGGCGGGGGAGAACTGCAACGACAAGGCAGACTCCTTCGCTACAAGCCTCAGGCAAGTCCTCGCAGGCGACACCATCGTCTCCAGGCCCTTTAAAACCGCTGAAATGCGCATCTACGGCCTGGATGACTCAACCACGCCTGGGGAGGTCAGGATAGCGGTAGCGCGCGCCGGCGGCTGCCTCGCGGAAATCGTGAAAGTCGGCGAGGTCCGTCGAAACACGTGGGGTCTCGGCTCGGCCTGGGTCAAGTGTCCGGCGACAGCGGCCAAAAAGATAGTCGAATCGGGCAAGCTTCTCGTGGGTTGGGTCTCGGCACGTGTCACTGTTGCTGAGCCCCGTCCGCTTAGATGTTTCCGCTGCTTCGGCACCAGCCATGCTCAGCCATGTGTCAGGCCGAGAAAGACCGCAGTGACAGCTGCTACCGCTGCGGGCTCACAGGGCACAAAATAGCAGAATGCTCCGCGGATCGTCCTCGCTGTATACTATGCGCGGAGGCGAAAAAGCCGGCGGATCACCGACTTGGAGGCCCCGCATGTAAGGCTCCCAAATCCAAAGCAGGGAAGGCCCTGAAGAAGGTGACGTCTGGAAACCCCCAATCCACTACCAACCGGAGCGGGCCGCCTAATGAGGAAGTCGAAATGTCCTTAGGATAACAATAATGTCTTCTATCCAAATTATACAGGTGAACATCAACCACTGCGCCGCGGCTCAGGATCCAAATCCTGGCCTTCTAATCCAAACCATGGCGCAGTGGTTAATAGACATAGCCATTATTGCAGAACCTTATAATATCCCACCTCGAGACAACTGGCTCGGGGACACAGAGAATTTGGTCACTATCGTTAGGCAAACCTCCTACAATTCCCCTCTTTTCGACAAAGTTACCAGAGGCAAGGGCTGTGTGGCGGCGCTTATAGGAACAGCGGTAATAGTCGCCTGCTATCACTCCTCTAACAGGAGCTTAGCAGAATTTAAAGAGTTCCTCGTAGAGGTAAGCAGATTAGTTCGCTGGGCCCACCCTTCTCCTGTGCTGGTAGCAGGAGATTTTAATGCGAAATCGGTGATGTGGGGATCTCCGGTCACAGATGTCCGCGGCAAAACGCTAGAGGATTGGGCGATCTCATCAGGACTCTTTCTCCTGAACAGGGGTGCAACCCACACGTGCGTGCGGCACAATGGCGGATCCATCGTTGATCTAACTCTGGCCAGTGCCGTTTTAGCGCGCCGCATCCAGGGTTGGGAAGTACTGGAGAGGGTCGAGACGTTATCCGACCATCGGTACATGCGGTACGAGATTCTCCCCTCCCCAGATGCCCCGAACAGACAGGGTAATACCCCGCGAGGGCCTGGCCCGAAGTGGGTTCTAGGTAGGCTCGATTGCGACCTATTAGTCGAAGCGGCGTTGGTGGAGTCCTGGTCTCAACTACCAGACAGTCAGGCAGATGTCGAACGCGAAGCCGAAGAACTCAACAGTAGCATCTCACGCATCTGCGACGCGGCAATGCCCCGGGCCCAAAACCGTCCCCTCAAACGTCAGGTGTACTGGTGGTCGCCAGAGTTAGCCCAATTACGCATTGCTTGCGAGAAGGCGCGCCACCGATACACCAGAAGCCGTCGTCGTCGTCGAAATGAGGCCCGCGAGGCCGAACTCCACGCAGCCTACAGAGATGCTCGCAAAACCCTCTCGGTGGCCATCAGAGAGGCGAAACGCAGGGCCTGGGAAGAACTCCTTGAAACCCTGGATCGCGATCCCTGGGGGCGGCCGTACAGGCTAGTGCGGGCGAAACTTCGCCCCTGGGCACCCCCAGTGACTCAAACCATGGATCCGCAGCTCGTAGAACAGGTGGTGGCAGTCCTGTTTCCTCACCGGAGCGAATTCTCCCCTTCACTAATGCCGGTGAGTTCGGAGGGTGTCAGTCAGGTTGCCAGTCAGGTCGCCCTCGAGCAGATTATCCCGGAAGTTACCCCAGCTGAGCTTAACCGGGCGGTTGCCAGGCTCCGCGGCCGTAACACCGCCCCGGGACCCGATGGAGTCCCTGGCCGCGCTTGGGTGCTCGCCATACCCAACGCGCTCGAGCCGAGACTGATATCGCTGTTTTCGGCGTGCCTTTCAAAAGGCACCTTTCCCCGTAGATGGAGGACGGGTAGACTCACCCTCATTAGAAAAGAAGGCCGTCCGATTGAGTCGCCCTCGGCTTATCGCCCTATTGTTTTACTTGAACCGCCTCGTCGAACACCTGGAAGAGCACGGTCCGGACCTGAGTCCCAACCAGTTTGGTTTTCGCCGAGGACGATCAACGATGGATGCAATCATGCGAGTCAGGACCCTGACGGAGGATGCTGTCGCGGGGCGGGGAGTGGCCGTTGCGGTGTCTCTCGACATCGCCAACGCATTCAACATCCTACCCTGGAGCTGCATAACAACTGCGCTCCAATTCCACCGTGTGCCACAATATCTGATTCCTGTGATTGCATCGTATCTGTCGGAAAGGACGGTGGATTTACCCCGCGAGAGACCAATGGCGCGAGAGGTCAATGTCATGCGGTGTTCCACAGGGATCGGTTCTCGGCCCGACTCTGTGGAACATTGGCTACGATTGGGTGCTGAGGAGCCCACTAATACCCGGGGTCGACCTCACGTGCTACGCGGACGACACGTTAATAACCGCTCGCGGAAGCACGTACCGCGAGGCGATGCATCTTGCAACGGCTGGCGTCGCCGACGTAGTCCATCGCATCCGGCGTCTTGGCTTGGCTGTCGCCCTTGAAAAATCAGAGGCCCTCTTCTTTCACGGGCCCTGCAATGCCCCACCGACAGTGGCGCATGAGATTATTGTGGGCGGTGTGTCAATAGGTATCGGCCAATCTATGAGGTACCTAGGGATCGTTCTCGACAGCCGATGGAATTTCCGGGAGCACTTCCGTCGCCTCGCGCCCCGACTTATTGGGGCCGCCGGGGCACTGGGTCGCCTGCTCCCGAACCTAGGTGGTCCGTCGGATGTTTGTCGTCGTCTGTTCACTGGTGTCGTTCGTTCCATGGCGCTCTACGACGCACCGATATGGGTGGATGCCCTCAAGCGCGCGAACACCGCAGTTCTGCGCAGGCCGCAACGTGTTCTGGCCATCCGAGCGGTTAGAGGGTATTCCATCGTACCGTTCGAGGCGGCATGCGTATTGGCAAGGACCCCCCCGTGGGACCTTGAAGCCCGAGTCTTGGCGGATATATACCGCCAGACTTCGGAGGCTCGGACCCGGGGGACCGGTCCGGACCCGGAGGCTGTCGCGCAGTGGAGGCGCGAATCACGCCAAAATATCCTCCGGACCTGGGCCGAGCGGTTGGAGCACCCCAGTGCTAGTGCTCATCTTATTAGCGCCATCCAACCGGTCCTCGAGGAATGGTTGAACAGACGTCATGGAACAGTTACGTACAGACTGACACAGATTCTGACGGGCCACGGCTGCTTCGGCCGATTCCTATTCAAAGTCGCTAGGAGAGAGCCTTCCCCAGCATGCCACCACTGCGGGCATAGTGAAGACACGGCCGCCCACACATTGGCCGAGTGTCCGGCTTGGGCGACGGAGCGCGGAGCACTGGTTGCCGTGGTAGGGCCCGACTTATCGCTGCCGGCCGTAATTCGCTCCATGCTCGGCATCGACGAGGCCTGGTGCGCGATGCTCGCCTACAGCGAAGCCGTCATCGCGCAAAAGGAGGATGCCGAGAGGGTCCGGGAGCTAGACCCGAACGCAGACCCGAGACGCCAACGCCGAGTCGGACGAAGGAGAGTGGCGCATGATCGTCGCCCACCCTAAATTGGTGTCTGGCAGCGGACTGGGCGCCCGCTGCCAACTTGGAGGAGAGACTCCAAGGAAGGTCGATGGCCGTAGTGTCCGGCCATCGAACCAGTCGGTCTAGGAAGGGCCCCCGTGGAAGGGGCAACCGCGTGGCGTGCGACTTGCGGTTCTAAGCGCAAGCAGTTATCCCGTCGCACGTCACACACGCGGAACAGGCAGGCACTCGTGGGGTTTTAGTTGTGTATGCCCGCCCTTCTGGCGGGAGAGTCCCACATAACCCTGTGCTCCACCCAGGGCATAGGGTATGCGTAATGCATTTCCCCACGAAAAAAAAAAAAAAAAAAAGGGTCTGCAACTCGTAGGAGTGGTAACGAGACTCCACAGCTGTTATACGCTTGCTAAAGTAAGCGATAGCTTGTAACTTACCTTCTGACTTTTGCATTAGAACGGCACCATACCCAATTGCATTTACATCCAAGTCCGGACCGTATATCATTAGTACTGGTTCACTCGTCAGCACTGAAATAATCTGCTGTCTGACGTCTTCGTGTTCACGCTTCCAGTTTAACTTACCGTTACTCGTCGCCAGAGCATAGAGTGCACAGAAGTTTGACTATTCTTATTATAGCTACATTGTTATCAAATCTTTTACCACAAAGCTTGGAAGCTAATGACTCCTTCACTAGAAAACATTCTGCAACAGAATCGTAATGAAATGAGACCTGCTCACCGTTATGGCGTAGGATTCCAGTACCACAATGCACAGGTCAACCCGTTTCTCCTTGGCTGCAACGGGACCACTGCTTACGTTGTTTCTTCCCTCGTGACTGTGTAGCTGCGGGTAATTAGATGCGTAGTGGCTTGCTCCTGGCAGCGGAAGCAGGTGACAGCAGTCCTTAAAGTCACTAAACGTCATTCCAGGAAAATATATCTTCGACAGCCTCGTGGAAGCTTGTCCCTTCAAAGCACGGCTCGAAGCAACCATCAGCTTCGCACAATGATCATGTTCGTCGTTGATACACAGGGCCGCGGTAGAAAACCATGATTGTGCATCCACATTGGATTTATCGGGATCAAGATCGGGTCGTAGCTCAGCCGATAAAGATGTCTGATGTCTTCATGGCACGCACAAGTATTCCGATTTTGTTGCTCCAGTAGCTGCTGCCATTTTTCATCACTACTGTCATGGTTCAGAGCACGTGGTGCGGTAACGTTCGAAGCACGTGGTTCGTTGATGTCCATAGCACAAAGATAAAGATAAAGATAATTTTATTTGTCAAACATGTGTACATAAATGGTGTTAACAAAAGTCATAGGTCCAACATGTTGCGTCTCATACAGACATACAAATATTACATGCAAGCTGTCTGACATTAATAATGTAAAACAAACAGAAAACACATCGCAGGAAACAAGAAGGAAAACTAAACACAATAATAAATGTCAGTTACTCTTAATACAATGTCACATAATAAATGTCAGTTACTATTAATACAATGTAATATAATAAATGTCAGTTACTCTTAATACAATGTCACACTATGTTGAGTCGTTGACTCATGCTCCACATAGGCGGGATCGCGGATGGAACGCGGTGCGCGGAGCGGTAACAGCTGCGTCATCGCAGCGGGCCAGCGCCCCGCCGACCGGCCGCCTGCCAGTGCCTGACAGCAAGCGAGACCGAATATACGCGCTCGCGCATCCTAACATTTACGTTGTTTGCCGTTCGATTGTACTCTTGAAAATATATTTTTATTCCCTTTAAATACAGTCCACTCATTTATCAACAACCCAGCTATAGTTGTCGTCGTCTCAACACAGGGATCCAACTATACATTTTGGTCCTTCTACCGGATCTTTGAACCGAAGAAGGAAATCATATCGAGAAGAATTTTTTGACCGTTACATTTTCAAAAATATTTCAAGATCTTCACCTGTCTTCACGTTGGCTTTGCGCACTCATATCATCATCATCGCTCTTCGTGTCTTGGTTTGGACGTCGTGAACATCGGCACCGGTCTGAATACGTAATTCAGCCGTCTTAGCCTGCTTCAACCCAACGGACGAGAAGAGAAGATTAGAAGAATTTGTTGGCAGCAGCGGAATAGCAAAATCACAATAGATTGTCGTCGTGTATTGAAGAACATCCGTCGTTGGAATATCTCATCACCACAATCATCATCAGTGGTTTGCAGCACAAAACCGTGAGCTCGTTCCAATTCCTTTTTTCATATCATATCCATAAAATCTGGGGGCACGGAAGTGCCCCCGCAAGTCGAGCAAAAAAAAAGCGGCACGGCCGTAACATAACATCCTTTTCTCGAAGCAATTCGGGCTATTTTTGACACCCCTATAATTTCGTTGTGGATAAAACAAGAAGCCTGGATTTTCAGCAACTAATTAGTCATTGTATAAACACGGTATATTTAAAATTTCAGTCAATTTGAACCAGTAGTTTAGGAATGACAACTTGTTAAAATTTTGAATTTTGTCACTCACTGATTCACTGACTCACTGACTCACCGATCATCAAAAGTCTAAGGTACTTCTAGCAGACTTAGAAGCTTAAAATTTAGAATACAAATAGGGTTTAGTGTCTTAATCATGGGAAAAATTTAATATTTTCTAATTTCGGTCCAGTTTTCTAAATACACCAACTGCAACAATAACTTTGTAATCCCATATAAATGTATAAGATTACAAGGTTACATTTGCAGTTAATGAATTATTATTACAGTAGAAAATAAAATAAATAGGTGTAAATAGGTACCTACTATATGAGACATAACGGGGGAGGGGGTATAGGGTGGATAAGGGTGTTTAGCCCATGAAACTGAACAACATTCCCATAGGAAAATATGTTGAATTATGAAAAAAAAAC
The DNA here is from genome assembly GCF_050436995.1 of Anticarsia gemmatalis. Classification (NCBI taxonomy): domain Eukaryota; kingdom Metazoa; phylum Arthropoda; class Insecta; order Lepidoptera; family Erebidae; genus Anticarsia; species Anticarsia gemmatalis. The sequence continues at coordinate 12,437,754 of NC_134775.1, forward strand.
GTCTTTCCATACAAATTGGACTTACGTGCGCTCTACAAAAAGAAGTGAGATGCCATCAAAAACATTCTGTAAAAACCTCAAGTCTCGCACGTAAAAAGTTGTGAGATCGATATAATACCAAGTCGATTAATCTATTTAGTCTCTACTTAAAGGACCTTCTGTCTTAAGTTATTACGTATGTTATTATCATGCCAATTTAAAAAAAAATACCTTTAAAACAATTAGATCGACTTGGTCATCGCAAGAAAACACAAATTCGCCATTAACATGTCAGGAGCATTAACTTCTCGTCGTGTTGTGTAGTGTGATACATACTAAGAATTAAATCAAGCGATGGCCAGGTCGGTCTATTTGTTTTAAAGGTTTTTTTTTTAAATTGGCATGATAATAACATACGTAATAACTTATGACAGAAGGTCCTTTAAGTAGAGACTAAATAGATTAATCGACTTGGTATTATATCGATCTCACAACTTTTTACGTGCGAGACTTGAGGTTTTTACAGAATGTTTTTGATGGCATCATTCTTATCCATAATCATTAAATCATAATTTATTCATTATTTTCAACTTCTTAGTTAACCTTAAAGTTAGCTGTCATTTTTTTGCAAATCATCCTAATCATAGTCATCTTCAGCCATAAACTTTGAATTTAAACAGTTTCATCACACCTTCCATACATAAAGTAGCTTAGAATATCATATTTTTGCTAATTCACAATACCATTTTTAATATTTTTTGTGTATTTTAGTGTTTGCAAGTTTGTTACATTACAGTGCATTATTTGATCATCGTAACTTGCAAAGCTTCACATTGCTATAATTTTTTTGTCAGGCATCTAACTTTCTTGTAGTTCAAATTGCTAACGATTTTTCTCAGGAACTTAACTTTTACATTGCTCTAAAATTTTATCAGGTACTTAGTCAATTTATTTAGAACGCCTCTTTCAACAATATTTCTGCTTATTTATTACTTCTTCATTAGTATAATCATCTATTAGTTAGTTGGCTTGGTTTTGCTTTTAGATCTTTCCTTCTCTATACTTTTAAAATGTCTGACACAAAGACTCTTATTAAAAAACGCGCTTCAATCAAGGCTAAGCTTACGCAGTTTTCATCGTACCTCGAGATCTCTCGTTCGTGTGAAAAGCTTAGTGAGGTACAACTGGTAGAAGTAGAATACCGTCTTAATATATTTGAGAATTTATATGAGAAATATGACACGTTACAGAACCAGTTGGAGGAGTTAGCAGACGAACCCAGCGAGCAATATGCAGAGCGTGAGCAGTTCGAGAGCTAGTTCGCGAATTTGGTGGCTTCTGCACGCCAGTTGCTAAACAGTACTCGCAAGCATCTCGCAGAGGAAGACTCCGCCTCCGACTTCGGTTCTTGCAGTAAGCACACAAACAAACACAATTCTATTCATTTACCTAAAATAGATTTGCCTAAGTTTTCTGGCAGCTATCATGATTGGCTAGAGTTTCGCGATACTTTTCTTTCAATCATACATAATAACGACAGCATTGACAAAATTAATAAGTTGCATTATTTGCGTGCATCGTTAAAGGGTAGCGCTTCACTCGTGATTGATAATCTTGACTTTAGGTCTGCCAATTACGACGCTGCTTGGAAGCTTCTTTGTGATAGGTATGACAACAAAAGGTTACTTGTCAACAACCATGTCCAAGCCATCTTCAACATGAGTCCGGTCAACAAGGAGTCAAGTAAGGCTTTACGATATATAGTAGATAGTGCTAATAAAAACTTAAGAGCTTTATCCACCTTAGGTCAACCCGTAGAACATTGGGACACTCTTCTTATTCACATTATGACGAACAAACTTGATCAGGTGACTAATCGTGAGTGGGAAGAGCACCGCAATACGTTGAAGGAATTTAAAATAGCCTCCACTCCATCTCCAACATTCAATGACTTCATTCAGTTTGTTAGTAATAGGGCTGATTTACTTGAGACACTTGAGGAGTCTAGGTCATCTATCGTAAAGAGCGAGGGCTTACATGTTGGCATTTACAAAACTAAAAAACCCTCAGGTCCTTCAGACCCAACATCTTCATTTCAAACCATACCATGTCCTATGTGTCGCAAGGAACATTTCCTTTTTCAGTGCGATGTATTTAGAAGTTTAAGTATACCAGCGCGTATCAAGAAAGCCAGAGAATCTAATGTATGCATGAATTGTCTTCGACCGGGGCATAATAGCAAAAAATGTAGCTTGGGACACTGCAAGTATTGTCAGGACAAACACAACACGTTATTACATATTGATCCTGATAATACAATTACAAATATACCGAATATTACGTTAGCTGCAGATAATATTTACTCATCCCGTGTCGTATTGCTGTCCACAGCGCTTGTTGAGGTGGTTGGTTCCGATGGTAAACATCACACCGCGCGAGTCTTGCTCGATAGTGGCAGTACGGCCAATTTCGTGACGGAAGAATTTGCTCGTAGTATCAATTTACCTACTTATAATGTCGCATCAAAGGTAAGAGGTATCAATGACCCTAGCTCTAACTGCGTTCAAGGCTGTTCTGTCTCATTTAAATCGGTTCATAGCGACTATACGCTCAACATTGAATGTCACGTTTTAACAAAAATTGCATCTTCAGTACCAAACACTTATGTAAACATAGACAACTTAGTATTACCGTCTAATATAATACTTGCCGACCCTAACTTCTTTGTTCCGTCTGCGATCGACATTCTTGTCGGCGCGGAAGTCTTTTGGGGTATCATAGGTAGTAATCGTATTCCTTTAGGTAAATTAATGCCAACATTAATCGAATCGAAATTAGGTTGGGTCATATCGGGTACCGTTTATAACTCTAACTCATCTTCTAATCTATGTATGCTTGCTGAAACATTGCAGCCGGACTTAGATCGCTTCTGGGAGTTAGATTCAGTATCTGCAAAACACCAACTGACTCACGAGGAGAGATCTTGTGAGGAACTTTACGTAGAAACTACATTTCGTGCTCCCGACGGACGATTTGTGGTAAGCATACCTCTTAAAGAGTCACCAGACGTCTTGGGTGATTCATATGGGATGGCTAAGCGTCGTTTTTTATCATTAGAACGCCGTTTAGCTAAAGACTCCTATCTAAAATCATTATATGTCGACTTTATAAACGACTACATTAAATTAGGCCATATGTCTAAAGACAGTAATAAATGTAGCTCGAAACCTTCTAATTATTTACCGCATCATGGTGTTCTGAAAGAGTCGAGAACTACGACTAAATTAAGAGTCGTTTTCGATGCTTCAGCCACCACATCTTCTGGAAAATCCTTTAATAATATTCAAATGGTGGGCCCTACTCTCCAAGATGATTTACTTTCAATTCTTCTTAGATTTCGTCAACATAAAATTGTAGTTAGTGCAGACATCGAGAAGATGTACCGTCAGACACTTGTAAATGACATTCATCGGCCTTTACAAAACATTCTTTGGAGAGAAGAGCCTACACATGAGTTAGAATCTTACACACTTAACACGGTGACGTACGGCACAGCCTCAGCGCCTTACTTAGCTACTAGGTCTTTAATTCAACTGGCTGAGGAGTGCGATGATTTGCCAACGCGATACACAATAGTACATGATTTTTATGTCGATGACTATTTGTCCGGTGGTTCATCTGTCGGCGAAACAGTAGATAGGTGTCGTCAGGTCATTGCTGTTCTTCAGTCAGCCAAATATAATCTTCGCAAGTGGCAATCTAACTCAAATGAAGTCATCCAAGCATTATGTAAAGACCATGTTATTTCTGATTTTGTGAACCTTAGTGATAACGAAACATCTAAAACCTTAGGGCTGAACTGGCGGTGTTCAAGTGATACATTTTCATTTTCCATTAGCTTAACCTTCACTACCAGTGACATTGCCACAAAACGCAAAATCCTTTCAGTTATAGCACAAATATTTGACCCACTTGGTTTAGTTGTTCCATGTATTGTAGAGGCTAAAATTATCATGCAGCAGCTGTGGCTTGTAAAGTGTTCTTGGGATGAGCCACTACCTGAAAACATTCAACATGCATGGAATAATTTTCAAAATAGCTTACCTTATTTAAAACAGTTCACGGTGCCACGATGGGTAACTTGTGATTCGCCTTCTTTTGTACAGGTGCATGTGTTCACTGATGCGTCGGAGAGAGCATACGGTGCCTGTGTGTACATCCGCAGCGAAGCACAAGACGGAGAGATTCACGTTCGTTTACTTACTGCCAAGAGCAAGGTAGCTCCGGTGAAACCTACTACCATACCTCGTCTCGAACTTTGTGCTGCTTTGTTAGGTTCTAGATTATACCAGAAAGTGCGTCACTCACTAACCTTAGTTATCCATGATACTTACTTCTGGAGTGACTCCACTATAGTTTTGGGCTGGCTGTCTGCTTCTCCGTCACAGCTTAAAACCTTTGTCCGCCATCGAGTATCTGAGATTCAAGAAATTTCCGGGGGCAGGACTTGGCGTTACGTTCCTTCACTTGAAAACCCCGCAGACCTCGCTTCGCGTGGACTCAGAGCTGAAACATTGCTCACTTCTACGTTGTGGTGGTCAGGACCACACTTCTTAAGTGAAGATGCTTCAAAATGGCCACAATTTCCCAAACATCATCGACAAGAACTCATAAACTTACCAGAAGTGGTCAATTCTTCTTCTTCCTTTCACGTTGATACTTCTGATTCCATAGGTCTCATATCGAAATTAGTTTTAAAATATAGTGATTTCAATAAAATACAGCCCATGACCGCCTATCTTATACGTTTCATAAACTTTAAATGTAAGAAACAACCTAGCGTTGGTCCGCTGACGTCTGTAGAATTACAAAGTGCTCTAAATGTGCTACTTAGGTATAGTCAAAAGGAATCTTTTTCTGAGGAGTACAAGCTTCTTTCCAAAGGCAAAGACTTACCTGCAAAGAACAAACTCTTATCGCTGTCTCCATTTTTTGACAAATCTTTTTGTTTAATTCGTGTTGGAGGCAGATTAAACAATTCTTTTTATGATTTTAACATTAAGCATCCTATTCTTTTATCTAAATCACATAGAATATGACGTGATCTCTTATTTCATACTAGCTGACCCGTGCGGCTCCGCTCGCGTGAATTTCGTACTGTTGCTTATTCGTTTGACTACGCGAATTGCGAAGCACTCGATACACCTACACATAAAAATGCTAACAACTCTTTTGTCATCTAATGGTTATTTACGAAAGGGACCCGAAGGGCACACAATGTGACACAGGCTCAGGCAGGCCTGATTTCCTGTGGTTACCTTCTTTCCCGCTCTTTTCTGTATCCATACCAGTTTACACTGTAAAATATAATAGGTACCTTATTATAGACGGACCATTGCTTACCCGTCAGGATTCAGAATATTATTACAGGTACAAACAGACCTATCTGCGCCGGAGCTCTTCACACGCGTAATAATGTATACTTGCGATGATACGTCCGAAACCGCGTAACCCGTAATTATTTTTTAATATATCATCCGTTGTTTATTTTTTAAAACTTACCACATAGTCTGTTTCACAGCTATCCAATTTATTTCCTTAATATGCAACCAATAAATTTGGTTATGTGATACGAACTACTACGCCATCTGTTAGTTGGGGCGACAACAAACGAAATTACTCGGTTTGCCATCTAGTATATCCCGAGCGCACCGGACCCACGTAAACCAACATTTTTGTGTAATATATCATACAACATTTATGTTTGAAAATCTTATAAATGTATAGCCTGTTTCAAAGGTATTTTTTTTTACAATAAAGCAATCAAAATAAATTAATTAGGAAAAACATGCTGTGTTGTTGACTATAACGCCATCTATTGGTTGGTGAGAACAACAGGTATCGATACGGAAGGCACCGCGTTAACTATATGCGAATGTTGTGAAATGAATTGCAACGCCATCTATGGTCTCTTTAGGGAAACGCAGGTTCAAACGATTTCTACGTATTTCTTTCAATTATCTAAAAATCTATGAAATTTTATGCGATAAAAAGTATCCCGGAAATTGCTCCACTACTTATTCTATGCATATACCAAATTTCAGCGCATTCTATCCGGTAGTTTTTACGTGATAGCGACACATACAGACGGAGGACAGACAGACAGACAGACAGACAGAAAAGAAAATTATAAATTGCAGATTCGGTATCAGTATCCGTTACTAAACATCCCCCATTGGTTTTTTTTTAAATATATTCAATGTACAGAATTGACCTCTCTACAGATTTATTATAAGTATAGATGTATCATTTACGACTTTTACATCCAGGACCTCAACTATTACTTTCTACCATCCGTCATCACTACTATCCTATCGGGGGTAGATCTTTAGCAAAGAAGGTTACGCATAAATGCGTAAAATGTTGTAGGATCAAGGCGAATACCGTACAACCCATCATGGGTAACCTTCCAAAGCAACGTCTGCACTTGGAATTTCCTTTCTTAGATTCTGGGGTTGACTACGCTGGTCCAATCATGATAGCTGATCGTAAAGGTAGAGGATGTAGACTTATTAAATGTTTTATATGTGTGTTTGTGTGCTTAGCTACGAGAGCTGTACACCTAGAGTTGGTGTCAGACCTCACCAAAGAGGCTTTCTTGGCTGCCATGAACCGCTTTATTGCTCGTAGGGGGAAACCTCGCAACATCTATTCCGACAACGGAACAACTTTCGTAGGCGCTTTCAACGAATTGGCCAACCTTCTTTCACAGGACTTAGGCCTCAGTACGATTGACCCTGGCATTAACTTTTCTTTTATTCCCGCATATAACCCTCACTTTGGTGGATTATGGGAGTCGGCTGTAAAGTCGACCAAACATCATCTCAGGCGTATCTTAACTTTAACAAATTTAACATTCGAAGAGATGGCAACTTGTTTAATTCAAGTGGAGGCTATTTTAAATTCCAGGCCTTTAACTCCACTTTCCGATGATCCTTCAGATCTTACTCCTCTTACTCCTGCTCATTTCCTTATTGGACGATCACTCATGATGCTGCCTCATCCACAGGTGCAGAATGCTCATGTATCCAGTCTTCAACGCTTTCGCCGCATTGAATTCTTGAAGCAACACTTCTGGACTCGTTTTTCCCACGAATACATTCTGTGGCTTCAGGAAAGGACAAAGTGGTGCCGATCATCAGGAGAGCTGAATGAAGGAGCCTTGGTACTTATTAAGGACAAAACCTCACCCCCACTCTTATGGCTTCTAGGACGCATCGTCAAGGTTCTTCCCGGCAGAGATGGTGTTGCTCGAGTTGCTGACATCCGCACTCGCAAGGGTGTCATTCGGCGAGCCTTCAACACTATTTGCCCTCTACCGGTGGCCACTTCATCTGTTGAAGACACTTCAACGGGGGGAGTATGTTGAGTCGTTGACTCATGCTCCACATAGGCGGGATCGCGGATGGAACGCGGTGGGCGGAGCGGTAACAGCTGCGTCATCGCAGCGGGCCAGCGCCCCGCCGACCGGCCGCCCGCCAGTGCCTGACAGCAAGCGAGACCGAACATACGCGCTCGCGCATCCTAACATTTACGTTGTTTGCCGTTCGATTGTACTCTTGAAAATATATTTTTATTCCCTTTAAATACAGTCCACTCATTTATCAACAACCCAGCTATAGTTGTCGTCGTCTCAACACAGGGATCCAACTATACAGCTATACATAATATTAAAAAAATATACAGGGTGTAAATGACAGCCTACCGAAAACGAAAAAAAATGACTTTAGACACGATTCTGGTGCTTATGGCGTTGAAAATTTTCATCGGTTTTTTCTTGATTTTTCCGATTTTTTATGCGTTTTTTTAATTTTTTTTTGTATTATTTCGTTAATGCAACATGAATATGAAAAAAAAATCAGTCATATTACTGTTTTTCACAAAAAACAGCAATGGATTAAAACAACGTATAAATTCGCTATTAGCTGTTCGGCCAACGACACCGCGCCGGCGGCGGCCGGCCGCGACGGTCGACGTCACGCCGCGTACCTACGCGCGCCACACAGACACGATTACGCACACAGCTGTCAGCCTCACACTCACTAGTATGCAGCGTTACTTAGTATTTGTTCTATGTTAAAAATGAAAATTACATAATTATCCCGCTCTCCGATAAAAGGTAAATTCATAAGATTTAAAATGTGTGATTTCTTATTATTACACGTACAAATACATACAGAACGACAAAAAATCCTATTGATATTCTTTAGCGCTATAAAAATCTCTAATAAACAATTTAACATTTATTGTCGCTTTGTTCCATTTGTTCTTGCAAATTTCTATTCGATATTTACACGCTCATTCATGGACAAAATGGATGCGACAAAATGGATGCTAAGTAATTCTCCGGGGATTATAAATTATGATAAGTTAGTTTCTCTGATAAGAATATTAATGGATATTGATTGTTATCATTGTTATTTACCTACATTTTTAATGGTTTAATTAAATAAACGTTTCGTGTTTATTTTATTTACTTTAAGCTGATTTTATGTTATAAATATCAAAGTATTTTAAATTTACATCAATAATGTTTGTAATGTTATTTGGTATTTGAATAAAAATACAATGCAACCAGTAACAACTGTGACAAGTAAAAATAGTAATGCCACATCAATATTTTATTGAATCTAATCTCTCGCTGGGATCCTAACTCGTCGCTCGTCACCAAATCGGCGACGCGCGCGCGGAGGGAGCGGGTGGCGCGGGCGAGGGGCGGCGCGAGTGAGCGGAGATGCGCCGGCGGCTCTCTTTGATTGATAGTTCGAGCAATTCGCTCGCGGAAGACGGAAGCTCTTCACCAGTGTCGTTCGTTATGTCCTATTCGTCGTGTCGTGTGTGAACTGTTGTTTATTATTACTTGTTATTGTTTCGGTTTTGAGTTGTTAGTGTTTTTATTGTTATTATTTTTGTTGTTATTGTTTTCGAAGTGCAGTTGTGTTCGTAAATAGGAAGAAATGTTGATGTATTATGTATGGTGAAGCACGTGGAAGTGCACGGCGTGCTCTGCACCTGTACGTCCGGATCCAAAGGTACTCAAACTCTCGCCATACACCAGGTATTTGCGTGTTGATAGACATTGATTACAATTTGTTTTAGCACTTTCTTATTATTGGTTACATTTTGCTATTATTGTTTGATTTCACGTAAGCCAAGTAGGTACCTACCTACTTACAATTTTACTATGAGCTATTGTAACATACGGGCCTACTTACGATACCATAAACGATACATAAGATTGTTATCTAATGATAGCGTTGCATACTAGTGAGCGCATAGACGTGGTGGTACGCGTACGTACCTACGACGCGTCGCGACATGTCGTCGCTCAGCGCGCCGCCGCCGCCAGAAATCTCGTAGGCATGTGCGGAGATACATCGCGTTGTTCACTATACATTGAACGCTCAAAAATGACTAACTCGGGAACCAATCATTTCCGAGAAATATCGTAGGAGTAAATTTCGCGCATACAGTGTCACAAACTTACCAGTAAAGTTTTCGGTTAGCTGTCATTTACACCCTGTATATATCAATAAATATCGTCCCCGTAGAGCGAAAAATCACTAACTAACACCTAAGTGATTTTGAGATACGAGGTGTTTTATGTCTTAAATGACAAAAAAAAATATAACTTTTTTCGGAGATTAGTTATCGATGTATGAAAGGTTTATTTTTGAAGATATATTAATTAAGTATATGTTATATGTATTAAACCACGAAAATAGTATATAAATTATTAACTGTAAAGGATAATTTGTTTTACCCCAAGTTTTACCTATTTATCTGTCACTTAGTTACTTTTCACATGTAGTTAGTTAGTTTTCGCATCAGCATTTAAATATTACACTAGTAACTAAAATCAGTTAGTTATTTTAGGAGTAAAACATATTTTACATAACTATGTCTAAATAAAATACCCAACTAAATAGACTTTGCTTATTTATTAATTTATTGCCTAATTTAAAACTAGTGTCCTATCAGTTGAAAAGTTTATAAGTAAAACAACATTCTTAGGCAACATTTATTGAAAAAAAAACTGTCTTTAAGTATAGAAAACCTAATTAAAACATAATGAACAAGAACACGTTACAAAATCATCAATAGAACAGCATTAATGATGTAGCCACATCATTTTCCTCTTCTTCCTCGAGCTAAGTGACGTCAGGCTCACATAGCCTATCCACCACATCGTTACTAACAGGTAAAGATTCATACCAAGGATAAAGTTCGCTTGGTATGACACCTTTGACACAAAGATTTAACAAATCTTTCCTTGCAGGGGTGTATTTACCCTAGGGCTAGAAGGGCTATAGCCCGGGCCGGTTTCCTCTCTTGGGTCTGCATCTTGTCGTGGTGAGGGGGCTTAGTAGAATTGAAAGTTTGGGGAAACAGTGATCGCGAGTAACAAAAAATTACTGTGCGTGTCCCTCTGTTTGCAGAGGACACAGGTGCGGGACAGGTGAGCCGTCAGTGGGAGGACGGGCTCAGTAGGCACTCACACTGCCCCGAGCTGACGAAGAGCCAGGCCGCTGCCGCCCTCGTCAACCGTCGGTTATCGTAAATCCGTCCATCCTTGACCGAGGGCCTTGCCTTAACCGGCTGGGTCGCGAGGAGACCACCTCTGTGAAAATCCCGAGTAACTCCAGCAGTGGCGCCCCCTTTAGGTGCCTTGCGTGGTCAGAGTTCATTCGCTTTGCGGGGACCCCCGCGCCAGAAAAACCAGACGCAAGCGGCCACTGGGGCACCTCCCGCCCTCCAGTAGTATAAGGGTCACCGGATTATGGGGCCTCTACCTCGGTGGAAAGTTACTTGCCACCACACTCGCGGGAACTGTTTGGATAATATAAATTTGAAAACTAACCCAAATGATGTAAGTGGGAGAGGCGAGAAGCTCAAACCCGAGGAGATCGGGGGCAAGAAGCCCAGCCGTATTGACTGCATAGCATAGTTGCGGAGGGTTGGAGCACGCCCAGTTTTGCGCGACCCTCGTCGGTGAGGACGAGGTCGAAGGTCGCTCGGGAATCTGGTGTCGAATCCAACACTGGCTCCGACATGAGCGTAGTTTCGAATGCAACTCATCTATCCGAGAGTGGCCGCCTTTGGCAGTAGAGACGACTGCGCCCCGAGTCCGAGGAGTCGGAACGGTCGGGGAAGAAAAGAAAGCGCCGGGGAAGCAAGTGTCAGACAATGACCCTAAGGACAAATTCACCATCCAGCTGGCGGACACCATCCTCACTCACCACCAGGCAGTGGTGGAGGTGGCCGACAAATCCGGTCACCTCAAGGATGACCTTTATAAAGTCCCTCAAAGACGCTGCCAGGAACATCAAACTGGCAGTGTCGGAGTCGAGCAGGCAGTATGCCACGAAGGAGAATTTGGCGCGTCAGGCCCAGAATTATCGCTTGCAAGAGGAGGTCGATCACATGTCACAGGCAACGGCATCAACCCCCGCGCCAGAAAAACTAGGGGCAGCGTCCTCAGCTGTACCTGCTAACGCATTCGCCACGCCACCGCCACCGCACCGCAGCTCACAGGTCTCCGGACCAAGGAGAAGCAGAGTAAACAGCCGCGTCTTACAGTGCAGTGGCTTCCAAACCGCCGTTCACTAAACCGACGGCTGCCAAAGAGTAGCAGTTCGTCGAGAAAAATAGCAAGGCGCCCAAGGCTACGGAAGCCGACAAAAAGGGCAAGAAAATCAAAATCAAAATCAAATCATTTACTCATTTATGTCAAATATTGACACTTATGATAGTCGTTACAATTACTGAATCTACCACTAGCTCGAAAAGGGGGTGGAGCCTTATGAGAAGAGCTAGCAAGAATCTCACGGCCACTCTTTTCAATCGCCAAAAGTTTTACAATGTGGTTAATACAATAATTGATCATGCGAGGAGTTGCCAACAATCAGCGATATAGACTAAACGTCAATTAAGGAAAGTGAATATAGTTAGGTTATTTATTAGTCTCTGATCATACCGTATGTTGGGAGCAACTTCTCGCATGTGATAATAAGAATATGGGCAGCAAGTGAGCACATTGGTTGTGAACAATATAAAAGAAAAAAAGTGTCAGTTTTATGATTAACATCAAATTGTATGTAACATCACCTATTTGAACATTTAGATCTACTGCTACTGAGTTTATACAATTTATGGCAAAGTTCCCTAATTTCAAAGAATCCTAATCAAGCGAGCGACTGATCCCAAGAGCTATTGTCGTTTAGATACTCATCAATTCTGTAATAAAAGAAGAAGGAAGAAGAAGGCGCCCAATCTTCGGGCTCCAGCTGCAGCTGAAGGCGGCAAAAAGCGGTGCGACATATAGAGACGTTATTAGGGACGCAAAGGACAAAATAAACCAAGCCGGCAATGAAATAGTCCGCTTCGGGGTTGCGGCTACGGGAGCTCGAATGTTGAGCTCCCAGGGGTCAGGGACCGGAAAAGCGGATGCCCTGGTCACTAAATTGAGGGAAGTAATCGGGGAGGACACCTTCCGAGTGTCCAGGCCCACAAAGACCGCGGAACTGAGCATTACAGATCTGGACGACTCAGCCTGCCCAGAGGAGGTGAAGGTCGATTAAAGCCGATTTAGTAAATAAAATTGATCAGGACAATGTAAAAAACTAATTTGTTAAAAATTAAAATAAAGTTTAGTTTTTTCATTCCTTGATAGGGCGGAAAGCTAGCGGAGCCCAGGGCGCGCCATCTTAAAATACGCCTCTGCGAATGACTGCAATAATGCGCGGGCGCGGCGAGGGTCCTAAGGTCAAAGGGCGTAATCTCACTAAGTAGCATCGTATCACGGGACATAGTTACCAACCTTTCATCTAGTAGTGTTTTTGCTGAGTGAAAAGTAGCCAAAACATTTTAATTATAATACTCTAATGTGTTATGTCATCTACAGTCAGGGAAAATATTAACCAGAACACTATAGTTAGTTGTTTTTTCTTTTAAACGTCTGGTCTTAAATAATATAGGTCGAAAAATAATTAATGGTAGTTAGTTACTTTTCGCACAAAATATCACATACAATAAAATTACTCAGTCACTTTGATGAGTTTTCGCATTACTATTTTTTAAGACATGCCTATAGGGAGTAATGCGGAAAAAGTAGATAAGGAACTTTAATGCGTAAGTATCTTTTTCAACAAAGAAGAGAAAAAGTAATCAGGTGACTTAGTTACTTGTAACTCAACTATCACAAATCAAATAATGTACTTAATTAAGTCTCGCGATTTACATTTTCCTAAATAATTACGTTATGAATACGAGAGTAAGACAGAAATATGGAGAAAAAAATACTGATTTTATTGGTATTTATAAGTCGATTTTGAACATTTTGTTACTTAATGACTTTTCGTTCTACGGGGACGATATATATATAATATTATAATAAAGGAATACTACAAAATAATCAAAAATAAAAACAAAAAGAAAAAGGAACAAAACGGTACAAATTGCATCTCTGCACCACCCGCCAGCTAACACACACACTAACACAAAATATATAAATGAAAAAGAAATACAGAAACAAAATGAAAAAAGGGGAAGTGGAATGAACAAAATTAAATATTATACATAACACAACACTAAACATTTCCGAACGAAACTGAACAAGTCACAAAGTCAGATGTCATCTGTCAGTTTGACAGTTGACAACTCTGCGATTCTGTCAGTGCGCAAGTAAAAATTTTACGAAACGAGTTTAAAAATAACATAGTGTAATGTGTAGGTGAACGTTAAATTAAAATAAATAGTTGACATATAAGAGGGTCGCGTTAACACTATACCGTGCACTGTTACTAGAACCGATGACGTCACAATATGAACAAGAAAACAACTAGATCTTACGCGGTTTCGAAGCAGATGATACAGTGTTCGCTGCTACATGCTTCGGCCGGGAGGAGTTTGCAGTGCCCATCTTTGGATGCAGGGAAGTAAGGTTTTGCTTTTTTTTTTTTTTTTCATTGAACCATGTTTTTAAGATTAATTAGGTTTGTTTCGCATTTTGATTTACTTACAGCAGCCAACGCTATTGGATACGTTTGGCTGCTGTAACTTTTTAAGTGTCGCGTTTGGAAAAAAAAATCGATCACTTGTTTGGTGATATTTAATATATATGTTACTGTAAAAGCCTGAACTGTGGTAAATCCTAAGATTTTCCGGTAAAACCTAAGATTTACCAACTCTCAATGGTAAAAGTCCGAACAAGCCAGAGTTTAAAAACTATGTTACGATATATAAAAAAATCCTCCTTCATAACTATGTTTATAACTATTTCACGGTATAATTATATACTGTGACATAGTTATAAAGAAGGAGTTTTGGGCACAGCGACATGGGTAGGTTAGTTATTTTTTTTTAACCACCCAGAAGGAGGAGCCCCGCGAAGCGGGGCTCCCGCGACATCTCGACATCATCAAGTGAATATAGGTAAAAGTTCGAAATAAAAGAATTGTTCGGACTTTTACCATTGCGAGTTGGTAAATCTTAGGTTATACCGGAAAATCTTAGGATTTACCACCGTTCGGGCTTTTACAGTAACATATACATAAATAAATAAGAACTGATTTTAATGAGCTGGTCACGTTCCGTTGTAGGCTTTTAGTTTACTATAAATGTGATGTATAAGCTTTATGTAGCTTGTCAATGCATCTTGCTGCTCTAGCAGTTTTAGCACGTTGTAGGGATCCAAGTCGTTATGGAATCGGCAAAGCACCTCATGTTGAATTCTTTCCGCTGCGAACCTCGGACAGTCCTCCAGCAGATGCTTTACTGTCTGGGGTGTGTTGGCGTTGCAGGGACAGCAGTCATCCTGTGTGATGTGGAATCTGTGTAGGTAAGCGTTGTGGAAGCCGTGATTGGTGAGTATTTGCGTTGTGAAGAAGTGTGTTTCTGTGTATTTGGAGAAGTGTGCGATGTCGGTTAGATTGGGGAATATGTGTTTGGTATGCTGTCCCTGTTCGCTAGATGCGTAGCGTTCCTGCCAAAGGTCCATGCTACGCATGCGGAGTTTGCGTTTGACAAATAATATCGGGAACTAACTGTAATCCGGCGCCTTGTGAAGCTGTGTGGCCAGTTTTGCCGCAGTATCAGGAGCCTCATTTCCGGCATTGCCGATGTGTGCCTTGACCCATTTTAGACTGACTTGGTTTGTTTCACGATGTGTATGGGTGATTTTGTGTATCTGTGTGACGAGTGGATGTGTGTTGCTTCTATCTTCTATTGCTGAAAGTGATGCCTGGGAATCTGTATAAATGACCGTGTTTTGATACTTATGTGTCGCCCATTTGCAGGCTTCCCGAATAGCAAAGAGTTCACCCTGGAAAACTGTGCAAGTGTTTGTAGTTTGAACTTCTTTATTTTAGTCGGTTGTCCTGAGCTGCCTGGGTCAAAGCACAGAAAGGCAGCTCCCGTTGCGCCGTTTTCTTGCTTACTACCGTCAGTGTAGATCTCGCATGTTTGACGGTCTAAGTCAGATTTTGCTATTCTCAGGGCTGGGTGCAGTAGTTCGCGGACGGGCGTGGGTTGTTCCAGCCTGACGTCTTCTGGCAGAAAATGAGTGGTGTTACTAAGGCGGGTCTGCTCTAACTGGTGCGCCTCGAGGATTTTGATGTCAAGTAGCATGAATTGAGCTAGTGCCAAAACAGCGTTGGTGGACACTGTCCTAAATGCGCGGATGGCCTTTAGCGCGAAGCCTCGCTGCAGGCTTGCCAGCACTTTACGGGCGCTCTTTTTTGTTGCCACTTGTCCCCATACTCCCGCTGCGTAGGTGATGACGGGTTCTACGACGTGATGGTAAATCGTGCGTGTATTTTCTGGGTGGGTACCCCAGGTTGGCCTCGCATAAATGCACAATTTCTTGTAAATGCGTGTGTGTAAGGCTTTACCTACGACATATTTTAGGTGCCGATTGAATAGAAGTTTCTCGTCTATGATAATGCCTAGCAGTTTGATTTCCGGCACAAACGTCAGGGTTACGCCGTCCATGCGGATCTGCACTGACTTAGCCTTAGGTGTGGCTTGTGTTTTTGCTGGGCCAAAATTTAGTTTGACTTTGGCCCCCTAGTTGCTAATGTCTGCTAAGATAGTGTTGGCCGTTGTTTGCAATTCTTCTTGCTTTTTAGCGGTAACTATCAGAAGGACGTCATCCGCGAAGGCCTGCATGTGGCAGCCCACGGGTAATTGCATGTCCAGGAGGTCGTCCAGGATCAGGTTCCACAGAACGGGACCACACGCAGACCCCTGTATACATCCCTTCGTAAGAACCTTACGCGTGCGCACTCCGGCGTAATCCAGCGTGACAGTTCGGTCTCTTACGTAGTCCTTGATGAGCCCGAAGATGTTGTTGGGTACCCCAAGTTTGGCTAGTCTTTGAAAGAGGGCAGGCCACCAAGCGTTGTCAAAAGCCGCCTTGATGTCTAATGAGATGGCGATGGCTAGCTTTTTGCTATCTTTCGCGAGACGGATGTGTTTTAGTGCGGTGTGTACAGCTAGTGTGGTATTCTTTTGCTGACGAAATCCAAATTGATTGTTATTTAGCTTATTTTCTGTTTCTGCTTTATGGACTACTCTTTTGATAAATAGTTTCTCCAGCAGTTTCCCGAAGACTAGTAACAGGCCTATGGGATACTGGAGTGAAAGACACCTATTGAAAATTTCTGTCATCAGTCGAGGATAGATCTTCGTGAACTGTAAGCAAATGTCGGATGTGAGATTGTCTAAACCAGGGGCTTTATTGGGGTTTATGGAATTAAGTTGCTCCAGTACCTCCTCCTCTGTGAAGGGGAGATCATCTGGAGTGTTGGTAAAGGGGTTATTGTGATGCATGCGCAAATGTTGTTGTTCTGATGTTGTGTCTGGAGAATCGTCGGGGTAAAAATGTTTAAGCAAAGCGTTTGCAGTTTCCTCTGCAGTTGTTGTGTAGCTGTCTCCCACCTTTAGTGTAACGTGGGGTCTTCTGGGTGCAGTTGCTTTGAGGAGGCGATTGGTCAGGGACCAAACGTTTTCCTTGGTTTGCATTTCACAAAACTTGCGGAAGTTGGCGGTGGATTCAGCTTTGACCGCTTCGTTGTACTCTTTCTTCTTTGTGAGCTGCTCTTCCAGCAAGGCATCAAGGAGTAGGCCAGCTCGTTTTGCCGAGTGTATCTGCCGATGAAGGCTTATCACTTCCCCCATGAGCTGTTGCAGCGCATCGCTCCACCAAGGAGCCCTCTGCTTGGCTTTTCCACTTCTGACAGGCATGGTTTCTTTGCAGCAGTCTCTTATCAATAATGTGATTCGATTGATAAGGGCCTCAAGTTCCTCCTTATCTAAGCTGTTTATGTCACATTCCAGTATGTCAGACAATGCCACCTCTTGTAGAACGGCGTCCTTGAATGCTGTCCAGTTCGCTTTTTGCGTGTTAAACATGAATGTTGTAGTATTGAATGATTCGGATGGTGTTGAGTTCTCTGTGTCTATATGAAATTCTATGGCATTATGTTGTGAGGTGGTGCAGCCTTCAAGGTTTACCCTCCACTCGTCGACCATATCGAAGGCATTCGCGGTAACTAGTGTCAGATCTATGATTGACGTTCGATTGCGTCCATGTGTCACCGTTTCGAAGGTAATAAAGTTGTTGAGATCATCCATGGTGATAACCTTATGACGGCTTCCATCAGATGTTTGGACGACAATTGCACCGTCCGCATCCTGGGTCCAGCAGTTTGGCGGGTCCTCGTCAGAAACTCTCTAACCGAAATGGACGTCCCGCGCAGTTTCGCCTTGTCTCGCCAAACAGAAGACCGGACCTCCGCATCCGTGAAGCGCACAAGTACAGGACGATGGTGTTTACCTCCCGAGGCGCCAATCCTGTGGCAGACCCTAATAGAAGATGCTGTGACGGTGGTCAAGCCCAGCCTGCCCTGGAGAATGCTGGAGACCATACCTTGAATGTTCTCTGTCTCCGGGATCCCGAGGAACAGAAGGTCCTTCCCGCGGTGTCTCGTCTCGATGGAGTCCACCATCCGCACACATTCTGCTACCTGTTGCTGGAGCAAGCTGAGAACACCAAGCTCACAGAAACTCCGGAACTCCTCAGCCACCTTCGCCACAGTGTCCTTCGCCGCACCTGTCTGCAGTTGAGCCTCCAGTTTAGCCATCCTTTTGTTGAAGGTTTCTTCTAGCTTCGCCTGGGTCAGTTGAATTTCACTAAGCTAAGACATTGTGTAGCAACTTGTGAAAGCGACTTGCAACTTTTCTATGATTTGTGTTCAGCTGGCAGGTGGTGTTTAGTGAAGCAATATCACTACATATACATATTATACTAGCTGACCCGCGCAACTTCGCTTGCGTCACCTAAGAGAATGGGTCAAAATTTTCCCCGTTTTTGTAACTTTTTTCGTTGCTGCTCCGCTCCTTATGACCGTAGCGTATTGTTATATAGCCTCGATAAATGGGCTATCTAACACTGAAAAAATTTTTCAAATCGGACCAGTAGCTCTTGAGATTAGCGCGTTCAAACAAACAAGCAAACAAACTCTTCAGCTTTATAATATTTGTAAGTATAGAAGTATAGATTATAATATTAATTGTGAGTATTAAAACTGTAAAATTGAGCCAATAAAATTAAAAATAAACCATTAAATTAATTAATAATTTAAAAAAATTAAATTAGGAGAAGTGATTTTTTGTGTCCACTTATTATGACACCTACCCACAATTTAATTAATTGCCCTTATTTTCAATATTTAGACCGACTGTGACTAAGTTTATACAATTTATAGCGAAGTTCCCTATTTTCAAAGAATCCTAATCATATGAACGACTAATCCCAAGAACTATTGTTGTTCAGATACTCATCAACTCTGTAATAACCTTTCTTAACAAGATGTTCCTTAACAGCAACTTTGAATTTTAGCAGGGGTAAATCCATAATGTGCTTGGGAAGCTTGTTGAAGAATCCAATGCCAAGACCTACAAACGAATTGTGCACGGTGTGTAAACGATGATGGGGACCTACTAATTTGTGTTTGTTCTTAGTGTAATAATTGTGCCCATGACTATTTGTTGTAAATGTCCCTATATGTTGTTTTACAGACAAGTTTGCAAGCACATACTGTGATGCCACTGTCAGTACACCTATCTGCCCAAAAAGCATGTTAGTAATATAACTTATTTCGTTGAAGTCTATATTTTCTTGTAGTAAGATACACACTCTGCCATCTATCCGCGTGCTGCGACGGAAAGCTGTTACGTGGTAACCGCTGATGTTTAGTTTCTCCTCTTGTCGCCATGACTCAGTTATGCATATCGACGCCCCCAAACAATAACTCGGTAATGTACTATTATGGACTTTATGCTTTTATGTCATTTTCGGCATCTATGGGTACACCTTGGTAATTTTTTCCAGATTTTTCCTAATGATATTCACAAAAATATAATGATACACGTGTTATTGTGCGGAATTTAGATAAAAATATATGTTGGCAAAAAACCTGTCATAGATTCATACAAAAAAACAATTCATAATTTATTTAGGCAATATACGTTTACCGGGTTATTGCCGTAAATAATTTTCATGAAGTTTTAAGTAAGAGTGAGTACACAGTTATTGTTGAATACAGTTTAATATACATATTCCATAATATACACTAACAATGTTATCTGATACTGG
This sequence comes from Anticarsia gemmatalis, assembly GCF_050436995.1. Lineage (NCBI taxonomy): Eukaryota > Metazoa > Arthropoda > Insecta > Lepidoptera > Erebidae > Anticarsia > Anticarsia gemmatalis. Next base: position 12,457,450 of record NC_134775.1, read on the forward strand.
TATTGTCTCATTGAAGTACGCAATGTTTTAATACTGTGAATTTGTTTTGTATTTTTATCGATTACACCTAGAATAAAAAAAAGGACGTTGCTCCCGATCAGGAATCTGATGAAGGTTTTTATCCAGACGAGTCGGAATAAGCTCCGTATCCACGACCTAACATGGTGGAGAACCTATTAAGTAGCATTTCAAGTCTAAGCGGAAACTCTGCACCTATTAATAAAATAATAAGTTTTCCAGAAATGATAAGCACTCCATCAACAACTTCAAATTTATCACTATATTTAACTCACGCAGATTTCGTAGCTTCTTCGACAGAAATATATATAGCATCAACCTTCGATTTATCTGTAACAGCCATTGAAAACGAAAATCGAGTAAGTAACTAAGAAAATTTTAATGACACGCTAAGACTACAAGAAATTTCAGCATTTAATCACTAAGGTACATTAACCGGTACAACTTCTAATGATTGCTCACGTGCGATTATAAGCGAATATGAGGTCACTCCAAACTTAATAATAACTAGTAGTGAAGAAGAAGAAAATGAGATTTTAACTCCGGAAGAGCGATCAGAAAGAATCAACGATATAATAATGACAGCAGAAAGCGATCATGAGGTTGAGCAGAATTTATTAGTAAGCATTGAAGACATAGTTACTAGTAATGAATCTGGAAGGATATCCTTCTTTATTGGAAAAGGAATATAAACTGGCTAGAAAACACAAGCATGTCAGAAGTGAGTGGAGAAAAATAAAATCGTTTAAAATTCCAGCAAAGCTTACGAAGGGTGCAATTCCAAAAAAACTATCCAGAAAAATCTATACGCGTGTAAAAAGGGTTGCAGTCAAAAACTTAGTCCATCGGAACGACAAGCTATATTTGATCAATTTTATAGTCTAACTAATCGCGAACATCAATGGTTGTATATTAGTAGATATGTCCAAGCACAAACTATAAAAAAATGACGCTCAACAACCGCACGCAAACTTACAATTATTTATTTTTTACCTAATTCAAATAATGCAACAATTCCTGTATATAAAACACATTTTTTAAAGACTACAAATTGGAGAATATGTCATTTATACCGCAATTGAAAAAGCTATGAAAGCAGATGAAGGACTTAAGATAAACGGGGAAGACATGACAATAGACCTAACAAAATGGACAGTGCGACAGAAGCTAGTGTAAAAACGCATGTCATATTGAATAATTTCCTAAAGTTGAGCCGCAATATGTGAGGGCGACTTCAAATCAGGAATATCTTTCCGAAAACTTGAAAATTTCCAGAATGTATCGCTTTTATTCTGAATGGTTTACGCAACATAACTACACTGATGTGTTAATGGCAACAAAACGACAATACGAAACAGTTATTAACTCTATATAACTACTTTCAAACCCAAAAAAGACTAGTGCTTTACATGCTCCATTTATGAACAAGCAGATGACACTTTTAAAGCCAGCCTGGAAGAAAAACAAATACTCCAATTATATAAGAAACAGAAATAAAGACAACTACTGACAAAGAAAAAGTCACAGTAGCAGTGTTTGACCTGCAGAAAGTGTTAAATGTGCCTCAGTCAGAAATAGGCATATTTCATTACATAAGGAAATACCCATGTTACAATTTTACTATATTTGATGCCGTACGTAAAATTGGATATTGTTTTGTGTGGCATTAGAGAGGCAGTTCAGAGATCGGGAGTGCTTTATTATCTTTTTTTAAAACTGAACGCAAAAAACGTATAACAGATTTTAAATTATATTCTGACGGATGTTACGGACAGAAAAAAAAACCGTTACATTTTTACTATGTATATGTATGCTGCCAAACTTTTTGGCATTTCTATAACGCATCGCTTTTTTGAAACCAGACACAGCCAAAACGAGGGAGTAGAAGACAAGCATTGGCGGTGCAATAACGATGGAAATGTAATCCGCTGGGCGGACGTTACGGAAGTAAGCGTGGTCGATTCCCAAGAAAATAAGTTCTTTTTTACATATATCTTTGAAGATAACTATTCAAAGCTTCACATTAACTATACGTCTACCTCAGCTAGACGACGAGGAAGAAAACGTACGTGTTTTCAAGATGCAACTTTATGTTGCGATAATGTGCAGTTGCAACGCGCTTATCACCAACCTATACCAATAAGTAAAGCTTTGCATACAGACCTAATAAGTCTATGTAAAAGTGGTGCCATTCCACAGAGTTACCACTCATTCTATCAATCCCTGTCTCATTCAGAAGCTGGGAATGAAAATACTCCTGAAGAAGATTGAATGGGAGAGCTTATGTACCTTAAAGTGATTATACAATTTTATTTATTGTATTATTTTTAGACAGTATTGTTAGTTTATTTAAAGTGCCAAATGTAATTGTGATTTTATTAAATATTACTTATTACTTATATTGTAATAGAAATCATTGTTTTTTTTTAATCTTTTCCGCCTTCTACAATGACATTTTTATTATTTAAAAAAGTCGGTATCAATTGGTAACAATAACAATGTTATTCTAATTTTCCTCATAATAATGATGTTATTTATCATTACCAAATCTGCAATGATTGGATGTTACCGGCAATAACTCCGTAAAAGTATGTTATGCATCAGCCTAACAATAAAAAATAACGCCGTAGAAGTTCATAATATGAAGTTACGAGTTATTCTTGTGGTAAAATTACAACAATAACCCCGTAAAAACTTTAACTGTGATCTTTTATATGACATTTTTTTGGTATTATTTATTTTTATTAATTACAAGGTATTGAATAAAAGGCATTTAATTTTAATGTCATTGTTATATTCCGCCAAAAAATAGCTTTCTGTTAACACATCAATGACAGCAATAGCCCTCCTCGTTCAAAAGATATTTAATAAAATCAATAAATCTTTTCTCCTGTAAAATTTAGATTTTTCGATTACCGACTTATTGCTTAGGGGCATCGATATTGCTTTGTATTTTGATTTCTCTTGGGTAGTAAATGCTACCAGAATATGTTCTTTGTTATGAAGACTTTGAAAGTGTTTGGAATAGTATTATGAAATTCTATCGCTAGTTTGCTGAGGTATTGTTGGATTACGCTTCGTATAATGTATTTCTTGTGAGGCGTTTGTTGAAGATGCGAAAAAGATGTTGCTCGTCGACCCTGCTAGTTATAAGGCTATTTGTGATACAGCTTTTACGTGACTAATTTTCTTATTTATCGGTATGATGTGGTATGTTCATGATTTCTGACAGGTTCTTGAAAATATTATTCATTGTGTAGTTTTGGAATAGTCCAGTTTGTCTGGAAAACATCTTAAAATCGGCGTCCAAATACCTGTTCGAGTCAAATACTGTAAGTATATTTGTGGGATTGTGAATCTAGCCCTAGTAAATTGTTAAATATGTCAATTCTGCTGTTAATATGCAGTTTTGCAAAGTATGTTTAGGTGATACTTGAGTTGCCTTGTTATAAAGCACTTTTTGTTTTTTTGGTGTACTATGTTGAGGACTTTTTTGCGTTGTTGGATATCGTTTATTCTTTCGTGGTGTAATAAAAAGTTAAAACGGTGTTTAGGTTTGAGAGCATCAATTGTATATTTTAGCTCTTTGTTTTGTTAAGTCAAGGTATTTATTTCTACTCGTGCTAATGTAGAGGTACCTAAATACTTCCGATATTTACTTATTTGACTTGTTGTTTTAGTTGCGCTAATTCGCTTTCATCTTCGTTATCACTTGGTTATTGGACTATTATAATACCTTTAAACTATAACCTGCTAAAGGAATCACTTTTTTTTTAAACAATTTCAATCACAAAGCTATGTATTTTCAGACTCATCAGGTAGATATGTCCATCTGCGGGTAGATATTTTTCATGCTAACCCACGTTGCTTGCTACAATCACGTAAGCAGCACATCGATATTCACATATACGTACAGAGAGATACTTCACCGGCGTCGCCTTAAAGCCACAACAAACTAGAATCTGAGCCCCCGATGCTTCATATAATCGCTACCGTCACTCACCCTAGCAGACGGTCGATGGAGGTATAAAAAAACAGATCCTCGACAAATACCCGCAATCACATTGCCGACTGTTGCAATTATGGCTACGGCGTTGTCAAATGTCAGCACACTGGCAGGTCGTCTACTACACGGCACGACGGCAGAGTGGTAGCGTGGTAGTAAAGCGGCGCTATCGGGAACGGAAGCGGATGTAATTCAATCAACGTTGCCAGAACGATGTTAGTATCGTATATGTCTGAGTGCTTACGTTTTGCTTTGTCGCTCTTTATGCGTCCAAGACAAGCACACTTAAGCACTTTGTAGCACACGGAAAATACGAACGCTAATGTTTCGATCGAAAAACTACCACGCAGAAAGCCGATACGTAACGTAATGCTCAGGGCGCGAAGCCTGCCAAAAATTTGCAGAAACACAACATTTCATTCTCGGTTATATTTTATGCAAACCCACGTTGCTTGCCAGAATTGTCGATATACACATGTACGTACGGAGAGATACTTCACCGGCGTCGCCTTAAAGCCACAACAGACTAGAAAAAGTCTAATATGTCTAGACTGTATAATAGAATACGGGAATTAACGCGAACACGCATTTTACCTTAAAATGCCTAACGTTTCGGCGCAGGTTGCACTCGCCGTGGTCCCAGGCAGACTGACTGACTGAGTGCAACCTGCGCCGAAACGTTAGGCATTTTAAGGTAAAATGCGTGTTCGCGTTAATCCCCGTATTCTATTATACATTAAACATGCAACGCGAGAGTTTAAAAGTTATGATGTCTAGACTGTTCTTGAACTCGAACGCCTCATTGGCCAACGTCATCGCCAATCACCCGATTTCTGGATATTAACAAACTTTTCGGGCGATAGATGGATAAACGATAAGCTTAGATTTTGCAATCCCTTCCAAAAGCCAAACACCACAAAAGACACTCGCTAACCGCAATATTAACACGTGACGGCATTCATTGAAGACATCATCTGGAAACTTACGTCTAAAATAGCGACTTTAATCGAAAAACATTGGAAGCGATTGGTGACGGGCAGTAAAGTGCCCCCGATGCTTCATGTAATCGCTACCGTCACTCGCCCTAGCAGACGGTCGATGGAGGTATAAAAAAACAGATCCTCGACAAATACCCGCAATCACATTGCCGACTGTTGCAATTATGGCTACGGCGTTGTCAAATGTCAGCACACTGGCAGGTCGTCTACTACACGGCACGACGGCAGAGTGGTAGCGTGGTAGTAAAGCGGCGCTATCGGGAACGGAAGCGGATGTAATTCAATCAACGTTGCCAGAACGATGTTAGTATCGTATATGTCTGAGTGCTTACGTTTTGCTTTGTCGCTCTTTATGCGTCCAAGACAAGCACACTTAACACGTTCCCTGCCCGCGACGCGTATGTGCGTTCTACAAAACGCACATACGCGTCAGGGGCAGCGAACGTGTTAAGCACTTTGTAGCACACGGAAAATACGAACGCTAATGTTTCGATCGAAAAACTACCACGCAGAAAGCCGATACGTAACAAAAATCCATCTATCGCCCGAAAAGTTTGTTAAGTCAGATACGCGGGTATTTGTCGAGGATCTGTTTTTTTATACCTCCATCGACCGTCTGCTAGGGCGAGTGACGGTAGCGATTATATGAAGCATCGGGGGCACTTTACTGCCCGTCACCAATCGCTTCCAATGTTTTTCGATTAAAGTCGCTATTTTAGACGTAAGTTTCCATATGATGTCTTCAATGAATGCCGTCACGTGTTAATATTGCGGTTAGTGAGTGTCTTTTGTGGTGTTTGGCTTTTGGAGGGGATTGCAAAATCTAAGCTTATCGTTTATCCATCTATCGCCCGAAAAGTTTGTTAATATCCAGAAATCGGGTGATTGGCGATGACGTTGGCCAATGAGGCGTTCGAGTTCAAGAACAGTCTAGACATATTAGACTTTTTCTAGTCTGTTGTGGCTTTAAGGCGACGCCGGTGAAGTATCTCTCCGTACGTACATGTGTATATCGACAATTCTGGCAAGCAACGTGGGTTTGCATAAAATATAACCGAGAATGAAATGTTGTGTTTCTGCAAATCTTTGGCAGGCTTCGCGCCCTGAGCATTACGTTACGTATCGGCTTTCTGCGTGGTAGTTTTTCGATCGAAACATTAGCGTTCGTATTTTCCGTGTGCTACAAAGTGCTTAAGTGTGCTTGTCTTGGACGCATAAAGAGCGACAAAGCAAAACGTAAGCACTCAGACATATACGATACTAACATCGTTCTGGCAACGTTGATTGAACTACATCCGCTTCCGTTCCCGATAGCGCCGCTTTACTACCACGCTACCACTCTGCCGCCGTGCCGTGTAGTAGGCGACCTGCAAGTGTGCTGACATTTGACAACGCCGTAGCCATAATATTGCAACAGTCGGCAATGTGATTGCGGGTATTTGTCGAGGATCTGTTTTTTTATACCTCCATCGATCGTCTGCTAGGGCGAGTGACGGTAGCGATTATATGAAGCATCGGGGGCACTTTACTGCCCGTCACCAATCGCTTCCAATGTTTTTCGATTAAAGTCGCTATTTTAGACGTAAGTTTCCATATGATGTCTTCAATGAATGCCGTCACGTGTTAATATTGCGGTTAGTGAGTGTCTTTTGTGGTGTTTGGCTTTTGGAGGGGATTGCAAAATCTAAGCTTATCGTTTATCCATCTATCGCCCGGAAAGTTTTGGCGATGACGTTGGGCAATGAGGCGTTCGAGTTCAAGAACAGTCTAGACATATTAGACTTTTTCTAGTCTGTTGTGGCTTTAAGGCGACGCCGGTGAAGTATCTCTCCGTACGTACATGTGTATATCGACAATTCTGGCAAGCAACGTGGGTTTGCATAAAATATAACCGAGAAAGAAATGTTGTGTTTCTGCAAATCTTTGGCAGGCTTCGCGCCCTGAGCATTACGTTACGTATCGGCTTTCTGCGTGGTAGTTTTTCGATCGAAACATTAGCGTTCGTATTTTCCGTGTGCTACAAAGTGCTTAAGTGTGCTTGTCTTGGACGCATAAAGAGCGACAAAGCAAAACGTAAGCACTCAGACGTATACGATACTAACATCGTTCTGGCAACGTTGATTGAACTACATCCGCTTCCGTTCCCGATAGCGCCGCTTTACTACCACGCTACCACTCTGCCGCCGTGCCGTGTAGTAGACGACCTGCCAGTGTGCTGACATTTGACAACGCCGTAGCCATAATTGCAACAGTCGGCAATGTGATTGCGGGTATTTGTCGAGGATCTGTTTTTTTATACCTCCATCGATCGTCTGCTAGGGCGAGTGACAGTAGCGATTATATGAAGCATCGGGGGCACTTTACTGCCCGTCACCAATCGCTTCCAATGTTTTTCGATTAAAGTCGCTATTTTAGACGTAAGTTTCCATATGATGTCTTCAATGAATGCCGTCACGTGTTAATATTGCGGTTAGTGAGTGTCTTTTGTGGTGTTTGGCTTTTGGAGGGGATTGCAAAATCTAAGCTTATCGTTTATCCATCTATCGCCCGGAAAGTTTGTTAATATCCAGAAATCGGGTGATTGGCGATGACGTTGGCCAATGAGGCGTTCGAGTTCAAGAACAGTCTAGACATATTAGACTTTTTCTAGTCTGTTGTGGCTTTAAGGCGACGCCGGTGAAGTATCTCTCCGTACGTACATGTGTATATCGACAATTCTGGCAAGCAACGTGGGTTTGCATAAAATATAACCGAGAATGAAATGTTGTGTTTCTGCAAATCTTTGGCAGGCTTCGCGCCCTGAGCATTACGTTACGTATCGGCTTTCTGCGTGGTAGTTTTTCGATCGAAACATTAGCGTTCGTATTTTCCGTGTTCTACAAAGTGCTTAAGTGTGCTTGTCTTGGACGCATAAAGAGCGACAAAGCAAAACGTAAGTACTCAGACATATACGATACTAACATCGTTCTGGCAACGTTGATTGAACTACATCCGCTTCCGTTCCCGATAGCGCCGCTTTACTACCACGCTACCACTCTGCCGCCGTGCCGTGTAGTAGACGACCTGCCAGTGTGCTGACATTTGACAACGCCGTAGCCATAATTGCAACAGCCGGCAATGTGATTGCGGGTATTTGTCGAGGATCTGTTTTTTTATACCTCCATCGATCGTCTGCTAGGGCGAGTGACGGCAGCGATTATATGAAGCATCGGGGGCACTTTACTGCCCGTCACCAATCGCTTCCAATGTTTTTCGATTAAAGTCGCTATTTTAGACGTAAGTTTCCATATGATGTCTTCAATGAATGCCGTCACGTGTTAATATTGCGGTTAGTGAGTGTCTTTTGTGGTGTTTGGCTTTTGGAGGGGATTGCAAAATCTAAGCTTATCGTTTATCCATCTATCGCCCGGAAAGTTTTGGCGATGACGTTGGGCAATGAGGCGTTCGAGTTCAAGAACAGTCTAGACATATTAGACTTTTTCTAGTCTGTTGTGGCTTTAAGGCGACGCCGGTGAAGTATCTCTCCGTACGTACATGTGTATATCGACAATTCTGGCAAGCAACGTGGGTTTGCATAAAATATAACCGAGAATGAAATGTTGTGTTTCTGCAAATCTTTGGCAGGCTTCGCGCCCTGAGCATTACGTTACGTATCGGCTTTCTGCGTGGTAGTTTTTCGATCGAAACATTAGCGTTCGTATTTTCCGTGTGCTACAAAGTGTTTAAGTGTGCTTGTCTTGGACGCATAAAGGGCGACAAAGCAAAACGTAAGCACTCAGACATATTCGATACTAACATCGTTCTGGCAACGTTGATTGAACTACATCCGCTTCCGTTCCCGATAGCGCCGCTTTACTACCACGCTACCACTCTGCCGCCGTGCCGTGTAGCAGACGACCTGCCAGTGTGCTGACATTTGACAACGCCTTAGCCATAATTGCAACAGTCGGCAATGTGATTGCGGGTATTTGTCGAGGATCTGTTTTTTTATACCTCCATCGACCGTCTGCTAGGGCGAGTGACGGTAGCGATTATATGAAGCATCGGGGGCACTTTACTGCCCGTCACCAATCGCTTCCAATGTTTTTCGATTAAAGTCGCTATTTTAGACGTAAGTTTCCATATGATGTCTTCAATGAATGCCGTCACGTGTTAATATTGCTGTTAGTGAGTGTCTTTTGTGGTGTTTGGCTTTTGGAGGGGATTGCAAAATCTAAGCTTATCGTTTATCCATCTATCGCCCGGAAAGTTTGTTAATATCCAGAAATCGGGTGATTGGCGATGACGTTGGCCAATGAGGCGTTCGAGTTCAAGAACAGTCTAGACATATTAGACTTTTTCTAGTCTGTTGTGGCTTTAAGGCGACGCCGGTGAAGTATCTCTCCGTACGTACATGTGTATATCGACAATTCTGGCAAGCAACGTGGGTTTGCATAAAATATAACCGAGAATGAAATGTTGTGTTTCTGCAAATCTTTGGCAGGCTTCGCGCCCTGAGCATTACGTTACGTATCGGCTTTCTGCGTGGTAGTTTTTCGATCGAAACATTAGCGTTCGTATTTTCCGTGTGCTACAAAGTGCTTAAGTGTGCTTGTCTTGGACGCATAAAGAGCGACAAAGCAAAACGTAAGCACTCAGACATATACGATACTAACATCGTTCTGGCAACGTTGATTGAACTACATCCGCTTCCGTTCCCGATAGCGCCGCTTTACTACCACGCTACCACTCTGCCGCCGTGCCGTGTAGCAGACGACCTGCCAGTGTGCTGACATTTGACAACGCCTTAGCCATAATTGCAACAGTCGGCAATGTGATTGCGGGTATTTGTCGAGGATCTGTTTTTTTATACCTCCATCGACCGTCTGCTAGGGCGAGTGACGGTAGCGATTATATGAAGCATCGGGGGCACTTTACTGCCCGTCACCAATCGCTTCCAATGTTTTTCGATTAAAGTCGCTATTTTAGACGTAAGTTTCCATATGATGTCTTCAATGAATGCCGTCACGTGTTAATATTGCTGTTAGTGAGTGTCTTTTGTGGTGTTTGGCTTTTGGAGGGGATTGCAAAATCTAAGCTTATCGTTTATCCATCTATCGCCCGGAAAGTTTGTTAATATCCAGAAATCGGGTGATTGGCGATGACGTTGGCCAATGAGGCGTTCGAGTTCAAGAACAGTCTAGACATATTAGACTTTTTCTAGTCTGTTGTGGCTTTAAGGCGACGCCGGTGAAGTATCTCTCCGTACGTACATGTGTATATCGACAATTCTGGCAAGCAACGTGGGTTTGCATAAAATATAACCGAGAATGAAATGTTGTGTTTCTGCAAATCTTTGGCAGGCTTCGCGCCCTGAGCATTACGTTACGTATCGGCTTTCTGCGTGGTAGTTTTTCGATCGAAACATTAGCGTTCGTATTTTCCGTGTGCTACAAAGTGCTTAAGTGTGCTTGTCTTGGACGCATAAAGAGCGACAAAGCAAAACGTAAGCACTCAGACATATACGATACTAACATCGTTCTGGCAACGTTGATTGAACTACATCCGCTTCCGTTCCCGATAGCGCCGCTTTACTACCACGCTACCACTCTGCCGCCGTGCCGTGTAGTAGACGACCTGCCAGTGTGCTGACATTTGACAACGCCGTAGCCATAATTGCAACAGTCGGCAATGTGATTGCGGGTATTTGTCGAGGATCTGTTTTTTTATACCTCCATCGATCGTCTGCTAGGGCGAGTGACGGTAGCGATTATATGAAGCATCGGGGGCACTTTACTGCCCGTCATCAATCGCTTCCAATGTTTTTCGATTAAAGTCGCTATTTTAGACGTAAGTTTCCATATGATGTCTTCAATGAATGCCGTCACGTGTTAATATTGCGGTTAGTGAGTGTCTTTTGTGGTGTTTGGCTTTTGGAGGGGATTGCAAAATCTAAGCTTATCGTTTATCCATCTATCGCCCGGAAAGTTTTGGCGATGACGTTGGGCAATGAGGCGTTCGAGTTCAAGAACAGTCTAGACATATTAGACTTTTTCTAGTCTGTTGTGGCTTTAAGGCGACGCCGGTGAAGTATCTCTCCGTACGTACATGTGTATATCGACAATTCTGGCAAGCAACGTGGGTTTGCATAAAATATAACCGAGAATGAAATGTTGTGTTTCTGCAAATCTTTGGCAGGCTTCGCGCCCTGAGCATTACGTTACGTATCGGCTTTCTGCGTGGTAGTTTTTCGATCGAAACATTAGCGTTCGTATTTTCCGTGTGCTACAAAGTGCTTAAGTGTGCTTGTCTTGGACGCATAAAGAGCGACAAAGCAAAACGTAAGCACTCAGACATATACGATACTAACATCGTTCTGGCAACGTTGATTGAACTACATCCGCTTCCGTTCCCGATAGCGCCGCTTTACTACCACGCTACCACTCTGCCGCCGTGCCGTGTAGTAGACGACCTGCCAGTGTGCTGACATTTGACAACGCCGTAGCCATAATTGCAACAGTCGGCAATGTGATTGCGGGTATTTGTCGAGGATCTGTTTTTTTATACCTCCATCGATCGTCTGCTAGGGCGAGTGACGGCAGCGATTATATGAAGCATCGGGGGCACTTTACTGCCCGTCACCAATCGCTTCCAATGTTTTTCGATTAAAGTCGCTATTTTAGACGTAAGTTTCCATATGATGTCTTCAATGAATGCCGTCACGTGTTAATATTGCGGTTAGTGAGTGTCTTTTGTGGTGTTTGGCTTTTGGAGGGGATTGCAAAATCTAAGCTTATCGTTTATCCATCTATCGCCCGGAAAGTTTGTTAATATCCAGAAATCGGGTGATTGGCGATGACGTTGGCCAATGAGGCGTTCGAGTTCAAGAACAGTCTAGACATATTAGACTTTTTCTAGTCTGTTGTGGCTTTAAGGCGACGCCGGTGAAGTATCTCTCCATACGTACATGTGTATATCGACAATTCTGGCAAGCAACGTGGGTTTGCATAAAATATAACCGAGAATGAAATGTTGTGTTTCTGCAAATCTTTGGCAGGCTTCGCGCCCTGAGCATTACGTTACGTATCGGCTTTCTGCGTGGTAGTTTTTCGATCGAAACATTAGCGTTCGTATTTTCCGTGTTCTACAAAGTGCTTAAGTGTGCTTGTCTTGGACGCATAAAGAGCGACAAAGCAAAACGTAAGTACTCAGACATATACGATACTAACATCGTTCTGGCAACGTTGATTGAACTACATCCGCTTCCGTTCCCGATAGCGCCGCTTTACTACCACGCTACCACTCTGCCGCCGTGCCGTGTAGTAGACGACCTGCCAGTGTGCTGACATTTGACAACGCCGTAGCCATAATTGCAACAGCCGGCAATGTGATTGCGGGTATTTGCCGAGGATCTGTTTTTTTATACCTCCATCGATCGTCTGCTAGGGCGAGTGACGGTAGCGATTATATGAAGCATCGGGGGCACTTTACTGCCCGTCACCAATCGCTTCCAATGTTTTTCGATTAAAGTCGCTATTTTAGACGTCAGTTTCCATATGATGTCTTCAATGAATGCCGTCACGTGTTAATATTGCGGTTAGTGAGTGTCTTTTGTGGTGTTTGGCTTTTGGAGGGGATTGCAAAATCTAAGCTTATCGTTTATCCATCTATCGCCCGGAAAGTTTGTTAATATCCAGAAATCGGGTGATTGGCGATGACGTTGGCCAATGAGGCGTTCGAGTTCAAGAACAGTCTAGACATATTAGACTTTTTCTAGTCTGTTGTGGCTTTAAGGCGACGCCGGTGAAGTATCTCTCCGTACGTACATGTGTATATCGACAATTCTGGCAAGCAACGTGGGTTTGCATAAAATATAACCGAGAATGAAATGTTGTGTTTCTGCAAATCTTTGGCAGGCTTCGCGCCCTGAGCATTACGTTACGTATCGGCTTTCTGCGTGGTAGTTTTTCGATCGAAACATTAGCGTTCGTATTTTCCGTGTGCTACAAAGTGCTTAAGTGTGCTTGTCTTGGACGCATAAAGAGCGACAAAGCAAAACGTAAGCACTCAGACATATACGATACTAACATCGTTCTGGCAACGTTGATTGAACTACATCCGCTTCCGTTCCCGATAGCGCCGCTTTACTACCACGCTACCACTCTGCCGCCGTGCCGTGTAGTAGACGACCTGCCAGTGTGCTGACATTTGACAACGCCGTAGCCATAATTGCAACAGTCGGCGATGTGATTGCGGGTATTTGTCGAGGATCTGTTTTTTTATACCTCCATCGATCGTCTGCTAGGGCGAGTGACGGTAGCGATTATATGAAGCATCGGGGGCACTTTACTGCCCGTCACCAATCGCTTCCAATGTTTTTCGATTAAAGTCGCTATTTTAGACGTAAGTTTCCATATGATGTCTTCAATGAATGCCGTCACGTGTTAATATTGCGGTTAGTGAGTGTCTTTTGTGGTGTTTGGCTTTTGGAGGGGATTGCAAAATCTAAGCTTATCGTTTATCCATCTATCGCCCGGAAAGTTTTGGCGATGACGTTGGGCAATGAGGCGTTCGAGTTCAAGAACAGTCTAGACATATTAGACTTTTTCTAGTCTGTTGTGGCTTTAAGGCGACGCCGGTGAAGTATCTCTCCGTACGTACATGTGTATATCGACAATTCTGGCAAGCAACGTGGGTTTGCATAAAATATAACCGAGAATGAAATGTTGTGTTTCTGCAAATCTTTGGCAGGCTTCGCGCCCTGAGCATTACGTTACGTATCGGCTTTCTGCGTGGTAGTTTTTCGATCGAAACATTAGCGTTCGTATTTTCCGTGTGCTACAAAGTGCTTAAGTGTGCTTGTCTTGGACGCATAAAGAGCGACAAAGCAAAACGTAAGCACTCAGACATATACGATACTAACATCGTTCTGGCAACGTTGATTGAACTACATCCGCTTCCGTTCCCGATAGCGCCGCTTTACTACCACGCTACCACTCTGCCGCCGTGCCGTGTAGCAGACGACCTGCCAGTGTGCTGACATTTGACAACGCCTTAGCCATAATTGCAACAGTCGGCAATGTGATTGCGGGTATTTGTCGAGGATCTGTTTTTTATACCTCCATCGACCGTCTGCTAGGGCGAGTGACGGTAGCGATTATATGAAGCATCGGGGGCACTTTACTGCCCGTCACCAATCGCTTCCAATGTTTTTCGATTAAAGTCGCTATTTTAGACGTAAGTTTCCATATGATGTCTTCAATGAATGCCGTCACGTGTTAATATTGCGGTTAGTGAGTGTCTTTTGTGGTGTTTGGCTTTTGGAGGGGATTGCAAAATCTAAGCTTATCGTTTATCCATCTATTGCCCGGAAAGTTTGTTAATATCCAGAAATCGGGTGATTGGCGATGACGTTGGCCAATGAGGCGTTCGAGTTCAAGAACAGTCTAGACATATTAGACTTTTTCTAGTCTGTTGTGGCTTTAAGGCGACGCCGGTGAAGTATCTCTCCGTACGTACATGTGTATATCGACAATTCTGGCAAGCAACGTGGATTTGCATAAAATATAACCGAGAATGAAATGTTGTGTTTCTGCAAATCTTTGGCAGGCTTCGCGCCCTGAGCATTACGTTACGTATCGGCTTTCTGCGTGGTAGTTTTTCGATCGAAACATTAGCGTTCGTATTTTCCGTGTGCTACAAAGTGTTTAAGTGTGCTTGTCTTGGACGCATAAAGGGCGACAAAGCAAAACGTAAGCACTCAGACATATTCGATACTAACATCGTTCTGGCAACGTTGATTGAACTACATCCGCTTCCGTTCCCGATAGCGCCGCTTTACTACCACGCTACCACTCTGCCGCCGTGCCGTGTAGCAGACGACCTGCCAGTGTGCTGACATTTGACAACGCCTCAGCCATAATTGCAACAGTCGGCAATGTGATTGCGGGTAATTGTCGAGGATCTGTTTTTTTATACCTCCATCGACCGTCTGCTAGGGCGAGTGACGGTAGCGATTATATGAAGCATCGGGGGCACTTTAGTGCCCGTCATCAATCGCTTCCAATGTTTTTCGATTAAAGTCGCTATTTTAGACGTAAGTTTCCATATGATGTCTTCAATGAATGCCGTCACGTGTTAATATTGCTGTTAGTGAGTGTCTTTTGTGGTGTTTGGCTTTTGGAGGGGATTGCAAAATCTAAGCTTATCGTTTATCCATCTATCGCCCGGAAAGTTTGTTAATATCCAGAAATCGGGTGATTGGCGATGACGTTGGCCAATGAGGCGTTCGAGTTCAAGAACAGGCTAGACATATTAGACTTTTTCTAGTCTGTTGTGGCTTTAAGGCGACGCCGGTGAAGTATCTCTCCGTACGTACATGTGTATATCGACAATTCTGGCAAGCAACGTGGGTTTGCATAAAATATAACCGAGAATGAAATGTTGTGTTTCTGCAAATCTTTGGCAGGCTTCGCGCCCTGAGCATTACGTTACGTATCGGCTTTCTGCGTGGTAGTTTTTCGATCGAAACATTAGCGTTCGTATTTTCCGTGTGCTACAAAGTGTTTAAGTGTGCTTGTCTTGGACGCATAAAGGGCGACAAAGCAAAACGTAAGCACTCAGACATATTCGATACTAACATCGTTCTGGCAACGTTGATTGAACTACATCCGCTTCCGTTCCCGATAGCGCCGCTTTACTACCACGCTACCACTCTGCCGCCGTGCCGTGTAGTAGACGACCTGCCAGTGTGCTGACATTTGACAACGCCGTAGCCATAATTGCAACAGCCGGCAATGTGATTGCGGGTATTTGCCGAGGATCTGTTTTTTTATACCTCCATCGATCGTCTGCTAGGGCGAGTGACGGTAGCGATTATATGAAGCATCGGGGGCACTTTACTGCCCGTCACCAATCGCTTCCAATGTTTTTCGATTAAAGTCGCTATTTTAGACGTCAGTTTCCATATGATGTCTTCAATGAATGCCGTCACGTGTTAATATTGCGGTTAGTGAGTGTCTTTTGTGGTGTTTGGCTTTTGGAGGGGATTGCAAAATCTAAGCTTATCGTTTATCCATCAATCGCCCGGAAAGTTTTGGCGATGACGTTGGCCAATGAGGCGTTCGAGTTCAAGAACAGTCTAGACATATTAGACTTTTTCTAGTCTGTTGTGGCTTTAAGGTGACGCCGGTGAAGTATCTCTCCGTACGTACATGTGTATATCGACAATTCTGGCAAGCAACGTGGGTTTGCATAAAATATAACCGAGAATGAAATGTTGTGTTTCTGCAAATCTTTGGCAGGCTTCGCGCCCTGAGCATTACGTTACGTATCGGCTTTCTGCGTGGTAGTTTTTCGATCGAAACATTAGCGTTCGTATTTTCCGTGTGCTACAAAGTGTTTAAGTGTGCTTGTCTTGGACGCATAAAGGGCGACAAAGCAAAACGTAAGCACTCAGACATATTCGATACTAACATCGTTCTGGCAACGTTGATTGAACTACATCCGCTTCCGTTCCCGATAGCGCCGCTTTACTACCACGCTACCACTCTGCCGCCGTGCCGTGTAGCAGACGACCTGCCAGTGTGCTGACATTTGACAACGCCTTAGCCATAATTGCAACAGTCGGCAATGTGATTGCGGGTATTTGTCGAGGATCTGTTTTTTATACCTCCATCGACCGTCTGCTAGGGCGAGTGACGGTAGCGATTATATGAAGCATCGGGGGCACTTTACTGCCCGTCACCAATCGCTTCCAATGTTTTTCGATTAAAGTCGCTATTTTAGACGTAAGTTTCCATATGATGTCTTCAATGAATGCCATCACGTGTTAATATTGCTGTTAGTGAGTGTATTTTGTGGTGTTTGGCTTTTGGAGGGGATTGCAAAATCTAAGCTTATCGTTTATCCATCTATCGCCCGGAAAGTTTGTTAATATCCAGAAATCGGGTGATTGGCGATGACGTTGGCCAATGAGGCGTTCGAGTTCAAGAACAGTCTAGACATATTAGACTTTTTCTAGTCTGTTGTGGCTTTAAGGCGACGCCGGTGAAGTATCTCTCCGTACGTACATGTGTATATCGACAATTCTGGCAAGCAACGTGGGTTTGCATAAAATATAACCGAGAATGAAATGTTGTGTTTCTGCAAATCTTTGGCAGGCTTCGCGCCCTGAGCATTACGTTACGTATCGGCTTTCTGCGTGGTAGTTTTTCGATCGAAACATTAGCGTTCGTATTTTCCGTGTGCTACAAAGTGCTTAAGTGTGCTTGTCTTGGACGCATAAAGAGCGACAAAGCAAAACGTAAGCACTCAGACATATACGATACTAACATCGTTCTGGCAACGTTGATTGAACTACATCCGCTTCCGTTCCCGATAGCGCCGCTTTACTACCACGCTACCACTCTGCCGCCGTGCCGTGTAGTAGACGACCTGCCAGTGTGCTGACATTTGACAACGCCGTAGCCATAATTGCAACAGTCGGCAATGTGAATGCGGGTATTTGTCGAGGATCTGTTTTTTTATACCTCCATCGATCGTCTGCTAGGGCGAGTGACAGTAGCGATTATATGAAGCATCGGGGGCACTTTACTGCCCGTCACCAATCGCTTCCAATGTTTTTCGATTAAAGTCGCTATTTTAGACGTAAGTTTCCATATGATGTCTTCAATGAATGCCGTCACGTGTTAATATTGCGGTTAGTGAGTGTCTTTTGTGGTGTTTGGCTTTTGGAGGGGATTGCAAAATCTAAGCTTATCGTTTATCCATCAATCGCCCGGAAAGTTTTGGCGATGACGTTGGCCAATGAGGCGTTCGAGTTCAAGAACAGTCTAGACATATTAGACTTTTTCTAGTCTGTTGTGGCTTTAAGGTGACGCCGGTGAAGTATCTCTCCGTACGTACATGTGTATATCGACAATTCTGGCAAGCAACGTGGGTTTGCATAAAATATAACCGAGAATGAAATGTTGTGTTTCTGCAAATCTTTGGCAGGCTTCGCGCCCTGAGCATTACGTTACGTATCGGCTTTCTGCGTGGTAGTTTTTCGATCGAAACATTAGCGTTCGTATTTTCCGTGTGCTACAAAGTGTTTAAGTGTGCTTGTCTTGGACGCATAAAGGGCGACAAAGCAAAACGTAAGCACTCAGACATATTCGATACTAACATCGTTCTGGCAACGTTGATTGAACTACATCCGCTTCCGTTCCCGATAGCGCCGCTTTACTACCACGCTACCACTCTGCCGCCGTGCCGTGTAGCAGACGACCTGCCAGTGTGCTGACATTTGACAACGCCTTAGCCATAATTGCAACAGTCGGCAATGTGATTGCGGGTATTTGTCGAGGATCTGTTTTTTATACCTCCATCGACCGTCTGCTAGGGCGAGTGACGGTAGCGATTATATGAAGCATCGGGGGCACTTTACTGCCCGTCACCAATCGCTTCCAATGTTTTTCGATTAAAGTCGCTATTTTAGACGTAAGTTTCCATATGATGTCTTCAATGAATGCCATCACGTGTTAATATTGCTGTTAGTGAGTGTATTTTGTGGTGTTTGGCTTTTGGAGGGGATTGCAAAATCTAAGCTTATCGTTTATCCATCTATCGCCCGGAAAGTTTGTTAATATCCAGAAATCGGGTGATTGGCGATGACGTTGGCCAATGAGGCGTTCGAGTTCAAGAACAGTCTAGACATATTAGACTTTTTCTAGTCTGTTGTGGCTTTAAGGCGACGCCGGTGAAGTATCTCTCCGTACGTACATGTGTATATCGACAATTCTGGCAAGCAACGTGGGTTTGCATAAAATATAACCGAGAATGAAATGTTGTGTTTCTGCAAATCTTTGGCAGGCTTCGCGCCCTGAGCATTACGTTACGTATCGGCTTTCTGCGTGGTAGTTTTTCGATCGAAACATTAGCGTTCGTATTTTCCGTGTGCTACAAAGTGCTTAAGTGTGCTTGTCTTGGACGCATAAAGAGCGACAAAGCAAAACGTAAGCACTCAGACATATACGATACTAACATCGTTCTGGCAACGTTGATTGAACTACATCCGCTTCCGTTCCCGATAGCGCCGCTTTACTACCACGCTACCACTCTGCCGCCGTGCCGTGTAGTAGACGACCTGCCAGTGTGCTGACATTTGACAACGCCGTAGCCATAATTGCAACAGTCGGCGATGTGATTGCGGGTATTTGTCGAGGATCTGTTTTTTTATACCTCCATCGATCGTCTGCTAGGGCGAGTGACGGTAGCGATTATATGAAGCATCGGGGGCACTTTACTGCCCGTCACCAATCGCTTCCAATGTTTTTCGATTAAAGTCGCTATTTTAGACGTAAGTTTCCATATGATGTCTTCAATGAATGCCGTCACGTGTTAATATTGCGGTTAGTGAGTGTCTTTTGTGGTGTTTGGCTTTTGGAGGGGATTGCAAAATCTAAGCTTATCGTTTATCCATCTATCGCCCGGAAAGTTTTGGCGATGACGTTGGGCAATGAGGCGTTCGAGTTCAAGAACAGTCTAGACATATTAGACTTTTTCTAGTCTGTTGTGGCTTTAAGGCGACGCCGGTGAAGTATCTCTCCGTACGTACATGTGTATATCGACAATTCTGGCAAGCAACGTGGGTTTGCATAAAATATAACCGAGAATGAAATGTTGTGTTTCTGCAAATCTTTGGCAGGCTTCGCGCCCTGAGCATTACGTTACGTATCGGCTTTCTGCGTGGTAGTTTTTCGATCGAAACATTAGCGTTCGTATTTTCCGTGTGCTACAAAGTGCTTAAGTGTGCTTGTCTTGGACGCATAAAGAGCGACAAAGCAAAACGTAAGCACTCAGACATATACGATACTAACATCGTTCTGGCAACGTTGATTGAACTACATCCGCTTCCGTTCCCGATAGCGCCGCTTTACTACCACGCTACCACTCTGCCGCCGTGCCGTGTAGCAGACGACCTGCCAGTGTGCTGACATTTGACAACGCCTTAGCCATAATTGCAACAGTCGGCAATGTGATTGCGGGTATTTGTCGAGGATCTGTTTTTTATACCTCCATCGACCGTCTGCTAGGGCGAGTGACGGTAGCGATTATATGAAGCATCGGGGGCACTTTACTGCCCGTCACCAATCGCTTCCAATGTTTTTCGATTAAAGTCGCTATTTTAGACGTAAGTTTCCATATGATGTCTTCAATGAATGCCGTCACGTGTTAATATTGCGGTTAGTGAGTGTCTTTTGTGGTGTTTGGCTTTTGGAGGGGATTGCAAAATCTAAGCTTATCGTTTATCCATCTATTGCCCGGAAAGTTTGTTAATATCCAGAAATCGGGTGATTGGCGATGACGTTGGCCAATGAGGCGTTCGAGTTCAAGAACAGTCTAGACATATTAGACTTTTTCTAGTCTGTTGTGGCTTTAAGGCGACGCCGGTGAAGTATCTCTCCGTACGTACATGTGTATATCGACAATTCTGGCAAGCAACGTGGATTTGCATAAAATATAACCGAGAATGAAATGTTGTGTTTCTGCAAATCTTTGGCAGGCTTCGCGCCCTGAGCATTACGTTACGTATCGGCTTTCTGCGTGGTAGTTTTTCGATCGAAACATTAGCGTTCGTATTTTCCGTGTGCTACAAAGTGTTTAAGTGTGCTTGTCTTGGACGCATAAAGGGCGACAAAGCAAAACGTAAGCACTCAGACATATTCGATACTAACATCGTTCTGGCAACGTTGATTGAACTACATCCGCTTCCGTTCCCGATAGCGCCGCTTTACTACCACGCTACCACTCTGCCGCCGTGCCGTGTAGCAGACGACCTGCCAGTGTGCTGACATTTGACAACGCCTCAGCCATAATTGCAACAGTCGGCAATGTGATTGCGGGTAATTGTCGAGGATCTGTTTTTTTATACCTCCATCGACCGTCTGCTAGGGCGAGTGACGGTAGCGATTATATGAAGCATCGGGGGCACTTTAGTGCCCGTCATCAATCGCTTCCAATGTTTTTCGATTAAAGTCGCTATTTTAGACGTAAGTTTCCATATGATGTCTTCAATGAATGCCGTCACGTGTTAATATTGCTGTTAGTGAGTGTCTTTTGTGGTGTTTGGCTTTTGGAGGGGATTGCAAAATCTAAGCTTATCGTTTATCCATCTATCGCCCGGAAAGTTTGTTAATATCCAGAAATCGGGTGATTGGCGATGACGTTGGCCAATGAGGCGTTCGAGTTCAAGAACAGGCTAGACATATTAGACTTTTTCTAGTCTGTTGTGGCTTTAAGGCGACGCCGGTGAAGTATCTCTCCGTACGTACATGTGTATATCGACAATTCTGGCAAGCAACGTGGGTTTGCATAAAATATAACCGAGAATGAAATGTTGTGTTTCTGCAAATCTTTGGCAGGCTTCGCGCCCTGAGCATTACGTTACGTATCGGCTTTCTGCGTGGTAGTTTTTCGATCGAAACATTAGCGTTCGTATTTTCCGTGTGCTACAAAGTGTTTAAGTGTGCTTGTCTTGGACGCATAAAGGGCGACAAAGCAAAACGTAAGCACTCAGACATATTCGATACTAACATCGTTCTGGCAACGTTGATTGAACTACATCCGCTTCCGTTCCCGATAGCGCCGCTTTACTACCACGCTACCACTCTGCCGCCGTGCCGTGTAGCAGACGACCTGCCAGTGTGCTGACATTTGACAACGCCTTAGCCATAATTGCAACAGTCGGCAATGTGATTGCGGGTATTTGTCGAGGATCTGTTTTTTTATACCTCCATCGACCGTCTGCTAGGGCGAGTGACGGTAGCGATTATATGAAGCATCGGGGGCACTTTACTGCCCGTCATCAATCGCTTCCAATGTTTTTCGATTAAAGTCGCTATTTTAGACGTAAGTTTCCATATGATGTCTTCAATGAATGCCGTCACGTGTTAATATTGCTGTTAGTGAGTGTATTTTGTGGTGTTTGGCTTTTGGAGGGGATTGCAAAATCTAAGCTTATCGTTTATCCATCTATCGCCCGGAAAGTTTGTTAATATCCAGAAATCGGGTGATTGGCGATGACGTTGGCCAATGAGGCGTTCGAGTTCAAGAACAGTCTAGACATATTAGACTTTTTCTAGTCTGTTGTGGCTTTAAGGCGACGCCGGTGAAGTATCTCTCCGTACGTACATGTGTATATCGACAATTCTGGCAAGCAACGTGGGTTTGCATAAAATATAACCGAGAATGAAATGTTGTGTTTCTGCAAATCTTTGGCAGGCTTCGCGCCCTGAGCATTACGTTACGTATCGGCTTTCTGCGTGGTAGTTTTTCGATCGAAACATTAGCGTTCGTATTTTCCGTGTGCTACAAAGTGCTTAAGTGTGCTTGTCTTGGACGCATAAAGAGCGACAAAGCAAAACGTAAGCACTCAGACATATACGATACTAACATCGTTCTGGCAACGTTGATTGAACTACATCCGCTTCCGTTCCCGATAGCGCCGCTTTACTACCACGCTACCACTCTGCCGCCGTGCCGTGTAGTAGACGACCTGCCAGTGTGCTGACATTTGACAACGCCGTAGCCATAATTGCAACAGTCGGCAATGTGATTGCGGGTATTTGTCGAGGATCTGTTTTTTTATACCTCCATCGATCGTCTGCTAGGGCGAGTGACGGTAGCGATTATATGAAGCATCGGGGGCACTTTACTGCCCGTCACCAATCGCTTCCAATGTTTTTCGATTAAAGTCGCTATTTTAGACGTAAGTTTCCATATGATGTCTTCAATGAATGCCGTCACGTGTTAATATTGCGGTTAGTGAGTGTCTTTTGTGGTGTTTGGCTTTTGGAGGGGATTGCAAAATCTAAGCTTATCGTTTATCCATCTATCGCCCGGAAAGTTTGTTAATATCCAGAAATCGGGTGATTGGCGATGACGTTGGCCAATGAGGCGTTCGAGTTCAAGAACAGTCTAGACATATTAGACTTTTTCTAGTCTGTTGTGGCTTTAAGGCGACGCCGGTGAAGTATCTCTCCGTACGTACATGTGTATATCGACAATTCTGGCAAGCAACGTGGGTTTGCATAAAATATAACCGAGAATGAAATGTTGTGTTTCTGCAAATCTTTGGCAGGCTTCGCGCCCTGAGCATTACGTTACGTATCGGCTTTCTGCGTGGTAGTTTTTCGATCGAAACATTAGCGTTCGTATTTTCCGTGTGCTACAAAGTGTTTAAGTGTGCTTGTCTTGGACGCATAAAGGGCGACAAAGCAAAACGTAAGCACTCAGACATATACGATACTAACATCGTTCTGGCAACGTTGATTGAACTACATCCGCTTCCGTTCCCGATAGCGCCGCTTTACTACCACGCTACCACTCTGCCGCCGTGCCGTGTAGCAGACGACCTGCCAGTGTGCTGACATTTGACAACGTCTTAGCCATAATTGCAACAGTCGGCAATGTGATTGCGGGTATTTGTCGAGGATCTGTTTTTTTTATACCTCCATCGACCGTCTGCTAGGGCGAGTGACGGTAGCGATTATATGAAGCATCGGGGGCACTTTACTGCCCGTCACCAATCGCTTCCAATGTTTTTCGATTAAAGTCGCTATTTTAGACGTAAGTTTCCATATGATGTCTTTTTGCCGATGATCCGGCAAGGAGATGTAGTGAAACACTTGGTGGTTTTTAAGAGATTTATTTTACATATACTGAGTGCTTATATACTAATAAAGGACGTGCGTTTTTGCTATCTACTTAATCTCTACTTTATCTTATGGTGTGCCTTATCTGGTTACGTCGATTATATGTACGATGATGTCGCTACATATACTCCCCCCTTAATTAAAAGATATATAATTAAAAAAATGTTTGTTGTCACCCGTTGCACTGATGTTGATTACTTCCTGTTATTGATCGTATTCTTTTGTCCACCGTCTTCATTATTCCGTATAAGAGGGCAATTCCTAAGGAGACTATGATTTGTCCTATGGCGATGTTCCTCGTCCATCGTAGTTCTTCTAAGACGAGGCTCTTGAGCTGGTCTGCCTCGTTTTGGTTGAGGCAGTTGTCCGTGTTGTAAGTGATCTGGTCCTTGGAACTTTAGTTGCCCATTCTTGAGATTTTGACGGTGAATGATGTTTTCCTTCTAATTGCCGTGGGTATTTATACAGGTGATTGGCTTGAATCAGCTATTTTTAAATCGTACCACTGGCTTGACGGCTCGTCCTGTTCTCGTGATGTACGTGCTTGAATTGCTTTGTGTGTTCTCTGAGATTGGCACGTACATAGTTTCACTATTCATCGTAAATGCAGGTTTTAATCGATCTATGGATATTGTATTGTCTTTATTTCCTCTTTTAATGATAAATGCTTTGTCTGTTCTGCTAATCACTGGGAATGGCCCTTCATAGGGCGGAGTCAGACTTTTTCTTAACCTATCGCATCGCACAAATACGTGCGAGCATTTATTCAATTCAGGGTGAATAAAAATGGTTGCACTATGTTTTTTGCGTTTTGGAATTGACGTCATGTGTGTAATGTCCCGTTGGATACTTTTGATGAATTCTTCGTACGTTGAATTTTGGTGTGATGGTTCAAAAAATTATCCAGGGAGAGTGATGGGTGTTCCGTAAATCATTTCCGCCGCACTGTATCCTGTGTCTTCTCGTACACAGCTGCGCAAACCGAGTAAGACGGATGGAATTTCATTCACCCAGTTAGCGTTGGATTCCCTGGTTGTGAGTGCTGCTTTTAAAGTTCTATGGAACCTTTCTATCATTCCATTAGATTATGGGTGATAAGGCGTTGTCCTAATTCTATGTACTCCCAAAAATTGTGAAAGTGATTCGAATATTCTTGATTCGAATTGTCGTCCTTGGTCTGTAGTGATACGTACGGGACATCCGAATCTTGAAATCCATCCCTCATATAGTGTGCGAGCCACCGTTTCGGCTGTAATGTCTTCCACGGGAAATACTTCCGGCCATGAGGTACAGCGATCTATAATTGTGATTAGATATCGTTTTCCTTGAGAAATAGGTAACGGTCCGACGATATCTATGTGTAAATGTTCGAAACGCTGCGATGGCATGAAATTTCCGACCGGTGATATTGTGTGGCGTTGCACTTTTGACTTTTGACAAGCTATGCATGATCTACACCAGTTGTTAATGTCTTTGTTCATAGATGGCCATAAATATCTTTGCGTTATCATCTTTCTTGTAGTTTTTTTCCCAGGATGGCTTAGTCCGTGGATGACGTCAAAAACTTGTCTTCGGAATTTTTCCGGTAAATAAGGGCGATTTTTTCCAGTAGATACGTCGCAACTGATGTTTTTTGTAGAACCCGGAAGTTTGATGTTTCTGAATAACAATTTCTTATTGTCACGAAGTCTTATTAATTCTTGGTCGCTGAGTTGACATTTTCCTAATTCAGCGTAATTGATTGGTGATGGCATATCTATTTGTTCTATACGTGATAGTGCGTCTGCGACAATATTGTCACGTCCGCTTATGTGTTGAATATTGGTAGAATATTGTGAAATAAAATCTAATTGACGTATTCTTCGTGGTGTATCGTTGGGTGACGATTTTTGAGAAAATACGTAAGTCAAAGGTCGATGATCCGTAAAAATCGTGAATTCTCTTCCTTCGATTAATCTTTGAAAATGTTTGACTGCCATATATATCCCGAGTAATTCTCTATCGAATGTTGAGTATTTCTGTTGTGTATCACTTAGTTTTCTTGAAAAAAATCCTAATGGTTCCCAAATGCGTCCATTTTTTTGTTGTAGAACTGCGCCAACACAGGTAGAGCTGGCGTCCGTCATGAGTGCCAGTGTGGCCGTGCGTGAAGGGTGCACTGTCAATGCTGCGTTCATAATGTTCTCCTTGCATTTTTCAAAAGCTTTTTCGGCGTCTGTTGTCCAAGGAATAGGAGAGTTATCGTTCTTTTTTGAGATATGCAGGTAGTCGTTTAGGATGTTTTGATATTGAGCGGCGTGTGGAAGGTTGTTTCTGTAGAAATTAATCATGCCTAAAAATCTTCTTAATTCTTTGATTGTCTTCAGTTTAGGGAATTCCACTATTGCCTTGTATTTCTCTTCTGTTGGACGTATTCCTTGGCTAGTTATGTGATAGCCTAAAAAGTCCATTTCGTTTTTGAGAAAATCACATTTTTCGAGATTAATAGTAATACCGTTTTCCTGTAAACGCCTGAAAACTGTATCCAGTTGCTGAATATGTGTTATTTCATTTTCCGAGGCGATTAAACAATCGTCGATAAAAACGAATACAAAATCCAAATCTCTAAATAGCGAATCCATGAATCGTTGGAAAGTTTGAGCTGCGTTGCGTAAACCAAAGGGCATTCTAGGGAATTCAAAAAGTCCAAAAGGAGTGATTATAGCGGTTTTTTCCACGTCTTCTACAGGAATACAATGGTAAGCCTTCCGGATATCGATTTTGCTGAATATTTTCTTATTTTCTAATATGTAAGTGAAATCTGTTAATCGTGGAAGCGGGTATTTATCCGGTACTGTCGTGCTATTGAGCCTTCGATAGTCTCCATATGGTCTCCATTCACCATTCTTTTTCTTCACCATGTGCAAAGGACTTGCCCATGGGCTGTCCGAGGGGCGACAAATTCCCAGCTCCATCATATTTTGAAATTCCTTTTTTGCTATGTGGTATTTATCCGGGGGTAGTGGTCTTGCGCGTGCTGATACTGGCGGTCCTTTTGTTACAATGTGATGCTTAATCTTGTGTTTTGGAGTAGAGCTGGGTGAGGACGGTTTCGTAATATCTTCGTATTTTTTTAATATTTGGGTGATGCGTGTGTCGATTCCAACGTCAATAGTGCGTATTGTTTGCTGCGTCGATGTGATTAGGATTGCCGGCGTTGTCAGCTCAGTTACCCTATCTATTAGTTTCCGACCAGCTATGTCGACTAATAATTTAAAATGCTCTAAAAAGTCTGCTCCGATAATTGATTGTGTTACGTCGGCAATAACGAAGTTCCATTTAAAACTTCTTCGTAGTCCCAAGTTCAATGTAAGTGTTTTTTCGCCGTATGTCTTGATTTTTGTTCCGTTTGCGGCATAGAGTGTATAACGTTCGTTTTGTGCGATTATGCGACTCTGTGGCTTGCTTATAACTGATATGTTTGCTCCCGTGTCAATCAAATATCTAATACCACTTTTTCGGTCGGTAATAGTGAGGCGGTTGGACGGGTGGATAGCACAGAGTTCCGCCGTAGTCTGTGCTTGGATTAGTTTCACTGATTTCCTGAGTTTGTTTCCTGTTTCCAATCACAATCTATTTTCTGAATTTATCGTGATAAAAACAAAGGTGTCTTCTTTCCCGGCTGTTTGCTCTTGATCTTGACCTTAATGGATAATGCTGACGATTGTAATAATCTTGACCGCTGCGTCGATAGTCTTTGTGACCTTGCTGAATTGCATTTAGTTCCACTCGCATATTTGCTAACTGCGCTAATATGCACGTCATTGTGTCGTCATTTGTTTTGTTTTGATTCACAGCTGACACTTCTGTAAGTTTTGAATTTGCTAATATTTTGTCGGCGATTTCGCTCATTTTGTTGACGTCCATATTTTCTGTGACAGCCAGGACCGTGGTTACGGATGGAGGTAAAAGCCTCAACCATAGGAGTTTGATGGTGTCGTCGCCGATTTTTTTCTTACTCAGCACTCGCATTTTGCGTAGAAGGTGTGAAGGTTTTTGATCTCCGAGCTCCATTTCTGATAGTAATTTCTGGAGTTGACGGTCGTCTGATTCTTCGTAGCAACCGATTAGACGTTCCTTGATGGCCTTGTATTTTTCGGTTGCCGGTGGGCTGGTGATGATATCGCTAACCTGTATTATTTCTTCTTTTGAAAGCTTGGCTGTCACAGTGTAGTATTTGTAGTCATCTCCTTGTTTTTGCGGTGCTACTATTGCTTCAAACTGCGTAAACCATAGTCTGGGCTGGTCCCTCCAAAACTCCGGAATGCGGGATAAAACGGAGGTACCGGCTGCTATTTCTAAGGTTTCTTGTGCGTTGTTGCTTGCTTTGCAGGGTGATTGTGCTGAGGGGTACATTTTGTTTTGACGAATTTTCTTCTTGATCAATTGCTTGCTGTTCGTCGGGGTCACCAATTTGCCGATGATCCGGCAAGGAGATGTAGTGAAACACTTGGTGGTTTTTAAGAGATTTATTTTACATATACTGAGTGCTTATATACTAATAAAGGACGTGCGTTTTTGCTATCTACTTAATCTCTACTTTATCTTATGGTGTGCCTTATCTGGTTACGTCAATTATATGTACGATGATGTCGCTAAATCTTCAATGAATGCCGTCACGTGTTAATATTGCGGTTAGTGAGTGTCTTTTGTGGTGTTTGGCTTTTGGAGGGGATTGCAAAATCTAAGCTTATCGTTTATCCATCTATCGCCCGAAAAGTTTGTTAATATCCAGAAATCGGGTGATTGGCGATGACGTTGGCCAATGAGGCGTTCGAGTTCAAGAACAGTCTAGACATATTAGACTTTTTCTAGTCTGTTGTGGCTTTAAGGCGACGCCGGTGAAGTATCTCTCCGTACGTACATGTGTATATCGACAATTCTGGCAAGCAACGTGGGTTTGCATAAAATATAACCGAGAATGAAATGTTGTGTTTCTGCAAATCTTTGGCAGGCTCCGCGCCCTGAGCATTACGTTACGTATCGGCTTTCTGCGTGGTAGTTTTTCGATCGAAACATTAGCGTTCGTATTTTCCGTGTGCTACAAAGTGCTTAAGTGTGCTTGTCTTGGACGCATAAAGAGCGACAAAGCAAAACGTAAGCACTCAGACATATACGATACTAACATCGTTCTGGCAACGTTGATTGAACTACATCCGCTTCCGTTCCCGATAGCGCCGCTTTACTACCACGCTACCACTCTGCCGCCGTGCCGTGTAGTAGACGACCTGCCAGTGTGCTGACATTTGACAACGCCGTAGCCATTATTTGCAACAGTCGGCAATGTGATTGCGGTGTACGGATGGTGTGTTGTGAGTTAGGTTCGAGAGTAAATGATGCAACGAAGGATGAGTAAATACTGCGTTTATTACAAGATTACATGATTTATATATGTTCTCCCTCACATCTCCCCCGTAAAACTAAAATAAAATAAAAGTAACATTTTATTTTATTACTATAGACGTATAGACATAAAATAATCAGTGAATACACATAAATATTACATTAATACAATAGTATAAACATTAAAATATAAGCATGATAAGTTGTAGCATACATAAACCGAATCCGAACCTACAGTCCAGCGACTGCAGTTCGTCTCCGCTTACCGCTGACCTATACTATAGAGTAGGTATACATTTATAGGTGACATCATTCTTATCGCTAGAGGCTAAATATAGATACTAAACATTCGCAATTTTAAGCATGATATAATTTTGTTCTGTTTTTGTGTACAATATCACTTTTGCCATTTAATTTGATTTCAACATTTGGTGACAAATCTTTAATTACAGTATACGGTCCAGAATACAGATGTTTAAGTTTATTGCCAGTTTCATTTTTAATCAAAACTTAATCGTTAGGCTTATAGCGTACAGGCTTAATATATTTATCGTACCTACTTTTTCTTTCTATTTTACTAGCTACTAAATTTTTCCGTGCTTCGGTTTGAGAAACCTGAAGTCGGTATTTAAGCTCAAGTGGGTAACTATCGTAATTATAAATAGGTGCTACGCACTTCGACAAGTTATTTGGCAAGTTACACTTTTTACCATAAACAAGTTCAAAGGGTGAAAATTTTGTCGACGTGTGAACTGTCGTATTATAAGCAAAGCACCAGAATGGTAACCAAGTACTCCAAAAATCTGGTTTTTCTTCGGTATTGATTCGCAAAAACGCACCTAGATTTTTGTGAGTGTTTTCTAGCGCTCCGATGCTTTGGTGATGATACGCGGTTGAATTTTATTTCTTAATATTAAGTAATTCACAAACCTGTTTGATGGTGTCGGACATAAACTCTGCGCCCCTGTCGGTGGCGATCTCCCGTGGTACGCCATGCTGGAGTATAAAATTATTCACAAAGGTACGAGCTACTTCTGTTGAAGTTTTAGTGACGAGGGGATAGGCACATACATACTTTGATAACTCACATTGTAATGTAAGTATATAGCAATAACCATAACTATCTTTGTCTAATGGTCCGACCAAGTCTAAAAAGATTTTATCAAAAGCCGAGTGAGCGGTCGATGTAATCGTCATTGGCTCTTTTACTTGAACTGTATACTTATGCTTTTGACATTGAGGACATTTTTTAACAAAATTTTGAACATCAGCCTCCAAGCCTGGCCAAAAATAATATTAGTTAACATTCTTCTCATGCCCGCGTGGCCACTAGTGGGCAAAAGATGAAAGTCGTTTAGTATCACTTTCCTATCGTCTTTGTTTTCTATTCTCTCAACATCTTTTAATATACATAATCTGGGCCCTTTCCAGTTAATTTGCTTCCTTATTTCGCTACTTAGCTTTTCTACAAATATGTTATTATTTTGATTTTTAATTAAGTATACTTCAACAACATTATTTTTTTCACAAAATATGCTCAGCTCTCTCGCAAATTCGGCTCGCGTAATTTGTGATTGAGATGCTGACTTTATAAATATTGTTTTCTGTTGCGCAACATAAAATAATATACGACTTTCTAAAGTTATTAAATTATCATTCTTGAACTTCGTAAAACTCCTACTGTCGGCAAATCTTAACTCTACTGCATCTTTCGGCTTGATATGGGTTTCCACAACTTTTGGTTGATCAGGCCAATCGTCGGTGGGCAACATATCATCCGAAGAAACAGCATCTAACTGTCTCTTTTGAGCACGTGTCATTACATGCAAGCATTCGTTCAACTCTTTCAGTTCTTTCGAAGTAACTTTTATTCTGGACAATGCGTCTGCAGCCACATTCTCCTTTCCTTTCACATACTCGATTACGTAATCGTACTCTTCTAGAATAAGCCTAAATTTGAACAGTCTGCTCGAGGGATCTTTTAAATTAAATAAATAGACTAGTGGTTTATGGTCTGTGCGTATTTTAAATGTACGACCGTATAAGTAAGGCCTAAAGTATTTAACAGCCCAAATTACAGCTGAAAGCTCTTTTTCTATGGTGGGATAGTTCATTTCCGCTTTATTAAGACCTCTACTGGCATAGGCTACCGGCCTGCCATCTGAATTGCATAAAACTGCCCCGATTGCATATCCGGATGCGTCAGTTTGCACTATAAATTGATTCTGTTCGGAAAAATCTAGGTATTGAAGAATTGGCGGTGACATAATACTTTGTTTAATAGTTTCAAATGACTTTTGTCAATTTTCATCCCAAACAAATTTAGATTTTTTTCTACATAAATTATTCAAATAATATGCCTTTTTCGCGAAGTCATCTATAAATTTCCTGTAGAAGTTCGCAAAAGCAACGAAACGTTTCACGTCGTCCGTATTTTTGGGAACTGGGTATTTTTTTATTATTTTTATTTTATCCGGGTCGGGTAATATACCTTTTCCAGACACTACATGGCCCAAATAAAGAATATCTTTTTTTAGGAAATCGCATTTTGAAGGGTTAAGCTTTAAATTTGCACTACGTAATTTTTCAAAAATTTCTATAAGATTTTTATTATGGTCTGAAAGGCTGCGGCCCATACAGATTAAATCGTCAAGGTACACTAAACATTTATCATATGACAACCCGGACATCACCATTGTCATCATACGCGAAAATGAACTAGGGCTGGTCTTGAGCCCCATGGGCATTCTAGTCATTTGATATTGACCACCTGCACAAAATGAAGTGTATTTTCTACAGTTTTTCTCAAGTCCTACATTAAAAAAACCTTGGTTTAAATCTAAATGTGTGTAGTAAATACATCCACACAGCGAATCTAGTATGTCAGAAATGTTGGGCAAAGGGAATTTATCGTCTTGTATGCAATTGTTAAGTTTACGGTAATCTACAACTAAACGCCATTTCTTTTCTCCATTAGAATTGAATTTTTTAGGTACTAGCAGAACCGGACTAGACCACTCACTGGAACAAGGTTCAATAATTCCTTGTTCTAATAAGTTGTCCACCTGTTTTTTTAATTCAGTTTTCTGAGCATGCGGCAATCTGTATGGCTTGACATATACTGGGGCTACATTCGGTTTCAAAGTAATTGTAAATATGTTCATATAATTTTGTTGTGCCCAATTTATCACCCGGAAGAAAAAATATATCGGAATATTTTGCGCAAATTGATTCAATTGACAATTGTTCTTCCTTATTTAAATGATTTAGCGATAACAAAGAAAATTCTCTCTTGACACGTTCAGCATTATTGGTGGTTTCATGGAATGAACATATATCATATTCACTCGCCTTATAAAGAGTGGGGGTAATTGAATTTACAACTAAATCAGACTCAGTCGTATTTAAAATAAGAATAGGTATTTCTCCATTCTTTGGCTTAACTAAAGTACTCGCAATAAAGATACCCTTTTGCAGTTCTGTCGCATTAACTAAACATTCATCCGTCTCAGATACCTGAATAAAGTGTATGGACTCTGACCTCGCCGGAATAGTTATGTTATTGTTAGTCATAATTAAAGGTAAAGATATGCTTAAGTTATTATAGTATAATAATAACGTCCGATTACCGAAATCCAACACCGATTTATACTT
Source organism: Anticarsia gemmatalis (assembly GCF_050436995.1). Taxonomy (NCBI): domain Eukaryota; kingdom Metazoa; phylum Arthropoda; class Insecta; order Lepidoptera; family Erebidae; genus Anticarsia; species Anticarsia gemmatalis. The sequence goes on from NC_134775.1 coordinate 12,490,185, forward strand.
GCTTAAAAAGTCTTGTCCAAGAATGCCATTACCTTTACATGGCAATGATTTAAAAACAAAGAACTTATGGTTAAGACTATGATTTCCAATAATAAAGTTTAAATAAACATATCCTATTGCCTGGACTTTGCCTCCACTTTGCCTCCTTTGCCTCGTGGTGTGATGTCTATAATGACACGGATGCAAACAGAGCTTTTGATAATTTCCATGATTTGTTAGTTTTATTCCATAATTTATGTTTCCCCTTTAAAAAAATTAAAATATACACTAATACTAGTTCTCCAAAATGGTTAACAAAAGGAATTAGAACTTCTTGCAAATATAAAAGAAAATTAAAAAGAATTAGTTATAATAAGTGTAATCCTAATTCAAAGATGAAATACCTACAATACACTAAACTGCTAAAGAAGTGTATATTACAATCTAAAAAGTTAACGAACCACAAACACATTATGAACGCAAAGAATATGAGCAAAGCTACATGGGACATAATAAAAAACAAAGCGGATGCAGTTAAAACATACAAACAAATTGACGGTATAAATAACAATAGCACATTAATTACATCTCCAGTGGCTATTGCCAATTTATTCAATGACTATTTTACGAATGTCTCAAAAGATAATAAAACGGCCGATCTGCCTCACAGTCTGCCTCAACCAAATAGGAACACGCACAGTATTTTTCTTCGCCCATGTTCACCATTAGAAATTTTGAGAACCATTGGCTCACTTAATAATACAAAATCAGTGGGCTATGATGGGCTCTCTACTTACATTATTAAATCATGCGCAGTAACCATATCACCAGTACTGTCCCATTTGGTTAATGTATCCCTAGCCAGTGGTATATTCCCTGATAGATTAAAGGTGTCAGTGGTAAAGCCACTATATAAAAAAGACAGCCCGTCGGAAATGTGTAACTATAGACCCATAACGCTCATACCAATTTTATCTAAGATCTATGAAAAAAATATGCACAACCGATTAACAGAATTTCTTAACAAACACAACATCATAAAAGAAGAACAGAACGGCTTTCAAAAGGGCAAATCCACAACTTTGGCAGCTTTTTCTCTGGTCAAGACCATTACGGAAAATGTAGACAAAGGTAACACAGTTACTACGGTTTTCCTAGACATGAGCAAAGCCTTTGATTTGGTAAACTTTGATATGCTACTAGACAAATGTGAGCGCTACGGTATTCGAGGCCTAGCCTTAGATTGGCTCCGAAGCTACCTCTATAACAGAACTCAATGCGTAGAAATAACACACATAAATAAAGAAAATATAGTCATGCCGTATAAATCCGAATTTCAACTCAACAAATCGGGTGTACCGCAAGGAAGCATCTTGGGTCCATTGTTATTCCTGTTATATATTAACGATTTGCCAAATATCACGTCACAAAAATGTGTATTATTTGCAGATGATATATCGGTTATAATCCCTAGCACACATAATGACGATCACGAAGAAGTTGTTCGCGTGACACTAGAACAAATAGTAAATTGGTTAAAACAAAATGACTTAAAAGTAAATCTCAGTAAAACACACTATGTAGAGTTTAAGAACTATAATCAAAAATCTCAATCCTTAGACTTAACGCTCGACGGGGAAAGAATATGTAAAGATAACCATATAAGATTTCTAGGTCTTATCTTGGATGAAAATTGCAACTGGAAATCGCATGTAGAATCAGTCTGTAAAACTATAAATAGATTTATATTTGCTTTACGTCAATTAAAAAACACGTCTAATGAAAAAACTGCACTCTTAGCGTACCATGGACATATCGGATCGGTTTTAAAGTATGGCTTGTTGTTGTGGGGAAATTCAACAGACGTATCACGAGCATTCATTATGCAAAAAAAATGCATTCGAGCAGTATGTGGTGTGGGGCCACTTGAATCATGTAGACCACTCTTCAAGAGACTGAAGGTATTAACTCTGGTGTCTATGTATATTCTGGAAGTAGGAATGTTTGTCAAAAAACAAAGCCATCTATTTATCAAAGTAAGTGAAACCTGTAAGTACCAGTCAAGGGATCCCACGAAACTTAAATTTGTAAATTGCAAAAGCAGTTTCCATCAAAAGAATAGCTTAGTAATGGCCATAAAAATATTTAACCATATACCAAAAAATGTAAGGGAACTCCCCATAAATCGGTTTAAAACCACGCTAAGAAAATGGCTGATAGATGAATGTTTTTACACTATAAATGAATACTTCCAGTGCAAATAGGTTGACATGTATTACAATTAATTACTAATGTTTAAATGTATATCCTAATTTCTAAACTCTTGACGGCAGACATAACATATTAATAAAATGACATGAGACATTAATTTATAATTTAAGTGACATTCTATTTTTTTTTTTTTTTTATTATCGTTAATAACATTTATTCAATTATGACATTATTTTAATCAAAGAACAATGGCAAAAAAATCACTTATATTTTTTGAGCGTCTTCGAATCTCAATATTACCAATGTACTTTATTAATTATCGTATGAATTTCAGGAATATCATTTTTACCTCTGAAAGCGACATTTAATAGATTAAACAAAAAGTAAAAAATTGACTATCTAAGAATGATTCTCCATTTCCTTTAGATTAAAAATGTTGCCATTAGGTACTTTGTTGTTTATTAAGTAGATTTATGTTGTCTTTGTCTATTTAATTGTTTAAATAACTAAATAGTCTTCAACGTGAAATATATTGTTATGACAAATTATTAAAAACAGTTACTAATAAACTGAAAACTTCTTATTTATTTTGCTCATACAAAGATATATTTACAGTCAACAGAGATAATATTTTAGTAGTATTATCTTTTTAAAGTATGGCAACTATATATTGTCTACTTCGGTTCGATTTGATTGTTTGTCGTTGACGTTTGGTGATTTTCGGCATTGACGTGTTGTTGTGTTTTTCGATTACTATTGCTTTTTCGTACCTATTTTCAAACAACTCTGACTTACTGAGGATTTCTGCTCTATTTGTCAACCCTGCATCATCTCTAACGAATTTCGATTTGGATTGCATCTACATGACTTCTACTGATTCATCATGGACGTTTCCCTTGCTTTTTGGATTTTGTGAACTAGTATAATACTTCTTCAAGTATGGGAAGTCGTGTCAGACTGACAAGAATTCTGTGCGTGAATTGTATCATAGAATAGCTTCCGCTGATACCCTGCTTTAGAACAAAATACAAGAGCTGCCACATTGCTGATTAGCTGGGTTTATCCAATAACATATCTCACGAAAATAGGTTGTCCGGTGGATAGACATACTCGTACAATAGGCTGCTGTGCTGACTTTAGTCTGGTACTTAGGATAGCCCAGGCATCAAGATAATGTACCAACTGAATTTTAAAATGAAATGATAATCAGAGATGTGTATGAAAGAAATAAATAATGTATAACCTTTTCATTTTTTATTTACCTTTGTTGTTACAACCAAGCTGATTTATACTATCTGATAACTTAAATACCCCATAAAACAGTTTGTTTTATAATATAACAGTCTAGTTGTAGGAACAATGACTCAATTAAAATATGCCGGAGTGAAGTTGGCTACAAATGGTTTATCAGCAGCTATCGGCTCTTTATCTCTTTATTAACGCAAAGAATTGGAAATGTAGACATAAGACCCAGAGGTTACCATACGGAAATCTCTGGGTACATATTAGTTTTGGGGCTATACCTGCTCGAAAGGTTAAGGCAGTCAACTTCACTACGATGACGATAGTAATACAGGGTGTAATTGACAGCTAACGGTCAATTATAACATTTTAATGAAGTGATGATGACATAACCTATAAAAATATAAACTCAAATTACTCAGGATCTCCGGTGCGCCTAATGAACATATTTATATATTTAGAGTCGGGAATTAATGCTGCATATTATAACATTTGTTTTATTTGAAGACGCAACATTTTAAAATTAGTGATTATGATGTATGAGATTTTGCCATTGTTCTTTATTTATCTGACATTTTTATGATTTATGAACTCATGATGATTTTTAAAAAACCAAAAATAGGGAGAAACAATGTATTATTATTCAAATTTAATGTGATGAACTTATATAAAACTAACATTTCCACACCGAGTGACGGTAGAATATGTGTGTCAATTAAAAATGTAAAATGAGACCTCCATGTACCATGTTCTTGGAAATAAATGAATTATTATTATTATTATTATCCAATTCCATTTACAAAACTATTCTCGATATGGATTGGAATATTTTGTTCGAGAATATATTTATACTTGACGACCGAAATGGATGCACCGGTGTCAACTAACAATCGTAAGAGTAATGATTATGCGATTTTATATTTACGTAACCTACGTTATTACATGATAAAATAAAATTATCAGTCACGAAAAAACTGGTTTTCTATTTGTTGGCTTGGTGTGGGGGCTGAACTTGGCTGCGATTGTGCGTCGGTCAAAGTATGTACATGACGTGCATTACGCGAACGCTGGTACCCAGATGAATAAACATTGGACCTACCTCTGTTTCCATGAAACGTACGAGTAGACCTGCGCCCATTCGTCTGTGGTCCTCTCCAAACCTGAGCCTGTTGACTATACTGCTGAGCCGGATGATAGCCGATTCGCCCACGTCCTCTACCTGCGAACGAGGAGCGGCCTCTACCTTGCGGTCGATTATAGAACGATCTGCCTCTGAAATTTACAGTTAAAATGTCACTGGAAGTTGATGGTGCTGTAATATCTTCGTCAATAGCCGACTGTATGGCATCTTTTAAAGAACTAAATTTTTGAGCAGAAATTATTGTACTCAGACGGCGATTTCTCAGCCCATCTGAAAAATACTTGATAGCCTGTTTTTCGTTCAAAGGTTTCAAAACCTTAAAATTCGCATCGTTACCCTCTGATTGCGAAATTGTCAATTCAACAAACAGCTCCGTTATCTGTTTGCCGAATTCGTCGATCGATAAATTATTTTGCCTTATATTGAGGTTTACGCTGTATTGCAGTAGCACATTTTTTAGGCAATAATTGTGTTTTCATATCTACTATAAATTCGTCAATGCTAGGATAAGACGTACATAATTTCAATTTCGCCGTTTGAGAAAGTCTATTTTTTAGAACAAAATTCAACAATTTTGCCTGCGAATCCTCGTCCAACTCTGATTTATAATACTCTACGCCGTCAATAAATTGTTTTATGCTAGCCTCATCATCATTACAAACTGGCAATAAATTTAAAGCAATTTTCAGATCAAATTTTGTAGTAGGTGCCATAGTAACTGACTTACAGTGTTCCTGTGAGCATAAATCTAAAATTTTTTTATATAAATTATCAAATTTTAAACAAAGTTCTTGAATAATTATACACTCAGTTTTACCTAAAGAACTTTTGGATGAACTAAAATATTCTAAAAATATGTTATACTCAGACACTAACTTGTCAGCCTCCGCTAATTTTACGACAATAATATTACCTTTTCTCCTATCTGAACCAATCTTAATCAAATATTTTCTAATATCAAATAGACTGTTATACAAGCTTTTTAATTTTTCTGCCATTAAAATATACTAAATATAACAGAAATACATACCATTACTGATCTTGCATACCTACTTTATATTGGTTCATTATAACTATGATTACAGTCCACTAAAATATGTCCTTTAACATACGATAGATATTTCCGCACACTAATACGCAACGCACGAGATTTACGCACACTGATACGCACATAGCCGTAATATACGAAACGCAAATACACTATTTTTACGCGCACTGGTATTTTGTTTGAAAACCGAAACCACGACTCACACGATATTCTCAGTCTCCTTTCTGTGGCTCCTCATGTCCAACTGCTCCCTCAGATCTCTTTCTATATCAACTCTTCTCCTCCATAACGAACATCGCAGTCTATCTCGTCTTATTTCGTTAGCCATCCACTTTCGATGACATCCTCTGTATATCGCAAAAATTCCATACAACAACGCCAACGATACCATCAATAACAACACCAGCAAGATGATATTGGTTGGTGATTGGCGATGACGTTGGCCAATGAGGCGTTCGAGTTCAAGAACAGTCTAGACATATTAGACTTTTTCTAGTCTGTTGTGGCTTTAAGGCGACGCCGGTGAAGTATCTCTCCGTACGTACATGTCGCTCCTTCAATGCAAAAGGGCCACAAATCGAAATCTATAAATTTTACAGGAGAGCCAAAACAAATTTTTGAAACTGTTTTTTTATAACATTTCATATATTTATTTATTAAATATAAGATGTTAATATATCATTAGATGCGTATTTTTTAGCGCTATCTATCTACAAAATAAACTTTGTAATAGATGTTACCTATTAAGAGAAAAAAGCATATAAGTCCCTTTTGCATTCTTTTTTGGTAAAAAAACCGTATCAAAAAGTTTAATAATAATTACTAAGTAAAACCATAACTGAATGGACCAGGAAAACATTGTATTCAACAATCTAAATTAAAAAATCTTAACTTTTTATTAAGTAAGTAAAATTATTGAGATCAACTTTGTGCGTAACTTTCATTATTTAGTAAAATTAAACATCAATCATCATCATCAATCAATAGGTAACGTGACGAGTAGACTGAGTGCAGCAGGAGTATTAAAGAAATAAGATAATAGAAAAGGTTTTTGAGTTTTATAAACCTTTACATTTAGCATTCGTGGATTGTTCCAAAGCTTTTGACAGCATTACTCATTCCGCCATAGAATCATCACTCTATCCAAGTCCTACTTATAGATACTATGTAGAATCGAACCTTCATACATCAAACTCATCAAAGCAATAGACAACAATATCATTCCTAATCCAAAGAAGCGTGAAACAGGGAGATCCGCTATCTCCCAAATTATTTACCAGCACCCTCGGAGAAATTTTCAGGAGCCTGGCGGTGTTATGGCAATCAAAAGCATAGTTGTAAGTGGTAAACAGTTAACAAACCTTTGTTTTGTAGACGATATAGTCGTCTTCTCTTTTTCGGTATCGGAACTCGAATCAATGCTCAAAGATCTGAGCACGGCAAGCCTTCAGATTAGAGACTAAGTAAGAACCGTACAAAAACCCAGGTTATGACCAACAACACAAAACGTAGGGTCGAGGTAGACGGGCACGTCATAGACTATGTCGACAAGTATATCTACTTGCTAGGGCCAGATAACCTCTTTTAACAACCGACGGGACAAAGAGTTGGACAAACGTGTCACAAGCGCCTGAAAGAGATCCTGGTCCAAGAAAGAGCTAATGAAGGGTAACCTTCCACTGTCACTGAAGCGAAAGCTCGTCGACATGTTTATACCTACTACCCGTCCTTATCTACGCTGCCCAAATATGGTCTTTTACGGAAAACCAGAAAGAGCTAGAGAGCGATGGAGCGTAGTATATTATGCGTCAAAAGAACAGATCACGACCGAAATTCTATACTGCGCTCCCAAACTTGCATAGCCGATGTAGGGGAGAAGACCGACAAGCTGAAATGGAACTGAGCCGGCCACATTATCCACATGCATTCGGAAAGGTGGGCCCGCATATCTACCAACTGGATGCCAGAGGATGGTCATAGCAGACGCGGGAGACTTAAATGGAAATGGCGGGATGACCTAGACGCATTTGAAAAGGACTGGTCGGATCTTGCCCCTGAAAGAGGAATTTGAAAGGAAAGGGTGCCTCTTGCCTTTGCCTGCATCTAAATGTATTATTTTATTTTTAAAATTGTAGCGGAAACTAAAATTGTTATCATGCCAAACGGTCATATTTCTGGCCTTCCCATTCTAGCACGCTAAAAATGATTATTTATTCCACAATAATTTAATGCAAAAGGGACGTATTTCAAAATATGCTACTGTTATATTATAAAATATAACTATAGTTAACTAATATTGGATTGCAAAAACGACGTATTTCAAATATGGCAATTTTGTATTACAAAATAAAAATAACAAATACTAATGTTTGAATGCAAAAAGGACGTTTTCCAAAATATGGCAGTTTTGTATAGTAAAATATAATCACACTTACCTGATATTTTGCATCCAACACAGACATATTTTGGATTGAGGCACTTTTTCACGCAACCGACGTGCGTTTGCGTAAAATTTTCGGGCGTAACTCATAAAGTGGCTGTTTTGCACTGACATTACCTGTCAAAGTGAGCTAATGCAAAAAGGGCAGTACGTCAGTGCAGCCATAATATAAGCAAAAATGATGGGGGTTTTTTTTTACTATAAAATATAGGCGGTTCAGGTGTCATTTTTGCAATAAAACGATTTTCATTTTTTTTTTGAGTTGTGGCCCTTTTGTAATCAAGGAGCGATGTGTATATCGACAATTCTGGCAAGCAACGTGGGTTTGCATAAAATATAACCGAGAATGAAATATTGTGTTTCTGCAAATCTTTGGCAGGCTTCGCGCCCTGAGCATTACGTTACGTATCGGCTTTCTGCGTGGTAGTTTTTCGATCGAAACATTAGCGTTCGTATTTTCCGTGTGCTACAAAGTGCTTAAGTGTGCTTGTCTTGGACGCATAAAAAGCGACAAAGCAAAACGTAAGCACTCAGACACATACGATACTAACATCGTTCTGGCAACGTTGATTGAACTACATCCGCTTCCGTTCCCGATAGCGCCGCTTTACTACCACGCTACCACTCTGCCGCCGTGCCGTGTAGTAGACGACCTGCCAGTGTGCTGACATTTGACAACGCCGTAGCCATAATTGCAACAGTCGGCGATGTGATTGCGGGTATTTGTCGAGGATCTGTTTTTTTATACCTCCATCGACCGTCTGCTAGGGCGAGTGACGGTAGCGATTATATGAAGCATCGGGGGCACTTTACTGCCCGCCACCAATCGCTTCCAATGTTTTTCGATTAAAGTCGCTATTTTAGACGTAAGTTTCCATATGATGTCTTCAATGAATGCCGTCACGTGTTAATATTGCGGTTAGTGAGTGTCTTTTGTGGTGTTTGGCTTTTGGAGGGGATTGCAAAATCTAAGCTTATCGTTTATCCATCTATCGCCCGAAAAGTTTGTTAATATCCAGAAATCGGGTGATTGGCGATGACGTTGGCCAATGAGGCGTTCGAGTTCAAGAACAGTCTAGACATATTAGACTTTTTCTAGTCTGTTGTGGCTTTAAGGCGACGCCGGTGAAGTATCTCTCTGTACGTACATGTGTATATCGACAATTCTGGCAAGCAACGTGTGTTTGCATAAAATATAACCGAGAATGAAATGTTGTGTTTCTGCAAATCTTTGGCAGGCTTCGCGCCCTGAGCATTACGTTACGTATCGGCTTTCTGCGTGGTAGTTTTTCGATCGAAACATTAGCGTTCGTATTTTCCGTGTGCTACAAAGTGCTTAAGTGTGCTTGTCTTGGACGCATAAAAAGCGACAAAGCAAAACGTAAGCACTCAGACACATACGATACTAACATCGTTCTGGCAACGTTGATTGAACTACATCCGCTTCCGTTCCCGATAGCGCCGCTTTACTACCACGCTACCACTCTGCCGCCGTGCCGTGTAGTAGACGACCTGCCAGTGTGCTGACATTTAACAAGCCGTAGCCATAATTGCAACAGTCGGCGATGTGATTGCGGGTATTTGTCGAGGATCTGTTTTTTTATACCTCCATCGACCGTCTGCTAGGGCGAGTGACGGTAGCGATTATATGAAGCATCGGGGGCACTTTACTGCCCGCCACCAATCGCTTCCAATGTTTTTCGATTAAAGTCGCTATTTTAGACGTAAGTTTCCATATGATGTCTTCAATGAATGCCGTCACGTGTTAATATTGCGGTTAGTGAGTGTCTTTTGTGGTGTTTGGCTTTTGGAGGGGATTGCAAAATCTAAGCTTATCGTTTATCCATCTATCGCCCGAAAAGTTTGTTAATATCCAGAAATCGGGTGATTGGCGATGACGTTGGCCAATGAGGCGTTCGAGTTCAAGAACAGTCTAGACATATTAGACTTTTTCTAGTCTGTTGTGGCTTTAAGGCGACGCCGGTGAAGTATCTCTCTGTACGTACATGTGTATATCGACAATTCTGGCAAGCAACGTGTGTTTGCATAAAATATAACCGAGAATGAAATGTTGTGTTTCTGCAAATCTTTGGCAGGCTTCGCGCCCTGAGCATTACGTTACGTATCGGCTTTCTGCGTGGTAGTTTTTCGATCGAAACATTAGCGTTCGTATTTTCCGTGTGCTACAAAGTGCTTAAGTGTGCTTGTCTTGGACGCATAAAGAGCGACAAAGCAAAACGTAAGCACTCAGACATATACGATACTAACATCGTTCTGGCAACGTTGATTGAACTACATCCGCTTCCGTTCCCGATAGCGCCGCTTTACTACCACGCTACCACTCTGCCGCCGTGCCGTGTAGTAGACGACCTGCCAGTGTGCTGACATTTGACAACGCCGTAGCCATAATTGCAACAGTCGGCAATGTGATTGCGGGTATTTGTCGAGGATCTGTTTTTTTATACCTCCATCGATCGTCTGCTAGGGCGAGTGACGGTAGCGATTATAATATGAAGCATCGGGGGCACTTTACTGCCCGTCACCAATCGCTTCCAATGTTTTTCGATTAAAGTCGCTATTTTAGACGTAAGTTTCCATATGATGTCTTCAATGAATGCCGTCACGTGTTAATATTGCGGTTAGTGAGTGTCTTTTGTGGTGTTTGGCTTTTGGAGGGGATTGCAAAATCTAAGCTTATCGTTTATCCATCTATCGCCCGGAAAGTTTGTTAATATCCAGAAATCGGGTGATTGGCGATGACGTTGGCCAATGAGGCGTTCGAGTTCAAGAACAGTCTAGACATATTAGACTTTTTCTAGTCTGTTGTGGCTTTAAGGCGACGCCGGTGAAGTATCTCTCCGTACGTACATGTGTATATCGACAATTCTGGCAAGCAACGTGGGTTTGCATAAAATATAACCGAGAATGAAATGTTGTGTTTCTGCAAATCTTTGGCAGGCTTCGCGCCCTGAGCATTACGTTACGTATCGGCTTTCTGCGTGGTAGTTTTTCGATCGAAACATTAGCGTTCGTATTTTCCGTGTGCTACAAATTGCTTAAGTGTGCTTGTCTTGAACGCATAAAGGGCGACAAAGCAAAACGTAAGCACTCAGACATATACGATACTAACATCGTTCTGGCAACGTTGATTGAACTACATCCGCTTCCGTTCCCGATAGCGCCGCTTTACTACCACGCTACCACTCTGCCGCCGTGCCGTGTAGTAAACGACCTGCCAGTGTGCTGACATTTGACAACGCCGTAGCCATAATTGCAACAATCGGCGATGTGATTGCGGGTATTTGTCGAGGATCTGTTTTTTTATACCTCCATCGACCGTCTGCTAGGGCGAGTGACGGTAGCGATTATATGAAGCATCGGGGGCACTTTACTGCCCGTCACCAATCGCTTCCAATGTTTTTCGATTAAAGTCGCTATTTTAGACGTAAGTTTCCATATGATGTCTTCAATGAATGCCGTCACGTGTTAATATTGCGGTTAGTGAGTGTCTTTTGTGGTGTTTGGCTTTTGGAGGGGATTGCAAAATCTAAGCTTATCGTTTATCCATCTATCGCCCGGAAAGTTTGTTAATATCCAGAAATCGGGTGATTGGCGATGACGTTGGCCAATGAGGCGTTCGAGTTCAAGAACAGTCTAGACATATTAGACTTTTTCTAGTCTGTTGTGGCTTTAAGGCGACGCCGGTGAAGTATCTCTCCGTACGTACATGTGTATATCGACAATTCTGGCAAGCAACGTGGGTTTGCATAAAATATAACCGAGAATGAAATGTTGTGTTTCTGCAAATCTTTGGCAGGCTTCGCGCCCTGAGCATTACGTTACGTATCGGCTTTCTGCGTGGTAGTTTTTCGATCGAAACATTAGCGTTCGTATTTTCCGTGTGCTACAAAGTGCTTAAGTGTGCTTGTCTTGGACGCATAAAGAGCGACAAAGCAAAACGTAAGCACTCAGACATATACGATACTAACATCGTTCTAGCAACGTTGATTGAACTACATCCGCTTCCGTTCCCGATAGCGCCGCTTTACTACCACGCTACCACTCTGCCGCCGTGCCGTGTAGTAGACGACCTGCCAGTGTGCTGACATTTGACAACGCCGTAGCCATAATTGCAACAGCCGGCAATGTGATTGCGGGTATTTGTCGAGGATCTGTTTTTTTATACCTCCATCGATCGTCTGCTAGGGCGAGTGACGGTAGCGATTATATGAAGCATCGGGGGCACTTTACTGCCCGTCACCAATCGCTTCCAATGTTTTTCGATTAAAGTCGCTATTTTAGACGTAAGTTTCCATATGATGTCTTCAATGAATGCCGTCACGTGTTAATATTGCGGTTAGTGAGCGTCTTTTGTGGTGTTTGGCTTTTGGAGGGGATTGCAAAATCTAAGCTTATCGTTTATCCATCTATCGCCCGAAAAGTTTGTTAATATCCAGAAATAGCGTGGTAGTAAAGCGGCACTATCGGGTACGGAAGCGGATGTAGTTCAACGTTACCAGCCCGCCTAACATGACACGCATTTATGTCTCTCGACGTGAGATAAGATTTCGTCGTTTGTCATCGTTATCCATACAAAAGCTTAAATTTTTCCCTATAAACACTTCTGCGCACAGATAAACCAAATGTCAAAATCCTAATTCAAGGGCAAAGTTCGGGACCTCTGTATACAACGAGTTGCAGAATCGTCACACTTGTCTTAGTTTTTATTCATGTATTATTGGACATCTATACTAATCTATACTAATATACTAATACTAATATACTAATACTAATATACTAATATACTAATACTAATACTAATACTAATCTATACTAATATTATAAAGCTGAAGAGTTTGTTTGTTTGTTTGTTTGTTTGTTTGTTTGTTTGTTTGAACGCGCTAATCTCGGGAACTACTGGTCCGATTTGAAAAAATATTTTAGTGTTAGATAGCCCATTTATCGAGGAAGGCTATAGGCTATATATCATCACGCTACGACCAATAGGAGCAGAGTAACAGTGAAAAATGTTACAAAACGGGGAATAATATTATAAAGCTGAAGAGTTTGTTTGTTTGTTTGTTTGTTTGAACGCGCTAATCTCAGGAACTACTGATCCGATTTGAAAAATTCTTTCAGTGTTAGATCTATACTATATATACTATAATATTATAAAGCTGAAGAGTTTGTTTGATTGTTTGTTTGTTTGTTTGTTTGTTTGTTTGTTTGTTTGTTTGAACGCGCTAATCTCGGGAACTACTGGTCCGATTTGAAAAAATATTTTAGTGTTAGATAGCCCATTTATCGAGGAAGGCTATAGGCTATATATCATCACGCTACGATCAATAGGAGCAGAGCAGCAGTAAAAAATGTTACGAAAACGGGGAAAATGTTGATTCATTATTTTTTATGTGACGCAGGCGAAGTTGCGCGGGTCAGCTAGTAATATTATAAAGCTGAAGAGTTTGTTTGTTTGATTGTTTGTTTGAACGTGCTAATCTCAGGATCCACTGGTCCGATTTGAAAAATTCTCGCAGTGTTAGATAGCCCATTTATCGAGGAAGGTTATATATACATATACAGGGTGTAAATGACAGCCTACCGAAAACGAAAAAAAATGACTTTAGACACGATTCTGGTGCTTATGGCGTTGAAAATTTTCATCGGTTTTTTCTTGATTTTTCCGATTTTTTATGCGTTTTTTTTATTTTTTTTTGGTATTTTTTCGATAATACTACACAATGCAATATGAATATGAAAAAAAATCCGTCATATTACTGTTTTTCACAAAAAACAGCAATGGATTAAAACAACGTATAAATTCGCTATCAGCTGTGCGCGGCCAACGGCCGGCGGCGGCCGGCCGCGACGGTCGACGTCACGCCGCGTACCTACGCGCGCCACACAGACACGATTACGCACACAGCTGTCAGCCTCACACTCACTAGTATGCAGCGTTACTTAGTATTTGTTCTATGTTAAAAATGAAAATTACATAATTATCCCGCTCTCCGATAAAAGGTAAATTCATAAGATTTAAAATGTGTGATATCTTATTATTACGCGTACAAATACATACAGAACGACAAAAAATCCTATTCATATTCTTTAGCGCTATAAAAATCTCTAATAAACAATTTAACATGTATTGTCGTTTTGTTCCATTTGTTCTTGCAAAATTATTATTCTATTCGATATTTACACGCTCATTCATACTTCATACAAGCGCGGTGCGACTCGAAAAGTAGATGGCCGTACTGACGCGTGACGCCGCGACCGCGCGTGGATGTTACATAGATGGGATGCGACAAAATGGATGCTAAGTAATTCTCCGGGGATTATGAATTATGATAAGTTAGTTTCTCTGATAAGAATATTAATGGATATTGATTGTTATCATTGTTATGTAGCTACATTTTTTATGGTTTAATTAAATAAACGTTTCGTGTTTATTTTATTTACTTTAATCTGATTTTATGTTATAAATATCAAAGTATTTTAAACTTACATCAATAATGTTTGTAATGTTATTTGGTATTTGAATAAAACTACAATGCAACCAGTAACAATTGTGATAAGTAAAAATAGTAATGCCACATCAATATTTTATTCAATCTAATCTCTCGCTAGGATCCTAACTCGTCGCTCGTCACCAAATCGGCGGCGCGCGCGCGGACGCACTGTGTACCAGAATGCAAATCTAGCTGGACAATATTGTTTTCGACTTGCAGCAGCGTCTAAACCTTATAATATACTTCTAGTTTGTTATATCACTCAGTAAAAAGTAATTTAAAGCATCATAATAACGATTATAAAAGAACCAACATACGCTGACCTCCATTAATGAACATTTTGTACGTATGTGAAGGTCAAGAATAACTGGTAATGTTATATTGATTTTTTTAGATTAATATGTCAATAGTTACATCTTAAATCAGTGTTGTAAATGTTTAATATGGAAATATAACGTAAATAAAACGATAATAGGTAGTAATAATGAGATTACTTACTATTTATTGATAATTAGGTACTTTATAATTTATTATTCCGAATCATCACAACTAGGTAAACTCACATCACCTAAACTATCTTCATTTCTAACTTTCCTAATGAAATCCAGTAGTTTAGAGTAAGTCAACGTACGTTTTTCTTCAGGAACCCGATCCAGTTCAAAAGCTAATAGTTTGGCAAATTGTTCATTCCTAGGGTCCAAAGGTTTCTTCGACTTAAAATCAAGTTCTCTTAATAAACTTGTACTGCCCTGCACTTCAGAAGAGTTCCAACGATTCCTTTTATAGATAGTACAATCCAAAATATCTGAGTATTGGACCTGTGTTTCTTTATCCGCTTTGGACGGAGATAATTCTGGTCTGGACACACTACACAATTTTTTCTTCTTTATAGAACCAAGTATACTTGGAGAAGGAGGTCTATCTTCATTACTCATATTTTATCACAATAATTTATCAACTGATCGAAAATTCTTGCACAAAAACATTAACTGGGTAACTAAATGACAATCGTGATCCCACTTATAACTGATACCCACTTTAAAATTAATAATTCTCAATTTTATTTTTAACAAATTTTAAAGTGGGTAAACGAAAAAGATCAGGTTCTTCGTTTACCCACTTTAAAATTTGTTTTAACATATGTTAACACTTTAAAATATGTTTGTTTGTTTGTTGTTTAGTAAAATGAAATACAAATAATACAATATTATAGCTTCGATTTATTTATTTATTGCAGGTATTATAAATAATTAATGTGGTGTTGTAAAATAGTTGTACAGCAAAAATTACAAATAAATTAAGATTTAATTTTATTAAAAAATCGTTTTTTAAAACTGTTATCTTCTTCACTTTCATCCTCAGCAGTAGAATCTTCTTCTGTAAGTTTATTACAGTCAATAGGATCTATTGTTGGAACCGGATTTACAATATTCGGTGCCATAATTAAACTTCAGACTTCTGGAGAAAATGTAGAAATTTTTTTTTTTGGAATATCTCGCAGGCTATTTATTAGTGGGTCTGATGTAATCAGCAACATGGACAGCATATCATTATTCGTCGCTGTTCGCGAACACTTTCGTGTGTGATGTATCCGAAATCTGCGACAATCCTTATTTCGTGCCTCTTGGGCTTCAAAATCAAAATCAAAATCAAATCATTTATTCATTTAGGTCAAATATTGACACTTATGATAGTCGTTACAATAACTGAATCTACCACTAGCTCGGAAAGGGGGTAGAGCCTTATGAGAAGAGCTAGCGAGAAACTCACGGCCACTCTTTTCAATCGCCAAAAGTTTTACAATGTGGTTGATACAATAATTGATCATGCGAGGAGCTGCCAACAATCAGCGATATAGACTAAACGTCAATTAAGTTAAATTAATATAGCTAGGTTATTTATTAGTCTCTGATCATACCGTATGTTGGGAGCACCTACTAGCATGTGATAATAAGAATATGGGCAGCAAGTGAGCACACTGGTTGTGAACATTATAGAAGAAAAAAAAGTGACAGTTTTATGATTAACATCAAGTTGTACGTAACATCACCTATTTGCATCATTAATTGCCCATATTTTACAATATTTAAACCTACTTCTACTGCCAATTTAGAGCAAAGTTCCCTAATTTCAAAGAATCCTAATCAAGCGAGCGACTAATCCCAAGAGCTATTGTCGTTTAGATACTCATCAATTCTGTAATAAGCTTTCCTAACGAGATGTTCCTTAACAGCAACTCTGAATTTTGGCAGGGGTAAATCCATGATGTGCTTGGGAAGCTTGTTGAAGAAACAAATACCGAGACCTACAAACGAATTGTGCACCTTGTGTAAACGATGATGGGGACCTACTAATTTGTGTCTGTTTCTAGTGTTATAATTGTGTCTATCGCTATTTGTTGCGAAAGTCCCTAAATTTTGTTTTATATACAACAAGTTTGCAAGCACATACTGTGATGACACCGTCAGTATCCCTATCTGCCCAAAAAGCTCTCTCAAGGAGTCTCGCGCTCCTAAACTATAAATTGCACGGATAGCTCTTTTTTGAAGGACAAAAATAACATCTATATCAGCAGCCTTACCCCACAGTAATATACCGTAAGACCTCTGAGAGCTGCCCGATTGGAATTAGATAATGCTTAATGATATCTGTACTGTGCACCAAAATTTTGTGCAGGGTAGGAGGCATGTAGTACCAAGAATAATGTTGTAAATACAGTGATCTGGTATCACGAGCGAGTTTTTCAAATGCTTCCAAGTTTATGTCATATCCTGACGATAATGCCCTGAGCAAGAAGCTAAGGTTTTTCAATAAATTGACATCTAACCCCGTGATTTCCGCACTGACTTCAGGATTCAAAAAAAATCTACGTACTGTATTCCCGTCATTACTTGATCCGAAGCCTGGTTTTGGCTTATCTATAATTAACCCTAATTTCTCTCTAAATGACTTTTTAATTAAGCTTGATCTTTGTTGTACAGAAACTTTGTCGCCAGCTTCTCTTGCTTGCCATTTTTTTATATCTAGGCGATAACTTATATGTAACATGCACTCAAAGCATCTCATTAAAGCATGTAGCGTTGATAAGCCAAACCCTACTTTATCTGGATCAACTGTATAGTCTCTGTTTTCATCGTTTAAATTTTTTGACGTTAATCCACAGAGATAGCATTTGAGTGACGAGGAAGTTTCTGTTAAAGCATTACATATTTTTCCATCGATCATAGTTAGTAACATTTCATGTTTGACAGTAACCTCTTTTTCATTGATATTATATACTTTTGGAACTAACTGGCTTATTTCCTCCAATACTTTATTAGTTTCACAAACTGTAAGTTCAGAGTTCTCCTTAGCAAATATGAATTTTATGGGTCGACAATACATCGTCGACGAAGGCCGAGGTTCTGCCAAATAATAACATTATTATTGTCAATTAACCTTAGAGGAACGAACGAAAATATAAATAAAAACTCATCAGTGTCATTAATGTTGGTAAATTTTTGTTTAAAGTTGCTATATCCTGAGCTACCATCGCAACCCCATTTAATAATCAACTTTAATTCCGAGCTGGACGCATGTATAATAACGTTATTTTGTACATAGAGAAGACGTTCTACAGTTTTATCTAGGATCGCCTGCAATTTTATGTCTACCCGTGTTTCGCTAATAAAAATTGAGTCTTTAGCGGGATAACAATTTGTTTTTGCTTCCTGTACATTATTATACGAGGGATATACGCTATAACCTGCTTTAAGTGCCCACTTCCTACATTGTTTATACGTGTAACTAGTACACTTCGCTTCCACAAAGTAAGCCAATGCTTCACCTTTTGACAAACAGCGTTGTTGAGACTTAGGTGTAGAAAGACTTTTTTTAACGTTGCTGGCCTTCTCAGGACTTTCAGTAACATTTTTAATTATATTTGCTACATCACGATTTCCCGAGAGTCTAGAAGATATTTGGGCAGCCACTATCAATTCATCAGCACTGCGAGACTGAATTAAATCATCAACCCGTCTTCTTTTTGTTTTGAACGAGGCTTGATCAAATTCAATCATCGGGCGACCAGGACCAGGTTCATTAATAGTTTGGGTTTCTAATGAGGACGTAGATGGATGCAAAATACGCACTACTGTAAATTTAATGTCTTCACCATTCAGCCAACCAACACTAGCCGGCCTTGTCTCAAAGCCCTCTCGAGACCTTCCGCACCGTATCCACTTTTCGGCTATTTTCGAGCAAACTCGACTAATATTCTTTTTAATACTTTTAACACAATCATCCGTAGTATCTTCTAAATTAAATTTCAATGACAAATACTCCCAAAATCTTGAGGTTGTTTCACTTTTTCTAAGGTTAAGCCATTGGTCAAAAAACTCCCGTCTCGATACGTTCACTATGATTTCTGCAAAAAAAACAAAGTTGTGCACTCGTGTGGCAATTTTAAATTACTGTTTCTAATAGTTAAGATATGTGGCTACAACATATAAAAAAAACAGCCCGGGGACCTGAGGGGACCAGTAGTTTCTAGTCTAAGAAACATAAAAATATGTCGAAAAATGTATAAATTTGTTATTTAACAGCGTGTATTTAACTAACTATAATGTATTTGAAATAAAATTATGATATATTATATAGTACATACCTTCTACTTCACGATTCATAACTAACTATATCACAATTATATCAGTATCCACTGTGAGACGTTGACACGTTAAGTGCAAGAAAGTGAATAATTTCATCGCAAAAATACCACTTACACCGATACGTTACATTTTTATATTTTTATAAGCGGGTAGTTGGAAAAAATAATATTCAAAACGTTACCTCTGGGTATCTGGGTATCCCTTTAGGTATAGAAATTAAAGAAATGAGATGACCCTTTTTGTCCAGCTAGATTGGCCTCCTGGTTCACAGTGGGACGGCGCAGAGGGAGCGGGTGGCGCGGGCGAGGGGCGGCGCGAGTGAGCGGAGATGCGCTGGCGGCTCTCTTTGATTGATAGTTCGAGCAATTCGCTCGCGGAAGACGGAAGCTCTTCACCGGTGTCGTTCGTTATGTCCTATTCTTCGTGTCGTGTGTTGTTTATTATTACTTGTTATTGTTTCGGTTTTGAGTTGTTAGTGTTTTTATTGTTATTATTTTTGTTGTTATTGTTTTCGAAGTGCAGTTGTGTTCGTAAATAGGAAGAAATGTTGATGTGTTATGTATGGTGAAGCACGTGGAAGTGCACGGCGTGCTCTGCACCTGTACGTCCGGATCCAAAGGTACTCAAACTCTCGCCATACACCAGGTATTTGCGTGTTGATAGACATTGATAACAATTTGTTTTAGCACTTTCTTATTATTGGTTACATTTTGCTATTATTGTTTGATTTCACGTAAGCCAAGTAGGTACCTACCTACTTACAATTTTACTATGAGCTATTGTAACATACGGGCCTACTTACGATACCATAAACGATACATAAGATTGTTATCTAATGATAGGGTTGCATACTAGTGAGCGCATAGACGTGGTGGTACGCGTACGTACCTACGACGCGTCGCGACATGTCGTCGCTCAGCGCGCCGCCGCCGCCAGAAGTCTCGTAGGCATGCGCGGAGATACATCGCGTTGTTCACTATACATTGAACGCTCAAAAATGACTAACTCGGGAA
Organism: Anticarsia gemmatalis; assembly: GCF_050436995.1. Taxonomy (NCBI): domain Eukaryota; kingdom Metazoa; phylum Arthropoda; class Insecta; order Lepidoptera; family Erebidae; genus Anticarsia; species Anticarsia gemmatalis. Next base: position 12,510,417 of record NC_134775.1, read on the forward strand.
CCAATCATTTCCGAGAAATATCGTTGGAGTAAATTTCGCGCATACAGTGTCACAAACTTACCAGTAAAGTTTTCGGTTAGCTGTCATTTACACCCTGTATATGTACATATATACAGGGTGTCCCAAAACTCAACGATAATGCCACTTTTCTTTCCATTACAAATGCTATTTTTATTTGAACGAAGAGTATCCTCGCAGATGGATCGGACGCAGACCGCAGTAGTTCAATTTTATGACCTCCTCGTTCCTCCGATCAAAATCCAGTAGATATTATTTTTGACTGGGAATGCATAAAAGAAAAAGTCTATTCGAAATCGATACAAAATCACATGCACAAACATATTTATTATGGAATAATATTGTGTTGAACAGAAATATTCTAATTAGTTTTTATAGAGCGCGCGAAAGATATAAACAGTAAACAAACATAACCTATTGTCAAACTGAAGAAGAATGTTCGATTCATACTTATGCAGGATGCTTAGCTTATATTTTTGGCCATCTCCCTCTTGCACGCGACTCGCACCGCGACAGAAACATGCGTAAGATCATGCGCCTGTTGCGGCGCGAGCGCTGTAATGCGCGAGGCAACCCGCTATTCCTCGGCTTGCCCGCCACTATGGAGCGCGGTGTAAAGCGCGATCCAAAAGGTCGTAAGCAACATCACCGCCAGGGCTTTGAATACCGGTAAAAATCTGGTATCGTTACCTACATCATACAAAGATACCGCTAACAGCAAAGGTAACGTTACCTCGGTATTGATACTTTGGTAATCTATTACCGATATGTTGGCTTAAGTACCATGATCACGACCTAAGATTTGATAACGTTACCAAATAAATAGTGTTAATTGCCGATATTTTCTATTCATCTGTTTCTTTCGTTTTATTTTATATCTAAGTGATCGCAATTCGGGACACTGAACGGGTTTTGTGCTCAGCATTTTTAATTATCTTACGCAACTTAAGCTGTGAACTACTGAAATCAAAAAATATGGTAAGTTTGTTTAGTATATTGTTTACATTCTGTTTATATTTGTTGTTTATATACATATGATTATGAAGATGCTGAGTCCATGATTAGTATAGGAAGATGCAAACGAAATGGCCGCTCTAAACCTCGCGCGAGTCGATCCGACTCGATCCACAGACCTCCATATTATTTATTATTATTAGGTATCAGCGGAACGCAGCGGCAGGCGGCATCTGCACTCGCAGTTAATTTTCGAGCCACCAATAAGTTTGCATCGAACTATACAACGTGCCGCTCCAATGGCTTATTTCCTTCAACGTATGGGTAGGTTAGGGGGTCCCTAGTCAAGTAATATACAACAATTTGTATTATTATTACTAGCTGACCTGCGCAGCTTCGCTCACGCTTTTTTTAACTGTCTACACATCTTTTTATATTTACCACGAGATCATGACTACTTGCTTGCTAAACAGCTTTAATTTTTATAGATTTAGCTTCAAAACCGACGTAGTTTCATAGAAACTTACCCCCCTTTTCCGGTCCCGTTAAGGTAGAATTTCCAAAAATCCTTATTGCGTCATTCTTAATTTCAAACCATATAGTCAAATATAAAATTTTATCGAATTAGCTCCAAAACTGACGGAGTTTCATCCAACTTCCCCCTCTTTCTACCCCTTTATGGAGCGAATTTCCAAAAAAATGCGTGAAAAGCAAACTACAAACAGACAGACAGACAGACAAAAAAAAATCAATCATATTTTTGGCTTCTATTAGTTGTATGAAGATCCACCATCTCAGTTTTTCTTTAAAATCTATAATGTACAGACATGAGGTTATAATTTTATTATATTATGTATAGATTTACAAACACTATTTTTTTAAATAATAACATGCCTTTTTTAATTTTAGAGACAAATACAGAAATATAACAAACTACATTCGAGATTTTTTTTAAAATCATAGAAAATAAATTATCTCAAATATTCAAATATCGGATTATATCCGTGTTCTTCGCTGATTTCTGCCCCAAATGGAGTCATTTGGAAACAGGCATTGTATTTTTGAGTGTTCGCTAGAAAATGTCGTGATTCTAGTGTTACGCCATAAAGCAGGGAACGCAATGGCTTTGGTGGCGGGAACAATAATATAGCGGGAACAATAATATAGCGGGAACAATAATTAATAGAAATACATAAACCGATTAATTAATTATTCCGAGTGTATCCCAGTCACAACATAGTTTTCAAAAAAAAATTTCTGACATCTGTTTGAAGTACAATTTTTTTCTTTTTGAAGAACTTAATTTTTTTTATTTTTTTATTCTCATTCTGTATGTACTCATCATCATTCATCATAACAAAATACTTTTCTATTAATATAATTTACACAAAGAACAAGGGCAAAATCTCATAGGTACATCATAATCGTTCATTTTAAAATGTTGCGTCTTCAAATTAAACAAATGTTATAATATGCAGTATTAATTCCAGACTCTAAACATATAAATATTTTCATTAGGCGCGCCGGGGATCCTGAGTAATTTGAGTTTATATTTTTATAGGTTATGTCATCATCACATCATTAAAATGTTTATATTTTTGTCAAATATTGTTTGAATGTTCATTTATTCATAATATCACCTCTGTTATTCTCCGACGGGGCAGGCAGAGGCGAACATTGACGTATCGCCAATCATTTATTGTAGTATATTACTATCGTCATCGTAGTGAAGTTGACTGCCTCAACCTTTCGAGCAGGTAGCTTCAAAACCAGTATGTACTGTACTGCCTACATTTCCAATTCTTTGCGTTAATAAATAGCTGATAGCTGCTGTTAAATACCCCATAGTACAAATCTGGGGGCACGGTAGTGCCCCCGCCAAGACGAGCCAAGCGAAGCGCAAGCGCAAGGGCACTACCTACCTTTTCTCGAAGCGCTTCGTCGTATTTTTGAACCTTCATAACTTGAGTTTGGGTTATACCAGATAAACAAAATTTTCAGGATATAATGTCAGTGGTAGACTTAATAAACCTCTAAAGTTTCAATTGCATAGCTCTTATACTTTAGATTTTATTGATATCTAAAATACCCCGATTTCGTCACTCACTCACTGATGATCAACAAAATTCTTAAGGTACTTCCTGAAGTCCTAGAAAACTGAAATTTGGTATGTAAGCTAGTATTAGTACCCAAACAACAAAAAAATCCTAAAACTTGGAACTTTTACCCCCCAACCCCTTAAACTAAGGGGTGAAAGTTTGTTCGAGACTTCCGCAACTTTTGACGCTAGAGGTCTGAATGCGGCCGCGGAGGGGTAAAAATCTGAAATAGGGAAACTTAATTCCCTATTTCCTGCTTGAGATCTGAAAATTATACACAAGTACATAGAACACAAACTTTTCATCAAATCAAAACATTATCCTACCCATAAGTACTTAGATATGAATAATATTACTACACTTCACTTCGGTAAGTGTTTATTATTAATCAACCTATACTTTTGAACATAAGCATCGTAAGTATAGTATGCGCCAACGCCCGCCGCCTGCCCCCTCGTCCCCGCGCAGTAGCTAAAAATAATCGGCCCGTCAGCGAGCGCGGCACCCGAACGCGGGCAGACGCGCGAGGGCAGACGTCGTTGACGGTTGTCTCGTTGAATGAAAAATTTTCGGAATATTTCGGTGATTTAAAAGTTTGCTATCGCGGAGAAAAAAACCATTTGCCTAATATTTAATTGTTAGTAGTTTAGTAGGTAAAGGTTTAGATACTAGTGTTTTAATTTTCATTGATAAAAAGTATTAGCATTACGTTTGCAATTTTCTCACAAATTTAATGAAGAAATTCAAAGATTGAATAAGTAGGTATTTGCAATTAAGTAGTATAGGTTAGTAGGTATAATATGTTTATAGTTGTTTATGTAGGTACGACTTAGTGAGAATAATTTGATACGTAGGTCATTGTTTAATTTTCATTGTTAATAGGTTTAACTTAAGTAGTTTAGGATTACGTACGGTTTGAATATTGTATAGTAGGTAGAAAATTACGATATTGATAGTTGTTAATCTAGTGTTAAAAATAATTTTGTGTAGGTATTTTAGAACTAGGTTTAATAGGCTTATCTACAGGTACCTATACCGCTCATTTCATTGACACTTGTCCAGTAGGTAGGTATAATTTACTTTAAGATTTAATTGAGAGGTTTAGTTTACAGTTTGGCATTACATAGCCTTGTTACTAGGTTAAGCTAGGGTATAGGTATTTCGTTACTTAGATACTGAACATGGATAGTGTAAAAGTTTTACATGAAGTGGAGCTGGGACCCCGCCGCCATCGTGTGGTTAATATGCCGGGAGACGGTTCCTGCCTCTTCCATTCCTTGACATATTTAATGCATGAACGAATAGACGTTGAGATGGCGTTGCAAGTCAGGACTGCTATTGTGCGATATGTTGTAGACCACTGGGACGAACTACAAGTGTATACTTGTACCGGCAATGGGGACACCTATCATGATTCCGATTCGTATTCACGGGATATGTTGAATAGCGCTACTTATGGTGGTACCTCCGAACTCATGGCAGCGGCAGCTATTTATCCATTCACCTTTGAAGTCTATCAAGATAATATTTTAAGAGGAAGTTTTTCTCGTATCGGTGGACCTGTGAAACGGTTGCAATTCAGTGGAAGTTCTATAAGTGGTCACTATGACGTCCTGGTTCCGATGCTTGTTTCTCAAACATCAAATAATAATACTGTTAGTTCTTTTAACGACACACATGTGAATACTGAAAACGACGTAGTTTCCGCTTCGAAAAAAGCAGGGAGACCTAAAAAAAATAAACGTGGAAGACCAAAAACTTCTGAATTAACACGAAATGCGCAATTTCGACAAGCCGCAGCCAAATACCGTAAAAATCATCCTGAAGAACGGAAAAATACAATTTTAAATTATACTCTATCGCATGCTGAACAACATCGCGAATCCGTTGCGCGATACTCGGCTTCACATCCGGAGGTCAACCGAGAGGCGGTTGCACGCTACTCGGCTTCACATCCAGAGGTCAACCGTAAGGCGGTTGCCAAATACTCAGCCTCTCATCTAGATGTTAATCGCGAAGCAGCTAGTCGAAAAAGATTAAACGAAAAATTACAGTTTAAGGTAAAAAATGTTGAGCAAATAATAAAAAGTTTAAGTTCTAAAATAAACGATAGACTGGAAGCAGAAAGACTTGTTAAATGGTCTCTTTACAATAGACAACAAACATTAGGTAGTCTTTTAAAAACGGCTGAAAAAATTAAGAATATATGTGTGTCAGCTTTAGAAAAGTTAAGAGAATGTCCGGATGTAACTGTTTATGAAAAACTTGCAATGTTTCTGGGAAAACTTGAGCATCGGAATAATCAAGAGCCATTTTATGGAGAGTACGCATATAAAGTTTACACTGATGATCAGAAGGCAATCGCTATTGATGAGACAGGCAAAGCTGTCTTTGAAAAAACAGAAAAGGATGGCAAAAGTTTAGTCTGGAGTTGTAATGACGCCATATGTGTATTGGATGAACAGTTACTTTTGAAACTAAAAAATATATTTGAAGAATTTAACTGTAAGTCACCAGCAGAGATGTATCCGCTATATTTGAATAATCGTCTCAAGGCTAATATTTCATACATTAACAATGTAAAGTCTCATTCTCCACGACTAAGAACCTTGATCAGAGAAATGTATCAGTTACAAAGTGATTGCGATACGTTAAAAAAAATTGATAGTGCATTAAAAACTGTGAACGTGGATAAAATAAAAGAATTAGGCGAAAATCACGTACCTGGGAGTGTAGCTGTTGAAAGTTTGGAACATCAAGAAATTATAGAAGATTCCATTATCAAAGAGTTTAAAGATGGATTTAAATTACTTTCTAAAAAAAGCTTAGATACACCTAAATTAGAATGTATGTCTTGTAATAAACTTTACTGTTCAAAGGATATTTCTAATCTAAATCGTTTACGAAAGCCTATTTCTACACATGTTTGGATACAGCTTATTGAATATTATAGTTCTAAAAACATAGACCATAGCTCACATATATGCCATACATGTCTTACAAAGGTTCGTGCTAATCAAACTCCAGCTACATGTGTTCTTAATGATTTGTTTGTCGGTACAATTTCATCAGAGATAAGCCAGTTAAATGATTACGAAAAGCTGTTAATACAGCGAGCAAAAGCTTTCCAAGTGGTTGTATCGATGAATCCAGTAGCCAACAAATCTTTGCCAAACCGAGAAATGGTGAAAAAATGTAAAGGCAGAACTTTTCATCTACCTTTGCCTTTAGAAGAAACATTGAATAAATTGCCAAAACCAGAAGATCCTTTAAACATAAACCAAGAACTTTACATAATGGTACGAGGACGACCAACAAAGTCTAAAATTATTTGGGAAGATATAGTTGACATCAATAAAGTCTATGCCGCACTCTGTTACCTGAAACAAGTAAACCCACTTTACTCTGAAATAAAATTACCGAATGTCCCTAATTATTTACTTCAAACAATTAATGATAACTTACAACATTTAATCGAAACAAGTAATAACAATCAGGATGAAAATAATATAAATAATTTAGATACACTTTTGACACAGATAACGGAAGATAGAAATTTAATAGATTACGAGCAATATACCATATATCCATTATATGAAAAAAGAAGCAACGCATTAATTTCAGATCTCTATCAAATGAAGACAGTTAATACAGTACCTATATATTCTACAGACAAGGATCTAGATGTAAAATGTTTTCCTTATTTGTACCCAGATGGAAAATACGGCCAGTTTCATACGCGACCACAGAAATTAACGTCAAGTGAATATATTAAAGCCAGATTGATGTCAAAACATTCACGATTTAGATTAGATCAACAATATTTATTTTATTTACTGCACGACACGAATGTCCGCCAGCTAAATTCGGGAATATTTTATAAAATGAATACAGTTAACCAAAAACAAAAAATAACTGCTGAACAATACTTACAGATGTTAAGTAATGATGAATTGGAAGGAGATCTGACTGCTATATTTGCTAGATTGAGAAACACTGAGCAGTACTGGAAAAAACCGAGGAACGACGTGAATTGCATGACGCAGCACTATGGACCAGCCACTTGGTTCCTCACTATGAGCCCATCGGAGTGGTTGTGGGACGACCTAAGAGAATACTTACTGGAAGTCAACTCGAGTGAGATGGCTAATAAGACAACAAGTGAACTAGTAGCCCTAGATCCGGTATCTACTTCTCGTTTCATTAATAATAAATTTCATGCAACATTGGATTTTCTCACTTCCGCCAGTAAACCACTAGGAGAAATAGAGCATTACTTTTGGAGGCGTGAGTATCAGTCTCGTGGAGCCCAACATTTTCATTTAATGTTATGGGTGAAAGGAGCTCCTGTGCTTCATGATTCGCCAATTGATGAGGTAGCAGCTTTTATTTCTAAGTATGTTACATGTGAAGTACCTAAAAAAAATCTTGCACCAACTCTTCATCAACGAGTCGTGGGATACCAAACTCACAAGCATAATAAATATTGTATGAGACGAAAGAAAACTAAGAAAGGATTTATATCAGTGTGTCGATTTGGTTTCCCACGACCCGTTAGTGATACTCTTACTATTAGAGATACAGCTGAATCAGTCGCGGCCAGAAAAGCTCTTTGTCCAAACAAACGCTTATATAATCTTGTACGCAAGAAGGAATCTGAGATGATAAATGATTATAATCCAGCTGTATTACTCGCATGGAACGGCAATATTGATATCCAATATGTAGGTGAAAAAACTGCTATACTGAACTACTACGTCACTAAATATACGACAAAATCCGAAAAGACACATGCGCTCGTTGATTTCGATGACATAAACTCTACAAAAAGCTTAAGAAGTCGATTATTTAACATCGGGCTAAGAATGTTGTCAAACCGCGAGTGCGGTGCATTAGAGGCCAGTGACACGTTATTGGGTATCCCATTGTATGCCACTGATCCCCAAACGACAATTAGGTGGCTAGATGTGAACGTAAACCGTAATCGAAGAGTCAAGTCTAAAACAGAAATGACCATGCTGAACCCCGATTCCACAAACATTTATTACGAATCGTGGATAGACGATAAATATCCAGCTAGACCAGTAGAGTTAGAAAATGTTAACTTGTATAATTTTTCTAAATCCTATGATGTCGTGAAAACACGCCCGGTTTCTAAACAAGCAGAATATTATACGTTAGATGGAGAAAAGACTTATTTAAAGAAAAGAGACAGACCTTATCTTATAAACTTTTACTTGTATGATGTTGAGCAAATGCCCGAAAAATATTATTTTTCGATGCTTTTATTGTTTAAACCATGGCGTAACCTACAAGATTTGAAATTGGAATTTGAAACATATACTGAGGCTTTTAACTTTGCAAAGGATGATATGAAAAATGAACTGAGACATGTCAATTTACGCATTGAATTACAAAATCAGCTACAAAAGGGTTTCGAAAAAGTGGAATCTAAATTAGCCGAACTAAATGAAGAGATTGAAAATGAAGATGACGATATAGGTCCTGATAATCCCTTAGATTTTGAAGCACGTGAAGCGGTTAATGCCATGGATGATTTTAATAATATGAACAATGATAGAGATGAAAATAATTTAGATGAATTGATAAGTAAACTTAATAAAGATCAAAAGAGTGTGTTCGATATGGTGACGGAAACTATGTCTAATGAAAGCGAAATTCTTCGTTGTTTTATAAGTGGCACCGGTGGGACAGGTAAAAGTTTTATTATCAAAATTCTTAAGGTGTGGGTACAAAAACATTTAAATAAAAAAGTAGCTGTAGCTGCACCAACGGGTATCGCAGCCTTTAATGTTAACGGATTGACGATTCATAGGCTATTGCAATTGCCCGTAGAACACAAACAAACACCCAAATACAGGCCACTCTCTGACGAGGTTCTCCAAGTTCTACGGTCGGATTTGAAAGACGTTGTTTTATTTATCATCGATGAAGTATCTATGATATCAAATATAACTTTGGCTTACATACATATGCGTCTGGCAGAAATATTTAATACAATAGATGAAGAAAACGGGTGGTTTGGAAAACGACATATTGTGGTACTTGGAGATCTTTTACAGCTTCCACCTGTGAGGGAAAATTCGCCTTTTGTAAAACTGTCACCTCGAGAAATAACAAAGCTAATAGGTGCTCTTAATTTTCCGAATCTGTGGGAAGAACTTTTTAAATATCAGAAGTTAACACAGAACATGCGGCAGTTAAATGATATGAAGTTCGTTGAAATGCTTCTAAGAATTAGAATAGGAATCACAACAGAAGAAGACCGCCGCATATTATCACAACGTTTAATTACACTAAAATCAGGTTCTAACGAAGGTAGATTACACGAAATAGCTGAATTTCTTAGTCACCTTCCTGCAGATACAGTTTGTTTGTTGCCAACTAGAAATATGGCTCAGCAACTAAATGATGCCATGCTGCAAGCTAATCCTAATCCGGAAATTACACTTAAAGCCACAGATAGTGTCGATTGTCCGAGATATCTTGTGAAAAGGGCTCGCGAGTCCATAGAAAAGTATGAGGAAGATGCTTCTATGACAGCAGGTTTAGAAAAAACTATAGTTATTAAAAAAGGAGTGAAAGTAATGTTGAAACGAAATATAGATGTTTCTTTGGGTCTTGTAAATGGTGCTATAGGAATTGTTGATAAAGTAGAATGGGATTTAAACGACAAAAATAAAGCAAGAAGAGTTATTATAATTTTTAATAACGGTTTAAGACACGAACTAGCACCTGTAAAATCTAAATTTGAAATTATCAATAGAGCATTCGTTCACCGAGAACAGTTCCCAATATGTGTCGCGTATGCTATCACGATTCATAAAAGTCAAGGGCTAAGTTTAAATAATGCTCTCATTGATATCGGGTCATCCACATTCTCTTGTGGGCAGGCTTATGTAGCTCTCTCTAGAGTGACTAGTTTACAAGGTGTTCACCTTATAAATATAGACTTCAGTAGTATTAAGGCACAACAGACTGCGATAGTCGAATATAATCGTCTAAGATCCAAGTATCACCCTGAACTATCGCATATTGTAAATAGTAAGCCAACGAAAAATAAAGGCAAAGATAGAGAATGGGCTATAAAAAAAGGCATCTCAGATGCACAAGAAATATACCCCAAAAAAAGAAAGAAAAAATGAGCGACAAAAAAATACTTGTATTTGTCGCTCATTTTATCTTTCTATCATAAGCAACCTACAAAAAGAAATGAAATCCCACAAAAACATTTCATGTTAAATGTGCCAAGACGAGACCATATAGCTCGCACTGTCAAAAAGTAATCAGATCCCGTGTAGAGCCAAGTTTCTAACCCTACATGCCCAGACCTAAATCGATAAGCCCTAATTTCACACTCAAGTTACGGGGAAATTCTACAGCCATAGCTCGTACTGCGTTGTTCGTAGCGCGTAGCAGAGTTTTTACGCTATAATCTCGTAGGCGTGCAAACCTTGGACGTAACTGGCGAGTCGGCCGCACGGACTTTTTGCTATTCGTCATATGGGCTTGAGCTTAAAAATCTATTCAATCTTCTAAACTCTTTCCGTGCGGCCATCTCGCCAGTTACGTCCAAGGTTTGCACGCCTACGAGATTATAGCGTAAAAACTCTGCTACGCGCTACGAACAACGCAGTACGAGCTATGGCTGTAGAATTTCCCCGTAACTTGAGTGTGAAATTAGGGCTTATCGATTTAGGTCTGGGCATGTAGGGTTAGAAACTTGGCTCTACACGGGATCTGATTACTTTTTGACAGTGCGAGCTATATGGTCTCGTCTTGGCAACATTTAACATGAAATGTTTTTGTGGGATTGTTTTATAATATAACAATCTAGTAATACAATGACTCAATTAAAATCTACCGGAGTGAAATTGGCTACAAATGGTTTAATACAGCTGAAATCCTCAGTAAGTCGTTTGAAAAGAGTTGTTTGAAAATAGGTGCGAAAAAGCAATAGTAATCGCAAAACACAACAAAACGTCAATTCCGTAAATCGCCAAACGTTAACGACAAACAATCAAATCCAACCGAAATAGATAATGTAGTTGCCATACCTTAAAAAGGTAATACTATAAGAGATCACTGTTGACTGTAAATACCTTTGTGTGAGCAAAATATATAATAAGTTTTTGATTTTTAGACACTGTTTTTAATAATTTATCATAACGATGTATTGCACGTTGAAGATTATTTACTTATTTAAAAAAAAAAGACCCACGGACAAAAAAACTACTAATTGAGCGACAAAGTACTGAATGGCAACATTTTTTTATCTAAAGGAAATGGAGAATCGTTTTGAGTTAGTCAATTTATTGCTTTTTGTTTAATGTATTTAATGTCGCTATTAAAAGTAAAAATAATATTCCTGAAATTCATACATTAAATAATAGATTACTTTGGTAATATTGAGATTCGAAGACGCTCAAAAAATACAAGTGATTTTTTTGCCATTGTTCTTTATGTCATAAACTTTCGAGACATTTTACACAAAATTAATTTCTGAACGCGATGTCATTGTTACAGTATTTGACACTTTTGACAGGATTGGACAACAAATGGCTGACATACAAATGAGCATTTATTGAAATGATTAAGCATCTACTACACATATCGAGTTTTCATTATTTTTAAGATGTATTCTGCTATTCGGGGCGGAGGCAAATCCAACGAATGAATAACCACGAAAATTGGTTCAGCAGATCTCGAGTTATAAGTGTTGTAACAAACTCGACTTTGTTTTATATATCGCACACCTAGATCTAAAGGGAGTTAACTCAAAGAATTGTGATTTTGAGTTATCTATACCATCGAATTCTATAACTCATTACCTACGAACCAATAAAAAAGATTCAATGATGCTGACATTATTAACCGCCAGGTGACGCTCTAAGCCCTCTTTGTTGAATGACGTTGCCCCCGCCCCCCGCCACCAAAACAGGGTCATTGCTAGTTGCGCTCACATCACGACAGGAACGGACGTGCTCGACGGAAACATATGAAGAGTTATTTTGAGTTATTTCTGTTTTGTTGAATGGTACAAAGAAATTATTTTGTTTTGTCGCCTTTTTGATGGTTAGTGAGGCGAAAATTAATAACACATTTTGAGTTGAGCCAGTGTTGGTGGTAAGGTGAGTAACGTTTTATTTTTTATTTAGAGTTGTAGCTGAAAAACTTTTTAATTTATAGTTAGGTCTGTTTTGTTGAATCATTTTTTAAAAGCCTATATCTCATTCAATAACAGGTAAAATTTAACTTGATTGCTACTGGCGATAGAGCTTTTTCTTCTTAATACTTTTAATTTTAATTCCTATTGTCTTCATAGCTTCTTCTAACTTTAATTAATAGTTTTTGAGTTGGCGCTGTTTCGTTGGTCTCGGATACTGCCACTCAAAAAGTTAATTACATTACATAAATAATTATTATGAAAATGCGTAATTTTTATCGCATGTGCGACTTTTCATCAAATTTCGCGTTAACTTTTGAATGAGCTCTTTATGTAGTCATTTTACATACTATATCTAATATTATAACGTCCAATTCGAGTACAAATATTTATTTATATGTAGACAAATGTAGATAGCTTAGTTATGAAAAGGAAAATGGGCTACTTTCTTACGCGGTAATATTTATTTATTTATTTCAAACTTTATATACAGGGCTGTATAAAGGCGGACTTAATGCCAGGGGCATTTTCTGCCAGTCTACCTTGGGGTGATGCAGAGATTTTTGTGAAGGTGTTAAAAAGAGGAAGGAGAGTGAGTTGAGAAAGGGTGTACAAATAAATAATAATAGGTGTAGGCAATATGAGGAGTAAATAAATAATACTATGAAGTATATACACACAAAATAAAAAATACAAATATGCATACATATTAGCTACATAAATATAAATAACATACAGTAAATATATACAGAAATATATATATAATAGGTATATATAAGAATATATATATATATAGGGTCTTCTCATAATAGCTGGTAATATTTTGGGAGGTGATACTGCCCATGAATCTGATCACGAATCCGAAAAAAAAATTTTTTTTGGACAACCAATTTTTTTGCTTTTCTGTAGTGTGAGTGAGCGCTCATACACGAACACATAGAAGCGCTCGTCGTTACACGGCCGCCGCTTCGATGTGTGCGACCGCGACCGAGCGCTGTCAGCTGACGCCGCGAGGGGCGGGGACCGCGCGCGGGACGTTCTGTCTTAGTAACAATAATAAATACAAACTGATACTGATTTCCCATAATACTTTCAGTCTTGGATTGGCTAGCAACTACGTGATTAACGTAACTGTCTAATTAAAGTAATTGTTAAATTACTTACCTACACAACGTGTAACACTTAAATCTAAATTACAGAAAGCATAACTGCGAATCTTATTTACGCACTGATAACAATTAATTACGCACGGGCATCAGACACTACATACCTAATTTTATCTTTCTAACGTTTTACGACACTTTTTGCTTCCTCGTTCTGATTCACTTTCACGAACACACGAATTATTAACAAAAATAAACAAAAACATGGTTCATTCACCAATTACCGTATCACACCGCGCACGCTCATGATCACGCGCGACAATAACAAATCACAGTTCAGAAAGGTTTAGGAAATAACAGTAATAACAAGCTCACGCATTGACTATGACTATTGAAAGTCCCACCGGACGCGCGGACGTCCGAACGAAAGCGATCCTTAATAGGTACTAAGTTGTGACATACGCATGAAGCAAAATAAAATAAATAGGCAGTTAGGGATGGACCCAAAAACTTAATTACATTTAATATTGATATTTATTTTTCCTTAATAACTTCAAATCAAAGTAAACTATCTGGAGACTGACATTGAATGAGAAGATATTATTTCTATTTTAATAAAGATAACAAATAGCAAACGTTGGTTCAGTATCGATATCCTCGAATATTTTTTAAGTTTTTTTTTTCGATTATAATTCATACCTAGTATTATTACAACAATAAATCTGTGTCCTCTTGGCCTGCGTGCAGCGTGTAAATGTTAAAGATAATCTTAGGTAGGTACAAATAATACGTTCAGTTGGTTTCTACTGTTTTGATAACAAAGTAATGCATTTTTACCGATATTTCCACATTTGAATGTAAGCAATAGAAACAAACATCACTAGCGCGGCACGACAAGACAACTACAAAGCGCACCGCGCGACGCCGGCGCCGCCAAACGATCGGCTCTCTTTGTCGGTGTTTATGCTGTTGAATTTCGCCCTTTGTCGGCATGATTTAATATGCCATGTTTTTATTTAAAAAAATAGGTAGTATTATTTAAATTAACCAGTTGGTAAGAATTTATTGTGCGTGTTGGTGGTGTCGTAAAACCAAGTGCTTAATCCCGATACGTGAGTGTCAGTCAGTAAATTGAGTCAGCTGTTATCAGTAGCTAGACGATTTTCGTACTTTTTTTTTATTCTGTGAGTTTGTGCGTAGTGTCGCATGGTTGTTTGTTTGACGCATCTGTAACGAATCTCTGGCGATACGCCGTACGCTATTTAGGTAAGTAATGTAACCTTTTTGATTTGTTTGATTTCATCATTCATCAATCATTTGTGTATTGTCGTTCGGTAATCAGCCGTTAACAGTAGGTAATTGAGATTCGTAGTTATGATTTCGACAATTTATGTGTATGTAATGTGGGATGGTAATCCTATGTTCGATGCAACTGTATTCAAACTCTCGCGATACGCTACGTTCTGTAGGTTAGTAATTTAACAATAACTTAAATGGCATAGTTACGCTAATCACGTAGTTGCTAGCCAATCCAAGACTGAAAGTATTATGGGAAATCAGTATCAGTTTGTATTTATTATTGTTACTAAGACAGAACGTCCCGCGCGCGGTCCCCGCCCCTCGCGGCGTCAGCTGACAGCGCTCGGTCGCGGTCGCACACATCGAAGCGGCGGCCGTGTAACGACGAGCGCTTCTATGTGTTCGTGTATGAGCGCTCACTCACACTACAGAAAAGCAAAAAAATAAGTTGTCCAAAAAAATTTTTTTTTTCGTATTCGTGATCAGATTCATGGGCAGTATCACCTCCCAAAATATTACCAGCTATTATGAGAAGACCCTGTATAAACTAAGATAATTGTGACGATTCTGCAACTTTGTTCAATAAAAGATCACGTACTTTGCTCTTGAACGTAAGACGGTTAGTGGACATCCTGATTTCAAGAGGGAGCGCATTCCATAGCAGGACTGCTTGGACTGGGAACGAAGAATTGACAAACCCAGAAGTGTGGGATGGACAGAGAAGAATGAGATTGCTTGAAGAGCGTAGATTACGATTGTGGTTATCACACAAGTATTGAAAGTAGGGAGTTAGGTAGGCTGGGGGAGTAGGGGAAGTAAGAAAAGAGAAGAGTGTGGTGAGAGCTCGTAAATTACGGCGCTCACGAATTGGTAGCCACCTAAGTTGAGAACGATAAGTAGATACATGATCATACTTGCGTAGGTTGAAAATAAATCGAATGCAGTTGTTAAGAAGGCGGTCAAGTTTGTTGAGGAGATCTGCATTCAGGTCAAAGTAACACACATCACCATAGTCGATAAGAGGGAATATTAGGGTCTGCACAAGCATGGCTTTGGTCCTAGATGTCAGAAAGTTCTTGAGGCGATATAGAGCCCGCAGTGTGCTAGTCACTCTACGACAAACACTGGCTATTTGGACTTTCCAGCTCAACGTAGAATCAATGTTAAGACCTAAATCCCTCACTGAAGACGTCATTTCAATGGTTGAGCCATTAAAGACTATGGGTGGTACATGAAGATGACCTAATCGGCTTATATTGCGGTGGCTGCCTACCACTATAGCCTGACATTTGGCAGGGTTAACGGCCAAGCCAAACTTCTCAGACCAGCACTTGATGTGTTCAAGATCACCATTCACGACGTCTACCGCTGTCGATATAGAGTCCACGGTCTCTTGCGAATAAAGTTGCAAATCATCAGCGTACAGATGATACGTTCCTCGAAGATTTTGGGTTACCAGATTGATGAAGATTGAAAACAGTAAAGGATAAAGAATGCCGCCTTGTGGGACGCCAGAATCCAGTTCCCGCCAGCTCGATGAAGATTCACCGAAGTGAACCGATTGCTGGCGCCCTTGAAGATAAGAGGAAAACCAATTTAGCGCACCGGAAGATATGTTAAGATGGGTAAGGATAGAGGGTAGGATATCATGACTGACGGTATTAAAGGCGTTCGAGAAGTCTACCAAAGCCATAACAGTGACTTTAGTATCCTCCATCCCCGCCCTAATATCGCCAGTCACCTTAAGGAGTGCCGAAGTAGTGCTGTGACCTGGCCTGAACCCGGATTGTAGTGGGCTAAGTAGGTTGTTACCTAACACAAACTGTGTTAATTGTTTGTGCACACAGGCCTCCAGCACTTTGGAGAGAAAAGGTAGAATGGAAATAGGTCGGAAGTGAACTGGAAGCGACGGATTTGAGATTTTAGGCAACGGGATAACGTAGGCTTTACGCCACAAAGAAGGAAAGGAACCAGAGGTAAGGGAGAAATTTATGATGTGAGATATGGCGGGGAGCAGGTGATCCAACACAGTGACAATCATGCGTCGACTGACGTCATCAGCGCCTACTGCATTCGATTTAATGGACAGGATTATCTTCTTAATTTCTTCCGGTGTTACTGGAGAAAAGGAGAAGTATTCAAAATAAGGTCGGGGTAATTCCAATATGGATTGGACAGTATCGGACTTGGTTTGGTGATCAATAGATGTAGTGGACGTAAAGTGACGATTTATATCATCCAAACCAACCGTGCACTGTAAGTTACTGCTGTGATGTTTGCCAATACCGAGGGTCCCGAGAAACCTCCAGATATCGGCAGGGGAAGAAGAGGAAAGGTTATTTAGAAAATGTCGGCGTTTAGCGTTACGTACCATCTGATTGCATCGGTTCCTTGCAACCTTGAACTGGTGCCAATTGTCGTCAGACCGATCTCTGCGAAATTTGGCAAAGGCCCTATCTCTTCGCCTCATGGCCATTCGAACGCCCTCTGACACCCAGAGCGCAGGAGGACGTCTAAGCCTTACCTTCCTAACCGGCGCGTGGACATCAAACAGCCCAACAACAGCTTTATTGAATATAGCGATTTTGTCGTCAATGTTCGAAGCTGTTGTTAGCTGCTCCCAGTTGAGGTTAGCAGCGTCCATACCTATATTGTCGACATTCATACGCCCGAAACAACGCTTGTATAGAACCTTTGGACGGGATTTAGGAGGCTTTAGGGTGCAGGACATGAAGATCAGGTCGTGGTGAGAGAAACCAGGAGCTAGGTATTGGCCAGAGGATGAGACAAGGGAGGGAGCAGACGTTAGGATTAAGTCCAGCCAGGTATCTTCACCTTCAGTGTTGTGGTGAGTGGCATGTAGGGGTAGAACGTGAAGGCTGGAGGACTCGACGATCTCAAGGAGTTTACAGGAACGAGGTGAGCGGAGAGAAAGGAGATCAGTATTGAAATCGCCCATGATGATATGATGTGAGTAACTGGACCCCGTAGATTCCAGCACCGACTCGATGCTGGAGAAATAGTTAACAGAAGGGGGACAATATACGACGCCAAGAAGGACTTTGGCTCCTTTGACACAAACCTCGAGAAAAATAAATTCAGCTGATGCAGAGTAATTAGGACAAGAAGAAATTAGAAGGCGGTAGGGGAAGTCACTTCTAAGATAGATAGCGACGCCACCACCTCTCCTATCTATCCGGTCATTGCGGATTAGAGTGAAACCAGAAAGAGAGTAGGAAGAAGAAGGTAAGTGAGGTTTGAGCCAGGTCTCCGAAATCAGGATGGCATGAACGTCAGCATCAGCGAATGCCTCTTGAAGATCACTATAGTGGCTCGGTATGCTTTGCGCATTTAAGTGACATACGTTAAACGATTTTTTATTTGAACAAAGAAAAGTTTGGCGAACAAAATCGCCGAGCGTGCCCCTTGTGGAGCTGAAGCTATCATCCAGGGAAGAGCTAAAATCGTCAGCAGATGCGAAAGAAGTTTCATCTTCGCTATACATAATATAAAAAAATATAAAATATATATAATAAAGGAATAGGTACTACAAAATAATAAAAAAAAAAAACAAAAAGATAAAGGAATAAAACGGTGCAAATTGCATCTCTGCACCACCCGCCAGCTAACACACATAACAACATAAAATTTATAAATTAAAAGAAAAACAAGAACCAAAATGAAAAAAAAAAAGAGGAAGTGGAATGAATAAATATTACACATAACGCAACACTAAACGTTTCCGAACGAAACTGAACAAGTCACTCACGGAGTTGTCAGCTGTCAGTTTGACAGCTGACAACTCCGCGATCCTGTCAGTGCGCAAGTTAAAATTAACGAAACTAAATTACAAAATATTACGGAGTAATGTGAAGGTGAACGTTAAATCAAATAGTTGACATATAAGAGGGTCGCGTTAACACCATACCGTGCACTGTTACTGTAATCGATGACGTCACAATATGAACCAGAAAACACAACTAGAACTTACGCGGTTTCGAACTAGCCGCAGACGATACAGTGTGCGCTGCTGCATGCTTCGGCCGGGAGGAGTTAACAGTGCCCACCTTTGAATGCAGGGTAGTAAGCTTGTTCAGATCATCCACGGTGATAACCTTATGACGGCTTCCATCAGCTGTTTTGACGACAATTGCACCTAATATTATAATGTAACGGGTCTTAATCGCGATTGAAAAATAAAGGTTAGAATACCTTATATGTTCACCCGACGTTTCGATCGCATTACAACGACCGTGGTCACGAGCTGACTGATGTGGCTGCTAAGCGTCGTCTCCTTGCGGCCCGAGTTTCGATGCCTACCCTCACTTGGTTTTCACTGAGTGTACATTGTTCGGAATTGTCGGTACTTCGACACACAACACTAACGACGTCTTTACACCGGCACTAAAGGTGAGAACAGATGGTACCTTGGGCCACACTGTTTACCGAAAACCGACACACACCGATAGGTATCTTCACGCAGATTCGCATCACCATCCGCGACACCTGCAATCCGTCGTGACATCGCTAACAAATAGAGCATACGACCTATGTGACCCTGAACACCTAGACGGTGAACTCTCACACGTTCAGGAGGTACTTAAGCGGAACGGATACAGGAGGACCGAACGGCGTCTGAAGAGGCAAGAATATCAGACTGGTGTTAGCAGAGTACCAGCTTTTATGCCCTACATAAAAGGAGTAACGGATAAAGTTGGAACAGTACTGAAGAAATACTCCATAAAGACTGTATATAGTCCGTTCTCCAAAGTAGCTAACCATTTGCGCACGCCAAAGGATGTAATTCCTCTTCAGACACCTGGCGTTTACAAGGTGGATTGTAGCTGCGGTAGTTCATACATCGGACAGACCAAAAGAACAATAGCTGAAAGGGTCAAGGAACATATCGCAGCTGTCAAGAACCGGCAAGTCAACAAATCCGCGATAGCTGAGCACTTGTTGGAAGCAGGAACCAATCACTGGATCGAACTACATCAACCCCGGGTCCTCTCCACAGATCGTCACTATTACTCCAGGATAGTACGAGAAGCGGTTGAAATCAAAAAACACTCTAATTTCAACCGTGAAGATGGATACCGTTTATCATCTACGTGGAATCCTGTCATCAGCAAGTGCAGCCGTCGCCGGCATGACGTAACGCGCCAGTGTAAAGACGTCGTTAGTGTTGTGTGTCGAAGTACCGACAATTCCGAACAATGTACACTCAGTGAAAACCAAGTGAGGGTAGGCATCGAAACTCGGGCCGCAAGGAGACGACGCTTAGCAGCCACATCAGTCAGCTCGTGACCACGGTCGTTGTAATGCGATCGAAACGTCGGGTGAACATATAAGGTATTCTAACCTTTATTTTTCAATCGCGATTAAGACCCGTTACATTATAATATTATGTGTACAAGTCGCGACAGTTTAAAATCGTTAATGACAATTGCACCGTCCTGGGTCCAGCAGTCCTTCATGCCAAAATGCTGCCGAGCCTTAGCAAATACAGTTTGGCGGGTCCTCGTCAGAAACTCTCTAACCGAAATGGACGTCCCCCGTAGTTTCGCCTTGGCTCGCCAAACAGTAGACCGGACCTCCGCATCCGAGAAGCGCACAAGTACAGGGCGATGGTGTTTACCCCCAGAGACGCCAATCCTGTGGCAGACTCTAATAGCAGATGCTGTGACGGTGGTCAAGCCCAGCCTGCCCTGGAGAATGCTGGAGGCCATACCTTGACTGTCAATATTCTCCGTCTCTGGGATCCCGAGGAAGAGAAGGTCCTTCCTGCGGTGTCTGGTCTCGATGGAGTCCACCATCCGCGCACATTCTGCTACCTGTTGCCGGAGCAAGCTGAGGACACCGAACATTAGCTCACGGAAACTCCTCAGCTACCTTCGCCACTGTGTCCTTTGCAGCACCCGTCTGCAGTTGAGCCTCCAGTTCAGCCATCCTTTTGTTGAAGGTTTCCTCTAGCTTCGCCTGGGTCAGTTGAATTTCACTAAGCTTAGACATTGTGTAGCAACTTGTGAAAGTGACTTGCAACTTTTCTGTGATTTGTGTTCAGCTGGCAGGTGGTGTTTAGTGAAGCAATATCACTACATATATTATATTACTAGCTGACCCGCGCAACTTCGCTTGCGTCTCATAAGAGAGCATAATTTTCCCCGTTTTTGTAACATTTCTCGTTGCTACTCCGCTCCTATTGGTCGAAGCGTGATGATATATAGCCTATAGCCTTCCTCAATAAATAGGCTATCTAACACTGAAAGAATTTTTCAAATCGGATCAGTAGTTCCTGAGATTAGCGCGTTCAAACAAACAAACAAACAAACAAACAATCAAACAAACTCTTCAGCTTTATAATATTAGTATAGATCTAACACTGAAAGAATTTTTCAAATCGGATCAGTAGTTCCTGAGATTAGCGCGTTCAAACAAACAAACAAACAAACAAACAATCAAACAAACTCTTCAGCTTTATAATATTAGTATAGATAATAATAATTGTGAGTACTTAAACTATAAATTTGAGTCAATAAAATTAAAAATAAACTGTTAAATTAATTAAATAAAAATAAAATTAGGAGGAGTGATTTTTTTGTGTCCACTTATTTTGACACCTACCCACCAAAAAAAAAAAATTTTTTTTTTAATTTATTTAATACCTACTAATGTATTCTGGAAACGGACAAAAAACAGAGTGGAGCCCGCATGTCTAGGATTTTCTTTAATTGAAGTGACCTACCTTACCTGACATAATAATTAGTAAATTGCTCCTAATAGTTTTATTTTATTTAAATATATACAATAGTTTATTTACAAAGTTTATGTTCTCAACTCTTAACTGAACACTCTTCCTGCCGGTTACAATTATTTCCTATCCTAAATCTCCACTGTGCACAAAATGGATACCATGCAAGCTACACTAGATGAGATGAACATCAGCATCCACAGCAAAATGGCGGAATTTGAAGCACGGCTGCTGAAGTCCTCCCCTGCAACTGTCTCCAGTTTAACCACTGACTTTGCAGCATACCGTGCCTTTGTCACCCAGGCTCTGAAAGTGCTTCAGTCACAAATTGACACACTGGCGCGCACTGTTGATGGTATGGAGATGCAGAGGCGGAAGAAGATCTTGCTGATTCACGGTGTGGCAGAGAGTGAGCAGAAGGTCGAGGATGTGCAGCAGACCATCACTAAATTAGTCACCAACCAGCTAGGCGTTAGTGACTTCACTCATCACTGCATCAAGCGCTGCCAAAGACTGGGCAAAAACCACTCTCCAAAGCGGCCTAGACCCATTCTTGTGAAGCTGGTGGACTCGGATGTTCGTGACAAGATGTGGTTTTCCAAAACGAAGCTGAAGGGCACGGGGGTCGCAATGTCCGAGTTCCTTACGAAGACGAGGCACGACGTGTTTATGGCCGCACGGGAGAAGTTCGGTGTCACCAGATGCTGGACTCGTGATGGCGCAGTGTTTGTGAAAGGCCCGGATGACACGCGGTATCGGGTCACTTCGTTGGTGGAGCTGGGCAAGATTGGCGAACTCTTGCTAAAGTCGACCTCAGCCCCTTAGAAGCCCGAGGTACCAGTTGCCGCGAAGTCCAAACGCACGGTTGCCAAGAAGTAAAGGAAAGGCCCTACTTATTGTTAATAGTTCAGGTACACATTTATTTTCCTTAATTTTTCTTAACGTCTTCCTAATACCTTCAATTATCTTCACTTTAGGCAAATTTGCATATCACGGTACGTGACAATGACAATTGACAAGTTGTTGAATGTCATACGGTTTTCACTAATGTCATCTGTCACTGCCGTTCCTACCTTGTTACGTTTCGTTTTTCCTCTTGATTTATATATCTACGCCATAACTTCTTAAACAATTCCTTTATTTATTTACTTCCTTCTAATTTCCTATCTTAGTAGTTTTATTTATTATTTTTGTGCCTGAACTAGATTTTTATCTGTTATTCATTTGTTTTTTCTTGTCATTTTTTTTATTTTTACGTTTAGTTGTTACAGCCGGCAGATGGAGCAATAACGTTTCGTTATTGGTTTTAAAATATTTTTATAAAATTAGGTTACATATTATTTTAATATTTTATTTATACTATTTTTACTTACATATTATTATTATTATTATTATTATTTAAGCCTATTTATAGTTTATTATTTTTTTATATTATGTCGCTACAAGATGTTAGTGTCGATAGTGATGATTATTTTTCCGCTGACAGTAATTCTAGTTATGTTAGTGTCCCTTCTCTCGCTGAAACATTATCGTCTCATTTCTCTGATGCTCTTAAGAATCTTAATGTTGTCCATATAAATGCCCAAAGTATTCCGGCCCATTTTCCAGATATGCTGACTAGCTTTGACTGTACAAACCTACACGCTATATTAGTCTCAGAGTCATGGCTTAAGCCGTGCTTAGCCTCCTCCGCATACTCACTCCCTGGTTATCAGCTCATCAGAAATGATCGGGCTGTGGGAGGTGGGGGTGGCGTTGCCATATACCTTTAAAATAACATCCCATTTTCCATTATTAGTTCGTCATCACATACTGATGTGGGCGAACACCTTTTTCTAGAGATTGAACTGCTCCACTCGAAAATACTGCTCGGTGTATTTTACTGCCCCTCGTTTCGCATTGATTATTTCTCATCGTTTGAGATTTTTTTAGAAAACTTTACTCCAATGTACAGTCAGACTATAATCATGGGTGATTTCAACACTTGTCTCCTAAAAAACGATTCCCGCTCCACCACACTCCAGTCTATAGTTCGATCCAACAACCTGTCTATCCCTCCTCTCAGTGCCACTCACCATTTTCCAAACTGCAACCCCTCCCTACTTGACCTCATTCTTGTCTCCTCCTTAAATCGTGTATCTAAACATGGCCAGTGCTCAGCTGATGCTTTCTCCTACCACGATTTACTTTTCCTATCCTATCGAATCCGACCACCTAAACCCAAACCGAAAACCCTTGTGCATCGCAATTTTCGTGACATGGATGTTGTTAAGCTTTGCGAGGCTGCCGGCAATATTGATTGGAGCTCACTCCTCGACTCTGACTGTGTAGATGACAAAGTGGCTATAATGACAACAAAATTGACCGATCTTTACGACACTCACGCACCATTTCGTCAAATTAAAGTGAAACAGCTTCCGTCGCCTTGGCTTACTGACGACATCAAATCTCTGCTCCACAAAAAAGCTACAGCCAAATCTAAATACAGATGTCGCCCCTCTGAAGCTAATAGAGATAAATATGTAGCTATTCGTAATCACTGCAGCAAGGTGTGTAGGAATGCACAACGCCGTCACATTCAAGAATCCGTTGAAAACGGAGATCCAGCTAAGGTCTGGAAATTTCTTAAATCACTGGGGGTCGGCAAACCACAACAAAACCCTGTTCTTAATAATATTAATATGAACGTCTTAAATCAACACTTCTCTGCATTATCACATTTAGATAGTACCACGAAACGTAATACACTCAGTTATCTTTCTTCTTGTTCGACTCCTGATTGTTCTCCATTTGTTTTCAGTCAATTCACTGCTTGTGGTGTTAAGAAGAGCATTTTGTCCATCACATCGAATGCGCAGGGAGCTGATTGTGTCAGCCGTAATATGATCCTTCCCATCCTTGATGAAATACTTCCTATCATATGTCATATCCTCAACTTTTCCATCTCTAGCGGCATCTTTCCGTCCATATGGAAGGATGCCCAAATTATCCCTATACCAAAAAATCGTAACCCGTCTACTTTCTCTGAATATCGTCCCATATCCATACTTCCTTTCCTATCCAAAGTTCTTGAACGCCTTGTACATTTGCAACTCAGCACCTATCTTTCTTCAAACCTACTCCTAAATCCTTTCCAATCGGGTTTCCGTCCTGGTCATAGTACTACTACGAGCTTGGTTCATATTACGGAGGACATCAGATCAGGTATGGAAGATGGCAAGCTTACGACCCTAGTCTTGCTAGATTTCAGTAGCGCTTTCAATTGTGTTGATTTTGATGTTCTGCTGGGTATATTGTGTTCTCTTAACATATCTCCATCAGTGGTTGACTGGTTTCGTAGTTACCTGTATGGGCGCCGGCAACGTATTAACATTGAAAACAATGTCTCTGATTGGTGCTCTGTATCCGCTGGCGTACCGCAGGGCGGCGTTTTATCTCCCTTACTTTTCGCAGTTTTTATCAATACTATATCCAATCGCATCACTTCTTCCTACCACCTCTATGCAGATGATCTACAAATCTATTCTTCTGCTCCTGCGGATAGGTTGACGGAAGCTGTGGAAACGATAAACAGTGATCTGGTTCATATTTGTGAATGGAGTAAGTCGTATGGTCTTAGTGTCAACCCTCACAAAACACAAGCCATTGCCATTGGTAGCCCCAGGATGCTCGCAAGAGTGGATTGGACAGTAGTCCCCACTGTGATCTTTGATGGCACAACCATCCCTTTTAGTGACCGAATCAAAAACCTGGGTCTATGTTTTGACAAGGGCTTGTCCTGGAGTCCTCAACTCCAGGAACTCAGCCGTAAAATATTTTGTTCGGCGGGGTTCTTACGCAGGCTACGCAATTTTCTCCCCATAAACACTAAAATCGCGCTTGTACAATCCCTTCTCTTCCCCATCCTTGATTATGCCGATGTCAGCTATCCCGATCTAACCGAGGACCAACTTAATAAGCTTGAGCGCCTTCAAAATTTCTTTATCAGGTTCATATTTGGATTACGCAAATATGATCACGTCTCAGAGTATCGAAACAAGCTCAAGTGGTTACCAATACGTTCACGCCGGAATGCTCACATTCTCTACCTTCTGTACAATATCTTGTTCAATCCCTCGACTCCCTTCTATCTCAAACAACGTTTTGTTTTCCTACATGACACGCATTCAAGGTTTTTACGATCATCGGAGAATTTAAGACTTAAGATGCCTGTGCATTCCACTAAATTCTTAGACAAGTCATTTACTGTGCAAGCTGTGCGGTTGTGGAATGCACTGCCGCTATCCATTAGGCGAATACAGAGCTTGCCAATATTTAAAAATCGGGTGAAGGAACACTACTTAACACTGCAAGACACTTTTTCTTGAATACCTCTCAACTTTCACTACTTTAAGTTCTTTACTTTCCCATGACTGTCTTAATAAACTCCTCTTGCTATCTCTGTATGAATATAATTATTTATTATATATTTACTTATTTATATATATTTTATATATTATATTTATTGTATATTTGCTTATTTATATATATTTTATATATTATACTTATTATATATGTGCCTTTGTATTTATAGATGATGTCTATTTTATATATACAATTTTTATTTATTCTTTATTTTATATAACTTATATAATTAGATTAATGTGACATGTACGCAGTACTACCTCTTTTTATCTCAACTTCTCTTTCCATCCTATGGTTGCCTGTAAGAGATTGCCTTGTGCGATAAGGCCGCCGATTGTGCATTGATATTGTATCTAGTCTAAGTTTATGCTGCTTTTATTTATTTTTATATTTTCCTGGTACATTGTGTACAATAAAGAGAATTTATTATTATTATTATTAAACGGAGATCATCCAGGCTCCATACATTTTTGGCCACACCCTCGATTGTGTACAACTAACAAACCATCGTCTAGGTAAGAGGTCACCTAGAGTGTTGCCGTTGGGTTGTTATGTCCGACTTATCGGCATGTGGAACAATATTTTGTGCTTCGGGCAAGATTTGTGATGAGGGACCTTGTTATGAGGACACATGTTGCGGTTTAGAGGGTATGCCCGCCCTTCTATCGGAATTTGCACGTAGCCCCGCACTCCACCCTGGGTGCTTGTGTATGCATAATGCGCATACGCACCACTCCCATCGTCGTAAGCGGGGGCGATCACATAACGATTCCGATAAGTGTGTTACAGTAGGGAATTACATACAAATAATACTGATGAGCTCGAGTTGATACGGTGACGACCCGTTTCTGAGTTGATACGTGTGCTTACGACCTTAATTCAACTTCAGAGTGGTCGCTTCACAATGAAAATTGCTTTAGATAGTTAATTCTAGCAAAATCAATCATTATTTATGTTTCAGAAATGAATAAATGTTTGAATATTATGAATCTTCAAACCTGTATAACTCGGTTCAAAGCGATCCTACCGGTTTTGTGCCATACTAACTATTGCTTCAAATGGCTAGCTCTATCGATACATGGCACTTTTTTTGTTGGCCGGCACTTTGAAAAAAGGCCCAAAATGGATGATCTCCACATTTCCTATTGCAGAAACAGAATGAATCAAGGACGGCGTTTAGTAAATATGGTTGAAGATAGGGACAAAGAAAACATTAGCCCTAGTCTACTGACTCAACTCAATATTATAATGAAGATATTATGGAATCAGACAATATACCTCTAGTACAGGAGTGTGAACAAGTATTTCAGAAGGAAATTGAAGTAAGCAGGTTTCAGATAGAAGACGACCTCAAGGTGTCATCAAGTGAAGAAGATTCATCTAAGGAAACTCACGCCGCCTTACCTATGGTTGATCAAACTACTTCGAGCGCTTCTAAAGAACATCTGAAAGGAAACTATTACATTTCACTAATTCGAAGTGACGAAAGTGACATTGACGACTCAGATAAAGATCCGAATTTTAGATTGATACATAAAAGTAAAGCACCAACTAAGGTCGTACTTTACAGTCACTCTGCGTCTTCCACTGACTCTAACAGTAGCAACTCTGACAGTTCGTCGAGCTCTAGTAGCTCATCGGAAACCGAAGATGACAGTGTAAATGTACAACCTGAGGCCATGGACATACAACCTGAATCCATGGACGTACAATCTAAACCCATAGACTTACAACCTGAAACCATGGACGAGCTCCGTGAGCCTTATCATGACCCAAACCTCGCCGAAAAAGTTAAAAAGGGCAAAAAGAGAGTACAAAACCAAAAGACATGGACATCTCAAGTTACAAAAGTGCTAAGAAATTCAGGCAAAGCGCATCAGTCCTTGTCTAAGTCGAAAAAAAGTATCAGAAAGGAAAGTAGGACTCCCTTGTGGCGAAAAGTGTCGGCTAAAATGTAAAGATAAGATAGATGAAGTATCTAGGCAACAGCTTTTTGATGCATTTTGGGAACTTGGCGATATTGAAAGGTAGAGAGAATTTGTGGTACGACACTCAGAAAAAATAAAGCCTAAATATCGATACTCAAGTACGCAAGAATTAGGGCTCTAAACAGAGCCTTTTATTTTGAAATTAATGGATCGAAAGTTAGGGTATGCAAACCGTTTTTCAAATCTACCCTGGATTTTAGTTATAAAGCGATTCATACAGCACTTTCCAAGAAGGCAGAATCAGGAGTGATACAAGCGGATTTGAGAGGAAAACATGGTCTTCTATTGATCCAGAAATTAGGCAGAGCGTAATAGATTTTAAAAATTCTATTCCTAGGATTGAATCTCACTACTTGAGGGCTCAAACGACAAGAGAATATATTTCAAGTGATAAATCATTGGCCGATATATACAAAGATTATAAACAACTTCGCGAAAAGGACGGTTTAGGTATTGCCTCGTCTTCAACATTTAACAGAATATACAACACAGAGTTCAATATTTCTTTTTTTATACCAAAAAAAGATCAATGCGATCTGGGCAAAAGGTACGAGAACTCTGATGTTGAAGAGAAAGGCAAGTTAAGTCAAGAATATGAACAGCATTTAAAAAAAAAACTTTAGCAAGAAGTGAAAAAGATACAGATAAAAATAGGACCGATGGTACAATCGTAGCAGTTTACGACTTGCAGGCACTATTGCAGGTTCCAAAGGGACAAATATCTCTATTTTTTTATAAATCCCGGATTAACTGCCTTAATTCTACTGTTAAGCGATTTAAGAACGAAAGAAGTTGTATGCTACTTTTGGGATGGAACTGAAGGGAAGAAAGGAGCTGTAGAAATTGGTAGTTGCATACTTAACTATATTAATGCTCAGGTTGATCAAAATCCTAATAAAGATTTTGATATAATTTTCTACTCGGACAATTGTGGAGGTCAACAAAAAAATAAGTTTCTATTGTCTGTCTACGCTAACGCTGTTAACAAGTAAAGAGTCAAGTCTATAACTCAAAATCAAAATCAAATCATTTATTCATTTAGGTCAAATATTGACACTTATGATAGTCGTTACGATTACTGAATCTACCACTAGCTCGGAAAGGGGGTAGAGCCTTATGAGAAGAGCTAGCGAGAAACTCATGGTCACTCTTTTCAATCGCCAAAAGTTTTACAATGTGGTTGATACAATAATTGATCATGCGAGGAGCTACCAACAATCAGCGATATAGACTAAACGTCAATTAAGGAAAATGAATATATTTAGTTAGGTTATTTATTAGTCTCTGATCATACCGTATGTTGGGAGCGCCTACTAGCATGGGATAATAAGAATATGGGCAGCAAGTGAGCACATTGGTTGTGAACATTATAGAAGAAAAAAAAGTGACAGTTTTATGATTAACATCAAGTTGTACGTAACATCACCTATTTGCATCATTAATTGCCCATATTTTACAATATTTAAACCTACTTCTACTGCCAATTTAGAGCAAAGTTCCCTAATTTCAAAGAATCCTAATCAAGCGAGCGACTAATCCCAAGAGCTATTGTCGTTTAGATACTCATCAATTCTGTAATAAGCTTTCCTAACGAGATGTTCCTTAACAGCAACTTTGAATTTAGGTAGGGGTAAATCAATAATGTGCTTGGGAAGCTTGTTGAAGAAACAAATACCGAGACCTACAAACGAATTGTGCACCTTGTGTAAACGATGATGGGGACCTACTAATTTGTGTCGGTTTCTAGTGTTGTAATTGTGTCTGTCGCTTTTTGTTGTAAAAGTCCCTAAATTTTGTTTTATATATAACAAGTTTGCAAGGACATACTGTGATGACACCGTCAGTATCCTTATCTGCCCAAAAAGCTCTCTCAAGGAGTCTCGCGCTCCTAAACTATATATTGCGCGAATAGCTTTTTTTTGAAGGACAAAAATAACATCTATATCAGCAGCCTTACCCCTCAGTAATATACCGTAAGACATGACGCTGTGAAAATAACTAAAGTAAACCAGTCTTGCCGCATCCACACCAGCAAACTGTCTTACTTTTCTGATTGCGTACGCGGCGGAGCTGAGTCTCCCCGAGAGATGCGCTATTTGAGTGCCCCATTGAAGCTTGCTATCCAGACTGATACGATAGTTTGCCCATTTACGACTATGTTTGTACCTAAATTCCTCGCGTTGGGCATAGTGAACCTAATGCACTTAGTTTTGTTAGAATTTAATCACAGATTATTACAAGTGAACTAGTTGTGGACCTGTTCAAGAATACTATTGATATCAATAAAACAAGACTTCGAACGATCTACTTTAAAAATGAGTGAAGTATCATCTGCAAATAATATAATATCACACAAGTCCTGCACCTGAAAGGGTAGATCGTTTATATATACGAGAAAAAGAACCCTGAGGCACGCCGAGAGAAACAGCTGAACCTGAAGACCTTACACCATTGATATCTACTCGTTGAATCCTATTACTCAAATATGAGGCAAATAAATCGAGCGCTGTATCCCTTATTCCATAGTGGTTGAGTTTCCTAAGGAGCGTATTATGTTGGACACAGTCAAAATTAAATGCTTTGGAGAGATCGCAGAACACCCCAATAGCGTCCTGGGATGTCTCCCAAGCATCATAGATATGCTTGACGAGCGAAATACCTACATCGATAGTTGACCTACCCTTTGTGAAACCATACTGTTTACCATGAAGTTTTTAATACGTGGACACTCACAAAAAGCGAAAAAGACTGGAAAACCTTACACAGTCATAGACATGACGCATGACAAGTTCTATGACGTCAAAACTTTGCAAGAATCATGAGGCACAAATTTCAACACAGACGAAGAGAAAACTCAAGTCAAGTGGCATGACATTAAGGTTCTTAGGGTTGAAAAAGAACACCCTGAATGTTTTTCTATAAAACATCATTTGCGGATACATCGTACAGTAAAGTTTGAGTGCGAAAAAGGAATCTTCGCGTAAGAAACGGTTGTGCCTTAGATCAGCCGTTATTGTCGATTGGTTTAACAATTAAATACAATGAAAAAATTGCTTTGTCTAATGCAAAAAAAAGGATATACAAGAACTCATTGATAAGAATGTTATAGTCCAGTCATTATAGTAAGTTCACCTCGGAATTCGAGATACCCAGCTGTAAGTCTGTAAATACTTGTATATTGACACCCTAAAAGTTGTCTCAAAACCTACATATGGTAGGGTGTACGCAACTATAAAATTTCAAGGTCCAAAGTCCCAAAAACCGGTTTTTTGAGCTTTTTTTATAAATATTTCATTTCCTATGGAATTTTTGCATTCGTATTCATTACCAATATTGTACAGTATAAAATTCTCTACAAATTTTGTTTGAATTTTTTTTTTTTTACGGTGAACCGTTTTCGATATAGAGGGCGGAGACGCGCGGTCACAGGATCATTTCAAGTCAACCGGTGCCTCCGGTCGAAGATGCGCCATATATAGTTGATGAACTATCGATAAATCAATGATTATAATAATAAATAAATTTAACCCATTACTGTCCCACTGCTGAGCAAGGGTCTTCTCCCGTAATGAGGGAGGGGTTAGGCCTTGAGTCCACCACGCTGGCCAAGTGCGGGTTGGGGACTTTGCATGCCCTCAATAAATGTATTTAACAAATTTTATTCAAGCAAGGTTTCCTCACGATGTTTTCCTTCACCGTTGGAGCATGTGACAATTATTTCTAATACACACATAACTTCGAAAAGTCATTGGTGTCATCATTTTCTGCATAATTATATTAAATCTATATCTTTTCAATAATACTGATTTATTTGTTTTATTTTCATCATGTAAGAAGTTATTAATATTAATTAGGTTAAAATTCAAATATAGTGCCTATATTTTCATGAAAAATTCTGCAATTACATGGGCAGGTAAGTGTTGATAAGTTAATTAATACTGAATAAAAAGTGGATAGGTTATGAAAAAAATGATAAAAAATAATGTAATAGTTAATAGAAATTGACAAATATTTATTAATTATTGATTTATCGATAGTTCATCAACTATAATATATATGGCGCATCTTCGACCGGAGGCACCGGTTGACTTGAAATGATCCTGTGACCGCGCGCTCTCCCCCCTCTATCTCGAAAACGGTTCACCGTAAAAAAAAAATTCAAACAAAATTTGTAGAGAATTTTATACTGTACAATATTGGTAATGAATACGAATGCAAAAATTCCATAGGAAATGAGATATTTACAAAAAAAGCTCAAAAAACCGGTTTTTGGGACTTTGGACCTTGAAATTTTATAGTTGCGTACACCCCACCATATGTAGGTTTTGAGACAACTTTTAGGGTGTCAATATACAAGTATTTACAGACTTACAGCTGGGTATCTCGAATTCCGAGATTCTTACCTAATTTAAGCTTAATTGACTGCACTATTATACAAAAGTCTTATTTTAATGTTTATTATAAAAATGCTTTGGGCTAGGTATATGTAATGAGAGTGGTAATTCCACAGGTTTATATAACAAATGTAGGTACCTACTCAATAACCAACGTTGCTCAGTTATACGTATTAAGAAATTGTGATTTGTAATAACAAAGATCTCAAAGTGCCATTATTAATATTTAAGATTTTATGCATATGAGTAGTTGATTCTTTTTTATATTCTTCATGACGTATCTACCCACGACAAAATTAATATTTTAGTCTTAAGTATACATTATGTATAGTCGTGGACCTAATTATACTCAATATGGCGTTGACACCTAAATTCTATTAAGCACAGTGCTAAAAATCCGATTTGCAATGAATGTGATTTTAGACGTGCATTTACAGTTATTTTTCTAAATCTTCTTATGAAGTAAGTAGTAATAACTAAAACAATAATATAGGAACATTCTGTTCTATATTATTGTTTTAGTTATTACTACTTACTTCATAAGAAGAT
The DNA here is from genome assembly GCF_050436995.1 of Anticarsia gemmatalis. Taxonomy (NCBI): domain Eukaryota; kingdom Metazoa; phylum Arthropoda; class Insecta; order Lepidoptera; family Erebidae; genus Anticarsia; species Anticarsia gemmatalis. Next base: position 12,543,163 of record NC_134775.1, read on the forward strand.
TTTTTGTTAAAGTACTTAAGAATGAAACTGGAAAATGCTTTCTTTTTAGATTTTTTTATTAATAACACCTTGTTATTCTAAATAAAAATTATGTTTGGATCTGTGTTATCTTGAAAATCCATCGCCCAATTATCCCTACACTGTTGATCACAAATCTTTTTATCGGATATTTTTTCTTAAATAATTCAAAATAGTATTACGTTTGATTTGATATTGACTTTACAAAACAGAGCCAATTCGAAACGAAATTAACCAATACAGGTTCAAATCTAAATAACAAAAAAAAAACGTACATTTGTTACACAATACAGAAATAACTAAAAAAAATGTTTTTTCTACCCCTGTATACAATTTTAACACCAAATTCCCTTACCATCCTTTTCCTTACTGCATTAAAAGAGTATTGATCAATTCAGAAATGTCCTGCAGCGCGCGGGGACTACGTAATCAGTTTTTTGCCTTTTCTGAAAAAACTCCTTTTTTGAGTTAACTCCCTTTAGATCTTTTTTTTTTTTTTTTTTTGTTTAGGCAACTCCCGCACTAAGAATTGCTCTTGTGTCGCGGGGACTTTTACAAACATACAAACAACGGACACAAAGCACAACCAGACCCGAAACAATTATTTGTGGATCGCACAAATAATTGTCCCGTGTGGGAATCGAACCCACGACCTCCCGTTGCAGTGGTATCGGCGTGGCGACCTAAACCACTGCGCCACGGAGGCAGTCGAGATCTAGGTGTGCGATATATAGATTATTCATTACCGAATTATTAACAATTAACTTTATTAACAAATTTTTACAGCCTGTGCGTAAACAACTCGAGTAAAGTTCGTTCACCTGGCTCACGAGTCATATGATATTCGTATCAATGAAACTAAAATGAGAAAGAATGCTTGAAATGCTTCTACAATAAAACCTCTCTTTCCTTGCGACTCTGCTATTGGGCGTGCGGCGCACGGGACTTCGCACCGTTTGATGTACTTTGATCGTTTGTACAGAGTGTTACAGTTTTGATCATATAATTTTATTATTTAGTATGTGTGAAATTTTTTTTTTTTCAATTAGCCAACAATGTTATTTTTTTGTTTTTTACATGATTATTAAGCCCCAAACCTACCCATTAGTTGAAAAAAATAAGTCTTTGGAGCGGCACGTTCTATAACATTAACTACAATAACCATATTGTGATGTGTTGGGTTGGAGACAAGTAAGACACGAGAGTTGAGATGATACTGACTCATTTATTGACGGATAACATATTTTATACCATTACGATACAGAAAAAAAAGTGTATACAGGGTGTAACAGACGGTCTATCGAAAATTAAAAAAAATGATTCTAGACATGATTCTGGTGCTTATGGCGTTGAAAATTTTCATCGTTTTTTTTCTTGATTTTTCCGATTTTTTTAGGCGTTTTTTTGGTATTATTTCGTTAATACTACACAATGCAACATGAATCTGAAAAAAACCCTCATATTACTGTTTTTCACAAAAAACAGCAATGGAATAAAACAACGTATAAATTCGCTATCAGCTGTTCGCGCGCGGCCAACGACACCGCACGGCCGGTCGCGACGATCGACGTCACGCCGCAAGTACCTACGCGCGCTACACAGCCACGATTACGCACACAGCGTCGCACTCACTAGTGTGCATCGTTGTGGTGGCGGGCGTGGCGCAGGCACATTTTAGGTTTTGTCTTTAAATATTTAGTAGTTTATAATAACATTTTCATTGATACTATTCAAAACAAGGCAGTCTTTCGAATTTGCGTACTTCGAACTCAATGAAGTAAATACTTGACTCAATACTATGGATATAATTCGCCAAATAAGTATTTACTCAAAATAGTTAGGTAGGTACCTATTTACTTATTTTTACTTAGTATTTATTCTGTTAAAAATGAAAATGACATAATTATCCCGCTCTCCGATAAAAGGTACCTACATTCATAAGATTAAAAATGTGTGATATCTAATTATAACACGTACAAATACGTAAAGAACGACAATAAATCCTATTAACATTCTTTAGCGCAGTAAAAAATCTCAAATAAGAATTTAACATGTCATTGTATGCTGAAGTATTGAAGTATCGCACAACACGGCCGTACTGACGCCGCGCGCGCGCATACCTACAGCCTTGGCCAAAAGTATTAGGCACCCCCAATAAAGTTACTACACACCTGTGCTATTTGAACAAAGAATAAATTAATCGTCTGTTGAAAAGTGATCCTGGTGTCTTAAATCACTATACAAAACAATGAGCGGTACATTTTAGTGGCATACGTTACATCTGATGCAACAATATCAAATATTATAATTTCTTAAAACTTTGTTTTTAATGTTTTGTCATTCTGCATTATAAAGTATTACCGTAAAGCTAGAACATTTGTGGTTTTGTGATAACATCAAATATCGCAATAACATCAAAAACTGCTTTAAAAACGCGTTAGTGCAAGAATGGAATGCATTTTCTCCAGAGTAATTTAAGGAACTTGTACGTAATACGCCGACAAAGTTGCTGCTGTGATAAAACCAAAGGGTGGCCCAACAAAATATTGATGTTTTTATATTTTAATGGAATTAAAGTACTTTACTTTTCATTGCATTACAATTAATTTTATTTCTCTGTAATCTCGAAATATGCAGTAATTTATAGGGTGCCTAATACTTTTGGACAAGGCTGTACGTAACAAAGATGGGATAGGCCAATATGGATGCTTCGTACTTTTTTCCGTGGATTATGATAGTTATGAATTATGATGAGCTAGTTTCTCTGATAAGAATATTGATGGATATTGATTGTTATTACTATGTACCTACTCTTGTTTCCGGAGTGGGGAAACAATTTTTTAAAAACTAATTTAATTAAAATTAAAGTGAGAAATTAAACACAAAAATACATGTGTAGCCGATTCGGAGGCTGTTTTAATTCTGTTGTTTACGACAGTTAGACCCTCAGGAGAGACACATCCGTTGGGCCTGGCTTATCTTACTTCTAAGAATAAATTGTCAGCATTCTGCTGGCTAAGCATAAACTATATTCTAAACTTAATCTAAGGCTGAAGGTGTGGGTGTTATCATAACTCCTCCGACCTTAAGAGGAAAATTATTGGGAGAATCGATTTGAGATTGGTTCCGATATTTTTTCTTATAACACGTATATTTCAACAATTTGAGCCGAAACACATAAAGGGAAAACACAAAAATCTATACTTATAATAAATCTGTAGAGAGGTCAATTCTGTACATTGAATATATTTAAAAAAAAACCAATGGGGGATGTTTAGTAACGGATACTGATACCGAATCTGCAATTTATAATTTTCTTTTCTGTCTGTCTGTCTGTCTTTCGTCTGTCTGTCTGTCTGTCTGTCTGTCCTCCGTCTGTATGTGTCGCTATCACGTAAAAACTACCGGACAGAATGCACTGAAATTTGGTATATGCATAGAATAAGTAGTGGAGCAATTTCTAGGATACTTTTTATAGCATAAAATTTCAAAGATTTTTAGAAAATTGAAAAAAATACGTAGAAATCGTTTGAACCTGCGTTTCTCTATAGAGACCATAGATGGCGTTACAATCCATTTCACAACTTTCGCATAGTTAACGCGCCTGCCGTATCGATACCTGTTGTTCGCACCAACCAATAGATGGCGTTATAAACCGCAACAAAGCATGTTTTTTTCTAATTAATTTATTTTGATGGCTTTATTGTAAAAAAATACCTTTGAAACATGCTATACATTTATAAGATTTTTAAACATAAATGTTGTATGATATATTACACAAAAATGTTGGTTTACGTGGGTCCGGTGCGATCGGAATATCCTAGATGGCAAACCGAGTAATTTCGTTTGTTGTCGTTGTTCGCCGCAACTGACAGATGGCGTTGTTGTTCGAATCACATAATATTTAATAACCAAATTAATTGGTTGCATTAAGGAAATAAATTGGATAGCTATGAAACAGACTATGTGGTAAGTTTTAAAAAATAAACAACGGATGATATAAGTATAAAAAATAATTACGGGTTACGCGGTTTCGGACGTATCATCGCAAGTATACATTATTACGCGTCTGAAGAGCTCCGGCGCAGATAGGACCTATAATAATATTCTGAATCCAGACGGGTAAGCAATGGTCAGTCTATTATAAGGTATTATATTTTACACTGTAAACTGCTACGGATACAGACGAGAGCGGAAAAGAAGGTAACCACAGGAAATCAGGCCTGCCTGAGCCTGTGTCACATTGTGTGCCTTTCGGGTCCCTTTCGTAAATAACCATTAGATGACAAAAGAGTTGTTAACATTTTTATGTGTAGGTGTATCGAGTGCTTCGCAATTCGCGTGCTCAAACGAATAAGCAACAGTACGAAATTCACGCGAGCGGAGCCGCACGGGTCAGCTAGTACTTAATATGACTAAACCTATTTAAAACACATTTTATAATTACAACAGAAAAGATTTGTATTCTCTGTCTTTTAAACTACTCTGTATATTCTTTTCATAGCACAGAGATAAAAACAATGGAACTTATAACATAAACAATTGGACACGTTATAATGAGAGAGTTTCGAGCTCAAAATAATGTATTTATATTAATATAGGATAAAGGAGGATAGCGGAACAAGGATTGGCGAAAAATTTCACTCACCAACCGACTGCGACTCCCATACCGGCTGTTTCTTACTCGAGCTCACGTACCAAGAGTTATTTATTTGATTCGTCGGATTCCACTCGTCGTCGAAATTCACGCGAAATTTTAGTTTGGAAATTGACAGAATTACGTTTATCTTTACTGCTCCTTGATAAGCCGTCTTTTTGATGGCCGAGATTTTGTCTAAAGACTGAAACTTTTAAAAACTTCAACATTAATTTCACACCGACTGTACCGTACAAAAATAGGAGCTCGTGACTTAGTTAACAACAGCCGCGCAGATCGATCTCTGAGGTTAAGCTACGCTTGCTGAGGTTGTTCTGTGCCACTCGCCAGTTAATTCCACGGTTTGCACGCCACCGAGATTAGAGCGGGAAAACTCTGCTACGCTGTACGAACTACGCTGTGCGAGCTATGACTGTAGTATTTCCCCGTAATAGTCCGTAAGCCAGTGACAGATTTTCACGACCAATTTCCTCTCAGTCGATAACTCGTATAATGCCTCAGAGAGTCGCATTATGAAGCGTTGTAAACGTCAGCTGCGGCTCCGAGGGTGGGTTGAGCAGTGGTAGCCGCCCAAACACGTAAAAAAAAAAAAAAAATTTTAGTCATTTCCTCCCGATTCAAACCTTGATTAAATTAAAGTTAAACTAATATTTAGAAGAAATAAAATCGTCAGCTGGTTATACAGCGGTGGATTATACGTCAGCTGGTCAGGCAAAGATGTAAAAAAAAAAAAAAAATTTAGTGATTTCCTCTCAAACGAAAATTTGTCAGATGATAGTTTATGTATTGTTTTGAATAAATAAATAAGTCAGCTGGCTGTATGAAGGTGGAATGTTCGTCAGCTGATGCCCTTAAGGTGTAACGTAGGAGCTAGTCGGAAACATTTATAGCCTAAGTAAATGTATCAGCTGACGAGTATTCCCCCAACATACTGCCAGCTGATTGTTTTTATTACTTACAGGAACATGTCAACAATTAGTACGTAATTTTTTTTTCGGGAGGAAATGACCTACTTAAAGTTATTCAACATTATATTTAATGTGCAAACTGAAATGTATAATTTTATGGCAATGTTTCGATTAAATTATTTGTTTATGCTTTACGATTCTTAAGAATAGAAATAAATAAACACTTTGCTAAGCAAATCAATCAACTTATATTTTTTCAATATTTAAAATAATAATGTAATTTAATCATTTTCATTATCGCTTTTGCTCATCTCACTTTCTTCTCTTTCTGATTCAGTGTCAGAGTCGCTGTCAGAGCTGTTTTCCACCATTTCTTCATTCTCGTCATCTGCTGAAGAATACATAAAATAATTTAGTATGCTTACACGTTTAACGTTAGACGAATAAAAATAAAAGAAGATTCTTACCTTCTTCTGATTGAGTTATTTGATCAATGGATGTTGGTAATTGAGTACCAGAAAACCACATGAATTCATATGTGCTATCTATTTCTACCCAGCCATAGTCAGAAGGTTCATTGACAGTTGGTACTTTCAGATGTGCGTGAGACCAAATTTCCGAGATATAACATGTTCTTAGAAAATGATTATATAATTCCGTTTTGCACGGTGGAAGTGATGAGCCATCAATACCTTTCTTAGGTAATCGAAACGAATTGTCATTATCAATAAATTTGTATGTTTTTTGAAACAATGCTACTCTTGCCTCATTGATACATTTTAATCGTTTGAAACCATATATATTACATACAAACTCTTGTACCTTGTCAAAAAAGTCAAGTCTCTTGTCAGATGGTTGTGACAATTGGATGAAACATTCAGTGAAGTCTTCAGATTTAGCCATTATTGAAAATGGGCGTTTTTTGCCCTTCTTAAAAAAGGCGGGGTTATAATCGCACCCTGTGAATGCGTGAAATGCAGGAAGCGCTGCACTTAAATTTATTCCTAGCGCTTTATGTAATTGTGTCACGTTAATAAATCTTTGATTTTTTCCGACACCGACTTCCATCCAAATTTGGATATCTTTTGAAATATTACCCATATTTGCTAACATAATTACTAATACATCAGTATCAGAACAACGAATAGTTACATTTGCATTAAAATCTAATTGGCAAACGTGGTAAATTATTTTTGTGTCGGCTTCTTCATGAGCTGGACACGAAAGTCTTTGTTCGACCGTTTTTATCACTTTAGAATCTGTAACTACGTACTTAAAACAATAGTCAGCATTAACATAAATTATTTTATTATTTATAAATGGTGCCATATAATTTTCTTCCCAATTTTCAATAAAAAACTGTACAAGTGCTTCTTTAAAGTTGGTATTTTTTAACTCTATTGAAAAATCTTTTTTTCGCACTTGATCTGGACCATCGATACGGAAGTTTGCTTGTTCCATGCCTCGGAGCTTGTGCTCAGTGTCTTTAATCGATGGGAAAATGTATCTATCAAAGGCAATGATAATGACTTTTGCTCTGTTTGCACAAATCATTTGCAATACTTTTTTTGAAATGTTTCCAAAGCTAAGTGGTACATCTTTCATCTGATGTAACATGAAATATCCATCGTATATAATAACGTCTGTATTTTGAGCAGGTTCAGATTGATTATATTTTTCTAATAAAGCCATCAAAGCCGACTTTTGTGTTTTGCAAATGGTGCCATCAAGGTGACACAGAGACAGTGGCACTGGTGTTAATGGATAAGTAAGAACTTTATCCAAATCAAGTTCTTTTTTTAGAGAAATTTGAAGCAGTTGTCCGAATAAGTCACGCTGCATTCGCAGTTCCATCTCTCTTCGGGCAACTGTAATTTTATTTTTTTTAATCATGTCTGTGAAAGTACTATGACTCTTCAACTTAGAAATACTTTGCTCAAACTTGTTCGGATCGTTTACGCAATTTTGAATAAAATCTTCTCGTTTTTTATTGCCCTCCTTTTCAACGTTGAGTAAGAAATTTTCAATATTTTCGGGTGCTGCTTCACCAGTTGAAATGTTGTACAAACATTTTTTATCTAAATTTTGATCAAATGGATTGATATTACGCTTAATACCATCAATAAATCTGTGAAGGTGGGCTGTGCTTTTTTTTATTCGGCTATTTGTAAGATCTGCTGTCACATCTTGCACTTTATTCAGCCCCGCTTCTTTCATTGTATGGCTAATGATAGTTGATCGAATGGTATGGCTGCGACACCATCGTTGTCTGGCTGAGATCGAATTAGTTATGTGTGAAATTCCAGTCAGCTTATTCGCTGCATCAGCATTAATTGTCTGCTCAAGAGTGAGATCAATCGGTTGTTTTGAAAAAGGTTTTTTTGTCCGCTTAATGCCAAATGATCCGTTCTCAAAGTTCGGTTGTAATCCTGGATGTGTCTCATTAACTTTCATTAAATTATCAAGATATTTCACTGCATAACGCGCATAATTAGGTTGATTGAAAGCGAAATATAAATTAATGATTTTCGATAAGGCTACTTTATACATTTCGAAATTACTGGTACGGATACTGGTATTGAGTAATAAATAATAATCAATAAATTTTACATACAGCATGTAATATTGCGCTGTCTTACCATGTTCGCCTTGTAATGTTTGCATTTTAAAGTGCTCATATTTTTCAAGTATATCCAATAGTTCTGCTTGTTTTAATGAAGGTTCAGAAGATCTCGTTTTTGAAAACTGCACCAAAGAGTCTTTAAATTCATTAGGTATATCTATTTGGTTCTGTTGAACAAAGTTTTCAAAATGTAATATTTTCAATGCTAACGTTATCTTTGGATGTAGGCGTTTACATCTGTTAAAATGCTTGCCAGTAATAAACCCATTGACTGATCCATTGGCAATCAATTCTTCATTCACCATAATGGTTGTCAAACCACAGTTATCAATAAATTTACCTACTGCTTTGAAGAACGCCATCATAGTATGAAATACTCCCAGATGGATAAATAAATCGTCAAAAGTTCCCTTTTCGGTGCTCTGAATCTGCAATGCAATTTTAGCAATCGCAAGGTCGTACGTTACTTCGATGTACTTTTGTCCACACTCAAGAGCCACTTTTTTACTTTGAATCATAGTTTCATATACAATATCTTTGTTCGTTGGTGAAGCATTAATTGTTGTTAAATAACAAATGTTGTGCTTGGGAGATGTATCTTCGTATAACAAACTATTAAAACCAACCCACATTGCTGTGCCGGGCAATTCCAAATAATGTGAAAGCACCCATGCAAAGTCAATGTGCTGCACTGATTGAAAATTAATTGTATTTAATTGTAATAACGAATCAGATGGCAACATATTTTCAATAAGTCTCGGTTTTTTTGTATATCGTATTTGTTCGTGGGTAACAATATCAAAACTTCGTCTGTGTTTACGAGATCCTGAAGTCGAAGCTTCGCTTACATCGATATGTGACTGTGTATTTGTATATTCAACTGCTTCTTCGTCAACAACACGACTTTCAATCTCTGAACTTAATTGTATATTTTCATTTCCAACAGCTTCGTCGCTTATAATATTTTTTTCAATCTGAAAAATGATACCAACAGTATCATGAAGCGTATCTTTACCAGTTGTCGTTTCCACGAAACGATCGTAGTTGTCGAATGCAACCCCAGTGTACAAGTCAGGTGTTCGTACAATACCTTCTGGACAAATTTCGGACAATTCGCAAGAAGTGAATGTTGCCTCAGTCTCAAGACCCTCCAATGTACTGTAGCTGCAGCAATGACCATATCGATTTACAATGTTGACAACTTTATGGCTGTTGGTTAAACTTTTTAACGTCATGCCTAAGCAAATGTGCTTTGATAATTTTATTGTACCATTATGAACAGCGTAAATCAAATCATCTGAAAACGATTTTGCTAACCTCGCTGTTTTTTTGTTTTGCCTCCGTCGATAATTTTCACCAGAAATTAAATTGGTATAAAAATGTATTAGTATTTCAGGAGTTTTACATTCACCGTCAATTAAATTGTTCGTTTTGATCTGTTCTGGTAACTTTTGAGATTGAATTTGACGTACTTCTTCATGCAGAATATGTGCAGCAGCTTCTAAAATGTTGTGTTTTTCAATTTCATTTTTTATAATAATACCCTTAAATGATTTTACAAGAGATTGACCTTTAAATGATATGATATTTATTTTTTTAGGAAATCTTTTTAGTAATCTATGTTTTAAATGATACGGTTTAGAAGTAAAATTTGAAATATCCTGTTGATTTTTCTTCAAGTGTTCAATGAAAATTTCATTTAAGAAATTCAAAAAAAAAGATTGCTCTTGATTGACAATATTTTCCGCGACAAACTGATCAACTACATCGTAAGCTTCTGCACGGATGTCTCTTGTCAAATGCCATTCAGATTTTTCTTTTTCTTGCAGTAATATTGACTCCCGCGAAGTAATATAAATATTTTTACATTGTTTATGAAAATAATAATTTTTATCTGATTGTAAGTCCTGGATTGTCTGGATCATGTCGGTATCGTTGCTCTCGATTGCCAAACTTTCAATTGTATCGCGTCCATCTTTTGAAAAAATAGATAATTTTTCCTCACGACCTTTAAATTTTTTTCTGCTTCTATCGCAAAAAAAACAGACACTAATATTTTTACCTTCAACGTTTTCAGGAATAGTATCAACAAAGTCTATATTTTCGGAAACTTGTGGGCTTATATTTATCTCGCTAAGTTCAGTATCCTCGGCTAGTAAAGCATTTTTGGGATTGATTTCATTGACCTCCGCAATTGAACTTGAACCATCATCAATTAATGATAAAGATGATGATACATCTGTAGATGCCGATGTTGGTTTTCTATATTTTGGCGGTAAAGCCGTGAAGCGTCGATAGCATTGGCTATGGTATAGCTGAAAATTGTTTTGTTGCGTAGGAAGCACAGTTTCGAATCCAACTAAATTATAATTTTTCCGGATAGTTAATATTTCACTGCACTTGCACAAATTGTCTTCACTAAATAAATTTAACGGAGAAGTTGTTTTTTTACAAAATACACAATAACCGCCCGCTTGCACAAGTTGCAGTGCATGCGACATGATGTTGCACTTGTATATATTGGTATTATATATTATTAATATGTATATTTTTATTATATATTGTAATTATTATATATTGGTGTCGCAACCACGCTGACATGTACAATCGGTGACGTGTCATCTAACATGATGACATGTCATGTTCATCTGACATGTCATCATGTTAGATGTCATCGGTCGCGCCGTGCGTCTAGTTGCTAACTGCGTTGATATATATGTATTTCTCTGTTTCTTTAAGTATTTTGTATTTTTTTTTTCTGGGCACTTTACCCGAGAACGGCGATGCGGAGATATTTTACGATGCCTTATTTTAATTTTATTTATATTTAATTCCTTTTTTTTCGTTTGTACAAATAAAATTATTATTAATGTAATAATTTAATGTATAGTTTTAATTATTATTACTATATTAAAAATAAACAATAACATTAAAAAAAATTACCAACCAAATTTATTAATTTGTCTCGATTCCTAATTAAATAATGCGTTTAATGTATACAAAAGTTTTGTCCTTGCCAAGGAAAAAAAATACTTTTAAACATAAAAATGGCAGTCATTTGTGAGTGCGAGAATATGAGTACCAGATTGTGATTTATTTTTCATATTATTTGAATTCCTATTTACATACGTCCTTTTAACATTATGCTAAATTAAACTATAAATAATTAACAAAAAACAAAATATTTACAATTATACAATATATTTACAATATATACTATGCATACAAAAGGAGTTCGTCACGTGTCGTAGAATTTCTTTAAATTCCTGTTATGAATAGCCTACTTAGTGTAACAAAAAACGTTTTAGCATAAAACACAAAATTTACCTCTATTTACACGAGATACAAAAAAGTATCAAACGAACTGATTTCACTGAGTGATTGAGAAGTGTTGTGTGTGTTTTTATTTTTCTCAGTAATGGTAAGTGTATTGCGATTTTTTTTATGTTAGCAAATATGGGTAATAATTTCAGAACATATCCAAATTTGTATGGAAGTCGGTGTCGGAAAAAATCAATGATTTACTAACGTGACACAATTACATAAAGCGCTAGGAATAAATTTAAGTGCAGCGCTTCCTGCATTTCACGCATTCACAGGATGCGATTGCCTTTTTTAAGAAGGGTGATTAAATTACATTATTATTTTAAATATTGAAAAAATATAAGTTGATTGATTTGCTTAGCAAAGTGTTTATTTATTTCTATTCTTAAGAATCGTAAAGCATAAACAAATGATTTAATCGAAACATTGCCATAAAATTATACATTTCAGTTTGCACATTAAATATAATGTTGAATAACTTTAAGTAGGTCATTTCCTCCCGAAAAAAAAATTACGTACTAATTGTTGACATGTTCCTGTAAGTAATAAAAACAATCAGCTGGCAGTATGTTGGGGGAATACTCGTCAGCTGATACATTTACTTAGGCTATAAATGTTTCCGACTAGCTCCTACGTTACACCTTAAGGGCATCAGCTGACGAACATTCCACCTTCATACAGCCAGCTGACTTATTTATTTATTCAAAACAATACATAAACTATCATCTGACAAATTTTCGTTTGAGAGGAAATCACAAAATTTTTTTTTTTTTTACATCTTTGCCTGACCAGCTGACGTATAATCCACCGCTGTATAACCAGCTGACGATTTTATTTCTTCTAAATATTAGTTTAACTTTAATTTGATCAAGGTTTGAATCGGGAGGAAATGACTAAAAATTTTTTTTTTTTTTACGTGTTTGGGCGGCTACCACTGCTCAACCCACCCTCGGAGCCGCAGCTGACGTTTACAACGCTTCATAATGCGACTCTCTGAGGCATTATACGAGTTATCGACTGAGAGGAAATGACTGACGAAAATTAGCGCCTGGCTTACGGACTATAACTTGAGTGTAAAATTAGGACTTGGCATGTAGGGTTAGAAACTTGGGTCTACACAAGATCTGATTACTTTTTGGCAGTGCGAGGCTCGCCAAGCTATATGGTCTCGTCTTGGCAGCATTTAACATGAAATGTTTTATGTGGGATTAAGTCTGTCCAGAAAGGGAAGCCGGTAGGAATCGAGTTGTATGGAGCCTTCGCCACTGGCAGCTTCGTAGATATGCTAAGTGTTATAGCCTATTCTTATGCGAATAAGGTAAAAACCAACAGTTAAAGTTAATTATTAAATACATACATACAAATAGTAAATTATTTACTTTCTTACTTTACAGGCAGATGATGAGAATGAATCACAATCCATTTTGTTTCCAAAAATAAAAAAAACAGGCCGCAATGAAAGTGAAACAAGTAAGTACCTACGTACGAAAAAAAATTTTAGCAAAATTTAGGCAAGTACAGTCAACATCAAATTGTTATAGCTTAGTCAACAACATAAAAGCAATTTGATATACGCGGTTTGAATCATCATATTGTTGTAAGCATACAAAGTGTTCAAAATATCTTATTAATCATTGTTTCATATTTGTATAATCAGTCAAGGCGTGCAAAATTATCTTCCTAAACAAAGCTTTCAAAATTATCTTTACATAATGTATCTTAGACTAAATATGAAACAGTGATTAGTAAGATATTTTGAGCACCTTGTGCACAACAACAATATCATGATTCGAGCCGCGTATATCAAATTGCTTTTATGTTTTGGACATCATTTTGACTACTCTATTAGATTAGGTATATCAATTTGATGCTGACTATATCAAAAAAGAAAAGGTATGTGACGTACCGTATGTCAAATTCGAAGTACAGAAGCCGTCGTTAAACCCTTTAGTTTCATCTACCTATCTAAGGAGTATCGTTTCGTATCTTGTAGTGTGTGGACGATTCAAAGTGTATGCCAAAACTCTGTCAAATGGTGTTCATCTGACAGAGTTCTGGAATATACTTCTTACATCGTGCGCACTCGACACGATACGAAATGACACTCATTGTATTCTGCTTCACTCGTAAACATTCCACGCGGTAAAAATACGAACATTTAAATCGTACCTATTTACTTTGTGTTTTAATGTTTTTCAATTCGTTACAGATGAAAAAGGAAAAAAAAATGGTTACTTTAGGCGGTCAGAAGACAGGACTACCTATGTGCGACTGTCCGCACAACATGAAAGCAGTGGCTTTTAGGTACCTAATTAATAAAGTTCCAGAAGAAAATTTAGAGTGCTTCTAGGAAGATGTTTAAAAAATAATAAAAAAACACTCTGAATAAACTTTTTTTATTTATCAAAAATGTTATTACTGTGCAAGAACAAAAAACATCAATGATTTGGTCTTTCATTGAAATCTATAATTTGACACAATAAATTGTAACGAGGAGAATAATCTATCTACACTAACTTGAGTCATAGGTGTAGCAAGTACTATTGTTGATAGTTTATAAAGTAATAGAAATTTTAGTTTTGACTTTGCCCAATACGTTAAAACATTTTCCGATGATTTTAATAATGGTTATCCTCGTGACGCCCAAGCAATTTTTAGGTTAGATGAGCTTAACGCCCGATGTACTACATATTGTACAATATCTTCTCACACAGTTACCGCCCACGCAGACCAAGCTTATTTTTTCAAGAAAAAAAGAAACCCATATATTTTATGTTTTTTTCTGGGTACCCTAAGATGGAAAGGGATGTTATTATACTAATTTTATGCAGATTGCTCGTGTTCAATTAAATGAACATTGGGCGTTTATGTTTAATCAAACTTTATAAAAAAAAAAAAAAGTTCTAATCATTTTATTGAAAAATTATTGGAGAAAACAGTCTCAAAGTTACATATCAGTCTGTCTGATTATACAGTATTTTAGTTGTACCTCAATAACTAATACACAAACTCAAAACAAATAAACTTTTAACAAAAAACATAAATTTTGGCACTTCTTACCAATATAAAAACTTAAAAAAAAACAATATTTGTTATAAAAATAATTATCAGCTAACCAAACTTCAATAGTTTTTGCTTAACACTAAATTCTAACATTTTTAAAAATAATAATATTTATTGAGCCTTATTTTTTCTTGTATTTGCCCACATAATACAGAAACTTACCGATATAGATAAATGTCATTACCTTAACCCAATTTTTTAGGCTAACTACTAAATATTAATCAACTTTCTAATAATAATCAACTTATTTTTAAAATGAGATCAAAAATTAATTGAGTTAATACTCGACATATTTATTCTTCACTACTAATGTGAAAGTCGCTGAAACAATTTCTAAATTTGGTTACACATAAGCTGATGTTACAGCCGCGGCATTTAAAAAGAGTGCGATTATAATGGCAGTGTCGGCATCTACCCACTTTTTCATCCATATAAGGTAAATGTTTAATTTCACTTGCACGGAATTTCTTTTGTGGCACAGGTACAAATCCCTTATTTCCTGTCCGCTTTCGAGGAGGAATGTCTTCATTTTCCGATTCTGAATCAGCTGATGAAGTGGCTTTAAGCTGATCCTTTTTAAATTGCAGCCAGGAGTTGCATATGGCTAAATCAAGCATGGATGAAAAAAATCTTTGTGTCCATTTTCGTGTTCTGTACCTGTTGGGACAAACAGCTAGAAGGCGATCCGCTAGATCCACCCCTCCCATTTTTTGATTATATTCCCTAACGACTCTGAGACGTGGGACATTGACGTAAACTTTGTTCTTCTTACACCAGCGGCGACAAGTATCAGCTTGTTCATTTGCCTCAACAGAAGACATGAATAAATCCGGTTTATTATCGTGCCATTTTGTGAAGGCTACTTTTTCATCATTCCGCACTAAAACCTGGCTGCTGCCACGTCCTTTATTCTTTAGTTCCCTGTCACTAATTAGTAGAGGACGTACTTCTGCTGGTATTCTGTTCTTCATTACGGTTCCTGTTCCTTTTATACCTCTCTTTTCTAACTCATCCAACAATTTCTCTGTCGTAAAATATCTGTCAAAATATATGACATGGCCACGGGTCAAATTTTCAGTCAATGTAAGTACAGCTTTCTCGCCTAAACCAAAGTTGGTATTTTCATAATTTGGGTATGTAGTTTGTCCTTGATAGATATGGAAGTCGCAAACAGTACCATCCGGGTTCGCTAGAACAAAAGCCTTTAGGCCAACCAGATTCGGCTTACCCGGACAGTATTGCTTAATCGCACATGACCCAGTAAATGGGATAATCATTTCATCTAATGAAAGACTTTGATCTTTGTCTTGTCTTTGACACCCAGCCAACATGGAATCAATAAGAGGGCGCATGTTCCACATTTTATCATTTGCTCTGATTTCTGGTGGAATGTCGTTGTCAAAACAGCTTTTAAAGAATTTCTTAGTAAAAGAAATCGATTACGGGACATATTGTCGGCTATGATTCCAACTCGCCATTTTTTTTCCCAGTACATTCGTAGTTTTGGGTAACTAATAGACGCCATCAAGAATGTTATTCCCAAAAAAACATATAACTCCTCAACTGACAAATTCAAACTACGCCCCGTTCTCTCAACTGCGGATTGATTTGTATTTCTGACTATAGCAGCAACTAGCTCTTCGGGTATATATTGCTTCAAGTAATCAATTTTTTCAAAACCTTCTGTATCACTAATCAAATAAGCTGGTTCCATGAATACTGGTAAGCTAGGATTTAAATCTTTTTCTGTCCAATTACCTGTGACCAAGCAATCTCTGTCGATAGTTGCTCCTTCTTCATTCTGCTCTCTTTCCTGAATCCTGTTTCCTGTACCACTTCTCCGTCCACGACCACGACCTCGTATATTTCCTCGACCTTGCTCAGTTCTCCTGCCACGCCCTCTACCTGTACCTCTGCCCCTCCCTCTACCTCGTCCTCTGCCTTGTCCTCTGCCCCGTCCTCTATCAGGTACCGATGGATCTTCATTCTCGTCTTCAGAAGAAGAGCTTTCGCTTTCGCTGCTTTCACTTTCAGCCGATCTCGTTGCTGGGAGTTGAAACTCGGGGTCTCCAACATCTTCGGCAGAAGGAGAAAAATCTTCTATTTCAGATTCATTTAAAAGATCCTCGATACGCTCATCTCTGAGATCTGCGAACATCAAAACGATTATTAACAACATTTATAACAGTAACACCCAATGTTCAATACAATGAACATAATTTTTCAAGACACAATTTCCCATATTAAATCGTAAGATTGAATATAAATAATAATAATTCCGAAAGAAATATACGTCTATCTTTACATTTTTTGTTTTTTCAAAACAAAACATACATAGATTTGATAAATAAAAAAAGATTTAAACTCACGTGTCCTTCGAGCTGGCCTCATGTTTGCGAAAATGGCGGAGTTTCGAAATGTTCTATGGCTGATTCCTGATTGGTCACGTACCATAAAGCATTTAAATCAATCCATCAAACGTCTCAAAATGTCAAAATTTCTGCTGGCGCGAAATTCAAATATTTATTTTAATTTTAAGTCAATGTACATCGCAATGTACATTGGGCGTTTATGAGTTCATTTAGTTATTAAGTCTGGGTCGCAATGCAAACTGTAACTTTGTGCAATACACTGTACATTGGGCGTCACGAGGTTATAGTCTCTTCATATCCATAATAACGACTATCTGACATACTGTAGCCCCTGCATGTCTACAGATGCCCTCATAATCATACATTATAAATTATATATTAACGACAAAACTTGAATTATTCTCTTCTTGGTCATGTAAATTCTTACATATTGTTTACTTCAAAATTCATACATTTTATACAATCGGTCAAACATGTACAGAAATAATACAAACATATACAAACATTTTGAGTTAAGCTTGCTTTTATACACTATTTATTTTGCTTACATTTGTTGTATTCCTCTATGTATTTTATTTTAGTTGCTTACAATAAAGTAAACAACCAAAAGTAAAATATTATTACATCACTTTACACCACTCAATTAATAATGCAAATCACTTGTCATTATTATTTTCGGAGTTTGAATCATTGCCACTGTCATCGTTCCTGTTAAAGACTAACCAAGGGGGAATTTTATCTACAGAAAAAACCCCAGTGAAGTTTCTATTGCCTTTACGGGACAGTGGGGTATCCTCTATTCTATACCTATCATTGCTAAGAATCTCTACAATACGGTAAGGACCACGAAGTTTTGGGATTAATTTCCTACTTCTCCCAGTCGAAGGGATGTCTCTCTCTACTCTAACTAGATCACCAATTTTAAAAGTCACTCTCTTTCTTTGTTTATCGAATCGTTCTTTCTGTTCCGCCTGATTCTTTTCTATGTGTTCTGCTATCTCCTCTCTTATATTTTCTGTGTTATTTTCTACATCGGTATCGTCTATAATATTTAAGTTTAACAACGAATTCGGCGTCCCTACCAAGTCAATACCGAACAGTGCTTGAGCTGGCGTCTTTCCTATTCCCTTATTAAGGGTATTATTTAGGCCCCATTGAATTTCGGAGACGCATTCGTCCCACAAATGCTCAGGTTTATTATAGTTAGTTGCACTTAAAGCAGCCAGAACTGTGCGATTGTAGCGTTCCACTTGCCCATTGGCACGTGGTGTGGCTACCGCATTCATAACATGCTTAATACCTAAGGTACCTTCTTGGAAGCGCTTGGAAGTGAACGAAGTTCCTCTATCAGAAATGATTCTAGTAGGAACACCAAATGTATGGAAATAGCTTTTTAATGCAGATATTGAGCTTAATGACTTTGTATTTTTGACTGGTGCCAATATAATATATTTTGTAAATGCGTCAATAATTAAAAACAGATAGGCATTCTTCTTTTTGCTTCGGACAAAAGGACCTAAATGGTCTATATGTAGTGTATGAAAAGGCCGATTAACTTTAGGTAACGGGTGCAATTCACCTGCCCTTTTGCCAGCAGGGATTTTCGCGTGAGTACATTCCAGGCAATAATCAACATATTTTTTTATGAATTGTGTCATTTTGGCGAACCAGTAATTACTTTTAATTTTATCATAGGTTTTATCAAAACTATAGTGACCTATATCATCATGATGAGCTTTCAATATCTGCCATCTAACCCCTTTCGGTACAACCCAGCGATCCCCTGCTTCAGTTTTCTATACAATAATCCCCTTTTAATTACAAAATGTTTTTTAATTTCTACAATGCCATCGGTATCTTGATCTTTTAAAATGGAAACGATACGTTGAAGTTCGGGGTCGTTCTGCTGTACTGTTGCTATCCAATTAGTCTCAATGCACCTCACTTCGACGGATTTAGACTCAATGGGATTTCGGCTAAGTGCATCTACGTGGGACAAAGAGGAGCCGGATTTGTAAACTATTGTAAAATCATATTCTTGCATAATGTTCCACCATCTTGCTATTCTTGGTAAAACATATTTCTTTTCGAATGTGGCCCTCAACGAATTACAATCTGTTACAATTGTAAAATGTATACCTAACAGATAAGTTCTGAATCGTTGCAACGAACTGGCAACTGCTAAAGTTTCCAAATCGTATGAAGTGAAACGAGACTCCTCAGGTGAGGTTTGTCGGCTATAATATGCTACAGCATTAAAAGGTGAATCCTTACAGGATCTCTGCAACAAAATACCAGCTATACCCATTTTCGAGGCGTCTGTATGAAGTTGAGTTTCAGACGCCGGGTTATAAAATGCTAGAATCGGACGCTTCACTAATTCCTCTTTTAAAGTTACAAAAGCATTCTCTTCAGCGTCAGACCACTTCCATTTTGCATCCTTCTTTAAGAGTTGAGTCTGTGGTCGAGCGATTGATGAGAACCCTCTTATGAACCTACGGAAGAAACTAGAAAGGCCTAAAAACTGTCTCACTTTGTGCTGATCAGTGGGGCGAGGGAATGCATCTACAGCGTTAATTTTTGCCTTGCCTGGTCGTATTCCCTCTGCACTTACTTCGAATCCCAGATAATCAATTGATTCCATTAAGAAATTGCACTTGGACAATTTAAGTGTTAGGCCGGCAGTACGGAATAGTTCTAAAGTGGATTTAAGTTTATCCAATCCTTCCTCTATGGTTTTTGATGGTATTATGATATCGTCCATATAGGCAAAGGCCTCCTTAAACCGTGCATTTCCTAAAATATTGTTAATTGCCCGTTAGAAATTGGACGGCGCATTAACGAGTCCAAAGGGCATCCTATTGAACTCGTAATGCCCATCGGGTGTTACGAAAGCTGTCAAGTGTTTAGAGGCTTCAGACATACAAAGTTGGTAGTAGCCAGAAAAAAGGTCTAAGGATGTGTAATATTTATAACCGGACAAGTTATCTAACTGATCATCGATTCTAGGGGGAGGATAATGCTCTTTTATAGTTTTCTTATTGAGAGCTCTATAATCAATGCATAACCTATACTCCCCGGATTTCTTTTTGACAAGGAGAACTGGTGATGCATAACTTGATGTTGACGACCTAACAATACCAGTGTCCTCAAGCTCCTGAACCATATCGCGAACTACTTGTCGCTCCGTAAAAGGCATACGATACGGTCGGTAAACGACTGGAGTAGTATCGCTTAATTTTATATCCATTTCGATATTATTGATACAACCTAATTCGTTAACTGAAAAAGCAAAACAGTTCCTGTAATCGTTGAGCAATTGTGTTAATTTAATAAGATCGCCCTGACTGACTTTGTCGTTTACGGATATCATTTTGATATCAATAATCATATCAGGAGACCTTCTACTATATTGTTCAATTTTATTAATACTACAATATTTTACTTCAGTCAATGGGAGAGCACGAGATAAAAGAGTATCTTTATTTATGGCAAACCCGTTTTCTACCAAGCTATCTATTTGAAGTTTTGCTTTCCCATGAACTAGCTTTAGAATACAAGTCATCACTTGATACATCTTTTTTTTGGTTGAGAGCATAGAGTATGTTCCACTAACACCTCACCCTCATATAGTGGGTTTGAATTTATAGCAACATCAGCACAGCCCCCTATAGTGACAGTCTCACTTGTATAAAGTTCAACGCATTTGATATCATTTATAGTTTTACTTTTAATTATTAACTGTTCTTTTGTTTTGAGAACTATTATATGATTCTGCTCAGTAAACGTTTGCCCTACCAGTAAAGATACTTTCAATAAATGATCGGGAACTATCAATACTTCTACACGCGCTTTTACTAAGTCTATTTCAATTTCGACATCACATTTTCCTATACAATGTACTACTGAGTTGCCGAATCCCCTCAAAATCGGTAAATTATTATACGAAAAGCTTTCATTTAACGTTTTTGCACCAGACTCTCGAAGCATCGTTATTTGACTTCCAAAATCAATAAAACAATTCATGATCTGTCCGTTAACTACTGCAACTTTAAAATATTTGGCATCACTATCTTGTTCTTTTGAAATATTCAAGACAGTCTTACTGCTCTCTGACTCACGTTTATTAGGGCAGTCAGTCATCAAGTGACCTACTTTATGACAATGATCGCATCTTTTAATTGGGTGTTTACATCTGAAGTAGGGATGTCCCTCTTCCCCGCAATTATAACATCTTGTAGCCTTAGTATCAGAATTATCTTTGAATGATTTTGATCGCTTGATTTCGGAGGGGCCCGTCTGCAAAGTCACGTTTGGTTTCTCGTTTCTTTTTGTTATTCTGACATTACGTAGGTAAACTAATAATTTATCTGGCTCATTAAACTGAACGGCCTCTGCGCTTGTTCTAACTGATCTATCCTCAATCCCGAACAGTATACAATCGATCGCATTTTTGCCTGTAATGTTACATCTATTCAATAGAACCATTTTTTCGTAATAATATTCTTCTAAACTATCACCAAAACGTGCTTTACAGGCGAGCATCTCCGTCAACAAACAACCATAGTTATCATCACTAGGAAAAGCTAAACGTAATTTTTGTTGCCATTCAGTCCACGTGAATAGTAAGCTAGGGAGACCTTGATACCATTTCTGGGCTAGCCCCACTAGTTTGGGTAAAGAATAATGAATTATTTGTCGCTCTGTCCAACTATAAATTTTTGCACATTCGTTAACTTTAGTAATCCATACATCAATACTCTGGTTTCGCTTGCCTGGATCGAATTCAGGGACAACGTTCAACGTCGGATAACGTTCGGTATTGCTGTCCGAACGCATGCATTTAACCAACTCTTGAAACACGTTGACTAAATTATTAGGGTCCAAAGCAGATTGATTACCTGCCAATGGCGATGATATGCTGGGCGCCGGATTACCGTTGTCGGTGCTTAGACATGGCGCTGGCTCCTCGTATATCTCAGGAGTCCGGGTGTGCTGTCGTCTTGAATGCTTATGTCGAGAATGCTTGCGTCGCGATCTATGGCTGCGTCGATTCTCCGGCGATGACCCACTGCTCGAGACTTGGGCGCTTCTTACGCGCTTCCGTGATCGATGGTTTGGCATATTTATTATGTAGCTGAAATAATTGCATAAAACAAGTAAAATGTTACATATTTAGCCAAAAGGCGGCAAAATGCATTAGCCTGGATCTATACTTTTGCTAACTCACTAGTTGTAAAACGTTATGTTCCATTACAACATTAAGTGGGTATTAAAATAAGAATCGGAGAACAAAAAAAGTATATCGCAATAAAACTAAGGTAATGCATAGACAAACAATTTTATAATAATGAAAACGAAATCCGACCGTCATTACTTTTTTTTTTCATACTAGTATACAAGGAAAATAAATCTTAAAAACGCAATTATTAGATAATTATTTCCGCAGAAAGAGGCAATAAAATTCTATAATCTAAATTAATCAGCTATAAGTTCTGTAAATTTCTACAAAATAGGCATTCAAATAAGGGTTACGTTAAATATGTGTAGGTAGTTGCACATCATTGCTTGTTTTATAAAGCCAAAGCTAAAAATATAAAGTACAAAATTATTTGTTACCTTTTTATAATGGGCGTTGAGTTCTCCAACAAAACGTTATACGCTTGGTGGTATCCCACTTCTGACCTGTTAGCGGGGCCAGAAATGAGATGACACTTCTTCACAATAATCACTTTATTCCACCTTGTTGCAATTACAATTACATTACAATAGTTCATATAATATTTCTTACACGACGATAATTATTACTTTTTTTATATTTCGTGACAGTACCGTACTTATACCGATCTTAACTCTTTGAGTGTCGAAGCCGTAATGTGTGTGTTCGCCTGCGCTCCTTCCAAGAGCCCGAGTGAAGGGAATGAATGATGTTCGAATGAGATATCGGAACGAAATGCCTGGTTAGTCAATACACTATCTTATAATACATGCGAACACACACATCGTAATATCATAAAGCAGTAATATAAATGAACAAAAATACTCTTATATCGAATAAATGCTAACAATAGGTTGGTATGCAAATATACTGCACCTCACTTTACATACATTGTAATATCATTTATGTTACAGCTTTCCGACAAAGCAAGAAATGAAACAAAGATGATTGGATGTTATACCTGCATACCAAAACATCACCAAAAATTCTGTTCTTTGGAGTCTTCATTTCAACTCTGAAGACTTCTACGAAGCAAATTCACGGCGAATGCTGTAGTCTAATGCAGTACCATCTATTTTCATCCAATAGGAGTAATAAATGTTAATTTTACCTTTACAGCCTACTGATGTTATAAATTTGGTGAAAATTAAAAAAAACAAAAAATCTAAAATGTTTATTTCGTGATCTCGTACAACTTTCACAATAAATCTTACATAGAGACCTTTCACTCTTTTTAGTAAAAAATATATCTGTGGTAGGAGGTCCCGTAATTAAAAATTAAAAGAACATTAAACAAAATATAATCTCTTACAAATAAAAACGTCTTACGATACGTTACATTAAGTAAAGAAAACGCTAAGACTTGCATGTGTGTGTGTGTGTGTGTATGTGTGTGTGTGTGTGTGTGTGTGTGTGCGTGCGTGCGTGTGTGTTTGTGTAAGTGTCTGCAATTAGTGAGTCTGTTTGTTTACGGGTATTTTATACTAACGACGACTGCATTAATATTTCGATGTCATCATACGTTTTCAGTTTTAGCTATTCAATTAAAGTCTTTTTACAGATTTTAGCAGGCATATATGTTAAGTGTTTTGTTCAAATTATTGTAAAGTATGGCAGAAGCCAGAATATGCATTGAATTGCCTTTTGGCGTATGCTGTTCTAACGTAGTTAATAGGTACAACACGGTGTTTTTTTTCGCTTCTGTTGAAGGTGAGGGTCTTAAGGTAGAGTTTTATGTAATTAAAAAAAAACAGTCTCGCTTGTGTCGCGGTTTAATGCAGACGTGTTATTAATTATATTAAATTGATTAGCGCGGCACAAGCTGACGCTCGACTAAGTACTTTTTCGCGATGGGTACACAACTTATTGCGAATGAGTTACTGGCGTTTTTGCTGCAAATACTGGATGTGATGGATGAAGTGTCTGCCATCCAGATATGTGTGAGTAACTTCAGTGAAAAGGACATTGCAGCTGCCAAGCTGCTATTGTTCACAACGCTGAATAAGCGCGATAAGAAAGTGTCCCGCCGGCGTGACGGGACAAATAAGAGCATCCAACACATCATCACGCTACTTAAGGAGACCGATCCCGACGATGTGCCGACGTTTGTGGTGATGGAGCTGCATAAGCCTGTCACCTTCGACCACGTCGATGTAACCAGCCTTCTGAAGAACATCGTATCGCTGAAGGCCAGCCTTGCGGATGTGTTATTAAAGGTAGATGCATCCCAGAATACCGCCACCAATTTGCGTAAAGAAATAAATGATTTGCGCAATGAGGTGTCGGTTTCTAGGTCAACACCCGATGCATCGAATGTCAACACGTGCCGGCGAGTCGTCGATTTGCCGTCGTTGAGCTCTGCGTCAGCACATTCGACGCCAGTGCATCCGTCGCGAACCGTGGATTGCATCGCCCCCGCGCCCCAGCCCTCGCACCTGCCCCTGTGACATCACCGTGTGACGTCGCACACGCCGCTCGCCCCGTCCCGCTGCCACGGCCTACAGCCCCCGTGAAGACTCAACGAAGAGACTTTACGAGCGTTACGGCGAGCACTGCCGTTCCCAAAACGAAATCCTTACCAAAGGATACGCGGAATGGGAACGAAGACGACGAGGGTTTCGTGAAGGTACAAAGAAAAAAGCGCGCCACACGAACCCAGAATCGCAGCGGTACGGTTCCTAAAGAGCCAACACTGAGCTTAAAAGCCAGGATGCCGAACACAACGGTGTACGTGTCACGCCTGCACTACCTTGCAAAGGCGGAGGATGTCGTGACGTATATCGGTAGGACGATCAAGTACAAGTGAAAATTGTAAATATTCGGAAAAATAGCATTAGGATGTAAACATTTTCGTGCATTGATTTTTTACGACTTTCGACGTGACTTATAGAAACAGTCGTGTCTATACCGACTTATTTCTTATTTTGGCGATGTAGAGTTCTATCATGATTATTTTTCCCTCACCAATGAAATTCCTGAAGGTCGGCCAAGGTCACGAATTGTGTCCAGAAAAATCGATGCTGTACGAAAATTAATTATGCGTTTTCGTTTCCTGACACATCATTAGATCGGCTCGTTCTTGAACATTATTTCCACTCTTATATATAAAATATTAGGTGACAACATTTCAATTTAGAAGATTTTTTCTAAATGAACAAAATTTTTTGTACAAGAATTCGCAAGGATGCTCGCGCCGATTAGTGCAAGCAAATGCTTGGAAAATCAATCGTTTTGCTTCAAAATACGTATAGCAAATTGTGATAAAACACGGATCTAGGATCTATGAGAATAAGCCGATAAATAAACAATAATCGACCTTATGGGTGCTTTAAGATGAATCAAATCCAGAAAAAGTTATTCGCACTCGAAGCATTTTGAAACAAATGGTCTCTTGATTTTTATAAAAACTTTGTCGCGGCTCAAAATCCTTTAGAAAAATGCAGAATGGTTAATTTTTATTGATTTACAACTGAAAGTTTACCTAAAGACCGGTTTAAAATATGGAAAAGTCACAAAATTCTACAGGTCGAGTTCCATAAAAACAATGTCAGCCCTCACGCATCTCGTTAAACAACCGGCTATTATATGCACAAAAAAAATCGAATTCATAAATTTCTCGCCATACCGTTACAGTTTGATATCAAATGACTTTATTTTGTTCCAAAACGTCAACAATTAAAAGCGTTCACATTGATTTTTTCATCGGCACAAGTAACAGGTTATGCTTTTAAACACCTTGTTTTTGAGGGGTCTTCGGGAAAGGGAAAAAATATTTAAAAAAAATTGATCGGATAAAAAATGATCTAGATCATAAAAAAGAATCCCCAAGAACACGATAAAGTAGTTTTCATCCACATATTTACAGTTTTTTAAAGTTACTTACTTATGTTTTGAGCCTCAAAACATAAGTAGTGGCCCAGGTACCACAGGATAGCACCAAAGACACTGTGCTTAAGTGAAGTGTTACTAACATAGTCTTAAGTTATATTTACTAATAACAATATGCTATACTTAATATTTATATATGTTAGTTTGTAAGGTATATCAATGAGCCATCGTAACTTGAAATAAAATGATGTATTATTATTGTATGTCTGTTTATTATCTCGGGACTATGGAGTCCCGGACTTTTAGAAGGCGTGCGTGGGGCCGAAGCCAACACGTAGAGGCCCATTTAGACAGTTTTAATATTCAAAAAATTGTATGGTTACACGCTCCGGTCACTATCCCTGTCTGCACTATAAAATGCATCCAAG
This sequence comes from Anticarsia gemmatalis, assembly GCF_050436995.1. Classification (NCBI taxonomy): domain Eukaryota; kingdom Metazoa; phylum Arthropoda; class Insecta; order Lepidoptera; family Erebidae; genus Anticarsia; species Anticarsia gemmatalis. The sequence continues at coordinate 12,569,602 of NC_134775.1, forward strand.
GACAGTCACCGGACTGTGTGGAACTATGGCAAAACTAAAAGGAAAAACTACTTGGGCTATGGGGATGGGGTACTGATGGACTGGAAAACTATGTATCTACGGGGACTATGGCGCCTGCCTATAACAATGTAAAACACGTAACAATGGCAGGCGGAGACAAACTCACAAACTGGGTCCCCCAAACTAGTCGCTCAAATTGCAACAAGGGGGCAACAGGGACGTGAGCGGCTGAAGTACGGAGAGGCCTCGGTGGACGTTAAACTCAGATCACTTGCCCCCTAAGGGTCCGGCATCACTGGCCCACTAGCCACTTACGCTCAGCATCCGTCCTCCGAGCAGAGTGGGAGCTCTGCTCTCGCGACTCCACTCTGGACGGCCAATGAAGGCAAGCCAGAGGCGGAGGACCGCTTCCTCGTCAGTTTTCACTCCGACCAGCCAACTAAGGCAAGCCAGAGATGAGGAAGGGTGACTTCCCCCTGAAGCACTCAGGTACCGCAGGGTCGCTACGCCCCGTCACCGCTCTCGAGGTGCCCTGCGGGCGTATTATTATTATTATTATATTATTATATTATTATAAAACAGTATAGAGTACGTACAATTTTCTGACTGAGAGGATGTCGTTTAGGGAGTATTACTCATGAGTTGGAAATTTGACAGGTTTGAAAGTGATCTGTGCACCTGCTCTAGTTCCAAAAATTTTGTTTTTGATGCACCGCCCCATACGGGTATACAATAAATCTATAATAAGAATGGATTGGGCCAGAGGGACATGTATTGTATTTAACATTTTATTAGTTGTCACACGTCTTAGTTGCTTAAATATCCTAATCAGTTTTCTAGTACGGGCCATGACCATATCAATATGAGAATGCCATGATAACCACTGATCAACATGTACTCCCAGGTACTTAATATTGCTTACCTTTTTAATCCCTTCACAAGAACAATCAATATTTGTGAAGTTACCACATGTATTTATTTTTATAGTTAAGTTGGTCCGAGTTGACTGTTATAATAATAATAATAATAAAGCCTATTTATTTCCGATAAGTGGTAGGTACCTAAAATCTAAACAGTAAATTTCGAAATAGTTATATGATGTCCCGCAGTTCGGTGTGCCTTTGGGCATAGGCCTCCTCCAGCACTCTCCATTGAGCTCTGTCTTCTGCGACTCTGGTCCAGTGAGGTCCCAAAGTCAGGCGAATGTCGTCTCTCCATCTTGCTCTCGGGCGTCGATGCCTTCTTGTGTCTTCCATTGGGTACCACAGAGCTTTGCTTTTTGCTCCATTTGTTTTGTTTGCAGCGCAACATGTGTCTCCGGTTCCGGCGGTTAAATTGTAAACACGTATATCACATACCTCTGTGCAAAATAATTTGGAAAGAGTGCAAAACAGTGAAAACTACAAACAATCAAGTGCAAATTAAATATAATAAGGACTAGCGAACATTTTGTAGCAGTGAAAAAGTGCAAACAAAACAAATTAGGGAAAAATAAACTATAAAATCCATCGTCATTATAACCTAAAAAGTCAAGTCATTAGGCTTGTCAAATTTGCTAATCAAATAGTACCAACCCCACGCCGCTTGACAGTGACAGTGACGTTCGAAATTCCGGTGTTGCCACTTTCATAAATAAAATTCCCCGCAAAGAGTAAAAAGTGTCACCACGATAAAATCATAAATAGCCACGGAATTCATTCACTATGGATAAATATAATATGGATCTACTCCTACAAAAACTAGACGAGAAGTTAGATGAGAAATTGAGCAAACAAACAGCAGACAACGCAGGCTGTAACCAAGAACGTCACGAAAGAGATAGACGGCAAATTGAACACAATAATAGAGGAAAACAAACTCCTGAAAACCAAAGTGTCTGAACTAGAGGCGAAAGTTAAATGGCTAGAAAGGGAAAAGCGAAAAAACAACCTGGTGTTCTTTGGAGTAGAGGAAGTTGGAAAATCTGAGCGCGAATTAGTGGACTATATAAAGGAAACTATTGAACAGTCAGGAGTACAAATATACAGCCAAGAGATCAGCAATGTGTACAGAATCGGAAAGAAGTCTGAAAACAAGAATCGTCCAGTTGTTGTCTCATTAACAACACAATGGAAAAAACATCTAGTACTAAAAAACAAGTCGCATCTCCCAGAAAATATCTATGTAAAAGAGGACTACTCCAGGGAAACTTTAGAAAAGCGCAAACAACTGCAACCTAAAGTGGAGGAAGAAAAAAAGAAGGGAAATATTGCTTTAATAAAAGATGACAAGGTCATAGTCATAAAACAAAGAAAAGAGGCAGCGAGAAACTTCAGGCTCTCTCAACCAAACGATGCAGAAGAAAGCTAGCGTAAACAGTTTGAAAAAACCAACCCAATCACAGGCTAAATCTCAAAGTAGCGACATAATTAGACCAAACATACTTGACTACATAGAGAAAACAAGATCTGACCCTCAACTAAATTTTCCAAAAAACTAACTACAGCCCCAAAAAACCGGAATCAAACAAAAACGGCAACAACATATAAACAAAAGCAGCAAATATACTGTCTCCCACCATGGCCGGTCCCCACGGGAGTACTAGACCAACACCCTCCAGCAAAAAGAAGTGAATCATACAACATCGCCACACTTAATACAAGAAGATCCAAAAAGCTTGCTCGAATTGAAGAGGCTCTGCAACACATACAACACGACATCTTAGGCATAAGCGAAATGAGAAAATTATCAGAGAAAATTATAGAAGAGAACGAATACATAATATAACATAAAGGAGAAAAAGCAGGCCACAGACGAGTGGGCTTCCTAATCAAAAAAACATTGAAAAACTACATACAAGAGCTGATAGGAATTTCAGATAGACTAGCAATACTCAACATTAATTTGCCGGGATACAGAAAACCGTGGACTATCATCCAAGTATATGCACCCACAGAACTAGCACCCGAATGTGAGAGTGAAGACTTCTATTCTGCTCTGTCAAACACCATTGAAAAATACCACAATAATTTCCTATTAGTCATGGGCGATTTTAACGCACGGGTGGGAAGCAGAGAGCCGGTGAAGAAACAATTTTGGGTGAACATGGATACGGAATGAGAAGCGCCAACGGGCATTATTTAATTGAACTTCTACTACAAAACAATTTGACACTACTCAATTCAGTCTTCAAAAAAGACCCCAAAACAAAATGGACCTGGATATCACCCGATTGCAATTACAAAAACGAAATTGACTATATAATATCTAACAAACCAAAGTTCTTCAATGATACACATGTAATACAGAACTTAAATTTCAATACCGACCATCGTATGGTACACTGCCGCCTAAAAAAGCCTCCAACAAAACGTAGTAGAAACAAAATGAAAAACAAATGACTGACGCCCGATCAATACGGAAAAAACATCGACTCTACAACCATCCAGACACTGAAGAATGTAATAAACTCGGATAAAAGCGTAAACGAAAAGTACGACCGAATTGATAAAATACTATCACAAGCTGGAAAAGTAACCGCAACCAAAGAGTCGAAGCTTAGTGAGAAGACTATAGAGCTCCTAGAAGAAAGAAAGGCGTTAATATCAAAGAGCGAAGAATACCGCAACAAAATATCCTGCCTGAGCAAACAGAACCGCGAAAATATGAGGAAAGATAGAAAAATAAAAAGAAACAAAAAACTAAAAGAGGAAATTCAAAGGACATGGGAACAAGAAAGGCTTTCAAAGTATTAAGGGAACAAGGAAGGGAATGGATTCCTAATTTAAAAAGCAACAGATTCAAGCATGTTACAAATCGAGGAGGAATACAGAAACTCGCTATAGACTACTATAGATCCCTCTACTCAAACAATACCAGTGAAGTAGAAAACAACGCTCAGAAAAACGCGAATTCGAAATATGAAGATGTTCCATCAATACTTATACAGGAAGTACAAAAAGCCATCATGTCCCAAAAGTTAGAAAAAGCCCCAGGACCTGACAATGTACCAAACGAGCTGATTAGAGGCACAATGACTGTTATTAGAGTTAGTAAAAGTTATATATTTTGTTTTTGAAATATTCAAAATCAAAATCAAATCATTTATTCATTCAGGTCAAATATTGACACTTATGATAGTCGTTACGATTACTGAATCTACCACTAGCTCGGAAAGGGTAGAGCCTTATGAGAAGAGCTAGCGAGAAACTCATGGCCACTCTTTTCAATCGCCAAAAGTTTTACAATGTGGTTGATACAATAATTGATCATGCGAGGAGCTACCAACAATCAGCGATATAGACTAAACGTCAATTAAGGAAAATGAATATATTTAGTTAGGTTATTTATTAGTCTCTGATCATACCGTATGTTGGGAGCGCCTACTAGCATGGGATAATAAGAATATGGGCAGCAAGTGAGCACATTGGTTGTGAACATTATAGAAGAAAAAAAAGTTACAGTTTTATGATTAACATCAAGTTGTACGTAACATCACCTATTTGCATCATTAATTGCCCATATTTTACAATATTTAAACCTACTTCTACTGCCAATTTAGAGCAAAGTTCCCTAATTTCAAAGAATCCTAATCAAGCGAGCGACTAATCCCAAGAGCTATTGTCGTTTAGATACCCATCAATTCTGTAATAAGCTTTCCTAACGAGATGTTCCTTAACAGCAACTTTGAATTTAGGTAGGGGTAAATCAATAATGTGCTTGGGAAGCTTGTTGAAGAAACAAATACCGAGACCTACAAACGAATTGTGCACCTTGTGTAAACGATGATGGGGACCTACTAATTTGTGTCGGTTTCTAGTGTTGTAATTGTGTCTGTCGCTTTTTGTTGTAAAAGTCCCTAAATTTTGTTTTATATACAACAAGTTTGCAAGGACATACTGTGATGACACCGTCAGTATCCTTGTCTGCCCAAAAAGCTCTCTCAAGGAGTCTCGCGCTCCTAAACTATATATTGCGCGAATAGCTTTTTTTTGAAGGACAAAAATAGCATCTATATCAGCAGCCTTACCCCTCAGTAATATACCGTAAGACATGACGCTGTGAAAATAACTAAAGTAAACTAGTCTTGCCGCATCCACACCAGCAAACTGTCTTACTTTTCTGATTGCGTACGCGGCGGAGCTGAGTCTCCCCGAGAGATGCGCTATTTGAGTGCCACATTGGAGCTTGCTATCCAGACTGATACCTAAAAAAGTTGCCAAATCTACCAAATCGATAGTTTGCCCATTTACGACTATGTTTGTACCTAAATTCCTCGCGTTGGGCATAGTGAACCTAATGCACTTAGTTTTGTTAGAATTTAATAACAGATTATTTCAAGTGAACCAGTTGTGGACCTGTTCTAGAATACTATTGATATCAATAAAACAGGACTTCGAACGATCTACTTTAAAAATGAGAGAAGTGTCATCTGCAAATAATATAATATTTGTTTGGTGGGTAGGTGTCAAAATAAGTGGACACAAAGAAATTGCTCTCCCTAATTTTATTTTTATTTATTATTTAATTAATATAATATTTTATTTTAAATTTTATTTCCGGAGGAGTTCCGGACTTTCCGTGAGCTCATTTTTGGTGTCCTCAGTTTGCTCCGGCAACAAGTTGCTGATTGTGCACGGATGGTGGACTCCATAGAGACGAGACATCGGAGGAAGGATCTCCTCTTACTCGGCATTCCGGAGACGGAGAACATAGACCGGCAAAGTATGGCCTCCAGCATTATCCATGCCAAGTTGGGCTTGACCACCATCACAGCAGCTTCCATTAGGGTCTGTCACAGGATTGGCACCCCCGGAGGTAAGCACCATCGACCAATTCTAGTGCGCTTCTCGGATGCAGAGGTTCGGTCATCGGTCTGGCGAGCCAAGACGAAACTGCGCGGGACGTCAATATCAGTCAGAGAGTTCCTGACGAGGACCCGCCAAACTATATTTGCGAAGGCCCGGCAGCATTTCGGAATGAAGGACTGTTGGACTCAGGACGGCATCATCGTCGTCAAAACTACGGATCAAAGTCGACATAAGATCGTCACTTTGAAAGAGCTGAAGACGTTAACTGCCCTGCATCCAAAGGTGGCCACTGCAGTCCCCTCCCGGCCGAGGCACGGAGCGGCGAACGCAGGATCATTTACTACCAGCGTACTTGATCGTATCGTGAAGCGTGTGTTTATGTATTTTAGTGGCACTGCACAGTTCGGTACGCGCGGCCATCAAGTTAGGGATTGCAATCCGGTATCATTTTCAATCCGGCCGGATTTTATCGTATTGACGCCAATCCGGCCGGATCCCTCCGGATCCGGCCGGATTAGAGACTGCTTAGTTCTTATACATAATTTGCCATTATTGATGAATGGGAGGTATGGGCAAATATATTTGAAGGTAAATGTACTTTGATTTAAAAAAAATAAAAGATATAAAACATTAATTAGCTGTAAATCAATCTCATTTGTATATTATGTCATTGTATAAGAAACTATTATCTCCTACCACGTTTACATCGTGATAATAACGATTTTGCTTAATGTGTTCTTCGTAATTGGCGTAATGTTTTTTATTTTTAACTAGCCGACCCGCGCAACTTCGCTTGCGTCACATAAGAGAGAATGGGTCAAAATTTTCCCCGTTTTTGTAACATTTTTCATTGCTACTTCGCTCCTATTGGTCGTAGCGTGATGAAATATAGCCTATAGCCTTCCTCGATAAATGGACTATCTAACACTGAAAGAATTTTTCAAATCGGACCAGTAGTTCCTGAGATTAGCGCGTTCAAACAAACAAACAAACAAACAAACAAACTCTTCAGCTTTATTAGTATAGATAGATTCTGCACAAATCATTGTAAGCTGTGAAGAACCCTCAAGGAAATAAATAAAATAAATTTTATCATGAAGAATAATATCATCTTTAATTATAACATTCTGGTATTTATTACTATTTTGTTTTCACCGAATGAAATTGAGATAAAACTACATATTCTATATAATAAAATTATCAGTCTTAGTTATAAATGTAATTATCTGTAAGTACTTACTACCTACTAGACTAGAGCAATAATAACTTTATATTTTTTGGATTTTACTTAACGAAAATATGAAACTATTTTAAATAACAGAACAATCAGTTCAATTATAGACAACAATCAACAACATGATAATTAGTTTAACAGACTTTACAATCAAACATTTCTAATATGTGCTTATAAAATCGTCAAACTGACAGATGACAACATTGTGACTTTGGGAGTTACGTTCAGTAACGTTTGTTATAGTATTTAGCAATAGGTATAATGCAAGTCTGCAAACGGCCTTATTGCATCACTTAGTAACACATGGTATGTGGAGCACCAAAATGCTGAGCTGCACAACGTGATCCCCGATGTACGTCACAGCGCGCATCGTATGACCGGAAACTCAGTTTACCTATATTGTGTAATTATTAATAAAGACATTCTGTATCTAACATCGATCGGAACCATTACTTTATATTGTTATTTAGTTTCTGTATAATTAAACTTAGTTATAAAATCATAATTGTTTTTTTTTTGGGTCCTCCGGCAGCGACTTACATATTTGGCGCAGTCGGTAGGATACTCGAGGCGTCTCGAGCTAGCTAGATAGGTTATTCTCATATCGAAAACCTCTAATTCGCTACCGCCGTCGCGAGCGATCGCGTTCGCCGAGTATCCAGAAAGAAGAACCTGAGTTCCTGCCCGGAGGAGACATCCAGACATCGATCCCAGAGTACCAATAATGCAGTTGATGTAAGTACACTTGAAATCGTTTCTGTGTGTTGCTCTCAACTCTTTCCCTTTCGTTATAAGTAGTATTAGATAATTAGCAATCATTTTTCATCCTAGGCAAGCTACTCCTAGAGGGCCTGAGCGCTCTAGACAAGCACGTAGATTAGATTTAGATATCAATCGCGATATCAGTGTTAATTTAGATCTTACGAATAATAGTTTAGAGGAAATTCAGTCCTGTACCATGGCGGATGCTGATTTGATTTATAAAACCTTACGTTTAGTGCCTAATTTCGATGGTAATCCGCATATTTTACCAAGATTTTTACAGCTTTGCGATGAGATTGTAACCGAGTATCTATCAGCTAACCCCGAAAATGGTTTAGCAAGGTTATGCCTCATTAATGGTATCTTAAATAAGATAACTGGGCAAGCCGCGCAGATTATTAACTCTAACGGTATCCCTGAAGATTGGGCTAGCATTAAGAAGTCATTAATTAATAATTTTTCGGATCAAAGAGATGAGACCACGCTTTACAATGATCTTATGTTAGCTACGCAAGGAAATAGTTCGCCTCAAGAGTTTTATGATCGTTGTGTTAGTTTATTCTGCACTATAATGACATATATCACCTTACACGAAACTATTGGTACGACTATCGAAGCTAAGCGTACCTTGTATAAAAAGTTAACGATGCAGGCGTTTGTTCGCGGTTTGAAGGAGCCCTTAGGCTCGCGTATTCGGTGCATACGTCCTGAGTCTATTGAGAAAGCGCTCGAGTTCGTACAAGAGGAATTAAATGTCATGTACTTACAGAATCGTAATGAGCCAGTTAGCGATAAGAAGTCTCATATTAATTTACATAAACCTTTCCCGGTTTTGTCTACGAGTAATATTAACAATTCTTTACAAACACAATTTAATTTTCCTGTACGAAAACCTCCTACTAATAGTTTCCAGCCACCGCAACAGTTATGGAGACCGAATTTATTGCAGAATAATCCAAATCATTTTAATAAACCTGTCCCTCACGCTTTAGGAATGCCGACGCGTACGCAACAAATGTTCCGTGCGCCGCCTCCCTCTTATAATCGTTTTAATAATAATTTCCAAATGCAACCGAGATCTTTCCCTCAAGGTAACACCGGCCCTAAGCCTATGAGTGGCGTTAGTCATTACGTCGCTAAAGATAAACCCTCGTTTGGTCAAATGTCGGGTCATGATTGGCGTAAGAGTGGTAACCCGCCGCCTTCCAATTATTTTAAGACTAAAGAGATGAATATGAACGAGTGCGCAGAATACGGAGATCAGTACTATTATCCGGAGTATTATAACGAGTCCGATTACACTTACGATAGTAATGCGGAATATTATACCGAGAATCAGTTCGATAATACAATGTATGAGTCTAACTATAATAACTGTATAGATTATCAGCCGTCCCCTTATGATAATCCCCAGACTGGACCTAGTTCTGAAAACGAGCAGGATTTTCAGAAGCGCGGGATTTTAGACAAATTAAAATAGAATTAAATCTTCAAACTCAAAGGCAACTCCCATACATACAAATTTCACAACCGCCCTTGAAATTTCTTATTGATACGGGAGCTAATCAATCATTTATTAGCCCTGATGCTGTGAACAAATTTTACAATAATTTTCCTTTAAATATCGATCCTTTTGAAGTAACGGACGTACACGCTACAACGCGGAATAACTATTCTATTACCATACCTACATTCAACGAATTCCAAGAGTCAGATTACATAAAGTTGTTCATTTATAAGTTTCACGATTACTTTGACGGGCTTATAGGTTTAGATTTATTAGAAAAATGGGAAGCCAAGATTGATCTTAAAGACAAAGTACTAATAACGCGAAGTTCTATTAATATCATTAGTATTTACAATTCGCCAAACATAAACTTATATGAGGATGTTATACCGGCCAATTCTTCTAAGACAATTAGGTTACTGATTAATTTACACGACGGAGAGGCAATCATTAGTGAAAAAAATATATTTATTTATTTATTTATTTATTTATTCAAACTTTATATACAGGGCTGTATAAAGGCGGACTTAATGCCAGGGGCATTTTCTGCCAGTCTACCTTGGGGTGATGCAGAGATTTTTATGAAGGTGTTAAAAAGAGGAAGGAGAGTGAGTTGAGAAAGGGTGTACAAATAAATAATAATAGGTGTAGACAATATGAGGTGTAAATAAATAATAATATAAAGTATATATGTTACTGTAAAAGCCCGAACTGTGGTAAATCCTAAGATTTTCCGGTAAAACCTAAGATTTACCAACTCGCAATGGTAAAAGTCCGAACAAGCCAGAGTTCAAAAACTATGTTACGATATATAAAAAAATCCTCCTTCATAACTATGTTTATAACTATTTCACGGTATAATTATGTACTGTGACATAGTTATAAAGAAGGAGTTTTGGGCAAAGCGACATGGGTAGGTTAGGTTAGAAGGCTAAGGTGGGAGCGAGCGAAGCGAAGCTCCCACCTTAACCTTCGTGGTAATTTTTTTTTAACCACCCAGAAGGAGGAGCCCCGCGAAGCGGGGCTCCGGCGACATCTCGACATCATCAAGTGAATATAGGTAAAAGTTCGAAATAAAAGAGTTGTTCGGACTTTTACCATTGCGAGTTGGTAAATCTTGGGTTATACCGGAAAATCTTAGGATTTACCACCGTTCGGGCTTTTACAGTAACATATACACACAAAATAAAAAATATAATTATACATACATACATATTAGCTACATATATATAAAAAACATACAGTATATATATACATATATATATATATAATAGGTACATATAAGAATATATATATATATATAAACTAAGATAATTGTGACGATTCTGCAACTTTGTTCAATAAAAGATCTCGTACTTTGCTCTTGAACGTAAGACGGTTAGTGGACATCCTGATTTCAAGAGGGAGCGCATTCCATAACAAGACTGCTTGGACAGGGAACGAAGAATTGACGCACCCAGAAGTGTGGGATGGACAGAGAAGAATAAGATTGCTTGAAGAGCGGAGATTACGATTGTGGTTACCACACAAGTATTGAAAGTAGGGAGTTAGGTAGGCTGGGGGAGTAGGGGAAGTAAGAAAAGAGAAGAGTGTGGTGAGCGCTCGTAAATTACGGCGCTCACGAATAGGTAGCCACCTAAGTTGGGAGCGATAGGTAGATACATGATCATACTTGCGAAGATTGAATATAAATCGAATGCAGTTGTTAAGAAGACGGTCGAGTTTGTTGAGGAGATCTGCATTCAGGTCGAAGTAACACACATCACCATAGTCGATCAGAGGGAAAATTAAAGTCTGCACAAGCATGGCTTTGGTCCTAGATGTCAGAAAGTTCTTGAGGCGATATAAAGCCCGCAGTGTGCTCGTCACTCTGCGACAAACATTGGCTATTTGGACTTTCCAGCTCAAAGTAGAATCAATGTTAAGACCTAAATCTCTCACTGAAGACGTCATTTCAATAGTTGAGCCATTTAAGACTATGGGTGGTACATGAAGATGACCTAATCGGCTAATATTGCGGTGGCTGCCTACCACTATAGCCTGACATTTAGCAGGGTTAACGGCCAAGCCAAACTTCTCAGACCAGCACTTGACGTGTTCAAGATCACCATTCACGACGTCTACCGCTGTCGATATAGAGTCCACGGTCTCTTGCGAATAAAGTTGCAAGTCATCAGCGTACAGATGATACGTTCCTCGAAGATTTTGGGTTACCAGATTGATGAAGATTGAAAACAGTAAAGGAGAAAGAATGCCGCCTTGTGGGACGCCAGAATCCAGTTCCCGCCAGCTCGATGAAGATTCACCGAAGCGAACCGATTGCTGGCGCCCTTGAAGATAAGAGGAAAACCAATTCAGCGCACCGGAAGATATGTTAAGATGGGAAAGGATAGAGAGAAGGATATCATGGCTGACGGTATTGAAGGCGTTCGAGAAGTCTACCAAAGCCATAACAGTGACCTTAGTATCCTCCATCCCCGCCCTAATATCGCCAGTCACCTTAAGGAGTGCCGACGTAGTGCTGTGACCTGGCCTGAACCCGGATTGTAGTGGGCTAAGTAAGTTGTTGCTTAACACAAACTGTGTTAATTGTTTGTGCACACAGGCCTCCAGCACTTTGGAGAGAAAAGGTAGAATGGAAATAGGTCGGAAGTGAGCTGGAAGCGACGGATTCGGGATTTTAGGCAACGGTATAATGTGAGCTTTGCGCCACAAAGAAGGATAGGAACCAGAGGTAAGGGAGAAATTTATGATATGGGATATGGCGGGGAGCAGGTGATCCAACACAGTGACAATCATGCGTCGACTGACGTCATCAGCGCCTACTGCATTCGATTTAATGGACAGGATTATCTTTTTAATTTCTTCCGGTGTTACTGGAGAAAAGGAGAAGGATTCAAAATAAGGTCGGGGTAATTCCAATATGGATTGGACAGTATCGAACTTGGTTTGGTGATCAAAAGATGTAGTGGACGTGAAGTGACGATTTATATCATCCAAACCAACCGTGCACTGTAAGTTACTGCTGTGACGTTTGCCAATACCGAGGGTCCCGAGAAACCTCCAGATATCGGCAGGGGAAGAAGAGGAAAGATTATTTAGAAAATGCCGGCGTTTAGCGTTACGTACCATCTGATTGCATCGGTTCCTTGCAACTTTAAACTGGTGCCAATTCTCGTCACACCGATCTCTGCGAAACTTGGCAAAGGCCCTATCTCTTCGCCTCATGGCCATTCGAACGCCTTCTGACATCCAGGGCGCAGGAGGACGTTTAAGCCTAACCTTCCTAACTGGCGCGTGGACATCAAACAGCCCAACAACAGCTCTATTGAAAATAGCAATTTTGTCATCAATGCTCGAAGCTGTTGTTAGCTGCTCCCAGTCAAGGTTAGCAGCGTCCATACCTAAATACTCAACATTCATACGCCCGAAACAACGCTTGTACAGAACCTTAGGACGGGTTTTAGGAGGCTTTAGGGAGTAGGACATGAAGATCAGGTCGTGGTGAGAGAAACCGGGAGCTGGGTATTGGCCAGAGGATGAGACAAGGGAGGGAGCAGACGTGAGGATTAAGTCCAGCCAGGTATCTTCACCTTCAGTGTTGTGGTGAGTGGCATGTAGGGGTAGAACGTGAAGGCTGGTGGACTCGACGATCTCAAGCAGTTTACAGGAGCGAGGTGAGCGGAGAGAAAGGAGATCAGTATTGAAATCGCCCATGATGATATGATGTGAGTAACTGGACCCCGTAGATTCCAGCACCGACTCGATGCTGGAGAAATAGTCAACGGAAGGGGGACAATATACGACGCCAAGAAGGACTTTGGCTCCTTTGACACAAACCTCGAGAAAAATAAATTCAGCTGATGCAGAGTAATAAGGACAAGAAGAGTTTAGGATACGGTAGGTGAAGTCACTTCTAAGATAGATAGCGACGCCACCACCTCTCCTATCTATGCGGTCATTGCGGATTAGAGTGAAACCAGAAAGAGAGTAGGAAGAAGAAGGTAAGTGAGGTTTGAGCCAGGTCTCCGAAATCAGGATGGCATGAACGTCAGCATCAGCGAATGCCTCTTGTAGATCACTATAGTGGCTCGGTATACTTTGCGCATTTAGGTGACATACGTTAAACACATTTTTATTTGTACATAGAAAATTTTGGCGAACAAAATCACCGAGCGTGCCCCTTGTGGAGCTGAAACTATCGTTCAAGGAAGAGCTAAAATCGTCAGCAGATGCAAAAGAAGCTTCATCTTCGCTAGACATAATATTGAAGAAAAAATAAAAAATAAAATATAATATATATTATAATAAGGGAATACCACTAAATAATTAAAAAAAAAAAAAAACAAAAAGAGAAAGGAATAAAACGGTGCAAATTGCATCTCTGCACCACCCGCCAGCTAACACACACTAACACAAAATTTATAAATTAAAAAAAAATACAGAAACAAAATGAAAAAAAGGGGAAGTGGAATGAACGAAATTAAATATTAAACATAACGCAACACTAAACATTTCCGAACGAAACTGAAGAAGTCACAGAGTCAGATGTCATCTGTCAGTTTGACAGCTGACAACTCTGCGATCCTGTCAGTGCGCAAGTTAAAATTTAACGAAATGAGTTTAAAAATAATACGATGTAATGTGAAGGTGAACGTTAAATTGAAATAAATAGTTGACGTATAAGAGGGTCGCGTTAACACTATACCGTGCACTGTTACTAGAATCGATGACGTCACAATATAAACAAGAAAACTACTAGATCTTACGCGGTTTCGAACTAGCCGCAGATGATACAGTGTTCGCTGCTGCATGCTTCGGCCGGGAGGAGTTAACAGTGCCCACCTTTGGATGCAGGGTAGTAAGCTTGTTCAGGTCGTCCATGGTGATGACCTTATGACGGCTTCCATCCGATGTTTTGACGACAATTGCACCGTCCTGGGTCCAGCAGTCCTTAATGCCGAAATGCTGCCGAGCGTTAGCAAATATAGTTTGGCGGGTCCTTGTCAGAAACTCTCTAACCGAGATCGACGTCCCCCGCAGCTTCGCCTTCGCTCGCCAAACCGAAGACCGGACCTCCGCATCCGAGAAGCGCACAAGTACAGGACGATGGTGTTTACCTCCAGGGGTGCCAATCCTGTGGCAGACCCTAATAGAAGATGCTGTAACAGCGGTCAAGCCCATCTTGCCCTGGAGAATGATGGAGGCCATACCTTCACTGTCAATGTTCTCCGTCTCCGGGATCCCGAGGAAGAGAAGGTCCTTCCTGCGATGTCTGGTCTCGATGGAGTCCACCATCCGTGCACATTCTGCTACTTGTTGCCGGAGCAAGCTGAGGACACCAAACATAAGCTCACGGAAGGTCCGGAACTCCTCAGCCACCTTTGCCACTGTGTCCTTCGCCGCACCCGTCTGCAGTTGAGCCTCCAGTTCAGCCATCCTTTTGTTGAAGGTTTCTTCTAGCTTCGCCTGGGTCAGTTGAATTTCACTAAGCTGAGACATTGTGTAGCAACTTGTGAAAGTGACTTGCAACTTTTATGTGATTTGTGTTCAGCTGGCAGGTGGTGTTTAGTGAAGCAATATCACTACATATATTATATTATAATAATAATTGTGAGTACTATAACTAAGATATTGAGTCAATAAAATTAAAAATAAACTGATAAATTAATTAAATAAAAATAAAATTAGGAGGAGTGATTTTTTGTGTCCACTTATTTTGACACCTACCCACAGAAAAAATATCTAACTGTATAATTAGAGATTGCCTTACTACAGTTAAAAATAACCGCGGATTAGAAGTAATTAACCCCACTTCACATGATTTAATATTTTCTATGGGCCGCGCCGTGCAAGCTGAGACCTTCAATATCGAGTGCACGCGCACTGAACAGTTACATTCCGGTTTACCGAGTTCAAACGTTAGTCAAACTACAACGCGGGCTGAACATGTTAGATCTCGTTTACGAACTGATCATCTTAACGAAGAAGAGCGTATTAACTTAGAAACTTTATGCGGAAAATATGCCGACATATTTTATGTCGAAGGAGAACCTTTAACATTTACGAATAAAATAAAACATCGTATCCGTACCACCGACGAAATACCTATTCACGCGAAGAGTTATAGATACCCGTTCATTCATAGAGATGAAGTTAGGGACCAAATAAGTAAGATGTTAAGTCAAGGCATTATTAGACCATCTGAGTCTGCCTGGAGCTCACCTATCTGGGTGGTACCTAAAAAGGCAGATGCTTCGGGAAAAACTAAGTGGCGTTTAGTAGTAGACTTCCGGTAGGTAGGTAACTGTCAATATTTCAGTACCCTGGACCTTGCAAGTGGTTTTTATCAGGTAGAAATGGACCCTATTGACATTCCCAAGACCGCTTTTAATATAGAGAATGGACATTACGAATTTTTACGTATACCGATGGGATTGAAAAATTCCCCATCTACTTTTCAACGTGTAATGGATAATGTCCTCAAAGACCTTCAGAATACGGTCTGCTTGGTCTATTTAGATGACATCGTCGTTTTTAGCACATCCCTGCAAGAGCACATCATTAGCCTCGAAAAAGTGTTTAAAGAACTTCGCGAATCTAACTTCAAAATCCAGTTAGACAAGTCAGAATTCTTAAAATTAGAAACATCTTATTTAGGACATGTAATCACTAGAGAAGGTATCAAACCCAATCCGGATAACATTATAGCAATTCAAAATTATCCCATTCCCACTACTCCAAAAGAAATTAAGCAATTCCTTGGTCTTGTAGGTTATTACCGAAAATTCATACCGGATTTTGCGCGTATCACTAAGCCGTTGACACAGTGTTTAAAGAAAGGTAGAAAGGTCGTAATTACTAGAGAATATACGGAAAGCTTCGAAAAATGTAAAACATTAATAACGAATGATCCCATCTTACAATATCCCGATTTCACAAAAGATTTCATCTTAACTACAGATGCCTCTAATGTTGCATTAGGTGCCATTTTATCTCAAGGCACAGTAGGATCCGATAAGCCAGTATGTTACGCATCTCGTACTTTAAATGAAATTAACTATAGTACCATTGAGAAAGAACTACTTGCCTTTGTTTGGGCTACCAAGTACTTTAGGCCTTACTTATTCGGAAGAAAATTTAAGATTATAACTGACCACAAACCACTTCAATGGGTCATGAATCTTAAAGAGCCCAATTCAAGATTAACTAGATGGAAACTTAGGTTATCTGAGTATGATTTTACAGTCGTATATAAAAAGGGTTCTAGTAACACCAACGCCGATGCTCTCTCTCGTATTCAGATATGTAACGAGGAAACTTGTTCTATGGCAGTAAACGCATCAGAGAAGCTACGCTCTGTAGGAAATTCATCTACAGTGTCTGCTCACACCAGTCAGGAAAACCCTATACTTGAGATCCCCATAGTTGACGAGCCTTTAAACAAATTTCATAGGCAAATTTGTATATCCGTCGTCGGAGACATTAAAAAGCGTCCTACAGCCTCCAAACCCTTTGACACACATACTAGAACAGTAGTACAAGTATCTCAATCGAATTTAGAATCCGATATTATAAACGTTATTAAGGAATATGTTAATCTTAAAGCTAAAACTGCCTTACTTATAAATCCCCCTTTAGCTATGTATGATATAATACCCATCATACAAGATAAATTTAGAAGCTCTTCGATGAATCTTGTCTTAACTAAGGTAGAATTAGAAAACGTTAAGGAATATCTCAGACAGCAGGAAATTATTAAACATTAATTATTAAACGAAGGTAAAACGAATCACCGTGGCATAAATGAACGTTACTTAGCCTTATCACGCAGATACTATTGGCCCAAAATGAAAGATGAGGATACGAAATTCATAAACGATTGTACTTTATGCGGTCAAGCGAAGTTTGATCGTCATCCCATCAAGCAGCAATTTAACTTAGTTCCTCTTGCCACTAAACCTTTCGAAACTGTACACATAGACTTATTAACAATTCAAACGGAAAAATATTTAACTATAGTAGATGTGTTCTCTAAGTACGCACAAGCTTATTATATACGAAACGGAACAGCTGTTAGTATTTTACAAGCATTATTAAAGTTTTGCACACATCATGGCTTACCCTTAACTATCGTATCTGATAACGGAACAGAATTCTCTAATCAATTATTTAATGAATTTGTTAATCTGCACAAAATAACTCATCATAGAACGTTACCGCATGCCCCTAACGATAACGGTATTGTAGAGCGATTCCACTCAACCTTGTTAGAACACTTACATATAATGAAATTAACTCATAAAGGTGAAGATATAGTTAATCTTATTCCTTATGCTATTTTAGCGTACAATAGTGCGATTCATAGTTTTACTAAATGTCGACCCTTAGATATTATAACAGGACACTTTGATCCGCGAGATCCCTTAGACATAGATTTAACTAAACATCTCATGCAACAGTATACCCAAAATCATAGAGAACAAATGAAACTAGTTTATGAATTAATAAACGAATCATCTTTGAGAGATCGTAGTAATATTATAGATAACCGTAATAAAACTCGCGAGCCTGAAGTTGAGTATCAACCTCAGCAGCGTATCTTCGTTAGTAATCCGTTAGCAAGTCGTCAGAAAATAGCTCCTAGATATACTCAAGATACCGTATTAGCTGACCTTCCTATTCATATATATACATACGTCTAAGAAAAAAGGTCTAGTTGCTAAAAGCCGTTTAAAGCGGACCCCTAAAAGCGCTACATTGTTGCAGGGTGCTACTGGTCCTGATTGCTCATTTGATAGCAGCCCAGGAAACAAATCCGGAGATAACACTTGAGAGCCTAGATGAAGGCCCAGGAATACTGCCCTTTCGTCTCGGTGCTACAAAACTCATAACTCATTACCATGCCTTCTTACAGTTTATAAAGCTCGACGCTATTGAGAATAAAATCAGTCTGTTACAGGATGATTTAGATAGTTTTAGGCAAAAATTAGATAAGAATATGTTAAAGTTATTTGAACTCCAAATAGATTACGTCTCAAGTAAATTAATAAGAGTAGGAAATCATTTAGAAACGTTAAAGCCGAATCGTGCAAAGCGAGGTCTCATTGACGGTTTAGGCTCTATGATAAAAAGTATTACAGGAAACTTAGATCATTCAGATGCAATTAAATATGATAATGCTATCAAAATCTTACAGGAAAATGACTTTAAAATTAAAGATGAATTTAACAAACATATTAGTTTCAGTAAAGAATGGATGGTTCAACATTCTGACGTCATCATGCATTTAGTAACCAACCAAGAAAGAATTAACGAAGCTTTAACGCTACTTTTAGATAAAACTAATTATGGAAATAACAGCCTTATAAAATTCGCGAAGTTTAGCCAGTGTTTAACTGTTTTAACCGATAATTTGAACGAAATCTTAAATGAGTTAATTAGAATAGAAAATATATTAGCTTTTATTCATAGTTCTAGTTCGCACCATTCCATGGTCGATATTAATAGCTTACGATATATGATTAAGAAATTAGTTAAAATCTACGGTAAACATAAGGTGTTAGAATTAGAATATAGAGAATACTATGATATTATAAAACCAGGTTACTACTATTCAGGAAGTCATATAGCAATTATAACTTTTAAACTCTCGCGTTGCATGTTTAATGTATAATAGAATACGGGAATTAACGCGAACACGCATTTTACCTTAAAATGCCTAACGTTTCGGCGCAGGTTGCACTCGCCGTGGTCCCAGGCAGACTGGAGCAGCGATGACAGGACTTCGTGTATATGAGGCGGACGAATGTCCATCCACCCTCATATTTTGATTTTTCCAACCGCCACCACACACTACACTAACCGTGTCCCTATTCTGTGAGCTCACCGATTGCGAAACATAGCGAGGTTTTGTAACAGTAATCACTGGATTCCACGTCGCGGATAATTTGAAGCCGTCTTCCCGATTGAAATTTGAGTGTTTCTTGATTTCGATCGCTTCACGAACAATCCTCGAGTAGAAATGTCGTTCAGTGGAGAGGACTTGAGGGCGATGGAACTCAATCCAGTGATTAGTTCCTGCTTCGAGTAGATGTTCCGCAATGGCTGACTTGCTTATTTGACGGTTCTTAACAGCGGCGATATGTTCCTTGACCCTTTCAGCTATCGACCGCCAAATAAGCAAGTCAGCCATTGCGGAACATCTACTCGAAGCAGGAACTAATCACTGGATTGAGTTCCATCGCCCTCAAGTCCTCTCCACTGAACGACATTTCTACTCGAGGATTGTTCGTGAAGCGATCGAAATCAAGAAACACTCAAATTTCAATCGGGAAGACGGCTTCAAATTATCCGCGACGTGGAATCCAGTGATTACTGTTACAAAACCTCGCTATGTTTCGCAATCGGTGAGCTCACAGAATAGGGACACGGTTAGTGTAGTGTGTGGTGGCGGTTGGAAAAATCAAAATATGAGGGTGGATGGACATTCGTCCGCCTCATATACACGAAGTCCTGTCATCGCTGCTCCAGTCTGCCTGGGACCACGGCGAGTGCAACCTGCGCCGAAACGTTAGGCATTTTAAGGTAAAATGCGTGTTCGCGTTAATTCCCGTATTCTATTATACATATAGCAATTGTCTTTACAATACCTATATTTGCAATAGATAATTATGGTCTGTATAAGTTATCAGTAGCTCCTAATAAATTTAGGCAGGCCCTAATCCCTCCTTATCCTTTGATAAGATGACTTATTATACTTTTTAACGTAACTACCACGACCTTGACCTCTGTATCAACTTCTACCACGCGGTGAACTAAATCTGCCCGGACAATGCTCGTGTAAATACTTGTTGTTGTGATAATAATTCAATCTTTATTGTTTTTTGAATAAAATGATCGCGTTAAAATGCGAAAATGTGTAGACGAAGTAATTCATTATCATTGGTGATTTGTAATGGGAAACATAAACAACTGCGTTATTTTTATGTTTATAACTTGTAGTGCAAGATCTGGTAGCCATAATAATGAGTAGACCGGGGGTTGCGTTTGCTATTTACATTATTATTATTTTGTTGTTACAATTGAAACTACACGTGTGACTGTACTACCAGGAAATACATTACCTCATCATGGTCGTTGTGAACAAATCACTATTGAAATTTGTCAACACATAAGGTACAATCAAACGATATTTCCAAATCTGTTAAATCATGCCAATCAAGAAGAAGCTGGTCTAGAAATTCACATGCTTACGCCCTTGATCAAAGTTAATTGTTCTCCTGATCTGAAATTCTTCCTGTGTTCTATGCACCCGTATATACAATTTTAGACACAGCCTTACCTCCTTGGCGTCATTTGTGTAAATCCGCACGTCAAAATTGTGATGAACTCATGATCAGATTTGGATTTCCATGACCTGCACATTTAGAATATTCCAAGTTTCCCGTTGCTACTGATGAAAATGTGATATGTGTTGGTGATAATAATATAACCCATAAATCTCGAAAACAAACTGAGAGTAAACTACCTACAGTAGATTTTAAAAACAGCAATGAAAGAGATGCTACTAAACTTAATGGAGCTAAACATTATGGGTTTGTATGTCCAGTACAATTTAAAGTACCTAAAACTTTGGATCTGGTGTACTCTCTTAAGGTTGGAGATAAAATAGAATATGATTGTGGAGCCCCTTGCATTGCCCTTTACACAAGATGAGAAGAACTTTTCTAGATTATGGATTGGTATGTGGGCAACATTGGGTGCAGTGAGTTGTCTATTTACAGTATTGACATTTCTCATAGACACAGACAGATTTAGATATCCCGAGAGGTCCATTATATTTTTATCAGTATGCTATTTTATGGTAGCTGCAGCATATGTGATGGGTTGGAGTGCAGGCGACAGTGTTAGTTGCCAGGGGCCCTTTTCTACCACAGTCAGTGGTACAAGACTACCAAACATATCAGTTATAACTCAAGGTACAAAACATGAGCCATATACAATATTTTTTATGGTGGTGTACTTCTTCAGTATGGCCTCAAGTATTTGGTAGGTGATTCTGACACTCACATGGATCCTGGCAGGGTCGCCATGTAGTATGTGGAATTCAGGAGAGAACATAAAGACGTAGTTATGCGTGTAGATCCATTTATTGTTTGAATTAAAATTTAGAATAATTACAAATATTAAATTAAATGCTAAGTAACCTACACCTAACCTACGTATATTGCTTGGTTGCACTCAATTTCCGAAGTTGCGACATGGCCTAATTATATATTCGTTAGTTATGTACGTATAATACTAACTACTAGCTGACCCGCGCAACTTCGCTTGCGTTACATGAGAGAGAATGGGTCAAAATTTTCCCCGATTTTGTAAAAAAAAATATTGATGATATATACTGACTGCCTCCGTGGCGCAGTGGTTTAGGTCGCCACGCCGATACCACTGCAACGGGAGGTCGTGGGTTCGATTCCCACACGGAGCAATTATTTGTGCGATCCACAGATAATTGCTTCGGGTCTGGTTGTGCTTTGTGTCCGTTGTTTGTATGTTTGTAAAAGTCCCCGCGACACAAGAGCAATTCTTAGTGCGGGAGTTGTCTTTTAAACAAAAAAGAGAAAAAAAAGAGCCTTTAGCCTTCCTCGATAAATGGACTATCTAACATTGAAAGATTTTTTTAAATCGGACCAGTAGTTCATGAGATTAGCGCGTTCAAACAAACAAACTCTTCAACTTTAAAATATTAGAATAGATAATATAATATAATATTAGTATAGATTAGTATACTATATATTATATACTAATGCATATATACTACTCAAAACAAAATTAGGGCCACTTAATTTTTTTAGTGTTCTTATTTTTTTATGAAATTGTGGGGTCTTGCATAGGTGTGTTAAAGCTGACGCGTGCGAAATGCATTAGTGTGTATAACGTATGAGTCGGGCGAGTTGGTATATGAGTTTTATTATTTTAATAAACAGTTGGCATCTAACATCTGAGCGTTTCACTTGTCTTGGAATCCTTACACTATACACGACTCTGTGACATAGTACATCCTACGCATTACATTGGTGATCCCGACGTAAGACCATACAGCCGTAGCTGCGACTCCAACGCGTTACCATGTACTCGCCACCATCGCCAAGCCCTGTTGCGCCAGCTCCTGTGAAGATTGAAGAATGTGGGACCAGTATAGCGACACTTTCGGTTGCGAACAAAATACCGACGTTTTGGCCCGAAAATCCACGACTGTGGTTTTATTTATTTATTTATTTATTTATTTATTTGGCTCACAAAACAAGTTACAGTCGATTACAGTGTTGATCTAAGACTAATGTTTAAGAGCTAGACTGCACCTCTAAATATGTAAGCACAGATACATCCAGATAATAAACTTATATTTTAGTTAGTGTGTGAGTATACTAAATATTTTAAAAACTTATTTTTAATAACTTACTAGCTAATTTGTTAGTATTGTGAGTGAAGAACATGAAATTACATTTTTAAATGAAATTGAAGTTTACTTAGGCTTGACTTGAGAGTTAATAATAGTGTGACTGCAAAAAATATGTCTAACATCCCTTTTAAACGTAGAGAAATTGTCGTGGAAAATATCCAATGAAGAGTGTTCCAACACCGTATCGTTATATAACCGACACATTCTGGTTATAGGGTTAAAGAATGAAGTGTTATTGTTGTAGACCTGAAGTGAAAATAATCGATTTGCCAAGTAGAAGCCATTTTGACGCCGCAGAAAACATCGGATGCGAATAAATACTTTATGGTGGTAGCCAAGCTGGGCAGGGACGCTATTCAACAAGTTGCAGACATTGTAGCCAGCCCGCCGGAGACAAGCAAATATGACACCATAAAAAAACGCCTTCTGCAGATATACGAAGAGTCGGAAACGAAACAAGTAAGAAAATTGATTACGGAAATAGAACTAGGAGATCAGAAGCCGAGTCAATTATTACGAAAAATGAAGGAGTTAGCTAGAGGAAGAATTGAAGACGAGACACTGAAAATTCTGTGGCAAGATCATCTACCGTCGTCAGTTCAAGCTGTACTCACCGTGACATCCACAAGCAACCTGGAAGAATTGGCAGTCATAGCAGATAAAATAATGGATACTCACCAGCCGGTGCAGGTCAACGAAGTTGCCAGCGGGAAGGCGCAGTCTTCGAACAGCTTTGAGGTAGCCACAATAATGGCAGAGATCGCGAGGATTAATCTGAAGTTAAACGAGATGGATGCAAGAAGTAGATTCCGAGGCAGGAGCAGAAGCAAGTCTAGGAATTTTTCGCGTGACCATTCCCAATCAAGACCGCGCAGGACGCCGGAGAGTCCAGATTGGCTGTGCCCGTATCACTGGAAGTTTCGCGGACGAGCATACCGATGCGTTCCCCCATGCAGCTGGAAGAACAAGACTCAAGCCCCGAAGCCGGAAAACTAGCAGAGCTGCAGCAGGTGGCGGGAAGCGATGCAGTCAAGGATTACCGCCTAATTGTAAGTGACAGAATATCTAATATTAAGTTTCTAATAGATTCAGGTGCCTGTATTTCCGTGTTACCTAAAAAATTCATAAAAAATAGATTAGACTTAAATGTAAACTCAAAGTATACGCTTTTTGCAGCTAATGGTTCTAATATTAAGACATATGGCACAAAGATACTTACCTTAGATTTAAAATTAAGGAGATCTTTCAAATGGTCTTTTGTTGTTTGCGATGTTAAACAGCCGATATTAGGCGTAGATTTTTTAAACTATTTTAAGTTAATTTTAGGCATTAATGGACGTTGTTTAGTAGATAAAATTACTAACCTGGCCGTACAAGGAACGATCGTAAATCATCTCGAACCTACAATTTCTACATTACGAAATGATCACCCTGTATATGACATATTAAAAAAATACCCCGATATACTTAAGCCCATGTCATTCAAGGAGGCACCAAAGCACTCAGTTTTTCATTATATTGACACCGAGGGCCCGCCTGTTTTTTGTAAGCCTAGACCACTGGCACCGCAGCGTTATAAAATTGCAAAGGAAGAGTTTAATAAAATATGTTAGAAGCCGGTATATGTAGGCCATCGAAATCGGCATGGGCAAGCCCACTTCATTTAGTGCCAAAAAAAGACGGTCAAGTACGTCCTTGTGGCGATTATAGAGCTCTAAATGCTATAACCAAACCCGACCGGTATCCCATTCCGCGCGTTCAGGATCTTACATACTTACTATCAGGTAAAACTATATTTTCGAAAATTGATATAAAGAAGGCATACCACAATATTTTGATTAACCCAGAGGATATTTGTAAGACAGCGATCACAACGCCATTCGGTTTATACGAGTTTGAGCGCATGACGTTTGGTTTAAGAAACGCAGCACAGACCTTTCAAAGATTTATGACAAATGTAGTACTTTCAGGTTTAGATTTCGTGTACTGTTACTGTGATGATATTCTTCTAGGGTCTTCCAGCAGTAAAGAGGATGATGAGCATTTAGAACAAGTATTTAGTCGCTTAAGCGAATATGGAATAACAATAAACTTAGAGAAATGTACGTTTAAGGCAACTAGTATAGAATTTTTAGGCTACCAAGTCACTACGGAAGGTATTAGACCGTTAGAAAATAAAGTGCAGGCAATTATTGAATACCCTAAACCGAAAAATGTCAGTGAGTTGAGAAAGTTCTTGGGCATGGTAAACTTTTATAGAAGGCATTTACCTAAAGCAGTACAATATTTAGAAATATTAAATAAATTTATTCATAAGGCTAAAAAGAACGATAAAACATTAATACAGTGGACTCCGGATGCTGATAAAGCATTCTTAGAATGTAAGAACGGTCTCATGAACGCGGTCACGTTGTCATTTCCTGTGGATAACGTGCCACTTGCACTTTTTGCAGACGCTTCAGATAACTGTACCATCGTTAAATTGTTGCAACACGGCTCCTACGAGCCGTGTTGCAACAATTTAACGATGGTAAATGGAATCCATTATGTTATTTTTCGAGGAAATTAACGCAGACACAACAAAACTATAGCACATATGACCGAGAGTTATTTGCTATATTTTTAGGTGTAGAACATTTCAGAAGTCTATTCGAAGGCCGTGAATTAATTATTTTTACTGATCACAAGCCCTTGACTTTCGCATTTTCAAAGCTATCTAAAAACAATAAGAAAGAAAGCCCTAGGCGTATTAGGCAACTTAGTTTTATTAGTGAATTTACAACTGATTTACGACATGTATGTGGGCAGGATAACATCGTAGCGGACGCATTGTCGCGTATAGAGACCATAGAGTGTACATCGAATGCAATAGATTACGAAAAGTTAGCCTTGGAACAAAGTAAAGATGTAGAATTACAGAACATTTTAGACAACCCCCAATTTAAATTCAAAAAAAATTTTATTCCGCACTCCAATCAGTCTATCTATTGTGAGATATCGAGCGAAAATGCGAGACCATATTTAACACCATCTTTTAGAAAAATTGCATTTTGTACTGTTCACAATCTTAGTCACCCGGGACTGCGTACTTCGCGCCAGATGATTAAAGAAAAATTTTGGTGGCCAAACATGAACAGAGATATAAATTTATGGGCGAAAACCTGTGTGAGTTGTCAGAAGTCTAAGGTTACTAGACACACGATTTCTAGCTATGGTACATATCTACAGGCTGACAGATTCGACCATATTCATATCGACCTAGTTGGCCCGCTATCAATCACGGTAGACGATTATAGATATTGTTTAACGGTTATGGATAGAGGTACAGGTTGGCCAGAAGCGTACCCATTAAAAGATATTTCGGCAGATACTGTAGCAAGCGTAATATATAAGGAATGGATCTGTAGATTTGGCTGCCCTGTTAAACTAACAAGTGACCAGGGCAGGCAATTTGAAAGCAAGTTGTTTACTAGTTTAATGTCATACCTAGGCATACAAAAGATTAGGACAAGCCCATATCACCCGCAGAGTAATGGAGCTGTTGAACGGTGGCATAGAAGTATGAAAGCATCGTTGATGGCGAGGCTAAATGGTAATAAAAATTGGAATCACGAACTTCCTAGCGTGATGTTAGGACTCCGTGCAGCCATAAAAAACGAATCAGGTGTAAGCGCCGCGCAAATGGTTTACGGCCGGTCACTACGGTTACCAGGTGAATTTTTCGTAGAAAGCTCCTATTGTCAGGACCCGCACTTAGTAATACAAAACATTAGAGACAGTATAAAACAATACAAGCCAACTAATATTAAGGGTCATAGTAACCAAACATTTTTTGTACATCCAGACCTTAAGGATTGTTCACATGTATTTTTACGCACCGACAGAATTAAAAAGTCGTTGGTATGTCCGTATGAAGGTCCTTACAAAGTAATAGAGAGATCAGAAAAGGTTTTCAAAATTCAGTTAGAAGATAGAGTCGCCTCAGTGTCGATAGACAGGTTAAAACCAGCGTATTTATTGGAACAAGATGTCTCAGTGAAAAATAATATGTCGTTCAATAAAACAAAGTTCACAAGTTCTGGTAGAGCAGTTAGAGTTCCAGTTAGATTTCGAGATATGTAAAAATAATTAAGTTATTATATTTATAAAATATCAGCAGGCAAGCCCTGGTTAACTAGCTAGTATATAAATTGTGCAGTGCAGGTATTACTATTGTTCTAATTATATGAGTACAAAGGTGTTACTACAAATGAATGAGTAAGCGGAAAATGTACAGAGCGGATATTGCATCATTACATTATAATTAGGTATTCGTATAATTAATATTGTAACAATCAATTTATCTTATATTTGGCAATCCACAAGACGTTCACTCGCATTAGGCAACTAGAGATAGTAGCAGTAACATACAGTAAAATTGTATTTTTTTTTGAAAAGTATAAATATGGGTAAATCGTACAGCGTAGAAAGGAAATCGGAAGAAGTAATTATTGCCCAAAATGGAGCGAATGGTGCAACCACTTCGCAATTTGAACAAACTTTAGAAAAGTATAGTACGATAGCCATGGTCATAGTAGCATTGGTTATCATCTGTGTGGCATATATATATACAAGAAATGTAAACAAGGTGCTAGCAAAATGTTTCAAAAAGAAATGGCAATATGGCATAGTACTGCATCAATTTCAATGGCGCCACAGCAGGCGCAACCGCGCCATCATGTCGTATAAATAAAAGGTAAAAAGGAGAATGCTCAAAAAAAACCCAGGCTGTACACAAAAGTTATGTAACTCAAAAAAATAGTTATACTGTGTAATTGAATTCCCAATGTTTACCTCTATCAAATTCGATGGCTGAACATACTATTTTGCTATAACTTTTCAGTAGGGGTTTTCAATATATTTTTATATTTTTTAAATAAGTTGCCTATATAAATGTTTAATCTTTTTGAGTCACACATTTTTAATATAGGTATGTAACTGAGTTACAAATTAAAAATATTAAAAAATATATTTTTGAAAAATGAGTCATCATCACCAGGTCATATATGTCCCCACCGAGGGGCACGAGCCTCCCCTCTTAACAAAGAGGGGGATCAGGCCTTAGTCCACCACACTGGTCTAATGCGGGTTGGCAGACAATTGGAGGGCTATTATAAGGTAGAAAAGTGTTGTCATGGTGGTAGATTGCTAGCCTATAGCCTATGAAGCACCAAACCCTTCCATCCCTCTACTGACTTTTGCAGTATGCACGGGAAGAAATGCAGCTGGCACCTTCTATGTACTATGTAGTGATAGAATATAATTATTTTATTGTTAATTATTTTTTTAAAATCACAGTTCCATTAAAATTAATTATTTATTAGTATTAGATAATTACTTATACAATTATATAATTCAAAAAATAATCATTGTGATGAATGTTTGAAAAATATTTATTTTTTAAATTCACCTTTTAAATAGTAGATAATAGCAAAAAATAGTATTTAGCCATCGAATTTGATAGAGGCGAATATCTGGAATTGAATCACTCAGTATCACTAAAATTCTGAGTTACACACCGTTTGTGTACGGCCTGGGTTTTTTTCCCATACATTTTGAGCATTCTCCTTTATAGCAAAAGTGTGTAAATGTGAAATACAGTGTAAAGTGTTCTGCTTAACCCTACTGTTTAGAGTTATATTGTTTAAATATGTTGTACTTGTAGCTTAGTGCTAAGGTGACGTCATTTCACATCTGTATAATGTAACGTGATCGTGGCATTACCGGTCACGTAGCAACATGTGTACACCGAAATGCTCAGTAAGCTTCAGATCCCATCATAGTTATGTTTGTAAGAATTGAACAATTATTTAATATAATGTGTATTATTAAGATTACCTCATATTAATTGGTATAATGTGTTGGTAGTCGGATTATTTTTTTTAAATGTTCTCATGGACAACCATTTATATATATATTGTTTGACAACTTAAAATTTTTGTGTAAATGTAAACAAACAGCAGATAATCATGTAACTAATGGTAAATATAAGTGAAAGGTAACTTGAAAACAATAGGCCTTGTGCAGTGTGACAAGTTATTATTAGGTACTAATCTTGAAAATGAGTTTATTGTTATGTTCGAATGAAGGTTTTACTTATTTTATTATGTCAAAATGTGTAATATTATGTGTAACTTGTAAAAATTGTATGTAATTTTTTTTTAAAAAAAGGGGGGAATATTGTGGGGTCTTGCATAGGTGTGTTAAAGCTGACGCGTGCGAAATGCATAAGTGTGTATAACGTATGAGTCGGGCGAGTTGGTATATGAGTTTTATTATTTTAATAAACAGTTGGCATCTAACATCTGAGCGTTTCACTTGTCTTGGAATCCTTACACTATACACGACTTTGTCACATAGTACATCCTACGCATTACAAAATGTAGGTGTTTTAAAATTACAAAGTTAATTAGATTACTCATTTTTTAATGTAATTAACATTAAATCAAATCCGATATCAGCGAAAAAAAATTACAAATAGCGTTTTAAGCAAAATGGCAATTTTTGACGAAAAATACGATTACGGAAAACTTGCTATAATTTTGAAAGGTTTGTGTACCGGATTGTTTTTTGTAGTTTTTTAGTTCTGTTTGTGGCCTCCTCTTTTGAGAACACATTCCTGAAGCCAGGAAGGCACGCTTTCCATGAAATGTCTCGCTGTTTCTTCAGGAATTTCCTCCCAACTTGATTTTAACACCTGAATCAGTTGTCTTTCATTATGAACCGGTCGATCGGTATCTCGAACGTTTCGTTTGAGTAGATGCCACATGTTTTCAATCGGATTGAGGCCTGGACTGTTCGCGGCACACGGCAGCACCCGGATATCAGCGTCTTCTAGAGCCGCTCTGGTGGGTCTTGCCGTATGTGCGCGTGCATTGTTGTGCATTAACTGAAACCTTGCACCAATTCTCTGTGCCAATGGGACCACAAGGGGTCTGACAACCTTCTCAATGTATCGCTGAGCAGTTACAGTGCCTTGATTGAGAATTACAAGCTCAGTTTTACCGGATATGCTGATATCTCCCCACACCATGACAGTGGAATCCATGAAAGTAACAGATTCGGGAGAATCTGTTACTTTCATGGATTAAAGGGTCCGAAAATCGCTCACCTTCTCGTCTCCATACTTTAATCCGACGATCATCACTAAAAGAATTCACCTAACTCTCATTAGTAAACAGCACTGTACCCCAATCACTCATGTTCCAGTTAAGATGTTCCTTGCAAATGTTACGCGGGTTGCCCGATGAGCACTAGTAAGTGGAATGCGCACTATACGCGTCCTGGTGAACTGCTGGTCTTCATGCAACCGGTTTCTAATCATTTGGTCACTAACACGGGTACCTGTGGCTTGGCGCAAGCGATTTTGTAAGGAACGAGCGGTGATAAAACGCTCCCTTCGCGCAGTCAAACGGACATAGCGGTCTTCTTGTGCAGTAGTTGCCCTAGTTCTGCCTGATCCTCGTCTTCTGGATACTGTTCTTGTCTCTTAAAATCGATTCCAGGCATTCTGGATCGCCCGTCGGGAATAGCCGAGGTGCTGAGACACAAAACGCTGTGAATGTCCTTCTTGAACTTATGTTACAGCCCTAGTTACGGTTGGTATGTCCATATATCGTCAAATTTGTGTCATATTGTTAGCAAAAGTTCAATTAACACGAAAGTTTTAAACAAATTTTGCTGTTCACCACTAAATCCAAGCTAAGACTGAGTTTTGTGATTAAATTAAATTTTTATATGAGCAAAATCAAGGTGTTTCAAAAAATAACAAAATCTACTCACTTATCCAGTTTTTTTAAGTGATACACTCCAATAACATGTGTCTACACATAACATTACTGTCTCATAAGCATCAATCACTTAAGTATGCATTTAAGTCAATAAATAACCCAAATACTTAAAAAATGTAAGCGGCCCATATTTTGTTTTGAGTAGTATAGATGATTTAACAGTTAATAGCATTTAGATCTAGTATAGCCTAAAACTGCGCAATGGTATAATTATGATACTACTTATAAATGCTAAATGAATAATACATGAAAACACCAGTTATTGTATACTAGCTGACCCGCGCAACTTCGCTTGCGTCACCTAAGATAAATTTTCCCCGTTTTTGTAACATTTTTCGTTGCTACACAGCTCCTAATGACCGTAGCGTGATGTTATATAGCCTAAAGCCTTCCTCGATAAATGGGCTATCTTACACTGAAATATTTTTTCAAATCGGACCAGTAATTCCTGAGATTAGCGCGTTCAAACAAACAAACAAACTCTTCAGCTTTATAATATTAGTATAGATTACTTACTGCTACTTAGATTATTGAAGGGTAGGGCTTTGGATTCACCCATACGGTATCACCGTCAGCTATAAACCTTAATGGAACCAAAGAGGTCATAAATGTGCTGGAATCATCTTGAACACTCTCTATGTTTTGCTTATATTTACTTTGATTAGATGCACCGTCTAATTCCCAGTTTGATATTAATATCATTTTTTTTATCCTATTGTTACAAGTTCGGTATTTGGATTAGATGAAGACATAATACGCAGATTTGCTGTGATTCTGAGAGCTATCACATCTGGAGAGTTTGTAGACGTGCCGTAATTAAAGAATACGCTATAACAACCGTATGATGAACGGAACTGTATGATGGGTACTACATATCATCAACCGTCCACAAATTGTTGATTCACGGAGGGAACATAATTGCACTAAATGCTATTGTACCAATTGGAAGTCTTTCGGAAGAAGCTTCAGAGGCCCGAAACAAAGATTATACGGTTCAGAGAACACCATTCGAGGAGGAGTAGTACGATTTTGTGATTTCTTAGAACATTTTGGTCTAAACATAAAAAATATTGTAAATTACACTTGTTATTGTCATACTTAAGCATTAAAAAGTATCATAAACAAAATATTTTTTTTGAAAATTTTGACGATTTTTAGAAAAAAAAATCGCAAGTGATGCCGCGATATAAAGTATGTCAAAATTCACAAATAAATACTACTATATCAGTGTGCAAGGATATAACGGCCAACCTTGCGATTCCAGAGATATTCTCATTTTTCATGTCAGCTCCATACAAAATTTTCTTAAAAAAATTATAACTTATCCATTTGTGCACACAATTACGTCATATGACATTTTATAGAACAGTAATGATCAGCAGAATACATTTCCATAAAAAAATATAACATTCACGACATCGAGATCCTAATTATGTCTTCTACAGCCGTAGTAGGTCATAGGGCTCCGATCTCAATGCTTGATTTATATTATTTTACCTCGCCTAATTACGCACTATTAGTCGTACTACCTGAGGCCAGAAAAAGTTTTGCAATTATTAATTTGCTACACTTACTTTTGTGCATCGGAAGTGAACGCATTGCATTTGTTATTGTATTAGTGTATTTTTCAAGCGCTAATCACGTTATTTGACGCGTGTTTTTCCGAGAATAGATAGTTTGTGACTTGTTGTTTTGCAATGAATATTCAAGTTAAAGGTATGTATGATTTATTTAATGTATTTTTTTATATTTTTGATTAGATATACTGTCATAAATATGGTGCTACGCCACAGTAATATAATTTAATTTTTTTTCCGTAATTAGTTTTCACTGAAGCTTTCAACTACTTTGCCACACGAAGTTACATTACAGTCCTATATCAACATGTTCCTTAATATGTCTATATTTGAATAAAATAATATTTAGCTGCGACTAGTTGCGTCGGAGGGTGGTTATAGGGGCTCTACGCCGTACGATCAACCCCGTAGCACTTGCTACGAGATTTTTGTGTTTTTTGAATTTGAGATTAAATGACTATTTTTTGTTTTAGGTAAATCTATTAAGTGCTCTTTCACAAGAATGCTTGTACTGAATACTTGGCTATATGTTACGGGTACCTAGTACTTCTGCTACTGCTAACAGGAGTCGTCAAGTTTTTCAAACTTTGATGCAACTGCTGCCAGATGTTGAAAATGTTAATACCGACGACCTGCTTAATAGGATTACCTATCTTTGTAAAATATTGGTGATCTATTGGAAACAAGTTCGAACAACGATCACATTCTCGCTTTGTAGCTAAGTACAGCGATTGACTGAACGACATTGAAGTTTGCGATCTTTTGATTGCGGCCGGCCACGGCACCCAGCACCTGGTGGACGAGGAACTCTCTTCTACGAGAATTCAGAAATTGCAGCCGAAATTATTGGAACAAAAAAAATATTAGACAAAACACTTTTTAACAGATGTTATTGTTTTTTTCAGTGTCATTCGTCGGGT
Organism: Anticarsia gemmatalis; assembly: GCF_050436995.1. Classification (NCBI taxonomy): domain Eukaryota; kingdom Metazoa; phylum Arthropoda; class Insecta; order Lepidoptera; family Erebidae; genus Anticarsia; species Anticarsia gemmatalis. Next base: position 12,602,685 of record NC_134775.1, read on the forward strand.
TATAAAATCAATAGTCTTGCGTTTAAAGAGTATGCATAGAAACCGCGCGCAAATTTGTTGTGAAATATTCCTGATATAACTTGCCCTCTTCTCTACATAAAGTATTAGTTCATGGATTGAAAGTAATTGATCATTCATTTTTATCCATCGGCGAACTCTCGGAAGGGGCCACTGAATCTTGTATTATATTAGTTAAGCAGTTTCGACGTGATAACCAGAGGAAATTGTCTCGAGTTAACACCAACACCGATCTTATACACAGACTTCTTCTTAATTCTGATTAATTTACTTCTAGTCTAAGGAAACTACCAAAAAGAAGTTTTTTTTATCAGTAGAGGTGTTGAATTCATTATCTAATTCATAATGATTTGTAAACTTTGATTATTTTTTATACTTAGTATACAGAGTGTAAACGACGGTTAACCGAAAATTTCAGTGTTAATTTTGTGTCACTAAATGCGCGAAATTTACTTCAACCATTTTTCTCGGAAATGATTGGTTCCCGAGTTAGTCATTTTTGAGCGTTCAATGTATAGTGAACAACGCCATATATCTCCGCGCATGCCTACGAGATTACTGGCGGCGGCGCACAGTGGTTTCATTTTAAGAAATGGTGGACTTTGGGATCGAAGTCGAGCTAGCGCGCTGATTTTTGTTTTGCTTACTCTTTTTAACAATATAAACAACTTTTATTCTAGCACTTTTCATATAAACCACTTTTTCATACTAAAAAAAATGTTTGAATTTTTTGTATGGAGAAAAAGCAATAATTGTAAAAAAATCGAAAACGGTAATATTGGACACCTTGGCGGCATATAGGCGTTATAGAAGGCATCATTCTCGACCTTTTTTGTTCTTAGACTTTTTTTGATAAGTCTGCCGCTTTGGCGTCCAGAGCGCTTTGAAAGTTTTCGTAGTAAATGTTCGGCTATTGGATGGTATAACACTCGTAATATCCTGCATGTTGGATTTTCAAGTATAATTACAGGTAATTATGTGAGCCGGGCTGAAAGCACTGAACTTCCACGCAATCATCCTGTGTTTAAGGAAAAATATTAAATTTTGACAAGTAATTATTACGACATTTCAAACAATTTACCACATGTTCACGACGAAACGTCAAGACGTGCAAGTCGAGTATTTTTTATTTGTTTTTATGTAGCTTTAAACTAGGTACATTAATTAGTAAACAATACAAAATTTGAAGCAATTAGTATAAAATCGTTGGTGATTAGTCAAACGCTTTCACTAATATCCGACTAGATACCTGGTATCAGTACGATAATATAATTAGTACCATGTGGTAAACAATATTGTTTTTGGTAATTAGTGAAATTTTTATGACCGTAAATACAAGCTGGAGTAGGAACAATAGGGTAATTAGCTTTAAGCCGGTCATTGACAATGTTTTTGATAATCCGTGGTTAATTATCCGACTTAAGACCAAACAAAGAACATATGGCCGGCGTTATTTAAGTGCACGTGAGGAACATAAACGACACTCATTAGTCGATATTGTTTAATTTTAAGCTAATGTTTTCAGTTCTTGAACACCTTTCCATTACAAAGATGCGTGCGCGGATATGAAACCCCACTACCAATTTGGCTACTGACGAAGTAAGATCTACAGAAAATCTTTTATCACCATGTCTCAGTTCGGAACTAACTTAGATTTGTTTCTGTTTCTTAGAGAAGGAGATATTAAAGACTACTAGCGACTCCATCAAGCAATTCTAGCCTGCGTTCCAGTAGATGTTTCAGAAGAAAATTCACAAGTGATATCAAACTTTACAAGAAACTTTACTGTTAGCCTGCACCGTAAATGGACCGCAGCAAAACGAACTCAGAAGACGTTTATGAACAAATATATGGCTTGGTTGGAGGACGTCATCAAATGGCCTGTCTGCAGCTCGGTAAACCTTACCAATATTTTCGAAGGAACACTTCATTTAGAGGACGAAAATCTATTTTCGACGTCTGTTGACTCCCTAAATGCATCAACATCGAGTGCTACCAAGGAAATTGGAACGTCTACAGAAATTCAAATGAGGAAACCATTTGATGATTTGGGAAATAAACAGAAAAAGAGGCGATCAGGCGGATTAAGTGGCTATTCGGAAGATGAGTTAGTTTTTGCTTTGGTCTCAAGTCTTAAGAACAACGGTAAAACGGACCTTGCTCAAGCTATTGAACACCTTATGAAATATCCTAACCGAGCTCTTGACGCCAAAACATTTTTAATGGAGAAGGAAAAAAAGACCGTTATTCAGGAAGATAAAGCTTCGGCCCTCACCACTTCATTGGAATTATCGAAATGGAAATATTTAGCGCTAAGGACATTTATGGCTTCTACCAATAATTCTACACAGCTACCTTCGTATAAAAAAATATTAGATGCCAAAAAGAAGTGCTACCCGGATCCATCAGATATAATAATAACTGAATACGGAGCAAAAGTGAAGCTGCAAGCTCTGCTGGATTTAACTGTGCAGAGAATCCTGCAAGTTGTTGGTGACCGTCTTGATACATCGAATGGAGAATTGAAGTTGATCAGCAAATGGGGATTTGACGGAGCTTCAGCGCAAAGCACTTACAAGCAGAAAAGTCAGACGCCTGTGTTTGATGACTCGTCAGTATTCATGACGAGTCTTGTACCGTTGAAGTTGGAGTCAGCAAACAGGGTGATATGGCAGAATCCGAAGCCTTCTTCAACCTTTTATTGCAGGCCCATCAAGTTCCAGTTTGCGAAAGAGACTAGCGATTTTGTTAAACAAGAAGAAGCTGCAATGAGAGAAGAAATTGCAAATATAACCGTCTCAAGATATGGAAGTGTCGAAATCAATCATGAGATGCATATGACCATGATTGATGGCAAAGTAGCTACAATTGTGACCGACACTCTATCTGCAGCTACTTGCAATATATGTCTGGCGAAACCAAGTGAGATGAATGACCTTTCCAAAATGTATACAAAACCTGTACGGGATGAAGTGTACAAATTTGGCCTCTCTACGCTCCATATGTGGATTAGATGCATGGAGTGTTTGCTGCATGTATCCTACAACATGGACTTTAACATGTGGAGTACTAGAGGTGATAATAAAAACCCGAAGAAGGCAAGGAAAGACCAAACGCAAAGGGAGTTTAAGGAGCAAATGGGACTTTTAATTGACATTGTCAAACAGGGATTCGGGACTTCTAATGATGGTAACACAGCAAGGATTTTTTTTAGAGAATACGAGAAGTCTGCTCAAATCACGAAGATTGATGAAAATCTAATAAAGCACTTTGCGGTTATCTTGCAAGTCATATCCTCCGGTAATGCCATCAACATTGATAGATTCCGAAGTTACTGCAAAGAAACAGCAGAACTCTTTGTACACCATTACCCGTGGTACAATATGCCTGTGAGTGTGCTCAAGCTGCTCATACACGGTGCTGATATTTGTCAACATTTTGCGTGTCTGCCTATTGGAATTTTGTCCGAAAAAGCAGCTGAAGCAAGAAATAAGGATTTTAGGTTTACAAGAGAGCATCATACCCGGAAAATGGGAAGAATTCAGAACAACGAAGATATTCTTCATACATTTTTAATATCTTCTGACCCCTTAATATCACATATCAGGCCAACGTATACAAGATCTAAGAAGTTATTTTTATTCAGTGAAGCTACCGAGCTGTTAGATTCGGCAGAAGAAGAAATCGAGATTGACGAAGATCCAGTATGCATGGCAGATCCTTTGTTATGATCCTTTGCTAAACCTACTCTACAATTTTTTTTTTTCCCTATATATTAAGTGTTCTTTACCCCAGCCCACATATTGACCGGTTATTATACTTAAAAATCCAACATGCAGGATATTACGAGTGTTATACCATCCAATAGCCGAACATTTACTACGAAGACTTTCAAAGCGCTCTGGACGCCAAAGCGGCAGACTTATCAAAAAAAGTCTAAGAACAAAAAAGGTCGAGAATGATGCCTTCTATAACGCCTATATGCCGCCAAGGTGTCCAATATTACCGTTTTCGATTTTTTTTAAATAATGCTTTTTCTCCATACAAAAAAAAAATCAAACATTTTTTTTAGTATGAAAAAGTGGTTTATATGAAAAGTTGTTTATATTGTTAAAAAGAGTAAGCAAAAAAAAAATCAGCGCGCTAGCTCGACTTCGATCCCAAAGTCCACCATTTCTTAAAATGAAACCACTGTGCGGCGGCGCGCTGAGCGACGTCATGTCGCGACGCGTCGTAGGTACATACGCGTACCACCACGTCCGTGCGCTCACTAATATGCAACGCTATCATTAGATAACAATCTTATGTATCGTTTAATGGTATCGTAAGTAGGCCCGTATGTTACAATAGCTCATAGTAAAATGTAAGTAGGTAGGTACCTACTTGGCTTACGTGAAATCAAACAATAGCAAAATGTAACCAATGGTGTCTGTCTAACCAACAATAAGAAAGTGCTAAAACAAATTGTTATCAATGTCAATCAACACGCAATTACCTGGTGTCTGGCGAGAGTTTGGGTACCTTTGGATTCTGGACGTACAGGTGCAGAGCACGCCGTGCACTTCCACGTGCTTCACCACAACACATCAACATTTCTTCGTATTCACAAACACAACTGCACTTCAAAAACAACAATAACAAAAATAATAACAATAAAAACACTAGATATGTAGGGCTGCCGTTGAGGATGCAAAATGAAACCGAAACGAATTTACTTAAAGGTGTAATTAAGTAATTAGTGTTACAATTAATTATTTCTAAGACGCGACAATCTGTTCGATGTCAGAACAAAAAGTGAATCTCTTAAGTCTAAATTATAATGAAACTAAATCGAACGATATAACGCAATCGGTGAATCACAGGTTGGCCCCACGGTATGATAATTTTCGGTAGCGCTCGATGCTCGGGAGGTCTTGCGAAACAATGCATCGATGGTGGTAGCTTCAAGGAACTGATTGCGGTGAATCATACATGGTGTGATTATTTCTTAACAGCTTCCTCCGTAGGATCAGCAGCTATTTGGAGACTTTTGTCGAATATAGTGCTGATAGAGACATAGGATCTCTGGTGCTATCCTGGACTTCTTCTGTTCTGGTTGTCTCATCGTCCTTCTGGTTGATATTCTTCGAAGTCATACATCTGCGACGAATGAGGATGATGCTAATAATGAGTACTGATTGATGCACTGATGAGCAGGTAGACAGGTATAGTCGTGTGATAGAGAGTGTCTAAGTCCGACGGTTCCAAAGTCACTGGTTCTTGAGAGGCAATCCTGATATTGGTTGAGTGTAAGTGACTCAAATCTATGCTATTCAGTTTCAAGATGTTCTTCGCTGTCGTTTTGTATGGATTTTCATTACTTTATTCTATATTTAACATTTTTAAAACTTGTCCTTTCACTTGATCATGATGGTTAGTGATGGTAAAGATGGACGTTTGTAGAGCACACCCTTTAGGTATTTCAGCTAGATAACTTCCGTGAAGGTTTTTATATTGATTTTGGGAACAGGTTAAGTGAGCTTTCGTTAGGTTGGGAAAGCTCAGAACGTAGTGACGATCATCGAATTGTTCCATGGAATGAGACGATAAGATTACTGGAGTAACTCGACAGGTTTCATGAATATGTTGCTGGCGTATAAAATGTTGAATGCAGCTCGTATGCTCTCCATAGTGTCGGCTTAAGTTGTCCTCGCAAAGATGACCGTGGCTATACTTCGGACATTCTGTCTCTATATAGATGTATATGTATGTATAGGTAGGGATTATAATTTTACTATCACTGTTAGGGGCTAAGGACAATTTGTAAAGGATGTAGTTGTAGCGAATATGTCGTACATATTAGCACGAACATAAATATTTGCACGTAGTTATACAGATAGTGCACAACCATTCACACAGCAACATTCTCACGTATTTCTTAGTATATAAGCACTTGTTATACTCACAATAAATCAGACTAAAACCATCTCGTGTCTCCTTGTATCCCTTGCCAAATCACTGGCAAATAGTTATTAGAATCCACGATTGAAAACTTAATAACCAAGATTATATTATTATCCGTATAATAATATCCTAATCTTAATAGATCTAAGTATTCTCTAAAATTTATATCTAACACTACTTTTGAATTATATAACCCTTTTAGTTTATTTAGCATAACTATGTAAGTATCGTAATCGAGAACGGAATTATGGATGCTTTTAGCTCTTATGAATGCCAATAGATTCTGTAATTTTGACAATTCCTGAGACAAGTTGTCTATGTCATCACCTTTCCTAGCATCATTATCTCAGATGGTTCAGAGGAAAATAAAGAACATTATTAAAATGTTCTTTATTTTCCTCTGGTTTTCTACTATCCTATCTATAACATTTGAACTCTGGGATGCCCACTGCTTGCTTAAGCTTATCTGATGGTTTATTTCAATGGCTAAGTTATTTTCGTTCTTTTGTAGTATAGCAATAGCATTTTCGTACTTTGCGTCTGTATAATCTAAACTTCCGGAGATACTTTTGATTATGGAACCAAGACCATTTATAAGGCCTCTTTTTGAACGTTTTCCTTGAAAAGTTAACAATTGATCTGACATGTCATTTAATTTTGTAGCAAGGTATTTGATATGTGGAGCATAAAGTAACGACGTTTTATTATTTAAGTCAGGTGCTAGATCGCTTAACTTTTCCCAAACATATTCTAATCTATTTCGCACGTTATTTAAGTTTATAATTTGAATAAAGGAATGGTAATTAGATATGATTCTAGTGGGTCCTAGGTTGAATGGGAGGATACCCGGTCCATCTTTTAGGCTTTCAAGTGTTATCTCGTCCGCTTGTCCCAGCTTCAGGATTTGAGCCAGCATCAACCCGATTAGTGTTTTCTGTATCCTGTAACAAACGAGCACTATTAGGTACCCGTTTCAGGTGCGACTTGGGTACGGGCCCTCTCTTTCTCTTTGTATAAATGTGTATATCTCTTGTAAATCTCTTACAACCGTATCAAGCGTATAGCGAGCAGCTAGTTTCTGTCTATTGGCCAAGGGATTCCTGACATGGACTCGTTGATCAGGTGCATATATTTGCTCAGGCTCGCGATTTCTATTAATGGTCTCGGTTATCTCAGTACGACGCAGAAGCGCGGTTTCATTAATAATTTCATACACTTTTAACATTCGCTTACGATGATCTAGCAATAGGTGTATATATAATATATATTCCTGTATGTATGCCTGCAATAGGTGCTCTGTTATATTCATGTCTAAAGGATCTCGCGGATCTAAATGACCAGTAATTATGTCTATTGGGCGACATTTCGTGAAAGAGTGGATTGAACTATTGTAAGCTATTACAGCGGATGTCATAAAATTGCAAACGGATTCATTCCGGTGTTCTAATTTTAAGATACGCAAGTGTTCGAGTAAGGTATTATGAAAGCGTTCTATCATTCCATTTTCGTTGGGTGTATTGGGACGTGTTCTATGGTGTTGAATTTTGTGCAATTTGGTGAATTCAGAAAATAGCTGATTTGTAAATTCTGGCCCATTATCCGTTATGTATTTAAAAGCCATACCATGATGGGAAAAGAACTTTAATAGAGCCTGAATTACACTTACAGCTGTAGCATCTTTCAGAGAATAATATGCTTGTGCATATTTCGAGAATGCATCGATAATTGTTAGGTACTTATTACTATCTACGCTAAATAGATCCAAGTTCACGACTCCAAAAAGGTGGGTGGTGGTACAATTTGATACCGAGGTCTTACAGGATTACGGTCATATTTCGCTTGACCGCAAATAAGACACTTATTAATGAATCTTGTCACTTGGTCTTTCATTTTTGGTCAGAAATAACGTTTAGAAAGAGCTAAATAACATTCATTAATGCCTCTATGATTCGTCTTGCCTTCATGATAGTTCTTAATAATTTCTTGTTGCTTTAGATAATCCTTAACGTATTCAACTTCTAATTTGGAAAGAACTAGGTTCATTGCTGATTTTTTTAAATATCTCTTACATTTCAAGTGAGGGATTAATTAAGATTCCTGTTTTTATACGTGGTGTAACGTATTCTTGTATCAATTACATCTTGTTCTAGGTAAGTGTTGTGACTTGGAGATTTGTATGCAAGTTTTTGTATAAGTTTCAAAAGGATGGTTTATTCGAGGTTTACTTTTAATATCGCCAACAACTTTAAATACGATTTGTCTACTAAATCTGTTAAGGGGATCATCAGTAATAGGTATTTCTAGGATAGGGCTTTCTACATCGCTATGGACACTGTAGGGACACATATTATATTCTATTTAGCTTGTCTAAGCATAAGTTCGTGCGATACTTCAGTCGGTACTCAACCACTGTAAACGATAGGTGTGTACCAATAAACACCAGTGAAATATTAACCTTTATTTTATTTATGTTCCCGAATATACGTACACATCTACATTGGTGACCCCGAACGGTGAATAAAGTGAACTTTGTCTTTGAACATTTTGGTGTTTATATGTGGTAACTGAACAGTTGAACAGTGGTATTATACTTACGAATTTTGAGAGTTTATACGTGTTATATTGTACCGACTCCCTCCGCAATACGTGTGGCTGAGGTTAAACACGACGGCGTTCTGATAGCAGGATGACATCCGCTAGCGAAGAAAAATCTGGAGAGAGTACTAACCTGATATACGGAGACATGGCACAAATTACCGTGGCGTCAAGGATTCCCGAATTTTGGACCGACCAACCTCGATTGTGGTTTGTACAAATGGATGCGATATTGGCACCACAGAAGCTGTCGGACGAAGCCAGATATAATTTAGCGATAACGAAATTGGGTAAAGATGTTATATCCCAACTTACTGATTATCTTTTGAAGCCGCCGAATACGAAAAAGTACGAAGGTCTGAAAGAACGCCTACTTACAATTTTTGAAGAGACTGAGACACGACGTTTACAGAAATTAATAGGAGAAATGGAACTGGGTGACCAGCGACCTTCACAGTTACTCACGAAAATGAGCGATTTAGCTCGTGGAAAAATATCTAGTGAGACTCTAAGAATACTTTGGCAAGGACATTTACCAGAATCGGTGCGTGCTGTATTGACAGTAGCAGATACCACGGAACGTGAGAAATTAGCGAAAATGGCAGACAAGGTCGTCGAGAATATTAGGCCATTGCAAATAACCGAAGTAACACAAAGTACCGGTACGGATGCGGTTGCATCTTTAGTGGCAGAAATCGCGCGTATAAATGTGAAGATAGATGAAATGCAGGCAAGAAACACTTCACGTTCAAGGCCACGATACAACAACAACTTTAAATATCGAAATTTTCAACGGAATAGATCCAGCTCTAGAGGAAAGCGCAATCCTAATAGCCCTAACTGGTTGTGCTATTATCATCATCGTTACCGTACCAAGGCCCATAAGTGCTTGGCCCCTTGCAACTGGAAAGGTACATCCGCGACAAACGGAACGCAGTCGGAAAACCAGTAGAAGTGCAGTCGGCGACGGGAGACTGTACACAAATGACTAATAACCGTCTTATTGTCACAGATCAGGCGACTGGATTGCGATTTTTGATAGATACAGGAGCTAATGTATCAGTTTTACCGTACAAGAACAGGTTAGTTCAAACATGTAATTATCCATTGTCTAGTTATAAACTTTTCGCAGCCAATGGCTCTCAAATAAATACGTATGGTGTTAAAACGCTTATGTTAAATTTAAAATTAAGACGTCCGTATAAATGGACTTTTATATTAGCAGATGTAAAACAACCTATAATCGGTGCAGATTTCATAAAATACCATAAGTTATTAGTTGACTTATCGGGTCGTAAATTAGTTGATCAGATTACAAACATGTGTGTTATAGGCTCTATTGTGAATTGGAATGAACCATCGTTAAGAACTATCGAGTCAAATCATCCTTACAGTGACTTATTGTTGAAATATCCTGACATTACTAAAAACGTTAACTTTAAGGAAAATCCTCCTCATTCTGTTATGCATTTTATTGAAACTACTGGCCGACCGGTGTCCACGCGTGCAAGACCGCTGCCACCGGACCGGTATAAGAAAGTCAAAGAGGAGTTTAGAATAATGCAGGAGATGGGTATTTGTCGTCCATCTAAGGGAGCATGGTCAAGTGCTTTACACGTAGTTCCTAAGGCAGGAGGTCAATTAAGACCTTGTGGAGATTATAGGGCGCTTAACGCCATAACGAAACCGGACCGGTACCCGATACCGAGAGTCCAAGATGTAACATATATGTTAGCCGATAAGGAAATATTTAGTAGATTAGACCTTTGTAGAGCTTATCATAATATTGCTATGAACCCCGATGACATAGAAAAGACTGCTGTAATTTTACCATGGTCTTTAATGGAATTTACACGCATGCCTTTTGGTCTTCGTAATAGTGCGCAAACATTTCAACGATTTATGGTTAACTCTGTATTGCATGACATAAAAGTAGTTGATTCAAATGGACAGGTTACATACGGTTCTGAATTTGTTTTTTGTTATATTGACGATATTTGCATAAGCAGCAAAACGGAATTAGATCATCAAATACATTTAGAAGCTGTATTAAAAAGGTTAGACGAATTTGGTGTCACTATAAATGTATCGAAATGTGTGTTTGGTCAAAAGAAAATATAATTTTTAGGTTTTGAGATTTCTAAGGACGGAATTTTACCTTTACAAAATAAAATTAAAGCAATTGTAGATTATCCGAAACCGGAAACAGTTGATAAATTACGTAAATTTCTTGGAATGCTTAATTTTTATAGAGCACATTTACCAAAAGCAGCTCAATATCAGGCAGAATTAAATAAGTATTTACATGGTTCTAAGAAAAAAGATCGATCACCAATAATTTGGGACGATCGCTCAGAGAATGCATTTCTACAGTGTAAAAAAAGTTTACAAGAGGCAGCGTTGTTAACGTATCCAAGTGAAAACGCTCCTTTATGTTTAATGAGTGACGCGTCGAATGACTGCGTGGGCGCAGTGTTACAGACTAAAGTCCAAGGTTCGTGGAAACCTTTAGCTTATTATTCGAAGCGAATGTCTGAAACAGAACGTAAATATAGTACTTATGATCGGGAATTGCTTGCCATCTATCAGGCCGTCCAGCACCTAGGTTTAGGTACCTGTTAGAAGGACGTAGTTTTACAATTTTAACAGATCATAAACCTTTAGTTTATGCATTTAGTAAAAAGCCAAGCGAGAAAGATACCCCGAGACGTATTAGACATTTAATGTTTATAAGTGAATATTCAACGGATATAAGATATATAGAAGGTAGCAAGAATAGCGTTGCAGACAGTTTATCGCGTATAGAAACGATCACATTACCAACCGTCATAGAGTACTCGGAAATCGCTTTGGAACAACAACATGATAAGGAGTTATTAGAATTATTAAAGTCAACATCCGACAACGTCAAGCTTAGAAAAGTTTGTTTACCAGATTGCGAAGATATGATTTATTGTGAGACTTCGTTAGACCGGATGAGACCATACTTACCAGAGAAATTTAGGAGAACTGTTTTTAATATTTTGCACAATTTAAGCCATCCAGGTATTAAAACTTCAAGACGTTTAGTAAGCGAACGTTACTTTTGGACGAATATGAATAGAGATGTAGGTCTATGGGCCAAAACCTGTATTCATTGTCAGAAAACTAAGATTACGCGACATACAGTTTCTAAATTTGGCGAATTTCAACAGGCCAACCGTTTCGATCATGTACACATGGACATAGTGGGTCCCCTTCCTACTTCATCAGAAGGATATAGATATTTATTAACATTAATTGATCGTACCACAAAATGGCCAGAAGCTTTTCCGTTAAAAGATATATCAGCTAGTACGGTGGCCAAGATTTTTTATGAAGGTTGGATTGTACGATTTGGGACTCCGATCAGGGTCAGTACAGATCAGGGTACCCAATTTGAAAGTAGATTATTTAGTTCATTATTAAGATATTTAGGTATAACTAAACTTAGAACAACCCCATATCATCCTCAAAGTAATGGGATTATTGAGCGATGGCACAGGTCTTTAAAAACAACGTTAAGAGCGGAATTAGATCAAATAGGTAGTACTTGGATAGATCACTTGCCTACTGTCTTATATGGTTTACGTATGGTTCCTAGAAGCGATAACGGCATAAGTGCATCCGAAATGGTTTATGGTACTAATATAAGGTTACCAGGCGAATTTTGTGGAGCTAATATAACTCATAGTTATACAGATTCAGAATACGTAGAAAAAATTAGACATAGTATTAAAACACTTAAACCGACACCTATAAAAACTAGGGTACAGAATAATTTATTTGTACACCCTGATTTAAATACTTCTGAATTTGTTTTTGTAAGGAACGAAGTTGAACGCTCCTCCTTAAACCCTTCATATTCAGGTCCATATAAAGTGTTAGAGAGAACACCAAAATTCTTCAAAGTTTCGCTACCTAATAGACAAGTGACCATTTCTATAGATAGATTAAAACCCGCTTATATTTTTAACGATGGCGACATCTCATTTCAAACTTCAAGTGCATCCGATAAAGTTTGTAATAAAGAAAAAAACACTTTAGATGATAGTTATAAGAATATACCTAGCGTAAATTTACCACATAATGAACCGTATATTAAATGTACACGTAGTGGACGAAATATTAAACGTCCGGTACGATTTTTGTGTGACGAAATATGTAACATGTAATTTTAACGCTGAAAAGCATATATTTTGTTTATGTTATTGGAATTTTATATTGTGTACTTACCTTAATTTACGTATCACGAATTCAGTATTTCGTGTAATGTAACGTACGTAAATTTTATTTTATATGACTGTAATTGTGTGTACCTATAAGAAAACTAAAGTGTATGAATCAACATTTATTTTATTGTAACTTTAAATATACACTATTTTAAAATTGTTACAAGTTTATAATAATGTATAAGTAATTTTAGACTTCTTTATAAATCATTTTGTCACTTCTCAAATATGTCAGAGTCATAAGAATATAATAACTAATAACAAATATCATGTACCCATAACATGAGAGAGTTTCATATTACGATCGACAAATCTGCTTACTATTGTAAACACATAGGTAAACCTCGTAGCCTTGGTCACTTTTATGAATGTTTAAGATGCTATTGATATGCTATTGATTTATCTGATCCAATTGGACCTTGAGAAAGAACGGCTCCGTTTGCTAAAGGAGATCATCCAGGCCCCATACATTTTTGGGCCTTTTTTCAAAGTGCCGGCCAGCGAAAAAAAATGGCATATATCGATAGAACTAGCCATTTGAAGCTAAATAGTTAGTATAGCACAAAACCGGTAGGATCGCTATGAACCGAGTTATGCAGGTTTGAAAATTCATAATTTTCATACATTTATGAATTTTTTAAAGTGCTGTGAAACACAAAATAATGATTGATTTTGCTAGAATTAACTATCTTAAGCAATTTTCATTATGAAGCGACCACTCTGAAGTTGATTTAGTCGAGATTCCTCGCGAATCGGGCTAGACATTATTTCTTTCCTAAAATGAAGGTAGGTAGTATATTTTGTATTTTGACATAACAGCTATCAAACTGACGTTGACTAGTTGTCAACTGAGATACACTAAACGGTAAGAGTAAAAAGGGTGCTTCGAGTGCTTTTCAGTGTTATTAGTGGCATAAAATGGCTCAGCAATCGTGTATAAGGTGTCATGAAGAAATTGGTGAGAGGCGTAGCTACACTTGGGCTTCCCGAGAGCAGGACTTTAGTGACATCGCCCAGATTATAATAGCGGAACTGGTGGCAAACGAGGTTACAAAATACCCACTTTCTTGCTTCGTAGAATCATATTATTTGTTATCCCTCATAATGATCCCTCGTAATTAAGCAGTAGAAATAGCAAGCTCTTCAGTAAAGAGTGTCCATAGTATGTCCATTTAATCATCTTGGTTGATATAATCAATCTAAAATCCTTCCTAGAACTGAAGTGGCAGCAATATTTTTCTTTTGTTAAAGGTTCCACCCACCGATTATTTGTCGTCCTTGTTGGCAAAGAGCGGAAAGACCGTATCAAGCGATTTTACGCACACAACAATTTCAAGACAATAATAATGTCGTACAAGAGGGCAACATCGCTAATCAACGGCAAATAATAACATTGCCTGGGTTCAAGCGAACTCCAAACAGCACTAATAACTGCGTATTTGAACCTTGTATAAATGCGTCAAGATGCCGAATACCTGATAAAATAGTTATACGCCTGTTCTGTCGGTACAATATTATTATCCCGGAAAATGGTCGAGTTTGTGAAGAACACCTACATGAAAATATATGGCACTTACTTCCGTTGCAAGACAACCTCACTGAGGAGTTCACAGCGGAGCAAGTAGTTCATTTATTAACATTTAACAAAAATCATATACTCATATCAAACAATTTTTTGAACTTTGAACAATACGAATCCATAAATGCTAATGAACTGCATACGTGGACTGGTCTTACACACGACCAGTTTTCTGATTTGCTGGAAAACGTAAGAAGCTTAAATCACCAACACAACAAGCGCACAATAATTGCAGCCGTTTTAGCAAAATTGCGTACAGGGGACTCAAACGCAAGGTTGGCTTCAATTTTTAAAATGGCGGAGTCCAGTTTTCACAGAAAATTAAAGATGGGCTTGGAAGCACTTTTACGCGATTTTGTACCATCCCATGTCGGATATGATCACTTGACAAGGGAGGAAGTGGTGCAGAGGAACCTTCTAGTGCCAGAACGATTATTTGGCAATCCTGATAGTGCGATCGAAGCCAGAAAGGCGATCACTATTCTCGACGGCACTTATATATACCTACAAAAAAGCACAAACTACTTTTTTCAGAGAAAATCTTATAGTAGTCATAAGTTTAGAAACCTTTTGAAGCCTTTTTTAAATGTTTGCTGCGATGGAACCATAATTGCAGTAGATGGACCTTATGCTGCAACAACCTCCGATGCCCAGATTTTAAACGATACACTGAATGATGTACAAAGCGCATTCCATTGGTTTTACCGGCCTGGTGACATTTTTATTTTGGACCGGGGTTTTTGGGATGCCGTAGACAATCTAGAGTCTTGTGGCTACGAGTCAAAAATGCCAGAAACGAAACATAGGTATGAAACACAACTCTCTACAGACCAAGCAAACAAATCCAGGCTTGTCACCATTTGCCGTTGGGTAGTCGAAGTAGTAAACGGTCGTTTCAAAAGGAACTTTCGTCTACTCAGGGATGTTCATAGCAATTTAGGATTAAGAAACATGATGGATTATTTTAGAATCGCGGCAGCATTGCTCAATAGCTATCATGTGGTCATAGACAACAATTTACGTGCACTCGATTTTATTAATATAATTAATGAATGGATAAACATGCCCAACATTTTAGCAGAACTTGTGATTATGAATAATTACAATAGGAGGAGAGCTCATTTTGAGCCCATGGGAGCCGACATGCCCCAATTCAACGACTTTCCTCGTCTAACAGAAGAAGATTTGACGCTGTTTGCTGTAGGCAGTTATCAATTAAAGCAAGCCCGTAGTTACTATGGTGAACACGTACATCCAAATGGAGCATTCACCATAGAACTTGCGGGAGATATCCCAGTGGAAGAAGTTCAGGAGATGGCTGGACAAGTTCTTTTAGTATTACGAGGCCGTATTCAATCCAGGCATATTGCGTCAAAAACGTATTATGTCTACATTGCGGCTGATCCAACACGTCGTGGAAGATACGCTATTCCACATTATTATTGCTCATGTCCAATAGGGAAACGAACAATCGGGTGTTGTTCGCATATTATGACGATCGTGTGGTATATGGGTTTCGCACGTTATGAGGACATACGTATACCGGCACAAGGTTTGGAAGATGAAATTGTAACGCTAAATGCTGATTAGAATCCATAAATTGTTACTTTCTCAACCACACTATTGTACAATATACTTCTAATACAGGAGCTATAAGTCTATACTATCTATAGTAATATTATTAAATGTAGACTTTGTTTATTTGTTTGTTTGGTTGGTTGAACGCGCTAATCTTATGAGTTACTGGTGAGAATTGAAAAAAAGTTGATCTCGCGGAGGGAGAAAGAGATGTGCGAGTTTGATTCCCTCGCCGTCGGACAGGTCGCCGCCGACTAGCGCAATGTCAGCGCATCCCTCTCTTAGCGACGACCTAAGGGGTGACACCCTCGGGTGTGTGCTAAGATGAACTATCGTCTAGGTAAGAGGTCCTCTAGAGGGCTGCTGTACTGCCGTTGGGCTGTTGTATCCGAGTCATTGTAATGTGGAACAATCTTTTGTGCTTCAGGCACCTCATGTGAGGGGCCATGGGTGTCATGTGGCCGTGTAATAGGTATGCCCGCCCTTCTAACGGAAGTTGCAGATAGCCCCGCACTCTATCATGGGTGCAGTTGTATGTTTAATGCGCATACGCACCACTCCCCGGTTCGTGTGGACGTCGCGAGGCGAGGTGATCACATTACGATTACGATTAGTGTGCGTTACAGTAGGGAATTTCAGATACGATCCCTTTCCGAGTTGATACGTGTGCTACGACCTTAAATCAACTTCAGAGCGGTCGCTTCACAAAGAAAATTGCTAAAGGTAATTAATTCTAGCAATATCAATCATTATTTTATGTATTACAGCACTTTCAAAAATGAAAAAATGTATGAAAATTATGAATCTTCAAACTAGTATAACTCGGTTGAAAGTGATCCTACCGGTTTTGTGCCATACTAACTATTGCTCCAAATAGCTAGTTCTATCGATATATGCCATTTTTTTTCGCTGGCCGGCACTTTGAAAAAAGGCTCAAAATGGATGATCTCCTTTTAAGCGTCTGTTGCGAGTATAAATTCTTTTGAAAAGTCCGGATATTGAAGGATCGGTTCGTTGACAATTAGAGCTTTACACATTTTAAAGCATTGGATATAATTTTGATCTTGAAAAATTTTGGAGCCTTTCTTCAAGCATTGGGTCAGAGACTTGGTTATTTTAGCAAAGTCTGGTATAAACTTCCTATAATAACCAAGTAATCCTAGAAAACGTTTTATATCTGTACGGCTATTAGGCAAGGGGTTTTTTTTTTTTTTTTTGTTTTTTAAAAAGACAACTCCCGCACTAAGAATTGCTCTTGTGTCGCGGGGACTTTTACAAACATACAAACAACGGACACAAAGCACAACCAGACCCGAAACAATTATTTGTGGATCGCACAAATAATTGTCCCGTGTGGGAATCGAACCCACGACCTCCCGTTGCCGTGGTATCGGCGTGGCGACCTAAACCACTGCGCCACGGAGGCAGTCAAAAGGGGTATTTTTTAATTGCCTATATTTTCTCAGGATTAGGTTTTATACCATCCTTGCTAATAACATGCCCAAGGTACGCTGTTTCTAGTTTTAGGAATTCCGATTTGTCCATTTGTATTTTAAAATTGGACTCGCGTAATTTCTTAAATACTTTTTCTAGGTTAATTTTGTGCTCCTGAAGGGATGTACTAAATACTATTATATCATCCAAGTACACTAGACAAATAGTATTCTGAAGTTCTCTCAACACATTGTCCATAACTCTCTGGAAAGTAGATGGACTGTTTTTAAGGCCCATAGGCATGCGTAAAAATTCGAAATGACTATGTTCTACATTAAAAGCTATTTTTGGTATGTCTTGTGGGTTTATTTCTATTTGAGAGAAGCCACTAGCAAGGTTGTAAAAGAATGGCAGTTACCTAATCTATCTAAGACATCGGCTATGTTGGGAATGGGAAACTTATCATGTACAGGTTTTTGATTAAGCTTTCGAAAATCAACTACTGTACGCCATTTAGCTTTTCCTGACGCGTCTGCTTTCTTGGCTACCACCCAAATTGGGGAGCTCCATGCTGAATTCGAAGGCCTAATGATTCCTTGTTCTAGCATCTAACCTATCTGTTCTTGTACTTCCTGTCTATGGACATAGGGATACCGATAACTTTTTTTATAAACTGGAACCTCATCAGTTGTTTTAATCGAATGCTTTATTTTTTAAAAGTTAAAGGCTCTCCTTCTTAGTAGAAAACATCTGCATACTGGGCACAAAGCAACTCTAAGTTCGTACGTTCCTCGGCGTTTAAGTGATCAGTGCGTAGACGCGAAATCACTTCTTTTACGCGGTCTTGCTGTATATCTGTAGGTGTACACTGTATATTATACATTTCTGCAGAGATCGCTCGGTCCATAGAGAATATGACGTCGCTTTGACTTGGTTACTTAAACTATTCCCCTATTATTTGAAATGGTAGTAACACATTCGCCAATAATACACTTAAAAACAGTTTTTTCTTCTATAAATGCATGTCCGTCATGAATATTAATCGGAATTCTAAGTAATTTGGATGTATTTGCCGGTATAATATCTTCGTACAAATTTGCGTTGCGTGAATCGTACACTCTAATAGAATTTGAAGCGGTTTTAGTTTTTAATAATTTATTCTTATAATCTATTACAGCCTCCCACTTATCCAATAAGTCTGTACCAATAAGCCCATCGAAATAATCATGGAACTTATAATTGTAAAATGTCGTATTATCGGTGTCATTAAATTCTTGAAAGCCAGGTAACGTAATTGAATAGTAATTTCTAGAAGTGGCATGAATGTTCTTAACTTCAAAAGGATAGTAATTTACTGGTAAGTTACTAAAGTATCTTTCTACTACCTCAGGACACAAAAATTATTGATTTGCCCCTGTATCTATTAAGAGTTCATAGGTGGTGATGCGATTTGAAGGTATGGAAGCTGACGTTGTGTTTGGAGATTAATTTCTATTATGAGGTGTCGGACTCCCGGTCCTTCGAAAAATCCTGTTTGTTTTCACTTTATCAGTTCCTACTTGGGGCGTTTCCGTAGAATTTTCTGAAGGTTCCTGTACAGAATATTCATACGGTTGCTGGTATTCTATGTACTCGCTAATAACGTAATAAGGATCGTAATAATCGGTATATTCTTCGTATATAGAATTGTCAATTAAACTATTATAATTCACTTCCTTAGATTTGAATTAGTTCGTAGGGGGTGGGTTCCCGGATTTTGTCCAGTTATGTCCTGCAATTGCTGGTGGTGTAGGTGGCAATTGTCTTCTATATCTATACTTATATTATAAAGAGGAAATGTTTGATTTTTTGTTTGTTTGTTTGCATTGAATAGGCTCCGAAACTACTGGACTGATTTATAAAATTCTTTCACCGTTGGTAAGCTACACTATTCCTGAGTAACATAGGCTATGTTTAATTTTCAAAAAAAATAGGGATGCTTATTAAAATTTGCTTATTAAAATCTAACCCAAGGCGTGTAAAAAAATTAACAAAAAACTTCCTCGCGTGAAAACCTTCAATCGCGTGCGCTGCGAAAACTATTAATGATAGAACAAAATGATGTAATTATTTTCAGGACACATCACTGTCTACAAAAAATGTCGCGACAGCATGTCTCTATCTTTTATAGTTACGTCACAATAAGCGTCCTTTTATTCGTACCCAGGTATTGATCCTTATCCAAAAAAAAAAAAACTCAGCTCGGCTTGCTATGCGTTGAAGAGGTACTGGAGGGGAGTCAACGTTGTTTACAGGGAGGCTCTTACTCAATAAATTAAATGGCTTTTTTTGCGGTTATGACCTTTTAACAATAAGACTATTTAAGTCTAAATAAAAAAAAATATAAATGACAAAAAAATACAAGTGAAAAATAATGTACGAAAATAATATATTCACAAAAAATAAATTATAATTTAGTTTTTTGTTTTCAATGAATGTTATTTTTTTAGAAACGCACTGTAAAACATTGTGTATTTTCTTTATATTATTATGTCCGTGCGAAGCCGGGATGGGCTGCTATCTATCTTCTATATACTAATATAATAAGAGTTTGTTTGTTTGATTGTTTGTTTGTGTGTTTGTTTGTTTGTTTGAACGCGCTAATCTTAGGACCTACTGGTCCGATTTGAAAAATTCTTTCAGTGTTAGATAGTCCATTTACCGAGGAAGGCTATAGGCTATATATCATCACGCTACGGCCATTAGGAGCGGAGTAGTAACGAAAAATGTTACAAAAACGGGGGAAATTATGACCCATTCTCTCTTATGTGACGCAAGCGAAGTTGCGCGGGTCAGCTAGTGTAACATAATGGCTTACATCTCTCATAGGACGTGGTTGGTTAAAGACTTGGTGGTTAGGACGCGAACCTATCTGAGTTTTTTTGTTGAGGGTTATAATTTGGCGGATGATCTAAAAATTTGTTGCGTACGAGTTGGACCAAATTGGCGGGGTTGAAACAGATTCTGTCTCCATTGCGGTACAAATGGCGGAACAAAATGAGGACGTGAAGGGCCAGCTATATTATAGTTAAAAAGTTTAGGCACGGGCACTGAAACCTGTTGGTTAGGCATATTATAGGCACTCACAAAATGATTTGGCACGGGCATAAAATTTATAGATTTTTTGTCAGGTAGTCGTTGGTTCCGATTTTGTAGATACATAGTATTCGTCTCCTCGTGTACGAATTCTAATGCTTTCTCTATGGTTTCAGGGCGCATGCAACGTATCCGTGATCCTAAGGGATCGTTCAAACCTCGCACATACGCTTGAAGCGTTAATTTACGACAAAGGTCTCGTTTAGCATTGATGGTGGTCTCTAGGGTATCATGCAGGCTTACATAGGTCATTATAGTAGTATACAGATTCTGGCAACGCTCATAAAACTCCTGCGCGGTGCTTGAACCTTGCGACAAAAATTGCTACATCGTTATATAGACTGGTCTCATCCCGTTGATCCGCGAAATTGTTCACTAAAGCAGTTCGAATGCCTTGCCAATCAGAGGGAATCCCATTAGAATTGATTAAGCGAGCATCAGAGCGCACCTACTTAGTTCACTACTGCTTGCATTACAAAACTGGTCTACTAATTGATCACATAATTTTAAAAATCTGGTGAGCACATTTGGTTTCCCGTCGAACTCAGGTACCAACCTTAAGGCTTTATAAATGGTATCTAATTCAGACATATTCGTTTCTTCTTCTATTTCTTCTATAATACTCAAACTAATATATTTATTTAAAAACTTCTTATACAAAATTTGTACACAGGCGTACTTAATGCCAAAGGCATTTTCTGCCTGTCTACCTTGGGGTGAAGCAGAGATTAAATGAAGTAGGTGTTTAAATAATAAAGGAGGAAAATTAGGTTGAAAAAAATGTTTACAAATAAATAAAAATGTGGTCATGTGAGTGTACATAAATATAGATAGGTATATATACATAAATAATTATATACAATGATAAAATATTAAATACGAATAAGTCAATATAAATAAATAGATGATATTAAAAATATACTATAAACTAAATTATAAAATAGATATATACAATAATTCGTAAATACAAACTAAGATAAATGTGGCGATTCTGCAACTTGTTTTGACAAGAGATCCCGATCTTTGCTCTTAAGCGTAAGACGGTTAGTGGACATCCTGATTTCAAGATGGAGCGCGTTCCATAATAAGACAGATTGGACAGGAAAAGAAGAGTTGACATACCCAGAAGTGTGTGATGGGCAGAGAAGAAGAAGATTATAATAATAATAATAATAAGCCCCCTAAAACCCAACCACACGTCCTGATCGACCATCTGATCACGTGGGGGGCGGACACACGAATGAGAACTTACTGGCGTGGCTAACGTGGCACTGGTATGGCTCGGGTTTTCTAGTTACGCGTCTGTCGTCGTCGGCTCTTCAATACGTTTAACTACAAGATGTGTTGGGGATTTCGGTGTCGGCGGGCTCGTGACTGGAAAACTCGAGCTATAGATAGGGAGATAGGGAGATAGGGAGGTAGGGAGGTAGGAAGATAGGAAGAAAGGGGAACCCAAGCCAAGGTGGAACAGCATACGCCGAGGGCTGCGTGGCTAGGGGGGAGCCTAGTCTCTAGTATGCGGACTCTGTATACCGGGGGAAATTCAGTTTTAAATACCCTTACTGTGGTGAATGCAGGGCTCTGCCACAGCGGACCGCTTGTCCCTAGCTTCTCGTGGGAATAGGATGAATAATAACGTAACAAGAAAATATAATCTAAGGTCGCTGCCCGGGGGTCGCCGGGGTTCATCTAGTGATAATGTTCGTATTAATAGTAGGAAAAAGACCGTAAATAATCTAGCAGCAGTCGAACAAACATCCATTTCATCATCAGACTCTTCATTGTTTCCTTCAATTGCTTCAACGGCTCCTTCTTATTGTAAATCTCCATCACCTAGTTCTATAGAAACTTCATCTTCCATTCAATCTGCTCAGCTGGTGAATGTTGCACGGGAGACAGAGATTGTCAATGAACCTGTGCCCACCACCAGCTCTTTAGGAATTCGTAGAAAGTGGACACCTGAAATGAATGAATTCATACTACGAACCTACCTCTATCTTACAAATATTGAAACAGATAAAAACGCTTACCTTCAACCACTGCACACAAAGTTTTTAGAAAAGTTTCCTACAATGGAAGTTAGTCGGCAAAGGATAGGAGACCAGCGACGAGCTATTATCAGACAAAAATTACTATGTCAAAACACTATAGATAGAATTTACGATGAAGTGAGAAACGACTTACGAGTTGTTCAGAACCAGGTAGTACGACACTCAACACAAAACAATAACACACAACCAGATCAACGACTTAGATGGACAAATGAGCAGAATGAGGCAATCATTAAAATTTACTTTAAAATCACTCAACTTGAAACCAATAAAACAGTTTACAGAAAGCACTTACATCAAGAATTTATTAGTTTATTTCCTGATTTTTCTCATGTTACTGAACAAAGAGTTGCAGACCAAAGAAGGCTCATAATAAATAATAAATATGTTAGTGACGCTAGGTTGAAAGAAATTAAGAGTGAAGTAGCTGAAGAATTACATATAACAACACCTACACTCGAAGACACACATAACACTGTCAGAGAGCCAGTACAGACTGAACAAGGGGAAGAACCTTGCTTTTTAGCAAGTATAGATTTAGAAAACATTATAGATTCTGACACACATCATAGAAACACAAGTGAAGGAGTAAACCAGGAAAGAAATATAGAGATAGACGAAATATTCACACAAACAGTACAACACTACACAAATACACATCCTACACAAAGACAATTTATACCCAAACAGAGGCCTTCGAAGAAACTGGCCATAATAGTTAATTATATAAACAATGTTTTACTACCTGAATACATTCATACAGACACAGATTTTCACACATTACAAACAGTTATATACAGTGCTGCATGGACAGCCGCCAAGATGAACGGAGCTAAAATCTCAACCACGGCACCATGTAATAGATCAAGGGGAGCAAATAAACCTAAATGGCAGAGAAGGCTGGAAAAGAGACGTGACGACCTACGAGTGAAAATTGGAAGACTGACTCAATTCGTACAGGGAAACAGAAATAGGCAGCTGGTTAGAGAAGTTGATAAAATAAAAGAAAATTATAAAATACACACAACACACGAGGACCCTAATACACAATTATCACACTTTATGGACACACTAAAACAAAAACTGATGGTAGTAACAAGTAGATTAAATAGGTACAATAAATGCACATTTCGGAAGACACAGAATAACACATTTAATCAGAATGAAAAACTTTTCTATAGAACTTTAAAAACAGCTACGTCTAACCAAGCCACAGCCAGCAATAGTACTGCTCCGCCAGTTGATGAAATACACCGGTTCTGGTCAGGGATCTGGGAGAACTCAATAGAACACAATACAGAAGCACAATGGATAAAAGCAGAAAAAGAAAACCAATTGAATACAGAACAGATGCAATTTGACCACATACCATTAGAAGTTTTTCAAGAAGTGTTAAATAAGCTTCATAACTGGAAAGCACCCGGTTCGGATTTTATTCACAATTATTGGTACAAAAAGTTCACCTACGCTCACCCATACATTTATAACTTCATAAACAATTTTATTAAAGAACCTGACACAATCCCTGAATTCATAACACAAGGAATTACATATATGTTATCTAAAGACCCCAATGATACTACTAACCCAGCTAAATATAGACCGATAACCTGCCTTCAAACATTGTACAAAATTATAACATCATGCATCGCACTTATGATTTACAAATATTTGGATACCAATAAAATTTTAACAGAAGAGCAGAAGGGATGTAAAAAGTATAGCCAAGGTTGCAAGGAACAGTTAACAATTGACGCTGTTATACACAAAAAAGTACATCAAAGTAAAGCAGAGCTATATACTATGTATATTGACTACAAGAAAGCATATGATTCTGTTCCTCATACGTGGCTTCAAGAAGTGCTAGAAATATATAAAATAAACCCACAAATAATTTCCTTTCTTAAGAAGATTATGAGTAATTGGACAACACGACTTCGGCTGACCACTTCCACAGGAAATGTAGAAACAGAACTTATTAAAATACAACGCGGCATATTTCAAGGGGATTCACTTAGTCCCTTATGGTTCTGCTTAGCTTTAAATCCCCTATCAAAACAGTTAAATTTATTAGAACCCGGTTATTTATTAGAATATGATGACACACTGAATAACGGACTGATTAACAGACAAAAATTGAAAATTAACCATCTCCTTTATATGGATGACATTAAGCTATATGCAACCACCCCCACGGACCTACTCAAATTAGCAAAGTTTACAGAACAGGTTTCAAGTGATATAGTAATGGAGTTTGGCATCGACAAATGCAAGATAAATTCATTTAGAGCCGGACAGCCTTATCGGCATTCATATGAGGTACAAACAGGAGAAACTATAAATTCACTTAACGAAAACGAAACATACAAATATCTAGGCTATGTCCAATCTCAACAAATCCATCACAAACAAATAAAAGCTTCACTAACCCACCAATTCAAGCACAGATTAAATTCTATCCTCAACACCCAACTCAACTCGCGAAACACTATTAAAGCTATCAATACTTACGCTATCCCTATCCTAACTTACTCTTTTGGTATCATTAAATGGTCTAATACAGAACTCAAAAATTTACAACGGATCATTAACACGAGTATGACAAAGCAAAGAAAACACCACCCTAGAGCTTGCGTTCAGAGGCAAACACTACCAAGAGAGGAGGGTGGCAGAGGAATTATTGACGTAACCAATCTCCACAATAAACAGATAACAGTCTTAAGAAATTACTTCCATTATAAATCTACACTCACAAGTCTACATAAAGCAATAGTTACTACTGATAAAAAATTCACTCCGTTAAATATGTCTGAAAAAACTGCACAAATTAATGAGAAGCAGAAAAGCTGTCAAACTAAAATAGAAGAATGGGGCCAGAAGTCGTTACATGGCAGGCACCGTCAGGATTTAAGTCAACTGAACGTCGACAAGAAAGCGTCGAACGATTGGCTTACTGATGGACACCTCTTTCCTGAAACAGAAGGATTTATGATAGCGATACAAGATCAAGTAGTAGAGACCCGAAATTTCCAAAAACATATTATACGAACTCCAATTACAACAGATAGCTGCAGACGTTGCAATAGTGCTTCAGAGACTATCCAACACATTACAGGGGCCTGTAAAGTAATAGTGCAGACCGATTACAAACACAGACACGACCAGATAGCCAATATAATACACCAAAGATTAGCATTAAAATATAAATTTATAACTGCACCATTGATACCATACTATAAGTACACACCAGAAACAATCCTCGAGAACAATACTCACAAGCTATATTTTGACCGAGCTATACTAACCGATAAAACAACCCACTATAATAGGCCAGACATTACACTAATAGATAAAATAAATAAAACTGCCCAACTCATCGACATAGCTGTACCTAATACCCACAACTTACAGAACACCATAGCAGAGAAACTCTCAAAGTACATTGATTTGAAAATTGAAATTTCCAGAATGTGGCAACTTAATAATGTCACAATAATACCAATAGTTATTTCTACCACTGGCGTTATACCTAAACAACTACACCAATCAATTAAGTCTCTGGACCTTCCCCCGTACATATACAAAATGCTACAAAAAGCAGCTATCCTCAACACATGTAGGATAGTCAGGAAATTCCTTCAAACAGACAATCAAACAAACAGATCAGCCACTACACACACACAATTACTTTCATTATAAGCTCCCATACATTCATCACTCCACTCACACTCCTAGGGTTTACACTTGGCTTTGGCCCGTGTTCTCTCTTAAAATACCGGCGTCAGCCGAGTTACAAAACGTAAAAACCAAAAATAATAATAATAATAATAATAATAATAATAATAGCCCGCAGGGCACCTTGAGGCGAGGTGACGGGGAGTAGCGACCCCGCGGTACCTGAGTGCTCCAGGGGGAAGTCACCCTTCCTCATCTCCGGCTTGCCTTAGTTGGCTGGTCGGAGTGAAAACTGACGAGGAAGCGGTCCCCCGCCTCTGGCTTGCCTTCATTGGCCGTCCAGAGTGGAGTCGCAAGAGCAGAGCTCCCACTCTGTTCGGAGGACGGATGCTGAGCGTAAGTGGCTAGTGGGCCAGTGATGCCGGACCCTCAGGGAGCAAGTGATCTGAGTTTAACGTCCAGCGAGGCCTCTCCGTCCTTCAGCCGCTCACGTCCCTGTTGCCCCCTTGTTGCTATTTATGCGACTTGTTTAGGGTGGCCCAGTTTGTGAGTTGGCAAGTCTCCGCCTGCCATTTTTACATGTTTTCAACATTGTTATCGGCAGGCGCCATAGTCCCCATAGATCCCCTGGTTTCCAGTCCATAAGCACCCCATCCCAATAGCCCAAGTAGTTTTTCCCGTTAGTTTTGCCATAGTTCCACACAGTCCGGTGATTGTCCTTGGGTGCATTTTATAGTGTAAACAGGGATAATCACCGGATTGTGACACCACACATTATTGAAAGATTAAAGCCGTCTAAAAAGGGCCTCTACGTGTTGGCTTCGGCCCCACGCACGCCTTCCAAATGTCCGGGACTCTGTAGTCCCGAGATATACAAAAGACGTACATAATAATAATAATAAGCCCGCAGGGCACCTCGAGGCGAGGTGACGGGGAGTAGCGACCCCGCGGTACCTGAGTGCTCCAGGGGGAAGTCACCCTTCCTCATCTCTGGCTTGCCTTAGTTGGCTGGTCGGAGTGAAAACTGACGAGGAAGCGGTCCCCGCCTCTGGCTTGCCTTCATTGGCCGTCCAGAGTGGAGTCGCAAAAGCAGAGCTCCCACTCTGTTCGGAGGACGGATACTGAGCGTAAGTGGCTAGTGGGCTAGTGATGCCGGACCCTCAGGGAGCAAGTGATCTGAGTTTAACGTCCAGCGAGGCCTCTCCGTCCTTCAGCCGCTCACGTCCCTGTTGCCCCCTTGTTGCTATTTATGCGACTTGTTTAGGGTGGCCCAGTTTGTGAGTTGGCAAGTCTCCGCCTGCCATTTTTACATGTGTACGGTGTTATAGTAAACGAGTCCGTACACTGATAGTTGTGCGTAGTAGTGGGTTGATTATTGAGTACACTTGCACTAAAACACACAGTGAACCGTTGAACCGAAACGTTTTATTTGTAGTATAATAAAGTACAGAAACGATTCAGCGATTCTTTCTATTAGTTGTTAGGTAGAAGTAAAAATGTGTACTGAATGGTATGTGTAAATGTGTAATTATATATTTAAGCGCCTCGTCGCCGATTCTAAGTGAATTGCGGCGTAGGCAGAAAAATGTACGGTGATGAAACCGTACATATTGGCAACCCCAAAAGAGATGAGATGTAATGACTAACAGAAAGAGACGCCTTACAAAATAATTAAACATTAAGTAAATAAAAACATATTAGTCGAAGTGAAATGCAACGTTCTCCGCAGCCACGCTGACAGGCATCGTTTGCAGTTCAATGTCTTCATGCTGTTCTCTCGTTTCCCTCTTTTGTCTTGTCGCTGGTTGCCGTCGACGATGAAAGTATCGCTTAGCGATGATCCACACGAAGATCGCGAGGCCAATCCCGACCAAAGTGTAAGAAATCGCATACTGGTGGATGTCATGGTTCGTAAGCGATGATGGTAATGTCTGCTCATTCTGTTCTTGAACCCGTAGTTTGTCGTCAATTTCTTTGAGGTCTTCTTTTCAGAAATGATATATTCCCGTGGAGCGCTGTGGATGGTGACATTCAGTAAAGTGTTTACTGACGAATCCAGCTCCGGAATATGACTGCCTTCGTAGTTGACGTTGAGGCTGCTACTATACTGATTGTGTGATGCGATGGTCAAGTCCTTTGATTGCAGTGTACATCCTTGGGCCACGGTGACTATTGCCGACGATGATACCGTTTGTGATGTTACTTCGTTTCCACAGACAGTGCGAAACTCGCACCGTCCGCAACACACCGCCAGCCAGCTGTTTGGCCGATGCAACTTGATCCACGCTTCGTCACACGACGCTTTGTTTACGTTACGCGGTGACGTCGTCGACCTATGACTCAGTAACTTAGCTTCGCACGGCGATGACGTACTATGTAAATTGTACACGGGTTTGCTCGATAGACATATCAAATTGTCGGTTTGTCTTTTCACGCATTGCTGTAAGTCTTCGTTTCGTAGTGAGATGTAAGTATTTTTCTCAAAGTTTACAGCAATGTATTCCGAATATAACTGCATCAACTTGTATTCCGAGTCCGAATGAAAAGGTACCGCAATGACACGATAATACGTGAAATCTTCATTGGATGTTAGAGGGATCTGCACTTCACACATGAAATAGTGCTCCGTTATCCGCGCTTTTACGTGGAGTAGCTTGTAAAGGTCTCTGACATTTTCTTCGATGTTCTCCGTCGGTAATGACAGCGTCCTCGGTAATTTTCCAGATATGTCTTGCAGTTGCTTCACTAACGTGACAGGTGGTATTAAGTGAACGTCTATGTGTCCACTATAAACCTTGGTGAGTGTGTTAAGGAGCATAGTTTGAATCTCCTTAAGATTTCGCAGTAGTAGGGACGCTGTGAGTGAAGCCGAATTAAAATAACTTGTAGCCATTAATATTTGGACTTCAGATTGGATCTTATGTATGTTGGTGTTCGTTTCCTCTACGAACTTGTCTATCATGTTGCATTGAAGCCGTATGTTTTCATCGTTTCTCTTCAACACATCGTTTTGTAGTTGGATGATAGACGTTTGGTTTTTTGTAAGCTCTAGTATGTAGTTTTCATTGGTTTGAATCGCAGCGATGTCTTCATGATATTTGTCAGCAAATCTCTGGTCCAAAATACCGAATAAGCTGTTTGCCACCATTCCAACACCGTCGACCAATCCTCGCTTTCTGCGGTTGGATAAATGTTTGTCCGGAGTAATTAAAATGGTATTGTAAAAATGAAGTAATTCCATCTCGTGACACAGTTGATCCATTGTTGCTTGGCAGTAACTTTGATGAATTTTCTTACATAGAATGTTCACTCCGTCGATGTACTTTTCCATGTGTCTAACGCCTTTCCAATAATTTGTTAAGTTGTAATAGGTCAACAAAGTCCATTCATCGTTTATTAATTGCATTTTTCCCACGGCATCATAATAAAGCGGGCGCTCCGGTTCCATAGTCGTAATTTGAGTACCTGCCTTGGCCGCCAGTGCATATGTTTGATTCATAAATGTAAACATTGTAATTAGAACCATAAACATAGTTGTAAAACATTTTTTGCCGATGCACTTTGTTTTCGTGACGTCAGATTGTTCTTCATCCTTGTCGTTAAATGGATGTTGTATAGGCAGAGGTGATAATTTCACGATTGGACGTTTGATTTCTCCGCTCTGTGTTTTTAACGTAGTTACTCGAACATATCCGTCGGCTCCTGGGTGTAATTTCAATACTCGTCCCATAGCCCATTTTCCGGGTGGTAGATTGGTGTCACGAATCAGTACAATGTCGCCCTCACTAAGGCTTTTCGTAGGCTTGTTCCATTTGTGCCGTGTTTGAAGCTGTGTTAGGTAGTCATTCGACCATTGTTTCCAAAACTGCTGAGACATATGCTCAGTTAACTGCCATCGCTGTCGCATATCAATGTTCTGTTCATTACTGCGGTCAGCTCGTGGTAACGCCATCACTGGTCCCCCGGTTAGAAAATGACCTGGTGTCAAGTAATTATAAAATTCGTCGGGATCTTCAGTTAATGGACACAGTGGTCTGGAGTTTAAACACGCTTCTACTTTCGTCAACAGAGTCGTAAACTCCTCGTACGTCAGTTTTTGGTCTCCTAGCACACGTCGAAGGTGGTATTTCATCGACTTGACCGCCGCTTCCCATAGACCACCTGCACTAGGCCACGCAGGCGCATTAAAATGCCACTGCACACCCATTTCGCCAATGATGTTGAAAAATTCGGGAGATAAAATGTCCTTGTACTCTTCAAATTCATTTTTCAGCATCTTCGCCGCGCCAATAAAATTTGTCCCACAGTCGGAGTAAACATGACTCGGTGTTCCACGCCTAGAGCACATTCTCTGGAATGCCGCTATGAACGCGTCTGTGCTTAAGTCTGAAACAAGTTCGATATGTACAGCCTTTGTTGCCATACACACGAAAATGCATATATACCCCTTTGAGGTTCGTACACCTCGCCCCTTGTTCAGTTTGACTTCGTAGTGTCCGGTAAAGTCAACCCCGGAGTGGGTAAATGGACGTGACGGAGTAACCCTGCTCGGTGGTAGTTCTCCCATGAGTTGGTTAGCTTCGGATGGTTGGTAGCGTTGGCAGCGCACACAGCGACGTATCTCAGTCTTCACCGCCCTGTTCCCGCCAACGATCCAGTATCGTTGTCGAATGTAAGCTAACGTCAGCCTGGCCCCTCCGTGTAATGTCCTAAGATGGGCTTGAAGAATGACCAGCGTTGTCAATCGACCATGGTGAGGTAATATAATAGGGTTCTTCATCTCGTACGGTAGACTTGAATGATTTAATCTGCCGCCGACTCGAATGATTCCTTTGTCGTCAAGATATGGTTTGAGCTTATAAATCTTGCTCTTATTATTTGTAGATTCGTTCGTCATTAATTGTTTGTATTCTTGCGCAAGTTCCGTTTGCTGTACATATTTTATTATTTCGTAATTTGCTGAGTCTAATTCGCTTGGCGTCAAGTAGGTATATGTTGTGTCACGTTTCGACTTATTACGCGTATTAGTAATAAATCGTTGTATCTGTTACTGTAAAAGCCCGAACTGTGGTAAATCCTAAGATTTTCCGGTAAAACCTAAGATTTACCAACTCTCAATGGTAAAAGTCCGAACAAGCCAGAGTTTAAAAACTATGTTACGATATATAAAAAAATCCTCCTACATAATTATGTTTATAACTATTTCACGGTGTAATTATATACTGTGACATTGTTATAAAGAAGGAGTTTTGGGCATAGCGACATGGGTAGGTTAGGTTAGAAGGCTAAGGTGGGAGCGAGCGAAGCGAAGCTCCCACCTTAGCCTTCGTGGTTATTTTTTTTTAACCACCCAGAAGGAGGAGCCCCGCGAAGCGGGGCTCCGGCGACATCTCGATATCATCAAGTGAATATAGGTAAAAGTTCGAAATAAAATAATTATTCGGACTTTTACCATTGCCAGTTGGTAAATCTTAGGTTATACCGGAAAATCTTAGGATTTACCACCGTTCGGGCTTTTACAGTAACATATCCATGCAATTATTCTGTTCACTTTGTTCAATGAACTCACTTTCATAAGTAGGTTATAAATCATATGATCGTTTTCTTTGCCCGTAGCGTTGAAAGTCGTTTGGCAAACGATACCGATATCCGTCGTACAGATCGACGGTCCCTACGTACATTCCCTCAAGTGGTACTTAGGGGATTTGTCTTTTTTGTTTCCGTGACCTTCCGGTTGTCATATACTTTCGATTGATTAAAAAAAAATTAGTAAAAATGCTTTAATTCTACCCTAAATCAACACTCGACAAACCCCAGAACTACAACACTTCCAATGTAAATTGAAACTTCAAACCGCTCTCCTGTAAAATTTGCGTTTTGCAATTAGGTTATTGTACGTAGGGACCGTCGAGATGCATGTCATATGTTCTTCACGATGTTGTATCGGGAATTGTTTCAGGAATGCCGGGCCGTTCCACCACAGTTCAAAGTTTTGTAGCTTGGTTGGATTCAAACCTCTTGACGCACAGTCAGCAGGATTTTCTTGCGACTTGACGTAATGCCATTGTTCGGCGGGAATAACTTGTTTTATTTTTGATACTCGATTTGCGACGTATTTTTCCCATTTAGTAGGTTCGCCCTGTATCCAGGCAAGGACAACTTGCGAGTCACACCAAACTGTCACGGAGATTTCAAAGCTACTCAGCGCTCCTTTGATCTTTTCTACTAGTTGAGTAAGCAGGTATGCGCCGCAAAGTTCCAGTTTGGGTAACGTTATTTTCTGTGATATCGGTGCTACTCTTGTTTTGGCAGCGAGTAATGTAATTGTAGGCTCATTGGATTCGTTTCTTACACAGCTATAAACCACGCACGCGTATGCCTTTTCACTGGCATCGCAGAATCCAAATAATTCTATTTTTTGCTGGGTGGTACCAATCCAACGCTTGATTAACATGTTTTTGACGTTGGTTATGTCCACCTTTAATTTTTGCCATTGGTCAGCTATCGGTTGGGGTAATTGGTCATCCCATGTTAGGTTTGCGACCCAGACTTCTTGAAATAGTAGTTTTGCAGTAACTGTCACAGGTGATAGCCAACCCAATGGATCGTACAACGTCGAAATCTGAGAAAGCAGCCGCCTTTTTGTTACAACGGGTCGACCTTTTTCTTCGAATTGCCAGTTGAACGTAAACGTGTCAGTTGCCGGATTCCAACCTATTCCTAACGTTTTCGTAGATTGCCCTTCTTTTATGTCAAAAGTGAATTTGTTTGAAATTTGTTGTTCGCTCAGGTTTTCTAGTAACGCTGGGTGATTGCCGGACCATTTTCTCAAGTTCATTCCGCCGCCCTTTAGTAAATCTATAAGGGACTTTTGTAATTCTTGCGCGCCGGACAGCGATTGATGGCCGCTAATGACGTCATCAACGTAAGTTTCATCGAGCAACACCTTAGCCGCTGCCGGGTACTTGTTACCATCGTCGTAAGCCAGTTGTCTCATCGTTCCCATGGCCAACCACGGTGCGTACTTAGTTCCATAAGTAACAGTGCATAATTTATATTCCTGTAACTTTTCAGATGGTGAGTTACGCCAGACGATTTTTTGTAAATGTTGTTGACTTTCAGCTAGCCATATGCATCGGTACATTTTTTCTATATCCGATGTGAATGCGTATTTGTAAGACCTCCAATTGAGAATTAATTCTTGAATGTCCCTTTGAAGGTTTGGGCCCTTTTCTAATAATGCGTTCAGGCTGTAGCCGGTCATTGTTTTTTGCGACGCATTAAAAACGACTCTGAGCTTCGTTGTAGTGGCATCTTCTCTGAGTACTCCGTGATGGGGTAAGTAACATTCCGGAATAGTAGAGTTTTGTATAGGTCTCGATAGTTTCATGTGAGATAGATCCATGTATTCTTTAAGGAAGTCTTTGTATAGCGTTTCAAGTCGTTTGTTTCTTTGTAATCTTTTTTCAAGTTGTAAAAATTGGGACACAGCGATGTTCTTCGATTTTCCGAGATTTGCCGCGTAATCTGCACGTAACGGCATCTTTACGATGTATCGGCCATCCGGACCACGTATCGTTGTGTCCTTGTAATAGGATTCACATTCGTCTTCTCGAGAAACGTCGCTGTTATAGTTGTTTATGTCTTCATTTTCCCAAAATTTGGTAAGTGCGTCTATGTTTGTTAGAGTCACGTGGCAATTCAAAGTTTGCATCTTGCCACATAATACCCACCCCAGCTGTGTTTGCTGAGCGATGGGGGCTGTATGCGTGCTTCGTAAGACTCCGTCTAGACGTATGTCAGCGTAGACGTCGGCTCCAAGTAACAAGTCAACGGTTCTACAGATGTTAAATTCCGGGTCCGCTAGTTTCAGAGATTCCAAATGAGGCCAGTTAGGTTTTGCGAATGTGCAATGTGGCAACTTGTTTGTTAATTTTTTCATAATTAACGCCTCAGTATCGAAAGTATACTGAGAATGGATTGATTTGCATGAAAGTTCTAGCCGTCCTTTGCAGTCACCCGAAACAGATCCCACTCCAGAGATTGTGGCAACCAATTTCTTTCTCGGTAATCTTAGAAGTTGCGCAGCGTTTTCCGTTATCAGGTTGACTTGTGAGCCCTGGTCTAAGAGAGCTCGAAGAGTAATATACGTTCCATCAATCGTCTTCACCTTTACTTGCACGGTAGCCAGTAAAACTTCCCCCTGTTTTGTTGACAAATGATGGGAACTTGGTTTGCTTGACCCTTGCGTCGGTTGTTGACCTGAGTTTTGCATTTCGTAACTCGAAGACGGCGTTGTTTTGCTAGCGTAGTAATGTAAAAGCGTGTGGTGTTTCTTGTTACACTCTCTACACGTTTTCGTAGAATTGCATATATCGTTTTCGTGACGATATAAACAATTTTTGCAGACTTGTAATTTTGCAACTGTACTGTTGCGTTGCGCCATGTCTAAGTCAATAAACTGTGGGCAATGTCTCAAAATATGCTTGTTTTTACAAAGGGGACATTGACCATAGGCTGTATGATATGTTTTCGGATATGATTTCTTGAGCTCCATGTTCTTACGAGGCCAGCTTTTTTCAGATGTCGTTGACTTTGCTGAGCTTGCTTCCTTTTTCACTTGTATTTTTGTTTCTAACCCCATAAAGGAGATGGCAAACTTTCATACAATCTTGGGCCTGACTGTTACATGGATGATATTTGGATAATTTGTAGGTCGATGTATGCAGATTTCATGTGCGTTAAAATTATATAGCTATTCAATGGGAAAGTCGAAATATTGATGGGGACGTAACAAAAAGTTTTAAGCGAATTCATGAATCTTTTATCTTGTAAAATAGTAGGAAGGGAGTTTTGGTATTGTATTATTATGTTGTTTATAAAATAAAATAAAAAATATTGTGATAAACATTTATTCATCATCATCATCATCATATACAATTAATATATTATCTAAAAATTGTGCGGGTGGTACTAAACCTGGTTGATACCTTGCCCAACTAAGGTACCATATTATTGACATTGTGTGACAACAGCAACCTACAGTTCTATTTCCTACTAAACAGTTACAATAATATCCTATGATTGCCTGCCTACCAATGAGAGCACTGTCGACTAAAATATAGGTAAAGTAAGTTTTACTTGAAATATGCCTCGACTTAATTCGGCCTCTTAAAAGCCATGATGTGCTTGATGCCGACAGTGCATTATGTAGGTCGCTGTCTGTGTCACGGCACACTTCAATAATATATCTGCCATCATTTCTAATATGTTCGCCATAATAGGACCTCGCCTGTTTAATTTGATAAGAACCTAATGAAATCAACTGCATTTCGCTACTTGTAAGCCGAGGGAAATTAACTAAACTGTTATCTTCAACTTCAATTCTCAAAAAGTTAGCCCTGCGCCTGTTTAAATTATTGGAAATCACATAATTACCTAAATGATTTTCTGTATTCATTTTTTCATTTATAATTTCTAAAATCTCTGCAGCATCTATACGGTTTGTAATGGGTGGGTGAAAGGCATTTATTAAGCCGGCAGCCACTTCAAAGTCTACCATTAAATGTTTAGACGCTGTATTAAAAAAATCTTGTCTGAATAATTTAAAGTCCCTTTTAAACCTACCATTTACTACTTCTACAACCCATCTACATATAGTGACTGCCCTTGTTTTATTTGCCTTTAAAGTTGATAACTGCCATTCACCTGCCTGTAGCGTAGCGGGGACATAGGTTCTGTAACTGCATTCACTTAATAAGGGCAAGGCATCTCTGAAGCCCCTATCCAGTATAAAGGCGTCGCCAGCCTGAAAGTACTGCCGCAACATTGAATTTTCATTGTTAAATTCACTCTTCATTATGTCTGCATCTGAAGTAGTGGCTGGATAAGGGCCCAGAACATCGACAATGTAACCATCTGCACATACTATTAAAAAGGGTTTTACCAAGTTTTGATACTTGTGTAAACTATATGTTCTTTTCTGATACAAATAATTGGAACTTTTCTGTACATAGCAATAAGTACCATCCATAATTAAAACGGGCTTTTCTTCTCCTTCGTGATAACCAAAGAGTCCCTTAGGTATCAATAATGTTCTATTAATTATTTGTTGTCTATTAATATGGTTTAAACCAATATGGTAGGGGACAAAATAATTGTAAAGCAAATCCCGTGCTTTACCTAAATAACTTTCTAAAGTTCTCCGAGGCATATTGAATAATATAGATATTCTCTCATTAGAGTCCCCCATTCTAAGCTTCATTAAATATATTGCTAATGCAATTGGCCCTTTTTTCAGTTCATTGAACTGTGGAACCTCATTTAATATGGAATTAAATTGGTCTTTAGATAATCCAAACCAATGGCGGAATGATACATCAGGCATGTTGAACACATTATTAAAATCACTGGATGAGTGTGTCTCTTTTAGTTGTAACATATCCTCTATATGAACAGCAGTGAAGACATTAACATAATTATCAAGTATGCTGTTTATGACATCCCATGTTTCTGGGTTTAAGTGATAATCACATACTCTATTATTTATTGGCACATAATAATTATATGAATTCAATAAATATTGCCTTACACTGATCGGAACTCGATTTCTTTCTCGCCTCTCACATCCTGAAACAAAACAGTGAGATTCTGTTCCTACAGATCTTATAAAATTAGGTAGTGTGATTCTTTCACTGGACCTAAACTGTTCAGGGGGAGTAGGAGCAGGTTCAGCTTGCATCTGTGGTGGTGAAGATGTCGACGGTGCTAAAGATGTAGACGGTGCTGAAGATGTCGACGGTGCTGAAGATGTCGACGGTGCTGAAGATGTCGATGGTCTTGACATAAAGTGTGGAGCAGCTCTGTCAGCTGTCACCCAGCCAGAATGACTTATACTTTTCAATTATCATAAAATACTTACTCTACGGGGTAGTATCCATTCTGCTATTACATTATGAATTCTCTGTTCCCGTTCAGAGCCAGTTTTCAGCAAATGAGACCGTGTACGCAATACAGAACGTCCACAATAAATGCATACACGTTGATGGCCTATATTAGAGGCAGCTGCACAATTCTCAATTCCCAGAGAATCGTTTGCAAGATTCCAGCATGCTCCACATAGATGATCAGAATGGTTAACCTGAAAATAAGTCATCAGTTAAACCAAATGTTAACATATCACAGTTTGAATCTTCACATAACGTAAAAAACAGAATAGAAATAAATCAATGTTGATATAAGCACTTTCCTATGAAAGACTGAAGTAATTAAATGGCTTGTAACACTAGTCTACGGAATACTGACCGTAAGAGGAGCCGTCCACTGTTGAACAAGTGCAAGTATTGCTTCATCTTGCAACAAATGCATACCAATAGCGTTGCTACGGGCAAAACTGATGCCACAGTTTACACAGTTTAGTGTGCTCATCTCGTATAACGTCCAATCGAACACAATGTAGTATGAGTAGTTTATCGCTGAGGCAGGTAATCAATATCCGTTGTGCAGGTGCAGGTCTTTCGTGATAGCAGCAATTGGCAGAGTCCGTAATCGTAGCGAGTGTCGATGAAATAATTAGGAAATCACACGAAATAATTCACATCACAACACAAAAACTCGAAACCGCAATGCGAACCGAATGTTGACATAGTTGACTTTTTTTTTAAGTTTATAATCCTTGCCAGTTGATTCTAGTGCACGATCGATTATATAATCGATTAATAACAATGATTCTAAAATAAGAAAATCATTTCATTGAAATAACAAATAAAATAATTACACAATACTTTAGCACGTTATTGAAAAAAAAATCTTTATTTTATACGGTTTCTGCGTACAGAAATTCAAAGATAAAAAAGGTGATTGGACATTGATCGATCGAATCGATAAAAAAATCGTTTTTGTGAGTGGCAACATTTTCTTTGCTGTAATAGATACGCTTATTATGACATCCATTGATAACAGTATCGTTGACTGCTTAGTTACTGTTACATTTCATATCCCATAGAATTGATTACTGATATTTTACCACAAATTCCTAGAAAATATTTAATGAATTTTAGGCATAATTTCCATCCTGTAACCTTCAGGCCCATACTTGCCTATCTCCTTTAATATCAAGAAATTCTAAAAATTCCTTCAGTACTGGTATTTCCCGGTTGTCGCTGGAATCCATTACATATTCATCATAGGTGTCACTATCCAGTTTCTGTACCAATAAGTAGACAATGATGGGATCCCAGGTCGAAATATTCAGTCCGATGTTTTTCAACCCGTTTAGGTATTCAGTTGTGGTGTCATGCAACCTCTTCAGATTGAAGGCGTCAGGCTTCTGGATTGCAGGCAGATGGTACATGGCGTTCATAAACGAGAGAAACAATCGTCGATGGTTGTCATATCTGTGACTCAAAATTTCCCAACACGAATTATAGTTGTTTGCGCTGATTCGTAGATGTTGTACCAACTTCTCAGCTTCTCCTCTAAGCTTGCCTTTTAGATGTTGCATTTTTTGAGCATTGTTTAGACTCTGGTTGTTATGGATCGTTTCCAAAAAAATGTCCTTGAACGATATCCATTTTGTGTATTGTCCTGAAAACTCCGGGATTACAACTTTTGGCGTTGATTGTTCTTGATGTTTAGATGCCCAAATTTTTCCGTTGAGTTTTCGTTTCATTTCATCATAACTTGCTTCAATGTTGTTAAACATTTCATTGTACGCTTGATTCGGCCCTTTTAACAAAGCCTCCAGCTCCCAGTGAGTGCGGTCGATGGCCTCCCACCTTGACCTCAAAATTGACAAATGGTCTTCGATGTCCAATTTGTTGTCCAAGCTATCCAAATCAATCTTGGCCATACCTCGATCAATAGCCTTGAAGTTGCACTCTTGTTTAGTAAGCAAGCTGGTAATCTTTTCATCAGACTCAGTTTCCATTACCCCTGTTAGGTCAAATTGGATATTCTGGTCTTCCGACGATCGTATCATTCGTGCAATGTCTTCCTTGGTTGATTCGTACATAGCCCTAGTCTTGCCATATACATCCTCCGAAAAGTATGCTATGTTTTTCTCCTCAATCTCCTGCATAAGTAACGTATGTCTGGTGTTGAATTCCATCCATAGTTCTTCTAAGGAAGTCAGCCGCCTATTCAAGTATTCGTTTGTTTTTCTCGCCCGGCTGTCCTTTTTGTAGTTCACACATAGTGATTTTATATTCTCAAAGCACGTCGACTGTAGCACTAGTTTACTCATCTTGCAAGTTGAACCACTAGTTGCCACCGTATGTCAATACGCCTTTGTCCAAGTTGTTGCAGAAGAACCTCCTTGTCGTTGAAGACGCTTCTCGTTGTAGTAGTTGAACCCCGGCTGTGTTGCACGTAGTTGTACGCGTTGCGCCTACGCTCTTAGTTGCGCGAGGTGAAGACTGAAGGCACGTCGTTTGCGATAACTTCAATCTTGACTGTAGTTCGTTTGATAGTCAGAAACGTTTGTCCCTGTATCAACGTTATTGTCGCGTTGGTTCTTGTGATATTCGGTACGATCGCACTCTACTTACGATATTATGCGCCTTCTCAATTCAACTGGGGCGACCCGCTTGTGGGAGACCAGCTGAACCGATTCGCTATCGTAAATAGAACACTATTCACACTGAATATCAATCCGGCTCGAAGGACCATTAAATGTACGGTGTTATAGTAAACGAGTCCGTACACTGATAGTTGTGCGTAGTAGTCGGTTGATTATTGAGTACACTTGCACTAAAACACACAGTGAACCGTTGAACCGAAACGTTTTATTTGTAGTATAATAAAGTACAGAGACGATTCAGCGATTCTTTCTATTAGTTGTTAGGTAGAAGTAAAAATGTGTACTGAATGGTATGTGTAAATGTGTAATTATATATTTAAGCGCCTCGTCGCCGATTCTAAGTGAATTGCGGCGTAGGCAGAAAAATGTACGGTGATGAAACCGTACAACATGTTTTCAACATTGTTATAGGCAGGCGTAAGGCGACATAGTTCCAATAAATCCCCTGGTTTCCAGTCCATAAGCACCCCATCCCAATAGCCCAAGTAGATTTTCCAGTTAGTTTTGCCATAGCTCCACACAGTCCGGTGATTGTCCTTGGGTGCATTTTATAGTGTAAACAGGGATAATCACCGGATTGTGACACCATACATTATTAAAAGATTAAAGCCGTCTAAAAAGGGCCTCTACGTGTTGGCTTCGGCCCCACGCACGCCTACCAAATGTCCGGGACTCTGTAGTCCCGAGATATAAAGCAGACGTATAATTGCGTGTGCGTGTGCGTGTGCGTGTGCGTGTGCGTGTGCGTGTGCGTGTGCGTGTGCGTGTGCGTGTGCGTTTGCGCGTGCGCGTGCGCGTGCGCGTGTGCGTGTGCGTGTGTATGTTTTACAAGTACCGCCCCAGCATACAATGCAGTACCCATGGATAGATTGCATCAGTGCCTGGTATACCAATTTTAATTAAGGTCCGCGGAGTTACGGAGATTTTTAAAGACAAACATTAGTTTCCTGGTTCGCGTGACCAACTGGTCTATTTGTGAACTTCAGGTGAGTTAACTGTCAATAATTACATCAAGGTACTTTATATGGTCAACTCGCGCTATTGATAGGCAATTGCAGCTGCTGTTTCTTAAGGGTGTACAGGAGTGGGCCTTAATGATGAGTGAGGATGGGGGTTGGGAGTTTTTTGTTAGGGAGAAAGCAAGATATTTGGTTTTTTCAAGGTTAAGGGTTAACAAATTACATTCCAGCCATTCCCTAACTATACATAAAGACATTTCTGCGGCGATTTGTACAGAGTTCCATGAGCTCCCTTTTGCTAAGAGCACCGTATCATCCGCGTAGGAGATAATTCTACAATTTTGTAGTTTCAGGGACGAGAGCTCATTTATGTAAATGAGAAAGAGAGTTGGAGCTAGACACCCGCCCTGAGGTAGGCCATAAGAGAGTGGGAGTTCCGCACTAAAAATATTCTTAATTACAACTGTTTGGAAGCGGTCTGTAAGATAGCTGGAGAAAATTTTGAGGGCCGTTCCGCGTATCCCCATAGCCTCCATTTTGCAGAGAAGGAGAAGAATAGAGACAGTGTCGAAAGCCTTCGGTAAATCAAGAAATATACCAATTGTTTTCACTTTCTTATCTAAGTTATTAGTGATCTCATTGCTGACCTCCAGCACGGCATCTTCCGACGATTTACCACGCCTGAAGCCGTACTGCGTGTCAGCAAAGAGGTTCTTTTTTTCAAGGTATTGTGTTAATTTGTTGTTAACCCTTAAATTGTTTTTGTCCGTTTCATGTGACATGTAATAAAAACGCACACAAGTATGATTTGAGTTTACGCCCGCCGCATGTCACGTGATATACGCGTCATATAGGCTATCTTTGTCACACTCGCGCATTTGAATCGCTGTTTCGCTCGATGGATGAGTCGCGTCGATCATTTAGAAAAATTGCAACGGCAGACTACATTTGCAGGGGTGAAATATTTTTTTATTATGTAAGTATTTCCTTGTTTTATATTATTTTTATATTTATTTTAGATAGAATAATGATAAAACAATAGTGTTTCATAGTTTTTATTACAGAATTATTCGTAGTTTTTTTTCAATAACAAAAAGATTTTTATTGTCACTTATAACGGACATCGACGCTTACTCTCATATGGAGTAACTTTTTTGTTTGTCATTTATAACGGACATTGCCATTTACTCTCATAAGGAGTAACTTTTTTATTAGTCAATTATAACGGACAATGCCAGTTAGTACTAGTAGAATATAAATTCGTATTGTTCTTGATTTTACCGTCACTT
This sequence comes from Anticarsia gemmatalis, assembly GCF_050436995.1. Lineage (NCBI taxonomy): Eukaryota > Metazoa > Arthropoda > Insecta > Lepidoptera > Erebidae > Anticarsia > Anticarsia gemmatalis. The sequence continues at coordinate 12,644,770 of NC_134775.1, forward strand.
GTCCATACTTATAGTACTTATAAGTTTTAAAATTGACTATATTCATTTCAGCAATATGGCGAGGAGAGGTTGGCGGTCTAAGCATATTCTTGCACTTTTACCTCCACCCGATTCTGAAGATTCAGAGGTTGAATCAGATGCTGATGAAGAGGGAAGAATACTAGCGCGTGAGTACTTCAGAAATAATTACGCTGACTCTCACACTTCTTCGCCGGTGAGAAGCATTTCACCTGATCTGTATAATCTCATGCAAGATCTCAGCGATGGTGAAGAACAAGGGGCAAATTCTAGGGATCTTATATCAGATAACCACGTAAACCAGCATGGAAATCCAACGCCTATGCCATCAGCATCATCTTCGGTAGTAGCTCCAGTTTTACCACCTTGCATTATACCGGAAACACCATCCACATCTTCAGTAAGATCTCCGCTCACACCAAGTACAGTTACAACACGTCGCCGTACTAGACAAGTTGCCAATATTGAGCCGTCCCCTTTGCCACCTTTACCTGCAGAACCTGTTGCGAAAAAGCGCAAACTACAACAATTAGTATTTACATTTAAGAAAACTAAATATACAGGAGGCGTGGAAGTAGATACAAATGTTAGTTTTGCAGAACAGTATCAAATGCAATCTCCCCTGCAATATTTCAAAAAATTTTTTAGTGACGATCTGTTGGATTTTATTGTAGACATGACGAACTTATATTCAGTACAACAACAAGGTAAATCTATTTGTGTAACAAGAAAGGAAATAGAAATAGTATTAGGGATCGAAATTATTATGGGGATTGTAAAGATGCCAGCTATTGAAGATTATTGGAGTAATGATCTTAGGTTTGAGCCAATTGCGTCTGCTATGGGAATAAAAAGGTACAGATCCATCAAACGTTTTTTACATTTTTGTGATAACACAAATGTAGACAAGAACGACAGCTATTACAAAGTGTCTACCGTGATGGAACATATCCGGCAGGGGTGCCTCAAAGTGGAAGAAGAGAGATCATTTGCTGTTGACGAAATGATTATACCTTACAAAGGTAAAAAAGATTCGATTTAGAAAATAATATATATATTTTAACGGTTCAGTGCGAATTAAGTAAGTTTGTCGAGGCTTATCCTCTTAGAAATAAGGAAACGGTAAGTATAGCTAAGTGTTTTGTGAATAATTTGATTCTTAGGTTTGGAATTCCAAAAGTCATCGCTACGGATCGTGGAACAGAGTTTATGTCCGAGACAATGAAAGAGGTTTGTAATTTACTTAACATAGAAAAACTAAGTTCTACAGCATACCATCACCAAACTATTGGCTCACTTGAGAATGCACACAAACATCTAGGTTCATTTTTGCGCATACAATGCGATAACCACCCAGAAACTTGGAGCCAATGGCTACCATATTGGTGTTTTACATATAATAATACAATAAATTCAAGTACAAAATATGCACCATACGAACTAGTTTTTGGAAAACCGTGTGAAATACCTTGTAGAGTTTCTTCTGATGTCGAACCATTGTACAATCCAGATAACTATAGTCTTGAGTTAAAATATAGGTTACAGGCAGCTAATAAGGATGCAAGATAAAATTTATTAAAATGTAAAGAGAAAAGAAAACAGAATTATGACAAGAATGCAAATGAAATAAAATATCACCCAAATGATATGTTGTTAGTAAGGAATGAGACAGGAAGTAAACTAGATACTTTGTATAATGGCCCTTATTTAGTTGTTGAAGAACAAGAACCAAATGTAAAAATTTTGAGAAAAAATAAGATTGAAATTATACATAAAACCGAACAAAACCGTTTGTAACACAATAAAATGTGTTTAATTAGTTAAGTATAACTATTTTCTTTTATATAAAAAAATGTTGATATAATTTTACTTAGATACATATAGCTACTGCGATAGCTATTTTTACTTAGGTATTGCTTTCAGTAGTATGTAAAATTATTGAATAAGAATTCTAGAATTAAGGAAAAAAAAAAACAAAAAAAAATTGTGAATTATTTTTTTTTATTTTCTTTTGCCCCGGTGGTGAAGTGGGCTATACATATAATGTAATAACATATTGTCTTAAGTTTATAATATATCAGAGCGTTGTCCTGAACACTTGTGTTGTTAAATTGAATCTCCCCTCACTCCACACCTCACTGGAAATGTAAAGGGCCATGATCGTGAGTTTAGCTTGAATGTTGGTGGCAACACCATCTCAACGGATTACGATGTGGCCACAGCTTTTGAGGAGTTTTTCACTGACATTCCAGTCTCGACTACCGAATCTTTGAACTCGTCACCTACTGTTGCTGAATCAATTCTGAAAGAAAATGTTAATATCTGTAATAAAATTTTTAGGTTTGACTATGTCTCGCATGTAGACATTATAAAAGCTTTTAATACTATAAATGTGAAAAATACTGTAGACCTTTGGGGTAATTTAGTAGTTATTACAAAAACTATTATTGACTTAGTTGCACCCCAATTAGCTGTAATATTTAACGAATGTGTAAGTGGTGGTGTGTTTCCTGATCGAATGAAAGATAGTAAAGTAATACCACTCTTCAAATCAGGCAGTACATCTGACCCCACTAACTTTAGACCTATTTCTGTACTGCCAACATTCAGTAAAATTTTTGAAAAACTAATATTAGATCAGTTACTTAGTTTTTTTTAGTAAAAATAAATTATTACATAGCAAACAATTTGGTTTTACAAGGGGTCGCTCCACTATCGATGCTGGTGTTGAGCTTGTAAACCATATTTTTGATGCCTGGGAGGAGTCACACGATGCTCTTGGCATCTTCTGTGATTTATCCAAGGCGTTTGACTGCGTCCCGCATGAAACATTAATCAGGAAGCTACATCACTACGGTGTACAAAATGCGGCTCTGAATCTTCTTATCTCCTATTTGAATAATAGGATTCAGAAAGTCGACGTAAACGGTGTACGATCTGCTGGGTCGGTGGTTAAAATGGGTGTGCCACAAGGTTCAATACTTGGCCCTTTTTTATTTCTAATATACATTAATGATCTACCTCATCTTGTTAAAAATAGTCACGAGATAGTATTATTCGCTGATGATACATCACTTTTATTTAAACTTAAACGACATCAAACTAATCTTGACGATGTGAATAATGCTATCTCTAAAGTGGTTCATTGGTTTGATGTTAACAATCTGCTACTAAACGAGCAAAAAACTAAATGCATAAAATTTGTAACACCTAATGTCAAACCAGTGAAAACTTTGATAAAGATTAAGGAAGATGAGCTGGACCTTGTGGACACAGCCAAATTTCTAGGCATTACAATAGATTCGAAGTTACAGTGGGGTCCACATATATCACAATTGTCGAATAGACTTAGTTCTGCAGCCTTTGCGGTCAGAAAAATTCGCCAACTCACTGACATTGAAACAGCTAGGTTAGTATACTTCAGTTACTTCCATAGTGTCATGTCTTATGGAATTTTGCTCTGGGGTATCGCTGCCGACATCCAAACCATCTTTGTGCTGCAGAAGAGGGCTATTCGTGCAATTTAAAACTTAGGCAGTAGACATTCACTAAGGGAAAAATTTAAGGAGATAAATATATTGACGGTGGCAGGTCAATATATACATATATGAAAACCTAATTTATGTACACAAAAATATAACACATTTCAAGAAAAAGAGCGATATACATAGCATTAATACACGAAACAAAAATAAACTTGTTATTCCAGCCACTAGGCTCCAAAAAATAGACAAATCCTTCAGAGGTTAATGTGTGCGATTCTACAATAAAATCCCTAGTGAAATCAAAAATGTAAGCTTCAATAAATTTAAATTAGTTATTAAACGCAACTTATGTTTAAAAGGCTATTATACTGTTAAAGATTATTTGGACGATAATAAAGCTTGGGACTGTGCTGCTTCTACCAAGTCTGTTTCAAATAATGTACTAATGTTTTAATGTACGATGTTTTACTGTGTCCTACCAATAAGTTTCCTTTTGAAGATTATTACTATTTTTATTAGCTTAAATTTTAAATTAGATTTATTCAGCTTTTTTTGAGTGTACACAGTAAATCATCAAATCATCTTGTATCAAGCAAATTGACATTATAAAAGAGCAAGCCATGAGTTTCTTGCCGTTTCTTCTCACGAGCAACCAGCTTTTCCGAAACGGACAAAAGAAATACAAATACGTGACTATTTCAAATACTTTGTAAAAAGTTTACGAAATAAAGGATATTTTGAATTTGAATTTGAATATATCAGTAAGAGGACCAAGTACCAGATGAGGGTGCAGCTGTTGGAGGCGCGCCGTAACGTCGGATTCAAGTCGTTCGTGGTGCGCGTCCCAAACGATGTGCTGTCCCTCGTCATGAAGGAGGACTTTTGGCCCCAGGGCGTGGTATTCCGTCGCTTCCGCGGACTTATACCACAGGATAGCACCAAAGACACTGTGTTTAAGTGAAGTGCTACTAACATAGTCTTAAGTTTTATTTACTAATAACAATATGATATACTTAATATATATGTTAGTTTGTAAGGTATATATCTATGAGCCATTGTAGCTTGAAAATAAAATGATTTATTATTATTATTATTATAAGTGTCTCTTTCCTTTTGTAGTGAGTTAATTTGTTTTTTCATGTCCTCGAATTGACCGTTTCTAAAAGACATGGACTTCTCAATTTCTAAATTGGAGTTACGCTATACGGACATCTGCTTTTTGAGATCAGCCACATCAGACACCAAGCGATTTAAGAGTGCTGTTTGTTGCTCACACGGTTTTGTTATTTGGGAATCTTGGTCAACTTTCCAGGTTGCAAGCATAGCTTTAATCTCTTCCTTCACATCGGATAGTTGATTAGTGGGTGAGAAATTCGGGCACGGACGTTTATTCCGGGACTTCATGTTGATGTTCTCCTTGCCTGCGACTGCAGATATGGGTATATCCGAGTCCGAACTTGCATGAGTTGTCTTTTCGCTAGAACTTGCCATAATTGGCGTACTAGGGCGTGACATTTCTTTATATTTGTGTTTAATGCGTAATAATATGTATTATGTATTATAGTACAGGCAGGCGGTGTACTCTCGAGTATTAATCGACCATTAATATTGTAAAGCTGTACTCACGGCGAATAACTGATGTAGCGATCGTGATCGCATCCCAGCGTAGTAGCGCCGGCACAAATGCGGGAGTTGAGACAGCAATTATGAAGGTCCTCTTGCTCTCGCAGAGGTGAGGTAAACGCAACGGAGCCCGCAACGGTGCGACGCGGTGCAGTTACGTTCGAGCAAGATGGAAATTATGAGGTACCTCTCTGTTCCACGGAGGTGAAGCAGGCGCACGGGGTCCGCAACCAGTGCAGTTGCGTTGAAGCGAGATGGCAATTATGGGGTACCTCTCTTTCCCGCGGGGGTGAAGTCTCTTGAGGGGGCGTTGGGCACCACCGAAGATGTGCAGCGGATATTATGCAGTATAATTATGTCGTATGTGGTCATAATCCGTCAAAAGCTTAAGCACTTCACACTTAAAAATTTTAATAAATTAAGTAAACACGTTTGCTCTCGACGGATGCTCGGACGGAAGGGGAGATTATTAGAAGAACGAAGGTTACGGTTGTGATTATCACACAGATATTATTGAAAGTAGGGAGTTAAGTAGGCTGGGGGAGTAGAAGAAGTAAGAAAAGAGAAGAGAGTCGTGAGTGCACGTAAATTACGACGCTCACGAATGGGCAGCCACCTAAGCTGGGAGCGATAAGTAGATATATGATCATACTTGCGGAGGTTGAAGATGAATCGAATGCAGTTGTTGAGAAGGTGGTCAAGTTTATTGAGGAGATCTGCATACAGGTCGAAGTTACATACATCAACATAGTCAATCAGTGGAAAGATTAAGGTCTGCACAAGCATTGCTTTAGTCGTGGATGGAATAAAGTTTTTGAGACGATACAGAGCCCGCAGTATACCAGTGACCCTCTTGCAAATGATAGATACTTGAGCTCTCCAGCTCAGAGTTGAGTCCAAGTAAAGGCCAAGATCTTTTACAGTAGGAGTAAGTTCTATGATTGGGCCATTAAATACTACAGGTGGTACTAAAACGTGACCTAGCCTACTGATGCTGCGATGACTACCTACGAATATAGCTTGACATTTGTCAGGGTTAACAGCCAAACCGAACTTCCTAGACCATCACTTAATTTGCTCAAGGTCACTGTTTATCATGCCGACAATTGATGCTATACATTCCACTGTTCTTTGCGCGTAGAGTTGCAAGTCATTAGCGTACAGATGATACGCACCCTGAAGATTTTCGGTTAGAAGATTGATGAAAATAGAAAACAATAACGGAGAGAAGATGCCGCCTTGTGGGACGCCAGAATCGAGTTAACGCCAGCTAAATGATAAGTCACCGATGTGAACCGACTGTTGGCGTCCTTTAAGATATGAAGAAAACCAATTAAGTGCACCAGAAGATATGTTCAGGTGACAAAGGATGGAAAGAAGGATATCATGACTGACGGTATTGAAGGCGTTCGAGAAATCAACCAAAGCCACCACGGTGACTTTAGTGTCCTCCATGCCCGCCCTTATATCGCCAGTCTCTTTAAGGAGTGCGGATGTAGTGTTGTGACCTGGTGTGAACCCAGATTGAAGTGGGTTAAGCAGATTGTTATTTAACACAAACTGTGTTAATTGCTTGTGCACACAGGCTTCAAGCACCTTGTAGAGGAAAGGGAGAATCGATATGGGTCGGAAGTGAGCTGGACTCGATGGATTCGGGATTTTAAGTAACGGGATAATGTAAGCTTTGCGCCACAGAGAAGGAAAAGAACCGGAGGTAAGGGAGAAATTTATGATATGGGAAATGGCGGGGAGCAGGTGATCCAATACCGTGACGATCATATTATGACGACTGACGTCGTCAGCACCTACTGCATTGGACTTAATTGAAAGGATTACCTTCTTAATATCTTATCCAGTATTACTGTAGCAAAACAGAAGGGATCAAAGTTGGGTCGGGGTAAATTATTTACCAAACGGACAGTGTTGCACGTGGTTTGATGATCTAGAGGTACGGTAGAAGTGAAATGAAGATTAATGTCATCGAAACCAACCGTGCATTGTGGAACGTTGCTTCGGTGTTTGCCGATACCTAAGGTCCCTAGGAACCTCCAGATATCGGCCGGGGAAGAGGAAGAAAGATTACTTGGAATGTGTCGGCGTTTAGCGTTGCGTACCATCTGATTGCATCGATTCCTTGCAACTTTGAACTGAACCCAATTGTTGTCACAGCGGTCTCTGCGGAATTTTGCAAATGCCCTATCCCTACGCCTCATAGCAATGCGAACTCAGTCATCCAAGGAGCAGGCGGTCGTTTACATCGCACTCTTCTGACTGGCGCGTGGACGTAATACAGCCTAGTGACAACGGTGTTAAAAAAATCGATTTTATCGTCAATCGTAGGGGCTGTCGTTAGCTTCTCCCACTCGATGGAAGCAGCGTCCTCACACAATTTAACTACATCCATACGCCCAAAACAGCGTCTGTACAGAACCTTGGGAGGGGATTTGGGAGGTTTAAGGGTGTAGGACAGATATATTAGGTCGTGATGAGAAAAACCAGGTGCAGGGTATTGACCTAAAAATGAGACAAGGGTGGGAGCAGACGTGATCATTAGGTCCAACCAAGTATCATCGCCTTCGGTGTTGTGATGAGTGGCACTCAGTGGTAGGACATGTAGACTGGTGGACGCAATGATGTCTAGGAGTTTACAGGAACGGAGTGAGCTGGGAGAAAGGAGATCGGTGTTGAGATCACCCATGATGATGTGATGTGAGTAGGCAGACCCTAAAGATTCCAGCACCAGTTCAATACTGGAAAAGTAATCGATGGACGGGGGACAGTATACTACGCCGAGAAGAATTTTGGCTCCTTTGACCCAAACCTCTAGGAAGAGAAATTCGGCGGACGCAGAGTAGTTAGAACAGGAGGTAGCTACAATATGGTAAGGGAGGTCACTTTTGAGAAAGATAGCGACGCCACCCCCTCTCCTGTCTATCCGATCATTACGGATAAGAGTAAATCCAGGGAGAGAGTAAGAAGTTGAGGGTAGGTGAGGTTTGAGCCACGTCTCTGAAATCAGGACGGCATGAACGTCAGCATCAACAAATGCCTCCTGCAGGTCATTATAATGACATTATAATATATCTTCTACTATGAAAAGTTGCCTACTACTAGTAACTATCCTAGGGTCCTTTGATTTTCTTAAATGAAAAATTTATTTTTTTATGGAAATGTCTTCTGCTGATCATTACTGTTCTATAAAATGTAATTGTAATTGTAGTAATTGTGTGCACAAATGGAAGAGTTATAATTTTTAAACTAAAAATAGTATGGAGCTGACACGAAAAATGAGAAAATCTCTGGAATCGCAAGGTTGGCAGTTATATCCTTGCACAGTGACATAGTACTATTTTTTGTCATAGGTACTTTATATCGCGGCATCACTTGCGATTTTTTTTCTAAAAGTCGTCAAAATTTTCAAAAAAAATATTTTGTTTATGATACATTTTAATGCTTAAGTATTACAACTGTAATTGACTAAAACAAGTGTAATTTACAATATTTTTTATGACCAAAACATTCTAATAAATCACAAAATCGTATTACTCCTCGAATGGTGCTCTCTGGACCTCCTAAAATCTTTGTTTTGGGCCTCTGAAACTTCTTCCGAAAGACTTCTAATTGGTACAATAGCATTTACTGCAATTATGTCCCTTCCGTGAATCAACAATTTGAGGACGATTGATGATATGATGATACATTTTATAGAACAGTAATGATTAGTAGAAGACATTTCCATCAAAAAAATAACATTCACGACCTCGAGATCCTATGTCTTCTACAGCCGATTTTCGATCCACAGTGCGGCGCCCCTCGCCCGCGCCAGCCGCCCCCTCCGCGCCATCCGGGCTCGCGCCGCCGATTTGGTGACGAGTGACGAGTTAGGTTCCCAGCGAGAGATTAGATTCGATAAAATATTGATGTGGCACTTTGACCAATGACTGCGACGAATTTCTATTTTTACTTATTACAGTTGTAACTCGTTTCATTCTAGTTTTATTCAAATACCGAATGACATTACAAAAAATATTGATGTGAGTTTAAAATACTTTGTTATTAATTACACAAAATCAGATTAAAGTAAATAAAATAAACACGAAACAATATTTAACTAAACCATAAAAAATGTAGGTACTGTTATCATCGCTATGATAATAATCAATATCCATTCATATTCTTATCAGAAAAACTAACTTATCATAATTTATAATCCCCGGAGAAGTACTTAGCATCTAATTTTCGGCAAAGGAGTCGCACCGCGCTTGCATGAATGAATGAGCGTGTAAATATCGAATAGAAGTTTGCAAGTTCAAATGGAATAAAGCGACGATACCATTTCTTTAATAATGTTCCTCTTAAGTTTGAGACTTAAATCAATACTCATACATGTTAAATTGTTTATTTGAGATTTTTTGCTGCGCTAAAGAATATCAATAGGGTTTTATGTCGTTTTGTATGTATTTGAACGTGTAATAATTAGATATCACACATTTTAAATCGTATAAATGTACCTTTTATCGGAGAGCGGGATAATTATGTCATTTTAATTTTTAACATAGAACTAACACTAAGGGGTATTTCTTCAGAGACAAAATCTTCGATGTCTCTGCGTACATTTCTGTAACCAACTTGCGTGACGGCACGATTTTTTTGATATATATATACAGTTTAGCTTTGTCCTTATGTGGCACAAATGGTATTTAGAAATAATTGCAATCTTTGTACAAAATAAAAATATTTAAAGATTGTTATTCTAATTCATATAGCGTGTCCGTTTGCCATTTTCCGGAACAAAATGATCGATGTCGCATTTTCCCTTAAATAAATCAGTTTCAGACTAAATTATATCGAAAGGAGATGAATTATTGCTCTCTTACAAAAAAATGGGTACTAATTATAACTATTTAATTGTGCTTGTAAATAAGTAAATAAGAAGTGTCCGGCACATAATACTGATTAATGTGGTGCAAGCTGCGCTTGATCGTATTCTATCGGGTATTAATCCTGAGGGTCTACATTCCCGCTCGGGGGGAGGAGGTCGTGTAAAGAACAAGCTAAAAGGTGGACGACGTGGACGTACGGCTGGTTGTATTAGATCACAGTGCTACGAAGGTAAATAGTAGATTTATCTGTGCTTGGTTCAGATGACCTACTGATGACAATGCCTTCTTTATAAAGTTAATCTTATTGTTTTACAACTTCAATTTGTGTTTTGTATGGTACTTTTGAGTTATAGATTCATGTAAAAAAAATACAATACTGAAATCGATATGTATGATGAGTAGTAACGCATGATTTTAGTCAAAATTCTGATTCCTCTGTGCCTGATTGATATGGTAAAAACACTATATTAATCATAACAGAAATAGATTTTACCTATTCCAGCACGAAAGGAGCTGTTTTGTGGCGTAATTCACCGAATTAAGAAGTATTTGTAGCTTAGAGTTGTAATTTATAGAACAAGCTAGAAGGTGGACGTACAGCTGGTTGTGTTAGATCACAGTGTAACGAAGGTTATCTGATTTATCTGTGCTTGGTTCAGATGACCTACTGATTACAATGCCTTCTTTATAAAGTTAATCTTATTGTTTTACAACTTCAATTTGTGCTTTATATGGTACTTTTGGGTTATAGATTCGTGTAGAAAAAATACAATACTGAAATCTATATATATGATGAGTTAAGCATGATTTTAGTCAAAATTCTGATTCCTCTGTGCCTGATCGATATGGTAAAAACACTATATTAATAAAAAAAGAAATAAGTTTTCCTTTTTCCAGCACAAATGGAGCTGTTTTGTGGCGTAATTCAACGAATTAAGAAGTATTTAACTGCACGTTTGGCGCAGTGGTTTAAGCGGTCACCTCGCCGCAACAACCGCAGCGCCGCGTGTGGTGGGTTCGAATCCCACCCGGGACAAATCTTTGTGTGATGAGCACGAGTATTTGTTCTGAGCCTGGATGTCAATTTATCTATATGACATCGTGGGCGACGATAATTAATACTTCACTTTGTATTAAAGTAGTTAATTTTTAATTTTCAATATACCGCACAAAATAATCACAACACGATATGAACAATAGTCTAAATATGAACGCGAGGATAGTTCGAAGCAGATGTGCACTCGACCGCAGCTCAACTCGGAATGAATCTGCGCACCCGCCAAGAACAACTCCAAGCGCCTATGTCATCCGCTAGGGGCGCTTGCGTTCCAATCAATTCCATGTCCGTACTAATGACTTCCTCCGACACGGCCATCCTGCGTGACACGCGTCCACGTGTGTTATTCTGAAACAAAATTCTCGCACAGTACCATCTGTTTAGGCATTCCTATTCCAAGGGTAAGCTCTGAGACTAGCAGTTATTCGTAAAGTAAACTAAAACACACTTTCTATCATTCTGACTTTAATCAACTCTATCCATAATACTCCTTTTTTTTACAAGATTAATTAAGGAAAGCGCTTAAATAATTTCATTTTCATGGATGGACACACAAGAGATCATTGCACTATTGCAGTTACTGAAATCCGTACTCAACAGCTCAAAATTACCGAAAACAGAATATTCATCAATACGCGCATCACCACCTGTGATCGCCGGGTCCTCCTGACCCTACGGTTTCCTCCAGAAACCCGACCTCCGCTAGAGTCACCCGCCTACCGCCTACTCACGGACTACGCAAGGTAGACACCAATTTCTCTCGAGCTACGGCTACGGTTTGACTCCAGTACGGTCAACACAACTAATAAACATCACTCTGCATCCGGTAATGAGCCTTCATCTATGCTATCAGTTTCCTCAATGATCTCTTCTGTCTCCGGCATCCGCCTTAGTCTATCATGAGCATACTTGTATGTTCTTTTTGAGTTTAATGCCCGCAGAGTATACCGATCTCCCTGTAAAACTTCCGTCACTTGAAAAGGACCCTTATATTTTGGATCTAATTTAGTTTGGTTCCTTTCTTCATTAGCAAGTAAAACAAAGTCACCTACGGAAAATTTATTGAGTCGAGCTTTCGTTTTATCAAACCTATCTTTTTCGTATACAGCACACTTCTCTATGTTACGAGCAGCTTCTTCCCTAATACTTGGAAGATCTATTTCTTGCTCTTCATCATCACATGCCATCAAGGAAAGTGGTCTAGCCACCTTTCCTATCATAAGCTCTAAAGGGGAAGCTTTCGTGGTTCGATTTACCGTACAATTAATTAATTGCTAACTGAATCTCTCCCAATGCATCCTGCCAAGATTTATCTTTAGAGGTCTCTACTGCTGTAAGCATTGACTTAAGAACACTCATAACTCGTTCTACTTGGCCGTTTGCGCGAGAAGACCCAGTCGCTATCAAGTGAAGGTTAATATTAGAGCTTTCACAAAAATCTTTGAATTCTTTGCAAGCAAAACAACGACCTTGGTCGGCAATCAATCTAACAGGCGTCCCAAACAAAGCAACACACTCCTTTACAGCTCTAATACTATTCTTCGCATCAATGTTAACAGTATGCGACAGGAAAACGAATTTCGTAAATGCGTCGATTAAAACGAAAACATACTCTTTCATATCGTTTTTGCCGCTTAACTTGCCCGTGGCATCTATATGCACGGTATGCCAAGGAGTTTTAACTTTAGGAATCGGATGAAGCTCGGCCTGAATTTTTCCGGAATGGGACTTAGCAATTTTACAGGTGACACAGTTATTTACGAACTTTTTGACATACCGCGACATACCATCAAACCAATAGTGGTCATAGAGCTTTTCGAGAGTTTTCTCCCATCCTAAGTGTACTATTGATTCGTGAATATTACTAACAACCGACCATTTAAGGGCTCTCGGAACGATAGGCAAGCATTTAGTCCGTCCGTTTCTCTGTATTTTGCGGTGTAACACTCCAGAACGTAGCTCATAAGTTTTAGCGATATCTCTATCTAACCGTTCGTTACTAAGCTTTTCCACAATGCTTTTGATTTCGTCATCACGCTACTGTTCAGCAAGCATCCAATTAGTTGATAGTTCGGTCAAATTGACGCGTTTCTGCTCTATTCTCGTTGCAATTATCGGCTTTGGCAAATTACGTGAGAGAAAATCTACATGTGCCATGTCTCTACCAGCTTGATAAACTACTTCGAAATCAAAAGATTGTAAAAAGGCCCACCAACGATGGACATGTGGTGTTAAATCGATTTTCTTGCTAGAACACTTTAAGGAGTTGCAATCCGTCACTACTTTAAACCGTCTGCCGTGTAGATAATGGCGGAAGTGTTTTATGGCATTGACGACAGCGAGCGTCTCTAGTTCGTAGGAATGGTAGCGTGACTCAGCCACAGATGTACGTTTGCTGAAGTATGCTACCACACGTCGCTTGCCATCCACGATTTGAAACAAAATAGCACCGTATCCCTCAGAACTTGCGTCGGTATGCAACTCTACTGGGTATTGAGGATCAAATATCATGAGAATGGGCTCTTTAGTTAAAAGTGAGATCACTTCTTGGCGGATCGCTTCATGACGGTCAGTCCATTCAAACGGAACCTTTTCAGACGTTAATCTATAAAGAGGCCCCATTAAACGTGAAAACTTTGGTACAAACTGGCGAAAGTATGTAGCCAGACCGATAAACTGCCTTAGCTGAGAGACCGTCTTAGGAGGCGGCAGAGCCGTTAATGCCTCTATTTTACGGCGGTTGGGTCTAATCTCACCCGCTTGAACCTCATAACCCAGGAACTCTAACTTGGTCTTTAGAAAAGAACACTTTTTCAAGTTTAAGGAGAACCCCGACGAAGTAAGTTTTTCTAACGTCATACGTAAACGTTCTAAGCTTTGCTCTACTGTCTCTGCCGTAATCAAAATGTCATCAGCGTAAACAATCACATAGGAATGAGCTAGATCGCCTAGTGCCTTAATGATTGCCCTCTGAAAGACGGACATGGCATTTCGTAACCCGAACGGCATAGAAAGATACTCAAATTGACCATCCATACAAATAAAGGAGGTACGTTCAATTGATTCTTGCGATTTTATAGGTATCAGATGAAAGCCACTTGCGCAATCAAGTTTCGTAAAATAATTAGCACCATGTAGTCGAGCAATCTGGTCAGATATTAAAGGCAAGGGGTATCGGTCGGGTACAGTGTTTCTATTTAATTCCCGGTAATCAATACACATGCGATCAGAACCGTCTTGTTTCTTAACCAATAGAGCCGGACTCGCAAATGGAGAACAACTAGGCCTAATTATATTCGCACTTAAAAGCTCATTTATTTTGCTACGCATAATGACACGCTCCTCAGGACTTAACCTATAAGGACGTCTTTGCACTGTTTTACTAGGATCGATTAACCGAATTTCAAGTTCACCCGTTGTTACTCGTGTTTTCGGCAGCCCTGTAGTAAAATAATCCGAATACTCGTCTAAGGTAGCTAAAAGATCTGATTTTCTAGCCGAGGGTATATCCATGTCAACGCTGCTAAAATCGTTACTACTCTTAAAATCACTCGTGACATCACAATTAAAAACTGACAATTTATTTGGTTTTGTGATGGCAAAATAATTAACCGATAAATTAATGACGAAACCTTGACTCAATATTTCGCGACCTAGCATAATATCACTACGCATATACTCATCGGGTAACACATGAAATAAAATCTCTAAATTAAAATTACAAATTTCAACATTACACAGTATTTGCTGGGTGCTGAATACACTTGCTTGACCAATTCCCGTCAAGGACACGGTTTTAGTAATTCGTTTGCCATTAAACCTTGATGCAATACTTTCTTTTATGAGCGAGCACTCAGCACCCGAATCAAAATGAAAATCATAACATGTACCTTGATTACAAAGTGTTCCGGTCGGTGGATCCACGACGCACACGTCAACTCGTCGTTCGGTGTGCCCGGCGCCACGGCTGCTGGTACCGCTGCTGCTGGGTTCTCCACCACCCGGACATCGGTTAGCGATGTGACCCACTACTCCGCACTTGAAGCAAACGATCTTCGTCGACGTTGTCGGATGTGGTCCATTTTTCTTAACCGTAGCCGACTGTTGCGGCAAATGTGGCTTATTTTTCAAATCAGGATTTTTCATACGGCATTCAGCTTGCTTATGACCTATCTTCCCACACAAAAAGCATTTCAGTAGAGTATTAGAGGCAAACTTTCCTCGTTTGCCATCTGGTGTGTAATTCTTCGCATCCTGCGAAGTATCTGCCTTCCTTTTCAAGAATGAAAATGCCTGAAGCTCTTGTACTAGGCGTTGCCGCGTGGTAATTTCAGTGGTGTAGGCTAGATGTTGAAGCCGGGAATCAAACTTGGCAACGTGAGCAAAAACCGTTGAAACCGCTATTTCTTCCATCGTGGCATTTCTCCACTTGCTTGTTAATGACGTCATAAGGCGGCTGGCGTATGCAGCAAAAGTTTCGCCTTCTTTTGGCTTGTCGTTATTCAAATTAATGCGGGTAGCTGCCGCCGTTTCCACGGATTCAAAACGGGCAGTAAACAGCAATTTAAAATCAGCCCACGTCATACCTTGATAGGATACTTGTGACAGCCATGGCGAAGCTGTTCCTTTCAGCGCCTTGCTCAACGCGATGATCAATGCACCTCATTCAGGCGCTTGGTCTCCGAAGCACATATCAACAGTAGTGCACCACGCACGGGCATCCGTTTCTGCCTTCTCTGGGTCGAACTCCGGCAGGCAGACTGGTTTGGCGGTACTCGTAGATGGATTCTTGAGTGTTTCTATCAATGTCTTCATGTTCTCATTCTGGAGTTCAAACAGTAACCGCCAATTCAGGCTTTCCCGTGCAGAGGCAGAAGTGTTAGATCCCGCTTCTGATGACAGATCAGGATGTGGAGCGGTGTTAGGATCCGACATCGTGGGCGACGATAATTAATACTTCACTTTGTATTAAAGTAGTTAATTTTTAATTTTCAATATACCGCACAAAATAATCACAACACGATATGAACAATAGTCTAAATATGAACGCGAGGATAGTTCGAAGCAGATGTGCACTCGACCGCAGCTCAACTCGGAATGAATCTGCGCACCCGCCAAGAACAACTCCAAGCGCCTCAGTCATCCGCTAGGGGCGCTTGCGTTCCAATCAATTCCATGTCCGTACTAATGACTTCCTCCGACATATATAAGTATGTATTTAGAAATATATAAGTATGTTTATCAGTTATTTAGTTACCATAGTACAAGCTCTGCTTAGTTTGGAATCAAATGACCGTGTGTGAGTTGTCCAATGATATTTATTTATTTATTTATTTGTAGCTTAGAGTTGTAATTTTTTTTATAAATAATATTGTTGATGATGAACAAATCTATTCCTTGAAATGATTACTTATAACAGTTTTCCTAAAAAGAGACAATTGCAGTTGTTGAAATATGATTTTTTTCAATATAAAAGAAGCCCATGTGTTTTTTTTTTTTTGTTTTTCTATTTCTGATTAATTTTTAACAAATTCTGATTCATCGGGACACAAAATATTGAACGGTCTCTATCTTAATAACTACTTTATAGAAACAAGTCCCTTATCGAAATATATGTTCTTTGGTATGCCTATTATCATTAAACATACTGTTATATACCTAAAAGTAAAATACAATTTTGGCCAGATGAATCAGTCGAAGAATGGAATGTCGAAGAAATACCCTAAGTAACGCTGCATACTAGTGAGTGTGAGGCTGACGGCTGTGTGCGTAATCGTGTCTGTGCGGCGGGCGTAGGCACTTGCGGCGTGACGTCGCCCGTCGCGACCGGCCGCCGCCCGTGCGATGTCGTTGGCCGCGGGCGAACAGCTTGAACGGTAACGTACGAGCTGCTAGATATTTTGGGTGCTAAATGATAAGTCCGGGCTGAGATTGGATGAGAATTTATTCCGACACTTTATGCTAATTAATGCTAATGATGATAATGAGTGCTACAAGTATGCCGGTTGATCGTGCACTGACTCGTGTAGATCGCGCTGTCCGCAGGTGCGGCCGCGTAACCTACTTGAGTCAAAACTGCTGATGATGATGTGTTCGATGAGTATCGAACATGCTCCCGAGGGAAGAATACGGGAAGAAATGGGGTGAAATGGTTATACAATTACGACAGTTAGTAATACATAGGTGAACCAGTATTCGCTTATGCTAAATGAATGTTAATACAATGCTGAATGTTCTTATCCTAAGTTATAACTAATCCCTATCGTAAGTACAATTATCTCTTACTGATAGGTGACGTTGAATTGTCCTTTTTGTCCCGTAAGCTGGACCACCGTTTGGTCCCACAACCACTAAACCCTTGCTCGGGCAAGGATGATTCACGCGCACTTACACTCACACTACTACCTCCATGCTCGGTCATGGAAGGCTTACGCGCACTTGCACAAACACTACTACCTCCATGCTCGGTCATGGAAGGCTTACGCGCACTTGCACAAACACTTGCGCTAACACTCGCGCTGCTGATGGGTGCTGCCCGCGGCACGACTGGCACCTGCGGGTCAAGCACAGGCGCCGGTGAGGCTTGCCTGCCTCGCCTCCACAGGAACCCCAGGAACGCTGCGACGATTGCTGCTAGCAACACGTATGATATGGCATAGTGATGTATGTCATGCGTTGATATAGTCCCTTCTTCCAAAGCTGCTTCCTTCATGGCGGCTATCTGATTCCCTAGACGTGTTAGTGTGCTGTTGATCATTACCTCATCTGTTGTTGTTTCGAGAAGTGGTAGCGTAATATTAACCAAATGATGGTGCTGTATTGGAGCTATATTTGCTAATAATAGGTCAGGTTTTAAAGTCAGCGTATTTTCCTGCTGATATGAATAAAGAGTTATGTCACGGCCCTTAGCTATGCATTCTTTATCGAGTTGAATGAGCCCGGCCTTGCTGACTCGGCGCACTCGGGTTTCATTGTCACATATGATTGTAAATGAGTAAGTATCACATGCGAAATACAGATAAGACGATAGGTCGTTTAATTGTAACCACATATTCTTGCAGGTTTCTTTCTTTGGCTGGCAAATGCCTATTTGTTCGGTTTGACAGAACTTTTCTTCTGGATCCAGACGCTTAATTGGACCTCGTAGCTGACAGATGTAACTTTCATCCTGATAGGAGCAAGTTTGAAGATCGTCGTTCTTGACTTCGACATATGAGTCTCGCATCAGATTAGTTGCTATGTAATCTGTGATTGGAGTAATGCTGATCATGTCGTTTCCAACTTGAAGAGGTACCGGTATCAAGCGGTACAGTTGAAAACTGTCTCGGCTAATGAGCGGTACGGAGATCTCAAACATAAAGTACTCTCTACTCATTCTTGCCTTGATCTTTAGTAGCTTGTAGATTTGATATAAATCGGACTGGATATTATTGATGGGTAAAGTAAGTTCTTTCGATATTTGACCGGAAATTATTTGAAGTTCGTTGCTGAGTTGCTCTGGAGTAAGTAGATGCATGTTAATTTTACTATGATAAATATCCGTCATGGTGTCGATTAAAGTATCTTGGACACGCTTTAAGTTCTGTATCATGTTTGTCGTAGCCATGGCTGCCAGGTTAAATTCTTGTAAAATGGATGAGGTTTTACTTTTCAGCTGTAATTCCTTAGCTGCTTGATCTAAGAGGTTTAAATGTCTATTTATAAGCTTATATTGAGTATCAATAGTCTTCTCAGTCCGCTTCAGAACATTATACTCAGCTTCTACCACAGACGTTTGGTTTTTCCAAAGTTGTAATAAGTGCTTCTCGTTGCTATTTATAAGTTCAATATCACGTTGGTATTTATCAGCGAAACTTTGGTCGAGTACTCCAAATAAAGTATTAGCTATCGATCCGACTGCGTTGACAAGGCCGCGTCGAGTTCTTGACCGAGTGCTGAAATGCTGATTTAGCAGCAGCTGATTGTGATATTGGAGCTCGCTATAATCATGTTGCACTTGTAATAAAACCATATTGCAATGACTAGGCTCTTTGATTTGTTCACATGTTTGCTCTAAATATTTAATGAAAGTGTCTACTGCTTTATCACCTTGCAAATAAGGTTGCATGTTGTAATAAGACACAATTTTCCATTGATCCCGTATCAAATTCAATTTGCCTATTGGATCGTAGTATAACGATTGATTACCACTGAATTGGGTAATACGGTTCGATGCTTCGCTGCTGCCCAAAATGCTCATAAAAAATATTAATGATAGAGCGACATTGACGAGATTACGAGGCTTTCTCGTGTTTGCTTGCGTTTCATCCTTTGTGATCTTGGGTTTGGCTTTTTGGCTCTGCTCTTCATCTGCTTTTTCTTCATCATCTTGCTGTATGGGTAAGACGGACAGTTTGATAATAGGTCGCTTTATTAAACCGTTTTTTGTCTTTAATGTCACAACCCTTACAAATCCGTCATTCCCTCGGTGCACCTCGACGACTCTTCCCACTGGCCATTTTCCAGAAGGAAAATTATCATCGTGGATGGTCACCATATTACCGATCTTTATGTTGCTCTTTGGTTTTAGCCACTTACTACGAACCGATAGTTGGCTAAGATATTCAG
Source organism: Anticarsia gemmatalis (assembly GCF_050436995.1). Lineage (NCBI taxonomy): Eukaryota > Metazoa > Arthropoda > Insecta > Lepidoptera > Erebidae > Anticarsia > Anticarsia gemmatalis. The sequence goes on from NC_134775.1 coordinate 12,664,443, forward strand.
TTTTCCATCTTCTCCAAAGGTCTTGAAAAATCTTGTTCGTTAAGTGCCACCTAGTCCTAGCGTCATTGGCTGTTTCAATAACGGTTAGACCTGCTCTTGCATTTAGAAAGTGCGCGGGTGTTAGGAAATCTAAATCGTCTATGTCTTCAGATATCGGAAACAGAGGTCTAGAATTGAGTCCCGCTTCTATTTGCGCTAAAACGGTGCTATATTCTTCAAACGTCAATGCTTGGTCCGCTACAACTCTTTTGAGGTGTTGCTTAAGACTTCGTATCGATCGCTCCCATATTCCTCCTGCACTAGGCCAGGAAGGACAGTTCCAGTGCCATTCTATATCCATTTCCACTATCTCTTTATAAAATGAATCACCAAAAACTTGCTCTAGCTGCTGGTACTCCTTTTGCAAAATGTTGTTAGTCCCCACAAAGTTAGTGCCGTTGTCCGAGTACATATGCTTCGGAGCTCCTCGTCGTGCTGACATTCTTCTCAATGCTGCGATAAAAGAAGCACTGCTCAAGTCCGAAACCAATTCTATGTGCACGGCTTTCGTAACCATGCAGATGAACAAGGCCACGTATCCTTTTGTGGTTTTTATTCCACGTCCTTTATTTGCCTTCACAGATATGAAACCCGTGTAGTCCACACCCGTGTGATAAAACGCTGGAGCTGGATTGGTACGGAAATCAGGTAGATCTCCCATAATCTGCTGTAATTTTCTGGGTTCTTGTTTCCTACAAGTAACACATCTATGAAGCTGCGTTTTGACGGCTCGATTTCCTTTGATAATCCAATACTTTTGTCTAAGGAAGGACATAGTAAGCCGAGCCCCACCGTGAAATGTGAGCTCATGGGCTTGCGCGATGAGAAGCTCAGTCAGTCGACTGCTGTATGGAATGATGATTGGATACTTCATATCTGAGCTTATGTTTGCGTGCCTGAGTCTTCCCTTTGCGCGAAGAATTCCATCCTTGTCTAAGTACGGATTAAGGTTGAGTAGCTTGCTATCGGATTTTACTTCCTGGTTTTGCAATAAGTGTACAATATCTGGCTTAAACTCAGCGCGCTGTACGTATTTAATTATTATAAGTTTTGCTGATCTAAGCTCGTGTAAGGTGAGATGCTTTATTTTCTGTTTACTAGCGACAGGTGTAACTGCCCGCCGTATCCAGGCTAAAATGCGTGTTATTTTTGTAAACGAGCTGTAACGATGTAAGAGATTGTCAACTATGCTGCTATCTATGATTAGACTCTGAGCTAAGTTTACATGATTTTTTGTTTCTTCGTTAGTAGTGTATTTCGTTTTTTCTTTAGGTTTGAAGTGTGATGATGATAAAAAGGTCGGTCCTTGCCACCACAATGCATGTTCTAGCAATTGTAAAGTCGACAGGCCCCTACTAGCTGCGTCAGCTGGATTTTCTTTGGTGTTTACATAACGCCAAGTGTTGGATGGCATAATGCTAGTAATTTTCTTCACCCTGTTTGCTACAAAAGGCTTCCAGCGCTCCGGATAACCTTGAATCCAGCTAAGAGTTACCTTAGAATCACTCCAACCATGTATCACGACGGCTAAGCTGTTCATGCTTTTGACGATTTTTGTCATAAGTTTCGTAAGTAATTCAGCCGCACATAACTCTAATCTAGGTAACGATACGGCCTTGCTAGAGGGCACTAACCGCGTTTTTGCTGCTACTAGCACTACTGACGTTGAGTCATATGATACGATTCGTGCGTATACTACACAACCGAATGCTTTGACTGATGCGTCACAGAACCCATGTAGTTCTATGACGTCATCCTCTTTGTTTTGTAGCCACCGAGGAATCTTGACTTGATTTAATAGATTTAAATCTTTCTTCAAGTTAATCCATTCTTCCTTGACTTTGATAGAAACTTCGTCGCTCCACTGAACCTCAGAATCTTGCCATACTTGCTGGAATAAAATTTTCATCTTTGTGGTTAGGGGCGCTAACCATCCCAAAGGGTCGAAAATCTTCGAGATTTCGGATAGGAGCATTCTTTTGGTCAGTTTCGCTGTTTGTGAGCTATTTAAATCGAATTTGAAGATGAATTCGTCCTCGGTTGAGTTCCACTGCAGACCCAAAGTTTTGGATGAGCTTTCCGTTTTAAACGTAAAGACTGCTGGCTGTTTGTTAATAGTTTCCTCAACTGTCTCTAGCAATCTTTTATCGTTTGAGGACCACTTTCTTAGTGAAAATCCGCCGCTGTTTAGGCATGCGCTTAATTCTGTAATCCTCCGCTTTCCTTCTTCAATGCTATGAGCACCAGAAACCCAGTCATCCATGTAAAGCTCTTCTTGGATGCATTTAGCTGCTTTGGGGTATTTCAGCTGCTCATCTGACGCTAATTTCCGCAGAGTCATCATTGTCAGGAATGGTGCTGCTTTAGTTCCATACGTTATTGTTGTTAATTTATAATTCCTTATAGGCTGATCTGGACTTTGTCGCCATACGATTTGTTGTAGGCCTTGGTCCTGTTCATCAACTAAAATCATACGGAAGCATTTTTCGATGTCGGCTGTGAAGGCGAAACGATATTGCCTCCATTTCAGGATAAGCTCCAACAGGTCTAACTGGAGGTTGGGACCTCTGTACATTAGGTCGTTAAGACTGTGGCCTGAGCTAGTTTTAGCCGATGCGTTAAATACTACGCGCAATTTTGTTGTGCTAGATTCCGCTCTTTGCACCGCATGATGAGGAAGGAAACATTCTATTTCCGCCTTCTGCTTGCTGTTAGAAGTCGCTAACTTCATATGTTGCAGTTGCTCATATTCGTGGATAAATTGCGTATATTGCTTCGCTAGATCTTCGTTCTTGCTAAACTTACGTTCTAGATTTTTGAATTGCGCTATCGCTATCTCTTTCGAAGATCCTAACTTATCTTCTAATTCTGGCTTCATAGGCAATCTAACTACGTAACGACCGTTTTCTAGACGTTTCGTCGTAGTTTCATAAAAATCTAGGCATTCCTGATCTTCTACAGACATTGAATTTTGTTCTTGAATGTCTTCAATTTTCCAGAATTGTTGGATGTCTTCAACGTTATTCAAGATAACGTTGCATTGGAATGAAGTGTTTATATTGCCACCGCATAGCAACCACCCGAAATGAGTTTGCTGAGCTAGCGGTTCCGAGGACGTTTGTCCGCGAATTAATCCTTCTAAAAGAATGTTGGCATAGACTTCAGCTCCTAGGAGAAGATTTACCGGACGACTGATGTTATAATCTGGGTCCGCTAAACACAGATGTGCTGTATGTTGCCATGATGGCTTAGTGAACGTTTCATTTGGCAGGTTTTTTATTAAGCTGTTCATTATTAAAACCTCAGTAGAAAACTTAAAATCGGTATAAGTAGATTGACAAGTGATAGTAAGTTTTCCTTTGCAGTTATTTTCGCGTTCGCCAACTCCAAAAATAACTCCTTTACATGGTTTTCGCTTTAATCCTAGCTGCTGTGCTGCTTTCTCGCTAATCACGGAAACTTGTGAACCCTGATCGATCAGTGCTCGCATCACGTGTTGGGTCTTGTCGGCTGCTGTGACCTTCACGAGTGCTGTGGCTAATAAAATCTCCGATGCCTCTTGCTGAGAAGCGTGGATGCTTTTATCGTTTCCGCATTTTTCCTTAGCACTCTCGGTCAAGTTGTTGGACTTTGATTGTGCTACAAAACAGTCGTGCAAAATCGTATGATGCTCATTATTGCACTTCTGACATCTTTTTGTCGAGTAGCATTTTGCGCCCTTGTGATCGTAAACACAATTTATGCAATAATTGAATTGTTTAACTAGTTTAATTTTCTGCTCATTTGGTGCTTCTAGAAATTTTTTGCAGTGTATTAAATAATGTTTTGCCGAACAATGAGGGCATTTATTTGCTGACTCAGATACGTGCATTGATTTTGCAATTCCCAGTTTATTTTTAGATTCGTTGCTCAATTTATGATCATTTTTACGAGGATTATTTGTTGAAAGATTTGATGATTGAGATGAAACTATCCTAGGTGTCCCATCTTGACGTCGCCGAGATGACTCTAGCGCCGTGAACTTGTTCTCTAAGAAGTCCAAAAAGTCTTGAAGTACCGGAAGCTCACGCGCATTCTTCAACGACTCTATGTACTCGGAGTACGACTCACTATCCAATTTTTGTGATAGTATATAGACAAGAAGAGGATCCCATGTCGTAATATCTACGCCTAGGTTCTTAATGGCGTGAAGACATTCTAAGGTGACGTCATGGAGTCGTTTAATGGCTGTGTATGTCTGCATCTGTATATTGGCAAGATTGTAAAAGGAATTTACGTGAGACATAAAAATCTGCTTTTTGTTGTTAAATCGATGAGTCAAAATCTCCCAACAGGTGTTATAATTATCCGCGCTAATCGGGAGATGCTGGATTAAACGCTCGGCTTCTCCTTTAACCTTACTCTTTAGGAACTGCATCTTTTGAGCCTTTGACAGAGAAGGATTGTTGTGGATTGCTTCATCGAATAGATCTTTGAAGGATACCCACTGCTGATAGTTGCCTGAGAACATAGGGATTTCCATCTTCGGTGTGGACTTGTCACGATATGACGTTGCCCACATCTTGGAACTGATAGCCTTTCTCAAGCCGTTGTACGTACGCTCATGTTTAGTGTAGCTTAATTCGTACGCCTCGTCGTCTTCCAACTCCATCATTAGTTCCCAATGGCTGTTATCAATGGCTGTCCACCGAGTTTGTAACAATCGCAAGGCGTCATCAAACTCCCATTTGTCGCACAAGGATTCGACATCTATGGTTTCTACGGTTCTTGCGAACGCCTTGAAGTGGATATTTTGCTTACGCAGCATGTCATCTAGCTTACTATAGGTACCTCTAGTCTCCTCGGCACGAGCGCGAGCGGGACTGGAGGATGCTGACGGTCGCGAGCTCTCCTGCTGCTGTAAGGCTCTAACCCCTGAAGGACCTGCTGCTGCTGCTGCGTGCTGATAAGAAGGGTTCTCTTCTAGATCAGAGAATCCTGGCTGCTTTGCTTTGTGACATAACTCGTCATAATATTCGGATATGGCGTCTTTTGCTGCTTGATACGACTCCATTGTTCGCTCGAACTCCGAATTGACGAAGTACTTTTGACCTCTATTTTCGAAAGGCAAAAGTTTTTCGTTATTTAGCTGATACTCTCTCCAATACGACTCTAAAAGATCTAGTCTCTTTTTACAGTAGTCGATGGTTTTACGCTGTTTGCTATCCTTACTGAAATTAATAAGGATTTTGGCAATGCTCTCTGTTAATTCAGTTTGTTGGAAGTACAGAGTCTCCATTGTGCTGCTGTTAGATCAAAGTGAAACAAAAAACACGGAACGCTCTTACTTGAAAGCCGCTAGTCCTACGGCTATTGCTGCCACACGTAATGCGGCTGATGCTGTAACGCTGCTGGGTAGGGAAGCGGCTGGCTCGCTGCAGGTAGTTGTAGACCACTATGAACTGACGGCTAGCCTCGTTCGCGGTCACCCACAGGCTGCTGGGATACTACAAGCACTACGCGTTACGATTTATCGCGGTCGCGGAGTCCTTGACGGTTTCGAAGGACCAATATGAACGGTAACGTACGAGCTGCTAGATATTTTGGGTGCTAAATGATAAGTCCGGGCTGAGATTGGATGAGAATTTATTCCGACACTTTATGCTAATTAATGCTAATGATGATAATGAGTGCTACAAGTATGCCGGTTGATCGTGCACTGACTCGTGTAGATCGCGCTGTCCGCAGGTGCGGCCGCGTAACCTACTTGAGTCAAAACTGCTGATGATGATGTGTTCGATGAGTATCGAACACAGCTGATAGCGAATTTATACGTTATTCTAATCCATTGCTGTTTTTTGAGAAAAACAGTAATATGAGGGATTTTTTTTCATATTTATGTTGCATTGTGTAGTATTAACGAAATAATACCAAAAAAAAACGCATAAAAAACCGGAAAAATCAAGAAAAAACCGATGAAAATTTTCAACGCCATAGGCACCAGAATCATGTCTAGAATAGGGATTGCAATCCGGTATAATTTTCAATCCGGCCGGATTGACGCCAAACCAAATCAATTAAGGACTACTTTGTATCCATACTTATAATAAATCTGTAGAGAGGTCAATTCTGTACATTGAATATATTAAAAAAAAAAACCAATGGGGGATGTTTAGTAACGGATACTGATACCGAATCTGCAATTTATAATTTTCTTTTCTGTCTGTCTGTGTGTCTGTCTGTCTGTTCTCCGTCTGTATGTTACGCTATCACGTAAAAACTACCGGATAAAATGCACTGAAATTTGGTATATGCATAGAATAAGTAGTGGAGCAACTTTTAGGATACTTTTTATATTATGCATAAAATTTCATAGATTTTTAGAAAATTAAAAAAAATACGTAGAAATCGTTTGAACCTGTGTTACCCTAAAGAGGCCATAGATGGCGTTGCAATCCATCACAACATTCGCATATAGTTAACGCGGTGCCGGCCGTATCGATACCTGTTGTTCGCAGCAACCAAAAGATGGCGTTATAGTCCGCAACACAGCATGTTTTTCCTAATTAATTTATTTTGATTGCTTTATTGTAAAAAAATACCTTTGAAACCGGCTATACATTTATAAGATTTTCAAACATAAATGTTGTATGATATATTACACAAAAATGTTGTTGTACATGGTTCCGGTACGGTCGGGATATCCTAGATGGCAAACCGAGTAATTTCGTTTGTTGTCGTTGTTCGCCGCAACTAACAGATGGCGTTGTAGTTCGTAACACGTAACCAAATTAATTGGTTGCATTAAGGAAGTAAATTGGATAGCTATGTAACAGACTATGTGGTAAGTTTTAAAAAATAAACAACGGATGATATATAAAAAATAATTACGGGTTACGCGGTTTCGGACGTATCATCGCAAGTATACCTACATTATTACGCGTGTGAAGAGCTCCGGCGCAGATAGGTCTGCCAGTACCTATAATAATATTCTGAATCCAGACGGGTAAGCAATGGTCAGTCTATATAAGGTATTATATTTTACACTGTAAACTGGTACGGATACAGACGAGCACACTTTTTTATGAAGACTAAAATCATTTTTGGTTAAAAATGATTAGTATTCATTCAGTCCCAGTTACTAATGTAATTATCTGTAAGTACCTACCTACAAGAAGAGAGCATACTAATTATTATTTCACTTGACGAAAATATTTCAAATACAAGCACCGGATCCGGCGGACCGGATTGCAATCCCTAGTCTAGAATCATTTTTCTTTATTTTCGGTAGACCGTCTATTACACCCGGTCTTGTTTTTCTTCCTCGTCTTTAGTGAACAAGGTATTGTAGTCTTCAAATTCTTTCACACTTTTTTCCGCAGTGTCTTTAATAACACGCACTTATGCAACTTTTGTTTTAAAGATAATCAGCATTTTCATTCCAAACCTCAGGTGATAATTGCAAGAAAAAGTCCTTATAATCTAGTAGAAAAGGTGATTTTAGCGATCTTTCTGACGCAAACGTGTGTAATGTAGAATCCAATGACAGTTAACTACAGTCACCTCGTACTGGACGAGAACCCCTGAACCGCTATCAGCATTCATTTCATGAACAATCGCCATTTTCTCGACACAAAACAGCTTGTCGGAAAACAGGGCAAAGATAATAAGTTCATCAGGCAAATGCCACAAGTGACGCTCCAAAACATTCCTTGCAGCTTAACTTATTTCAAAATTAATGGCATCGTACAATTTTGAGTTATTCTAAAGTAACAAGTAATTTATTGGTGCATCTGCTGTTAAAAGCGTTATAATACAAGTCCTGGTGTATTTAATGAACACCAAAACTAACAAATCGAGCTGTTAGTTTTCCACCCCTTTTAGTTAGGTAGATTTTTCTTTTGAGGAATTATTTGTGCAATGAATGCTTGCACAAATAATTCCTGAAAAGAAAAATCTTCATAGCATCAATTTAGAAATCCATCGAGCGTGTCGATTGGACCTGGGGCCAGCCAATGAATTAAGACGGTGGTTCGTTCAAACAATCATTGTGTGTTCAATGAACCTCTTGTATAGTAGATAGCGAACTTGTTTTTCTCCAGATTTTACGATGATAAGAGTCTCAAGTGTGTTCAAGGCGAAATTTTCCATATCCGAATTAACAATCAGGCTGATAAATGCTCTTTCGGTAAAATCTCCCATGCATCACAGAATCTCTTGAATAGTGGAATTTGAGGACAGCTTGACGGACCAAAGCATAGTGATTATGACTATGATTATGATGATTTTTAATAAGTTTCTCTACGTAATAGTTTAATTCTCTGTCGAAATCCCCGATTTTTTCCTTACTTCCACCACTTTGCCAATAAGACCGTGCATCAAATTATATATTCATTTAATAAGTGGTGATAATGAAGCAAAACTTGCCGAAGAGTAAGAGGTTGATTGATCTTCTTGATAAGGGTTTCAGATGTCAACAACCCAGAAGAAAAATATCGTGTTTTTGTCAAGTTCTTGAACATATTTTGTCACTAAACTATATAACAAAACACTTCACACAAAGGGAGTAACTTCGGTGTGGCAAGAAGAACAGAAAAACGCATTCGATGCTCTCCGTGAACTTCTGGTGACTGCTCCAGTTCTTGCTTAAGCAGACGAAACAAAGCCTGAAAACAGACGCTAGCAATTATGCGATTGGTACAGTTTTGGTCCAGGGGAGAAAGAACGCCCTGTTAAATATGCCAGCCGTTTATACAACCAGTTGATAGAAATTACTCAACAACGGAACGAGAGGCACTAGCGGTGGTTTGGGCAATTGATAAATTTAGAGGATATCCGGAAGGATACTCAGTAACTGTTTTGACTGATCACTAAGCTCTTAAATGGCTCATGTCATTGAAATCCCTAACAAGTCGTTTGGCAAAGTGGGCGTTACAATTACAGTCTTAGGATGTCAGTATCAAATACATCAATGGTAGGACCGATGTAGTTGCTGACTCACTGTCACGACTAAACTGATAATAATGAGACCTGAATGTAGTGTTGTAGTTGATATGCTAAGGAAAAGCCCTGCAGACATTAGAAGTGAACAGCTGAAAGATTGTCATATAGTAAAAATAGTTGAAGCAATAAAAGGACAAGATGGAGAAAATGCAATATACTGGAGATGGAAAGGTTATCTTATGAGTAATGGTGTGCTTTATACACTCACAGGCTGAATTAACCGCCCACCTTGTTTTTCCTTAAATTTTCACTAATCGTTAAATATATACCACTTTTTATGATATGTACGTTTAAATCTAACCATAAAGAAAATTAAAAAACTAAAAAAAGTCAAATTAAAAAAAGTCATGAAAGTAAAGCCTATTTTCAATGAATTGATGGCAAAAAACGATTTATTGAAAATTTCACCAAAAAAATCACAAACTTTAATTTTGTATTCCGTATCCAAATTAAAATCACAATAAAAGCTAATAATGGCTGTTGCCCCTCGGGCCTTTATAACTTCTTGGAGCCGGTTTGGCAAGCCATCCATGACGTCTTGGATATCCGATTGGGGGATATTGTGCCACTCCTCTACCACGACGGTCTTGAGTTCCCCTAGGGTCGTAGGGGCTGGTACCCTGGCTCAGACACGTCTTTACAGGTTTTCCCATATGTGTTCAATTGGGTTAAGGTCGGGAGCGCGTGCCGGCCATTGTAAAACCTGTATCCCCGACCTCATTAAGGTAATCGGTGATGGATCTTGCAGTGTGGCACCGTGCATTATCATGCATTAATTTAAAATTATCGCTAATGAATGGTGCGAAAGGCATCACATGATCTTTCAGTATTGAGCATTGAGCATTCACACTGCCTCTATCAAACACGGGCGTCGTAAGAGATATCTCCCCAAACCATTATTGACCCTCCCTAGTAACCAACCATTTCGCTTATAGCGCATGGAGCAAATCTTTCTTTTTGGCGAATATGCTGACGTCGATAAAATGACGATATTCAGCTATTGGTGCCTGACCATAAGCAGATTATTTCAGCATATCAGGATGATGATAATACTAGATACTATGGTGTCTATAAAACTAACGAATGTTTAACTCGGCGTTATACTTGGAAGAAGATGAGAACTCAAATCGAAACTTATGTTCCAAATTGCATAAAATGCCAAAGATATAAACCTTCGAATCAAAAGCCAGCTGGGTTATTGCAAACACCTGCAGTCAATAATAATAATAATAAGCCCCCTAAACAACCATACGTCCAAGTCGACCATCAGACATACGTGGGGGGCGGACACGCGATTGAGAAATTACTGGCGCGGCTAACATGGCTCTAAGCACCCATAAAAATGGAGACACGTAATAAAAGTAAACGTATAGAGCCGCTGTCCGGGGGCGATTGCCGGAGCAAACCTGGAGTCAGCGCTGGGTGTAGCAGCATGCGATTCGTCGGTGGAGAGGAGGAGGGAGAGGAGTTGAAAAGGCGGGCTGCATCCGGGTTAAAGCCAAATGAGACAGCCAACCAAACACCGACCGACTGACTAACTTAGACAATATTAGTTTAGATTCATTCACATCAATAGTTGAACCGTTTAGCCTATCCACTAATTCATACAATCCCACACCGGTGTCTTCCGTAGATGAAGATTTTCGTGGAGCACCGATCCCAACCTTGGGGCTCCCACACATAAACACGATACGACGTCGCATCGTACAACGATGCGGCGTTGTTTCACGATACGCCGTCGCGTCTTGAAAACGACGACACGATGTCGTGACGTTAGAGACTCAAGATGCATAGGGATTCAATCCGGCCGGATTTTACCGGATTATAGGGACTGCTTTGTGTTTATACATAGTTCGTAATTTTTGATGAATGGGAGGTATGAGCAAATATATTTAAGGGTGAATGAACTTTGGGTAAATGATTTTTAAAAAATAATAGTTATAAAACATTTTATCCTGAAGAATAAAATGATCTGTAATAACTGTCCTAGTAAAAACTTTTAGTGAGCTCAGTTTACACAGTGACAATTAACCTATACTATGTTCACTGTTCTAAGTTGTGTTGTTGTTGAGTGTTTTGAATAAATACGCGTAAATAAATATATTTCTGTTATCTATTATAACATTTTAGTATTCATTACTACGTGGGCCACTACTTATATTTTGAGCCTAACTATGAAAAACGGTAAATATGTGAGTGAAAACTACTTTATCGTGTTCTCGGGTATTCTTATGCATAATCTAGATAGATTTTTATCCGACCGAAATATATTTTAAATATTTTTTTTTTCTTTCCCGACGACCCCACAAAAACTGGGTGTTTAAAAGCATAACCTGTTACTTGAGCCGATAAAAAAATAATGTTTACGGTATTTACTGTTGACTTTTTTGATAAAAATAAAGTCATTTCATGTCAAACTGTAACGGTATGTCGAGAAACTCATTCATTCGATTTTTTTGTCCACATTTAACAAGATGCGTTAAGGCTGACATTGTTTTTATAGAACTCGACCTGTAGGATTTTGTGGTTTTTCCATATTTTAAACCAGACTTTAAGCAAATTTTTGGTTGTAAATCAATAAAAATTAACCATTCTACATTTTTCTGAAGGCACTTTGTGCAGTGATAGTTTTTATAAAAAATCAAGGGACTGTTTGTTTCGAAATGCTTCGACCGCGAATAACTTTCTTTGGATTTGGTTCATCTTAAAGCACCCATAAAGTGGACTGGTGTTTATTTTTCGGCTCATGCGCATAGATCCTAGATCCGTGTTTTATCACGATTTGATATATGTATTAAGGAGCAAAACGATAGATTTTTCAAGCATTTATTTGCGCTAATCGGCGCGAGGACCTTATCTAATTGTTGTAAAAAAAAAATGGTTCATTTAGAAAAAATCTTCTAATGGGAAATGTTGTTACAGACCTAATATTTTAAATCTAAGAGTGGAAATAATGTTTAGGATTGCGTTATTCTTTTGATGCATCAGGAAACGAAAATGCACAATTAATTTTCGCACAGCATCATTTTTTCCGGACACAACTGGTGACCTTGGACGACCTTCAGGAATTTCATTGGTGAGGGCAAAATAATTATGCCATCAAAAACATTCTGTAAAAACCTCAAGTCTCGCCGTAAAAAGTTGTGAGATCTATATAATACCAAGTCGATTAATCTATTTAGTCTCTACTTAAAGGACCTTCTGTCTTAAGTTATTACGTATGTTATTATCATGCCAATTTTAAAAAAATACCTTTAAAACAAATAGACCGACCTGGCCATCGCATGATTTGATTATTAGTATGTATCACACTACACAGCACGACAAGAAGTTAATGCTCCTGAAATGTTAATAATGGCGAATTTGTGTTTTCTTGCGATGACCAAGTCGATCTATTTGTTTTAAAGGTATTTTTTTAAAATTGGCATGATAATAACATACGTAATAACGTAAGACAGAAGGTCCTTTAAGTAGAGACTAAATAGATTAATCGACTTGGTATTATATAGATCTCACAACTTTTTACGGCGAGACTTGAGGTTTTTACAGAATGTTTTTGATGGCATCTCACTTCTTTTTGTAGAGCGAACATAAGTCCAATTTGTATGGAAAGACGTTTTTTTTTCATAATTCAACATATTTTCTTATGGGAATGTTGTTCAGTTTCATGGGCTAAACACCCTTACCCACACTTTACCCCCTCCCGTTATACCTCATATAGTAGGTACCTATTTACACCTATTTATTTTATTTTCTACAGTAATAATAATTCATTAACTGCAAATGTAACCTTGTAATCTTATACATTTATATGGGATTACAAAGTTATTGTTGCAGTTGGTGTATTTAGAAAACTAGACCGAAATTAGAAAATATTAAATTTTTCCCATGATTAAGACACTAAACCCTATTTGTATTCTAAATTTTAAGCTTCTAAGTCTGCTAGAAGTACCTTAGACTTTTGATGATCGGTGAGTCAGTGAGTCAGTGAATCAGTGAGTGACAAAATTCAAAATTTTAACCAGTTGTCATTCTTAAACTACTGGTTCAAATTGACTGAAATTTTAAATATACCGTGTTTATACAATGACTGATTAGTTGCTGAAAATCCAGGCTTCTTGTTTTATCCACAACGAAATTATAGGGGTGTCAAAAATAGCCCGAATTGCTTCGAGAAAAGGATGTTACGGCCGTGCCGCTTTTTTTTTGCTCGACTTGCGGGGGCACTTCCGTGCCCCCAGATGATAGAACTTTATTTATTTGCGTTTTAAATTTTCAAAAAATCGGACTTTATCGCCGAAATAATAAATAAGTCGATATAGACACGACTGTTTCTTTAAGTCACGTCGAAAGTCGTAAAAAATATTTGCACGAAAATTTTAACATCCGAATGCCATTTTCCCGCACACTTACAATTTTCGATCGACGATATTGAAAATATTTTCAGCGCAGATTTCAAAACGTTCTTCGGTCTTGTATCTTGTAGTAGTCAAAAATGTCAAACTTTACGATGAAAACACTAATTGACGTCTAAAACAATCAGATTCGTCAAGGCTCAAAATATAAGTAGTGACCTAAGTATTTTATTTTCACCGAATTAAATTAAGATATAACTATTCTAAGTAATTAAATAATCAGTCTCAGTTATTAATGTAATTATCCGTTAGTACATTCTAGACTTGAGTCATAATAACTTGATTTTTTTTTTATTTTACTTAACGAAAATATAAAACTATTTTAAATAACAAAACAATCAGTTTAATTACTGACAACAATTAACAGCATAATCATTATTTTAACAGACTTAACAATCAAACATTTTTAATATGTACCTATAAAATCAACTTTAGTCATTTATAAACAAGCATTTATTTGCTGCAGTACAGTGCAAAGTTCAAGTAGGTACTTGAATCAGTAAAACAATATCTTTTGTGTCTGAAAAAAAGATCTAAGGAAACATAATATTGATAGTACCATCCCCTAATCTGCTTCTGATGGAACAACAATTAATATAACCCGCGGTAGAATAGGCTCTTTCTGCCTTAACACTGATACTATGGATTATCTTTTCACGATTTTCCCATTTGGCTTTAATATTTAATAGGTGCGTAGATGCTGGTGTGTTTCCGGACTTAATGAAACACAGTAAAGTAGTACCACTCTTTAAGAAGGGATCTAAGAGTGAGCCCAGCAATTTCAGGCCCATTTCCATCTTGCCTGCGCTTAGCAAAATCTTCGAAAAGGTCATATTAGAGCAGCTCGAAAGTCACTTTAACTCGAATCAGCTATTTCATGGTAAACAGTATGGTTTCACAAAGGGTAGGTCAACGATCGATGCAGGTATTTCGCTCGTCAAGCATATCTATGATGCTTGGGAGACATCCCAGGACGCCATTGGGGTGTTCTGCGATCTCTCCAAAGCATTTGACTGTGTCCAACATAATACGCTCCTTAGGAAGCTCCACCACTATGGAATTAGGGATACAGCGCTCAATTTACTTGCGTCATATTTGAGTAATAGGATTCAACGAGTAGATATCAATGGTGTTAGGTCTTCAGGTTCAGCTGTTTCTCTCGGCGTGCCTCAGGGTTCGATACTCGGTCCGTTTCTTTTTCTCGTATATATAAACGATCTCCCCTTTCAGGTGCAGGATTTATGTGATATTATATTATTCGCAGATGACACTTCTCTCATTTTTAAAGTAGATCGTTCGAAGTCCTGTTTTGTCGATATCAATAGTATTCTAGAACAGGTCCACAACTGGTTCACTTGTAATAATCTGTTATTGAATTCTAACAAAACTAAGTGCATTAGGTTCACTATGCCCAACGCGAGGAATTTAGGTACTAACATAGTCGTAAATAGGCAAACTATCGATTTGGTAGATTCGGCAACTTTTTTAGGTATCAGTCTGGATAGCAAGCTCCAATGGGGCACTCAGATAGCGCATCTCTCGGGGAGACTCAGCTCCGCCGCGTACGCAATCAGAAAAGTAAGACAGTTTGCTGGTGTGGATGCGGCAAGACTGGTTTACTTTAGTTATTTTCACAGCGTCATGTCTTACGGTATATTACTGTGGGGTAAGGCTGCTGATATAGATGTTATTTTTGTCCTTCAAAAAAGAGCTATCCGTGCAATTTATAGTTTAGGAGCGCGAGACTCCTTGAGAGAGCTTTTTGGGCAGATAGGGATACTGACGGTGTCATCACAGTATGTGCTTGCAAACTTGTTGTATATAAAACAAAATTTAGGGACTTTCGCAACAAATAGCGATAGACACAATTACAACACTAGAAACAGACACAAATTAGTAGGTCCCCATCATCGTTTACACAAGGTGCACAATTCGTTTGTAGGTCTCGGCATTCGTTTCTTCAACAAGCTTCCAAAGCACATCATGGATTTACCCCTGCCAAAATTCAAAGTTGCTGTTAAGGAACATCTCGTTAGGAAAGCTTATTACAGAATTGATGAGTATCTAAACGACAATAGCTCTTGGGATTAGTCGCTCGCTTGATTAGGATTCTTTGAAATTAGGGAACTTTGCTATAAATTGTATAAACTCAGTAGCAGTAGGTCTAAATATTGTAAAATATGGGCAATTAATGATGCAAATAGGTGATGTTACGTACAATTTGATGTTATTCATAAAACTGTCACTTTTTCTTTTATAATGTTCACAACCAGTGTGCTCACTTGCTGCCCATATTCTTATTATCACATGCTAGTAGGTGCTCCCAACATACGGTATGATCAGAGACTAATAAATAACCTAGCTATGTTCATTTAACTTAATTGACGTTTAGTCTATATCGCTGATTGTTGGCAGCTCCTCGCATGATCAATTATTGTATCAACCACATTGTAAAACTTTTTGGCGATTGAAAAGAGTGGCCGTGAGTTTCTCGCTAGCTCTTCTCATAAGGCTCTACCCCCTTTCCGAGCTAGTGGTAGATTCAGTAATTGTAACGACTATCATAAGTGTCAATATTTGACCTAAATGAATAAATGATTTGATTTTGATTTTGATTTTGACGATTTAGTGGTTTACCGGATTCGGGATCCGATGCGTCAGTGCCGGATCCGGTAGGTCTAGAGACACGCCGGCTCCGCCGGATTACCGGAACCGCCGGACCGGTTTGCAATCCCTAGATGCAATCCTGCGCAGATATTAGTCAGAATTCAAATATGACGGATGGTATTGAAGTCGATCATTTAATTACTCTAATCGAGCAGCGGCTCGTACTATGGGACAAAACATCAGACGAATACAAATGTAATAATGCAAAAACAACAGCATGAAAAGAGGTTTGCGAATATTTTTTTCTAGCTTTCAAGAATTAAGTAATCAAGAAAAAACAAAATATGGTAAATAATATCCTATATTTTATTTAGTAGTCAGAAAATTCATTTCTTATGTCGGTAGCTCTTGTTCTTGTGTTACCCTCCTGTGTTGACTGTTGTAGTTAAATAAAAGAATCATCAATTAACATATCTTCAAATGTTTCGTTTCCTTCACGGTTTAGAATGAAATTAAGTAAAACACAACTTGCTTTTATGATATTTGTGCAAAGATCGAAAGAAACATTTAATGGTCGATAGATTACCCTCCAGCTGTTAGCCAGTATACCGAACGCACATTCCACAAATCTTCTTGCTCGGCTTAAACGATAATTAAAAACTCTTTGTTGTATGGTCAAATATTTTCCTGGGTATGGGCGCATTATATTATTTGTTAACGGTAAGTCTTCGTCTGCTACAAAAACAAAAGTAAGAGGCGTTTGGGAGGCTGCTAAAGGTTTTGGCATTGGTAAAGGAAATTATCCTTTTAAAAGTAATTCATTCAATTTTGAATTAGTGTAAACAGTTGAGTCACATTCTTTGCCATATGCTCTTATATCCACATATATAAATCTGTACCTGGAATCTACGAGAGCCAACAACAATACGGAATGATATTTTTTGTAATTATAGAAAAGAGATCCGCCATGTTTGGGACTCCAGAAACGAACATGTTTCCCGTCAAGTGCGCCTATGCAATTAGGAAAGTTGGAATTCTTGGCAAACTGCTCAGCAATTTTTGTTAACCGCTCCGTAGTTATTTCCGGTATATTTTCGATCAAAAGATGCTTCCATATAGCTCCACAGACTATTTTTTAAATTTTAGCAATAGTAGACGCTCCACGATAGCAGCTTAAATGCATATCTTGAAAGGTGTTTCCTGACGCCAAAAACCTGAAATAAAATGAGGAAATAAATAAATGTAATAATTAAATGTATATGTTTCTGTAAAAGACCGCACTACTATAGGTCCTGAGATTTACCGGTAAAATATAGGATTTACCATCTCTCGCTGGAAAAAGCCCGAAAAAACATTTATTTCGGGCTTGTACCGAGACGGTAAAAAGGATTTTTCAAAATTATGAATATATTTGCGGGCACCCCGACACGGACAGATTAGGTTAGAAGTTACCCTTCGTGGTTATTTCTTTATAAACCACCCAGAAGTAGGAGCCCGTCGACCAGGGATTTAAGTGTCTATCTATAGATATATTAATATATAGGTCATGCTCATACCGTTATGTTAAAAGTAATTTTACGGGGTGTATGTGGTAAATACTATAGGAGTGCACGCGAAAAAGCATTTATTTCGGGCTTTTACCAATGAGAGGTGGTAAATCCTAGGATGTACCAGTAAATCCTAGGATCAACAAAAGTGCGGACTTTTACAATAACATATATATGTTACTGTAAAAGCCCGAACTGTGGTAAATCCTAAGATTTTCCGGTAAAACCTAAGATTTACCAACTCTCAATGGTAAAAGTCCGAACGTTCTTTTATTTCGAACTTTTACCACCATTTAATTGGCAAATCTTAGGATTTACATATACGATACAATGACACGGTAAAAGTTGATAAAGTCATATTAGGTATAATGTGTTTGAGCCGTAATATAATGATATTGCTAGGGATATAATTATATGCCGTAACATAGTTATAATGAGAGTTTGAAGATGTCGCCGGAGCCCCGCTTCGCGGGGCTCCTCCTTCTGGGTGGTTTTAAAAAAAATGAATGCCTTCGTGAATTTCAACAACTATACACCTATTTATGTATATGTTACTGTAAAAGCCCGGACTGTGGTCAATCCTAAGATTTTCCGGTAAAACCTAAGATTTACCAACTCTCAATGGTAAAAGTCCGAATAACTCTTTTATTTCGAACTTTTACCCCTATTCACTTGGTAAATCTTAGGATATACCTCAAAGGCAGGTAAATGTAGCTAATATAAAATAATTTAATAGTTATAAAGAAGGAGTTTTCGGCAAACCGACATGGGTAGGTTAGGTTAGAAGGCTGAGGTGGGAGCGAGCGAAGCGAAGCTAATGTCCGAAGCGAAAAATGTCCTGTATTGACCATATTTTGAGTAACGTACAAGGAGCAATCGGCACTGTTTTACCACTATACTTATCTGACCATGAAACAGCACAAATGCTGAGTTGCCCTATAAAGTCCAAATTTCAAAGACCATTAACATATTTCGTATATAGGCGGGATTTCGACCCAAATAATAATAATATTAGTAAATTTAAAGAGTGTACGTGTTACTGTAAAAGCCCGGACTGTGGTAAATCCTAAGATTTTCCAGTAAAACCTAAGATTTACCAAAGGGTAAAAGTTCGAAATAAAAGAGTTATTCGGACTTTTACCTTTGAGAGTTGGTAAATCTTAGGTTTTACCGGAAAATCTTAGGATTGACCACAGTCCGGGCTTTTACAGTAACATATACATAAATAGGTGTATAGTTGTTGAAATTCACGAAGGCGAGTCGTCTTTACTTGTGTTGAACGGTTGAACGCGTGTTGGTATACGTGTCAACGTGTGCGTGCTACGTTTGATCGCTCAGACACGCACACTGTCGCACCGTGTAAATACACGTTCAACCACAAGTAAAGGTGACTCGCCTATGTGAAATGCAACAACTATACGTGTTTATGTGTATCAATGTGGTGCGCGTGTTGGTGAGATGTGCGTGAACGTATTATTTATTTACTTATGCGTATATAAGCATAAAATACTATTGTTTCAGGTAATGCTGTGCTAAAAAAATGGACTGGTATTAAAGATAACTATGCCAAGTATGTAAAAAAACTTAAAGAAATATATAAATCTGGAGCAGGCGCAAAGAAACTAAAAGAATATAATTTATATAAACAGCTTTTTTTAAAAAAAAAGAAATGATCAAAATGAAACCGATGATAGTCTAATAGATCTAGAAACAAACAATCTGAACGCACAAGAAAGTCCAAAAAGAAAATTTCATAGTCTTCCCCAGCCATCCCGAAAAAGGAGAAATGTTATTTATGTGAATTAGAAATTAGAGGAGCCTGAACATAGATATTTATGCTTTTTTAAAGTCATATTACCATCTTTAAATAAACTAAATGATCATCAAACTTTAATGTTCCAAAGTCGGGTCTTACAAGTTTTAACGGACCTATACGAACAATCACAGCAACATACTTCTATATATTATTCTCAGAGCAATTGTCCATCTTCGTACCAGGGTAACTATGAAATGCAAAGACCCAAAGTTCTTACCACGATGGTTACCAAACAGCCGGAAGTTCGACACAGTCTACCCGAGAAGCAACACTGTCACCAGCTGACAAGCAAGGCCAAAGCGATGAGAACAATCCTAATGATTATTCGAATCCATCACGTGAACCAATAGCATCACCCCTATCGCTTTACGACTTTTCTTTAAAAAAATGTGTAATGTTGATTCAACATTATGTACTTTAATAAGTTGATTTAATATTTGTCAATTTGTGGTGAAGTTTCACCAAAATTTCAAAGATGTTAACAACTTAATTTTCGAAACTTTTTTAATAACAACTTTTGTGTAAACATAGTGTCGCTGATTTGTGAAACAAAAAAATATGAGAAAGCTGTTGTTTCATTTACCTTATAGTTAATCCCAGCATCTCGAAAGGTTCGATGGGTGGTCTGCCTCTGCCATACTTTCTTGCTATATGTGGTGCTATCCGATTATGTAACTCTTCGAAACTTGATGCACTGATTCTAAAGTAATCAAAAAACTTGTTGTGGTCTATTTTTAAGTTATTGTACTTCTTTATAAAATGACTCCCGTTATTCATGGTTGAAAGAAATGGGTGGATCCAGTATCCTCTGAGTATCTGTCTTTTCTTTCTTCGTCTTCTTATTAACAGTAGAAGTAGAATGCGTCTAGTCCGATCCATATTTTGGAATGAACTAATACCACCCCACTGGATTGACGGCATCGTGCCGTGTATCGAGCGTGGCATATTACGTTACGATGTCGTGGTTTTTTACGATGCTCATCGTAGATTTCTACGATGCGACGTCGTATTGTGTTTATGTGTGGGAACCCTTAAGTGTTGCGCGGGTGGCTAACGCCTTTTTACCTGCGTCCACTCAGGCTGGGAAACTTCGCGTACGCATGAGCTGGAGCAAGGAAGTGAACACGTTCATCATGCGTACTTACTACTACATAACTAAACTTGAAACAGACTTGACCACCTACAGAAAACAACTACATGAAATTTTCAAAATAAGTGGACACATAGAAATTGCTCTCCCTAATTTTATTTTTATTTAATTAATGTAGTGGTTGATTAATTTAAAATTTTATTCACTCAGTATAATAATTAAAGTACTTACATTTATAAGTTTATAATATACTAGCTGACCCACGCAACTTCGCTTGCGTCACATAAGAGAATCATAATTTTCCCCGTTTTTGTAACATTTTTCACTGGTACTCTGCTCCTTTTGGTCGTAGCGTGATGATATATAGCCTATAGCCTTCCTCGATAAATGGGCTATCTAACACTGAAAGATTTTTTACAATCGGACCAGTAGGTAGTTCTCGAGATTAGCGCGTTCAAACAAACAAACAAACAAACAAACTCTTCAGCTTTATAATATTAGTATAGATGTAGTGATACTGTATCACATTACACCACAGCCAGCTCAACACAAACCAAAAAATTTTGCAAGTCGCTGTCTCTAACGATTTTCAACTCTCGTGACTATTACACATAATATTATAATGCAACGTGTCTTTACTCGGTGCACGGTGAACTTTCACACGTTCGGGAGGTACTCAAGCGAAACAGATACAGGAGGACCGAACGGCGTCTGAAGAGGCAAGAATGTCAGACTGGTGTTAGCAGAGTACCAGCTTTTATGCCCTACATAAATGGAGTAACGGATAAAGTTGGAACAGTACTGAAGAAATACTCCATAAAGACTGTATAGTCCGTTCTCCAAAGTAGCTAACCAGTTGCGCACGCCAAAGGATGTCCAGGATAATTCTTCTTCAGACACCTGGCGTTTACAAGGTGGATTGTAGCTGCGGTAGTTCATACATCGGACAGACAAAAAGAACAATACCTGAAAGGGTCAAGGAACATATCGCAGCTATCAAGAACCAGCAAATCACAAAATATAACATAATTATAACTAATAAGATGCGTTATCGTAAAAAAAATAATAATAAAATAAATCAAGTATCGATTCTTATATGAAAAAGAAATCGATAAATCAATTTAATGTTAGAATTGTTTTGTTATACTGACAACACTGAATTGCATCTGACACTTCATTTGTTGTTTACGCTCAATGTGGATGCTGTTTAGATTTTTCTTCGATTTCTTTTACTACGACCTGCTTTTGTTATATAGACTTGATTCGGATTTTTACCAACGACCTTTACTGTGTAAACTGTGTTTTACGAATTTTGTTCTCACTTTCAACGAAAACTTTGGCTCGCATCAAGGATCACGACTGCATTCGATTTTGGATACCGGTCGATAACGTTTTATACAATGACGGCAATAAACGCAATTGAATAATCTACCTATATTAGGAGCGCGCAAACACCTATTTTATCATAATCAAAAAAATAATTAAGCATTTCACAAAGGAGAACCTTATGTCTAATACTTTTTCTCATAGAAAATTAACCTCAAATTGTTATGTTGTTTTAAAACATTTTAAAAATAGTGGCGGCAATTTGAATGCATTTTTCAGATATCTGATACTATTAAGATTTTAAAACACAACTTTTTTATAGTAATATTTGATGTCCATCTTGGGCCTGAAAGAGTATGGAGGACTCTCCATACTTTTCCAGGCATTCCCCTTTAAGTTTTATAACAAGTTATTGAATAATTTCGAGTTAAACCTATTGTATGCATCATGAAGAGGCGCCATTTAACGAGAGAAGAAATGCTAAGGGCTGTAGGCACGCTCCAAGCTGTTAGGTTACTCGACGGAGTATTGCTGAGGAGATTGGAACAATACATAACGTGATATCTAGGTTATGTTTACGCTACAGTGTACATAACATAAACGACAAGACCGATTTTTGCCAGTTGCCGTGAGAAAAGAACCAAATGTTACGGCCATGCAGTTGGTTTAGAGGCTCCAGTCAGAGCTAGTTGTTTGTGAGTGACCAAACTGTGAGGAAAAGACTGCTTGAAGCTAATCTTTATGCCCGCAGACCTCTTCGTACTCCAGCACTTTGTCGAAGAAATCGCGGACGACGACTAGAGTTGGTTCGTGTACATTTGCTCTGGAATGATAACCAGTCGTCTGTAATGCTGTTTACCGATCAGTTCCGGTTCGGTTTTCATTCCGATTCACGTAGAGTACGTTTTACATTTTTCATTTAGGTCCATACCTGAATTTACGGCTTCCATCAAGTGTTTTATTGTGTTGTCTGTATCCCTTTGTAAGTTAATTGTTTGCAAATTGTGCATATGTACCTGGAAGCTTTTGGACTTCTTTCATTGAGGCAGCTGCGTACCATACGATGGTTTGTGTTGAAATTTAATTTCTGTTCTTTTTTTTATCTCTATTCTATAAGAGCACACGCAAGTGGTCGCAGGTTCGAATCCAAGGCAACACACCAATGACTTTTCGAAGTTATGTGTGTATTAGAAATAATTGTCACATGCTCCAACGGTGAAGGAAAACATCGTGAGAAAACCTTGCATGCCTAAAAATTTGTTTAATACATTTATTGAGGGCATGCAAAGTCCCCAACCCGCACTTGGCCAGCGTGGTGGACTCAAGGCCTAACCCTTCCCTCATTACGGGAGGAGACCCTTGCCCAGCAGTGGGACAGTAATGGGTTAAATTTATTATTATTATATTATTTATTTATTATTTCTATATCACTAAATACCTCAGCTTTGTTTGTTATTATGTAGTCGATTTTCTTTTTAAATCTTTCCACCTGGAGACATCCATATCCATTTATTCTTGGGTTTTTTACGAAACACGGAGTTTAGAAGTGTTAAGTTTTGCTCAAGAAGAAACTCTACCAGTTTTTCTCCATTTTTACTTCTTCTTCCTCTTCCGTATTTCCCTATTATATGTTCTTCTCCGGGTATTTGGACGCCCACTTGGACATTGATGTCTCCCATAAGCACGAGATTGTTTTGAATATTTTTCGATAACTTCACGTAATTTATCGTAAAATTTGTCGATCTCTGTTTTTGTTGCTTGTTCTGTTGGCGAGTAGACTTGGATGACTGTCCATTTTTTCTTGTACTTTGGTAAGTTGATATGAATCACCACTATCCTGTCCGATATTCTTTCAATATGCCCAAGATGTCCCACTTGAGGTTTTTGATAGCTAACTCTAGCTCATACAAGCTTTCTGGTGTTCTCAAGGTTCGCGTGTTTAGTGTACATATGTATAAGCTGCTTCTTTTTTGTTTCTCTTTTTCAGAATTTGTTGGCTGATATGTTGGAGGGTGGTGGTCAGTTGCCCCCACGGTGACCAGCCGGGTTGGGGGACAACACGTTTGAGTTTTTCTTATATCTAAGTTTGTTGTTGTATCTGTTTGTTGTTTCCGGTCCAAGGAGGCCTTTACTCGTATTTTTGCATCTCTGACATCGAGGCGGATCTTTCACGCGTTACAAATGTGAGTATGCTTGGCTTAACTACTCCCTTACTTGTACTTGAGGGCTGTATTCCATTTGTTTCATTCTTCGTATTTGACTTTTTCTGAGATGGAGTGTGAGTGCTTGAGGATCCTGTTGGTGTTTCTCTCTTCCTCTTTTTGCGGTTGGAGTTCGTTGCTTTTTAAACAATTAGCTTATCGTATTTTATGAACGCTATATTTCCATTTTTTCTTTCCGCTTCTAATTCTGGTTTTAGTTGTTGGCGTATTTCCTGAACTTCTTTAGGGTAATCCTCATTGACAAACAATGTGGAGGACTACTATTCTTCCAATAAGAACACCGGTTGCGAAGTAATATATTTATTTTATTTTCTTCAAATCTTCAAAGTGGACTGTATTATAAACTATTTACATATACTTTACTATGTACGGTTTATTCACAATGAACATACTTTTCTTCTTTCTCCGATGTGATTTTCACTCGATGAGTTTAAAACTTAAACTGCCGCTACTCAGCGCGCGTTCATATTTATATTTGGAAACATTGCTTCTAGAATCATAACGAAAGATCAAGCGCGCCGCGTCGCACCGCGCGATGTTCTAGAGATACTCCGTCTCGCTCGCGCATACGCGTTTCGCCAATACGTCCTTCTCATTCTTGATCTTTCGGGAACGATCGGTGTGTTTAGATCGGAGGGTCGCCGGTAGGGTTGAAAATCACAAGTAAAATACATGTATTTTTCAATCGGGCTTTGTATTTTTCAATAAAAAACAGAAACTTTCAAAGAGGTCTTACGATGTATCTTTCGAAAGTTTCCGTTTTTTACATGTATTTTACATATATTTTACTGTATTTTAGGACTAATAATGATAAAATAACTTTATGGTTAAATCAGCATTAATCAGCATCCTCTTTTACATATAATTAAAAATCATTCAATTGGTTGTTGTCTTGTTCACAAATAAACCCCAACAAATACTACTTGCACGATAATACATTATTTTTATTATTTTAACGAGCACGACAAAATGTGGCACTGACTGATATTATAACGACAATGAATAACCAACTTTACTAATTATTCTATACTAAGTGGGTAGTAGTAATTTATTTTCTTCTGGATTCGTGTAATCTATGTTATGTTGCAGTAGTTAGTTAGCTATTGAGTCTGATTCATTCACTTACTAGTACCTACCAACCGATGCACTCTGATAGTTGTTACTTGTTATCAAGCATTAATTTATTGATTCCGGATAGTTTATTGTATTGCTTTTGAGCTCATAATATTAATGAGAGAAGCAAGAGTTAATATGCCGCGAAGAAAAAGCAGTATTTGGGAGCATTGTGAAGTGACCGATGATAATAAAAGTGTCAAATGTAATTATTGCTTAAAACAATATAGTTACAAAAGTGCAACGCGTATGGAAGAACATATGGTGAACTGTGAAAAATGTCCAAGTGATTTGAGACAAAAATACAGCAAAATATCAAAAGTATCTCCGATGTCACGATCGACAAGTTCGCAATCTGTGAGTAATAATAGTACTGTTTCTACTGCTCGGCCGAATGATCAAGATTATGGCAATGTATTATCAACAAGAGTGGATAATTTGAAAAATAAAGATTATGTAGACAAGATTAATGCAGCATTAGCTCGTGCAGTATATGCTACAAACTTACCATTATCATTATTTGAATCACCTTATTGGAAATCGGCAATGAAAGCGATAAACGAAGACTACATTCCACCCAATAAATATGCGATGAGCAATACATTATTAAATGCAGAATATATACGAGTAAAAGAAGACACTGATCGAAAGTTACAAAAAAGTACTAACTTGGGGCTTGTAACAGACGGATGGACTAATATATGTAGTCAAGGAGTGGTCAACTTTCTTGTTACAACACCAAAGCCCATTTTTATAAAATGCATTTACCCCGGTACTAATAGGGAAACAGCCGAATTCATTAAAACAGAAGTATGCAAAGTTATAGAAGAAATTGGTGCCGTAAAGTTTTCATGTATTATAACTGACAATGCGAGTGCGATGAAGGCTGCGTGGAAACTTATAGAAGCTGAATATATATATATATATATATATATATATATATATATATATATATATATATATAGTGGGACAAGACAATTTTAAGATATTTTATCTTTAGATTGCTTCAATACATTATTTAAAAATTGTAAGAAGATAATTTTACAAATAAAAAAAACCCACACACTTTTGGCTTTATTCGAACAAAAACAGAACGAGCAGTACGGCGTTCAAGCTAGAACTTTAAAAATTCCATCCGCCACAAGATGGGCGGGAGCTTACTTAGCGTTTGAATCACTGTTAGAAAACCAGGAAGTGTTACAAGCTTTATCAAATCAAATCAAATCAAATCGTTTATTTGTCCATGTAGGTATTTTACAAAAGGTGTTATATATAAATAAGGCCGCTACATAGTATCCTAATGGATATACAAATGTGTTTTACTTAGTGTCTACTTACATCTAAGGTTATTTATTATACAATACAGTTATTGCACTACAACACTAACCTAATTAATACTGACAAATATTTTAAATATTAACTTACTTATTTATTACATAGGAACATAGTATTCAATCAAATCAATTTCAAGAGAAGCAAGTATGAAACCAAATTTAAAAAAATACTTGATGACTGAAGAAACTTGGATCCATATAGGAAATGCTAAGAAGTTACTTGCTCCCATTGCAAATTCTATTGCAAAAATAGAATCTGATGACTCAGTTTTATCTGACGTTTTAGAGGCTTTCATCACGATAAAAAACAGTATCAGCAGCCTTGAAGTCTCCGATTTTTTAACGACAGAAACAAAAGAAGAAGTTTTAAAGTATTGCGATAGTCGTCGATCATTCTGTCAGAAGCCAATCCATTTAGCGGCCTATTTACTTGATCCCACTTTCCACCCTTATGTGAACAATAAATGTGTAAACCTTAATGACGACGAATATTACTCTGCTACACATTTTATATCAAAGGTTGCGGATGTATTGTCTATTGACAATACTTTAGTATTTCAGAATTTAGCTGAATATAGGGCACGAAGTCAATTTTGGAGTAACGAGCTGTTGTGGAGTCCTATTATGAATATGGAAAATAATTCATCTTCGTCACGTACCAAACTTCATCCACGTTACTGGTGGCTAGGACTGTGTCAGTCAAAGCCATTGTCTGCTGTCGCCATAAGAATTTTGAGTAATCCACCATCATCAGCCGCTAGTGAGAGAAATTGGTCTTTGTTTGGGCGGACACACACCAAAGATCGCAACCGTTTGACAGCTGATCGAGTGAATAAATTAATTTTTATTAACTGGAATCTGAAATTTGTCAATTCTAAAGACGGGATCAATGAAGTTACAATTGACGAACCAGACGACGACATTCAGGTTGACGATTGCAATAGTGATATTGAATTGTAGAAACCTTTTTTTTTAGAAATAAAAACACTTTTCTTTTCTAATAATAAATAACGTAAGTAATTGTAATAAACAGTGTCATTATCATTGTTTGTTTTCTTTTTCTTTCGTTGTAATTTATGAAAAATACATTGATTAATACACGTATTATACATGTAAACTTGTATTTTTCAAACAGCCCTATATTTGTATTATTCCAAAGTTACATGTATTTTACTGGAAAGTTTCAAAGTTGCGAAAAAAACAAATGAGTATCTTTCGCCATTTTCATCCCTAGTCGCCGGCGCTCATTGTTTCGCGATTGTTCCTTCGTATGGCTCTAATAATAATATTCGTGTTTCTACAAAGTTCTACGTAAACAAAAGGTTGTTAATAATATTTCTTCTTAACGAATTTGACATAAACGTATAAAGTAAGAATTTAAATGTTAATTATTATTTAAAATATGCTATTATATATATATATTAATGTAAACAATGTACAATCTAATACTTACGTAATACTTTATGCGTTTATGTGCCTAATTGACTATATAAAAATGTTTTTTATGCGTTCATCGTGCACAAACACATTTGTAGGAATATTGCGCTTGTTTTTCGGAATAAGATGTTTTTTCCAAGATGTTGTTAGAGATATTTTTATTGGTCGGTTCTCATCAGGATTCGTCCCGATTTTTTGGATGTTACTTATTTCTTGACTATCAATATGTGTACCCGAATCTTCTAAAATTTCCTTCATAAAATCCACCAACTCTAACTCTGTTTTTCCTGTTTCTTCGAAGCCGAAATAGATGAGATTATTCTTTCGCATTTCCTTCCCTAAAAAAGATCTCTTTAAACTGTTTGTTTATTTTAGAGAGTAAAATTTCCATTTGCTTTTCTAATTATTTTTTTTCGGGTTATATCTATACTAATATTATAAAGCTGAAGAGTTTGTTTGTTTGTTTGTTTGTTTGAACGCGCTAATCTCGGGAACTACTGGTCCGATTTGAAAAATTCTTCCAGTGTTAGTTAGCCCATTTATTGAGGAAGGTTATAGGCTATATATCATCACGCTACGACCAATAGGAGCAGAGTATCAGTGAAAAATGTTACAAAAACGGGGAAAATTATGATTCTCTTTTGTGACGCAAGCGAAGTTGCACGGGTCAGCTAGTGGTGTTATAAAGTGGTAACACTGGAATGTAGGGTAATCCTTTGTCTACGTTGGCAACACTATTTGCAGTTGTCAGCAGTCGTTGTCTCGTGGCAGTGACAGATTGATTTGGTTGGCACTACCTGCAATCTCCTACCTGTCTATAGTGTGTGTACGCTTTGAGGTTATAACTATTTAGATTTCCACTGTAACACTCCTCTGGTTTGATCTTCTGAAGATTTCACCATAATATGCGTTTGGTTTTTCACTTTTTGCACTATTTGATTGAGAATATTTACGGAGCTCTCTCTTTTACGCGTTTACACTTTCGTCGCCGGAACGGGAACCCATACCCTGTATACAACGTGCCACTCCAATTGCTCATTTCCTTCAATCTATGGGTAGGGTTAGGGCTTAATAAATATGTAACAAACAAAAAAATAACATTGTTGGCTAATTGGAAGAACTTAAATTTCACACATACTAAATAATAAAATAATGTAAACAAAGCAGTATCACTCTGTATAAACAATCAAAGTACGTCAAACGGTGCGGCAACGTCGCCTGCGCCTCCCGTCCAATAGCAGGACGCTAGGAAAGAGAGGCTTTATTGTGGTAACATTCTTTCTCATTTTAGTTTCATTGATTCGAATATGAAATGACTCGTGAACTAGGTGAACGAACTTTACTCGAGTTGATTATGTACAGGCTGTGGAAATTTGTTAATAAAGTTAATCTATACTAATATTATAAAGCTGAAGAGTTTGTTTGTTTGAACGCGCTAATCTCAGGAACTACTGGTCCGATTTGAAAAATTCTTTCAGTGTGTAAGGTTCTTTATCTAATAAAATAATTTTATTTAATAAATAAATTAAAATAATAAATAAACAAAAAAATAAGTTGTCAAACTGACTAAAGTAATTTAATGGAGTTTGCATTTTGATCTGGCAACACGAACCGGGTGGGAGTGGTCGGGCATTGACTCGTGGCAGTCGCAGTTCGATCGTTGAGTGAATCGTTTCGCAAGAGAGTGTAGTTGGAATATTAGTAAAGAAATACACAGTGTTAACAGTACGCCGAGGTCGTTTTATTGGAGAGCTCCTTCTATTTACACTTCAGAATTGGTATCCATCCACGCTCGCAAAGAACAGGTTAGTACGACTGATTACGTATTTATTAATACATCGGCTAATCGTGTTAATCAGAACTTTATTTCTTATAAATATACATCTCTAAAATAAAATTATTTTTGTGGGTCGGTACCCATATAATTAATTTTATAACACGTCAAAAAAATTGAACTACTTAAAATCCTTCCGTTACCTACCGAATTTCATAATAGGCAATATTATAGTTGGACTACTTGAGTAGATATGTGGTTATTAATAGGGATCTGCATTTGAATATCATAAATTAGCTAAAACGCTACGTTTTCGAGAAAAATAATATTCTACACTTTAAGTAGGTACTTTCGCTAAAAGTTAAGATTATAAGGTGGAGGTTCCGAATGATAACTATTTGTTACGAAAGCTTGCTTGCTAGGTCCGCTACTCTCAATTAATGTTTTAGCATTCGTTATTGTGTAATACTATAATAATTTAATCAGATAATAAGGTAGACTTAAAATATGATATTATAATTTACAATCTAATAAATCAACATTATATTGTATTAATAGATATATATACTAGCTGAACCGCGCAACTTCGCTTGCGTCACAAAGAGAATAGGTCATAATATTCCCCGTTTTTGTAACATTTTTTACTGGTACTCTGCTCCTATTGGTCGTAGCGTGATGATTTATAGCCTATAACCTTCCTCGATAAATGGGCTATCTAACACTGAAAGATATTTTTAAATCGGACCATTAGTTCCTGAGATAAGCGCGTTCAAACAAACAAACAAACTCTTCAGTTTTATAATATTATTATAGTAAATATAGTAAATAGTAAATAGTAATAGTAATATAGTAATAGTATAATAGTATAGATTTTTTATTATTAAATATTTATATGTTCATTGTTGTATTTAAGTAGATTACAACTCGAATGTTTAAATAACGACGGTTATGAGTGAACTTGTTTATTCATTTTTTTCAATGATTGCGGTTTGTGCAAGTTGGCATTATGTTAGGGGCCACTCTGTCAATTTTATATTTGAAAGCAACATACTGCAGGTAATTACCAAAGTGAATTAATCTGAACTGTAGTATAGAAGTTATAGTTGCCATCCCAACCACCCAAATCCACAGATAACTCAAACTGTTTAATTTTATTTCCGAGATGATGGAGCGGGGCGAGAGCCGCGAGGGCCACAGTCTGCGGACCCCGAGCGGAATCCATCAGGCGGTGGCGATGGAGGCAGACAGGGTCCCAGTCGCGATGAGAGCTGGAATCAACGTCGCAGTACCAGTATACGCCGGCAGGAAAAACACCTGGAGCGTGAGAGGGAGCTTCTGCGTCAGCTGGAACGTACACTCCAAGAGGAGCGCGATCTAGAGGCCCGTTCCAGACGCAGCGAACAACGCAGCCATCGCGAGGCCAGCGAGTTTCGAGGCGACCAACATCGTCGAGATCACCGGAGCCGCGACGTCAGTACCGGGCGTCGCTCAAGGTCATGTAGTCCTTTATATTCATCTAGGGATATCATCAAAATTATGAGGCGCCCATAGCCAGTTGCGCTCACCGGTCGGTAAACGATCTGTGGGTTAAGCAACCCTTGGCGCGGTCATTCCATAGATGGGTGACCGCATAGTGGTATTTGAACTGGGCGTCTCCGTGCTTCGGAGGGCACGTTAAAAGTCGGTCCCGGTTGTTATCTACTACGATAACAGTCGTTAAGCCATGTCAAAGGCCTTCGGGCGGCTTGAACAACTTTGACACTAGGTTGACCACTAACCATACGATAAGAAGATAAGAAGATCAAAATTATAAACTCTTTGAAAAATTATTCTACGTCACAACCAACAGAGCAGAGCACACATTCGATTAACAAACTTGATTACATGAATATTTTGCCCGAATTTGACCTCTCTAACAAAAGTCAACGCATGGATGTGTGGCTCAGAAAAGTTAACGAATGTGCCTCTGTGTATGGCTGGGACGATAAGACAACTATACATTTTTCTATGCAGAAACTGCAGGGACTGGCCAAAACCTGGTATCAGAGTTTGAATACAATACTTTTCACTTGGTCAGAATGGCAAGAGAAACTCATTAAAGCTTTTCCATCTGAACAGAATTATGGCCAGTCCTTGGAGGACATGCTGAGGCGTAGGAGTAAATATAACGAGCCAATTGAAAACTATTATTACGAGAAGTTAGCCTTAATTAATCAGTGTGAAATCACGGGGAAGCGCGCCGTAGATTGTATTATCCATGGTCTCAGCGATAGAACCGTTAAATCGAGTGCTTTAGCATTTCGTTGTACTGAACCTGATCAATTGCTACAGTTTCTTCTGAGTAATAGAGAACACCCAAATCAGTCGAATTTTAGGAACAAAAATGCTATTGAAAATGCATGTAGTAACGAAGGCAGTCAGAAGGTAAATTCTAAACTCAACATTCACAGTTCGGGGCTCTTTTGCTACAACTGCAAGGAAAAGGGGCATCTTTATCAGCAATGTACTAAACCCTTGTTAAAATGTGATCATTGCCATAAAATAGGATATAAAATCGAGCATTATCGCGCTAAACAAGGACAGTCTACAAAGCCTACCACCGTCCACAAAACAATGTGCATAATGTATTCTCAGCCAGATGATAAGTTTACAAAGCAGGTGTTTATTAATGGAAAGTCTTTGGACGCCTTTATAGATTTTGGCAGCGAGGTAACTCTGATTAGAGAAACTGCTGCCATAGATTTAGGTTTAGTACATAATGGAATTCCGTCGACTATGAAAGGTTTTGGCAATAGTCTACATTGACTTTGTCAATTGATGGTGTGGCTGCAACAGTTTCATGTAAGGTGGTTGACGATCGATTGCTTGACAGAGCAATGTTAGTTGGACAAACATATTCCGAACAACCCCATATTATAGTTGTTAAAGATTCAGCCAAATTGCGGTTCATTGATGTCGGTGCAGAGATCCCTTTTGATTGCTTTGAGGATAGAAAGCGTAAAATTAGAGTAAGGTTTGCAGAATTTACTCGACTTTATGGGTCAGCTAGTGTTAGAGCTGCGACGAAATTTGAACTTGGTGGGAACGTCCTCTTAGAAACAAAAATCGTAGGAAAAATTAACGAACAGTTTGTTGTACTCGGTGGTGTTCAAGAGGTCAAATGCGGCTATTTGTACGTTACTGAAACGCCGTGCTCCATACCGTGTTTGCTACAAAAGAACTTTGTATTTTCCCGCGCTGAAACTATAGATATAGTTAGGAGGCTTGCTACGTTCTCTCCATTTGACTGTGAAGGAAATGTCTGCCAATTTAATATCTATCAGGCTACTACCAGGTGCCCATAGCTGAACAACACAAGCACCTGACGGCGTTTGTGACCTCCGACTCCGACGGCCAATACGAATTCAATCGTGTGCCGTTTGGGCTTACAAACGCCCCAGCGGTGTTTCAAAGGATGATGAACCGTGTCTTGGGGCCGATGCGTTTCAATGGAGCCACCGTGTATATCAATGATGTCCTTATATACGGAAGGGATGCAAATGAAGCTCTCACGCGGCTGGAGGTGGTACTACAGCTGTTAGATAATGCTAACCTCAAGTTGAACTTGGCAAAGTGTAGTTTTTTGCAGAATCAAATCGAATACTTAGGGTACGAAATCAGCTCAGCAGGGATAAGGCCTGGTGAGGCAAAAATCCAATCTGTGTCTGATTTTCCCCGGCCAGAAAACGTTCACGCAGTTCGTTAATTCTTAGGTCTTGTGAGCTATTTCAAGAAATTTATTCAAGGTTTTGCCGAACTTGCCTCTCCGCTTACGAAACTTTTGAAAAAGGACGTAAAATGGGAATGGCAAGGAGGTCAGCAGAAAGCCGTTCAGGAATTAAAAACAAAATTGGTCAGTCGACCCGTTCTTGCTATCTACGATTACTCCGCAGAAACTGAGCTCCAAACGGATGCCAGCAGAATGGGCATTGGTGGAATTCTGCTGCAACGACCGCAAGGTAGTTCAGAGCCTTTTAAGCCCGTCGCGTACTACAGTCGGCAAACAACTCCTGAGGAGAAGAACCTCCACTCTTATGAGCTGGAGACGTTAGCGGTGGTTTGTTCGTTAAAAAAAAATTAGGGCATTTTTGCTCGGCAAGGAATTAAAAATCGTTACAGACTGTAGTGCGCTACGCTCCACCTTCCAAATCAAATCAAATCAAATCATTTATTTTTGCAGAAAGCACTGTTACAAAGATGTTATACATAGTTACATAGATACATAGTTTCAAGTGTTCCTACCATTGAGTGGCATGCAAAAGAGAATTGAAATAGCATTGTTATTAACTTATTACATATTACCTATGAAATACCATAATTTAAATGAATAATTAATTAAATTAAGCTTAAAGACAATAAATTCAGGCACTTATGTTAAGAAAATAATAATAATTAATGTCAAAAATAAATAGAAATAGCAAATTAAAAATTAAATGTCAAAGGATTGTGAAAATTAAATAATGAATACCAAAATTAAATTTAAATGTCAAAGCAATGAATTATATTAGAATTTATCATTAAAATAATCATTTATAGTATAGTAACATTTTTGTTGTAAAAGGGTTTTAAATTTTTTCTTAAATTAGTTCAGATTCATTGCCTTTATCTCTTTAGGTATTTTATTATAGATTATAGGTGCCTTATGATAGATACTTTTATGCATCAGAGCAGTGTTACATTTGCTTAGACAAAGGCGGTAATCATCACGCTGTTGTCTTGCCGAGTTGTCTGATGCCAACTTAAATAAATTCAGATTTTGTTTCACAAATACGGCAGCTTCATAAATGTATAGGCATGGAAAAGTTAAGATTTTGTGTTCCCGAAACACTGGTTTACATGTATCAGTGACTTGTAGCCCAAACATGGCTCGAATGCAGCGCTTTTGCACTTTAAAGACTAAGTCT
Source organism: Anticarsia gemmatalis (assembly GCF_050436995.1). Taxonomy (NCBI): domain Eukaryota; kingdom Metazoa; phylum Arthropoda; class Insecta; order Lepidoptera; family Erebidae; genus Anticarsia; species Anticarsia gemmatalis. The sequence continues at coordinate 12,699,088 of NC_134775.1, forward strand.
CTGTTGGTTGAGTTTCCCCAGAAAATCACACCATACCTTAAGACTGAAGCTACAAGTCCATGGTATGCAGTCAGAACAGTATCAGTGTTCGCAATTTGTGCCAGTTCATAAAGAGCATACACCGATTTGCTGACTTTTTTGCATAACAGATCAATATGCACTTTCCAGGATAGTTGATTGTCTATTGTAAGACCTAGAAACTTGGTTGACTGGACTGCAGAGACTGGATCATTTGTATAGTTTATGTTAGGCATAGAAGGAGTTACACGTTGACTAAAATGCACTGTTTTTGTTTTTAATATGTTAGCCTTTAAATTATTGGAATCTAACCATTTAATAATGTCACTGAGAGTGTTATTAATATCATGCTCATAGGTCTCAGTGTCAGTACATTTTATAGCAACCGTACTATCATCAGCAAAGAGTGCTATTGGATGAGAGGTTGCTTTAGGAAGGTCATTTATATATATTATAAATAGTAATGGCCCCAAAACGCTTCCCTGCGGTACACCGTATACTATTTTACGACCGTCAGAAAGGTAAGTATCCTCCATTTGTGTTCTGGTATTGATTTTTGTTAACTTACTGTACTGAGTGCGGTTTTTGAGATAACTTTCAATCAATTTTAGGGTATTACCTCTTATGCCATACATCTCAAGTTTGTCCAGTAGAATATCATGATCCACATAATCAAATGCCTGTGTCATGTCCATAAATATGGCACAGATTGGTGTCCGCTTATCAACACTAGACATAATTATTTGTAAAAAGTCTACTACTATTATCATTATATATCATATCATTCGGTCGTAGAAAGTGTGCGCGAGTGGACGTGTGTCGGTGCTCCATGCATTTTTAGACTGCACTTTTTTCTGATCTGCAATTCCTTGTTACTCACGTTGAGTTCTTACCTGTGGTTACCTCCCTTAGGGCGGTCCTGGAAAGAGACATACATATTTCTAAGACTTCTGACTTTCTAAAGTGATTGTGATTCGTCGGGATTTGAGCTCGCGACGCCGGGGTGTGTACCTGAGCGCGCTCCCACTACGCCACCAAGTGAGTGACAATAACTTGCGAAATACCCCTGCGCTTACGACGTGTGCTACGTGCGACATCGTCATCTGCTACAGAAAGCTACGGTGTGCTACGAGCCTGCTACGTACTTGTATCAGCTACGCCAGCGTTCATCGAGTGAAGTTCCAGATAAGTTAATTTAAGTAACTCTATAACAATCAGAGGATGGCTAGTGCACTACGAACTCCTCCTAAAACCCCAAAAACTACTGCTACTAGTCTGACCCAGACTCAGTCTGAACCCGACATCAATTCAGCGATAGAGGTAGGCGACTATGTAACTAGTAGAAACAAAAGACCAAGACCTGAACATTCACCTCGAGGGCAGCTCCCTCTGCCCTGCACAGACCCTGCACAGGACCTAATCACAAGATGGCAACGAGAACAGGACACCCGCATTACCAAATTGCTAGAAGATCAAACTACCCTCATGTCAAAACTAGCCGCCGACATAAGTGAAATTAAGTCTCAAAATATACAAATACAAAACTCAAACACTGAAATAAGAAAAACAAATAACGAAATCGAGAAATCGATGTCCTTCCTGAATCAACAATTTGAAAACCTGAAGAAAGAAGTTGAAGAGCTTAAAAAGGAGCGACAGGAACAGCGCCGATACATAGAAAGTCTAGAGAGGAATATTTTTGACCTACAGCAAAAGTCGCGCCCGTCTGGGATCGAAATAAGAAATATTCCACATACCGATGAAGAGACTCCCAGTGGTCTAATTAACACTGTTTGCAGCATAGGCAAACTCGTTGGAGCGCCCATACCTGAAACCGGAATACGTGACGTCTATCGCCTCCCTAGAAAAAATAATAAAGATATGGCGGCCCCTACCACGAGCTCAATCATAGTTGAATTTGCAACAGTACAAACAAAACTAAATGTACTGCACGCCGTCCGTTCCTACAATAACAAACAAACAAAAGAAAACAAATTAAACACAGCATTGATAGGCGTCCCGGGGAAGCGGCAGGCGGTGTATGTTGCTGAACAGCTGCCTCCGAGTTCCAAGAAGCTATTTTTCTTGGCTCGGGAATATGCGAAAAATAATGCATATACCTTCTGTTGGGTCAAAAATGGAAACATCTTCCTTCGCAAGCAGACGGGTGATAAGCAGATTTTGATAAAATCTGAAAAATGCCTTCATGACCTCAGCAAGTGACTAGAAAATTATGTAACCTGTATCAACTTAAAAATCTTAGCTGTAATCTTTTATTATTTCTTTATTGTTTTTACATTATTTCTTCGCATCATAAAGTGGGAAAGTAAATGTGAAGACATTTGGGTTGTTTTTAAAAGTGTCAAGAATAACACAACTAATAATATAACGCTACAAATTATATACTACACTCGCATAATCTCACAAACAATATCTCCACACGACAAACACACTCTACACAAAAATAACTCCCACAGTCGTTTACACATAGACATACACAATAACAACGTGCTCGCGCAAAAAGAAATTAAAATAGTCTTTAACAATTTAGTCTCTAATATAAGAGCCCCTTTCGTGCCACCTCATGTTATCCATACTCACCTCCAATGGCCAATATAACTAGCATATGTAGCGAGCTTGACTCGCCAACTTTGGGCGACTCATTTAATTGTACTCCAGAAGACTGTATTCAATATATAAATACCAATAACTGCAGCATAAAAATACTACACCTTAATATTCGCAGCTTAAATAAAAACTTTGATCAAGTCCCGGTCCTAATGCATTTAATAAATATTGATTTAGACGTGATAATACTCACAGAATGTTGGCTAAGTAAAATAGGTAAGATACCTACTCTGCCCGGATATATCTCATACTGCACTCAAATAAACAGTAACCAAAATGATGGGATTGTTATCTTTGCAAAACAAACTCTACGGACCTCCGAGTGGGAGCCTGAATTTGTGGATGGCAATTGCTTGGTATGCCATATTATTAATCAAAATATCGCCATTGTAGCGGTATACCGTTCCCCGTCATACAATTCCAAGGAAAGCACCGTTAATTTCTTGGATAGTCTAAATAGTGTCTACGATAGTCTAACTTCCTACAAAAATATAATCCTTTTAGGCGATATTAATATTGACTTAAAACCCAATAGCAATGATATCCGCTGTTATAACTACCTTATTCTAAATGCCTTCCACGGCCTTCTCCCAACTCACCGCTACAATACTCGGCTGGATAGCTGTTTGGATCATGCTTTTGTCAAAAGTTCCCTACCAGTTACTACCCTTATACTCGAATCATTCATCACTGATCACAAACCAGTTCTTCTAACTATTGCCCACACTAACCCCGAAAAGAAACCACCCTACACCGCTACCCGTATAGACTATAATGCAGTTAAGTTAGAATTAGAAAAAACAGACTTCACCCCTTTGTACAAAATCACTGACCCCAATATATCCATGAATATGTTCATATCCACTATTTCCACAGTAATCAACAAACACACTAAAGAGATCTATATTCCGAGGAAAAAAAGAATAATAAAACCGTGGATAACCGCAGGTCTATTAAAGTGTATACAAAACCGGGACCGCATGCATAAACGTCTAAGGAAAGATCCTACAAACATTGCCTTGAAAACAGTATATTCGCGGTACCGAAATTTTTGTAATGACCTACTGCGTAAACTTAAAATTGCTCATGAAAAAAGGGAACTCGAAAAAGCCCGAAACAACCCCAAAGCTCTCTGGAAAACGATCAAGCAAATCACTAACTCCAATAAAAAAAAATCTAGCCCACTTGAACTCTTGCATATCTGCGATGACGCTACATCATCGGTTAACAAAGTGTGTAGTTATTTCAACAATATAGGCATTAATTTGGCAGAAAAAATCTTGTCCCAATCTCACCAAAGTACAACTTTGCCCAAGGGTCTAAATCAAAATGCAACACCAAGCCCCGCCAACTCCCTGGTGATACTTGAGGTTGAAGAGTCCGAAGTGGAATCTTTTATTACGCAACTACGAAATGATTGCGCCATTGGCTGGGATGGCATATCTCCCATGCTATTAAAAAGCTGCCGCCAGACCTTAACGACCCCCTTGACGTATATAGTAAACTGCTGCCTCCAAAAAGGCATCTTCCCGGATGCGCTGAAAAAAGCCTTAGTATATCCTATTCATAAAGGGGGGAACAGAGACTGTGTCGACAATTACAGACCCATTTCTGTCCTATCAGCACTCTCGAAGATACTGGAAAGAATTATGAACAACGCCTTAAAAGGATTCCTCAACAAGCATCAACTCATAGCTGAAAATCAATTTGGCTTTCGCGACGGAATTTCAACCGAGGACGCTGTTCTTGGGCTGACTCAACTGGTAGCTAAGAACCTTGACAGTAGAGTAAAAAGCCTAGGAATCTTTCTAGATCTCTCTAAAGCATTCGACACAGTATCTGTTCCCAAACTTATTTCCAAATTGGATCAACTGGGAGTCCGAGGAATCACCCTTGAACTTTTCAAAAGTTATCTTCACAACCGGACCCAACGGGTAAAAATAGGAGAGTATACAAGTGACGAAGTAACAACGGCCTATGGAGTGCCGCAGGGTAGCATCTTAGGCCCCACCCTCTTCCTAGTATACGTCAATGACCTGTGTAGATTGTCCATCCCTAACACTAAGACTTTTGCATATGCAGACGACACTGCAGTCATTGTCTCTGGCTCAACTTGGGATAAAGTTAAGTGCTGCGCAGAAGCGGCATTAACAAGTATAATGACTTGGCTAAACCAAAATCTACTCACCCTAAATTGCGATAAGACTATGTTCATCCCATTTGCTATCCGCAGTACAAGTCTACCAGATCAATCTTTCTCCATTACTGCTCACACTTGTTTCAATAAATCAATCCAATGTTCATGCCCTAAACTGAGCAGAACCAACTGTGTGAAGTACCTGGGTGTCCAAATAGATGGAGCACTACAATGGGATAAACATGTTGACGCTACTACCACTAGATGTATGAAGCTCCTGCACATTTTTAAATCCCTCAGAGACTCGGCTGCACCTGAAACCCTGAAGATGGTGTACTATGCTTTATGTCAATCTGTTATTGGTTACTGTATCGCAATCTGGGGTGGAGCTTACAAAACCTGTTTTCTAAGGCTTGAAAGAGCGCAGAGAGCCGTACTAAAGGTAATGTCGCGAAAACCCTATCGCTATCCTACAACGCAACTCTACGCAGACTCCAAAGTACTCACTGTGCGCCAGCTTTTCATACTTCTCTCGACCATAAGAAAACACGCTACCATACCCCCATCTGATCCTACACAAAGAAATAAACTACCTATAAGTAACCCACACAAATCCACCTTCGCTCGACACCAATACCAAACATTAAGTACATACATTTATAAACAAATTCACAAAGCACTAAACATCATCGATCTAAACACTTATCAGATAAAATCAAAATTAACGAAATGGCTACTGGAACAGGACTATCTACAAACTGAGTCGTTACTCACGTTTGTTGACTAACTATCTATATCATATATATTATTATTATCCCACCCCCACACAAACACACATACACTCACACACACACACACAAACACACTCACACAGAAACACACACACACACATAAACACACACTCACACACAAACACACACAAACAAACAAACACACATCATGCTAATAGAATTTTACATTTCTAATTATTAAATAACTTTGTGTCAGCTTATTCTAGCTTTGATACCTAAAGTCAGTCATTAAGGTAGATCGACACAGTCTACTATTAAATTAGAACATTTTTCTTTCTAAAGCAGAATCACTGTCTCTCAAGATACAGGTTTCCTAGTTTGAGAGCCAGGGCTTCCCATATTGTGTACAGATTCGTGCTCAAAATTATCTATGTTTTATATTGTGTTCCTACCCATGTTCATAGCATTGTTTTATGTATAAGCTTACCAATCTGTATTTTAAAGAAATAAAGTTATTATTATTATTATTATTATTTATTATTAATATTAATAATGCCATATATGGCATTATTAATAGTTTTGTCACGCCGAAATCCTTTTTGTTCTTTGACTAAGATGGTATGACTTTCTAAATAATTGTATATACTATTATATATGTTACTGTAAAAGCCCGAACTGTGGTAAATCCTAAGATTTTCCGGTAAAACCTAAGATTTACCAACTCTCAGTGGTAAAAGTCCGAACAAGCCAGAATTTAAAAACTATGTTACGATATATAAAAAAATCCTCCTTCATAACTATGTTTATAACTATTTCAGGGTATAATTATATACTGTGACATAGTTATAAAGAAGGAGTTTTGGGCATAGCGACATGGGTAGGTTAGGTTAGAAGGCTAAGGTGGGAGCGAGCGAAGCGAAGCTCCCACCTTAGCCTTCGTGGTTATTTTTTTTTAACCACCCAGAAGGAGGAGCCCCGCGAAGCGGGGCTCCGGCGACATCTCGATATCATCAAATGAATACAGGTAAAAGTTCGAAATAAAAGAATTATTCGGACTTTTACCATTGCGAGTTGGTAAATCTTAGGTTATACCGGAAAATCTTAGGATTTACCACCGTTCGGGCTTTTACAGTAACATATATATGCTTTTCAAAAGTTTTGGAAAAAACTGATACTAGCGCTATGGGACGATAATTTTCTATTTTCTCTTTACTCTCTTTTTTATGCACTGATTTAATAATTCCTATTTTTAAACTGTCAGGAAATATTCCAGTTTCAGTTGATACGTTTATTATGTAACTAAGAGGGGGACTAATATAGTCAGCTACATACTTAATCACTTTAGTACAAATATCATCATATCCTACACTGGCAGTATTTTTTATAATCCTCTTATGATTAGTTTTATATCATCTGGGACACATGGTTTCATATACATAGAATTAAGTTGTGATGTCAAATATTTTTTATATTTATTATTAGTATTAATTGGTGTAATTTTATCTATATAATAGTCATTAAAAGCATTTGATATAGTAATAGGATTAGTTATAGTATTATTATTTAAGATAATGGCTGATACAGAATCTGTTGGCTTATTTTGTGTTGAGGTATTTATAATTCGCCATACAGTTTTTGCTTTATTTGTTGAGTTATTTATACTATAATTGTTTTGAGCGCGTTGTGTTAACTTTACAATTTTTCTAAGTCGCTTAGTGTAGTGTATTAAATTAGATTTAAAATAAAACGTGATCTAATCCCTCGAATCGCACGATGGTGGCTTGCCCTTCAGGAGTTTAACTGCACGGTCAAGTATAGAGCAGGTGCAAGGATGGCCCACGCTGACGCATTATCGAGAAATCCAGTCAATGATAGGCATTCATCTATTTTAGCCATAAGTAATGAATTGGCTTTTAACCTTGCAGCTGGGTGATTCCGAACTAGGCCGAATTCGTGACATTATCAACAGTAACTTAGATTCAAAAGGACTTGAACATATTAGAGACAATTACCTTATTAAAGAGAACAAATTATTCAGAATTCTTGAAGGGATAAATCTAACATTAGATGGGTAGTACCCAAGGGAGCGAGGTGGCAGGTGTGTAAAATGAACCACGATGATATTGGTCACGTTGGCGGGGAGAAAACCTTGAAACGCATTAAAAAACTTTACTGGTTCCCTAAGATGTCCCGTTTTATTAGGAAGTATGTGAAGTCTTGCATTGACTGCGCATATGCCAAAGTCACTGCCAATAATGAAGGCCTCTTGCACCCTATTGCCAAAATTGAAATACCATTTCATACTTTGCACACCGACCACCTTGGACCTTTTATAAAGTCAAAAAGAGGAAACACTCATATATTGGTTACTGTTGATTCGTTCACTAAATTCATATTTATCAAGCCGGTCAGGAATACAAAAACTCAGAATGTGATCAAAGTGCTCGAAGATATTTTTCATACCTTTAGAAATCCGGACCGGATTATAAGTGATCGTGGCAGCTGTTTCACATCCCATGCTTTTAGGAGTTTTTGTACGGATAGGGGCATCAAGCACATACTAAACGCAGTAGCCAGTCCAAGGTCTAATGGGCAGGTTGAACGATATAACCGCACCATTTTAGATTCTCTCACCGCACAAAACCTTAGGGCTGACGAAAAGAATTGGGACACCCAACTTGGTAAAATTCAGTGGGACTTAATAACACTCTAAAAAGACGATAGGCCGAACACCCGCAGAAGTTATGTTTGGCACCGTAATAAATAGTGAGAGTAATCCAGCTCTAAATGAACTAGCAAATCTCACTCGCGAAACTTGTGACCTATCGTCTTTACGTAGAGAAGTTAAGGACAAAATAGATAGAGAACAGGAAAAACAAAACAATATTATGACAAGGGACGTAGACCAGCTCATAATTACAAAAAGGGGGAGTTGGTTAAAAAAGTAAAAACGGCATTTCAGAATGATGGCAAAAGCACTAAGCTTTTGCCATCATACGAAGTGTTTCAGAACATAATGATGCAGAATAAAAGTGATTTAACGGTTAACAATAATTTATTAGGAAACGATTTTAACAGTTCGACGTATGGCGTAAGAATGACATGACGACATTATTTTTGTGCAATCAACCAAAGCGCCTGTTGATAATTTGTCCGCAGTGTTCTATCTCGATTGTCTTCGTAGTTTTATGGCAGGAGCCTTAACATGCTCCCCCCGTTGAAAAGTATTTTCAACTAGTTTTGCAGTTCTTCTGCTGTAGGTAGAGGACATAGCCGCACGAAGGGACGGCGCACGCAGCCCCTGATGGTGTTGACATCTGCTACCCTCGCGATGCCGTCAGGACCCGGGAACAGACGTAGTACTCGCCCAAGTCGCCATTGTAAGGGAGATGTATTATCTTCGGCTAATAGTACCATATCACCAACATTCAACTTAGACGTACTGGTACGCCATTTTGTGCGCTGTTGCAGTTCTGCCACATATTCCTTTTGCCAGCGTTGCCAGAAATGCTGTCGGATTTTTTCTAGACGTTGGTATCGTTGGAGGCTGCTCTCTTTGTGTTCCAACAGCGGTGGTGCTGGTAGTGCAGTAAGCGGTCTCCCGATGATGAAGTGTCCTGGGGAAAGAGGAAGGAGGTCGTCAGGACTGGGTGAGAGTGGGCACAAGGGACGACTATTCAAAATCGCCTCCACTTGCGCAAACAGAGTGGAAATTTCTTCAAATGTTAAATGACTATTTCCAATAATACGTTTCAAATGGTATTTAGCGGATTTGATTCCGGCTTCCCAGATACCGCCGAAATGAGGAGCGTAGGTTGGGATGAACATGAATTTGATGCCTTGCTGACTTGCAAAATCAATCAGAGAATCTTGATTTTGGTTAATTCATGATCCCAATTCTTTGGCTGCAGCAACAAAGTTTCGACCATTGTCGCTATATATTTCTGTTGGCTTGCCTCTTCTAGCGACAAATCGCCTTATTGTCATGATAAAGGCGTCTTTCGACAAGTCACTTACAGCCTCTAAATGCACGCATTTATATCGTAGGCATACAAATAGGCATAAATAACATTTCGTGATACGACTCCCACGACCCTTACGATTGACTATAAAGAAAGGGCCAGCAAAATCTAGACCAACGGATGTGAATGGAAAGCCTGGATTAATACGTGAAGCAGGTAAATCACCCATTTTAGTTTGCAATGTTTTGCCTCGCAAGCGCCGGCACGTGACGCAGTTGTTTACGGTGCGCCTAGCGAGACGACGACCATCGATTGGCCACACGGTTTCTCTTAAAGTCGCTAACAATAATTGAGCACCAGCGTGCATATTATTTATATGTTCATAATGGAAATAAAGTTTTGTGAGTCTGTGTGATGCATGTAACAATATAGGATGTCTTTTTTCATAAGTATAAGTAGAAGCATCTATATGTCCACCAACTCTAATTAATAAGTTTGAATCTATGAAAGGTGATAATGATAACATTTTACACTTATGACTTAGCTGTTTATTGCTAGACAACAAATTGTATTCATTAGGAAATGATTCACGTTGAGAGATAAGGCACAATGCATAGAATGACTCACGCAACTCGGCAGGTGTTAACGCACCTAAGCGCCTATTGTTTTTGTTTTTAATATTATACATAAATCTGAGAACGTAAGCAAACAATTTGTTTAGTTTATTGAATGACGAATATTTGTTAAAGTCTAATAGTGGAGTGGTAATTGCTACGGAATGAGATTTTACTTCGGGTAATATTAGCGGTTCGTTGACTTTGAGTACTGGCCATTCAGATTCATGCCTATATAAATAACTAGGACCTAACCACCATATATCCATATTTATTAATTTATCTGCATTTACGCCTCGAGAGATTAAGTCAGCCGGATTTGAGTCTGTTGGCACCCACCTCCAAGCGTTAGGGCTAGTTAGTTGTGTTATCTCATGAACGCGATTGCGTACAAATGTTTGTAATTTGTTTAAGTCACTATTTATCCAGCTAAGTACAACGCTGGAATCGGACCAGTGAATAGTCCTGTTAGGACTATATGATAGTGAGTCTAGCACACACTTGCTTAACCTAGCAGCTAGGAGTGCAGCACTTAGTTCCAGGCGAGGAATAGTGGTAGGTTTTACTGGCGCGACCTTGGACTTAGCGCAAAGTAAGCGGACAGTAACCTCATTATTATGACCTATTGATTTCATGTAAACACAAGCTCCGATAGCCGCATTGGAGGCATCGCTAAATGAATGCAGTTCTATATATTTTGGTGTATCACATAATACTAATCTAGGTATATGAAAATTGGTTAAGCATGTTATGTTGTTGGTGAAAAGTATCCATTCCTTTTCGATTGTTTCTGGAATGGGCTGATCCCAATCAATCTTTAATTTCCATAACTTTTGTATAATGATTTTTGGTTGAATAACAATTGGACTCAAAAGCCCTAAAGGATCAAAGATTTTAAATGCATTTGACATAATAGAACGTTTAGTTACAGTTTTACTATCATGAATAATATGTTTTATGGGGAAGTGGAAGGTATCCTTTGTTGGTACCCATCCGAGACCCAAAGTACTTGATGACTCACTGAAGATTAATTTATCTTGCGAGTTGATATCAATATTGTCGAATATTTGTGGACAATTACTTTTTAACTTTCGTAGATTAAAACAGCCTTTTTTTAATGATTTTAATACGGCATGTTGTATATACTTTAATTGATTTAAATCGTTACTTCCGGTAATTAGGTCATCAACGTAAAAATCCCGTTGTATTATAGTTTTTATCAATTCGTCATCAGCTTCTTCACCTAGTTGCCACAAGCAGCGTGTGCTCAGGTAGCTGGCACTGGCAGTTCCATAAGTAACTGTATTTAATGTTAACGTTTGAATGGGCTGTGACTCGTTATTCCTCCACAAAATTAATTGCAAATTACGATCTAATTCGTTTACTAATACTTGCCGGTACATTTTTTCAATGTCACCGGTGATTAGATATTTGTACTGTCTAGCGCGCAATAAAATGGCAAATAAAGTATCTTGTATGTTCGGACCGACTCGTAATATGTCATTTAATGAATAACCAGATGTGGATGGAGCCGAACCGTCAAAAACTACCCTCAACTTTGTGGATTCACTTTCTTGCTTAAGAACTGCATGATGACAGAGGTAATATCTTGGTTCAGTACAGATATTTATGTTGTTATTACTGATAGATAAATGACCCAATTCCGCGTACTCGTGAATGAACTTTGAATATTCTAGTTTTAATAATGGGTTTCTTTTAAACCTTTTTTCTAAATTAATAAATCGCTTCTTAGCCAAATTGTATGTGTCACCAAGACAATCCGCATTGTCCTTCATTGGCAATCGTACACAAAATCTACCGGATTGATCCCTAGTAGTGTGTTTCACAAAATGGTTTTCACAATATTGATCATTAAAATTTACAATGGGTTTATTAGGAATTTCTTCGAAATCCCAGAATTTAGTTAGCATATTTTCTATGTTATCGTTTTGCGAGCTTGACATGATTGTATGATTACAATGAATGCTCTTTTGAGGACTCACTAAATTGATAGGACCGGCGATGATCCAGCCTAAATGTGTATTTATTAGTTTTGTGTTATTGTGAGTACCTAAGGAACGCTGTTCACTACCTAATATGTCCCAAATAAGATCGGCACCGATCAGAAGGTCAATCGGAGCTGGTTGATAGAATTTAGGGTCGGCTAGCTGTATACCCTTAGGCAGATCCAATGATTTAATATCGATTGGAGTTTTTGGTAAATGACCAGTTAACTCTTTTAGAACTAAACAGGTTAATGATGCTTTATAGTTTGTACATAAAGAATTTATTTGTAAATTACAAGAATTGATTACTTGATTTGAAGCTACGTTGCCTATCCCAATAACTGTTATGGCGTCAATGGGATTTGATTGTAATTGAAGTCTGGTCTTTAGTGACTCAGACAGGAACGAGGATTGGCTGCCACAGTCTAGAAGTGCCCGAACTTTAATCTTTTGCTGATTAAATGGATTCAGAGCCTCGACTACGGCAGTGGATAGAAGTACAACCTTTTGGTTTGAGTACTGATTTGAATAGTTGGCAATGGTTTCGCCATTTTCTGTTTGTGTATCTATAGCTATGTGATGGTTGACTGATGCTGGTCTGTGGAGTAAACTATTATGCTTGCGTTTACACTCACGACATGGTCCTAATCGGCAGTCATTAGTTGAATGTCCCTGCCGTAGGCAATTTGAACATAATTTGTATTTTTGAACATCTTGCAACCTATCGTCAATCCCTTTGGATTTGAACGTAGGGCAATCATATATTCTGTGACTATCACTACAAATTATGCAGTTATTTGATTTGTATTTGCCATGGTTTGAACTCATAAATGATTTTGTACTTGTACCTTGACCTGACCTTTGACCATTAGGTGTGCAGCGAGTTTGAGTTATGGGAGGCTTAGATGTATCATATTTATTAGGGTTGAGTGACTCAATCACCTCTGCTCTATCACTCAAGAATTTGTAAAATTGATCTAATGTAGCTACATCGTCCTCTAACGTTTTGCGATGCTCTTCCCATTTCGTCAACGTTACACTATCCAACTTGGAAGACAACATATATATTATAAGTACATTCCATTTATCCGTTGGTTGACCTAGATTAGCTAAAGCACGTAATTTTTTTGTAACGTGGTCAATCAGGAATCGTAAGGATCGCTCAGACTCGCGTTGTATCGGTTTAAGACTGAATAATGAATTTAAATGATTAGTAATAAGTGTTCTTTTGTTATTAAAACGACTACTGAGAATGTTCCAAGCTTCCGTATAATTGGAGCTGGACACTTCAAGGTTCGAAAGCATGCGAGCAGCATCACCTTCTAAATATGATAAAAGATAGTGGAATTTACTAATTGGCGGTATGCGCTCATTGTTATGAATTAAAGTTGTAAATGTATCTCTAAACTCGAGCCAGCGGAAATATGAACCATTGAATTTTGATATTTGAATTTGCGGCAACTTCATACCTAATGGATGTTGTTTTATACAACAGGAAGTGTTATGTAAAGAATTTCGCCTATCACATTCTTGTTTGGAAGAAAAAGTATCAATTAATTTCTTAGCAGTGGCAATATTTCTTACAACTTCCCTTTCGATAACTTCGCGTTCTTCAATTTCAGCTTTAATATTTTCAGGAATAAGAACCTCGATCTCATTCTGCAAGTCATCGAACCTCACAGATAGTGATTCAAATTTTGCTAGCTTCAAACTCAGTTCAGTTAACTGGATATCATCCAAGGAATCTTGATCAGACACACCCTTCACGTAATTTTTAAACTTTGTAATTTGTCCTTTGATGGACACCCTTTTAGTGAACAATTCTTTGTAACGTTTATCTTCCGCGGACATATTGTAAAAAAAACGAAATTAAAAAAAAAATAGAAAATTGTTTAAATATTACGCGTGGTGTATGAATAAATATTTAAACGCTCACGCTCCTCGTTTCGGTGTCACCGTTGAGCCGGAATCGCGGACCGCGCTCAGCTGTTTGCTGGCAGCTCGAGCCTCACAGAACCGGGATGCGTACCCGAACCACGGGGAAGCGCGTTGTTAGAAGTTGAATTTATCTGGAATATTCGGCGAATTTCGTGAGAAACTTGAAATTTCAACTTTTTATTTTTATATGTGGGGGTAACTGTAAAAACAATATTATGATGAAATACTTGAGATTAAAGGCAAAAATCACTAATTAATCTGCACGAAATGATTTTACGCAAGTGAATTAAGATTATGAATAGCGGAGATTGCAAGGAATAGGTTTCTTTTAGGGTATTGAATGGTGATTGTGATAGATAGGAAGAAGGACGACACTTATCTTTAGGTGAATTCCGCTGCGCAGGCGTGATGCTTTAGCTGCACCACTGGTCCAATCCAGGTCCTTAGGCGTCTCTGGTTGCAACTTCGTTCACTGGAACTGTGGCTGCTTTGGTCTACTTTAGTGTCCCGGTAACATGTATGTCGTCGGCGTGGCAAGTTCTGTTTTGCACGTATTTCTCGCTATTGGTCTTCTTCCTTCTCGCTATTTCTTGCTGTTGTTCCCCTCAGGGGCCACCAATTTATGTTTCAGAACATAATGATGCAAAATAAAAGTGATTTAACGGTTAACAATAATTTATTAGGAAACGATTTTAACAGTTCGACGTATGGCGTAAGAATGACATGACGACATTATTTTTGTGCAATCAACCAAAGCGCCTGTTGATAATTTGTCCGCAGTGTTCTATCTCGATTGTCTTCGTAGTTTTATGGCAGGAGCCTTAACACGAAGGCCCGTATAAAGTGGTTAAAGTGATGGGAAATGACCGCTATAAAGTGGCACCCATTCCTGGTTTTGAGGGAACCAAGAATAAGCGAAAAACTACAGTAGCATCTGATCGAATGAGACCATGGATACATATAACTTCTTTAGAGCTAGATAGTGATGATGCGGATATCGCACAAATTGATAGTAACTCATCCGATGTGGATGAATAGATATAGATATTGTGTAATTATTTGGTATTGATAATTGTAAAATATGTATATATAAACTTATATACTACCGTATAGTATAAAAACTTGGAAATAATGTGTGAAAATTAGATGACTAATTATGCCTTGAATGTTGAGTTTATCTGCAAAAGATTGTTATGTTGTTTCAGGTCAAGCACGAGACTACGTGAGCGAGCGAGTTCGTGACTTGACCTGGTTATTTATAATAAGATGAGAAAGAGATAGGGAGCATGGAGAATATGATATAAAGTTGGTGAGCGCGAGACTTCGTGAGCGAGCGAGTTCGCGTCTCATCTTTTCCGTATAGAATACGAGATGTGGGTGCGAGACTCCGTGAGCGAGCGGGTTCGTAACCTTACTTATGTTTTACCTGCTGGGTGATTTGATGTATACGAGACTTCGTGAGCGAGCGGGTTCGTAACCTTAGTTTATTTGTTTCTTCTCCTGGTTGATAACGTAACATTTATGAATGGAGCTGAATTAAAACTCTAGTATTTGGAATTACTGCTGTATAATTATTCAATATATATAGAAAATAATTGTGTACTTAGATATAACTTACGTAAGTGGATAAACCACTGGGCATTTAAAGTCCAATGAAGTACTTATTTAGTTGTGTGAACACGATGTATAAAGTGAATGAAACGTGAACAAAAAAATTGATTAATTTAAGGTAATTAATCCTAAGTATATAGTTTATCGACATATACAAACTGTTATTGTACACACGGCGACACGTCGACCTAGACTGATTGACCTTTGGACAGTTCTTATTGCGTAGGATATAAGTGTCAAAGTCGTGCTGCAGCTGGTGGGTTTTGCTTGGCGCCGTGTGTACTAGATAATAATGTGATGTTGTTTTTTTTCCTCTTATTACTTATTCTGTTTATTGTCATTGAGGTAGCATATATTGTAAACTTAATTATAAGACAAAACTGAGCAATGTGAATTAATGCTGCCGCGGGTTAATGTACCGAGTGTAAGGTTCTCAACCGAGGCGTGTATGAGGTCATACACGTCATCAGGATGGTCGAGTGTAAGGTTCTTTTATCTAATAAAATAATTTTATTTAATTAATAAATTAAAATAATAAATAAACAAAAAAATAAGTTGTCAAACTGACTAAAGTAATTTAATGGAGTTTGCATTTTGATCTGGCAACACGAACCGGGTGGGGATCGAGTGGTCGGGCATTGACTCGTGGCAGTCGCAGTTCGATCGTTGAGTGAATCGTTTCGCAAGAGAGTGTAGTTGGAATATTAGTAAAGAAATACACAGTGTGAACAGTACGCCGAGGTCGTTTTATTGGAGAGCTCCTTCTATTTACAAGTGTTAGATAGTTCATTTATCGAGGAAGGTTATAGGCTATATATCATCACGCTACCACAGAATAATAAGTACTAAAGTACAGAACACGCACTTCCCGTAACAATTTATAGAAATAACGACTCTTGCTGCTAAGCAATAAAGTCTAATTCAGCTCGTACAAGCGCTCCGTACCTAACGACATATTCACCTAAGTATTCCCGCTCTCTTTTAACGCGTAACTCTGTCACTGTCTGGCGTAGAGTAACGCGTTACCTATGACACTAGGGTTGTCGGCTCACCGCATCGTTGCTACCTGTTTTGGTTTGTTTACATTTTTACTATTTTATATTCTTCATATGTCCTAAACCTGTGAACCGATTTATATCATTCAAACGGATAAAATAGTTTTAGTCTTAGACCTTTCATTTGATACCAAAATCGTTGAAATATCTCCATAAACAAAAAGTCATATTTGCAAGTTGCTCTCGTAATTATAAAGAATCAAATTCCTTAATAATTCAGACATGAGTCCATATTATTGTTAGTATCAACAAAGTAACTAATTATTCAATTCAATTCAATTCAATTCAATTCAATTCAATTCAATTCAATTTATTCAAATAAATTAATACATAAAGTTTAATATAAGTCTTATAGTTAGAATATTAGGTAGGTACATAATAAAAACATAGGGAGCCTGTATTAGGATAAATAAATCCTGTATCACAGGCTCTTAGATACGGCGAGCGTTATTGATAAAAAACAAAAATTTACTTATACAATATTTAGATATTAAATAATAATAGTTAAAATTTCTGGCAAAGTAAAGTTTAGATAGCACTACAAAACTGTATCATACTCCAGACCAACAAGACATTATTCCCCAGCTCCCGTGCTAGGTTTGTACCTGTGTTACGGTGAGACAGAGAACAAGGCCGTCAGAGTCTTTGATAACACAATTATTGCAGTACTATGTTAATATAAAGATTATAATGGACCTATACACTATCATTATATAAAAATGACAAAATATGCTAATATGTAACTTAAGTAACGAAACATGTATATTGAAACAAAAATAAAAATCTAGGTCAAGCATTTAATGACGCAGTTCAGAAATTTGCTAACTAAGGAATCGAGTGTAAGTGGGTCAGTAGTGTTTGATGGAATGTTTACATTGGTGAAAAATGAAGTAATTTAATAATGAAGTACAAAGTTCACACACATAATTATTACGAAAAATAACTTAATTAAACGCCTATGCACCCTCATAATCAACAGAGTTGATGTATCTCTGTTCAGCAGCTTTTCTAGCGGGACACTCTGCTATTCCTGTTTGGTGTTTATTGGGCTTATTGTAACGTGTGCAAGTAGCGCATTTAGGCTCCATGGTATGCTTCAATATACAAGCGTCTATTTTATGTCCCGTAGCCGCACAGTGTCCACAAATGGTGTGACTTTCACGGCAAGATTTTGCCGCATGCCCGTACTGCTGACACTTGTAGCATCTAGTTACAAGTGTGAAGTCCCTAACAGGACAAGAGGTCCAGTTTATGAATATACGAGTCTGAGTGATGAGAGCCTTGCGAATATTAGCAGGGACTTCAATTATATAATTACAGTTCGGGGCATCTTTCCTGCCGGATTTGTGGCTTAACTTGCATGTGGTCAAAAAGGTTTCTAGTGTCAAAGATGGAATTTTCTCGGCTATGTTTTGTTCGAATATGCAGGCAAAAACCTCTTTTTCGGGCATTGCGGAGGGAACCCCAACGATCACAATCCGAGGTTTGCGCTTTTGGGGTTCATCGGCTGTGAGTCCAAACGTAGATTGTTGCACGGCTTGTTTCAACTTTTCGGCATCATTTTTTGTCTCCGTGCTAATTATAACGCCTCCGTTTTTCGTTTTCTGCAGTCCGCGCACCTTCAACTTCATTTGTTCCGGACAAATTATTTTTTGTACAAGGTTTTTCGTCTCGTCGCTAGATTTCTGTTTATCCTTCGGGTATACGGCGACAGAGCTGAGGTTAGCGGGTCGAACAAAACTATTAGCTCCCTTTTTGACCATATCGGCAAACGAAACATTTCCAACGGTCGATGACTCCTGGACCGTCTGCTTGAGTGCAATAATATGTTCTGTCAGGTCGCACTTTTCTTTCAGAGCTTCATTCTTACTTGATAAGTCCAGGGCTTGCTGCTTCAGCGACTGATACAGAACCGCCATTTCAGACGTTCCTTTCCCAACTTTGCGACATAAGTTTGAGATTTTCAGCTTTTGATCCGAGTTTAGTTTAACCTCGGTGGATATGGAGCACACTTCATTCAAATATGTCTCAATGGTCGTCATCCATCTCTGCAACTCTGCTGTAGACACCACTTCAAGAGACACGGAAGTGGAGTGTTGAGGCGACCTACTCGGGGTGCAGGGGCTGTTCTCCATTTTAGTATTTCTATCTATTATACACGTACCCGTAACTTATAAACTCATTACTAACGATGGAATTTGCAAGCTTGCATTATCAACGCACTACACAATTAAATTCTAAAGGAGGTCAATATATTATAAACTATATTAAATAATGCATAAGAGCACGTCTATATGCTTCAACGGTCAACGTATTGTAGTTTGTACTATTATTTTGTGGTAGGTAGGTGCTGTAAAGTTTTATAGTTTTTAAATGAATTTGAACTTAGCTTTCCTCATCTGTAGGTAATGAAAAAAATGACAATCCCTCGTCCTTCTTTTTCGACAAACATCCATCAAATGTGCAATGCTTTAAACCTGCCATTCTATTTTAAACGTTTTTATAATAATATTATCTACTCATAAAACTTCTAATAAACGCACGCACGAGCTCTACGCGTGAGCGTCAACACTCGACTCTCGGAGTGGCGCCGACGCCACGCGAATTTGTAGGCACTTATCGCTGTAGGTACGGCCGAGTGACGGGGGCCTGACGCTACTACTACGCTAAAAATGTTACAAAAACGGGGAAAATTTTGACCCATCCTCTCTTATGTGACGCAAGCGAAGTTGCGCGGGTCAGCTAGTTGTTAATAAGTCTGTAATCTATACTAATATCTATACTAATATTATAAAGCAGAAGAATTTGTTTGTTTGTTTGTTTGTTTGAACGCGCTAATCTCGGGAACTACTGGTCCGATTTGAAAAATTCTTTCAGTGTTAGAAAGCCCATTTATCGAGGAAGGCTATAGGCTATATATCATCACGCTACAACCAAAAGGAGCAGAGTACGAGTGAAAAACGTTACAAAAACGGGGAAAATTATGATTCTCTTATGTGACGCAAGCGAAGTTCCGCGGGTCAGCTAGTTAATAATATTAATAATACAAATTGTTGTATTTTACATGACTAAAGACCTCTAGCCCTACCCATACGTTGAAGGAAATAAACCATTGCAGCGGCACGTTGTATATTTTTGTTATATTATGTATAGCAGCGATGATGCGTCTTTCACATCAGCTGACGATTTCAGCTCTTCTTCAAGTGACAGCTTTTGTTCCAGAGGTGATTTTGTACGGCATACATTTCTAGGCTCAAATAAAAATATTTTTAATGTGTGTCACCTTAATGAACAAAGCATTCTGAGCCTCTGCGCTGACCCACGAGAAACATTTGCTGATGCTGACGTTCATGCCATCCTGATTTCAGAGACCTAGCTCAAACCTCACTTACTATCTTCTTCCTACTCTCTCTCTGGTTCTCTTTAATCCGCAACGATCGCATAAATAAGAGAGGTGGTGGCGTCGCTATCTATCTTAGAAGTGACTTACTTTATGAAATTCTTAATTCCTCCTGTCCTAATTACTCTGCATCAGCTGAATTTATTTTTCTCGAGGTTTTGTGTCAAAGGAGTCAAAGTCCTTCTCGACGTTGTATATTGTTTGTGGGTAGTTACAAGGGTTGGTCACAAATAAATTGCTCCTAATAGTTTTATTTAATTTAAATATATATAATAGTTTATTTACAAAGTTTATGTTCTCAACTCTTAACTGAACACTCTACCTGCCGGTTACAATTATTTCCTATCCTAAATCTCCACTGTGCACAAAATGGATACCATGCAAGCTACACTAGATGAGATGAACATCAGCATCCACAGCAGAATGGCGGAATTTGAAGCACGGCTGCTGAAGTCCTCCCCTGCAACTGTCTCCAGTTTAACCACTGACTTTGCAGCATACCGTGCCTTTGTCACCCAGGCTCTGAAAGTGCTTCAGTCACAAATTGACACACTGGCGCGCACTGTTGATGGTATGGAGATGCAGAGGCGGAAGAAGATCTTGCTGATTCACGGAGTGGCAGAGAGTGAGCAGAAGGTCGAGGATGTGCAGCAGACCATCACTAAATTAGTCACCAACCAGCTAGGCGTCAGTGACTTCACTCATCACTGCATCAAGCGCTGCCAAAGACTGGGCAAAAACCACTCTCCAAAGCGGCCTAGACCCATTCTTCTGAAGCTGGTGGACTCGGATGTTCGTGACAAGATGTGGTTTTCCAAAACGAAGGGCACGGGGGTCACAATGTCCGAGTTTCTTACGAAGACGAGGCACGACGTGTTTATGGCCGCACGGGAGAAGTTCGGTGTCACCAGTTGCTGGACTCGTGATGGCGCAGTGTTTGTGAAAGGCCCGGATGACACGCGGTATCGGGTCACTTCGTTGGTGGAGCTGGGCAAGATTGGCGAACTCCTGCCAAAGTCGACCTCAGCCCCTAAGAAGCCCGAGGTACCAGTTGCCGCGAAGTCCAAACGCACGGTTGCCAAGAAGTAAAGGAAAGGCCCTACTTTTTGTTAATAGTTCAGGTACACATTTATTTTTCTTCATTTTTCTTAACGTCTTCCTAATACCTTCAATTATCTTCACTTTAGGCAAATTTGCATATCACGGTACGTGACAATGACAATTGACAAGTTGTTGAATGTCATACGGTTTTCACTAATGTCATCTGTCACTGCCGTTCCTAGGTTCCTACCTTGTTACGTTTCGTTTTTCCTCTTGATTTATATATCTACGCCATAACTTCTTAAACAATTCCTTTATTTATTTACTTCATTCTAATTTCCTATCTTAGTAGTTTTATTTATTATTTTTGTGCCTGAACTAGATTTTTATCTGTTATTTATTTGTTTTTTCTTGTCATTTTGTACTTATATACATTTTTTATTTTTACGTTTAGTTGTTACAGCCGGCAGATGGAGCAATAACGTTTCGTTATTGGTTTTAAAATATTTTTATAGAATTAGGTTACATATTATTTTAATATTTTATTTATAATATTTTTACTTTCATATTATTATTATTGTTATTTAAGCCTATTTATAGTTTATTATTTTTTTATATTATGTCGCTACACGACGACAGTGTCGATAGTGATAATTTTTTTTCAGCTGACAGTGATTCCAGTTATGCTAGTGTTCCTTCTCTCGCTGAAACAATATCATCTCATTTCTCTGATGCTCTTAGAAATCTTAATGTTGTCCATATAAATGCCCAGAGTATTCCGGCTCATTATCCAGACATGCTGACTAGTTTTGACTGTACAAACCTGCACGCCATATTGGTCTCTGAGTCATGGCTTAAACCATGTTTAGCATCCTCTGCATACTCACTCCCTGGTTATCAGCTCATTCGAAATGATCGGGCTACGGGAGGTGGGGGTGGCGTTGCCATATACTTAAAAAATAGCATCCCCTATTCTATTATTAGTTCGTCGTCACATACTGATGTTGGCGAACACCTTTTTCTTGAGATTGTACTTCTCCACTCTAAAATACTGCTCGGTGTATTTTACTGCCCCTCTTCTCGCATCGATTATTTCTCATCTTTTGAGATTCTTTTAGAAAACTTTACTCCAATGTACAGTCAAACCATAATCATGGGTGATTTCAACACTTGTCTCCTGAAAAACGATTCCCGCTCCACCACACTCCAGTCTATAGTTCAATCCAACAACCTGTCTATCCTTCCTCTCAGTGCCACTCACCACTTTCCCAACTGCACTCCCTCCTTACTTGACCTCATTCTTGTCTCCTCTTCAAATCGTGTCTCCAAACATGGTCAGTGTCCAGCTGATGCTTTCTCCTACCACGATTTACTTTTCCTATCCTACCGAATCCGACCACCTAAACCCAAACCGAAAATCCTTGTGCATCGTAATTTTCGTGACATGGATGTCGTTAAGCTTTGCGAGGATGCCGGAAATGTTAATTGGAGCTCACTCTTTAAATCTGATTGCGTTGATGACAAGGTGCGTATACTGACAGTGAAATTAATCGAGCTTTACGACACTCACGCACCCTTCCGTCAAATTAAAGTGAAACAGCTTCCGTCGCCTTGGCTTACTGACGACATCAAATCTCTGCTCCACAAAAAAGCTACAGCCAAATCGAAGTACAGATGTCGTCCCTCAGAGGCTAATAGAGAAAAATATGTAGCCATACGTAATCACTGCAGCAAGGTGTGTAGGAATGCACAACGCCGACACATTCATGAATCCGTTGAAAATGGAGATCCAGCCAAGGTCTGGACATTTCTCAAGTCACTGGGGGTCGGCAAACCACAACAAAACCCTGTCCCCAATAGTATTAATATTAACCTCCTAAACCAACACTTCTCTGCATCATCAAAGTTAGATAATACCACGAAATGTAATACACTTAGTTATCTCTCATCTTGTTCGACTCCTGACTGTTCCCCATTTGTCTTTAGTCAATTCACTGCTTGTGATGTTAAGAGGAGCATATTGTCGATCACATCGAATGCGCAGGGTACTGATTGTGTCAGCCGTAATATGATCCTCCCTGTCCTGGATGTAATACTCCCTATCCTATGTCATATCCTTAATTTTTCCATCACTAGCGGCATCTTTCCGTCCACATGGAAGGATGCCCAGATTGTCCCTATACCAAAAAAGCGTAACCCATCTTCCTTTTCAGAATATCGTCCCATATCCATTCTCCCGTTCCTATCGAAAGTACTTGAACGCCTGGTCCATATGCAACTTAGCACCTATCTTTCCTCTAACCTTCTCCTAAATCCTTTCCAATCGGGTTTCCGTCCTGGTCATAGTACTACTACGAGCTTGGTTCATATTACGGAGGACATCAGATCAGGTATGGAAGATGGCCAGCTTACGACCCTAGTATTGCTAGACTTCAGCAATGCTTTTAATTGTGTAGATTTCGATGTTCTACTGGGTATATTGTGTTCTCTTAACATATCTCCATCGGTGGTTGACTGGTTTCGTAGTTACCTGTATGGGCGCCGGCAACGTATTAACATTGAAAACAATGTCTCTGAATGGAGTGCATTATCCGCTGGCGTACCGCAGGGCGGCGTTTTATCTCCTTTACTTTTCGCTGTTTTTATCAATACAATTTCCAATAACATAACTTCTTCCTACCACCTCTATGCAGATGACTTACAAATTTATTATTGTGCTCCCCCGGACAGGTTGACGGAAGCTGTGGAAACGATTAATAGCGATCTGGTTCGCATTTGTGAATGGAGTAGGATGTATGGACTTGACGTCAACCCTAACAAAACTCAAGCCATTACCATCGGTAGCCCCAGGATGATCTCGAGAGTGGACTGGTCACTAGTACCCAACGTGATCTTTGATGGCACTGCCATCCCTTTTGGTGACAAAATCAAAAACCTGGGGCTATGGTTTGATAAGACTTTGTCCTGGAGTCCTCAACTCCAGGAACTCAGCCGTAAAACATTTTCTTCGGCGGGGTCCTTGCGCAGGCTACGCAATTTTCTCCCCATCAACACTAAAATTGCGCTTGTACAATCCCTTCTCTTCCCCATTCTTGATTATGCCGATGTCAGCTATCCCGATTTAACCGAGAACCAACTTAATAAGCTTGAGCGCCTTCAAAACTTCTTTATCAGGTTCATATTTGGATTACGCAAATATGACCATGTCTCCGAGTATCGAAACAAGCTCAAGTGGTTACCTATACGTTCACGCCGGAATGCTCACATTCTCTATCTTCTGTACAATATCTTGTTTAATCCCTCGACTCCCTTCTATCTCAAACAACGTTTTGTTTTTCTACATGACACGCATTCAAGGTTTTTACGATCATCAGAAAACTTGAGACTTAAGATGCCTGTGCACTCCAGTAAATTTTTAGACCACTCGTTTACTGTGCAAGCTGTGCGGTTATGGAATGCGCTGCCGCTATCCATTAGGCAAGTGCAAAGCTTGCCAATTTTCAAAAATCGGGTTAAGGAGCACTATCTATCACTGCAAAACACCTTGCCTTGAATATCTCTTTACTCTCACTCTTCTAACTTTTTTCTTTTCCAATGACTGTCTAAACTCCTCTTGCTATCTCTGTATGAATATAAAATAATATATATTATGTCTATTTTATTATATTATATATTTATTATTTTATATATATATACATGTATTTATTTATATATTATGTCTATTTTATTTATACAATTTCTATAAATTCTCTAGTTATGTAATAATCAGTGTGTGTTTTTATGACCTGCCTTTATTTATGTTACTCATGTATTTAGTTTATGTTACTTGTACACAATTCTACCCTTTTCTACATCTACACTTCTCTCTCCATCCCATGGTTGCCTGGAAGAGATTGCCTTGTGCGATAAGGCCGCCGTTTGTTCATCAGTATCTTATTTATATTTAAGGTTTCTCTATTTTTATTTAATGTATTTTTATTGTGGACAATAAAGAGTTTATATTATTATTATTATTATTATTGTCCCCCTTCCATTGACGTAGGGGTCAGTTCTATGGTTGAGCTATTAATATGCTCAAGGTCACTGTTTATCATGCCGACAACTGATGCTATACATTCCACTGTTCCTTGCGCGAAGAGTTGGCAGTCATCAGCGTACAAATGATACGCACCCTGAAGATTTTCGGTTAGAAGATTGATGAAAAAAGAAAACAATAAAGGAGAGAGGATGCCGCCTTGTGGGACGCCAGAATCGAGTTCACGCCAGCTCGATGATAAGTCACCGATGTGAACCGACTGTTGGCGTCCTTTGAGATATGAGGAAAACCAATTTAGTGCACCAGAAGATATATTAAGGTGAGAAAGGATGGAAAGAAGGATATCATGACTGACAGTATTGAAGGCGTTCGAGAAATCAACCAAAGCCACCACGGTGACTTTAGTATCTTCCATGCCCGCCCTTATATCGCCAGTCACTTTAAGGAGTGCGGATGTAGTGCTGTGACCTGGTCGGAACCCGGATTGAAGTGGGTTAAGCAAGTTGTTGTTTAACACAAACTGTGTTAATTGCTTGTGCACACAGGCCTCAAGCACTTTGGAGAGGAAAGGGAGAATTGATATGGGTCGGAAGTGGGCTGGGCTTGAAGGATTTGGGATTTTAGGTAACGGGATAATGTAAGCTTTGCGCCACAGAGAAGGAAAAGAACCGGAGGTAAGGGAGAAATTTATGGTATGGGAAATGGCGGGGAGCAGGTGATCCAATACCGTGACGATCATATGACGACTGACGTCGTCAGCACCTACTGCATTGGACTTAATTGAAAGGATTACCTTCTTTATATCTTATCCAGTATTACTGTAGCAAAACAGAAGGGATCAAAGTTGGGTCGGGGTAAATTATTTACCAAACGGACAGTGTTGCACGTGGTTTGATGATCTAGAGGTACGGTAGAAGTGAAATGAAGATTAATGTCATCGAAACCAACCGTGCACTGTGGAACGTTATTTCGGTGTTTGCCGATACCTAGGGTCCCTAAGAACCTCCAGATATCGGCCGGGGAAGAGGAAGAAAGATTACTTAGGATGTGCCGGCGTTTAGCGTTGCGTACCATCTGATTGCATCGATTCCTTGCAACTTTGAACTGAACCCAATTGTCGTCACAGCGGTCTCTGCGAAATTTTGCAAATGCCCTATCCCTACGCCTCATAGCAATGCGAACTCCCTCAGTCATCCAGGGAGCAGGCGGTCGTTTACATCGCACTCTTCTGACTGGTGCATGGATGTCAAACAGCCTAGTGACAACGGTGTTAAAATTTCGATTTTATCGTCGATTGTAGGGGTTGACGTTAGCTTCTCTCACTCGATGGTAGCCGTGTCCTCACACAATTTAACTTCGTCCATACGCCCAAAACAGCGGCTGTACAGAACCTTGGGAGGGGATTTGAGAGGTTTAAGGGTGTAGGACAGATATGTTAGGTCGTGATGAGAGAAACCAGGCGCAGGGTATTGGAGGGATTTTGGGATTTTGATTGGAGGATATTCTGGAGGTGTTGTTAGAGCGTTTTATTGATTTTTTTTGACTGACCTGGCCTGTTTTCTGAACTTTGATACTGCTTTTTGCTAGAGAGTTATCTTGATGACTCTCTAGTATTCTGCATCGACTTCGCGTAGCATTTTGGACTGATCTCTCATACTTTGACCGTTGACCTTGGCTTGTTTTGTGGATACCGTTGCTTCCGATTTGGATTTGCCGTTCGCGGCATTTGTTGATGGAGTCGGACTCCAGTTCGGCTCCGGGCGGCGGTGCCCGCCGTAAGAGGCACCGGACTTCCCCAATCCTGGGATCTGGGCCGTCTGGGTCTGAGACCGAGACAGAGTGCCCGCGCGGGCCGGTGGCGCGGCGCGGGAAAACGTCCTCTGGGGCTACATCCTCCAGAGGCGGGGTTTCGTCCCGTGGGGTCATGGCTCCCCCTGATCCCGTCTTTGACCCTGAGGAGGGTATGGAGAGCTCGGCCTCTGAGTCTCCATACCGCATGGACGCCGAACAGCTGAGGGCGCAGGCCGGCCAGAGTGCGGCCGCAATTTACGAGGTTGTCCGCAAGTCGGGCCACCTCCAGGGGGGTTGCCAGAGAACCCTTAAGCTGGCGGCAGCGGGTCTCCTGGACATTGTGGAGGCCCTGGCAGACCGGACGGTGTCCGATGAAGTCCGCCGTACCAGGATGGAATCCGCCCGGATCCGTCGTGAGAACGACATGCTTCGGGCGGAAAGGAAGGCGCTCCTGCGGGAGTTGGAGCAGGCAAAGGCCCCACCTCCTGCAACAAGAGCAACGTGCCCACCACCTGCCCCTGTGGCCTCGGACTCCACTCCGACCGTCGCGGAGCTCTTGGAAGAGCTTAGGCGCTCCCTCATCGCCTCGGTAGGGACGATGCTGGACGCCCGCTTTGAAGGAATTGAGGGGCGCCTGCTCCCGGAGGCGAGGGTCCGTCCTCCCCTTAGGGCGGACAGAATGTCGGCGGGGTCCTCTGCCACCCCAACGCCTGTGCTTACTCCGGCCCCGACTTCGGATGTCGTGGGACCTCTCCCCACTTCGCGGGCCGGGAAAATGGGGAAGAAGAAAGAGGTAAGCCACCCCCCTGTCGCCGAACTGCCGGCGGTTGCCCCAACACCGAGGGCAGCTGAGGCTCCTCCGGAGGCGGGTCCGTCGGGATCAGCGTCCACCTGGTCGAAGGTGGTACGCAAGGGGAAGGGCAAGGGGAAGAAAACCCCCCCTAACGCGACGGCTCAGGTGCCGGCCTCTCAGGCAGCCAAAAAGCCGCAGCCGGCCAGGCCGAGGCTGACCGTTCCGAAGTCGGCGGCGGTGGTGGTAACCCTCCATTCAGAGGCTGCCGCCAAGGGTGTGACCTATGCCCAGGCCATGGAGCGCGCGGAGGAGGCAGTTAACCCGATGGACCTGGGCATAGAGTCCGTCCATTTCCGTCGGTCCGCCACCGGGGCTAGGATCATCGAGATCCCGGGCTCCCAAGGCCAAAAGAAGGCCTGCGCCCTGGCGGAGAAATTGAAGGCCGCCCTCGACGGGGTTGCGGTTATAGCGGTCCCCGTCAAGTGTGCGGACCTGAGACTGACGGGACTCGGGGACACGGCCACCGTGGGAAAGGTTGCCATCGCCGTGTCCCACGCCGGGGGTTGTCTTTTAGGCCAGGCGAAGGTCCACCCGATCATCCCGGGTCCCGACGGCATGGGCTCATGCATCGTGGAGTGCCCGGTGACGGCCGCCAAAGCCATTTCGGAAGCGGGAAGACTTCTCGTCGGCTGGACCTCCGCCTTGGTCCGATTGCTCGGGCGCGTATTAGCCCTCGCCCTGAAGCACCTGGGGGTGCAGCTTCGGGAACTCTTCGATGCATGCATCGGCAGGGGAGAGTTCCCGAAGCAGTGGAAAGTGGGCCGGCTGTGCCTGCTCCCGAAGGGGGGAGATCATCCGCTTGACTCCCCCTCGGCATACAGGCCTATAGTGTTACTTGACGAGACGGGTAAACTGCTCGAGAAGATTCTCGCGGCCCGTCTCGTCCAACATCTGGAGGTGGTAGGGCCCCCGCTATCGGAGGCCCAGTTCGGGTTCAGGTCGGGGCGGTCTACCATCGACGCCCTGACCACTCTAAAAAAGTTGACCAAGGCGGCGGTGGCTGAAGGAGACGTTGTCCTGGGGGTGTCGCTTGACGTGGCGAATGCCTTCAACAGCATCCCATTTGAAACCATCATGGAGGCACTCCGGTACCATGGAGTGCCCCCGTATCTCCGGAGGCTGTTGGGGGCGTACCTCCAGGACAGGGAAGTCGCCTGGATCGGCAGCGATGGACGGCGGTGCGCGCGGCGCATGAGCTGCGGCGTTCCACAGGGTTCGGTTTTAGGTCCGACCCTGTGGAACATTGGTTTTGATTGGCTCCTCCGGGGTCCGGTCCCTCCCGGCGTGGAGGTGATCGGCTACGCTGACGACACCTTCGTCGCGACCCGGGGGAGTTCATACGAGGAGGCGGCGCAACTGGCCACCACCGCTGTATCATTGGTGGTGGACCGGCTCGCGCGGTTGGGTTTGAGGGTCTCCCTATCAAAGACGGAGGCCCTCTTTTTCCACGGCCCGCGCAGGGGTCCACCCCAAGGCGCGCGCATCGTCGTACAGGGTGTGGAGGTCGCGGTTCGGGCCCAGTTGAAGTATCTAGGCCTGACCATTGATGGGAGGTGGAATTTCGGGGCCCACTTTTCACAAATGGCCCCGAAACTGATAGCCGCCGCAGCTGCTCTTGGTCGGCTGCTGCCGAATTTGGGAGGCCCGAGCTCGGCCTGCAGGCGCCTGTACTCCGGCGTCATACGAAGTATGGCGCTGTACGGTGCCCCCGTGTGGGCTGATGCTCTCACCGCTAAAAACCGAGTTCTTATTAGAAGACCCCAAAGGACGATAGCGGTGAGAGCAATAAGGGGGTACCGTACCGTGTCTTGGACGGCAGCCACCCTTCTAGCGGGCGACCCCCCCTGGGAGCTTCAGGCGGGGGTCTTAGCGGAAGTATTCCGCTGTAAGATGGAGGCGCGAGCTCGCGGCGAGAGGCCGTATTGCGAAGAGGTGCGGAGAGTCAGGTCGGAGGCTCGAGCCGACCTGATTAATAGATGGGAGGAGCAGTTGTCGTCCCCCGCCGCTGGCCGAGAAACGGTGGAGGCAATCCGGCCTCACCTCACGCGGTGGTTAGAAAGGAGATGGGGGGTACTGTCGTACCGGCTGGTGCAGGTGCTTACCGGTCACGGCTGTTTCGGAAAGTACCTGCACCAGATTGCGGGCCGTGAAGCAACCCCGGCCTGCCATGAGTGTGACGCGACTTTGGATACGGCGCGTCACACCCTGGAGGAGTGTCCGGCCTGGAGCCCACAAAGGCACGTTTTGTCGGCGTACGTCGAGGGGGACCTCTCGCTACCAAGTGTCATCAATTCGATGCTTGAAAGCGAGGGGTCCTGGAGGGCGGTGGCCTCCTTCTGCGAGTCAGTCATGTCGCAGAAGGAGGCCGCGGAGCGGGATCGGGAGGCGTCTTCTTCCGACCCGCGCCGCCAGCGGAGACGAGGACAGCGGAGGAGGAGATATGCGCACCTCCTCCCCCCGCCATAGCCTGCCATTATGTTTGTGTTTGTGCTGTATAAATTTTTGTAATGTTGTGTTCTTGGGGGCTTGGGGGCCCCCAGTTGGGTAAATTTGGGCGCCCTTACAAACTTTGGGCGCCTGGCATGGAGGTGCCGCGCCGGGGTGGTCGCAGTGAAATACGCAAGTGAACCTGCACCACCCCATTATGGCGAAGACGTTGTTCCGGTGGGGTTCAATTTCAAGCCGGGAATGCGTAAATGCATTTCCCCATCGTCAAAAAAAAAAAAAAAAAAAAAAAAAAAAAAGGCGCAGGGTATTGACCTAAAAATGAGACAAGGGTGGGAGCAGACGTGATCATTAGGTCCAACCAAGTATCATCGCCTTCGGTGTTGTGATGAGTGGCATTCCGTGGTAGGACATGTAAACTGGCGGACTCAATGATTTCTAGGAGTTTACAGGAACAGAACGTGAGCTGGGAGAAATGAGATCGGTGTTGAGATCGCCCATGATGATGTGATGTGAGTAAGCAGACCCTAAAGATTCCAACACCAATTCAATACTGGAAAAGTAATCGATGGATGGGGCACCGTATACTACGCCGAGAAGAATTTTGGCTCCTGTGACCCAAACCTCTAGGAAGAGAAATTCGGCGGACGCAAAGTAGTTAGGACAGGAGGAAGCTATAATATGGTAATGGAGTTCACTTCTGAGATAGATAGCGACGCCACCCCCTCTCCTGTCTATTCGATCATTACGGATAAGTATGAATCCAGGGAGGGAGTAAAAACTTGAGAGTAGGTGAAGTTTGAGCCACGTTTCTGAAATGAAGACGGCATGAACGTCAGCATCAGCGAATGCCGTCAGGTCATTAAAATGGCTAGGGACGCTTTGCGCATTTATGTGACATACGTTAAACAGGTCTATACCAGTACAGTCAAAAGTCCGACGCACAAAGTCACCTAGCGTGCCTGTTATAAAGCAAAAACTTTCTTTCGAGGATGTACTAATATCGTCAGCAGAAAAAAATGAAGCTTCATCATCAGACATATATAACAATATAATATGAGTATTATGAGTAATAAATTAAAATATAATAAATAAATATATTTAAATAATTATTATTAAGGATGAACATCATGGCTTTTGGATATGTTTAACACATGCCTGAAAAACTTAAAGATCCCAAAACTGTGGGGACGAACTAAAGTCGTTGCACTCCTTATACCCGGTAAATGCCCATCGAATCCAAAAAGCTATCGTCCCATTTCATTGTTATGTCATACATACAAGCTTTTTGAAAGACTGTTACTAAATCGCCTCACCCCAATCCTAGAACCAGAACTGATACCGGAGCAAGCCGGTTTTCGTCCAGGCAAATCATGCACAAGCCAAACCCTCAATCTGGTACAACACATTGAGGATGGCTTTGAAACTAAAAGCGTAACGGGGGTCGTCTTTGTCGACTTGACCGCTGCGTATGATACCGTTAACATAAGAAAACTACTAGGGAAAGCTTATGCTTTGACCGGTGATTTAGGCTTTATCAATATACTGCGGGAAGTTCTAAGTAATAGGCGATTTCAGGTGCACATAAATAATAACAAAAGCAGATGGCGTGTTAAAAAAAAATGGGCTCCCACAAGGCAGTGTTCTGGCTCCTGCAATCTTCAATATTTATACAAATGACCAACCCAGCACGCCAGGTACCAAACGCTATATTTACGCAGACGACCTTGCACTAGCAGCCCAGACGCCGAGCTTTGAAGAGTCCGAAGCATTGCTCACACTAGCACTCGATTGACTTGGCGACTACTACGATGCAAACGCTCTAAAGCCAAATCCATCCAAGACACAAGCATGCGTATTCCATTTGCGTAACCGTGAAGCAAGAAGGACTCTCAATGTATGGTGGCGAGGTGTAAAAATAGAGCACAATCATCCGCACTACCTGGGCATCTACTTGGACCATGCTTTGACATTTAGGGCTCACTGCTTTAACACAAAGCAGAAAGTCGGAGCTCGAAACAACCTGCTTTGACGTCTCACCCCGTCCGGGGTCAGCGCCTCATGTGCTCCGTAACACAGTTATAGGTGCCGCCAAACAACTTGAACAATTTCGCTACATCTTAGTGAACGATTTTTAGGTCAGTTTAGGTATAATCGTTTTGCGCAAAGGCGAGGACGTTTCAGCTTCGACCACAAAACCTGACGGTTCCTTCGACGGTCACCATAACGTGGCCAGAACGCGGTAACTCCGATCGGATACTCCGAGTCCCAGCCGGTGACGGCCCGCTTTGGATGCGGGCCCTACTTCGAGCGGGGGCGGACTTGAGGATTGTCCCCCCCTAACTCTCCACTTCACGGGGGTGCGCCAGGAACACACAGCGCACTCCCCACCTCTCGGACCTGTTCCCTGTCCAGGCGACGGAGCGTTCCGCCTCGCCCCCCACAGGTCCGCGTCACGGGGGCCGGAGATCGTCCCGGCGCCTACGACGCCCAGTGCGTCTTGCGCGGGAAGGGAGGGGAGCGTTGATTTCTCGCTCCCGTTCCGCCGCCTCTTTGAGGGAAATTACCTCTTCACAAAATGAGGCGACGGCCGACCACGCTGCCTCGCTCCCGACCATGGACAGAACCACAGCCGAGAGCGAGAGGTCGCTCCTGACCACCCCGGTCAGTTGACGGCGCTGCGACGACCACGCCTGGCAGTGTGCCAGCGTATGCAGCGCCGTAACGGGGCCGTCTTCACAGTGGTGGCACCTGGGCGTCTGCTCACGGCCTATGCGACACAGGTACTTGCCGAAACAACCGTGTCCGGTCAAGACCTGTGTCAGCCGATAAGTGAGCGCGCCGTGCCCTCTCTCCAGCCACTCCGTGACCGCCGGCTGCACGGCCTCGATAGTGACGAGGCCGGCGCTGGGGTCTTCCAATCGTCGCTTCCACGCCGCCAGGACATCTTGGCGGAACTCTGCTCTCCGCGCCTCGATTTCTTGAGGCGCTGGAAGTGACCCTCCGCCTCGGGCCTCCTCGCGCCATGTATAGAGTGACGCGAGGGCCCCCGCGTCTAACGAGGGCCCCCGCGTCTATCGACCACCCTACTGGTATAACAGCCAACCAAGTGTCCTCTGCACTGGGTATACATTCTGTTTACTTGAACATAATTTGCTCAGTGCCGCGCGAAGAGCCGAAGCGAGCGCACGCGTACTAAGAGCTTTAGTTCACATTCATTTGTTTTTCTCAATCTACCTTCAAATATTGTTAATATTATAAATGTTTAAGGATAATGGATAAAGTTACGGATTTTGTTTGTGAATCAAGTGGGAGTGATAATAATGGAAGAGGATATAGTAAAAGAGAGTGAGCAACAAGTTAATCCATATACTTTGGAGAAGAGCCGGAGTTATTTGATGGAGACTCAGCAGAGAACTCCAGAGAAAAGAGGAAGACAGGATAGTGAAGAGGTTATAGAAGAAGACGATGGTTTTACAACCGTTAGAAAAAGTAATAAAAAGTTAGCAAGAAGTTTATCTAAGAAATCAGATAGTAGTGTGGGTGGTAACAGAAATACACAGTCACAGAAAAATCCAGTCGTAAGCATCACAGGAAAAGATAAAGTATTACCTAAACAGTTTGGTTTAGCTAAGTTACTAAAATCAGAAAATATCGTTAACATAAATAATATTCGGTATAAAAACGCGTACAAGGTAATTTTAGAATTTGAAGACAGAGAGAATGCTGAAAAACTGGTTAAGTGTCAAAAGTTTCTAGAAATGGGATATCGATGTCAATTAGCAGACGAAATTAACCTATCTTATGGGATTGTTAAACTGATAGATTTTACCACGGATATAGAAGAAATTCAGCAGAGCTTAGAAAGTGAAAGTGAAGTAATCAGTGTAAGAAGATTAAAACGTCGTGATACGTCTAAAGAATGGATAGATAGTGAGACAGTACGGCTATGTTTTAAAAGTTCTACTTTACCCTCATATGTGTCTATGTATGGGTGTCGGTTTAAAGTGGAACCGTACATGTTTCCTGTGACATAATGTTCCGGTTGCTGGCGGTTCGGTCATTTGCTGAAGTGATGCCCAACCAAAACACTGCGCTGCCCGAAATGTGGGGGAAACCATCCCAATTGCGACACTACTAAATATAAGTGTATAAATTGTAAATTAGCACACATGGCGTTAGATAAGTCATGCCCCATTTTTATAAAAGAAAAAAACAATACGGAAGTTAATGTGTGTGAAGAATATTACATATAGAAAGGCCTTGGTCGCTTGTTTGGAGGAGGAAAAGGGACCTGTCGCACATGCAAATACAGAAGAGATTACGAGTAACAACCATGAGAACAATTGGAACACACATGGGACTTCGTACCGCGATATTCTTGTTGCGAAAACGCCACTACAGAAGCAAGTACTGGTGGAACAATGTGTACAAAGCACTGATAATGAAGACAGAGAGGAACAGAGTTTGGAGGAGTCCGGAGAGTCACAAATTTTAGGGAAAAATGGAAGGAGGCAGGCAACAAAATCTAAAAAGAAAAAGAAGTCCAAACCAAGGCGTTATCCTTCTTTTGACGACGAAGCGGATTTATATGTACAAAATGAAAGAGAGGAAAACAAGGAGGAGCCCACAACGCGTAACGTAGATTTTAAATCATTACTCTATAAATTAAAAGACGTCTGCTTTTCTGATTGTAGTTTTGACATTAAACTTAAGTTAGTGTGTCGTATTATTTTTGAGCAATTATTTGAGATAGTGTGCAAATTATTTAAAGGAGAAGCTGTTTATAACAAAATTATGTCGATGTTTAATGATGGCCTGTTCAAATAAAAATTTTACTTTAAATATAGTGCAGTGGAATGCACAGAGCTTGCAACCAAAATTGGAGGAATTTCAAAGTTTTCTGCTACAAGAAAAAATACATGTCGCCTTAATTAGTGAAACTTGGCTAGGTGAAGAGGACAATCTGAATATTAGTCAATACTGTGTTTACAGAAAGGATAGGTGTGACTCTTACGGTGGGATTGCTATTGTCGCTCATAATTCATTGAACATACAGGAATTACAAGTAAATTCAGATAATTCTGGCATAGAATTGATGTGGAGTTGCGCGTGAGCAGCCGAGTCGGACGCACACGTTTGGAACGTCGGACCGTACTATTACTGTCGCGCGGTTTTTTTTAAGACTACCCACTTAATAAATATGTTAATTTTAAATGGATAAAACACGCAATAACGTGAGTTTGTGTGACTCAAGTGATAGTGAGACATTTGAGAAGGATATAGTGGTAGAAAGTGAGCAACCAGTTAATTCTACGTTAGCGGAGCAGATGATGGAGAGTGAAGAGTGTGATCAACGAGTTGTAGAGAAGAGAGGGCGGTCGGATGAGGAGGAGATTGTGGAGGATGATGATTTTGTAACAGTAGTAAGGGGACATAAAAGACAAAACAGGCAAAATTCTACCGAGAATAGTTTGGTGATGGAGAGTGATAAGATTTTGTGAAGAGGAAACTCACATAATATGTGTGACTGGACAAGAAGTTCTGCCGAAACAATTTGGAATGGCGAAATTGTTACGCTCGTGTAATATTCCGAATATTATTAAAATGGTATATAAAAGCGCATTTAGAGTTTTGATTCACTTTGAAAATAGAGAAAGCGCTTTGAAGTTGATGAATTGTGAAAAAATTACCAATTTAGGTTACAGAGTACAAATGACTAACGAAGTTAGTTTATGTTATGGGACTTTGAAGCAAATAGATCTGGAAACAGAGGAGAAAGAAATCTTGGAAAATATTAGTTGTGAGAATGAAATTTTATCAGTAAAAAGATTAAAGAAAATGGCAGACAACGGAGAATGGATTGATTCGGAAACGGTTAGAGTTTGTTTTAAAGGTGCCACTTTGCCGCCGTACGTATATGGCTACGGTTGTAGGTTTAAAGTGGAATCTTACACATTTCCAGTATCACAATGCTCCAAATGTTGGAAGTTTGGTCATCTATCGAGATCATGCCCAACTA
Organism: Anticarsia gemmatalis; assembly: GCF_050436995.1. Lineage (NCBI taxonomy): Eukaryota > Metazoa > Arthropoda > Insecta > Lepidoptera > Erebidae > Anticarsia > Anticarsia gemmatalis. Next base: position 12,735,376 of record NC_134775.1, read on the forward strand.
ATAAAACTATATGCCCCAAATGTGGTGACCAGCATCCAAATTGTGAAACAAACGTATATGTATGTGTTAACTGTAAAGGACCACATATGGCGATGTACAAAAAGTGTCCTACCTTTTTAAAAGAAAAACAAATAAGGGATATTATGACCAAAGAAAATTGTACATATAGAAAAGGATTGGAGCTATATCTTAAGGAGAAAGGGACTCGAAAACCTAACGCTATAACTGTTACTACGTCTACTGCGAACACCGAGAGGAACTCGGAGACTTCGAGAATTGAGGATGTTATTTACACACAGAAAAAGACATACAAAGAGGCGTTGACGGAAGAAAAAAACGGTAAAAGTGAGAGTTCTGTACCGTATAATGTAGCAGAAAAAGACTGTCTAGAAAAGGAAATTGACCAACACAATCAGATGCGCAAGAAGAAGCATATAGAGACCTGTGTAATGGATAGTAATAAAGAAAAACAAAGCGGTAATACACAACCTAAAACTACAGACAAGGAAAACCAAAAAAGCGGACTTTCAGAGACAGACAAGATAGATTATTTTAGTGTATTTCAAAAAGTGAAAGATATTTGTTTTTCGGATAATACTTGGTACATGAAGCTACAGGAATTAGGCAAGATTTTGTTTGACGTATGTAGTAAGTTAATCCTTAAAGTATTTAAAAGTGATGATTTATGGAGAAGTATACTTAAGTTTAATAATGGCTAATTACAATAAAAATATTAATCTTCGTATTGTACAGTGGAATGCCCGCAGCTTGTTGCCTAAACGAAATGAATTTGAAGTGTTCCTAGCACAAGAAAAAGTACACGTAGCATTGGTATCAGAATCTTGGTTGAAATCGGATACCCATTTTCATGTAAGTGTATGTTTTTAGAAATGATAGGTTAGATGGTTACGGTGGGCTGGCTGTTTTAACACATAAGTCAATAAAAGTGCAGCAGTGTAACATTTATATCAATAATCCAGGAATAGAAATTATGAGTGTGAAACTTTTAAATTGCAATATAATTAAGAACATAGTGCTAATATATTGCCCTTCTTCTGTACGTACTTCTCTGTCTGACTGGGAACAAATCTTCTCATTGTATTCAAACAAATGTATTGTTGCTGGTGACTTTAATGGACACCATGTAACTTGGTCTTCCAAAACTGACGCAAGGGGAATACAGTTGTATGATTCGGCTTTAGATTCAGGGTTTATTGCCCTTAATGACGGTAGTATGACGAGAGTGTCGTTGGTTAATGGAGTAGCACAAAATACATCTCCTGATGTTACTTTTGTATCTAGCGATCTATCTGTTTTGTTGGACTGGAAGATTATGAATGAAAACCTAGGAAGCGATCACTTGCTTATAAAGATTTCATACATATATAATAGTAACTTTAATTCTAATGGTGTAGTTAAAAAACGGAACTTAAAACTAGCAAAATGGTCAGAGTATAGTAATACATTAGAAAACTATTTGATACAAACCGTTATTCCAAGAAATGTGCAATCGTTATATGATAATTTTGTAAAACAAATTAATAAAGCTGCAGATGAACATATCCCTTTCACTAAAGTTTGTAATGACCCCACAAGTAATTTTCGCCCAAGACCTTATTGGAATACTAATCTATCTCATTTGGTAGCACAACGTAGATTGGCCTTAAAAGAATTTAGGAGAAATCCCACACCAAATAACTTGAGTATACTAGATTGTAAAACAGAAGCTGTTAAGAAAGCTATCAGTCAAGAAAAGTTAAAAGAATGGCAGAACTACTGTAGTAGTGTTAATGAAGAAACATCCAATTCTGAAATGTGGAAACGTATGGGATGGATTAAAGGTCGTGCATCACCCAAGTCGCTTGTCTCAAATGAACAAAAGGAGGAACTCCTGTGTAGTCTTGCCCCGGATTACGTCTTTCGAGGCCACCAACAGTTAAAATCAAATAATTCAGTTTTAGAAGACTCATTTACTCTACAAGAAATGATAAACTGCTTTAAACGAAAAGACACAGCGCCTGGAGCTGACGGGATTACATATTCTATGATATTTTATTTGCCTCCTGCTAGCAAAATATATTTATTAGAATTATACAATCTTATATTTAGTACTGGAAATATTCCAAATCAATGGCGGGATATTTTAGTTGTACCGATACCAAAAACCTCACCAGATAATCGTAGTACTAAACTAAGACCTATTTCCTTAATATCATGCATTTGTAAAATCTTTCACTCTATGTTGACAAAGAGGCTTGAGTGGTATATGGAAAAAAATAAGTTGTTTTCTCAGTATACTTCTGGTTTTAGGAGAGGTCAATCGTGCCAGGATTGTTTAGTTAAACTAGTTAGTCAAATTTATATAGGATTTTCACATAAAGCTCCAACAGTAGCATGTTTTCTTGATGTTACGAATGCGAATAATAACGTATTAGTAGATGTGTTGGTGAACATTTTAGATGAATTAGGCATTGGGAAAAGGATTTGCCAGTATTTATGGAATTTTTTGAGTGAGAGACATCTCATGATAAAGGATGAAGTAGATAATGGCAGATTTATTACCAGATACACAAATAGAGGATTAGCTCAGGGAGACCCAATTTCACCCATACTTTTCAATATAGCCACAATTAAGTGTTCTCATGAGATTCAAACAAAATCGTAACAAAATCGTCTGCATATTGACACATAGTGACACACTATGTGTCAATATGCAGACGATTTTGTTATGTACCGAACTTCAACGAAGATCAAAGAAAACGAACGTGTACTACAAACAGCGCTAGACAGAGTATGCAATGTGCTAGAAGACTTAGGATTGGAACTGTCAGCCGCTAAATCTAAAGTATGCACTTTTAGTAGGGGTTTTAGGAAAACAAAGGTAGAACTTAAAATAAATAATCATAATTTAGAGGAAGTTGACTGTTACAAATATTTGGGTGTGTGGCTCGATAGGTCCTTGCGTTGGCATAATCATATTAACAAAACTGTCGAAAAAGTTCAAAGAAATCTTAATTTACTTAAAGTTCTGGCGGGTAGGTCCTGGGGGTTGCATCCTCAACACTTAAGACACATTTTCATAGCCTTGATAAGAAGCCGCATTGATTATAGTTGTTTTCTTTATGATGCTAGTGCTAAGTGTCACTTAGATAAGCTAAATAAAATACAAAATCAGGCCTTGCGTATTATAGGAGGTTTTATCAAGTCTACTCCAATACATGTCATGGAAAGTGAGCTTTGTGTGGTTCCATTGTACATACGAAGGAAATACTTAGCCTATAAGTTTTGTCTGAAAGCCAAATCTATAGAAAATAATGTAACAAATACGCTTTTAGATGAACTCTATACTCTTCGACAAAATAGTTACTGGAGAAATAAGACTTTTCCTATATTGGCTGAAGTTTTTAATCAGGTTAGGGAGACTGAAATCGCGTCTTCTTATCCTTTACTTATGTTTACCCTAAGAACATGGGTCACTAACATTAATGTAAGCGAAGTAATTAATAGCAATTTAGAGTCGGTTATGTCGCCAAAGGAATCTTATGATTACACTTTATTAAAACAAGAAGTGACTAAAGAGTTATATATAAAATATAATGATTGGTTTCATATTTTTACGGATGGGTCGAAGAGTGTAGAAGGTTGCGGAGCGGCTTTCTATTTACCTTGTAGAGATGTAGATATAAGTAATAATAATTGTTTTAAAATAGGTGTACCAGCATCCGTTATGACGTTAGAGCTCATCGCGATCTCACAAGCACTGTTATTTGTTGCAAATTATGCAAATAGGAGAAAGTTTGTCATATGCTCTGACAGTAGAAGTTCGCTTCAGCATATAGCTCGATGCGCCTCTGGACACAGAGGTGCATCGATAGCTTATGCCATTCTATCTAAGATAGACGAGCTTCATCAAAAAGGTGTTCAGGTGAGATTGCAATGGGTCCCATCGCATATTGGCATACGGGGTAACGAGAAGGCTGACATCTTGGCTAAATATGCGGCGAAATGGAAACGAAATTAATACTAAACTTGATTACTCGGAAATATTGCCTAAATTCAAAAACATTTGTTACAACCATTGGAAAGAATACTTTGATAGAGTCTCATTAGAAAAGGGAATTTGGTACAAAACCATACAATGTCAGCCTTCTCGTGTACCCTGGTTTATGAACATTAAATTGAGTAGGAAATTAGTGGTAACAGCTCACAGAATCAGATCAGGACATATTCCATGTAACAAATTCGCTTTTATGATGAAAAAAACATCGTCTCCAAATTGTGAGGTGTGTGGATGTGTAGAGGACATTCATCACTTGTTAATGGAATGTGTTCGGTATGAGACTGAGAGGAGTAACCTGCTCAGGGCTTTAAAGTTGAACAAGAATGATGTAGGTATGTTCCACCAAATATTAACTAGACCGAGTTCTGATGATGCAAGGCAGTTGTTCAACTTTATGGCCTTGATACATTAATATTATTTGTTTAAAAAGTTTAGCTTAGGGTACGATGGGACTGACATGCGCTGTGCGATATAAAAGTCCCTAAATATTAAAGAATAAAAAAAAAATAAAAAAAAAATTGATGTGTATTAAACTCAGTAACTGTGGTTATGTTAATTATATTATTTTAGTATATTGTCCCAGTTCCGTTCATACTACACAAGCAGATTGGGTTTCAATTTTCTCTATGTTCCCAAAAAAATGTTTAATCGCGGGAGACTTTAATGCGCACCATACGAATTGGTCTTATAGAAATGATAGTAGGGGCAGAGAAATATTTGAAGCAGCTTTAGAATTTGGTTTTACATCTTTGAATACTGGACAACCCACTAGGTTAAAATTGGTGAATAATATATTACAATCTTCCTCGCCTGATATAACATTCGCGGCTGCGGACATCGCTATCAACTTTGAGTGGAGTGTCTTGAATGAGAATCTCGGTAGTGATCATTTATTTATTAAGTTTAAGGTTAATTACTGCGAGAATGTATACTTTCATAAAAAACGAAATTACAAATTAGCTAGTTGGAATGGTTATAAAAAGGATCTTATATCTAGCTTTTCTCCTTTCGAGGTGGATAGTGATAGGTTAGGTTAGGTTTCCTGGGCTTTCCGCACTTAGCCTCTTAATTGGGCCTTTGTGCGTGTATCTACCCTCTTACATTTTTGCGTTGATTCACTGTCCGTCACACCTATTGTACATAGATGTTTGTTTAGGGGACAATGGCCGGTTAGGATTCCTATTACCTTGCGTATTTTGTCCCTTTTTAGACTGATAAGGTTGCGGGCAAGATTTTTAGGTGCCACCGGAACTGCAGCCTTAGTTTGCCTTCAACCTTTGCTGTTGTTCCATTCTTTTAGGTGTTTCACTTCGGTGTTTCTGTTCAGCCAAGATTTAATTTGTGCTTGGGGGATTGGCAGTAGTGGTTCCGGTCCAAATACTGTTCCCTTTGATCCCCTTTTAGCTAGTTCATCAGCTGCATCGTTTCCCATTGAGTTGCTGTGCCCTTTGATCCATTGCAGGGTAACCGTGTTCGTACGTGCAATAGCTTGAAGCGCATTGTGGCATTCCAGAACAAGGGCAGATGTTATAACGTTGTTTTGTAAGGCTTGTAGCATGGATGCACTGTCCGAGACAATTTTTATTTTAAGGACTCTGACATCTCTGGCTGCGACTGCTTGTGCTGCCTTAGTGATTCCTATACATTCTGCTTGGAAGATTGTATTTAGTTTATCTAGGGTGGCTGATATTTTGATATTTAGATCGTTCGAGAAGACACCGGCTCCTGTACCAAGTGCGGTTTTGGATCCGTCAGTGTATATCCTAACTTCGTTGATGCCAGAGTCATCTTTAGATTCCTCTTTAACCCTTTCCCCACGGGTCAACGCATTTCAAAGAATTTCTGCTTTTGATCTTTATTATTACAATAAGGTACATAAAAGGAAACACACTGATTTTTTTTAGATTTTTATTATACCTAGAAGTACTTTTTCCATGACCTAGACTTTAAAGTACCGTTAGGAACTTCGTGTTATCACAATGTTAGGAACTTTGATAGAAACAATAACAGTAATGAGATCCAATGTTTACTTAGTAATAATTAAATTAATAGACTTTTAACTACAGATTATCCTCGTGATATTCGACAAAACAATTTTTCTTTTCATTTATATAATTCGATTGACCGTTGAAGCATATAGACGTGCTCTTATGCATTATTTAATATAGTTTATAATATATTGACCTCCTTTAGAATTTAATTGTGTAGTGCGTTGACAATGCAAGCTTGCAAATTCCATCGTTAGTAATGAGTTTATAAGTTACGGGTACGTGTATAATAGATAGAAATACTAAAATGGAGAACAGCCCCTGCACCCCGAGTAGGTCGCCTCAACACTCCACTTCCGCGTCTCTTGAAGTGGTGTCTACAGCAGAGTTGCAGAGATGGATGACGTCCATTGAGACATATTTGAATGAAGTGTGCTCCATATCCACCGAGGGTAAACTAAACTCGGATCAAAAACTAAAAATCTCAAACTTATGTCGCAAAGTTGGGAAAGGAACGTCTGAAATGGCGGTTCTGTATCAGTCGCTGAAGCAGCAAGCCCTGGACTTATCAAGTAAGAATGAAGCTCTGAAAGAAAAGTGCGACCTGACAGAACATATTATTGCACTCAAGCAGACGGTCCAGGAGTCATCGACCGGTGGAAATGTTTCGTTTGCCGATATGGTCAAAAAGGGAGCTAATAGTTTTGTTCGACCCGCTAACCTCAGCTCTGTCGCCGTATACCCGAAGGATAAACAGAAATCTAGCGACGAGACGAAAAACCTTGTACAAAAAATAATTTGTCCGGAACAAATGAAGTTGAAGGTGCGCGGACTGCAGAAAACGAAAAACGGAGGCGTTATAATTAGCACGGAGACAAAAAATGATGCCGAAAAGTTGAAACAAGCCGTGCAACAATCTACGTTTGGACTCACAGCCGATGAACCCCAAAAGCGCAAACCTCGGATTGTGATCGTTGGGGTTCCCTCCGCAATGCCCGAAAAAGAGGTTTTTGCCTGCATATTCGAACAAAACATAGCCGAGAAAATTCCATCTTTGACACTAGAAACCTTTTTGACCACATGCAAGTTAAGCCACAAATCCGGCAGGAAAGATGCCCCGAACTGTAATTATATAATTGAAGTCCCTGCTAATATTCGCAAGGCTCTCATCACTCAGACTCGTATATTCATAAACTGGACCTCTTGTCCTGTTAGGGACTTCACACTTGTAACTAGATGCTACAAGTGTCAGCAGTACGGGCATGCGGCAAAATCTTGCCGTGAAAGTCACACCATTTGTGGACACTGTGCGGCTACGGGACATAAAATAGACGCTTGTATATTGAAGCATACCATGGAGCCTAAATGCGCTACTTGCACACGTTACAATAAGCCCAATAAACACCAAACAGGAATAGCAGAGTGTCCCGCTAGAAAAGCTGCTGAACAGAGATACATCAACTCTGTTGATTATGAGGGTGCATAGGCGTTTAATTAAGTTATTTTTCGTAATAATTATGTGTGTGAACTTTGTACTTCATTATTAAATTACTTCATTTTTCACCAATGTAAACATTCCATCAAACACTACTGACCCACTTACACTCGATTCCTTAGTTAGCAAATTTCTGAACTGCGTCATTAAATGCTTGACCTAGATTTTTATTTTTGTTTCAATATACATGTTTCGTTACTTAAGTTACATATTAGCATATTTTGTCATTTTTATATAATGATAGTGTATAGGTCCATTATAATCTTTATATTAACATAGTACTGCAATAATTGTGTTATCAAAGACTCTGACGGCCTTGTTCTCTGTCTCACCGTAACACAGGTACAAACCTAGCACGGGAGCTGGGGAATAATGTCTTGATGGTCTGGAGTATGATACAGTTTTGTAGTGATGTCTAAACTTTACTTTGCCAGAAATTTTAACTATTATTATTTAATATCTAAATATTGTATAAGTAAATTTTTGTTTTTATCAATAACGCTCGCCGTATCTAAGAGCCTGTGATACAGGATTTATTTATCCTAATACAGGCTCCCTATGTTTTTATTATGTACCTACCTAATATTCTAACTATAAGACTTATATTAAACTTTATGTATTAATTTATTTGAATTTATTTGAATAAATTGAAATTGAAAAATTTACACACAAAAACACGTTACAGTGTGAACATTTGTTATGAGGTTTCGATTGAATCTTCTTCAAACTTCGAGCCTCGCACCTTCCCCTGTTTTCTACGAACTTAGGCCAGTGGATACCTTTGTTACCCAAGCGTACATTTTTAATGGTGGAATAGTCAGACCTGCGCCTTTTGGAAGAGCCGCCTATCGCTATACTATCAGTAGAAGTCTTTCCTTTCTGACTAGCATCTTTCATTGTCATCAGACCTTGAGTAACAGAGCATCGAAACTCTTTTACGGTAATCTGTTCCATTATAAGTCCATAAATAACATACGAATTGGCATTTGAGAGTTATCGTTGCAATGTAGATGAGATAAAATAATAGCAAATCTGTCTTTTGGCATTGTTATGCAAAAAAGTACATTGTTGAGATCAGGTGCCGAAGAGTAATGGTCTCTCCATGCCGGACGAGTGTTGTAACCCATAAAAATATTCATACCTATAAATGTTAGGAGTTCCTCCTTTTTCAGATTCAATACCTTGCCTTTCTGAGTAGCATAATGATTACTTTGATATACAATATTGTCTATAATACCTCCAATCAATACTAAAAATATATCAGTTGGTGTGGTGCAGTGAGCAAAACAGTTTTCTACTGCTCCAGTATCTGCATGATATTCCGGTAAAATTGTATCTAGGTCCCTCTTTTTCCATTTACGATTGGGTTCGGCTAATCGCTGGTTAGGTCTGTGTGAAGACGTTTTGCTACCAGTAGATCAGTCTGAACACTAGATCCAGGTATTGGAGATGTGGATATCTGATTTATTGGGCACTCCCATACATCTTCATTTGACGGTGACGATGGCGGAACTTCAGGTAAAACACTAACTAGAGCTCTTTCAAAAACCTCAACCTCTCCTATCTAGGCGGTCGTTACGGATTAGAGAGAAACCGGAGAGAGAGTAGGAAGAAGAAGATAAGTGAGGTTTGAGCCAATTCTCTGAAATCAGGATGGCGTGAACGTCAGCATCAGCGAATGCTTCTTGTAGGTCAGTGTAGTGGCTCAGAACACTTTGTGCATTTAAGTGACACATATTAAAAATATTTTTGTTTCAGCTTTCAGAAGTTTGCCGTACAAAATCACCGAGTTTGGCCCCTGTAGAACAAAAACTGTCGTTCGGAGAAGAGGTAAAATCATCAGCTGATGCGAAAAAGGCATCATCGTCGCTATACATAATGCAACAAATATATATAATTATATTATAATAAATAGATAAATATAAAGAAAAAGTAGAGTAATAAACGGTGCAAATAACATCTCTGCACCACCCGCCAGCTAACACACACAATAAAAGAAAAAAAAAACATAAAAACATAAAATGAGAAGTAAAGTACAGAAATTAAAGAAAATAAAAACGGTAAGTTTAAACAAACAAAATACAACACTGAACATTACCGATCGTAACTGTCAAAGTCACTTTGTTGTCAGCTGTCAGTTTGACATTTGACAACACTTGCGATCCAGTGAGTGTACAAATAACAATAATTATTATTGGGAGAACGAATTTAATAACTTTGGAGGGTGATCGGTTACTAGAACAATGAACAAAGTCAAAGTCAAATATTCTTTATTTCATAAACTTTAGCAAGTATTTGAAATCGTCAAAATATTTTTTATCTACCACCGTTTCGGAAAAGCTGTTGCTCGTGAGAAGAAACGGCAAGAAACTCACGGCTTGCTCTTTTTAAATGTCAATATTTCCAAATTAATAACAATGTCATAATAATTATTAATAACAATGTCATAATAATGATTTATAACAATGTCACAATTATGATCAATAACAATGTCATTGTAATGATTTACTGTGTGCAGTGTTGAAAAAAAAAGAAATACAAGACATAAATAATAATCAAATAATAAAGATAATTAGAAATCTAAAGAAAACTAATCTGTTGACATAATAAATCATATTTCATCAAATTGTAATACATTATTTTGAAATAGACTTGGCAGAAGCAGCACAGTCCCAAGCTTTGTTATCATCTAAATAATCTTTAATCTATACTAATATTATTATATTATTATATTATTATATTACTATATTACTATATTATTATATTATTATATTATTATATTATTATATTATTATATTATTAAATATAAAGTTGAAGAGTTTGTTTGTTTGTTTGATTGTTTGATTGTTTGATTGTTTGATTGTTTGATTGTTTGATTGTTTGTTTGTTTGTTTGTTTGTTTGAACGCGCTAATCTTAGGAACTACTGGTCCGATTTGAAAAATTCTTTCAGTGTTAGATAGCCCATTTATTGAGGAAGGTTATAGGCAATATATCATCACGCTACGACTAATAGGAGCAAGGCACCAGTAAAAAATGTTACAAAAACGGGGAAAATTTTCATTATCTTTATGTGACGCAAGCGAAGTTGTGCGGGTCAGCTAGTAGTGTAATATCCCTTACGACATAAATTACTTTTAACTAATAACTTAAATTTATTGAGACTTAAATTTTGAATTTCACTCGGGATTTTATTGTAGAATCGCACACACTGACCTCTGAAGGATTTATTTATTTTTTGGAGCCTAGTGGCTGGGATAACAAGTTTGTCTTTATTGCGTGTATTAATGTTGTGCATGTTACCCTTTTTTTTAAAAAGGGATATATTTTTATGAACATAAATGAAATTTTCATAAATATATTGACTTGCCACTGTCATTATATTTATTTATTTCCTTGAATTTTTCCCTCAGTGAATGTCTACTTCTTAAATTATAAATTGCACGAATAGCTCTTTTCTGCAGCACAAGATGGTTTGGGTGTCGGTAGCATTACTCCAGAGAAGAATTCCATAAGACATGACACTATGAAAGTAACTGAAGTAGACTAACCTAGCTGTTTCAATGTCAGTAAGTTGACGATTTTTTCTGACCGCGTAGGCTGCAGAACTAAGTCTATTCGCCGATTGTGACATGTGTGGTCCCCACTGTAACTTACAATCTATTGTAATGCCTAAGAATTTAGCATTATCCACAAGGTCCAACACATCTTCCTTCATCTTTACTGCTATTTTCACTGGTTTGACATTAGGTGTTAAAAATTTTATACATTTCGTTTTTTGCTCGTTTAAAAGCCAATTGTTAACATCAAACTAGTGTACCACCTTTGAGATAGCAATGTTCACGTCGTCAAGAGTGGTTTGTTGTCGTTTCAGTTTAAACAATAATGAAGTGTCATCTACGAACAGTACTATCTCGTGACTATCCTTAACAAGATGTGGTAAATCATTAATATAAACTAGAAACAAAAAAGGACCGAGTATTGAGCCTTGTGGCACCCCCATTTTAACAGCAGATCCCGCAGAACGCTTACCGTTAACGTCGACCCTTTGAATCCTATTATCCAAATAAGAGATAAGAAGATTCAGTGCCGAATGTTGTATACCGTAGTGATGTAATTTCCTGATCAATGTTTCATGATGGACACAGTCGAACGCCTTGGACAAATCACAGAAAATGCCGAGAGCATCGTGTGAGTCCTCCCAGGCGTCGAAGATGTGTTTCACAAGCTCAACACCTGCATCGATAGTGGAGCGACTCCTTGTGAAGCCAAATTGTTTCCTATGTAATAAATTGTGTTTAGTGAAGTAACAATGCATTTGATCAAATATTAATTTTTCAAAGATTTTACTCAATGTAGGCAGTACTGAAATAGGTCTTAAGTTAGTGGGGTCTGATGTACTGCCTGACTCAAAAAACACACCACCATCTACGCACTTATTAAATATTAGAGCTAATTGATCAATAATAGACTTTGTAATGACTACTGAATTACTCCAAAGATCTGCAGTATTTTTTACATTAACACTATTAAAAACTTTTATAATGTCCAGATGCAAGACATAGTCAAACCTAAAAGTAGTTTAATACATAGTAACGTTTTCTTGAAGAATGCTTTCAGCGACAGTGGGTGATGAGTTCAAAGATTGGATAGTCGAGATTGGAATGCCTGTGAAAAATTTTTCAAAAGCATGGGCTACGTCGGAATCCGCCCTAATGGTTCTGTTACTCAAGCAATATTCACGATCGTGGCCCCTTACTCTTCCAGTCTCACTATTAATTATACTCCAAGTCATTTTAATTTTATCATTACTATTTTTAATCTCTGAACTCAAGTAGCGAGCCTTAGCAGTTTTACAAACTATTCTAAACAATTTTGAGTAATTTTTAACATACATCTGAAATCCTTCACTTCTATTATGATTTCTCTCTTCATATAGCTCAAAAAGCCTAGCTCTACTCTTATGTATACCTAAAGTAGCCCATTCACTAAAGGTAGCACTGTCTTGGACCGTAATCGTTCTGGAAGTAAATACTGAATCAAATTCAGAACAAAATAGTTTAAAAAAATTATTATATAACTTGTTAGGTCGTGGCTTAGATAACAACAGCCGCGCGGATCGATCTTTGAGATTGATTTGTGGATGGGTGACCATCTTATACATATCGAGTTCCTCCGTGTTTCGGAAGGCACGTTAAATTGTGGGTCCCGGCTGTCATTTTCGAAGATCTTTGACAGTCGTTAACAGTAGTCAGAAGCTTGAAAGTCTGACAACCAGTCTTACCGAAGGGTACCGTGTTATCCCAGGTAACTTGGGTCGTGGAGGTCAGATAGGCAGTCGCTCCATGTAAAACACTGGTATTCAGCTGCATCCGGTGAGACTGGAAGCCGACTCCAACGTAGCTTGGAAAAAAGGCTAAGCTGATATATATATAATATTGTTAGGATCATTATTATGTTTTAAAAAGGGAAGACTACAAGATAATTTATTTTTAAAACTTTCAAAACGATTAACGGTTTTGGGAACAATAGTAATCTTTCTTTTAGCCACATGTTTAGTCTTAGCTTCAAATGAAATTAATTTGTCCACAGTGATCCGAATCTAATGGATTAATAATTTTCTTATCACTAATTTTGATATTAGTGAAAATATTATCCAAACATGTGGCTGTTGTGGCAGTTATTCTTGTTGGCTCCAAAAACAAGTACTTCAGATTGTATGATTGAAAGAGAGCTTTAATTTTAATACATAAACTTGAATTCTCCATTAAATTTATATTAAAATCTCCAGAAATAATAACAAATTTGTTTAAAGAACAATGGCAAAATCCCATACATCAAAATCACTAATTCTAAAATGTTGCGTCTTCAAATAAAACAAATGTTATAATATGCAGCATTAATTCCCGACTCTAGATATATAAAGTATAACGTAAGAATTAGATTGTACATTGTTTACATTAATATACAGGGTGTAACAGACAGGCTACCGAAAACGAAAAAAAAATGATTCTAGACACGATTCTGGTGCTTATGGCGCTGAAAATTTTCATCGCTTTTTTCTTGATTTTTCCGATTTTTTATGCGTTTTTTTTTATTTTTTTTGGTATTATTTCGTTAATACTACACAATGCAACATGAATATGAAAAAAAACCGCCATATTACTGTTTTTCACCACCGCGCCGGCGGCGGCCGGCCGCGACGGTCGACGTCACGCCGCGTACCTACGCGCGTCACACAGACACGATTACACACACAGCCGTCAGCCTCACACTCACTAGTATGCAGCGTTACTGAGTATTTGTTCTATGTTAAAAATGAAAATGACATAATGGAGAATGTTACTAGGTATGCCAAATCGCAGTACACAGTATAGCCTGCATGTATACATATAAACTAGTTTTTGTTTGAGGCAAAAATACCGAATAGTTTTGATTTTATAAGCATTCAAAATTTCGAAAAATATCGAGTCCCGCTAGCAGCCGCGTGAGCGGCTGTGACGTCATACTACATTGCCGCGCCGCGCGGGCCGCGTCCCGCTTAGTATTTTGGTAGTCTTAGTATAGCTTGGGTAGTATTTTGTTGTGTTTTCGTCCGCTTATGTATAAAATAACTTATAATAATAGTAAATACTATACGATTAATAAAATGGATAAAGGATTTGAAAAAGGGCAATCGGATAAACTACCTAAAATAAATGGAATAATGGTTGCGAATTATTTTGTGAAACAAATAGAGGTTTTGTTGCCCCCAAAATCCTACTTAATATAATAAATGTGAAAGTTTGTGAGAATGTACATATGTATGTATGTCACCGTATGTACGTATGTATGTATGTAAGCATGTACGTATGTATGTATGCATGTATGTACATATGTATGTATGTATGTACGTATGTGTGTACGTACGTATGTATGTATTTATGTATGTACGGATGTTTGTTACTCTTTCACGCCAATTTGACTAAACCGATTACGATGAAATTTGATATATAGGTAGCTGAAGACCCAGAATAACACATAGACTACTTTTTATCCCGGAGTTCCGAAGGATCGGGATTTACGCGGGAAGGGTTTCCATGCGGACGAAGTCGCGGGCCGCTTCTAGTATATTATACATATAAGTAACTAATATGTTAGATATTTACGATCACTGCATATTATAATGAAACAATTTTTAACCGAAATAATCGCGTACTTATTGATTTTACATTTTTCCTGCCACAGTAAAATCAATAAACTCGCGATCAATCCGGTTAAAAAATTGTTTCATTATAAGATGAAGTTATTTATTTTTACTTATTTACTTACCTACATAAAATTAAATTACATTTAGGCACAACATATGATTTCCTAGTATTTGAATTGGACATTTTTAAAAGTATTTAGGAATAATTGCAACGCATTTAGCGCGCGACCGCAAGCGGACTGTGTGAGCCAGACTGAGCAAGTGTAAAGTGACGTCACACCGTCACCGAGAGCTAGCGTCGTGCGGTTTCAACTTGTTTTACTTATAAATCGAAAACTAATTGACGTATCGAAGTAATTCTTTCACCAGTATTTTTTATTTTTAAACGAGAATATGGAGTGCTAGAAATCAAAATTAGGTAACATTCTCCATTATCCCGCTCTCCGTTAAAAAATACATTCATAAGATTTAAAATGTGTGATATCTTATTATTACACGTACAAATACATACAGAACGACAAAAAATCCTATTGATATTCTTTAGCGCTATAAAAATCTCTAATAAACAATTTAACATGTATTGTCGCTTTGTTCCATTTGTTCTTGCAAAATCCTATTCGATATTTACACGCTCATTCATACTTCATACAAGCGCGGTGCGACTCGAAAAGTAGATGGCCGTACAGACGCGTGACGCCGCGACCGCGCGTGGATATTACATAGATGGGATACGGCAAAATGGATGCTAAGCAATTCTCCGGGGATTATGAATTATGATAAGTTAGTTTCTCTGATAAGAATATTAATGGATATTGATTGTTATCATTGTTATGTGCCTACATTTTTATGGTTTAATTAAATAAACGTTTCGTGTTTATTTGATTTACTTTGATCTGATTTTATGTTATAAATATCAAAGTATTTTAAACTTACATCAGTAATGTTTGTAATGTTATTTGGTATTTGAATAAAACTACAATGCAACGAGTAACAACTGTGACAAGTAAAAATAGTAATGCCACATCAATATTTTATTGAATCTAATCTCTCGCTGGGATCCTAACTCGTCGCTCGTCACCAAATCGGCGGCGCGCGCGCGGACGGCGCGGAGGGAGCGGGTGGCGCGGGTGAGGGGCGGCGCGAGCGGAGATGCGCCGGCGGCTCTCTTTGATTGATAGTTCGAGCAATTCGCTCGCGGAAGACGGAAGCTCTTCACCGGTGTCGTTCGTTATGTCCTATTCGTCGTGTCGTGTGTGAACTGTTGTTTATTATTACTTGTTATTGTTCCGGTTTTGAGTTGTTAGTGTTTTTATTGTTATTATTTTTGTTGTTATTGTTTTCGAAGTGCAGTTGTGTTCGTAAATAGGAAGAAATGTTGATGTGTTATGTATGATGTATGGTGAACCACGTGGAAGTGCACGGCGTGATCTGCACCTGTATGTCCGGATCCAAAGGTACTCAAACTCTCGCCATACACCAAGTAATTGCGTGTTGATAGACATTGATAACGATTTGTTTTAGCACTTTCTTATTATTGGTTACATTTTGCTATTATTGTTTGATTTCACGTAAGCCAAGTAGGTACCTACCTACTTACAATTTTACTATGAGCTATTGTAACATACGGGCCTACTTACGATACCATAAACGATACATAAGATTGTTGTCTAATGATAGCGTTGCATACTAGTGAGCGCATAGACGTGGTGGTACGCGTACGTACCTACGACGCGTCGCGACATGTCGTCGCTTAGCGCGCCGCCGCCGCCAGAAGTCTCGTAGGCATGCGAGAAGATACATCGTGTTGTTCACTATAACCTCACCTCACGGTAACCGAAAACTTTACTGGTAAGTTTGTGACACTATATGCGCGAAATTTACTCCAACGATATTTCTCGGAAATTATTGGTTCCCGAGTTAGTCATTTTTGAGCGTTCAATGTATAGTGAACAACGCGATGTATCTCCGAACATGCCTACGAGATTTCTGGCGGCGGCGGCGCGCTAAGCGACGACATGTCGCGACGCGTCGTAGGTACGTACGCGTACCACCACGTCTATGCGCTCACTAGTATGCAACGCTATCATTAGATAACAATCTTATGTATCGTTTATGGTATCGTAAGTAGGCCCGTATGTTACAATAGCTCATAGTAAAATTGTAAGTAGGTAGGTACCTACTTGGCTTACGTAAAATCAAACAATAATAGCAAAATGTAACCAATAATAAGAAAGTGCTAAAACAAATTGTTATCAATGTCTATCAACACGCAAATACCTGGTGTATGGCGAGAGTTTGAGTACCTTTGGATCCGGACGTACAGGTGCAGAGCACGCCGTGCACTTCCACGTGCTTCACCATACATAACACATCAACATTTCTTCCTATTTACGAACACAACTGCACTTCGAAAACAATAACAACAAAAATAATAACAATAAAAACACTAACAACTCAAAACCGGAACAATAACAAGTAATAATAAACAACAGTTCACACACGACACGACGAATAGGACATAACGAACGACACCGGTGAAGAGCTTCCGTCTTCCGCGAGCGAATTGCTCGAACTATCAATCAAAGAGAGCCGCCGGCGCCTCTCCGCTCACTCGCGCCGCCCCTCGCCCGCGCCACCCGCTCCCTCCGCGCCGTCCGCGCGCGCGCCGCCGATTTGGTGACGAGCGACGAGTTAGGATCCCAGCGAGAGATTAGATTCAATAAAATATTGATGTGGCATTACTATTTTTACTTGTCACAGTTGTTACTGGTTGCATTGTAGTTTTATTCAAATACCAAATAACATTACAAACATTAAAATACTTTGATATTTATAACATAAAATCAGCTTAAAGTAAATAAAATAAACACGAAACGTTTATTTAATTAAACCATAAAAAATGTAGGTACATAACAATGATAACAATCAATATCCATTAATATTCTTATCAGAGAAACTAATTTATCATAATTCATAATCCCCGGAGAATTACTTAGCATCCATTTTGTCGCATCCCATCTATGTAACATCCACGCGCGGTCGCGGCGTCACGCGTCACTACGGCCATCTTCTTTTCGAGTCGCACCGGGCTTGTATGAAGTATGAATGAGCGTGTAAATATCGAATAGAAATTTGCAAGAACAAATGGAACAAAGCGACAATACATGTTAAATTGTTTATTAGAGATTTTTATAGCGCTAAAGAATATCAATAGGATTTTTTGTCGTTCTGTATGTATTTGTACGTGTAATAATAAGATATCACACATTTTAAATCTTATGAATTTACCTTTTATCGGAGAGCGGGATAATTATGTAATTTTCATTTTTAACATAGAACAAATACTAAGTAACGCTGCATACTAGTGAGTGTGACGCTGACAGCTGTGTGCGTAATCGTGTGTCTGTGTGGCGCGCGTAGGTACGCGGCGTGACGTCGACCGTCGCGGCCGGCCGCCGCCGGCGCGGTGTCGTTGGCCGCACACAGCTGATAGCGAATTTATACATTGTTTTAATCCATTGCTGTTTTTTGTGAAAAACAGTAATATGACGGATTTTTTTTCATATTCATGTTGCATTGTGTAGTATTAACAAAATAATACCAAAAAAAATAAAAAAAACGCATAAAAAATCGGAAAAATCAAGAAAAAACCGATGAAAATTTTCAACGCCATAAGCACCAGAATCGTGTCTAAAGTCATTTTTTTTCGTTTTCGGTAGGCTGTCATTTACACCCTGTATAATAGCTCGAAGAAATGCTCTAAAGTGACTTGCTTGTTTCTTGAGCATTTCGTCAAGCTTGCTTGATGAACCTGTGGATCGCGACTCGAGAGGCGGAGTTCGACGGCTTTCCTGGTAATCCGATTTCGTATCTGTTTGTCTCGATTTGCTAGATGACGGCTCTCCTGTGGCCTGTCTAACCATGGCTTGATATTGTTCGTTGATGAACGTCTTGGTTGAAATATAAACCTCATGTGTTCGTTCATATTCATTCTTGATAAAATACGGGTGGCTCCTGCTCGCCTCCGTGCTAAGACGGTCGTGGTTGTGTTGGAAATCATTCCAGTATGCTTCCAACGTTTCCAGACGCCTCTTAAAGTAGTCTACAGACTTGCGGTCTGCAGAATCCTTCTTGATATTGATGACTATCTTGCTGATAGCCTCACACAGCTGTTGCTGATTTTGAAAGATGCTTTCCATGTTGAAAAGTAAATTTAAGTAATAAGTAAAAGGCAACGATCTTACTTGAGCGCTCGCAGTTTACAGCTTACGTCAGCGGCTGGTTTCTGCTGAACTCCTGCTCCTTGTTGACCAGGAAATGCCGAAACCACTGCCAAGGTCGTTGTTAATCACTAATATAAACTCTTAATAATAGTTCTGATAGTCACTTGATAGTTCTGATAGTCACTTGATAGTTGCTAATTCGACACTCGCGGTAAAAGTCACGTGGCAAAAATTACAACACGAGGTCCCGAATTCGAGATCCGGCTCGAAGGACCATTAAGATGTGCGAGTCCTTGTTGACTGTTAACACCTTATAATGTCTGTTATGTAAATGATACACTTTATATTTCAACCATTAAGTTTATTGTCCGAAAACTTAACTAATTAATGAAATGATGACGTGATTTGATTGATTGTTCGAGCACGCGCGGCGTTCTTAGTAACTTAACGCGAACTGATTTAATTACAATAAATTAATAAGAACGCGCGTGTCGAGTAAAATGCTGACACATGAAAGATGTACATTTGCACTGTACAGCTACCACTGCACAAGAAGACCGCTATGTCCGTTTGACTGCGCGAAGGGAGCGTTTTATCACCGCTCGCTCCCTACATAATCGCTTGCGCCAAGCCACAGGCGTGTTAGTGACCAAATGATTAGAAACCGGTTGCATGAAGACCAGCAGTTCTCCAAGACACGTATAATGCGCATTCCACTTACTAGTGCTCACCGTGCAACCCGCGTAGCATTGGCAAGGAACATCTTAACTGGAACATGAGTGATTGGTGTACAATGCTGTTTACTAATGAGAGTAAGGTGTTTTTTTTTGTGATGATCGTCGGATTGGAGTATGGAGACGAGAAGGTGAGCAATTTTTGGACCCTTTCAACCATGAAAGTGACATATTCGAGTGAACAATGTCACGGTTTGGGGAGGTATCAGCATATCTGGTAGAACTGAGCTTGTAATTATCAATCAAGGCACTGTTACTGTTCAGCAATACATTGAGAAAGTTGTCAGACTCCATGTGGTCCTATTGGCACAGAGAATTGGTGCAAGGTAATAGTTAATACACGACAATGCACGCGCACATAAAGCAAGACACACCAGAGCGGCTCTAGAAGACGCTAATATCCGGGTGCTACCGTGGCCCGCGAACAGTCCAGACCTCAACCCGATTGAAGACATGTGGCATCTACTCAAACAAAACGTTCGAGATACTTATCGACGGTTCATAACGACCGGTTCATAATGAAAGACAACTGATTCAGGTGTTAAAATCAAGCTGGGAGCAAATTCCTGAAGAAACAGTGAGACATTTGATAGAAAGCGTGCCTCCCTGGCTTCAAGAATGTTTTCCCAAATAAGGAGGCCACACACAATACTAAAAAACTACAAAAAACGATACTGTACCTCGATTCTGTACATTCGATGCTAACGTCACGCTATCGAATACCATACATTCCTATCGAGCTACTCGTTAGAAAACCGGCAGCAATCCGGCAGAGAATCGCGAGCTATCGAGTATCGAAAACTTGACATTTAAAGTGAGAAAAAGTTTCGTTCTGTAAATTTGTCCTTTAAATAAAATTTTATTGGTAATAATTGTGTATAAACTAATTTTAAATACATTCTATAGTGGATAAAAAATAATCATGAAAGGTATTATTCTCATCTATACTAATCTATACTAATATACTTACTATACTTACTAATATTATAAAGCTGAAGAGTTTGTTTGTTTGTTTGTTTGTTTGAACGCGCTAATCTCGGAAACTACTGGTCCGATTTGAAAAATTCTTTCAGTGTTAGATAGCCCATTTATCGAGGAAGGCTATAGGCTATATATCATCACGCTACAACCCATAGGAGCAGAGTACCAGTGAAAAATGTTACAAAAATGGGGAAAATTATGATTCTCTTATGTGACGCAAACGAAGTTGCGCGGGTCAGCTAGTAAATAATAATTATAGTCTACTTTAAACGGTATTAGTAAAAATAAATCAAAAATATAATTAATGTTGTTAAACGAAACATTTTCACCACAAAAAAGAATCAGCGTCTTTTTTTTTCTACGTTGAAGCAGGCAAAGGAGACAATACCTTTTCAGCCTCGTTGGCCTCGTCTTCCTAAAATTATCTAATATAGACTATTTAAATAATTTATTAAAATTAAAAATGGAAAGAATAGCGAAAAGAAGTGCGCTCCAGCAAATAAAATAATTTGTTAAATTTGATTTTATTTTAATGTTTGGTGGAAAATGGCGCCATTGAAGAACATAGTTGTTGCAAAAATCCGCTAGGGGCGCTGATCAATTTTTCAAATTCAAATTCAAATTCAATTTATTTCGCAAATATGGGTACATTAGTAGATGGTAGTAGGTAACACATTATACATGTTTATTGTCGCTTTTGCCATATTTTACCTGATGGTGTGCAAAATTATACAAATAGATAAAATGTAAACATAAATTAGAAAATTTACACTTATACATACCAATTTAACAATAATATATGAATAAGAATATAAATGTCAATGAGAAAGTCAGAAATTAAATTTGTTAGGCAGTCTAGTTATTATTTAAATATTCATTTACTGTATAATATGCCTTATGGGTCAGAAACTGTTTTAATTTATATTTAAATTCCATGACACTAGTACAGTCCATTATATATTTAGGTAATTTATTATAAATACGTGATGCCATACAAAGAACACTTCTGTTCATTTGTGTCGTTTTATTAGGTGGACAACAGATTCTATTATTCAATCGTTTGCTTGTATATTGTGTAAATAAGCTTTTGTTGGAATGTACAAATACAGCAACCTCAAAAATATACACACATGGTAGAGTCATAATTTTAAGTCTAATAAAGTGTGGTTTACATGACTCTATTGTCTTAATTCTGCAAATTGCTCGCACACATTTCTTTTGAGCTTTGAATACACAATCTTGATCAACAGAGTTGCCCCAAAAGATGACACCATATCTTAGAGTTGACTCAACATATGCATGGTAAGCAGTGATTACAACAGATTGGCTTACCACCCTTCCCAACATATAAAGAGAATAGCAAAATTGGCTCAGTTTAGTACAGACACTTTCTACATGAACTTTCCAATTTAGAGTACTGTCAATATTAATACCTAAGAATTTTGCATTGTCCACATTATGAATTTTTTGGTTTTCATATTCAATGTTCAGGTCCTTTAAATAATTTTTCCTATTTCTAAATGTCATGATAGTGGTTTTATCTAAATTAATTATCAAATTATTACATCTAAGCCAGTCAACTATCCTATTCAATGTCAAATTCATTTCAATTTCTAAATTGGATTTGTCTTTATTAGCAAACATAATTGTACTATCATCGGCAAATAAAACCATTTTCTGTCCAGTAATTTTTGGTAGGTCGTTCACATAAATTATAAACAGTAAGGGACCCAGTACACTGCCCTGTGGGACTCCTTTTGTCACTTCACTATATTGGGATGAGTAAACAGTTTCCCTTTTCGTAATTGGACATATTCGAGTAACTTGCGTGCACTGTTTCCTATTATTAAGATACGATTCTAAAAGACTTAAGACATTACCCCTAACACCATATGCTTCTAACTTGCGTAATAAAATATTGTAATTAACATAGTCAAATGCTTTAGATAGGTCTGTATATAATGCTGAAATAAAATACTTATTATCTAGGCCAGTCATAATGTTCTGTGTGAATTTATAAACTGCTAAATTGATTGACTTGTTTTGTCGAAAACCTACTTGTTCCTCAACAAGGAGGTGGTTTTTTTCAAAATATTGGTATAAGCTTTCATGAATTACCTTCTCAAATAATTTAGAGATTACCGGAATTAATGCAATGGGTCTGTAACAGTTCATATTATCTCTGTCATTCTTTTTGAATAGAGGCTTTATTAAAGTAATTTTTAATTTGTTAGGGAAAACTCCTGAAACGATACATAAATTTATGATATAACTAAGCACATGTGATATTAGAATAGCAACTTCTTTTAAAATTTTGGTGCTGACATTGTCATAACCAGTACTACTTGTATTTTTTAATGACATAATTAATTTACAAATATCATTAGGGGTTGTAGCAGTCATAAAACAGGAATAAGAGTTTTTATTAATATTATTAGATATAAGTCTAGTGTCATATGGGTTATTATTCATAATATTTGATTGCGTATGCCCGATGAAGTAACTGTTAAAAGCTTCTGCAATGTAAGTAGGATCCTCAATAATTGTGCCATTTACATTTAATTGCTTAATATATTCCTTTGGCATATTATTTTTAGTGTTATTTATGATACACCAAGCAGCTTTAGATTTATTAATTGCAGTGTTTATTAAATGATCATTTTGACATTTCTGTGTCAACCTTATTATTTTGTTTAGGCGCATAGAGTAAGTTTTAAATATTTGTTTATTCTTTTCAGTGCGGTTTTTTCTATAATGCCATAATAAAACACGTTTACGCTTTGTACACAGACGTATACCATTTGATATCCAACTTGGACGTCTTCTCAACGTTCTTTTACATAAGATTGTGGGAAAGCATAAGTTATAAAATAATAAAAAAATGTCATAAAAATTATCAAAGGCAGTATTAGGATCATCCGAGTTATAAACATCTGTATATTTGAGTGATTGTAAGCATTTTTTAAATATTTTAATATTTTCCCCACTATAGTCCCTTTTTTCTATGTACCAGTGAGTAAGAGTGCTACTTTTTTTTACTGGACATGTCAGGAGTTGAGCTGAATGATCAGATAGTGCAAACTCATAAATCTTCTTCTTACACCCTCTGATATTATGAATAAAATTATCGATACATGTGCCACTTTTCAGTCTGGTTGGTTCATTAAAAGCTAATTTAAGGTTAAAAGTATGTAAAATATGCACTAAATTAGAATGTTCTTTACTTTCCTTTAAAGTATTTATATTTAAATCTCCACATATGATAACCTTCTTCTTTTTAAAACAAAATTCATTAAGTATATAGTTTAAAACTTCAAAAAACAGTTCACAGTGTTGTTTGCTATTTCTAGGAGGTCTGTACATACATATTATTATTAATCCATGAGCCAAAAGTTCTACACCACAACATTCCAGAGTACCAGTAACCCCAATTTTATCTGGTCATTGTCACATCAAACAGTGAGCAATTAATTTTCGAGATATCATCCACAGAGCTAGTACGCCGAGGTTTACGTTTTCGTTGAGTAATATTATCATCTAAATCCATTTTATATTTCGTCTGTCTCGCGTCCTCTGTATATATGGTAATGTACTAACTTGGAAATATCAATCAAGTTAGTTAAAGTGGCTATTGACTTCTCAACGTAGTACTGCTGTGTGCCACTAGATGGCTTTCAATTATATTATGTAGTTATCGATTCAAAAAAGTGCCACTTTGTGCCAATAGATGTCTCTATGACAATTAGTATTTTTGATATTACAGTACCTTATCAAGTTTAACTACTTGTCGATAGATGTCAGTACTAGTTTTGAGTTAACCATGACTCGGTAATTACCGCTACTCATTGTAATTTCTTGGTAACTGTCCGTGAAACGTTTAAATTATTAAATTTGTTATTAGCTATTCAACGCTAGCGGCAGCACACTGGGTGTCTTCTTTCTTAAACACCTTTATTGTTGCATCTATTAGCCGCCAGAGTGCTGCGTAGCTGTCACTTTTGAAAATGTGTGAAAATAAACCGCCTTTGAAAATATTATTTCTTTAAATTAACACTCATTCACACGTTTGGCACTGGTTTTTGGTTGTCTTTGGTGTAAGTAAGTTATTGGTATTGATATTTATCTATTTCATAGTTATTTTATCTTTATTTTGAATCACTTCGAACACAGTTCACTCCGATTTAATTATTGTAAATATTATTTTTATATTGGCAAGACACTATGAGATAACATTTGTAGGTGTGATTTAGGAGTATATATTCACATTCAATCACTATTCTTCACAGATAACACCTTAAATCTATTTTTAATGAAAATTTGTTTACGACCGGTTAAAAACTTCGTGTTTACGAGATGGTGGCGCCATCTATCTCTTTTATATATTTTCATACAAATTTTTCGATAGCGAGTCGATAGTCGATACTCGACAGTTTTACAGAATCGCGGTACGGTACACAAACCTTTCAAAATTATAGGAAGTTTTTCGTAATCGTATTTTTCGTCAAAAATGACCATTTTCCTTAAAACGCTATTTGTATTATTTTCAGCTGATTTTGGATTTCATTTAATGTTAATTACATTAAAAAAATAGTAATCTAATTATCTTTGTAATTTTAAAACACCCACATTTCATAAAAAAATGAGAACACTAAAAAAATTAGGTGGCTCTTATTTTGTTTTGAGTAGTATACATCTTTGCATTGTATAAACATTAATCAGTCATTTCAACTCTGTAACAGAGAGGTATTGCACGAGTCTCAGTGGCATTAATTATATTTTTTTTTCATTGAAATGGTGGGCTCCCATGCCAAGGTTCGTCATGCTCACTAAAATGTCATTGCTTGCGGCGGCGTCGTGTGCCGGGTCACCCCCTTCCCTCTAATATGTGCGAGGGGGGTGATGGCTGGTCCACGCGTCATACTCGTGAACGGGTGCTGCTTGGGGTGACTGGTCGTCCTGGGTGTGGTGACTGCCATAATTTTTTTTAAAGCAACTACGTTTCACTAACTGTACTTCCTTTATCACAGTATGCTCTTGAAATGCCTCTTATGATTTCATTTATATTATTATGTGGGTAGATGCTCCCATCATGCTTCCAATACTATATTTATTATATCTTGTTTATTAGCACCTTAATATATTGATTTAATTCATGTTATGACCAAAGTGTGTTCGGTAGTGTTGGTAGGTAGCAGCTACTTACATCCTCAATGATTTATATCAAGCACTAGCTGACCAGCGCAACTTCGCTTGCGTCACATAAGAGAGAATCTATACTAATATTATAAATGGGTCATAATTTTCCCCGTTTTTGTAACATTTTTCTTGCTACCCCGTTTGTTGTAGAATTTTTCAAATCGGACCAGTAGTTCCTGAGATTAGCGCGTTCAAACAAACAAACAAACTTTTCAGCTTTATAATATGTTGGGGTTGCGTACGAGATAGTTATGAAAAGATCGTCGGTTAATGTTAAAAATGTTGATTTATTGCCTAAAGACACTTAACGCTAATGTTACACTGTTTTATGAAATGTTGAATGTTAAAATGTAGTCGAGAATGTTAAATGTTATAAATGTTGTGAATACACCCGGTCGCGACGGTTCCGAAAAGTGCACTGTTTGAGTAAAATTATTTTAATAACTAATTGAATCGTAATGAATTGCAAGCCGGGCGCAATTCACGTGTTCGATGTCAGCATTACATCGAACATCTTGCCCAGGGCAGAGCTGAGCGAGATGATGAGATGATTGTTGAAAGGTAGTGATAATGTTAGTAATGAGATAGGATGTTCAAATGGGATACAATTAAATGATAAACAATAGTTTACTTATCTAAATGTTAGTAAATATGGTTGCATGTTTCCTTATTTCAAATTTTAAAGTCCCTAGTTATTCACAGATGTTCGGTAAATTCGGTAAACGCACACTTTGTTAACACTGGGGACGTACCCCTCTCTTTATAAAAAGCCTCACTGTTTGCACTGCCACCGCACTCATTTACTAGCACTCGCGAACGAGGTATGACTTTATCACGCACTATATCGACACGAGTTGTCGGTCGCGGTGCTGCAGCAGGGTTCGCTGCGGCGGTCTCCTCAGGGCGGGTCGCGCCAGGCGGAGCAGGCGCGGGAGCCCCGGCTGCCTGCCGCCGGCAACGACGTCGACACATATATACGGTTACTGCTATGATGGCCACGCCGCACAGGCCATAAATCAGCGAATAGTGGTGCACGTCATGAAAAGACATGTTGTTCGTCTCTTCAGATATTGAAGATGCCTTTTCTAGATCCTTTGTTTTCTGTTCTAGGTCCTTTAACAATGGTATATGGCTTGAGAACGTCAAATTTGCCTCTTCAATTACTGGTACAGTCAAGTTTATAATGTTGTTAATTGGCGCAATGTAAGCGGTTTCTATGGTAGGTGCCAATGGAGAATGTTAACAAATTTGGATTATTAGCTCTCCATATTCTCTGTTAAAAATAAAAAATACTAGTGAAAGAATTACTTTGATACGTCAATTAGTTTCTGATTTATAAGTAAAACAAGTAGTAACCGCGCGAATCGGTGTGACGTCATTGTACATTACGCTAAGTCTGGCTCACATAGTCTTTTTTAATAATATTTACTATTATTACACTTTAAATGTAATAAGCAGACGAAAACACAACAAAATACTGCATAAGCTATTACATCTACGGCTGGAGACTTGATATTAAGCGGGATGCGGCCCGCGCGGCATGGTGTACTATGACGTCACGCTGTTAGCGGGACTCGATATTTTTTGAAACTTTGAATGCTTGTAAAATCAAAACTACTTGGTATTTTTGACTAAAACAAAAACTAGTTTTCATGTACATGTACAGGCTTTACTGAGTCAAAATTTCAAGCGATTTGGCATACCTAGTAACATTCTCCATTTCATAACGCTTTGTTGTTGTTTGTGAGCGTAAATGGTAGAGTTATCTGTCTTTACCATACAATCCTCGCTTAGCTGTATAAAATTGATCCCTGTCAAAGTTTGTGCCGACACTTGATCCTGACATAAAGTTTTTATTTGGCATTGATTGCAGCAAAAGTGTATGTAATTGTTTAACGCAGTCAAACTAATGCATTGGTTTCGACACGCTGAGGTAACAGTTTTACACTGATGAGAGTTGTTATCATCTTTGATACAGAAGTCCATATCCGACTGTAATCTATATATTGGCGTTTTCAGCTTACACAAGTAAGTATTGGAGTCACGTGCTAAACAGTTATTCCAATCTTGTTGAGCTATTGGTATGTAGGAATCTTTTTGAAGATTTACGGCAATGTGATTTTCTATGGGTATTATGGTCATCATATTGTTGCCAATTTGTTGAGGTATGCCGATAACATTATACAAAATATAATTGTCTCGACTAATCAAAGGAACTTTGATTTCAAATATCAAATACTGCTCTGTCATTCTAGCCTTAACTTTTAGTAAATGGTAGATGGTCACCATGTTTGTTTGAATGTCATCAATTGGGAGAGTGAGTTCCTTACCCAACTGCGCCGAAATGATCCCTAATTCCTTCTGAAGTTGTTGAGGATCAATCAAGTGAAGGTTAAGGTTGCCATTATAAATATTTGTAACCGTCTCCAATAAGCTGTCTTGTATGTTTTTGAGATGATTCAGCAAATTGGTAGTAGCTAGGGCTGACAAGGAAAATTCTGTAATAGCTTCTGTTTCGTTTAAATGCATGACTAGTTTATTGGTTATTAAATCCAGACTCCTTAAATGTTTAGTAATAATTTTATGTTGTGTATTTATTGTTTCCTCAGTTCGTTTGAGCAAGTTAAACTCAGCCTCTATTATGGACGTTTGGTTTCGCCATAATAAAGACAGGTGTTTCTGATTGTTTCGCAAGAGTGTAATGTCATTACTATAGTGTTCTGCGAATCGTTCGTCGAGTACTCCGAACAATGAGTTGGCCAGATACCCGATACCGTTGATAAGCCCGCGCCGGTGTCGCGTGCGAGCACTTGTTTGTTTATGTAATAAGACTCTGTTATTATGTTCCAGCTCGTTATATGAGTGTCCAAGTTGTATAACAATTAAATCGCAATTAATATTTAATTTTATGTTATCGCAGACCGATTCGAGGTGTTTGTAATATTTTTCAAATGCTTTATTTGCTTCCCAGTATGGATATAGGTCATAGTAAGCGACAATGGTCCAGTCATCTCGAATTAACTGTAAGTTCGAGAGTTGATCGAAGTAAATGCCTTGAGAGTTGTTAAAACGTTTAATATTGAAACCATTTGCTGTAGAAATGCATAACATGAATAATAACATCAGTGCCATTGTAATAAAGCCCTGTCGTTTTGGACGTTTTTCACGTGGCTTGTCGGCTTCCTGTGTGGTATTTGTTACTGGTATACTTTCATTAGATGTTTGTTGTTCTAATGGTAACACTGAAAGTTTTGTTACGGGTCTTTTCAAAAATCCGTTTTTTGTTTTAAGAGTCACCACTCTCACGTAGCCATCACTACCAGGGTAGACATCGACTACCCTTCCCAGGGCCCACTTTCCTGAGGGAAGATTTGTTTCGTGTATAACTACCATATCGCCTATCTTAATGTTCTGTTTGTTAGAAATTATAAGGTTGTGGATGTGCTAAAATGAAATGCAAAAGTTCATATTTCAACCAAACTCTCTATATTTGTTCTTTACAACACTTGGAAGTATATAGATCTGTTTCCTAGCAAAGCATGTGTCGAACAGAGAGCGTAACTTTAAAAGAACGTTACTTTTATAATGATTGCTTAGGTCAGTGTGACCAGTACATAAATATAAATATAATGTCTTGATATTGTATAATTAATTTTTGTATTTGAAATGATAAATTTCAACACGCTCCCTCAAAAATTAATTCTCAATCATTCCAAAGCACGATGAAAAATTTCAATATCTTAGCTTACTCATTATTACAATAGGTTTACCTATATCATCAGAACATATATATAACTTCCAAGTGTTTTCTGGGAGAATTACATCACATGGTCCAACATTTGTTGCGAGGATTAGGAAAAACCCAGAAAAACCTAATCAGACCACTTCACTCAAAAGATAACTTAAAAGTTATTTAACAATAAACATAAAACCAATAGAACAATTATTCAATATAAGCATACAACAAGCATATCGTTTAACTGTTTGTTTACATACGACATTCGTTAGCGTTTTTGTCAACATATCTGCTATTTGCTTACAACAATTTTATTTTATACATTGTTTACAATTTGTTCTCTAAGAAAGTGGTACTTGATGACAATGTGTTTCGGTCTTATGTGACTATTCGGGTTTTTCGCTACACTTAATAATAATTCTGCAATAATTATTGTCTCAAAAATTTGAATTTAACTGACAATATTAATCTTGACACTTATTGCTAGAAACTTTAGCCAATTGCCTCTTTTACAGTTTTAAACAGAGTTAAAGAAGCTGCTACAGATAATTTCTGTATCATATTCCAGATTATTGTTTGGCTATTCAATAATTTCAATAAATAACCCGTGTTGCTTTTACAATCCTTTACATCATTACCACCTCAATTTGAATACACGTATTATCTATATTGAATATACTTAAAATAGTATCACAATTATCACACATAGTATAAGTTTATTTTACTTATATAGTGCCTTTCAAATATCTTAGGACAATTTACACATTTCCATAATTCTTTACTTGTGTTATTTATATTGCTTTCAATATTAACACTTATACTTAAGTCTAGACAAGTACAGAACAATATAATGTACATCAAACAGCCTGTGAGATTGCCACAAGGCGAATCTTACTCAACGCCTTTGTTAAAAGCTTCATAAAGGTTTAGGTTCTAAATGTTTACTAACAGGATTACAGATAGACAAATTATATTTATCTCATGCTGTTTTACGTACGCACTTTAATCCAAAGCTATTTTGGTGTTATCTAGCAATTTGAATGCCCAAAATCTATCATTTTAAGTATACTCAAAATATAATCTTTGAGATTAACTATTGTATGACAGTTAGAATACACCAGGACATTTTTATCACTATACGTTCATACACTAACACATATATTAGAGATCGCCACTTGGCACGATCCTTAAAAAAAAACTTTACATGATCATCGTCATAATATACCAATATACAATTATGCATACATTTTCATTTATACCACCTTTATATAAAATATTATATATTCTTTAAGATCATTCATTTCTCTATAACATTATAAATTTAATATCTGAATAACAGACAATAAACTGGAAACCAGATATAAAAACACCAGGAGAAACAGTTTTATTGTAAACTTAAATGTTCCTGACTAAAGCCTCTGGCCACAAGAAGAGCCTTGTATTTTGTTGGATTACCAAACTCGTTATGAATATTAAAAATTCATCACAAACGACTATATTCTAGTCATTAGTTTTAGAACCTAATGTCCATGTTTCATCAGTTAGAAGTTAATGTAATTGATCCTTAATTGCATTTACCTACCGAGTTCTATCATCTCGATATTTAATTTCATATAATTCATTAAGAATTAGGAACATTGCAACCAATTGCTTCAATACACATATTAAAACATCAGCTCATTCCCTATAAGGATACAGGGGGACAACCCTTAAGCTTATCACTTTTGAACTGACAAGCTTGATAAATATTTTTATCAATAGAATACTTGTTTTTTTTTATTGGCTCTGGCTTTTAACATTGTGCTACAGTATGTTACTATAATCACTTAGCCTGCGATTTTTACGAGAAGAAACCAATTCATTAGAATTGAACTATCTGATTTAATTATTTCTGAACCATCCAGCTTTTGACTACTGTATTTGGTTTCTTAGTTTTAGAATCATCAGATTTTATACTATCTGAATACGATACAACTAATTTCGATTCAACTATTTCTGAACCATCCAGCTTTTGCCTACTGTATTTGGTTTCCATAGTTTTAGAATCATCAGATTTCATACTATCTGATTTCGAAGCGTCTGATTTTGATTCAACTATTTCTGACCCATCCAGCTTTTGACCACTGGATTTAGTTTCCATAGTTTTAGAATCATCAGATTTTTAGGACTGTCAAAACTTTGAGGCTTTATTGACACTGATTTCAACATCACGTTACCATCAGTTATCAGTATTAACATGAAACTTCTTTGTTCCATTTTATTAATTTGGTAAGTCTAGTCTCGACTCCAGAAAATCAACCTCCTTAGGTGCAATAACATTTCTTATGGCTTCATATTCGCAATTTGTGTACCATACCTTTTTAGCCATTTGGTACATACCCTGCCAGAATACCTTTGTACGATTTTTATCAAAATTAGTTTTAATGATTTTGAAAGACAAACTAACGTAATAATTTTACTATCAATTGTAGAAGGATTGACTGTCTTATACACATCAGTATGAAGAACAAATAGATCGCGAAACACAATTTTATATAATTAATATTTATTTATATTATTTATAATTGTTTCCCATTTATGCATGATTTGCACAATTTATCATCAGACAAAACCAACAAACTACCGTCATTATTCATATGTTAATTTTCTTTTTTAATTCTAGAACCTTTTGTTACTACTGGCGTATTTGAGGCGCCCATAGCCAGTTGCACTCACTGATCGGTAAACGATCAACCAAGATAACAGTGGTTTAGCCACGTCAGAAGCCTTCGGACGGCTTGAACAACTTTGACACTAGGTCGATTACTAATCATACAATATGAAAAGAAGAAAACAAATGTGCGGCAGATGTTAGACGCATAAACCATAATTACCTTTAACATTTTTACTTATTTGTGTAATTGGCAGATTAATTCTAACCTTGAAATAACCAGACGTTTAAATTATTAATCGTCATACCTTGCATCAGGATTTACCATCCTTACTGTTCTGATCCCACGATAGTAGAATGTGATCGTCGTCCCGTTGCATGTTGCATTTTCGTTACCGCCATCAGGTTATATTTCGCTTCAGAGCAAAACAAGACATCCTCCAAAACACCTTCATCAATAGTGTTGCTGATGACTTTTAGTGTGCCCTTTGTAGCTGAAACAAATTCAACCTGATTAGCAATTTGAAAATTTTAACCGAACATTTAAATCAAAATTATTGAAAAGATCTTTCCTTTAAATAACGTGATCCGTTGCTCCAGAATCAAGAAGGAAAGTTATTGTTTCCCTCAGCGCCACCTTGATATCTTCCGACCATGAAGGCAAACCCGAACGCTTTCACTGCCAGCTGTTAGAAATAATCTTAGCCTTGTGATCCAATATCTATCAGTTTCTTCCAATGATCCTAGCCGCCAGTTACTCCGTGATAACACACATCGAAGATAGTGAAGTGTTTTACCAAGGTATTATCACCTTAGAGTTTAAACAACACAGTCTCTTACAACGTATCACTAAATTCTTGTTCGTAAAATACATCCAAACTATTTAATATATCTCGAATCAACGAATCTTCTTTCGCGACATCGAGAAACGAATCAGCCAAATATATCATAATATCTCGTGTTTGTGGTACTTCGTCGACACCAATAATAACGTCCATTTTCAAACTCAAATCTTCACACACACTATATTTTTCACCGTTAAAATATTTGATGTTGCGTTTGATATTTAAATTTTTCATAACGGACGAACAATATTTTTCAACAACTACCTACATAGCACAGTACTTATTAAGAATGTCTGAGCCCATAACCTGTTAGAAATTATAAGGTTGTGGATGTGCTAAAATGAAATGCAAAAGTTCATATTTCAACCAAACTCTCTATATTTGTTCTTTACAACACTTGGAAGTATATAGATCTGTTTCCTAGCAAAGCATGTGTCGAACAGAGAGCGTAACTTTAAAAGAACGTTACTTTTATAATGATTGCTTAGGTCAGTGTGACCAGTACATAAATATAAATATAATGTCTTGATATTGTATAATTAATTTTTGTATTTGAAATGATAAATTTCAACACTGTTCAGCATTTTGCCATTTTCCTCGGGGTGTTAGTTGGCTTAAATATTCTAGCTTCCATTTCTTCCAAATGTCAGCAAATATTTTTTGGGTGAGATGCCATCGTGTGCGAGCGTCTTCTGCGGTTTCCATAACTGTTAGTCCTGAACGGCCTGTTAAGAAGTGTGCGGGGGTTAAGAAGTCTAAATCCTCTATGTTTTCTGTTAAAGCACATAGTGGGCGTGAATTGAGGCACGCTTCTAATTGTGCTAATAGAGTCGAATATTCTTCGAAAGTTAATTTTTGTTCGCCCACAACTCGTCGTAAATGGTGTTTGATACTTCTTACTGCCCGTTCCCACAACCCTCCGGCAGTTGGCCACGCCGGCGCGTTGAAATGCCATTCTATTCCCAATTCTGCTACTTCCGCTAGGAAACTGTCAGAGAAAATTTGCTGAAGTTCCATTAACTCGTTTTGTAGAATGTTGTTCGTGCCCACGAAATTTGTTCCGTTATCGCTGTAGAGATGACGGGGTGCTCCTCTTCTGGCCGCCATTCGTCGTAATGCAGCTAGAAAAGCTGAGCTTGTTAATTCTGATACTATTTCTAAATGCACGGCTTTGGTCACCATACACACGAAAATTGCTATGTATCCCTTTAATGTTGTGCCGCCTCTGCCTCTGTTTTTCTTCACGTCGACAAAACCCGTGTAGTCTACACCAGTGTGATAGAAAGGGCTCGCTGGGTTTGTTCGAGCGGCGGGCAAATCTTCCATCAATTGTTGTTGTTTACGTCCTTCATGTTTACGGCAAATTATGCAATTTCGTAATTGCTTTTTGACTGTGTTGTTGCCACTGGGAATCCAATATTCTTGTCTCAAAGTGGCAAGCGTTAGACGAGGGCCACCGTGAAATGTTAATAGGTGGGCTTTGATGATTAATAATGTGGCCAGCCGAGAGTGGGATGGTATTATTTTGGGATGTTTCATCTCAAAGTCAATAGATGCATTCGCAAGTCGACCTCCAACGCGTAAAATGTTTTCTTTGTCAATAAAACGATTTAATTGCAACAATTTGCTCGTCGTTTTGACCTTTGAATGTAAACGTAAACTATCGATTTCGTTTCCATATTCACACATTTGTACATGTTTTATTATTGTTAGTTTCGAGTTACGAAGTTCTTGCAATGTGAGATATGTTGTTGTATGACGTCTATGGGCCGGGGTCAGTGCTCGTTGTATGTAAGCGAGAATGCGTACAATTTTATCAAATGAACTATATTTTGATAGCAATTGATTGATAATGGATTGATCGGTGTTACTTATAAAAACGTTAGCTTGTTTAATGTTCTTTTGTTCTAGATCTGTAGTAAATGTTATTTTCTGTATGTTTTCTGGTTGAAAGTTTGATATCCAGGCTGGGCCGTGTTTCCATAAGGAATGATTGTGCACCAGTTGATGCGGGTACAAACCTCGATTTGCAGCGTCAGCAGGATTTTCGGACGTGTTGACATAATGCCATTGTTCTGAAGGCATTATCTCCGTTATTTGTTGTACTCTATTAGCGACAAAGGGACGCCACTTGGTAGGTTCTCCATTTAACCAGCCTAGTACAATTTTCGAGTCTGTCCATCCGTATGTTTCAATGTTCCGTTTATCCCAAGCCTGTTTTATTTTATTTATTAATTTAGATAGTAAGTAAGCACCACTTAATTCCAGTCTCGGTAACGTGAGCTGTTTATTGAGTGGTACAAGTTTTGTTTTAGCGGCGACAATTACCGTTTGTGTTTGTTGTTTGATGCG
This sequence comes from Anticarsia gemmatalis, assembly GCF_050436995.1. NCBI lineage: Eukaryota > Metazoa > Arthropoda > Insecta > Lepidoptera > Erebidae > Anticarsia > Anticarsia gemmatalis. Next base: position 12,770,824 of record NC_134775.1, read on the forward strand.
TGCGTAAACCACACACGCGTAGGCTTCTACCGAGGCATCACAGAACCCATGTAATTCAATGACGTCATGTTCACCGCTTAAAATCCATCTCGGTATTTCATAATTGTTTATATGTTTTAAATCAGCTTGTAACTTAGACCATTCTTCGTATATTTCAATTGACACCTCACTGTCCCACAGGGTATTTGTTTTCCATACTCTTTGAAACAATAATTTCAATTTAACTACCACGGGTGCCAACCATCCTAAGGGGTCAAATATTTTGGAAATTTCAGATAGCAAGCTTCTCTTGGTTAACTTAGGAGGATTCGATATTTGGCACTTGAAATAAAATGTATCTGTTTTGGGATTCAACCCCAAAGTATTTTAGACGAATCGTCTGCCTTAAAATTAAATGTTGTTTCGCTATTGTTTTGATTGCCAGGTATGTTCTCCAATAATTGTTGACTGTTTGAGGACCACTTTCGGAGGTTCAACCCACCCGATTTTAATAGGCAGATGAGGTCATTGATTAATTTTTGGCCTTGTTTTATACTATAAGCTCCGAAAACGAGGTCATCCATATAGAAAGCTTCCTGTAACACCTGGGAGGCCTCTGGATACGTGTCTCGTTCATCAATTGCCAGTTGTTTTAAGGTCATCATAGCTATAAACGGTGCAGCTTTGGTGCCATATGTAACAGTCAGTAGTTCAAAAGACTGTAGAGGATCTTGTGGTGCTTTTCTCCAAACCTTTTTCTGTAAAGGGGTGTCTAATCTGTTGACAAGTATCTGACCTGAAAATTTGGACCCTTATACATTAAGTCGTTCAGTGAATAACCTGTGGATGTTTTACAGGAGGCAATAAACACCACCCTGTATTTAGTTGTAGTCGACTCATCGCGTTGTACGCCGTGGTGAGGCAAATAACACTCGGGCGTTATGTTACGAGCCGACGGTGCCATATGACCCAGTTCAATGTACTCGGACATAAACAATGTATAAGCCTTCGCCATATGATTATGTTGTTCTAATTTTTTCTCTAATCTTTTGAGTTGGGCGACCGCTATAGCTTTGGAGTTTCCTAGTTTGTTTTCCCAATTTTTCTCCATAGGCAATCTGACTTCATATCGACCTTCGTTGTTTCTTGTCGTAGTCTCTTCATAATGTTACACGCAAAGCATGTCTTCGGACGACATTTGACCCTCTTCAGCGATTTCCTCTATTTCCCAAAATTGCTGTATGTCTTCAATGTTTGTTATTACGACGTTGCAGTGAAATGTTTGAGCCGTGCCGCATAACAGCCAGCCTAGATGCGATTGTTGGGCGATAGGTTGAGATGCATCATCACTTTTTATAATACCACTTAAAATAATGTTAGAATAAACATCTGCGCCGAGCAAGATGTCTACTGGACGGCTGATATAGAACTCCGGGTCGGCCAAATTAATGTTGCGAATATTGGACCAACTTGGCTTTTCAAAAGTCCTATTTGGTAAACGTTTTATAAGATTAGGCATAATTATCACCTCTGCGGTAAAAGTATAATCGTTGTAAATCGATTCGCATGTTATGTTTAGCTTGCCTTTGCAGTTATTTTCGCGCTGGCCAACACCGAAAATAACTCCTCTGTAATTTTCTCGCTTGAGACCTAGAAGCTGTGCAGCATGTTCCGTGATTAGGGATATCTGTGATCCCTGGTCGACTAAGGCTCTCATTGTTCTGTATGTTCCATCCGCTTCTTTAATTTTCAGTTGTGCCGTAGCTAACAAAACTTCAGGAGGGTTTTGTTTGGAAACGTGCGTCGTGTTTGTCACGTTTTCCTTGTCGCATGTTGCAATCGCCTGGCATGACGATTGCGACTTCGATGCTGACTTGGCATATGCGTCATGTAGTAATGTGTTATGTCGCTCGGTACAATTTCTACAAGTATGCGTCGATTTACATTCTTGTCCATTATGCGAAAATAAACAATTAATACAGAGTCCAAGTTTTTTGACAGTTTGCATTTTTTTGTCGTTAGGCAATTGTATAAAGTTCTTACAGTGATACATGCCATGTTGGCTTTTGCATAGTGGGCATTTGTGTGTAGTCACATTATATGATTTGGCAATCGGCATGTTTCCAGAACTTTTCGACGTGGCTGAGGTCAACGAATTGTATCTTCCATGTGGCGTGAAATGTTTTATGTTTCCAGCACTATTTTACTGTTTAGGTGACCCTGCTTCTTGTTTCTTGCGAGATGATGTTTCGAGCGTGGTAAACCTACTCTCGAGATAGTTCAAAAGTTTTTGTAATACAGGTAGTTCCCGAGGGCTTTTTATCGATTCTAGGTAATCATTGTATGACTCGGAGTCCATCTTTTGGCTCAAAAGATGAACTTAAATCGGGTCCCAAGTGGTTATGTCAGCTCCTAGATTCTTGATGGCATTTAGGGTATCTAATGTTACGTCATGCATTCTTTTTATAAGTGTTACGGAGTTATATTGTATGTTGGGTAAATTGAATAGTATGTTCATGTGAGGCGTAAATATCATTTTCTTATTGTTATAACGATTATTTAAAATTTCCCAACAAGACATATAATTTTCGGCGCTTATGTACAAATGCTGAATAAGTCTTTCGGCTTCTCCTTTGACTTTTGTTTTCAGTATCTGCATTTTTTGTGAGTTAGGCATCATAGTGTTATTATGGACGGCATCTATAAATAGATCTTTAAAGGACATCCAGTTGTTATAATTGCCGCTAAAGACAGGGATTTCTAGTTTAGGTGTAGATTTCTCTCTGTACGACGCGGACCACTTCTTCTTGTTTATCTCCTTTTTCAGCGTATAGAAATTGTTCTCATGTTCGGCAAATTTCGACTCATATACCATGTTTTCACCATTTAGTTCGCTATAGATTTGTAGGTGTAATTTATCGATTATTGCCCATCGATTTTCCAATGTCTTCAAGGCATCTTCAAACTCCCAGTTCACCGTCAGATTTTCTACTTCAATGTTCGCTATCGTTCTGGTGAAAGCTCTGAAGTTGGCCTCCTGTTGACGCAGCATTTCATCCAGCTTGCTGTAACTGCCTCGCTGTACATGCGGTGGCGATGGTGTCCCATACTCGAACTCACCCGTGCCTCGTCGCTGCCCCTCCTCTTCTTGTCTTGAGGGATGACCGGCGGACCCTTCCCTGGCGGAATCACCACTTGTCGAGGCTGTATATTGTTGTAGTCTACCTTCATGAATCGACGAAACGTAGAGCTGGTATGTCACCTTTCCTTCTTCGTAGTTCTTCTCCGCCAAGACAAATTCTGCAGGACTCAGTACCTTGGAAAGACGATCGCGGTTGAGCTGGATTGCTTTCCACAACTCATCAATCCGGTCCCACTGATTTTTGTAGTAGTCGGGCCGACTTTTCCTTTCCATCCTTCTTGAAGTTGGCCGAGTACCTATCAAGTTCTCCTAACAGACGACGTTGTTCTTCCATCAAAGACATGGTTGAAAAATGTTATTAAAAATGGAAAGATCTTACTTGTATTTCCACGGGCTCTGTTTACGCTCACGTTTTGTTGCGACGACCTGTGGTTCTCGTACACAAATCCAATTGTTGTTGCTAGTTCACACTTCACACGTCACACTTTTACACTGTAGGCATGTATTACGCGACACGGGAAGTCCTTAAGGCTCGAAGGACCAAAATGTTGGGGTTGCGTACGAGATAGTTATGAAAAGATCGTCGGTTAATGTTAAAAATGTTGGTTTATTGCCTAAAGACACTTAACGCTAATGTTACACTGTTTTATGAAATGTTGAATGTTCAAATGTAGTCGAGAATGTTAAATGTTATAAATGTTGTGAATACACCCGGTCGCGACGGTTCCGAAAAGTGCACTGTTTGAGTAAAATTATTTTAATAACTAATTGAATCGTAATGAATTGCAAGCCGGGCGCAATTCACGTGTTCGATGACAGCATTACATCGAACATATGAGTATAGATAAATATTGTTAAAACCATTTGGTGATTAAAAAGAGTGGCCAGGAGTTTCTTGCCAGCTCTTCTCATTGGCCCTACCTTCCGAACTGGCGGTAAATTCACTCTCTGTATCATAAGTGTCAGCACTTGACCTAAATGAATAAATGATTTTGATTTTGATTTGGAATGGGTGAACATTTATCCCGTTTTTTAATAATTTTAAGCTGCTACTTTGCTCCTAATAGTCGTAGCGTAATGTTATATAGCCTATAGCCTTCCTCAATAAATAGGCTACCCAACAGTAATATAATATTTCAATTCGCCCCGGTAGTTCCTGAGATTAGCGCGTTCAAACAAACAAACAAACAAACTCTTCAGCTTTATAATATTAGTATTAGTATAGATTTATGTACGGGGAAATAATTGAATTTATATTAATTAAATCATTAAAACATAACAAAATAAGTAAATAATGAAAGAAATAGGCGCATGCAATACCATAATACGACTTTGATTTGACGATTTGACTGCCTCTGTGGCGCGGTCGGAAGTATATGCGACTGCGGTGCCAGAGGTCTCGGGTTCGAATCCTGGGTCGGGCCAAAAAGTCTTTTCTAAGATTTTCTGTTAAGAATTTCTTAGAGATTGCCCGGAGTTAGGAAGTTGAGGTCGAAGACCTCCGCGCCTCGGAGAGCACGTAAAGCCGTCGGTCCTGCGCCTTACCTCTCACTGGTCGTGTCGGTTATCCGTCCCACCAAACTATGAGAGTGATGGAATAGAGAGTGTACCTGTGTATTGTGCACACACTTGGACACTATAAACAAAGTCCTGCACAGAAGGCCAGTTTCAATGAAACTGACCGCCGTAGCCGTATATCGGCTAGGAGGACATTATTATTACCATAATACGACAAGTTAACAATTAAAATATAGTGAAGAAACAGTTGCAAAATTAAACAGTTTTACACTTAATTGTTGGTACATCTTAATCAAGATATCTATACTAATATTATAAAGCTGAAGAGTTTGTTTGTTTGTTTGATTCTTTGTTTGTTTGTTTGTTTGTTTGAACGCGCTAATCTCAGGAACTACTGGTCCGATTCGAAAAATTCTTTCAGTGTTGGTTAGCCCATTTATCGAGGAAGGTTATAGGCTATATATCATCACGCTATGACAAATAGGAGCAGAGTACCAGTAAAAAAAGTTACAAAAACGGGGAAAAATTTGACCCATTCTCTTATGTGACGCAAGCGAATATAATATAATGAAGAGCTCGTGGCTTAGTTTACAACAGCCGCACGGATCGATCTCTGAGGTTAAGCTACGCTTGCCGAGGTTGTTCCGTGGATGGGTGATCATCTTAAACATATCGAGTTTCTCCGTGTTTCGGAAGGCACGTTAAATTGTGGGTCTCGGCTGTCATTTTCGAAGATGTTTAACAGTCGTTAACAGTAGTCAGAAGCTTAAAAGTCTGGCAACCAGTCTTACCGAAGGGTATCGTGTTAATACCTAAGTAACTGGATTGTGGAGGTCAGATAGGCAGTCGCTCCATGTAAAACACTGGTATCCAGCTGCATCCGGTGAGACTGGAAGCCGACTCCAACATAGTTTGGAACAAAGGCTAAGCGAATATATATATATATATATATTCTTATATATCTTAATCACTAGACATGTTCTTATCGTTATCGCTATCAAGGCTGAATTTTACCCAAGGTTTTCGTAACGACGGTTTAGCTGACGAGTTAACGGAGTGTCTTCTATGAGATATCGGTCATTTAGTAGCATTTTTACTATGCGGTAAGGTCCTTGATATTTGTTTACGAGTTTTTGCGATTTACCATCGTGTGGTGCTTGTCTCTCGACACGTACTAACTCCGACTGCCTCCGTGGCGCAGTGGTTTAGGTCGCCACGCCGATACCACTGCAACGGGAGGTCGTGGGTTCGATTCCCACACGGGACAATTATTTGTGCGATCCACAAATAATTGTTTCGGGTCTGGTTGTGCTTTGTGTCCGTTGTTTGTATGTTTGAAAAAGTCCCCGCGACACAAGAGCAATTCTTAGTGCGGGAGTTGTCTTTTTAAAAGAAAGAAAAAAGAAGAGACTAAGTCACCCTCTTTGTAAATAGTACCCGGTTTTCGAGTTTTGTTAAATCTTTGCGCGTTTTTTGTTTGTTGGTTTTTGATTTATTCACTAGTCTGCTCTCGTATATTGTTAAAACAATTCGAAAAGTAACTCTGATGGAGATTTTTGTGTTGTATGTAGTAGTGTTCAGACCTAATTGAATGTCTAAAATGTATTCAGCCCAGTTCTTTTCGTCCTGACCATGAGAAGATTTAGATAGCGCTGTGGGAATTGTCCTATTAAACCTTTCTGCCTGACCATTGGCATGAGGGGTGGAAACTGCATTTTCAATATGCTTGATGCCGTACGATTCGGTAAATTGTTTTTTAAATTGATTTTGCTTGTAAAACTAGTACCTTTATCCGTTATAAGTAGGGTGGAAACACCAAAGTAATTAATATGCTCTTTGAGAACCTTAACGGATGTTGTCGATTAAGTATTTCTTACAGGTGTTTTATTCACGTATTTTGTGAAACCGTCAACAAATGTAAAATGTAACAGTTACTTTTCTTACTTTTAATGAAAGGACCTAAATGATCGGGGTGAATGGTGTGAAAAGGGATGCTAACCTTAGTATTGGGGTGGAGTACGCCTTCACGTTTGCCACCCGGTGTTTTATGATGTGCACATTCGAGACAGGATGAAACGTATTTTTTTTACAAAGCGGCGCATTTTCGCGAACCAATAATGTTTCTGGATTCTTTGCAAAGTCTTATCAAATCCACAATGACCGACGTCATCGTGGTTTTTTTGAACTATTTGCCAACTGATACCCTTAGGTACCAACTACTTAAGTTCATCATTGACGACTCGGTAAACGCGACCGTTTTTAATTTTATAATTTTTCGAAATATCAGAAACTTGCTTAGAGTCAGGATTACTAAGGATTTCTTTCATTTTATGTACATATATCGTCATCTGCACATTGGATAGTAGCTATCCAATCCTGGTCCACTCCTACAGCTAATACGTCAAGAACATAGGACTCGGTTGTACCTTCCTCATCAGGATTTCTACTTAGGGCATCCGCGTGTAACATACGCAAACCAGGTCGATAGTCTACACAGCAGTTGTATTCTTGTATTTGTACGCACCAACGTGCAACCCGTGGGATTATATCGCGTTTGATCAACGTTTATCTAAGAGCGTTACAATTAGTCAAAATCTTAAACGATATACCAACTAGATACACCCTACAACGATTCAAAGACGCTACTACTGCAAGAGTCTCTAACTCATATGAATGAAATTTTCTTTCATCTGGCGTAGTTTTGCGACTAAAATAGGATACTGGTGGAAAAATTCTGTTATTTGCTTGAAGAAGTATTCCTGCCACTCTATCTTTACAAGCATCCGTGTGTAATTGGGTTTCGGCATTTGGATCGTATAACGCTAAAAGTGGGTTTTGTATTAAAAACATTTTAACATTGTCAAAAGCCTGTTGTTGGGGTTCTTGCCATGTCCATACAGCATCTTTTCGTAACAGATCAGTTAGTTGAGAAGTTATAAGAGCATAACCCTTAATAAAGCGTCTGAAGAAACCTGAGAGCCCAAGAAACTGCCTAACTTCGTTTTGGTTACTTGGGGTGGGGAATTTAGCAACTGCATCAGTTTTTCTAGTTCCCGGACGTATGCTTTTAGTACTTACCTCAAATCCAAGGAAGTCTATCTGGTTCTGGAAAAAGTTCCATTTACCCAGTTTGAGTGTGAGACCTCCTTGTCTCAGTATCTGCAAAACCTCTTCTAGCCTTTGTAACCCCTCATTGACGTTTTTCGCTGGAATTAAGATGTCATCCGTATAGACTATTGCGTACTTAATTTTTACTTCCGACAGGATTTTGTTAATCGTTCTTTGAAAGACCGATGGTGCGTTCACTAAGCCAAACGGCATCCGGTTATATTCATATTGCCCATCAGGGGTTACAAAGGCTGTTAGTGGACGTGAATTTTCAGAAATGGGTATTTGATAATATCCGGATACTAAATCTAAAGAGGTGAACAAAGTATTGCCTGAAAGTTGGTCTAACTGATCTTCAACTCGGGGAAGAGGATAGTGGTCCTTTTTCGTTTTGCGATTTAACGCTCTATAATCTACGCATAGCCGTTTTTCGCCCGTCTTTTTCTAAACTAGTACTATCGGACTAGCGTAGGGAGAGGAAGATTCTCGTATAATAACATTGTCCAGCATTTCTTGAACCATGTTTCTCACAAGCAATCTTTCTATATAAGACATGCGGTATCGATGATATACTACGGGATGTGAGTCTTCAAGTTCAATAACCATTTCCATAGTTTTAGTGAATCCGAGATCATGAAGCCCTTGTGAAAAACAATCACCGTATTTTGGTAAGAGTTTTTGTAGAATTATACGTTCTTTTACGCGTATATCTTCCTCCTTCCTCCAACCTCATTTTCGCAGAATTCTACACTACAATAATCAAGCTCCGAATTATCTCCTTGTTTAAAGCAGCACGCGTCAAGAGAATGCCTTTTTCTATGACTATGGTCTCTAAGGATATATTTAATACAAGCAGTGTATTTCAGCCACGATTGATATTATACAAACCAGGGAAAGTATAATACACCTTCCCTTCTGAGCCTCGTAGTGAACCGTTGACGTGAAGGGTGCCAGTACCGGTAGACGTAGATTCGACTGGGACAGGTGTTAAAACATTGTGATCTAATTTCATTTGTTGCTTGTTATTTAAATGTACTTTTTCACCGAGATTTATTTTAATGATCAGTTCTTTTGGGGTTGTAGTCATAATAATATTTGGTTTTTCTGTAAAAGAGTGTCCTATACTGGGTGACGAATTACAAAATCTTCGACTACATACAAGTTAATGGTTTCGCGTATGCCTTGGATTTCAACAGCGCAAATGACGATGCCTATAGGTAGTACTGTATTTCCCCCTATCCCTCTCAACATAGGTAGATCGTCAGACTGCTCAACTTCAAGATTTAATTCCCTGGCTGTGATTTTTCTTATCAATGAACATTGACTACTTAGATCAGTGAGGCATATGAATGATAATTGCTTTTCATGGCGCTCTTTAAGATGTCTCTCTGTTCTATCTTGTGTTTTATTTAATTTCTTAAAACAATGATCTACCAAGTGCCCCAATTTATCACAATACGTACTCTTTTTTTTTGCGGGGGTAGTTGCAACAAAAAGGAACTAAAATTCTGCTCTGCATATTTTAATAGTTATTTTATCTAATTTATACAATTTAATGTTTTAATTTCTTAATCATCTATCTACCTGCTGGTTACAATATTTCTCTTCTTTGAATCTTTCTCTTCTGCACTTCACTACTCACTATCTACCATTGACTACACTGAACTACACACTACAAAATGGACACCGTGCAAGCAACACTAAACGAGCTCAGCACCAGCATCAACAGCAGAATGGCTGATTTTGAAGCGCAGCTACTGGAGTCTGCCCCTCTGAGTGTCTCCAGCCTGGCCTCCGACTTTGCTTCGTACAGGGCATTTGTTACCCAAGCCCTGACAATGATACAACTGCAAATTGACGGGCTTGCACGAACAGTCGACAGCATGGAGATGCAGCGGAGAAGAAAGATACTGTTGCTTCTAAGCTGAGGGAGATGCGTGATAAGCTGTGATCCTTCAAGACAAAGTTTAAGGGTTCCGGAGTCACCATGTCGGAGTTCCTCACCAAGAGCAGGCACGATGTTTTCATGGCGGCTCGTGAGGAGTTCGGGGTCAACAAGTGCTGGACTCGGGATGGTACAATCCATGTTCTGGGACCGGACGACGTGAGACACCGCGTGACAACACAAGCCGAGCTGCGCAGCGTCGGTGGGCTGTTGCCCAAGCACTTGTTCGGCGCCCAAACCACTGATTGCCTCAAAATCGAAGTGAGTAGCCCCCAAAAAGTGAAGTCATCCAAGATCATTACTAGTCCAGGGACACTTTGCTTGTTTACTTGCATAACTCATTTTTTCTACATAAATATTATATAATTAATATAATTCATATTAATATTAATATAATTCTTCCATAAATATTTTAATATATTATACGTTTATTCTCCCGTTTGACTTTGACATCTGACATTTTTGAAATTTCATACTCAATGTTAACATGTTAAAAATCTATTTTTTACCGTTCTTACCTCTCGACTCTCTAGTATTTTTTAATTTATATACACATATTATTAATAACTTTATTTTTTTTTTCTTTTGTTTATTCTATACCATCATGTTTATGAAACTGTCGTATTATTTCTATGTTTTCTTTTTTTCCTTTCTCGTACCTAGACTAGTTGTTAGTTGTTAATTATTTTTTAATGTACCTACATGTTTTGTCCTCACAGCCGTACTCCGTCCCTGCTTGACTTTATCCTTATTTCTTCCTCTCATCGTGTTTCCAAGCATGGTCAGTGTTCAGCAGATGCTTTTTCCTATCATGACCTCCTCTTCTTGTCTTACCGTGTCCGACCTCCGAAACCTAAACCTAAAATCCTTGTGCAGTGCAACTTTCGTGAAATGAATGTGGCAAATCTTCGTGCGGATGTCAACAACATTGCCTGCGATCCTCTCTTTGCTTCAGAAAATGTAGACGAGAAAGTTAAGTTATTGACCTCCAGTTTGATAAAACTCTACGACACTCATGCACCATTGCGTAAAATTAGAGTGAAACATCTTCCGTCACCTTGGCTTACGGACAATATTAAATCATTACTCTCCAAGAAAGCTGCTGCTAAAACAAAATTTAAAGCGACGCTAATTGGAATGGATATGTTGCAATACGTAATCACTGCAGTAAGGTGTGTAGGAATGCACAACGCCGACATATTCATGCATCTGTCGAAAACGGAGATCCAGCCAAAGTCTGGAAATTACTGAGATCATTGGGAGTCGGCAAATCGCGCTAAGACACGATTCCTAAATCTCTCGATCTGAACGCTTTTGAACCAACATTTCGCTCCATTACCCTACTTTGACCCCTTACTAAAAGATATACTCTAAAATCTCTTTCACTAAGTTCGACTCCCGATTGCTTCCCATTTGACTTTCATCAATTTGCTGCTTGTGACGTTAAAAAAAGCATCCTATCTACTACCTCAAATGCAATAGGTACCGATTGCGTCAGCCGTAATATGATCCTTCCCATCCTCAATGAGATACTCCCTGTCATCTGTCTGACTAGCTGACCCGCGCAACTTCGCTTGCGTCACTTAAGAGAGAATGGGTCAAAATTTTCCCTGTTTTTGTAATATTTTTTATTGCTACTCTGCTCCTTTTTGTCGTAGCGTGATGATATATAGCCTATAGCCTTCCTCAATAAATGGGCTATCTAACACTGAAAGAATTTTTCAATTCGGACCAGTTGTTCCTGAGATAGCGCGTTCAAACTAACAAACATTATAGTTACATAACATATATTAGTATAGATTTCTCCATCTCCAGGGGCATCTTCCTATCAGCTTGGAAAGACACCCAAATCACACCTCTACCTAAAAAATGTAACCCTTCATCCTTCTCTGAATACCGGCGCATATCTATCCTACCTGTCTAAAGTTCTTGAACGCCTCGTTCATGATCAGCTTAGTTCCTTTCTTTCCGAAAACCAACTCCTTAACCTACTCCAGTCTGGTTTCCGTCCCGGTCACAGTACCACCACAACCCTGGTTCATATTACGGAAGACATTAGGTCAGCAATGGAAGGTGGTCATCTAACAGTGCTTGCATTGCTAGACTTTAGCAACGCTTTTAACACTGTTGACTTTGATGTACTTCTCGGGATACTATGTTCTCTTAACGTATCTCTAACAGCGGTTGACTGGTTTCGTAGTTACCTGTTTGGGCGCCGGCAACGTATCAGCATCGATAACACGATCTCCGTATGGTGCCCGTCATATGCTGGCGTTCCGCAGGGCGGCGTCTTGTCTCCTCTTCTCTTCGCAGTTTTTATCAACTCAATTTCTAACTACTTGACTTCCTCCTACCACGTCTACCCAGATGATCTACAGATTTACTCTCACGCTCCCCTAGATAGGTTGACGGAAGCTGTTCTAACTATAAACATCGACATGATGCGAATTTGTAACTGGAGCAAGTCGTACGGGTTAAAGGTCAATCCGGATAAGACCCAGGTGATTGTTGTTGGCAGTTCGAGAATGGTCTCAAAAATCGACTGGTCACTGATACCTCCTGTATCTTGTGACGGTATTGATATCCCATACAGTGACGAAGTCAAGAATTTGGGTATCTTTATGGATAAGAAGATGTCGTTGGTTCCTCAAATCCAACATGTCAGTCGCAAAATATTCGCTTCGGCGGGGTCTTTGCGCAGACTGCGTAATTTTCTTCCCATCACGACTAAAGTTGCGTTAGTACAATCCCTCCTTTTTCCCGTTCTTGATTATGCTGATGTCAGCTATCTTGATCGCACCGGGGACCAATTGAATAAACTTGAGCGACTTCAAAACTTCTTTATTAGATTCATATTTGGTTTACGCAAGTATGATCATATTTCTGAATACAGACATAAGCTCAAGTGGTTACCCCTACGTTCACGCCGGAATGCTCACATTCTCTCTCTTTTGTACAATATATTGTTTAATCCTTTAGCGCCCCTATATCTTAAGGAACGTTTCGATTTCTTGCATGACACACATTCAAGACTCCTGCGATCACCAGAAAATTTAAGATTGAAGATGCCAGTGCATTTCACAAATTTTGTTGATAGATCGTTTTCTGTAGAAGCTGTGCGATTGTGGAATGCACTACCAGTGTCAATACGACGTGCTCAGTCCTTACCCATTTTTAAAAAACAAGTTAAGGAACACTTCCTTTCGCTACAAAATTAATTATTTATTTTATGTATTTATTAAGTATGTATTTTAAATATATTATTTGTATATCATTTATATATGTATGTTTATATTCCTCTATTATATACGTTTATGTCAATATTTATATATTTACTATTTACACTCATTTGTACTGCCCTTCTTCATTCAACAGCTTTTATATCTCTCCATTCAATGGTTGCCTGAAAGAGATTGCCACTGTGCGATAAGGCCGCCAATTGTACTTTTATTTTAAGTTTATTTATGTTTGTTCGTGTTTCCTTTATGGACAATAAAGAGTATTCATTTCACTTCATTTACGCTTGGTTTCTCGCATTTAGAGACGCGATGACCAATTTCATTATAATTTTAACACTTCATGTTTGCGTTAACAATCTCTCTAGAATTATTATGGGTGCGCGACGGGTACTGTTTACGATCATAAGTACGAGGCTTTTGAGATAGACCCTGGCAATCTTTATTTTGTCCTACTTTCACCGTCCTAAAGTATCTTAATACGTGTTCGGGTTCGGGAACTTGGGCCGCTTGAGCACCTACTCTTACCGCACGATCTTCTATGCCATAAAGAATACAATCTACGGCTCATTTGCCGTATATCTGACATCTATTTAATAAACTTATCAAGTATGTCTGAATCACGATTCTTACTCTTAGAACTAGATAGCTTCGAACGTTTATTTCGGTAATAATAACGCTCACCAGCATTTTCTGATGAAGAACTGCTTCGGCGTCTGCGACTTCCAATTCGTCGATTTTCAGGTTGCCAGGATTGTCCACTGTTGAAATGATGTCTCTTGGTACTGTGAGCAACTGCCGAGTTGCTGCGGTTACCAAGTTTATTTTTGCGATTTCCTGGTCTGCTGCGTACGTCTATCTTATCATAATTTTGACGTTGACCCTGTGAACTGGACGCTTCTGGATCATAACTGTTAAAATCCCGACCCTGTGCCCTGAGTGCTCTTGGATTATTGCGGGTGACCCGGTACTGTGACCTGGGCGCTCCTGGATTTTCACTGTCAATATCTCGACCCTCTGACCTGGGTACTCCTGGATTATCATCCTCAAAATCCTGACCCTGTGACCTGGATACTTCTAGATAGTCATCATCAAGATCCTGTGACCTGGGTACTCCTGGATCATTATGAACGTCCTGACCCTGTGACCTGGGCTCCCCTGGACTATACATATTATTTTGACTGTATACCCTTAGCCTGGGTTCTTTAAGGTCACTTGACGACATATTATCTAAAACTTATAAATATCAAGCTGAGAATCACAATAGAATATCGAGACAGTCAATTCACTTTTGAAATATCCATTCGTAACAAATGTATTTCTGGTATACCATCATCAACATTGTACTTAGTCTGGCCTTAAATGCTGTTCAAATTCAAATTCAAATTCAAAATATCCTTTATTTCGTAAACTTTTTACAAAGTATTTGAAATAGTCACGTATTTGTATTTCTTTTGTCCGTTTCGGAAAAGCTGGTTGCTCGTGAGAAGAAACGGCAAGAAACTCACGGCTTGCTCTTTTAAAATGTCAATTTGCTTGATACAAGATGATTTGATGATTTACTGTGTACACTCAAAAAAAAGCTGAATAAATCTAATTTAAAATTTAAGCTAGTAAAAATAGTAATAATCTTCAAAAGGAAACTTATTGGTAGGACACAGTAAAACATTGTACATTATTTGAAACAGACTTGGTAGAAGCAGCACAGTCCCAAGCTTTATTATCGTCCAAATAATCTTTAACAGTATAATAGCCTTTTAAACATAAGTTGCGTTTAATAACTAATTTAAATTTATTGAAGCTTAAATTTTTGATTTCACTAGGGATTTTATTGTAGAATCGCACACATTGACCTCTGAAGGATTTGTTTATTTTTTGGAGCCTAGTGGCTGGAATAACAAGTTTATTTTTGTTTCGTGTATTAATGCTATGTATATCGCTCTTTTTCTTGAAATGTGTTATATTTTTGTGTACATAAATTAGGTTTTCATATATATATTGACCTGCCACCGTCAATATATTTATCTCCTTAAATTTTTCCCTTAGTGAATGTCTACTGCCTAAGTTATAAATTGCACGAATAGCCCTCTTCTGCAGCACAAAGATGGTTTGGATGTCGGCAGCATTACCCCAGAGCAAAATTCCATAAGACATGACACTATGGAAGTAACTGAAGTATACTAACCTAGCTGTTTCAATGTCAGTGAGTTGGCGAATTTTTCTGACCGCAAAGGCTGCAGAACTAAGGCTGTTGAAGTTAAAAATACAAAAATATTACATTTCATTTATTTCTTAAGAAGTGATAGCCGAGTGGCATAAGTTGAAACCTACCACGCAAGTGGTCGCAGGTTCGAACCCGAGGCAACACACCAATGACTTTTCGAAGTTATGTGTGTATTAGAAATAATTATCACATGCTCCAACGGTGAAGGAAAACATCATGAGGAACCTTACATGCCTAAAATTTGTTTTATACATTTATTGAGGGCTTGCAAAGTCCCCAACTCGCACTTGGCCAGCGTGGTGGACTCAAGGCCTAACCCCTCCCTCATTACGGGAGGAGACCTTTGCCCTGCAGTGGGACATTAATGGGTTCAATTTATTTATTTATTTACTTTATATACAAACGTTGTATGATGGCGGACTTAATACCATGGCATTATCTACCAGTCAACCTACGGGTGATGCAGAGATAAGAAGAAGTTGGTGTATAATAGAAGTGAAGGAGTGAGTTGAACAAGATAAACAAATAGTTAAGAAAGATGAAAATGGAAAGAAGTATACAAAAATACATAAATAGTGATAAATACACATAGCTACATACATACAAACTATAATACTAGGTACATAAATACGTTATAATACATATTAGGTATTATAAAACTAGTAAAATAAAAGAAACCTATATAAATACCATAAATAAATACCAAAAAACTATGATAATAGTTATAATTCTGCGACTTTGTTCAGCAAGAGATCCCGAACTTTGGCCTAGAATGCCAGACGGTTAGTGGACGCCCTGATTTCGAAGGGGAGTGCATTCCATAATAGAATAGACTGAACAGGGAAAGAGGAGTTGACAAAACCAGAGGTGTGGGAGGGGTAAAGAAGAAGATTGTTTGAAGAGCGGAGATGGCGATTGTGGTTATCACACAAGTATTGAAAGTGGGGAGTCAGGTAGGCTGAGAAGTGAGAACAGTGTTGTAAGAGCCCGTAAGTTACGGCGCTCTCGGTTTGGCAGCCACCTGAGTTGGGAACGATAAGAAGAGACATGATCATACTTTCGAAGGTTAAAGATAAATCGAATGCAAATATTAAGAAGCCGGTCAAGTTTATTGAGGAGATCTGCATTCAGGTCAAAGTAACACACATCACCATAGTCAATTAAAGGGATAATTAAGATTTGTACAAGCATTGTTTTTGTTCTGGATGGCAGAAAGTTCTTAAGGTGATATAGGGCTCGCAAAGTACAAGTAACCCTACGACAAACATTTGCCACTTGGTCTCTCCAGCTAAGAGTGGAATCGATGTAAAGGCCAAGGTTTTTAACATGGGAAGATACATGTATTGTGGTGCCATTAAAAAATTGGAGGCATTTGCACATCCTTTAATCGGCTAATACTCCGAGGACTGCATACTACAATAGCTTGGCACTTGGCAGGATTAACAACCAGGCCAAACCTTTCTGACCAGTTGATGTGATCAAGGTCAGTATTAACCGAGTCAACCGTCGTAAATATTAAGTCAACGGTTCCATGCGAGTAAAGTTGCAAGTCGTCGGCATACAGATGATACGAACACTGAAAGTTGTGAGTTACATAGTTTATAAAAAAATAAAATAAAATAGGGGAGAGGATGCCGCCTTGAGGAACGCCAGAGTCGAGTTCACACCAGATCGATGATGATTCACCGACACGAACCAACTGCCGGCGTCCTTGAAGATAACTCGAAAACCAATCTAGAACTCCGGAAGACATGTTAAGATGGGAAAGGATGGAGAGGACAATATCGTGACTGACAGTATTGAAGGCGTTCGAGAAATCTACCAAAGCCACCACTGTGATCTTAGTATTCTCCATGCCCGCCCTTATATCGCCAGTCACTTTGAGGAGCGCAGTTGTAGTGCTGTGACCTGGTCTGAATCCCACTGGGATGGGAAGGAGCAGGAATCAAGTGAAAAATTTATAATGTGGGAAATGGCGGGGAGAAGGTAATCCAATACGGCGACGATCATGTATCGACTGACGTTATCAGCGCCTACCGCATTGGAACTAATTGACAGGATTATCTTATGAATAACTTCCGAAGTCACTGGGGAAAAAGTGAAGGGATGAAGATTGGGCTGTGGCAATTCGTTTAGCATACGAACAGTCTCGCACTTGGTTTGGTGATCCATCAGTAAAGAGGTGGAGAAATGTTGATTAAGGTCATCCAAACCAACTGTGCACTGTGAGTTGTTGTCCTGCCGTTTGCCAATACCCAGGGTTCCAAGGAACCTCCAGGTATCAGCTGGGGAAGAAGAAGAGAGATTATTGAGAATGTGCTGGCGTTTGGCAATACGTATCATCTGGTTGCACCGATTCCTTGCAACCTTAAACTGGACCCAGTGTTCGTCACAACGGTCTCTCTTAAATTTAGTAAATGCCCTATTCCTACGCCTCATAGCCATACGAACTCCTCCGGTCATCCAGGGAGCAGGTGGACGTTTAAGCTTCACCTTTTTCTCAGGTGCATGTGTGTCGTATAAACCGATAACGGCGTCGTTAAAAAGCGCGACCTTCCCATCGATCGTCGGTGCAGCTATTAGTCGGTCCCAGATTATCCTTGCTGCATCAAGATGTAAATTGTCGACGTCCATCCGCCCGAAACAACGCCTATACAGAACCTCAGGGGAGGATTTAGGAAGCTTTAGGATGTAGGAGGCGAAAATGAGGTCGTGGTGGGAGCAACCTGGAGCAGGGTATTGACCAAAGGTTGAGACGAGGGAGGAAGTAGCGGTGAGCATCAAATCCAGCCAGGTGTCTTCGCCTGGCGTATTGTGATGAGTTGCTTGCACAGGTAATATATGGAGACCGGCGGACTTAATGATTTCGAGGAGTTTGCAGGAACGAGGCGAACTGTGGGAAAGGAGACAGTGTTGAAGTCGCCCATGATGATGGTGTGGGAATAATTAGACCCTAAAGATTCCAGCACCGAATCGATGCTGGAGAAGTAGTCAATGGACGGCGGGCAGTATACAACGCCAAGAAGAACTTTGGCTCCTTTGACTCGAACCTCAAGAAACCGATATTCAGCGGAAGCAGAGTAGTAGGGAGAAGAAAAATTTATGATTCTTTGCGGAAGGTCGAAACTCACGTAGCTAGCGACACCTCCCTCCCCCCTCCTGTCAATACGATCGTTGCGAATTAGGGTGAATCCAGGAAGAGGGTAAGAAGAAGAAGAGAGGTGAGGTTTGAGCCAAGAAATCAGGACGGCATGAACGTTGCTATTACTGAAAGCTTCCTGTAGTTCACTGTAGTGGCTAGGAATACTTTGAGCGTTTATGTGACAGACGTTGAACAGATGTTTGTCAAGCGACAAATCAAACGTCTTCCGCACAAAATCACCCAGAGTTCCTGTTGCCGAGCAGAAGCTGTCGTTCGGGGAAGAGCTAAAGCTACCAGCAGATACAAATGAATTATCCTCATCACTTTGCATGGGAGATACGTAAAATATAATATATGTATATACTAGAGTAAGAATATAAAAACTACTTACTTATTAATAATAATATAAAAAGGAGGAAATTAAAAATATACTGTAGCAGTGCAAATCTCTGCACCACCTGCCAGCCAACATATACATCATAGAAAAAAAAAAATACAAAGAAAGAAAGAAAAAAAAAACACAAGCACAATCAAAGTGAAAAAAAAAACAAACAATAATAAAACGTAATTTACATTTATTTATTTATACATAAACATACAACATTACAGATTTATATCCAAGTCATTGTACATTTCAAAGTAACAGAGTAATCTGGAGGTATACAGTATGACTGGTGAGATACCTTCAATATTTGAGGACGTGATAGTATGCGAACATATATCATGAAATAAAATAACATAAAAACTAAATATTAAATAACTTCTTAGTAAACTTCGTACACAGTACTGTAAACAGCGGAATAATTGGACACCGCGCGGACGCACGCGGCGCGTATTGCGCTATAAACACAGAATACATGGGCGAGTCCATTTTTGACAGCTTGTCGCTTAGCAACAAAACTAGTAAAGCGTGTCGTGAGTATAATATCCAAACACTTATTTTCAGAGAAATTTCGATAAAAAATAAAGCTTTTATTTTTTTTTTATCAAGTTAACGAGAATCGAGTACCAAGTACTCTCCATAAGTATTGAAGGTATCTCACCAGTCATACTGTATAATATGGAAAACAAAAAATAAAAAATAAAAAAAAACACACAAAGAAAAAAGATCACAACATCAAAATAAACTCTACTGTACAAACATAATATTCTTATTATATATCAATATTCTTTCTCACAAAAATGAAAACATTGACGACATAAGTTGGCCCAACTCGAGGCAAATAAATCACATTGTGGTGCTGCGGCCAGGAGAGCATTAAGCAGCGTAAGCATACGTACGAGAGGCGAGTTCGCGTGCGATACAGTGCACGCCGCTGGTACGGCTAGTAAAGGGCGCTGACGTGGTCTTAGTTGGACACTAGGTACAATTGGGACATAAAGTCTAACCAATCGTTCAACAATATCTGGACAGTCAGATAAACCTTGCAGAGCCTGGCAGGCAAAAATAAGCAACCCATAGTTACGTCCTAATTCTAAGGAGTTAAAGTTCAGCATGCCAAGTAAAAACGATGTTGGATAAAGAAAAGGGTAATAACCAAATTGTTTCCTATACAAAAACCTTAAAAAAGCTTTTTGAACCCTCTCTAAAATTAAGGTATAAGTGCTTTCGTGTGGGTTCCATACAATTGAGGATGACTCCAATTTGCTTCTAACCAGAGACATGTAAAAGTTATGATGTAAACGGTTTTTATCGTTAATGGATTTTGAAAGTCACGCATATTTCTTAAAACAAAGCCAAGTCTTTTAAAACAATCAGCCGTCAGTTCTCTCATGTGATCGTGAAACGTTAGGCGCGGATCAAATACTACTCCTAAGTCTTTAACAGAGCTGACACGAACTATTGGCTCCGAACCTAAATAATATTGCACGTGGTGTGGATTATGCGCACGACTAAGCGTCATGACGGAGCATTTGGAAGTGTTAAAAAGGAGTTTATTATTTAAGCTCCATGCAAGTACCGCGTCAATATCTTCCTGTATTGACATAGTGTCAGAGCTCTTTTCCACACCGTGATTTATTTTCAGATCGTCGGCGTAAAGTAGGCACTTACATCGTTTTAAAACTGACTCCAGATCATTCACCATAATGCCAAATAATAATGGACCTAATATAGAACCCTGACTTACTCCAGACCGAGTGTGGTACGATGTAGATACGAAGCAACCATGACAAACATACTGTTGTCGATCACGCAGATAGCTTGAAAAAAATTTTAGTAGCTGGTGAGAAAATCCTATCTTTTCACATCAGCACATCATTGTCTACGCGATCAAACCCTTTTTAAAATCAAAATACAAAACGTCAACTTGTATGCCTTTATCTAAATGCTGTGAAATAATACTAACTAAAGTTAAGAGGTTTGTGTTTACGGATCTGTTTGGTCGAAAACCATGCTGTGAATCACTGAGATACGGTTGAATCTGTATACTAAGTTTTGCATGTAATATGGACTCAAATATTTTAGCTAAAGAAGAGAGGATTGCAATTGGACGGTGATTTTCAACTTGCGTGGTATCAGATGTTTTAGGGATTGGTTTCACTCACGTAATTTTCCAACGCTTAGGATATTCGCCGGTCGATAGTGCTAGATTAAATATATGGAGGATTGGGGGGCAAAGATGATCCTTGCATCCTTTGAAAATGTAAGCAGGTATGTTATCAGGAGCGATTTCGGAATTGGGTTTTAATCTTTTTAAGGCAATGTTCAAATCGGCTTCTTCTATTGTATGAATGTGCACAAAATTTGCATTGTTTGGTTGACTGTTGTCAAGATGAATGTTGAAATCTAATAAAGGAGTATCAGGTAGAAAAACACTAGAGAAATAGTTTGAAAAAGCTTGCGCGGCATCTATTCCTACGTGTTCCTTACCTCATACTTCACGCGGGATTGAAATCCACCCATAGATTTTAGGCTAGCGATATGTTGCCAGAAAGTTTGAGGTTCGCTTTTAAGTTTGTTTTGGATCTGTTTGAAATATAAATCATATGCAAATTAAATAATTTGTTTAATGCTATGTCTTAATATTGAAAATTAATGGTAGATAACCTGACATTTGGAAATTTTGCATCTACGATGTAATTCATCTTTACGTTTGATGTCATTTATAATATCTGCGGTAAACCACACTGGATATCGGCGAGAAAGTTTTATGGGCCTTCGTTTTTAGGTATACAATCATCAAAAATACTGTAAATAATATCATAAAACTTATTGGTTGCAGTATCAACGTCATTTGCCGATAATACCTCCTGCCATGAGACTCCCGATATTAATTCATACAACCGCTCAAAGTCACCGCGCGAAAAAATCCAGTCTCTCTGGGTATTTATGTTGCTTGGATCAACAAAATCAAAATCAAAATCAAATCATTTATTCATTTAGGTCAAATATTGACACTTATGATAGTCGTTACAATTACTGAATCTACCACTAGCTCGGAAAGGGGGTAGAGCCTTATGAGAAGAGCTAGCGAGAAACTCACGGCCACTCTTTTCAATCGCCAAAAAGTTTTACAATGTGGTTGATACAATAATTGATCATGCGAGGAGCTGCCAACAATCAGCGATATAGACTAAACGTCAATTAAGTTAAATGAACATAGCTAGGTTATTTATTAGTCTCTGATCATACCGTATGTTGGGAGCACCTACTAGCATGTGATAATAAGAATATGGGCAGCAAGTGAGCACACTGGTTGTGAACATTATAAAAGAAAAAAGTGACAGTTTTATGAATAACATCAAATTGTACGTAACATCACCTATTTGCATCATTAATTGCCCATATTTTACAATATTTAGACCTACTGCTACTGAGTTTATACAATTTATAGCAAAGTTCCCTAATTTCGAAAAAATCCTAATCAAGCGAGCGACTAATCCCAAGAGCTATTGTCGTTTAGATACTCATCAATTCTGTAATAAGCTTTCCTAACGAGATGTTCCTTAACAGCAACTTTGAATTTTGGCAGGGGTAAATCCATGATGTGCTTTGGAAGCTTGTTGAAGAAACGAATGCCGAGACCTACAAACGAATTGTGCACCTTGTGTAAACGATGATGGGGACCTACTAATTTGTGTCTGTTTCTAGTGTTGTAATTGTGTCTATCGCTATTTGTTGCGAAAGTCCCTAAATTTTGTTTTATATACAACAAGTTTGCAAGCACATACTGTGATGACACCGTCAGTATCCCTATCTGCCCAAAAAGCTCTCTCAAGGAGTCTCGCGCTCCTAAACTATAAATTGCACGGATAGCTCTTTTTTGAAGGACAAAAATAACATCTATATCAGCAGCCTTACCCCACAGTAATATACCGTAAGACATGACGCTGTGAAAATAACTAAAGTAAACCAGTCTTGCCGCATCCACACCAGCAAACTGTCTTACTTTTCTGATTGCGTACGCGGCGGAGCTGAGTCTCCCCGAGAGACGCGCTATTTGAGTGCCCCATTGGAGCTTGCTATCCAGACTGATACCTAAAAAAGTTGCCGAATCTACCAAATCGATAGTTTGCCCATTTACGACCATGTTAGTACCTAAATTCCTCGCGTTGGGCATAGTGAACCTAATGCACTTAGTTTTGTCAGAATTTAATAACAGATTATTACAAGTGAACCAGTTGTGGACCTGTTCAAGAATACTATTGATATCAATAAAACAAGACTTCGAACGATCTACTTTAAAAATGAGTGAAGTGTCATCTGCAAATAATATAATATCACATAAGTCCTGCACCTGAAAGGGGAGATCGTTTATATATACGAGAAAAAGAAACGGACCGAGTATCGAACCCTGAGGCACGCCGAGAGAAACAGCTGAACCTGAAGACCTTACACCATTGATATCTACTCGTTGAATCCTATTACTCAAATATGACGCAAGTAAATCGAGCGCTGTATCCCTAACTTTTAGACTATCTCGCTGACTATATTGATTGCACGGTACAAAATAAACTTCAAGCGGAGGATGATATGCATCCCGCCGAGGTACGAGTCCACTACCTTCGATCTCATTAACGTCGCCGCCGTCAATACCCTCCGACATCAGCACCACATCTAATTTATCTCCAAATGCATTACACACACTATTCTTCTCAGAGAGGCCACAAACAGTAATGTAATAACAATAATAACTTAAAATAGAGTAGGAGTGTAATTGGGATTTAAATTTAGGTCACCAACAATAATGAATGGGTTTTTTAAAGAGTCAACAATAGACTCCACTTTATGAAACCACTGCATGTATCGCTCATCACAAGATTTTGGTGGAATATACACTACACATATAAAAAGAGATGAATGTTCCTGTTTGTGTTTCTAGGTCGTAGCATCTCGATAGTGTAATACCTGGACGCGCTCCAAGTAATACTCCACCACCAAAGCCACTAGCACGGTCACGACGTAAAACAGTCCAGTCCTCACTTACGACTTCAGGATCAAGGACCGACTCGTTTAGAAACGACTCGGTCACAGCCATAAGACCTTGTTCCATCACCATAAGGTTTTTCCTTGAAATAGTTCAGCTTAGTATTAAGACCTCTCACGTTTTGGTAAACTAATCCTATATTTTTGGGATCTTTGGAAGTAAAACTGGAAATCCTATTATTGTCTTTTATTCTGTTGCTGTCTAAGAAATAACCAGTTCTTAATCCTAGCATTAGCTGGCCAGGTGTTCGCCGACATATAGACATCATAGAAGTGAACCGGAACCCCGATTTTGAACGATTTGTAATCGCCTTTGGGCTTAAGTTCCTCAACTGTGCAGATGTAGCGGAGTCGACCGTTAACACCATTCGATGCGACACGCATGCCGAACGTTGCTCACTGGTCCGAGCGCTAATTCTTCGCGATCTGAATTAAAGCTGATGAACTTTCTTCTGCTTAATTCATCGCTTATGTTATTCCTCTCCTTCTGAGCTGTGCTTCTTAATAACTCTCGTGTGCTGTACGCTTTTACTTAGAACTTAATTTAAGCTAAGTTGCCAATAAACTAAATATTATTTACAAAAAAGCGCAGTTTATTTAGTGTGTGATCTGGAACAATTCCTCCAACGCCACACATTCGCCTTCTGGGCATAACTTCTCTAAGTAGGCTCAAACGTCATCTGCTCCCGATATCATGTTCGTATTTACGAAGTTCGACAGCTTGGAGAGAAGTAACGTTAGGTCCGGCAGTGCCCCGAATAGAACTATATTTCGGTTTGACAAGTTGACAGCTGTCAAATGTCAGTCTGTCACTCAATCGGTAGAGTAGAAATAAAATACACACATCAACACCGTCTAGGGATATTTTGTACAAAGTTCTTAAACTCAAAAAATATTGGCCAGTTTGAAAATCTTTTGATAAAAGACTATTTTCTAAACCTTTTTGGACGATTCTAAATTTGAATTTATAAAAAATAAATAAATACAAAATATTTATGCGGCATAATGGTAGTGAAGTCCGAAAGTTTCGTTGAACTACTGTTGCATCGGGATATTTTTTTGTGTCAAATTTTAGTTTTATAGCAAGTTATTGATTAATTTCGAGTTCAACCTATTGTGTGCATCGTGCAGCGGCGCCATTTAACGAAAGTAAAAATGCTAAGAGCAGTAAGCACGCTCCAAGCTGGTGTTAATCGACGGAGTATTTCTGAGGAGATTGGAACTAGACAAAACGTGATATCTAGGTTATGGTCACACTACAGTGCTATTAGTGAAGTGGTTGAAAGACATCTAGGCAAGAAACGCATAACCACTCTACAACAAGACCGATTTTTGACAGTTGCCGTGAGAAAAGACCCAAATGATACGGCCATGCAGTTGGTTTAGAGGCTCCAGCCAAAGCCCCAGTTGCTCGTGAGTGACCAAACTGTGAGGAAAGGGCGGCATGAAGCTAACCTTCATGCTCGCAGACCGCTTCGTACTCCAACACTTTGTCGAAGAAATCGCGGACGACGACTAGAGTTGGTTTGTGTACATTTGCTCTGGAATGATAACCAGTCGTCTGTAATGCTGTTTACCGATCAGTTCCGGTTCGGTTTTCATTCCGATTCACGTAGAGTACGTGTTTGGCAAGTCTCTGGTCGTGATAGCCGTCTGCAATATCCTCAGGAAGTCCATTCATAGCACGGCGGGACAGCTATGGTTTGGGCGGAAATTCTTCTCGGTCGAAGAACAGACCGCGTTTGGATCAGAAACACCATTACGGCTGAAAAATACCGTAATGGGGTGCTGGTGCCGATAATCTACCCCCATAAACTACAAATGGGCCAAGAATTCACCCTGATTCACGATAATGCCGGTCCGCACACAGCGAGAGCGGTGGCGTGATGGTTGCAGGAACACGTTTCGGTCTTAGGCTGGCTCGCTCAATCACCTGACCTAAACCCCATAGAGCACGCGTGGGGCATGCCCCAAAGAAGGGCTTTGAAAAATTTACCTGCGTATATTGCAACGGAAGAGCGACTTTTTTGCAACTTAGCCGGACCTGGGTCAATATACCGCAGTAAGACTTGGATAACTTCATCCAAATTATGAAAAATCGCCGCAGGACTGTTATAAATGTCATGGATGGCTTTATAGACTACTGATTTTTCACATAACGGCTAAAAACAATAACTTTTCCATATTTTTCACATTTTCTGGAGAAAAACATTCATTGTTAATTTTACCATTATTTTTCGGTATTTTTTTATTTAAGTATAAAATTGTTAACGCAAAATAAATAATTAGAGTTTTTTTTATTCTATAGTATAGTCAGATAAATGGGCTTTATAAAAATATGTACATGTTGCATGTTATCTTTAATAAATTTTGAGATAATTGAGTAAATACAAAATATCCCTAGCCAGTGTTGATGTGTGTAATAAATAATAAATTTAACCCATTAATGTCCCACCGCTGGGCAAGGGTCTCCTCCCGTAATGAGGGAGGGGTTAAGCCTTGAGTCCACCACGCTGGCCAAGTGCGGGTTGGGGACTTTGCAAGCTCTCAATAAATGTATTAAACAAATTTTAGGCATGCAAGGTTTCCTCACGATGTTTTCCATCACCGTTGGAGCATGTGATAATTATATCTAATACACACATAACTTCGAAAAGTCATTGGTGTGTTGCCTCGGGTTCGAACCTGCGACCACTTGAGTGGGAGGTGTCCTTGCGCGATTTCGAGCTGCCACCGGTCTTAGCCTGGGATGGAATAGCACCAGCCGCCTTTGGATGCCTAGAAATCAGGGCATTCAGCTCGTCGATTGTGGCAACTTTGTGTCGACTACCTTCGGCCACTTTGACAACAATTGTGCCATCCTGAGTCCAGCAATTTCGCATACCAAAGTGCTGCCGCGCCTTGGCAAAAGTGATTTGGCGGGGCCTAGTCAGGAACTCCTTCACGGATACTGACGTTCCTCGCAGTTTTGCCTTGGCTCTCCATACAGCAGACCGGACTTCGGTATCTACGAAACGTAGCAGGACGGGACGATGGTGTTTACCTCCGAGAGATCCAATCCGATGGCAGACTCTGATTGACGTGGGCGCGAAGTTGGTCATTCTCATCTTGCCGTGTAGGATGTCAACGGCAAGAGAATGACTGTCCACTTTGGCTGTCTCCGGGATCCCCAGGAACAGCAAATCCTTCCTGCGGTGTCTGGTTTTCATGGAGTCAATCACCGCAAGCATTCGCCTATTTGATGCCGAAGCAAACTGAGTACACTGAACATAACCTCACGGAAGGTCCGGAACTCCTCGACCACCTTCGCTACTGTGTCCTTAGCTGCACCAGTCTGCAACTGCGCCTCCAGCCATCCTCTTGTTAAAACTCTTCTTAAGTTTTGACTGTGTCAGTTGTACAACTGTGTAAGTTATTACGTATGTTATTATCATGCCAATTAAAAAAAAATACCTTTAAAACAAATAGATCAGCTTGGTCATCGCAAGAAAACACAAATTCGCCATTAACATTTCAGGAGCATTAACTTCTCGTCGTGCTGTGTAGTGTGATACATACTAATAATCAAATCATGCGATGGCCAGGTCGGTCTATTTGTTTTACAGGTATTTTTTTTTAAATTGGCATGATAATAACATACGTAATAACTTAAGACAGAAGGTCCTTTAAGTAGAGACTAAATTGATTAATCGACTTGGTATTATATAGATCTCACGACTTTTTACGGCGAGACTTGAGGTTTTTACAGAATGTTTTTGATGGCATTCCCTTAAACAAAGTAGGTAAGGAGACAACTGCAAGTTTTTAAACTCTCCATACACTTAGTTTTAGTCAAATGTTTGTTTACCGGACAATTAATAGGTACAATGAGACTTCCTCTGTTTGCAGCAGAAAAAGATTTGGGCGTCCACGTAGTGTTCGTAGGAAAAAGGCGGTCAAAGTAGTAAGGGAAATTATTCGAAGAAATCCTGTTCGAAAGCAAAAGATTTTATCTCGGGAAATGAAAGGTGTCTGTAGGTGGGTGTCAAAATAAGTGGACACAAAAAATCACTCCCCCTAATTTAATTTTTATTTATTCAATTTAATAGTTTATTTTTAATTTTATTTGCTTAATATTATAATTATAATACATACAATTATTAGTGCATAGTATATGTAGTGATATTGTATCATTATACACCACCTGCCAGCTGTACACAAAACTTTAGAAAAGTTGCAAGTCACTTGTCACAAGTAGTAACACAAAATGTCTCAGCTAAGTGAGATTCAGCTGACCCAGACGAAGCTTGAGGAGACCTTCAACAAACGGATGGCTGATCTGGAGGCTCAGCTTCAAACAGGTGCTGCGAAGGACACGGTGGCAAAGGTGGCTGAGGAGTTCCGGACATTCCGTGAGCTAATCTTTGGTGTACTCAGCTTGCTCCGGCAACAGGTTGCAGAATGTGCACGGTGTATCGACTCAATGGAGACAAGACATCGCAGGAAGGACCTCCTCTTCCTCGGGGTTCCGGAGACAGATAACGTGGATGCCCAAAGTATGGCCTCGTGCATTCTCCAGGGCAAGTTGGGCTTGTCCACAATCACAGCAGCTTCCATCAGGGTTTGTCACAGGATAGGCGCCCCTGGAGGTAAGCACCATCGACCAATTCTCGTGCGTTTCTCGGATGCGGAGGTCCGGTCATCTGTCTGGCGAGCTAAGGCGAAACTGCGGGGGACGTCTATATCGGTGAGAGAATTTCTGACGAGGACCCGCCAAATGATATTTGCCAAGGCCCGGCAGCATTTCGGTCTAAAGGATTACTGGACCCAAGACGGCACCATCATCGTCAAAACGTCTGATCGAAGCCGTCATAAGATTGTCACCATGGACGAGCTGAACACTCTTACTACCCGGCATCCAAAGGTGGGCACTGCAATCCCTTCCCGACCGAAGCACGGAGCGGTGAACGCGGCATCATCTGCGGCGAGTTCTAAACCGCGTAAGACCTAAGTGTAGGATCTCAATCGTATTGCGACGCCGTTAGGGTATTTTGTAACTGCGATTCATGGTTAGATTATTCGCGACAACATGTCTTCTTCGCTTTATTTACTGATCACCCTCATAACTTATTATCTTAATCTCAATTGTAATTTGCAAAATCACTGGATCGCAGTGTTGTCAAATGACAAACTGACAAGTGACAGATGACAACAAAGTGACTTTGACAGTTACGTTCGGTAACGTTCGGTGTTGCATTATGTATGTTTTCACTTACCGTTTTTATATTATTTAATTTTCTGTACTATACTTCTCACTACATTTTTTTTTTCCTTTATTGTTTGTGTTAGCTGGCGGGTGGTGCAGAGATGTTATTTGCACCGTTTAATACTCTTCTTATATTTTATTTTTTGTGATATCTATTTATTATCATATATACATATATATATACATTTTTTTTTGTTATATTATGTACAGCGACGATGATGCCTCTTTCGCATCAGCTGAAGACTTTACCTCTTCACCAAACGAGAGCTTTTGTTCCACAGGGGGTACGCTCGGTGATTTTGTACGGCAAACTTTTGAAAGCTCAAATAAAAATCTTTTTAACGTCTGTCACGTAAATGCACAGAGCGTTCCAAGCCATTTCACTGATTTGCAAGAAGCTTTTGCTGATGCTGACGTTCATGCCATCCTGATTTCAGAGACTTGGCTCAAACCTCACTTATCTTCTTCTTCCTACTCTCTCTCTGGTTACTCTCTAATACGTAACGACCGCATAGATAGGAGAGGTGGTGGCGTCGCTATCTATCTTAGAAGTGACTTACCCTACCACATTCTTACTTCTTCTTCTCCCAATTACTCTGCATCCGCCGAATTCCTTTTTCTCGAGGTTTGTGTCAAAGGAGCCAAAGTCCTTCTCGGCGTTGTATATTGTCCCCCTTCCATCGACTATTTCTCCAGCATCGAGTCGGTGCTGGAATCTACGGGGTCTAGTTACTCACATCAAATCATCATGGGCGATTTCAATACTGATCTCCGTTCTCCTCGCTCACCACGCTCCTGTAAACTCCTTCAGATCGTCGAGTCCTCCAGCCTTCACGTTCTACCCCTACATGCCACTCACCACAACACTGAAGGTGAAGTTACCTGGCTGGACTTAATCCTTACTTCTGCTCCCTCCCTTGTCTCATCCTCAGGCCAATACCCAGCTCCTGGTTTCTCTCACCACGACCTAATCTTCATGTCCTACGCCCTAAAGCCCCCCAAATCCCGTCCAAAGGTTCTGTACAAGCGTTGTTTCGGGCGTATGAATGTGGACAAATTAGGTACGGACGCTGCTAACCTCAACTGGGAGCAGCTAACAACAGCTTCGACCATTGACGACAAAATTTCTATATTCAATAAAGCTGTTGTTGGGCTGTTTGATGTCCACGCGCCGGTTAGGAAAGTTAGGCTTAAACGTCCTCCTGCTCCCTGGATGTCAGAAGGCGTTCGAATGGCCATGAGGCGAAGAAATAGGGCCTTTGCCAAGTTTCGTAGAGATCGTTGTGACGAAAACTGGCACCAGTTTAAAGTTGCAAGGAACCGATGCAATCAGATGGTACGTAACGCTAAACGCCGACATTTTCTAAATAACCTTTCCTCCTCTTCCCCGGCCGATATCTGGAGGTTTCTCGGGACCCTCGGTATTGGCAAACATCAGAGCAATAACGTACAGTGCACGGTTGGATTGGACGATATAAATCGTCACTTTACGTCCACCACAGTGATGGATCACCAAACCAAGACCGATACTGTCCAATCCATACTGGGATTACCCCGACCAAATATTGAATCCTTCTCCTTTTCGCCAGTAACGCCGGAAGATGTTAAGAAGATAATCCATTCTATTAAATCGAATGCAGTAGGCGCCGATGACGTCAGTCGACGCATGATTGTCTCTGTGTTGGATCACCTGCTCCCCGCCATATCTCACATCATAAATTTCTCCCTTACCTCTGGTTCCTTTCCTTCCTTGTGGCGCAAAGCCTACATTATCCCATTGCCTAAAATCCCAAATCCGTCACTTCCAGCTCACTTCCGACCCATTTCCATTCTACCTTTTCTCTCCAAAGTGCTGGAGGCCTGCGTACACAAGCAGTTAACACAGTTTGTGTTAAATAACAATTTACTTAGCCCGCTCCAATCCGGGTTCAGACCAGGCCACAGCACTACGACGGCACTCCTTAAGGTGACTGGCGATGTTAGGGCGGGGATGGAGGATACTAAAGTCACTGTTATGGCTTTGGTAGACTTCTCGAACGCCTTCAATACCGTCAGTCATGATATCCTTCTCTCTATCCTTTCCCATCTTAACATATCTTCCGGTGCGCTGAATTGGTTTTCCTCATATCTTCAAGGGCGCCAGCAATCGGTTCACTTCGGTGAATCTTCATCGAGCTGGCGTGGACTGGATTCTGGCGTCCCACAAGGCGGCATTCTTTCTCCCTTATTATTTTCAATATTCATCAATCTAGTAACCCAAAATCTTCGAGGAACGTATCATCTGTATGCTGATGACTTGCAACTTTATTCGCAAGAGTCCGTGGACTCTATATCAACAGCGGTAGACGTCGTGAATAGCGACCTCGAACACATTAGGTGCTGGTCTGAGAAGTTTGGCTTGGCCGTTAACCCTGCCAAAATAATATATGTCAGGCTATAGTGGTAGGCAGTCACCGCAATATTAGCAGATTAGGTAATGTTCATGTACCACCTATAGTCTTTAACGGCTGGACTATTGAAACGACGTCTTCAGTAAGAGATTTAGGTCTTTATGTCGATTCAACGTTGAGCTGGAAAGTCCAAATAGCCAATGTTTGTCGCAGAGTGACTAGCACACTGCGGGCTTTATATCGCCTCAAGAACTTTCTGCCATCCAGGACCAAAGCCATGCTTGTGCAGACCTTAATTTTCCCTCTGATCGACTATGGTGATGTGTGTTACTTTGACCTGAATGCAGATCTCCTCAACAAACTTGACCGTCTTCTTAACAACTGCATTCGATTTATCTTCAATCTTCGCAAGTATGATCATGTATCTACTTATCGCTCTCAAGTTAGGTGGCTACCAATTCGTGAGCGCCGTAATTTACGTGCACTTACGACTCTGTTCTCTTTTCTTACTTCCCCTACTCCCCCAGCCTACCTAACTCCCTACTTTCAATACTTGTGTGATAACCACAATCGTAATCTCCGCTCTTCAAGCAATCTTATTCTACTCTGCCCCTCCCACACTTCTGGGTTTGTCAATGCTTCGTTCCCTGTCCAATCAGTTCTGTTATGGAATGCGCTCCCTCTTGAAATCAGGATGTCCACTAACCGTCTTACGTTCAAGAGCAAAGTAAAAGATCTATTGCTAAACAAAGTT
The DNA here is from genome assembly GCF_050436995.1 of Anticarsia gemmatalis. Taxonomy (NCBI): domain Eukaryota; kingdom Metazoa; phylum Arthropoda; class Insecta; order Lepidoptera; family Erebidae; genus Anticarsia; species Anticarsia gemmatalis. The sequence goes on from NC_134775.1 coordinate 12,802,935, forward strand.
GCAGAATCGTTACAATTTGCTTAGTTTTTATGTATTCATATATTTACCTATTATTGTATATTTATATTTATTGTATGTTATTTTCATTTATGTAATTAATATGTATGTATATGTATTATTTTGTATGTATTTAATTTTAATAATATGATACTATATATTTAATATAATTATTAATTTACACTCATATTGTCTACATCTATTATTATTTATTTACACACTTTTCTCATCTCTCACTCTCCTTCCTCTTTTTAAACACCTTCACAACAATCTCTGCATCACCCTAAGGTAGACTGGCAGAAAATGCTCCTGGCATTAAGTCCGCCTTTATACAGCTCTGTATACAAAGTTTAAAATAAATAAATAATAAAAAAGCATTTAGAACCATGTCGCGTATTTTAAAAGATGACTTAGGACTTGCAGCCTATAAAAAATGTACTGGTCATTTCTTAATTGATAAGTTAAAGATGAATAGGGTGGTAAAATCTAAACAACTACTGAAGCGGTACGCAAAGGGAGGTCACAGAAAAAAATAGTTTACGGATAAGAATTTTTTACGATGGAGCAATATTTTAACAAACAAAACGACCGTATTTTTATGCTCAAAGCTCTAAAAAAGCTTCCCAATTAGTCGACAGAGAGCAACGTGGGCATTATCCGAATTTTGGTATAAAAACAATCAAAAGTAGTTTTATACATTACTTATTACTCTTGATGCACAATAAGGATAGTTTGTATCTTGAAAATGTTTGTACCAATTTTAAACAGCAAGGAAATTGATATTGTTATTTCTAGCAACACAGAAAAATCAAGCAAATTAAGCTCCGCCCCTAATGGCGGCTATATTTGATATCTGAGTGCAATAAATAGTTCCGAGTTTTTGTATTAATCACTATTATTCTGTGACAAATATGGTTCAAAAATGTATTGTGACTGGTTGCTGTATTGAATCGTATCCAGGTTGTGGAATATTTATTTCGCAATTAAGAGAACTTTGATTTGCATTGTAGTATCACTCTCATTTCAGATTTTTGTGGACATCATACATATTTTGTTCTTATTTCAAAGAATTAAACAGCTTTAGCAAATAATTGCTTTTGTTTGATACAGTAAAAAGTGATCCTAGGGGCCGTTAAAGTTTACATGTACCTATGCCCATACATCCTTTGATTCAGTTTTTTTTTTCATTCATTGGTCAGGTAGATAATAAATAAAGGTATTGAGTTTTATGATGGGTGAAGTAGTTGATAGTGTGGCAAAGAAATAGCACATGATTGTGACCAGGTTGGCCTGCGTGATAAGTAATAATGACAAATATTATTTACACTACTGATCGGAAGTAAAAATTTACTCAGAAGGAACGATTTACGAGCAATCTGAAAATGTAAAATTTATTATACAGTTATTGCTATAATTACACAGAAATGTTTATCAAATAGATATTTGATTCTAACAATGATACCATACGGAAAGCGAAAATGGCTTTAAACACTATGGGAAATCGAGCCCCGTTACGACAAAGATTGCATAGGGCAATGTTGTTCAGCAATGAATAATTTTCTTTTAAATAAAAACATTTATAATAATAATATACAGTATGACTGGTGAGATACCTATACATATATCGTGAAATAAAATAACGTAAAAACTAAATATTAAATGACTTCTTAGTAAACTTCGTACGAAGTACACCGAGAGTCCAGTATTTAACTGCGGAATAATTGGACACTGCGCGCGCATTGCGCTATAAACACAAAATACATGGGCGAGTCCATTTTTGACAGCTTGTCGCTTAGCAACAAAACTAGTAAAGCGTGTCGTGAGTATAATATCCAAATTTCACTTATTTTTAGAGAAATTTCGATAAAAAATTAAGCTTCTATTTGTTTTATATCAAGTTAACGAGAATCGAGTACCGAGTACTCTCCATAAGTATTGAAGGTATCTCACCAGTCATACTGTAAAATATAATTATAACATGATTACATACATTTCTTGTTACTCATTTTCACTTGAATAGATTCCATACTATCTTTCAAAGTGATCCAAAAAGTAAATACGATCGATGGTTTGTAAGGTAATTACAAAATTTTGTTACTGCGTATATGTATTTAGTAGTCTCAAGTTTATCCACGATTCCGCTTTAGTATGGTCACCTTCTAGAAAGGGACACAGGGCCTTAAAAGTAAGTCTCGCTCGGCTCGCGAATTCGGTCTCAATGATCATTCCAGTTAGTATTATTACTTCCATGCTTTTGAATGCGCCATGGTTTTACATTATGCGTTCGAAACATGCCGCCCACCAAGGACGATACTGAAGGAACGTCCTTTTTAAATTTAACTAAATCTATCATGTTTTAACATTTGTACTACTTAATTAGATTGTTGTAAGGTAATACATATTACTATACAATTGCACTAGAATCTTAATTTAAAACATATCAATAATACAAACTTAACAATTAATGTTTAACTTAACGTATATAAATTGCTTGATTGATTAACAACAAGTTCTTAATCTACTACAGGCAAAATACATATTTTTGAGGTTGGCCTTTTAACTGTTGGCAATTGTGTTCGTATTGTGACTACACGGGTTATGCCATCATCACCAGGATGTTTATGGAGAACTCGACCTAATAGCCACCGGCTTGGGGGTAAATTATCCTCCTTAATGTGAACTACATCTTCTATTTTCGGTTCTGGAATTTGAGAAGCCCATTTGTATCGGTTCATTTATTTAGAGAGATATTCCTGTGACCAGCGACTCCAAAACGACGGTACCATCTTTTGTATGAACTGCCAACGAGTTAAACAGCTCACATTTAACTTGTATAAAAATCGTCTGGCACACCGATCAACGGTTCGCCAATAAGAAGATGTCCCGGGGTTAAAGGTAAGGGTTCACCAGGATCAGTAACATTAATAACACTCATTGGCCGTGAGTTTAAACAAGCCTCCACTTGATTAAGAAGTGTGGTAAGCTCCTCGTATGTGGGTGTAGCGTCGCCTATGATACGTTTAAAAAAAAAAGGAATGCCTGTGAGGTTATATCACTGACTACTTCTAAATGTATAGCGCGAGTGGCCATACATACAAAAAATACATATGTAGCCTTTGTATGCGCGATGCCCTCGACCTTTTGTTGTCCTAATGTTAATTGGACCCGCGTTAACAACACCGCTATGTAAAAATGGTCTAGCAGGCGTGCAGCGAACAGCGGGCAAGGAGCCCATGAACTGGGTTTTAATGTTGGCTCTATGTCTAGCACATATGACACATCTATGCACCTGATACTTGACAAGTGTTCTAACACCTATTATCCAATAGGATGATCTTAAATAGTTCATCATGACTTGCGGGCCACCATGTAGTGTTTTACAGTGGGCATCCGCTATGATGAGTTTAGTTAAATGACTAGAGCGATGTAGAATAATAGGATGCTTTACTTGTTCGCTCAACAGAGATTTCTCGAGTCTACCTCTAACTCTCATTACACCCTTCTCATTAATCTAGGGACATAATGATTTTATTGAACTTTATTTATTGATTTTATTGACACAAAAAAACACTCCTGATTTTTTTATTGCAATTTAATTTATTTTACAGTTTTTATCAATCTTAATCAATTGACATCAGTATACAGGGTGTAAACGACGGTTAACCGAAAACTTCAGTGTTGATTTTGTGACACTACATGCGCGAAATTTACTTCAACCATTTTTCTCGGTAATGATTGGTTCCCGAGTTAGTCATTTTTGAGCGCTCAATGTATCATGAACAACGCGATGTATCCACGCGCACGCCTATGAAATAGCTTATTGTATTGTAGTTGCACAGTAGGTAGGTAGTTAGTTTACAACGGCGCGGCGCACAGTGGTTTCGATTTGAGAAATGGTGGACTTTGGGATCGAAGTCGACCTAGCGCGCTGATTTTTGCATACTCCTTTTAACAATATAAACAACTTTTGTTCTAGCACTTTTCATATAAACCACTTTTTCATACTAAAAAAATGATTTAATTTTTTTTTGTATGGAGAAAAAGTTATAATTGTAAAAATTTCGAAAATGGTAATATTGGACACCTTGGCGGCATATAGGCGGTATAGGAGACATCATTCTCGACCTTTTTTGTTCTTAGACTTAGCGCTTAGAAAGTTTTCATAGTAAATGTTTGGGTATTGGATGGTATAATCCTTGTTATTTTATGTATGTTGGATTTTTAAGTATAATAAACGGTCACTATGTAAACCGGGCTAAAGAGCACTGAATATATATGAAAAAAAAACGGAAAATTAATAAAAAGTCCTTTAAAAGATAGAAAAGTCTGAAGAATCTCAATACGTAATCTCTTAATCGAAGATGGAGTAATGAAAGCAGTTGTTACATAGGAACATCAGTTTCTATTATTAGTTTTTGACTATTAATAATTTGTGGTTCAAACCTTGAAATATAGGTAATTCTGAAAACAGTTGTTGAGTAGCAGCTTCAGATTGCCAAAGCTGATCATAGCAAAGGATCTGCCATGCATACTGGATTTTCGTCATTCTCGACTTCTGCTTCTGCCCAATTAAACAACTCGATAGCTTTATTGAATAAAAATAGCTTCTTAGAATGGTTTAAAAATTACCTGTCTGGCAGAAATCAAGTCGTCCGGGTAGACTGCTACGTTAGTAATAATGCCTCATGCACCTATGGAGTACCTCAGGGCAGTATACTTGGACCAACGCTTTTTCTGTGCTATATAAATGACCTCGCAAATGTTAACTTACCTGGCATGAATCTTATGATGTTTGCTGATGATACAGTATTACTATTTCATGATAAAACTTGGAACACCGTAACAAAACTAGCTGAAATAGGAATATCAACTGTAACTAAATGGTTAGAAGATAGTCTCCTATCGCTTAATGTTAGTAAAACAAAATATATGTATTTTAATAAATCACGCATCACCAAGCCAGAGAACCTAGAACTAAAAATCCATACCTTTCCTTGTAACCGCATAATTAGTAACACCAACTGCAGCTGTTTCACTTTGTCTACACTCTACAACACTAATTTACTGATTAATAACTAATTTAACAAGAGGTATATTTTATTGCATCTACTTCTACATACTTGTTGTCCATGATCGCAATACACAAACAATAACAATGAAAGTAATACTTACAAATACACGTAAGATACGACCAGTACATTCACACAATCACCACGATTTTACACAAAATAATAACATTCATAGATAATATAACACAATTTAACTCATCCAAAGATAATAAACATAATAATCCAAAATAACCTAAAAAAAGGCGCGCAAATGAAAACAAAACTAAATCTAAAATCATAAATGTCATCACAACAATTGCATTCATTGTCTCTCTCTCATCAAATATCATTGCATCTCACTCACACATTCGCTAGTTGCCGCGCCGCCCGCGCCGCTGCGCCTGTCGTACCTACTAGTCGCCCAATAAGCCGATGAATTCCGGGTTACCTCGCCGGTAAAACGCGCCATAGAATATACGTCCGCGTGACGTCATCGACATCTTTTTCCCTTTACGCGATTCCTGCGCGCGCCGTCGTGTTGTTTGACGGCAATTTTCGGTAATGCAACTTTTGCTATGACAAATAGAACAGGCGTTTATTCATTTATTTATTTTAAATTGGTCGTATTGAAAATATTGATGAATGTCGTAATAAATATAGAATTTAATTTAAATAAACGATCTTTTTTTTTAGAATAATACATATTTATGTGACGCATTTTTAGGAGTGTTCCGAAGGTAAAGCCGGTAGGAATCGGGTTATAGGGAGCCTTCGCCACTGAAATGAACTAAGCTGATTATGAACGAGGCGTTCAAGAACTTTAGAGGGGAAAGGTAGGATAGAAATGGGCCGGTATTCAGAGAAAAATGAAGGGTTGCATTGGTAGAGGTGTGATTTGGGCGTCTTTCCAAGCTGATGGAAAGATGCCACTGGAGATAGAGGAATTGAGGATATGACAGATGACAGGGAGTATTTCATCAAGGATAGGAAGCATCATATGGCATCACGGCTAACGCAATCGGTACCTATTGCATTCGAGGAAGTAGATAGGATGTTCTTCTTAACATCACAAGCAGCAAATTGATGAAATTCAAATGGGAAGCAGTCGGGAGTCGAACTTTGTGAAAGAGATTTTAGTGTGTTATCTTTTAGTATAGGATCAAAGTAGGGTAATGCAGTAAAGTTATTGGTTTAAAGCGTTTATATCGAGAGGTTTAGGAATCGTGTCTTGGCGCGATTTGCCGACTCCCAATGATCTCAGTAATTTCCAGACTTTGGCTGGATCACCGTTTTCGACAGATGCATGAACATGTCGGCGTTGTGCATTCCTACACACCTTACTGCAGTGATTTCGTATTGCTACATATTTTTTCCAATTAGCGTCAGTTGGACGACATTTAGATTTAGTTTTTGCAGCAGCTTTCTTGGAGAGTAATGTCTTAATGTCGTCCGTAAGCCAAGGTGACGGAAGATGTTTCAGCCTAATTGTACGCAATGGTGCATGAGTGTCATAGAGCTTTATCAAGTTGGAGGTCAGTAACTTAACTTTCTCATCCACACATTCCGAAGCAAAGAGAGAATCCCAGGCAATGTTGTTGACATCCGCACGAAGATTTGCCACGTTCATTTCACGAAAGTTGCGTTGTACAAGGATTTTAGGTTTAGGTTTTGGAGGCCGGACACGATAAGACAAGAAGAGGAGGTCATGGTAGGAAAAGGCATCGGCAGGACACTGACCATGTTTGGAAACACGATCAGGGGAAGAAATAAGGATAAGATCAAGCAAAGGTGGAGTACAGTTTGGAAAATGATGTGTAGCACTAAGAGGAAGTATAGAGAGGTTATTGGAGTCAACGATTGATTGGAGTGAGCTGGAACGGTGATCATTTTTAAGGAGGCAGGTGTTGAAATCGCCCATGATTATGGTTTGACTGTACACGGGGATAATATTTTCTAACAGGATTTCAAGAGAATTGAAGTAATCTACACATAAAGAAGGACTATAGAAAACACCGAGTAAGAATTTTGGAGTGAAGAAGTTTAACTTCGAGAAAAAGATGTTCGCCAGCATTTGGTGGTGGAGGCTGTGGTGACATGCTAACTATAGACAAGGGAATATTTTGTTTAAGATAGATAGCCACTCCACTCCCACCTCCCACTGCACGATCATTTCTAATAAGCTCATAGCCTGGGAGCGAATAAGCCGAGGAGACTAAGCATGGCTTCAGCCAAGACTCAGAAACAAGTATTGTATGAATATGTGTACAGTCAAAAGTAGCCAGCATATCCGGGAAATGGGCCGGAACACTCTGAGCATTAATATGGACCACATTAAAGTTCCTGGCAAAATCGGAAAACTGGGACGTCAATGTCAGCAAGAGAAGGAACACTTACGAAGCTAGTATCACTACTTAAAGAAAAGTATTCGTCACTATTTATACTGTTGTCTAATAATGACATAATTAATTTCAGTAAACATATAATAATAAATAAATAATAAAAAAAAACAATAAAGATACAAATAAAATATAAAAAAAATATATATATAAAAGAGGCTGATGAAAACAAGTTTTTGCTCCATCTGCCGGTTGCGAGAACAAAGTATGTGAGTACCATAAAAATCCTTTACAACTTGTCCAGGTACAAGAAAGGAAAAAAGAAAGCATAAAATAATACAACAGTTTCCTAAAAATGACTGTATAGAATAAATAAAAGAAAAATTAATAATAATATATTGTATATAAAATAAAAAATAAATAGAATTTTTTTTTTAATATAGTAACAATGAGTATTAATGTCAGAAGTGTCAGATGTCAAAATCAGTCAATGTCAAACGGGAGAATAAACATATAAAATATTATAAAACAAGCGAAGTGTACCTGGGCTAGTAATGAACTCGGATGACTTCACTTTTTGGCGGCTACTCGCTTTGATTTTGAGGCAACCAGAGGTTTGGGCGCCGAACTCGGCTTGGGCAACAGCTCACCGACTCTGCACAGCTCAGCTTGTGTAGTCACGCGGTGCTTCACGTCGTCCAGTCCCAAAACATGGATTGCACCATCCCGAGTCCAGCACTTGTTGACCCCGAACTTCTCACGAGCCGCCATGAAAACATCGTGCCTGCTCTTGGTGAGGAACTCCGACATGGTGACTCCAGAACCCTTAAGCTTTGTCTTGGAGAACCAGAGCTTATCACGCATCTCCAAGTCCCTCAGCTTTACTAGTTTTGGCCGGGGCTTCCTAGCCGAAGTCTTCCTCCCCATTCGCTGACAGCGTCTGATGTCATCCTTGGAGAAGTCACCAATACCCAGCTGGGTATTGGTGACTTGACTTGACAACAACACCGGTGAGTGTTTGGGCAACGTCTTCGTCGTTTGCAGTCTCCGTTACACCATGAAGCAGCAGTATCTTTCTCCGCCGCTGCATCTCCATGCTGTCAACTGTTCGTGCAAGCCCGTCAATTTGCAGTTGCAGCATTGTCAAGGCTTGGGTGACAAATGCCCTGTACGAAGCAAAATCGGAGGCCAGGCTGGAGACACTTAGAGGGGCAGACTTCAGTAGCTGCGCTTCGAAATCAGCCATTCTGCTGTTGATGCTGGTGCTGAGCTCATTCAGAGTTGCTTGCACGGTGTCCATTTTGTAGTGTGTAGTTCAGTGTAAAAGGTAGATAGTGAGTAGTGAAGTGCAGAAGAGAAGGATTCAAAGAAGAGAAATATTGTAACCGGCAGGTAGATAGGTGATTAAGAAATTAAAACATAAAATTGTATAAATTAGATAAAATAACTATTAAATTTTAATTAAAATACGTAGAGCAGAATTTTAGTTCCTTCTTGTTGCAACTACCCCTGCAAAAAAAAAAAAAATACAAATAAATAAAACAACTAAAACAAAGTTTATATACCTATATATACATATATTTTTTTTTATAATATTTGTGCTTATCGTTTTATAACTGCACAGCAGTTTTCGTCTCATCTAACGGCAAAACTATTTCATAATGTCAAATATCATTGAATAAAACCGTGTAAACGGCGATGATCGCGTTTGTAGCCGTGATGGAGTTTAATTATAATATTGTGGGTCACGATAGCGTTTGTATAGTGTAAATAAAAACGGGTCGCGGGAGGAAAGAGTTTACATAAAACATGTAAGTTCCCGAATGACATCGCCGGTAAGTCGTTTCTCGGTTTCAATGGGTACTGTGCCATCAAAGTGTATAAATTGTCATTTCAAAACGACGATAATACCAAAGTCGTACCTTACAATTTATCGTCTTACATTTAATAACAGCCACCCGATTCCAAACTAAGCAGTGTTTGTACCGTGGTAACGTATACAATCTAACCCTTGTCCTTATTTAATTTTATTCTCAATCGTAAATTCGCGCTCTTCACAAATACTTCTCTAGGATGGGAAACACTGAAATAGAGAAATTTGTTACAGTTAAATTTGTTTCAGTGTTTAGGATTGTTGCCATATGTATGTATATATCTCAATATAGAAGAATATGGTTGATGGCTTACAGCACTGGTTATTACTGGTATACTGGTACTGGAAAAAACTATTGGCCGCACAAAATATGATGAGACTAGGTTGTTTTTTCTTCTTGTAGTTTGAAGTGGATGCCAGTTGTTGTCAATGTCTTTTCATGGTATTAAGTACTTGCTGTTTGCAAAACATTCAGGTATTTCCATTTGGGAATTAAGACTGAATCTCGGCTCCAAGGTTTGGTATTTGTTTCTCAGCTACAAGGTTTTTTGCTTCTATTTGTGATCTGTGTGTTACACACTGAGTATGTATGTGTGTAATAGAATTGCACACAGTTGGTTCTGTTGGTTAATAAATTGTTAAAAAATTCTTCAATTAATTAGTGTCATAATATGTTGTGTTCTAAGATACAATTTTTGTAGTTTATTTGCCAGTATTATTGTCGGTTTGTTTTAATTAATTGTAGATTAAATTTTGCAAATTATCAATAGAATATGGTTTCAGTTAGTTGTTGTTACTCTATATAGCTGTTTAGAAAATAATCTATCTTCTATCTAATATATGGTATAGGTGCGACTTGGATTCCCCCGGCGCCCCAATGCGTCGCCACTGGACTGGTCACTGGCGACTAGCGCAGGGTCAGCGCATCCCCCCTTAGCGAACCCAAGGGGCCGCACCCTCGATTGTGTGCAACTAACAAACCATCGTCTAGGTAAGAGGTCACCTAGAGTGTTGCCGTTGGGTTGTTATGTCCGACTCATCGGCATGTGGAACAATATTTTGTGCTTCGGGCACGATTTGTAATGAGAGCCCTTGTTATGAGGACACATGTTGCGGTTTAGAGGGTATGCCCGCCCTTCTATCGGAATTTGCACATAGCCCCGCACTCCACCCTGGGTGCTGGTGTATGCATAATGCGCATACGCACCACTGCCATCGTCGTGAGCCGGGGCGATCACATAACGATTCCGATAAGTGTGTTACAGTAGAGAATTACATACAAATAATACTGATGAGCTCGAGTTGATACGGTGACGACCCGTTTCCGAGTTGATACGTATGCTTACTACCTTAAATCAACTTCAGAGTGGTCGCTTCACAATCAAAATTGCTTTAGATAGTTAATTCTAGTAAAATCAATCATTATTTATGTATTACAGCACTTTTAGAAATGAATAAATGTTTGAATATTATGAATCTTCAAACCTGTATAACTCGGTTCAAAGCGATCCTACCGGTTTCGTGTCATACTAACTATTGCTTCAAATGGTTAGTTCTATCGATATATGCCACTTTTTTTTGTTGGCCGGCACTTTGAAAAAGGCCCAAAAATGTATGGAGCCTGGATGATCTCCTTTGTGAGCATATTGAGTAAGTCTGAGAATCGGCCAACATCTATTTTTTATACCCCTAAGTAACACTTTTTTTTATTTATATGGCAAGACAACGTTTGCCGGGTCAGATAGTACTTATAATAAATCTGTAGAGAAGTCAATTCTGTACACTGAATATATTAAAAAAAAAAAAAACCAATGGGGGATGTTAAGAAACAGATACTGATATCGAATCTGTAATTTATATATTTCTGTCTGTCTGTCGTCCGCCTTATGTGACGGCATCACGTAAAATCTACCGAATAGAATGCACTGAAATTTAGTATAGACATAGAATAAGTAGTAGAGCAACTTGTAGGATACTTTTATCGCATAAAATTTCAAAGATTTCTGAAAAATTGCAAAAATAAGCATATAAATCGTTTGAACCTGCGTTTCCCTAAAGAGACCATAGATGGCGTTGCAATCCATTCGCATTATAGTGAACGCGGCGCCGGCCGCATCGATTCCTGTTGTTCGCACCAACCAATAGATGGCGTTTTAGTCCGCAACACGGCATATTTTGCCTAATTAATTTATTTTGATTGCTTTATTGAATTTAGAAAGAAAGAAAAAATTATGTTATTATTAAAATAATAATTATAACCTGACACTGTACTATACACAAAAACTGTTATTCGCAAAACTTAATAATGTAATAATATTATTTTTGTTTTGGAATATTTTTTGATTGAAGTCGGTTTTTGTTTTTGTTAAAATGTTCGTTTTCTACATTTTCTGCAGTATCCGTATCCCCAGTGTTATTCGCTTTTGCTTTATTATACCTCATTATGGCGTCGTAACCGTGTTTTAGTATTTCTTTGTACTAATCGCTGAGAATACTTTCGATCCTATTGTAGTTTCCCGTTACTCAGTCATGTGATTCACGTTCCGTTTTTTGAAAGCGACATTTTTTTATTGCGAGCCGTATTTCTAGAGCTCTTTAAATATCCTTTTCTTTGCATGTTAATTGATCATGTTCGGTAAATGTAGTGATGTTTGAATGACGCGGTATTAATTTTAATTTTTCCTATGTTGGATATTAGTTTATTGAGCAGTGATAGCCGAGTGGTATAAGTTGACACCTCCCACGCCAGTGGTCGCAGGTTCGAACCCGAGGCAACACACCAATGACTTTTCGAAGTTATGTGTGTATTAGAAATAATTATCACATGCTCCAACGGTGAAGGAAAACATCGTGAGGAAACCTTGCATGCCTAAAAATTTGTTTAAAAACATTTATTGAGGGCATGCAAAGTCCCCAACCCGCACTTGGCCAGCGTGGTGGACTCAAGGCCTAACCCCTCCCTCACTACGGGAGGAGACCCTTGCCCAGCAGTGGGACATTAATGGGTTAAATTTATTTATTTATTATTAGTTTGTTTTTATGTAAAGAGATAAGAGAGATAAGAGAGTTTTCGAGAAATTTTAAGGATATAATTTTTAATGAGAGGGAAATTAGTACGGGTGTGTAGGTTTTTTATATAAGTGCGAAATGGTGTATTATAAGATATTTTTAAAGCTTTGTTTTGAACAACTTGTAGTTTTAAGTAATTAGTGTTGGATGGACTGCACCATGCAGGGGCGGCGTAGGTGAGACAGAGTCTTACAAGTGTTGAATAAATTTTTAACTTAGTTTTAGGTTTCAGATTTGAATTGCGGTTTAAAATTGGTTTTAAGGAATTAAGGGATCTAATGCCTTTCTTTACATTAAGCTTGATATTCTTGTTCCAGTTTAGACATTTGTCAAGAATTATACCTAAGTATTTTACAGAAGAACTCCATGGGATATTAAAATTATTGATTTGAATGGTTCTTGTGGGAACAAACCGTTTTTTTTTTAATAAAATAGCCTCAGTTTTTCGGGAATTGAGCTTAAGCTTCCAAGTAGTGAAATACTGACTCAAGAGATCTACGGACAATTGTAACCGTCCAATGACAATGTCAGTGTCATTATCTTTGGTGTAAGTCGCAGTGTCATCTGCGTATATTGCTAAGTTAGTGCGTGGCTGTTTAGGTATGTCATTAAGATATATGATAAAGAGTAATGGACCGAGGATGGATCCCTGAGAAACTCCAGCAGGGATGGTTCTGGAGGATGAGTTAAAGTTGTCGATGAAAACTGAGAAGGAGCGATCACTTAGATAGTTCTGGATTAATTTAACAATCGGAAGGGGTACCTTGTTTGTTATTAACTTGTGTAGTAAGCCCTCATGCCAGACAGTATCGAATGCTTTTTCAAGATCTAGCTGAATCATACCAGTAGAGGCCGTTACTTATCGCTTCAAAAACTCTAGTTAATTGTTGTGTGGTGGAATGTTCACTACGAAAACCGAACTATTCCGGAATCAGGTAAGGCTCAATAACTTTTGATAAACGTGATGAGATAACAGATTCTAGGAGTTTGCTTAAGGCTGGCAAGAGACTAATAGGACGAAAGCTACTAGCCAAGTTCTCGTCTTTACCTGGTTTTCTAATGGCTATGACTTTGGCATGTTTTAATGCAATTGGAAAATATCTTATGCGGAGACAACCATTAAAGATTTTAGAGATTTGCACGATACTTTTTTGTGAGAGGTTTTTAAGCATGCCATTGCCTAAACCGTCATAACCAGGTGCTTTGTGAGGTTTTATTTTTTCAAGAGTTTTGAGATCTCCTTTGGCCTGACTAACGGTGGATAGCCTACGTTTTGATGAGAATTGAGTTGATCGATCGATTTTTTAACAGCTGATTCAGTGTCCGGATCACTGGACCATATTTTAGTGAGCTTCATATTTTCTACAAAAGCGTTAACCAAGGTTTCGCATTGTTCGGCGACTGATAACGTGACAGTATTATCAGTAACTATTAATGGTGATATTTGTGTTCGTTCACATCTTAAGCATTTTACAATACGCCATAAATCAGAGGACGGGTTGTCTACTTTTGCAAGTTTGTTATCCCAGATCTCGTCATTAAAAGCAATTAGCTCTGATTTAATAAGCGATTGCATGCTGTTCGCTTGTGTATAAAGGGAACGCCGTATTGAGGGATTTGGCTCTTTGAGGGCTAATTTACGAAGACGGTTTTTTATTTTAATATGAGTTTTAATGCGCTGGGGAAGCTTAGGTATACCATCTACGGTTGTTATAGGCACAGATTTATCTCGAGCATCTAGGACAGCACTCGTTAAGTTTGTGATAAGCATAGTCAATACTGTCTATCGATTCAAAAACTTCGGTGGAGAGAGATATATTTCGATTAAGAAGACTTCTAAAGCGATTCCAGTTTTCCGTTGATTGTAAGGAAGACTGGAAGGTGATTGGAGGATAATTGGCAAATGGTGTGAGGATTTGAGATGTCGTGGATACCTTTGACAATTGTGATATCGGGAGTAGATGGAGTGCGATCACTATGGTAATGGACTAGGGTGGGAGTAGGAAGTGCAAGAATATCGTACTCATTGTTAAGCATATGATCGAATAGTGTTTCGCCATGTCGATTTGAATGAGAGCAGTACCAATAAGGATGTTTAGTGTTAAAGTCTCCCATTAAGAGTACCTTTTGATTTATATTAAGTAATAGATCTAAGTCAGACCTTAAGAGACGCAGATTTGGTGATTGGTATGCTTCCAGTTCTCTTCCGACCTATTTCCATTCTACCTTTTCTCTCCAAAGTGCTGGAGGCTTGTGTGCACAAACAATTAACACAGTTTGTGTTAGGTAACAACTTACTTAGCCCACTACAATCCGGGTTCAGGCCAGGTCACAGCACTACGTCGGCACTCCTTAAGGTGACTGGCGATATTAGGGCGGGGATGGAGGATACTAAAGTCACTGTTATGGCTTTGGTAGACTTCTCGAACGCCTTTAATACCGTCAGTCATGATATCCTTCTCTCTATCCTTTCCCATCTTAACATATCTTCCGGTGCGCTAAATTGGTTTTCCTCTTATCTTCAAGGGCGCTAGCAATCGGTTCACTTCGGTGAATCTTCATCGAGCTGGCGGGAACTGGATTCTGGCGTCCCACAAGGCGGCATTCTTTCTCCTTTACTGTTTTCAATCTTCATCAATCTGGTAACCCAAAATCTTCGAGGAACGTATCATCTGTACGCTGATGACTTGCAACTTTATTCGCAAGAGTTCGTGGACTCTATATCGACAGCGGTAGACGTCGTGAATGGTGATCTTGAACACGTCAAGTGCTGGTCTGAGAAGTTTGGCTTGGCCGTTAACCCTGCTAAATGTCAGGCTATAGTGGTAGGCAGCCACCGCAATATTAGCCGATTAGGTCATCTTCATGTACCACCCATAGTCTTTAATGGCTCAACCATTGAAATGACGTCTTCAGTGAGGGATTAAGGTCTTAACATTGATTCTACGATGAGTTGGAAAGTCCAAATAACCAATGTTTGTCTTAGAGTGACTAGCACACTGCGGGCTTTATATCGCCTCAAGAACTTTCTGACATCTAGGACCAAAGCCATGCTTGTGCAGACCTTAATATTCCCTCTGATCGACTATGGTGATGTGTGTTACTTCGACCTGAATGCAGATCTCCTCAACAAACTTGACCGCCTTCTTAACAACTGCATTCGATTTATTTTCAACCTACGCAAGTATGATCATGTATCTACTTATCGCTCTCAACTTAGGTGGCTACCAATTCGGTGGCTAACATCAGGTACAGGATCTGTGTGATATCGTACTATTTGCTGATGATACGTCGCTTATATTTAAAGTAGATCGTAAGAAATCAGATTTTGACGATGTAAATGGTGCTCTTACACAGGTTCTTGATTGGTTTACAGCCAACAATTTGTTGTTGAATTCAAAGAAAACAAAATGCGTTAGATTTACCATGACTAGACACAATTTTTATAATTAAAAAAAGAGCAATTCGCGCTATTTGCGGCTTAGGAGCGCGGGTCTCACTGCGGGAGGTATTTGGGAAAATAGGTATACTGACGGTGGCATCACAGTATATTTTAGCATATAACCGCTTTAGGGTCGTTATCAGAATTCATTTTTAACAAGTGGGCGAGGAGTCGAAATGACAATCAAATTTCTTCCAACAATTATAATTATCACTGAATAAACTAGCTGACAATCAAATTATAGCTTAAAGGCTTGAACATTCACTTTAAATTACGTAATCAGTACTAGTTATAATAAAATCTACACGGATTAACAAGATATTCAGCGATTCGTCGCAAACGTGGTGCGCTGGCCGTCATCCGTTGTGAAGTGACGTTAAGATGACCGCCACGCTACCATCGACACGACGCTCCGCTAGAGTGACATTTGACAAGTCAAATCACTCTTGACATTGACAAGTTTGTGAAGCGCCGTCACGGCCGGACTGACTTTCGACCGTCCTCGGGCGTCTGTAAGTTTCTGGAATCAAAGGAAGTTCCAACAACTTAGACATCCGCTCGTCCATCCTGCAAGTAACTTAATTAGCAACGTCACGAGTGGGACATTATGATCTGGACCGGACGAGTGTATCCCTTCAATCAAACCGTCGGAGGTATGACCCGGATTGCACTATCCTTTCGACCAGTCACACAAGGCAAGTCTCTTGGTTCAAACCAGAGTACATACTTCAGTTCTTTGATACTCAAAATGACTTGGACCGGACGAGAGTGTCCCTTCAACCAACCTCCACAGTGTTGGCCCGGACGACTCTGTCCCTTCGACCAGTCAGCCACATACACGCAATACACCTTACATCTAGACCAAGCTAGTGCATCCTTTCAACCAACCTTACCAGGTCTGGCCCGGACGGCACTACTTGACTAGGCTAGACTAGAAATTTTACTGCTGGTTGGGCATTTCACATAACAACGCACCTAGGACGACATACCTTCTTGATGAGTATCTATTTCGTTTTGATCATCCCATGCTGTTATAGTGCGCGAATCAGCAGATATAGTATCCGAGCACACGGTCAAGGTTTCACAGTCGTTCGAAGCTAACGTGTCAGCCAGATCAGGCACCGAGACTACATCATCCGGCGCCGTCTCGGCCTCATCGTAGTTCAAGAGATTGGTAGTAATTTCAAGTAAGCCATTGTGCCCCTGAGGCACTGGGCGTAAATTTTCGTGGGCGTACTTATATATTCGATGAGAACCACCTAAACTCCTCAATTCATACCGGTCGTTATCTAATACCGATGTTATAACAAATGGGCCCTTGAACCTTCTGTCCAATTTAGTTTGATTTCGTTCACTGGTCTTAAGGAATACGAAATCACCCATAGAGAACGGTTTTATAATTGCGCGACCTTTGTTAAAACGGCTTACTTCAGATTTTGCTGCTTTTTCAATATTAGCCGACGCGTCTTGCCGTATAGTATCTAAATCTAAACGTTCTTGCTGACCATGAACTTCCGAGTTCAATTTAGACATGCCTAGTGACTGACTTCGAATCCCTAACATAAGCTCTGTGGGTGAATATTTAGTTACGGTAGATTTGGTACTATTAAGAGTGAGTTGGATGTTCCCTAGTTCATCACGCCATGTTTTATTTGGATCGTTTTCAACAATGGTTAACAAACTTTTGAGAGTACGCATAACCCTTTCCACTTGCCTGTTTGCCCTACTGGAGCCCGTCGCGATGAAATGGAGTTCAATTTTATGTTCCGTGCAGAAATTCTTAAAGTCGGTGCTGACATAGCAGCGACCTTGGTCAGCAATTATTCGCTTAGGAGCTCCAAAAAGACAAACAGCTTTGTGAATCGCGTTAACAGCGCTTTTGGCGTCAAGAGAAGAAGTATGTTCCAGTAGGATATATTTAGTAAAACCGTCAATAATTACTGAGCAATATTCCTTTCGGTCGCTCTTGCCGCTAAGCTTACCCGTAAAGTCAATGTGAATAGTGTGCCACGGGACAGACACTTTAGGGATTGGATGAAGTTGGACAGGTTGTGCCCCTGATGGACCCTTCGACGCTTTACAAATGATACAGGAATCAATAAACTTACGCACGCATTTCGACATTTCGGGAAACCAATACTGTTCATAGAGTTTGTCTAACGTTTTATCTTTGCCCAGATGTTGGATCTCACTATGGATATGATTAATTAGTGTCCAGATTAAAGACCGCGGAACTACTGGCAACCACGAAACGGTTTTATTTCGGGAGATTTTTCTGTAAAGTACGCCTTCCCTAACGTCATACGTCTGAGCCAATGAATCAGGAAAACCGTTTTCGTTGTGTTTCGTGATAAGGTCTTGTATTTCTTGATCGCGTTTCTGCTCGACAGAAAGCCAATCTTGGTGGAGCTCAATATAATGAACTGTCCTCGTCTGTGAGTTCTCGGAGGTCGAGTTAGCAACACTAGCGTTATTAGGGAGAGGGTTTCGCGAGAAATAGTCAGCGTGTTCCATGCCCCGCCCTTCGCGATATACAATGTCAAAATCATACGCCTGCAAGAAAGCCCACCATCTGTGGACGCGAGGGGTAAGGTCCTTTTTTGACTTTGAAGCCTTTAATGAGTTGCAATTCGTATACACCACAAAATTTCTACCGTAAAGGTAATGTCGGAAGTGCTCTACCGCGCGTACAACGGCTAGAGTCTCCAATTCATACGAGTGATACCGCGACTCAGCATCAGATGTACGGCGGCTGTAATACTCTATTACATGGGGTAGATTATTTTTCCTTTGAATGAGAATCGCTCCATAACCCTCGGAACTGGCGTCGGTATGTAATTCTACCGGTAGTTCGGGATCAAAAATTGTCAAAACCGGTTCGGATGTTAGGATGCCTATTATAGTACTACGTATTTGTTCATGCTTTTGGGTCCATATGATAGGCAAGACCCAGAAACTGTCGGACTTGAGTAGCCGTTTTTGGTTGGGGAGAATTTGACAACGCTAATATTTTGCGAGAGTTTGGTCTTACTTCACCTGATTGGAGGGAGAACCCAAGGTAGTCTATTTTCTGTTTCAAAAATTTACATTTTTGGAGATTTAATGTGAACCCAGCTCTAGTTAATGCACTTAGCACCATATCTAACCGCTTTAGCCCAACAGTAATCACGGCTGAATGACACAGTACGTCGTCCATATAAATGAGCGGTTTATCTGTAAGATGACTCAAAGCCCGAGTGATGCATCTCTGATAAACAGATGGGGCATTTCGCAACCCAAAAGGCATCGCGAGGTACTCATATTGCCCATCGGGCGTTACAAATGCTGTTCTCTCTACAGAATCAGGGTGCATCATTATACCGTGGAACCCGGAAGCCATATCTAATAGGGAGAACCAACTAGCCCCGGCAAGCTGATCTATGTGTTCCTCAATGCGCGGCAAAGGATAATGGTCAGGCTGAGTGTTTGAGTTCAACTCTCGGTAGTCAACACATAACCTGTACGAGTTATCCTTCTTTTTTACTAACAATATTGGGCTAGCAAAGGGGGAAGAGCTTTCCCGGATAACCCCAGCATCGAGTAATTGTTGAACTTTTTCTCTCACTATTAGTTTTTCAGCCGGCGCTAACCTATACGGACACCGTTGTACAATTTTATTTGGATCTATTAAATTAATTTCACATTTCCCTGTTGAGACCCGTCGAGACGGAATACCATTAGCGAAAGAGTCGGAATATTTATCTAAAAGTGACATAAGCGATGCTTTGTCCTTTCCTTCTAAATACGTGTCAATTTTTGACAAGTCCAACTTGTCTCAAAATCAAAATCAAATCATTTATTCATTTAGGTCAAATATTGACACTTATGATAGTCGTTACAATTACTGAATCTACCACTAGCTCGGAAAGGGGGTAGAGCCTTATGAGAAGAGCTAGCGAGAAACTCACGGCCACTCTTTTCAATCGCCAAAAAGT
Source organism: Anticarsia gemmatalis (assembly GCF_050436995.1). Lineage (NCBI taxonomy): Eukaryota > Metazoa > Arthropoda > Insecta > Lepidoptera > Erebidae > Anticarsia > Anticarsia gemmatalis. The sequence goes on from NC_134775.1 coordinate 12,822,674, forward strand.
TTTACAATGTGGTTGATACAATAATTGATCATGCGAGGAGCTGCCAACAATCAGCGATATAGACTAAACGTCAATTAAGTTAAATGAACATAGCTAGGTTATTTATTAGTCTCTGATCATACCGTATGTTGGGAGCACCTACTAGCATGTGATAATAAGAATATGGGCAGCAAGTGAGCACTCTGGTTGTGAACATTATAAAAGAAAAAAAGTGACAGTTTTATGAATAACATCAAATTGTACGTAACATCACCTATTTGCATCATTAATTGCCCATATTTTACAATATTTAGACCTACTGCTACTGAGTTTATACAATTTATAGCAAAGTTCCCTAATTTCAAAGAATCCTAATCAAGCGAGCGACTAATCCCAAGAGCTATTGTCGTTTAGATACTCATCAATTCTGTAATAAGCTTTCCTAACGAGATGTTCCTTAACAGCAACTTTGAATTTTGGCAGGGGTAAATCCATGATGTGCTTTGGAAGCTTGTTGAAGAAACGAATGCCGAGACCTACAAACGAATTGTGCACCTTGTGTAAACGATGATGGGGACCTACTAATTTGTGTCTGTTTCTAGTGTTGTAATTGTGTCTATCGCTATTTGTTGCAAAAGTCCCTAAATTTTGTTTTATATACAACAAGTTTGCAAGCACATACTGTGATGACACCGTCAGTATCCCTATCTGCCCAAAAAGCTCTCTCAAGGAGTCTCGCGCTCCTAAACTATAAATTGCACGGATAGCTCTTTTTTGAAGGACAAAAATAACATCTATATCAGCAGCCTTACCCCACAGTAATATACCGTAAGACATGACGCTGTGAAAATAACTAAAGTAAACCAGTCTTGCCGCATCCACACCAGCAAACTGTCTTACTTTTCTGATTGCGTACGCGGCGGAGCTGAGTCTCCCCGAGAGATGCGCTATTTGAGTGCCCCATTGGAGCTTGCTATCCAGACTGATACCTAAAAAAGTTGCCGAATCTACCAAATCGATAGTTTGCCCATTTACGACTATGTTAGTACCTAAATTCCTCGCGTTGGGCATAGTGAACCTAATGCACTTAGTTTTGTCAGAATTTAATAACAGATTATTACAAGTGAACCAGTTGTGGACCTGTTCAAGAATACTATTGATATCAATAAAACAAGACTTCGAACGATCTACTTTAAAAATGAGTGAAGTGTCATCTGCAAATAATATAATATCACATAAGTCCTGCACCTGAAAGGGGAGATCGTTTATATATACGAGAAAAAGAAACGGACCGAGTATCGAACCCTGAGGCACGCCGAGAGAAACAGCTGAACCTGAAGACCTTACACCATTGATATCTACTCGTTGAATCCTATTACTCAAATATGACGCAAGTAAATCGAGCGCTGTATCCCTAATTCCATAGTGGTTTAGTTTCCTAAGGAGCGTATTATGTTGGACACAGTCAAATGCTTTGGAGAGATCGCAGAACACCCCAATGGCGTCCTGGGATGTCTCCCAAGCATCATAGATATGCTTGACGAGCGAAATACCTGCATCGATCGTTGACCTACCCTTTGTGAAACCATACTGTTTACCATGAAATAGCTGATTCGAGTTAAAGTGACTTTCGAGCTGCTCTAATATGACCTTTTCGAAGATTTTGCTAACTGCAGGCAAGATGGAAATGGGCCTGAAATTGCTGGGCTCACTCTTAGATCCCTTCTTAAAGAGTGGTACTACTTTACTGTGTTTCATTAAGTCCGGAAACACACCAGCATCTACGCACCTATTAAATATTAAAGCCAAATGGGAGGCTATTTCCAGGATGATACTTTCTACTAATTTAACAGAGATGCCCCAGAGGTCAGGTGTTTTTTTGGAGTTGAGCGACCTAAAAGCCTTAACTACATCATTAGAGTTGATATGTTTGAAGAAAAAAACACTACCACACTCTTCTACACTATTTCGAAGTAAACATTCTGCCTTGGCAGGACAGGAATTCAAGGAGCTAGTTGTAGCTGTGGGAATATCAGCGAAGAAAGTATTGAACGTCTGAGCAACCTCTAAGTTGTTGGTGATAATCGTGTCATTTACTTTCAGTTCAAAATTATTTTCGCGCTGGATAGCACGACCTGTTTCGTTGTTAATGATATTCCATGTGGTTTTGATCGTATTGTCTGAGCTTTTAATTTTGTTGCTTAAGTGTAAGGATTTAGCAGCAACACAAGTTCTCTTAAAAATTTTTGAATAGTTCCTAACGTATTCAAGAAATTTAGGATTAAAATTGAACTGTTTCATGGAATAAAGCTCATACAACCTAGCTCTACTTTTATAAATACCTGCTGTCGCCCAATCGCAAAATTTGAGTTTCCTATTGTTATCTAGTATGGTTTTCTCTTTGAAGATAGTTTTGAACTTGGATTCAATAATGTTGAATAACGATGTGTAAAGGTTATCCGGGTGTTCTTCGGTGTCGTCTAACTTCGTCATAGCACTAGCTATCTCACTATTAAATAATACTAAACGATCCCTAGTAATAGGCCTACAAGTAATTTTCTTTAACCTATTATCTACCCTAACAGGAAATATAGCCTTCTGTCCACAATGGTCCGATGTTAATTCACTTAAGATTTCCCTACCTAAGCATTCGCAGTTGCAGAATATATTGTCCAAGCATGTAGCAGAATGTGCAGTGATTCTAGTGGGCTCATTAAATAAAAAAACTAAATTAAATGATTTAAATAATGACTTAAGTCTCGTACTAGTCGAAGATTGCTCAAGTAAATTTACATTAAAATCACCACACACTACTACATACTTGTTGCTTATACTTAAACGCTTTAATATGTCCTCCATTATCGACTCAAATAAAGTAAACTCACTATTTGGTGGTCTATATATACAAACTACTATGTGTCGCTCTAACTCGACACAGGAAATCTCAGCCGTGCGTTCTATTGACAAATTAACTATGTCCCTACGTTCTTTACATTTAATACTGTTAGCTACCATAATCAGTGAACCACCATGTCTAGCTTTGTTCCTAATATACGCACTAATAATTGTATAAAACTCATTGTTTATTGCTATTTGTTCCGTGTGTAGCCAATGCTCAGTCACACAGAAAATACCTACATTATGTTTTTGTAAAAACAATTCTACTTCTAATTCCTTGCTGGATAAACCTTGTATGTTTTGATGTACTAAATTTAATGAGCCTAGCTGTTTATCCATTGTCCTACCTGTCAGTTTAAAGAATCGGATACATTATTCGTAACCTTGTCGCTAACTACACTATCTATACATTTAATCACAGTATTGTTAGAATAACTACACAATACTGGGTCGTCCCTTAACCTAAACTGCGTTATAGCACCTATAACTGTGTTAATATTATAAGCTAACAATGTAGCAATTTGTCGTTTGTCCGAACTATTAAGAAACATAGTTTCTTGAGTATAAATAAAACTACTAATAAACTTATTAGTGTCAAAAAACAATAACTTATCACTATGATAAGATGTCATTAAATGTAATTGATTATTCAACCTATGTATACGCCTATTTTCCCTTTCTGTAAGAGATTGTGAGTACGGGAATGCGCAGATAATTAATTTACCTAAATCTAATTGCAATAAACTGCTAATACTATCAATAATATCAGTTTTATCTAAACCTAAACTATCACCTATCAGTAAAACTACTGTTGTATTTATATCTACGCGAGTGTTCCTAATTCTATCTACTATTTGATTTAATTTGAGGTTATGGTAACAGTTATTTTTAAAACTACAATGTAAGTTGTTGTTTATTATAGGTCCTAAGTTAATGCCTAACTTATCTGAGAACATAGCTACTCTGTTCTTTGTGTTAAGATCTATAAAGGAAGAGGGAATACAGTCAGATGAGTCGGTCAGTGAAGTCTCAGTACCTAAACTAATTTGAGGTTCTAACTGTTCTAAGTCACAAGGGGGTCCCTGAGACTGAGAACACCTAGTGCATGGAGTGCTATCAGCTAAGGCCCTAACACGCTCTAAATTTTCCCTGCCAACTTTAGCAATCTCATCGTATTTTAGTATGTAATCATGAGTTTCACGTTCATAATCTAAGGTAATTTTTGTTAATTTAGATTCTAGGTATGAGATTTGTGACTTAAGGTCAAGAGTGTGTCTGTCATACATTAGCCTACTGGAGATGAGTTCTTCACTACAACTATTGACTTCTAAAACTAGTTCCCTACGTTCCTCAATCAAATCTTTATTTGATTTAACCAATAATCTAAGTTTGTTAAATTTCTTGAGTTTTAATTCTAATTTTTTAATTATCTTACTAATTCTAGTGAATTTCCTAAACTTTTTATTGCTTCTAACTCTAGTTAACAAAGATTTACAGCCTATAAGCTCAGAATACAAATGATGAGTTGCACTACTGTCAAATGATTGTATTGACCGTTCCAATGAGATGATCTTAGTGTGGGCTTCATGCAGGCTTGTCTCTAGCTCATTTATGCGGCTCAGAGACCACTCATAGGTCTCATTACAGCTGCCAAATGAGCTGACTTCGTGTTGTAGCCTGTCCCGCTGATCCAGTAAGTCCATATTTTCAATATGGAGCTCAGCAAGTTCCCCCTTCAGTGATACAACCTTGTGGTTAACCTCGCTGATCTCTTCTTCACAGTCAACACGCTCCCTCAACAGCAGGCTGTTCTCATCTTTGCACTTCTTGAGCTCGAGCAGAGCAAGTTTAAGCTTGTTCTCAGTATCCTTTGCTGTTGCCTTCCTGGTCATCATGGTTGATATTAACAACAAAGGATCTGAAATGTTATAAAGAAAGTTGAGATATACAGCAGAATATAGAGAGAATTAGTTGGGGAAAGTTAGTATGTATTGAGATGGTCTATGTTAGTATTGTTAATAGTTCTAGAAGAAATATACACAAAGTAACTAACAAAAGAAAGAGGAAAACACAGATAAAGATATAGGGGATAAATAATAAGGGGTTAGTTGGACCTTACAGTTAAATAATCTATAATTACAATGATATTACACAATGTTTTTTAAGTGGGTAGGTTTAGACCAAAAAAATTAATAAAATAAAAAAACTATAGCGTTGCAGTTAGTAGGAAACCTAACAATTAGACTCTTACAATACTAATTAAACTGAATGGTATAAGGGCAATAAGCTACAATGGAAGAATATAACACTGAATCAGTGCTGCGTTGATTCAATGTTGAAGAGTATGGCGGTAGTGAGCCTGAATATGCTACACTTTATCTAGCGGATTTTCGATAAATCTAAGAAGTCTATAATAACAAGCGATACGAAATACTCCCTGTATTTATCAAACACTTATTCCTTGTTTGAATTTGAAATACGTTGACGCCTTGACACTTGGTTGGCGTAATTATATTGTTGTCTTAATCACACTTTTCCATCTTGATTGACTATTATATTAGCAGAAGACAACCTAATTGCACTTATTTACAACTTTTAGACACAATTATTGACAAATACGTAATAAATAAATAAAAATCGAATTTTAAAACTGAGAGCAAAAATTTCAAGTCACTACACCAGTGTTGCCAGCCTAAAAAAAAACCTGTCTTACTTAAGGTCACAATAATGACTTTGTTCTTTCGAAAAGAACACAAGATTATCGTTGTCAATCTTAACGCACAGGCCTAGGTCGAATATATCCCTACCAACGAAAATAGGATCGGAAATATGAGTGTCGGGAACTACATGAAAAAGGAGGTTTATAGTAAGTTCATCAATTGTCACTTGGCTTTGAACTTGAGTGGTACATTTTACGTCATTACCACCTATGCCACTCAGATAAACAAGACCTTCACGCGCAGTGCCCCCGAGTTTTTCACAAAAACTCTCTTTTACGAGAGAGCAGGATGATCCACTATCAAACAAAAAGGAAACGATCTCACCGGATGATGTCTTCAGGGTGCCCCTGGATGAACGGTGCTCGCATCGGTGAACTTCCTTGACCGCGGCTCCACTATTACTCTTCCTGTCTGGACAGACAGTCGCCACGTGACTAGACTGACCACACACGTAGCAGGTCACAACTGGTCTCTTCTCCGTAGAACGTGATGAGCTTGAAGCCTCTTGAGTTTTCGGTTCAGCATCATTACGTCTTTTTCGGCACTCCGCTATACGATGTCCAGTCAACCCGCAGTAATGACATTTTCCAGGAAATTTTTCAGCCAACCGAGCTCGTTTGGCTTCAGGTCCTTGGGCTTCAGCATCCAAACGTCTCTTCAGTGATATTCCACCAAGGATTCGGAACAATTGGGCACGACCCGTGACTGTCTGTGCGTTAAGTTCTCGACGTATCAAGTTGTCCTTCTGGCATAATACCGATATCACAAATCCAGTAATCACTTCTTCACACATCGTCGATTGAGGTATCTTCTCAATAAGATTCCATAAACGAAGAGCGGACTCGGATGCCGTCTCTTTAGCTCCTATTTGGAATCGCCAGACGTCGTCAAAATAATCTTGGATAAGCTTGGGTTTCAAAAATCTTGCGATTAAAATTTCTTTGACAGACTCCCATGTAATTTCATCCAAATTTAGCTTCGTGATATATGTCGCTGCGCGACCCTTAAGCGCACCCGTTAAGGCTACAAGTAAGTCAACTCCTTCCAGACGTTTACTTTGCACGATTACCTCCGTTACTTTACACCAATCATCGATATCTGATTCCGTGTCATCTGGGTCGAATTTCAAAAGTGGTGAACGGTTATTACTCACCACTGGCGCTTGCACAGCTAAGACTCGAGCAAGCAGCGTTTCCATGCTACACAAAAGTTTTTCGGCGTACGTTATTTCGGGTATCTTTTCCTCATTTCGAGATTCGTTCGATCCCACTTCTGATATAACCGCTTTAGGGTCGTTATCAGAATTCATTTTTAACAAGTGGGCGAGGAGTCGAAATGACAATCAAATTTCTTCCAACAATTATAATTATCACTGAATAAACTAGCTGACAATCAAATTATAGCTTAAAGGCTTGAACATTCACTTTAAATTACGTAATCAGTACTAGTTATAATAAAATCTACACGGATTAACAAGATATTCAGCGATTCGTCGCAAACGTGGTGCGCTGGCCGTCATCCGTTGTGAAGTGACGTTAAGATGACCGCCACGCTACCATCGACACGACGCTCCGCTAGAGTGACATTTGACAAGTCAAATCACTCTTGACATTGACAAGTTTGTGAAGCGCCGTCAAGCAAATTTGATGTTTATCAAACAAAACATCAGTTCGTTTGCTAAAAATAGTGACATTCATAACATTAATACCAGAAATAAGCACAAATTAGTAGGTCCCTGCAATAGATTGCAAAAAGTACACAACTCATTTGCAGGTCTTGGTGTTCGGTTGTATAACAAACTTCCCAGTAGTGTTATGGATCTTCCCCAACAAAAATTCAAAGTAGTTGTTAAAGACTATCTCATTAAAAGGGGTTATTATAAAGTTGACGATTATTTAATGGATAAACAACCCTGGGATTAGTTGCGCGTTCTACACAAATAAAGATTAAATATCTATTTATGTATATATGTTACTGTAAAAGCCCGAACGGTGGTAAATCCTAAGATTTTCCGGTATAACCTAAGATTTACCAACTGGCAATGGTAAAAGTCCGAATAATTATTTTATTTCGAACTTTTACCTATATTCACTTGATGATATCGAGATGTCGCCGGAGCCCCGCTTCGCGGGGCTCCTCCTTCTGGGTGGTTAAAAAAAAATAACCACGAAGGCTAAGGTGGGAGCTTCGCTTCGCTCGCTCCCACCTTAGCCTTCTAACCTAACCTACCCATGTCGCTATGCCCAAAACTCCTTCTTTATAACAATGTCACAGTATATAATTACACCGTGAAATAGTTATAAACATAATTATGTAGGAGGATTTTTTTATATATCGTAACATAGTTTTTAAACTCTGGCTTGTTCGGACTTTTACCATTGAGAGTTGGTAAATCTTAGGTTTTACCGGAAAATCTTAGGATTTACCACAGTTCGGGCTTTTACAGTAACATATATACATCTTTGCATTGTATAAATATAAATCTGTAATTTAACTCTGTAACAGAGAGGTATCGCACGAGTCTCAGTGGTATTCATTATCTTTTTTTTTTTGTTGAAACGGTGGGCTCCCATGCCAAGGTTCGTCATGCTCACTAAAATGTCATTGCTTGCGGCGGCGTCGTGTGCCGGGTCACCCCCTTCCCTCTAATGTGTGCGAAGGGGGTGATGGCTGGTCCATGCGTCATACTCGTGTACGGGTGCTGCTTGGGGTGACTGGTCGTCCTGGTTATGGCGAGTTTGCCAAAATTTTCAAGAAAATACATATAAATCAATATAATTAATTCATTGTGCCATAGTATGCTCTTGAGATGCCTCTTATGATTGCAATACTATCATTGTGTAGGTAGATGCTCCCGTCATGCTTCCAATACACTTGTTATCGTGCTTACTAGCACCTTAATATTATATTGATTTAATTTAATTTATCTTATGATCAAAGTGTTTTCGGTGGTGTTGGTAGCAGCTCCTTACATAATCAATGATTTATACCAGACATAATTATATTGTTAAACCCATTTGGCGATTAAAAAGAGTGGCCAAGAGTTTCTTGCCAGCTCTTCTCATTGGCCCTACCTTCCGAACTGGCGGTAAATTCACTCTTTGTATCATTGACTATCATAAGTGTCAGCATTTGACCTATATGAATAAATGATTTGATTTTGATTTTGATTTCGTGAGCGCCGTAATTTACGAGCTCTCACCACACTCTTCTCTTTTCTTACTTCCCCTACTCCCCCAGCCTACCTAACTCCCTACTTTCAATACTTGTGTGATAACCACAATCGTAATCTCCGCTCTTCAAGCAATCTTATTCTTCTTTGTCCATCCCACACTTCTGGGTTTGTCAATTCCTCGTTCCCTGTCCAAGCAGTCTTGTTATGGAATGCACTCCCTCTTGAAACCAGGCTGTACACTAACCGTCTTACGTTCAAGAGCAAAGTACGTGATCTTTTATTGAACAAAGTTGCAGAATCGTCACAATTATCTATATATATATATATATAGGTATTATAGGTATTATTTATTTACACACCCTTTCTCAACTCACTCTCCTTCCTCTTTTTAACACCTTCATAAAAATCTCTGCATCACCCCAAGGTAGACTGGCAGGAAATGCCCCTGGCATTAAGCCGCCTATATACAGCCCTGTATATAAAGTTTGAAATAAATAAATAAATAAATATACACTCAATGTTTTGTGTTTTGGGTAATATTAAAGGTGTATGCGTGATATTAGATTTGATTAGGATTGCGATTCCCTGTCCAGATCCGTCTTGTTTTTTGTCTTGTCGGTAGCAGGTAATACCTGGGGTGTTGAGTTTGTATAGTGGGGATAGTCTAGTCTTTGAGATGGCTACTATGTCGACAGAAAGCTCGCTCACCAACTGCAGCAGTTGCGTAATTTTAGTGCGAATACCATCGGCATTCCAGTAAAAAACACGTAATCCGTCAATATTAAGTGAGTTAATATTAAGATAACTTTGTTCATCATGTTACTACACGTAAGAAATTCATTTTTAATGGTTTTGATGGTCATTAGAATAGCTAACATGTCAGATGTCGCCTGATCTTTCTTAGTTTCAGCGTCACTGTTGTTTTTAGGCTTAGTTGCGGTGACCACATTCCATGGGCGGCCATCGGTTAGGCTACTCTTCGTTTTGAGATTAAAAGATCGAGCATCTTTGAGTCGCTCTTGGCGGTCGCGAATAAGTAGCAGGTATTTCTCACGCTCTATGCACTTGCGGTAATTTGCAGGATGGTCTTCTCCGCAGTTACAACACTTAGCTGGTTGGTCTCGCGTCGTCTTGGGGCAATGCTCTGTCGCATGGGGCTTGGTACATTTCACGCAACGTGGTGAGAGATTGCAGTTTCGGGATGAATGTCCAAAACCTTGGCATCTATAGCACTGCGTGCCGTACTGGTTGTTGGTGCGGATCTGAACAACGCTGTTACATAAGAGCTTGATTTGGCGGAATTTGTTGAAATCAGCCCCTGGAGGCAGTTGAACCAAGAATGGTGGGCAGTACGATTCTTTGTCTATAGGAACTTTCATTTTGCGAACGATGACGGTCAACGTGGCTAGTTCGCCAGGTAGCAAGTCTTCAATATAGTCTGGAAGACCAAATATGACGGCTTTGTAGAATTTTTTGTCCTTGCGTGGGCGTACGTATGATAGGCAAGTTCTTTGGTGCGTAGACCTTCTTTAATAGCCTGGTGTGCTTCTGGCGTGTAACATATCACTTCCGCCTTCTTTTTACTTTTATATTGCAGATGATATTTATCCGAGAAGTTTAAGATACTAGTTTTGATCTGTTCATGAGTCCAAGTATCCGGTATTTCAATAAAGATTGGAGGAATTCGACTGACCTTTTTTACGATCGTTGCATCTCGAAATTTTGATGTGACTTCAGCATCTGGGTGTTCGCTGGATATGGGAGTGAAACTATTTGATGTTTGTATAGGTCCCGGTTTACGTTGTTCTGCTGGATGTGCCGTTCTTTTTGGCACCTTCCACTCACTGGTGTTAACTGGGCCCTCAAGAGGACGTTTCCCTAAAGAGTTTGAACGTGTAAGGAACCGTTCCATATCGATAAGGTTTTATCGATACTTGTTCCCATCACTACCTAAACTGGTTATACGTAGGTGCGGTGAGTTGCGCTAGTAGTAGACGTGCGAGTGCGACGAGATCACTCGTGAGACTGAAGTATTTGAGTATCTCTAAAATGCGCACGACACCTTACCATCCGCAAAGTAACGGCATGATGAGAAATGAAGACATATGATGAGAATGAGAACGTTGGCATAGAGCATTAAAAGTGGCTCTTATGGCTCGTCTTAAATGCAATAGTTCATGGATCGACGAACTACCATCGGTATTGTTAGGTTTACGCGCCGCTGCCAGAAGCGACAGTGGTGTGAGCGCAGCCGAGTTAATTTACGGAAAGACAGTAAGGTTACCAGGCGATTTTTATGACAATAGTAGTGTTTGTATGTCGGACTCGGAATATTTGCAAAAGCTTAAGGATTGTATTAATAATCTTAAACCTAGACCATCAAGCCACAGTAGTTCACGTTCATTATTTTTACAAAGCGATCTGGCTACTTGCAAAAGTGTTTTTGTCAGGAATGATATGTTGCGTAAATCTCTATAACCTCCTTATGATGGCCCATACAGCGTCATTTTCAGGAGCGAAAAAGCATTCGTAATAAAAATAGGTGAAAAAGAAACGACTATTTCGGTGGATAGGCTTCAATCAGCCTACATTATCGACGAAGAGTAGCAGATTATAATGATAATATTAGTGATAATTTTAGCGATAGTTTTTGTTCAAATAATGAAGACACTTCTTGCAAGGTTCTATGTCCGAGAACATCGCGTAGTGGCCGCGTTATCAAACGTCCAATACGTTTTGCTTCGTAAACACTTTTACAGGTGGCCGAGCGAGGCGAACGGCTTGTACCTATTGTTATTGTTAATTAAGCGTAGTTATAATAATAATAGTGTAATTATAAAAGTGTGAGAAGTTAAATATGTATTATATGACTTTGCCTCATTTGCGACCTCATTATCATGTAATTAAGTATGTTTTCTTATGGTAAACTAAATTGAGTAACTAAATATCAACATGACTTATTTTATATTAATTGTATGAAAAATATATATCACAGCAAATAAATATTGCGAAATAACAAACATAAGTATGAAGTAAAATGGTAGATTAAGCATTCAATTTACATTTGGACGTCGCGTGACACGGTACACTAGTCAGTAACATGGGTGGCACATCAAACAAAGATGAGGTTGCTCAGGCGACTGTGAACAACTCCATGAACACCCAGAAGCTGGACACAATGTATTGGGTCACCGTCACGATTGTCATCGTTGTCGGATTAGCCGCCGCATACTTGGTGTGGCGTCACTGCAAGGGCTCGGCGAAAGGCTGGGTGCGCAAGCAGGTATACTCGAACAAAGCAACGCTGACGAGCGTGCAGACGGTACCGCGTCAGCAGGTGTCAACGCCCCAGTATGCAGCATGAACTACTACTAACCAGTGTCACGTGTCATTGTCGATAAGTAATCTTAAGTTCTTATATTTTACCTTTTGGTTCTGTAATTTTTTTTTTGAAGCAGTGATAGCCGAGTGGTATAAGTTGATACCTCCCACGCAAGTGGTCGCAGGTTCGAATCCGAGGCAACACACCAATGACTTTTCGAAGTTATGTGTGTATTAGAAATAATTATCACATGCTCCAACGGTGAAGGAAAACATCGTGAGGAAACCTTGCATGCCTAAAAATTTGTTTAATACATTTATTGAGGGCATGCAAAGTCCCCAACCCGCACTTGGCCAGCGTGGTGGACTCAAGGCCTAACCCCTCCCACATTACGGGAGGAGACCCTTGCCCAGCAGTGGGACATTAATGGGTTAAATTAATTTAATTAATTAATTAATAATTTTTTTTTCTTGTAAAGGGGGGAGTACTGTAGGGACACATTGACATAGTACGTTTGTTTGTGATGTATGTAAGTGTACAAGGAACGGGATGTATGTATGTGTGTGTGGTAGAGACGGCTGCGCCCGTCGCATAAGAACTTAGTCGGGAATAAATAGTGAAACGTAATTAACGTCTTTAATTTATATTCTCACGACTCAATACTTAGGACGCTAAACATTACCTAAACATTCCAAAGCACGATGAAAATAAATATCTTAGCTTACCTACTCATTATTACAATAGGTTTACCTATATCATCAGAACATATATAACTTTAAAGTGTTTTCTGGGAGAATTACATCACATGGTCCAATATTTGTTGCAAGGATTAGGGAAAACCCAGAAAAACCTAATCAGACCACTTCACTTATAAGATAACTTAAAAGTTATTTAACAATAAACATAAAACCAATAGAACAATTATCTATACTTCTATACTAATATTATAAAGCTGAAGAGTTTGTTTGTTTGTTTGAACGCGCTAATCTCAGAAACTACTGGTCCGATTTGAAAAATTCTTTCAGTGTTAGATAGTGCATTTGTCGAGGAAGGTTAAGCAGAGTAGCAATAAAAAATGTTACAAAAACGGGGAAATTTTTGACCCATTCTCTCTTATGTGACGCAAGCGAAGTTGCGCGGGTCAGCTAGTTAAATATAAGTATACAACAAACATATCGCTAAATTGTTTACACATGACATTTGTTAGCGCCTTTATCAACATACCTGCTATTTGCTTACAACAATTTTATTTTATACATTGTTTACAATTTGTTCTCCAAGAGCATGGTACTTGATGACAATATGTGTTTCGGTCCTATGTGACTATTCGGGTTTTTCACTACACTTAATAATAATTCTGCAATAATTATTGTCTCAAAAATTTAAATTTAACTGACAATATTAATCTTTACACTTATTGCTAGAAACTTTAGCCAATTGCCTCTTTTACAGTTTTAAACAGAGTTGAAGAAGCTGCTACAGATAATTTTTGTTTCATATTCCAGATTATTGTACAGCTATTCAATAATTTCAATAAATAACCCGTGTTGCTTTTACAATTCCTAACATCATTACAACCACTTAAAAAAGTATCAAATTTATCAGACTTATTATTCGTTAATTGTAATTATATAGTGTCTTTCAAAAATCTAAGAACACTTCTGAGACCTTCTCATTATTCTTTACTTGTGTTATTTATCTGCTGATAATATCAACACTTAATAGTAAAATCTGAACGAGAACACAACATAACGTATATAACTGCGTACGCCTGTGAGATTGCCACAAGGCGAATCCTACTCAACGCCTTAGTCAAAAGCTTCATAAAGGTTTAGGTTCTAAAGGTGTACTAACAGGATTACAGATAGACAAACTATTTTTATCTCATCCTGTTTTTACGTACGCACTTTGATTTAAAGTTATTATGGTGCTATCTAGTGATTATAATGCCCAAAAATAATGTAGTCACATTGAAATCTATCATTTTAAATATACTCAAAAGATAACCTTTGAGATTAGCTATTGTATGACAGTTATAATACACCAGGACATTATTATCACTATACGTACATACACTAACACTTTCCCATAGGGATATACAATTATGCATACATTTTCATTTATACCACCTTTATATAAAATATGAATACATCCATTAAAATGAATTTACAAATCATTTTTCTTTAAGATCATTCATTTCTCTATAACATTTTAAATTTAATATCTGAATAACAGATAATGAACTGGAAACCAGATATAAAAATACCAGGAGAAACAGTTTTATTGTAAACTTAAATGTTCCTGACTAAAGCCTCCGGCCACAAGAAGGGCCTTGTATTTTATTGGATTACCAAACTCGTTACGAATATTAAAAATTCATCACAAACGACTATATTCTTGTCATTAGTTTTAGAACCTAATGTCCATGTTTCATCAGTTAGAAGTAAATGTAATTGAACCTCAATTGCATTTACCTACCGAGTTCTATCATCTCGATATTTAATTTCATTTAATGAATTAGGAACATTGCAACCAATTGCTTCAATACATATACATCAGCTCATTCCCTATAAGGATACAGGGGCCAACCCTTAATCTTATCACTTCTGAACTGACAAGATTGATAAATATTTTTATCAATAGAATACTTGTTTTTTTTATTGGCTCTGGCTTTTAACATTGTGCTACAGTATGTTACTTTAATCACTTAACTTGCGATTTTTACGAGAAGAATCCAATTCATCAGATTCCAAACTATCTGATTTCGAAACGTCTGATTTTGATTCAACTATTTCTGAACCATCCAGCTTTTGACCACTGGATTTAGTTTCCATAGTTTTAGAATCATCAGATTTTAGGACTGTCAAAACTTTGAGGCTTTATTGACACTGATTTCAACATCACGTTACCATCAGTATTAACATGAAACTTCTTTGTTCCATTTCATTAATTTGGTAAGTCTAGTCTCGACTCCAGAAAATCAACCTCATTTAGGTGCAATAACATTTCTTATGGCTTCACATTCGCATTTTGTGCTCCATACTTTTTAGCCATTGGGTACATGCCCTGCCAGAATACCTTTATACGATTTTGATCAAAATTAGTTTTATTGATTTTATTGTATACAAAGCGCGGATATAAGCAATGTTATTTAAATTTGCTGTAGTTAAGATTACTTCGCCCAAATACACTTAGGTAATTTAGCACAAATTATCATTGTTTTAAAAAAAATTGTAGTGTTCTAGAAATTTTAAAAAGATATGATATTCCTTAAGAAACAAAATAATCCAAAATAATATACAACACATATTCGCGTCCGTTAGCAGAATATTGATTAACTAATTTGAAACTAAACTTAGTCTCATTTTGCCATAAAATCGTTAAAATCTGAAAACATCAGATCTACGTGCTACCAAGTCTGTAACATAGTAGCGAGCAAATTAAATGACAAACTAACGAAATAAATTTTACCATCAATTGTAGAAGGATTGACTGTCTCATACATCAGTATGAACAACAAATAGATCGCGAAACACAATTATATAATTAATATTAATTTATTTATATTATTTATAATTGTTCCCCATTTATGCATGATTTGCACAATTTATCATCAGGCGAAATCAACAAACTACCGTCATTATTCATATTATTATGTTAATTTTCCTTTTAATTCTAGAACCTTTTGTTACTAATGGCGTACTTGAGGCTCCCATAGCCAGTTGCACTCACTGATCGGTAAACGATTTGTGGGTTAAACGACCCTGGGCGCGGTCATTCCATAGATGGGTAACCGCATAGTGGTAACTGGGCGTCTCCGTGCTTAGGAGCGCACGTAAGAATTTGGTCGCGTTTGTCTACTAAGATAATAGTCGTTAAACCACGTCAGAAGCCTTCGGATGGCTTGAACAACTTTGACACTAGGTTGACCACTAATCATACAATATGAAAAGAAGGAGACTAATGTGCTTCAGATGTTAGACGCACAAATCGTAATTACCTCTTACATTTTTACTTATTTGTGTAATTGGCAGATTAATTCTAACCTTGAAATAACCAGAAGTTTAAATTATTAATCGTCATACCTTGCATCAGGATTTACCATCCTTACTGTTGTGATCCCACGGTAGTAGAATGTGATCGTCATGCCGTTGCATGTTGCATTTTCGTTACCGCCATCAGGTTATATTTCGCTTCAGAGCAAAACAAGATATCCTCCAAAACACCTTCATTACTAGAGTTGCTGATGACTTTAGTGTGCCCTTTGTAGCTGAAACAAATTCACCCTGATTAGCAAATTGAAAATTTGAACCGAAAATTTAAATCAGAATTATTGAAAAGATATTTCCTTTACATAACGTGATCCGTTGCTCCAAAATCAAGAAGGAAAGTTATTCTGTGTCCCTCAGCGCTACCTTGATATCTTCCGACCAAGAAGGCAAACCCGAACGCTTTCACTGCCTTTACAGCTGTTCGTTCATTTAACCTTGTGATCTATCAATATCTATCAGTTTCTTCCAAAATGATCCCAGCCGCCGGTTACTCCGTGATAACACACATCGAAGATAGTGAAGTGTTTTACTAATGTACAATCACCTTAGAGTTTAAACACCACAGTTTCTTACGTATCGCTAAATTATTGTTCGTAAACTATTTAATATTTCTCGAATCGACGAATCTTCTTTCGCGACATCGAGAAACGAATCAGCCAAATACTCGTACAATTTTCGTAACGCGGTTACTTTTCTTCAAAGCATCATATCACGTGTCTGATACTTCGTCGACAACATTAATAACGTTCATTTTCAAACTCAAATCTTCACACACACTATATTTTTCACCGTTAAAATATTTGATGTTGCGTTTGATATTTAAATTTTTCATAACGGATGAACAATATTTTTCAACAACTACCTACATAACACAGTACTTATTAAGAATGTCTGAGCCCATAACCTGTTGGAAATAGGGTTGTGGGTGTGCCAAAATGAAATGCAAAAGTTCATGCTTCAACCAAACTCACTTTATTTGTTCTTTACAACACTTGGAAGTATATAGATCTGTTTCCTAGCAAAGTATGTGTCGAACATAGAAATTAACTCTAAAACAACGTTACTTTTATAATGATTGCTTAGGTCAGTATTATTAGGTAATGTCTAGATATTGTATAATAAATTTTGTATTTGAAATTGATACATTTCAACAATGTTAGCCTAACACTGCCTAAAGAATTCTGATGAGACCGAAACAGGTGGAAATCTGAAGGTGGACTATACGGCGGATGCATTAACACCTCTCTGCCAACCTTTCTTATTTTTTGCTGAGTGGCTATAGATGTGTGAGGTCTAGCGTTATCATGATGAAACACCACACCCCTTCTGTTGATCAATATTGGCTGCTTTCTCTCAACTTCTTGCTTTAATCTCATCAATTGTTCGCAGTAGAGTTCAGAACCAATAGTCCTGCCTAGTGATAATAGCTCATAATGAATAATGCCCTTCCAAGCCCACCACACACACAACATCACCTTATTGCGAGTTAACCCGGGTTTCGCCACAGTTTGTGAAGCCGGACTATTGACCACGACCTTTTTCGCACGTTCTTGTCGTACGTGATCCACTTTTCATCACTAATTTCAAATCATTCTTCACTTATTTCACTGAATCATTTTTGAAGAAGCTGATAATGCTATACATATTTGTTACCACAATATCTCCAACTTTTTTGACATTATCTTCAGTAAGGGCGGTGGAAGGCGTTTTTCGCGTTGTTCATCTTCAATTGAAGTTCTTCCAATCTAGAACTCTTTTCCTCAACTATGGGAAATAGAAAGCAATGTCCCCCAATGACAGCAACAAGTCGCAATGTACTGCTTTAGTAGAATTTTTCCTCAGTCGAGGGCATTGACTGACTGCTCTAATGTCGTTTTTTTTACATTTTGATGTTTTCTCTGCGTCAGCTCCTATTCAAGTGAATGTATATACCAAATTACTTCGACTATTGATATGATATGATTTTTATGCCAAGATAGTGGATCTATAAGGAAGCCAAAAATGGTTTTTGTATATTTGCGACGACTAGAAGTAGCCGATTATCATTACTTTTGGATCGACCCTAGTACTGTCAAACCACTCGACACGGATAAGTAACGTCGAAATCTTACATGGCTTTGAATTCGCATCTGATCATCGCTTAGTCAGGACCACATATGTGCTAGACCAAAGAAAAAAAGGGAGATCAGCATTCAAAGAAACCCATGACACTAAAAACAGCTGAGGATATATCGTCATACCAGAAAATTTTCTAGACTAATTTACACCAGCTGGAAACACGACAAGAAGAAGATATTCAATCTTTCTATGACAAATTAGCCGATATCATCAATACCCGTCTCGCATGTAGTTCAGTAAAGAAAGAACAAGGATATATAAACAAAATACTTAGTGAATCTACTAGAACCCTTCTTACAAAAAGAAATGAACTTTTGAAAATTAAGCAAAACACAAAGGCAATGAAGGAAGAACTGACTAAGACCCTGTTTAAAACTACAAGTAAAGCTATAGACAAAGGCTATAAAAGCCACAGACATAAAATAATACAAACCAACCTAAGAACTTATAGAAGCACGAAGAAAGCCTATAAGAAACTGATCACACACAAAAATTGGATTCAAGACTTAAAGCCAAAAACAGGGGAACCAGAGACAAAGCAGGATGTCATGAATTGCGCCACAGGTTTTTACAAACAACTATACGCTAAGACAACCCCTTATAAGACTAACGAGGACACGGATAGAACAGTCTCCCTATATTCAAGAAATCTGCAGCCTGTGGACGACGCAAGAAGTCATCAATCATATAAGGTAACTCAAAGCAGACAAGCCCCGGTCCTGATGGCATTCAAAACGAAGCTCTTAAAGCTGGCGACATTCTACTAACACACCCACTTACAAGCCTACTCAACAAAGTATTGAATACAGGCCAGCTACCCACCCAGTGTGTATACAAGAAAGGAGATCCTCAAGACATATTTAATTACCGAAAAATTAGTTTTCTATCTAGTGTTTACAAATTGTTAAAGTCAATCCTCCAAAATCGGTTGAGCCCCACGATTGATAGTTATCAACCAATAGAACAAGCAGGGTTTCGCTCCGGGTTTTTTTACGATGGATCATTTACAAGTACTGCAACAAGTAATGCAGAAACACATCATCGATTACGCCAAAGCGTTCGACACGATCTCTCATGAAGCTATCTGGGACGCGCTGGACAAATGTCATATAGACGAAAGCTACACAATAATACTGAAAAACATTTACAAGGAAAGCACAAGCCAGGCCAGACTAGAGCAGCGAGGTCCCGATATACCGATCTGCAGGGGAGTGAAACAGGGGGATCCTCTCTCTCCAAAATTATTCATAATGGTACTACAGCACATTTTTGACAATATCAAATGGGAGTCAGAACGAATTAAAGTTAATCGAAATCGACTATCTCACCTCAGATTCGCGGACGATATTGTCTTATTCACTGAGACAAGTATGATAAGTACTCAAAATGCAGAAAGCGCCAAGGTCTTAATATGAACGAGAGCAAAACTAAAATAATGACAAACAGTCACACGAACACTATTCTCTTAAACGGAAAGCCACTCGAATACGTGAACAATTACATCTACCTTGGCAAACAACTGTCATTCGAAGACAGAAACGAAGAACTAGAAGTGGAGCGCCGCATTAATATGAGCTCGAAACAGTTTTAGACACTGAAGGGAATACTAAAAGGAGAATTTCCCCTTCATCTAAAAAAAAGTGGTCATGGACACCTGCATCTTACCTACTCTCACATACGGATGCCAAACGTGGACATAGGAAACGAAAATAAAAACCAAATCAGTAGCATGCCAAAAAGCAATCTAAAGGAGCGAACTAAAAATAAGAAAAATATATAAAATAAAAAGCAAAACCATTAGTCTAAAGACCAAAGTTACAGATGTTTTACAATATGCAATACAATATATAATAAAACAAAAGTGTCAGTGGACAGGACATGTAGCAAGGTGTACCGATGAAAGATGGACGCTAGAGACTACTATAAATATGGACAGGACCAAATAGAAAAAGGAAAAATGGGCGCCCGAGAAAAAAAGTGGATTGATGATATAAATACGATGGCAGGAAAAGAGTGGCGAACGAAAGCTATGGATAGAGAAGTCTGGAATAAACTGGGGGAGGCCTTTCCCCGAAAAGGGGTTCCGATCAGTGGCACAGAAGAAAGTGAAACCGAAAAAAAAAAATAGGTATTCATAAGTTGTATAATTAATAGGTTAAAAGGTTAAATAAAAACACAATATTATATACTAAAACAACCCATGTAATAATAATTGTAGATCGGAAATATTATTATTATTAAAATTTAACAGATGGTAGGACTGTAAAATAGAGCCGGGGAATACATACGGGCGGGACTTATGCAATACTTTTTATATGAATGATGTTGAATTTCGAGTCTATTGCGAGTTGTCTAATACAATAGTTACAATAATACTATGAATTTACTTTTTATTATTTCGCATAAATTGACGTCTCAATTCAGTGCAGACTTGCCTATCCACGCAAAAGTGCAATGGAATAAGCCACCTACCTACATTACTACATACCATGTGTTAGGTTACCGACTAAAATCCTTTTCCTTACATACAACGCCATCTAGTATCTTCCTGTGACATCTACACGTCAAAATGGCAAGCCCCTCCCGCGCGGTCGCGCCAGTAGTAGTCGAAAAAAGATCGAAGTCACGCAAGCTCGCGCGCATAACAAAATTAAAAATACTCAAAAATACCCAAAAGTGATTACTGCTGTGTGATAATTATTCAATTTATTCACCTCTAAGACAAAGGAACAGTGCCCCGGGGACAGAAGATTAACAGCAAGCCAAATTCACAAAAAATAACCTGTAAGTACCTACCCCTTCCTTTTAGTCGGCATTGTTTCTATTTTGGGTGTTAATTTATATCAACAAGCATTAGTTTACGCAACATAATTTGGTCCTTCGAGCCGGATATGTAATTAGCGTTTCAACAGGGTATCAAAATAGATAAATACACATTATTTCACTTGTTAGCCTACGCCTTGTAGGTACCTACTTACGTTTTATTCAACTCATATTTTGCACAAATATTCATTCAATAGTTCTATTTGTTGCAATATTATAGTTATATACGTAGTAATACATCTATACTTATCTATTTCTATCATATTTAATATCTTTACGACTCAATTTAGTGTATTTTTGTGTTGCGGCACGCGTTATACCTACCTACCATTTTCGTTCGTAATTCAAAATGGCTCCGTTGTCGGAACTTGAAATAAAAATTAATATACTTATTAGTCGAAAAGAACGATATTTTAGGCGTGTTCAACAATATTATGATTTAGCTAAAAGTGTAGAGAACAATAGTTACGAACTTAGCAAATTGTCCGTGCGGGTCCTTGACCTCGAGTCCACGCGTGGGATATTTGAAAAAATTGTCGATGAAATTCCCGCGTTGCAATTGAAACATGACCCGAATTATATTATTTCTGATCAAGAAGTACCTACATGCTTTCGATGATCTTTATTTCGAGATAAAACGAATACTTCAAAAGTTTGACGAATCGTGCTCAAAATCGTCGAAACAGTGAAATAAAAAACGGATCGGAACGCGGCGCCCAGCCTCGTTTACCTAAAATCGAGTTAGTACATTTTGATGGAAAATTAGAGAATTGGGTTACATTTCGTGATACATTTTCGAGTTTGATGCATACAAATACTGCGATAGGTGATATCGAAAAATTCTATTATCTATTGTCAGTAGTCAGCGGACCTGCGCTTCAAATCGTTAAAAGTTTGCCTGTATCGAATGATAATTATACCATCGTGTGAACAAGTCTATGTGACAGGTACGAAAACAAACGTGCTATAGCCACGCGTTATTTGGATAAGTTGTTTGCGTTTAAGCCGTTGCCTAATGAGTCTGTAAACGGATTAAATTCATTTTTAGAAACATTTCAGGAGTGTGTTCAGGCCCTTGAATTGTTGAAAATAAATGATTTAGCGGGATTTATTCTATGTTATATCGGACTTCGTAATTTAGACCCGGTTTCTAGACGTGAATTCGAACAAAAAAAATTGATTCTAAGGAAATACCTATTATTAAAACATTAATCGATTTTGTCAACAATCAAACTCGTATGTTAGAAATGTCAACAAGTACAAGTACCTTTAAGCCCGGTGTTAGTAAGTTGTCTATGTCTTCGTTTTCAAATAAATCTAGTGGTAAACCTAACACGAAAAATATCAATACAAAAACGTGTTTGGCTAGTAATGCGGCCACTGTTAAGGCTGAGCCTACAAACAAAGGGTGTTTGTATTGCAATAAACCTTTTCATTCAATTTATAAATGTTACGAATACATTGCGTTGACACCGGTGCAACGAGTAAACAAAATAAAGGAATGTTTTTAAACTCTCGCGACTAGTACACATAATATTATAATGCAACGGGTCTTATACGCGATTGAAAATTTAAAGGTTAGGATACCTTATTTGCTGCCCGACGTTTCGATCGCATTACAACGACCGTGGTCACGAGCTGACTGATGTGGCTGCTAAGCGTCGTCTTCTTGCGGCGCGAGTTTCGACGCCTACCCTCACTTGGTTTTCACTTAGTGTACATTGTTCGGAATTGTCGGTACTTCGACACACAACACTAACGACGTCTTTACACTGGCGCGTTACGTCATGCCGGCGACGGCTGCACTTGCTGATGACAGGATTCCACGTAGATGATAAACGGTATCCCTCTTCACGGTTGAAATTAGTATGTTTTTTGATTTCAACCGCTTCTCGTACTATCCTGGAGTAATGGTGACGATCTGTGGAGAGGACCCGGGGTTGATGTAGCTCGATCCAGTGATTGGTTCCTGCTTCGAACAAGTGCTCAGCTATCGCGGATTTGTTGACTTGCCGGTTCTTGACAGCTGCGATATGTTCCTTGACCCTTTCAGCTATTGTTATTTTGGTCTGTCCGATGTATGAACTACCGCAGCTACAATCCACCTTGTAAACGCCAGGTGTCTGAAGAGGAATTACATCCTTTGGCGTGCGCAAATGGTTAGCTACTTTGGAGAACGGACTATATACAGTCTTTATGGAGTATTTCTTCAGTACTGTTCCAACTTTATCCGTTACTCCTTTTATGTAGGGCATAAAGGCTGGTACTCTGCTAACACCAGTCTGACGTTCTTGCCTCTTCAGACGTCGTTCGGTTCTCCTGTATCCGTTTCGCTTAAGTACCTCCTGAACGTGTGAGAGTTCATCGTCTAGGTGTTCAGGGTCACAAAGGTCGTATGTGTGGAGGAACGGGGTGATCGTGTTCCTCCAACACAAGGGAGGATCCTCCGACCAGGCGAGGTGATCGTGCCTGGTGGGCCTAGGCTGCCCGACTGTTGTAGTCGGGAACTTGTATATATAGTCAGTTGCAGTGCAAACTTCGATAGCGCGATCTAGGACTTGTGACGTCAGTCACACTGAGCGTGGTGGTCGGTTGCGCGCTGGTCCTAGTAGATGTCGCTGTATGTAGCGAGCCGCTACATCACTCCCCCTCAGACCGTAGGTCGATCTTCTCTTCATGTCAGTCAGTCTCTCCAGTGCCATGCATTGATGAGTTCCAGTGAGTCGGAACTGTATGCCGCTAGTCCCAGTGAGTCGGAACTGTATGCCGCTAACTCCAGTGAGTCGGAGAGGTGCGGTGTGCGGTGTGCGGTGAAGTGTCCCCAGTGAGTCGGGGCGAGGTGCTTGTTGTCTGCGGTGAGTCGAGACGAAGCGTTGCGGTGCCCTGGGTGCGTCAGAGTAGCGTGACGATGGTGCCCAGGTTGGATGCCGCTGAGGCCGTAGGGTAAGCCAGTCATGTGCGTGAGCGACATGTTCGTGGAGTGCCCTGGTGTGGCCGAAGATGCTGGCTGGAGTTGTACGACTGCTGCTGTAGGAGTGAGGAGTGATGAGGGAGCGAAGGTGTGCTGCTGCTGGTCTGAAAGGGAGGATCCTCCGACCAGGCGAGGTGATCATGCCTGGTGGGCCTAGGCTGCCCGACTGTTGTAGTCGGGAACTTGTCTATATAGTCATCATCACTCCCCCTCAGACCGTAGGTCGATCTTCTCTTCATATTTTATTTTATTTTATTTTATTTTATTCGGAAAACAAACAGTTTCTAAATCTAGGGTTACAACTACATACTTAACAAATAACCATTTATGTGTTTTCGCATATAAAAACTTATATAAACAGCTAGAGCAATGAATTTATATTTAAGTGCCTAAGTGTTTACAATTAAAGAACCGACTCAAACCACTGATTGGTCATAGTACGTTTAAATTTCGCGGAACTTTTATTGAACAAATCAAGCTCAGGATTGTCAGCCAGTTGGTTAACGTAACGCGCCGCTCTTGGAAAGAACGAGCTTCCCCTATAGTTGGTAGTGCTATGCGGGACTGATAGATATGCAGGAATCCTTACTGTTCTATTAGGCACTTTAATGTCCAACATTGAGAGGAGATGTGGAGAGTCTATTAGAGACTGTGCAATTTTAACTAAGAGACTTACGTCTGCAATCTTTCTCCTCTCATAAAGGGGGAGTAAATGGTGTCTTTTACATCTCTCTGTGTAATTGCTATCTCTCTGCCTGCATTTAAACTCTAGAAATCTAGCAAATTTACGCTGAACACCTTCAATTCTATTAATATAAATGTCATAGTGTGGATTCCATATTTGAGAGCAATATTCTAGAGAGCTGCGAACGTATGAACAATATAGGACTTTCATGATTTTAAGGCTGTTGAACTGTGAGCAAGATCTTTTGACAAAACCTAACATCTTATTGGCTTTAGTAACAATATATTCAACATGTTTGTCATACAATAACTTAGCGTCGTGTATGACACCCAGGTCACGAATATGATCGACTCGCTTCAGCACAGAGCCTCTAAGAGAATACTCATAATTAATTTTATTCATTCATGTCAGACAGTCTCTCCAGTGCCTGCCATTGATGAGTTCCAGTGAGTCGGAACTCGAATTCCGCTAGTCCCAGTGAGTCGGAACTGTATGCCGCTAGTCCCAGTGAGTCGGAACTGTATGCCGCTAGTCCCAGTGAGTCGGAACTGTATGCCGCTAACTCCAGTGAGTCGGAGAGGTGCGGTGTGCGGTGTGCGGGGTGCGGTGAAGTGTCCCCAGTGAGTCGGGGCGAGGTGCTTGTTGTCTGCGGTGAGTCGAGACGAAGCGTTGCGGTGCCCTGGGTGCGTCAGAGTAGCGTGACGATGATCCCCAGGTTGGATGCCGCTGAGGCCGTAGGGTATGCCAGTCATGTGCGTGAGCGACATGTTCGTGGAATGCCCTGGTGTGGCCGAAGATGCTGGCTGGAGTTGTACGACTGCTGCTGTAGGAGTGAGGAGTGATGAGGGTGCGAAGGTTTGCTGCTGCTGGTCTGCTCTTCGTGAAGGCTGCTTCCAATCACGTCGGGGTCACCACTGTGGAGGAACGAGGTGATCATGTTCCTCCAACCAAAGGGAGGATCCTCCGACCAGGCGAGGTGATCATGCCTGGTGGGCCTAGGCTGCCCAACTGTTGTAGTCGGGAACTTGTCTATATAGTCAGTTGCAGTGCAAACTTCGATAGCGCGATCTAGGACATGTGACGTCAGTCACACTGCGCGTGGTGGTTGGTTGCGCGCTGGACCCAGTAGATGTCGCTGTATGTAGCGAGCCGCTACATATGCTCTAGTTGTCAGCGAAGCCACCACGGATTGCAGGTGTCGCGGATGATGATGCGAATTCGCGTGAAGATACCTATCGGTGTGTGTCGGTTTTCGGTAAACAGTGTGGCCCAAGGTACCATCTGTTCTCACCTTTACTTCGACATCGAGAAAGGCCAACGATCTATCTGTCTCCATTTCATATGTGAAGTTGATGTTAGTATGAATGGAGTTCAGGGTGTTCAACAGCCGTTCTACGTCCTGTTTATCTCCTCTCATGATACAATACACATCGTCGACATATCTTTTCCATAGCTTCACATTTGATGCCTGCATATCTATGGATTGCTCAAAATGTTCCATCCAGATGTTGGCCATAACCGGTGCCACTGGGCTACCCATGGCCACTCCGTCGATCTGGAGGTAGTATTGTCCACGATAGAGAAAGTAGTTACCTTCTAAACAGTTCTTCAGTAAAACGACGTACTCACTAGACAGACCGTTTTCCCTCAACTTCATCTCGACGACATCAAGACAGTCCTGTATGGGAACGTTGGTGAACAGTGACGGCATGACGTAACGCGCCAGTGTAAAGACGTCGTTAGTGTTGTGTGTCGAAGTACCGACAATTCCGAACAATGTACACTAAGTGAAAACCAAGTGAGGGTAGGCGTCGAAACTCGCGCCGCAAGAAGACGACGCTTAGCAGCCACATCAGTCAGCTCGTGACCACGGTCGTTGTAATGCGATCGAAACGTCGGGCAGCAAATAAGGTATCCTAACCTTTAAATTTTCAATCGCGTATAAGACCCGTTGCATTATAATATTATGTGTACTAGTCGCGAGAGTTTAAAAACATTAAATGCAAACCGCTACGGGCCGGAGTTTGTAACAAAAATCAAACATCTTGAATTCCTTCGAGTAAAACGTGTGCGTTTGGAAACATCGCTCAGGTTTCTAGTAAGGTGTCGTGACGCGGACTTAGTACCCTCGGGAGTGCGTATCAAGCCGCGTAAGGAAATTCCACACTCGGATGGAATTCTACAAAATGCAAGTGTTCGTCTCTTAAGACAATTAATACGGAATTGTCGGTACAATGAGAATAGTGTGGTGAGTGAACTTTATGACCTACATACGGAGTGCAGTGCGGTATTATCAGTAAGTGACTTTGACCTTTGTGATCGTGTAACATACAACCAGGCATCTCGTATTAAGATTTGTGCATTGCCCGTCACGATGCAAAGTTTGACAGATTATATAACCGTCGCGGGAAGGTAAACGGTACAACCCGAACACCGGCCACGTCCCAGCGTGATACGGTAATTAATTTGTCACGTTCGCCGATTGATAATGCCACACACAGTGTACTGAGCAAGGGGTTAAATTTCGCAGTAACTCCGAACCGGATTCCGTATGAAAATGTCATAAGTGGTGTTGAGGAAGTAATAACGCGTAACAAGGTGCCGTCTAACGATGCGGATACACTTAGACAGGATGTTGCCGTTATTCTACGAAAATCCAAGCCGCCGAAATCGAACGTTACTATGGAAGAGCGTCAAGCACTATCGAAACTGCGGGCTAATCGTGATATCTTAGTGCTTAAGGCTGATAAAGGAAACGCCACCGTAGTAATGGACTCAGAAGACTATGACAGAAGAATACGGAATCTGTTGAGTGACACTTCGGTTTACAAACCAGTGTCGTATAACCCTACTGCCAGAGTGACGAAACGTATACGTTCACTGATCAAGGACCATGAAGACCTTTTCGCGGAGGATGTGTTTCAACGTCTCGCAAGACTCAAGTGCGTTCAGCCACCTAAGTTATACGGCTTGCCTAAAGTACATAAGGAGAGTGTACCGCTGCGCCCTATAGTGAGTCAAATCGATTCCCCCACCTATGATTTGGCGAAACACATCGCGTCAGTGCTGCAACCGTTAACAGGTAAGACTGCATCCTTCGTGAAGGACTCCCGTCACTTTGTCGATATCATCAAGACCATGAGAGTGGAACCGGATGAGGTTATGGTGAGTTTTGATGTGGAGTCACTGTTCACCAACGTTCCCATACAGGACTGTCTTGATGTCGTCGAGATGAAGTTGAGGGAAAACGGTCTGTCTAGTGAGTACGTCGTTTTACTGAAGAACTGTTTAGAAGGTAACTACTTTCTCTATCGTGGACAATACTACCTCCAGATCGACGGAATGGCCATGGGTAGCCCAGTGGCACCGGTTATGGCCAACATCTGGATGGAACATTTTGAGCAATCCATAGATATGCAGGCATCAAATGTGAAGCTATGGAAAAGATATGTCGACGATGTGTATTGTATCATGAGAGGAGATAAACAGGACGTAGAACGGCTGTTGAACACCCTGAACTCCATTCATACTAACATCAACTTCACATATGAAATGGAGACAGATAGATCGTTGGCCTTTCTCGATGTCGAAGTAAAGGTGAGAACAGATGGTACCTTGGGCCACACTGTTTACCGAAAACCGACACACACCGATAGGTATCTTCACGCGAATTCGCATCATCATCCGCGACACCTGCAATCCGTGGTGGCTTCGCTGACAACTAGAGCATACGACCTTTGTGACCCTGAACACCTAGACGATGAACTCTCACACGTTCAGGAGGTACTTAAGCGAAACGGATACAGGAGAACCGAACGACGTCTGAAGAGGCAAGAACGTCAGACTGGTGTTAGCAGAGTACCAGCCTTTATGCCCTACATAAAAGGAGTAACGGATAAAGTTGGAACAGTACTGAAGAAATACTCCATAAAGACTGTATATAGTCCGTTCTCCAAAGTAGCTAACCATTTGCGCACGCCAAAGGATGTAATTCCTCTTCAGACACCTGGCGTTTACAAGGTGGATTGTAGCTGCGGTAGTTCATACATCGGACAGACCAAAATAACAATAGCTGAAAGGGTCAAGGAACATATCGCAGCTGTCAAGAACCGGCAAGTCAACAAATCCGCGATAGCTGAGCACTTGTTCGAAGCAGGAACCAATCACTGGATCGAGCTACATCAACCCCGGGTCCTCTCCACAGATCGTCACCATTACTCCAGGATAGTACGAGAAGCGGTTGAAATCAAAAAACATACTAATTTCAACCGTGAAGAGGGATACCGTTTATCATCTACGTGGAATCCTGTCATCAGCAAGTGCAGCCGTCGCCGGCATGACGTAACGCGCCAGTGTAAAGACGTCGTTAGTGTTGTGTGTCGAAGTACCGACAATTCCGAACAATGTACACTAAGTGAAAACCAAGTGAGGGTAGGCGTCGAAACTCGCGCCGCAAGAAGACGACGCTTAGCAGCCACATCAGTCAGCTCGTGACCACGGTCGTTGTAATGCGATCGAAACGTCGGGCAGCAAATAAGGTATCCTAACCTTTAAATTTTCAATCGTGTATAAGACCCGTTGCATTATAATATTAAAAATAAAGGAACTCCGCTTGTGCGAGAACTGTCTCCGTCAAGGTCACGCGCTTAGCGAGTGTCCGTCAAAGATAACGTGTACGGTATGCAAAAGTAAACATCATCACACGTTACATGTTGATTCTAAAATGAATTTAGTGAGTACGGATAGTGATCGTTCTTGTTATGATAATGTTAACAATAATCATGGGACTCAAGTTTCATTGACGTGTTCTACTGGGTCCACAGTAATTTTAGGTACTGCGGTTGTTCATGTACTTATCTGATGTTTTAGGCAAATATCAGCCCGTACGTGTAGTGATCGACAGTGGTTCTCAAACCAGTTTTATGACAAATGATTGTGCACAACGTTTAGGACTTTCGCGTCAAAAGTGCAACACTCAGTTGTTGGGTTTAGGAGGAACAGCTGTTCGTGATCAAGGTGTGGTTTTATGTCAAATCAAACCAACCATATCCAACAACCCCATTTTCAATATTAAAACGGTAGTAATTCCAAAAATTTCTGGTGATATTAGGGATGTTCGATCCGATCCGATACTTATGTGGATCGATACAAAGCAATACGATCCACTCGATTTTTGTATCGATACAATGGCTTTCGATCCGTTAGTGGATCGATACAAGTAAGGTGAGGATCGGATCGCATAATCAGATGAATTCTAAATAAACATAAACAAACTTAAAGCATAACATTTATTTGTAACATGAATACGTACCGCGGCTGAGTTCCTATACTACAAAGTATGGGCTTAATACGAACTGATTCATATTACACTACTATTTATCTGGCGGTAGGTTTTGTTGAATGTTTTATTTCAATGTACCTTCAATTTCGGCAATATCGGCACTTGTGATTATAGATCATTCTCATTCGCTTTGTAAGTATTACAATTTGTTCTCTTGAACCGCTAACAACTAATTGTGAAAGCAACAATGGCTCCACCTAAAAAATCCTCGGTGTGGTCGTTTTTCACAAAAACGGCGTGTGGAGGAAAGTGTAATTTATGTCTACTAGAAGTGAAGACAAAAGGAAACACTACCAATTTGAGCAAACATCTAAAAAGGCACCATAAAAATGCAACTATAGTGCCCGAGAGTGACACTCCGGAAATTGTAAGTACGATTAATTAGTAATTATATACTATATTATCTTTGAAAAAAGATTTTTCCCACGAGTTTCCTCGGTTTTTTTTATGCTAACTCCCGCCTTGAAACAATCAAGCAAGAGGAGCTTCGGATTCCCTCCCCGTCAAAAATACAATATTAAGTATATTATTATATATTATAATTAGATTACATATTGTTATATAATTAGTTTTTTGTTTTTAGCCGTTTTCTATATCAAGGTTCTTATTAATATATTTTACTTATACTGGCTCGATTGCGTATTTGGTATTGGCCTTGCCTCGGGCGCTAAGAGTCGCGGGTTCGATTCCCACCCGGGACAAACATTCGTGTGATGCCAACTTTTAACCTCCTTTTTCCCCCGTTTGTGCCTCCGATAAGTGATGTTGTCTGACATTTATTAAAACTTTACTATTTTACTTTTAGATCGATATTAGTATGAATCAAAGCAGTAAAGAAATTTCTTTAGAACAAGGACCAGTAGTAAGTGAAAACAACATTGAAATCAACATCATTTGCACAATCAACTCCGAAACGTTCTTTAGTTGGCAGGACAAGGGTAAAACAACCTCAGATCGGTTTAGTCGCATAACGTCCCATTCGCAAAATGTCCCACGGAAAAAAAACGTCCCATTCGCAGAATGTCCCATTCGCAGAACGTCCCATTTGCATAACGTCCTATTCGCAAAACGTCCCATTCGCATAATGTCCCATTCTCAAAATGTCCTATTCGCAAATTGTCCCATGTATGGTGGCTGGTGGAAAACAATTAAAAAACAATTATTTTGATATATACCTTTATTAATAGTGTAAATAATCAACACGTATAAATCATACTAATCAACATTTATGATATATTTCAATTACAATCAACATAATTATAACTAAGCGATATAAATAAGATTTAAGTGTAATAAGGTAGGTAAGTAATAATTTTTGTCATATATATATAATTACTTTTGCAATTTAATGTATAATAGAATACGGGAATTAACGCGAACACGCATTTTACCTTAAAATGCCTAACGTTTCGGCGCAGGTTGCACTCGCCGTGGTCCCAGGCAGACTGGAGCAGCGATGACAGGACTTCGTGTATATGAGGCGGACGAATGTCCATCCACCCTCATATTTTGATTTTTCCAACCGCCAACACACACTACACTAACCGTGTCCCTATTCTGTGAGCTAACCGATTGCGAAACATAGCGAGGTTTTGTAACAGTAATCACTGGATTCCACGTCGCGGATAATTTGAAGCCGTCTTCCCGATTGAAATTTGGATGTTTCTTGATTTCGATCGCTTCACGAACAATCCTCGAGTAGAAATGTCGTTCAGTGGAGAGGACTTGAGGGCGATGGAATTCAATCCAGTGATTAGTTCCTGCTTCGAGTAGATGTTCCGCAATGGCTGACTTGCTGATTTGACGGTTCTTAACAGCGGCGATATGTTCCTTGACCCTTTCAGCTATCGACCGCTTAGTCTGGCCTATGTAGGAACTACCGCAGCTGCAGTTGATCTTGTAGACACCTGGTGTTTGAAACGGTAGTACATCCTTCGGTGTGCCCACCATGCTGCTGACTTTTGCCCCCGGCGTGAACACTGTGCTGATGCTGTATTGTTTCAATACATTCCCGATCTTATCAGTCACTCCTCTGACGTAGGGCAAGTAGGCGGGCTGTCTGTTGACCTCCGGATGTTTACTCCGTTTCGTGATCCTGTTCCTTCGTCGACTTACGTGGTATCCGTTCATTCGTAGTACCTCCTGAACATGTTCCAGCTCCTTCCCAACATGTTCAGGGTCACAGAGGTCATGAGCTCTGTTCTTCAGTGACGTCATAACGGACTGCAAGTGACGGGGATGGTGATGTGATGTAGCGTGCAGGTATCTATCTGTGTGTGTCGGTTTCCGGTAAACACAGTGTGATAAGGATCCATCGGGTTTCGCGGCAACCCTCACATCTAGGAATGACAACGACCTGTCCGTCTCCATTTCGTAGGTGAACCTCATCTTAGGGTGAATGGAGTTTAGGTGTTCTAGATATTGATCTACTTCCTGTTGACCTCCTTGGATAATGCAGAAGATGTCGTCCACATATCTTTTCCAAAGCCGTATGGTTTTTGGTCCGAGTGCCAATGCTTTCTCCTCAAAGTGCTCCATCCAGAGATTAGCCAGTGCAGGGGCAACGGGGCTGCCCATTGCGACGCCATCAATCTGAAGGTAATGTTGGCCTTGGAAAAGGAAGTAGTTGCCGTCCAAACAGTTTTTAAGAAGATCAATATAGTTAAACGGCATCTCGTTGTCCTCTAGCTTGGTCTTTACCACGTCCAAACACTCCTTAATTGGAACATTGGTGAAGAGCGACTCGACGTCAAAACTCACCATGACATCGCCCGGTTCCAATCTAAGGTCCTTAATAATCTGGACGAAGTGCCGCGAATCTTTCACAAAAGACGGTGTATTTCCCACAAGTGGCTGCAATACTGACGCAACGTACTTTGCAAGGTCGTAAGTAGGAGAGGCGATTTGACTCACGATAGGCCGCAGTGGTACGTTGGACTTGTGTATTTTGGGCAGGCCATATAATTTCGGTGGTTGATGCGACTTCGGTTTATACAGACTCTCGTACTCGTCTTCCGTGAAAAGGTCCTTGTTGTCCTGTATCAGCGTCCGTATTCGTCGTGTTACTCTAGCCGTAGGGTTATATGATACCGGTTTATATACCTTGTTATCACATAACAAATCCCGAACTTTCTGTTGGTAATCAGTTGTATTCATCACTACAGTGGCGTTTCCCTTGTCGGCCTTAAGCACTAATATATCCCGGTTATCCCGAATAAGTTTCAGTGCTTGACGCTCTTCTGCAGTGGTATTACTCGCTGGAACCTTCGATTTTCGTAATATAACCGCAACGTCCTGTCGTAGGGTATCGGCGTCGCCGGGCGGTATTTTATTACGAGCAATCGTTTCCTCGACGCTACTGATTACACTTTCGAACGGAATTCGCTTAGGCGTTAGTGCGAAGTTCATGCCTTTGGCCAAGATGTTAATCGTAGGTTGGTCTAAACTCACATTTGAAAGGTTTACGACGGTTTTAGTCAGTGGATCGGGTACAGCCGGTGACGTATTTTTCTCGACATACCTTCGGTTGTACTCCTTCGAGAACTTACGCTCATGAGTTTCACTACACAAGTCGAAGGTCCGAGAAGCCTGAAGATACGTTACCCGATCACACAAGTCGTAATCTTCGCGTGATAAACTAACACTACACTTCACATGTAACACGTATAACTCGCTATGAATACGGTTAAGCTCACTGTGTTTGTTCCGTATTAATTGTCTCAGAAGCCGTTCACTCGCGTTATTTAGAATATTACGGGAATGCGCAATGTCACTACGCGGTTTGATACGTACACACGTAGGTAATAAGTTCCAATCGCGACACTTAGTTAAAAATATCAACGATGTTTCCACTCGCGCACGTTTCCGACGTAAATATTCTAGGTCACGTATTTGTTTTGCAATGTCCGACCCGTAGCGGTTTGCAATCATAACTTTTAAACTCTCGCGTTGCATGTTTAATGTATAATAGAATACGGGAATTAACGCGAACACGCATTTTACCTTAAAATGCCTAACGTTTCGGCGCAGGTTGCACTCGCCGTGGTCCCAGGCAGACTGGAGCAGCGATGACAGGACTTCGTGTATATGAGGCGGACGAATGTCCATCCACCCTCATATTTTGATTTTTCCAACCGCCAACACACACTACACTAACCGTGTCCCTATTCTGTGAGCTAACCGATTGCGAAACATAGCGAGGTTTTGTAACAGTAATCACTGGATTCCACGTCGCGGATAATTTGAAGCCGTCTTCCCGATTGAAATTTGGATGTTTCTTGATTTCGATCGCTTCACGAACAATCCTCGAGTAGAAATGTCGTTCAGTGGAGAGGACTTGAGGGCGATGGAATTCAATCCAGTGATTAGTTCCTGCTTCGAGTAGATGTTCCGCAATGGCTGACTTGCTGATTTGACGGTTCTTAACAGCGGCGATATGTTCCTTGACCCTTTCAGCTATCGACCGCTTAGTCTGGCCTATGTAGGAACTACCGCAGCTGCAGTTGATCTTGTAGACACCTGGTGTTTGAAACGGTAGTACATCCTTCGGTGTGCCCACCATGCTGCTGACTTTTGCCCCCGGCGTGAACACTGTGCTGATGCTGTATTGTTTCAATACATTCCCGATCTTATCAGTCACTCCTCTGACGTAGGGCAAGTAGGCGGGCTGTCTGTTGACCTCCGGATGTTTACTCCGTTTCGTGATCCTGTTCCTTCGTCGACTTACGTGGTATCCGTTCATTCGTAGTACCTCCTGA
The DNA here is from genome assembly GCF_050436995.1 of Anticarsia gemmatalis. Classification (NCBI taxonomy): domain Eukaryota; kingdom Metazoa; phylum Arthropoda; class Insecta; order Lepidoptera; family Erebidae; genus Anticarsia; species Anticarsia gemmatalis. The sequence continues at coordinate 12,857,515 of NC_134775.1, forward strand.
ACATGTTCCAGCTCCTTCCCAACATGTTCAGGGTCACAGAGGTCATGAGCTCTGTTCTTCAGTGACGTCATAACGGACTGCAAGTGACGGGGATGGTGATGTGATGTAGCGTGCAGGTATCTATCTGTGTGTGTCGGTTTCCGGTAAACACAGTGTGATAAGGATCCATCGGGTTTCGCGGCAACCCTCACATCTAGGAATGACAACGACCTGTCCGTCTCCATTTCGTAGGTGAACCTCATCTTAGGGTGAATGGAGTTTTGGCACTCGGACCAAAAACCATACGGCTTTGGAAAAGATATGTGGACGACATCTTCTGCATTATCCAAGGAGGTCAACAGGAAGTAGATCAATATCTAGAACACCTAAACTCCATTCACCCTAAGATGAGGTTCACCTACGAAATGGAGACGGACAGGTCGTTGTCATTCCTAGATGTGAGGGTTGCCGCGAAACCCGATGGATCCTTATCACACTGTGTTTACCGGAAACCGACACACACAGATAGATACCTGCACGCTACATCACATCACCATCCCCGTCACTTGCAGTCCGTTATGACGTCACTGAAGAACAGAGCTCATGACCTCTGTGACCCTGAACATGTTGGGAAGGAGCTGGAACATGTTCAGGAGGTACTACGAATGAACGGATACCACGTAAGTCGACGAAGGAACAGGATCACGAAACGGAGTAAACATCCGGAGGTCAACAGACAGCCCGCCTACTTGCCCTACGTCAGAGGAGTGACTGATAAGATCGGGAATGTATTGAAACAATACAGCATCAGCACAGTGTTCACGCCGGGGGCAAAAGTCAGCAGCATGGTGGGCACACCGAAGGATGTACTACCGTTTCAAACACCAGGTGTCTACAAGATCAACTGCAGCTGCGGTAGTTCCTACATAGGCCAGACTAAGCGGTCGATAGCTGAAAGGGTCAAGGAACATATCGCCGCTGTTAAGAACCGTCAAATCAGCAAGTCAGCCATTGCGGAACATCTACTCGAAGCAGGAACTAATCACTGGATTGAATTCCATCGCCCTCAAGTCCTCTCCACTGAACGACATTTCTACTCGAGGATTGTTCGTGAAGCGATCGAAATCAAGAAACATCCAAATTTCAATCGGGAAGACGGCTTCAAATTATCCGCGACGTGGAATCCAGTGATTACTGTTACAAAACCTCGCTATGTTTCGCAATCGGTTAGCTCACAGAATAGGGACACGGTTAGTGTAGTGTGTGTTGGCGGTTGGAAAAATCAAAATATGAGGGTGGATGGACATTCGTCCGCCTCATATACACGAAGTCCTGTCATCGCTGCTCCAGTCTGCCTGGGACCACGGCGAGTGCAACCTGCGCCGAAACGTTAGGCATTTTAAGGTAAAATGCGTGTTCGCGTTAATTCCCGTATTCTATTATACATTAAACATGCAACGCGAGAGTTTAAAAGTTATACTTTTGCAATTGTAAGAATATAATTTTTTTCATAAAGTTATGCAAAGTAATAGAATTTCGCTGCAATTTCTTTAGATACTTATTACCGTAAAACGGGGTGAATAGAATTCGCGGGGTGAATAGAAAAAAAATCAGGAAAGTTTTCAAGCCCAATGTTTGAGTACTCCTCGTTTAAGAATTTTGTTCAAATTTGAAATGATTACACGTCGATATTACTTCTCTGCGGTGTCATAATTGTTTAAATGTTTAAATTGATATTTATACCCAAAAAATTGCTTCAAAGTCAACCGTCCTCGAATGCCTTAATGGTCCATACATTTTTTTCAAAACTTTGGATTTAAAGTGGAATTTCTTTTCTAATGAGTTGTTTGGAGTGTTTATCTCTTTAGGTGTATATTTATCTATAAAGATACAATATTGTTAACTGAAAAAACGTTTTAAAACACAATTTTTCCATTCACCCCTTTGGTCGTTTCGATTCACCCCTATCGCTGGGTGAATAGAAATTGACCATTTTTTTAATGAAATATCGTAAAACTATGCATATTTTTGGACAAATATGGTTTTAACTTTTTCTTCATGGCGCCGGACATGATATAAAACAACCTGACAATAAAAATAACAAGTTATTCGCTACAAATTTTTAGGACAAAGTTGAAAATTGTTTCTATTCACCCCGTTTTACGGTATATTGTTTATCAAACAGTATATCTTTTTGCCGTCTTTTTTTTTCATGTACAAATAATATATTTTTAATTTTTCTGTCCACATGTATAGCTTCTTTTTTTAATTTGTGCACAAACAAATAAAGGTTCGGTTTTTTTGGTATTCGAACATTCATCCGATGATGCCAGCCTTCGACGGCATTAGTGGTTCGGTGCCTTTGACCAGTACAGCTTAAAATACTTGGTGATATTTTTGGGTACCATTGCCTTTGATAATATTCGAGGAATCGTTGAGATTCCAGTGTATTTGGTGCTTTATCGAGTATAAGACGCCAAGCATCTGGTATCTGATTAGCTGGCACCAAAGGTATAATAGCGCACATTCTTGTCATCGTCCTACCTTGTGGTGATATGGTCAAATTATTTTTTTTCGATTGTTTCCAAATGGCGGCATTATAGTGCCGATAACAACCACTAACTGTTACATTTGGATATACTTTTAGTACGGCATTCATTACTGCTATTTCATAGTCACATTTAAAAAAACTAATTTGTACGTTTAATTTTTCTTTAATTATATGAAATAGACGTTCATACGTAGCCTGAGTTTTGTTTGGTAATAAGGCGTAAATAACGGGAATCATGTTCGTCGTCTTTTTTGTGGAATCCATATCATAGTGTAATACATATACTTGATAGAATGGGCGTGGGGTAATTTTAAAAGTACCATCTGCATAGTAAGAACCTGCTGTTTTTACTATTTTTTTACACAATTTAGTCGCAAACACAATAATTTTTTCGTCATCTCCGTCTTCACAAAGAAGAAAATTTTTGCCCAAGCCTTCTGGTATCTTCACGGTACGTAGATGATTAGTCATTAAAGTATTCGTCTTTAGAAAATCTTTCCGAGTCCTATACAATGTATCTTTTAACGATCTGAATAAAGGTATGCCATGACAATTACTGTCATACAGTTTTTTCATTTCGTTTTCATATATTTGCTGGATTGGCCCAAAGTTTTCACAAACCGCTGTCTTTAATCTTGTAATAAATTTATGTTTATATTCATAATATGTGTTACCATGATGACACGTATGTTGTGATTCTCTAAGAACATATTACCTCGTTTTATCAATCGTCACTGAAGCACTACATTCCTTTCTGTTGATACACCGCCACTTTGTACTTCCATTTTTATTACTTTGGTGTTTATTATACCGATAATTTGCATAAATCAAAGTCTCTTTTCCTTTTTGAGTGATCGTAAAATCAAAAATAACTTGAGCCATAACCGAAACACTGCCAATAATGGAAATATTTTTTTGCAACTCTTAATTGTGGTCTTTCACTAACTGATTTCATATTTTTATATAACTACCCACAAAATTTTAACAAATAATAACCGCACTAAGTTATTCAAAAACAGGCAATATACATATAATTAAGATGCGTTACTATTATCATGAGGATATTAGTATTACAGAGAGTATAGGTTGTACTGATACTAGTTGAAATACAATAAATATTAAATTTATATTCTATAATAATTATGGTCCGAGGTACATTGCAAAAGACATTCTATACTATTGCTATTAAAATTTAATTAGGCGTATTCTTAGTTTATAATGGTATTGCTTAGTTATAATTATGTTGATTGTAATTGAAATATATCATAAATGTTGATTAGTATGATTTATACGTGTTGATTATTTACACTATTATTATAGGCATATATCAAAATAATTGTTTTTTAATTGTTTTCCACCAGCCACCATACATGGGACAATTTGCGAATGGGACATTTTGAGAATGGGACATTATGCGAATGGGACGTTTTGCGAATAGGACGTTATGCAAATGGGACGTTCTGCGAATGGGACATTCTGCGAATGGGACGTTTTTTTTCCGTGGGACATTTTGCGAATGGGACGTTATGCGACTAAACCCTCAGATCGATAACTTTATTTCGAGTATACAATCGTTCAAAACAGGAGGCCCTAATGAAGGTAAGATCACCAATGCACTCTTATATTTCATAGCTGTCGATAATTTACCATTAAACAGTACAGATAAAAAAGGACTTCAGTACTTAATGAAATCTATATGTCCACATTATACTATGCCAGGAAGAAAAACAATTACTAAATTACTGGATGAAAAATATGATTGCGCAGCTAACATTTTAAAAAATAAATTAAAAGAGGCAAAGAGTGTATGCTTGACCACAGACGTTTGGACAGACACCATGAATACAAGAGGTTATTTGGGATTAACGTGTCATTATCTTGAAAATGATGAGTTGATTTCGATTATGATAGGTGTAAAGGAATTGGAAGACCGCCATACATCGGATTATTTAGCACTTATTATAAGAAACTTATGCTTTGACTGGAACATTGAAGTTGACAAAATAGTTGCAATCGTTACTGACAATGGAGCTAACATAGTCAAAGCCGTCTATGATTTTGCTGGTAGAAAGAAACATTTACCGTGTTTTGCCCATACCCTGAATTTGGTCGTTGATAAAGCTATTAGTGAAACTGCTGGCTTTGAGGCCCTAATTACAAGGGTAAAAAGTATTGTCACTTACTTCAAGCAAAGTGTACATGCCAGCGATGAACTCAGAAAGTTACAAAAGGACAATGATTCAGACATTCAAAAATTAATTCAGGATGTGAGCACCCGTTGGAATTCCACCTTTTATATGCTTGAAAGGTTTGTTCAACTCAGTGATATTGTAAGCACCATTTTATTACAGAACCCAAAAGCTCCTTCGATGCTTACCGGTGTCGAATTGGCAATTATAAAAGACGTTATAAATATTTTGAGACCGATCGAAAATGTTACAACTGAAGTATCAGGGCAACACTATGCAACATGTAGTATAATTATCCCGATGATTTATTACATGACAAAAGCAATAGAATCTACCAATAATAATGAGCCTAGTGATTTAGGTTCAGAATTTCAAGCCAAAGTGTTAATAGAAATAAAGAAGCGTTTCCAACATATCGAAAAAGTTCATATATTGGCAGTCAGTTCTGTTTTAGATCCTCGATTTAAAAAAAACTGTTTTAATGATCCACAGTCATGTGCCAAAGCCTTAACTGAAATTTCCGATATGTTGAAATTTGAAATGGAAACTACTCCTACGAGTACCGCCGATGTATCTGAATATACTCGTATTTCTGAAAAATGCAATGACATCTGGAAATTTCATAACGAAATGGTGGCACAACAAGTTGAAGCAAACAGACCACAGGAAGGACTCCACATATATTTTAAACAGTATATGTCGGAGCCTTTGCTGGATAGAAAGTCGGATCCAATTAAATATTGGTCAGCGAGAAAAGTCGTTTGGGGAACACTAAGCGATATCGCATTACGTTACTTGTCCGTTGTAGGAACGTCTGTGCCCTCAGAACGACTTTTCTCGCTGGCCAACCATACTTTGAATGAGAGCCGTAATCGTATAGATCCAAAGAGGCTATCAAAATTAATCTTTTTACGTACACTTCCCTTTAAAGATTGGCCTATGTAAACAATTTTGTGTTTTTTTTTCCTAAATAAACTAAGTACATAGTTAAAAATACAACTTGTTTAATTTTTTTTAAATACTTGATACGATACTGGATCGATCCAAAAAATCGTATCAAATCTATTGGATCGATATTTGGATCGATACAATGAATTACGATCCATTGCGATCCAGAGTATCGATACAAAGTGCTTGGATCGAACATCCCTAGGTGATATGCCATCGGTCGATTTTTCGGAAGAATTAAAATTCGAGTATAAACATTTGGTGTTAGCTGACCCTACCTTTTATTACCCGAGCCGCATCGATATGCTGCTCGGCAGTGACGTGTTTCCATTAATTTATGACGGTGGTAAATATCATCCGTCACAACAGGGATTACCTTTGGCGTTAAGTAGTGTGTTTGGTTACGTGATTACCGGTCAGATGACATTAAATAATAATACTCAAAATGTGTCGACTTGCATGTTTACTAGTTCAGCAGAGGTTCATGACTTAATTCAGTCTTTTTGGGAGACTGAAACTTTAGCTTGTGACTTACCTAAAAACCCGGAAGACGTCATATCCGAACATATGTTTGTTAAGGAACATAAACGGGATAGTACCGGTCGATACGTGGTGAGTTACCCGTTTAAACCAAACGCTGATTTAGGTGATTCGAAACAAATTGCATTGAAAAGATATCAATATCGCGTTTACCTCTTTTGCGAGGAGAGTATAAAAAGTTCATGGATGAGTACGTTTCACTCGGTCACATGGTTTGTGTCGGTGACGTCTCACAAGTGGAGTCAGGGTACGTAATCCCTCACTACTGTGTTCACAAGCCTGACAGTAGTAGTACAAAACTTCGTGTAGTTTTTGACGCCTCCTGTCCAACTACAAACGATAAATCTTTAAATTCTGTTTTATACACAGGTCCAAAACTGCAAGCTGACCTTGTGGAATTATTAATTCGTTTTCGATTACGTGAAATTTCATTGTGCGGTGACATTTCAAAGATGTACCGTTGTATATTAATTGATACATCTCAACGTAAATTTCAGCATATACTGTGGCGTGATTCGCCCAGCGAACCTATAAAGGTGTACGAACTGTGCACAGTGACGTACGGGGTAGTGAGTAGCCCGTTTTTGGCGATCCGTACGTTGCAACAGTTAGCTACGGACGAAGGCAGTCGCTTTCCCGACGCTGCCCGCGCTCTGCGCGAAGGGTTTTATGTCGACGATTTCCTTTGGTCAGTAGATAATGTAGAAGAAGCATTGAAACTTCAGCAAGAACTTGTTGAATTACTCAAATTAGGCGGATTTGAATTGCGTAAATGGTCGAGTAATAGCGTTCAGGTACTCAATAAACTGCCTAACGATCAACTCGAGCCCCCGGTTCAATTTGATGATGGTAAAACCTTGTCGATTAAAATCCTTGGTTTACATTGGTTACCGGAAGAAGACGCATTTTCTTTCCGTATTACACAGATGACAACGAATGTCACGAAACGTTCGGTGCTTTCTGAAATAGCTAAGCTATTTGATCCCTTGGGATTCGCTGCGCCATGCACATTCCTTGCTAAGCATTTTATGCAAAAACTATGATGCGCGCAACTAGGATGGGATGATTCTCTCCCTAAGACTTTACTTGATGAATGGTTAAACTTTTCATCTCAAATACCGTTGTTATCGAAATTGAGACATAATCGGCATCTTTTTATCAAACACCATACGGTAGCTCAAGTAGTAGGTTTTTGTGATGCTTCAGTGGCTGGATTCGCAGCCACCGTGTATATTCGCAGTCAGGATGCACATGGGAATGTGAACGTGAGTTTACTGTTATCTAAATCTAAGGTCTCGCCCTTAAAAACAGTATCAATCCCTCGTCTTGAATTGATGGCTGCTCATTTATTGTCAAAGGTTCTATGCTATGTGGTGGCTATGTTGTCTAAAGACGTGCAGATCGATGAGGTGTTAGCATTCACCGACAGTTCGGTGGCACTGACGTGGATAAATACGCCTGCATTCAAGTTAAAAACCTTTATTGCTAACAGGGTTACTAAAATTAATGAAAATCCATATGAGCTGCAGTGGTATCACGTCAATGGTACTGATAATCCCGCCGATGTGTGCTCTCGCGGTGCCACCCCGGCGCAATTACTTGAGATCGCGGATCAGTGGCTCCGTGGCCCACACTGGTTGTATGAACCACGACAAACATGGCCGGTGCGGACAATTTATGAGTTTAGAGGTGAACCATTAGAACTCAAACCTGTAGATACCGTCATGGCCGCCGAAGTAAATGTCATCGTTCCCTCCGTCGTAAGCGAGGGCGTAGCCTCCGGGAACACCGTGGATATCACGGCAAGTCCTCTTTTCTATGTGACAGGCCATTATGCCAAAGTCTACTTGTGTGCCGTTCTGGATCGTGTGACTGAAGAATATGACGCCTGAAAACCTGTAAAGGCAGACAAGTTATATGTTGGAGTTGTTTTTTATGTAATTTAAAATTTAACCTTTTAATTTCCCACTGCTGGGCACTGGCCTTCTTTCGAGAAGAGAGAGGGGTTAGGCTTTCAATCCACCACGCTGGCCAAGTCAGGGTTGGGGACTTAGCATGCCGTCAAGAACTGTTCTTAAGAACTCTCAGGATGCAAGGTTGTATCACATCACGCTATTTTCAGTAGTTTATTTCGAATACTTCAGTAGTTTTTTTAAAATGAAAACCATATTTATTATGGCAGCTATATTCAGGCACTGTGTTATTTACAAGCCAAATGTTTGCTTGGTTATACGAGAATATCAAATATTTTCCATACACTAAACTCACTAAGGCAAGCTTTATTAATTTAGAGCCTAATTGAACGCTTATAGAAATATTATCTTTTAAAAATCCTGACGTATTGTACTAAATAAGTAAGCCTGTCATTAAAATCACCGATTCCTTTTTTTGCTTTACTATTAAACAGTCATTCACTACAAAATTCCACAATATTTATTAACACAGTGAGAGTAAAAGCCAGTGTTTTGGCTGCGTCATGGATGATCAAAGAGCCTTTCAACATGTCGACGAAGCCTTGTTTTAAAATACTTTCAACGCATGATTGACAAGTCCTTAATGGAGGCGATACAGACATTTTTGAATGCTTTTTAATGCAAAAGTTAATTACCAAGGGATAATGTCGTACGCATTTTAATTTATAATTGCTTGGGGATGAAATGAAAATATTTTTTGTTTGTTTTAAATTTCTCTGTGGTGGATAATTCTTGGAATTTAAAATGTGTTTTAATTATGAGTAAGGTTGATTGTAAGGTGACTTGATTTCCTCCACTGTTTAAATTAAATATTTCGTATTTTTGCGCGGTATACTTTTGTGATTATGAAAAGAAGGAGAGAAGAAGAACGTCTGACACTATATAATTAAATTTTATGTTAATTACAGTTCAGGTAGACTTAATGTCATTATACATATAATGTCATATATAATGTCACTAAACTCTCACGTAAATTTTCCATGCCTAGCAATTGAGCGAATCCAAAAAAATTGAATCCTAGATCCCTTTTTTCCATGGCTAATGTACTAAGCATACAACTGCGTTCATGGCAGAATGCAGGCTTATGTGGGAGTCTCCCGGCAGCAGGGTGGGCATAGAACCATAGAATCCTGCCTACCAGGAATTTGTCTACTTACTTATGCATCATCAAATTATAAGGCCTCCCAAGCCCGCTGAACAGCAACTCCTTGTCATAATACACATTGTTGAAGACCACTCCATCACACATGATCAGCTCGCTTCCATTCTGAGCCTTCACTGCTGACACCAGCACTAAGAGTATTAGGATATACATCTTGAAACTGCAACAAGGAAACTGAAATAATTATACATTGCTGAGTGAAGGTTCCAACGTAAAAACGGATTTTTACTCAATAATTCTTAAATTTTCAAATTTTAATCGATTATTGCGTGTATTTGCTTGGTGTTTGAGATTCATAAATAATTCTAGAGTTTCTTCCCTTAATAGAACAAAAGGTGCCTTGCTTACCGCTGAATTAAATCAATCTCATGATAAAGTTATTCAAATAGTTCAACTTAATCATTTTCAACATGACATTGAATCTTTAAAGAAAGGCAATCAATGCTCTCAAAGTCTACGTAAACTCGACCCGTTCATAGATAGCCGTGGTCTCCTCATGGTGGGGGGTAGACTTTCACAAGCAGACTTGCCATTTACTCAACGTCACCCATTGATTTTGCCTAAAAAATCGCACTTTACTAATATTTTGATAGACTATTATCACACTGTCTATTTACATACTGGGCCTAGGTCACTTCAAAATATACTAGCTCAAAGATATTGGATTGTAGCTGCCAGGTGTATAATACGGTCTCGTCTGTCAAGATGTATTAGATGCTTTAAAAATAGGCCCTCTATTAATCAACCTAAGATGGGTTCTTTACCTAAATGCCGTTTGCAAGATGTATGCCCATTTCACACAGTCGGTGTCGATATGGGAGGTCCATTTTACATTAAAGAGTCAACTCGACGTAACGCAAAAATATCAAAGGCGTATTTATGTCTTTTTGTTTGTTACTCAACGCGAGCAGTACATCTCGAAGTAGTCTCTGCGTTAACTACTGAATGCTTCTTGGCTGCATTCGATCGATTTACGGGTCGACATGGCCTTCCGCATACGGTCTATTCCGATAACGGTAAAAATTTTGTGGCTGCCGGCAAGCATTTCAATGAATTATTTGACTTCTACAATAAAAATCAACATCAACTAACTGATAAGTTTACAGTCAGGAAGGTAACGTGGAAATATAATCCTCCGGCAGGAAGTCATTTTGGCGGAAGGTTTGAAGCCGGAATTAAATCGGCTAAATATCATTTAAAACGCGTACTTGGTACACGTGCTTTGTCGTTCGAAGAACTGTGCACTTTATTTTCTAATATAGAAGCGATTTTAAACTCGCGGCCTCTGTGCAGTTTGTCAAACGATCCCAACGAATTCGACGTCTTGACCCCAGGACATTTTTTAGTTGGTCGTCAATTAGTGTCGACTCCTACTTACGACTCCTCGAATACGTCTCTTAATCGCTTAACGCGATGGCAATGTATTCAGCAGGCCACGCTGCACTTTTGGCGTCGGTGGAAAGGTGAATACCTACATACATTGCAGCAAAGGCAAAAATGGCTAGTTGACACACCTAACTTATCCGTAGATGACTTAGTTTTGATCCATAACAACAACATTCCATGCCAACAATGGAGTCTAGGACGTGTCGAAAAAATTCATCCCGGACTTGATGGAAGGGTTCGCGTTGTTACCGTTCGAACGCAAAATTCGCGACTGCAGCGCCCTGTCACTAAATTGAGTCCTCTCCCAAAAGAGCAGGATGAATAGATACATTATTATTTTCAAATTCATTCAATATAACATACATATATATATATATATATATATATAGTTATATATTTATATCCACATTTATACAGTCCACTTAAAATATTCTATATCTAGATAATACCTATTTTATCTCGAACAGGTACACTGATCTCGTAAGTTCTCGTATTGTACTCAAAACATTATTTATTCTGTGTTTATCCATTTTGAAATCAATGTTGATTTCGGTGGGGGGAAATGTTAGGTAACCGACTAAAATCCTTTTCTTTACCTACAACGCCATCTAGTATCTTCCTGTGACATCTACACGTCAAGATGGCAAGCCCCTCCCGCGCGGTCGCGCCAGTAGTAGTCGAAAAAAGATCGAAGTCACGCAAGCTCGCGCGCATAACAAAATTAAAAATACTCAAAAATACCCAAAAGTGATTACTGCTGTGTGATAATTATTCAATTTCGTCCCCGTAGAACGAAAAGTCATTAAGTAACAAAATGTTCAAAATCGACTTATAAATACCAATAAAATCAGTAATTTTTTCTCCATATTTCTGTCTTACTCTCGTATTCATAACGTTATTATTTAGAAAAATGTAAATCGCGAGACTTAATTAAGCACATTATTTGATTTGTGACAGTTGAGTTACAAGTAACTAAGTCACCTGATTACTTTTTCTCTTCTTTGTTGAAAAAGATACTTACGCATTAAAGTTCCTTATCTACTTTTTCCGCATTACTCCCTATAGGCATGTCTTAAAAAATAGTAATGCGAAAACTCATCAAATTGACTTAGTAATTTTATTGTATGTGATATTTTGTGCGAAAAGTAACTAACTACTAATAATTATTTTTCGAGCTATATTATTTAAGACCAGACGTTTAAAAGAAAAAACGACAACTAACTATAGTGTTCTGGTTAATATTTTCCCTGACTGTAGATGACATGACACATTAGAGTATTATAATTAAAATGTTTTGGCTACTTTTCACTCAGCAAAAATACTACTAGATAAAAGGTTGGTAACTATGTCCCGTGATACGATGCTACTTAGTGAGATTACGCCCTTTGACCTTAGGACCCTCGCCGCGCCCGCGCATTATTGCAGTCATTCGCAGAGGCGTATTTTAAGATGGCGCGCCCTGGGCTCCGCTAGCTTTCCGCCCCATCAAGGAATGACAAAACTAAACTTTATTTTCATTTTTAACAAATTAGTTTTTTACATTGTCCTGATCAATTTTATTTATTAAATCGGCTTTAATCGACCTTCACCTCCTCTGGGCAGGCTGAGTCGTCCAGCTCTGTAATGCTCAGTTCCGCGGTCTTTGTGGGCCCGGACACTCGGAAGGTGTCCTCCCCGATAACTTCCCTCAATTTAGAGACCAGGGCATCCGCTTTTCCGGTCCCTGACCCCTGGGAGCTCAACATTCGAGCTCCCGTAGCCGCAACCCCGAAGCGGACTATTTCATTGTCGGCTTGGTTTATTTTGTCCTTTGCGTCCCTAATAACGTCTCTATATTATGTCGCACCGCTTTTTTCCGCCTTCAGCTGCAGCTGGAGCCCGAAGATTGGGCGCCTTCTTCTTCCTTCTTCTTTTATTACAGAATTGATGAGTATCTAAACGACAATAGGTCTTGGGATTAGTCGCTCGCTTGATTAGGATTCTTTGAAATTAGGGAACTTTGCTATAAATTGTATAAACTCAGTAGCAGTAGGTCTAAATATTGTAAAATATGGGCACTTAATGATTCAAATAGGTGATGTTACATACAATTTGATGTTAATCATAAAACTGTCACTTTTTTTCTTTTATATTGTTCACAACCAATGTGCTCTCTTGCTGCCCATATTCTTATTATCACATGCCAGTAGGTGCTCCCAACATACGGTATGATCAGAGACTAATAAATAACCTAACTATATTCATTTTCCTTAATTGACGTTTAGTCTATATCGCTGATTGTTGGCAGCTCCTCGCATGATCAATTATTGTATCAACCACATTGTAAAACTTTTGGCGATTGAAAAGAGTGGCCGTGAGTTTCTTGCTAGCTCTTCTCATAAGGCTCCACTCCCTTTCCGAGCTAGTGGTAGATTCAGTAATTGTAACGACTATCATAAGTGTCAATATTTGACCTAAATGAATAAATGATTTGATTTTGATTTTGATTTTCTTGCCCTTTTTGTCGGCTTCCGTAGCCTTGGGCGCCTTGCTATTTTTCCCGACGAACTGCTACTCTTTGGCAGCTGTCGGTTTAGTGAACGGCGGTTTGGAAGCCACTGCACTGTAAGACGCGGCTGTTTACCCTGCTTCTCCTTGGTCCGGAGACCTGTGAGCTGCGGTACGGTGGCGGTGGCATGGCGAATGCGTTAGCAGGTACAGCTGAGGACGCTACCCCTGGTTTTTCTGGCGCGGGGGTTGATGCCTGTGACATGTGATCGACCTCCTCTTGCAAGCGATAATTCTGGGCCTGACGCGCCAAATTCTCCTTCGTGACATACTGCCTGCTCGACTCCGACACTGCCAGTTTGATGTTCCTGGCAGCGTCTTTGAGGGACTTTATAAAGGTCACCCTTGAGGTGACCGGATTTGTCGGCCACCTCCACCACTGCCTAGTGGTGAGTGAGGATGGTGTCCGCCAGCTGGATGGTGAATTTGTCCTTAGGGTCATTGTCTGACACTTGCTAAAACTGGGCGTGCTCCGACCCTCCGCAACTATGCTATGCAGTCAATACGGCTGGGCTTCTTGCCCCCGATCTCCTCGGGTTTGAGCTTCTCGCCTCTCCCACTTACATCATTTGGGTTCGTTTTCAAATTTATATTATCCAAACAGTTCCCGCGAGTGTGGTGGCAAGTATCGTTCCACCGAAGTAGAGGCCCCATAATCCGGTGACCCTTATACTACTGGAGGGCGGGAGGTGCCCCAGTGGCCGCTTGCGTCTGGTTTTTCTGGCGCGGGGGTCCCCGCAAAGCGAATGAACTCTGACCACGCAAGGCCCCTAAAGGGGGCGCCACTGCTGGAGTTACTCGGGATTTTCGCAGAGGTGGTCTCCTCGCGACCCAGCCGGTTAAGGCAAGGCCCTCGGTCAAGGATGGACGGATTTACGATAACCGACGGTTGACGAGGGCGGCAGCGGCCTGGCTCTTCGTCAGCTCGGGGCAGTGTGAGTGCCTACTGAGCCCGTCCTCCCACTGACGGCTCACCTGTCCCGCACCTGTGTCCTCTGCAAACAGAGGGACACGCACAGTAATTTTTTGTTACTCGCGATCACTGTTTCCCCAACCTTTCAATTCTACTAAGCCCCCTCACCACGACAAGATGCACACCCAAGAGAGGAAACCGGCCCTTCTAGCCCTAGGGTAAATACACCCCTGCAAGGAAAGATTTGTTAAATCTTTGTGTCAAAGGTGTCATACCAAGCGAACTTTATCCTTGGTATGAATCTTTACCTGTTAGTAACGATGTAGTGGATAGGCTATGTGAGCCTGACGTCACTTAGGTCGAGGAAGAAGAGGAAAATGATGTGGCTACATCATTAATGCTGTTCTATTGATGATTTTGTAACGTGCTCTTGTTCATTATGTTTTAATTAGAATTTGTATACTTAAAGACAGTTTTTTTTTCAATAAATGTTGCCTAAGAATGTTGTTTTACTTTTAAACTTTTCAACTGATAGGACACTAGTTTTAATTTAGGCAATAAATTAATAAATAAGCAAAGTCTATTTAGTTGGGTATTTTATTTAGACATAGTTATGTAAAATATGTTTTACTCCTAAAATAACTAACTGATTTTAGTTACTAGTATAATATTTAAATGCTGATGCGAAAACTAATTAACTACATGTGAAAAGTAACTAAGTGACAGATAAATAGGAAAACCTTGGGGTAAAACAAATTATCCTTTACAGTTAATAATTTATATACTATTTTCGTGGTTTAATACATATAACATATACTTAATAAATACATATATTGTAGTGTAACATGATATGTATTTAGCAATAATTTAAAATACACGTGAATTAATATTGCACTGTTTGCAACTTATACTTAAGTACTGCGTAATTAGCATAGTGTTGTAATTTGTATTAATTAGATTATTGGTAATTCTATAAATGACTCTCAACGAGTAAGACATGTTTTTATTAAAACACCCGAATATACCATCAATTATTACATGGCGACCCTGCCATTGGCACCGTTTCTAAAACATGTTTGGAAGAAAATCTGAAGACTGAAGATTCAAGAAAGAAGACAGAAGATTCAATATAGAAGCCTTGAAGACAGAAGACTCAAGACAGAAGATTCAAGAAAGAAGATTGCAAGACCCTTATGAAGAAAGAAGATTTTGATTACAGTTTACTATGGGGAAATCTGCGTCAAAAGAACAGGTTGTGATCGCACAGAACGCCAACGGAGCAGCTTCGGCATCGGCAACGCAATACCATTCTGAACGTCTCGAAGTGATAGAAATCTTGACCACCGCAGCCGTCGTTATATTGGTAATCGCTGTTGCATACTATATTCTCAAGAAATGCAACAAGCACCACATACGCACCATGCAACGAGAGCTGAACAGACACAGCTTAGCCACTATCTCGCGTGCTGACTTGACCACTAGTGCTGTATAAGAAGAAAGAAGAAAAGAAGGTTTGGAGGCGTCCAGGGTATAGCCCGGCCCATCCCTCAGCATACACCACTGCAGCCTGAGCAGCCACATCCGCAGCGGCGCCCCAGCTCCACGTCTGCGCCAGCTCACGTGTCACCTGCCACGTGCCAGTAACTCGACGCGCACCTCAATGCGAAGAAAGTAGCAACTACTAAAAGTATGTATTTTTAAGATATTTTAAGCTACGTTATTAGATTTCGATAGTAGTTAATTAATTATTATGACAAGTTTGATTTTAGAATTAAATGAACTCCGTAATTCGTTAAATTATCTTAAGGAATATTTAGTTAAGTTAGGACCTGTAAGAAGGCAGCTAGACCTTGGTCAGGAAAAGATAGAACAAGCAAGAAAATTGTATTCTTCTTTGGAAAATATTTTGTCTCAGTTGCACTCGCAAATTGAGCGCGAAGAGATAAGTACATGCGATATCACCGCTGTACATAAAGTAATAAGTGATATACATTTGTTATACAATAAAATAATTAGTTTGTCTGAGACTAACGAGAATAAACAAAATATAATAATGTCTGCAAAAAAGGAATTTGACTTAAAAACTGCAATTTCCTTATTGCCTGTCATGACTGGTAAGGAGTCTGTAACTAAATCTCTCATCGACTGTATTGAACTGTATAGCAAGATGATTTTAGAAACGTCTTATCAGGAGTTAATTAACTTTGTGCTTAAAACTAGACTTTCTCAGAGTGCAAAATTACGTATGAAATCAACTTACGATAACATTGATAGCCTCTTAGCCGATATGCGCATACAAAATAAATCCGAAGTAGCTTTGCAGTGGAAACTACACCAGTGCAAACAAGGTAATAGGTCTATCGAATCATTTGGTAATGAGTTAGAAAACTTGTTTGTTGATTTAACAGTCGCCCAGTCAAAAGATAATCCCGATTCTTATGAGCTTTACAAAAAGTCGAATGAAAAAGTAGCGTTAAAACGTTTCGCTGATGGTTTGAGTGACTCTAGATTGAGTACTGTTATTGCGGCCAGAAATTTTCAATCTTTACCGGAAGCTATTAGGACTGCTATGGACGAACAATCCTTGTCATTGTCATTCGAAATCATGAATATTAGTCGTCAAAATTATTCAAACCGCGGTCAAAGATATTTTAATTCCCGTGGTAATTATCATGCGAAATCTCGCAATAATAGTTATTATTCGTCTAATTATAAACACGGTAACGCGAGACCACCGGCATCCAATAACATGTCGTCTCGCCGTGGACAATATAATCCTAACCGCGGTAGAACTTTTCACAAAGGTCAAAATAATAGACAGTATAATATTAAGTCAAACAGACCCTCTGTTTCAGTTCAGTATACTACTCAGGAAGTTTCGAATAGCACCACGAATAATTCAAACGAATTAGTGGGGCCCAGTAGTACATCGAACGATTTTTTTCGTTAATTCGAATAACTTTATTTTTAATTTCAATAATAGTAGTACAGTAAGATTTTTAGTCTATAATGAAGTAATTAATCTTTTAGTTGATAGCGGAGCCAGTCTTTGTGTACTGAAATACGAATGGCTTAGTAAATATCCTCATTTATTGCAACAATTGCGTAATGATAGAATAACTATTAGAGGCGTAAGTGGCAAGTTAGAATCGGAAGGCTATATTTTTTTAGATTTAGTATATGATAACAAAATATTTAGAGAAAAATTTTATGTGTTAAAGAATATGTCTTGTACTGCAAACGAAATTTTAGGAGATAATTTTTTAAAGCGATATGAAGCTATTATTAACTATAGAGAATGTTTATTACAACTTTATAATAACAATAAAACTATTCCTATAGAAATACATTATAACGCAAGGTATAGACATTCGATTCCGCCTCGGTGTGAGGTAATAAAGTTCATTCCTACGGCATCGAGTTGCGATTGTGTAGTTTTATCGAAAGAAGTTCAGCCAGGCATTTTTGTCGCTGGTTTAATTGCGAAACCAGATAATGGTCGTATTCCTTTAAGGATATTAAATACTACGGATAGCGAAGTAGATTGCGATTTTCAAGATCTTATTATTTACGACATAAATCACTTTGACGTGTGTACTTTTTCAAAAAATACAAATAGTGTGAATCGCGTAAAAACTTTATTTGAATTATTAAACTTATCAAATATGAACTTAGAGGAAAAACGTAGTATCGAACATATTTGTGCAAAATATGCTGACGTTTTTCATCTCCCAGGTGATAAATTATCTACCACAAATATTATGACTCACACAATATCTTTAAAAGATAATGTTACACCGAGTTATATTAAGCCTTATAGAATACCGCATTCCCTAAAACGAGAGGTACAAAAACAAATTGACGAAATGTTAGCAAACGATATAATAGAGGAAACCACATCAGAGTGGTCCAGCCCAGTTTTATTAGTTCCCAAAAAATCTGATATAACGAGAAAAAGTGGAGATTAGTCATTGATTACAGGCAGTTAAATAATAAAATCAAAGATGATAAATTTCCCTTGCCAAATATAACAGATATTTTAGATTCTCTTTCGGGTAGCATTTATTTTTCAAAATTAGACCTTTCACAAAGTTATTATCAATTATCTTTGGAAGAAAATTCGAGGAAATATACAGCATTCAGTTTAGATAAAATGTACCAATTAGAATTAGACCCAGAATCACGTAAGTACACGGCGTTTACTACTGATAAAATGTATCAGATGAAACGCTCG
This sequence comes from Anticarsia gemmatalis, assembly GCF_050436995.1. Classification (NCBI taxonomy): domain Eukaryota; kingdom Metazoa; phylum Arthropoda; class Insecta; order Lepidoptera; family Erebidae; genus Anticarsia; species Anticarsia gemmatalis. The sequence continues at coordinate 12,875,937 of NC_134775.1, forward strand.
CCGATGGGATTAAAAACATCTCCCAGTGTCTTCTCAAGATTAATGACTATTGCCATGTCAGGTATTAATTATAAACAAGCTTTTATTTATTTAGACGACTGTGTTGTCATAGGAAAATCGATGGAAAATCATAATAAAAACTTAATTACAGTTTTGGAACGATTGCGAAAAGTCAATTTAAAATTAAATCCTATAAAATGCGATTTTTTACGTACTGAAATAGTTTATTTAGGACATAAAATAACATCACATGGCATTCTGCCTGACGACAGCAAAATTGAAGCCTTGCGCAAGTATCCGGTGCCATGCAACCCGGATGACGTCAAGCGATACTTAGCATTTGCTAATTATTATAGACGTTTTATACCTAATTTTTCTAATATCGCGTATCCATTAAATAAATTATGTAAAAATAATATAGAGTTTGAATGGACATACGAATGTGACCAATCTTTTCACAAGTTAAAATCTGCTTTAATGTCGCCGCCTGTATTACAGTATCCCGATTTTTCAGAAACGAATATTTTTCAGTTACGAACAGACGCTTGTAAGACAGGATTAGGCGCGGTTTTGTCCAATAGTAATGGTCACGTAATTGCTTATGCGAGTCGTAATTTATCGCCCGCGGAAAGCAGATATCCGATAATAGACTTAGGCCCAGCGCAGACAGACCGGAATAATCCTCGCGCGGTCTCGAGCATTTTCTTTACGGCTCGCGGATGCTCGAGCATGCTCGCGACTGCTCGAGCCTGCGCGAGGAAAACTTTCTAGGTTACCATTCTTCATTAAACAGGCCAGTTTTCGTGAAAATTCATCAACGATGGTAGACTGGGCCATGATTATAATTGCTCTTTTGACTGAGGAAGAATAAAAATGACGTTCTCTCTCTTTAAACTCAGTAACAACATTGAAATTTTTCGTACGATGCTCGCGCGTCCTCGAGTATGCGCGGGGATACCCGCGCATCCTCGAGGACGCGCGAGCATTTTTTGTCAGGTTCAATCAATTATGCACTTTATTTTAATTAATTTAAAGTTGATTTTCAAGTGCGTTAAAAAAATCCTCTCCGCTGCGCTCCTCTTGGTCTGCGCTGACCCTTAGAGTTATTAGCCATCGTTTGGGCAGTAAGGCATTTTCGACCTTATCTTTATGGCAGAAGGTTTAAAATCTTTACGGATCATAAGCCATTAGTATATTTATTTAGTTTAAAGGATCCTTCTAGTAGACTAACGAAATTTAGACTATATCTTGAAGAATATGACTTTGAAATTGTTCATATTCCGGGCCGAAAAAATGCAGCTGCAGACGCATTAAGTCGAATCCCGATGACAATGACTTGTGACGATTTAAAATCTATTGGAGAACAAGTAGTATCTGTAATGACGAGAGCACAAAAAAGCAAGCAAACGTCTGAGATATCTACTAATAATAATGATTTGATAGGAAATTCTTCTACTGTTAACAGGCCTGATCAACCTGAGACTGTAGAAATCCTTAAGAACCCTAATGATGTCATAGAATTAATTTTTATCAACGAAAATGATAAAGAATTTAAAAATTTGTTTTATAATGATTCTAGTATGGAATATTGCACATATGTACCTTCACGTTGTACTACATACCTAAATACTCGATCGTTACCTACCCCGACGGAGTTAGCGAGAGATTTAGGATCGTTGTGCGTAAAAGAAAATATAAACGAAATATTAATTATAAAGAGTAGGCAAAATGCCACAAATATAAAAATACTAGCTAGATATATGAAAAAATTGCATATAAAGGTACCTAAAATATTAATTACTACAGATATAATACGAATTCGTGATCACGAGGATAAGAAAATTATATTAAACGATTTTCATTTATTACCCACAAGCGGACATGCAGGGATAAATAGAATGTTAAATAATTTAAAGAAATATTACTACTGGCCAGGTATGACGAATGACGTAATAAACTATGTTAAAAAATGTCAACAATGTCAATATACTAAATTTTCTAATCGCCTCGTAAGAGAGCCGATGGTTATTACAAATACTGCAAGCTCAGCATTTGAACGTGTTTCGTTAGATATAATGGGTCCATTACCGACTGACATAAACAATAACAAATACGCTTTAACTTTGCAATGCGATTTATCTAAATTCGTAGAGGCATATGCTATGCAGAGTAAGGATGCAGAAACTGTAGCGAGAGTATTTGTTTCTAATTTCATCTTGAGATACGGTGTGCCTAAAGAAATAATTACAGACAAAGGTACAGAGTTTATGTCTAATATTATGGAAAATATATGTAAAATATTAAAAATAGATCGTTTAAATTCCACACCTTACCACCATGAAACAATAGGTTCATTGGAAAACAGTCATAGGCATTTAGGATCTTATCTTAGAGTTCAGTGTGATAAAAATGCTATGGATTGGAGTGATTGGTTACCTTTCTGGTCATTTTCCTATAATACTACCGTACATTCAGAAACAAAATACACACCATTTGAATTGGTATTTGGTAAATGTTGTAAGTTGCCCTCAAATTTTGGAATTTCAATTGAACCTTTATATAATTACAATGATTACCCATTAGAAATGAAACATCGTTTACAACGAGCACAGTACGATGCTAAGCAGAATTTGTTACAAAGTAAATTAAAAAGAAAATTGATGTATGACAAGAAAACTTACTCAGTAACCTACAAAAGGGTGACCTTATTCTTGTTAAAAACCAAACTGGAAATAAGTTACAAAACATCTATATTGGCCCCTATGAAGTTATTGAGGAAGTTTCGCCTAATGTTAAAATTTTAAAAGATAATAAAGAATATCTTATACATAAGAATAACACTAAGAAATATTTTAGTTAATTTTAAGTATTTTAATGTTTATTTTGTTATAATTGTTCTATTAAAATTTTATATTTTAATTTCTCAAAAAAAAATATATTTGTAATTTTTTTTTCTCATTAAAAAGGGAAGGGTAGTACCGACCTTTTTTCGGGGGAGTTGTAGTGTAACATGATATGTATTTAGCAATAATTTAAAATACACGTGAATTAATATTGCACTGTTTGCAACTTATACTTAAGTACTGCGTAATTAGCATAGTGTTGTAATTTGTATTAATTAGATTATTGGTAATTCAATAAATGACTCTCAACGAGTAAGACATGTTTTTATTAAAACACCCATACACAATATACCATCAATTATTACAATATCTTCAAAAATAAACCTTTCATACATCGATAACTAATCTCCGAAAAAAGTTATATTTTTTTTTGTCATTTAAGACATAAAACACCTCGTATCTCAAAATCACTTAGGTGTTAGTTAGTGATTTTTCGCTCTACGGGGACGATTTATTCACCTCTAAGACAAAGGAACAGTGCCCCGGGGACAGAAGATTAACAGCAAGCCAAATTCACAAAAAATAACCTGTAAGTACCTACCCCTTCCTTTTAGTCGGCATTGTTTCTATTTTGGGTGTTAATTTATATCAACAAGCATTAGTTTACGCAACACCATGCATTAAATAATATTATTGATAGCTGACCCGCGCAACTTCGCTTGCGCCACATAAGAGAGAATTGTTCACAATTTTCCCCGTTTTCGTAACATTTTTTATTGCTACTCTGCTCCTATTGGTCGTAGCGTAATGATATATAGCCTATAACCTTCCTCGATAAATGGACTATCTAACACTGAATGAGAATTTTTTAAATCGGACTAGTAGTTCCTGAGATTAGCGCGTCCAAACGAACGAACAAACAAACAAACAAACAAACAAACAAACAAACAAACAAACAAACAAACCAACCAACTAACAATCAAACAAACAAACTCTTCAGCTTTATAATATTAGTATAGATATAAATAAGTGATAGCCCAGTGGTATAAGTTGACACCTCCCACGCAAGTGGTCGCAGGTTCGAACCCGAGGCAACACACCAATGACTTTTCGAAGTTATGTGTGTATCTATACTAATATTATAAAGCTGAAGAGTTTGTTTGTTTGTTTGTTTGTTTGTTTGTTTGTTTGTTTGTTTGTTTGTTTGTTTGTTTGTTTGTTTGTTTGTTTGTTTGTTTGTTTGTTTGTTTGAACGCGCTAATCTCAGGAACTACTGGTCCGATTTGAAAAATTCTTTCAGTGTTAGATAGTCCATTTATCGAGGAAGGTTATAGGCTATATATCATCACGCTACTACCAATAGGAGCAGAGTACGGGTGAAAAATGTTACAAAAACGGGGAAAATTTTGACCCATTCTCTCTTATGTGACGCAAGCGAAGTTGCGCGGGTCAGCTAGTTAGAAATAATTATCACATGCTCCAACGGTGAAGGAAAACATCGTGAGGAAACCTTGCATGCCTTAAATTTGTTTAAAACATTATTGAGGGTATGCAAAGTCCCCAACCCGCACTTGGCCAGCGTGGTGGACTCAAGGCCTAACCCCTCCCTCATTACAGGAGGAGACCCTTGCCCAGCAGTGGGACATTAATGGGTTAAATTTATTTTTATTTATAGATTATAGATATAAATATCAAGCAATACCAAAAACGAAATGATTAGATTTCTGTTATCTATACTAATACTAATAATACTAATACTAATATACTAATATCTATACTAATATTATAAAGCTGAAGAGTTTGTTTGTTTGTTTGTTGTTTGAACGCGCTAATCTTAGAAACTACTGGTCCGATTTGAAAAATTCTTTCAATGTTAGATAGTCCATTTATCGAGGAAGGTTATAGGCTATATATCATTACGCTACGACCAATAAAAGCAGAGTAGCAATAAAAAATGTTACAAAAACGGGGAAAATTTTTACCCATTCTCTTTTTCGTGTCGCAGGCGAAGTTGCGCGGGTCAGCTAGTAGATACTAAGTTCGAAATGTAATCTAGCTAGCGGAATTCTTTTTTCTTACTCATGTAATAATTAGGAAGAATGCTGACAAAAAAAATACAGTTGAATGGATAGCGACCTTTTTTTAAGTCGTTTAATTTACAATGTAGTCTCACCCAAAGAAGTATAATATGTACTCTTCCACAGTTTTACATAGACAGAAATGTGACAAGTGTTGTCACTGACATAAAATAATAGCTTCTTATAGGCTTGAAAGTAATAATACTAACTGGAATGATCACTGAGACCAAATTCGCGAGCCGAGCGAGACAATTCTTTTACTGGCCTCTGTCCCTTTCTAGCGGGTGACCATGCTAAAGTGGAATCGTGGATAAACTTGAGACTGCTAAATATACACATAATTTTGTCATTACACCTTACAAATCATCGATCGTATTAACTTTTTGGATCACTTTTAAAGATAGTATGGAATCTATACAGGGTGTAAACGACGGTTAACCGAAAACTTCAGTGTTAATTTTGTGATACTAAATGAGCGAAATTTACTTCAACCATTTTTCTCGGAAATTATTGGTTCCCGAGTTAGTCATTTTTGAGCGTTCAATGTATAGTGAACAACGCGATGTATCTCCGCGCATGCCTACGAGATTTCTGGCGGCGGCGGCGCGCTGAGCGACGACATGTCGCGACGCGTCGTAGGTACGTACGCGTACCATCACGTCTATGCGGTCACTAGTATGCAACGCTATCATTAGATAACAATCTTATGTATCGTTTATGGTATCGTAAGTAGGCCCGTGTGTTACAATAGCTCATAGTAAAATTGTAAGTAGGTAGGTACCTACTTTGCTTACGTGAAATCAAACAATAATAGCAAAATGTAACCAATAATAAGAAAGTGCTAAAACGAAATGTTATCAATGTCTATCCACACGCAATTACCTGGTGTATGGCGAGAGTTTGAGTACCTTTGGATCCGGACGTACAGGTGCAGAGCACGCCGTGCACTTCCACGTGCTTCACCATACATAACACATCAACATTTCTTCCTATTTACGAACACAACTGCACTTCGAAAACAATAACAACAAAAATAATAACAATAAAAACACTAACAACTCAAAACCGAAACAATAACAAGTAATAATAACTTTTAAACTCTCGCGTTGCATGTTTAATGTATAATAGAATACGGGAATTAACGCGAACACTCATTTTACCTTAAAATGCCTAACGTTTCGGCGCAGGTTGCACTCGCCGTGGTCCCAGGCAGACTTGTCTGCGTTAATTCCCGTATTCTATTATACATTAAACAAGTAATAATAAACAACAGTTCACACACGACACGACGAATAGGACATAACGAACGACACCGGTGAAGAGCTTCCGTCTTCCGCGAGCGAATTGCTCGAACTATCAATCAAAGAGAGCCGCCGGCGCATCTCCGCTCACTCGCGCCGCCCCTCGCCCGCGCCACCCGCTCCCTCCGCGCCGTCCGCGCGCGCCGATTTGGTGACGAGCGACGAGTTAGGATCCCAGCGAGAGCTTAGATTCAATAAAATATTGATGTGGCATTACTATTTTTACTTGTCACAGTTGTTACTCATTACATTGTAGTTTTATTCAAATACCGAATAACATTACAAACATTATTGATGTAAGTTTAAAATACTTAGATATTTATAACATAAAATCAGATTAAAGTAAATAAAATAAACACGAAACATTTATTTAATTAAACCATAAAAAATGTAGGTACCTGACAATGATAACAATCAATATCCATTAATATTCTTATCAGAGAAACTAACATCCATTTTGTCGCATCCCATCTATGTAACATCCACGCGCGGTCGCGGCGTCACGCGTCAGTACGGCCATCTACTTTTTGAGTCGCACCGCGCTTGTATGAAGTATGAATGAGCGTGTAAATATCGAATAGAATAATAATTTTGCAAGAACAAATGGAACAAAGCGACAATACATGTTAAATTGTTTATTAGAGATTTTTATAGCGCTAAAGAATATCAATAGGATTTTTTGTCGTTCTGTATGTATTTGTACGTGTAATAATAAGATATCACACATTTTAAATCTTATGAATGTACCTATTATCGGAGAGCGGGATAATTATGTCATTTTCATTTTTAACATAGAACAAATACTAAGTAACGCTGCATACTAGTGAGTGTCAGGCTGACAGCTGTGTGCGTTATCGTATCTGTGTGGCGCGCGTAGGTACGCGGCGTGACGTCGACCGTTGCGGCCGGCCGCCGCCGGCGCGGTGTCGTTGGCCGCGCGCGAACAGCTGATAGCGAATTTATACGTTGTTTTAATCCATCGCTGTTTTTTGTGAAAAACAGTAATATGACGGATTTTTTTTCATATTCATGTTGCATTGTGTAGTATTAACGAAATAATACCGAAAAAAAATTAAAAAACGCATAAAAAATCGGAAAAATCATGAAAAAAGCGATGAAAATTTTCAACGCCATAAGCACCAGAATCATGTCTAAAATCATTTTTTTTCGTTTTCGGTAGACCGCCTGTTACACCCTGTATAAGTGAAAATGAGTAACAGGAAATGTATGTAATCATGTTATAATTATATTATATATTATTATTATTGTACGTCTGCTTTATATCTCGGGACTACAGAGTCCCGGACATTTGGTAGGCGTGCGTGGGGCCGAAGCCAACACGTAGAGGCCCTTTTTAGACGGCTTTAATCTTTTAATAATGTATGGTGTCACAATCCGGTGATTATCCCTGTTTACACTATAAAATGCACCCAAGGACAATCACCGGACTGTGTGGAACTATGGCAAAACTAACTGGAAAAACTACTTGGGCTATTGGGACGGGGTGCTTATGGACTGGAAACCAGGGGATTTATGGGAACTATGTCGCCTGCCTATAACAATGTTGAAAACATGTAAAAATGGCAGGCGGAGACTTGCCAACTCACAAACTGGGCCACCCTAAACAAGTCGCATAAATAGCAACAAGGGGGCAACAGGGACGTGAGCGGCTGAAGGACGGAGAGGCCTCGCTGGACGTTAAACTCAGATCACTTGCTCCCTGAGGGTCCGGCATCACTGGCCCACTAGCCACTTACGCTCAGCATCCGTCCTCCGAACAGAGTGGGAGCTCTGCTCTTGCGACTCCACTCTGGACGGCCAATGAAGGCAAGCCAGAGGCGGGGGACCGCTTCCTCGTCAGTTTTCACTCCGACCAGCCAACTAAGGCAAGCCAGAGATGAGGAAGGGTGACTTCCCCCTGGAGCACTCAGGTACCGCGGGGTCGCTACTCCCCGTCACCTCGCCTCGAGGTGCCCTGCGGGCTTATTATTATTATTAATAATTCGGCGCGAATTCGGTGGTATTCCCGATAGTGTGTGGTTCCACCGAATTCGGCCAGCGTAGTAGACAGCTGTAGGACCTTATGAAAAGACCCGTGCATTGTAATTGTAGTAGTAGTTGTAGTAATTCCAAACGAAACTCATACAACTGTAAATATTGTTTTTATTTAAAAGAAAATTATACATTGCTGAACGACATGGCCCTATGCAATCTTTGTCGTAACGTGGCTCGATTTCCCATAATGTTTATAGTCATTTGCTTTCCGTAATTATGTTGTCATTGTTAGAATCAAATATGTATTTGCTAAACATTTCTGTGTAATTATAGCAATAACTTTTTGAATAACTGTAAAATAAATTTATCTTTTCAGATTCCTAGTCATCGTTTTTTTTAAGTCAATTTTTACTTCCGATCAGTAGTGTAAATAAAATTTGACATTTTTACTCATCACGCAGCCCAACCCGGTCATAATCATGTGCTATATCTTTGCCACGTATCAACTCCTCCACCTACATAAAACTCAATACTTTTATTTATTTCATCTGAGCAATGAAATGAATGAAAAAAAAAAGATGTATGGGCAGACATGTAAACCTAGGATCACTTTTTACTGTATCTATGAAACAAAAGCAATTATTTGGTAAAGCTATTTAATTCTTTGAAATAAGAACAAAATATGTGTTATGTCCACAAAAATCTTAAATTAGAGTGACACTACAATTCAAATCAAAATTCTCGCGATTGCGAAAGAAATATTCCACAACCCGGATACGATTCAATACAGCAACCAGTCACAATACATTTTTGAACCATATTTATCACAAAATAATAGCGTTGTTCAAACCCGCTATGTAATCATAACACGCTACGGACTATAGACTATAAATTTTTAGCGCGCTATTTTATACGCTATGCTATAGCGCGCTATGTGTTAGGAAGCGTGTCGGCGGTCGGCAATCAGTTTAAATCTTGCAGCACGCTTAATCTTGCAGCACGCTAAATCTCGTAGCAAGTTATATTGCACATCGATAATTTTTTATTATTACGTTACATTGTATGACTAAAGTAAGCAGTAAAGATGATCAATAAATATAATGTTACATAGTATAATGCTACATTTGAGTTTTATACAGTATATAAGAGAGTTAGTAAGAAAGACTATTTTAATTGTTAGTGAACGGAATAATTATACTTATAACATGCGCTAGAGATACAATACTATTAATTCTAAATATAATTAATTGTGACCGACCTGAGCTAGGTTTTAAAAAAACCTGTGTTACAGGACTTCACTTGACGCGACTTTGAAAGAAATTTTATTCGACATTATTTTGGTTATTTGCCTAGATTACAATACAAAAAGTTAGTTATATACAGTGGTAAACTATAAACTAGGTGTAGATTTTAAAACTAACAGTATTCAATGGTTTTACTGTACAATGTCTAGTAATTTTTCTGTATCTGAGTAGTCGTATTGTCCTAAGTATTCAGACAAAATTTTTCTAACTTTTTTAGATGTAAAGTTATAAATGTGTAGTTCCTTATTTAACTTATTATATAGATATGGCCCCAAAAAAATGTAAAATCTGGATACGAAAGCATGCTTTGTTTGGGGACGAGTGCAAACAATGTCTGACCTCCTTTTGTCTGCAAGACCAGGGTCAAAAGGAAGTAGAGAATGCTGATGAAGAATAGTGTTTACTATAAATAATTGTCGTACAGTTAATACATTACATGCTGAGTAAAGCTGGTGTGTAGGGAACCTAAAAGGGCGGAAAGTAGCTACCTTTAGAACTGCTCTTTGTGAGCGTTCTAGTGGGAGTTGGATAGATTTAGCAGCACCACCCCAGGACGTAATACAGTACGTAAGTATGGACTGACACAAAGCCAAATATACTTGTCTAATTAATTTATAATCAGCAATGTTACGTAAACTCTTGAAAATATATATCAATTTACGCACTCTCGTGCACAGTAAATCAATATGTTTACGGAAGTTTAAATTTGTGTCAATCGTGACACCTAGATATTTTATATTGTTAGTTACAGCTAATGTGGGACAGGTGCATGCAGCGTCGGCGTTTGTTAGCGAGCAAGTATGTGCGTAAATGTTATGATTAGTAAGCGGCATGTTAGTATTTCTCATTTTAAATGAAATATACTTCGTTTTATCGATATTAAGCGTTAATATTATGTTCCCTAAGCCAGTTAGATACGACATTAAAACCCTTCTGAGCGTATTCGTAGACGTCATCCTGTGTTGTTGCCGAAAACAGCAAGGCCGTGTCATCAGCGTATGACATTATGACACCTTTATGTAGTTTCAAATTACAAAGGTCGTTTATATATATTAAAAATAAAGTAGGACCTAAGATACTACCTTGAGGGATACCATAGCAACTATTTTGTAGTTCCGAGCTTGTATACTGTCCTATTTTTACTCGTTGATAGCGCTCACTGAGATAGTCGGAAAATAATTTCAATTGAATTCCTCTTATTCCTAGTGATTCAAGCTTGTGCAAAAGCAAGGGACAAGAAATAGTGTCGAAAGCTTTAGCTAGGTCTAGAAAAATCCCAATGGTGTGCATGCCATTATCCAGGTTAGTAGCTAAATAATCAGTCACCTGGTGTACTGCCTGGCTTGTAGATCGTTTAGGCCTAAAACCGTATTGACTTTCCGAAAGAAGTTTGTTATCCTCAAGGTATTTTATTAACCGACTGTTGATGATTTTTTCCAAAATCTTTGAGAGTCCTGTTAAAACTGATATGGGTCTATAGTTGTTAACACTGCATTTGTCTCCAGATTTGAAAACAGGAGTGACTACAGCTTTCTTTAATAAACTAGGAAATATACCTTGAGTCAAACAAAGCTGGAAAATGTGAGTTAGTGGAGGGGCAAGAATATTCTTAAATCTTTTAAGCAGTGTGTTAGAAATGTTATCCCAGCCAATAGCACAAGTATCTTTTAACTCAGAAATTATTCTAATTACTTCCTCGATGTCAGTATTTAATAAAACAAATGAATTTACCGTTCTGTGGGATGAAGTAGTGGCGTTATGAGAGATGAAACTATTTGAACTGAAAGTACTTTCTGCTAAGTTTTTTCCAATGTTACTGAAAAAACTGCACAATGAACTCTCCTTCATACTTTCAGGCTTAGGACTGTCTGTAATTGATAATTAAGTTATATTAATACAAATGCATAATTTATTAATTAATGTTATAAAACTTGCAAAGTTAGTAAATCAATTATAGGCGTATTTAAAAGTTCATTGATTTGTATGTACAAAAATCAACTATATACAGTTTTTTACTATCGTACAACTATATACACTTTTAAATTTACATTTTATTTACATTAAGGAACATTAGTTGGGCCACTTTTGTTGTAGACAGCCGTGTTCTTCGATCATTTATAGTGTACCCTGATTTCGAAAATATGCGTTCACATGGAACCGATGTTGCCATGATGTTGCAGTGTTTTATAAATAACTTATAAAGCTCAGGGTAAACGAATTTGTGTTCTCGCCAGTATTTCAAGGGACATTCCGTTCTTTTTATTAAGCTGTCGGCTAAATATTTTTCCAATTGTTCAGTAGCCTCAACATCTGAAGTCTTGGGTACAAATTCTTTGTCCGTTTCTATGTCGAATTCGGACCATAAACTGAGAGTCTGTGGCCGCGGCGGTGGTACTGAATCGACAGCTGGTATTGCCGATGTTGATGGGACAGGTTCCGTTTTGTTGTTTATTTCTGTCATCATTTTAGTTTTTAGTATATATTTTATGTGTTCAATTTGTTCTTTATTTTTAAATGCTTTTAACTTAAACCTAGGATCTAGGACCGTACACAAACTAATAGTCTCATTTGTTTCTAAATTTTTAAGACGGTATTTCATGCCTTCCTTTAATTTCTCAGCTAGTTTTCTGACTGGGTTGAACAGGTCTTGTTGAGTGTAATTGTCCCAAATATTTATGAGGCTAGAAGTGATTATAATTGCCTTACTAGCAACTAAATAATTCTCAGCTGACATTTCTAATGTGGCTTCATAAAATGGTTTTAAAATGGTACAAATTTGTTCCATGCACTTCCATTCTTCCATGGGAATAATTGGTAGATCACTGTCTAAATTTGGGATCGTGGCTCGCAAAGGTTCGCAAGCTCTACGAATCTTTCCAATATTAAATAAACCGAATTCCATCTTGTAGGAACTGATTTAATCACGGTTTTTGATTGGGTAACGTTAAGTTGGTTAATCTGATATTTTAAAAGCTTTTCTTTAGCTATAGTGCTCTTTCGAAAATGCGTAACTAAGTACTCTTTGTACCTTCGTTACAGTGTCCTTAATTTCATTGAGTGCGTCTTGGACCACAAGGTTCAGTTTATGTGCAAAACATCCAAAATGTGGTACACCGTCCTCTTCAAAATATCGAGCTGCGCTCTCCATGTTCGACGCATTATCTGAGACGAAGAAATTTACTCGATCATAAATACCCCAGCTTGTTAATATGCTTTTAATTTCCCTATAAATTCTAATGCCCGTATGATGACCTTCAAATTCGCCACATTGAATTAGTATTGATTTTAATTCAATAGGATCTTCCTTCATAAAATGCGCCGTTATACCCATGTAACTATCTAAGCTACGGGAAGTCCAAGAATCTACAGTAATACAAACTGACTTCGCATTTTTCTGGACAAATGTTTTTATTTCTTCCAACCTTTTTTCATATATTTTAGGCAGCATATTAGTAGATAGGGTTTTTCTGTCCGGTATTTCATAATTACGATTCAGTGCATACTTAAGATTAAAACTATTTTGGGAAAAATAAACATTAACGTCGAAAAATTCGAAATAAATAAATACCATAGGCTGGGCCAAAAACAAGAAGGCAAAACTAGACCTATATTGATCACGTTCACATCACAAGTGAAAAGGGCAGAAACTTTGAAAAACAAACAACAAATGCCACCAAGAACATACATAACAGAAGATCTCTCAAAGGAAACAGTAGAAATGCGCAAAAACCTTCAACTGCAACTAAAACAAGTAAAAGAAAGTGGGAAAATAGCATACATTAAGAACAACAAACTTATAGTAAAGGAAATATCAGAAGGTGAAAAAAGAAAACGAGAGTCTTCCATGTCACCCAGTAATGTACAAACACCACCACGCCAAACTGAGGGAAAGAGTATTATTGCTCCTTCCAAAATGCACAAAACCGACGCATTCGCTTATATGAGGGCAAGATCTTTTTCACTGTCGGACAAACATACACAACAATATAAAGCATAGGAATTGTTCGACACCGGAATCGCGAAAAACAACCCAAAGAAGAAAAATAAACTTATTATAAACAACCAGAACCCCAACACGGTTGGTCGCCGCGGGGTAGAAGACCATACTCCCCAAAAGCACAAAGCCACTAGAGAAAATTAAAAAAAACCATTACTGCAAAAACATAGAGATAAACTAAACATAGCTACGCTTAATACAAGAACGCTAAAATCGCAAGAGTCATTACTAGAGCTATAATACGCTCTAGAAACAGTAAACTGGGATATTATAGGATTGAGCGAAATAAGAAGAGCAGATGAGAAAATTGAAGAACATGAAAAATTCATACTATATTACAAAAATGAAGTAGCTGGATTATATGGAGTAGGATTTATTGTGAAAAAATATCTCAAAAACAATATAATCGGATTCTATGGAGTATCAGATAGAATTGCAGTTTTAACCATTATACTCCCTATTCAAAAACAACCAGTCTCAATTGTTCAGGTATATGCTCCAACAGAAACTACCAAACTTGAAATAAAAAACCACTTTTACAATAAACTCAATGAAGTAACGAAGAATTTAGACAACACAGTCATTGTAATGGGAGACTTTAATGCCCAAATCGGGAAAAGGAGGACATACGAAGACAGAATAATAGGACTGTTTACTACAGGAAAAAGAAATGAGAATGGGCAAAAGTTGATAGACTATGCCTTGGAAAACAACTTACAAATTATGAATAGTTATTATAAAAGGAAATTTAGCAGAAAATGGACATGGATATCACCTGATGGAAAGAGAAGAAATAAAATTGATTATATAATTACAAATAAACCAAAACTATTCTCAAATATAGATGTCGTTAACAGACTTAATTTCAATAGCGATCACAGAATGCTTAGAGGTCAATTACATACAGTAAAAATAAAAACGTCAAGAAAATATAAGCACAAAATAAAATTACCAATAACTTTGCCTATTTCTGAAACCATCTTAGACTTGCTAGAAGACAAATTAAAAATATTGAGAAATATTAAAGGAATTCAAGAAAAATATGACGCTCTTGAAAAAGATCTGAAAGAAATTGAAGTCGACTGTATAAAAAGCAAAACAACAAAAGATAAACTAGGATCGAGTGCTAGACATCTAATCGAGCAAAGGAAGATCTTGTTTGAGGATAGAAAGACCAACAGAAAAGAAATAGTAAAACTAAGTAAAGAAATAAACCAACAAATACGAAAACACAGACAGAAACATAGAACAGAAACAATAAACTACTCTATAGAAAAATCAGGGGGTGTCAAAAAAGCGTGGCAGCTATTGAGAGAAAGTTCAGACTGGATCGAAAATATGACACAACGAAGAACCAAAAAAAACAAGACGAACAGAACAGAAATACTAAAAATTGCAACAGATTTCTACCGCGAGCTATATGACGATGAGACAACACTGCCAGAAACAGATCAGCCAATTCTATACAGAGACATCGAGGAAGAAGAGATACCAAACATACTACGCGAAGAAGTTGGTAAGGCAATAAAGTCACAAAAAACAGGAAAAGCACCGGGAGAGGACTGTATTTCTAACGAGCTATTACTAGGAACATCAGACAAAATAATAAACACCATTACAGACTTATTCAACGAGATCATAAGGACAGAATACATTCCCCAACAATGGACAACGTCAACTATAATATTACTACATAAGAAAGGAAAGAAAAATGATATTACTAACTGCAGACCCATCAGCCTAATGTCCAACTTATACAAAATATTTTCAAAAATTATATTAGATCGCTTGACAAAAATCCTGGATGAAAACCAACCCAAGGAACAAGCAGGCTTTCGCTGTGACTTTTCGACGCTAGATCACATACACACCATAAAACAGGTTATCCAAAAAAGTAACGAGTATGACATTACCTACTATCTAGCTTTCGTAGACTATAATAAAGCGTTCGACTCACTTCGACATGTGGAAATCTGGGAAGCATTAGAAACACAGGGAATAAATAAAAAATATATACGTCTCATTCATAATATATATAAGAACATGAAAGCCAAAATACGAACAGAGAGGGTAGGAGAAGACTTTCCTATAAAAAGGGGTGTAAGACAAGGAGACCCGTTGTCACCCAAGCTTTTCTCGGCCGTTCTAGAACACGTATTTAGACGCCTCGAGTGGAACAAATATGGGTCAAATATCAACGGAGTGCAGTTAAACCACTTAAGATTTGCGGATGATCTGATACTTATCTCAAGTCATGCCAAAGGCCTGCAGGAGATGTTGGAACAACTAGTACATGAAAGTGAAAAAGCTGGACTATCAATGAACACCTCAAAAACAAAATTAATGACAAACGGCGACAAAGTTCCAATCATAGTCTCTAATACAACCATAGAATACGTGGAGGAATATACTTATCTCGGGCAAATTATTTCTCCGAAAGACCTCACGACAAAAGAAATAAGCAACCGAATTAATTTGGCCTGGAAAAGATATTGGTCTCTGAAAGAAATAATGAAGAATCCTCAAATACCACTAAAATCAAAGAAAAAAATATTTGATTCATGCATCTTGCCCATTATGACCTATGGATGCCAAACGTGGAGTTTAACGCAACACAATATGCACAGATTAGAGACCTGCCAACATAGTATAGAAAGAAGCATGCTCAATGTTAAACTACGACACAGAATAAAACTAAAAACTATACGAAAGCAAACCAAACTTACAGATGTTACTTATTGCATTAAAAAACTAAAGTGGAGGTGGACTGGGCATATGATGAGGAATAAAAAAGATAAATGGGCTAAAGACGTAACCGAGTGGTATCCAAGGGGAAACAAAAGAAAACCAGGGAGACCGTCTCGTAGATGGGAAGATGATATAAAAAGATTAGCAGGAGGTACGTGGAGAAGGAAGATACACGACCGTAAATTGTGGCAAGCTCTAGGCGAGGCCTATGCTGGGAAGCAAGACAATCTTAGCGATACTGGTGTCGAATGTTAGAATATAATATATGTATAATATAGTATAATATAAAGTTGTAATTTATAAAAAAAAAAAAAAAAAAAACTTGTAAAAGATTGTTAATAAAGGCTATTATTATTATTATTATGTACACACATATACAAAAGTCAGTTAAAAACAGTCGAAAACTTATTATTTACATATTAGTCAACTAATAATAACAAATCATATAGATCGCGTGCTATGTTCGCTCCGAAAGTTCTCGTACAGCGTAGTCGTTCACTCTCGACGGCGCTCACGCGATGACTGCGCAGCCGCTAGCCGCCCGCGCGCCGCTAAACGAGCTTAGCGACACAGCGCCATAGCAGGATAGCCAATCGCGCGACGCGTGAGCGTGTTTAATTTCATAGCGTCATAGCGTCCGCGTACATAGCGCGCGATAAGTGCTAAAAAAATATATTGCGCTATGATATAATGCTATGCGCTATATTAACCAACTCTACAAAATAATAGTGATTAATACAAAAAACTCGGAACTATTTATTGCACTCAGATGTCAAATATGGCCGGAAGGCCGTAGGGGTGGAGCTTAATTTGCTTGATTTTTCTGTGTTGCTAGAAATAACAATATCAATTTCCTTGCTGTTTAAAATTGGGACAAACATTTTCAAACTACAAACTATCCTTAGTGTGCATCAAGGGTAATAAATAATGTATAAGACTACTTTTGATTGTTTTTATACCAAAATTCTGTGTAATGAAACAACAATTACCGAATTTCAATTCAGTAATAAGTTTAAAATTACCATCATAAGTTACAAATGTTGTAAAGTGGCAACTGTTAGAGAGGGACAAACGCCAGTAAAAGTAAGTCTCGCTCGAGACCGTTTTACCGATCTGACATTAGAACAATCAAAAGTAGACTCTATGTCTACATAACTAGCAGTAAAGTATGAATTTATTTGATACATTTTTCTTAGTGATTCTTCCAGTTATTATTTTTACTTCCATGCTTATAGGTCGTGCATTACATAATAAGAGCGACATTTTCGATATTCTCACCTAATTTAATTAACTTAATTACAATAAAGAAGTGACATTCTCGATATTCTCACCTAATATGAATGAACTAAATTAGGATTTTGACATTTGGTTTATCTGTGCGAAGTAGTGTTCGTAGAGTAATATTGAAGTTTTCGAATGGATAACGATGATGAAACGAGGAAATCTCATCTCACGTCGAGAGACATAAATGCGTGCCATGTTAGGCGGGCTGGTCGACATTTTGTCAATCATGACATTTTTTTTCAAATATTTTTTTGTTTTTATGAGTCTTTTTTCATTACTCGTAGTGTCAAGAGGCTATTAATTGCGACTTATTTGTAAAATAGATACAGTCTTATTTTACGACTAGCTGACCCGCGCAACTTCGCTTGCGTCACATAAGAGAGAATGGGTGAAATTTTTCCCCGTTTTTGTAACATTTTTACTGGTACTCTGCTCCTATTTGTTGTAGCGTGATGATATATAGCCTATAACCTTTCTCGATAAATGGGCTAACTAACACTGAAATAATTTTTCAAATCGCACCAGTAGTTCCTGAGATTAGCGCGTTCAAACAAACAAACAAACAATCAAACAAACAAACAAACTCTTCAGCTTTATAATATTATATAGATAACCTTTCTCGATAAATGGGCTAACTAACACTGAAATAATTTTTCAAATCGCACCAGTAGTTCCTGAGATTAGCGCGTTCAAACAAACAAACAAACAATCAAACAAACAAACAAACTCTTCAGCTTTATAATATTATAGATAGATTATAATTATAATTATTATAATTATAATAATATTATAATTATAATTATTATAATTATAATAATATTATAATATAATATATAATATATAATATAATATATTAGTATTAGTATAGATTAGTATAGATATGCCTAAATTAACTCATATCAGTGTGGAAAATTGAATAAAAATTCAAACTTTACATGAACAAGGCAAGTCTCAGTTAGAGATTGCCAGGATAGTGAAGTGTTCTCGATGTGCAGTGCAAACTGCTAATTGTAGTATCTGATTTTTTTGAAGTGAAATGTTAAAAGTTACTTTTTTCTAGCACATTTTTATTATTATAGATAAAGTTAATTGCTTCAGTAACAGAAATTATTATTATTTTCTTGTTGTATACTGTTTCGATGCTAGCGGTGGACTGTGTCGTAGTTGCCAGTTGTGGTTGTCTTTATTGCATCCTGTTCGATGCAATAGCTGCTAATACCAGCCCGTTGGGCTGTTCCAGCGGTGTTTAACGCCGCCTGCAGATACAGGCGGGTCGCTGGGGCGGGGCTTTTACCCCTTGGCGTGATGCCGGAGTGTCGTGTCCGGCGGGCGAAGCGGTGGGCGAGGTCAGGCCCGTGCGGGTTGATCCCCTCGGGCGGACCTCAAGCCGTCCGCTTCTGTGTTACGTCCGGGTGTTGGTAGCAGGGGTCCCTCCTGTCCTTGGCGAGGTCGAGCTCACCGCGGCGGCGTCCGCGGCGAGCGCCCGTCAGCCAGGCTCAGGAGGGTGCTGGTGGCGTCGGTCCGGTGTTTGCGGCTATCAAGTCTCGTGGCAGTGCCAACCTGTCCGGCGGCCGCCTGTGGTACGGGGCGATCCCATGCAGCAGGCGGTGTTCCGAGCGTTCGGTGCGCTCGAACAGGCTGGTGCTCAGGCGTCTCACGTGGTCGTCCAGGCTCTCCATGCGCAGGTCGCGCGCGATGGTGTCGTTCCGCACGAAGCGTGGGGCGCCCACTACAAGGCGCAGGGCCCGCGATTGCTGGGCTCGCAACTTCTGGCGGTTTGTTGCCGACAGGAGTGCGAACCACGCGGGGGCAGCATAGGTGAGGCGCGTCCTAATGTACGCCTTGTAGATTCCGAGCTTCGCGCGGAGAGGCAGGTGCGAGCGCAGCATCGGGCGCAGGAGAGCGCACGCTGTGCGGACCTGGGAGACCACGTTCTTGACGTGGGGAGCCATGGAGAGTTGCCGGTCGATGGTCACACCCAGGTATTTGACCTTGGTGGACTAGCCGACCTCTTCGTCCCGGAGCTTCATGTTGGGCGGTGGTTTGGCTCCCACGGAGATCGCCTGAGTCTTCGCCACGTTGACTGACAGCCGCCAGTCGTCCAGCCACGCGGGGAGGGCGTCCAGGGCACACTGCAGCTTGATTGCAGCGTGCGCGCCGGAGAGCGATGAGGTGTAATAGGCTGCATCGTCGGCGTATAGTGCCAGCTGGACACCGGCCGGCACTGGAATGTCGTTAGTGTACCAGCTGTAGCACACTGGTGAGATGCAGCTTCCTTGCGGTACTCCGGCGCGTATCGGACGCTCCTCCGACAACGCATCTTCAACCGCGACTTGAAGTCGCCGGTCCTGGAGGAAGGTGCCCACGATCCTGACTACTCGGCGGGGAGTAGTGGATGTGGACAGCTTGTGGATGAGACCGGCGTGCCAGACGCGGTCGAAGGCCTTCTCCATATCGAGGAATACTGCAGCGGCTCGCTCGCGCTTGTTGCGAGCAGCCGCGAGGTCGTGCAGTACCCTCATGAGCTGGTGCGTCGTCGAGTGTTCGGCCCTAAAGCCGAACTGCTCCTCGCGTGGCTTGATGTGCGGGACGAGGTGTGGCAGCAGCAGTTTTTCGAACAGCTTGGAGATGTTCGGGAGCAGCGTGATGGGTCTGTAGCTACCCGGCAGCAGGATGTTTTTCCCCGGCTTCGGCAGCATGATGACTCTGCCGAGCTTCCATGCGGCGGGAAAGTGACCGATCCGCAGTATGCCGTTGAATAGGCGCGTCACCCCCGCGATCGCTCGCATTGGGAGGTGACGCAGCGCCTCGTTGGAGATCCGGTCGGGTCCAGGGGCCTTTCGCAGTGGAAGTCGGCGTATCATGCGCCGGACTTGGCCAGGGGAAAAGGCGATGGCGTCCTCTGTCGGGGCCACGGGCTGCTCCATGTACGTCTTCACAAGCTGCTCAATGTCGGCTGCGTGCTGCGCGTTGACGGCTGGGTTCGGCTGGAATTGTCCCTCCAGGAATTCGGCGAATATCTCCGCCCGGTCCTCGGCTCGGTAACGTGGGGTGCCGTCACCTGCCAGCAGGGGGCGGATCGGGGATGGCTTCCCGGAGAGACGGCGGCACAAGCGGTGGATGCCCGACCAGTCTTCGCCGACTCGCTCGATGGTGCGTTGCCACGACTCTGCGGCTTGGGTCTCCAACGCCGCAGAGATCTTCGCTACCAGAGCGTTGAGCTCGGTCTTCAGTGTCGGGCATCTGGTGTTCTGCCATAGCCTTCGCAGCCTCCTCTTCTTCTCGATCATCGCCATGTGTGTCGTAGTACAAAATGCCATGATATTTATACTACAATAAAAATGTAGGCCTTCTTATTGGCCACTAAAATTAAACCAATTAGAATCGCGGAATTTTTAACCAAATGGATTCCAGTAAGAATTTTGTGACATAAGCTTAGCTACCTCGGAACTTTACCGTGGCGAGAGCCACTCACATTGTCCTAAGCTTAAGTACTGCGGAACTTTACCGTGGTGAGAGCCACCTACTTTATTTTACAATTTTTGGCTTATAACTATACATTTCCTTAATAAAACTATATATATTTACAATCCTATACCCTAATCTAACTAAGAAAAATATAAATCAGTCGAATCTTAAAACTAATAAACAATTCTTAAATCTAAACGCTTAAGTGACGAGCTGAGTGGCGCCATCCCGCACATCTCTCCCGCCGTGCGAGGTTGTCGCATCTTCTGTCGGTGGTGCGTCGTCTCCCTTCAGCGGCAATATCACCAACTTGCGGACGGGTCGGCGAAGAACTCCTCCTTTGGTCAGGATGTCCACGGTCCTCACGATGTTGTCCGGGCCTGGGTAGACGGTTGTCACGCGTCCTCGTAGCCAGATGTTGCGTGGCAGGTTAGGGTCAACGACCTGCACCAGATCGTATATGTGTACTGCAGGTTCGCGTCCGTGTGGCTCCCACCGGTTTTGAAGTTCCGGTAGATATTCTTTGAGCCAACGTGTCCAGAAGACATCTGCTAGTCGTTGCGCTGCTCGTCATTTTGATGTTGAAAGTTCGTCTCGTTCTGTGAATGTACCGGGTTGTGGTACTCGGCCGGGTCCTCCTAATAGGAAGTGGTTGGGCGTAAGAGCTTCAGGGTCTTCTGCGCTAACTGATACGTGAGTCAGCGGTCGGCTATTCACGGTGTATTCGGCTTCGCTCAGTAGAGTAGACAGGACTTCCTCTGTAGGGTTTCGCTCGTGTAGTGTCACTGTGAGGGCTACTTTGACTGACCTCACTAATCTCTCCCATGCGCCGCCCATAAATGGTGCACCGGGGGGTATGTAGCGCCAGGAGATCGTCCTCTTCGATACTTCCCGCGCTGTCCCTGCGTCGATTGCTTGTCTGAGTTCCTTGTCTGCTCCCTTCAGGTTGGTACCGTTGTCCGACCAGATTTCCGTTGGACATCCACGTCGCGCAATAATCCTTTGTAACGCCATAATAGCAGAGTCGGTTGTGAGTGAACCCGCTATTTCTAGATGTACAGCTCGTGTGGTGAGACACGTGAAGATTGCAACGTATCTCTTCTGTCTTGTTCTGCCAACAGCTATCGAGAGTGGTCCGAAGTAGTCTACGCCTGTATACGTGAAGGGTCGTCGGTGATGCGCAAGGCGACAGGCTGGCATGTCTCCGGTCCTTGGGTGTGGCGGCACTTGTGTCTTCATTCTATAGAACAGGCATCTCTTCAGTATAGCTCGGGTCACTGGACGAATACGTATCACCCAGTATTGTTGTCTGTACTCGTTTACTGTAGCTTCAACTCCGGCGTGATGTAACTGTCGATGTACTGAGTTGACCCATAACTTTACGGTCGGATGGTTTCCGTCTAACACCATAGGGCTTTTGCTATCGCGTCGATTCGACTCCTGAGTCTGATGACGTCGTTGGTCAGCTCGACACTTAGATGATGTAGACGGCTTTCTTTGTTGATCGGTTTGTTGTCTTTTAAGTCTTCTATTTCTGTTGTGAAGGCTTCTTCCGCTTTCTTGAGCGTTTCAGCTGTTACCGGAATAATCTTGTCGTAGCTGAGTAAGGAAGTTGTCTTCTTGACCACCTCTCTCTTTGTTGTTTGATTCCAGTTCGGGTCCTTTACTGTGTTTCTGATCGTCCTTTTGTAGTTGACATTATCTGTCCTGTTTTTACACAGTTGAATGAACTGTAGAACTCTCGCTGTATCGAATCGTATCGAAGTCGGTTCCAGTCCGAGAAGCGTGTCTGTCTGTCTGTTACTCAATCACGCCTAAACTACTGAACCAATTTGCATGAAATTTGGTATGGAGATATTTTAATACCCGAGAAAGGACATAGGCTACTTTTTACCTCGGAAAAATGACTCTATTCCAATTAAACAATTTTTTTTCGGAAATTTGTTCGACGTAGCACCTGAATTCATCCGATATTTAGCTACTATAAAACCAGTGCTGTGTGAGTCTAAGAAAATAAAACATAATATAGAACTTTAATCCGTAATAAGCCTCGCATGACTTTAAAAAGGTGGCTCACGCGTTTTGCCAAAACAAGTAAAAGTGACAAAAAAATATGAAGACAGAAAGAGCATAAAGCATCACGACGTAGATATATTAATGTCCACTAAGAAAATAATTGAAGCCGTTGCTTGGAAATTCGACTAAGGCCTGGCTGAGGCTCCCTGAAGCGTGAGAAGACTTCTTCTACGAGTCTCACTGCCATTAGTGTAAACTTAAAATCTTTAAGTATACGTGCCACGTATCCATACCAATCTTTACGTCTTCTGCGTATCGAATCTTATGTATTATATCTCTCCGAGCGTCTTTAGCGAAATGGTTTAAAGTGCGAATTTTCATCAGTCGGACATAGATATTAAACAATGATTAAATTTTGAGACAGTTGCTTTTTTTCTAGTTATAGGCGTACTTTTCGAGTAGGTTTTTAAAGGCTTGATTCTTACTACTATTAAGGACCGACAACCGACTTGTAATTGAAAAATTTTGTATGAGAATCTGATCGGCGTCTCTAATGGGCGTTTTAGGAAGTATTTTGAACACGTACCAGCAAATACTTGTACCGTTACATGATTTTTGTAAGATCTCGATAGAATCAAAATACATCTGAAGAGAATAAATAGAAATCTCTTTTTTACTTTTAGCATTTTTTATATGATGTAGGTATTTCATTTTTCTTTTAGTCAGAGTTAGTTTAGAATCCTATAACTTTATAAACTTACAACAGTCTAAAATCGTCTGTTAGTTTTTTATAAGTGCGTTCGCGCATTCAATTACATTTTCGAACATACATAAAACCTTACCTGTTCTGATGTTTGAAGCCAAAGCCCATCAATAACATAAAATAATAGAAAAATTCCATCCATTAAATCTGAATTCGTCACATTTTTCAGTGACACCGAATAATTAAAATAACCCATACGTAATTTTAAAAAACCAATATTATCGCTGGCATGTCGGTTTAATAATAAATATTTGTCTCCTCGTTTCCACACAAACTTTATGGAAATAATATTCTGGATTCTCAAAACGAATGGTATGTTTAATTTTCATATCATTGATCAAAAGTACCATGTAAATATAAGAGGATGTAAAAACACTTAATCCTTTCGGTGCACAATATTGCACGTTTCTTCTTATGTCCACATTGCTTACGGATGAAGAATAAAAATCTCGTTGTTACAATATTTACGTTGTGTCATTTTAAGATCTGTTGGGAAGCGATAAACAGTAAAAGAAAATGTTTTAATTAAGTGACGTTGCTACAATACGCCGAGAATGAGCCGTCTATAAGGTTCAATTAGGACACCTTGCTTGCGAGACAATCTAGACCCTTAGAACTAGGTACTCAATAACTACATTGAAGGTTGGCAACACTGGTGTAGTGACTTGAAATTTTTTGCTCTCAGTTTTAAAATTCGATTTTTATTTATTTATTACGTATTTGTCAATAATTGTGTCTAAAAGTTGTAAATAAGTGCAATTAGGTTGTCTTCTGCTAATATAATAGTCAATCAAGATGAAAAAGTGTGATTAAGACAACAATATAATTACGCCAACCAAGTGTCAAGGCGTCAACGTATTTCAAATTCAAACAAGGAATAAGTGTTTGATAAATACAGGGAGTATTTCGTATCGCTTGTTATTATAGACTTCTTAGATATATCTAAAATCCGCTAGATAAAGTGTAGCATATTCAGGCTCACTACCGCCATACTCTTCAACATTGAATCAACGCAGCACTGATTCAGTGTTATATTCTTCCATTGTAGCTTATTGCCCTTATACCATTCAGTTTAATTAGTATTGTAAGAGTCTAATTGTTAGGTTTCCTACTAACTGCAACGCTATAGTTTTTTTATTTTATTAATTTTTTTGGTCTAAACCTACCCACTTAAAAAACATTGTGTAATATCATTGTAATTATATATTATTTTTAACTGCAAGGTCCAACTAACCCCTTATTATTTATCCCCTATATCTTTATCTGTGTTTTCCTCTTTCTTTTGTTAGTTACTTTGTGTATATTTCTTCTAGAACTATTAACAATACTAACATAGACCATCTCAATAAATACTAACTTTCCCCAACTAATTCTCTCTATATTCTGCTATATCTCTCAACTTCCTTTATAACATTTCAGATCCTTTGTTGTTAATATCAACCATGATGACCAGGAAGGCAACAGCAAAGGATACTGAGAACAAGCTTAAACTTGCTCTGCTCGAGCTCAAGAAGTGCAAAGATGAGAACAGCCTGCTGTTGAGGGAGCGTGTTGACTGTGAAGAAGAGATCAGCGAGGTTAACCACAAGGTTGTATCACTGAAGGGGGAACTTGCTGAGCTCCATATTGAAAATATGGACTTACTGGATCAGCGGGACAGGCTACAACACGAAGTTAGCTCATTTGGCAGCTGTAATGAGACCTATGAGTGGTCTCTGAGCCGCATAAATGAGCTAGAGACAAGCCTGCATGAAGCCCACACTAAGATCATCTCATTGGAACGGTCAATACAATCATTTGACAGTAGTGCAACTCATCATTTGTATTCTGAGCTTATAGGTTGTAAATCTTTGTTAACTAGAGTTAGAAGCAATAAAAAGTTTAGGAAATTCACTAGAATTAGTAAGATAATTAAAAAATTCGAATTAAAACTCAAGAAATTTAACAAACTTAGATTATTGGTTAAATCAAATAAAGATTTGATTGAGGAACGTAGGGAACTAGTTTTAGAAGTCAATAGTTGTAGTGAAGAACTCATCTCCAGTAGGCTAATGTATGACAGACACACTCTTGACCTTAAGTCACAAATCTCATACCTAGAATCTAAATTAACAAAAATTACCTTAGATTATGAACGTGAAACTCATGATTACATACTAAAATACGATGAGATTGCTAAAGTTGGCAGGGAAAATTTAGAGCGTGTTAGGGCCTTAGCTGATAGCACTCCATGCACTAGGTGTTCTCAGTCTCAGGGACCCCCTTGTGACTTAGAACAGTTAGAACCTTCTCAAATTAGTTTAGGTACTGAGACTTTACTGACCGACTCATCTGACTGTATTCCCTCTTCCTTTATAGATCTTAACACAAAGAACAGAGTAGCTATGTTCTCAGATAAGTTAGGCATTAACTTAGGACCTATAATAAACAACAACTTACATTGTAGTTTTAAAAATAACTGTTACCATAACCTCAAATTAAATCAAATAGTAGATAGAATTAGGAACACTCGCTTAGATATAAATACAACAGTAGTTTTACTGATAGGTGATAGTTTAGGTTTAGATAAAACTGATATTATTGATAGTATTAGCAGTTTATTGCAATTAGATTTAGGTAAATTAATTATCTGCGCATTCCCGTACTCACAATCTCTTACAGAAAGGGAAAATAGGCGTATACATAGGTTGAATAATCAATTACATTTAATGACATCTTATCATAGTGATAAGTTATTGTTTTTTGACACTAATAAGTTTATTAGTAGTTTTATTTATACTCAAGAAACTATGTTTCTTAATAGTTCGGACAAACGACAAATTGCTACATTGTTAGCTTATAATATTAACACAGTTATAGGTGCTATAACGCAGTTTAGGTTAAGGGACGACCCAGTATTGTGTAGTTATTCTAACAATACTGTGATTAAATGTATAGATAGTGTAGTTAGCGACAAGGTTACGAATAATGTATCCGATTCTTTAAACTGACAGGTAGGACAATGGATAAACAGCTAGGCTCATTAAATTTAGTACATCAAAACATACAAGGTTTATCCAGCAAGGAATTAGAAGTAGAATTGTTTTTACAAAAACATAATGTAGGTATTTTCTGTGTGACTGAGCATTGGCTACACACGGAACAAATAGCAATAAACAATGAGTTTTATACAATTATTAGTGCGTATATTAGGAACAAAGCTAGACATGGTGGTTCACTGATTATGGTAGCTAACAGTATTAAATGTAAAGAACGTAGGGACATAGTTAATTTGTCAATAGAACGCACGGCTGAGGTTTCCTGTGTCGAGTTAGAGCGACACATAGTAGTTTGTATATATAGACCACCAAATAGTGAGTTTACTTTATTTGAGTCGATAATGGAGGACATATTAAAGCGTTTAAGTATAAGCAACAAGTATGTAGTAGTGTGTGGTGATTTTAATGTAAATTTACTTGAGCAATCTTCGACTAGTACGAGACTTAAGTCATTATTTAAATCATTTAATTTAGTTTTTTTATTTAATGAGCCCACTAGAATCACTGCACATTCTGCTACATGCTTGGACAATATATTCTGCAACTGCGAATGCTTAGGTAGGGAAATCTTAAGTGAATTAACATCGGACCATTGTGGACAGAAGGCTATATTTCCTGTTAGGGTAGATAATAGGTTAAAGAAAATTACTTGTAGGCCTATTACTAGGGATCGTTTAGTATTATTTAATAGTGAGATAGCTAGTGCTATGACGAAGTTAGACGACACCGAAGAACACCCGGATAACCTTTACACATCGTTATTCAACATTATTGAATCCAAGTTCAAAACTATCTTCAAAGAGAAAACCATACTAGATAACAATAGGAAACTCAAATTTTGCGATTGGGCGACAGCAGGTATTTATAAAAGTAGAGCTAGGTTGTATGAGCTTTATTCCATGAAACAGTTCAATTTTAATCCTAAATTTCTTGAATACGTTAGGAACTATTCAAAAATTTTTAAGAGAACTTGTGTTGCTGCTAAATCCTTACACTTAAGCAACAAAATTAAAAACTCAGACAATACGATCAAAACCACATGGAATATCATTAACAACGAAACAGGTCGTGCTATCCAGCGCGAAAATAATTTTGAACTGAAAGTAAATGACACGATTATCACCAACAACTTAGAGGTTGCTCAGGCGTTCAATACTTTCTTCGCTGATATTCCCACAGCTACAACTAGCTCCTTGAATTCCTGTCCTGCCAAGGCAGAATGTTTACTTCGAAATAGTGTAGAAGAGTGTGGTAGTGTTTTTTTCTTCAAACATATCAACTCTAATGATGTAGTTAAGGCTTTTAGGTCGCTCAACTCCAAAAAAACACCTGACCTCTGGGGCATCTCTGTTAAATTAGTAGAAAGTATCATCCTGGAAATAGCCCCCCATTTGGCTTTAATATTTAATAGGTGCGTAGATGCTGGTGTGTTTCCGGACTTAATGAAACACAGTAAAGTAGTACCACTCTTTAAGAAGGGATCTAAGAGTGAGCCCAGCAATTTCAGGCCCATTTCCATCTTGCCTGCGGTTAGCAAAATCTTCGAAAAGGTCATATTAGAGCAGCTCGAAAGTCACTTTAACTCGAATCAGCTATTTCATGGTAAACAGTATGGTTTCACAAAGGGTAGGTCAACAATCGATGCAGGTATTTCGCTCGTCAAGCATATCTATGATGCTTGGGAGACATCCCAGGACGCCATTGGGGTGTTCTGCGATCTCTCCAAAGCATTTGACTGTGTCCAACATAATACGCTCCTTAGGAAA
The DNA here is from genome assembly GCF_050436995.1 of Anticarsia gemmatalis. Taxonomy (NCBI): domain Eukaryota; kingdom Metazoa; phylum Arthropoda; class Insecta; order Lepidoptera; family Erebidae; genus Anticarsia; species Anticarsia gemmatalis. The sequence continues at coordinate 12,904,538 of NC_134775.1, forward strand.
CTAAACCACTACGGAATTAGGGATACAGCGCTCGATTTACTTGCGTCATATTTGAGTAATAGGATTCAACGAGTAGATATCAATGGTGTAAGGTCTTCAGGTTCAGCTGTTTCTCTCGGCGTGCCTCAGGGTTCGATACTCGGTCCGTTTCTTTTTCTCGTATATATAAACGATCTCCCCTTTCAGGTGCAGGACTTATGTGATATTATATTATTTGCAGATGACACTTCACTCATTTTTAAAGTAGATCGTTCGAAGTCTTGTTTTATTGATATCAATAGTATTCTTGAACAGGTCCACAACTGGTTCACTTGTAATAATCTGTTATTAAATTCTAACAAAACTAAGTGCATTAGGTTCACTATGCCCAACGCGAGGAATTTAGGTACTAACATAGTCGTAAATGGGCGAACTATCGATTTGGTAGATTCGGCAACTTTTTTAGGTATCAGTCTGGATAGCAAGCTCCAATGGGGCACTCAAATAGCGCATCTCTCGGGGAGACTCAGCTCCGCCGCGTACGCAATCAGAAAAGTAAGACAGTTTGCTGGTGTGGATGCGGCAAGACTGGTTTACTTTAGTTATTTTCACAGCGTCATGTCTTACGGTATATTACTGTGGGGTAAGGCTGCTGATATAGATGTTATTTTTGTCCTTCAAAAAAGAGCTATCCGTGCAATTTATAGTTTAGGAGCGCGAGACTCCTTGAGAGAGCTTTTTGGGCAGATAGGGATACTGACGGTGTCATCACAGTATGTGCTTGCAAACTTGTTGTATATAAAACAAAATTTAGGGACTTTCGCAACAAATAGCGATAGACACAATTACAACACTAGAAACAGACACAAATTAGTAGGTCCCCATCATCGTTTACACAAGGTGCACAATTCGTTTGTAGGTCTCGGCATTCGTTTCTTCAACAAGCTTCCAAAGCACATCATGGATTTACCCCTGCCAAAATTCAAAGTTGCTGTTAAGGAACATCTCGTTAGGAAAGCTTATTACAGAATTGATGAGTATCTAAACGACAATAGCTCTTGGGATTAGTCGCTCGCTTGATTAGGATTCTTTGAAATTAGGGAACTTTGCTATAAATTGTATAAACTCAGTAGCAGTAGGTCTAAATATTGTAAAATATGGGCAATTAATGATGCAAATAGGTGATGTTACGTACAATTTGATGTTATTCATAAAACTGTCACTTTTTTCTTTTATAATGTTCACAACCAGTGTGCTCACTTGCTGCCCATATTCTTATTATCACATGCTAGTAGGTGCTCCCAACATACGGTATGATCAGAGACTAATAAATAACCTAGCTATGTTCATTTAACTTAATTGACGTTTAGTCTATATCGCTGATTGTTGGCAGCTCCTCGCATGATCAATTATTGTATCAACCACATTGTAAAACTTTTTGGCGATTGAAAAGAGTGGCCGTGAGTTTCTCGCTAGCTCTTCTCATAAGGCTCTTCCTCCTTTCCGAGCTAGTGGTAGATTCAGTAATTGTAACGACTATCATAAGTGTCAATATTTGACCTAAATGAATAAATGATTTGATTTTGATTTTGATACATATTTTATAATACCCAAATCATTGATGCTGTGAAAGTCGGTTTTAACAATTTTTTAATTATTTTTAAACTATTTCTACTTTCTTATTTTACCAACCAAAGAATGATCTCGTTACAGTAGTTTAAGAAAAAAAACATTTTATGGAACTACGACGCCACATAAACGAATACAGAGACATATACTTAAAAAATATATATCGCTGTCTTTGTTTATAAGGTTAAAAATGTTTTTCACCATTTTCTCGTTAATTTAGTTTCGCTTTGTTGGTTTATGTTAAGCCTAAACCCGATAAACAGGTAGCAATTTCCAAGAATATGAACAGTGAACGAAATTCACGTGGACTAAATTAATGTAAGCTCAAAGTCACGCAAGTGTATTGTACTCTAGTCACAACGCATCAAAAGATAACCAAAAACAATTGAACTAACTACTTAAACATAGTTAGACGTTCTTCGAATTTGTTTATTGTTTTAATATTTTTCTTGCACGAAAATTCACAGAAATCCCAGTAATATTTTGTATCGAATTTTATAAAAATATAGGGCTCAAGATATTTAATTGAATTAACTACAAGTAGCATGTAACGAAAAATATGTTTTTCACGTGTATCCTTATTTTCTCTTCTGCGAAAAGATTCTACGATAGTGGAGGTGGTAGAAAAGCATTAAATCTTTTCTTCTTGGATTTTTAATGTTAAGCTTAAGGAGAGAAATATTTTTTTAGTATAAAAATGAATAAATATGATATTTTGTATTCTACTGATTGGAACCCACACAACAAGATATTTTTAAATTCTGAATTTATGGAGGAAGAATTTATATTAAATATATTTCTGCTAAACGTATATACAGTTACCATCTGCCGGTAGTCATTGTAAACTACTATTTTTATTACTGATTTTCAGTTTGTATCTTAATTGATTACAGAATAATAAATAAAGTATGTAAAACACATAAGGCTGGTTACAATTTTTTAATTAACCTACCAAACTTCTACAGTTAATGTATACTGTATCGACTATTGTTATGTTTTGAAGATGCTTAATATTATACATCATCATCATCATCATTATACATACATATGTATTATATGTAAGTATTAGGTCCAGTGGAAATTCATAGTAATCGCATTTATAGAGCTCACAATATTTGCAGCTATATTTATAAGCAAAGTGTGTGCAAGCCCTCACATGTGAAAATAATACTGGGTTTCAAATAATATTCTGTTTAAATCTATATTCAGAGTGAACAGGGTACAATTTTATACGTACTTATATTAATATAGGCAGAATATTAATAAAATATTTTCTTTTTCAGCCGTAAAAATGCGCTGGTGCTTCGGACGCAGCTGTCGGTGCGAGTTCACTCCATTATTGGTAAGCTGTGATTCCTCAAAACCTAAATTAAAACGGCTGGTAAAATAAAAAAAAAAAACACTCCCACACTTACGGGGAAATAATTCAAGACTAATAATTACCAGGATTCAGGTTTACTCACTTAATTATAGTTGCAATTCACGAAATACAAAATTTATTCCCATAATACTACTCGGAGTACCGAATTGGGTCCATTTAAAAATTCGAACCCACTCGCCCCTTATTATATTGGTGGAATTCCGTTTCATATATTATACACCTCCGCTGAAGTCCACTGAAGCTTTCAGTGAACAGCAGAATAGCTATAAAAACAATTACTTGAAATTTTATTTTTATTTTGTACTGAATTTTCTTAGAATAAGCGCTTATGGGGATTCTTTTTAATGTTGTTATAGTGTAATCGGCTTAACTTTCAATGATCACCGTCGCGTCTACAGGCGCACAAATCTAAGAGGCCGTTTTTATTTGACACTAGAATATTAAAACAAATAAACGCATTAATATGACAATCGATTGGAGAATTCCCCTTTTGGCAACAATTTGTTCAGCACCTATGGTTTAAGCACATAAGCTATTCCTATTAACACCTAGAGTGCGGTAGTTTCTAGTATCTGATTTCTGAAGGCATGTTCATCATGTATTTCTGAAGGAATAATTCATGATTGTGAATTATTAAAATATACATAGATTTTCAAATACGTCGTGGTATCAAATTACATTGTTTGCTTGAGATGGAAAAGTACTCGCGTTCCATGTTTAGTATTGTTTAATTACTTATACGGGAATTTACGTTTCAAAGCACGTTTCGCTGCTCGCAAACTGACTGACTCAAAGTCATTTATTTGACAACTTTAAATTCTGGCAAACATTTTAGGATAGCTGTTTCAGTCACGATATCCCAAGTTTCATAGTAGCCCATCATTCCGAACGAGGTTTGCGATGTACCCAATGGACTTTTGTTTTATTTCGTACTGATTTGATAACAGACATAATAAGTTTCAATCTATTGCAGATGATTCAGGTATTGTATTTATTCTGAATGTACGAGTTACATCGTACAGCGATTCGGTATCCAATGTGTCCACGTCAGCAGTTCACATGGCCGCGCGATTTATATGTAATGCAAGTCAGTGTGCACGTAAACCGCGTCGCGATCACTCATTATCAATCATTTCAAATCACTATCATTTTTATACATCAGTAATAAATCCGTATTATTTTATCAATCGCGGTTTTATTTACATCTCCAAGTGTTCTGAGTGAACAGCTCAAACATTTATGGTCCTTCGAGCCTTAACCTTGCGCATGAGGACCACGTGTCGGTTTCGTTCCCGTCCCGCGTCACGTTGCGAACAGTAACCACGTGGACGTTAAGACGTAAAGAGACTGATTCGTGTGGTACAGTGCATTCGAACTAAATCAGACCAATTAATATAAGTGAATCAGTGAGTGTGTGAAATAGAGACAATTACTCAGGATTGCCTAACATTGGACCCAGAGCAGGAATCGGTCTTAGTCAGTCATCAGCTGAATATCAAGTAAGATCTTTCCATATTTTATATCAATCGAACATCATGGAAGCCCAGTACTTAGCAACACAAGCTCAAATTACCGAGGCTATCAATAAGCTCGGTATAAACTTTAAAAAAGACGGAGTTGACCGTAAGACTCCTGATTATATCAAGCGTAAGCTAGAGAACCTAACTTCCTATTGGACTGAATATCAAAATAATCACGAATATTTATGTGAAAATCTAGATCCTTCACACGCTTACTTTACAAGCAATCAACTAGATCAAACACGTCAGGCGTACGAGGCCGTTAGATCTATGATAGAACGCTATCGTGTAGAGTCAGGCAAGAGAAGCCCTCTTCCGGCTGGTAGCAAACTGGATCTGCCACAACTAAAATTTATCAATCCCGTTGAACGTAAGTCTGCAACTCCGACTAATCAAGCCAGCACTCCTACTTTTGATCCCGAGAGTGCTGGGCAAACTAGTCAAGCTACGACCTCTCGTGGAACTAGCAGTAAAGTGGATGAAATGTTACGGAAGCAATCAAGCAATTTTCGTGCCTTCAATCACACAATATCAGCGATTAATTTAGACGCTATTTCGGAGAAGTGGGCACTCGAAGATGCCCTCAATAATCTCCAAACGCGTTGGTCTACAATTGACAAACTCCATTGGGACATTGATAGTGAACTCTGTGGAGGAAATAAAAGCTATGAAGACACGTTTTCCAACCAGGAAACTATTTACAATAGCATGAAAAACGCTATAAACAGTAAACTTTGGTCTACGTCTCACCGAGAAAAGTCGACCCCTAAAGTAGAATTGCCTATTTTTAATGGCTCATTTCATCAATTTTTATCATTTAAAGACCTCTTCTACGAAACGATTCACAATAACCCGTCGTTATCTCCTGCACAAAAAATGCAGTTCTTAAAGGGCAAGGTGAAAGGTGAGGCTGAAAAACTAATTCAACATTTAAAAATAAGCTCGGAAAACTATCAGACCTGTTGGGATATCCTTAATCTATACTAATATAATAAAGCTGAAGAGTTTGTTTGTTTGTTTGTTTGTTTGTTTGAACGCGCTAATCTCAGGAACTACTGGTCCGATTTGAAAAATTCTTTCAGTGTTAGATAGCCCATTTATCGAGGAAGGCTATAGGCTATATAACATCACGCTACAGTCATAAGGAGCGGAGAAGCAACGAAAAATGTTACAAAATCGGGGAAAATATTGACCCATTCTCTTAGGTGACGCAAGCGAAGTTGCGCGGGTCAGCTAGTCATAGATATGACAACCCGAGACACATATTTTGCTCATACGCAGCTAAGATTATGAACCTTCCAACCGTACAACAAAAGTCCTTGACCCACATCAAAAGAATGCATGACACTACAAAAGAATGTTTGCATGCTATAGAGAATCTCGGAATAGACATATCAAACTGGGATCCAATAATTGTCTACATGTTATCATTAAAATTGGACCCCGAAACACATGACGATTTTATTGAAACAATGAAAAACCCAAGGGAAGTATACAAATTGCCTGAGTTTTTAGATTATCTTGAAGCCAAATTTACATCATTAGAATCTTCTAGAAAGAAACCCGAGTTGTTAAGCAGTTCCAGTTACCAACGCCCAAAATTTAACAAAGAATCATCATTTATTAGCAAGAAACCTCAATACCCGAAGCCAAATGCATATCAAACTCAAATATCAAATAATAAACCATATTATACAAAACTCAATACTAACGCAATTAATAAATGTTCAGTGTGTAATAGCGGCAACCATAAAATATTCCACTGTAAATCATTTCTTGGAATGCCAGTTGACGCAAAAATGAAGTTAATTGCGAAATTGAAAATCTGCAAAAATTGTCTGTACAACCATAATGACAAAGATTGCATTTCTAATTCAAGGTGTCGTGAATGCAACGGTAACCATAATACATTATTGCATTCGGCTTATTCATCAGTATTGAGTCGGAGTACAGGGCCGGTTTCGGGCGAGCATTATTCTGCGATAAATAATAATCAAACCGATGAACACAATGAAAGTGCCTCTCACGTATCTCAGAATGGTACGGGTGCAGTATTACTAGCGACCGCACTGGTAAATGTTAAAGCGGCAGATGGCACCTATCATACTTTACGCGCGTTGATAGACCAGGGCTCTCAAGTGTCCATCATCACCGAGAGCGCCGCTCAACGGCTATACTTGCCAAGGAGAAGAAATAAAGGTGTGGTATCCGGCATAGGTGCCAAAGAAAGTATGTGCAGGGGAAGTCTTCATTTGAATTGCAAAGCATATCACAGTGATTACGAGTTTAGAACTGAGGTCGTTATTATGCAAACTTTAATAAAAAGTCTGCCAAATTACACTTTCAAGAAACCATCATGGGAGTTTTTAAGCAATATTTGTCTCGCAGACCCAGAATACAACATAAGTCGTCCGGTCGATTTGCTGTGTGGTGCCGATATGTATTCATTAATCATTTTAGAAGGTATTATCAACTCCGGCCCTGCACAACCTATAGCGCAACAGACACGCCTTGGCTGGATTTTATGCGGCAATGTTCAAACATATAGGTGTAATGTTGTTTTAAATACCGATGATTTAAGTAAATTCTGGGAGATTGAGGATATAGCAGAACAATCAGAGCTATCCGCTGAAGATCAGGAATGCGTGAATTTTTATTTAGCAACTACAAAAAGATTGGATAATGGCAGGTATGAAGTACGTCTCCCATTCAAACCTGACTATGAAGAAAAATTGGGCGTATCAAGGCCATTGGCCTTGGCGCAGTTTCGTAGCCTTGAAAAGAAATTCGACAAAAATGAGCAGTTTGCGTTGGATTATAAATCTTTCATGGGCCAATATGAACAATTAAATCATATGACACTATCTCGGTGCCCGATAGAAGCAGGATACGTCATTCCACACCATGCCGTCGTGCGCCAAGAGGCTGTGACCACTAAGCTTCGCGTTGTCTTTAACGCATCAGCTAAGACTAGCAGTGGTCACAGTCTAAATGACGTCATGTTCAAAGGGCCAAACCTACAGCAAGATCTTGCAAGATTACTTTTAAAATGGCGCATGTATCAATATGCATATATCAGTGATATCGAAATGATGTTTAGACAAATTATGGTACATTTCGATGATCAGAAGTATCATCAAGTGTTATGGAGGATGTCTAGTAAGCATCCTCTTAAAACGTATAATTTAACCACGGTCACCTACGGCACTACTGCTGCTCCATTCTTAGCATTAATGACATTACGCAAAGTCGCGTCAGACGAAAAACACCGATATCCACAAGCTGCGAAAGCTGTAGAAGAATGTTTTTACATGGACGATTACTGCGGTGACCATTATACAATAGAACAAGCAAAGCAATTAAAGTCGGAATTGATTCAACTTTTACAATCAGGCGGATTCAACCTCAGAAAATGGACATCTAATGAACCGGAGTTGTTAGCAGACCTCAGCAAGGATCAATGCAACCCACAGACATATCAGTTTAAACAAGCAGAGTCCACTAAAACCCTAGGTCTAGGTTGGAATCCTCAAAAAGATGTATTTACATTTAAATCAAAAATTGAAATATCAGATCGAATTCCTACAAAGAGATCTCTTCTATCTGATATTTCAAAATTATTTGACCCACTTGGATGGCTAGCTCCAATAACAACGAGCATGAAAATTTTATTTCAAAGCATATGGTCATCTCCACTGTCTTGGGAAGATGAATTGCCTGCAGAGATCAATAAGAAATGGATCAATTTAAGGAATGAATTGAAGGACATAGATAGTATCAGCATTTCAAGATGGTTGGGTATCTGTGAGAATGACTCAATTCAATTGCATGGCTTTTGCGATGCGTCCCTGAAGGCGTATGCGGCAGTTATATATATCAAAGTTACTAGATCAAATATCACTAAAGTAACACTATTGGCAGCCAAAACACGTTTAACTCCGTGTAACAAAACAATTTCTACGCCTAGATTGGAACTCTTAGGAGCACATCTGTTGTCGAAGTTAATGACATCTGTAAAGCAATGCTACAGCGAGCACAATTTAAAAATTTTCGGTTGGACAGATTCAACCGCTGCTTTGGGTTGGTTACACGGAGAGCCGAGCCGTTGGAAAACATTTATAGCCAACCGAGTCAAAACTATAACGGAAAGCATGCCGGCAGAGTGTTGGCAATATGTTAAAACTGACGAAAATCCCGCTGACTGCGCTAGCCGCGGGTTATCTGTCTATCAACTTAAAGAGCACGCATTGTGGTGGAACGGTCCGAATTGGCTACTGTCGTTTAAGGAAAATCAACAATCAATGACTAAATATGAAACTGATCTCGAAATAAAACCAAAACTCGTAAACTCCATTCAAGCTCAATCAAATAAGATCGATGAGATTATTATTTATTTATTGCACAAGTATAGTTCATTTCAAAAACTTTTACGAATATTTGCATGGATACTCCGTATACCTACTAAGAAAGGCGAGCGTCGACCCTATCTCACATTACAAGAATTGAGTCGCGCTAAACATATAATTATAAGACATATACAGCAAATCGAATTTGCCTCTGACATAGCGTGTCTTTTGAAAGAAAGCAAATTACCGGCAAATAGTAAAATTAAAAATTTGAACCCGCTTATCGATAGTGATGGAATCTTACGAGTCGGAGGCCGACTTCGAAACGCATATATATCCTCAGATATGAAACATCCAATTCTTATTCCTTATGATAGCCGATTAACCACCCTACTTATAGACCAAGCTCACCAACTTACTTTTCATGGCGGTGTCCGATTGACCTTGGCAAATTTGCGTCAGATGTACTGGATCATAGGCGGTACCAGAGCGGTCAAAAAGCATTTGAGATTATGCGTTACATGCTGCAAACATAATCCAATCAAGCAATCGCAAGTTATGGGCGACCTTCCTGCTGCGCGTATCAATCCGGCACACCCATTTTATCATACGGGTGTCGATTACACCGGTTTTGTAGATGTCAAGATAAACAAAGGCCGTGGTGTAGTCACTAGCAAAGGATATATCGTAATTTTCATATGCCTAGTAACAAAAGCAGTACATATCGAAATAGTATCAGACAGCACAAGCGCTGCATTTTTGTCAGCTCTGCGGCGGATGTCAGCCAGGAGAGGAGCACCACGCCATTTGTACAGTGACAATGGCACTAACTTTGTTGGAGCAAATAGAATGTTACAAAAGGAATATTTTGAATTACAAGAAATTTTAGATGATCGTTTTTTCAAAGAAATCACCGATTTCAACGTACAATGGCACTTTAACGCCCCATCCTGGCCAAGCGCAGGCGGCCTGTGGGAAAGGGCAGTTAGAAGCCTTAAGCATCATATAAAACGCATTATAGGTGAACAGAAGTTGACCTTTGAAGAGTGGGCAACAACATTGGCACAGATAGAGGCGTGCTTAAATTCAAGGCCGCTTTGCCCTTTGTCGGAAGATCCAGAGGACCTGGATTTTTTAACACCAGCACACTTCCTCACTGGAAGATCAGGATTGACTATAATAGAAACCGATCATGATGCCAGAACCCGGTGGCATATGATATCGAAGATGAAGCAAGATGTTTGGAAGCGATGGAAGGATTAATATTTAACGCAATTATCAGCGCGAAGCAAATGGTTGAACAAGAAAAGAAACATGCAGATTGGGGATTTAGTTGTTATTCATGAAGACAATGTTCCACCAGGCAAGTGGGCCATGGGTCGAGTGACGCAGCTTCATCCGGGAAAGGATAATTTAGTAAGAGTAGTTACCTTAAAAACCAAGAACGGTTTTATCAAAAGGCCAATCATAAGCCCTGAACCTTCTAACTGTACCCCTAAGAGATGCTCCAGGTGGAATTTTCTTTCATTGGCACTATCGTTCATATTATTTTTCAACATTATCACAACCGCATCATGTTCTTTTAACATTACTACCTTATCTTCAAACCAATCATTATTTTTTGAGCCCGTTTCCAAGATGCAACTTATACGAGATAAATGGACTTTAGTGACGTACTTTGACATGGCACCTTACTGGGAAGGTATTGAAGCATTCAACAAATTATCAACATATTTGGATAATCTGTGTTCGAAAATAAACCATGATACATATTGTAATATGTCAATATTACAGTTACGTCACGATTACAGTGAAATGAAATACTACAATGAGCTACTGCAACATCAGCATTTCTCTGCGCACGCCAGACAGCGTCGGCGCCGGCGCGGTCTTATCAATGCAGTCGGATACGTCGCGAGTGAACTGTTTGGTGTACTTGATCAACGCTTCGCAGAGAAATATGAACGTGATATTTCACAACTCCAACACAATGAAGAGTATATGACCCAATTATGGAAAAACCAAACGAGTATTGTCGAGGCAGAGTATAATCTACTTAAAAGGACTCAAACAACTATCTCGAAACAACACAAAATCATAAATCAACATATAAATAAACTAGAAAAGGCTACAAACTATGCACAGCAAGAAATACAAAATTTGACACTTGCACAAGATTTTACAATAGCTTCTATCACTGCTATTTCTATGCTACAAAACTTAAAAAGCATACAAACTACTTTATTAGATACCTTGACGGATATTTACCACAATCAGTTTAGTATTCATCTGCTTCACCCAGAACAACTTGAAAGTGAGTTGAAAGTTATCTCTAATCAATTATCCAGGGATCTCACCCTACCTATCAGTCACCTTCAAAATATAAGAGATATCTATAAATTGCTACGAGTCAAAGCAAGGATGACTGACAATTATTTTATATTTGAAACCACATTCCCCTTGATAACCAGGGATGTTTACTTTATGTACAAGCTAATATCCATTCCACATCAATTCGAACTTAGTATGGTACGAGTGTTGCCAATAGCTGAGTATATTGGTATCAATTTAAAAAGAGATTCATATGTGTCCATTTTTATGAATGAAATACAAAGATGTAAGCATAATAACGACGCCTACTTATGTGACTTGTCGAAGCCCATAATGCATTTATCAAAAGATGAGAAATTTTGCCAATTAGAAGATGGTAAATGCAAACTAATGAAATCTGTTTGTAAAAATATGTGGTTGGAATTGAATGAACCATCAGTGTTTTTATATTTTTGTTGCAATATTTATCAAATACGACTTATATGTGATGATCGAATCGATAAGAGGCAATTAAGCAAAGCTGGCATTATAAACCTTGGCTCTACGTGTATTGCAAAAGGAGATGACTTTTCGTTATATCCCCAGAAAAGGAACACAAATATTTTGAACGTGAAACCGGATATTCTTAAACCCAATATCAATCAACTGAGCCATATATTTAACTTGTCCATGCCGTATTTGGAGAGTGAGAGCAATGTAACAGACCTTCACGTAAATGCGACGTTAGAAGATTTACACCAACAAATTACAGCTATGAAGGAGAAAGCCAATCAATTGCCGGACGTCTTATCAACACATGACATCCATCATTACAGCATCAGTTACACTCTGACTGCCGTGGTCATCATAGCCATGGTGGTATTTCTCTGGAGGCGCAGACGCCGAATCGTCGCGTTACGGCGGGTCTGCCCAGCCCAGTCACAAGCTGCGACCGCTTCGCGGGATCCCAAGAATAACAGTGATGAGTGTAGTGTAGACAGTGCAGTAGAAATAAGGGCTGAGCCGCAGCCAAGTGTGCAATGTGATCGAAAGACCTCGGTAGGCCAAGTGTTCTTTACCAAGTCCAGTGCGAAGTTCTATCGTGACTGTTCTAACTCTCCGATGCCAATCAAACATGAATTTGATTAAATTTTATCTTTTTATCTATTATTTTCATTATATTGTTTATCAAACAAGTATGTTTTCGTTTTTCAATGTATCTTATCATTATCAGTAATTATTGTAACTCATCATACATCATCTCATCTGCTGTCGGGGAACATGTACGAGTTACATCGTACAGCGATTCGGTATCCAATGTGTCCACGTCAGCAGTTCACATGGCCGCGCGATTTATATGTAATGCAAGTCAGTGTGCACGTAAACCGCGTCGCGATCACTCATTATCAATCATTTCAAATCACTATCATTTTTATACATCAGTAATAAATCCGTATTATTTTATCAATCGCGGTTTTATTTACATCTCCAAGTGTTCTGAGTGAACAGCTCAAACACTGAATCATCTGCATCACAGACAATTCTTTGCCTATAATGGACATTTTGCTTTATTTCAGAGAGGCTTCTCCATTCTCAGGGTCGCGAGCTTCGCAGAGCTCTATTCACTCTGAAAACAAATTTTACAGTCGGACAAGGATTTGGTACACGAATTTGTTTTAAATAAAGGTCTGGTCACTGCTTAATTCAGGTCGGCAAAATGGCCGACCACAATTACTTAGACTACATACTGAGAGCAATGGGCCAGGTAAATATACGATAAAAACATATTATAGTCATTTATATTATTAATTATTATTATTGACATCAGTATTTTACGTAAAATTAAAATACTTTGTTTAATTTGCAGGTTCTTCTGTATGTAGATGGAATGATGATGGCACACGATGGCTGCGTCCCATGGCTGTACACTCAAATTGGCTGCAAATTCCGCCACATAATCAAAACCTCACTAAAGCTCCTTTTGGTATTCGCAGAATATACGGCAAAGAACTGCCTCATTCTAAGTAATGCGATCGTTCTTGTCGATACTTCGAACAACAGACAGATCTGGCACAACCTAATGAAGATCCTTCAAGATGTTGATGCTTCTGACACAGAACTTTTGATATATGCCATGACACTAATAAAAAGATGCCTTAATAATGCTCCCGACAAAGATCTTTACAACGATCAAGTTGATTCATTGCTGGACCAAGGAATCGATGAAATTGTTCAGTTATACATGTCAAAACAGGGGATTGACTTGGATCTACTCAGACAGCTGCAAATATTCGATGCTGTTCTCCTTTACGAAGACAACGATGATACTGCTGCATTAAAGTAAGTTTTTGTTTTTTTATTTACTATTCATTAACTAAGTACAGTATCCTATTATAATCTCCTACTTTTTGTAGAAAATCAATAACCTATGCCTATGTAAACTGTAACACACAGTCTATACCCAACTAGCACACAAGCTGCTTATACAGTCGTTATACAGCCTGATAGTTGCATAAGAGTCGTTCAAATGCTGTACAATTCTCTATAAGTTGTATACTAGCTATTTAAAAAACCCTTTAACAGCTAGGCGGGACAGTAGCCGTTTAGTAGAAAACTAATGACTTATAGTGATATATGAGCATGTAATTGCATCGCTAGACAGCCTAAGGAAGTATAATTGAGTTAATGGAATCTTCTATAACACCGTTAACTGTATAAGGGGACTTTAGGAGATAAAGGAGTTTAAACGGAGTTATGCGTTGCGTTTATAGCGCCTTAGGTTCTATAACAGATTTTTTTAGGGCTAGTGTATTACTCATCTATAAAAGAGTTGCGTAGGTCTTTAATAGCGCCTTGAGCGTTATATCAGATATTTATATGGCTTCTGTACGGCAAATAGATGTATAAGGTATCATTCGAAACATTTTTACAGCCATGGGGATTACAGAATTATGTTAAAGCACCTAAAGCACTACAACCGAGTAATATACCTTTATGCTAAAGCTTAAAATTATTATCATAATATATTTACATAGGTGCAGTGGTGGTTCAGTCTGTCAACTGTTTTTAAAGAATCATACTATAAATTGACTTTCAAACTATTTTAATATTCAACGACTAACCCCTAAAAGTACGAGTAAAATGCTGGTGTGCGACCAAAACAATTATATTGAAACACTCTTATGCCACAACTGCAGAACCTTGAGGTCTACAACAGCAAACACTAGAGCTTTTGTACAGCTTAAGCCGCTAGAGCAGATGTAACCAACTCTGAGAGCTGCTTGATCGAGACGCCATTACAGCATTTGGTAAACATATTTTTTGAGGTTATTACGATCTTTTGAAGATCATATAAATCTATAGCTTGGTAACGTTAACCTAATTAAAATCATTTTTTATTACCTATAACCCTAATTAAACTATCTGTAACCCTCAAAGTCTTATTTATGTTCAAAATACAATTTCCAAATCCACATATCTATATAATTTTTGCATTTAAAACTGAATATTTTGAGGGCGCATGAAAATATTGACGATAATATACATATACAGGGTGTAAATGACAGCTAACCGAAAACTTTACTGGTAAGTTTGTGACACTGTGTGCGCGAAATTTACTCCAACGATATTTCTCGGAAATGATTGGTTCCCGAGTTAGTCATTTTTGAGCGTTCAATGTATAGTGAACAACGCGATGTATCTCCGCGCATGCCTACGAGATTTCTGGCGGCGGCGGCGCGCTGAGCGACGACATGTCGCGACGCGTCGTAGGTACGTACGCGTACCACCACGTCTATGCGCTCACTAGTATGCAACCCTATCATTAGATAACAATCTTATGTATCGTTTATGGTATCGTAAGTAGACCCGTATGTTACAATAGCTCATAGTAAAATCGTAAGTAGGTAGGTACCTACTTGGCTTACGTGAAATCAAACAATAATAGCAAAATGTAACCAATAATAAGAAAGTGCTAAAACAAATTGTTATCAATGTCTATCAACACGCAAATACCTGGTGTAAGGCGAGTGTTTGAGTACCTTTGGATCCGGACGTACAGGTGCAGAGCACGCCGTGCACTTCCACGTGCTTCACCATACATAACACATCAACATTTCTTTCTATTTACGAACACAACTGCACTTCGAAAACAATAACAACAAAAATAATAACAATAAAAACACTAACAACTCAAAACCGAAACAATAACAAGTAATAATAAACAACAGTTCACACACGACACGACGAATAGGACATAACGAACGACACCGGTGAAGAGCTTCCGTCTTCCGCGAGCGAATTGCTCGAACTATTAATCCAAGAGAGCCGCCGGCGGCGGCGCCTCTCCGCTCACTCGCGCCGCCCCTCGCCCGCGCCACCCGCTCCCTCCGCGCCGCCGCCGCGCGCGCGCCGCCGATTTGGTGACGAGCGACGAGTTAGGATCCCAGCGAGAGATTAGATTCAATAAAATATTGATGTGGCATTACTATTTTTACTTGTCACAGTTGTTACTGGTTGCATTGTAGTTTTATTCAAATACCAAATAACATTAAAACATTATTGATGTAAGTTTAAAATACTTTGATATTTATAACATAAAATCAGCTTAAAGTAAATAAAATAAACACGAAACGTTTATTTAATTAAACCATAAAAAATGTAGGTACATAACAATGATAACAATCAATATCCATTAATATTCTTATCAGAGAAACTAACTTATCATAATTCATAATTCCCGGAGAATTACTTAGCATCCATTTTGTCGCATCCCATCTTTGTAACATCCACGCGCGGTCGCGGCGTCACGTGTCACTACGGCCATCTTCTTTTCGAGTCGCACCGCGCTTGTATGAAGTATGAATGAGCGTGTAAATATCGAATAGAAATTTGCAAGAACAAATGGAACAAAGCGACAATACATGTTAAATTGTTTATTGGAGATTTTTATAGCGCTAAAGAATATCAATAGGATTTTTTGTCGTTCTGTATGTATTTGTACGTGTAATAATAAGATATCACACATTTTAAATCTTATGAATTTACCTTTTATCGGAGAGCGGGATAATTATGTAATTTTCATTTTTAACATAGAACAAATACTAAGTAACGCTGCATACTAGTGAGTGTGAGGCTGACAGCTGTGTGCGTAATCGTGTCCGTGTGGCGCGCGTAGGTACGCGGCGTGACGTCGACCGTGTCGTTGGCCGCGCACAGCTGATAGCGAATTTATACGTTGTTTTAATCCATTGCTGTTTTTTGTGAAAAACAGTAATACGACGGATTTTTTTTCATATTCATGTTGCATTGTGTAGTATTAACGAAATAATACCAAAAAAAAATAAAAAAAACGCATAAAAAATCGGAAAAATCAAGAAAAAACCGATGAAAATTTTCAACGCCATAAGCACCAGAATCGTGTCTAAAGTCATTTTTTTTCGTTTTCGGTAGGCTGTCATTTACACCCTGTATATTGACAGGAAACTGGAACTCGCACTTTCATATCACGTACACAAAGAAATAAAAGCGATAGACTATTTGTTATTTTAATAATCCCATCCGTAAAAATAAAATGTCTCCTCATTTGTCACTGATGATTCATTTTAATACAATATATTTAGTTTACACCACAATAAACCGACCATATTACTAATTTAGAGCGTTAGCATTTATAACCGTTGCACAGTAGCGCTAAAATAAGATAAAGGTGGTATAATCGCGCTACAAGAGCTTTTTCGAACGCTCGTGGCACTAACCACCTCTGTCTTAGCGCCACGAGACTTCGAAAAAGCTGTTGTAGCGCGATTATACCACCTTTATCTTATTTTAGCGCTCCTGTATAACTACTATACTACGTACTATTATAATTACTATTTACGACCACTGTAGATCCAATATCGAGCTATAAGCTGGACAGTATGGGCCTATTTGACGCTACAAGAGATCTGTAGCCGCTTATAGAACCACTATACTTGTTACTGAAGGAGCCTAAAGCGTTATAAAAATCCTTTAACCGGCCATTGTGCAGCTTGTTATAGCGCTTGTGTGCTAGTTGGGTAGTCAATCTAATTATATTTATTACCATGCTGTTTATACATAACATTGCTTCAAAAGGGACCCCAAATGATAACATCGCAACCCAGCAATCTGCAGTCGCATCTAGCAATGTAGTACATTCTTTACCCGAAAAGATCGCATTTTAGTCAGTCTAATATTCCATTATTTTATTTTTCAGACAACTGGATGATTCTGTTATAAATTCGATACGCCGCAGAGCCAGTCTCAGCGCAGAAAGGAGGAGATCTAAGAAACATTGGGACAAAGGTACATCAATTAGATTTTTTTACGTTTGTTAATCAGTGTGCTTTCAATATCTTAAAATTAATCAGTCTTGCATGGTATGACTTCCCATACCTTTATTATTTTCCAACTATTTTAAATTGACTTGATGTTTTTGTTATGTATTTATTTCGTTTGGTTGATTTGTGTAAGAGAGACTTAATATGGGAATCAACTATTACTTCATGATGCGAGTTAATTCTTATACAACCACATAACTCTGCTAAATAACAAAATAATTACATTTTTAAACTAATATCAACGAAGCATAATCTATGGTCCCATAGTCCTCTAAACAATATGTTTTATGTTTTTGCCTTGAGTTTATTTTGTGTTGTTTTTAACGGGTAGTATTTAAACGAGTGACTGTAAATTAAAGTTTTAAGTGTTAAAAATAATTAATTTACGGTATAGTATTACTAAGTGAGCGACCAACTGCGAGCGACGAGATATTAGCAGAACAGCAACTTACAAACATTAATTTGAGTTACTTAAAATTCAAAATGAGAAGCTTCATAATATTTGAGCGACCTAATATTTTTTTGAGTGTCAACGTTACGTCCTAATTTTTTTTCAATATTTGGCAATTGTTTTTTTTTATACTAAGCGGTATTTCATCTTAAATGAAGTGTTTCGAATACAAAAACCACTTTGAAAAATACTATAATGAGCAGAGTATGATAAGCTATATATAAATTCGACTCTTTTGATATTACATCAGGTCGCCGGAGCCCCGCTTCGCGGGGCTCCTCCTTCTGGGTGGTTTAAAAAAAAATAACCATGACCTAACCTAACCTACCCATGTCGGTTTGCCAAAAACTCCTTTTAATTGGAGAAATCGAATCTATCTTAATATTGAAGTTGCCCTCTCTGTATTTCTAGTCGCTCACTTAGTAATGTAGTCGCAAGAACAGAATTTTAATTTCTGAAATGGATTAATCGCAACCCATTTTTTGTAATCTCTTTCTGGAATTTATTATTAATCAATATTTGTAGTTACTTTGGTTAATTTTTCGCTTACTCAAATTCATACTGCTCAAGTTATTAAAACAGTATGTCATCATTAGTCGTTAAGTTTTTTTTTATTCGATCGTTTTATAATTCCCCGTTTTTAACTTACGCAGCAAAACCAGTCATCACTCATGCAGAACCAGAAATTATCTGATCTGTAGGTAGGTGTCAAAATAAGTGGACACAAAAAATCACTCCCCCTAATTTAATTTTTATTTAATGAATTTAATAGTTTATTTTTAATTTTATTTGCATAATATTATAATAGTAATACATACAATTATTGGTGCATAGTATATGTAGTGATATTGTATCATTATACACCACCTGCCAGCTGAACACAAAACTTGAAAGTTGCAAGTCACTGTCACAAGCTACACAAAATGTCTCAGCTAAGTGAGATCCAGCAGACCCAGTCGAAGCTTGAGGAGACATTCAATAAACGGATGGCTGATCTAGAGGCTCAGCTGCAAACAGGCGCTGCGAAGGACACGGTGGCAAAGGTGGCTGAGGAGTTCCGGACATTCCGTGAGCTAATTTTTGGTGTACTCAGCTTGCTCCGGCAACAGGTTGCGGAATGTGCACAGTGTATGGACTCCATGGAGACAAGGCATCGCAGGAAGGACCTCCTCTTCCTCGGGGTTCCGGAGACAGATAACATGGATGCCCAAAGTATGGCCTCCAGCATTCTCCGGGACAAGTTGGGCTTGACCACAATCACAGCGGCTTCCATCAGGGTCTGTCACAGGCTAGGCGCCCCTGGAGGTAAGCACCACCGACCAATTCTCGTGCGTTTCTCGGATGCAGAGGTCCGGTCATCTGTCTGGCGAGCTAAGGCGAAACTGCGGGGGACGTCTATATCGGTGAGGGAATTTCTGACGAGGACCCGCCAAATGATATTTGCTAAGTCTCGGCAGCATTTCGGTATGAAGGACTGCTGGACCCAAGACGGCACCATCATCGTCAAAACGTCTGATCGAAGCCGTCATAAGATTGTCACCATGGACGAGCTGAACACTCTTACTACCCAGCATCCAAAGGTGGGCACTGCAATCTCTTCCCGACCGAAGCACGGAGCGGTGAACTCGGCATCATCTGCGGCGAGTTCTAAACCGCGTAAGACCTAAGTGTAGGTCCTTGATCACGTATTATTGTGACGCCGTTAGGATATTTCGTAACTGCATTATTCATTCACGGTTTGGTTATTCGCGACAACATGTCTGTGTTCTTTGCTTTATTTGCCGATCACCCTCTTATGTTATTTTTTTTTATGCTTAAATGTAATTTGCACACTCACTGGATCGCAGTGTTGTCAAATGACAAACTGACAAGTGACAGATGACAAGTGACTTTGACAGTTACGTTCGGTAACGATCGGTGTTGCATTACGTATGTTTACACTTACAGTTTATATTTTATTTAATTTTCTGTACACTTCCCATTTTATGTTTTTTTTCTTTTATTGTGTGTGTTAGCTGGCGGGTGGTGCAGAGATGTTATTTGCACCGTTTAATACTCTTCTTATAGTTTATTTTTTGTGATATCCATTTATTATTATATATATATATATATATATATATATATATATATATTTTATTTTTCTTATATTATGTATAGCGACGATGATGCCTCTTTCGCATCAGCTGATGATTTTACCTCTTCACCAAACGGGAGCTTTTGTTCGGCAGGGGGCACACTCGGTGATGTTGTAAGGCAAACTTTTGAAAGCTCCAATAAAAATCTTTTAAATGTCTGTCACCTAAATGCCCAAAGTGTTCCGAGCCACTACGCTGACCTACAAGAAGCATTCGTTGATGCTGACGTTCATGCCATCCTGATTTCAGAGACTTGGCTCAAACCTCACTTATCTTCTTCTTCCTACTCTCTCTCTGGTTTCTCTCTAATCCGCAACGACCGCATAGATAGGAGAGGTGGTGGCGTCGCTATCTATCTTAGAAGTGACTTACCCTACCACATTCTTACTTCTTCTTCTCCCAATTACTCTGCATCCGCCGAATTCCTTTTTCTCGAGGTTTGTGTCAAAGGAGCCAAAGTCCTTCTCGGCGTTGTATATTGTCCCCCTTCCATCGACTATTTCTCCAGCATCGAGTCGGTGCTGGAATCTTCAGGGTCTAGTTACTCACATCAAATCATCATGGGCGATTTCAATACTGATCTCCTTTCTCCTCGCTCACCACGCTCCTGTAAACTCCTTGAGATCGTCGAGTCCTCCAGCCTCCACGTTCTACCCCTACATGCCACTCACCACAACATTGATGGTGAAGATACCTGGCTGGACTTAATCCTCACGTCTGCTCCCTCCCTTGTCTCATCCTCAGGCCAATACCCAGCTCCTGGTTTCTCTCACCACGACCTAATCTTCATGTCCTACGCCCTAAAGCCCCCTAAATCCCGTCCAAAGGTTCTGTACAAGCGTTGTTTCGGGCGTATGAATGCGGACAAATTAGGTACGGACGCTGCTAACCTTAACTGGGAGCAGCTAACAACAGCTTCGAGCATTGACGACAAAATTGATATATTCAATAAAGCTGTTGTTAGGCTGTTTGATGTCCACGCACCGGTTAGGAAGGTTAGGCTTAAACGTCCTCCTGCGCCCTGGATGTCAGAAGGCGTTCGAATGGCTATGAGGCGAAGAAATAGGGCCTTTGCCAAGTTTCGTAGAGATCGGTGTGACGAAAATTGGCACCAGTTTAGGGTTGCGAGGAATCGATGCAATCAGATGGTACGTTATTCTAAACGCCGACATTTTCTAAATAACCTTTCCTCTTCTTCCCCGGCCGATATCTGGAGGTTTCTCGGGACCCTCGGTATTGGCAAACATCAGAGCAATAACGTACAGTGCACGGTTGAATTGGACGATATTAATCGTCACTTTACGTCCACCACAGTGATGGATCACCAAACCAAGACCGATACTGTCCAATCCATACTGGGATTACCCCGACCTAATATTGAATCCTTCTCCTTTTCGCCAGTAACTCCGGAAGATGTTAAGAAGATAATCCATTCTATTAAATCGAATGCAGTAGGCGCCGATGACGTCAGTCGACGCATGATCGTCTCTGTGTTGGATCACCTGCTCCCCGCCATATCTCACATCATAAATTTCTCCCTTACCTCTGGTTCCTTTCCTTCCTTGTGGCGCAAAGCCTACATTATCCCATTGCCTAAAATCCCAAATCCGTCGCTTCCAGCTCACTTCCGTCCCATTTCCATTCTACCTTTTCTCTCCAAAGTGCTGGAGGCCTGTGTACACCAACAGTTAACACAGTTTGTGTTAAATAACAATTTACTTAGCCCGCTCCAATCCGGATTCAGACCAGGCCACAGCACTACGTCGGCACTCCTTAAGGTGACTGGCGATATTAGGGCGGGGATGGAGGATACTAAAGTCACTGTTATGGCTTTGGTAGACTTCTCGAATGCCTTCAATACCGTCAGTCATGATATCCTTCTCTCTATCCTTTCCCATCTTAACATATCTTCCGGTGCGCTGAATTGGTTTTCCTCATATCTTCAAGGGCGCCAGCAATCGGTTCACCTCGGTGAATCTTCATCGAGCTGGCGTGGACTGGATTCTGGCGTCCCACAAGGCGGCATTCTTTCTCCCTTATTATTTTCAATATTCATCAATCTAGTAACCCAAAATCTTCGAGGATCGTATCATCTGTATGCTGATGACTTGCAACTTTATTCGCAAGGGTCCGTGGACTCTATATCGACAGCAGTAGACGTCGTGAATAGCGACCTCGAACACATTAGGTGCTGGTCTGAGAAGTTTGGCTTGGCTGTTAACCCTGCCAAATGTCAGGCTATAGTGGTAGGCAGTCACCGCAATATTAGCAAATTAGGTAATATTCATGTACCACCTATAGTCTTTAACGGCCGGACTATTGAAACGACGTCTTCAGTAAGAGATTTAGGTCTTCATGTTGATTCAACGTTGAGCTGGAAAGTCCAAACAGCCAATGTTTGTCGTAGAGTGACTAGCACACTGCGAGCTCTATACCGCCTCAAGAACTTTCTGCCATCCAGGACCAAAGCCATGCTTGTGCAGACCTTAATATTCCCTCTGATCGACTATGGTGATGTGTGTTACTTTGACCTGAATGCAGATCTCCTCAACAAACTTGACCGTCTTCTTAACAACTGCATTCGATTTATCTTCAATTTACGCAAGTATGATCATGTATCTACTTATCGCTCTCAACTTAGGTGGCTACCAATCCGTGAGCGCCGTAATTTACGTGCACTCACGACTCTCTTCTCTTTTCTTACTTCCCCTACTCCCCCAGCCTACCTAACTCCCTACTTTCAATACTTGTGTGATAACCACAATCGTAATCTCCGCTCCTCAAGCAATCTTATTCTTCTCTGTCCCTCTCACACTTCTGGGTTTGTCAATTCCTCGTTCCCTGTTCAATCAGTCCTGTTATGGAATGCGCTCCCTCTTGAAATCAGGATGTCCACTAACCGTCTTACGTTCAAGAGCAAAGTAAAAGATCTATTGTTGAACAAAGTTGCTGAATCGTCACAATTATCATAGTTTATATGTATTCATATATTTATCTATTATTGTATATATATATATATTGATTGTATGTTATTTTCATTTATGTAATTAATATGTATGTATATATATTATTTTTTATATGTAAGTTTATACTTAATATAATTATTAATTTACACTCATATTGTCTACACCAATTATTATTTATTTACACACCTTTTCTCATCTCACTCTCATTCCTCTTTTAAACACCTTCACAACAATCTCTGCATCACCCTAAGGTAGACTGGCAGAAAATGCTCCTGGCATTAAGTCCGCCTTTATACAGCTCTGTATATAAAGTTTAAAATAAATAAATAAAATAACCAATAACCATCGCCAACAATTTTTGCCATCTATTACTGACAACAAAGAGAATAAAGAACTGAGTACAGCTTTAAGAAGAAGAAGATACAGATTTGCGAGACAAGCTCACCACATAATACAGCAACATTTACAATGGACTCTTTGGAAGCAGTAATGGCACCTACACGGGGACTAATGGTATCTTTACAAGCAGTAACGGGAGTTTCACAGGGACAAATGGAATCTTGCCTGGTACCAACGGAAACTACACAGGAACAATTATAATGACCTGCAGGAGGCATTCGCTGATGCTGACGTTCATGCCGTCCTGATTTCAGAGACGTGGCTCAAACCTCATCTACCCTCAACTTCTTACCCCCTCTCTGGATTCATTCTTATCCGTAATGATCGGATAGACAGGAGAGGGGGTGGCGTCGCTATCTACCTCAGAAGTGACCTCTCTTACCATATTGTAGCTTCCTCCTGTCCTAACTACTCCGCTTCCGCCGAATTTCTCTTCCTAGAGGTTTGGGTCAAAGGAGCCAAAATTCTTCTCGGCGTAGTTTACTGTCCCCCATCCATTGATTACTTCTCCAGTATTGAACTGGTACTGGAATATTTAGGGTCTGCTTACTCACATCACATCATCATGGGCGATCTCAACACCAACTTTCTCCCAGCTCACTCCGTTCCTGTAAACTCCTAGACATCATTGAGTCCGCCAGTCTACATGTCCTACCACTAAATGCCACTCATCACAACACCGAAGGCGATGATACTTGGTTGGACCTAATGATCACGTCTGCTCCCACCCTTGTCTCATTTTTAGGTCAATACCCTGCTCCTGGTTTCTCTCATCACGACCTAATATATCTGTCCTACACCCTTAAACCTCCCAAATCCCCTCCCAAGGTTCTGTACAGGCGCTGTTTTGGGCGTATGGATGTAGTTAAATTGTGTAAGGACGCTGCTACCGTCGAGTGGGAGCAGCTAACGTCAGCCCCTACGATTGACGATAAAATCCAAATTTTTAACACCGCTGTCACTAGGCTGTATGACGTCCACGCGCCAATCAGAAGAGTGAGACGGAAACGACCGCCCGCTCCCTGGATGACTGAGGGAGTTCGCATTGCCATGAGACGTAGGGATAGGTCATTTGCAAAGTTCCGTAGGGACCGCTGTGACGACAACTGGGTTCAGTTCAAAGTTGCAACGAATCGATGCAATCAGATGGTACGCAAAGCTAAACGCCGACACATTCTAAGTAATCTTTCTTCCTCTTCCCCGGCCGATATCTGGAGGTTCCTAGGGACCCTGGGTATAGTAACGTTCCACAGTGCACGGTTGGTTTGGATGACATTAACATTCATTTCACTTCTAGCGTACCTTTAGATCACCAAACCACGTGCAACACTGTCAGTTCCGTTAATAACACTGCACAACAGCATTTCTGATGATTGGGTTATGTTACATGATATTAGTCCAATTTTTTATGACAATTTCAAATCTTCAACTGAAATTTTCGTATCAGCTCTAGTTAAAAAAATATTACATGTGGGTCTTTGTTAATAAAACGCTATATATTTAAAGTTAATCCTATTTTATTTAGATCTTAAGTTGAAAAAAATTTTCTTTTACTTGATTTTCTTTTTGAAGCTGAAGGCATGGAGCTATTCTGAATGCTCCAACAATAGTCAGCCATCATGTGTGAGTTCCAGTAGCCTTGATAGCGTTCCTCCATCGTACGAAGATCTTGATGAAATCTCTCGCCCTGTTCTTCACTTCGATCTCCAAGATTGGCGGGAAAATAGTCCAGGTGGTTGTGAAGAAAGTGTAACTTAATGCTCATGTTACATCCAACTTCTTGAAAGTGACTCATTAGTTGTTCGACGTGTTGAGGATAGTCAGAACTTTTTTTATTCCCCAAAAAATGTTTAACAAGCCAAACAAACTCATCCCATGCCTTTTTCTCAATCTCTGTCATATTGTCTCTAAAATTTGAGACCTTTATTAACGATCTTATCTGTGGCCCGTCAAAAATGCCTGCTTTTATCTTTTCGGCACTCAGTTTTGGCACAATTTAAACAAAAATGATTCGGATTATTCACACAACTTCGTTTTGACGATGCCATATCAAATTACACTGAGAAAACTTAAAAAAAAAAAATTATCAGCAAATTAACACTATAAAACAGCAAATTTTAAGTGAAAGCTATAACACGTAAACAAGAGCTGTTACAAAAAAATGAGGGTATTTTTAGAATCAGTGACATCAAATCAGTAAACATCACGTGATAAAAGTCATTCATCAGACAAAAGTTGTAATTTTGTTGTGCAGTGTAATTTACCCCGACCCAACTATGATCCCTTCTGTTTTGCTCCAGTAACACCGGAAGATTTAAAGATTAAAAAGGTAATCCTGTCTATTAAGTCCAATGCAGTAGGCGCTGACGATGTCAGTCGGCACATGATCGTCACGGCATTGGATCACCTGCTCCCCGCCATTTCCCACATCATAAATTTCTCTCTTACCTCTGGTACTTTTCCTTCTCTGTGGCGCAAAGCCTACATTATCCCGTTACCTAAAATCCCAAATCCATCGAGTCCAGCTCACTTCCGACCCATATCGATTCTCCCTTTCCTCTCCAAAGTGCTTGAGGCCTGTGTGCACAAGCAATTAACACAGTTTGTGTTAAACAAGAACCTGCTTAACCCACTTCAATCTGGGTTCAGACCAGGTCACAGCACTACATCCGCACTCCTTAAAGTGACTGGCGATATAAGGGCGGGCATGGAGGACACTAAAGTCACCGTGGTGGCTTTGGTTGATTTCTCGAACGCCTTCAATACCGTCAGTCATGATATCCTTCTTTCCATCCTTTGTCACCTGAATATATCTTCTGGTGCACTGAATTGGTTTTCCTCATATCTTAAAGGACGCCAACAGTCGGTTCACATCGGTGACTTATCATCGAGCTGGCGTGAACTCGATTCTGGCGTCCCACAAGGCGGCATCCTCTCTCCGTTATTGTTTCCTATTTTCATCAATCTCCTAACCGAAAATCTTCAGGGTGCGTATCATCTGTACGCTGATGACTTGCAACTCTACGCGTAAGGGACAGTGGAAGGTATAGCATCAGTTGTCGGCATGATCAACAGTGACCTTGAGCAGATTAAGTGTTGGTCTAGGAAGTTCGGTTTGGCTGTTAACCCTGACAAATGTCAGGCTATAGTCGTAGGCAGTCATCGCAGCATCAGTAGGCTAGGTCACGTATCAGTACCACCGGTAGTATTTGATGACTCAATAATAGAACTGACCCTTACTGTGAAAGATCTTGGCCTTTACTTGGACTCAACTCTGAGCTGGACTGCTCAAGTATCTAACGTTTGCAAGAGGGTCACTGGTATACTGCGGGCTCTGTATCGTCTCAAAAACTTTCTTCCATCCACGACTAAAGCAATGCTTGTGCAGACCTTAATCTTTCCACTGATTGACTATGGTGATGTATGTTACTTCGACCTGAATGCAGATCTCTTCAATAAACTTGACCGCCTTCTCAACAACTGCATTCGATTCATCTTCAACCTCCGCAAGTAAGATCATATATCTACATATCGCTCCCAGCTTAGGTGGCTGCCCATTCGTGAGCGTCGTAATTTACGTGCACTCACGACTCTCTTCTCTTTCCTTACTTCTTCTACTCCCCCAGCCTACCTAACTCCTTACTTTCAATATCTGTGTGATAATCACAACCGTAACCTTCGTTCCTCTAATAATCTTCTTCTTCTCTGCCCACCACACACTTCTGGGTTTGTCAACTCTTCTTTTCCTGTCCAATCTGTCTTATTGTGGAACGCGCTCCCTCTTGAAATCAGGATGTCCACTAACCGTCTTACGTTTAAGAGCAAAGTTCGGGATCTCTTGTTAAAACAAGTTGCAGAATCTTCACACTTATCATAGTTTTTATTTATGAATTATGATTTATAAGTATTATATTTAGTTTATAGTATGTTTTTAATATCGTCTATTTAGATAATATATTGATTTATTCGTATTTAATATTTTATCATTATTAATAATTATGTATGTATATACTTATCCATATTTATGTACACTCACATGACCCATTGTTATTTATTTGTAAACCTCTTTCTCAAATAAATTTTCCTCTTTTATTATTTAAGCACCTACTTCATTTAATCTCTGCATCACCCCAAGGTAGACTGGCAGAAAATGCCTTTGGCATTAAGTCCGCCTTTATACAATTTTTGTATAAGAAGTTTAAATAAATAAATAAATAAACAAACGAAAGTTTCACAAGCAGTCATCGAACTTTCTCTACCCCGAACGAAAGCTTCTCAAGCATGAATGGTAGCTTTACGAGTCAAAGCGACAGCTTTTCCAGCCTGAATGGTAGTTTTAAAACTGAACAACGAAGAATTTTAATTTAGCAGAAGTTTTAAAGAATGGTTTGTGCTTTCACTAACCCACTAATTTATTTTGTCACCCGCTTTGTTTCGCTTCTGTATTGCTCGATGTGATAATTTTATTTTATATTATTGCTACTCATGATTAAACCTTATTATGACTTTATTCAGGTAACCAAAGATACACTAGTGGACTTAAACAACGGATCCAAAACGGAACTTTGGGTCACAGTGTGAGCGCTGCGGATGCGATTGCTGCAATGCGACAAAAGCAGCTAGACGCTCCAGAGGTGAAGGATGATCGAAGCATATTGTTGAATAGAGAACACAGTATCAAGGATTTAGCACAGAGACTGATCAGCCCAGTGAGTCCTACCAGCGAAGACAAACCCATGAGGGTTGCGGATATGGCTAGCATTGTCTCAAAGGCGAAAGAAGAATTAGGCAAATCTCAATCTAAGGGTAATTTTGAACTCTTACAAAATGTATTAAATATCTATTTAAGTGTTTATGACATGCTATGATTATGAGTACCCATCAGTTTGACGGGTTTTGACCGCATTTTAATATTTATTACAGAAATCATCAAAAGCCCTTCTATCGAAAAATCTCTCAAGGTGCACTAAATCAAAGTCTCGGAAATTGATTTGCATTGGGAAGAGCTACGAAAAGGGTGTCTCCATAGGGAGTTTCAGTTATGCGATTTAGATTTTTCGGACTTGAAAGAAGACTCCGATGATGACATGGTGTCACCAGCGGTAAACGCTGGGCCTCCGCCTCCTCCTCCAACTATGTTCCCCCCAATGGGCATACCTCCCCCTCTTCCAGGCTGTTTCCCTCCCCCACCTAAAAATAATGTTCCTATACCTTCAAAAACTTTGTCTTCAGAGCTATCAATTAAGAAGAATAAAAATACTGTTAAGTTGTTTTGGAGGGAAATTCAGGAGAACCCGACGCCTATGCCAATTCGTCCCAAAATCGACGGCTTTATTTATTTTGGGATGATCTCCCAACAGTCAACGTGGACACCCACATGCTAGAACACTTGTTCGAGTCCAGGACTAACGACTTAATCATTAAGGTTGGCAATCAAAGTACTATAACTCTCATAAGATTTATTGATTAATTTCACCTTTAGAAAAGATTATTAATTTTGTTTTCTTTTATTTTTTTCATGTGCTTCGTTCTTCAGGAAGTAAGTATCCTACTTATGGTTTTAATGATTTGAATCCCATTTTCCAATAATTTTTGTATTATTTGAAATTATACCTCGTTTTTATATTTTACAAGATCCACTGGATCTGCGGTTAGTCTCGGGGTACCACAGGGCTCCATCCTTGGTCCGTTCCTTTTTCTGGTATATATTAATGACTTGCCACATCAGGTACAGGATCTGTGTGATATCGTACTATTTGCTGATGATACGTCGCTTATATTTAAAGTAGATCGTAAGAAATCAGTTTTTGACGATGTAAATGGTGCTCTTACACAGGTTCTCAATTGGTCTACAGCCAACAATTTGTTGTTGAATTCAAAGAAAACCAAATGCGTTAAATTTACCATGCCCAACGCCAGGAATCTGGGTACGAATGTAGTTCTAAATGGTGAGGTATTAGACATGGTCAATTCCGCAACCTTCCTAGGTGTAGATTTAGATAACAAGCTTCAATGGGGCACCCAAATAACAAAGCTCGCGGGCAGGCTTAGCTCCGTAGCCTACGCGATAAGAAAAGTAACACAGTTTGCTGGTGTGGATGCGGCAAGACTGGTTTACTTTGGTTATTTTCACAGCGTTTTGTCTTACGGTCTTCTACTTTGGGGCAGGGCGGCTGATATAGACACAATTTTTGTAATTCAAAAAAGAGCAATTCGCGCTATTTACGGCTTAGGAGCACGGGTCTCTCTGCGGGAGGTATTTGGGAAAATAGATATACTGACGGTGGCATCACAGTATATTTTAGCGAATTTGATGTTTATCAAACAAAACATCAGTTCGTTTGCTAAGAATAGTGACATTCATAACATTAATACCAGAAATAAGCACAAATTAGTAGGTCCCTGCAATAGATTGCAAAAAGTACACAACTCATTTGCAGGTCTTGGTGTTCGGTTGTATAACAAACTTCCCAGTAGTGTTATGGATCTTCCCCAACAAAAATTCAAAGTAGTTGTTAAAGACTATCTCATTAAAAGGGGTTATTATAAAGTTGACGATTATTTAATGGATAAACAACCCTGGGATTAGTTGCGCGTTCTACACAAATAAAGATTAAAATATCTATTTATGTATATATACATCTTTGCATTGTATAAATATAAATCTGTAATTTAACTCTGTAACAGAGAGGTATCACACGAGTCTCAGTGGTATTCATTATCTTTTTTTTTATTACAGTTACACAGTAGCGGTAAAATAAGATGAAGGTGGTATAATCGCGCTACAAGAGCTTTTTCGAAGTCTCGTTCACCTTCATCTTATTTTAGCGCTCCTGTATAACTACTATACTACGTACTATTATAATTACTATTTACGACCACTGTAGATCCAATGTCGAGTTATAAGCTGGACAGTATGGGCCTATTTGCCGCTACAAGAGATTTGTAGCCGCTTATAGAACCACTATACTTCTTACTAAAGGAGCCAAAGGCGTTATAAAAATTCTTTAACCGGCCATTGTGCAGCTTGTTATAGCGCTTGTGTGCTAGTTGGGTAATCTCATCGAAATAATACGAAAACGCCTACTCTTTAAAAATTACGCTCCGCTAAAAACGCAACGTGAAGTAATAATAATGAAATAAGCCGGAGGCGTTGATCGGGAATCGCGTACAATAAAAACTATGGCGGCGATGTCGCTTACGACCTTTTGGATCGCGCTTTACACCGCGCTGCATAGTGGCGAGCAAGCCGGAGGAAGAGCGGGTTGCCTCGCGCTACAGCGCTTGCGCCGCGGCGAATACATGATCTCACGCATGTTTCTGTCGCGGCGCGAGCCGCGTGCAAGAGCGAGATGGCAAAATATAAGCTAAGCATCCTGCATAAGTATGAGTCGAACATTCTTCACCAGTTTGACATTAGGTTATGTTTTTGTTTACTGTTTACATCTTTCGCGCGCTCTATAATAAATTAGAATATTTATTTATTTTAAACTTTGTATACAGAGCTGTATAAAGGCGGACTTAATGTCAGAAGCATTTTCTGTCAGTCTACCTTAGGGTGATGCAGATATTGTTGTGAAGGTGTTAAAAAGAGGAAGGAGAGTGAGTTGAGAAAGGGTGTGTAAGTAAATAATAATAGGTGTAGACAATATGAGTGTAAATTAATAATTATATTAAATATATACTTATGTATAAAAAATAATACAAATACATACAAACATATTAATTACATAAATGAAAATAACATACAATAAATATAAATATACAATAATAGGAAAATATATGAATACATATAAACTAAGCTAATTGTGACGATTCTGCAACTTTGTTCAGCAATAGATCTTTTACTTTGCTCTTGAACGCAAGACGGTTAGTGGACATTCTGATTTCAAGAGGGAGCGCATTCCATAACAGGACTGATTGGACAGGGAACGAAGAATTGACAAACTCAGAAGTGTGGGAGGGACAGAGAAGAATAAGATTGCTTGAAGAGCGGAGATTACGATTGTGGTTATCACACAAGTATTGAAAGTAGGGAGTTAGGTAGGCTGGGGGAGTAGGGGAAGCAAGAAAAGAGAACAGAGTCGTGAGTGCACGTAAATTACGGCGCTCACGAATTGGTAGTCACCTAAGTTGAGAGCGATAAGTAGATACATGATCATACTTGCGTAGGTTGAAGATAAATCGAATGCAGTTGTTAAGAAGGCGGTCAAGTTTGTTGAGGAGATCTGCATTCAGGTCAAAGTAACACACATCACCATAGTCGATCAGAGGGAATATTAAGGTCTGCACAAGCATGGCTTTGGTCCTGGATGGCAGAAAGTTCTTGAGGCGATATAAAGCCCGCAGTGTGCTAGTCACTCTACGACAAACATTGGCTGTTTGGACTTTCCAGCATAATGACCTAAATCTCTGACTGAAGACGTTGTTTTAATAGTCCAGCCGTTAAAGACTATAGGTGGTACATGAACATTACCTAATCTGCTAATGTTGCGGCGACTGCCTACCACTATAGCCTGACATTTGGCAGGGTTAACGGCCAAGTCAAACTTCTCAGACCAGCACCTAATGTGTTCGACGTCGCTATTCACGACGTCTACCGCTGTCGATATAGAGTCCACGGACTCTTGCGTATAAAGTTGCAAGTCATCAGCATACAGATGATACGATCCTCAAAGATTTTGGGTTACTAGATTGATGAATATTGAAAATAATAAAGGAGAAAGAATGCCGCCTTGTGGGACGCCAGAATCCAGTCCACGCCAGCTCGATGAAGATTCACCGAAGTGAACTGATTGCTGGCGCCCTTGAAGACATTAGGAAAACAAATTCAGCGCACCGGAAGATATGTTAAGATGGGAAAGGATAGAGAGAAGGATATCATGACTGACGGTATTGAAGGCGTTCGAGAAGTCTACCAAAGCCATAACAGTGACTTTAGTATCCTCCATTCTAGCCCTAACATCGCCAGTCACCTTAAGGAGTGCCGTCGTAGTGCTGTGGCCTGGTCTGAACCCGGATTGGAGCGGGCTAAGTAAATTGTTATTTAACACAAACTGTGTTAACTGCTTGTGTACGCAGGCCTCCAGCACTTTGGAGAGAAAAGGTAGAATGGAAATGGGTCGGAAGTGAGCTGGAAGCGACGGATTTGGGATTTTAGGCAATGGGATAATGTAGGCTTTGCGCCACAAGGAAGGAAAAGAACCAGAGGTAAGGGAGAAATTTATGATGTGAGATATGGCGGGGAGCAGGTGATCCAACACAGAGACAATCATGCGTCGACTGATGTCATCGGCGCCTACTGCATTCGATTTAATAGAATGGATTATCTTCTTAACATCTTCCTGTGTCTGGTGTTACTGGCGAAAAGGAGAAGGATTCAATATTTGGTCGGGGTAAACCCAGTATGGATTGGACAGTATCGGTCTTGGTTTGGTGATCCATCACTGTGGTGGACGTAAAGTGACGATTTATATCGTCCAATCCAACCGTGCACTGTACGTTATTGCTCTGATGTTTGCCAATTCGAGGGTCCCGAGAAACCTCCAGATATCGGCCGGGGAAGAGGAGGAAAGGTTATTTAGAAAATGTCGGCGTTTAGCGTTACGTACCATCTGATTGCATCGGTTTCTTGCAACTTTAAACTGGTGCTAGTTTTCGTCACACCGATCTCTACGAAACTTGGCAAAGGCCCTATTTCTTCGCCTCATGGCCATTCGAACGCCTTCTGACATCCAGGGAGCAGGAGGACGTTTAAGCCTTTCCTAACCGGCGCGTGGACATCAAACAGCCCAACAACAGCTTTATTGAATATAGAAATGTTGTCGTCAATGCTTCAAGCTGTTGTTAACTGCTCCTAGTTGAGGTTTATATTATACTAGCTGACCCGCGCAACTTCGCTTGCGTCACATCAGAGAGAATGGGTCAAAATTTCCCCCGTTTTTGTTACATTTTTCACTTGTACTCTGCGCCTATTGGTAGTAGCGTGATGATATATAGCCTATAACCTTCCTCGATAAATGGACTATCTAACACTGAAATAATTTTTCAAATCGGACCAGTAGTTCCTGAGATTAGCGCGTTCAAACAAACAAACAAACAAACAAACAAACTCTTCAGCTTTATAATATTAGTATAGATTTGTGTTTATTACAACATTATTCTTTAGTAAATGTGTTTGTGCATAACCGTGAATGTATCAGTGTATTAAACAGTAATAGTTTTGCATGTATCCATTGGAGTACATATTCATTTTGTCAGATTTATAGATTAAACTCATTTCTATAAAAGTGTTCTGCGTTTTTCCGTTATGTTTTTGGTATTTTATTGTTGAAAAATAAATTCTAAATTGCTAGCATAATATGTTATTAAACAACCAACCAGTGCGAGACAATCATCAATCATTCGAAATACGTTATCAAAATAGATATGTGCTGTTGTGTTACCTACGTGTTACTACTGAAGTCAGAGTTACTAAATACAAAACAAGCATGATTAGCTAGCATGGTAAGTACCTATGTATTATTAGACTGTAGAGAGAGAAATAAGAGACTGTAGTTGAATGTAGATACTACTCTCTTATTGTTATGCAGTAATACGCTATTTTTACGTCGGCATTCTTACGATGTCCATATGTAGGTACTATACCTAGACAATGACTTATAGCTCTGGCTTGCCTTATATAAATATTGACCCTTCGCCACTGCAATGTACATAAGTAAATATAGCAAACTTAAAACCCAGTAGTTGACTAACTCGGTCGGGCCGTAAAAGTGGTTTATTACTCAACCGGTTTGACCCGTACCACTATGAAAAAAGTTACTAAAAGAAAAGAAAAAAACACTAAAGCTATAATTTATGTTAATAAGAAATAAGTAAAGAGTGTGAAACTAACCTGGATAGAACATGAATAAAATCACAACACTAATAACCGCGCTTCGTCGCACGCGCATACAAGATGAAGTCTATCGCGGTACTGACCGCCCCCGCCCCGCCACACGCAGCCTGCGCGAGAGCGCATAAGCTAGCGGAAAACTCCTATCTTTTACATCTCATACTAATTACACTATGCAACAAATTTGAAAAAAATAAAATTCACCTGACTTACAGTATGTAATTATGACTTATCACCTTAAAACTATTCGGTGTGTATAAATAAAATTATTACATCACGTCAGATTTAGTAGTGATAGGCTTACTGATTTTGAAAAAAAATGTATAAAGGAGAGACTTAAATTGTTATTATACATTAAAAAAACATGTTTTTTTTTAACGATTGGCTTTCCTCTTGTCACCAGTAGACACAGTATCCCTCTGGAGGCTCCAACAGTAGTCTGCAAGCATGGCTGGTTCCCATCTACCCTGATAACGCTTGTCATACTCTGTAATTTCTGGATGAAATCTTTCTCCATGTTCATCACTCACTGAACCCATGTCATTAATGAGTAATCTGAACGTTTGATGACTTGTGTATCCAGAAAAGATATATTTTTATGACTATCCACAAAAAAGTGAAGCAGACAGTAAACAAATCAAGATTCTTCTAATCTCTCTTTTGTGGTGTGATATAATAATATGAATGTGTTTTCTGTATTACACTACACTAAGTATCCTTAATACGAATTACCATTAGGGATCCCTGTGAATTTTTTGGTGTTGCATAGTGTTACCTGTATCGTCGCTCGAATGGGGTTATACGAGCAGGATCTACTTTACCAATATTCTTGGTGTAGTTGTACAATTTGACCGATCGTATGGTGTTATTTATTAAAATTGCTTGGAGTTATTATACCAAAACTTCTATATTATATAAATAGGTTCCGCGTGGAGTTAAGCAATCGACCGACGTGCGTCACTAAACGATTGCTGACCATGCACCGGATGAGCCCTGCGCGTGTCATCGATTTATGTTTAATTAGCAATAAGTTTCATATTCAAATAAATATGTTAATTAATTAGTCTTGTAGTAACAATCGTAGAATAAACTTGTATTTTTTTAATCAAATAAATCTTTTTTTTATAAATATCTGGACCACCGATATTTAACTGGCGCAGTCGGTAGGATCGCGACACTCAGTTATCGAATAAACTCTTCGTCCAGAGTGAACGGTTTCTATCGTTATCTTCGCGATCCGATATAGAAGAACCTACGTCGGTGGCAGCCCGCGGGAGTTCCGGAGAATTGGA
This sequence comes from Anticarsia gemmatalis, assembly GCF_050436995.1. Taxonomy (NCBI): domain Eukaryota; kingdom Metazoa; phylum Arthropoda; class Insecta; order Lepidoptera; family Erebidae; genus Anticarsia; species Anticarsia gemmatalis. The sequence goes on from NC_134775.1 coordinate 12,940,199, forward strand.
AGTCCTGCTGTTCTACAAGGCCCGGCTGGAGATGCAGAAGTTCCTGGGGTAAGTACGAATCGTTTACTCAGTTTCCTATGCTATATTTCCTGTCGTATTTTGTGTATGTTAATTTCATGTGTTTTGTCTGTATGCTATAATCGCGATAGACATTCAATTTAATTATAGGTACCGTTTAATTAATTGTTAGAGTCCAATAACAATAGAAGTAATACGATAGCAGTTGTAGCGAACAAACAATTGAATTACGTATTTACTTATTGTTTCATATTTATAATTTAGTATTACGCTCGTTATATTATTACGAGGTAAGCAGCAAACATAATTCTATTCGTGCACTTAAATAAGTGTCCATTTCATATTGTTACGAAACACGCATTTATACGAGTATCGGCGTACAAGTATTGTTATTAAAATCATAACGCTATTCTTTAAGAGGTAGGCAGTAATTACTTTTGCATTTTAACAATTTATATTTGTGTTTAAAGTTACAATTAACATACATACTATTAGGAATTATTAAATATTATATATACATTGACTTTTTAATAACATATAGAAATAATATTACGCTACTTCTTCTGTAGTAGGTAGGCAGTAGTTATAGTAGTTTCACATAACATATTTTTAAATTAATTAGATATTTACAATGGCGATGGATAGCGCAGATTTGGCTAACTTGAAGTTTATCAGAGACCTTATACCTAAATATGATGGTAACTCTAAAACACTTAACTTCTTCATTAGAGAGGTGGAGAATATTATGTTACTGTTATCTGAACAAGCCAGAGCTAACCCCGCATTTATTTGTTTGATAAAAAGTAGATTGAGTGGCACCGCTATTGATGCCATCGCTTATGAAGAATCACTTGATAATTGGCTAGCTATAAAGGCCGCGTTATTACGTAGGTTAGGCGAACCTCGTAACGAAATTCAAATAATGCGAGAGCTTACGCGTATTCGACGAAATAAGGGTGAAGATTCGGAAGCATTCGGTAAACGCCTTAGGGATATTTTAGATACGTTACAATCAGTGGGTAGGCACAGTGACAAGTCATATTATGAGAAAATGGTGATAGATCAATATGTAAATAACTTAGACTTCCACGTATCAGTAGGCGTACGCATATCTAACCCAGCTACCCTAGAGATAGCTATAGTCACTGCCAGACAGGAGGAGGCACGTCTAGCATATAATAGGCTTAGTAATAATTTTAGTTCACCACATATGCAAGGCAAACCAAAAGAAATGCCTAAGCTTTCTTTACCCACACCTCCGCCACAACCAAGTCAATCTTTTAGGTTCAACACCGCACCACCACAGCAAAGGTTTGCGAATCAAAACTTTTTACCACAGCGTAACAATTGGGCCCCAGATCAGAGACAGCAGTGGGGACAACCCTCGTTGCCATGGAAGAATTCGCAGCCAGCAGGTAATCCTAGACCCAGTGGGTCCGGAAATTTTAGAAACTCATCTAACTTTAGACAACAGCCAAACATGCCACGCCAACAGGTAAACCCACCACAAAAGGTATCAGACGTAACTATGAGATCTGTCAATAAGCCGAAACCAATGGAGTCTGAAGAGCTTTTCTACACCGCAAATGAATCGGAACCATACCAGTATGACCCCTACTACGAACAAAGTGAGTATTATAACATGCAGTACAGCGAACCAAGTGAGTGTCAGGAGATGCCCGCTGATGAGTCCTATCACCAGGATTTTCCCCCAGACAGAGACCAGCAGGACAACAGCTGATAAGTACAGTAGAACTAAACAGTCAAGGCAAGGAGCATCTACCTTATATAAAAATACCACAATTCAAAGGTAAGTTTTTGCTAGATACCGGCGCCACTAATTGCATGATATCGCCCAGCGCTATAAAAGATACTAGTTTTGAACAATACGTAAGTTACGACCCCTTTTTAGTCAAAACCGCGCACGGTGTCACAAAGCACGAATACACAGCATCCCTACCATTACCTCCACAGTTTAATACGGATAAATTTCATAAATTTCTAGTGTTCGACTTTGGTGAAAAATATATCGGAATTATAGGCATGGATTTGTTTCGCGAATTAGAGTGCAGTATAGACTTAAAAAATAGATTATTAAAATCAGCAACGTTCCAAATACCAATTTTTGTAGATAATCCTCCAAAGAACGTTAGAATTGATCCCAGATGCGAGAGGATTATAACAGTTAACACTACTTATGCAGATGGACAATATATCTGTGACGATTTTTGTTGGTCTAGAGGACTTAAGTCACCAGCCTCTGTAGTTACAGTTAGAAATGGCTTATTTAAAACATCAGTAATTAATTTAACAGACGAAAAAAAGATAATAGTTAATAATCGACCTGTAAAACTTGAGCCAATACAATCATTTCAACCATCTAACAACTGTGAACTTAATAAATTAGACGTTAAATGTGACATTGACGTTGACAAAGAATTGCGTAAGAATTTAGAAAAAATTAGAATAGGACATATGAATGAGGAAGAAAAACGGGAAATTACCAAACTATGTTATAATTATAGACAAATTTTTCACTCTGACAACATACCATTATCATTTACACACACAGTAAAGCATGAACTTAGACTAACAGACGACACCCCGATTTTTGTGAGGAGTTACAGGCAAGCGCCTCAACAGCGTAAAGAGATACAAAACCAGGTAGATAATCTCTTGAAACAAGGAATAATTAGAGAGAGTATCTCACCATGGTCGTGCCCTGTCCATATAGTCCCTAAAAAACCAGACGCTTCAGGGAAGGTTAAGTGGAGACTTGTGATTGACTATAGGAGACTTAATGACAGAATCATTGAAGACAAATACCCTCTTCCTAACATACACGATATTCTTGATAGATTAGGACGTGCACAATACTTCACTACTCTTGATCTTGCTAGTGGGTATCATCAACTAGAGATGCATCCCAATGATATAGAAAAGACCGCATTCACTACTGAAAGAGGCCACTATGAATTTCTCAGAATGCCGTTTGGGTTAAAAAATGCACCAAGTACTTTCCAACGTTTAATGGATCATATATTAAGAGGGCTTGACAATGTATTTACGTACCTTGATGACGTCATCATTGTGTCAACCTCATTACAAGAGCACATTGAAAGACTTAAACAAGTATTCGATAGATTTAAAACTCACAATCTCAAAATTCAACTAGATAAGTCTGAGTTTTTACAAAAGCAAGTTAACTTTCTGGGACATGAACTGACTGATGAAGGCCTTAAGCCTAATAGAGATAAGATCAAGGCTGTTTTAGATTTCCCTATACCCAAAAATCAAAAAGAAGTAAAGTCTTTTTTAGGTCTCGTAGGTTATTATCGCAAGTTTATTAAAGACTTCGCTAAATTGACCAAACCGTTAACATCGTCTCTTAAGAAAAACACTAAAGTAGTACATACTGAAGACTTTGTAGAGGCAGTAAATAAATGTAAAACAATATTAACAAACGCACCTATTCTTCAATATCCAGATTTTGAACAAGAATTCATATTGACTACAGACGCGTCAGACTTTGCTATAGGCGCTGTCTTATCACAAGGTAGAGTAGGTTCAGATAAACCAGTCGCATATGCATCCAGAACATTATCTGACACAGAGACACGTTATTCCACGATCGAGAAGGAATTATTAGCGATAGTATGGGCCATTAAATACTTTCGTCCCTATTTATACGGGCGTAAATTTATCATATATACGGATCATAGACCACTAACGTGGCTAATGAGTTTAAAAGACCCTAACTCAAAATTAACTAGGTGGAGATTAAAATTGGCCGAATATGATTATAAGGTAGTGTATAAAAAAGGCAGACAAAATACCAATGCTGATGCACTATCTAGGGTAAAAATTTTTCACAATAGTATAGACTCCCTAGCGGTCAACCTAGATGATAACGACGACGATGAAATTATAAACAGAATTTTTGAAAATGCTCGTAGGGAGGCAGAGACAGAAAACAGGACGCAGACTGAGAGTAATGACAATAACGCTAGACAAAACGTTGACGTTAATAGTGACGCACAGTCACATACAACTAGGACGGACCCTGACCAAGTTAGTGAAACCACTACAAATCAAGACCAACTCGTTTCAACGAATCATACTCAACCTGATAATGAAAATAACGGTATTCCAATTTTATCAGACGCTATAGACAGACAACTAAAACAGTTTCATATAAGATCAACACCAGGCTTAACTTATAGAGTCGATAATAGGTCCACTAATTCTCGAATGGTTATCAAAGATGTTTTTATTCCTGTAAACAATACTGAAGCTGAAATTATTAAATTTCTAAAAGAACACACTATTGCAGATCGTATATTTCACTGTTACTTTTATGATGAACATTTATATTTAGCCTTTTCTAAAGTTTATACAACAATTTTCAATGATAGAGGTCCAAAATTGATTAGATGTAGTTCTCGAGTAACTCTTGTAGAGAACAAAGCGGAACAAGAGGAACTCATTAAGAAGTATCACGAAGGCAAAACAATGCATCGCGGTATACAAGAAACTCATAAACAGCTGCATAGAAATTATCATTGGCCTAATATGCTACTTTCCGTTCAAAGATACATAAATCAATGTGATATATGTCTAAAGGCGAAATATGAAAGGAACCCACTTAAAACTTCTTTAGCTTTAACTCCAACACCTACAAAGCCATTAGAACATCTATTTATGGATCTTTATTCTACTGGGGGAGCGACGTTTTTGACACTCATAGACAACTTCTCTAAATTTGCTCAGGCAGTACCTTTAAATGCATGCAGCAGCATACACATAGCTGAAGCGCTACTGCAAGTGTTCTCAGTTATAGGTTTACCTTTAAAAATAACAACTGATTCTGACAGTAAATTCGAGAATGATGTAATCAAAGAAATATGTGCATCCCATGACATCCACATACACTTTACTACACCATATAACCCTAATTCTAATTCCGCTGTAGAGCGCTTTCACTCAACCATAGGCGAAATAATACGCATACAACGGATGACCAATAAAGAAGATCCTATTCAGTCAATAATGAAATACGCTATTATTGCGTATAATAACTCTATACATTCCGCAACAGGTTACACACCCCGAGAGCTTTTGTTAGGACACACAGCTTCTCGAAACCCGTTAGAACTATTCTACTCTAAAGAATTCTACCAAGATTACGTAATTAAACACCGTAGTAACGCTGAAGCTGTACAGGAGTGCTTAGCGGCGCATATGTCGAAAAACAAAGAGCAGATCATTGAAAAACGCAACCAGGCAGCAGAAAGCATATCATTTAAGGTAGGTGAGATGGTTTATAAACAGGTGGCGAAAACAGCGCGCAACGACAAAACGAAGCCCGTTTTCAAAGGTCCGTATAAAATTATACATCTCCATCCCAACAACATAGCCGAAATAATAGGTAGTCATCCAAATGCTAAATCGATTAGAGTACATTATAAGTTGCTACGACGACCACACCTTGTTCCAGGATCCTCATCGCAGGAGCCTGCGTGCTCTACACAACAGCCAACTTGACCCTAAGCCCGGTCAATAATGAAAATGGAATACTTTTGCTGAAACAAGGACAAGTCCTTAAACAAGTTGATTCCTTTAGTTTAGCCTGTGTTTATAATGTTCCATATTTGCACGAAGTTACTTTACAGTTATTAGCCTTATATGTTAATACTAAAACAGCTGAAACGAATGCTTTAGGTACTGAAGATATATATAGAACATATAAAGATCAGATAGAACTTAGTGTAAACTTAATAGGTAAGAAAATTATGTTTATTGCACCTCATATTAGAGTTAGACGCGGTTTAATTAATGGTTTGGGTTCAGTTATTAAAACCATCACTGGAAATTTAGACTATGACGATGCATTAAAAATTGAAAAAGAAATATCAGATATACGTAATTCAGTTGGTAAAATTCATAATTTGGAAAAACAATCAATTTTCTTAGCTAAAAACACTATTGATGAATTTAGTAAACATATTTCAGTTCTCGGCGAAAATCAAAAGAAATTAGATAATCTATTGAAAATCACTACTATTAGAAATAACTTAACGGTAAACCGTATGCACTTCTTAGATTTATATATACAAATAGATTTTAGTTTTCAGATTCTTTTAGATAAGCTTGTAGTTTTAGAGGACGCGATGACTTTCGCTCAACTAGGTGTAATGCATCCCAGCATAATAGCCCCGCATAATTTGCTAGAGGAATTACAAAACATTCAAAAGTTTCATCCACAATTTCGACCAATAGATGAACTTAATATTTTGAATATTCATAGCATAGAAAAATCTATAAGCGTAAAAGCGTATAGCACAGCACATGTATTGACATTTGTCCTAGACATCCCTTCCATCGACCCGAATAAATTTGACCTTTTCCACATATACTCCATCCCTGACAAACAAAACCTCACTATTATCCCAAAGTCCAAATACCTAGCACTGAGTAGCGAGGAGTACACCTACCTTGAAGGAAACTGCAGAATCATCGCACAAGACATACACCTATGCGAATCTCTCAGCACCCAACTCATAGATTCATCTGACGACTGTATCATGGAACTCATCAAGCATCAACCAGCAAACTGCACCCGGGCGCGCATGAACTTCAAGCAAGGAAAGATTCAGAAAATAGAAGATAACAAGTGGCTGATCATACTAAAAGAAGAACAAGTCATAAGATCTCGATGTGGATTGAAGACGGAATATAAGAAAATAACCGGTATTCATCTCATCAGCATCACGAGTGACTGTCAGCTAGACATCTTAAATAGAACCCTTAAGACAAACATGAACACCATAACAATAGATGAAATGATCCCGTTACCCAACGCAAGAATCATCCCCGACGACAACATTCATTACACCCTGCAGCTTGAAGAAATCTCGCTGGACAGCATCCATGAGCTGATGGACCGTGCTCAAGAAATTCAAGATAACAATAGTATCGATTGGCAAATCCTAATGGCTACTCCGAGTTGGACGACAATCTGCCTATATATCATCCTCTCAGGAATCGTCGCTTGGAGAATCTATCTATGGATCCAACTAAGAAGAAGGCCAGAGACTCAACGTAGCGAGGACGCTACGGGAAGCTGCGTGCCGCGCTTCCAGCTTAGGGAGGGAGGAGTTAAGCAATCGACCGACGTGCGTCACTAAACGATTGCTGACCATGCACCGGATGAGCCCTGCGCGTGTCATCGATTTATGTTTAATTAGCAATAAGTTTCATATTCAAATAAATATGTTAATTAATTAGTCTTGTAGTAACAATCGTAGAATAAACTTGTATTTTTTTAATCAAATAAATCTTTTTTTTATAAATATCTGGACCACCGATATTTAACTGTGGTCAAACCAATATTGGTGATGAATTTATAATAGAGCGTAATCATAGATTTGTATATATAAATAAATAAATTTAACCCATTACTGTCCCACTGCTGGGCAAGGGTCTCCTCCCGAAATGAGGGAGGGGTTAGGCCTTGAGTCCACCACGCTGGCCAAGTGCGGGTTGGGGACTTTGCATGCCCTCAATAAATGTATTAAACAAATTTTAGGCATGCAAGGTTTCCTCACGATGTTTTCCTTCACCGTTGGAGCATGTAATAATTATTTCTAATACACACATAACTTCGAAAAGTCATTGGTGTGTTGCCTCGGGTTCGAACCTGCGACCACTTGAGTAGGAGGTGTCAACTTATACCACTCGGCTATCACTGCTTTTTTTTATATACATATATAGATTTGTAACGCGATGCAATTTATCGTTTTGTTTTGTACGGATAGTTATTCGTACTGATAGGTAATTCGTACTTAAAAATCTGCATTTCGGAAGTTTGAAATCGCTATGTGCCGTACTAGATCATAGGTGTTATGATCTGGACTCGGCATATAAATGTTGCACTAATTACCGTGCTATTCTTATTGTTATTACTACCCTTAACTTCCTTAGTCTTAAATTAACTGTAAGTAGTAGATATAGGTTGCTGCGGCATTTTTTCCATTCAAAGTTCAATGTTGATTAGTGTTTGCTAGATATAACTTGGAGATGAGTCTTCCTGCATGGTTTCCATATTGTTAGAAGAGGAAGCTAGTGCGTTCATCACCTCTTAGAAAAAAAATTATTACGCAAAAGGAAAACCTAAGTGTTCTCTTAATGTTAGCTTTCTCCATTAGGAGAGTCACAATCGAAAAAAATTGCTAAACAACTTATTCATTCTTTTATTTACATAATATTATGCAAATTATACTAAACACCTGTTGATGATGCTATTTTTTGTCGCTACTCTCAAGTTACCATAAGGCTCGTTGACTACAATGAACGAACACATACACTTTATTATTATTCTTTTGAATTGAAAATGTATTGTTCGATGCGTAAACAAAAAGATTCGCCCATTAATGAAAGATGCGAACAGAACATTAAGATTTGCTATTACCTTTATTTGCTTTTATGAATAGGACATTTACAACGCCAATTTTATGTAATGGCCATAAAGCTTTGCCTAAGATTTTGACATCAGCTAAGTAGACACTCACAATAAAAAAAAAGTTGCTTAATATAAGATTATATACGTTTTTTCTACATCAACTTCGGTTTATTAATAAATTGTAAATTTTGCGTTCATGTTGTTTCAATTTTTTTTTTATCTACTTTGATACTTGCTCGTCTTACGATCATCTAAAAGTGTGACTTAAGTTTACGTTTAGACTTAACGTGCTAATTATGTAAGAACGAAAAGTACGAAAATTAATGTGTTTTTTTTTTATTTGAAGCGATGGTGGAAGTGTCATTAGGCATTTTAGTATATCAGTCAGCATTTTGGATTGCAGTCAAATGTCGCCATAATTTACAACAAAGCAGGTAGTCGTTATTCTACGGTCGCCGCGCTACCGAAGATCGATTTCTTTATTATGCCCATAAAATTTAAATATTTATGCAAATTATGACTTCTTTAATAAAGCATTTACGTAGCCGGTAGCAAGTTTAAAAATTTAAAAACATTTCTACTGCAGAATTATAAACGATCTAAGCTGTTAGGCAATCAAGTTTTAATTTTTTTACAATACAAGATAATTTAGACTCTAGAGTTGAAACGTAAAGTTTAAAGTCGTTTGAGGATTTTTACCATTTATAATAAGATGCATGATGATCAAATGTCTAAATATGTACTTTGTCATCAATTTTGGGCTTTACGCAGATAAGATAAAGTTAGTTTTACTGTAAATGCAATTCGTTCTGCTTGCTTTTATTTTTTCACCGTTGCAGTAAAGTTTCGCCATCTGAACAGTATTGATATAATAAATTTAACCCATTAATGTCCCACTGCTGGGCAAGGGTCTCCTCCCGTAATAAGGGAGGGGTTAGGCCTTGAGTCCACCACGCTGGCCAAGTGCGGGTTGGGGACTCTGCATGCCTTCAATTAATGTATTAAACAAATTTTAGGCATGCAAGGTTTCCTCACGATGTTTTCCTTCACCGTTGGAGCATGTGATAATTATTTCTAATACACACATAACTTCGAAAAGTCATTGGTGTGTTGCCTCGGGTTTGAACCTGCGACCACTTGCGTGGGAGGTGTCAACTTATACCACTCGGCTATTAGTATTGATATAACCGGTGACCAAATGCATCAGGTATCATTGGGAATTTATAAGACCTAAGTTTTGCCACTTTTTTATTCCTTCACGGTCATTTACGAGTGTAATTTGAACGTCATGCAATATCGATGTTATGTACATATTGTACATATCGATTTGCTAATATTTGACACCCAGTAATTAGAATGCATATCTAATGAGTTTACGTGTTGAATCTTATCCGCTTGCGCATTTGAAAGTAATTGTTGATACACACTAGATTATTTTGGTTAAAAAGAACTGAAGTATACGTGGGTACCTATTGACAGATTTTATTCCTTCAATAAAGTTTGTTGAGACTTTTAGGAGAAAATACATTGTCATGGCCCCTTATTTGTCTTTTAGTGCTCTTTATCTTATAGTATTCGTATTGTTTTTTATTAAGCACCTCCAACTGCGGTTTACTGGCGGGTGAAGGTAGGTACCACCTGTGCATATTATGAAATCCACTGTAGCCTGGTTTGCCACAGATGGGAGTCATTGTGGGATACCATCTGCGTGCACCGATAGACTTATTGAGGTAGGATGACTTTTCTCGGCCGGCAGAGTTTTTAGAGTTAGAAGCTTTTGATGGCTTCAAAGCGAACGTTTCACACCACTTCTATAGTATTGAATAATTTTGCCTTCATTGTGTTATTTTATTGTTATTGTTATTTATGTTAAATTCGATTGTGGATTAAAATATATAGCACAAAACGACTAGCAATTTTAGATGAGTGGAATAAATAGCTGATGAAGTAGGGTATTACACCAGCTGTAGACTTTCCTCAAGATCTTCCCGTTCAGTGTTTCTTAATATCTAAAAGGATCAATAAAAGAAACTCGTTCAATTGTTTGAATATTTATTTATTTATTTATTTAAACTTAATATACAAATTTGTATAAAGGCGGACTTAATGCCAGGGGCATTTTCTGCCAGTCTACCTTAGGGTGATGCAGAGATTATTACGAAGGTGTTTAAAAGAGGAAGGAAAGTGAGTTAAGAAAGAGTGTACAAATAAATAATAAGATAAATAAGCGATATGAGTGTAAATACATAAACATAAATAATATGTACATAAACATGATATATATACAATAATAAATAAATATAAATATACACTAAGATAATTGTGACGATTCTGCAACTTTGTTCAACAAAAGATCCCGCACTTTGTTCTTGAACGTAAGACGGTTAGTGGACATCCTGATTTCAAGAGGGAGCGCATTCCATAACAGAACTGACTGGACAGAGAAAGAAGAGTTGATAAACCCAGTAGTGTGGGATGGACAGAGAAGGGTGAGATTGCTTGAAGAGCGGAGATTACGGTTGTGGTTATCACACAAGTATTGAAAGTAGGGAGTTAGGTAGGCTGGGGGAGAAGAAGAAGTGAGGAAAGAGAAGAGTGTCGTGAGAGCGCGTAAATTACGGCGCTCACGGATTGGTAGCCACCTAAGTTGAGAGCGATAAGTAGATACATGATCATACTTGCGAAGATTGAATATAAATCGAATGCAGTTGTTAAAAAGACGGTCGAGTTTGTTGAGGAGATCTGCATTCAAGTCAAAGTAACACACGTCACCATAGTCGATGAGAGGGAAAATTAAAGTCTGTACAAGCATCGCTTTCGTCTTAGATGGCAGCATGTTCTTGAGGCGATATAGAGCCCGCAATGTGCTGGTGACTCTGCGACAAACATTGGCTATTTGGGTTTTCCAGCTTAAAGTTGAGTCAATGTATAGCCCTAAATCTCGCACAGTAGACGTCGTTTCAATAGTCGAGCCATTAAAAACTATAGGTGGAACGTGAACGTGACCAAGCCTGCTGATGTTACGGTGACTGCCTACCAGTATAGCCTGACATTTGGTAGGGTTAACGGCTAAGCCGAACTTCTCGGACCAGGACTTGATGTGTTCGAGGTCGCCGTTCACGACATCAACCGCTGTGGATATGGAGTCCACAGTTCCTTGCGAATAAAGCTGCAAGTCATCAGCGTACAGATGATACGCTCCTTGAAGATTTTGGGTAACCAGATTTATAAAGAAAGAAAACAATAAGGGAGAAAGAATGCCGCCTTGCGGGACGCCAGAATCAAGTTCACGCCAGCTCGATGAGGATTCACCGAAGTGAACTGATTGCTGGCGTCCTTGAAGATATGAGGAAAACCATTTTATTGCACTCGAAGATATATTCAGATGAGAAAGGATAGAGAGGAGGATATCATGACTGACGGTATTGAAGGCGTTTGAGAAGTCTACCAGAGCCATCACAGTGACTTTTGTATCCTCCATCCCCGCCCTAATATCGCCAGACACTTTAAGGAGTGCCGAAGTAGTGCTGTGGCCTAGTCTGAACCCGGATTGAAATGGACTAAGGAGGTTATTGTTGAACACAAACTGTGTTAACTGTTTGTGCACACAGGCCTCGAGCACTTGGGAAAGGAAAGGGAGAATGGAAATGGGTCGGAAGTGAGCTGGAAGCGACGGATTTGGAATTTTAGGTAAAGGGATAATGTAGGCTTGCGCCACAGAGAAGAGAAGAAACCGACGGTAAGGGAGAAATTAATGATATGGGAAATAGCTGGGAGCAAGTGATCCAAAACGGAGACAATCATCCGACGACTGACGTCATCGGCGCCTACTGCATTCGACTTAATGGACAGGATTATCTTCTTTATATCCTCCGGCGTTACTGGAGAAAAGGAGAAGGATTCAAGATTTGGGCGGGGTAAATCTAAAATGGAACGGACAGCGGACTTGTGGGGAATTTCTGTGAAGTTACTTGAGAGTATTATCGCTGAAATAGCACCTCATTTAGCGGCAACTTTTAATCGATGTGTAGATTTAGGTGTCTTTCCTAATTTAATGAAGCACAGCAAGATAATAATAATATAGTTTTTTGGGCGGTAGGTGTCAAAATAAGTAGACACACAAAAAATCACTCCTCATTTATTTATTGAAAATTAATTTATTTAATCGTTTTTATTAATTATAATCATTTAATAATAGTATATATTTAGCCCTTAAGTACTACAAATAGTAAATACCTAGTACATGTAGTATTAGTGTACTGTTATACACCACCTGCCAGCTGAGCACAATTTTTGCAAGTCACTTCACTCTACACTGCATTATGTCTCAATTAAGTGACATACAGATGACACAGGCGAAGTTGGAGGAATCTTTCAGCAAGAGGATGGCTGAACTCGAGGCGCAGCTCCAAACTGGTGCTGCCAAGGACACGGTGGCTAAGGTTGCAGAGGAGTTCCGCACTTTCCGGGAACTCATGTTTGGGGTCCTTGGGTTGCTGCGGCAACAAATAAGTGAGTGTGCCCGGATGGTGGACTCTATTGAGACCAGGCACCGAAGAAAGGATCTTCTCTTCCTGGGGATCCCGGAGTCAGCAAAGGTTGACCAACAGTTTATGGCTTCGGAGATCCTTAATAGCAAGATGGGGTTGCCTGATGTCTCAACTGCCGCCATAAGAGTTTGTCACCGGATTGGGGCCCCTGGAGGCAAGCATCACCGACCCATTCTGGTGCGCTTCACAAGTGCGGACACCCGGAACGCTGTTTGGCGTGCCAAGGCAAAGCTGCGTGGAACGTCTGTCGCCGTAAAGGAGTTCTTGACGCGGACCCGCCAATTTGTTTTCGCCAAGGCACGACAGCACTTCGGTATGAGGGGATGCTGGACACAGGACGGCGTCATTGTGGTGAAAGTTGCCGATGGAAGCCGCCACAAGATTATAACATCCGACGAGCTGAACGCGTTGGCGGCCAAGCATCCGAAGGTGACCGGTACCTCTCATTCTTCCCAGACCGGAGCAGCCAGTGGAAGTGCGGGATCATCGACGGCGATATCTAAGACACGCAAGTAAGACACGCAATGTTTACGTGTTTATTGATTCGATTGTTATAACTAAACTTTGCCGTGCTCCAGTTTAGTTTTGCATCCTACGTAACTTGTATTTTCGCCGATAATATGTTTACCCACTTTATATATTTTTTTTATCTACACGCATTGTTACTTTATAACTTTTTATTTCTTCACCATAAACTGTTTTGTTTGACACATGACGTTAATGACTGCGTCGAAGGGTTGTTAGTTGTCAAACTGACAGTCCTTTGATTAGTTAAGTTGCGTTCGGAAATGTGTTTTATTGTTTAATATTTTTACTGTTTTTTTTTTTCATTCTTTTTTGTGTTAGCTGGCGGGTGGTGCAGAGATGCGATTTGCACCGTAGTATTTTGTTTTTTTTTTTTTTTTATCACTTTTATCTTTATAATTACTATTTAAGGATAATTATTTATTATATATATATATATATATATTATACTATCAGTTATTTAATATTTATACACTATGTCTGATGATGATGCTTCATATGTTTCTGCGAACGACTCTACTACATCCTCGGAAGATAGCTTTTGCTCTACGACAGGCACGCTAGGCGACTTCGTCCGACAGACCTTTGAGCGTTCTGGGATAAATCTATTTAACGTATGTCACATAAATGCGCAAAGCGTGCCTAGCCATTACAATGACCTGCGAGAGGCATTCTGTGATGCTGACGTTCATGCCGTCCTGATTTCGGAGACCTGGCTCAAACCTCACCTTCCTTCAACTTCTTACCCCCTCCCTGGATTCTCTCTCATCCGTAATGATCGGATAGACAGGAGAGGGGGTGGCGTCGCTATCTACCTCAGAAGTGACCTCCCTTATCAAATCGTAGCTTCCTCCTGTCCTAATTACTCCGCTTCCGCCGAATTTCTTTTCTTGGAGGTTTGGGTCAAAGGGGCTAAAATCCTTCTTGGCGTAGTATACTGTCCCCCATCTGTCGACTACTTCTCCAGTATTGAACTAGTGCTGGAATCTTTAGGGTCCGCTTACTCGCATCACATCATCATGGGCGATCTCAACACCGATCTCCTCCCTCCCGGTTCACTCCGTTCCCGTAAACTCCTAGACATCATTAAGTCCGCCAGTCTACATGTTCTACCACTGAATGCCACTCATCACAACACCGAAGGCGATGATACATGGTTGGACCTAATGATTACGTCTGCTCCCACCCTTGCCCCATTTTTTGGTCAATACCCTGCCCCTGGTTTCTCTCATCACGACCTAATTCATTTGTCCTATATCCTCAAACCTCCCAAATCCCGTCCCAAGGTTCTGTACAGACGCTGCTTTGGGCGTATGGACGTAACTAAATTGTGTAGGGACGCTGCGAAAATCGATTGGGAGCAGCTAACGACAGCCCACACAATCGATGACAAGTTAGGCATTTTTTACAAAGCTGTTATTGGGCTGTTTGACGTCCATGCGCCCGTCAGAAAAGTGAAACTCAAGCGACCGCCTGCTCCCTGGATGACTGAAGGAGTTCGTATGGCCATGAGGCGTAGGGATAGGGCATTCGCAAAGTTCCGCAGAGACCGCTGTGACGACAATTGGGTTCGGTTCAAAGTTGCAAGGAACAGATGCAATCAGATGGTACGCAATGCTAAACGCCGACACATTCTCAGTAATCTATCTTCTTCTTCCCCTGCTGATATCTGGAAGTTCCTTGGGACTCTAGGTATCGGCAAACACCGTAGTAACGATCCACAGTGCACGGTTGGTTTGGATGACATCAATACCCACTTCACTTCCTCTGTACCTTTGGATCACCAAACTAAATGCAACACCGTTCGTGCCCTGATGAATTTACCTCGACTCAATTTCGAATCCTTTTATTTTGCCCCAGTTACACCGGAAGATATTAAGAAGATTATCCTGTCAATTAAGTCCAATGCAGTGGGCGCCGATGGCGTTAGTCGTCATATGGTCGTCTCTGTCTTGGATCATCTGCTCCCCGCCATTTCCCATATCATAAATTTCTCCCTTACCTCTGGTACTTTTCCTTCTCTGTGGCGCAAAGCCTACATTATACCGTTGCCAAAAATTCCTAATCCCTCAAGTCCAGCTCACTTCCGCCCCATATCGATTCTCCCTTTCCTCTCCAAAGTGCTTGAGGCCTGTGTACACAAGCAACTAACACAGTTTGTGCTTAATAACAACCTCCTTGACCCACTTCAATCTGGGTTCAGACCAGGTCATAGCACTACTTCCGCCCTCCTAAAAGTGACTGGCGATATTAGGGCAGGCATGGAGGATACTAAAGTCACCGTGGTGGCTTTGGTTGATTTCTCGAACGCCTTTAATACCGTCAGTCATGATATCCTTCTCGCCATCCTTTCCCATCTTAACATATCTTCCGGTGCGCTGGATTGGTTTTCCTCGTATCTTCAAGGACGCCAACAGTCGGTTCACATCGGTGAATCTTCATCGAGCTGGCGTGAACTCGACACTGGCGTCCCACAAGGCGGCCTCCTCTCTCCACTATTGTTTTCAATTTTCATTAATCTTGTGACTAAAAACCTTCAGGGAGCGTATCATCTGTATGCGGACGACTTGCAACTCTACTCGCAAGGAACAGTGGATTCTATAGCCTCAGTTGTCGCCACGTTAAATAACGACCTCGAGCATGTCAAGTGTTGGTCGATGAAATTCGGCTTGGCTGTTAATCCTACCAAATGCCAGGCTATAGTTGTAGGAAGTAATCGTAGCATTAGTAGGTTAGATCATATGCAGGTACCACCAGTTGTATTTAATGGCTCTATCATAGAACTGACCCCTACCGTAAAAGATCTTGGCCTGTACTTGGACTCAACTTTAAGCTGGAGAGCCCAAGTTTCTAATGGTTGTAAAAGGGTCACTGGCATACTGAGGGCTCTTTATCGTCTTAAGAACTTTTTATCTTCTAGGACTAAAGCTATGCTTGTGCAGACCTTAATCTTCCCTCTGATCGACTATGGTGATGTGTGTTACTTTGACCTGAATGCAGATCTCCTCAACAAACTAGACCGTCTTCTTAACAACTGCATTCGATTCATCTTCAACCTCCGCAAGTATGATCATATATCTACTTATCGCTCCCAACTTAGGTGGCTGCCTATTCGTGAGCGTCGTCACTTACGTGCACTCACGACTCTCTTCTCTTTTCTCTCTTCTTCTACTCCCCCAGCCTACCTAACTCCCTACTTTCAATATCTGTGCGACAATCACAACCGTAACCTCCGTTCCTCAAACAATCTTCTTCTTCTATGTCCATCTCACACTTCTGGGTTTGTCAACTCTTCCTTTCCTGTCCAATCGGTTTTATTATGGAATGCGCTCCCTCTTGAAATCAGGACGTCCACTAGCCGTCATACGTTTAAGAGCAAAGTGCGGAATCTCTTGTTAAAACAAGTAGCAGAATCGTCACACTCGTCTTAGTTTTTATTTATGTATATTTATTATTCATAATATATATATTGTATAATTCAGTATATAGTTTATTTTATTATTTATTTATGTATATGGGTATATATATGTATTTAATATTTCTTATTTGTTAATCATTATGTATGTATAAACCTATCTATATTTAAGTACACGTACATACATGACCTTATTTTTATTTATTGGTAAACCTGGTTCTTAACTTCCTGTATTTTTATTTTTTTAAACACCTACTTCTTTCAATCTCTGCATCACCCTAAGGTAGACTGGTAGATAATGCCTTTGGCATTAAGTCCGCCTATATACACATGCATATGAAGTTTAAAATAAATAAATAAAATAAATAATCCCCTTGTTTAAAAACGGATGCAAAAGTGAGCCCAGTAACTTTAGGCCAATATCCATCTTGCCTGCTATTAGCAAAATATTTGAAAGGGCTATATTAGAGCAATTAGAGAGCCATTTCAGTTTGTATAATCTACTCCACAGCAAACAGTTTGGCTTTACAAAGGGTCGATCTACCATCGATGCAGGGGTCACACTTATTAGGCATATTTTCGATGCTTGGGAGATGTCGCAGGACGCTATTGGGGTGTTTTGCGATCTCTCCAAAGCGTTTGATTGTGTTGACCACAATACTCTTTTATGTAAACTTAAGCACACTCTGGACTTAAAGGCTAAAATCACCACTTTACAGGATAGACTATCTCAAATGAGCTTAGAATATGAACAGGACACTAGGGACTACATACTCAAATATGATGAGATTGCCAAAGTTGGTAAGGAAAATTTAGAACGTGTATTATCTTTGTACAGTAGTTCTCAATGTCCAAAATGCTCTCAGGCCATTTCACTTTCTAGTGAATTAGAGTCTCTGACCTGTATAAAGCAGTCTAACCATACCACTAGCAGTGCATCACCAAAATATAAAATTAGTGTAAGCTCAACTCAGGACAGTTTTAAGGAAAACAGAGCATTAATGTTCTCAAATAGGATAGGTTTAGGTTTTGGTTCACTTATAAATAACAATGTGAACTTCAAAGTGACCAACCACTGCTACCAAAACCTCAAGTTAGGCAGAATAGTGGAGAAAATCCAAACAATGAATTTAGATAAAGACATTCCAATTGTTCTTATGATTGGCAATAGCTTAGGTTTAAGAAAGTCTGACATTATTCATAGTATAAGTAGTTTATTAGAAATGAATTTAGGAAAAATAATAATATGTGCATTCCCCTACTCTGACTCACTATCTGAGAATGAGAACCGACAAATTCACAAGTTGAATGCTATCTTACATTTGATAACAAGTCATCATAGTGATAGACTATTGTTTTTTGATACTAATAAATTTATTAGTACTTTTTATTTAACAAAAGAAAGAATGTTCCTTTCTTACAAAAATCGACATTTAATTGCTACTCTGTTAGCATATAATATTAACTTAGTTATAGAAGATATAACACAGCCTAGGTTTAAGGACGGAACAGTATTGTCTAGTCGTTTTACTAACAATACTGTGATTAATATTATTGATAATTTAGTTTATAAGGACACTGTTACGCATAATGTAACAAAGAACAACAATAATTTAAACGCTTAAGCAAGACAACGGATAAACAGGCAGGTTTTCTGAACGTAGTACACCAAAATCTACAAGGTTTATCCGGCAAAGAATTAGAGATAGAATTATTTTTGAAAAAACATTACACACACGTATTTTGTGTCACGGAACATTGGTTGCTGTCGCACCAATTAATATTAAATAATCAATATTATTCCATGATAAGTGCATTCAGTAGGAAGAAGGCTATACATGGAGGGTCAATGATTTTAGTTAGCAACAATTTAAAATGCAAAGAACGTAAGGATATAGTTAGCTTGTCAGTAGAACGTACTGCCGAAGTATCTTGTGTAGAACTCGAGCAGCATGTTATAGTATGTATATACCGTCCACCAATGAGTGACTTCAGTTTGTTTGAAGCTATAGTGGAAGATATATTAAAGCGTTTGAGTGTTAGTAACAAGTATGTGGTTGTCTGTGGTGATTTTAATGTAAACATATTGGAGCAGTCCAACACTACCACCAGACTGATTTCTCTCTTCAAATCATTTAATCTTAAACATCTTTTTAATAATCCAACTAGAATTACCGAACATTCGGCCACATGCTTGGACAATATGTTTAGCAACTGCGTATGTCTAGACAGGGTCATAGTCAACGATTTAACGTCAGACCACTGTGGACTGAACGCCGTCTTCTCTAGGAAGAACGTTATCAAATCTAACACGATAACTTTTAGACCTATTACCCACAACCGCTTGGCATTATTTAATCAAGAGGTAGCCGCCAAGATTTCCAACATTAATATTACTCAGGATGACCCAGACGTTCTCTATAAATCCTTGTTTAATGTTATTGAGTCTCAATTTTATATGGTTTTTAAGGAAAAAACTATTACAAAGGAAAATACAAAGCTGAAATTCTGCGATTGGGCGACCGTAGGAATTTACAAAAGTAGAGCTAGGATGTATGAGCTGTATGCCATGAAACAATACAATTTCAATCCAGGTTTTCTTGAATATGTTAGGAATTACTCTAAAATCTTTAAAAAATCTTGTGCCGCTGCTAAGTCTTTGTACTTAAGCACCAAGATCAAAAATTCCAACAATAAAATAAAAACAACTTGGAATATTATCAACAATGAAACAGGAAGATCGTCACCACCTGATCACGACTTCGAATTGAATGTTAACAATCGGGTTATTACAGATAGCCTAGGCGTAGCTCAAACATTTAACAATTATTTTTCTGCCATACCAGTCATTACGACTAGTTCCTTAAATTCCTCCACCGCTAAAGCAGGATCATTACTTAGGAGCAATGTGGGTCAGTGCAATGTCTCATTTTATTTTAAGCATATAAACCCCTCTGACGTAATCAGAGTATTCAAGTCGCTTAATTCAAAAAATACAGCGGACTTGTGGGGAATTTCTGTAAAGTTACTTGAGAGTATTATCGCTGAGATAGCGCCTCATTTAGCTGCAACTTTTAATCGATGTGTAGATGTAGGTGTGTTTCCTAATTTAATGAAGCACAGTAAGATAATTCCCTTGTTTAAAAACGGATGCAAAAGTGAGCCCAGTAACTTTAGGCCAATATCCATCTTGCCTGCTCTCAGTAAAATATTTGAAAGGGCTATATTAGAGCAATTAGAGAGCCATTTCAGTTTGTATAATTTACTCCACAGCAAACAGTTTGGCTTTACAAAGGGTCGATCTACCATCGATGCAGGGGTCACACTTATTAGGCATATTTTCGATGCTTGGGAAGCGTCGCAGGATGCTATTGGGGTATTCTGCGATCTCTCCAAAGCGTTTGATTGTGTTGACCACAATACTCTTTTATATAAACTTAAATTCTATGGGATTGGGGATGTGGCACTTGACCTACTTGCATCCTACTTGTCTGAGAGAGTACAGTATACAGGTATCAATGGGTCAAGATCCACTGGATCTGCAGTTAGTTTAGGGGTACCGCAGGGCTCTATCCTTGGTCCTTTTCTTTTTCTGGTATATATTAATGATTTGCCACATCAGGTGCAGGATCTGTGTGATATTGTACTATTTGCTGATGATACGTCGCTCATATTTAAAGTAGATCGTAAGAAAACAGATTTTGACGATGTAAATGGTGCTCTTACACAGGTTCTCGATTGGTTTACAGCCAACAATTTATTGTTAAATGCTAAGAAAACGAAATGCATTAGGTTTACCATGCCCAACGCTAGGAATCTAGGTACGAATGTAGTTCTAAAGGGTGAGGTGTTAGACATAGTCAACTCCGCAACCTTCCTAGGTGTAGACTTAGATAATAAGCTTCAATGGGGCACCCAAATAACAAAGCTCGCGGGCAGGCTCAGCTCCGCAGCCTATGCGATAGGAAAAGTAAGACAGTTTGCTGGTGTAGATGCGGCAAGACTGGTTTACTTTGGTTATTTTCACAGCGTTTTGTCCTACGGTATTCTACTTTGGGGCAGAGCGGCTGATATAGACACAATTTTCGTTATTCAAAAAAGAGCAATTCGCGCTATTTACGGCTTAGGAGCGCGGGACTCTCTGCGGGAGGTATTTGGGAAAATAGGTATACTGACGGTGGCATCACAGTATATTTTTGCGAATTTGATGTTCATCAAACAAAACATAAATTCGTTTGCTAAGAATAGTGACATTCATAACATTAATACCAGAAATAAGCACAAATTAGTAGGTCCCTGCAATAGATTGCAAAAAGTACACAACTCATTTGCAGGTCTTGGTGTTCGGTTGTATAACAAACTTCCCAGCAGTGTTATGGATTTACCCCAAAAAAAATTCAAATTAGTTGTTAAAGATCATCTTATTAAAAGGGGTTATTATAAGATCGACGATTATATAATGGACAAGAAATCATGGGATTAGTTGCTCGTTCTACACAAATCAAGATTAAATATCTATATATGTATATATTCATCTTTGCATTGTATAAATATTAATCAGTAGTATTTTAACTCTGTAACAGAGAGGTATCACACGAGCCTCAGTGGCACTCGTTTTCTTTTCTTGATAGATATGGTGGGCTCCCACATGCCAAGGTTCGTCATGCTCACTAAAATGTCATTGCTTGCGGCGGCGTCGTGTGCCGGGTCACCCCCTTCCCTCTAATATGTGCGAAGGGGGTGATGGCTGGTCCATGCGTCATACTCGTGAACGGGTGCTGCTTGGGGTGACTGGTCGTCCTGGTTGTGGTGAATTTGCCAAATATATATTTTTTTTTAAGTAAATAGGTATTAATAGATATAATTCCTTGTGCCATAGTCTGCTCTTGAGATGCCTCTTATGACTTGCTCATGCTCCCATCATGCTTCCAATACACTTGTGATGTTATTAGCACCTTCATATTGATTTAATTTATTTATATTATACCTATGTGTGTTCGGTAGTGTTGGTAGCGGCTCCTTACATCATCAAAGATTTATACCTAATAGAAAGATTGTTAAAATTAATTGGCGATTAAAAAGAGTGGCCTGGAGTTTCTTGCCAGCTCTTCTCATTGGCCCTACCTTCCGAACTGGCGGTAAATTCACTCTCTGTATCATTGACTATCATAAGTGTCAACATTTGACCTATATGAATAAATGATTTGATTTTGATTTTGATTTTTAAGCGCTATGGGATTGGGGATGTGGCACTTGACTTACTTGCATCCTACTTGTCTGAGAGAGTACATTATACGGATATTAATGGGTCAAGATCCACTGGATCTGCGGTTAGTCTCGGGGTACCACAAGGCTCCATCCTTGGTCTGTTCCTTTTTCTGGTATATATTAATGATTTGCCACATCAGGTACAGGATCTGTGTGATATCGTACTATTTGCTGATGATACGTCGCTTATATTTAAAGTAGATCGTAAGAAATCAGTTTTTGACGATGTAAATGGTGCCCTTACACAGGTTCTTGATTGGTTTACAGCCAACAATTTGTTGTTGAATTCAAAGAAAACAAAATGCGTTAGATTTACCATGCCCAACGCTAGGAATCTAGGTACGAACGTAGCTCTAAATGGTGAGGTATTAGACATGGTCAATTCCGCAACCTTCCTAGGTGTAGATTTAGATAACAAGCTTCAATGGGGCACCCAAATAACAAAGCTCGCGGGCAGGCTTAGCTCCGCAGCCTACGCGATAAGAAAAGTAACACAGTTTGCTGGTGTGGATGCGGCAAGACTGGTTAACTTTGGTTATTTTCACAGCGTTTTGTCTTACGGTCTTCTACTTTGGGGCAGGGCGGCTGATATAGACACAATTTTTGTAATTCAAAAAAGAGCAATTCGCGCTATTTTCACACCGTTCACACCGTTATTGACCGTTGAAGCATATAGACGTGCTCTTATGCATTATTTAATATAGTTTATAATATATTGACCTCCTTTAGAATTTAATTGTGTAGTGCGTTGACAATGCAAGCTTGCAAATTCCATCGTTAGTTATGAGTTTATAAGTTACGTGTACGTGTATAATAGATAGAAATACTAAAATGGAGAACAGCCCCTGCACCCCGAGTAGGTCGCCTCAACACTCCACTTCCGTGTCTCTTGAAGTGGTGTCTACAGCAGAGTTGCAGAGATGGATGACGACCATTGAGACATATTTGAATGAAGTGTGCTCCATATCCACCGAGGGTAAACTAAACTCGGATCAAAAGCTAAAAATCTCAAACTTATGTCGCAAAGTTGGGAAAGGAACGTCTGAAATGGCGGTTCTGTATCAGTCGCTGAAGCAACAAGCCCTGGATTTATCAAGTAAGAATGAAGCTCTGAAAGAAAAGTGCGACCTGACAGAACATATTCTTGCACTCAAGCAGACGGTCCAGGAGTCATCGACCGTTGGAAATGTTTCGTTTGCCGATATGGTCAAAAAGGGAGCTAATAGTTTTGTTCGACCCGCTAACCTCAGCTCTGTCGCCGTATACCCGAAGGATAAACAGAAATCTAGCGAAGAGACGAAAAACCTTGTACAAAAAATAATTTGTCCGGAACAAATGAAGTTGAAGGTGCGCGGACTGCAGAAAACGAAAAACGGAGGCGTTCTAATTAGCACGGAGACAAAAAATGATGCCGAAAAGTTGAAACAAGCCGTGCAACAATCTACGTTTGGACTCACAGCCGATGAACCCCAAAAGCGCAAACCTCGGATTGTGATCGTTGGGGTTCCCTCCGCAATGCCCGAAAAAGAGGTTTTTGCCTGCATATTCGAACAAAACATAGCCGAGAAAATTCCATCTTTGACACTAGAAACCTTTTTGACCACATGCAAGTTAAGCCACAAATCCGGCAGGAAAGATGCCCCGAACTGTAATTATATAATTGAAGTCCCTGCTAATATTCGCAAGGCTCTCATCACTCAGACTCGTATATTCATAAACTGGACCTCTTGTCCTGTTAGGGACTTCACACTTGTAACTAGATGCTACAAGTGCCAGCAGTACGGGCATGCGGCAAAATCTTGCCGTGAAAGTCACACCATTTGTGGACACTGTGCGGCTACGGGACATAAAATAGACGCTTGTATAATGAAGCATACCATGGAGCCTAAATGCGCTACTTGCACACGTTACAATAAGCCCAATAAACACCAAACAGGAATAGCAGAGTGTCCCGCTAGAAAAGCTGAAGTCACATTCAGTCAGTCAGTCCCTAATTTCTGGAAATGCTATTCTGTCTAACGTCAAATTTACAGAAATTGTCTGAACCTAAAAGGAATCTTATATTAGACGCTAAGCGGTCTAATACGATTAATATTGCCAT
Source organism: Anticarsia gemmatalis (assembly GCF_050436995.1). Taxonomy (NCBI): domain Eukaryota; kingdom Metazoa; phylum Arthropoda; class Insecta; order Lepidoptera; family Erebidae; genus Anticarsia; species Anticarsia gemmatalis. The sequence goes on from NC_134775.1 coordinate 12,964,537, forward strand.
GAAAAAACTACCGACTCCTCAAACCATTAAAGCGGCTATTATGAAAATGGATGCCACCGTCATCGGCAGAGAGGGTATTGAAAAATTGTTGACCATGCTTCCAACTGAAGAAGAGAAAGTCAAGATACAGGAGGCACAGGTAACAGTTCCATGGCATATTAATAAGTGTAACAACAAAAGTTTGGAAATATCTATCAATATTCCAGTTCATAAGCAAACTTTGAATGAGACTTTTAACGCTCGAAGTTAAGTTCGGGGACAGATACATAATGCCGAAAAGATTTTTTCAGCATTGGACTCCAAATAAAAAAACGGCATACAACAGTTGCAAAAATTTTGCTTATGTTACATTCATTTTATATCCTATTATTTCATTAATAGCTACACATTTCTGCGCCGTGACGTGTAGATGGAGTAACCTAAAGGTGTATTTACTCAAAGTCAATAGTTTCATTAGTGTTATTTAAGATAGCTTAAAAACATTACCAATAGTCTATCTATTGCGGCCATTACTTCTTTATAGAGATAAGTAAAACAGAATGTTATTAAATGATTTCAGTATGCTAATCCCGATCTGCCTCTGGGCAGTGCTGAACAGTTCCTACTCACCTTGGCTTCTATCAATGAACTATCATCTCGACTTAAGCTTTGGGTGTTTAAATTGGATTTTGATAATCTAGAGGTAAGGGTCTATTTAATTTGTACTTTACTCTCATAACACTATTGTATAATCTGTTTCTTTTCATTATTTAAAGCTTGTATTAGAGACAAGTCTTCATTATGGTCTATATAAATTTACAGAAAGAAATCGCTGAACCACTGATGGACCTCAAACAAGGGATTGAACTGCTAAAGGTGAACAGGACGTTTAAAGTAATCCTCTCGACTCTTAGGACAGTGGGCAACTACTTGAATGGCAACTACGCCAAAGGGTTCCGCCTGGAGTACTTGTCCAAGGTCGTTGAGGTGAAGGACTGTCCGCAAACACCCACTCCTGTATCACGTATGCGAAATGATAATTGAGAAATTCCCGGATAGCTCCGACTTTTTCAGCGAAGTAAGTAGTATGATTTGTGTACTCTTAGTCTTTTATTTAGCGTAGTTCACGTGAGAGTAGCCAACAGGTATAGTACTACGTTTTCCTAAAAGTTTTACTCATTACCCGTTTATTTTTGCTATCGAGATATCCTTACGTTCCTTTCGGTGTTTCTGCATAACGAGATACATGGAATTGAAAGAAGCAAAATAAGATCGCAGGAATCGTAGCAAGCTTGATTTTTCTTTCTTACCCCTAGGGGAAAAATACCGTCAATTTATGTATGTTTATTGCTTGTATATAAAAAATCCAATTCTCTTTTTCCAGATCGGTCCAGTTATTCGTGCATCTAAAGTAGATTTTGATGTCCTCACAGCGAACTTGCAGAAGTTAGAATCGGACTGCAAGGCGTCGTGGGACCACATGAAACGCGTCGCTAAACATGATGGCTCTCAGATCTTTAAAACTAAGATCAATGAATTCCTCACTGACGCTGCTGAAAGAATTATTTTACTTTCTCTTATCAGAAAGAGGGTGATGAGCAGGTAATATGTCATTAAAATAATAAGGCAAACAGTATATGTTTAAATATATTTCAACGTTACAGCGGCATTTAATATACGGTTGTATTTTCATGTTCTTTTCGCCTCCCAAAATGTGTTTTATACAAAACCATTGCAAAAACTGCTGATGCGATTTCCACCAAAATGTGCAATGCTTACGAACTGCGCGCTAGCGAATAACATCCTAAAGACTCGAGGTACACAAAGAACAAAGACGTTTCTGTTTGTTACAGATTCAACAAATTCCTGTTGTTCCTGGGAGTGCCGCCATGTGACATCTCCAAGACTAAACCAGCTGAATTCCTTAAAGTCATAGCGGAGTTCTCACTGGAATACAGGACGACACGAGAGAGAGTTCTTCAACAGTTGGAGAAGAAGGCTAACCATAGAGAGAGAAACAAGACTCTAAACAGAACTCGTTGGTGCTCAATCTTTCTAAATCAAAATGTATGGTCTTGGGAACTAGAAATTAGTCTGCAAACCTTGAGTTATTCATTGCGGGTAATAAAATTGAAAAGGTGGATAGGGCTACTAGCTTGGGACTGATAGTAGACCCAGAACTTCGCTTTGAGACACACATTAGCAAAGTGTTAAGTAACTGTTTTTATAGACTAAAGGTTTTACATGTAATTCGCAAAAACTTAAAGAGTTCCATTGCGAAAACAACTTATGGATTAGTGCTCTCTAAATTAAATTATAGTGATACAGTCTATGGCCCTTGTCCGCTGTCGCGAACAATATCAGTGATGGAGAATGTTACTAGGTACGCCAAATCGCTTTAAATGTTGACTCAGTAAAGCCTGTACATGCAAAATAGTTTTTGTTTTAGTCAAAAATACCGAGTAGTTTTGAATTTACAAGCATTCAAAGTTTCGAAAAATATCGAGTCCAGCTAACAGCGTGACGTCATATTAAGTACACCGCGCCGCGTGGGCCGCGTCCCGCTTAGTATCAAGTCTCCAGCCGTAGATGTAATAGCTTATGCAGTATTTTGTTGTTTTCGTCCGCTTATTACATTTATAGTGTAATAATAGTAAATATTATTATTAAGGACTGTGTGAGCCAGACTTAGCGTGATCAGGGGGGTTCCACTCCGCAGAGTAGGTATGATCGGCCGCCGGGCCGCATATGCGGCCTATCTCAGTAGGTTGCCACTCGGCGCGCTCGCTGACCGCGTCGCGCGATGTAGTGCTAGCTACACTTATCTATTTTCTTAATCTGTTTTCTGTTTATATAAAAAATAATGAAAACTAAACAACAAAAATCCCGTAAAAAAGCTAAAAGATACTGTAGTGTTTATGGGTGCATGAACAAAGACAATACGGAATCGAAAATATCAGAATAATATAATATATAATAAATACATAAATATCATGTTTTAATGTCGTCGGCGAATCCACGGAATGACGGAATACCTATTAAAAAAGTGGCGGCGGCCAATCGTTCGTTCTATTCGCTTCTTTGATTTTACCTATAGTAAAGTTATGTAGATACCTATATTTATTTAATGGCCAGAAAGCAATATAATGATAATTTTATTTTATAATGGTTAATGGGTTTTTCAGAAACTATTAGGAACAGATTAACATGTTTTGAAGTATTGTATTTGCATAGGTACACACTGTTCTCTTTATTGGTTTATTTTAATATTTATATCGACTAGTGATAACCCTGTGTTCCGGCGGTGAAACCGGAGACGCGCGGCGATACCCAATGGAGTATTAACGCTCGCACAGCGCGATAAGTTTCAATTTCGTGTGGCAGTCGTTAGTGTAGGTTATTTTTTATGCCTAAACTTCACTTTTGTTCAGAAGTGGACCTTCTGTACGGTAGTACTATTACTTATTCTGTGGCGTGATGTACAATGACGTCACATCGTCACCGTGCGGTTACAACTTGTTTTACTTATAAATCGGAAACTAATTGACGTATCAAAGTAATTCTTTCACTAGTATTTTTTACTTTTAACAGAAATTATGGAGTGCTAATAATCAAAATTTGTTTACATTCTCCATTCAGCGCATCCAGAATGCATGGGTCCGTTTTTGTGTAAACATCCCCAACAGAGCACATGTAACACCCTACATAAACACAAATCACATAATAAAAATGGCTGCTAGAAGGGGGTTAAATCTAGCCAGTTTGCTTTTTGGGGTAATTAAAACACAAAAACAAGAACAGTCTAAATGACTGCCTCCGTGGCGCAGTGGTTTAGGTCGCCACGCCGATACCACTGCAACGGGAGGTCGTGGGTTCGATTCCCACACGGAGCAATTATTTGTGCGATCAACAAATAATTGTTTCGGGTCTGGTTGTGCTTTGTGTCCGTTGTTTGTATGTTTGTAAAAGTCCCCGCGACACAAGAGTAATTCTTAGTGCGGGAGTTGTCTTAAAAAAAAAAAAACCAAACACAATCTTCTCCACGGTCAATCCATTGACTATTCCAAAGTACAGGACCACTGTCTTCGGATGTTGTTTTAAATTTTCTGCCTCATATTGTTGGAATGACTTGCCCCCTCACATTCGCAGCCTGAAAACAAAAGCAAGTTTCCTATTTCGATGATATATAGCCTATAGCCTTCCTCGATAAATGGGCTATCTAACACTGAAAGAATTTTTAAAATTGGACTAGTAGTTCCTGAGATTAGCGCGTTCAAACAAACAAACAAACTTTACAGCTTTATAATAATACTAGCTGACCCGCGCAACTTCGCTTGCGTTACCTAAGAGAGAAGGGGTAATAATTTTCCCCGATTTTGTAACATTTTTCGTTGCTACTCCACTCCTAATGGCCGTAGCGTGATGTTATGTAGCCTATAGCCTTCCTCGATAAATGGACTATCTAACACTGAAAGAATTTTTCAAATCGGACCAGTAGTTCCTGAGATTAGCGCGTTCAAACAAACAAACAAACAAACAAACAAACAAACAAACAAACAATCAAACAATCAAACAATCAAACAATCAAACAATCAAACAATCAAACAATCAAACAATCAAACAAACAAACAAACTCTTCAGCTTTATAATATTAGTATAGATATATATATATACTAGCTGACACGCGCAACTTCGCTTGCGTCACATAAGAGAGAATTTGTCATAATTTTCCCCGTTTTTATGACATTTCTCGTTGCTGCCTCGCTCTTATTGGTCGTAGCGTGATGATATATAGCCTATAACCTTCCTCGATAAATGGGCTATCTAACACTGAAAGAATTTTTCAAATCGGACCAGTAGTTCCTGAGATTAGCGCGTTCAAACAAACAATATATATATATATATATATATATATATGTCGGAGCGTCAGCATCTCGGCGCTATATCTTCGAACAATCTAATTAAAATTATCTTAAATTGATTTGATTAAGTATTAAGAAATAATTTCAACGAACGCGCTATAGACATCAACGAACCACGTGCTTCGAACGTTACCGCACCACGTGCTCCGAACCATGACAGTAGTGAGGTAAACGGTACAGTACGGAAAAATAAGAAACAGACGCAAGATCAAGTGAACCAATGAACGAACTGCGAGCAAGAACATCTACGTCATCGTCGGATCAAGAACCGCAACAATCAGCAGCCGTGGTGTACCATAAATGTGCTGGCCGCATAGCCGTCCGGTGCATGAGCGGCGCGGCGCGGCGGCGGCTGTGACGACGGCCACGGTGACGGCGGCAGCAACGCTAGCGGTGGTAGCGGCGGCGACGGCGGCGGCCGGGTGACGACGGGAAGCGGAATGAGCGGCGGTGGTAGCGGCAGTAGCGGCGGCGGCAGGCCAGGTGACGAGGGGAGCCGAGCGAGCGCTACGTCGATGTATCAGTCGTGCAACCATCATCTTCCGAACGTAAAGGTGTGTGGTGTTGGGACGGGAAATGAAATACCGAACTGGTCATAAGATAGACTTCGAACTCAAATGCCCTCCGTCTTTACATTTATTAAGTTTTATATGCTACAATGTACGTGACATATTTCTTATATCTAACATCTTACATTATCTTAGCAACTACGTGATGTACGTGACTACACGCCACACTACACCACCACCCTTAGAGAAAAAAAAAAACAAAATAAAATATAGATATTTTTTTTTTTTTTTTTTTTTTTTTTTTTTTTTTTTACTTGTAGTACAGCTTAGTTCTATTCTTATGTACTAAATCAATTTTATTTTTTAACTTAACTCTAACATTTGGTGACTCATCACTAATAACTTCGAAAGGGCCATCATATATACAATCTAACTTACTGCCCGTTCCGTTCCTTACCAATATGAGATCACCTTTCTTATAAACAATAGGATTTATATTCTTATCATAACAGTATTTTCTAGATATCTTACTAGCTATCAAATTATTTTTAGCATCAGCTTGAGCTCTTTGTAACCTGTATTTAAATTGTAAAGGGTAGTTATCAAAATTATATAAAGGTTCTATACTTCCACCTTGCAAATTACTTGGCAATTTACATAATTTTCCAAAAACTAGCTCATACGGTGTATACTTAGTTATGGTATTAACTGTTGTGTTGTATGAGAAACACCAGAATGGTAACCAAGCACTCCATGAAGATGTACTGTTGTTAGTTTGAATTCTTAAGTAAGCGCCTAAAGTTTTATGGACATTTTCCAATGAACCAATACTTTCATGATGATATGCCGTAGATTGTAATTTAGTGATGCCTAAAATATCACATAATTCTACCATTACTCTAGAAATAAATTCGGTACCCCTATCTGTCGCTATTGCTTTAGGTATTCCGTACCTTAAAATAAAATTTTCTGCTAACGCTCTTGCTACCTCATTTGCAGACTTGTTTTTTAAAGGATAAGCCTCTACAAACTTGGTAAGCTCACATTGCAAAGTCAATATGTAAACATTTCCATTGTCATCTTTATCAAACGGTCCTACCAAATCTAAATAAATCTTTTCAAAGGACGAAGATGCAGTAGATGTTATTGTCATCGGTTCTTTCGTATTTTTGTAATACTTTTGCGTCTGACACTTATCACATTTACGAACGTATTCAGTCACATCCTTCTCAATAGATGGCCAATAGTAATACTTTTTTATATTATTCACCATCCTACGTATTCCTGCATGACCACTTGTGGGCAAAATATGGAAATCATTCAATATAATCTTTTTTTCATCCCTTCCTTCTATCTTGCGTACATTCGCTACTACACAAACTTTAAAATCTCCACAAATTGAATCATTATTCTCCTCTATATACTGTGCCAATTCTTTTATAAGTTGCATATTATAACAATATTTCAAAATAAACACTTCTTTTAGGCCTTTCTCTATACAAAAACTAACTATGTCTTTCGATAACTCGTCTCGCGATGAAACCGATAAAGATTCATAGTTTATATAAATACTCGAGTTTTCTGGCACATACATTAATACATTGCGCGACTTAGAAAATATTTTTGTACAATCCTTGCTACGTAACAATTTTTCCCACGTCTTCGAACAAATTTGAACTAGTTCAGTGTCATGTCCTTGTTTCTTAAGAACTTCTACAATCCTAGGGTGATCAGTCCTAACAATCGATCAGAATCTTTATCACGAATATCCGGGGTTTGTACACTCTTATATTGAGCTCTAGTCATCACATTTATAGTCTTTTCTCGCATTGTTTTTAAATCATTACTAGAAATGACAATCCTAGATAATGCATCTGCCAACACATTTTCCTTCCCCCTCACATATTCTACCTCAAAGTCGTACTCTTCTAAGCTAAGACGAAATTTAGTTAACCTACTCGATGGATCTGTCATACTAAACAAGTATAAAAGTGGGCGATGATCCGTTTTTACAACGAATTTCCTACCGTATAAATATGGTCTGAAGTACTTAATTGACCAAACTATAGCTAATAACTCCTTCTCTATTATCGGATAATTTAATTCGCTTTTCCCTAAAGATCTACTAGCATATGCTATAGGTTTTCCGTTACTATTACACAAAACACTACCTATTGCATACCCTGAACTATCAGTTTGTAAAGTAAAAGTGTTGTTATCCGAAAAATCTGGAAAATCTAAAACTGGTGGGTTCATTAACGCCTCTTTGAGTAATAAAAATGACTTTTCGCATACATCGTTCCAATCGAACACAACATTTCTCCTGCATAATTTATTCATTGGAATAACAATACTCGCAAAGTTGGGTATGAATTTCCTATAGTAATTAGCAAACGCCACGAAACGCTTTAATTCGTCACCCGTACATGGACGCGGATAATTTTTCATAACTGCTACTTTCTCTGGATCCGGTAAAATACCTTCTGACGAAATAACATGCCCCAAGTAAAGTATCTGCCTCTTTAGAAATTCGCATTTAGATGGGTTTAACTTAAGGTTTACTTTTCTTAAACGCGAAAATACAGAAATTAGGTTACGGTTATGCATATCCAAATTTCGGCCAAATATAATCAAATCATCCAAATATATCAAGCATTTATCATAATTCAGTCCTGACATGGCTATGGTCATCATTCGACTAAAAGAACTCGGGCTTATCTTCAGTCCCATCGGTAATCTACACATTTGGTACTGTCCCTTGTCTGTAGTGAACGCTGTACACTTTCTACTGCTTTCCTGAAGTGTACATTGATAGTACGATTGTGATAGGTCGCAATGACTAAACAGCATAGCCCCTGACAACGAGTCCAAAATTTCGTTAATATTGGGCAATGGAAACTTATCATCTTGAATCTTTTCATTCAACTGCCTATAGTCTACTACTACCCGCCATTTTTTCTCACCGTTTTTCCCTGCCTTCTTCGGAACAATTAAAACAGGACTAGACCATTCACTAACCGTTTCCTCAATGATATTATTATTTAACATTTCCTGAATCTGCCTATCAACCTCTCTTTTCTGTGCATAGGGTATCCTATACTGCTTCCTGTAAACCGGTGTGCAATTCTCCTTCAATCTAATTGACTGGTTATATATATTTGTGACAGTCAATTTGTCCCCGGGTAAATGAAAAATATCAGAATATTTTGCACATATTTGCTCAATCGACAACCGTTCCTCGGGGTTTAAATAATCTAATTTAAGCAAAGAAAATACTTCCTTAACGCGTTCTACATCTATTTCTGGCTCACCAAAGAAACAATAGTCATAATCGCTTAAAGGATGCACCTCTATATTCGACATAGAACAGACAACTTCTTCGGAAGTTGTATTCATTATTTTAACGGGTATAACCCCATCTCTAGGTTTGGCAATTACACTAGCTAAAAACACGCCTTTGCATAACTCTTTCCTCATCACTACACACTCCTCGGTTCTGTTGACCGGAAAATATTTTACCATCTCGCATCGCGGAGAAATAGTTAAAGAATAATCATAATACTTAAGTGGCATTGAAATAGTACTTCCAGTACATTCTTTGAGAGACAACTCGTTCTCCGAAAAATCTATAACACCTTTATACTTTTGCAAAAAATCCTGACCTAATAAACCTACAGATTTGCATGGCAAAGTGGCAAAAACATGAAATTTATGTGTAAATGAGTACTGTTTGTACCTTAACTGTAAGTAAATATAACCTAATGCCTGTAAACTACCTCCTACACCATTAATTACCATTTTTTCCTTAATTATCTTATGACATAAAGAATTTAACTGTAAGAAATCATTTTTAATAGCTGATATCGACGCACCCGTGTCGACTAACCATTCCGTATCTACATTATTTACTAAAAAATTAACCCAATTTATACTATTACAAGCTAAAATATGCTTAGACACGAAAAAACTGACCTGCACTTACATGTTCGGCATTGCCGCATTGTGCACTTGACATTGAATTATTTTCACCTGACGTATGCCCCATTTGCTCAATGCATGCTATATGCCGTCGGTTTTGCTGACTAAGCCGGCCGCGATAATTATTATGTCTTACATCACGACCGCGCGTATTGTTATTATAAAACCCTACGTGCTTATTATCTTGCCTATGGAACGTGCGCGCTGGCGATCGCGTTCTTTGGACAAAATTATCCCGTATCTTATGCGAAACGTGTGAATATCCACGACTTCCGCTTTTACCAAAACATGGTTTAGATTTGAATTGACGTTGGAATGTGTTAATTTGTCCTACTAACGTACACCTTTCGTCTTCCGCTACCCTAATCGCGTCTTTCAACGATGTTAAATTCCGAGCCGTAATAATTGTACCTAATCGGTGATCGCGAAGACCATCTGCGAATTTTTTAATAGCATATTTCTCGTTCAAGGGATATAGTATTTTGTATGCATCTTGATTCTCCCCTGCTTGAGAAATCGTCAAATCAGTCATTAATTTTTCAATTTCGGCACCGTAACTGGAAATTGACCTATCGCACTGCCTAACACGAGCGAGTTTCGCTTGAATCGCTACGTCGGACTTCACAGTTAACAAATGTTTCTTCATATCAGACAAAAGACTCTCAACCGATACGTAATTTGAACACAAACGCATTTTAGCTGCGGCTGATAACCTAGTGCTCAGAACAAACTTAATCAAAAGTACCCTATCGCTATCTTTCAGCATGGAACTATATAATTCAATAGCATCTATTAAGTCTTGGGTCATTTGTTCATCTCCATTCATTTTTGGGAGTAGGCTAACCGCAGTTTTCAAGGAGAAGTTCTCGGACTCCATTTTGGCGTCTAATGTACTTCTATGTTCAAATTTAATTGTGTTCTGATAGATATCTTCTATTTTATGTATCAATTGCGTTAGTTCTTCGGAAAATTTATCTACATTCGAAATAACAATTTTAAATTTGTTATAAAGAGCTCGCACTTCGTTAATCTTACACTCAAAATTTTTACCTTGCCTTCTAGTTGGGCCTAACTTAACTATATACTCTCTCAATAACTTAATTTGTATGAATATTGACGTTAACTCTATTTCCATTAAACTAATTTTATAAAATACGTATACCGACAATCAATGAAAGAAACAAAGAGAAAAATAATAACTAAAATCCTTAAACATTTAAGCAACTGCACTTACTAATCACTTCTTGGCTTTGACTGGCATCTTCTTCAGGCTTGTACTGCGCGGGCAACTTCTCTCCGATTGATCTCCTGCTGGATCCAACTGCTGTGGCATCTCTTGTAAAAGTACGCCCCCAGGCCTACCACGACGACTCCGAAACAGACGGCGATAAATAACAACGTCGTGTGCACCTGTGACATTTGCTGGCTCACAGACGCTCCGTTTGATCCTCCAGAAGCCGTTTGGGCGATGATCACCTCTTCCTTTGAAGATGATCCTCCCATAGTGGTAGACGAAATCCTCTTCTTCACTTACATGCCGATTGTTTGCCTGTTGGTTTCTTCATTGGTAGAGCGGGCGCGCAGCAGAGCTCGATCGGGTTACGCAGTCCCGTTCGGTGGCAGGGTCGCCATGTGGTGTTGGGACGGGAAATGAAATACCGAACCGGTCATAAGATAGACTTCGAACTCAAATGCCCTCCGTCTTTACATTTATTAAGTTTTATATGCTACAATGTACGTGACATATTTCTTATATCTAACATCTTACATTATCTTAGCAACTACGTGATGTACGTGACTACACGCCACACTACAGGTGAATCGTTACGCTTTGCTTATGATTCTTGTACTGAATGCTTGTTAGTCAGACAGAGGTCATGTACCAATCGATATAGATTTTGATGATAATGAGATTGATGAGTTTGTGGTGAAGGTATTCAAACGAGTGAAGGTTTCTTTTGACCGTATTGAGTGGTTCGACTTTGGAGAAAGTCGTGGTCTGTGGAGAGCGTAGTGTAGTCCAAGAAGGATGCACGTGTGAGCAATGTGATTGCTCGTCGACTGGAGAGCCGTGGTGTTAGAAACTTTACTCGGGGATAACTGTCAACGAAGAATTGTTTTTGTACAGTGGTTTTAAAGATTGATTTGAACGGCTTTGGTACATGACTCAGGCTGATTGTTGTTAGTGAAACTATTTTGAATACAGTCCCAATGTTTATTTCTAGAATGAGATTTAATTTAACAATCCAAGTGAAGCTCTTAGTAGAGTTATTGCGATGGACCCAGTAATTGTAGAGTTCGGGTCAGGAGTGGCCGAGTGTGACATTGTTCTGTCGTGAGATATTTTGTTCGCAGAGTAACCATCACACGAGGACGTGTGCAAGCAACCCTGGCCAAAGCCTGCTGTCACCTGTTTCCGCTGTCAAGGGCAAACCACTACGCATCTAATTGCCCGCAACTACGCAGTTATGAGGGAAGAAGCAACGTAAGCAGTGGTCCCGTTGCAGCCAAGGAGAAACTGGTTGACCTGTGCATTATGGATGCACCTACTGGAATCCTACGCCATAACGGTGAGCAGCTTTCATTTCATTATGATTCTGATACAGAATATTCTTTAGTGAAGGAGTCATTAGCTTCCAAGCTTTGTGGTGAAAGATTTGATAACAATGTAGCTATGATAAGAATAGTCAAACTTCTGTGCACTCTATGCTCTGACGACGAGTAACGGTAAGTTAAACTGGAAGCGTTAACACGAAGACGTCAGACTGCAGATTATTTCAGTGCTGACGAGTGAACTAGTGCTGATGATATAAGACCCGGACTTGGACGCAGAGTTACACACAGATGCAAATGCAATTGGGTATGGTGCCGTTCTGATGCAAAAGTCAGAAGGTAAGTTGCATGCTATCGCTTACTATAGCAAGCGTACAACAGCTGTGGAGTCTAGATACCACTCCTACGAGTTGAAGACTCTAGCGGTTGTCAACGCAGTGAAGTACTTCAGACATTACCTTCATGGTCGCAACGCTAACGGTAACGGTAACGGTGGTAACGGACTGCAGTTCCCTACAGATGACACGCAAGCAGCTGGATCTGACACCACGTGTCCACAGATGGTGAGCCTTTTTTTCAGAGCTTCGACTTTGTTATTATTCATCGTAGAGGTAAGCTTATGTCTCATGTTGATACGGATCAGAAGCAGATACGTCTGAAAGACAGTGTTTCGCTATTCGGCGCACTAAAGAGGGTTATCGCAGACCAGGGACGATGTTTTGCTAGTCGAGACTTCAAAGATTACTGTGAGTCGGTAAATATAAAGCTCCACTTGATTGCGACTGGTAGCTTGAGAGCTAACGGTCGGGTCGAGCGCACGATGAGTACAATTAAAAATCTACTTACGGCTGCTGAAACAGGTAACCGTTCATGACAGGATGCTCTACCTGATGTGCAGCTTGCGCTTAACTGCACTCAGAACCGAGAGACAAGAGCCAGCCCTGCAGAGTTCGACAAGGTTTGTTTTGATAGGATTAAAGCTAGCTTGAAGCCTTTCTCTGTTGGAGGTTACGTTCCTTAGCAAAACGCAGAACGTAATCAGACCAAACTAGACCCTAAATACAAAGGTCTGTTCGAAGTCGCAGAAGTTTTAAAGGAGACTGGTATGTTTTGAAGCCTTAAACTCAAATCGCACATACAAATACGCTCACAACCGTTTTAGGAGAATGCCCCACAGTATTTGCGAAATTGACGATACTGACTGTGACAAGGTACTTTAGGTATTGATTATAGAGCATTAATCTCCCTTGGTAATTTCAAGAAACCCACGTTTTTAAAGATCTTAGCATTTGACCCAATATGAGAGACTTAATTAGACACCTGAGTGCAGTTGTCTTGAAGGAGTGCAGTTGGCTTTGGTTGCTGACTTGAACACTCGCCATCAGACGCCAGTTGGGCTGTCTTGAAGTGTATAATTGGATTATTGGATAGGAGGCGAAGCTGTCTTAATGTGTGCCTGGTCAGACGCCAGTGTTGGTTGTCTTGAATGGCTTATGAGACGCCTGGTCAGACGCCAGTGTTGGTTGTCTTGAATGGCTTATGAGACGCTTGGTCAGCCGCCAGTGTTGGTTGTCTTAAATGGCTTATCAGACGCCTGGTGAAGGTTGTCTATGAGAATGCCTGTTCAGACGCCAGTGTTGGTTGTCTTGAATGGCAGATTGACTATCAGAAGTCAGATGAAGGTTGTCTTTAAAGAGTTTTAATGAGTTGTAAAGATTTTCAACAGAGTACATTTTTTATGCTTACAGTGACGTTTGGTGCTGTTCGACAGATTTATTTTCTGTATTCTATCAAAATTGGTTATACTTAGTTTGTGACGTAATTTGTAACGTTATTTTTGGAAGATGTATCTAGTTATGACACATCTATGAAGATAGTTTGAGATTCATTCGACTGAATTGAAAACAAAAATGTTTCCTTATCATTGGTCAGGTTGACCGAGCGGGTAAGAGCTTTTACTGTTCGAGTTCTTTTCTCCTTTACAGGATGGGCCTCTTGGACAGATGACTCACACGAGGACGTGTGAGAGGTCAGGACAGCCGTGTCGGAGCGTCAGCATCGAGGCGCTATATCTTCGAACAATCTAATTAAAATTATCTTAAATTGATTTGATTAAGTATTAAGAAATAATTTGATGTAACGGAAACGTCAAGTGTTTACACTTGGGTGTGGTCGGTACAATGTTGGCAGCACAGGCAGATGACGGCTGACATGTGACAATTGACAGCTGTCACTCAGAGGTATGATGGTTGAAACGTTAGTGTGGTTAGATTATTCAACATTCGAACTCAAGGGAAGACGGGCGTTGCTACGTTGTACCGAACTCACCGCGTTTCTGTCCTGCATCCAGCTAGATCGGTTAAATCCTAGTCTATTTTTGTAATGTGATGATTGTAATGGACAAATACACCAGTGAGCTAAGTCTAGTGCGTATTATTTTGGACTGTTCGCCATGCCTGACCAATCTGATAGCGAGGTCCCCATATGTTTTCGATATCAGAAGTGAAATATCAGGATACAAACCCCACACACACACCGTGCCCCGACATATATAAATAAATAAAAAATAAATATTAAGTATAGATAATAAAATAATGCATAGCTTGCTACTATTCCAATTATATCATAATATTTATATAATTTATAATATTATAATAATGTTTAAGCTATACATTTATGTTATACCTCATAGGTTATGGCCGATAGGCAGCGGTTACAAATCCCAAATGTGTAGTGTGGTTGACACTTGACATACGACACAACATTTTCCAATCTGTAAATGATTTTCCTGTGATCTGGCTGCCTATTGCAAGATTGACATCACAGGGATAGTAATCATTTAGTAATATTCAATTCTTTCCAATTTAATTTCAATATTTGAATTCAATGCCTAATAATTTCATTCTAATTCATTGTTGTCTATTTATTTTTAGAATAAATGGATTGATAATTATTGTAATTTAATGTATGTAATCAAACTAATATTATTTAAGTTCTGATTGTTATCTAATTCATAAAATATTGCTGTGGGTATTTTTATTAATTTGTGTAGATAAATTGACTATTAATAACTTACAGTAATGGAATTAGAATGAAATGGATTGTTTTGTGATAATTATGTTTATGATTGGTATAATAATGTCTATTTATTTATCGTGAATATTTATTTTTTGGGGCTAGCTATTGATTATTACTTGATTCGTTTTATACACTCAGCGGCAGAAAAAGTGGCCCAAAGTAAAACTACGATAAAACTTTTTATAATAACAATACATGGTTATAATTTTGGCTATAACTATTAGTTAAACAGTTTATACACAAGTTTAGTTACATTTTACACTAAATAGTCGTTATTTTTTATCAAAAATGGGAAAAATGAAAAAATACAGCTCTTTTCGAAATCGCTTTTTGAAAGTTTTCGCCAAAAACTAATTCTGCACCAAAGAAAAAATTAAGTTTATACCGCGTGTTAACTCCTCTAGCATTTATGGTGGTTGCACGCGTTCTGGCATGCTTTGGAGGATGTTTTAATTACTTCTTGAAGAATTTTATCCCACATTCTGACTAGAGCGATTCTTAGCTCACCAAGTGATTCTGGTGGGTTGGGCAGTGCACGTACACTGTTTTTTAGCATGTGTCAGACATGTTCTACGGGGCTGATGTCTGGATTGCGAGCAGGCTAAGCCAGTTTTTGAATCCCGATATCAGCAAGGTACGATTCCACAACGCGGGCGCTATGAGCGCGCGCATTAAACTGCATTAGAGTTAATCCTCCCGACCAATGAAATCCATGAGTGGTAAAACATGGTACCTTGGAGGATTTCTTCAATGTACCCGCTGCTGTTAGACGCTGATCTACGATGACAAGCTCCGTACGTGCCTCCAAACATACACCTCCTCACACCATAACAGACCCACCTTTGTGACTGACCGTCTGACGTGTTGTGTTGGGAAGAAACTGTTCTTAATGGCGTCTGTACACTCTCTCACGACCATTTGGTGCTCTTAATGCTATTCAGCACTCATCGGTAAACAAGAACTAGCTCCATTGGTCGATGGACCAATTCACATGTTAACGAGCAAATCGTAAACTCGATAGTGGTGTCTCTCGAGTTCTGGTACTCGGGCTGGTCTTCCTGCCCGTAAATTACGTTTTCTTATCCTTCGCCTTATGTTCCGTTCACTAAGAATGACTCCGCGTGCCACTCGAAGCCTCTAGTGAATCTCAAACGCTGTCAGAAAGCGGTTTCTCAGCACTTCGAGGTTAACAAATGGGTCATTTCTTGCGGATGTACATCGTGTTCGTCCACTTCCTGGTCGCCGCGTGTAGAGACTAGTCTCACGATACCTCCTAATCGCAGACCTTAAAGTGGTACGCGATACTTTAAAAATGCAGCCACCTCTCAATGGTAATGGCTCTGATCGGACAACAAGACCACCTAAGCCACTTGTTCAGCAGTAAGTGGCATCTTCAAATCTTTTCTTAAATCTAAATAGACCAATAATCAACAAAAATCATAAAAAAAATCGTTTCTGTGTAGCAATATTTCAAAATACAGAATTCAACTGACCTCTCGAATCAACACTGAATTCAGTTCTAACACAAATTGTTAGAAAAAGTCATCCGTCACTTAAATTAATCTCAAATTAAACACTTCATGAAACTAAACAGATCACTTTGCAACTACTTACAACAATATATCTTTCATATATTACTTAATTTGTTTACAAATTCACGATAAGCGCTTGGGCCACTTTTTCTGCCGCTGAGTGTATTTTGGTGTAATCCGCAAGGGTGACTTACCTTTTTCTTCCTTTTTAGTATAATATTATAAAGTTTGTTCGTCCCATGGACATTTATTTATCATTATCTGTGCTATAGCAGTGTACGGTTTTACCATATATTTCTGCCTGCACCAAACTTAGGTACTTAGCGTGCATATGCGCGCTAAGCATTTTTACGTATAAATAATTTATTATAAATAAGCTAGACTACAAGAAACGCTGACCAGTTGAACATTGACCGAATACCTTTAACTCGCGAACTTTATGAGTGCATTAAGTGAAAGAATTAGTCTCAACCTTTTTTGTAATACTTACTGAATAAATTACTAAATCTACATTTTCCGTCTCTACTACTTTAACTATCACATCTTCTATCAATGTGCGGAGTTACCAACTAAGTCACCCGTACATTAAATGGTCCTTCGAGTATTCTACTGTTTGGGGTAAGTGTTTCTAGCTGTTACAGCGAATCGGCTTGGCTGGCCTTCCACAAGCAGTGAGCACCAGTCGAGTTGAGAAGGCGCGCATATCACAGCAGAAGTACAAGTGCCCTAAGCAGACACCGAGAAGGGAATATTTTAGAACCTTCATCGTGAACCAAGCACGGTCAACTGCGTCCAAGAATATTTAACTACAAACTACTACTACTACTACTACTGTCCGGGCTACTACGTGAACTGCGAGTGGTTCGAGGCAAACTATCTAGAAGACATCAAACTACGTGTTCTTTGAAAAAACCAACTACAAATTATTTCGGCTAACTAGTCGATAACAGCAAACATGTCTGATATCGCCGGACAAACTGAAGTATTCGAGTCCATCAAGCGTCTTTGTACCAATTATCAAAAGGACAGTGGAACTCGGAAAAACAAGGAGTACCTAACTCAAAGATTGATTACTTTGGAGAATCTATGGCAAGATTTTACGAACAGACACCAAATACTCGTTGAAAAGGAGGACAAAGGAATCCAATATTTCACGGGAAATATTTATGAAAAAATAAAACACCTTTATGAAACTACTCGAATTGATATACTACAACGTTTGTTAGCGTACGAAGGAAAACAGTCAGAGGTTATCATCCCGCACTCTCAGGGAAGCGATACCAAGACCAAGGAACTGCTGGATCGTCAAGAATGTCACTTGAAAGCGCTGGAACGAGCAATGTCGAAAATTGATATAGATAACATTATAGAAAAATGGGAGTTAGAAGATCATTTAAGCGTCCTAAAAACCAAGTGGGAAATCGTAGAGAAATGCCACTGGGAGTTAGAAGCAGTTTTGAAAGGTTCGAACGAAGTATACTGCGAACTGTTTGCCAGCAAAGAACGCCAGTACGATGTTTTAAAAAGATCTCTGAACTCAAAGATATGGGCGAACGCAAATTATCAGAAATCTGCGCCGAGAATTCAACTACCCGATTTCACTGGTAACTACAGTCAGTGGATTACATTCAAGGAGATGTTTTTGGAGACGATACATAACAACACTATGTTTTCAAAATCACAGAAAATGCAACATCTAAAATCTAAGCTGAAAGGAGAGAGCTGTGCCATCAAGTAGACAATTATCGGATCCCAGCTTGTTGTATTAAGACCGATGTTTTGTAGGCCATTCATACACTCGTTAATTACGTCATGCATTTTCTTCAGTATGGTTGCGTTCGGTTGCTGAATAGTTGGTAAATGTATCAATGTATTCATCAAGTTGGTAAATTGTAATCTTTTGTTATCATATCGCTGAATGAGAATATCAATTGAAACAAAATAACTCAGTTTCAATTAAAAATCACATTTACAAGCTCAAACCGTATCTCGACAAGACGGGAATCATTCGTGTTGGCGGCAGACTACAGTACTCTGATCTACCTACTACTATGAAGAATCCAGCTATCGTACCCTACTCCAGCCGCTACACTGAACTACTTATACAACAAGCACATTTAATAACACTGCACGGAGGAGCCCGGCTAACGCTTACTTACATACGGCAACAATACTGGATTATTTCCGGTAATCGAGCTGTGAAAGCTAACATTCGCCGGTGTGTGAAGTGTCATCGTTTCAACACAACTGAAAACGCTCAACTGATGGCAGATCTACCAGAACAACGTGTCAAGCCGAGCCGCCCCTTCACTCACACAGGGGTGAATTTTACTGGTTACGTCGATGTGAAGCTGAACAAAGGAAGAGGGGTGAAAACCTCAAAGGCTTACATCGCCATTTTCGTGTGCATGGCTACTAAGGCTGTCCACATCGAACTTGTCTCGGAGCTCAGCACAGAAGCGTTCATTGCGGCCTTTCAAAGAATGTGTGCGAGGCGAGGGACGCCTGCGCATATGTACTCAGACAACGGGACTAACTTCGTTGGCGCATGCAAGGTGCTGAAAGAAGACTATATACATTTCAAACAACTACTTTCTCCTGAGTTCTTTGACGAAATCGCGAAACTTGAAGTTCAGTGGCACTTCAATGCTCCTGCGTGGCCCAGTGCCGGTGGAATATTCGAAGCAGCCGTGAAATCCTTGAAGCATCATTTGCGAAGAGTCTTAGGCGAACAAAAACTCACGTGGGAAGAGTTTACCACGCTCTTAGCAAAAATTGAAGCCTGCATCAATTCAAGACCGCTGTGCCCGCTTACAGAAGATCCCGAGGAGTTCTACAACACTCTTACCCCGGGTCACTTTCTTACTGGCAGTGCTACGTTGTCGTTACCACAACCGGAGCCCGATGACAGATGCATGGATTTGAGAAAACGTTGGCAATTAACTAAGCATATGCTAGACCAATTCTGGAAGGCATGGTCTAACGACTATTTAACTACTCTACAAACACGCTGCAAGTGGAATAAAGAAGTACGCAACCTCAAACAAAATGACGTCGTACTGATTAAAGAAACTAACCTTCCCCCTGGCAAATGGGCAATGGGACGAGTGATGGAAACCCACCCCGGCAAAGATGGTTTAGTACGAGTAGTCACTCTCAAAACAAAAACAGGAACGATAAAACGCCCCACGGTCAAACTATCACCATTACCGTTACAAGAAAACGTGTCAACGCTTGATCAAACCACCAAAGAAAACTTGCCAAATAAACCAAGAGGAAACAATAAGAAAAAAGGGCATTTGTCTACATTTACAACGCTATTTACTATACTGTTTGTTTTAATTTCCGGGTCAAATTGCTCGACAAATACTCGTATTAGAGAACTGGAAACTGAACGCCCTATTTACTATGACGAAATCGGCAAAGTACAATTGATACACGACGAATGGATTCTGTTGATGTACTACAATCTTACTACATATTGGCAAAGTACATGTCAAATCAAGGATTACCTGAATCACGTTACTAAGATATGCGAGATAATGGATCCTAATTACTGTCAGTCAACAGTCCAGCAACTACAACATGAGATTGATATTTTAGACATATACAACGAAATGTTATTACTACCACAAAAACATCTATCTTTACGAAGAAAGCGCGGTTTGATAAACGGAGTCGGATACTTAGCCAATAGCTTATTTGGTGTACTCGACGAGCGATTTGCTGACAAATACGAGGAAGATATTAGAAACATTCAAGAAAACGAGAATTACCTACTCCAACTTACGAAAAATCAGACATCCATAATCGAAATTGAGAACGATATACTAAAGAAAACTGGAGAGAACATTAAACGACAATTTGATTCCATCAACAGTTTTATGAACCAAACAAATTTGAGTCTGACTAAAATTGAAAACGAAATGCAAATATTGATGGCTACCAATTACTTTAGTACGACCTCAGTAAAGGCATATTTTCTCATAAACAATCTCAAGAATATACAAGATATGATTCTCAACTCTATTACGCAAATTTATAAAGGAAGCATGGACATGCATCTCCTAACACCTGATAATTTCGGCAGGCAGCTGGCTGACATCGCTGGAAAGCTACCGAAAACTCTGTCTTTACCCATTGATAGCGCGCTGGATGTCAAAGACCTTTATAAATTATTATATGTAAAGGCACGAACCACTGAAAGCTATGTTCTATACGAGATACATATTCCTCTACTCTGCGATGAAGAATTTGCATTGTATCAAATAATACCAATACCCATAGCCTACAACGGGACATATCAGCGGATCAAACCAACTTCAACTCACATAGCCATCAACTTGAGAAAGAAATCATACATTAGTTTAAACATTGAAGACTTGAAGCAATGTATAGAACGGAACGCTTATAGCTTTGTGTGTAACGCTGTCCTACCTGTCTTTGAATTGCATTACAACAATGCGCCGTGCGAAGCAAAACTGATAAGTCATCGCGTGACTTCGGCATGCGACCTATATTACTCACCTTGCACTGAAGCCTGGATCAAGTTACACGACTCGAACAGCTGGCTTACTACATGTTGTGCCGATCAATGCACCGTTCAAATCATATGTGACGATGACGTATCAGTACATACAATAACAAATACCAATTTGTTAACTTTGGGACAAAATTGTATCGTACAATCAAAGGGACTTTCCATATATTCCCACAACATATACAAAAGTAAGATAGAAGTCGCACCTAGTCTGCTGGCAACTTCACTGAATTCATCAGTGAACAAACTCATCAATCTGAACATACAACGCACTCCAAAAGCAACGTGGGCAACTGTTCCTGAACAAAATGAATTTGACAGACAAATTAAGCTACAGAAGCAACAAGAAAACGTTCCATTAAACTCAATATCTAGTCATGACGTACACCAATACAGCATATGTTATACATTACTCGGATTGTTCCTGACAGTGGCTGTAGTGTGGACATTGAGAAGATTCTGTCGGAAACAACCAGGAAAAATGACGAAACCCACTGATAATCCTGATTATCAAGACATAGACTGTGAAGCTATGGCAAGAGATTCAAACCCTGCGAGGATGACGGAGCACACATCAACATCGCAATCGACATCTGCGAGGCCGCAAACGGAACCCCCTCGTAGAAGCAATCCAAGAGTTACTTTTTATTAGAATTTTTACTTATTTTTCTACTTATTTTTTACTTAATTTTTTACTTCAATTTGTTTTTATATACTTATAGCTATTGATTACTATTATCGTTTACATTTATATTATTTGCTTTGTACAGACTGTTGTCTTTACTCTTAATGCACAATTCTTCTCTTTTCGGGGTTGGCAATATGTACGGTTTTACCATACATTTGTGCCTGCACCAAACTTAGGTACTTAGCGTGCATATGCGCGCTAAGCATTTTTACGTATAAATAATTTATTATAAATAAGCTAGACTACAAGAAACGCTGACCAGTTGAACATTGACCGAATACCTTTAACTCGCGAACTTTATGAGTGCATTAAGTGAAAGAATTAGTCTCAACCTTTTTTGTAATACTTACTGAATAAATTACTAAATCTACATTTTCCGTCTCTACTACTTTAACTATCACATCTTCTATCAATGTGCGGAGTTACCAACTAAGTCACCCGTACAAGCAGGATGACTGCAGGACGCTTTCGAATATTATAAAAAATCACACATATATACACTATTTTCTCAGCTCCTTAACACTGAAGACATGTAACAGTGAAATACAAACAACGCACACATCACAATTATCGTATGCTGAACCATTGCCTTTACTTTCTCAAGGTTTATTTGTTGAAGGCCTCGCAATCGCAAGCGCATGATTAATTTCCTATTTAGGCCAATACGGGGTTTTCATTTACGAGAACATTTTCTTTCAAATTCAAATTATTTTTATTCGTAGAAAATATGGTACAAAAGTTGGTAATCAAAATAATACAGTATCACATATTTTGTCATTAAGACATGCAAATATTAGGCATTAAACATTATGTAAAACTAAAACTAAAATTAATATATTTAAAAAAAAATTAAACTTATTTTTTATACATATAACACCTTCACAAATCGAGGGTATAAAGAATAATATGTTTCCTTACAAAGTGTTAGTAAAATGGTAAGATTGAGTGGCGTATTTCTTTAGAAAATCATTTATAGAGTAGAAACATTCCTGTACCAGCCATTTGTGCAGTGAAATACAAAATGTATTATACGGTAATTCCGTTATACTTTTTGGTATAGAATTATATATTAATGGCGCCATATACACACAACTATGTCGGATCATTTCAAGTCTGGGCACTGGTAATTTTAAATATGAACGGGTGACTGTTCATTTATTGTTGTTATTTTTCACTTCAAAAAGGTGAGTGTTATATTTTACAAATTTAGCTGTTTCATAAATATAAATACTGGGTACTGTTAAAAGATTGTGTGTTTTAAATATAGGCTTACAAGATTCATGCCATTCCAAGTTAAATATTGCACGTACACATTTCTTTTGTGCTACAAATATCCTTATATTATCTATTGAATGTCCCCACACAACTATACAATAGCGATTTATAGAACAAACATATGCATGATAAGCCATCAGTGAAGCATGCATGGAAGTGGTTTCTATAACTTTTTTTTAATGCAAAGACAAATTTGTTAATTTTTTTACAGATGCTGGCAATGTGGTCAGTCCATTTTAAGTGTTGGTCGATAATAATACCCAAGAATGTAGTACTTTGCAATTGATTGATATTTTGATTATTGTATGTTATATTTAACTCTTTGTTGCTACTTTTTTGTGTTTTGAAGTTAATTATGTTAGTTTTTCCTATGTTCATTTTTAAATTCTATTTCAGTTAAGTTGGTGTGTTGCCAGCACACAAAAATATATATACTATCGGTTTACATATTATTTTCTAGTAAACTAAAAGTATTTCTAGTTAATATTATAGTTTGAAGTAAAAACCGTACATATATTAATAGTGAATGGACAATGTATTAAAATAGTGAACATAGTACATTGAACATTGTAATAAGTACGTACCATGGAAGTAATAAAAATAACTGGAAGAATCACTAAGAAAACTGTATCAAATAAATTCATACTTTACTGCTTGTACATAGAGTTTACTTATGATTGTTCTAATGTCAGATCGGAAAAACGGTCTCGAGCGAGACTTAATTTTACTGGCGTTTGTCCCTCTCTTACAGTTGCCACTTTACAACATTTGTAACTTATGATGGTAATTTTTAAACTTATTACTGAATTTAAATTCGGTAATTGTTGTTTCAAGGGTTGGTCACAAATAAGTTGCTCCAAATAGTTTTATTTAATTTAAATATATGTCGCATCCTGGGTGGCCGAATTGTGAAGCATCGGGTCTTCTTCACGATCCGACATAGTCTTCGACTAATATGGGCACTGTCGTGGGTACTCGAGCAAAAGATAATTTAACTCAAATCAAAATAACTTTATTTTAATTTTACGCAATAATGCGAACGAGAAACAAACACGTGCGTTGGTACTGAGCGTCCGCCTCGACTGTCCGAGCTAGAGTGTCCTCACTCGGTCGCCCTGCCACCAGTCATCCCCGCTCTACCGACGATCGTATTCAAGCGGTGGGGCGCGCTTGCGTTTCCGTTCACAATGTTGATTGTTTACGAAGCTTGTAACTAGATGGCGCTGCCTGTTGCATCAAAGCGCCATCAATCCACGACACGGCCATCCCTGACTAGCACCCGTCCTCGGGTGTAGTCAAGCTCGGCTATCCTGCCAATAATACAAGGAATGTGATTGTTGTGGTAATTTATTTCCTCTAAGTCTAAGTACACTAATCAACTCATTTGATTTACAATTCTTCGCCATTGAAAATACATACACAGTGCTTCCTGCACAAGATCATTCTTTGGAAAAGATCCGATCAGCAAGTTAAACTACTAAAGAACGTCATTCCAACCGTTCTGCTACTTTTTGCGATAATTATTAAGTAATGCATACTCAACTCTCTTCTTGATCTGTGCACCAACACAAATTAGAATCGCACCAACGATTCCTAACAATGTACCACCACATATGCTACAACACATGAGGGGCTCTGTGCACCAACACAGACAGGAATCGCACCAACGATTCTCAAAAGAACTCTTACGCAATATGTGCTACAACACATAAGCGCTCTGTGCACCAACACAGACAGAAATCGCACCAACGATTCCTTACAGACCCATCGCCACATGTTACTCATGAGGTGCGGTCCAAGATTCCGAGTATGAGTATACAAACTATTCTTTATCAGATTTGGTTTCACTACCACTGTCATCAATTATGACATCCAGTTCTCTAGGGACTTGGTGATCGGGAATCTTCCTCACACGGTCATGGGGGTATTTGTATGTTCGCTTAGAGTCAAGCGCCTTGAGTAGGTATCTATCTCCATCTAATACCTCAATTATCTTAAACGGACCTTTAAAGGAGATAACCACTCTTCATAGAAACTTGGGCCCAAAGAGTACAGAGCTGAATTTTTTACATAATTTAGAACATATCAATATAATAATACTGAGCCACTTTTTACGTCGATTTATAATGGCCAAATCGATAAAATAAATCATTAAAAATATTTGAGGTTATCTCAATTATTTACGTTCCTAGTACATTATTCGACTGAAATCTATTTATTTAAGGTTATTAACGAAGTCATTATCAAAATGTACCTACATTATCAAAGCTCTTTTGGTATATTTGACACTAGCGACCCACCCCGGCTGCGCACGGGTTTATTATGCATGTTATACATACATACATAAAACTTTCCTCTTGAATCACTCTATCTATTAAAAATCCGCATCAAAATCCGTTGCGTAGTTCTAAAGATTTAAGCATTACAGCAAGACAAAGAAAGCGACTTTGTTTCATACTATGTATTGATGAGTAACTAACCATAATTGGCTGGAGAATAACTGTTAGAATAGTGCCACATAATATAATATTCTCTCTATGGATTTAGATGGAATAGGTAGACAGTAAAACAAAAATATTTTATTCATTATATTTATTAGTCATCATTACTATCGTCACTTAAATAACACAATAATATGTCATCCAAGAATTGTGCAGGAGGTGTAACATGTTCTTGATGTCTAGCCCAACCCAAATGAAGTACCATATAATACAATATGGTGTCCCAAAGGTGCTTCTTCAGCTTCTGGTCTCTCATCATCATTGGCTACACTGTTAGCAGCATTGTAGCATGAATGACAAATAATATCACTTTCACTTGCCTGAAAAATAGGGACTAATTAATGATAATACTTGAATTGAATTGAAAAATATATATAACTACTATATTATTGTTTTTAATACAATGTTAATCTTTGAAGTAGTATTTATTAGAATTAGTATTTATATAACCATATTATGAATGTCTGGACAGAAAGTCGTGGCGTAGAAAAATTAAGAGAGCTGACATCACTTGATGTGGAAAAAAAGAAGATGCTTACCGTTTTTGGTGCAACATTATTTCGCCTTCCACTTCCAATCGACGACTTCCTTTTATATTGCAACGATCCGTTGCTATTCCACAGACAATGCAGAAACCCATTTTGGCAAATAGGTAGGCTAAATCCAGGTTATCAGGTGTTCGCGCAGAGGTCAAAGATTTGCAAAATCGCGTGTCCAGGTACAGAAAAAGGGTCAGTGAGTATGCGATCAATATCGGAGTCCGGTTAACAAGCAAAAACTTCAAGAAGTATACGAAATACACGAAAGAACGCATCCACTCAAGTTCAAGAACAAGAAGCGAATGTCAGGTTTTGACTTTTAACACTCAAACAAATATCTCAAGGGATGTCTTAACATAACGTAAAACAATCGATATAAAAATCGATATCGATCATTAAACTGATTCTATGAATAATTTCACTATACATAGATTCAGATTAAAGAAAAATATTTCCCTATCTGAATGTACAATAAATATATTTAAATAATAATTAAAACATTATAAACAGAAGGTTTCTTATAAAATACAAAACATATTCCGAAATCGATTTTCTTCATTATCAATCGATTTACTACTACTTGACTAAGAGTGTGGCTGACATTGACAGTTATTACCGAATGACAACACTTTAAAAAAAATACTGGCTTTTGTGAAGACAGCTTTCGACGCTGTTATCTATGGAAATAATTAAAAGTGTGTTTACAGAGCTAGTTCGTAAGATGAAATTATTATTTTGCATTTTTTTTATATTTGGCCGTTATCCATATCTAAATGATGTAATCTGGAAAAATAGACCGTTTTTTTGGTATATGTGTCATTCCTGTAACGCTTGGGCCCAAAATGGGTTATCTCCTTTAGGATCTAATTTTGTTTGATTCCTTTCTTCATTTTCTATCAGAACATCTATACTATCTATACTAATATTATAATCTATACTAATATTATAAAGCTGAAGAGTTTGTTTGTTTGAACGCGCTAATCTCGGGAACTACTGGTCCGATTTGAAAAATTCTTTCAGTGTTAGATAGCCCATTTATTGAGGAAGGCTATAGGCTATGTATCATCACGCTACGACTAATAGGAGCAGAGTACCAGTGAAAAATGTTACAAAAACGGGGAGAATTATGATTCTCTTATGTGGCGCAAGCGAAGTTGCGCGGGTCAGCTAGTAATCATTAACAGCCAACTTAGAAACCTGAGCCTTATTTAGGTCAAATCGATTTTTATCATAATTAGCATGTTTTGTAATATTCTGCGTCGCCTGCTCTCTAATCTCATCTAGATTAACGTCAGTCACATTCTCATCAGGGGTCACTAAACCGAGTGGTCGTGCGATTTTACCAATCATCAATTCGAGAGGGCTAGATTTAGTTACCCTGTTAATAGTAGAGTTCATGGCTAATTGAACCTCTCCTAACGCATCCTGCCAAGAGCGATCTGGACTAGTTTCTACAGCTGTCAACATACTCTTGAGTGTACTCATTACTCTTTCTACCTGACCGTTGGCGCGGCTGCCTCCAGTAGCTATCAAGTGCAATTCTATGTTGTTAGAAGAACAAAAACTAGAAAATTCTTTACTAGCAAAACAACGACCTTGATCTGCTACTATGCGTTTCGGTACACCAAGCAATGCAATACAAAACTTAATAGCGCAAACACTACTATTCGTGTCGATGTTAAGCGAATGGCGTAGTAGAACAAATTTGGTGAAAGCATCTATTATGACGAACACGTACTCTTTGATATCATTTTTCCCAGACAGTTTACCAGAGGCGTCAATATGAATTGTGTGCCATGGAATATTAAACTTGGGAATTGGGTGAAGTTCTGCTTGAATTTTACCAGAGTGAGGTTTTGCTACTTTACAAGTGATACAGTTATCAACGAATTTCCTCACATATTTTGACATTCCTTCAAACCAATAGTACTCGTAAATCTTTTCAAGAGTTTTCTCCGTCCCCAAATGCATGACGGACTCGTGGACATTATTAATTACTGACCACCTAAGCGATCTCGGAACAATGGGAAGACATCGAGTGCGACCGTTACGCTGAATCTTACGATACAAAATATGCTTACAAATTTCGTAAGTTTTGCGAGTTTCCTCAGAGAGTACTTCATTGCGGAGATCAGACACAGTCTTGCTAATTTCTTCGTCCTTTTCCTGCTCAGCTTGCAACCAGTTACTAGAGAGCTCAGCTAAATTGACACGCTTTTGTTCTACACGTGTATAGGCTCCATTAGACACAGGGAGAGGATTTCTAGAAAGAAAGTCTACATGGGTCATCCTACTGCCTTCACGGTGAACGATCTCAAACTCAAACGACTGCATGTAGGCTCACCAACGATGAACTCATGGAGACAAGTCAGTTTTATTTTTAGAAGCTTTAACAGAACTGCAGTCTGTCACAACGGTAAACTTGCGGCCTAACAAATAATGTCGAAAATGCTTTATGGCATTAAAGACTGCTAACGTTTCTAATTCAAATGAATGAAACTTGGACTCTGCTGGGGACGTGCGACGGCTATAATAAGCAACTACATGTTGTTTCCCATCAATCTTTTGAATGAAAATGGCCCCATACGCTTCAGCACTAGCATCGGTATGTAATTCGATTGCATGAGCAGGGTTAAAAATTGTTAGAACTGGCTCACTGGTTAAGTAGGATATTATTTTCTGACGAATGGCCTCGTGACCGGGTTCCCAACAAAGGGACTTATTCTTGCCACTTGTTAAAAGAAATAGAGGAGCCATTGTTCTTGAGAACTGTGGCACAAATTGTCTAAAATAAGTGGCCAGCCCTATGAACTGTCTCAGTTGAGTGACGGTTGCAGGTGGGGGAAGGCTCGATAAAGCATTAATTTTATTAGGGTTGGGTTTGACTTGGCCGTTCTCAACAACAAAGCCTAAATATTCAACCCGTCTCTTAAGAAATGAGCACTTACTAAAATTCAGGGAAAATCCAGCTTTTGTTAATTTATCGAGCACAGTACGAAGACGAACTAAACTCTCCTCCACACACGATCCTATCACTAAGATATCGTCGACGTATGTAACAGCATAGCTATGAGCCAGATCACCTAGTGCTTTCATCACTGCACGCTGATAAACTGAACTAGCATTTTTCAAACCAAACGGCATAGTCAAATATTCCCACTAACCGTCTGGCGTGACGAACGCAGTGCGCTCTATTGATTCAGGGTGCACTGGAATTTGATGATACCCTGATAACATATCAAGACAAGTAAACCATGTAGCATCACCTAACCTAGAAACAAGATCCTCTATCAACGGCAGCGGAAACCTATCCGATACAGTGTTGTCGTTCAGTTCTCTGTAGTCGACACACATGCGATCTGAACCATCTTTCTTCTTGACAAGCAACACTGGGCTAGAAAAAGGCGAACAACTTGGCCTAATAATACCAGCTTCCTCTAATTCACGAACTTTAGCCGTAACAACTTCGCGTTCACTCGCACTAAGCCTGTATGGGCGACGATTTACCGTACGACTAGGATCTATAAGCCTAATTTGCAACTGTCCTGTTGTTAATTAATTGAGAACGAAATTCTAGCGGAATGTCAGTATCAACTTGATCGAAGTCAGCACGACAAATGGAATCGTTTTTGAGGTTATTTGAAACATTACATAACCTAACAACCTTAGCCCTACACAAAACAACGCTATTAGACGTCATACTAACGTTAAATCCCTGATCTAAAATCTCGCGGCCGATTAAAATATCATTTTTAAGACAACTATCCGGTACAACATGAAATAAGATCTCTAACCGCAAATCAGTAATCATAACCTCAGATAAAATTTGTAGGGTACTTTGCACACTACCTTGACCAATACCAATTAATTTTACTGTGTTATTAACACGCTTGCCACTAAACCTTGACGCAACACGAACTTTGATGAGAGAGCATTCGGCGCCAGAATCATAATAAAACGGATATGACTCACCAGTATTCATCAGCGTTCCACTAGGATTACTGACGTAGCAAACTTCAACACGTCGCTCGCTGCTCGCCGCTGCTGCAGGTGCTGCCCCGGAACCGCTTGGGCCGATTGCCGGGCCGGTGCCTTCATTGCTTCGTGGGCATTTCGAAGCAAAATGTCCAACGTTGCCGCATCGGAAACAAATGATGTCCGAACGCGACTTTTGTACAGCAAAACTTGATGACGGAGTGGAGGCATTGGATGCCTTGCCTTTCACCTCGCCTCTTGATCGACAGTCAGTCGCTCGGTGACCTACTTTACCGCGGTTGTGACATTTCAGCGATGTTGACTGGAACTTTGACCGCTTGAACTCGGGCCCAGTGTCGGTTGAGTTATTCATCGAAGCTTTCCTCTTCAAAAATGAGAACGCTTGAAGTTCACATTGCAACTTGTGTCTGTCCTTTACGTCGGTAGTAAAGGCCAGCCTCTGTATGCGCCCATCAAATTGCGCCATATGAGCAAGCACCGTAGATACGGCTATCTGCTCAGCGCTCAGGTTTTGCCATCGTGATGTGAGGGTAGACAATAATCGGGCGGCATACGCAGCATAACACTCATCTTCTTTTGGCTTGCTACTTATCATTTTGACAAGAGTTGCGGCTGGTGTGTCCACGCAATCGTAACGGGATAAAAACAGGCTTTTAAAATCACACCATGTCATACCCGCGAACGATACTTGCGCCAGCCAACGTGATGCACTGCCTTTCATAGCCTTGCTTAAGGTGATGATTAGAGCACTTCCGAAAAGTGGTACTTCTGATAAGCACAGGTCCGCTGTTGCACACCAAGCACGTGCGTCCACATCCAGCTTATCCGGGTCAAATTCAGGCAAAGAAATATGCTTGGTACCTCTGGGTTCCTTGATGGCTTCTATCAAGGACATCATATTCTGATTTTGTGCAGCCAGCAGCGTACGAAGTAGATTCTCGTCGCACCGTGACGTCATAGCTTGATTGTGCGATATTTCTTCGGGGTCTTCAGCTCGAGTGCATTCCACTTCTGATGTCGCATCCTGGGTGGCCGAATTGTGAAGCATCGGGTCTTCTTCACGATCCGACATAGTCTTCGACTAATATGGGCACTGTCGTGGGTACTCGAGCAAAAGATAATTTAACTCAAATCAAAATAACTTTATTTTAATTTTACACAATAATGCGAACGAGAAACAAACACGTGCGTTGGTACTGAGCGTCCGCCTCGACTGTCCGAGCTAGAGTGTCCTCACTCGGTGACTCAAGCGGTGGGGCGCGCTTGCGTTTCCGTTCACAAAGTTGATTGTTTACGAAGCTTGTAACTAGATGGCGCTGCCTGTTGCATCAAAGCGCCATCAATCCACGACATATATATAATAGTGTAAGAGAAAAATGGACTCCCCTCTACAATCGCCTATAAATACGACGCGACGACATTGCTCAATCAACCCTTGGGTTCCGTGCTGAGCACAGCACGACGCTCCAGCTGTCGAGGGTACTGCACCACATCACCGCGGCCCTAAATAAAAGGGAGAGCGCGTGTGCAGTATTCCTCGATATGGAAAAAGCTTTCGATCGGGTCTGGCACGCCGGTCTTCTTTACAAGCTATCGACACAGACACCGATGCCCCGTCGCCTAATCAAGATAATAAGATAATCCAGTCGTTCCTGGAGAACCGGACTTTCAGAGTAGCGGTTGAAGAAGCTCTCTCCCCGCCAAGACCAGCAGCTGCCGGAGTTCCTCAGGGCAGCTGCCTTTCGCCTGCGTTGTACGCCACGTACACGGATGACATACCGACCCCGGAGGGGGTCCACCTCGCGCTGTACGCGGGCGACGCGGCGTACGTGACAACGTCGCTGAACCCGTACCACGCCGCCGTCAAGATGCAGCGCGCCCTCGACCTCATCTCCGCCTGGCTGTCGCAGTGGCGACTATCCGTGAACGTGGGAAAGACGCAGGCAGTCTCCTTCTCGCGGAGGCTGATCGAGCCCCAACCGCTACAACTCCTCGACCAGACCATAGACTGGGCCACCAAGGCCAAGTACCTGGGCGTCACAATAGACCGCCGCCTCTCCATGACGCCGCACGCCGAAAACGTGGTTGCGCAGGTCCGCGCGGCCCGCGCCATACTTCGTCCAGTGCTCTCCTTACACCTCCCCACGAGAGTGAAGCTGGGTGTGTATAAAACATACATACGCACCCGGCTCACCTACGCCGCACCCGCGTGGTATGCCCTCACGTACGAGAAGAGCCGGCGAGCTTTGCGCGCGCATCAATCCCTTGCGCTGCGCACCATCGCCGGCGCCCCAAGGTACGTGAGGAATACCACTATATCACGCGATCTCCGCGTTGAGAGCCTGGACGACTACGTGCGCCGCCTCGCCGCCTCGCCGCCTCCATGTTCACGTGTGCCGACGCGTCCAACCTGGCTCACATCCAGGACATAGCGCCATGGCACGCGCGGCCACCCGACCGCAAGAAGCTACCGCGCGACCTGCTCGCGACCACGCAGGCGGAGGACGTCCCTCCGCGACCAGAAGCCGGCGGCCAAACCCCAGGTGCGGGCCACCCCGGACAACACATCGCCCGCTACTTCCGCTGCGCCGCACTCACGACCAAGTGCGTCGCACGCAGCGGAACCACCATCACCCGCTTGTCGCGCTCCCGTTAGGTCGAGCGCGGCAACCCCACCGGACTGACTCACCGTGCACCGGGCTCCCGCCGCTTACCTTGACGGTCGAGCCCGGTGAAACACCGACAACACCACCACTCACTCTGAGGACGCGCCGCGCTCCCATTAGGTCGAGCGCGGCGTCCACATGTCCACACACCACACAACGACCTGCGCTGGGCCCTCCGCCGTCAAGGCGGCAGGCCCGGCGCCCTCGCTGCGCGATACGGCAGTAACGCCCCGCCGCAGTTGCCCCTCTCCGCCTGCGAAGACGACCGCATACATATATACTGCGATATGCGCCTCGTTCGCAGGAGACGGGGGCTCTCTCACGTCGGGGCAATCACTCGCCCCGTTTCCCGCAAACAATTATAAACCACCGCCTCGGCCCTAAACGCAGGGAGTAAGGATCGATTAAAGCCTCCCCCCTAGCTGGCGCCTCCTCGTTGGGCCTCCTATGGGGCAACCATAGGTCTCACCCGACGCGGGGGCGACCGCCGGGAGGAGTGAAGCTCGATCCCCCAACCCTGCGACCACGGCCGTAGGCACTCATTTACCACAAGGGGAAGTCCCCCCGCACACAAATACCCGTCCTTAAGTTTAGGGGCGGCGAACATAATACCCCAACAAGGGGGCCCATCCGGTCCCGATGTTGGTTCTATGTGTCCCGTGAGGGACACTGTGAAGACTACAGATGGCTCACCCCTATTTGCCTCTCGGCGCTTGGATAATACGGACGTACCCAAATTGTATTTCGGTGTTAGTTTAAAGGTCACGTAAGCCATTTTATTTTGTTTGCCTTTTATTTGTTTAAAGTAATCGTTTCGTTATTAAATTGTCTAGATTTCATTAAATTGTCTTTGTTAGTGTTAGTTAGGTTAATTTAATAAGTTTGCTTAAATCAATAAATTGTTATTTTGTTGAAATGGTTTTAATTTTAAGTAATTTCCACTTCTGGTTCTAACATCAGAAGTGGGAAAAGGACTATTTCGCCCACTTCAAACAAAAACATTTGAGTTCAAACTGGTTCTTTGTTGTTTCTTTTCCTTATTGTCCGTAACAATTACTTTGTTTTGATCTTTCACTTGAATTGATTTATTATTTAATTGTTACGAATGAATGGTGATCATCCGCAATATACTCGAGGCAGGTCGCGGGATCCTGAGATACGTATCTCGCAGAGTAGGCGTAATTCAAGGAGTAGGTCTCGAAATAGGTGCGGTAGTATTCCGCGACGTTAATAGAGTAATGCCACCAAAAACATTCTGTAAAAAGCTCAAGTCTCGCAGCTCAGTCTTTCTGGCGTAAAAAGTGGTGAGATCTATATAATACCAAGTCGATTAATCTATTTCGTCTCTACTTAAAGGACCTTCAGTGTTAAGTTGTTACATAAGTTATTATCATGCCAATATTAAAAATATTTTACGTTTAAAACAAATAGACCGACCTGGCCATCGCATGGTTTGTATGTATTACACTACACAGCACGACGAGAAGTTAATGCTTCTGAAATTTTAATGGCGAATTTGTTTTTTTATGCGATGACCAAGTCGATCTATTTGTTTTAAACGTAAAATAATTTAAAAAGATGGTAATGGTAACGGCAGTGCCGCTTTTTTTTGCTCGACTTGCGGGGGCACTACCGTGCCCCCAGATCATAGATGTGAAAGTGAAGTGAACAATGGCTTGCGTGTCCACGATCGAACGGGTTCGCGAAACAGGGTGGTTCGTCGATCGGTCGATGAATCGATGCGTCGCAATCGTAATGATAACCGTTGTTGTTCGCGCAACAAATCCGTGCGTCGCTTGCGTGGTACGTCTAGAAGTCGGTCGCGCAGTATTTCTCGCTGTCGGGAAGATCGGAGGCGGTTTCGTGATAGGTCTCGGAGGCCCAGGCGTCAGATTTTTCATAGGCAAGACTGTCGGTCTCGTGAAGTTTCACCGAAACAAAATGCACCGCAGATAGCTATGTCGGAGTCAGGCGCACCGTGCTCCGAAGCATCTACTTTTGCACAAGCGTTAATGCAGGCTTTTAAAACAATGCAACCTTCGAATTCACAGCACTGTACCTCTGTGGCGCGGTCGGTAGTGTATGCGACTGCCGTGCGGGAGGTCTCGGGTTCGAATCCTGGGTCGGGCCAAAAAGTCTTTTCTGAGATTTTCTGTTAAGAATTTCTTAGAGATTGCCCGGAGTTGGGAAGTTGAGGTCGAAGACCTCCGTGCCTTGGAGAGCACGTAAAGCAGTCGGTCCTGACCTCTCACTGGTCGTGTCGGTTATCCGTCCCACCAGGCTATGAGAGTGATGGAAGAGAGAGTGTACTTGTGTATTGTGCACACACTTGGACACTATAAACAAAATATATGCACAGACGGCCAGTTTCAATGAAACTGACCGCCGTAGTCGTATATCGGCTAGAAGGACATTATTACTATTATGTTTCTAACTTTGACCCATCTATTCATAGCATTGAGGCATGGTGTGCGGAAGTAGATCGCGCTAGAGATACGGATAAATGGAACGATCACGAGTGTCTGTCGCGTGTAGCTTCTTGTCTAAAGGGAGATGCTAAAGTATGGTTGAGTGAGTGGGTTACTTCAGACATAACGTGGTCTAACTTCAAACGTGAATTTAAGAATCTTTATCCAAATAAATTAAATTACGCGAACATTATTTTTGAGGCTATGCGCACCACGTCTGATAGGTACCCAACGTTTGCGGAATATGCTCGCCGCACATTGTTACGCTTGCGTGTAGTTTCAGGGTTGAGCGATGAGTTGATGACCCTTATTGTTATAAGAGGAATTGATAGCCCTCAAGTACAAGCAGCCGCTGCAGATGCAAACCTTGCCTCAGACAATGTCGTTTCTTTTCTGTCAATTTATACGAAGCCGGTAGTTAAGCGCAATAGTGTTGGTGGATTTCACAAAAGATCAGGGGCGTAGCTACCGCCGTATCTGCCGTATCAATTATACGGGGCCCCCGGGCCACGGGGACCCCTAAAGTGTGTAAGGAAAAAGAAATAATAATAATAATTATTTTTTTTATTATTATTTAATATAATTTTCTTTTGTTAAAAATCTTTACCCCCAAACAATATAAGGGCCCCCAAACAATTTTTTATACGGGGACCCCGTGCCAATGCACGCTACGCCACTGCAAAAGACCACCGGACCAGCATAACCCAAAACGTAACTTTAATGAAGGGCTACAATTGTAACCGAAGGGGACATGTTAGCCGCAATTGTAATTTTCCAAAGTCTAGTGCACCTCCCAACACGCAACTAGCCTCTGTTATTTCCTGTAAGTTTTGTAGGAAGCAGGGACACACTGAGAACGACTGTTTCGCTAAAGCCCGGTCGGAATCAAGAAATCCGCAAAAAGTTAATATCTGTTCTGCTAAATCCAGTTATTCTCAGAAACAAGACGTTACCCCCGCTGTCGTGGATGGGGTTCCTGTAGATGTATTGATTGATAGCGGCGCTCAAAATGTGTCCCTCATCTCCTCAAAAATACTCAAATATATTCGTTGTCGGCCAATCCCGAGGCGTTGTGTTTTGAAAGATATAAGTTAAAAGGAAATAATTGCTACGTCATATGTACAGTGTGTTAAAAACCCGATTTTTGTTTCGTCGTCTTTTTATTTAATTAATCGATAGAGTATACAATTCTGATGATTAGAGTAAAACTCCGGGCTCGCTAAGACTTGTACTATTTTTTAAATTAAATGTCAAAGTTCCGGAATATCTGACTATTGAAAAATGAAAAAAAAATAATCACAATTTAACGGAAGTACTTATTCCAGAATTTATTGATTCTATCGAAAGAAGGTATAATAGCCGACGTTTCCACCAATTCCTGTAGCTTTAGTATGAATCGGTCGAGTGATGATTTTTTTTCTCATTTTTATTTTTTTATTCGTCTAAACCGCCGTTAAATTGTAATTAGTTTTTTTTCGTTTTTCAATAGTTGGATATTCCGGAACTTGGACACTGAATAAAAAAAAAAGTACAAGTCTTAGCGAGCCCGGAGTTTTACTCTAATCTTCAGAATTGTATACTCTATCGATTAATTTAATAAAAAGACGACGAAACAAAAATAGGGTCTATAACACACTGTGATATGTGACGCTGAGTTTAGAAATATATCCATAGAAGTAGAGCTTGTAGTGGTTCCTTCCTCGTTTATGAACGCGTCGATTATAATAGGCATGGACGTTCTGAATCAAGTCTGAATAAAATACGTTCGAACTAAGGATGAGCAATACCTTACTCACACGGACTCCTCTGTTTCTAGAGTCAGTTCAGTTCAGTCTGGCGTTCACACTGAAGTAAATTCACCGTTAAAGGGTGACGAGCTTATCAGACTGATGTCGGTTATTAACGATTTCTCGGATTTTCTTATAACGGGTACTGCGTCCACCACTGTTAAAACTGGTGTAATGGAAATTAAGCTTTATAAAGATACACCTGTCGTTTATCGCCCATACAAGCTTTCATACCAAGAAAAACTCAAAGTCCGCGAAA
The DNA here is from genome assembly GCF_050436995.1 of Anticarsia gemmatalis. Lineage (NCBI taxonomy): Eukaryota > Metazoa > Arthropoda > Insecta > Lepidoptera > Erebidae > Anticarsia > Anticarsia gemmatalis. The sequence goes on from NC_134775.1 coordinate 13,001,807, forward strand.
TCACTAACGACCTCTTAAGTAAAGGTGTAATTAGGCGTTCAAAATCCGAATTTGCAAGTCCGAATTTTTAGTTAAGAAACGCGACGGTTCCGATCGACTTTGTGTGGATTATAGAGCCTTAAATCGCATCACAGTTAAAGATCGGTATCCACTGCCACTCATAGATGACCACATAGACCGACTCGGTAGCTACAGATTATTCACTTGCCTTGATATGGCTACTGGTTTTCACCAGATACCTTTAAAAGAAAAAAGCATCCATCTCACCGGTTTCGTGACCCCAGAAGACCATTTCGAGTATCTTAAAATGCCATATGGTCTGGCTAACTCTTCCATAGTTTACCAACGCATTATCAACGACACTCTTCGCGAACATATTAATGAGGGTAACGTTCTAGTATACGTTGATGACGTGCTCTTGCTTAGTAATACTGTAAAAGAGGGGATAGAGTTTCTACGGTTTCGTACATTAACATACATTTTGTATGGAATAATATAAAATGTTTAGCTGATTTAGCATTTACTTATATCGAACGATTATTAACGTTTTTACTTGCTGTGCAATTTAACTCCCCGTACCGAACACACGTCGCGTAGTCGCCTGAGAATCGCTAACTAAACAATTTTGGGGAATTAAGAATAAATCGGTTTTATTACTACTCCGGTCTACTTCTATTGCACGCCACATCATCTACCTACTCAACATCCACTGCTCTCCACTAACTATCAAATGTCACTGTTCATTTGGTCCTTCGAGGTGTTGTGTACTAAGTGAAAAGTGTTCTATTTGCGATAGCGAATCGGTTCAGCTGGTCTCCCACAAGCGGGTCGCCCCAACTGGATTGAGACGAAGACGCATAATATCGTGAGTAGAGCGCGAACCCACGAAGTATACACAAACTGAACTAGTACCTACTTGCGGTAATACAATTTGACTGTACTACTTTCAACCGATCGTGGAAGATAACTTTCGTGTCGGGAACTGTGAACTTACCATAAACTGATAAAAGTGAACTACGCGTGTGTGAAAACTATTTAAACTATTAACTAAGTGTAACTTTTTCGTGAACTTGGATTAACTTGGACTACAAATCTAAAGGTAACTACCTAAATTATAACTTTACATATCTAATTGTGTAGAAAATACATACTATCTGCATCGATTAGAAACTAACTACAGGCAAACTGCCTACTTAACTGAACATACTAATATTTTACAACTACTACAACCGAACTTAAACTTTTATAACTAATTATGGAACTACTAAACAAACAAGTAACCAGTTTTTAACGCATCAAGAGCATATGTTCTAACTATAAAAAGGATAGCATCGCCAGAAAAACTGCCGACTATTTAGAAAATCGCCTCTCGAATTTAGAGGAGGAATGGGTGAATTTCCACGAACGTCATGATGCACTTCTAGTAGCAATTCAAGACAAAAGCGAAGTTAGTTATTTTACCAATGATATTTTTGAGAAAACGAAACAAATGTATGAAACTACAAAAAGAAACATGATGGACTTGTTGGTTGCTCATCGCCAGCAACAACAACAGAAATTAGAGTTTGACCTGACTGGCATGCTCGTAGAAGATACTGATGATAAACTGAAAGAGCTTATGAATAGTCGAGACAGCAATTTCAAAGCTTTAGATAGGGCAATGTCAAAGATTGATATTGAATTTTTATCTGAAAAATGGGAATTTGAAGATCACTTGTCTATTTTGAAATCTAAGTGGGACGCGGTCGACAAGGTACATTGGCAACTAGATACGTTACTGAAAGGTTCAAACATGAAAGAACAATATAATCGCAGTTTTGAAGAAATTGAACAAAAATACGATTACTTAAGAAAACTTTTAAATAGCAAAATATGGTCTAACATTCACTATCAACGCTCAGCTCCAAAAATACAAATACCAGAATTTTCCGGTAATTACATCCAGTGGCTATCTTTCAAAGACTTATTTATAGAAACTATACACAACAACCCTACTATCTCAAAATGCCAAAAAATGCAACATTTGAAACCAAAGCTGAAGGGTGAAGCTGAACGTCTGGTACAGCATCTTACTATCAGTGCAGACAATTACGACTCATGCTGGGAAATATTAACACACCGTTATGATAATCGTCGCCTTCAATTCACATCTTTTTTGAATACTATGCAACAACTACCGAACATTCAATATCCCAATAGCTACAACTTAAAAAAGCTGCATGACGTAATAACTGAGTGCCTGAATGGACTCACCAACATGGGGGTTGATGTCTCTAGCTGGGGACCTATCGTGGTTCATTACATGTCGCAAAAACTGGACCCGGTTACATTTAACGAATATACAAAGGAGTTGAAGAATAACAGAGATTTGCCGGAACTTAGCGAATTTCTGTCGTTTTTGGAAAGTAAATTCGTCGCTTTAGAAACCATAAAGAAATGCCAAAAGGAACCCACTGGCTCGTACAAGCAAAACCAAGCATCTTCATTCAACAGAAATTTCCAGAAAACTTATGAAAAAAGATTTCCTACAAAAACAACTAATTACAACAACGAACGAACAAACAAGGAAAAATCGACCTTATTTGAACGCAATAGAGACTACTCAAAAACTTTTTATACTTCGTTTGGAAATTGTCCATTTTGCGAAAAAGATCATGTGTTGATGCAATGCGATAAATTTATTGCAAAAGACCCTGTACAACGGAATAACATCGTTGCGAAACTCAACATCTGCAAAAATTGTTTGTACAGCCACGGAAATGTCCAATGTACGTCACACAAATCGTGCAAGCAATGCAACTTGAAGCATCATACATTATTGCATATAAATGAACCGACTTCGAAAAATGACAATAATGCGATTAGTCAACGACCTTCTACTTCCAGACAACAAACTTCCCATCATCTTTCGGCGAATGAATTGGAAGTTCTATTAACTACAGTGCAAGTTAAAGTGCAAGCAATTGATGGAACTTACATAACGCTTCGAGCATTACTAGACCAGGGCTCGCAAGCAAACTTGATTACAGAAGACGCTGCACAACTACTAAGACTTGAACGCACCAAACTCAACGCTACAATAACGGGAATAGGGTCGTCTACTAGGGACTGTAAAGGCCGCATGAACTTAACTTGCAAGTCAATACATTCTGACTACACATTTACTGCTGATTATTTAATATTGAATCAACTTACAAACAATTTACCCAGCAAAACTTTCCAAAAAACTAACTGGACGCACATTGAAAATTTAAAACTAGCGGACCCGGACTACAACATATCTAGTTCAATCGATTTACTACTAGGAGCCGACATATATGCTGACATCATACTTGATGGAGTTCTAAAGGGTGACCACCAGTCTCCAATTGCTCAGCAAACTAAATTGGGATGGATTTCATGTGGCAAACTCAAGACCTTTAATTGTCACGTAACCATCTTCGACTTAGCTGAATTATCAAAATATTGGGAAACTGAGGACATAACTCAAGGCCCCGAGGACATTAGTCAAGATGATCGATGTGAAATATACTATCAACAAACTACAAAAAGAGAACCTGATGGCAAGTTTATCGTTAAGATGCCAATGGTGGAAAATTTTGAAGAAAAACTTGGGAAATCCCGACCAACAGCAACTTCACAATTTTTACAACTAGAAAAGCGTTTAAAAAAAAATCAAAAACTAGCTTCTATGTATAAAGATTTCATTAACGAATACTATGACCTTCAACATATGAAACTGATAACTCGCATCTCATCTCCCGACGCCAGCCAGACATCGGCATGTTACCTCCCTCACCATGGAGTACTGCGCGAAGATTCATCTACTACTAAACTGAGAGTAGTATTCAACGGGTCACAAAAAAATACCTCTGGAAATAGCCTAAACAGTTTGATGGAAAAGGGTCCAAACCTACAAAAAGATATGCAATCGCTTATTTTAAAATGGAGAACATACAAATACGCATTTACCGCTGACATAGAAAAAATGTATAGGTGCATTTGGATCGACGAAAGTCAACATAAACTTCAGCAAATTTTGTGGCGAAACAATCCATCTGAAAAAATAAAAGAATATGCCTTATGTACTGTAACATACGGTACAAAATGCGCTCCATGGCTCGCCCTGCGAACGTTAAAACAACTGGCCATAGAAGATGGACATAAATATCCAAATGCAGCAAATATATTACGAAACGAATTTTTTGTCGACGATTTAGCAAGCGGTCATAACTCACTGGAAGGTGCAAAACGATTACAAACTACACTTATTGAATTACTGAAGGGAGGAGGTATGAATCTGAGAAAATGGTCCAGCAACTGTCCAGAACTACTGACTCATCTTGATGAAAGTTTGATTTCAAAGGCTACCTATGACTTTAAAGAAGATTCAATGAAAACTCTCGGCCTCGGATGGAATCCGAACTCGGATACATTTATATTTAATTGGAATTTGAAAAATACTAATAAGAACTTTACAAAACGAAGCTTACTATCAGAAATATCGCAACTCTACGATCCATTGGGATGGTTTTCACCCGTAACTATAACTGCTAAACTTATATTTCAACGAATATGGAGTGAAAACCTGCTATGGGACGAACCCTTACCCGATGAGATACAAAATAATTGGCTAAAGATAAAAAGGGAACTTCCAGATTTGAAAAACATCAAAATTAACAGATGGATCGGAAGTATTGATAATAACATCGAACGACTCGGGTTTTGCGACGCAAGCGAGAAGACATACTCGTGCGTCATATATTTACGCGCTAAGGATGGAGCGGGACAACAAGTTGTGACGTTACTAACCGCAAAGACTAGGGTTGCCCCTCTATCTCAGAAAACAACTCTGCCAAGACTGGAACTTTGTGGAGCCCTATTACTTTCTCAGCTGCTACTGAAGGCCAAAGAAAGTCTGAAAGAACATAACATCACAGTATGGGCCTGGTGTGACTCCAAGGTAGTCTTGGCATGGATTCAAGGTGAAAGTACTAGATGGGAGAGATACGTAGAGAACAGAGTTGCAAAGATTAAGCAAGCGGTACCAGCATCACAATGGGCTTACATTGAAACTAAAATGAACCCGGCGGATTGCGCAACAAGAGGTCTATATCCCAACAAATTATTAACCTTCAACTTATAGTGGGAAGGTCCTTCTCTTCTGAAAACTTTCAAAGGAGAACAACAACTTATAAAAAACTGCCTATTTACAACGAACATCGAGAAAAAACAAGTAGTGACAACCATGGACAAAACTGATGACGATAACATAATAGGAAACTTATTAAATAAATATAGTACTTTGACACGCGCCACTCGTATATTAACTTGGATAATGCGCTTCATTACAATAGCTCGAAGAAATGCATCAACAAACAGGAAAGCGGATACTAAGACACCACTGACCTACCTCACTGTGAATGAACTTGACACATGCAACAAAATGATAATAAAATATGTACAGATTTGCGATTTCGAAATGGAATATAATCTACTATCAAAAAATAAATCTTTGCCAAATAAAAGTGCCATCTTAAAATTACATCCATACTTAGATGAACATGGTCTTATACGTGTTGGCGGACGTTTGAACAAAACTAACTTACCTTCTAACATGAAAAATCCTGTGATTGTACCCAGAAACGGAAGATTTACACATCTACTAATCGAGCAGGCTCATTTGGCGACTTTGCATGGCGGTGCACGCCTCACGCTGGCCTTCATACGTCAACGTTACTGGATCGTTGGAGGTAACAGGGCTGTAAAAACACAACTACGTCGGTGTGTACGTTGTCATCGATTCAAGACACACAACAACTCTCAACTCATGGCTGACTTACCAATGCAACGATTAACCCCCTGTCGACCTTTCACCCACACTGGGATAGATTTTACTGGAAATGTCGACGTGAAACTAAACAAAGGCAGGGGAGTTAAAACGTCAAAGGGGTACATCGCAATATTTGTGTGTATGACCACCAAAGCCGTGCACATAGAGCTTGTCTCCGACTTAAGTTCTGAAACATTTATTGCTGCATTCCAAAGGATGTGCGCAAGACGCGGAACACCTAAGCATATCTATTCCGATTGTGGCACCAACTTTATCGGAGCTTCAAAAATATTAAGAAAGGAGTTTGAGTTATTTAAAATAGAATTACCACCTGATTTTTTTGATGAACTGAGTAAACTTGAAGTGGAGTGGCACTTCAATGCTTCAGCCTGGCCAACTGCCGGGGGACTATGGGAGGCTGCGGTGCGCTCCATGAAATATCACCTACGTCGCGTTTTGGGAGACCAAAAGCTGACATATGAAGAATTTTCAACTCTGCTCGCGCAGATAGAGGCATGTATGAACTCACGACCTCTCTGCACACTGACTGAAGATCCCGACGAATTTTTCAACTACTTGACTCCCGGTCACTTCCTGACCGGCAGTCCAACAATGACTTTACCTCTATCCAGCAAAGAAGATGATCGAAAAATAAACCTAAGACAAAGATGGCAACTAACTGAACATATGTATCATCAATTCTGGAAAACATGGTCCAACGATTACCTCGTGCAACTTCAGACTCGCTGTAAATGGCAAAAATCAACAATTAATTTAAAAATAGACGACATCGTTTTGATAAAAGATGACAACCTCCCGCCGGGAAAGTGGGCCATGGGACGTATCATTGGTGTTCATCCCGGCAGTGACGGTCGAGTCCGAGTTACTACGGTGAAAACTCAATCTGGTATTATGAAGCGACCAATAACTAAACTGTCACCGTTACCAATCAACGATGACAAACATGACGACTGCACAACTCAAACGCACTGCAAAACATCAACTAATCAGAACTTGGCGAAGAAAACTTTTCTCACCATAGCTGCCACATTTTTTATTTTCTTGTCTCTCTGTGGTGGTGTAAAAGGTGCTAACGCACAAAACTTTACTAGTAGCGCTCGCCTCACAAATCTGGGAGATAATCGTCCTATTTATTACGACAATTTTATTTTATTTTATTTTATTTTATTATTCAAAGGAAAACTCACAGCTAGACAGTAAGAGTACACCAATTTAAAACATTAAATAAGGCCAATTACAAGTTTTCACTAGTAACACACAACACAATATAATGTACTTACTAACTAATCAACGTTTGACACACAAAGATATATAAAATAAAAATGTAATGAGACAATTAGTATTAGGTATGTTGAATTAAATATGTATATATGTAATAATATGTAGGAATATATAAATAAAATAAGTATTAACTGAAAAATCGTTGACAACAAATATTTTTCAATTTGGATACATTTGTGGTAAATAGATCGATATCTACATCCTGGCACATCTTGTTGTACATTCGGCTCGCTCTTACTAGGTATGAGTTCTGCCTGTAGTTAGTACTCGCCGCAGGTATGTGTAACAGATGGGACCTGCGTAAGAATGCAGATGGAATGCGCAGGCCAATTTTGCTCACAAATTCTGCTACGTCGACAGTACCATTTGTGATATTTAACAGAAATGATAGATCAGCTATTTTACGCCGTTCATGAAGAGGTAGTAAATGAAATTTCTTACAGCGAGTTATATAATTAGGCAGATAGCAATTTGAACGATATTGTATGTATCTTGCAAATTTTCTTTGAATGCTCTCTATTCGGTTGATATAGACATCGTATTGGGGATTCCATACTTGGGAAGCATACTCGAGGTGACTGCGAACCAAGGAGCAGTACAGAATTTTGATGGTCTTAAGGCTTTTGAATTCGGACGAGATTCGGCAAATAAATCCAAGCGCTTTCGCAGCCCTTTTAACTATATTCTCTATATGAACGTCAAATATAAGTTTCGAATCAAATGTAACGCCTAGATCTTTTATTTGGCTTACTCTACATATCGGTGTTTTTTTAAGAGTGTAGTTATATGTGATAGGATTAGGTTTTCGAGTAAATGAACAAATATAACACTTAGATATATTTAAGTCAAGGCTATTGAGATGGCAGTACGTTTCAAAACGTTCCAGATCCTCTTGTAAAAGAGCAGCGTCCTCAGCACCTCTGATTTGTTTAATTATCTTCATGTCATCGGCGTAAAGGAGTATTTTTGAATGCACAAAACATGAGCCAATGTCATTAAGAAATATATTAAACAAAAGAGGGCCGAGTAATGATCCCTGGGGAACACCAGAAGTAACGTGAAACGACCTTGATGTGTATCCACTCAACACCACAGTCTGACACCTATTTTCAACGTAAGACGTGAACCACCTGAAGAGGTTTCCTCTTATTCCCATACCAAATATTTTGTGCAAAAGCGTTGTATGATGAATACGATCGAAGCACTTGCTATAGTCTGTATATAATACATCCACTTGTGTCCCTTGCGCCATAGCCTCCGATAAATAATCACTACAGAGGACTAGATTTGTTGTAGTAGATCTTCCCATCAGGAATCCATGTTGGCGTTCGCTAAAATCAAGCTTAAGCGCAGAATAAACTTGCTTATGTACAATTTTCTCTAATATTTTAGCGAAAACACACAACTTCGAAATGGGTCTGTAGTTTTCTACACGTTCCTTTGGTCCCTTCTTGTGTATCGGTGTGACGTATGCACACTTCCAGATGTTGGGTACCAAACCGCTATCGAAAGACCTTTTAAATAAAATCGTGAGAGGAACGGTAAGACTTACTGCACAATTTCTAATAAAAACTGGTGGTATGTTGTCCGGGCCTGCTGACTTGTTAACATCGACATTTGCAAGTAACTTTCGTACTTCACTTTCGCATATCTCAATGTTGCAGATGATTGAGTTAGATTGAATCTGCGATGAGAAGTTCTGCGCGCTGTGTGGTAAGGTAACAGAATTCGACGGATTAAGAAAATTTGAGTGGAAATAATCACCGAACATATTACAAATATCCTCCCCATCACTGGAAGAAAGCTGCCCAAAATGTAGTGTTGCGGGATACGAGCTAGACGACCTTTTTGACTTAACATATCTCCAGAAAGCTTGGGGGTTCTTACGTATGTCAGATTCGATCTTAGTAATATACTCATCAAATAATTTACTTTCTAATTCTTTCGACCGCTGCCTTAGTATAACAAATGATTGATAATCCGAAATGTTGTGGTACTTCTTAAATTTGGAATGGAATTTCGACTTCTCTTTAATAATTTTAATTAACGGGTTTTATACCAGGGAGGATATTTAAGGTGGGAAGTAACTGTTTTTGAGGGTACATAATTAATACGTATTTTATTTAACTGCTCATAGAAATATGACACGGCATCCTCGAACGACCTACTCTGGAATTCATGTTGCCAGGCCACTAGAGCAAGCTCCCTATTTATTGCCTCATAGTCGGCCAATGTATACAAGTATCTGACGTAGGGGCGAATAGGTAGACTATGAAGCTGGACAAAGTCAGCTGTGATGTACAAGGCTTTGTGATGGGGATCTTCAGGTATCAATAGATCGCCGGGCATAGAGACAGACACGTCGTTATTAGACAGTACCAAGTCTAAAATTCTATTATTGCTGTTCATGTAACAATTATACTGCTGTAGATTACAAATATTTAAATTGTCGATAAAGTTGGACTGTATCGCACCTTGTAGATTACCCGGTATCAAAGTGCAATCAATATCAGAGGAGTTCCAAGTAACGTTTGGTTGATTAAAGTCACCTACGATTATAAATTTGTCTGTAGGATGTGCGAGAACGATGTCTACCAAACTGTTTGAAAACTGGTTTAATTGAGCCGACAACGAGTTCCCTAGATTCTGAGTACACATATAAACAACACAGATATGCATTTTGTACAAGACTCGTGGGTTCTTGTGTTGCAATGTGAGGGTAATCCACAAGTCCTCGGCCGGCGAGCACCAATCATTGCAAACATTAACCACAAGTTCCCGTCGAGCTGCAATTAGAACACCGCCTCCCATAGTCTGCCCAGTAAGAGCATAATTTCTATCACGTCTCCATATCAGATATCTGTCATCGAATAATTCTGAATCCAAAATATTGTCGTTTAGCCAAGTTTCCGTCAAACAAATTATATCGAAATCATTCATACAAACGTTTCTATAGAACGCTACTGTCTTGGTTCGCAGTCCCCGGACGTTCTGATAGTAAATCCTAATAGGCGCCATCATAAATCATAAGCAAAAAGTACGCTAGCATTTGAATAGAACAACACAAGATACATACAATAAGCAATATTAAAAAAAAAATCATGATAAAATAAATGTTTATTGCAGCAAGTAAGCGAATGAAGCTTTTACTACGGCAAGAATTAGACTGATAATTAAAACTAAATGAATCAGGTAAACTTTTAAAACAGAAAATAAAATTACTTTTAATACATGACGAGTGGAAGTTACTCTTGTATTTCAATCTAAGTACATACTGGAACGGAGTAAAAGATATAGAAAACTACTTGGGAAACGTCAACTTAGTGTGCACGAAACTGGATCGAAGATACTGTGATGTCACCATGTCACAACTATTTCATGAACTAGAACTTCTGAAACATTACAACACTCTACTGTTAGCCCCACATAAACATTTGTCTGGCCGTAGCAAGCGAGGATTAATCGATGGAGTTGGCTATGTGGCAAACAGTCTTTTTGGAATCTTAGACCAACGGTTTGCCGATAAATACGAAGAGGATATTCAAACTATGAAGAATAATGACAATTATCTCCTAGAATTAATAAAAAATCAAACTTCGATTGTGCAGTTAGAAAATGAAATCCTCGAGAAGAAAGAAGCCAACATAAAACAACAATTTTCACTTATCAATAATTTTATGAATCAGACAGATTTGAAACTTGCAAAAATCGAATCGGAAATAACATTTGCAATGGCAGCAAATTATTTCAGTTCCACATCGCTTAATGCGTACCTACTACTAAACAACTTGAAAAACATGCAAGAAATGCTGTTTAACGCCCTAACTGATGTGTATCAAGGGCATCTCGATGTACATCTACTTACTCCAGTTAACTTAATCAAGCAGTTAACTTTGATTTCTGCAAGATTACCAAAAACTCTAACATTACCAGTAGAAGACTTACAACTAAACATAAACACTATATACAAACTACTTAACGCAAAGGCTCGGGTTACTGGCGAGTTGTTTCTACTTGAAGTTAACATCCCATTGGCGAGTGATGAGGATTACTCGCTATTCAGGGTCATACCACTACCTCTGAAAACATCTCAAAATGAAAGCGCAACTGTTTTGGTTTCATCTCAGTTTGTTGCAACCAACTTCAGAAAAAATACTTACGTTAGTATTACAGAAAACGAGTTGAGACACTGTATTGAGCATAGCAACAAACATTTGGTTTGCAATTTAAACTTACCTGAACAAAATATTGATAACATCAACGCATCATGTGAAGCCAAACTATTGAGTCGGCAATCTACAACACCTTGTAATATGAATAAAATAATTTGTGAAGAACACTGGATTGAATTACATTTATCGAATACATGGCTAGCGATGTGCTGTGACTCATGCACATTACGTACTATATGCGACGACGACGTCACAACACAAGTTATCAATGCGTCTACGATTGTATCATTGAAACAAGGCTGCATCTTACAAACTAGAACATTAATGATACACTCTCGCAATAATTACAACAGCAAGGCGAAAATAGAATGGGATTTCCAGATTCCATCGCTTGACACATCAATCAACGCAATAATAAATACACAGAAAACTCCACAACTAGAACTAGTCGAAGATGAAAACATTGGATTAGTCAAAGAGAAGCTGGAACATCTGAAAAATCATGAACAGCTTCCAGCGCCAATCACTGCGAACGACCTTCAACAATTCACGATTTGTTATCTACTCCTAGCATTTGCTATTATCGTCGTATTGATCTGGATTGCTAGAAAACGTGGATACTGCATTAAACGGGTGAAGGTGAACCCTACTAATGAAACGACAAAACAATATGAGGATATTGAGCTGCAGCCTATACCAGCTTCAAACATCCAGGACCTGTTCCGGACATATTCAGTGACGCGCCGCGGAGTCAAGGCCACAGCGAGACCAGCACCAGCGACGCGGACTAATCGGGCTCAGACTTCCAATGATGTCCAATTTAATTTAGAATAGTTTTACACTTTATTTATATTCTTTTACATACATTTTATACTTTATATTTTTATTAACTTTGTAATAGCGATTTTCAGTCTATTGCCGTCGTCTTCTTTTCGGGTCGGGAACATGTACGGTTTCGTACATTAACCTACATTTTGTATGGAATAATATAAAATGTTTAGCTGATTTAGCATTTACTTATATCGAACGATTATTAACGTTTTTACTTGCTGTGCAATTTAACTCCCCGTACCGAACACACGTCGCGTAGTCGCCTGAGAATCGCTAACTAAACAATTTTGGGGAATTAAGAATAAATCGGTTTTATTACTACTCCGGTCTACTTTTATTGCACGCCACATCATCTACCTACTCAACATCCACTGCTCTCCACTAACTATCAAATGACACTGTTCAAAGTTACTTGGTAGAGTACTTAAAACTTTGACTTCAGCTGGTTTCTCAGTCAACCTTAAAAAATGCTCCTTTCTTGTGACTGAGGTATATCAAGTATTTGGGTAAAGTAATAAGCCAGGGTCAGGTTAGGCCGAGCCCGCGAAAAGTACAGGCGTTATTTAATACCAATTCCCCGGGAAACGTGAAACAAGTTCGACAGCTTCTCGGTCTGGCAGGGTATTTTAGGCGGTATATAAAAAACTAGCTGACCCGCGCAACTTCGCTTGCTTCACATAAGAGAATCATAATTTTCCCCGTCTTTGTAACATTTTTCACAGGTACTCTGCTCCTATTGGTCGTAGCGTGATGATATATAGCCTATAGCCTTCCTCGATAAATGAGCTATCTAACACTGAAAGAATTTTTCAAATCGGAACAGTAGTTCGCGAGATTAGCGCGTTCAAACAAACAAACAAACAATCAAACAAACAAACAAACTCTTCAGCTTTAGAATATTATATATGTTACTGTAAAAGCCCGAACGGTGGTAAATCCTAAGATTTTCCGGTATAACCTAAGATTTACCAACTCGCAATGGTAAAAGTCCGAACAATTCTTTTATTTCGAACTTTTACCTATATTCACTTGATGATATCGAGATGTCGCCGGAGCCCCGCTTCGCGGGGCTCCTCCTCCTGAGTGGTTAAAAAAAAATAACCACGAAGGCTAAGGTGGGAGCTTCGCTTCGCTCGCTCCCACCTTAGCCTTCTAACCTAACCTACCCATGTCGCTTTGCACAAAACTCCTTCTTTATAACTATGTCACAGTATATAATTATACCGTGAAATAGTTATAAACATAGTTATGAAGGAGGATTTTTTTATATATCGTAACATAGTTTTTAAACTCTGGCTTGTTCGGACTTTTACCATTGAGAGTTGGTAAATCTTAGGTTTTACCGGAAAATCTTAGAATTTACCACAGTTCGGGCTTTTACAGTAACATATATAGTATAGATAACGCTTCCAAAATTACTCCTATTACTCGTTTGACTCGCAAAAACCACCAGTTTACTTGGACCTCAGAATGCGAGGCTGTGCGCCAAGATATTGTAAAATCGTTGACAAGCGAGCCAGTACTGTCAATATTTAATCCTAGTTAAAGAGGGCGTTAGGATCAAAAAATGGACTTCGAAGAAAACATAACACAACGAAAACATAGAGCCCGACGAGCCAACTCTGTGGATGATGATTCGGATAGTGATAGTTCTTTATTTAATACTAGCTGACCCGCGCAACTTCGCTTGCGTAACCTAAGAGAATGGGTCAAAATTTTCCCAGTTTTTGTAACATTTTTCGTTGCTACTCCGCTCCTAATGACTGTAGCGTGATGTTATATAGCCTATAGCCTTCCTCGATAAATGGGCTATCTAACACTGAAAGAATTTTTCAAATCGGACCAGTAGTTCCTGAGATTAGCGCGTTCAAACAAACAAACAAACAAACTCTTCAGCTTTATTATATTAAGTATAGATAGCCTTCCTCGATAAATGGGCTATCTAACACTGAAAGAATTTTTCAAATCGGACCAGTAGTTCCTGAGATTAGCGCGTTCAAACAAACAAACAAACAAACAAACAAACAAACAAACTCTTCAGCTTTATTATATTAGTATTAGTATAGATTACCGTGACCAGTTTACCGAATGGGTCATTAAATGATAGTCAGAGTTTATTAGAACTAAATGAAAAAATTAATATATTAACGCAGCAACTTGAAATTTCACATAAAGAGATTGAGAATCTTAATATGGAGAACTGTCGTCTAAAAACTGACCTAGATAAGTGTCGATTAACAATAGAAACCTATAAAAAACTAAGCCTGACCGACAATTTATGCACAACGCCCCGATCTACTCGTAAGAAGAATAAAAAGAGTCAGAATCACACCCCTGAACGTGGACGGCGGACATCTCAAATGCAATCCGGTTCACCTTTTATTAGGTCTATGATCATAGATAACAAAATGGAAAATGCGATTTCAGGCACTGAAAATTCCCAGAATAATGTGACTGACACTTCGCCACAAAACAACCATAACATTGTGTCAGCATCATGTACTCAAACTAAGGAACATTCGACGAACCAACCATCTCACCTGCCTTGTACCATTGACATACCCACCTCTGCCGAATGCAAAAAACCAATCTTAAGAACCACAAAACCGGCTCAAAATATAAATATTTATACCAAAAAACAATATAATAATTATAGCAGACCATCAAGGAAGGCGCCTACAACAAACCCTACAACATATGATTGGAGAGCGCTTTAAAGTAAGCTGTTTCTGGAAGCCGGGTGCTACGCTGCAGGACGTGTTGGCCACTGAACACCGCCAAATAAGCACCTTATCAAAGAAGGATTTCCTCATTGTTCTAGGGGGTACGAACGACAGGTCACCTAGTATATTTAATATATGTATTAGTAGTTTTTTGTGCAATACTAGAAACACTAATGTATTTTT
This sequence comes from Anticarsia gemmatalis, assembly GCF_050436995.1. NCBI lineage: Eukaryota > Metazoa > Arthropoda > Insecta > Lepidoptera > Erebidae > Anticarsia > Anticarsia gemmatalis. The sequence goes on from NC_134775.1 coordinate 13,016,851, forward strand.
TTGTGAAGTAACAATTAATAGATTTTTAAATGAATCAAAATTAAACTATGAATTAAAATTTATTTGTTCTAAGTTTAGTCATGTAAAGTACATAAATATGGGTTTTTCTATGTTAAGACCTCGTAGAAATATGTTTACACGACATGTATCTCAGACATTATGTAGTGAAATATTGTGTTGCTGTCATAAAATTAAACTAAACAACTTGTATAATAATCATGCTATTATAGTATCAGAGTTTCAAGAAGTGAATGTTATCACACCAACAACAAAAACAAGCAAATTACCTACGAACACCATAAACTTTGAACCAGAATCAAATAATAATAGTTTTTTTCGTGAATAATAATATTAATATTATTCACCAAAATATAAATGTATAATGTAGTATAACGTGATTAGTACTAATATACATATACGTTACAATGTTACATATGCGCACAGAGCGACACAGGTTGCGCGCGCAAAGGATTGTAGGCGACTGGCGCACGCGGCGCGAGTGCGCGGAGCCGAACGGCCCCCCGAGGGTGGCGGGGTATCGCACGACGGGGCGTGAGGGAAACCAGGGACGTACTCCGTACAGGGCCGCACTTAGGGCACGTTATACTCTCCCCCTTTTGATCAAGAGGCGAAGTCTCATTGGTCAAACTAATAACGATAAATAGCGAACCTATGATTGAACCTTCCGAGGGCGACCTCGGCGGCGCTTCGCCACAATAGGCTCCGGACACTCACCACCTCTATCATGGTATCTACGCAAATCCGATACATGGTACTTACCCACAACTTCACCGGACTTCTGCGAAGTAAGAGTATAGGTTGTAGGACTCACCTTCCTGGAGACGACATACGGTCCATCCTGTTTCGGAACGAACTTAGAAGTAACACCTTTGGAAGCATAACTTAAGACATGCGTCTTCATGAGCACAAGATCACCTTCTTCGAAAGGTTCCGAAGCACGACGGGCCGAATCGGCTTGGTGCTTGCGAAGATCCTGCTGACGCTCGATATTCTCTTTAGCTTGAGAGAGAGAATCGACTAGCTTCAAAAGATACGGTGTGATCTGAGGGACCAAATTCTCAGATTCGATGATTGCTCGTAAATCGGCTTGAGCAGAGAGAGGCGAACGGAGCTCGCGACCAAAGGTCAGGTAAGCTGGGGTGGAACCGGTGGAAATAGTAAACGAGCTATTTAGAGCGAATCGGACGAACGGTAAAACCTCAGGCCATTGTCTGTGATTGCCCTCTACCAGGATGGCAAGGTGAGCCTTTAAGTCCCGATTCCTTCTCTCTACCGGATTTGCCTCGGGATGATACAGGGGTATCAAACTCTGTCTAACACCCAAGACAAACAGAGCCTTCTGCATCACGTCAGCTACGAATTGAACTCCGTTGTCGGAGATCATACGCCTAGGGAGTCCATATCTCATAAAAACCTCACCCACTAAGGTCTTCGCACAGTTCTCGGCTGTGGCTTCGGTAAGGGCGAAAAGTTCAATCCACTTGCTAGCGGTGTCCTCTACTATTAAAACCCACTTTCGCCTTGAGGCCCTTTGGGTAACGGTCCGAAGAGATCAACAGCGATGATTTCAAATCTCCGAGCAGGTGCAGGAGTCTGGAGTAAGCCAGGTGGTTTCACGTTTGAGGACTTGTACCGCTGACACTCCGTACAGGTCTTCAGGTAGTCGGTAATATACTTCCTCATGCCTGGGAAGTAAAACTGCTGGGATATGCGATGAAGAGTTTTCTGGATACCCCCATGAGCGGCAGTCGGCGAATCGTGACACTCGTACAGGACTTTGCTTCGCAGGCTCTCCGAGACGACCAGCTGAGGCTTTTCAGTATCGGAATCCTCTACATACCTGTACAATACTCCCTGATTGCTAAGGTACCTTCTATCCGACCAACGATGCACTGACAATTCATGAGAAATTTCCAAATCAGTGAGAATCTTAGCTGCTTCTGGATCGGACCATTGAGCTTCACGGGTAGATGTGGCGTCCCATCGTGGAATGTCCACGGTAACCGGACAGACACCACATTCCGATGTATTATCTATAACTGGGCGGCTGAGTGTATCGGCTACCACATTAGCCTTCCCAGGAGTGTACTCGATTTGTAAATCAAAAGACTGCAATTTCAGCGCCCAACGAACAAGCCTACCGGTAGGAGATTTAAGGGTGAACAGCCACTTCAAGGGTTGATGGTCACTCCTGACACATACCTGATGACCCTCGATATAGCCGCGGAATCTCTCCACTGCCCAGACAACGGCCAACGCCTCCCTCTCTGTGGTGGAGTAGTTCCGTTCTGCCGGCGTGAGGAGACGACTAGCGTACTCGATGGGGTGTTCATCGTGTGGTGACTCCCCCTGAAGTAAAGCTGCACCTAAAGCGAAATCGCTGGCGTCCGTTCTAAGGATGAAAGGTCTTAAGTAGTCTGGTTGGGTCAGAATGGGGGGGGAGGCTAAAAGAGACTTAAGCTGTATGAAAGCGCTAGTTTGATCCTTACCCCATTTCCAGGTCTGTGACTTTTTGGTTAGACGTGTAAGTGGTTCAGCCACCTTGGCGAACGCTGGAATTAACTTGCGGAACCACGAGCAAGTTTGGAGGAAGGTGCGAAGCTGCTGGAGAGTTGTCGGTTCCTTCATCTCTAATGCTGGGGCTACATTAGCGGGCTATGGCGAATATTCGTGTTAACGCGATGAATGTGGCCGGGTTCATCGTGTCATCGCGTAGTATTCGGGCGAAGACGATGTAGTATCGAGGAGCTGTCGGTAAACTGGCGCGAATCAAAGGGATTTGTCGCGCCAATATTCGCTTAGGTGGCTACATCTACATCAATTCAGTGTCGTCCAGACTTTGAAGCGAGACGGACGTGCATTTAATTTTTAAATATAATGCAAAGCCACTATTTCCTCCATTTTTAATTTACCGCTCACGTCTCCGCACAACAAACTGAACAGCACAAGGCACGATGCATCGCGTCAACTCGACACGAATCTTCGCCCGCTTTAATGTAGACAAGAACATCGCCCATACCCGAACACGATGTTTTTGTCGCGCCAACACCATACGAATCTTCGCTCGCTAATGTAGCCCCAGCATTAGACATCTTCCGAACTCGAGTCGTTATTACGAACTTTACGCGGCGGCATTTTGTTCACTAAAAGTTCCGTGCACTATCGAACAGTCTAGAACATCGGCCAATACGTTGGGAGCCAGTATAACGTAGTATAACGTGATTAGTACTAATATACATATATGTACGTTACAATGTTACATATGCGCACAGAGCGACACAGGTTGCGCGCGCAAAGGATTGTAGGCGACTGGCGCACGCGGCGCGAGTGCGCGGAGCCGAACGGGCCCCCGAGGGTGGCGGGGTATCGCACGACGGGGCGAGAGGGAAACCAGGGACGTACTCCGTACAGGGCCGCACTTAGGGCACGTTATAAATGGTATTTTAAACAAAGCCGAGTTATTAATTTTAAACTTGGATTGGCTTATAGAGCAAAATATTTCACCAGACATTCTATGTTTTACAGAGCATAATATGCTAAAAGATGACACAAAATTATTTTCTATCAATAATTGGCCATAGTTAAACGGAAAGGATCCAACCCACACTATGGGTAAAATGAGTTATGTGTACCAAAACACTCCTTGAAGTTAAAATTTTAATATCACGAAAACAATCCAAGTAAAATTCAAACCCACCATGAAGTTATAGTCCTGAGTTAGTCCCAAAGTTAAAGTGATCTGAACTTAAAAGTTAAATATCTCGAAACTACGTCTGTGTGGGTTGGATCGTTTCCGTTTAACTATGGCCAATTATTCCTTAGCATCCATTTTTTGCAGGAATAATCGACGTGGTGGTGCCTGTTTATTAGTCAACCGCAGACATAATTATCAAAGTTTGGCATTTTTGAATAAAGTTGGCATTACTGGTATCTTGGAATGTTGTGGGTTAGAACTCTTGACTCATAAGTTGATAATAGTTTGTATATATAGATCTCCTCGAAACAATACTCAACATTATGATCAATTTTTTGAAATTTTAAGCTCTATTTTTCATGAATTTTGTTACCGAAACAAAAAGGTTATCTATCATATGTGGTAATTTAAATATAAATATGCTTAAGAATAGTCGAGAGCGTTCTAATTTAGTTCAAATGGTGCATAGTTTTAACATGAATATAGCTTTCAACGAACCGACACGTTTAAAAAGTGGTACATGTATCGACAATTTCATTCATAACGTAAGAGGATGTAAACAAAAATTGTATGAATTTGCATTATCAGACCATACGGCTCAACTTCTAACATGTCCAGTTAAGAAATACTGTACTCTCACTCACTGGTATATTGAAAAACGAGATTACGCTAAAGAAAATATAGAAAAATTTAAAAATTGTTTACAGTCATTGACATTTAGAGAGGTCTACGATACAAATAATTCTAATACTGCCTTTGACAATTTCTATGATAATTTCATTTTATTTTATGAGTTATGCTTTCCAAAAAAATTAATTAAAAAAACATTACAAAACCGACCTAGATGGTTGTCTAATGGTATACGAGTATGTTCCAAGCGCAAACGTGAGTTGTTATGGAACTATAGGAAAAATCGTATCGAAGAGAATAAACATAAGTTTAAAACATACTCTATGAGGCTCAATAAAATCATAAAACTGACACAAAAAAGTCAAAATGACTATTTCATCAAGACTGCGATAAATAAATCAAAAGCTGCATGGTCGGTCATAAATAAAAATAAAAATAATATGCCAAAAGACTATATTAACAGACTAAATGTAAACGGCTGTATTGTTGAAGACCCTATTCGTATTGTAGAAACTTTCAATAATTATTTTACTATGCAAAGACATTTAATTAATAATAATAATTCATATGACTCTCAACTATTGACATCTAATATTAATAAAAAATCGAATTCTTGTTTCATGACACCAACTTCTGCTACAGACATCTGCAAACTGATTAAATCATTAAATAATACTAATAGTACTGGTTATGATGATGTTAGCACTAAGATTTTGAAAGAAGTAGCTTCACTGATCTCAAATGTGCTTAGTCACATAGTAAATTTGTGTATTGTCTCAGGAATATTTCCTAATAAGCTGAAAGTTACTTTAGTAAAGCCCCTGTTCAAAAAGGACGACAAATATAGTGTTAAGTGTTATAGGCCAATTGCTTTAATTCCAGTTATCTCAAAAGTGTTTGAGAAAGTTATGCATGGAACCTTGTACCAGTACTTTGAAAAAAACAATCTCTTTGCTGACAAACAAATAGGATTTAGGAAGGATAAGTCAATTAACTTAGCAATTTACAAATTTATGCACAATATTATGACCGGTCTAAACAGTAAACATCTCATTTTAGCGCTTTATATGGATCTAACAAAGGCCTTTGACTATGTAAATCACGATATACTGTTACTTAAGTTAGAAGCATATGGCATTAGGGGAAACATTCTAAATCTTGTTGAATCTTACCTTAAAAATAGAAAACAGTGTACACAAATTGTTCGTATATGTCCATTAACTAAGAAGGAAATTATTTACTCATCCCGATATTGTGAAGTGGTACAAGGAATCCCACAGGGCAGTGTATTGGGCCCTCAACTCTTTATAATTTACGTTAATGACCTGCCTAGAGCCATCAACCAAAAAATGGTTTTGTTCGCCGATGATAGCACGGTAATGTTTGCCAGTAAAGAGAAGTCAAAACTAGAAACATGAATATAACTTTAAGCGAAATAGTTAAGTGGCTAGAATATAACCATCTAATGATAAATTTAGATAAAACCGCTATGATGACATTTAGAAATCGAAAAAATAATTTATTTAATTTAAATTTAGAATTTAACAAACAAAAGATTCGTGAGGTAGAAAGCGCGAAATTTTTAGGTATTAATCTTGACAGTCATCTAAACTGGAAACTTCATGTCGAAAGTATCTGTACCAAATTGAGTCAATTTTGTTATGCGCTTTACATGTTAGGGAGAGTAGTCAGCCAACCTGTCGTTATAACTGCATACCACGCATATGTAGAGTCAAATCTAAGATATGGTTTCATCTTTTGGGGTAACTCGGTAGATAAAGAGAGTGTATTTAAAGCTCAAAAGAGATGTCTAAGAGCAATTACTAAAATTAGGGCAACAGATTCATGTAAACCCTATTTTATAAATCTAAAAATTATGACTTTTCCTTGCTTATATATTTTTGAGGTTGCTGTATTTGTGCATTATAATAAAACTCTATTTGAACCATATAAAAGCAAACGATGGAATCATAGAATATGTTGTCTACCTAACAATACATCGCAAATAAATAATAGTATTCTATGCATGACATCACGTATATATAATAAGCTACCAAAGAATATAATAGAGTGTACGAATGCAAATGAATTTAAATACAAATTGAAACAATTTTTATGTCTTAAAGCATTCTATAGTATTAATGAATATTTAAATAGTAACACAGACATTTCAGTTTAATTTATTATTATTATATTATTTCATTATCTCTAATTTATTGACATTAATTTGTATTGTAATTATAGGACATTTAATTTGTATTGTCTTATTATCCATAATAATTGAATTTTTGATTATCGATAACAATTTGCATGCCGCAAGGTAAAATATGGTAAAAGCTACTTTCAATTACTGTATCATCTTATAATGTACCCATGTTTGCATAAATAAATTGATTTGATTTGATTTGATTAGTTTCCCAACAGAAGTTCACACCGACGCGACGCTAGTAGTATAGGCTACGGTGCCGTTCTCCTACAAACCCATCCAGACTCCAGTAAGCATGTCGTTTCGTACTTCAGCAGGTCCACTCAAGGAGCTGAGAGCAAATATCACTCCTACGAGCTTGAGACTCTTGCGGTTGTTAAGGCTTTGAGAACTTCCGACATTATCTGGTAGGATTAAAGTTCACGGTAGTGACCGATTGCAATGCTCTGAAGTCGACCGAGCGAAAAAAAGATTTACTGCCCCGCGTGTTGGTGGATTTATCTCCAAGATTTTGACTTTTCTATTCAGTATCGGAAAGGAGTAATGATGCCGCACGCTAATTACCTTAGTCGAAATCCAGCAGTCAACGTCAATCAAATCAGTAGACCTCGTAATTGGGCCCAAATAGCACAACTAGCTAATAATGAGACTCGTGATCTTATCGATAAACTCCGTGACGGCAGTTTAGACCCTAATCGCTATTCTGTACAAAATGACATCTTGTATTACAAATACACCCCGATAGGCCTGCAATCACGACTTTTGTGTTACATCCCTAAAGGACACCGTCTCTCCCTCTTGCGGGTGTTTCACGATGAACACGAGCATATTGGCGTAGATTTATTTATTTATTGGAAGACCAACAGCTGCTAAATATAATAAACAATATACCTTAGAAACAGATGGCCAATTACAGGTCCTAGGTATTAAGCAACAATACAGTAGATCTAACCGTGAGTGACAAATAAACTACAAGAAATTCAGTTTTAACATATAAAGTCCATTGCCGTTTAGATAGACATTTTATACAAGTCCATTGCCGTTTACATAGACATTTTATATTAATCCATTGTTCTCAAAGAAGTCTTGGCTTATCATACGTCTTGTCGTCGCCAGATTCGTGTTAAACAAGTCAAAGTCGTGTGTTTTCAGTGCAATATTTACACTCCTGCTAGCCCGCCAGATAAAGCTATTCTGCCGATAATTGGATGAAACTACAGGTAAATTAAGCGGAATGTAATGCCTAGTAAATTTTACTGGTATATTAATGCCGAATTTGGAAAGGAGCTCAGGACTGTTAATAATGTTGGCAAGAATTTTTTGCACGTAAATAATGTCAGCAATCTCGCGTCTCTTGAACAGGGGAAGAAGATGAATAGCTTTTGTCCTTTTAGGTAGTAATCGGAGGGAATTATATGCTTTTTCCTAGTAAAAGTAACAACAGAGCATTTTGACGGATTTAAGTCTAACCTATGTTTTACGCAATAGTGTTCTAAACGTGTTAAATCTGCTTGGAGTAATTGAACGTCTGCATCAGAAGAAATCGATGTAAATATTTTCATGTCGTCAGCGAGGCAAAGTAATTTTGATGATTCCACGTACTCCCCAATGTCGTTTACAAAAATCACGAAAAGCGAGCCCTGGGGGGCCCTACTAGGCACAGATACCCAACTAGATATGTAGTTGCTAACCGCGACAGCTTGTGACTTATTTGTAATATAAGATATGAACCATCTAAGCAGATCTCCCCTTATTCCTAATAAGTATAATTTCTGTATAAGTATGGAGTGGTCGATTTTATCAAAACATTTGGCGTAATCTGTGTAAACAACATCAACCTGCTTACCCTGGCTCATACTATCAGTGATGTAATCGTGAAGAAGTATAAGATTAGACACAGTCGATTTTCCTTTTACGAAGCCGTGCTGAGAGTCATCGAGAGAAGTCTCGAGTGCAGCATAAACCTGTTTATGGACGATTTTTTCAAATACTTTAGCGAGCAAACATAGTTTCGAGATTGGTCTATAATTCTCGGCTTGTGTTTTAGAACCCTTTTTATGTATAGGAGATATAAGCGCCGCCTTCCACAACGAGGGCACGACACACTCGTGCACTGATTGTTTAAATAACAGACTAACCGGCAGTGACAACGACTCAGCACAATTAATTATGAAGCGAGCTGGTAAATTGATAGATAAGACACTTGACCTAATATTGAGACACTTTTCGTTTCCGGGACTTAAAAGATTTGTGAGTAAGTACATAGGCCACTGTTTAGTTTGTATCTCCAAGAAGAGAGTACCACGGGCTCCACTCCAAAATATAACCTCGTGGGAAAAGCCAGATATCCCCTTCCACACAGTCCATGTAGATGCATTAGGCCCCTTGCCCACTTCGAACGGCTACAAGTTTGTCCTCCTTATAATAGATGCATTCACTAAGTTCTCACTTCTCTACCCAATGAGTAAACAAGATACAGTTGAATTGAAGCAGGTAATTACTCAATCAGTCTCTTTATTCGGGGTACCAAAATTAATGATTACGGATAAAGGGCGCATGTTTGAATCCAGGAATTTTGTAAACTTTATTAATGGCATCTTTCCGTCTACATGAAAGGATGCCCAAATTATCCCTATACCAAAAAAACGTAACCCATCTACTTTTTCTGAATATCGTCCCATATCCATACTTCCCTTCCTATCTAAAGTACTTCAACGCCTAGTACATATGCAACTCAGCAACTATCTTTCTTCAAACCTACTCCTAAATCCTTTCCAATCGGGTTTCCGTCCTGGTCATAGTACTACTACGAGCCTGGTTCATATTACGGAGGACATCAGATCGGGTATGGAAGATGGCAAGCTTACAACCCTAGTTTTTCTAGATTTCAGTAGCGCTTTCAATTGTGTTGATTTTGATGTTCTACAAGGTATATTGTGTTCTCTTAACATATCTCCATCAGTGGTTGACTGGTTTCGTAGTTACCTGTATGGGCGCCGGCAACGTATTAACATTGAAAACAATGTCTCGGATTAGTGCGCTGTATCTGCTGGCGTACCGCAGGGCGGCGTTTTATCTCCCTTACTTTTCGCAGTTTTTATAGATTCAATATCCAATCGCATAACTTCTTCCTATCACCTCTATGCAGATGATCTACAAATTTATTCTTGTGCTCCCACGGATAGGTTGACGGAAGCTGTGGAAACGATAAATAGTGATCTGGTTCGTATTTGTGAATGGAGTAAGTCGTATGGTCTCATTGTCAATCCTCACAAAACACAAGCCATTGTCATCGGTAGCCCCAGGATGCTCGCTCTCAAGAGTAGATTGGACAGTAGTACCCACTGTGATCTTCGACGGCACTACCGTCCCATTTAGTGATCGTATTAAAAACCTGGGATTATATTTTGACAGGAGCCCTGGAGTCCTCAACTCCAGGAACTCAGTCGCAAAATATTTGCTTCGGCGGGGTCCTTGCGCAGGCTACGCAATTTTCTCCCCATCAACACTAAAATCGCGCTTGTACAATCCCTTCTCTTCCCCATCCTTGATTATGCCGATGTCAGCTATCCCGATCTAACCGAGGACCAACTTAACAAGCTTGAGCGCCTTCAAAATTTCTTTATCAGGTTCATATTTGGATTACGCAAATATGACCACGTCTCAGATTATCGAAACAAGCTCAAGTGGTTACCAATACGTTCACGCCGGAATGCTCACATTCTCTATCTTCTGTACAATATCTTGTTTAATCCCTTGACTCCCTTCTATCTCAAACAACGTTTTGTTTTCTTATATGACACGCATTCAAGGTTTTTACGATCATCAGAGAATTTAAGACTTAAGATGAGATTTTTTATATGCGATTTGTATTTATTATTTATTTTATATAACTCATATATTTAGGTTAACGTGACTTGTACGCAGTACTACCTCTTTTCTGGTAAACATCTCTTTCCATCCTATGGTTGCCTGTAAGAGATTGCCTTGTGCGATAAGGCCGCCGATTGTGCATTAGAACTGTATCCAGCCTTAGTTTATAGTTTTTATTTACTCTTATATCTTACTGATACATTGTGTACAATAAAGAGTTTTTATTATTATTATTATTATAATGAGCTTGGCTGTGATCTTCACTACATAACACCTGAAATGCATCACGCCAACGGACAGGCGGAACGGTATATGCGAACTGTTCTGAATATGTTGCGCATTCAGGCGAACCATAAGGACTTTTCTTGGTCCGAGTCCTTGGGAAAACTGCAATTAGTACTGAATATTACCAAGCAGAAAACCACTCAAGTTTCGCCACTAAATCTCCTCATGGGTACGGAAGACGCAACGCCGATTATCCGTTCACTAGTTCGTGATGTTGCTGTTGAAGATCCAAGTCCAAATCGGGAGACTCTGAGAGAACTGACCAGAGGCAGAGCTCGTCAACTTTTGAAGGACAATCAGACCAGGCAAGACCAAATAACCAACCGACAGCGGCACGCACCTCGTCAGTACAGTGTGGACGACCTTGTCTTTGTAATCAAGTTCTCGCAAGTAACTGGGAAACTCGACCCGGGCATGCGTGGCCCCTATAAGGTGGTAAAGGTACTGCCTAGCGGACGTTACGCTCTCCAACTACTGAGCGGGAGCTACGGTAAGACTACACAAGCTGCGGCCCAACACATGGTCCCGTGGCGGGGCGAGTGGTGCCCCGATACGTGTGCTGCATTCTTTGACGGTGAGATACTTAACTGTTGTTTGTGATATATGTATGTGCGTAGACACACAGGCTGATCACCTGGCGTTCGTCGCTATATCTTGGCGTTCGTCGCCGCACCTAAGCGTTCGTCGCTATACTTGGGCGTTCGTCGCCGCACCTGAGCGTTCGTCGCTATACTTGGGCGTTCGTCGCCGTATCTGAGCGTTCGTCGCACCCTATGAGTGGTATATGCGCTGAGACACACAAGTGTAAGTACTTGGCGTTCGTCGCTATACTATGGCGTTCGTCGCCTCATATCGCTTGATGAGCTTCTGAAGGCTACTTCGGAAAAGTATTCCATGAAGTGGAATATAGAGTTCAACGTATGGTTTGTATAAAGAGACGTCTCGACTTTGTTTAATTAACTAAGAGCACGTGTGTGAATGATATTATAGCTGGCGACGCATGAATTAGATAAATGACGATAAAATGAAAGATATAGGCAAGCTGTCCCTTGATAGGTGAGTGAAGATATTTGATAATTTCAGGTGAGCACACTGATGAAAACGAGACGGTTGAAGCAGACGAGGGTCCTACGACGGGTCCCTCAATGCCTCTGCTGGATGCGAAAACTGACGAACCTGAACACTGCATCGGTGGTCCTAGCGGTGTCTCTCGGAGGACCCATGTCGAGGACGACACGTCATCAGGAGAGGCCGTGTAAAAGAAAATGGACTCCCCTCTACAATCGCCTATAAATACGACGCGACGACATTGCTCACCCCTACCGTACGCAAGCATATATGTACCCGACGTCCTGGACATCGCCGTCACCCGTGGCATCGACGGCGCTGTCAACCTGGACGTCCTGGACGACCACCTCATATCAGACCACCAACCGGTGTGTCTGACTCTGGAGGACACTCCACTAAAAGCTGGAAACCCACCTTCTCGATCTCGTCAAGACTGGGAGGCCTTCCACCGGCTGCTATCGGAGCAATCACCGACGCGCCGCGTGGACACCGCCGAGGACGTCGACTCGATGGCCGTGGATATCTCCACGCAAATTCAGGCCGCGCTCACCGCGTCCCGTTTAAACGCCCCGTCCACCAAGAGGGCCCCCCAGCTTCCGGCCAGCATCATGGCGATGATCGAGAAGAAGAGGAGGCTGCGAAGGCTATGGCAGAACACCAGATGCCCGACACTGAAGACCGAGCTCAACGCTCTGGTAGCGAAGATCTCTGCGGCACTGGAGACCCAAGCCGCAGAGTCGTGGCAACGCACCATCGAGCGAGCCGGCGAAGAATGGTCGGGCATCCACCGCCTGTGCCGCCGTCTCTCCGGGAAGCCATCCCCGATCCGCCCCCTGCTGGCAGGTGACGGCACCCCACGTTACCGAGCCGAGGACCGGGCGGAGATATTCGCCGAATTCCTGGAGGGACAATTCCAGCCGAACCCAGCCGTCAACGCGCAGCACGCAGCCGACATCGAGCAGCTTGTGAAGACGTACATGGAGCAGCCCGTGGCCCCGACAGAGGACGCCATCGTCTTTTCCCCAGGCCAAGTCCGGCGCATGATACGCCGACTTCCACTGCGAAAGGCCCCTGGACCCGACCGGATCCCCAACGAGGCGCTGCGTCACCTCCCAATGCGAGCGATCGCGGGGGTGACGCGCCTATTCAACGGCATACTGCGGACCGGTCACTTTCCCGCCGCATGGAAGCTCGGCAGAGTCATTATGCTGCCGAAGCCGGGGAAAAACATCCTGCTGCCGGGTAGCTACAGACCCATCACGCTGCTCCCGAACATCTCCAAGCTGTTCGAAAAACTGCTGCTGCCACACCTCGTCCCGCACATCAAGCCACGCGAGGAGCAGTTCGGCTTTAGGGCCGAACACTCGACGACGCACCAGCTCATGAGGGTACTGCACGACCTCGCGGCTGCTCGCAACAAGCGCGAGCGAGCCGCTGCAGTATTCCTCGATATGGTAAAGGCCTTCGACCGCGTCTGGCACGCCGGTCTCATCCACAAGCTGTCCACATCCACTACTCCCCGCCGAGTAGTCAGGATCGTGGGCACCTTCCTCCAGGACCGGCGATTTCAAGTCGCGGTCGAAGATGCGTTGTCGGAGGAGCGTCCGATACGCGCCGGAGTACCGCAAGGAAGCTGCATCTCACCAGTGTGCTACAGCTGGTACACCAACGACATCCCAGTGCCGGCCGGTGTCCAGCTGGCACTGTACGCCGACGATGCAGCCTACTACACCTCGTCGCTCTCCGGCGCGCACGCTGCAATCAAGCTGCAGCGTGCCCTGGACGCCCTCCCCGCGTGGCTAGACGACTGGCGGCTATCAGTCAACGTGGCGAAGACTCAGGCGATCTCCGTGGGAGCCAAACCACCGGCAAATATGAAGCTCCGGGATGAAGAGGTCGGCTGGTCCGCCAAGGTCAAATACCTGGGCGTGACCATCGACCGGCAGCTCTCAATGGCTCCCCACGTCAAGAACGTGGTCTCCCAGGTCCGCACAGCGTGCGCTCTCCTGCGCCCGATGCTGTGCTCGCACCTGCCTCTCCGCGCGAAGCTCGGAATCTACAAGGCGTACATTAGGACGCGCCTCACCTACGCTGCCCCCGCGTGGTTCGCACTTCTGTCGGCAACAAACCGCCAGAGGTTGCGAGCCCAACAATCGCGCGCCCTGCGCCTTGTAGTGGGCGCCCCGCGCTTCGTGCGGAACGACACCATCGCGCGAGACCTGCGCATGGAGAGCCTGGACGACCACGTGAGACGCCTGAGCACCAACCTGTTCGAGCGCACCGAACGCTCGGAACACCGCCTGATACACGGGATCGCCCCGTACCACAGGCGGCCGCCGGACAGGTTGGCACTGCCACGAGACTTGATAGCCGCAAACACCGGACCGACGCCACCAGCACCCTCCTGAGCCGGGCTGACGGGCGCTCGCCGCGGACGCCGCCGCGGTGAGCTCGACCTCGCCAAGGACAGGAGGGACCCCTGCCACCAACACCCGGACGTGACACAGAAGCGGACGGCTTGAGGTCCGCCCGCGGGGATAAACCCGCACGGGCCTGACCTCGCCCACCGCTTCGCCCGCCGGACACGACACTCCGGCATAACTCCAAGGGGTAAAAGCCCCGCCCCAGCGACCCGCCTGTATCTGCAGGCGGCGATGGATACCGCTGGAACAGCCCGACGGGCTGGTAGTAGCTACTGTTACGCATACCTTTGCTGTAACAAAGACAACCCGACGGCTCACCCCTATTTGCCTCTCGGCGCTTGGATCATACGGACGTACCCAAATTGTATTTCGGTGTTAGTTTAAAGGTCACATAAGCCATTTTATGTTGTTTGCCTTTTATTTGTTTAAAGTAATCGTTTCGTTATTAAATTGTCTAGACTTGATTAAATTGTCTTTGTTAGTGTTAGTTAGGTCAATTTAATAAGTTTGTTTAAATCAATAAATTGTTATTTTGTTGAAATGGTTTTTATTTTAAGTAATTTCCACTTCTGGTTCTAACAACAGTTTATTTACATAGTTTATGTTCTCAACTCTTAACTGAACACTTTACCTGCCGGTTACATTTATTTCCTGTCCTAAATCTCCACTGTATACAAAATGGACACCATGCAAGCTACACTACACATAAGATGAACATCAGCATCCACAGCAGAATGGCGGAATTTGAAGCACAACTGCTAAAGTCCTCTCCTGCAACTGTCTCCAGTTTAACCACTGACTTAGCAGCATACCGTGCCTTTGCCACCCAGTGGCTGAAAGTGCTACAGTCACAAATTAACACACTGGCACGCACTGTTGATAGTATGGAGATGCAGAGGCGGAAGAAGATCCTGCTGATTCACGGTGAGGCAGGGAGTGAGCAGAAGGTCGAGGATGTGCAGCAGACCATCACTAAATTAGTCACCAACCAGTTAGGCGTTGGTGACTTCACTCATCACTGCATCAAGCGCTGCCAAAAACTGGGCAAAAAACACTCTCCAAAGCGGCCTAGACCCATTCTTGTGAAGCTGGTGGACTCGGATGTTCATGACAAGATGTGATTTTCAAAAACGAAGCTGAAGGGCACGGGGGTCACAATGACCGAATTCCTCACGAAGACTAGGCACGACGTGTTTATGGCCGCACGGGAGAAGTTTGGTGTCACTAAATGCTGGACTCGTGATGGCGCAGTGTTTGTGAAAGGCCCGGATGACACGCGGCATCGGGTCACTTCGTTGGTGGAGCTGGGCATGATTGGCGAACTCTTGCCAAAGTCGACCTCAGCTCCGTAGAAGCCCGAGGTACCAGTTGCTGCAAAGTCCAAGCGCGTAGTTGCCAAGAAGTAATGGAAAAGTCCTGGTTTTTGTTACTAGTTCAGGTACACATTTATTTTTCTTAAGTTTTCTTCCTAATTTCCTTATACCTTCACTTAAGCTATTATTTGTAACAAAAATTTTCACATCATGGTGCGTGACAATGACAAATCATTAAATGTCAAACGTCATCTGTCATGTCCGTCCTGTCCTGTCCGTTCTACGTTTCGTTTCTCCTCTTATCTCGATTAATATAACCATTATATTATTTTAAGGGGAATTATAAAACGATCGAATAAAAAAAAACTTAACGACTGATGATGACATACTGTTTTAATAACTTGAGCAGTATGAATTTGAGTAAGCGAAAAATTAACCAAAGTAACTACAAATATTGATTAATAATAAATTCCAGAAAGAGATTACAAAAAATGGGTTGTGATTAATCCATTTCAGAAATTAAAATTCTGTTCTTGCGACTACATTACTAAGTGAGCGACTAGAAATACAGAGAGGGCAACTTCAATATTAAGATAGATTCGATTTTTCCAATTAAAAGGAGTTTTTGGCAAACCGACATGGGTAGGTTAGGTTAGAACCTCAGCCTTCGTGGTTATTTTTTTTTAAACCACCCAGAAGGAGGAGCCCCGCAAAGCGGGGCTCCGGCGACCTGATGTAATATCAAAAGAGACGAATTTATATAGGGTCTTCTCAAAATAGCTGGTGATATTTTGGGAGGCGATACTGCCCATGAATCTGATCACGAATAAAGGGCATCAGGCACTACATACCAAATTTTATCTTTCTTACGTTTTACGACACTTTTTGCTTCCTCGTTCTGATTCACTTTCACGAACACACGAATTATTAACAAAAAAAAACAAAAACATGGCTCATTCACCAATTACCGTATCACACCGCGCACGCTCATGATCACGCGCGACAATAACAAATCACAGTTCAGAAAGGTTTAGGAAATAACAGTAATAACAAGCTCACGCATTGACTATGACTATTGAAAGTCCCACCGGACGCGCGGACGTCCGAACGAAAGCGATCCTTAATAGGTACTAAGTTGTGACAAACGTATGAATAAAATAAAATAAATAGACAGTTAGGGATGGACCCAAAAACTTAATTAAGTACCTACATTTAAAATTGATATTTATTTTTCATTAAAAACTTCAAATTAAACTACCTATCTGGAGACTAACATTGAATGAGAAGATATTAATAATGCAATGTTAATATCGATTTGTCAAGTATAAAAACAATTAGTTTCTATTTTAATAAAGATAACAAATAGCAAACGTTGGTTCAATATCGAAATCCTCGAATATTTTATACCTAGTAGGTACCTATTATTACAACAATAAATCTGTGTCCTCTTGATTTGCGTGCAGCGTGTAAATGTTAAAGATAATCTCAGGTAGGTACAAAAAATACATTCAGTTGGTTTCTACTGATTTGATATTAAATAAAGTAATGTTTTTTACCGATATTCCACATTTGAATGTAAGCAATAGAAACAAACATCACTATACTAGCGCGGCACGACAAGACAACTACAAAGTGCACCGCGCGACGCCGCCAAACGATCGGCTCTCTTTGTCGGTGTTTATGCTGTTGAATTTCGCCCTTTGTCGGCATGATTTAATATGCCATGTTTTTATTTTTTAAAATGGATACTACATTTAAATTAACCAGTTGGTAAGAATATATTGTGCGTGTCGGTGGTGTCGTAAAACCAAGTGCTTAATCCCGATATGTGAGTGTCAGTCAGTAAATTGAGTCAGCTGTTATCAGTAGCTAGACGATTTTCGTACTTTTTTATTCTGTAAGTTTGTGTGTAGTGTCGCATGGTTGTTTGTTTGACGCATCTGTAACGAATCTCTGGCGATACGCCGTACGCTATTTAGGTAAGTAATGTAACAATTTAATTTGTTTGATTTCATAATTCATCAATCATTTGTGTATTGTCGTTCGTTAATTTATTTATTTATTTATTTATTTAAACTTCTTATACAATTTGTATAAAGGCGGACTTAATGCCTAAGGCATTTTCTGCCAGTCTACCTTGGGGTGATGCAGAGATTAAATGAAGTAGGTGTTTAAATTATAAAGGAGGAAAATTTAGTTGAGAAAAAGGTTTACAAATAAATAACAATGTGGTCATGTGACTATACATAAATATAGATGAGTATATACATACATAATTATTTACATTCATAAAAATATTAAATACGAGTAAGTCAATATATTATATAAATAGATGATATTAAAGACATACAATAAACTAAATATAATACTTATAATATATACATATATACAATACCTCATAAATACAAACTAAGATAAGTGTGACGATTCTGCAACTTGTTTTAGCAAGAGATCCCGAACTTTGCTCTTAAACGTAAGACGGTTAGTGGACATCCTGACTTCAAGAGGGAGCGCGTTCCATAATAAGACAGATTGGACAGGAAAAGAAGAGTTGACAAACCCAGAAGTGTGTGATGGACAGAGAAGAAGAAGATTATTAGAGGAACGAAGGTTACGGTTGTGATTATCACACAGATATTGAAAGTAGGGAGTTAGGTAGGCTAACAGTAGGTAATTGAGATTCGTAGTTATGATTTCGTCAATTTATGTGTATGTACTGTGGGATGGTAATCCTATGTTCGATGCAACTATATTCAAACTCTCGCGATACGCTACGTTCTGTAGGTTAGTAATTTAACAATAACTTAAATGGCATAGTTAAGTTAATCAGGTAGTTGCTAGCCAATCCAAGACTGAAAGTGTTATGGGAAATCAGTATCAATTTGTATTTATTATTGTTACTAAGACAGAACGTCCCGCGCGCAGTCACCGCCCCTCGCGACGTCAGCTGACAGCGCTCGGTCGCGGTCGCACACATAGAAGCGGCGGCCGTGTAACGACGAGCCGCTTCTTGTGTTTGTGCACGAGCGCTCACTCACACTACAAAAAAGCAAAAAAATAAGTTGTCCAAAAAAAATTTTTTTTTCGGATTCGTGATCAGATTCATGGGCAGTATCGCCTCCCAAAATATCACCAGCTATTTTGAGAAGACCCTGTATATAGCTTATCATACTCTGCTCATTATAGTATTTTTCAAAGTGGTTTTTGTATTCGAAACACTTCTTTAAGATGAAATACCGCTCAGTATAAAAAAAACAATTGCCAAATATTGAAAAAAAAATAGGACGTAACGTTGACACTCAAAAAAATATTAGGTCGCTCAAATATTATGAAGCTTCTCATTTTGAATTTTAAGTAACTCAAATTATTAATGTTTGTAAGTTGCTGTTCTGCTAATATCTCTTCGCTCGCAGTTAGTCGCTCACTTAATAATACTATACCGTAAATTAATTATTTTTAACACTTAAAACTTTAATTTACAGTCACTCGTTTAAATACTACCCTTATTTTTAAACTATTCCTAATTAGTTATTTATTTCCTTTGAATTTCCTTTCTTTACAGTTTTTTTTTATTATTTAATATCTTTGTGCCTGAACTAGCTTTCTCTTTTTATCTTTTATTTATTTTTTACTTATCTTCCATTTTAATAAATAAATTAAATAAATATTTTTAAATATTTTTGGACAACCCACACAAGGTCACCTGATTCCAAACTAAGCAGAGCTTGTACTATGGTAACCAGACAACTGATAAACATACTTATATACTTCTAAATACATACTTATATAGATAAATTAACATCCAGGCTCAGAACAAATACTCGTGCTCATCACACAAATATTTGTCCCGGGTGGGATTCGAACCCGCCACACGCGGCGCTACGGTTATTGCGGCGAGGTGACCACTTTAACCACTGCGCCAAACGTGCAGATATAATTTAGTGCAGATAATAATTTCTAACGATTAATTTTCACAACCGGCATATGGAACAATTAACGTTTTGTTATGTTTTGTTTTTTATTTATTTTCTTTTTTATTTTATCTTCTTATTATTATATTTATATTTTATATTGATATTTTACACATAAATATTTTTGTTTTATTATTTTATTTAATTACTATATTTATTATTATACTTTTACATTACACATACATATTATTATTGTTTAAGTATATTTATAGTATCACTTACATTATTTTTATACATTTCATATTGTTATTATGTCGCTACACGACGACAGTGTCGATAGTGATGATTTTTTCTCAGCTAACAGTGATTCCAGTTATGCTAGTGTTCCTTCTCTCGCTGAAACAATATCGTCTTATTTCTCTGATGCTCTTAGAGATCTTAATGTTGTCCATATAAATGCCCAGAGTATTCCGGCTCATTATCCAGATATGCTGACTAGTTTTGACTGTACAAACCTACACGCCATATTAGTCTACGAGTCATGGCTTAAACCATGCTTAGCCTCCTCTGCACACTCACTCCGTGGTTATCAGCTCATTCGAAATGATCAGGCTACGGGAGGTGGGGTTGGCGTTGCCATATACCAAAAAAATAACATTCCCTCTTCTATTATTAGTTCGTCATCTCATGCTAATGTTGGCGAACACCTTTTTCTTGAGATTGTACTTCTCCACTCTAAAATACTGCTCGGTGTATTTTACTGCCCCTCTTCTCGCATTGATTATTTCTCATCTTTTGAGATTATTTTAGAAAACTGTACTCCAATGTACAGTCAAACCATAATCATGGGTGATTTCAACACTTGTCTCCTTAAAAATGATTCCCGCTCCACCACACTCCAGTGTATAGTTCGATCCAACAACTTGTCTATCCTTCCTCTCAGTGCCACACACCATTTTCCAAACTGCACTCCCTCCTTACTTGACCTCATTCTTGTCTCCTCCTCAAATCGTGTGTCTAAACATGGTCAGTGTCGAGCTGATGCTTTCTCCTAGCACGATTTACTATTCCTATCTTACCGAATCCGACCACCTAAACCCAAACCGAAAACCCTTGTGCATCGTTATTTTCGTGACATGGATGTTGTTAAGCTCTGCGAGGATACCGACAATGTTGATTGGAGCTCACTCATTGAGTCTGATTGCGTCGATGACAAGGTACGTATATTGACAGCTAAATTAATTGAGCTTTACGACATACACGCACCTTTCCGCCAAATTAAAGTGAAACCGCTTCCGTCGCCTTGGCTTACTGACGACATCAAATCTCTGCTCCACAAATAAGCTACAGCCAAATCGAAGTACAGATGTCGTCCCTCTGAGGCTAATAGAGAAAGATATGTAGCCATACGTAATCACTGCAGCAAGGTGTTTAGGAATGCACAACGCCGACACATTCATGAATCCGTTGAAAATGGAGATCCAGCCAAGGTCTGTACATTTCTTAAGTCGCTGGGGGTCGGCAAACCACAACAAAACCCTGTCCCCAATAATATTAATATTAACCTCTTAAATCAACACTTCTCTGCGTCATCAAATTTAGATAGTACCACAAAATGTAATACACTTAGTCATCTCTCATCTTGTTCGACTCCTGACTGTTCCCCATTTGTCTTTAGTCAATTCACTGCTTGTGATGTTAAGAGGAGCATTTTGTCTATCACATCAAATGCACAGGAAACTAATTGTGTCAGCCGTAATCTGATCCTCCCCGTCCTGGATGTAATACTTCCCAACTAGCACACAAGCGCTATAACAAGCTGCACAATGGCCGGTTAAAGGATTTTTATAACGCCTTAGGCTCCTTAGTAAGAAGTATAGTGGTTCTATAAGCGGCTACAGATCTCTTGTAGCGTCAAATAGGCCCATACTGTCCAGCTTATAGCTCGACATTGGATCTACAGTGGTCGTAAATAGTAATTATAATAGTACGTAGTATAGTAGTAATACAGGAGCGCTAAAATAAGATGAAGGCGGTATAATCGCGCTACAACAGCTTTTTCGCAGCTTCGTGGCGCTTACCAGCTGTTGTACAGAGGTGGTTAGCGCCACGAGCGTTCGAAAAAGCTCTTGCAGCGCGATTATACCACCTTTACCTTATTTTAGCGCTACTGTGTAACGGTTATAAATGCTAACGCTCTAAATTAGTAATATGGTCGGTTTATTATGGTGTAAACTAAATATATTGTATTAAAATGAATCATCAAATGAGGAGACATTTTATTTTTACAGATTGGATTATTAAAATAACACAATAATAACACAAGTAGTCTATCGCTTTTATTTCTTTGTGTACGTGATATGAAAGTGCGAGTTCCAGTTTGCTGTCAATATATATGTATATTATCGTCAATACTTTCATGCGCCCTCAAAATATTCAGTTTTAAATGCAAAAATTATATAGATATGTGGATTTGGAAATTGTATTTTGAACATAAATAAGACTTTGAGGGTTACAGATAGTTTAATTAGGGTTATAGGTAATAAAAAATGATTTTAATTATGTTAACGTTACCAGGCTATAGATTTATATGATCTTCAAAAGATCGTAATAACCTCAAAAAATATGTTTACCAAATGCTGTAATGGCGTCTCGATCAAGCAGCTCTCAGAGTTGGTTACATCTGCTCTAGCGGCTTAAGCTGTACAAAGGCTCTAGTGTTTGCTGTTGTAGACCTCAAGGTTCTGCAGTTGTGGCATAAGAGTGCTTCAATATAATTGTTTTGGTCGCACACCAGCATTTTACTCGTACTTTTATAGGTCAGTCGTTGAATATTAAAATAGTTTGAAAATCAATTTATAGTATGATTCTTTAAAAACAGTTGACAGACTGAACCACCGCTGCACTTATGTAAATATATTATGATAATAATTTTAAGCTTTAGTATTAAGGTATATTACTCGGTTATAGCGCTTTAGGTGCTTTAACATAATTCTGTAATCCCCATGGCTGTAAAAATGTTTCGAAGGATACCTTATACATCTATTTGCCGTACAGAAGCCTTATAAATATCTGATATAACGCTCAAGGCGCTATTAAAGACCTACGCAACTCTTTTATAGATGAGTAATACACTAGCCCTAAAAAAATCTGTTATAGAACCTAAGGCATTACAAAAAGCTTATTTACGCTCTTGAGCGCTATAAACGCAACGCATAACTCCGTTTAAACTCCTTTATCTCCTAAAGTCCCCTTATACAGTTAACGGTGTTATAGAAGATTCGATTAACTCAGTTATACTTCCCTAGGCTGTCTAGCGATGCAATTACATGCTCATATCACTATAAGTCATTAGTTTCCTACTAAACGGCTACTGTCCCGCCTAGCTGTTAAAGGGTTTTTTAAATAGCTAGTATACAACTTATAGAGAATTGTACAGCATTTGAACGACTCTTATGCAACTATCAGGCTGTATAACGACTGTATAAGCAGCTTGTGTGCTAGTTGGGTTCCTATCATATGTCATATCCTCAACTTTTCCATCACTAGCGGCATCTTTCCATCCACAAGGAAAGATGCCCAAATTATCCCTATACCGAAAAAACGTAACCCGTCTTCCTTTTCAGAATATCGTCCCATATCCATTCTCCCGTTCCTATCGAAAGTCCTTGAACGCCTAGTTTATATGCAACTTAGCACCTATCTTTCCTCTAACCTACTCCTAAATCCTTTCCAGTCGGGCTTCCGTCCTGGACTACTACGAGCCTGGTTCATATTACGGAAGACATCAGATCAGGTATGGACGATGGCCAGCTCACAACCCTAGTTTTGTTAGATTTCAGCAATGCTTTTAACTGTGTACATTTCGATGTACTACTAGGTATATTGTGTTCTCTTAACATATCTCTATCAGTGGTTGACTGGTTTCATAGTTACCTGTATGGGCGCCGGCAACGTATTAACATTGAAAACAATGTCTCCGAATGGAGTTCTTTATCCGCTGGCGTACCGCAGGGCGGCGTTTTATCTCCCTTACTTTTCGCCGTTTTCATCAATTCAATTTCCAATCACATAACTTCTTCCTACCACCTCTATGCAGATGACTTGCAAATCTATTATTGTGTTCCCCCGGATAGGTTGACGGAAGCTGTGGAAACGATAAATAGCGATCTGGGTCGTATTTGTGAATGGAATAGGTCGTATGGACTTGTCCTCAACCCTAACAAAACTCAAACTATTGCCATCGGAAGCACCAGGATGATCTCAAAAGTTGATTGGTCACTAGTACCTAATGTGATCTTTGATGGCACTACCATTTCTTTTTGCGACAAAATAAAAAAACTGGGTCTATATTTTGATAAGACTTTGTCCTGGAGTCTTCAACTACAGGAACTCAGTCGTAAAACATTTTCTTCGGCCGGGTCCTTGCGCAGGCTACGCAATTGTCTCCCCATCAACACTACAATTGCGCTTGTACAATACCTTCTCTTTCCCATTCTTGATTATGCCGATGTCAGCTATCCCGATTTAACCGAGAACCAGCTTAATAAGCTTGAGCGCCTTCAAAATTTCAGATTCATATTTGGATTACGCAAATATGACCACGTCTCCGAGTATCGAAACAAGCTCAAGTGGTTACCAATACGTTCACGCCGGAATGCTCACATTCTCTATCTTCTGTACAATATCTTGTTTAATCCCGCAACTCCCTTCTATCTCAAACAACGTTTTGTTTTCTTATATGACACGCATTCAAGGTTTTTAAGATCATCAGAGAATTTGAGACTTAAGATGCCTGTGCACTCCAGTAAATTCCTGGATAATTCATTTACTGTGCAAGCTGTACGGTTGTGGAATGCGCTGCCGCTATCCATTAGGCGAGCACAAAGCTTGCCAATTTTCAAAATCGGGTTAAGGAGCACTACCTTTCACTATAAATAAAAAAAAAATGTCTTTTATTTCATTTTCTTGTAATACAAAGATATATAGCTTGGGACGGAGGTATCCTTTTAAGTATTTTTGAATACTTGTGTTAGGATTCCCCCCTCTTCCATAACAAAGGTTTCTTAATTTTATATATTTCCTTATAGGTAGACATTTTAAAACAACATACAAAAAAGAAAAGGAAAGAAAAACAATATACATTTATTAAGTTAATTAAAGAAATATTATTTAGAAATATTAAGTGTATGTGTGTGTGTGTGCGTATATTTGTGTGTGCGTGTATGTGTGTGTTTATGTGTGTGCGTGTGTATGCGTGTGCGTGTGTATGTGTGTGTGTGTGTGTGTGTATGCTGTTGGGTATGTGTGGGAGTGGGTGTATGGGGGTTGTGGGTGTGCGTATGTGTATATGTGTATGTTATTTGTGACTACTGATGAGACACAAGGGCCTCAATCTCTTCGTAGCTTTTACTTTTCAGCCAAGTTGTTAGAGTCTTCTTACATTCAAAGTTGTTCATATGATAGATGTTAAGTTTTTTATTAATTAAATTATATAGGTGATAAAATATATAATTTAATCAATTATATAGGTGAGCCGGATTGGCAGTGATAGCCGAGTGGTTTAAGTTGGCACCTCCCACGCAAGTGGTCGCAGGTTCGAATCCGAGGCAACACACCAATGACTTTTCGAAGTTATGTGTGTATTAGAAATAATTATCACTTGCTCTAACGGTGAAGGAAAACATCGTGAGGAAACCTTGCATGCCTAAAAATTTGTTTAATACATTTATTGAGGGTATGCAAAGTCCCCAACCCGCACTTGGCCAGCGTGGTGGACTCAAGGCCTAACCCCTCCCCCTCGTTTGGGAGGAGACCCTTGCCCTGCAGTGGGACAGTAATGGGTTATAAAAAAAAAAAAAAAAAAAAAAAAAAAACTGGCTACCAAACTGTCTTTTAGCAAAACTACTTTTTACACCAACACTAGGAACTACTGTGTGTTTACGCCTATTTTTAAGAAGTTCAGGGTTAAAGTGTAGAGATTTGTGTAGCTTCATTATGGCTTGCAATATGTACAACTTCCTGACTGAGAGAAGGTCACTGAGTGAGTAGAGCTGGCTAGTGGGAAATCTATAAGGTGTGGAGTACATAACCTTAAGTAATAGTCTTTGTACCCGCTCCAGTTCCAGGGTTTTCATTTTTGTGGCTCCACCCCAAACAGGAATACAGTATGTTAGGACAGACTGGGCTAGGGTGATGTATAATGTGTTAAGGAGGTTGTTTGGGGCGACATGTCTCAGAGTTTTAAAAGTCCACACCAGTTTTCTAATTCTACCCATCATCATTTCCAGATGTTCATGCCAGGTTAAACGTTGATCCACAATTACTCCTAAGTATTTAGTTGACTTGACTTTAGTTATTGTTTTGCAAGCACAAATAGAGTCACAGTTGTTATATGAGTGTATTTTTATTTCAAAATCATTTGCTGGTTGTGAGGGAGCGTATTTAGTAAAAGTTATATAATTCGTTTTAGTGATATTTAGGGTAAGTAAATTTGCATTCAGCCAATTAGCAATCTTGGAGAGACCCTCTTCACTTTTAATCTTTACGGCATCCCAAGTGTCGTCACAAAAAACCACAGCCGTGTCATCTGCATAGGAAAACAGGTGTCCATTTAGGCCTTTCATGTTACAGAGACTATTCATATACACTAAGAACAATGTAGGACCGAGAACACTGCCTTGTGGTACGCCATAAGTAACAGTGCTCTCATTACTGGTGTATTTGTCGATCTTAGTGCTTTGTTTCCGGTCACTTAGATAGTCAGTGAGTAAGGCAAGGGGTAGACCTCTTATTCCAGCGTGTTCAAGCCTCTCCACAAGAGCTGTAATCGAGACACTATCAAAGGCCTTTTTTATGTCGAGGAACACTGTTAGACACTTTTTATTTGTGTCAAAACTTCTAGTAATAAGAGATGTGAGTGCACTTATCGCATCCTCTGTAGATCTGTTACGTCTAAAACCATATTGTGAGTTCGATAGAATATTAAATTTTTCAAGATAATTTAGCAAACGACTATTAATTAATTTCTCTAGAATTTTAGAAATCGACGGTAGAACAGAAATAGGCCTGTAGTTTGATGGTTCGTCTCGCCTACCACTCTTGTAGACAGGCGTAACTATAGCACGCTTTAAGAATATAGGAAATTTACCTTGAGTAAAACAGAGGTTAGCCAAATGGGTAATAACAGGGACAGGTATGTTACCAGCTAATTTCAGGAATTTAGTCGGAATATTGTCCCAACCCGGGGCACTATCACTTTTTAGTTGAGTTAGTACAGAGTGAACTTCATAGGAATCTACGTCAGTGAGCACAAAAGATGACAGCTGTGTTTCCTGTGAGGTGGTTTGGGAATGTTGGGGGTACGTATCAGAGACTATGACTTCAGCCAGGGATCTGCCAATGTCAGCAAAATAGTTATTGACTGTATCTACTGATTCTTCCGGACTTGTTTTAATATTTAATAATTCTGTACTTTGAGTCTTACTAGGTGATCTATGTGTTATATTATTTATTGTTTGCCAAAGCTTTTTAGGATTTTTAAATGAATTTTGTAGTTGTTGTCTATCATATTTCCGTTTTAATTTTTTAATTAGATTATTGCAGTGATTGCGGTACCTTCTATAAGTGATTTTTAATATATTATTTCCCGGTTCAGATTGTAGTTTCATTTGCATCATGTTCCTATTCCTAATACAGCGTAGTATGCCTGGCGTGATCCACGGTTTAATTATACGTTGATTGCACGGGATCCTTGATATTACGGTAAGTATTCCTTTGCAGACAGTCACTTAAATGTTTTATTAATCCCTCCGATAAAATGTTTGGATCATTACATGACAATAAATCTACGATAAATTTCTGGTTAATACATTTTAAAGCTTTTTCAAAATCTGTTTTTGTACTTGTTCTTATGTTTGGAATTTTGTGAGCTACATTAGCCAATTTCAGGAATATCATGAAATGGTCTGTGATCGTAGTATGTATAACGTATATTGTGGGACTCATTTTTTCTTTTTTTATTTTTAGCATGAAATGATCCAAACAGGTTTGGTCACGTGTGGGCAATATATGACCAGGTATTAACCCATGTAACGCCAGCATGTTTAAATAACTATGTCTATTTGTACGCTCGTTGTTTGGTTCATTTAACTTTGAAGCAAGGTTGATATTTAAATCACCAGTTATAATTATTTGTGGACATGAGTTTAGAGTTTCTAAGTGAGAGTTCAGTGAGTTTATAAAATTTTCAGCATTACTATTTGACGGAGAGCGGTATATACCTAGCACTATTAGGTGAAATAAGGATACTTGTAAGCAGGATGCCCCACTCAAAATTATTTCCTTAACTTTCACGTTATGCGAATTTTTCACATAAAGGACTACTCCGTCACATTGATTTATATGATTTGTGGTGAAGTACGATACATAGTTTTGTAGTTGTGGGATAGGCTTACTGGGCTTTAGTCTACATTCAGTTAGGATGATCAGATCAATTTCAGAATATATGTTTGTTAGTGTGATTTGTAGATCATGTATGTTGCTGTAGATGCTTCTTATATTTTGTGAAATTATGGTTATGTCGTTATTTTGTGTGGTAATCAATTTAGAGAAATTTTCAATAGAACATTCCTGTGAACTTGCAATTTCTGTGTTATCTAATTCCTGCGTAATCCTAAGCGTGTTATCCATTAAATACCGTATATTGTTCATCTGGTGTCACTAGGCAAGTTTGGTATATATTTAGATATGTGAAACGTTTAAGAAGAAATATTAAATTGTAATAACACTCTAAAACTATTAGGATTATAGAGACAGTACAAATGTATGCTTTACAACTTTGATTGATCATAATAGTTAGTTTATTGTTTGTCGACAGGTAATATTTATCGATCATTAAAATTCTTACTAAATTTGTTTTAGACAGTAGATAAAGATTGTATAAGTAAAAAGTTGTATATATAATAAGAATATGTATAGTGTAAAAAAAGAACTTAATACGTAGCAAATGTATTAAAATATATGTTTCTGTGTGTTGTGGGATTGATAGACAGTGATAAGTGTGTAAAAGGTGTTTAAGAATACATAAGGTGTGTGTGTATTGTGTGAATGTTTGAACATAATAAATAGTGAGTAAGTATATAAAGATAAGTCTATGGTTTTGTAAATGTGTAAATATTTGATTGTGTATGAGCGTGTTTGTGTGTATAGAGTGATTAGTATAAGACATTACAATAATCAGACAAAGAGGGAATGTTGACAATCGTGTACTGATGAGCCGTATGTACTTTAAATATTTAATCCAATTCATACCTAGTCAGATTGCTTGCATCAGGCCATGTACTTGAGCTTCATTTTTAATAAGAACAATTGGTGAGTCATCGGTTCTCCTTACATAAACTCGTCCGTAAGCAGTCCAACAGTGTTTGTAAGATTTTGTTTTGGCAAGATCTCGCGCAACAAAGTATAGCCGAGCGCCCTTTGCCGTTAGCTGTTCAGAGACGTAGATAGGTGTATCTTCGTTTTTTGAGTGGCCAAGATGTTTAGCACATAATTTTTCCTTGTGTTTGACGTTGAAATTCTTACACATCTTCAGGAAGTTAGTTTTTAGTATGGTAGATGAAGTTTCGGCAATTATGGGTGGGTTTGATTGTCTAGTGTTTTTTTTCCCTTGCACTCTATACAGGGTGTAAATGACAGCTAACCGAAAACTTTACTGGTAAGTTTGTGACACTGTATGCGCGAAATTTACTCCAACGATATTTCTCGGAAATGATTGGTTCCCGAGTTAGTCATTTTTGAGCGTTCAATGTATAGTGAACAACGCGATGTATCTCCGCGCATGCCTACGAGATTTCTGGCGGCGGCGGCGCGCTGAGCGACGACATGTCGCGACGCGTCGTAGGTACGTACGCGTACCACCACGTCTATGCGCTCACTAGTATGCAACGCTATCATTAGATAACAATCTTATGTATCGTTTATGGTATCGTAAGTAGGCCCGTATGTTACAATAGCTCATAGTAAAATTGTAAGTAGGTACAAATAAATAAATTAACATTTATTTATTTATTAATAAATTAATAAATTAATAAATAAATTGTAAATTGTACCTACTTGGCTTACGTGAAATCAAACAATAATAGCAAAATGTAACCAATAATAAGAAAGTGCTAAAACAAATTGTTATCAATGTCTATCAACACGCAAATACCTGGTGTATGGCGAGAGTTTGAGTACCTTTGGATCCGGACGTACAGGTGCAGAGCACGCCGTGCACTTCCACGTGCTTCACCATACATAACACATCAACATTTCTTCCTATTTACGAACACAACTGCACTTCGAAAACAATAACAACAAAAATAATAACAATAAAAACACTAACAACTCAAAACCGAAACAATAACAAGTAATAATAAACAACAGTTCACACACGACACGACGAATAGGACATAACGAACGACACCGGTGAAGAGCTTCCGTCTTCCGCGAGCGAATTGCTCGAACTATCAATCAAAGAGAGCCGCCGGCGCATCTCCGCTCACTCGCGCCGCCCCTCGCCCGCGCCACCCGCTCCTTCCGCGCCGCCGTCCGCGCGCGCGCCGCCGATTTGGTGACGAGCGTAGGATCCCAGCGAGAGATTAGATTCAATAAAATATTGATGTGGCATTACTATTTTTACTTGTCACAGTTGTTACTGGTTGCATTGTAGTTTTATTCAAATACCAAATAACATTACAAACATTATTAATGTAAGTTTAAAATACTTTGATATTTATAACATAAAATCAGCTTAAAGTAAATAAAATAAACACGAAACGTTTATTTAATTAAACCATAAAAAATGTAGGTACATAACAATGATAACAATCAATATCCATTAATATTCTTATCAGAGAAACTAACTTATCATAATTCATAATCCCCGGAGAATTACTTAGCATCCATTTTGTCGCATCCCATCTATGTAACATCCACGCGCGGTCGCGGCGTCACGCGTCACTACGGCCATCTACTTTTCGAGTCGCACCGCGCTTGTATGAAGTATGAATGAGCGTGTAAATATCGAATAGAATTTTGCAAGAACAAATGGAACAAAGCGACAATACATGTTAAATTGTTTTTTAGAGATTTTTATAGCGCTAAAGAATATCAATAGGATTTTTTGTCGTTCTGTATGTATTTGTACGTGTAATAATAAGATATCACACATTTTAAATCTTATGAATTTACCTTTTATCGGAGAGCGGGATAATTATGTAATTTTCATTTTTAACATAGAACAAATACTAAGTAACGCTGCATACTAGTGAGTGTGAGGTTGACAGCTGTGTGCGTAATCGTGTCTGTGTGGCGCGCGTAGGTACGCGGCGTGACGTCGACCGTCGCGACCGGCCGCCGCCGCGCCGGCGCGGTGTCGTTGGCCGAACAGCTGATAGCGAATTTATACGTTGTTTTAATCCATTGCTGTTTTTTGTGAAAAACAGTAATATGACGGATTTTTTTTCATATTCATGTTGCATTGTGTAGTATTAACGAAATAATACCAAAAAAAATTAAAAAAACCGCATAAAAAATCGGAAAAATCAAGAAAAAACCGATGAAAATTTTCAACGCCATAAGCACCAGAATCGTGTCTAAAGTCATTTTTTTTCGTTTTCGGTAGGCTGTCATTTACACCCTGTATATGTCCCTGATGTCAAAATCCTGGATCTTACACTGTATGACCTTGGATAAATGTGTCACCATGTTTATAAGATCCTCTTTCGTTTCCTTATTCAGTTTCGGCACGTTTTTTATC
This sequence comes from Anticarsia gemmatalis, assembly GCF_050436995.1. Classification (NCBI taxonomy): domain Eukaryota; kingdom Metazoa; phylum Arthropoda; class Insecta; order Lepidoptera; family Erebidae; genus Anticarsia; species Anticarsia gemmatalis. The sequence goes on from NC_134775.1 coordinate 13,048,078, forward strand.
TCAATATTTGTCTTACGACTAGAACGCTGCAAGTCCTCCACTCTGTCTTCAAGAAAAACTATGTACTCCCTATCTTTTTTATTTTGAGCTTCCATTCCTTCCAGTTTTTTTGTGAGATCAGCATTTTGTGCAGTCAAAAACGCTATGGAGCTTTCAATGCTACAGTTTGTTTCTTTTATATCTGTTAGAGCAGGAGCAATGGTTTTCAGTTCACTTGTTTGTACCGCCATCATGGACTGTAACATAGCTTTCATCTCTTCCTTAAATTTATCCAGAGTTGTTTCCAAGTCTTCTTCTCTTCTCCTCTTGATTCGCTGCGAAATATAGTTTGAGGGTGTCATGTCGTCATCCCTATGTGCCATGTTTATGTTTGAATCCGAGAACGATAAGCTTGACGAGTTGTCCATTGTTTATTTACTTGCGCACAATGACAGTTGTAGATAATTATTAGAAATCAATAGTCCAATTAGATCCTTTATGGGTAGGCTGGTTGTCCAATAGCGCAGCAGGGGGCGTGTCGCGGGCGTTGCCGGACCCCAGTGGGGCGGGGACCCAGCTACCTGCGCGTGCGCCTGATTCGTGCGTTCAAATACAAAGGCAGATTCACAGTACCTCGTTCGATCGTTGATGTGTTGAAGTACCAGGCTAGCATAAATGCTTGGATGTGTTGTCGCCGAGGTGAGCACTTGTAGTTGCGAATTTTGTGATTCTCTTCGGGTTTCTGCGCGCCTAGTATACACAGTAATTTATTTTTGTATTTAAATTTATTTATTTTTAAAATAAATGGTGTGCGAAAGATCAGTTGACGTCTACACCGTAAGGCGGTCCGGGGGGAAGATAGAAGATAGAAGATTTCACTGCAAAACCCCTTGCCGTGAATATCTCTCTACTTTCTCTATTCTAACTTCTTTCTTTTCAAATGACTGTCTTAACTCCTCTTGCTATCTATGTATGTATATAAATATATCTATACTAATATTATAAAGCTGAAGAGTTTGTTTGTTTGTTTGTTTGTTTGTTTGTTTGAACGCGCTAATCTCAGGAACTACTGGTCCGATTTGAAAAATTCTTTAAGTGTTAGATAGTCCATTTATCGAGGAAGGTTATAGGCTATATATCATCACGCTACTACTCATAGGAGCAGAGTACCAGTGAAAAATGTTACAAAAACGGGGAAAATTTTAACCCATTCTCCTTATGTGACGCAAGCGAAGTTGCGCGGGTCAGCTAGTATTTATATACAGGGTCTTCTCAAAATAGCTGGTGATATTTTGGGAGGATACTGCCCATGAATCTGATCACGATCAAAATTTTTTTTGGACAACTTTTTTTTTGCTTTTCTGTAGCGTGAGTGAGCGCTCGTGCACGCATACATAGAAGCGGCTCGTCGTTACACGACCGCCGCGACCGAGCGCTGTCAACTGACGCCGCGGGGGGCGATGACCGCGCGCGGGACGTTCTGTCTTAGTAACAATAATAAATACAAATTGATACTGATTTCCCATAATACTTTCAGTCTTGGATTGGCTAGCAACTACTTGATTAACGTGACTATGCTATTTAAGTTATTGTTAAATTACTAGCCTACAGAACGTAGCGTATCGCGAGAGTTTGAATACAGTTGCATCGAACATAGGATTACCATCCCACATTACATAGACATAAATTGACGAAATCATAACTACGAATCTCATGTACGAGGGTGAATCAAAAAGTTCTTAGAAACGCTATGAAAATACAACAATATATATATTTTTTTTTTTTCTACATAATCTCCCTCTGAGTCAATACATTTATAATACCTTTTCTGACTTTCTAATTTCTTCCGAAAAAAAAATCACGATCTTGGCTCTCAAAAAACTCGTCAACGGCAGCCATAACGGCGTTTTCATCCCCAAATTTTGTGCCAAGGATATGTTCCTTTAATTTGAGGAATAGGTGAAAATCACTGGGGGCTAAGTCTGGAGAATATGGCGGGTGTTCAATTATTTTAAAGCCAGCATTGCGGATTGCCTTCAGCGCGACTTCCGACCGATGAGCAGGCGCGTTATCGTGCAGAAACAAGACGCCCAATGACAGTTTCCTTCGACGTTTTTTTTAACTGCCTCGCGCAATTTTGGGATTAAACTAGCATGGTACTGTCCGGTAATTGTCTGTCTTTTTGGAAGGTAATCAATAAAAATGATTCCTTCACTATCCCAGAACACAGAGGCCATAACCTTGCCAGCGGTAGCAGTCACTCGAAATTTCTTCATGGGCGGTGAGGATGGTCGTTTCCAAGACATGCTTTGTTTTTTTGTTTCAGGGTCGAAATGGTGAACCCATGTTTCATCCATAGCGATAAGACGATGGCAAAATTGGTCCGGATCTGACTGTAACATTTCGAGATTACGTCTTGAAATGTCCAACCGATGCTTTTTGTTTTCCTCGGTTAACATTCCTGGAACCCATCTTTCTAACACTTTTTTGAAACCTAGTAAGTCGGATAAAATGGATTGTATGCTGCCAAATGATATCTTTAGGATTTCGGCTAAACATTTTACAGTAATTCTTCTGTCTTCTAAAACTAAATTTTCAACTTTTTTGACATTTTCTTCCGCGATCGAGGTTGAAAGCCGCCCGGAGCGAGGGTATGTTCACAGCTCGATCTACCTCTTTTAAATTCAGCAACCCAGTAAGCGGTAGTAACGGTGGAATAAGTTATAGCATTATCCCTTAATGTCTGCTGGATATCCAAAAATATTTCTTTAGTGGAAATATTTTTCAAACACAGGTAGTTTATCACGGCGCGTAACTCGTTTTTCTCCATTTTTATGGATTTTTAGCAACACTTGGTACTAAATAGTTTACTATTTGCGAATTGTACGACTAAATCGAGTATAACTGCGTAGGAATATTGTATGATTGACACTCTTTAAAATAAATATTAAACTACCCACAAAAATATGATATTAACCTGCAATTCTAAGAACTTTTTGATTCACTCTGGTACCTACTCTTAACGGCTGATTAACGAACGACAATACACAAATGAAATCAAACAAATTAAATTGTTACATTACTTACCTAAATAGCGTACGGCGTATCGCCAGAGATTCGTTACAGATGCGTCAAACAAATAACCATGCGACACTACACACAAACTCACAGAATAAAAAAAAGTACGAAAATCGTCTACCTACTGATAACAGCTGACTCAATTTACTGACTGACACTCACATATCGGGATTAAGCATTTGGTTTTACGACACCGCCGACACGCACAATAAATTCTTACCAACTGGTTAATTTAAATGTACTACCCATTTTTTAAAATAAAAACATGGCATATTAAATCATGCCGACAAAGGGCGAAATTCAACAGCATAAACACCGACAAAGAGAGCCGATCGTTTGGCGGCGTCGCGCGGTGCGCTTTATAGTTGTCTTGTCGTGCCGCGTAGCGATGTTTGTTTCTATTGCTTACAGTCAAATGTGGAAATATCGGTAAAAATGCATTACTTTATTATCAAAACAGTAGAAACCAACTGAACGATTATTTGTACCTAAGATTATCTTTAACATTTACACGCTGCACGCAGACCAAGAGGACATAGATTTATTGCTGTCATAATACTAGGTATGAATCATAATCGAAAAATTTTTTTTTAAAAAACATTCGAAGATTTTGATACTGAACCAACGTTTGCTATTTGTTATCTTTATTAAAATAGAAACTAATTGTTTTTATACAAATTGATATAAACATTGCATTAATAATATCTTCTCATTCAATGTTAGTCTCCAGATAGTTTCATTAAAATTTGAAGTTATTAATAAAAAATAAATATCAATATTAAATGTAATTAAGTTTTTGGGTCCATCCCTAACTGCGTATTTATTTTATTTTGCTTCATACGTATGTCACAACTTAGTACCTATTAAAGATCGCTTTCGTTCGGACGTCCGCGCGTCCGGTGGGACTTTCAATAGTCATAGTCAATGTGAGCTTGTTATTACTGTTATTTCTTAAACCTTTCTGAACTGTGATTTGTTATTGTCGCTCGTGATCATTAGTGTGCGCGGTGTAATACGGTAATTGGTGAATGAACCATGTTTTTTTTTTTTGTTAATAATTCGTGTGTTCGTGAAAGTGAATCAGAACGAGGAAGCAAAAAGTGTCGTAAAACGTTAGAAAGATAAAATTAGGTATGTAGTGCCTAATGCCCGTGCGTAATTAACTGTTATCAGTGTGTAAATAAGATTCGCAGTTATGCTTTCGTTAATTTAGATTTTAGTGTTACACGTTGTGTAGGTAAGTAATTTAACAATTACTTAAATTAGACGCCGTACGCTATTTAGGTAAGTAATGTAACAATTTAATTTGTTTGATTTCATAATTCATCAATCATTTGTGTATTGTCGTTCGTTAATCAGCCGTTAACAGTAGGTAATTGAGATTCGTAGTTATGATTTCGTCAATTTATGTGTATGTACTGTGGGATGGTAATCCTATGTTCGATGCAACTATATTCAAACTCTCGCGATACGCTACGTTCTGTAGGTTAGTAATTTAACAATAACTTAAATGGCATAGTTAAGTTAATCACGTAGTTGCTAGCCAGTCCAAGACTGAAAGTATTATGGGAAATCAGTATCAATTTGTATTTATTATTGTTCATCATCATCATCATCTCAGCCGGGAATCGTCCACTGTTGGACAAAGGCCTTCCCCATCGAGCGCCAATAGGACCGGTCCTGGGCCGCCCTCATCCATCGGACTCCGGCAACCCTTACCAGGTCGTCGGTCCATCTTGTGGGGGGCCTGCCAACACTACGTTTCCCGGTTCGTGGTCGCCACTCCAGAACCTTTCTGCCCCAACGGCCGTCGCTTCTGCGAGCTATGTGCCCTGCCCACTGCCACTTGAGGTTCGCAACTCTTAGGGCTATATCGGTTACTTTGGTTCTCCTGCGGATCTCCTCATTTCTGATTCGATCTCGCAGGGAAACTCCGAGCATAGCCCTCTCCATTGCCCTCTGGGTGACTTTGAGCCTTCTGATAAGGCCCATAGTGAGCGACCACGTTTCAGCGCCATAGGTCATCACTGGCAACACACACTGGTCAAAGACTTTCGTCTTGAGACACTGCGGTAATTCGGACGAGAAGATGTGTCGGAGCCTCCCGAACGCTGCCCAGCCGAGTTGGATTCGACGAGTGACCTCTTTCTCGAAGTTGGACCTACCTAACTGGACAGTTTGTCCTAGGTAGACGTAATCGTCAACAACTTCGAGTGTAGCGTCGCCGATCTTGACAGAGGTGGGTCTGACATGGTGGTTCGACATGACTTTTGTCTTTTCCATGTTCATTTTGAGACCCACTTGTTGGGATACGCTACTGAGGTCATCGAGCATTGCGCCTAGGTCTTCCATGGTCTCAGCCATGACTACGATATCGTCGGCAAATCGAAGGTGAGTCAAATACTCGCCATTGACGTTGATGCTGAGTCCTCTCCAATCCAGAAGCTTGAAGACGTCTTCCAGTGCAGCGGTGAACAGTTTCGGAGATATTACATCTCCCTGTCTCACGCCACGCCGCAGCTGGATAGGTTTCGAGTTCTGGTCTTGAAGGCGGACTGACATGGTGGCGTTTTCGCATAAGCACTTCAACACTTCGATGTACCGATAGTCAATTTGGTACCTCTGGAGAGACTGTAGCACTGCCCAGGTCTCGATCGAATCGAAGGCTTTCTCATAGTCCACAAACGCTAAACATAGGGGCCGGTTATACTCCTCGGACTTCTGTATAACCTGCCGCAGCGTATGTATGTGGTCTATGGTACTAAAGCCTTTTCGGAAACCGGCTTGTTCGTGAGGCTGGAAGTCATCGAACCTGTTAGCGAGACGATTCGTAATAACTCTCGAGAACAGCTTGTAGACGTGACTCAGGAGCGAGATGGGCCTATAGTTCTTCAAAAGTGCTTTATCGCCCTTTTTAAAGAACAGCACCACCACGCTCCTGTGCCATGCCTTAGGAGTGGTATCCTCGTGAATGACGGAATTAAACAGTTTTCGGAGAGCTTCTTATATCGGCTGTCCGCCCGCTTTTAGAAGCTCTGCTGGTATTCCGTCATCACCTGGAGCCTTGTTGTTCTTGAGCTGTCTGAGAGCCATACTAATCTCGCACAGGTCGATGTCCGGGATATCTTCGGTATAGTGTCGGGTTAGTGCGGCTCTTGGATCTGTTGCCGCACTGCAAACAGGTGATCGTGTGGACGTGTATAACTGTCCGTAGAACTTCTCTACCTCACCCATGAGCTCAGCTCCGGAAGACATGATCCTGCCGTCCTCGGTCTTCAGTTTGGTCAGCCGGCTTTGCCCAATGGACAGATCCCTGGCAAACACCTTAGAGCCCCTGTTCCGCTCAATAGCCTCTTCAACACATTTGTTGTTGAATTGGCGTATATCGCGTTTCAGGGACTTTGAGATCTGTCGATTGAGCCGCCGGCAGACTGTTACGTCACCGGAGGACTGCAGAACCATCCTCGTCGTTCTTCCATGAGCTGTAGGGTAGGGTCTGAGAGTTTTTTAGTTCTTTTTGGATGCTGGGTCTTAAAGAACTTGGACCCAGTCACCCGGACAGTTTCCGCGAGCCTGTTGCTATAATCATCCACATCTACGCACTCACTTAGGCACTCGAAGCGGTTACGTAGTTCGAGTTGAAAGCTCTCGGGGTTTTGAATATAAGCAGATGCCGGTCGGAGCGTGGACTTCATCAGTCGTGACCGTTCGAGCGCTATGTTCAGATTCAATGTGCCTCTTACCATTCGGTGATTGCTCCCGGTTTTCACCGCATTGATCACAGAGACATCATTGAATATGCGCCGTTTGGCCGACATGATGAAGTCGATCTCATTTTTGGTCGCACCATCGGGACCCAGGTCCACTTGCGGTGATTCCGCTTCCTGAAGAAGGAGTTCATCATAAAGAGTCCTTCCCTCTCCATGAAGTCGGCCAGCAGTTGACCCCGCGCGTTTCGATGCCCATACCCAAATTGCCCCACTTTCAACTCATTACCGCAACGTGTGCCCAGTTTCGCGTTGAAGTCTCCCATGACAACGGTGAAGTAGGTCTGGGAGCTATGTATAGTTCGGGATATATCCTCGTACATAGCCTCCACCTCATCGTCGGAATGTGCCGAAGTAGGGGCGTAGACCTGGATGACCTTCAACGAATACCTTTTGGTAATTTTGAGTATCAGGTACGCCACCCTTGTCGACACACTCTCGATCTTCACCACGTTGTTCACGAGGGACTTGTGGATGATAAACCCGACACCAACCTGGGACTGCTGGTCGCCCTCCCGGAAATAGAGCAGGTTACCTGACTTAAGGATTATTGAGTCCTTCCCCTGTCTTCGGACTTCAGATAACCCTACAATGTCCCATCGTACCCTGCTCAATTCTTCCTCCAGTTCGACTAACTTCTCGTCGGTCCGCAGTGTGCGCGTGTTATACAGGGTGTAAATGACAGCTAACCGAAAACTTTACTGGTAAGTTTGTGACACTGTATGCGCGAAATTTACTCCAACGATATTTCTCGGAAATGATTGGTTCCCGAGTTAGTCATTTTTGAGCGTTCAATGTATAGTGAACAACGCGATGTATCTCCGCGCATGCCTACGAGATTTCTGACATGCAGACGACATGTCGCGACGCGTCGTAGGTACGTACGCGTATCACCACGTCTATGCGCTCACTAGTATGCAACGCTATCATTAGATAACAATCTTATGTATCGTTTATGGTATCGTAAGTAGGCCCGTATGTTACAATAGCTCATAGTAAAATTGTAAGTAGGTAGGTACCTACTTGGCTTACGTGAAATCAAACAATAATAGCAAAATGTAACCAATAATAAGAAAGTGCTAAAACAAATTGTTATCAATGTCTATCAACACGCAAATACCTGGTGTATGGCGAGAGTTTGAGTACCTTTGGATCCGGACGTACAGGACGTTCACCATACATAACACATCAACATTTCTTCCTATTTACGAACACAACTGCACTTCGAAAACAATAACAACAAAAATAATAACAATAAAAACACTAACAACTCAAAACCGGAACAATAACAAGTAATAATAAACAACAGTTCACACACGACACGTCGAATAGGACATAACGAACGACACCGGTGAAGAGCTTCCGTCTTCCGCGAGCGAATTGCTCGAACTATCAATCAAAGAGAGCCGCCGGCGCGGGCGCCTCTCCGCTCACTCGCGCCGCCCCTCGCCCGCGCCACCCGCTCCCTCCGCGCCGTCCGCGCGCGCGCCGCCGATTTGGTGACGAGCGACGAGTTAGGATCCCAGCGAGAGATTAGATTCAATAAAATATTGATGTGGCATTACTATTTTTACTTGTCACAGTTGTTACTGGTTGCATTGTAGTTTTATTCAAATACCAAATAACATTACAAACATTATTAATGTAAGTTTAAAATACTTTGATATTTATAACATAAAATCAGCTTAAAGTAAATAAAATAAACACGAAACGTTTATTTAATTAAACCATAAAAAATGTAGGTACATAACAATGATAACAATCAATATCCATTAATATTCTTATCAGAGAAACTAACTTATCATAATTCATAATCCCCGGAGAATTACTTAGCATCCATTTTGTCGCATCCCATCTATGTAACATCCACGCGCGGTCGCGGCGTCACGCGTCACTACGGCCATCTACTTTTCGAGTCGCACCGCGCTTGTATGAAGTATGAATGAGCGTGTAAATATCGAATAGAATTTTGCAAGAACAAATGGAACAAAGCGACAATACATGTTAAATTGTTTTTTAGAGATTTTTATAGCGCTAAAGAATATCAATAGGATTTTTTGTCGTTCTGTATGTATTTGTACGTGTAATAATAAGATATCACACATTTAAAATCTTATGAATTTACCTTTTATCGGAGAGCGGGATAACTATGTAATTTTCATTTTTAACATAGAACAAATACTAAGTAACGCTGCATACTAGTGAGTGTGAGGCTGACAGCTGTGTGCGTAATCGTGTCTGTGTGGCGCGCATAGGTACGCGGCGTGACGTCGACCGTCGCGACCGCCGCCAGCCCGGTGTCGTTGGCCGCGCGCGAACAGCTGATAGCGAATTTATACGTTGTTTTAATCCATTGCTGTTTTTTGTGAAAAACAGTAATATGACGGATTTTTTTTCATATTCATGTTGCATTGTGTAGTATTAACGAAATAATACCAAAAAAAAATAAAAAAAACGCATAAAATATCGGAAAAATTAAGAAAAATCCGATGAAAATTTTCAACGCCATAAGCACCAGAATTGTGTCTAAAGTCATTTTTTTTCGTTTTCGGTAGGCTGTCATTTACACCCTGTATGTTGCCAGGGCCAGTTGCCGTCGGTTGTGGTAGCCTGATCGCTGCCGGGGATTCTTAGTACCCCTTGCCCCGCCGTTACCATGACCGCTACCATAGTCAGGAATAGCGGGGCCGCCAGGGACTAGGGGCCGATCTTTTTGTGCCATCATTATGGGGGGGGGTTGTGCCATAATCGCCACGCTAGGCAGGCGGGTTGGCGATCGCAGTGGCGGAAGGCTCATCACAAGACGCTGCTGCCCGTCTTGTGTCTCGCTATTTCCTTCCGCCGTGTTTGAATGGTTTGACCGCCATTAGTCGGTTGACTGTTTGCACAAGTGGTACTAAGTACCTCTAGTGGGCGGTGGGATCGTCACGTCCCGACGCCTAAACGTCCTTAATATCTTATTATTACACGTACAAATACATACAGAACGACAAAAAATCCTATTGATATTCTTTAGCGCTATAAAAATCTCTAAAAAACAATTTAACATGTATTGTCGCTTTGTTCCATTTGTTCTTGCAAAATTCTATTCGATATTTACACGCTCATTCATACTTCATACAAGCGCGGTGCGACTCGAAAAGTAGATGGCCGTAGTGACGCGTGACGCCGCGACCGCGCGTGGATGTTACATAGATGGGATGCGACAAAATGGATGCTAAGTAATTCTCCGGGGATTATGAATTATGATAAGTTAGTTTCTCTGATAAGAATATTAATGGATATTGATTGTTATCATTGTTATGTACCCACATTTTTTATGGTTTAATTAAATAAACGTTTCGTGTTTATTTTATTTACTTTAAGCTGATTTTATGTTATAAATATCAAAGTATTTTAAACTTACATTAATAATGTTTGTAATGTTATTTGGTATTTGAATAAAACTACAATGCAACCAGTAACAACTGTGACAAGTAAAAATAGTAATGCCACATCAATATTTTATTGAATCTAATCTCTCGCTGGGATCCTACGCTCGTCACCAAATCGGCGGCGCGCGCGCGGACGGCGGCGCGGAAGGAGCGGGTGGCGCGGGCGAGGGGCGGCGCGAGTGAGCGGAGATGCGCCGGCGGCTCTCTTTGATTGATAGTTCGAGCAATTCGCTCGCGGAAGACGGAAGCTCTTCACCGGTGTCGTTCGTTATGTCCTATTCGTCGTGTCGTGTGTGAACTGTTGTTTATTATTACTTGTTATTGTTTCGGTTTTGAGTTGTTAGTGTTTTTATTGTTATTATTTTTGTTGTTATTGTTTTCGAAGTGCAGTTGTGTTCGTAAATAGGAAGAAATGTTGATGTGTTATGTATGGTGAAGCACGTGGAAGTGCACGGCGTGCTCTGCACCTGTACGTCCGGATCCAAAGGTACTCAAACTCTCGCCATACACCAGGTATTTGCGTGTTGATAGACATTGATAACAATTTGTTTTAGCACTTTCTTATTATTGGTTACATTTTGCTATTATTGTTTGATTTCACGTAAGCCAAGTAGGTACAATTTACAATTTATTTATTAATTTATTAATTTATTAATAAATAAATAAATGTTAATTTATTTATTTGTACCTACTTACAATTTTACTATGAGCTATTGTAACATACGGGCCTACTTACGATACCATAAACGATACATAAGATTGTTATCTAATGATAGCGTTGCATACTAGTGAGCGCATAGACGTGGTGGTACGCGTACGTACCTACGACGCGTCGCGACATGTCGTCGCTCAGCGCGCCGCCGCCGCCAGAAATCTCGTAGGCATGCGCGGAGATACATCGCGTTGTTCACTATACATTGAACGCTCAAAAATGACTAACTCGGGAACCAATCATTTCCGAGAAATATCGTTGGAGTAAAGGAGAATGGGCAAAATAGTATGGAGCCTGGGCGATCCGCGGCCAAACTTGATTTTGGTATTTTTTAATGTAGTTTGGTTCTATAATTACTGTGTAGAAGTTTTATTGCCGCGACGCACTTATATGACGAATAAAATACATTTTTGTTTTTGAGCACTTTTAATAGTATAAAACTATTTCTTATATTGCATACAAATATAGACATTATTAGTATTCGAACAATCATTACAAGTAAATATATAAATATCGTAAGTAAACATCTTGCTTTTCTATAACATATTCACTGAGACGACTTATCTGTTGTTCATGATCTTCTTCTTATTAGAAGAAGCCTGTCTTGAATGCTCAGCTCAATAACGAGGCGTTCATAGCCAGTTGCGCTCACTGGTCGGTAAACGATATGTAGGTTAAGCAGCCGTTGGCGCGGTCATGCTATAGATGGGTGATCGCATTGTGGTATTTGAACTGAGCGTCTCCGTGCTTCGGAGGGCACGTAAAAAGTCGGTCCCGGTTGTTGTCAACTAAGATAACAGTCGTTAAGCCATGTCAAATGTGTCACGTCGAAAAAAGGCTGATCGCCGGTTATACTTTGGAATGCTGCTCTTTGTCTATTCCTATTGTTACGATTTTCAACTTCTAACTGCCTCTGTGGCGCGGTCGGTAGTATATGCGACTGCGGTGCGAGAGGTCTCGGGTTCGAATCCTGGGTCGGGCCAAAAAGTATTTTCTGAGATTTTCTGTTAAGAATTTCCTAGAGATTGCCCGGAGTTAGGAAGTTGAGGTCGAAGACCTCCGTGCCTCGGAGAGCACGTAAAGCCGTCGGTCCTGCGCCTGACCTCTCACCGGTCGTGTCGGTTATCCGTCCCACCAAACTATGAGAGTGATGGAATAGAGAGTGTACCTGTGTATTGTGCACACACTTGGACACTATAAACAAAGTCCTGCACAGATGGCCAGGTTCAATGAAACTGACCGCCGTAGCCGTATATCGGCTAGGAGGACATTATTATATTGTTACGATTGTTATTTATGTTGATGGCATCGTTATAAGAAGATGTAACGTTATTACACAAAGTTAAATGCATTACAGACACGAAATAAACTTTATGATGTTCTATGAAATTCTATTATATTTACATGTAAATATATTGTTACCTAAAAGGATTGCAGCGAAACGTTCTTAGTAAAAGATGTTTCTAGTTATCATTACTTTAATTTGACACTACTTTCATTAATGGCCGCCGACCGCCCAGAAGTGCCCATTCTCCTTTCGCGCATACAGTGTCACAAACTTACCAGTAAAGTTTTCGGTTAGCTGTCATTTACACCCTGTATATGTACATAAATATGTACTTATTTATATATGACTAGCGGACTCGACAGACGTTGTTCTGTTTAATAAGTTAAAAATTAATTAAAAAAAATATTGTCCAGCGGACAAAATTGTAAATCTAAACCATTCTCAGATCCCCTTGAACACACACAAAAAATTTCATCAAAATCGGTCCAGTCGTTTAAGAGAAGTTCAGTGACATACACACTTACAGAAGAATTATATGTGGGTACAAAGATTTCTATTTTATATATTCGAGTTCTATAAATTCTATATTTATGTAATAATCAGAGTTTGTTATTATGGCCTATTTTTATTTATGTTCTTATCTTATCTTAGGGGTGGGGGTGCCAGTTAATGCCTGACTGACACTTCGACCATTCCTGATCCTTTGTGTCACCCCCTCCTTTGCTACTCTAGACGTTGGGGGGCAGGGCAAAACTTAACAGTTTTGCTATGCACCCCACCAGAAACAGCCTGTAGTCTTCTGGTTTAGGGTAACCGCATCTTAGAAGATCCATTCTTTTCCTTCCTAAAGCATCACACTTGCACAGTATGTGCTTCATGGTTTCTGCTTCTTCATTGCAGTGCCTGCATTTAGGGTCATCTATGGCTCCTATCTTATTTAACACAAGCTGACCCGCGCAACTTCGCTTGCGTCACATTAGAGAGAATGCATCATAATTTTGCCCGTTTTTGTAATATTTCTCGTTGCTACTCCGCTCCTAATGGTCGTAGCGTGATGATATATAGCCTATAGCCTTCCTCAAATAGGCTATCTAACACTGAAAGAATTTTTCTAATCGGATCATTAGTTCCTGAGATTAGCGCGTTCAAACAAACAAACAAACAAACTCTTCAGCTTTATAATATTAGTATAGATTAGTATAGATGCAGTTCGTGCCGTAGTGTCCTGTGAGTATTTTCTTGATGCTATCTTTGCTGAGGTTTATTAGGTTTTTACTCCAGCTTTTGTTGACGTTGTTTATGAACAGTTTTGAATGGGTTAGTCCAGATATGGCTTTCCATTCTTTCAGATGCTGGTCCCTGGTGAAGTTGGTTATGGCCAGTTTGACTGTCGCATCAGGTAGTCCAGTTATTGGTTCTGGACCTGCTGGGAGTGATTCTGATCCTTTCCGTGCAAGTTCATCAGCTTTCTCATTCCCATCTATGCCCGCATGGCCTGGTACCCAAACTAGCCTAACTTTGTTTGTTCGACCTACCTTGTTCAGGTTCTTTATGCAATTCAGTACAAGTCCCAAATTGACCTTAAAACAGCAAAGAGCTCTAATGGCTGCTTGACTGTCGCTGAGTATATAAATGTCGCGATTTTTTGTATCTCGTTTTATAATCTCTTGGGTGCATTCGATGATTGCGTATACTTCTGCTTGGAAGACTGAAGCATATCTGCCTAGGCTAGTGCTTATGCTGCAGTCCTCCGAGTGGACGCCTACTCCTATGCCGTTGTGCATTTTGGAGCCATCGGTGTACCATATCTGTCTCGTTTTGGTTTGTGTGTAGAGACCTTGACTCCATTCTTCTCTCGTTGGAATCGTCATCTTAAAATTTCTATGAGTGACTAGTATTGTCTGTATTTTGTCAGAGTTCATATCTAGCATTTCTTTTAGATGAGGTTTTATGCCCATGTTTGTATGGTTGCACGTCATCATCTTCCTTGTCCCGAGGTTTGCATCTTTGAGTCTTTTCAACGCATTGATTGCCTCTCTTTGGACTGTAAGGTGCAACGGAGTGATTCCAAGTAAGGTTTCCATTGCTGCCGTTGGTGTTGTTCTAAAAGCACCTGTTATAGACATGCAGGCAACCCTTTGGATTGTGCTGAGCACTTTCTTACATGTCTCTTTATTGGTTCTGGTCTCCATACTACACTTCCATACTTGATGATGGGTAGGATCATCATTGTGTAGATCCAGTATAGTACCTTTGGTTGGAGTCCCCATGTTTTGCCATAGGCCCTCCTGAGCATGCCAAAAATTCTTAAGGATTTATTGGTTATATGCTCCTGGTGTTTTTTCCAGGTCAGATCTTTGTCCAGTATGACTCCTAAGTTTTTGACCTGTGTCGACCAGATGTAGTTCTTCTCCGGCCATCTTTAGGCTTTTGAAGTTTTTGAGGTCTCTTTTCCTAGTAAAGTACATGGTGAACACGGTGGTTTTACTAGGGTTGATGGATAGGTGGTTTTCTCTGCTCCATCTTTCTGCTATTTTGATCGCTTCTTGTGACAACTGCGAGACGATCGTCGGAATTTTTCCGTTGACCATAATGGCTAGGTCATCTGCGTAACCTACCGTGTAGAATGGTCCTGTGTTCAGTTCTTTCATTAGCGAATCGACCACTAGGCTCCACAGCAGAGGCGACAGCACCCTTCCTTGTGGGCAGCCTCTTGTTGTTCTGATGTGGATTGTATCGCTAGCTAATGTGGAACTGATAACTCGGTTTTGCAGCATATTCCCGATCCATCTGCAGATGGTTGGGTTCACACCATGTTCCCATCTACTATTTTCCTGGCTGTGTTCCATTCAGCCCTTGACGTCTTGATGAGATTTTCTTCGCTATGCGTTATATCTTCATCTGTCATTATGTTGATGATAGTTGAACCTGGGAAATGTGCGGTGGCCATAATGCGTAGCGTTTCTTCCCCAGATTCTGTGAGTTTCCCGTCTTTGTTTTTGATGCTGGTGAGCGGGCTCTCTTTGGCCAGCGATAGTGCTTTGGTCAGTCTCATGCTTTCTGGAAGCGAGCTAATTAGGCCGCAATGATCGGTCCAGGATTTGCGCTTGTTTTTCCTTACAGCTTTGTGATATTCAGTAAGCTTTTTTGAATTGTCAATGTAGTCATTTCGGGCCTTAGCTCTATTAAAGGCGATTCTGGTTTCACGTTTTAGAGCCTCTAGTTCCTTGTTCCACCAAGGGACTTTTTTGGGTTTAATTTATTTTGCCGGGCAGTTATCCGTCCAGGCCTGTGTGATCGTTTTCGATAACCGGTCTGCTTCAAGTTCTATATCCAAGGTAGAATTGAGCTTGCACTTCGGGTCACCTAGCAAGATCTTTAGATCTTTGCTATAGTTAACCCAGTCCGTGTGTTTGGGCTTCCTTCTGATCGTAGTTGTGTCTACTCGAGTCGTCCCATAGTTAAAGCATATATATCTATGATCTGAAAGCGAGATTTCATTTGATACATGCCAGTTAGCGATATTATTGCTAGCAGTGTTAGTGGCTAGGGTTATATCTATTACCTCACCTCTCCGCGCATTGACGAAGGTAGGGCTGTTTCCTCAGTTGAGTAATTGTAAAGGAAAACTTACCAGATATTCCAGTACTTTTTCTCCCCTTCTATTGGTGTCCGAGCTGCCCCGGATCACGTGGTGAGCATTTGCATCGCATCCAATAATGATGTCCATCTTGTGCTGGATGCTGTGGTTAACCAGACTTTCAAGTTGTGTTGGGATCGGGTTAGGTTCTTCATAAGGAAGGTAAACAGCGGCAGAGATAATGGTCTTGCTGTTATCTTTTTCCCCTGTGTTAATCTTGACTGCCGTCAGATCCCTGTAGCAGAAGTCGTGCAGAGGTCACAACAGAGGCAAATATGCGTCGCCGCCCGCCTCGCTGTCGGGAGACGGCTCCAGGAGAACGTCCTCCTCAAGCGCCAGGTTCCCCATTTCCCCAAATAGGTCCTCAGTGCCAATGGTTGACACTGGGGATGGCGGGGCTCCGGGGGTCATGGGGCGCTGAGGTGGGTTCGTAGGCTCCGTCCCCACTGTCATTGTGGCGGGAGGGTCGCCTTCCTCAGGCGGCTCCCGTTGCGCCTCCCCTGACATACTGGCCACCGGGGAGGCATCTTCCAGCAGCTTAAATATGCTGAAGTCGATGCCAGTGGGCAGCCTGTAGTCCCGGGCTTTGATGAACTCGGCCGAGTCCCTGTCCATCATGACGATTCGACGCACCGTGAACTCGTCATTTTGGGTGTCGATGACTCGCCATTCCTGTGTTTTCAGGCCCGGGTTCTTCGGACGCGGCGCGCGACTTCCAGGCCATTTTGACCGGCTTCGGTAGGTCTTTGGCTGCCACTACTTTTATGGTCCTATCCTCACCTACATACCTTTGAGCCGGTGAGCTCCTTCAGCCATTTCGCTGAGGTCTCATCGGCGCAGGTGAAGAACAGCGCCCCGGACATTATGTTGCCCATGTTGACGAGGGGCGGCGGACCTGTCAGTGCCATCAGCCTGTCGAACATCAGGTCCTGCACTCGGTGTCCTTCCTTGATGGTCATCTTCCTTGTTGGGTACCCTTCAAGGATGACTGCCATCCTGAGGCTGGCCGCGATGACGTCCCGGTAAAAGCCCTGGGTTTTAGGCTTTTTGGCCTCCCGGGCTTGCTCCTCTGACCCGTCGCTTACCTCCCTTGCACGTTTGGTAGGTGCATCACTGTGCTCTGGAGTGCCTGCAGCTTCCTCAGCCGAAGATTACGCCTCTGTGCTGATGCGCTGGGACCCTCCTGCGTGCCTCTGAGTTTGGTATTAGTCAGAGGACGGTGGCCCACGGGGGCCCCTAGAGGCCACCCTGGTCCTTCCACTCTGGAGTCTCCCGCCACTGCTCCCTGGGGCACTTTCGTTCGCCGGAGGTTGAGTCGCCTTATCGACACCGTTCGGTTTGCCTTTCAGGCTTCCCCTCCGCTCTTGACCCAACTTTAGGGTTGGCTTTGGCTCCAGTTTGTCGTGGCAGCCCACAGGTTCTCTTGCGAGATACCTCGGTCCAGCTACACGAGTCGCTGTCGCCTCCCCTGACGACCTCCGTTGGCTTTGCGCTTAGCGCGTTAGGTGCTTTCGCACTGGATTGGGTTTGGGTTTTATTTAAGTTATCCATACTTTTATTTATATATGTCGGGAGCACGGTGTGTTGTGTGGGGTTTGTATCCTGACATTTCACTTCTGATATCGAAGGCATATGGGTACCTCGCTATCAGATTGGTCAGTGATGGCGAATAGTCCAAAATAATACGCATTAGACTTAGCTCACTGGTGTATTTGTCCATTACAATGATTCATGGTTCGGAGCACGTGGTGCGGTAACGTTCGAAGCGCGTGGTTCGTTGATGTCCATAGCACGTGGTACGTGGTCTTCACATCCCATAGTACGTGGCACGTGGTCTTCACATCCCATAGAACGTGGTGCGTTAAAGTTCGAAGCACGTGGTGCGTGGTCTTCTCATCCCACTTTTGATGTCGGGAGCACGGTGTGTTGTGTGGGGTTTGTATCCTGACATTTCACTTCTGATATCGAAGGCATATGGGTACCTCGCTATCAGATTGGTTAGTGATGGCGAATAGTCCAAAATAATACGCACTAGACTTAGCTCACTGTTGTATTTGTCCATTACAATGATCACATTACAAAGGATGGGATTTAACCGATCTAGCCGGATGCAAGACAGAAACGCGGTGAGTCCGGTACAACGTGGCAACGACCGTTTTCCTTTGAGTTCGAATGTTGAATAATCTAACCACACTAACGTTCCAACCATCATACCTCTGAATGACCGTTGTCTATTGTCACATGCCAACCGTCATCTGCCTGTGTTGCCAACACTATACCGACTACACCCAAGTGTTAACACTTGACGTTACCGTTACATTAAATTATTTCTTAACAATCAAATCAAGCTAATTTTAATTAGATTCTTCGAAAATGTAGCGCCTCGATGCTAGCGCTCCGACATGGCCATCTTGATATGTCACACGTCCCTGTGTGATGCTCCTGAAAAAGTAAAGTCATCTGCAATACCAGAGTATCTCCGTTCGGCCTATCCTGATTAACTCACTTGAGTAAGAGTTTTCACACAAAACAAATCTTACAGGACAAATAATTTTTCTCACATGATTAATCTTACATCACAATAATACTATCATCTAACAATACACAGACCATGGACCAGTATTCACACACCATACATAACTAAACTTGAAAACCAATTACTCTTTAAGCTAAAATCAACCCTATCACCGCCCATCATCAATTCACGGGCCTCAGTCGTTACTATCACCTTAAACGAGTGAAAGTAACTCATGCCACTCTATTGAGCGACGATATCTCACAACGAGGCGTCACTATCACCTAAATCGAGCGATAGTGACTCATGCCACTCCACTGAGCGACGATATCTCACAACTGGGCGTCACTATCACCTAAATCGAGTGATAGTGACTCATGCCACTCCACTGAGCGACGATATCTCACAACTGGGCGTCACTATCACCTAAATCAAGCGATAGTGACTCATGCCACTCCACTGAGCGACGACAACACAGAAGCTAATGACTCCTTCACTAAAGAACATTCTGTATCAGAATAACAACGAAATGAAAACTAATCACCGTTATGGCATAGGATTCCAGTAGGTGCATCAATAATGCACAGGTCAACCAGTTTCTCCTTGGCTGCACCGGGACCACTGCCTACGTTGTTTCTTCCCTCGTGACTGCGTAGTTGCGGGCAATTAGATGCGTAGTGGTTTGCCCTTGACAGCGGAAACAGGTTACAGCAGGCTTTGGCCAGGGTTGCTTGCACACGTCCTTGTGTGATGGTTACTCTGCGAACAAAATAGCTCACGACAGAACAATGTCACACTCGGCCACGCCTGACCCAAACTCTACAATTACTGGGTCCATCTCAATAACTCTACTAAGAGCTTCACTTGGATTTTTAATTAAATCTCATTCTAGAAACAAACATTGGGACTGTATTCAAAATAGTTTCACTAACAACAATCAGTCTGAGTTATGTAACAAAGCCGTTCAAATCAATCTTTAAAACCACAAAAAACAATTCTTAGTTGACAGTTATCCCCGAGTAAAGTTTCTAACACCACGGCTCTCCAGCCGACGAGCAATCACATTGCTCACACGTGCATCCCTCTTGGACTACACTACGGTCTCCACAGACCACGACTTTCTCCAAAGTCGAACCACTCAATATGGCCATGTACTGGGGGTTCCAAGAAGGACGGAGGTGGTGTACTGATAGCTGTTTCTCTCAACATTCCATCAGTCCGAATGATCAGCTGGGAATGTGAGTGTGAAAATGTATGGATAACTTAACAATTAAATATTAATAATACCTTCAAAAAAATAGCCATTTGTGCTATTTATCTGCCTCCCCCCGTCCGACTGGAATCTCTCAATAAGTTCCTGGACAGTGTGAGTGACCTGACGAATGCGGTCGACGATATGGTGGTTCTGGGCGATTTTAACCTGTCTTCGATCAAATGGTTTAAAAATACCGAATGTGCCCACGCTGACCCTATCGGTATCGGCAGCAGTTCGTTGGGTTATTCACTTGTCGACTTTATGTCCATCAACAATTTGCGGCAGTTCAACTATATCCAAAATATTGACAGTAAAACCTTGGACTTAGTTTTAAGCAACCTGCCTAATGTGATCGTTGAGGAACCTCAAAGTCTTGTTAGCAAGCTAGATAACAAACATCCCGGATTACTAGTTGTTATCCCATGTTCTAGTCAAGGCCAGTCCTTGAAATCGGTATATAAAAATCAACTTAATTATTTCAAAGCTAACTATGAAGCCTTAATCTCGGAGCTGAAAAGCATTGACTGGAACAAAAAAATATTGGTGTGTAAAGATGTAAATGCAACGGTTTCAATATTTTACGACATTATGAAGAATTTGATTGCCAAATACGTGCCCAAAAAAAACAGTATTAAATCCAAGTACCCCTCATGGTTTAGTTATGCATTAATTAAGAGACTAAAAGAAAAAGAAAAAATGAGGCTCAAATATCGTCGACATAAAAATCCCATGGACTTTATATCGTTTTACGCTTTGCGAGATCACTGCAATAAATTATACCGCACCTGCTTTTCACAATACAAGTATAATATTGAACTCAACATCACAAAGAACGCGAAAGCATTTTGGCGATTCATAAAAGATAAAAACAGGTGCTCCTCCCCAATCCCATCTAGCATTTACAAAGACATTAACATTGCTAATACAGGTCCCGAAATCGCGAACCTATTCGCTAGCCACTTCTCTTCGGTTCATAGCCATGAGAATGATATTCTTTTCGACGCAACTAACCTAAATCCTCCCTCTCATGATAGATGCACCGCCAGGTTAATTATAACTGAACGTGAAGTGATCACAAAAATTAAAAAACTTGATATATTCAAAGGAGCCGGTCCTGATGGCATACCTGTTGTATTCATCAAGCGCTGTGGGAACGCTTTAGGCTTACCGCTTACTCTGATATTTAATCGCTCGTTAAGAGAGGCATGCTTTCCAGACGGATGGAAAAAAGCAAGGATAATACCATTGCACAAAAAAGGTGATATCAGTAACGCCAAAAATTATCGCCCCATTACCATTTTGTCATGCTTTTCGAAGCTTTTCGAATCACTAGTATGTACCCACCTAACAAATCACGTTGATGCAATGTTATCCCCTTACCAACACGGGTTTCGCTCTGGTCGATCGACAGTGACTAACCTATGATCTTTTGTATCTGATGTATCCGAGCAGCTTGACAAGGGTCTTGAAGTTGATACAATATACCTACACTGATTTTACCAGTGCGTTCGATACAGTCAATCATAATATCCTACTAAAAAAATTAAATCACTTTGGTGTAACGGGCTCTCTGCTGCATTGGTTTCAATCATACTTAGCAAAAAGACTCCAAATGGTTTCAGTCAACGGTTACAACTCACTACCCTTCTTCACTGCTTCTAGTGTGCCACAGGGATCCCATCTCGGACCTGTTCTGTTCTCTATCTTCATAAATGACATAACATCTGTCATACAGAACTGCAAATACCTTCTTTTTGCGGATGACCTTAAGTTGTACAGACCCTTTAATTCACAAAACGACGCCAAACTTATTCAAGACGACTTAAGTAGGATCGAGAAGTGGTGCAGTCTTAACCATATGGAGCTCAATGCAGATAAATGTTTTCACCTTAGGTTTTCAAAGAAGAAACACCCGACAGAATCCAAATACAGAATCGGTGCAACTGAACTACAAAAAGTCTCCACAATGAGAGATCTCGGTGTACTGATTGACGGGGAGCTGCGTTTCACATCACACATCGATGCGATAGTAGGGAAAGCCGCCCAAATGTTTGGTTTCTTGAAACGTAACACAAAAGGATTCAAACACGCGCGAACTAGAATATTGTTATACAATGCTTTAGTTCGCAGTCATTTGGAATACGGGTGTGTGATCTGGAATCCATTTTATTCTGCTCATTCCCAACGTATAGAAATTATTCAACGCGCGTTTACACGACACATAGCTTTCATCTCGGAAGGCATCTCACACAGACAGAGCTACAAACAGCGACTGGAACACTTCAAAATGTCCTCTTTGTGCAACCGACGCAAGTTACATGCCATGCTGTTCTTGCATAAAATAGTCAACAATGCCATTGACTGTAGTGATATATCGTACCGCTTATCACTAACTGTTCCTCGCAAGCCTCCACGCTATCCCATTACCAGAACCTTCAACCAACCATCAGTGAGAACGAATCTAGGACTGAATTCACCTTTGGTGCGAGCGTGCACTGAATATAATGCACTAAATAGTAAGCTTGACCACATGGACATTTTTCATGACTCTTTTCTTGCTTTTAGGCAAAAAATATTGAAATCGTTCGCATAATAACCAATCGTCATTGATTTTATTTTTGTTTGTGTCTTTTTGTTATTAGTTTCTGTTCTTTAATTTCTGATTTTGTGTGCAGTGCACGTCTTTAATTGGTATGCATATAAGAACTACATACTGAATATCATATTGTATCTTACAAAGTTGTATATGTATACTGTTGGCGTGTCTATAAATAAATAAATAAATAAATATCTGAGTGCAATAAATAGTTCCGAGTTTTTTTTGTATTAATCACTATTATTTTGTGTTAAATATGGTTCAAAAATGTGTTGTGACTGGTTACAGTATTGAATCGTATCCAGGTTGTGGAATATTTATTTCGCAATTAAGAGAACTTTGATTTGCATTGTAGTGTCACTCTCATTTAAGATTTTTGTGGAGATCATACATATTTTGTTCTTATTTCAAAGAATTAAACAGCTTTACCAAAATAATTGCTTTTGTTTAATGGATACAGTAAAAAGTGATCCTAGGGGCCGTTCAAGTTTACACATACCTATGCCCTTTCATCTTTTGATTCAGTTTTTTTTCATTCACTTCATTGCTCAGGTAGATAATAAATAAAGGTATCGAGTTTTATGATAAGTGGAGTAGTTGATACGTGGCAAAGATATAGCACATGATTGTGACCAGGTTGGGCTGCGTGATGAGTAAAAATTACAAATATTATTTACACTACAAATTGGAAGTAAAAATTGACTCAGAAGAAACGATGACTAGGAATCTGAAAATGTAAATTTTATTTTACAGTATAAAAAAAGTTATTGCTATAATTACACAGAAATGTTTATCAAATAAATATTTGAATCGAACAATGACAACATACGGAAAGTAAATGGCTATAAACATTATGGGAAATCGAGCCACGTTACGACAAAGATTGTGTGCACGATGGAATCATATTTAGGCATAAAATATTATGTTTTTATTCACACATGTCAAAACATAATAAGGAGATTTATAACCGTACATAGGCAAATTCGTACATAGTTAAATATTATTTTAACGTTTATTTAATGTTATTGCATATTTTATACGTTTATGTTTATTTACAACTTTATTTGTCATGAAGAACATTGTAGAAATTCGTAGAAATAAGTATTTTATTATTAAAAAATTCTAGTCGTTAAGAATAGTACGAAAGAACAATCGCGAACATTGTAAGCGGCGGCGATCCTTAGATCTAAGTACACCGATCGTTCCCGAAAGATCAAGAATTAGAAAGACGTATTGGCGAAACGCGTATGCGCGAACGAGACAGAAAATCTCTAAAACATCACGCGGTGCCACGCGGCGCGCTTGATCTTTCGTTATGATTCTAACAGCAATGTTTACGAATATAAATAGGGACGCGCGCTGTGTAGCGCCAGTTTAAGCTTTAAACTCATGCTGATCAGATCTCTCGGAAGAAAGAACATAGTATGAACATAGTTAATAGCGAACATTATTATTGTAAAGTTTAAGTTTTAAACTCATCGTGTCAAGATTACATCGAAGAAAGAAGAAAAGTACATTTGAAAAAACCGTACATAGTGAATAGTATGAACAGTGTATAGTAAATAGTGTAATACAGTCAACTGGAAGATTAAAGTAAATAAAAATAAATATACTTCGCAACTGGTGTTCTTATTGAAGAAAAGTAGTCAACCACAGATTGCATAGGGCCATGTTGTTCAGCAATGTATAATTTTCTTTTAAATAAACACTTTTATAATAATCTATACTAATATTGTAAAGCTGAAGAGTTTGTTTATTTGTTTGAACGCGCTAATCTCAGGAACTACTGGTCCGATTTGAAAAATTCTTTCAGTGTTATCGAACTTACGCCCGACCGAAATGACTTGTAACTTCGGCGTAATGTGCCGTCAGTAATACAAATAACATTGCAGGCGTAATCATGCCGAACTTCGATCGCGTACGTTCGGCATAGTGTGTGTAGACACTTAAGTTGATGACATCAGAGACCGCTACTGCCCCACGACAGTCACGGAGACACTAGGTACCCCGACCGCGCCGGAGTCAGCGACCTTGTCGGGGTCAGCGGCCGCGACAGTACTCGGGTTAGCGACCGCTAATACGACTACGATTATGGCTCCAACCGAGAAATCTGTCCGCACCTTGAAGACACGAGGATCGGCGCGTACGACAGGGTCTCAAACAAGGCGATTATTGATGCAGAAGAGGAAGTTGCCGCTTTGAAGCTCGCGCTCGCCGAAGTTAAATTAAAACGACTGCGCGCTGAGGCACATGATGAAGACGGCGAATACGCTCCTTCATCGGTTGCGGATGAGGAAGAGGACAACGCACCCAGCCGGGTAGAAGAATGGCTGAACAAGAGCACGCCCCCCCCAAAGAAGTAAAGGATACGGAGTGGCGACGACAGGACTCTATCAAGTAAAGCAGGAACACGGGAAAAAAGGTGTACCTGCGCGTCAGCTGGACGTCACCTCATTGGCGGAGGCGTTCACACAGGTAGAGCGAATGTCCAGAGACACGCCGAGGTATTATGTATATCTAGATACGGCGGCCAAAAGCACTTAAGTCAATTTTTGGTCAAAATCTTAAAAAGTCACAGCAATCATATTTTCGTATGATTCATCGATGGGAATAAGCACGTAAGTCAACGACGCCTTAATACGGTCGCAACAGTCTACCGTACCATATAACTTATGTTTTATCAACACATTGAGCGGCGGTATTAACCACTTATGTTGACTTAAGTTTTTTTAACCTGCACACCAAATCTAAAACTAACTGACTTAAGTGATTTGGTTACAGTAATTTTTGCTTATATTATTTTCAAGTATCTACCCTCTTTTTTTAAGTGTTTCATAAAGTGGGTGTCAAAATCATGGGTGTAAGAAGAAATACGCATTTCTTCATTAGCAGTTCTGTGTGACGGTAGTATTGTGCATTCATTGTGTCGTAATACTCGTAATTCAAAATGGATTCAAGAGGCAGAAAGTTAGTGAACCTCGTCTTAAGTGACGCGAATACAGGTATGTTTCAACGTTTTTCTGTCATTTTAATGCAAAATTGAAGTTTTCGTAGAGGTATAATTACTACCCAATACAATGTCTAACCAACTGTCATTTTTTTTTACAGTCAATGACGACCCATACGCTAATCCACAACCAAGTTCATCTGGAACTCAAAAACAAATTAGTACTGAAGAAATAGTTATTGACTTTTCTAGTGACGATTCTGTTGCTGATCCTACCTACTCTCCAACGAGTCCTTGCTTGCTACAACATGAAGCAATGGACACCACTATCCACGACACATCACTAGATTTACAGATAATACAACAAGATGAGATACCTGAAAACATTGAAGATAAATTACCACAGCAAAACAAATCAGTGTCTTGTAGAAAGAGGAAGGAAGATAAGAAAATAAAAAGAAATTTAGGCCAATCCTATGAGACAGCTTCTGGGAAAACAGTTAATGAACGACAAATGAAGGAATTACCTAACTGTCGGAATAAGTGCCGAGAAAAAATAAGTGATGAGCAGCGTGCTGTAATTCACAAAGAAGTTTGGAATCTTGGGTCCTATGATTTAAGGGCCGCATTCATTTCATCTCTGATTACCATCAAAGAGAAAAAAACTGAGCGTCGTCGGGTCGAAGATCCTAGTAAACAAAAAAATAGACAGTGCACTTATAAGTATCATTTTAATGTGAATACAGAAAAAATGATAGTAGTTGCTTTCTAAAAACCCTATCGATAAGTGACAATTTTATAAAGCTAATCGGTTTGAAGAAACGTAGCAGCTCGAGTGGTATAATAAAACCTGATAAACGCGGAAAAAATACACCACCAAACAAACACTCTGAAGAAAAAATTCAAGAGGTGATTAATCATATTAATTCGTTTCCACTATACGAAAGCCATTATACTAGACGCAATAGCACCCGGAAATATTTACCACCTCATTTGACAATATCAAAAATGTATTCTCTTTATAGTACAGCACATATAAATCCAGTAAGTGATAAAATATACCGCAGAGAATTCCACAAATTAAATTTAAGTTTCAAAAAACCGAAAGTGGACACTTGTCATACTTGCGACCTATTCAAAATGAAATTAAACTTAGCTACAGACGAGACCAGTAAATCAGCTCTTCAAAATGATCGAGATTTACATTTGCTAGCAGCTGATATGGCTTAGGTATAATGAGAAGAAGTTAGATAAAAATATGGCAGTTATGAATAACAAAATCAAGTGTCTGTCTTTTGATTTGCAACAATGCTTGCCAACCCCAAATTTGCAATCATCTGTAGCCTTTTATAAAAGGCAACTATGGACATTCAACCTGACAATACATGACAACGGAACTGGAATGTCAACACACCACAAGTGGCATGAGGGCATTTCGGGTCGAGGTGCTAATCAAATAGCCTCTTGTCTGTTTGTATATTTACAAGAATTGCCTCAAGAAATCTCGGAAGTAATTTTGTATTCTGATACTTGCGGAGGGCAAAACAAGAATACACATGTGGCCGCAATGTTTACATATTTGATGACAATAAAACCATCTCTTAAGATCATTCATCACAAATTCATGGTACCTGGTCATACACATATGGAGGTTGACTTGGACCACGCAATCATTGAAAAAAAAAAGAAAAGAACTGAAATACAAATTTATCACCCACACGACTGGATGCAATTAGTAAGATCGAGCAGCAAAAAATTTACTGTAAGAGAAATGCGGCAAAGTGATTTTTTTGATTTTGCTGCATTACTAAGAGGACCCTTAGTAGCACGAAACAAAATGACGAAGGACATGTTTTTAAGTGGCATGACGTGAAGTGGCTGTGTTATGAAACTGAGTATGGCGTCTTCAAATACAAAACATCTCTTTCTAGGGATGAAGCTTTTAAAACCGTTAACTACAAACGGAACACGCGGCGAGAAAAGGAATTTCACTTGATGCAGATAAGAGACAAGCCATTACCAATAAGCGTGGAAAAAAAACGTGATATATTATCACTTTTACCTTTGATACCAGAATGTTTTCATAATTTTTATCAGAATTTAGTAACTGCTGCTGATGCCAGGAATATTGACCCAGATATATCAGATTCTGAAGAAAGTGACGCTTTGTAGTAATATTGTCTCTGTTGTTGAAATTTAATTATAATAATAAATAATAATTCATATTAATTAATTCATTCATTTGTATATCCTAAATGTTAACAAATAAAATAAGTAGTTATAATACGCTACTAAACACTTAAGTCGCGTTGTCAGTGCGTTCTAAAAAACTTAAGTCAGATATTTCAGCGAATAATAAATAAAACTTAAATATTCAAAACCCAATGTAAAACTAGTTCGTTCTTGTGCAATAAAAAACAATAAAATCTTTAACCATAGTACATTTTTTTTACACCAATCGATTATAACGCTCTCCTGTAAAATTTATGCATGCAAGAAAAATTGACTTAAGTGCTTTTGCTTTCCGAGTCTAGATATATGGGCGCGTTAGTGCCATCTGTCGGCAGTCATTGTGAACTACTCATTTTAATTGATTTTATATTGGTATTCCAATTGATATATAATAATAAATATCGTATGTAAAATACATAAGGCTGATATGTAATTGTTAATTATAAATATGAGAGTTAATTATCAAACTACGACAGTTAATAAATATTGTATTGAATATCGTAATGTTTTGGAGACGCTTGATATTACATTGTTAATATGAAGTTAAATAATCTTTAATAATTACAACTAGAATTATGACTAATTTATGTTACCATTCTAAATCATATTGCTAAATACTTATTGTATTTAGCAATATGATTTAGCATTACTTCATTTCCTTTATTCGCCGCCAGTGGCGCCATCTTGAACGGATGATGTAAGAATAAAGTTGGTTTTATATTGATAGAATTAATGTTATTTGTCTGATTTAAATAACTTTAAGCTATGTTAAATTCATAGAAATATTATAGTTGAATATTAAGCTATCTATTTTGAATTATATAACTGTTATTTAATTATTTGTCATATAAGAAGTTGTAATTGGTTTTGGCGGTGGCGTCCATCGACGGGAACCGATATGTCGTTCACTTCCACCTAGACCCGACACGAGAGAGAGTGCTGTCACGTGAAAGATAGATTAAAGTTATTAAAAGGAGTGGCCGTGAGTTTCTCGCTAGCTCTTCTCATAAGGCTCTACCCCTTTCCGAGCTAGTGGTAGATTCAGTAATAGTAAATTAATAAATGACTTGATTTGGACTGAAGATATTTCATTCGTATCACCATGGAACCTACGGAATCTCCGACAGCAGCGGTGGGATCACAGCCCATAATACCTCCGAACTTCTGGATCGAACGACCTTCACTGTTGAAACTCCATGAAAAGTACTGCTGCGGCGAGCGCCGGGCTTGGGTCGACACTTGGTCGCTACACTCAATCACGTGGGACAAGACAGCTCGACCGGTAGCTGCAGATGTCGAGGTGGTAAGCACTAAGCCACAGGTATTTATCCTGAGCATATTTAATTATTTTAAGGGAATTTCCCAGATTTGCTTCTCAAGCTAGTTTCAGTACTTAAAACTCTTCGGAAACGCTTTATCGTTAACGAGGATGATAAACCTAATGATATAAAGATTGAGAATACACGTGTTACGGTACCTTCGAAGGACCAACACATGTGCTTCCTTTGCCATAAACCGGGTCATTTTTCCCGGGACTGCAAGAATCAGACTCCATTTTGCCATCATCAATTAATAACACCTCAGCCCTTAGTTACACCAATGCTATTGAATATGATTACTGTCTTTGGTAGGGCCAGTCTAAGAACAATTGTTACCTCGGTCAGAGTGAGGAGTGTGTAGCCTCAAATAAAACTATCAACTATTCATCTAACAGCAATGTAATTCTAAATTGCAATAATTTACAACAATTGCTTTAAGCTTAAACGTGTGGTAAATGAGAATTATTATCACTTATTACCTAATTATTATAGTTAGGCTTAGTTTGATATCTTTAATAATGTAACCATAAGTATATACAAAATATATAACAATCTCTAGTAATTATTTGTTATATGAACAAACTTGACATCCACTTTTCATATAGACAATGACCTAGGAAATGGGAGAGTAGAGGAGACGGGAATTCTTGTAAAAATATTAAGTATTTCATGTATTAAATATAAATATGTAATAATGTATTAAATAGTGATCAAGTTGTTGATAAAATTGTTGAAGTTTTCAGAGCATACTGAAGGTACCATTTAATCATTTTTATGTTTAAATAACATATTTTCCGAGTGAGCTTTTCAGGTAACTACTTACTTACACAAAGAATTCAAAAATATTTGTTTGGTGGGAACCTATGATCCCTTACAAAGTGATATAGAAGTATGGTATCAATATCAAGCATTGCACTACCGATCCTATATTCACCAATAACATAATGCTAAAATGGTAAGCAAAAGAAAGTTTTTATTCTGTAGTTTTAAAGACATGCTCAACAAAATCATACTATATTGTAAATTCCTTTTAATTTTGTTCATTATCTATATACCTATTTTGTTAATTTATTTTAACTAAGATTTCACACTTAACTTAAAATGTTGCAAATATATTAAAAATATTTGTTTGCCTGACTGCAAAATATGTGAAATGAATGTAATTGTATCCACTACCTGTAAATTACCATATTTTTGAGCAAACCTCTCAGATGGACTTGAATCTTATGAATTAAATTCAAATATTGTTTGAGGCAAGTATTCTCTTAGCAATAATTGTTCATTTTATTATTTGAATATGATATTTAACCATTCATATTATTGACATGTATTTGCATGCTGTAATGTTACGGTGAAATGTGTACTGCTTTGTTATTACCACATTTCTGGCAAGTAAGTGATTATGATTAATATATCAAACCAAATCAAATCCATAAATCTGGTTAAACTTATTGATTTCAAAAAGTTAGATATAGTTCCTGGTTTCCATGGTCCTGCTATAAGCAGACTATTGAAAATACTGTGCTAATTTTATAACTAAATGTGTTTCACCTTAGGTGACAAATGGAATATTGTTTTAGTTCTTAATGATATTTGAGTTCTAGATCAGGTCATATTGCAGGTATTAATTATTCTGAAATTTGACAAGATCAACATGTTCCGTTATTTTTTAGTCAACATAAGTTCTTTCTTCAAAACTAGTACTGCATATTTCAGAATTAATATAGGACAAGGAGTGCATCCTAGAATATTTTAGGCTAAGACTAGTTCTTCAGCAGGTTCCTAGGAATATAGAAAAGTGAGCTCATTTAATAGTTTAGTGGGCTATTTCAGATAGTTTTAACCAAACTTCTGTACAAGCATAGCTCCTTAGTATAATTTAACTGTGACTTAGATTCCTTTCAAATAGATTGATCAAGATGAACCTTTAAAATGTATATTCGGCTATAACTATATTTTGTAATAAATAAATCAAACTTTTTAATTTGAACTGTAATAACACTTGCTAAGCCTGACCATAACTGATTGAAACTTGCATATGAGTTGAGAGATTACCCATCTGCTATTAAAAATATTAAATGTCAATAATTGAATGTGAAATAATATTGAGGAAGTCACAAGGAATACTGCTTAGAATAAATTATGGATGGACGAGCGGTCCTTTAATATTAAAACTTGTTTTGATAAATGTTGTGCTACAATTTATAACTTTAAACTTGCACATTGTGTGATGATTCGATGCCCACACAACTCAACTAGGCTCTTAACTTTAAGGGTCTATGGAGATTTTAGAAGTGTTGCCTAATGTTAGATGCCTACCAGCTAAAGGGTGTAAATATTTGTGGCTGCTTAGTAAAATTGCAAATCACAATGCTGCACCTGCACCTTAACTCAGTCAGACACTTTTTCATTCTGACAATTCACGTAATGACCGTATGGGCAGAACCAAAAGAGAGCTATAAGAGCCATGTGTGACTAATGCAAACAGATTTGGATTCATGTAGAGACTATTTCATTAAACTTGAAATATTAACAGTAGTTAATATTAAGAGTAGTTTTGCTGACTACTAATGATTTCAGCAAATTATAACTTCTTTAACATTATTCTTGAAGTTATATTCTCATTCTTATTTCTTTAAATTTATATTGTTATAATATTTTGTGATATTATTAATGTTATAATGTTAATCCTATTGATATTCAATTGTGCGTGTGGATGTATTATGAAATGTTTGTATGTTCAAATAGTGTTGATTAATGTTTACTAAAATGTTTCTGTGACTCATTGACGTTTACTGTATTTTATATACACAAATGTATGTTTTATTATGAAAAAGAAATTATTGTAACTTTGATTTTGAACTTAATTCTGAGTTACAAATTTGACAATGTGATCCATGACAACTTACAATGTTGATTGCCATTTAATCATTTCTTTGATTCTTATATGATGGTGTGATTTATATTATTTGATTTCACAAGATTATGTATTGGTTCATGATTCTTTGAGTTGATTATGTTGTTGACTCATGATGTGATGCATGTGTGTATCTTTATTTTGTTTTTTTATTCCTATCCAAACCATCCCTCCTTAAACGCTGGCTGGCCACCATGCGTATCCTTATTCCTGGTCTTGGTGGCTATATCCTGAGGGAACAGGTGATGCCTTTGGGTTTGGCTAGATCCCCATGTGGGTGATGCCTTGTGTTGGCTAGATCCCCAAGTGGGTGATGCCTTGTGTTGGCTAGATCCCTGAATGGGTGATGCCTTATGTGTTGGCTAGATCCCCTCGTGGGTGATGCCTTATGTGTTGGCTAGATCCCTGAATGGGTGATGCCTTGTGTTGGCTAGATCCCCTCGTGGGTGATGCCTTGTGCTGGCTAGATCCCCATGTGGGTGATGCCTTGTGTTCCTATCCAAACCATCCCTCCTTAAACGCTTATTCCTGGTCTTGGTGGCTATATCCTGAGGGAACAGGTGATGCCTTTGGGTTTGGCTAGATCCCCACGTGGGTGATGCCTTGTGTTGGCAAGAGCCCGAAGTGGGTGCTGCCTTATGTGTTGGCAAAAGCCAGAAGTGGGTGCTGCCTTATGTGTTGGCAAGAGCCCGAAGTGGGTGCTGCCTTATGTGTTGGCAAGAGCCCGAAGTGGGTGCTGCCTTATGTGTTGGCAAGAGCCCGAAGTGGGTGCTGCCTTATGTGTTGGCAAGATCCCGTAGTGGGTGCTGCCTAATCAATTAAATGTCAGCGCAAGGGACGCGCTGGAGTCAGTCTGGCCGTATGGGCGCGTTAGTGCCATCTGTCGGCAGTCATTGTGAACTACTCATTTTAATTGATTTTATATTGGTATTCCAATTGATATATAATAATAAATATCGTATGTAAAATACATAAGGCTGATATGTAATTGTTAATTATAAATATGAGAGTTAATTATCAAACTACGACAGTTAATAGATATTGTATTGAATATCGTAATGTTTTGGAGACGCTTGATATTACATTGTTAATATGAAGTTAAATAATCTTTAATAATTACAACTAGAATTATGACTAATTTATGTTACCATTCTAAATCATATTGCTAAATACTTATAGTATTTAGCATATATAAATAATATAAATAATTTATTTATTTATTATTAAGCTATCTATTTTGAATTATATAACTGTTATTTAATTATTTGACACATAAGAAGTTGTAATTGGTTTCGGCGGTGGCGTCCATCGACGGGAACCGATATGTCGTTCACTTCCACCTAGACCCGACACGAGAGAGAGTGCTGTCACGTGAAAGATAGATTAAAGTTATTAAAAGGAGTGGCCGTGAGTTTCTCGCTAGCTCTTCTCATAAGGCTCTACCCCTTTCCGAGCTAGTGGTAGATTCAGTAATAGTAAATTAATAAATGACTTGATTTGGACTGAAGATATTTCATTCGTATCACCATGGAACCTACGGAATCTCCGACATATATCGACGGTCCCTACGTACAATAACCTAATTGCAAAACGCAAATTTTACAGGAGAGCGGTTTGAAGTTTCAAACACTTGTATCTCAAGTTCTATCAATCGCAGAGCTATGAAATTTTGCACGAAGTCTTTATTTGTTGTCTTTTATGAGAAAATAAAATAAAAACGTTAAAATATATTCATTTTATGTTCCATTGGTCACAACCGTCGTTTTAGATCGGAAACATTCCGACTAGCATTTACCTAAGTGGTACTTACTGATCTTTACATGGGGGATTGAACAACGATCTAAATTGTAACTGCCTTTTACTAAATTTTACGTTGAGTATAATATTGAATTACGGTGTTTTCATACTGGAAGCCATGAGGTAAGGGCTGATAATAAAATAAAAAGAAATATTTTATAAACTTTTTTTATTAATTTCACAATAGGCAACCTTTTTCTTCATCATAAAGATATAAAATATTACATAGTAATAATATTGAGCAATCATAATTAGGTACTTGTTGAATATGGTTGCTCGAGAAAAATGTTTCAAGTATACATCAACACTTCCAAAGAAGGATGATGAAGCCGAGATCTAGAAGGATCAAGAAGCATACACGTTAATATGCCTTTACTTAGAATCTCATCTGTATCCGTATGTTCAATATCTTACTTACGCAAAAGAAGTGTGGGATGCATTGACAATAATTTTTGAAGACAAGGGAATAAATAGGCGCATAACTCTGATGAATTGTCTCTTGGATGAGAAGCTGGAAAACCACCGATCTGCTGTCATGAGTCACGCTCAAAAGCGTAAAGAAATCAATCAAAGTTTCGATGACGATTTGGTTGCCGTGGTACTTTTGCGCGGTATACCTGATGTTTACCGACCATTACGGATGGCACTAGACCATTCAGGAATGAAGATTACTTCTCAAAATGTTCGGCAAAAGCTTCTACAAGAAGATAGCGCTCAGAGCTCTTCAAATGAATCCTCGTCGAACTCGGCTTTAGTAGTGAAGAAACAAAACAAACAACTGCTTTTAATGTAGAAAGAAAGGTCATAAGAAGTCCGATTGCCCGATGCTGGACAAGGATGTGGTGCACGCTTACCAACGGTTTCCTCGAAGTCGAAGAAAGTTGCGTTATGCTGTTCAAGTGTTCACTGTCGGTGCACACATCCTTCAGCCCCTCGACGTTTTATCTCGTAGTGGATCGTCGTTAGTGGAGCCTCGACACACATGAGTTTTCAGAAGCAGTGGTTTAGAGACTTTAAGGTTACTGATAAGAATGTTGTGACGTGTGCAAATGATGATAGAATGTCAAGTGAAGGCAAAGGTGATTAGTCCATTGAAATGTTACAATTTGAGGGCCGAATATTGCATTTCTTAGAGGACGCAATTTTATTTTTGGAACATGTAGGGGGGGTCAATAGAAGCTTAACTTGAAGTTTGTGGGGTCGTCACTCTTGTCCCCCGGCCGCCATCTTGGAAAAGGGGGTGGAAACACTTTTTTCGCTATATCTCGGAAACTATAAAAGTTATAAGCAAAAAAAATTGCATTCTTTTGCTTATAACTTCTTTAATTGTTAATTTAGGGCAACAAGTTATTAGACATATTTGTAGGCAAAATAATTTTCTACAAATTATGCTTTTACAATTTTATTGTAAGACGCATAGTTTCCGAGATATAGCGAAAAAAGTGTTTCCACCCCCTTTTCCAAGATGGCGGCCGGGGGACAAGGGCGGCGACCCCACAAACTTCAAGTTAAGCTTCTATTGACCCCCCCTACATGTTCCAAAAATAAAATTGCGCCCTCTAATAAATGTAAATCTCTTGTAACATTTCAATGGACTAGATATTATAGTTAATGTGAAAGGAGTTTTGTTAACTGTAAAAGATTGTTCCTTTGTGCCTGGCTTGAAAGTTAATCTTTTGTCGGTATCTAAGTTGGTACAGAATGGATGGAGAGTTATTTTTGATTCTAATGGCTGTAGGATGTTTCACTAATCGATAAGCGAGATAACGAGTAAACTTGTGGTTACTGCTAGTGAAGTCTCAGGTTGTTGTTTTGCTATTGTAGATGGTGCTTTGGCTACGGTTCTAGTTGAAGACTCGTTGGCACTTTGGCATCGTAGATAAGGGCATGTTAACTTGAATAATTTACGGAAGTTGCTTAACATCGAGGTTGGAGGTAAAAGTGTAATGGAACCTTGTGCAGCTTGTATAAGAGGCAAGGCACATAGATTACCTTTTCCAAAGGGTGAAGCAAGGTGAGCGAAAGACAAACTCAGTTTATTACATGCTGATTTGTGTGGTCCCATGTCGGAACGTTCTTATGGTGGAGCTCGTAACATGTTCGTAATAGTAGACGATTTCACTAGTAAATTTCTTTCTCAGGGAGAAGTCTCAAGCTTTGAACTTTTTCAAAGACTTCGTGAGGCATGTGGAGAACGAAACACGTCTGACAGACCCAGACAGTATTGAAGATGCGGAGGAGAGCTCAGACTCAGCAGATGTGGATACAGATTCTTGTATTGAATCTGTGGAGCCTGTGAATTCAAATGAATCTGATGCTGAACATTGTGATACAAGAGTCAGAACAGTAAGTGTGAATATCGAGGAAGAGCCTAGGTATCCTCTGAGGAATAGGCTTCGTAGCGTACAAAGTGGACTATATTGCTACAACAGTACATGCAAGTTAGAGGAAGAACCACGTTCGTACAAAGAAGTCCTTCGAAGACCTGATAGCCATGAGTGGATAGCAGCGATGAAGCGGGAGTTGGAGTCCATGAAGGAACACGATGTTCGGAAGGTGATTGAGAAACCCCCTGGAGCCAAAGAGAAGACGTCGGTTGTGGCGATTCTAATATTTCTGCTATACTTGAATCTGACAGTATTTTATCACCGAGCAAATTTGAAGCTAATGGAGCCGAGGGTGGCGTAGGACTCATTTTTGCATGGATTTGAGCCAGATCTTAGTGTTCATCTTTTGATGCTAGCGAAAATGGACCCGAAAAAAATAACAAAAAACAACGTAAAATAACAGAAATGGTAATTACTTACATTTGAAATTAAATATTCCCGATGTAAAATAACTTAAGTGGCAGTTACTTAAAACAGTAGTATATGTTCTCCCACGTAAAAACACTTATGTAACACTTAAGACTTTTTGATTTAAAACATTCCCAAGTAAAATAACGTCACTACCAAAACCGACTAATTACGTCGGAATTGAATAAAGCTTGTTTAGATTACCAAAAAAGTAATTTAAGTTGATAATGTAATTAAAAATAAACTTTTTACTGACTAATAATTAAAGTTAAAGAAGGTACAATAAAATACAACGTCAAATTCAACTTACCTGATGATATTTTGATGGTTTTACCTTTATCTTTTACATTTTTCATTTTCTTTTTTGCGCGAGCGCAACAAGCCCGCATGTGGGAGTTACGGGGGAGGCGCGTGGGGGTGTTGTTGACTTGCCAATGTAAAATGTCTTAACTCTCACTAGTGACATTTTACATTGAAAGTGTTGTAGTTCTGGGGTTTGTCGAGTGTTGATTTAGGGTAGAATTAAAGCATTTTTACTAATTTTTCTTTAATCAATCGAAAGTATATGACAACCGGAAGGTCACGGAAACAAAAAATGCAAATCCCGTAAGTACCACTTGAGGGAATGTACGTAGGGACCGTCGATATGTCGTGGATAACGATAATAATTAATAAGTCGCTAAGTTGATTTGAAATGTAGTAGCGGGGCAAACGCGGTGACGTCAGTTGTTTACTTGTAACGGCGGCACGTGGACAGAGTCGTAACGGAAAGTAGGGATTGTCGATCGCTCACTTTTTACTTTGAGACGCGAACCGATACACTTATCCGTTTCGAAACTGTCGGTTTGCCTATATAATTAGTGCTAACAATTGTTAAAGTGAAGTGAATACAAAAGTGAAGTTATAATCGTAGTATTATTTACCTACCAACATAAAATGGATCCTCTACCACCGAACCTAACTGATGACGGCTCTATCGCTCAGCCATCGCTGACGCCGTCATATACAAGAGCTGCCAGTATTTAACGGAAAAAGTAGTAACTGGTTGGCGTTCCGCGCCGCCTACCAGGAAACAAAGCAAATGTTCTCAAAAATCGAGAATATTGACCGAATAAGGAAAAGTTTAAAGGGAGCAGCTCCCTTTAAACTTATGAAGCAGTGAGCAGCATGTTGATCCGGATGTCCAGCCGGACACAGAAGTCATCTTGGAAGGTCTGGAATGCAGATTCGAAAGACAGGACGCACTGGCTATGAACAAAATGCAAAAACTGTGCAATCTGCAGAATGTTAATGATGACCCTCGTGTCCAAAATTAAAATTTAACAGTGTATAAATCAATATAATTCTTCTTAATTAGTCAACATAATAATTATTCTTGCAAGTATCGGCAATTTCAAAAATATTTAAACATAAAAATAAAAAGCAATCACATGTACATAGGTACTAAGTACAAATACACTAATTAATAAAAATGGATTTTCTAAATTTTGGTCCATATTAAGGTACTAAATTATTATAATTACTTTTGAATCTATAATGAGATCACACAATATTAGGAACATTAATTTGACGAAATGAAATAAATATTAAGAACGTCGGTGTAACCATACCTAGTATGGTTTCATCGACGTTCTATATTAGCCTTCTATACTCTATAGAAGTGCTAGTCGGTATCTAGTTGTTTACGTGAACGTCTTATTGCTAGGTAGCCGCGTAGTCTTTTGCATAAAAAATATCGAGCGCTTACGTAGGTTTCACTTACGGCCAGCACTAACGCAAACTGAGGCGCCGCGCGGACGCATGCAGTAAGGCGCGGGGTTGGGGGGGTACGGCAAGATAGTCGCCGTACCGCACTGAATAAAAATACTTACCGTACTGTGCGTTACGGCAACTATTTTGCCATATATTATTAGTGTACAATATTATTATATTAAAAGCAATAATATTGAAAAGATCACTGTCTCTTTCCTACACGTACGGGAACATAGTTAGATCACTCCCGCACCGCGCGCAAAACAAGGACACCGAGCTGTCGCACTGGCTGACCGTCTAATACGGCAAAATACTTGCCGTAACGCAGCGAATGTGATAAACACGGTATTGTTAACATACGCAATTCCTAGATTTTCTCTCTACATGAATCCCTTTTCTTAGGAACTAAATAGTATTGCACGGACACAGCGTTTTTGGGCAACAAAAACACGCAACTTATCCGTTGAATTGCTTCAAAATATAATTGTGTTTTATTAAGGATAGCTGACCCGTGCGGCTCCGCTCGCGTGAATGTCGTGCTGTTGCATTCGTTGCAACTCACTTAGACCTAGATACTTTCAAAATAATATACCTACCTACATGAAAATGCTTTAACAACTTTTTCGCTTTGACCTATCCTTCTGTCCGAATCCTCTTCTCTCATGTTCCTGTCGGCGCCCGCGTACCTACCTGCTATGTAGCGTACCACGCGTATGGAACCGCGCTAAAGTTCTTCACCCGCAAAATCATGTAGGTATCTACGATGATACGGCCGGCGCGAGCGCCGCGTTAACCATAATTTTATATTCATAAGACATTGTAGGTAATTTAATTTTACCTGTCGTCATATGATACATAATGCATAAAATTTATGATTGACATAATTTTTTTAAAAAAATAAAACAAAAGCTAATAAGTTTGGTGCATGTTGTAAAATGGATTGCAACGCCATCTATGACGTGTATGTGTAAACTCAGGTTCATATGAAATAATGCAATTTGAAACGGAACAATAAACCAATGCGCCACAGCAACGCTTAAGAGCTGTACCAAAATT
Source organism: Anticarsia gemmatalis (assembly GCF_050436995.1). Lineage (NCBI taxonomy): Eukaryota > Metazoa > Arthropoda > Insecta > Lepidoptera > Erebidae > Anticarsia > Anticarsia gemmatalis. Next base: position 13,087,157 of record NC_134775.1, read on the forward strand.
ATCGCTTATATTTTTATGTTACCTGTGTACGATTTTTACTACATATTTGCAATTTTCTAGAAAATTAAACAATTTTATGAGATAAAAAGTATCACATAAGTTGCTCCACTACTTATTCTATGCATATACCAAATTTCAGTGCATTCTATCCGGTAGTTTTTACGTGATAGCGACACATACAGACGGAAGACAGACAGACAGACAGACAGACAGAAAAGAAAATTATAAATTGCAGATTCGGTATCAGTATTCGTTACTAAACATCCCCCATTGGTTTTTTTTAAATATATTCAATGTACAGAATTGACCTCTCTACAGATTTATTATAAGTATAGACTAGCTGACCCGCGCAACTTCGCTTGCGTCACATAAGAGAGAATGAATTAAAATTTTCCCCGTTTTTATAACATTTTTCACTGGTACTCTGCTCCTATTGGTAGTAACGTAATGATATACAGGGTGTAACAGACGGTCTACCGAAAATAAAAAAAAAATGATTCTAGACATGATTCTGGTGCTTATGGCGTTGAAAATTTTCATTGTTCTTATTCTTGATTTTTCCGATTTTTTTGGCGTTTTTTTTTTTTTTTTTTTTTGGTATTATTACGTTAATACTACACAATGCAACATGAATATGAAAAAAAACCCTCAAATTACTGTTTTTCACAAAAAACAGCAATGGAATAAAACAACGTATAAATTCGCCATCAGCTGTTCGCGCGCGGCCAACGACACCGCACGGGCGGCCGGTCGCGACAGTCGACGTCACGCCGCAAGTACCTACGCGCGCTACACAGACACGATTACGCACACAGCGTCGCACTCACTAGTGTGCATCGTTGTGGTGGCGGGCGTGGCGTAGGCACATTTTAGGTTTTGTCTTTAATTATTTATTAGTTTATACCTAATAACATTTTAATTGATACTATTCAAAACAAGGCAGTCTATCAAAGAACAATGGCAAAAAAATCACTTATATTTTTACGCAATGTACTTTATTAATTATCGTATGAATTTCAGGAATATCATTTTTACTTCTTATGGCGACATTTAATAGATTAAACAAAAAGTAATAAATTGACTATCTAAAAATGATTCTCCATTTCCTTTAGATAACAAAATGTTGCCATTCGGTACTTTGTTTAATAAGTAGATTTATGTTGACTTTGTCTATTTAATTGTTTAAATAACTAAATAGTCTTCAACGTGAAATATATTGTTATGACAAGTTATTAAAAACAGTGACTAATAAACTAAAAACTTCTCATTTATTTTGCTCATACCAAGATATATGTACATATTTACAGTGAACAGAGATATTTTAGTAGTATTACGTTTTATTAAGTATGGTAACGATATTTTCTGCTCCGGTTAGGTTTGATTGTTTGGTGATTTTTGGTATTGCTGTGCTGTTGTGCTTTGCGATTACTATTGCTTTTTCGAACCTATTTGAAAACAACTCGGACTTTCTAAGGTCACTGATTTCTGCTCTCTTTGTTGACCCTGCACCCTCTAACGGATTTCGATTTGGCTTGCATCTACGTGACTGTGATTTCATCCCGGAAAATTGCCTTGCTTTTTAGATTCTGTGTGTCTATCTGTAGTTTAATATTTCTGCAAGTATGGGTAGTCGTGTCAGGCCGACTCGAATTTTGTGTGTCAATTGTCGCATATGTGTGAATAGCTTCCGCCGATACCCTGCTTTGGAACAAAATATGAGAGTTGTTACATTACTCACTAGCTGGGTTTATCCAATAACCGTAAGTAAAATCTTTTTTTGTTTTAAGTACATCCGAAACAAATAATAACCGCCGAGGTGTTGCTTTCGAAATAATGCACGAAAAAGTGGCAGCTTGAGAATTAAAAGGCCATCGTAAGGTTTCATAATTTTTATGCTGCTTTTTTATCTAGCTTTTTATGCTGCTTTTTTATCTTGCCTTTTTTAGCTAACTGAAGACGATGTGGTGTGTGAAACATGCCGAGATTTGGCATTTGCAGCTGTAAATAGAAGTTTCCAAGACGGTGGTGCTCCCAATACTGAGTCACACCCTATTACCAGTCAGAGAGGCCACACCCATGTGTGTTTGTTGTGTGGTTGTTTAATTATACGAAGACAAAGTGATAAAGTATTAAGAGATAATCCCTCTCAACTTCAAATATCTATAATAAATATCATTAAGAATAAAATTGCACCAAGACAGGTTTGTATATGTCGGAGATTCCGTAGGTTCCATGGTGATACGAATGAAATATCTTCAGTCCAAATCAAGTCATTTATTAATTTACTATTACTGAATCTACCACTAGCTCGGAAAGGGGTAGAGCCTTATGAGAAGAGCTAGCGAGAAACTCACGGCCACTCCTTTTAATAACTTTACTCTTTCTTTTGCGTGACAGCACGCTCTCGTGTCGGGTCTAAGTGGAAGTGAACGACATATCGGTTCCCGTCGATGGACGCCACCGCCAAAACCAATTACAACTTCTTATATGACAAATAATTAAATAACAGTTATATAATTCAAAATAGATAGCTTAATATTCAACTATAATATTTCTATGAATTTAACATAGCTTAAAGTTATTTAAATCAGACAAATAACATTAATTCAATCAATATAAAACCAACTTCATTCTTACATCATCCGTTCAAGATGGCGCCACTGGCGGCGAATAAAGGAAATGAAGTATTGCTAAATACTATAAGTATTTAGCAATATGATTTAGAATGGTAACATAAATTAGTCATAATTCTAGTTGTAATTATTAAAGATTATTTAACTTCATATTAACAATGTAATATCAAGCGTCTCCAAAACATTACAATATTCAATACAATATCTATTAACTGTCGTAGTTTGATAATTAACTCTCATATTTATAATTAACAATTACATATCAGTCTTATGTATTTTACATACGATATTTATTATTATATCATCAATTGGAATACCAATATAAAATCAATTAAAATGAGTAGTTCACAATGACTGCCGACAGATGGTACTAACGCGCCCATACGGCCAGACTGACTCCAGCGCGTCCCTTGCGCTGTTTATTGTTATTATGTAATTACATTCAAGCATGAACCATATACAAGAACTCTTAGACATTTAATTGATTAGGCAGCACCCACTACGGGATCTTGCCAACACATAAGGCATCACACCAACACATAAGGCATCACCCACATGGGGATCTAGCCAAACCCAAAGGCATCACCTGTTCCCTCAGGATATAGCCACCAAGACCAGGAATAAGCGTTTAAGGAGGGATGGTTTGGATAGGAACACAAGGCGTCACCCACAGGGGATCTAGCCAACACAAGGCATCACCCACATGGGGATCTAGCCAAACCCAAAGGCATCACCTGTTCCCTCAGGATATAGCCACCAAGACCAGGAATAAGCGTATAAGGAGGGATGGTTTGGATAGGAATAAAAAAACATAAAATAAAGATACATACATGCATCACATCATGAGTCAACAACATAATCAACTCAAAAAATCATGAACCAATACATAATCTTGTGAAGTTAAACATAATAGAAATCATACCATCATATTATATGAATCAAAGAAATGATTAAATGCCAATACAACACAGTAAGTTGTCATGGATCATATTGTCAAATTTATAACACAAAGTTCAAAATCAAAGTTACAATAATTTCTTTTCCATAATAAACCATACATTTGTGTATATAAAATACAGTTAATGTCATTGAGTCACATAAACATTTTAGTAAGCATTAATCAACACTATTTGAACATACAAACATTTCATAATACATCCACACACACAATTGAATATCAATAGGATTAACATTATAACATTAATAACGTCACAAAATATTATAACAATACAAATTTAAAGAAATAAGAATGAGAATATAACTTCAAGAATAATGTTAAAGAAATTATAATTTGCTGAAATCATTAGTCAGCAAAACTACTCCTAAAATTTACTAAATGTTAATATTTCAAGTTTAATAAAATAGTCTCTACATGAATCCAAATCTGTTTGCATTAGTCACACATGGCTCTTATAGCTCTCTTTTGGTTCTGCCCATACGGTCATTACCTGAATTGTCAGGAATCATTAAAAGTGTCTGACTGAGCAAAGGTGCAGGCGCAGCATTGTGATTTGCAATTTTACTAAGCAGCCACAAATGTTTACACACTTTAGCTGGTAGGCATCTAACATTAGGCAACACTTATAAAATCTCCATAGACCTTTAAGTTACAAGCCTAGTTGAGTTGTGTGGGCATCAAATCATCACACAATGTTCAAGTTTAAATTTATAAATTGTAGCACTAGAGATTTAACAAAACAAGTTCTATTATTAAAGGACCGCTCGTCCATCCATAATTTATTCTAAGCAATATTCCTTGTGACTTCCTCAATATTATTTCGCATTAAATTATTGACATTTAATATTTTTAATGGCAGATGGGTGATCTCTATGTCAGGCCTAGCAAGTGATATTACAGTTCAAAATAAAAAAAATGATTTCTTTATTACAAAATATAGTTATAGCCGAATATACATTTTAATATCAGCCAGACGGGTTCATGTTGATCAATCTGTTTGAAAGGAACGCTGGTCTCAGTTAAATTATACAAAGGAACTATGATTGTACAGAAGTTTGGTTAAAACTATCTGAAATAGCCCGCTAAACTATTAAATGAGCTGACTTTTCTATATTTATAGGAACCTGCTGAAGAACTAGTCATAGACTAAAATATTTCAGTAAATATGCAGTACTAGTTTTCAAGAAAGAACTTATGTGGACTAAAAAATACTGCACATGTTAATCTTGTCAAATTTCAGAATTCATCCCTGCAGTATAAACCTAGATATCAGGATTTATACTAAAACAAAAATTCAAAAAACTAAATATCATTGAGAACTAAAACAATATTCTATTTTTCACCTCTACATTTAGTTATAAAATTAGCACAGTATATTTTCAATAGTCTTTGCTTATAGCAGGACCATGGAAACCAGGAACCATATCTAACTTTTTGTAATCAATAAGTTTAACCAGATTTATGGATTTGATTTGGTTTGATATATTAATCATAATCTTACTTGCCAGAAATGTGGTAATAACAAAGCAGTACACATTTCACCGTAACATTACAGCATGCAAATACATGTCTATAATAGGAATAGTTAAATATCATATGTATTTAAATAATAAAATGCACAATAAGTATTGTTGAGAGAAAACTCACCCCAAACAATATTTGAATTTAATTCATAGGATTCAAATCTATCTGTGAGGTTTGCTCAGAAATAAGGTAATTTACAGGTAGTGGTTACAATTCATTTCACATATTTTGCAGTTAGGCAAACAAATATTTTTGATATATTTACAACATCTTAAGTAAAGTTTGAAATCTTAGTTAAAATAAATTAACAGAATAGGTATATAGATATAGAACAAAATTAAAAGGAATTTATAAAATGGTATAATTTTTGTTGAGTAGGTAGGTATGTCTTTAAAAATCATCTACAGAATAAAAACTTTCTTTTGCTTACCATTTTAGCATTTTGTTATTGGTGAATATAGGATTGGTAGTGCAATGCTTGATATTGATACCATACTTCTATATCACTTTGTAAGGGATCATAGGTTCCCACCAAACAAATATTTTTGAATTTTTTGTGTAAGTAAGTAGTTACCTGAAAAACTCACTCGGAAAATATGTTATTTAAACTTAAAAATGATCAAATGGTATGTTTTCTTCAGTTTTCTTCTTCAGTATGCTCTGAAAACTTCAACCATTTTATCAACAAGTTGACCACTATATAATACATTTTTATATATTAACATATTTATATTTAATACATGAAATACTAAATATTTTTACAAGAATTCCTGTCTCCTTTACTCTCCCATTTCCTAGGTCATTGTCTATTTGAAAAGTGGATGTCATATAACAAATAATTACTAGAGATTGTTATATATCTTGTCTATACTTATGGTTACATTATTGAAAATATCAAACTAAGCCTAACTAAAATAATTAGGTAATAAGTGATAATGATTCTCATTTACCACACGTTTAAGCTCAAAGCAATTGTTGTAAATTATTGCAATTTAGAATTACATTGCTGTTAGATGAATAGTTGATAGTTTTATTTGAGGCTACACACTCTTCACTCTGACCGAGGTAACAATTGTTCTTAGACTGGCCCTACCAAAGGCAGTAATCATATTCAATAGCATTTGTGTAACTAAGGGCTGAGGTGTTATTAATATTGATGATGGCAAAATGGATTCTGATTCTTGCAGTCCCGGGAAAAATGACCCGGCTTATGGCAAAGGAAGCACATGTGTTGGTCCTTCGAAGGTACCGTAACACGTGTATTCTCAATCTTTATATCATTAGGTTTATCATCCTCGTTAACGATAAAGCGTTTCCGAAGAGTTTTAAGTACTGAAACTAGCTTGAGAAGCAAATCTGGGAAATTCCCTTAAAATAATCAAATATGCTCAGGATAAATACCTGTGATACCTGTGTTAGTGCTTACCACCTCGACATCTGCAGCTACCGGTCGAGCTGTCTTGTCCCACGTGATTGAGTATAGCGACCAAGTGTCGACCCAAGCCCGGCGCTCGCCGCAGCAGTACTTTTCATGGAGTTTCAAGAGACCCATCACTTGATCTACAGTGAAGGTCGTTCGATCCAGAAGTTCGGAGGTATTATGGGCTGTGATCCCACCGCTGCTGTCGGAGATTCCGTAGGTTCCATGGTGATACGAATGAAATATCTTCAGTCCAAATCAAGTCATTTATTAATTTACTATTACTGAATCTACCACTAGCTCGGAAAGGGGTAGAGCCTTATGAGAAGAGCTAGCGAGAAACTCACGGCCACTCCTTTTAATAACTTTACTCTTTCTTTTGCGTGACAGCACGCTCTCGTGTCGGGTCTAAGTGGAAGTGAACGACATATCGGTTCCCGTCGATGGACGCCACCGCCAAAACCAATTACAACTTCTTATATGACAAATAATTAAATAACAGTTATATAATTCAAAATAGATAGCTTAATATTCAACTATAATATTTCTATGAATTTAACATAGCTTAAAGTTATTTAAATCAGACAAATAACATTAATTCAATCAATATAAAACCAACTTCATTCTTACATCATCCGTTCAAGATGGCGCCACTGGCGGCGAATAAAGGAAATGAAGTATTGCTAAATACTATAAGTATTTAGCAATATGATTTAGAATGGTAACATAAATTAGTCATAATTCTAGTTGTAATTATTAAAGATTATTTAACTTCATATTAACAATGTAATATCAAGCGTCTCCAAAACATTACAATATTCAATACAATATCTATTAACTGTCGTAGTTTGATAATTAACTCTCATATTTATAATTAACAATTACATATCAGTCTTATGTATTTTACATACGATATTTATTATTATATCATCAATTGGAATACCAATATAAAATCAATTAAAATGAGTAGTTCACAATGACTGCCGACAGATGGTACTAACGCGCCCATATATACCTTATGTATTTACATATTATATACACACAAAAGCATAGAATATGTTTTATTATATATTATTTAAAATATATATACAGGGTGTAACAGACAGCCTACCGAAAACGAAAAAAAATGACTTTAGACACGATTCTGGTTGTACGGTGCAACCGTACATTGCACAATTATCATTCAGTCATGTCAGCATTTTCGCGACGACGCATTCGTAATTCCTTAGTTTTATATAAAAAATCAGTTCACTACCGGTCATCAACCGCGTCGCGTGTACTCTATCATTCTATCATTTATCATTACTATCAGTTTATACGTAGCATTAGAACTTTAGCAGTAATAAACATATTTTTCTTCTATCTATCTTCTCGTATCATTTTATATCAGTATCTATATCAATCGAGAGGTGTTTGGTACAATACCACACATCTTTTTGGTCCTTCGAGAATAAAACGGACACTCAGTTACATTTCGCGTGTGAGACTGTTACATAGTGAAGTGTATAACCAGCAACATTCGTGAACTATTGTGTTTTGTGCGTCGGAACTATCAGCGGTGATCGTGAGCATCCAGCATTCGCGGTCAACTGGTAAACTATTCAGCGGAATATCAAGCAAGATCTTTCCCTTTTTCTTACTTTCATCTGAAAAGCAACGATGGAAGATCTTTTGTCCACGCAACAGCAAATTGTTTCTGCTATTGAGCAACTTTTTACCAATTTTAAGAAAGACGGAGCGGAGAGGAAGACCTCTTCCTACATCAAGCGTCGTCTCGAGACCTTAGACGGCTACTGGCATGAGTTCCAAGCAAACCATGACAATTTGTGCCGTTTTGGAGTAACATCTCATGAATATTTTACCGCTAATCAGTATGATATTGTAAAGGATAGGTTCGGTAATATACGTCAGGCGATACAAAATTATCAGTATAGGGAGGAAAGCAGGCCAACTACACCTATGTTGAAGCCGGCTACACTTCTTTCCGGGGCTGGATCGAGCCTGCCTTCTCCTTCCGTGTCTAAGGGCATTAGTAGTAAAACAGACGAGATGTTGAGGAAACAGATGAGCAATTTTAGAGCATTTAAACGAACTGTATCAAACATTAATTTACATTCCGTAGCAGAGAAATGGGAGTTCGATGATTTACTTCATACCCTTCAAACGCGTTGGTCGGTCATCGACACCTTACATTGGGAGATAGATAGTGACTTGGAAGGTTCAAACAAAGAGTATGAGGATATGTATTCTTCCTATGAGCAGATTTACAATGACATGAAAAAGTCAATCAACAAAAAATTATGGTCTACTTCGTTCACTAAGAAAACTACACCACAAATGGAAATCCCTACTTTTAGTGGTAGTTATAGACAGTGGACATCCTTTAGGGACCTCTTTACAGAGACCATACACAAAAATCCGTCATTGTCGGGAGCTCAAAAAATGCAATTTTTGAAAGGAAAGGTCAAAGGAGAGGCCGAGCGTTTGATTCAACATCTTACGATTAGCACCGACAATTACACTGTATGCTGGGATATTCTAAATCAGCGATACAATAATAAAAAACTCTTATTTACATCTCAAGCGAGTATCCTGTTAAATATCCCCATAAGCGCTAAGTTATCAGTCAATCATATCAAAAGAGTTCATTCAACCACCAACGAGTGTTTGAATGCCATTAGGAATTTAGGTATTGATGTTACATCATGGGACCCTTTTCTAGTATACATATTGTCACAGAAATTAGATCCCGAAACTCATACAGAATACCTTCAATCACTTAAAGAACCAAGAGAACTACCAGTGTTGAAAGAGTTTCTTGATTTTCTTGAAAGTAAATTTATTACATTAGAGACGTCAGCTAGGAAGGCGGATGTAAAGACTATTCAGAATAGTTTTAGCAACAATCATATCATATCATCGTTTAGTAGCAAACAGCAAAAACCGCATTATCAAAAATCATCTACGAGTAATCGAACTGAAGCAGTGTCAGACGGCAACACGTTTGGACATCAATCCAAATACAACTGCCCCATTTGTGAAACATACGATCATGGCATATTTTATTGCGAAAAGTTTAGGCATGTCCCCCGATGAGAAAAAAAGGGCTGTAAAGAAATACAGTTTATGCAGTAATTGTCTTTACAATCATCATAATAAGGCATGTATATCAGAAAAACGGTGTCGCACGTGCAATGGAAATCATAACACTGTCCTACATGAATCATACACGCGCGGCAACGTGACGCCCGCTGCATCGACATCAAAATCCGCGACCAACAACGAGTCACCTCGGGGTCATTGGAACTCGCATGTGTCTTTGCAGGGCCAAGCACAAGAAGTTTTATTACCTACCGCTATGATAATGGTGCAAAACGCAGATGGAATCTTTATCAAAATGCGCGCTCTGCTAGATCAAGGATCGCAAACGTCATTGATAACAGAGAACGCAGCGCGACTATTATGCCTTCCGAGACAAAAACTGAAAGGTGTGGTGTCCGGTGTAGGTTCCAAAAATAGTAATTGTACAGGAGCAATCACTATTAATTTCAAATCAATATATAGCAATATCATGTATCAATCGGATGTCTTTATCATGCAGTCGTTAGTGAATAATTTACCTAATGTTACCTTTAACAAGCCAGCATGGTCTTGTCTAGATAATATTCAACTTGCCGATACCGAGTTTTACGTCAGCCGTCCTGTCGATATACTCTTAGGTAGCGAAGTATATTCGGAAATCATTTTAGAGGGGATTTGCAAATCAGATTCCTTCCCGACGGCTCAGCAGACTAGCCTCGGTTGGATATTATGTGGCAAAACTATCAAACCATTACAATGCAACGTAGTTTTGAGAAACATGGAAGATATCAAAAGATTTTGGGAGATAGAGGACATAAGTCAGCATGACAATACTACGTATTCACAAGAGGATCAAAAATGCATAGATTTTTACAAAAATACGACTAAGCGACGCCAGGATGGCAGATATGAAGTTCGGTTGCCCTTAAAATCAATGTTCTATGAAAATTTAGGCAACTCAAAGTCCAAAGCAATTGCACAATTTAAACAGTTGGAAAGAAAATTTATTTATTTATTTATTTATTTATTTATTTAACCTTCTTATACAATTTGTATAAAGGCGGACTCAATGCCTAAGGCATTTTCTGCCAGTCTACCTTGGGGTGATGCAGAGATTAAATGAAGTAGGTGTTTAAATTATAAAGGAGGAAAATTTTGTTGAGAAAAAGGTTTACAAATAAATAACAATGTGGTCATGTGACTATACATAAATATAGATGAGTATATATATACATAATTATTTACATTTATAAAAATATTAAATACGAGTAATTCAATATATTATATAAATAGATGATATTAAAGACATACAATAAACTAAATTTAATACTTATAATATATACATATATACAATACCTCATAAATACAAACTAAGATCAGTGTGACGATTCTGCAACTAGTTTTAGCAAGAGATCCCGAACTTTGCTCTTAAACGTAAGACGGTTAGTGGACATCCTGATTTCAAGAGGGAGCGCGTTCCATAATAAGACAGATTGGACAGGAAAAGAAGAGTTGACAAACCCAGAAGTATGTGATGGACAGAGAAGAAGAAGATTATTAGAGGAACGAAGGTTACGGTTGTGATTATCACACAGATACTGAAAGTAGGGAGTTAGGTAGGCTGGGGGAGTAGAAGAAGTGAGAAAAGGGAACAGAGTCGTGAGTGCACGTAAATTACGGCGCTCACGAATAGGCAGCCACCTAAGCTGGGAGCGATAAGTAGATATATGATCATACTTGCGGAGGTTGAAGATGAATCGAATGCAGTTGTTGAGAAGGCGGTCAAGTTTGTTGAGGAGATCTGCATTCAGGTCGAAGTAACATACATCACCATAGTCGATCAGTGGAAAGATTAAGGTCTGCACAAGCATTGCTTTAGTCGTGGATGGCAAAAAGTTTTTGAGACGATACAGAGCCCGCAGTAAACCAGTGACCCTTTTGCAGACGTTAGATACTTGAGCTCTCCAGCTCAAAGTTGAGTCCAAGTAAAGGCCAAGGTCTTTCACAGTAGGGGTCAGTTCGATGATGGAGCCATTAAATACGACCGGTGGTACTGTTACGTGACCTAGCCTACTGATACTGCGATTACTGCCTACGACTATAGCCTGACATTTGTCAGGGTTAACAGCTAAACCGAACTGCCTAGACCAACACTCAATGTGCTGAAGGTCACTGTTAATCATGCCGACAACTGACGCTATACAATCCACTGTTCCTTGCGCGTAGAGTTGCAAGTCATCAGCGTACAGATGATACGCACCCTGAAGATTATCGGTTAGAAGACTAATGAAAAAAGAAAACAATAAAGGAGAGAGGATGCCGCCTTGTGGGACGCCAGAATCGAGTTCACGCCAGCTCGATGATAAGTCACCGATGTGAACCGACTGTTGGCGTCCTTTGAGATATGAGGAAAACCAATTTAGTGCACCAGAAGATATATTAAGGTGAGAAAGGATGGAAAGAAGGATATCATGACTGACGGTATTGAAGGCGTTCGAGAAATCAACCAAAGCCACCACGGTGACTTTAGTATCTTCCATGCCCGCCCTTATATCGCCAGTCACTTTAAGGAGTGCGGATGTAGTGCTGTGACCTGGTCGGAACCCGGATTGAAGTGGGTTAAGCAAGTTGTTGTTTAACACAAACTGTGTTAATTGCTTGTGCACACAGGCCTCAAGCACTTTGGAGAGGAAAGGGAGAATTGATATGGGTCGGAAGTGGGCTGGGCTTGAAGGATTTGGGATTTTAGGTAACGGGATAATGTAGGCTTTGCGCCACAGAGAAGGAAAAGTACCAGAGGTAAGAGAGAAATTTATGATGTGGGAAATGGCGGGGAGCAGGTGATCCAATGCCGTGACGATCATGTGCCGACTGACATCGTCAGCGCCTACTGTATTGGACTTAATAGACAGGATTACCTTTTTAATATCTTCCGGTGTTACTGGAGCAAAACAGAAGGGATCAAAGTTGGGTCGGGGTAAATTATTTATGGAACGGACAGTGTTGCACGTGGTTTGGTGATCAAGAGGTACTGTGGAAGCAAAATGGAGATTAATGTCATCCAAACCAACCGTGCAGTTTGGAACGTTACTTCGTTGTTTGCCGATACCTAGGGTCCTTAAGAACCTCCAGATATCGGCTGGGGAAGAGGAAGAAAGATTACTGAGAATGTGTCGGCGTTTAGCGTTGCGTACCATCTGATTGCATCTCTTCCTTGCAACTTTGAACTGAACCCAGTTGTCGTCACAGCGGTCTCTGCGGAACTTTGCGAATGCCCTATCCCTACGCCTCATGGCAATGCGAACTCCCTCAGTCATCCAGGGAGCAGGCGGTCGTTTACATCTCACTCTTCTGATTGGCGCGTGGACGTCAAACAGCCTAGTGACAGCGGTGTTAATAATTGCGATTTTATCATCAATCGTAGGGGCTGACGTTAGCTGCTCCCACTCAATGTTAGCAGCATCCCCACACAATTTAGCTATGTCCATACGCCCAAAACAGCGCCTAAACAGAACCTTAGGATGGGGTTTGGGAGGTTTGAGGATGTAGGATAGGTATATAAGGTCGTGATGAGAAAAACCGGGAGCAGGGTATTGACCAGAAAAGGAGACAAGGGCGGGAGTAGATATCATCATTAAGTCCAACCAGGTATCATCGCCATCGATATTGTGATGAGTGGCATTCAGCGGAAGAATGTGTAGACTGGCGGACTCAATGATGTCTAGGAGTTTACAGGAACGGGGTGAGCCAGAGGAAAGGAGATCGGTATTAAGATCGCCCATGATGATGTGATGTGAGTAATTGGACCCTAAAGATTCCAGCACTAATTCAATACTGGAGAAATAATCGATGGATGGGGGACAGTAAATTACGCCAAGGAGGATTTTTGCTCCTTTGACCCAAACCTCCAGGAAAAGAAATTCGGCCGCAGCAGAGTAGTTGGGACAAGAAGAAGTTAGAATTTGGTAAGGGAAGTCACTTCTGAGGTAGATAGCAAAATTTACTCAGCAAAAAGATATTGCACGTGAATATAAATCATTTATTCATGAATACCTATCACTCGGCCATATGACGTTAGCAAGCAAAAACTGTGAAATTGACAAAAGTTATTATTTACCTCATCATTGCGTTCATAAGGCTGATTCCACAACGACGAAATTACGCGTTGTTTTTAATGCGTCCTCAAAAACAACCTCTGGATATAGCTTGAATGATCTTATGTATCGAGGGCCAAACTTACAGCAAGATTTACAAAATTTGATCATTATATGGCGGCAGTTTAGATACGGATTTACAGCAGACATAGAGAAAATGTTTCGTATGATTTGGGTGAACGAATGTGATCAAGAGCTGCAGAAGATCGTTTACTGTGGAGAGATCATCCTGGAGACAAGGTACAAGAATTTCGTTTGACAACCGTGACATACGGAACAAAAGCAGCGCCTTTTCTTGCAATGATGACTTTACGTCAACTTGCTCAAGATGAAAAGCCAAATTATCCCAACAGCTGTGCTATTAATATTTTATTGAACTCGTTTTATATGGACGACGCCTTATACGGAGCACATCAAATTGAATCGGCTAAAAGTATACAACATGGACTAATACAAATATTGCAATCAGGCGGTTTCAACTTGCGCAAGTGGAAGTCCAATACACCTGAGTTGTTACATAACGTTGATTCACTTGACAACAATCAATCTGGATATGATTTCAGACATATAGAATCAACAAAAACTTTAGGACTCAGCTGGAATCCGCATGAAGATACATTCCATTTTCAATACAACATAGAAAAAAATATATCAAAAACAACTAAGCGTACATTGCTATCAAACATATCAAAACTATTTGACCCGCTAGGTTGGCTTTCCCCGATCACAACTAAATTAAAAATCCTGTTTCAAAAGGTTTGGATTTCGAATCTTCAATGGGATGACGCTTTACCGGATGAAATTCTTAGAGAATGGATTAAAATTCGGGAAGATCTTGTCACCATCAATCAATATCGCGTCGAAAGGTGGATACAAACAGAGGAGCACGATCATATCGAACTACATGGGTTCTGCGATGCGTCTACTAAAGCTTATGCGTGTGTGGTGTATTGCAAGATGAATAAAACAAGCAGCACATCTATAACTTTGATGACTGGAAAAGCTAGATTAGTACCTACAAGCAAATGTATATCACTCCCTCGATTAGAACTTTGCGGAGCACTTCTTTTATCCAAATTAATGCTTAAACTTAAAGAGTGCTTACAAAATTATAAGATAAAGGAATACTGTTAGACAGATTCGATGGTAGTGTTGGGTTGGCTCAAGGGTGACGTCACTCGTTGGAATACCTTTGTCGCTAACCGAGTGTCTCATATCACACAAGCAGTGTCAGCAGAGCAGTGGTATTATGTCAAATCTGAGGATAACCCGGCAGATTGTGCTAGCAGGGGTTTGTCACCCTCTCAATTGTTGAATCATTCTCTTTGGTGGCGTGGACCTACTTGGCTAATGCAGTCAGAGATACCGAGCAGCAGCAGGACATTACAATATACTACAGATCAAGTAAAGAAGAATATCAAAGTAAACGTAGTCACAAAGCAAGAAAGGGAAAGTATTATATCACAACTTATAGAAAGGTGCAGTTCTTACATGAAGATTGTGCGTGCGTTAGCAATGGTTCTACGATTTATAAACAAAAATCAACAGAAAGGAACATTTTTATCATTACAAGAGTTACATAAAGCCAAGTTATTATTAATTAAACATGTACAGCAAACAGAATTTTTAGAAGAAATTTTAGCATTACAGAAAACTAACAAAATCAAAGCATCTAGCAGGATTGTAAACCTAAATCCCTATATTGACGGTGAAGGTATTTTGAGAGTCGGCGGTAGGCTTAGGAAAGCTTACATTAGCGAGGAGATGAAGCACCCCATAATTATGCCCAATAACAATCGATCAACAAATCTGATAATTGATTTTGGTCATGAATCTACGCTGCATGGAGGCCCGAAATTAACATCGGCATTTTTAAGAAAGAAATTTTGGATTTTGGGCGGGAACAGAGCTATCAAGAAACAATTACGTTTGTGCGTTACTTGTAGGCGGCATAATCCCGACAAACACTACCAACTCATGGGTGACTTGCCGGAAGCTCGTTGTAATCGTTCAAGGCCTTTCTATAACACAGGCGTAGATTACACAGGATTTATTGACATCAAAACAAACAAAGGTCGTGGCGTCAAGACCACGAAGGGATACGTGACCCTCTTTGTCTGTATGGCGACCAAAGCTGTACACTTAGAGTTGGTCTCGGATCTAACAACATCAGCATTTTTAGCAGCACTGCGGCGGATGGCTGCCAGAAGAGGTACACCACGTCACATATTTAGTGATAATGGCACCAACTTCTTAGGAGCGAACCACGTATTACAACAGCAATATCAAGATATTCAAGAGCAAGCCATTCCAGGAATAACAGCGATGGAAATTGAGTGGCATTTTAATGCCCCGTCATGGCCATCTGCAGGAGGACTCTGGGAAGCAGGCGTCAAGAGTCTGAAACACCACATGAGAAGGGTAATAGGCGATCAAAAACTCACCTACGAGGAGCTAGCCACCATACTAGCGCAAATAGAAGCCTGCTTAAACTCGAGACCTCTTGGCCCTATGTCAGAGGACCCAGAAGATCTCGACGTATTGACACCTTCACATTTTCTAGCTAGTGGTCCAAACCTTACAATATATGATTCTGAAACAAATCTACCAATCAGATGGCAACTAGCACAAAAAATATAGCATGACATTTGGGCAAGGTGGCAGTCAGAATACCTCACTCAACTCAACGCGAGAAGTAAGTGGAAACAAGCACAAAGTGAGATCAAAATTAACGACATAGTGCTAATAAATGACCAAAATACACCCCCCGGCAAATGGCCTATGGGAAGAGTTATGGCACTTCACCCAGGGCAGGATGGTCACGTACGAGTCGTTACTGTAAAAACAAAAAATGGACTCATAAAACGTCCCATTGTAAAACTATCCGTCTTACCAGTTCATCAACCTACAACACAAACAGACAATCAGCAACAAACAAATACAACAAGCAAATCATCGAAAAAACCTACTAGACAAAAATGCAACTTTACAACTATGGCTATCACATTTTTATTATTTTTTATGACGTTAATAACCTCGTCCCATACCTCATATAACTACATAACCTTTCCGAATAATCAATCACTATATTTTGATAAGATTAATAATATGCATCTGATTCGAGAAGATTGGAATTTAGTAGTTTATTTCGATATGAATCCATACTGGGCCGGTCTCAAAGCCTTATCAAAGAATATCGAGTACTTAGACAGACTATGTACAATAATAAACACAGTGTCACATTGCGAGGGAATCCTCATACAATTACGTCACGGCTACCAAGAAATTCAACATTACAACCGTGTATTATCGAATCAGCAAATTGACGCCCGTGCGCGATACAAGCGCGGTATCATAAACGGTGTCGGATATCTAGCCAACACATTGTTCGGCGTGTTAGATGACCGCTTCGCAGAAAAGTATGAGCGAGACATTAATGCAATAAAAACAAATCAAAATCATATGGCTATGCTTTGGAAAAATCAAACCTCTATTGTTGAATCAGAATATAATTTGTTGAAGAGAACGGAATCTGTCATGGAAAAGCAACATAAAGCAATCAATCAAAAACTACTCAGTTTAGAAAATGCCATAAGTCCGATTTTAATTTGTCGGCATTAATAGCTAACAATATATTATTGCAATTGAAAACCATTCAAGATGAGTTAATCGATACTGTTACCGATATATACGAGTATCATGGCAAATTCAACTTGCACATGATATCACCCCAGCAATTAAAGCACGAGATTGATGTCATTTCGAGTCATCTCCCAAATGATCTTATGTCACCTGTAGATGGAATGCAGTTTACAGAGATCTATCATTTACTTAGAGTACGCACCAATATGTCAGAACACTACCTTATCTTTGAAGTAAAAATACCACTGATTACCAGGGATATTTACGAAATTCTTAAAATCATTCCAGTGCCTCATAGAGTCGATCTGCAAATGCTCGAGATAGTGCCTGTATCAGAATACGTTGCCGTTAACTTAAAAAAGGACGCTCTATTATCATTAACCGAAAACGATATCAATTCGTGTACACAACAGAATCCAGGCACTTTGTTATGTAGCTTACAAAAGCCTATATATAACATCAAAAATGATGAAAGCTACTGTTTGATTTCGCAAGCGACTGGAGCATGTAAAACAATAGCTAAGCCGTGTATAAATAAATTTATAGACACAAATAAAATGAATCATTATTTATACACTTGCTGTGAATTATGTCGACTACGTTTGTTGTGCCCCGATCAAATTTCCGCATTACAATTGACCCATGCAGGCTTGTTTAACATAGGTCAAGGATGTGTTATAAAGACGGAAAACTTTAGTATTTATGGACACCGACAAGGTTCAAGCAAAACGATAGTCCTGCCGGAAATAAACACATTTGAGATGGCACCTATCAACAACATAGTTAACTTGACACCTGCACTCCATGAATCAGTTTTCAACCTTAGTGACATGAAATTACAACGACAAGAGTTGTCAAATATCAAGAACCAATTGGATGTAATCAAGCAGAGTACTCCAATAACAGAAAATGTGAGTTTCCATGATGTACATCACTATGTAGCGATCTACAGTATTCTCTGCATCGTGATACTGCTTGGAGCAGCAGTAGCATGGCGACGATTGCGAGGTCTCTTCGGATGTTCGCGGTGGTCGAGGGAGGCTCCCACCGCGCCGCGGGCGGAGGACCCTGCGGTGTTGCAGCCAGCAGTTAGTGTAACCAGTGTCAGTGTCCCAACTCAGTGCAATAATGAGTGCGCGTGTGCCAAGTGTCGTAAAAGTGTGAATTGTTCGCGTATAGACCTCAGTGACGGTAATAGTGACGAAATTCCCACTAAAAGTTACTTTAAAAAAGATTCGGCTACCTCACCAATGTGTAGATCAGTGTTTCATATGGACGAACAGGGACAATAAATTAATTTTATATTAATCATACTTTAAATATCAACCATTGTTTTTTCATCTTGTTATCATTACTATCACCCACCCACATCTCTCATCTCGCCCGGGAGCATGTACGGTGCAACCGTACATTGCACAATTATCATTCAGTCATGTCAGCATTTTCGCGACGACGCATTCGTAATTCATTAGTTTTATATAAAAAATCAGTTCACTACCGGTCATCAACCGCGTCGCGTGTACTCTATCATTCTATCATTTATCATTACTATCAGTTTATACGTAGCATTAGAACTTTAGCAGTAATAAACATATTTTTCTTCTATCTATCTTCTCGTATCATTTTATATCAGTATCTATATCAATCGAGAGGTGTTTGGTACAATACCACACACTGGTGCTTATGGCGTTGAAAATTTTCATCGGTTTTTTCTTGATTTTTCCGATTTTTTGTGCGTTTTTTTTAATTTTTTTTTGTATTATTTCGTTAATACTACACAATGCAACATGAATATGAGAAAAAATCCGTCATATTACTGTTTTTCACAAAAAACAGCAATGGATTAAAACAACGTATAAATTCGCTATCAGCTGTTCGCGCGCGGCCAACGACACCGCGCCGGCGGCGGCCGGCCGCGACGGTCGACGTCACGCCGCGTACCTACGCGCGCCACACAGACACGATTAGGGTCTCCGCACACATATGGGATCGGAAAGGGATCGTAACCGTAACGCCTTTCGCCTCGCTGTCAACCAGGCGTCAACCTACCGTATGCACGTAACGAAAGCGTATCAGCAGCGCCTGTACGTCAACTCGGCTACGGCTAGGCGACACCGCGCTTACGCCTCGCCGCCCCCTGGCTGACCTGGTTGGCACCAGATCGGTTTGAATCCAAACGTTAAGTGTAGCGCACGGTTATGGGTCTCAGCACACATATGGGATCGGAAAGGGATCGTCACCGTATCGCCTCGAGCCGTTCAGAATGGTTTGTATTAAACTCCCTACTGCAACGCACACTAATCGGAATAATAACGTAATCGCCTCGCCTCGGAACAGGCTCCGAACTTGAATTCCCGCGCTTACGGCTCATCGTCCCCGCGCTTACGTTTCTCCGTCCCCGCGCTTACGTCTCTCCGTACCCGAGCTCACATCTCTTCGTCCACCCTTTCCCCTTTCCCCTCCCGCGACTTGCCTGCTAAAGACGCCTATTTACACGCTCATTCATACTTCATACAAGCGCAGTGCGACTCGAAAAGTAGATGGCCGTAGTGACGCGTGACGCCACGACCGCGCGTGGATGTTACATAGATGGGATGCGACAAAATGGATGCTAAGTAATTCTCCGGGGATTATGAATTATGATAAGTTAGTTTCTCTGATAAGAATATTAATGGATATTGATTGTTATCATTGTTATGTACCTACATTTTTTATGGTTTAATTAAATAAACGTTTCGTGTTTATTTTATTTACTTTAAGCTGATTTTATGTTATAAATATCAAAGTATTTTAAACTTACATCAATAATGTTTGTAATGTTATTTGGTATTTGAATAAAACTACAATGCAACCAGTAACAACTGTGTCAAGTAAAAATAGTAATGCCACATCAATATTTTATTGAATCTAATCTCTCGCTGGGATCCTAACTCGTCGCTCGTCACCAAATCGGCGGCGCGCGCGCGGACGGCGCGGAGGGAGCGGGTGGCGCGGGCGAGGGGCGGCGCGAGTGAGCAGAGAGGCGCCCGCGCCGGCGGCTCTCTTTGATTGATAGTTCGAGCAATTCGCTCGCGGAAGACGGAAGCTCTTCACCGGTGTCGTTCGTTATGTCCTATTCGTCGTGTCGTGTGTGAACTGTTGTTTATTATTACTTGTTATTGTTCCGGTTTTGAGTTGTTAGTGTTTTTATTGTTATTATTTTTGTTGTTATTGTTTTCGAAGTGCAGTTGTGCTCGTAAATAGGGAGAAATGTTGATGTGTTACGTATGGTGAAGCACGTGGAAGTGCACGGCGTGCTCTGCACCTGTACGTCCGGATACAAAGGTACTCAAACTCTCGCCATACACCAGGTATTTGCGTGTTGATGGACATTGATAACAATTTGTTTTAGCACTTTCTTATTATTGATTACATTTTGCTATTATTGTTTGATTTCACGTAAGCCAAGTAGGTACTTACCTACTTACAATTTTACTATGAGCTATTGTAACATACGGGCCTACTTACGATACCATAAACGATACATAAGATTGTTATCTAATGATAGCGTTGCATACTAGTGAGCGCATAGACGTGGTGGTACGCGTACGTACCTACGACGCGTCGCGACATGTCGTCGCTCAGCGCGCCGCCGCCGCCAGAAATCTCGTAGGCATGCGCGGAGATACATCGCGTTGTTCACTATACATTGAACGCTCAAAAATGACTAACTCGGGAACCAATCATTTCCGAGAAAAATGGTTGAAGTAAAGAACAATGGCAAGTTTTTACCTAAGTGTTATATGAAGCGTCTACAAATGGGACACGTGCAAAAGTTGGTAATTAATTTAGCCCTTTTTTATGATGAAATTAACTTTTTCGGTAAAAGCCTAGCTTAAATTATTTACAAAATAAACTTTTACTTGAATACGTCCACATCCAGTGGACATAATCTTTTAGTCAGTATTACCACTTACAAAATGTTTCAAAATTATTATTTTGTTTTTAAATATCAAAAAACGATTATTAAGTGAACGTTAAAAACAAATCACATAGGTTTTGCTAAAAAAAAAATAACAAATATAATTGATAGGTGTTTTAGTTACATATTTTATTATTAACTAGCTGACCCGCGCAACTTCGCTTGCGTCACATAAGAGAGAATGGGTCAAAATTTTCCCCGTTTTTGTAACATTTTTTTATTGCTTCTCTGCTCCTATTAGTCGCAGCGTGATGATATATAGCCTATAGCCTTCCTCGATAAATGGACTATCTAACACTGAAAGAATTTTTCAAATCGGACCAGTAGTTCCTGAGATTAGCGCGTTCAAACAAACAAACAAACAAACAAACTCTTCAGCTTTATAATATTATAGTATATATAGTATATAGTATATAGTATATAGTATATTTATAATTTATAATATTATAGTATATATATTTTCAAATCGGACCAGTAGTTCCTGAGATTAGCGCGTTCAAACAAACAAACAAACAAACAAACAAACTCTTCAGCTTTATAATATTATATAGTATACTAGCTGACCCGCGCAACTTCGCTTGCGTCACATAAGATAGAATGGGTCAAATTTTTCCCCGTTTTTGGAACATTTTTTACTGGTACTCTTCTCCTACTGGTCGTAGCGTGATGATATATAGCCTATAACCTTCCTCGATAAATGGGCTATCTAACACTGAAAGAATTTTTCAAATCGGATCAGTAGTTTCTGAGATTAGCGCGTTCAAACAAACAAACAAACAAACAAACAAACTCTTCAGCTTTATAATATTAGTATAGATAGTATAGAAGTATAGATGTTGTGATTAATAGTCAGGTATTATTAGATGAAAGTGTAATGGCAGCACTAAAAAAAATTTTTTTTTCCTTCCGTTGTTTAGAGTGATGTTGATAATCAATTATTTTCACAATCGATTGATCGATTATGACAAATATATAATATGAAAAGAATAATCCATTTATAATAGCTTATTATTTTAAGCAATTTTATTAGCATATTTGATTTGTTTGCAATAATAATATGTACTTAAATATATAAAATAAAACCTCAAATAGCATTACAGTAATCACTGACGTTATCATTACAGCATCCACAAAAACTTCCTTAATCAAAAATATTTTTAATAGTAAGTCGCAATATAACAGTACTTTTTTTGGTTTTTAATCTTAATAATATCGTTTAAAAAAAAATAATTCGATAATATTCTATAATCGATTATGACTTCAATTATTTCAATAATCGATTAATTGATGATTGATTATCAGCATCACTAGTTGTTTACTTTGTTGTGAACTTGTTAGTTAGCTTTGCTTGCTGCTGGTGTTACGATTGCTGCATATACATCAGATTTTTATACAAAATTGTAAAATAATGCATTGTCTTTGCTCTCACGTAATCTAAATCTGTTTTCTAGACATAAATAATGTAGAACAGCAATTTACATAAGTTTTTTCATGATATAACCTCAAAATATAAAATTGATCATATTTTTTTCTTGTGGCCCTCTCAAACCAAAAATCTTAATTATTCTGTTTAAGTTAAAGAAACTCTATAGTTTTAACATTTTTTCATTCATAGACGCTCCAAAACGATGTCAGGTAAAACTTTGTATGGAGACTTGCCATTGTTCTTTCGCGCATTTAGTGTCACAAAATTAACACTGAAGTTTTCGGTTATCCGTCGTTTACACCCTGTATATTAATAAAAGCAGTACCGTAGAAGTGGGTGAATAGGGATGCAGGGGTGAATAGGGACGAAACCAGGAACGAAATATTCGTTCGATTTGTGAGAAAACAGTGGTCACACAGGTTGTAATTTTTAAGGAAATTAAAAGTAGATTATATGTTTGTTAAATAGGAACCCATTTCAAAAAATAAAACTGTCATCTAAATGTATTTTTTTTTCTTTCAAAGTGGGACTGTAATTTCCTGCCAAAAATTGCTGTCCAAAACTTTGCTTTTTAAAATAAACTAGTTAGTTTTACATTGTGTGAATTGTGGCAAGTTGTCATATATATATTCACGTACGAGCACTGAAGAAGGTAAGCCATAATTCTTGTTAGTTTTCGCTAAAACATTAAATATAAAACACCACTTGAATTTCATAAGTTTTGTAGTTAATAGGGACGGTAATGGCTGAATAGGGACGAGAGTAAAGTAAATAGGGACGAACGAGGGGTATATAGAGATAGTAAAGCTTCAATAGGGACAGGGCTGGCACAATTTTTTTACTTACTAATATTATAAAATAATAAGAAAAAATATTTAAAATGGGTAGGTATATTGGAAACTATTCACCGAAAGGGTAAAAGCGGAACCTTATTACTTAGAGTCTACTGTCCGTCTGTCTGTATGTCTGTCTGTCAGTCTATCTGTCAACAGACTATCTCATGTACCATGTTTTAACCGACTACACAAAAAATGAGGAGGTTTTTTAATTCGTCGGCAACTTTTTTAATTTAGATTACCCGATTACTCAATTGTTTTTGATGGAAGTCAAATACTTTTTTATTATATTATGTTATATATATAATATACGAAATATTTTATGTTGTCATATCTTTTAAATAATTATAGGAAGATAGGTTTCTGAAGTTCCTGTTTTGATTATTTTGTGAATTCTAATAAAAACGATTGTTAATTAAAAATAATATATTTAGATTGGTACCTACCTAACTATTTTTTTGTCAACCTTAGCCAAATTTCCCTATTAACACCCATAGCGTCCCTATTTAGCCCAAATCAGTGTGAATAGGGATTTGCCACATTTTAAAATATTTCTCAATTCCTGAAAACTTTATGGAAATTCTAAGTATGTCAAATTGTAAAACACCGTCTCTTACAACTTTTCTTCAAGGAACATAATAACCTAAAACCTGCGGAAGTAAGTCTAAACTAGACGTAAAGTTGAAAACCGTCCCTATTCAGCCACTTTTACGGTAATTATATGTTTCAAAAACAAAGTTACTCACTACATAAATACAGGAATTTGTTAAAACCTTTTTTACTGGTGGCCAATGATGGCTATATTATTGATTGCTTTGGCCCATATTAAGCAGTTACATCAGATGCAACCATAATGTCCGATTTGTTTCGTGAGGGTTCAGCTTTAAGATCATATTTCAGAGAAAATGATGTGTTCATTCTTGACAGAGGTTTTCGAGATAGTGTGAGTTTGTTAGAGGGATGTGGCTACAGAGTTTGTATGCCAGATCCCAGAGCATGAACGTTTCCATGGCGGATATAGAATTGAAGTAAGCTGTGAATCTATCAATTCCACTGAATATAATCTTAGAGGCAGTACTGAGACGTCTGAGACTACATTAATTAGAGGAAAAATTAAGTCCAGACATATCTCATGAAAACAATATTATGTATATATACTCATTGAAAATAATATACCTGGTCGGACGGGAATCCTAGAATATTATTGTATTTTTTGTTTTTAAACTCTCGCGACTAGTACACATAATATTATAATGCAACGGGTCTTATACGCGATTGAAATTTTTTTTAAAGGTTAGGATACCTTACTTGCTGCCCGACGTTTCGATCGCATTACAACGACCGTGGTCACGAGCTGACTGATGTAGCTGCTAAGCGTCGTCTTCTTGCGGCGCGAGTTTCGACGCCTACCCTCACTTGGTTTTCACTTAGTGTACATTGTTCGGAATTGTCGGTACTTCGACACACAACACTAACGACGTCTTTACACTGGCGCGTTACGTCATGCCGGCGACGGCTGCACTTGCTGATGACAGGATTCCACGTAGATGATAAACGGTATCCCTCTTCACGGTTGAAATTAGTATGTTTTTTGATTTCAACCGCTTCTCGTACTATCCTGGAGTAATAGTGACGATCTGTGGAGAGGACCCGGGGTTGATGTAGCTCGATCCAGTGATTGGTTCCTGCTTCCAACAAGTGCTCAGCTATCGCGGATTTGTTGACTTGCCGGTTCTTGACAGCTGCGATATGTTCCTTGACCCTTTCAGCTATTGTTCTTTTGGTCTGTCCGATGTATGAACTACCGCAGCTACAATCCACCTTGTAAACGCCAGGTGTCTGAAGAGGAATTACATCCTTTGGCGTCCGCAAATGGTTAGCTACTTTGGAGAACGGACTATATACAGTCTTTATGGAGTATTTCTTCAGTAGGTACTGTTCCAACTTTATCCGTTACTCCTTTTATGTAGGGCATAAAAGCTGGTACTCTGCTAACACCAGTCTGACATTCTTGCCTCTTCAGACGTCGTTCGGTTCTCCTGTATCCGTTTCGCTTAAGTACCTCCTGAACGTGTGAGAGTTCACCGTCTAGGTGTTCAGGGTCACAAAGGTCGTATGCTCTAGTTGTCAGCGAAGCCACCACGGATTGCAGGTGTCGCGGATGATGATGCGAATTCGCGTGAAGATACCTATCGGTGTGTGTCGGTTTTCGGTAAACAGTGTGGCCCAAGGTACCATCTGTTCTCACCTTTACCAGGCCCCCGTCACTCGGCCGTACCTACAGCGATAAGTGCCTACAAATTCGCGTGGCGTCGGCGCCACTCCGGGAGTCGAGTGTCGACGCTCACGCGTAGAGTACGTGCGTGCGTTTAATAGAAGTTTTATGAGTAATATTATTATAAAAACGTTTAAAATAGAATGGCAGATTTAAAGCAATGCTCATTTGATGGATGTTTGTCGAAAAAGAAGGACGAGGGATTGTCATTTTTTTCGTTACCTACAGATTCATTAAAAAAACTATAAAACTTTACAGTACCTACCTACCACAAAATAATAGTACTAACTAGGTATAATTAGTTACTTTGTTGATGCTAACAATATGGACTCATGTCTGAATTTTTAAGGAATTTGATAATTTATAATTACGAGAGCAACTTGCAAATGTGACTTTTTGTTTATAGAGATATTTCAACGATTTTGGTATCAAATGAAAGGTCTAAGACTAAAACTATTTTATCCGTTTGAATGATATAAATCGGTTCACAGGTTAAGGACATATGAAGAACTAGCTGACCCGCGCAACTTCGCTTGCGTCACCTAAGAGAATGGGTAAAAATTTCCCCGTTTTTGTAATATTTTTCGTTGCTACTCCGCTCCTAATGGCCGCAGCGTGATGTTATATAGCCTAAAGCCTTCCTCGATAAATGGGCTATCTAACACTGAAAGAATTTTTCAAATCGGACCAGTAGTTCCTGAGATTAGCACGTTCAAACAAACAAACAAACAAACAAACAAACAAACAAACAAACAAACAAACTCTTCAGCTTTATTATATTACTAGTATAGATATAAAATAGTAAAAATGTAAACAAATCAAAACAGGTAGCAACGATGCGGCGAGCCGACACCCCTAGCGTCATAGGTAACGCGTTACTCTACGCCAGACAGTGACAGAGTTACGCGTTAAAAGAGAGCGGGAATACTTAGGTGAATATGTCGTTAGGTACGGAGCGCTTATACGAGCTGAATTAGACTTTGTTGCTTAGTAGCAAGAGTCGTTATTTCTATAAATTGTTACGGGAAGTGCGTGTTCTGTACTTTAGTACTTATTATTCTGTGCCTTTACTTCGACATCGAGAAAGGCCAACGATCTGTCTGTCTCCATTTCATATGTGAAGTTGATGTTAGTATGAATGGAGTTCAGGGTGTTCAACAGCCGTTCTGACGTATGGTGAAACGTCGGGCAGCAAATAAGGTATCCTAACCTTTAAAAAAAATTTTCAATCGCGTATAAGACCCGTTGCATTATAATATTATGAATATTATTGTAGTTGCCTGGTGGGTATGCGTACTATATAGGCTGCTGTGCGCATACTATGACTTTAGTGTGGTACTTGGGATGGGCCAGGCATCAACATAATATTATAGCACCAGCTGAACTTTTAGATGAAATTATAATAAGAGATGTGGATGAAATAAATATATAATGTAAAATCTTTTCATTTTTTATTTACCTTTGTAACATACCAAGCTGATTTATACTATCTGATAACCTAAATACCCCTTAGTACAATTTGTTTTATAATATTTAAATCTAGTAGTACAATGACTCAATTGAAATCTGCCGGACTGAAGTTGGCTACAAATGGTTGAACAACAGCTATAATTCAGCTCTATATTAAGGCAAAGAATTGGAAATGTAGACATAAGACCCAGAAGATACCGTACGTTTCATAGGTAGTTAAAGTTGTCTTGTTTTTGTGGCTATAACTGCTCGAAAGTATGTATAAAAAAATATATACGCCCCGTCGTTGAACGACAGGGGTGATATTATAAATAAATAATAACATACAAACAATAAGTAAATTTAACCCATTACTGTCCACGTCCCTGTACCTAGCGAATGACCATGCCCGGGGTTTCAACGAATACATGAAATAATTAGATCTATATTTGTTCTATCGAAATATATATATTACGCAATTTGTTCCGTTTTTGTTTTTATAAGAAATCACGTCTTCTATAACAGTTAGCCAGCGATGTACTTTTAAATTATGCACTTTAACAAAACAAAATCTAGATAGACGATTAGATCTACATTACCTCTAATTACTTATCTACTTTTAACTCATAAAATTCATTACGTTAAGTTAAAAAAAGATAATACAAAGATTTAAACCTAGCGATGTATTTCTAAGAAACTGAATTTTAATCGCTAATAATGTAACAGTTTTGTCCCCATTACAATTCAAATTAGATTTTATTAATATTTTTTATTTAACATTTGTAATGTAGATATATCGAAGTTCACAAAATGTTGTAAAACAAAATCTTCTTTCTAAGCGTAGGTAGTTTCTACTGTCAGATGAGGTCATTTGTAGAAGTAAATGAAAGTAATAGTTTATTACAAAAAAAAATCGAATCTAAACAGGTACCTACTTATTTCAAAATTCATAATAAAATACTAAATGAGTTGTAGTGTTTAATAATAGATAATATAAACATAACGAAACAATCAATCAAAAATCATAAATATAATATTTACCAAGTACTACATAAAGTAGGTATAAATCATAGCTCAAGTAATCTGTGCGATCTATATAATAATATACTTAGAAATTGAACAGTGGTTTTCATTGCAGATTTTAAGAAAAATAAGGCATTTATTTTTATGATTTTTGGGGTTTTGTGGGAAGTAATTAGCAGGTCCTTGACAATATTCAAAATTAGTTTAGTCATAAGTAGAAAATGACGGTATCTTAACATCTTAGAGATAACAGTAATCATAACATAATATAATAATTATTTATTTTTACATAATGTTAAAAGAATGGAAGTTCTTTATAAAATGAAATAATATGATTATTGTTTTATATAGATCATACAGTGGGGTAACATTTTTACTTTAGATTGAACAGTACTGCTATTGCTATTTAAATCGTCATAACACTCCACGCCTGAATTTTTACGACAACAATGTACTCGGTAATGCCCAATTGTATTATTTGAGTAGGAAATGAACTCTATTATAGATAATAACCTAAACGTGTTCTTTTTAATCAATAAAGTTCCTGGCGCATCTTTTATTGAATTTTTTTTAATACCAATGACTTCTAGAGCTATTAGTTCAAATATCTGGTAGGTTTTTTTTCGCAATCCATTGCAACCGTTATATGGACATGGGGTTTCTATTTCTTCAATTCCGCTTTCTACTGCTTCATTCAAAAATTGAAGCCCTTTGTCTGTAATAATATCAATATTCAATGGTAACAAACCTACGTGTCTCGTTATGTCTCTTGCGATGCATTCCGGTTGGCTGCATTGATTCAGGAATTCAGCACTTGGATAATTTTCTATAAGAAGTCTCTCAAATATAGATGTTACATTGCAGTGACAGTTCATAACATTATCTATAACTGGAAAAGCTCTCTGTAATATTGATGATCGAATGGCGTATATATCACATACATTATTGCTTTCGACCATATTGCGAATCAATGAAGAATACTCATCATTTTTATCATCTATACTTTTCTTTACGCTGACCGAGTCTGCATATGCGATGGCATATGATTGTGCAACCACATCGAATGCACAAGTATTAACTACTTTAGTATTTCCTGATAAGTTGCCATTTCGTAATACAACAACTTTGGAAGGCTTTTTTGTCGCTTTTGAGGTATCTTGCTTTCGTCTTTTCGTAAGGTTTCTCCAATTTTCAACCACATCATTAGAATTTATAGATTCTTTATTAAATAATGATTCCTCCGTGACTAACAGGTCTTGTTGACTCGTAATTTTCCGCTTAATAGATCTTTTTTCACGTTTTTTAGGTATATGATTATTCAATTTGTCCAGGTTTTGGTTTACAAGTGCTAATTTCAATTCGCCTTGTATGAAATCATGGTGTTGAACTAAAAATTCATCCACTCGAAACCTAGACAGTCCTTTTTTTAACACGAGATTTTTAAGAATATTGAAATGGCTCTCAATATTACTACTGCTGGGAGCAGTATTCTGACTATTGAAAATAGGACACATCACATTAGACACCAAAGGCAATCTTGAAAGTATTCTTGAAATTACGTTGCACATTTCAGGAAAAAAGTAAGGGTTGATACGATCACCGATATAATCGTTTCTGTCTATTAATGTCAAAAGTAAATTTTGTCTTTCTGTGAAGATAATAAACCACGCAATTGGTGTACTATTATGATCAATCATGGTTGGGTTGGATAAAATTGTTTCGATTTTAACGTGTCCTATTGAATCCTCAGTTATATACTCAGCGATATTTTGGATAGATGCTGATTGATTAACGTTAGACAATGAATGTTTCAACCGGTTTATTGACTCACTGCAAGCAGTTAATTCACCGTTCCTAGTACTACCGACATATTGATGAAGTGAGACAACAGCCATATCGCAGGCAATTAATTTGATCAAGTTGTAGTCCTGGCATTGCTTTATCATTTTCAAGCACTCAATGTAAAAATTTTTTACTGTATAATCAGTGCCGTGAAAAGTAAGTAAATTCCAATAAGTTTTTATTAAGTGCGATGTGTCTAAACGCACAAAGCACTGTGGGGTTGGTGTATCAGGTTTCTTATTAAGTAAATTGAAACAATTTTCAATGTAAGCTTT
Source organism: Anticarsia gemmatalis (assembly GCF_050436995.1). Lineage (NCBI taxonomy): Eukaryota > Metazoa > Arthropoda > Insecta > Lepidoptera > Erebidae > Anticarsia > Anticarsia gemmatalis. The sequence goes on from NC_134775.1 coordinate 13,117,656, forward strand.
CGTTGACGAACAAGATGCGAATACTTTTACCACGGCACCTATCAGAGCAGCAGAGTCATCAATAACAACTTCATTAGGTGGATCCATTGAAGCCTTCCATGTAGATAGCCATTGCGATATGTTTGCTAATGTATGGCTCTCCGACAACATCTGCATCAGTGGCACACTGGGCATATCTTTAGCATACATAACGCCTACATATAAGAGTATATGTTTTGAATTTCCCTCACCAAGGAAAAAAGAGTCGCTTTTGTCAACGGCGGAAACATTTTTACATACTGAGCCTGTAGCATCTATCGATAAACAAGTATGGCTCTTTTTCTTTAAAGAATTCTTGTAAAACTGAATTTGTGCCGGGGACCAGAAATAAACGTAAAATGGTCGAGCCGATACCTGCTGAATGAATGTAGAAAATGGTGCAATTGTAGTCATTTTCCAGACACTCATGAAAGGATTATCATCAAGAATGCTCTCGCGTTTCAACTCTTTCTTGATTTGATACATTTTTCCTAGATTAGGAATACATGGATGTGTCATCCGTTGGTAATCACTACTACTACTACTGTCTTGATTGGGTATTAGATCATCAGCAATAGAGTTTCTCACCACAATTGGGGAATGCAGCTGTAATTTTTTTGAAATTTCTTGTCGCTGGTAAGTCGTCATACGCAACTTTGCTTTAGGGTCATGTTTAATATGCCTATTTTTGACCTTAACTGTGCAACAAACATCTAAATATGAATCTGTGTTGAATTTTGGAGTAATATTTACTGTTAAATCAGAAAAACATTGATTGCAATAACCAATGCACTTTACTTCGCCGTTTTTGTAACAAATATTTGATTTCATGCACCAAGTGCAGGGTAGTTTCGTATTTTTCCATATTTCTAAGCATAATATGTAACTCCACTTCCTTTTAGGTAACTTCAATTGTTTTTGAAAAAGCGTATTTGGCTTTTTGGGGTCATTTCTCTGGGAATAATAAACTTTTGGTTCAATGTCCTGCCATTTGTGACAATCAATCATAAAGTGATGAATCTTGTGATCTGAGATAGAATCTGTAGTGGTGTCACTAGAAGATGATAATTCACTTGAAATACATTCTTTGCCAGCGGTCAAAACTTCGCTGGACTCCGTGTTTACTGGTGAAATGTTGTGATTAAAGAAAAAGCTATAATTTCGCCTTACCGACTGGTAGACAGCTTTCGCAGTTAATCTTCCATGAAAATGTTTGGATATTGTTTTATAAATTTTATCTTTAGGAGTAGGCAATTTATTAACATCGCCAAAAAAATGTTGATAACCGCAAAGTATAATTTTTTGTTCTTGCAAACTCACTGCACTTTTCCTACCAGCCATATTTTTATCTGCACTATGCACTTACAATACAAATTCAATTTAAATTATTAAATAGAATAGATAAATCCATATCCGTAGTACAAATGATAACTGTTAATCGTAACTTGTGATGTTTCATTGCGAAATAAAAAATATTCAATACTACCCTCAAATTATTTCGTACGTCCTTATTTTATTTATAAGCACACATTTTTAAAAGAACCTCAACTGACAGTAATTTTATAAGTAAAAAGTAGATAAGTAATTAGAGTTCACACATGTACAGTTGTCACATTATTAGCGATTAAAATTCAGTTTCTTAGAAATACATCGCTAGGTTTAAATCTTTGTATTATCTTTTTTTAACTTAACGTAATGAATTTTATGAGTAAAAAGTAGATAAGTAATTAGAGGTAATGTAGATCTAATCGTCTATCTCGATTTTGTTTTGTTAAAGTGCATAATTTAAAAGTAGTTATAGAAGACGTGATTTCTTATAAAAACAAAAACGGAACAAATTGCGTAATATATATATTTCAATAGAACAAATATAGATCTAATTATTTCATGTATTCGTTGAAACCCCGGGCATGGTCATTCGCTAGGTACAGGGACGTTTACTGTCCCACTGCTGGGCAAGAGTCTCCTCCCGTAATGAGGGAGGGGTTAGGCCTCGAGTCCACCACGCTGGCCAAGTGCGGGTTGGGGACTTTGCATGCCCTCAATAAATGTATTAAACAAATTTTAGGCATGCAAGGTTTCCTCACGATGTTTTCCTTCACCGTTGGAGCAAGTGATCATACAAACAATATCTGACAAAAATATTGACACTTTGATGACGCGATGAAAACATAATCTATAAAAATATAAACTCAAATTACTAAAAATCTCCGGCACGCCCAATGAAAACATTAATATATTTAGAATCAGGAATTAATGCTGCATTTTATAACATTTGTTTTATTTGAAGACGCAACATTTTAAAATTAGTGATTATGATTGTGACGTCCACTCGTCACTTGGATAAGAACTCAGGCAATAAACAACACAACACACAGTTTCACTACAGTAGTGATCGCACGTCCGCTCCGCACGGCTGCCAACCGAGAAGTGTCATCCCCACTCAGTGCGTCCGGCGACCACTACCGTACTCTTTATTAATACATATACATCACACCTTTCCCTTTTTATCAAATTTAGTTATTAATCATTATACAACAATATTCAAAAGTAATTAAGTTACATATATAATCAAGTTCATAACTACCGCATATTATCTAGCTAATCCTTAAATATATGTTATTTTATAAATCAGTATTGTAATCTTTAATTAATTAGGAGTACATGGTTTTCAACTTAATAAACAAGCACATAATCACTTAATAGTAAATTAAAGTTAGTTAATTATTTGATTTACGATTTAAATACCAATGTTCCATTACATTATAAAACTCGTTTGAGCGAAGAAACAAACATTGAGACCTCGTGTTACACGAGTTCTATACTTTCTGAAAATAAAAATATGTTTCATAATTTGATTAAATTATTTACTGTAATTCGCTTTTTATTTAGTATCTGGGTTACTATCACTATCATCTAATTCTGTATTATTTTCAGGGCAAATTTTCCACTGGCCCTCCACTCTCTTAAGGTGTATTACGTTCCTCCTCAATTCCTTACCTGTCTCATCATTCCTAACACTATAGTTAGATCCCTCGCGATTTATGACAGTATGCGTCGTTGGGTTGAAATTTGTGTCAAGTTTATTTTCTTTTGTCATATTTTTTACATAAACTTTTTCTCCGATTCCTATATCAGTTTCCTCAGCTTTTCTTTTCCTATCCTCATACTCCTTCCCTTTTTCTTTCATGATTTTATCCCTATCTTTTATTTCCGAATAAAACTGATTTTCCATACATGACAATGAAGGTATTTTGTCCCTGAACTGGCGCCCAAAAAATAATTCAGATGGAGTTTTTCCAGTAGTCGAGTGAGGGGTACTATTATACATAGTTAAATACAGTAATAAGTCATCTTGCCAATTTGTTTTTTGGCTTTGACTTATTCGGAGGCGTTTTAAAATATCTCGGTTTTGTCGCTCAACCTCACCGTTTTGTTGGGGACAATATGGTGTAGTGAAATGAATCTTGATACCTAATTCACGACAAAAAGACTTAAATTCCTCACTGATAAACTGTCTACCGTTGTCGGCAGTGATACTCAATGGGATACCTAGTCTTGAAAAAATTTCTTTTAATATTTTGATAGTTTCAATAGCAGTTATGCTTTTCATAATTTTAATTTCTTTGTATCTGCTATAATAATCGATTATGACGAACAAATAATGTCCACTTGGCAATGGACCAAGAAAGTCAATAGCAACGTCGACCCAAGCCTGCAATGGCAGCTCACGACGCTTCATTGGCATCGGTGGGTACGAAGTAGATACTAAGGTACAGCCCTTACAACTCTTAACCAATCTTTCAACATCACTATCGATTTTTGGCCACCATACCTTGGTGCGCAGACGCGCCTTCATTGCCACGATGCCCGGATGCCCTTCGTGGGCTGCCTGCAATACTTGGTGACGTAATTTAAGGGGAATAATTATTTTATTACCTCGCAATAAAAGACCATCGTGTGACCAGAGCTCTGTTTGAAATATTCTAAAATTGTTTGTTAATGCGTGCCAATTATTTGATACCAGTGCCTCTTTAACTAGCTTTATTTCATTATCCTCTAGGGACGCTTCTGTAAGGCGATCCATATCTATAGCACAGGGCTTCGCGAGCTGAACGATTTGATTTATATGATAATCATCCTCAAATGGTCGTGAACTATCTGTGCTACATAATCGTGATAAGCAATCTGCGATATTACTTTTGCCAGGTTTATATACCACTTTGAAATTATATGATTGTAGACGTAGTACCCAACGCTCAATTCTAGCGCACGGTTTTGATCTTTTCCCGAATATAACCTCGAGGGGCTTATGATCGGTTACCAAATCGAAAGAATCCTTACCATAAAGGTATATATTGAAGTGTTCGACTGCCCACAAATTGACCACACCATCACACGGTAAGAGAATTCGTTCAAGACATAGACATAGACATAGACATAGACATAGACATAGACATAGACATAGACATATATTTTATTGCATCAATAAAAACTGTGTACAATGGTGTTACAAAATATGAATGTGGTCTCAACAGTTACCCATTTCGGGTGTTGCAATTTTACATACCTAGTATAGTAATAATATCACTACTAACATTACTGATATTTACAATATTTAAGCCTTATATCTACTCTGTCTTGGTTTCAAAAAACTCACGTAGACTATAAAACACATTTGCAACTAACCATCTCTTAAGGGTATTTTTAAATATATTTCCATTTAAACTTTTTATATTGACAGGAATGTGATTGAAGACCCTAATAGCTGTGATATAAGTGCTTTTGTAGTATATTACATTATTTATAATGGGCAAATTTATATTATATTTATATTTATTTCTTACATTCGATCTGGAGTTAGACTTAAAATCAAACATTTCCTGATTACATTTAACAAAAATGCACAATTCTAATATATATATTCCTGTTAGTGTGAGCAAACCCTTCTCTCTAAAAACAGTTCTCAAAGTCTCTGTGGGCTGGATATTGAAAATGGTTCTAATGCATTTTTTTTGCAAAACAAATGTTGATTGAATATCAGTGCAATTGGCCCAGTAAATTATACCATATGTAAGGATAGAGTATACATAACCAAAATATGCAGACATAGCTATATGACTAGATGTGGTTTCTGTTAATAACGATAAGACGTAACAATAACTAGAAATCTTTTTTTTTTTTTTTTTATTTTATTCAAACTTTATATACAGGGCTGTATAAAGGCGGACTTAATGCCAGGGGCATTTTCTGCCAGTCTACCTTGGGGTGATGCAGAGATTTTTATGAAGGTGTTAAAAAGAGGAAGGAGAGTGAGTTGAGAAAGGGTGTACAAATAAATAATAATAGGTGTAGACAATATGAGGTGTAAATAAATAATAATATAAAGTATATACACACAAAATAAAAAATACAATTATACATACATACATATTAGCTACATATATATAAAAAACATACAGTATATATAGCAGTGATAGCCGAGTGGTTTAAGTTGGCACCTCCCACGCAAGTGGTCGCAGGTTCGAATCCGAGGCAACACACCAATGACTTTTCGAAGTTATGTGTGTATTAGAAATAATTATCACGTGCTCCAACGGTGAAGGAAAACATCGTGAGGAAACCTTGCATACCTAAAATTTGTTTAATACATTTATTGAGGGCATGCAAAAGTCCCCAACCCGCACTTGGCCAGCGTGGTGGACTCAAGGCCTAACCCCTCCCCCTCGTTTGGGAGGAGACCCTTGCCCTGCAGTGGGACAGATATGGGTTATTAAAAAAAAAAAAAAAAAAACAGTATATATATACATATATATATATAATAGGTACATATAAGAATATATATATATATATATAAACTAAGATAATTGTGACGATTCTGCAACTTTGTTCAATAAAAGATCTCGTACTTTGCTCTTGAACGTAAGACGGTTAGTGGACATCCTGATTTCAAGAGGGAGCGCATTCCATAACAAGACTGCTTGGACAGGGAACGAAGAATTGACGAACCCAGAAGTGTGGGATGGACAGAGAAGAATAAGATTGCTTGAAGAGCGGAGATTACGATTGTGGTTATCACACAAGTATTGAAAGTAGGGAGTTAGGTAGGCTGGGGGAGTAGGGGAAGTAAGAAAAGAGAAGAGTGTGGTGAGCGCTCGTAAATTACGGCGCTCACGAATAGGTAGCCACCTAAGTTGGGAGCGATAGGTAGATACATGATCATACTTGCGAAGATTGAATATAAATCGAATGCAGTTGTTAAGAAGACGGTCGAGTTTGTTGAGGAGATCTGCATTCAGGTCGAAGTAACACACATCACCATAGTCGATCAGAGGGAATATTAAAGTCTGCACAAGCATGGCTTTGGTCCTAGATGTCAGAAAGTTCTTGAGGCGATATAAAGCCCGCAGTGTGCTAGTCACTCTGCGACAAACATTGGCTATTTGGACTTTCCAGCTCAAAGTAGAATCAATGTTAAGACCTAAATCTCTCACTGAAGACGTCATTTCAATAGTTGAGCCATTAAAGACTATGGGTGGTACATGAAGATGACCTAATCGGCTAATATTGCGGTGGCTGCCTACCACTATAGCCTGACATTTAGCAGGGTTAACGGCCAAGCCAAACTTCTCAGACCAGCACTTGACGTGTTCAAGATCACCATTCACGACGTCTACCGCTGTCGATATAGAGTCCACGGTCTCTTGCGAATAAAGTTGCAAGTCATCAGCGTACAGATGATACGTTCCTCGAAGATTTTGGGTTACCAGATTGATGAAGATTGAAAACAGTAAAGGAGAAAGAATGCCGCCTTGTGGGACGCCAGAATCCAGTTCCCGCCAGCTCGATGAAGATTCACCGAAGCGAACCGATTGCTGGCGCCCTTGAAGATAAGAGGAAAACCAATTCAGCGCACCGGAAGATATGTTAAGATGGGAAAGGATAGAGAGAAGGATATCATGGCTGACGGTATTGAAGGCGTTCGAGAAGTCTACCAAAGCCATAACAGTGACCTTAGTATCCTCCATCCCCGCCCTGATATCGCCAGTCACCTTAAGGAGTGCCGACGTAGTGCTGTGACCTGGCCTGAACCCGGATTGTAGTGGGCTAAGTAAGTTGTTGCTTAACACAAACTGTGTTAATTGTTTGTGCACACAGGCCTCCAGCACTTTGGAGAGAAAAGGTAGAATGGAAATAGGTCGGAAGTGAGCTGGAAGCGACGGATTTGGGATTTTAGGCAACGGTATAATGTGAGCTTTGCGCCACAAAGAAGGATAGGAACCAGAGGTAAGGGAGAAATTTATGATATGGGATATGGCGGGGAGCAGGTGATCCAACACAGTGACAATCATGCGTCGACTGACGTCATCAGCGCCTACTGCATTCGATTTAATGGACAGGATTATCTTTTTAATTTCTTCCGGTGTTACTGGAGAAAAGGAGAAGGATTCAATATTTGGTCTGGGTAATTCCAATATGGATTGGACAGTATCGAACTTGGTTTGGTGATCAAAAGATGTAGTGGACGTAAAGTGACGATTTATATCATCCAAACCAACCGTGCACTGTAAGTTACTGCTGTGACGTTTGCCAATACCGAGGGTCCCGAGAAACCTCCAGATATCGGCAGGGGAAGAAGAGGAAAGGTTGTTTAGAAAATGCCGGCGTTTGGCGTTACGTACCATCTGATTGCATCGGTTCCTTGCAACTTTAAACTGGTGCCAATTCTCGTCACACCGATCTCTGCGAAACTTGGCAAAGGCCCTATCTCTTCGCCTCATGGCCATTCGAACGCCTTCTGACATCCAGGGCGCAGGAGGACGTTTAAGCCTAACCTTCCTAACTGGCGCGTGGACATCAAACAGCCCAACAACAGCTCTATTGAAAATAGCAATTTTGTCATCAATGCTCGAAGCTGTTGTTAGCTGCTCCCAGTCAAGGTTAGCAGCGTCCATACCTAAATACTCAACATTCATACGCCCGAAACAACGCTTGTACAGAACCTTAGGACGGGTTTTAGGAGGCTTTAGGGAGTAGGACATGAAGATCAGGTCGTGGTGAGAGAAACCGGGAGCTGGGTATTGGCCAGAGGATGAGACAAGGGAGGGAGCAGACGTGAGGATTAAGTCCAGCCAGGTATCTTCACCTTCAGTGTTGTGGTGAGTGGCATGTAGGGGTAGAACGTGAAGGCTGGTGGACTCGACGATCTCAAGCAGTTTACAGGAGCGAGGTGAGCGGAGAGAAAGGAGATCAGTATTGAAATCGCCCATGATGATATGATGTGAGTAACTGGACCCCGTAGATTCCAGCACCGACTCGATGCTGGAGAAATAGTCAACGGAAGGGGGACAATATACGACGCCAAGAAGGACTTTGGCTCCTTTGACACAAACCTCGAGAAAAATAAATTCAGCTGATGCAGAGTAATAAGGACAAGAAGAGTTTAGAATACGGTAGGTGAAGTCACTTCTAAGATAGATAGCGACGCCACCACCTCTCCTATCTATGCGGTCATTGCGGATTAGAGTGAAACCAGAAAGAGAGTAGGAAGAAGAAGGTAAGTGAGGTTTGAGCCAGGTCTCCGAAATCAGGATGGCATGAACGTCAGCATCAGCGAATGCCTCTTGTAGATCACTATAGTGGCTCGGTATACTTTGCGCATTTAGGTGACATACGTTAAACACATTTTTATTTGTACATAGAAAATTTTGGCGAACAAAATCACCGAGCGTGCCCCTTGTGGAGCTGAAACTATCGTTCAAGGAAGAGCTAAAATCGTCAGCAGATGCAAAAGAAGCTTCATCTTCGCTAGACATAATATTGAAGAAAAAATAAAAAATAAAATATAATATATATTATAATAAGGGAATACCACTAAATAATTAAAAAAAAAAAAAAACAAAAAGAGGAAGGAATAAAACGGTGCAAATTGCATCTCTGCACCACCCGCCAGCTAACACACACTAACACAAAATTTATAAATTAAAAAAAAATACAGAAACAAAATGAAAAAAAAGGGGAAGTGGAATGAACGAAATTAAATATTAAACATAACGCAACACTAAACATTTCCGAACGAAATTGAAGAAGTCACAGAGCCAGATGTCATCTGTCAGTTTGACAGCTGACAACTCTGCGATCCTGTCAGTGCGCAAGTTAAAATTTAACGAAATGAGTTTAAAAATAATACGATGTAATGTGAAGGTGAACGTTAAATTGAAATAAATAGTTGACGTATAAGAGGGTCGCGTTAACACTATACCGTGCACTGTTACTAGAATCGATGACGTCACAATATAAACAAGAAAACTACTAGATCTTACGCGGTTTCGAACTAGCCGCAGATGATACAGTGTTCGCTGCTGCATGCTTCGGCCGGGAGGAGTTAACAGTGCCCACCTTTGGATGCAGGGTAGTAAGCTTGTTCAGGTCGTCCATGGTGATGACCTTATGACGGCTTCCATCCGATGTTTTGACGACAATTGCACCGTCCTGGGTCCAGCAGTCCTTAATGCCGAAATGCTGCCGAGCGTTAGCAAATATAGTTTGGCGGGTCCTTGTCAGAAACTCTCTAACCGAGATCGACGTCCCCCGCAGCTTCGCCTTCGCTCGCCAAACAGAAGACCGGACCTCCGCATCCGAGAAGCGCACAAGTACAGGACGATGGTGTTTACCTCCAGGGGTGCCAATCCTGTGGCAGACCCTAATAGAAGATGCTGTAACAGCGGTCAAGCCCATCTTGCCCTGGAGAATGATGGAGGCCATACCTTCACTGTCAATGTTCTCCGTCTCCGGGATCCCGAGGAAGAGAAGGTCCTTCCTGCGATGTCTGGTCTCGATGGAGTCCACCATCCGTGCACATTCTGCTACTTGTTGCCGGAGCAAGCTGAGGACACCAAACATAAGCTCACGGAAGGTCCGGAACTCCTCAGCCACCTTTGCCACTGTGTCCTTCGCCGCACCCGTCTGCAGTTGAGCCTCCAGTTCAGCCATCCTTTTGTTGAAGGTTTCTTCTAGCTTCGCCTGGGTCAGTTGAATTTCACTAAGCTGAGACATTGTGTAGCAACTTGTGAAAGTGACTTGCAACTTTTATGTGATTTGTGTTCAGCTGGCAGGTGGTGTTTAGTGAAGCAATATCACTACATATATTATATTATAATAATAATTGTGAGTACTATAACTAAGATATTGAGTCAATAAAATTAAAAATAAACTGATAAATTAATTAAATAAAAATAAAATTAGGAGGAGTGATTTTTTGTGTCCACTTATTTTGACACCTACCCACAAAAAAAAAAATGATTTTTTTTTGTGGGTAGGTGTCTTTTTGTTTATTTTATCTACGTGACTTTTCCAGTTCAGGTGTTCATCAAGTGTAATCCCCAAAAAATTTATTTGTCCCACTTCCTCTATCCTTGTATCATGTTCATTAATGTTAAGCGGTATTAATTTAGTTTTATAGTTTCTGAATTGCATAACTTTAGTTTTACTTAAGTTAACCTTTAGATTAATATTGCTAAGCCACTTTGTTACTATATTTAGGGTAATATTTATTTCATTTTCAAATTCTTGATCACTTAAGTTGGTATTTGATACAAAAATGGTGGCATCGTCAGCGTACATGATACATGGATGTCTTACTAAGGTAGGGAGCTCATTTACATAAACTAGAAATAAGAGAGGACCGAGAATGCTACCTTGTGGTACTCCTATTAAAATTTTTTCAAAATTTGACTGTACTTTGGTCATTGTTTTTGTGGAAGTATCATAAAACTCTATCTCTGTAGTTTGCCATCGGTCACTTAAATATGATTTAATAAGGTCTAATGCTATACCTCGTATACCAATATTATTTAACTGGTTATATAATACATCATATTTAACACAGTCGAAAGCTTTCGACATATCTAAGAACAAAACGCAGCACCGCTTTTTATTGTTCATATCATCCCATATATTTTGAAAAAGTTTAAAGATGGCCGATGACGTAGTTTTATTTTTTTGAAATCCAAATTGATTTTCATTTAGTAACTTGTGAGCAGTTAAGAAATCACTAAGTCTGCTGTGTATAACTTTTTCAAAGATTTTTGAAAAACATGTAAGTAGAGCAATAGGCCTATAATTATTGAGATCGTGTCTTGGACCTTTTTTATATAATGGTTTTATTTTTGTTATCTTTAATTGGTCCGGATAAACTCCTGTTTCTAGCATAAGATTTATTATATAAACTAAAACGTTAACTATGTACACTAAACTTATTTTAATTATATTTATAGGAATATTGTCTAAACCAGTACTAGTTTTGTTTTTAATTTTTTTTACTATTTTTATAATTTCTACACTGTCTACTGGATATAGAAAGATACTATTTATATTCTTATTAGCCTCAGACGTGTAAAGTGTTTGATTGCAATTTTTGTAATTTTGAGTGATGTACATATTGTTAAAGGCGGAAGCAATCTCTTCGGGTAACGTAATGGTGTTATCATCGTATATTATTTTATCGATAGTAGGTTTCAGTTCGTTTGTTTGCTGAGTTTGTTTTTTAATTAGGGCCCAGCTAGCTTTTGCAATGTTATCGCTGTCATTTACATATTTTATATTAGAATTTTGCTTCGCTTGTTTTGTAACTCTCTTTAGTATCTTGCAATAATTTTTATATTTTTGTTTATATGATTGATTATTGTTTAGTTTAGTACTTGCATGTAATTTTCGTTTATTTTTACTAGAAATAACAATACAACAAAACAAGGATTTTTTGGAAATGCTCCGGAGCACAAGAAATCCCGAACATAAGTCTTTTGTAGCGATAAAGACCACGACCCGTTATAAAAGTGGTAATATCCCTAGACTCTTCACTAATTTCTACCTGATGAAAAGCGTCTTTAATGTCAAGTTTAGAGAAGACTCGCGCCTTTTTGAACTTCGGAAGCAACTGATCCATCGTGGGTAGGGGATGGTTTTCTCTGACAATAGCCTTATTCGCGCATCGCATATCTACACATAGTCTGACATCACCACCAGGTTTGAGTACTGGCACTATTGGGGAAACCCACCCAGATGGGTTATTTACTGGTTCAATGATATCGAGCTTCATCAGCTCGTCAATTTTTCTATAAATCCTGTCCTCTAAAGGAATGGGTATTCGACGACACGGTTGAGCTACAGGTTTTATCGATTGGTCAATAGAAATATTTAGTTGGAAATCTTTTATTTTAGGAAAACAATGATCACTTACCGAATTTATGCCTAGCCCGAGTCTGAGCACCCCAAGGGAAATAGCTGTATCTTTACCCAGCAAATCACGTGTGCCACCTTTGACGACATAGAACGTGGCCGTTTGTACTTGATCTCCTATCTGAATATTTGTTTCGAACGATCCAATCACTGTAAGGGGCTTGTTACTGCCATACGCAATAAAGGTTTTATCAGGTTTAGCAACTTGATTCCTGGCGTCTATTTTGCATTTTTTTAAATGGCTCCAGGTCTTGTCACTTAGGATGTTGCATTTGCTACCAGAATCAATAACCATATTCACTTGAATACCGCCTATATTGCAATTTAATATTGTATCTTCATCAACATGGAATATGTAATTCACATCAGATTTGGAAGTGCCTGTTTTATTTGTAAGTTTATTTGGCTTATTATCGTCTTTATTCGCAAATTTTGTTTTCTTATGAGGGTATCTGTTTGCAATTTGCATTGGAGGTTTCCTTTTTGTAGCTCGGGTTCTACATTTATTCCTAAAATGGCCTATGAATCCACATTTCAAACACTGTTTAGATATGGCAGGGCATAAGCTACTATTCTCGGTATGATTTACGTTGCCACAACGAGAACATTCTGATTTCCCTTTCTTTGTATCAATTTTGTTTACGGTTGACGTAAGTGAGTCTTGATGATAGTCATTAAGTTGTCGATCAACTGCCTCAATGGCGTTCGCCAATGTAGTAATTTTGTCAAGAGTCACTTCGTCGCCCAAGGTAAGTATTTTCTTTCTAAGGTCTTTGGAGGTGCATTTCTCTACGATCTGATCGATAAGATTATCGTCTTCGCTTGTAAATTTACATTTACTACTTTGGTGACGAAGCCGTACCAGAAATTTTTCGAATTTTTCGCCGGATTCCTGCTTTATTAACCTAAACAAATGTCTCTCATAAATTTTGCTTTGCTTTGGTGAGAAATAATCATCAAGCTTCTTAATAGCTGATTTATATGCATCGCTATCCTCTTGTGCATCTTGATCATCGGGTATGTTGTGATAAATTTCCTGAAGCGTTAATCCGCCCAAATGAAGTAATGTGGCTTTTTTCTTTATAGACTCGGTGATATTTGTAGCTAGCAAGAAAATTTCTAGACCTCGCTTCCACTTCTCCCATCTCAAACCCACAGAGGAAGGTTCACCTTCACAATCAAATGTCTCGAGAGGGGGTATCTGGGACATATCGGAGCGACCTGCGACAACAGTCTTTTGTTAGTACCGAACTGACTTGTCAGTCTACTACTGATAGCGTATTTGAACGTTGATTCTGATAGTACCAGCTGACGTTGTCAGCTTACTACTGGCTTATGTACGCTAAGATATATTTTGTTAGTACCAACTAGCATTGCTAGTTTACTACTATTTAACACGAAATATTTTGATAGTACCAACTGACGTTATCAGTTTACTACTAGAGTATCATTTTTTATGTTCCATACTTAGGTGGTATCACCCAACGTACGGTAACCACTTATATTCTTTAGTACCTATTGACGTTGTCAATTTACTAATGTTATTATTCATTTATTTATTTTTTTCACGCTACCGGGCACACTGTCAGACTTCGCGCTGCCACTGTGAATTCGCAAACCCAGTAGCACTTGTTACCTGACTCGGGAATTGAACCCGATACCTCCCGGTTTACGGATACGTGTGTGTTGTCTACTCGATCACGGAATCAGTCCAGTTTCTATTTATTGTATAAACATTTTACAGTTATTTTTATTGTGACGCATGGGAATTGAACCCATAACATTAGTTAACTACATAATATGTCGTACGAGCCTCAAAATCTCTGTTGAAGCTAGCTCCGATATGGGTGTTATTTGTATATATTATAAAATATATTATTACGGCGTACGTTTAAATTGTCTAGAATTTGTTCAAGATATTGAGATTATTATTTTAAATAATCACGTAGGTGCTAAATGTACAATGATCTATATAGTTGAATGAACAACGCAGCTGTTTATTTACTTTATTTCAACATCGTGTGGTTTGCACCAATATTATTGTTGTTATGTTTAAATATAGCATTAATTCTAACGAAATATTAATACTTCTATTAATTGTGTACTTCATTTCAAATCACATTAATTTATAATGAAGTATATTGTTTAGTACCAGTCGATAATCGACTTACTACTGGAAGCAAATTTATATGTGTTGTTTTTCGTTTCACTCGATAACAAGGACTCATGCAAACGTAATTTTGTAACGATAACAGACAGTCAGCGCCGCACAATAGTGCCTACGTTTTTTTTTTTTCGTATGTGGGTACACAAACTAAACCGTTATGAATAAGAAAACAACTGTTACTGAAACAAGAATAAGTAATATTGTTAAGTACTATTTAATTCAAATAGTGGCGGATGCATATAGGATGCAGTACGTGTTATTCAGAAATGGAAGATTGTTATTTTGTTAACATAATATAAGTTTCAGTAATTATGATGAAAGCTATAACTGAGGTTCTTTATGATTGTTTTATTCTCTTTTTTTTTCGTAAACTACTGTGTAATTTTGTAAATATAGAACCACATACTAGAAATAGAATAAATTATTAAAATAATTCCATCATAAAATAATGAATAAATACAGTTTTTTCTATACAAGGAACTTTAGTTTAAAGTTTTATTTTCGGTAAAATTATGTATCGATATTCTGACGCCTAGATTACTCTGTTTACACAAATACCTCTCATTATTTGACATAATTATTCTTTTATGGCACCTTGAGTACCGCACTGACTAATCTGTTACCTTCACTATTTATCCGTTCACAATTCGAATTTCATTTTGAACACACATTTACACATTTTGTGTTCCCGTTCCTTCTTTTTTTTTTTTTTTTTGTAATTGGCCAACAAAAGCACTTACCCACAGACTCGTCGCCACTTGTGACGTCCACTCGTCACTTGGGTAAGAACTCAGGCAATAAACAACACAACACACAGTTTCACTACAGTAGTGATCGCACGTCCGCTCCGCACGGCTGCCAACCGAGAAGTGTCATCCCCACTCAGTGCGTCCGGCGACCACTACCGTACTCTTTATTAATACATATACATCACAATGATGTATGAGATTTTGCCATTGTTCTTTCTGAACATTGACCTAAAAAAAAATCCTGGTCGATTAATAAAAAAAATAGTTTGATTTAATCGACCAGGATTAGCATCTACTTTTACTCCTAAAGAAGGAACAGTTCATGAGTGAATAACATCAGTGGCTGTAACTATAATACGAATTTGATTATTTATAGGTAAAACAATACGATTATCAACATCTAATAAACGAAAACTATTAGGTTGTATATTATTCGATGGGATTATAGAAGAATCAAATTCTACATTATGGAAATCTGAATATTCATATCTTCAATATCATTGATGGCCAATAGATTTTAAAGTAATTAAAAATAAATAATAGATTTAACCCATTACTGTCCCACTACTGGGCAAAGGTCTCCTCCTCACGATGTTTTCCTTCACCGTTGGAGCATGTGACAATTATTTCTAATACACACATAACTTCGAAAAGTCATTGGTGTGTTGCCTCGGGTTCGAACCTGCGACCACTTGATTGAAATTTAAATAATCCATCTATACTAATATTATAAAGCTGAAAAGTGTGTTTGTTTGTTTGTTTGAACTCGCTCATCACCATTTATTAAAAAAGGCTTTTGGCTATACAACATCACGCTACGACCGGGAAAATTATGACCTATTCTCTTTTATGTGACGCAAGCGAGGTTGTGCAGGTCAGCTAGTTTGTTATAAAAAGACGGACAGTCTTTTCGTTACGTATGTCAAGATAATATAAGAATCAAATAAATAATTGATAAATCTTAGGAGTAAGGTACCTTAGTAAAGTCGTTGTAATAAATATTCAATATTTGTTATAAATAGACAGACAGTATTTTCGTTATGTGCATATGTCAAGTTAACATCATTCTTAGTCTTAGACAAGACTAGGTTAGGTGGCTTAGGTTTGAATCTATTTTGTGGGCCATTATAATTTATGATAAATGGTATATTTTTATCTGCAGACGTATTAATAATAGACATAAAGTTCCTATACATAATCTGTATGTCACGTAAGTTAGGATTGATGTCAGAAAAAAGCTGTTCTATACAGGGTGTAAATGACAGCTAACCGAAAACTTTACTGGTAAGTTTGTGACACTGTATGCGCGAAATTTACTCCAACGATATTTCTCGGCAATGATTGGTTCCCGAGTTAGTCATTTTTGAGCGTTCAATGTATGGTGAACAACGCGATGTATCTCCGCGCATGCCTACGAGACTTCTGGCGGCGGCGGCGCGCTGAGCGGCGACATGTCGCGACGCGTCGTAGGTACGTACGCGTACCACCACGTCTATGCGCTCACTAGTATGCAACCCTATCATTAGATAACAATCTTATGTATCGTTTATGGTATCGTAAGTAGGCCCGTATGTTACAATAGCTCATAGTAAAATTGTAAGTAGGTAAGTACCTACTTGGCTTACGTGAAATCAAACAATAATAGCAAAATGTAACCAATAATAAGAAAGTGCTAAAACAAATTGTTATCAATGTCTATCAACACGCAAATACCTGGTGTATGGCGAGAGTTTGAGTACCTTTGGATCCGGACGTACAGGTGCAGAGCACGCCGTGCACTTCCACGTGCTTCACCATACATAACACATCAACATTTCTTCCTATTTACGAACACAACTGCACTTCGAAAACAATAACAACAAAAATAATAACAATAAAAACACTAACAACTCAAAACCGAAACAATAACAAGTAATAATAAACAGCAGTTCACACACGACACGACGAATAGGACATAACGAACGACACCGGTGAAGAGCTTCCGTCTTCCGCGAGCGAATTGCTCGAACTATCATTCAATTCAAAGAGAGCCGCCGGCGCCTCTCCGCTCTCTCGCGCCGCCCCTCGCCCGCGCCACCCGCTCCCTCCGCGCCGTCCGCGCCCGCGCCGCCGATTTGGTGTTATTTTTATTTTGTTATTTTTTAAAAAGACAACTTCCGCACTAAGAATTGCTCTTGTGTCGCGGGGACTTTTACAAACATACAAACAACGGACACAAAGCACAACCAGACCCGAAACAATTATTTGTGGATCGCACAAATAATTGTCCCGTGTGGGAATCGAACCCACGACCTCCCGTTGCAGTGGTATCGGCGTGGCGACCTAAACCACTGCGCCACGGAGGCAGTCAATGGTGACGAGCGACGAGTTAGGATCCCAGCGAGAGATTAGATTCAATAAAATATTGATGTGGCATTACTATTTTTACTTGACACAGTTGTTACTGGTTGCATTGTAGTTTTATTCAAATACCAAATAACATTACAAACATTATTGATGTAAGTTTAAAATACTTTGATATTTATAACATAAAATCAGCTTAAAGTAAATAAAATAAACACGAAACGTTTATTTAATTAAACCATAAAAAATGTAGGTACATAACAATGATAACCATCAATATCCATTAACATTCTTTTCAGAGAAACTAACTTATCATAATTCATAATCCCCGAAGAATTACTTAGCATCCATTTTGTCGCATCCCATCTATGTAACATCCACGCGCGGTCGCGGCGTCACGCGTCACTACGGCCATCTTCTTTTCGAGTCGCACCGCGCTTGTATGAAGTATGAATGAGCGTGTAAATATCGAATAGAATAATAATTTTGCAAGAACAAATGGAACAGACTGGACATGACCTCGGACTTACATATAACTGCATCAAACATTCACTATACCGGGCTCGCAAAAAATATTTAAGTACTGACTTATTAACTCATAGCAACCCAGAATCAATAACACTGCCCCATGCATTGTCGCAAAATTTTTTAATATATAATGATGACAAAATTTTTATTTTTGCCACGAATCTTGCAAAAAAAATGGTGAAAAGGCCTGGAAATTATTACGCAGATGGAACATTTAAAACAACGCCAAAACCGTTTTACCAGGTGTTTACTATGCATTTGGACATCGGTTCAACTAAAAATCATACTAATATAATTCCTGCCGTTTATGCACTTCTCATAAACAAATGTGAAGAAACATACATATGTACGTTTCTTTAATGTCATTAAAGAAAATCTCCAATTGAACATTAAATCCTTTAAATCCGATTATGAAATCGCCATAATGAATGCTGTGTCAACTGTTTACCCAACCGCAGATGTTAGTGGATGTTATCATCACTTTAATAATGCTATTTGGAAGTACTCAAAAAAGGTAAAATTAAACACTACAAGACAGGGAAGAAACATAACTAGGATGACTGCAATAATACCGTTATTTCCTTCAAACCTAATTCATGATACATGGCAATATATATTGCAAAACGCTCCGGATTCACCAGAAATGCGTCGCTTTCGTCTTTATTTTGAAAATACATGGTATCCCAAAATGTCACCTCATATTCTCAGCTGCGCTGGACACCGCCACAGAACGACGAATGCTCTTGAGGGATGGCATCATCGATTAAACCGGCGAATTCCAAAGAAACCTAATATATATTTGTTCTTATTTAAATTGAGAAAAGAGGCTAATCATTATGACTGCAGACTTAAAGAAACACTCTTTAAAACTGTAAAAGGCAATCGCAGAAGGCAATGCGACATTGATTTTGACAAAAAATATAATAGGTATTTGACAAAATTAAATCAAAATAATTTATCCATTCCGCAATTTCTAAAACGTATTATTTTTCTTAGACTTATTTTCAAAAAATAGAAAATGATTATTTAATTTTTTTAAATATATTTTGATTTACATATTACATTCACAAGTTATAATTTAAATTTAAAGGTTATTTTATAGTTTGATTTCTACAAAATTATGTAAATATAATATTTTCTGCTGAAATCATTACATAGATTTCAAAGAAAATATACTTGAAAAAAAAAACAACAAAACGATTTTTTTAATTTTTACATTAAACGCCATTATTATGTGTAATAATGTGTGTTAATAAGAAAATTAAAATTTAGAAAAAAATGATTTTGATCTCAATATAAATAATTATTTAAACGGGTACGAATTTGTTTAAATTATGTATAATATTCATGCCTTTTATGTTCAGATTTATTTGCGTATGTATAACGAATGAGGTTTTTTTTATAAATAAATGTTTTAATATTTAATTGTTTTTATTTTTATCCGATACCCTGATTTTAGTAAGGTGCTTTTTTCCTTACCCGAGATAAACAGTAAACACATCTTAACTATTTATCTGAAAAACACATCTTAACAAGCGTTAAGTTCCCATCAAGTTGTTAGAAATTTGAGGTCAAGATTGAGGTGTAGTATCTAGGTAAGATCTATGTTATATAATGTATCGCATTTGTATAAGAAATTAGTATTAAATGGTACTCGATCGGGAACGGTTGTTTTACTAATACAAACTCCCTTCATGGCGACCGTGCCATAGTTGGAGCGCACGGTGCAGTGTCACTCTCGGTGTAGTATAACAGTTTAATACTCAATACAATTACGGACTTAACAAATAATTTTGGCGTAACAAATAAGTAGCACCTGTGGAAAATATGTGCCGTTCAAACGTGGAAAAGGAGACATTTTTCCTGAACCAAAATGCTGCGGGTTCGAATTCTGCCCATGTTGAAGAAATGAAGCTGCACATGTCAACAATAAGCATTGCCCTACTAATAATCTGTACAATTTTGGGTCTTGGCGCTATATATTTCATCTACAAACAATATAAGAAATGTCACCATTCATGGATCCGGACGCAAATTTTACAAAATAACCTTCGACGATCATTCCACCTTCCTAGAGGTAATATAACTGACTATGACTATACTAAGACTATGGTAAATAAAGTGCAACGTAATATAAATAAGAAGTAAATAATAAACTTTATTAATGACTCTAAACTTAAAATTAAAATTAGCATAAAATAATACATTGTAATAATACATTGTTTGCATTATCTTTCTTTGTATGGTGCGCGATTGCAATCCTATATCAAATTACATTCTGTGGCCCCTACTACGGTAACTCACCATGTGAATTTGGTATGTATGTTTTAACATTATTAGATTTTATTAACAGGAATGGAAGATGAGTTACTTCAATGCTTAGAGAGCCTTACGATTATTAAGAAATATTTAATAAAAAAAGGAAAATCAAGATTTAAAGGTAATGTTATAAAAAATAAATTGTTAGAAACAGAAGCTATATTTGAGAGAAGTAAGAAAATAATTCAATTCTTGTCTAATAAGGAAGGAATAAAACCTAAGATATTGACACGTGTAACTTTATTAAAGGACGAAATAGAGGCATGTTATTTGCAAATTACTGAATTATGTACTGAAAGTAGGAAAGATAGTAGTAGTAGTAGTAGTGAAAGTGATTTTTGTGATACGGTCCCAAATACAGATATAATCATGAAGTTTGATTTAAAAACGGCCTGTAACTTGATTCCTGTGATGAGCAGTAATGATGAGAATAACATCAAAGGTGCTATTGACTCTATAGAAATGTATGCAGATATGTTATCAGAAGCAGGGAAAAAGTTACTTATAACATTTGTTTTGAAGAGTAGACTGACGGAAAATGCTAAATTACGAATGTCCAATAGTTATACATCGGCAAACGATCTTGTCAGAGATTTACGTTCCACCCTTCTACCTAAGAAATCGTTTACTGCAATACAATCACGGTTACAAAATACTACTCAAGGCTGGCGTACAATTGACCAGTACGGTACAGAAATTGAAAAATTATTCACAAATCTGACAATAACGCAGGCAAATGGTAACTCACAAGATTATGCTGTACTAAAACCCTTAAATGAAAGAATTGCTATTAAACGATTCGCAGATGGATTGAGTGACTCCCGACTCAGTACAATTATTGCTGCGCGTAACTACTATAACCTAAAGGACGCGATCCAGGCGGCAAAGGACGAAGAGTTAACAGCGACATCGACTCATGAAAGCGGTGAGGTCATGCAGTTTTCGCGTCGTGGTAGAGGTAAGTCGCATGCTTATAATTCTCGCCGAGGGCAATTTTATAGTCATCAGTCACGTGGACAACGAGGATACTATCATCAAAATAATTTCGGTAATAATTACGTCAGAGGATATTCACGTGGAAGATTATTTTATTCTTCTCGTGGTAGGACCAGAGGTTCATTTAATCGAGGACGAAATTATCATGTTTCAAGCGAGAAACATTCCAGTTACAAAACTCGTGGTAGTGGCAATAATCATCGCGTGTTTTGTACAGATCAATCTAGTACTTCTGAGGCTGTGACTTCAAACAACGATCAAATGCAGTTTTTTCGATCTGAAACATAACATTTTATCGTTAACTGGCAAAGCAAAATTCTTAGTTTTATACTTAGGTAATAGAAAATACTTTTGGTTAATAGATACAGGAGCATCCTTATCCATAATAAAGAGAGTCGTATTGCCTAGTAACAGCTCCATAATTGAAAATGATACTATCATAAATGGTATTGGTGGTCTAATTCAAGCAACTGGATTTATTAATCTCAATCTGACTCATCGTGATGAGCAACAACGTGTTGATTTTAATATCAACTTACATGTTTTCGATAACATACCAATAAAGGCTGATGGTATTCTAGGTTTAGATTTTCTGTGTCGCTATGCATCGAATATCAACTTAGAGAATAACATCATCACCCTATCTAAATATGGAATGGAATATTCTCTGGTACTTCGTGATACTATAGATTATTTAGACGATGTGTTACATATCCCGGCTCGAAGTGAATCAATTCACTATTTAATTGTCAATAATAACTTAAATGATGATTGTGTTATACATAGTAGGCATTTGGCGGAAAATGTGTTTCTGGCAGGATGTATTGGCAAAATTAAAAATAATAGGTTACCTGTAAAAATTCTAAATACCAATGAACATGATGTCACTTTACCGATGTTTCAACCAGAAATTCACTCAATTCTAGACTATAATTTATGCGATTTTAAATCTAAAAGTAATAGTTTAGAGAGGGCTAAAACTTTATTAAACATTTTAAAATTAAATAATTTAAACTTAGAAGAACGGAAATCAATTGAAGAGCTATGTTCCAAATATTCGGATGTTTTCTTTTTACCCGGCGACAAATTAAGTACAACTAACGTTTATGAACAATCGATAACCTTAAAACCAAATACTAGTCCGGTTTATGTTAAGCAATATCGGCTACCACATTCCTTGAAAAGTGAAGTGAAAAAGCAGATAGAAAAAATGATTGATAATGACATAATAGAAGAAGCAAAAAGTGAGTGGTCGAGTCCTATCTTATTGGTACCAAAGAAAAGCGGAAACGATAAGAAATGGCGACTTGTAGTCGATTACCGCAAACTAAACGATTGCATTGTAGATGACAAATTTCCATTACCCAACATTTCCGAAATTTTAGACTCACTCGCTGGATCAGTCTATTTTTCACATTTAGACTTAAATCAAGGATATTACCAAGTAGCTTTAGACAAAAACAGTAGGGAGTATACAGCATTTACCACTGACACTGGGCAGTACCAAATGAAGAGATTGCCCATGGGACTCAAAACAAGTCCAAGTGCTTTTAGCAGAGTCATGTCAGTAGCTATGTCTGGCTTAACATTTGACAGATGTTTTATATATTTAGATGATTTGGTGGTTTTCGGTAGGAATTTAGGTATACATAACAAAAATTTGATAGATGTTCTAGAAAGATTGCGAAAAATTAATTTAAAATTGAATCCAGAAAAATGCAATTTTTTGCGTAAAGAAATTCTCTACTTAGGTCATTTAGTAACTCAAAATGGCGTAGCTTTTTGTAATTACTATAGAAAATTTATTAAAAACTTTGCGGAAATAACTTATCCATTAAATAAATTAACCAGAAAATATGAACCGTTTAAGTGGACTGATGAGTGTCAAAACGCATTTAACACATTAAAACATGCTTTGACAACTCCACCAGTTTTAGAATTTCCAGATTTTTCTGAAGATAATGAATTTGTCATTCAAACAGAATATGCTTCAGATACAGCCGTTGGAGCAGTTCTATGCAATAAAAATATGAAACCGGTCGCGTATGCTAGCAGACCACTTAATAAAGCTGAACTGAATTACCTAACAATCCAGAAAGAATTAGTAGCTATTGTGTGGGCTGTGAAGTACTTTAGACCTTACGTATACGGTAAAACGTTCACAATAATGACAGATCATAGACCTCTAATATATTTATTTTCAATGAAAGATCCATCAAGTAGACTAACGAAATTCAGGTTAGCTCTAGAGGAATATCAGTTTAAAATATTATATGTGAAAGGAAAGGAGAACAGTGTCGCAGATGCTTTGTCTAGGATAAATATTACATCAGATAGCTTAAAGCAGATGCATGAAGAAATAATGTTAGTTATGACCAGAGCGCAGAAAAGGCGTTTAGACTTAGATGAATAAGATCCATCTTCACCTGTTATTAGTAGACCCGACGAACCGTGGCCTGATCAACCACATGTAGTTGAGGTACTAAGAGCACCAAGTTATTGTGTGGAAATTACTTTTATAGGAAATGATGAATTGAATAAATTAAGAAGTCAAAATAATATAGATGTAGAAAAGGAATGTTTTATTTACAGTCGATGTAGAAAAACGTTGTTTATTAATCTTAACTTTAAGGCACAATTTACGCGAGTCGAATTTGTGACTAAGTTAGGAGAATTTTGCAAAGATATGAAGATAAAAGAATTATGCATAATCAAAATTAAAGAATATGAAAGTTTCATTAAAGATATATTAAAAGAAATAAAAGATAATAAGGAATGGACCGGTCCCCGAATGTATGTATTAAGAGGTGTTAAAAGAATTGATGATAAAGAAGAAAGAAATTATATTTTACATGACTTTCATCTACTACCCACTGCTGGACATGCTGGTGTACGTAGAATGACCAATAACATTAGAAGAAAATTTTACTGGCCAGGACTAGATAAAGATGTTAAGGAATTCGTGAGTAAATGCATAAAGTGTCAGAAAATGAAGCATTGTAGATATGTCAAGGCGCCCATGGAGATAACTACAACGGCTTCATATGCCTTTGAAAAAATCTTTCTCGATACTGTAAGCCCTTTAGAAAAAGATTCTGAAGGTAATCGTTATATTTTAAGCCTGCAGTGCGAGTTAACTAAGTTTGTAGAGACTTATCCTCTAAAAACAAAGGACACGGTAAGTATAGCAAAAGCTCTAGTTGATAATTTTATCTTAAGATTTGGTGTACCAAATACCATTGCGACAGATCGTGGAACGGAATTCATGTCTTCAGTGATGGAACAGGTATGTACACTATTGGGAATAAATAAATTGTCGTCCACAGCATATCACCATCAGTCTATCGGTGCACTTGAAAACTCTCATAAAAGTCTCGGTGCTTTTCTGCGAATATATTGTGATGGTAAAAAAGAAACATGGAGTCATTGGTTACCATTTTGGTGTTACAGTTTCAATAATACTGTTCATACAGAAACAAAGTACACACCTTTCGAATTGGTATTTGGAAGAGCTAGTGTAATACCATGTAGAGTAAGTCAAGACATAGAACCTTTGTATAACACTGAAAGTTATCCTTTAGATCTTAAATATAAGTTACAAGTAGCACATCAAGATGCTCGTAAAAATTTATTAATAAGTAAACATAATCGTAAAAGTGTTTATG
Organism: Anticarsia gemmatalis; assembly: GCF_050436995.1. Classification (NCBI taxonomy): domain Eukaryota; kingdom Metazoa; phylum Arthropoda; class Insecta; order Lepidoptera; family Erebidae; genus Anticarsia; species Anticarsia gemmatalis. Next base: position 13,142,678 of record NC_134775.1, read on the forward strand.
ATAAAAACATAAATAATGTAACATATGATAATGGTCAATTGATACTTATTAAGAATGAAACGGCTACTAAATTAGATTCTCAATGGGATGGACCATTTGTTATTTTAGAAGATTTAGGTGCTTATGTCAAAATTTTAAAGAATAATAAAACTTATACTATACATAAAAATAGGACTAAGCCATTTAGAGCGTAAGTAACCTTTATTTTATATTCTAAAAAAAAAATACAAATGATTGTTATGTGTTTTTTTTTCTCGCACCCCCGAGGTGAGGTGTAGTATCTAGGTAAGATCTATGTTATATAATGTATCGCATTTGTATAAGAAATTAGTATTAAATGGTACTCGATCGGGAACGGTTGTTTTACTAATACAAACTCCCTTCAAGATCAAAAATATAACACCACTTACAAATCACTTGTATATAAAAAATGAATATTATGAGACTTGCGTGTTTTGAGACTTGACTATTTTGCAACTTGGATGTTTTGAGATGTAGATATTTTGAGACTTGGAGGTTTCGAGATTTGACTCTTATGAGATTTGACCGTTTTGCAACCATATGCTATTTTGCAACTTGAACGTTTCGAGACTAAACCGTAGCAAAAACTAGGAAGGCCTGCATAGCGTTCGGCCAGTGTAGAAGAATGGTTGGTAACAAATGGGGTCTCAACCCAAACATAACACTCTGGCTATACACATCAGTTATCAGACCTTCTATCACCTACGGATCAGTTGTATGGTGGCCCAGAACACAACTGACAACGGTAAAAACAAAACTCCAGAGCACACAACGCTTAGCATGTGTAGCCACCACTGGATGCATGAAAACCACTCCATCAAATGCACTTGAGTATCTCCTGAACCTTAGGCCCTTAGATTTGGTCATACAGGAGGAGGCACAGGCGGCTGCCCTAAGACTAAGAGCAAACGGGCTATGGCAGCAGAACCCAGAAACAACACACACCAAAATTCTGCAAGGTATCCTGAAGGAAATACCACTTCTCGATGCACCTACAGATAGAACGCCGTGTCACCACGTTTTCGACCGAAGATACAATATCCAACTTAAAGAGGAATCTAAAGATGACTCTGGCATCAACGAAGTTAGGATATACACTGACGGATCCAAAACCGCACATGGTACAGGAGCTGGTGTCTTCTCGAACGATCTAAATATCAAAATATCAGCCACCCTAGATAAACTAAGTACAATCTTCCAAGCAGAATGTATAGGAATCACTAAGGCAGCACAAGCAGTCGCAGCCAGCGATGTCAGAGACCTTAAAATAAAAATTGTCTCGGACAGTGCATCCATGCTACAAGCCTTACAAAACAACGTAATAACATCTGCCCTTGTTCTGGAATGCCACAATGCGCTTCAAGCTATTGCATGTACAAACACGGTTACCCTGCAATGGATCAAAGGGCACAGCAACTCAATGGGAAACGATGCAGCTGATGAACTAGCTAAAAGGGGAACTGTAGTGTGGCGTGTAGTCACGTACATCACGTAGTTGCTAAGATAATGTAAGATGTTAGATATAAGAAATATGTCACGTACATTGTAGCATATAAAACTTAATAAATGTAAAGACGGAGGGCATAGAGTTCGAAGTCTATCTTATGACCGGTTCGGTATTTCATTTCCCGTCCCAACACCACATGGCGACCCTGCCACTGAACGGGACTGCGTAACCCGATCGAGCTCTGCTGCGCGCCCGCTCTACCAATGAAGAAACCAACAGGCAAACAATCGGCATGTAAGTGAAGAAGAGGATTTCGTCTACCACTATGGGAGGATCATCTTCAAAGGAAGAGGTGATCATCGCCCAAACGGCTTCTGGAGGATCAAACGGAGCGTCTGTGAGCCAGCAAATGTCACAGGTGCACACGACGTTGTTATTTATCGCCGTCTGTTTCGGAGTCGTCGTGGTAGGCCTGGGGGCGTACTTTTACAAGAGATGCCACAGCAGTTGGATCCAGCAGGAGATCAATCGGAGAGAAGTTGCCCGCGCAGTACAAGCCTGAAGAAGAGGCCAGTCAAAGCCAAGAAGTGATTAGTAAGTGCAGTTGCTTAAATGTTTAAGGATTTTAGTTATTATTTTTCTCTTTGTTTCTTTCATTGATTGTCGGTATACGTATTTTATAAAATTAGTTCAATGGAAATAGAGTTAACGTCAATATTCATACAAATTAAGTTATTGAGAGAGTATATAGTTAAGTTAGGCCCAACTAGAAGGCAAGGTAAAAATTTTGAGTGTAAGATTAACGAAGTGCGAGCTCTTTATAACAAATGTGGACCAAAGGGAACAGTATTTGGACCGGAACCACTACTGCCAATCCCCCAAGCACAAATTAAATCTTGGCTGAACAGAAACACCGAAGTGAAACACCTAAAAGAATGGAACAACAGCAAAGGTTGCAGGCAAACTAAGGCTGCAGTTCTGGTGGCACCTAAAAATCTTGCCCGCAACCTTATCAGTCTAAAAAGGGACAAAATACGCAAGGTAATAGGAATCCTAACCGGCCATTGTCCCCTAAACAAACATCTATGTACAATAGGTGTGACGGACAGCCCTCTGTGCAGAGGATGCATGGAGGCAGAGGAAACACCACAACATGTACTTGTGGAATGCAACAGCGTGGCGGATCAACGAGCGCGAACTAAAATATTGCCAACAACACTCCCGGAAGCCTGCAGCAACTTGAAAAAGCTACTGAAGTTCTGGGAGGAACTAGGATGGCTGGAGTGAGGGTGAATCAATGTAACAATGTAAGAGGGTAGATACACGCACAAAGGCCCAACTAGGAGGCTAAGTGCGGAAAAAGCCCAGGCAACCTAACCTAACCTAACTTAGATGAAGACATAATACGCAGATTTGCTGTGATTCTGAGAGCTATCACATCTGGAGAGTTTGTAGACATGCCATAATTTAACGAATACGCTATAACAACCGCTGTAAAATACATGGAACTATATGATGGGTACTAAATGTCATCAACCGTCCACAAATTGTTGATTCACGGAGGGGACATAATTGCAGTAAATGCTATTGTACCAATTGGAAGTCTTTCGGAAGAAGCTTCAGAGGCCCGAAACAAAGATTATACGAGGTTCAGAGAACACCATTCTAGGAGGAGTAGTACGATTTTGTGATTTCTTAGAACGTTTTGGTCTAAGCATAAAAAATATTGTAAATTACACTTGTTATTGTCATACTTAAGCATTAAAATGTATCATAAACAAAATATATTTTTTTTAAATTTTGACGATTTTTAGAAAAAAAATCGCAAGTGATGCCGGGATATAAAGTATGTCAAAAATTCACAAATAAATATTACTATATCAGTGTGCAAGGATATAACGGCGAACCTTGCGATTCCAGAGATATTCTCATTTTTTATGTCAGCTCCATACAAAATTTTCTTAAAAAAATTATAACTTATCCATTTGTGCACACAATTACGTCATATGACATTTTATACAACAGTAATGATGAGCAGAATACATTTCCATCAAAAAAATAACATTCACGACATCGAGATCCTATGTCTTCTACAGCCGATTTTCGATCCACCGTTCTGCGCCCCAATGCGTCGCCACTGGACTGGTCACTGGCGACGAGAGCAAGGTCAGCGCATCCCCCTTTAGCGAACCCAAGGGGCCGCACCCTCGATTGTGTGCAACTAACAAACCATCGTCTAGGTAAGAGGTCACCTAGAGTGTTGCCGTTCAGCTCTCATTGGGGAATGCATCCTTTACATTTGAGACTTCTATATACATCTCTGATCAGAAGTCGAATTGATTATGGCTGTGTATTATACGATAGTAGTTGTAAGACTCGCTTGTATAAATTAGACAAAATACAAAATAAGGCGATGAGGATAGTAGGTAGTTACATTGAAACTACACCTATCCACGTTATGGAATGCGTTTTATGCTTACCCCCATTGTATATTAAACGTAAGTATTTAGCATTTAAATTCTGTCTTAAGATTAAATTGTGGACCAATTGTGTGACGAATAAATTTTTGGCCGATCTTGGAGCTCTTAGAAACCACATATATTGGTTAAATAAGAAAAAAACCGGTTTTAATGGACACATAAATAAATTTAACCCATTAATTTCCCACTGCTGGGCAAGGGTCTCCTCCCGTAATGAGGGAGGGCTTAGGCCTTAAGTCGACCACGCTGGCCAAGTGCGGGTTGGGGACTTTGCATGCCCTCAATAAATGTACTAAACAAATTTTAGGCATGCAAGGTTTCCTCACGATGTTTTCCTTCACCGTTGGAGCATGTGATAATTATTTCTAATACACACATAACTTCGAAAAGTCATTGGTGTGTTGCCTCGGGTTCGAACCTGCAACCACTTGCGTGGGAGGTGTCAACTTATACCACTCGGCTATCACTGCGGCTTACACATACTCGGATATTAAAGAAGAAAAAATATTTTCATCTAGTACTTTAGATATGTTTAAATTAAAATGTTTGGTGTAGTATTATTGATATTAATAGAGTAATTAAAATTAATTTACAGAATGTTATCAAACCCAAAATTTCATATGAGACATTTTTTTTAAGAAATAATATTTTACACGAGTTAAATGACACGTACACTGGCTGGTATAAATTGTACACCGACAGTTCAAAGAGCTCTAATATTGGTGCGGCTTTCTATGATCCAGCAACTAAAACAAACGGATGTTTCCGCATTGTATCGGAGGTTTCTATTATGACTGCAGAGTTATTAGCTATCTCCGAAGCTCTGTCCTACGTAGTCACAGTTCAACACACCCATATAGTGATATTTACAGACAAAAAGAGCTCGTTTCAACATCTGGGTCCATGCGCCTCAGGACACAGAGGTGCACCGATAGCCTTTGCGGTTTTAAATAAAATACACTTTATTCTTTCAAACGACGTCAATTTAGTTTTCCGGATATAGGAGTTTAGTGGATACCGTCACATATTGGTCTAGCGGGAAACGAGGAGGCTGATAGGCTAGCTGACGAGGCAGCAACTTCGGGTATTGAGATTTATGTTCTAGCAGTATATTCAGAAAGGCTCACAAAATTTAAAAACTGTTGTTACGATGAATGGGAACAACACTTTAGTGAACGATCAAAAACCAAAGGTTTATGGTATAAAACTATACAAAATGAGCCTTCTCAAATCCCGTGGTTTTGTAATTTTAAAGTACATAGAAATATTTTAATAACTGCTCTCGGAATTCGTTCCGGACACATGCCACTACGAATCTTTGCTTTCCTTGTGAAAAAGGTTGATTCTCCCTTTTGCTCACTTTGTAACAATAAAGTAGAGGATATCTATCATCGTCTAGTGGAGTGTGTCGGGAATGAGTCCAAGAGAAATATTTTGCTAAATTTACAGAATGTCAATATGTTGGACGTAGGTGTATTTAATAGTATTTTAGCCAAACCGATGCCGGCAGAGGCTGAATTAGTTTATTCGTTAGTTAGAATGTAATTAAGTCGTAGGTTTAGATTACGTTACGATGGAACTGGCGTAACATTATGTTAAAAGTTCCTAATTAAATAAAGATAAAAAAAAATCCGAAGACGCATGACCGTATTTAGATCGAATCAGTGTTGCCAGTCGGTCGTGTCAGAAATCACCTGAAATATATAGAAAAGTAACCTTTTTGTAAAAAAATAACCTTTAATATTTTTTTTCTGGAAAGGTATTTTATGTTGATAGAATAGAAGATAAGTTTGTTATATTGATTTACAGAAACATAGATGAGAATTTTAGTACTTGCCCGCATTTTTTGATTTGTTCATATTGATCATATAAAATAAAATTGATACATTGGGTGTGTTCCGCCGATGCAAGCGTTGAAAGCGCTTACGAAAGAAATGATCAACTGCCCTTTACCACAATGTAAACGGACGCCATTTTTTTTGTAAGCGCTTTCAGCGCTTGCATCGGCGGAACACACCCATTAAGACGATGACAGCAGCGAAACTAGCGCCACCCGTCATTTTGTTATTTTACTCCACTATCAAATCAAATTGAAAAAATTGAAGACAATAGTTTACTAGTAAATAACATGCAGTATTTATGGTATTGCTTGTTATTGTGCGCTAGTTTCGCTGGTGTCATTGTCTTAAGAATTGATATGAAGTTAAACGAGTATCGAGATATCGCAAAAATATGGTCCATCAAATGCGCACGCAAGGGCGCCTAATATGAATGAATTTAAATTTCTATATTACTTGATGATTCCAAAATTCATATTTTATAAAATTAATAAGTACATACTCGTAAGTGTACAATTGACGATTTCTATATTCAAATTTGTAAATTGATACAATAAATATTTTTTTACTGAGTATAACCTGTATGTCTGACTGCATCATAAAATATATATTAAGTAATTAAAAACGGGCTGTAGTACGAAGTTAGTGTATTATTGAGGTACAACAATTGTGATTATGAGACTAAAATAATTATATGAAATTCAAATGATGACCGAAGAGTACATGAGCCCAGACAGCACATCAGCATCTGAAATTTTAAAATCAAATGTTTTTTCTGCGTTTTCAAATAAAGGTTTCGAAAATATCCTCTTGGAAAAAAAAAATTGCTGATGTGTTAAAGAATAAGAAAAAGCAATAAGTACCAGCCTTCACCATCATCATCACCATCCTTGCTGTATTTTATTGTAGCATGCATTAATGCTTTTGATGGCTCAAATATTGTGGCATTTTTTACAGCCGCTTTGGTAGCCATCAAAGCTGCAATGGTGTTCGTATTTAGTCTGTTTCTGTGGTCCGATTTTATCAGTTTTAATTGGCTGAAAACTCGTTCCACACATGCATTGGAAAATGGCAAAACGAGCAAAACCATTATTACTTCCTTTAAATTTGGGAACATGGGTTCTTCTGTCCTATCTGTCATTTTTAGGATTTTAGTCCAGTATTCTTCGACCGGCATGTCAGGCGAAATGTTTAATTCGCTGAAGTCGAGAAAAGCGTGTTTCTTCCATTCTTTATGTAAATTTTCTGTATCAATAACAATATTTGGAAATCTTTTTATTACGCATGATAAGTCTTTTACTTCAAATTTTTGTGCTTTGATTGGGTGAAGAACATTTTCTAATAAATCAAAAAGAGGATCATCGAAAAATCAGTATAATAAAACATCAGTAGTCTTATAATAATTGAAATCCATATAATTACTGGCTATTGTTTTAATTAATTTGTGTACTTCTGGTTTTAATTGATGTAGCAACGGTTTTTCAGATTGAAATAGTCTATTAAAGTCATTGAATAGATTTAGCACGTAAGACATAAATTCGAGATAAATTTTTGTAAATATATTATTTAAACTTGAAAGTATGTCTTCAGTTATTTTGCTTGCATCCTCGAATACTTCCAATTTGAAGTACTCACCGAGTACCTGATATTGTTCCAAGGTTCTATTGACACATGCCTCTAATGATAGCCACCTTGTTGTTGCCGGGCTTAATATTTTATGAATGTCGACTTTAAAAAAATCCTGGAACTCTTTTTTTAATTTGTTTTTTTTGCCTCTTAGTGCTTCGGCTAATACCTATTTCAAACAAACCTTAACATTATAAGCAGGGGTACTGAACCCACTTTTGTAAGCTCAAGGTATCAAACCATTATAGACATCACATTGGCAACACACGCGGCTGCTAATCTGATTGCGGGCTGGCACGTATCAAACGAGCCATCACTGGCAGACCACCGCCGCGTGTGCTTTCAAATTCAACACAAGCAAAAAGACCCTGACCTATATCGCAACCCCCGAAAAACAGATATATCAAGGTACACAAACTTACTTACCAAAGCACTAAGTGACGGACCAGTAACTGACGTCACTCTCAGTACTAATAATATAGACTTAAACGTAGCACTTTTAACCAAAAGCATGCTGAATAGCTATCATTCAGCATGCCCCACTTCAATATCCAAAGACCCCGGGAAAAGTTCGTGGTGGGGGCCGGAACTTGAACGCCTTCGAAAGGGTCTCAGGACACTTTTTAACCATGCAAAAAACACCAGAACCACTGAGGCCTGGGACAAATATAAAATTGCACAAAAACACTATAAGAAGCGCATCAGATTTCGAAGAACGGAATCTTGGCACAACTTCTGTAGCAACATAGACTCGACAAACCAAGCCGCAAGAATAAAGAAAATACTTTCCAAAGGGAACCCGAATCTTTTGGGCACTCTTAAGAAAGCAGACGGCACCTACACAAATAATGACAAAGAAACGTGTGAAATATTGTTGGAAACACACTTTCCAGGCTGTCTGATGACATCAGGCCTTGATTGGTCAGACGAGCACCACAACACACCAACAACCCAAGACTGGGAAGTCGCTAACAAAATAGTAACCGCGGATAGGATGGCATGGGCCATAAAAAGTTTCCAGCCATTCAAATCAGCAGGGCTAGACATGATTTTCCCGGCGCTACTACAATGGCAAAAAGACGAGACGATAAAACACCTATTACCAATCTACAGAGCCTGTAAAGCTTTCAAATACATACCCAAATTGTGGAGAGAAGCAAAGGTAGTTTTCCTCCCCAAACCGGGTAAGGAGGACTACACTCATGCCAAAGCTTTCAGGCCAATTAGTCTTACATCATTCCTTTTAAAAACACTGGAAAGACTTGTAGACATATACCTAAGGGATGAAGTACTAAAGAACAATCCACTACATCCCCAACAACATGCGTATAGAAAAGGCAAATCAACAGAGTCGGCACTGCACAAGGTTGTGCACAAAATAGAATCGGCCTTCACAAACAAAGCCTCAACACTAGCATCCTTTATAGATATAGAAGGAGCCTTTGACAAAACCATGCACAACAGCATTAAACATGCCCTACAAAGACTTAAAGTAGAACCAGTCCTAACTGGATGGATTACTGAACTAGTCTGCAAAAGGGCGGTATAGATAGTGGCAAACACCACAATGAGAGCAAAAGTGGTCAGAGGATGCCCCCAGGGAGGCGTCCTTTCACCGCTTCTATGGAACATAAAAAAAATAGTACATAGTAGTTGATAGCCTCCTAACTAGTTTAAACAAAAAAGGGTACACTACTATTGGATATGCAGATGACCTAGCAATACTGATAAATGGAACAGCTGAAAACGTACTATGTAAAATAATGCGCTCAGCTTTTCAGATTATAGAAAACTGGTGTGAGGAACACCAACTATCAGTAAACCCCAAAAAAACAGAACTAATCCTTTTCACCAACAAAAGGAAGTTACCGGACCTCGAACTACCAAAACTATTTAACACCAAACTCACCCTGTCAACTCAAGTGAAATATCTAGGCATGATTCTTGACAACAAATTGAATTGGGCGAGTCATATTGAAGCAAAAACTAGGAAGGCCTGCATAGCGTTCGGCCAGTGTAGAAGAATGGTTGGTAACAAATGGGGTCTCAACCCAAACATAACACTCTGGCTATACACATCAGTTATCAGACCTTCTATCACCTACGGATCAGTTGTATGGTGGCCCAGAACACAACTGACAACGGTAAAGACAAAACTCCAGAGCACACAACGCCTAGCATGTGTAGCCACCACTGGATGCATGAAAACCACTCCATCAAATGCACTTGAGTACCTCCTGAACCTTAGGCCCTTAGATTTGGTCATACAGGAGGAGGCACAAGCGGCTGCCTTAAGACTAAAAGCAAACGGGCTATGGCAGCAGAACCCAGAAACAACACACACCAAAATTCTGCAAGGTATCCTGAAGGAAATACCACTTCTCGATGCACCTACAGATAGAACGCCGTGTCACCACGTTTTCGACCGAAGATACAATATCCAACTCAAAGAGGAATCTAAAGATGACTCTGGCATCAACGAAGTTAGGATATACACTGACGGATCCAAAACCGCACTTGGTACAGGAACCGGCGTCTTCTCAAACGATCTAAATATCAAAATATCAGCCGCCCTAGATAAACTAAATACAATCTTCCAAGCAGAATGTATAGGAATCACTAAGGCAGCACAAGCAGTCGCAGCCAGAGATGTCAGAGACCTTAAAATAAAAATTGTCTCGGACAGTGCATCCATGCTACAAGCCTTACAAAACAACGTTATAACATCTGCCCTTGTTCTGGAATGCCACAATGCGCTTCAAGCTATTGCACGTACGAACACGGTTACCCTGCAATGGATCAAAGGGCACAGCAACTCAATGGGAAACGATGCAGCTGATGAACTAGCTAAAAGGGGATCAAAGGGAACAGTATTTGGACCGGAACCACTACTGCCAATCCCCCAAGCACAAATTAAATCTTGGCTGAACAGAAACACCGAAGTGAAACACCTAAAAGAATGGAACAACAGCAAAGGTTGCAGGCAAACTAAGGCTGCAGTTCTGGTGGCACCTAAAAATCTTGCCCGCAACCTTATCAGTCTAAAAAGGGACAAAATACGCAAGGTAATAGGAATCCTAACCGGCCATTGTCCCCTAAACAAACATCTATGTACAATAGGTGTGACGGACAGCCCTCTGTGCAGAGGATGCATGGAGGCAGAGGAAACACCACACCATGTACTTGTGGAATGCAACAGCGTGTCGGACCAACGAGCGCGAACTAAAATATTGACAACAACACTCCAGGAAGCCTGCAGCAACTTGAAAAAGCTACTGAAGTTCTGGGAGGAACTAGGATGGCTGGAGTGAGGGTGAATCAATGTAACAATGTAAGAGGGTAGATACACACACAAAGGCCCATTTAAGAGGCTAAGTGCGGAAAAAGCCCAGGAAACCTAACCTAACCTAGTGCTTCGGCTAAAATGAGCTCCTATACTCCTTAAAAAATCTTCTACAGATCTTGGCAGCTTAAGACACGCTTGGGATGCCATAAGATTAATCATATGGCAGCTACATTTGATGCATGCAATGTGCGGTACTTTTTGTTTCAAGTGACTAAACACAGAGTTGTGTTCGCCTACCATGCTATTAGTCGTGTCCGATGCAAAGCCTACAAATTTTTTAAAGGAATTTGCCGGTCTTGCAGCCAAGTTAATAAACCATCACAAAGATCTTCAGCCTTTCCAGATTTGACTTCATATATGTCAAGAAACTGTGTGCGAACACCGTCTACTTCGTCATAATATTTATATAACTGTTAGTGCACATTGTTTTTTTACACTTATGTCAGTTGTCTCGTCCATTATAATACTGAAAGGAGTTTGCTTCAACTTATCTACGAGTTCTTGGGTTAAAATGGGGCCAAGGACAGTTTTTATAGTATTCGTTGCTTTCGTCCTGCCTAAATTGATGGTTTTGATTGTGTTAGAATCGGTAAACGTATTTTTTAAAAATGGGATTAAATCATTCATCAAAGAAAATGATAAATTGTTCTGAGCAAGAAAAGCGCATATTTTAAGCTCTGCTCTTTTTTTAAATTCATCTTCTGGTTTAGATTTCAGCATTTGTTGAATAGGCGTTGTTTGGCTTTTTGAGCTAATATTTTGAACATGTTTCGTCGTATTCATGTGCTTGACTAGTGCTGGTTTATGATTATTAACAGTACAATTGCACACTTTGCAATAAGCGGTAATCATGCCACATTCTTGCTCTCTCTTAGAAATCCAATTTTTAAATTTAATATATGTTAGGCACTTTTCATTGAAGTCGCGGTGTTGTTTTTGTTTCTTTGGCAAAGGTTCCTCACGCATCGTACTACTACTATCGCAATCATTGTTAATATCTCTCCTCTCCTCTTGCCTTGAAGTCGACGACTTAGAAGAAATCAAGAATTTGTCCATTTGCTTAGCTTAGACTGAGTGTATATTTTTAGTAGATTAAGTTAAAACCATGCCAAGACCAACACCAAAGTCATGAAAAGAACTCAAACAAATAAAATGAATAAATCAACCACGTTATTAGTATGAAAGTAAGATACCTGATGCAATACGTGTAAATAATTTCTGTCAACGTATTCACGTTTGCGATGAACCTCAAATTCGACTCGGAAGCGTTTTTTTCTTTAAGAGACAAGAAGAACGTTAAAGAACGAACAAAGAAAGATATTGTCAACATTAAGGTTTAAGTATAACTTTTTATTTTTATCATCATTGGTACAGAATTAGAATTAATTGAAATATTGGTATTTTCTCAGAAATTATCACTCAAGAAAATTAAAATCAAACATAGTGTTATGCGTATAATGTAACGCCATAATTTTTACTCAGTACATTACATACATATACACATTTTGTTAAGTAACTGGGTCGGTGGGTGTATAAGACAAAAATTCATCCACATTTTGTGGATAAAACTTTAGATGAGGTAACACTACTATAATACCTAATGTCATATCCAGTTGCCAATATAATTTAAAAAAATAAAAAAACTAATGTCATAATTTTTGGCGGGATTGTGCATTTTACAACAATGTACAAATTTTAAAAAACATGTAGATGTATCGTAGATTACATTTATCACTAATCTGTGAAAACATGAAGCCTTTTGGTTTAATTCACTGACCGCTATTAAAGGTTTAATCCGCTCAGTGGTTTAATCTCAGTAACTTCTTTTACGTATATTAATAACTGATTTGTACCTACTTACTATTTTATTGTCTAACTAAAACCAAGTTTAAAAAAACAAAGCATATAATTATAGAAAAAATACAAAGTGAAGCACACAGTAGGTACACAAAACATGCACTGCAATCGTAGATACACTTACCAAGCTTTCAGTAAATGTCCAGTAGGAAATTATGTCTTAGTGTAATTATTAATTATCAATAAAATCACAAAATACAAACTTTAGGTTATCTTTCGATGCCAACAAATTTAAGTGGCGTACGAATGAATGAATCTGACCGGAGATCCGATCTGATCCGTCTGGTCAAGCAAAAGCGAGTGAGCGAGATAGAAGTGGTGTAAGTGTGAAAGAGGAAAAGTACAACGTGTTGTTCCAATGCTAACGAAGCTTACCAACATGAAAAATTCTAAAACGAGCGTTTCGTTTCACGTTGCTTTTATTAAAAAAAATTCGAAGTGAATTCTACAAATCCGGAAAAATCACCTAAAAGTAACCTTTTCATTAGTGTAACCTAAAAGTAACCAATGCAGTTCAAAAATCACCTTAAAGGTTACAAAAGTAACCTTCTGGCAAGACTGGATCGAATACGACTAACCTTGTCTAAGAAGGGCACCCATCAATATATTAAAATTTGACATGTCGCTCCTTCAATGCAAAAGGGCCACAACTCAAAAAAAAATGAAAATCGTTTTATTGCAAAAAAAAAACCCCCATCATTTTTGCTTATATTATGGCTGCACTGACTTACTGCCCTTTTTGCATTAGCTCACTTTGACAGGTAATGTCAGTGCAAAACAGCCACTTTGCGAGTTGCGCCCGGAGATTCAACGCAAATGCTCGTCAGTTGCATGAAAAAGTGCCACAATCCAAAATATGTCTGTGTTGGGGGCAAAATTTCAAGTTAATGTGATTATATTTTACAATACAAAACTGCCATATTTTGGAAAACGTCCTTTTTGCATTCTAACTATAGTATTTGTTACCATATTTTGTAATACAAAAGTGCCATATTTCTGAAATCGACCGTTTTGCATTCAAACACTAGTATTTGTTATTATATTTTGTAATATAACAGTAGCATATTTTGAAATACGTCCCTTTTGCATTAAATTATTGTGGAATAAACAATAATTTTTAGCGTGCTAGAATGGGAAGGCCAGAAATATGACCGTTTGGTATGATAATAATTTTAGTTTTCGTTACAATTTTAAAAATAAAATAATACATTTTGATGCAGGCAAAGTAAAGAGGCACCCTTTCCTTTCAAAATCCTCTTTCAGGGGCAAGATCCGACCAGTCCTTTTCAAATGCGTCTAGGTCATCCCGCCATCTCCATTTAAGTCTCCCGCGTCTGCTATGACCATCTTCTGGCATCCAGTTTGTAGATATGCGGGTCCACCTTTCCGAATGCATATGGATAACTAGCTGACCCGCGCAACTTCGCTTACGTCACGTAAGAGTCATATTTTCCCCGTTCTTGTAACATTTTTTAGTGGTACTATGCTCCTATTGGTCGTAGCGTGATGATATATAGCCTATAGCCTTCCTCGATAAATGGGCTATCTAACACTGAAAGAATTTTTCAAATCGGACCAGTAGTTTCTGAGATTAGCGCGTTCAAACAAACAAACTCTTCAGCTTTATAATATTAGTATGGATGTGGCCGGCTCAGTTCCATTTCAGCCAGGCGGTCTTCTCCCTTACATCGGCTATGCGAGTTTGGGAGCGCAGTATAGAATTTCGGACGTGATCTGTTCTTTTGATGCATAATATACTATGCTCCATCGCTCTCTGGCTCTTTCTGGTTTTCCGTAAGGGACCATGTTTGGGCAGCGTAGGTAAGGACGGGTAGTAGGTATAAACATGTCGACGAGCTTTCACTTACACCAGGATCTCTTTCAGGCACTTGTGACACGTTTGTCCAACTCTTTGTCCCGTCGGTTGTTAAAAGAGGTTATCTGGCCCTAGCAAGTGTACTCGTCGACATAGTCTATGACGTGCCCGTCTACCTCGACCCTACGTTTTGTGTTGTTGGTCATAACCTGGGTTTTTGTACGGTTCTTAATCAGTCCAATCTGAAGGTTTGCCGTGCTCAGATCTTTGAGCATTGATTCGAGTTCCGATGCCGAAAAAGAGAAGAGGACTATGTCATCTACAAAACAATGGTTTGTTAACTGTTTACCACTTACAAATAAGCTTTTGATTGCCATAACACCGCCAGGCTCCTGAAAATTTCTCCGAGGGTGCTGGTAAATTATTTGGGAGATAGAGGGTCTCCCTGCTTGGAATGATATTGTTGTCTATTGCTTTGATGAGTTTGATGTATGAAGGTTCGATTCTACATAGTATCTTTAAGTAGGACTTGGATGGAGTGTTGATTCTATGGCGGAATGAGTAATGCTGTCAAAAGCTTTGGAATAATCCACGAATGCTAAATATAAAGGCTTATAAAACTCAAAAACCTTTTCTATTATCTTATTTCTTTAATACTCCTGCTGCACTCAGTCTACTCGTCACGTTACCCATTGATTGATGATGATGATTGATGTTTAATTTTACTAAATCATGAAAGTTACGCACAAAGTTGATCTCAATAATTTTACTTACTTAATAAAAAGTTAAGATTTTTTCATTTGGATTGTTTAATACAATGTATTCCTGGTCTATTCAGTTATGGTTTTACTTAGTAATTATTATTAAACTTTTTGATACGGTTTTTTTTACCAAAAAAGTACAATTAACCATTTTTATTTGTAAAACTGTGTTTAATTTTTGACATATTTCTCATAATATTGGTTCAAATTTTGAATGCAAAAGGGACTTATATGCTTTTTTCTCTTAATAGGTAACAGCTATTACAAAGTTTATTTTGTAGAAAGATAGAGCTAAAAAATACGCATCTAATGATATATTAACATCTTATATTTAATAAATAAATATATGAAATGTTATAAAAAAACAGTTTCAAAAATTTGTTTTGGCTCTCCTGTAAAATTTATAGATTTCGATTTGTGGCCCTTTTGTATTCAAGGAGCGATGTGTTCTTCGTGCACTAGGTTAGGTGCTATTCGAACGGGTGCTGTAGATGGACTACCTCGATAAGAACAATAAAAGTTTTTTTTGTAATAATTACTATGTTAACGATAACCCATAGTAATGGTATCATTGAAACATCGTTAACGTGAATTTTCTTTAAGTGTTTAGCCGGCTTAGGCGTCAACTCGGGCAGCAAAAAACTCGGCCTTGCCCGAGATTACTATTTTCCGAAATTAATGTCGTCTTTTCGGCCAGTTTACTCCTAACAAAGATTATAGTAATAAATTCTGCAAATGCTTCACAATTTTGAAAAGTCCGTCCTCAGTATACCTAAAGATCAGTTTAAAAAAGCCAAACGAAATAAATTATTTTAATTAGACTTAACAAAAATATTTAATGTATAAAGCAATGTTTTTTTACATTAGGTACAATCGTCATGATTATTTTTAAACTAAAACAATAACAAAAAAAAACAAAATATTAACATAAACAAAATATGGTTTCGATTCGGCTTTTCTTTAACACAGACATAAAGCAATTTTGTCTATGCAATGACCTATCGTTATTTCATTATCGATAAGTTCATTCAGTATAGATTCTATTTTCTGTTGACGTCTCATAGTTTCATTTCTCCTTTTAGTTACATATTTATTTTTTTTGAAAAATGTCATGTAATAATTAAAATCTTTTGTAAGTGTTTGTAGTAACTGAGCGATGTTAGGTTTTGGTTTTACTTTTTTATTCAGTCGCGAGTTCCATGACTCAGTTACATTGTTTGTTTTATTTTTGACTTGGTAAAAACACCATTTGTCGTCTAAATGCTTTTTGTTCATTAACCAGGTTTCTTTAAAATAGTTATTGAATGATGTAGTCTTCGGATCTTGTATGCATTCACCCAATATATACAACCAACCATCATTTCGATATTCAACTGGAAGATACGACAAAGCGATACAACGACGTAAATGAGGTTTGAACAATTTACTCTTAGCCAAGCCATGCTTCTTTGCTTGTCTCCATACAGCTTGCGAAAAATGAAATAAACAGCCGCGGCTTTGTGTGTTTGGATATATTTTTTGAATTGCACCCATTAAACCCAATTCAAAGTCAGATGTAATAACTGTTGGATTAAATTCAGGAACCTGGCTTTTTATTAGATCAAATACAATCTCGTAAGTTGTGCTTTTTTTGTTGGGTAGCAACCCGTAAAGTACCGGAACTACGTTTATTTCCTCGCAGTTAGGCGACCCAAGATCTACATGTAAGCTAAACAGTTGTGTAAAAGGAGGTACTGCACTTTTAAAAGTGCCATCACAATAAGCCTCCTTAGCTTTTTTCAAGAGTTCTCTGCCTTCTTCATTAGCAAAAAGCAATATTCTAGTGTTGGTGACGTCATCATAATAATCCGCGAACAACATTTTGTTGAACTTATTTGGTATTACGACATCCTTAAGTTTGAAAAATCGAATGCGTTCTGCCTGTAAAGACCTATTTCTATGTTTGTACATAGTCTTCTTTATACTTCCATAGTTTGGTAAACTCTGTAACAGATCCAATCCAGCATCTTTCATTTCTTCTAAAGTCTCTGCATAAATACTTGGTACTGGAGTGGTCTCATTTTTAGCCCGTTCGATACATTTATTTATTTGACATTTTATTTCATTAACAGCCGGTTTTCGTACACATTTATGGTGATCTGATTTTATTATCATTGAGTTGCTATTAACCACTAATGTGGCGGAACATTCGTTTTTTTTTCGAGCAAGTCCATGTAGCGTGTTCGTATTGGTTTTTGCGTCTAAAATTGTACTGATAGCCATTGAACAGTAAAAGTTTGCCACCTCTTTGAGATGGTAGTATTGTAAAATCTGCATCACTTGCAGAAACGATATTATTGTCGCTCATGTCTAAAACAAATTAACGAATCAAGTTATATTATTTGTCCTCATGTCTAAAAAAAGTAAACAAACCAAGTCTGAGTTGTGTTACATTATGTATGACTATCTTAATCTGGTTTTAATGTGATTATGAAAACTTTGAATAAACTTACCGCTATTCATATGACACAAATGCTCGCAAACTTTAAATTTATTAATATTAAGTAAAACAATTCGCAATTATTTCCTTCACACACATAATAATACAATTTTCCTCTTACTAATACGATGCTAATAGTGCAATAATGACAAATGACATATAAACATTTGCAAATTACCCTCAATAGTGCGCACAATTAATAAATTGTTACAACCATGGCTATTCCTTTTTTACAAACTTAATTTTGTTTATGTTAATATTTTGTTTTTTTTTTGTTATTATTTTAGTTTAAAAATAATCATGACGATTGTACCTAATGTAAAAAAACATTGCTTTATACATTAAATATTTTTGTTAAGTCTAATTAAAATAATTTATTTCGTTTGGCTTTTTTAAACTGATCTTTAGGTATACTGAGGACGGACTTTTCAAAATTGTTAAGTATTTGCAGAATTTATTACTATAATCTTTGTTAGGAGTAAACTGGCCGAAAAGACGACATTAATTTCGGAAAATAGTAATCTCGGGCAAGGCCGAGTTTTTTGTTGCCCGAGTTGACGCCTAAGCCTTTAGCCATATAATGAAAGTAAAGGAAACTATAGCGTCCGGTGATGACGACCCACTTGTTCAGCTCTCCACTGCATATGTGTAGATCGTGTGTGGTGCAAGTGGAGGAGTACGCGAGTAAATGCGTAACTAGTGACATTAGTTATAAAGAATATCAAAAGTTAACTGTAACTGTGTGTTGCGTTTCACAAATTGATTAAGTTTTGGATGAATAAGACTGATAAATATAATATTTGAATGAATCTCTTTATGAGACGAGAACTAAAGTAAATAAGGAAATCATACGTCATTGGCTTTGAGGAGCTCGTGGCTTAGTTAACAACAGCCGCGCGGATCGATCTCTCAGGTTAAGCTATGCTTGCCGAGGTTGTTCTGTGGATGGGTGACCATCTTATACATATCGAGTTTCTCCGTGTTTCGGAAGGCACGTTAAATTGTGGGTCCCGGCTGTCATTTGCGAAGATCTTTGACAGTCGTTAACAGTAGTCAGAAGCTTGAAAGTCTGACAACCAGTCTTACCGAAAGGGTATCGTGTTATAACCCAGGTATTGGGTTGTGGAGGTCAGATAGGCAGTCGCTCCATGTAAAACAATGGTATCCAGCTGCATCCGGTGAGACTGGAAGCCGACTCCAACAAAGTTTGGAACAAAGGCTAAGCCAATATATATATGCACGTTTGGCGCAGTGGTTTAAGCGGTCACCTCGCCGCAACAACCGTAGCGCCGCGTGTGGTGGGTTCGAATCCTACCCGGGACAAATCTTTGTGTGATGAGCACGAGTATTTGTTCTGAGCCTGGTTGTCAAATTATCTATATAAGTATATATTTAGAAGTATATAAGTATGTTTATCAGTTATTTGGTTACCATAGTACAAGCTCTGCTTAGTTTGGAATCAAATGACCGTGTGTGAGTTGTCCAAAAATATTTATATCTATTTATATATATATATATATATATATATATATATATATATATATATATATATATATATATATATATTCGGAGCGTCAGCATCGAGGCGCTATATCTTCGAACAATCTAATTAAAATTATCTTAAATTGATTTGATTAAGTATTAAGAAGTAATTGGATGTAACGGAAACGTCAAGTGTTTACACTTGGGTGTGGTCGGTACAATGTTGGCAGCACAGGCAGATGACGGCTGACATGTGACAATCGACAGCTGTCACTCAGAGGTTATGATGGTTGAAACGTAGTGTGGTTAGATTATTCATCATTCGAACTCAAGGGAAAACGGTCGTTGCCACGTTGTACCGAACTCACCGCGTTTCTGTCTTGCATCCAGCTAGATCGGTTAAATCCTAGTCTATTTTTGTAATGTGATCATTGTAATGGACAAATACACCAGTGAGCTAAGTCTAGTGCGTATTATTTTGGACTATTCGCCATCACTGACCAATCTGATAGCGAGGTACCCCATATGCCCTCGATATCAGGAGTGAAATGTCAGGATACAAACCCCACACAACACACCGTGCCCCCGACATCAGAACTGGGATGAGAAGACCACGCACCACGTGCTTTGAACTTTAATGCACCACGTGCTATGGGATGTGAAGACCACGCACCACGTGCTATGGACATTAACGCACCGCGTACTATGGACATCAACGAACGTGCTATAGACATCAACGAACCACGTGCTTCGAACGTTACCACACCACGTGCTCCGAACCATGACAGTAGTAATGAGAAATGGCAGCAGCTACTGGAGCAACAAAATCGGAATGCTTGTGCGTGCTATGAAAACATCAGACATCTTTGTCGGCTGAGCTACGACTACCCCATCTTGATCCCGATAAATCCGATGTGGATGCACGATCATGGTTTTCTACCGCGGCCCTGTGTATCAACGATGAACATGATCATGGTGCAAAGCTGATGGATGCTTTGAGCCGTGCTTTGAATGGACAAGCCCCCACGTGGCTGCCGACGATTCTTTTCCTGGAATGACGTGGAGTGACTTTAAGAAGCTCTTTATACAAAGATCTGCCTACGATTGACTCGGAGAAGTAAGAAACAGACGCAAGATCAAGTAAACCAATGAACCAACTGCGAGCAAGAACATCTACGGATCATCGTCGGATCAAGAACCGCAACAACCAGCAGCCGTGGTGTACCATAAATGTGCTGGCCACATAGCCGTCCGGTGCATGAGCGGCGCGGCGCGGCGGCGGCTGTGGCGACGGCCACGGTGACGGTGGCAGCAACGCTAGCGGCGGTAGCGGCGGCGACGGCGACGGCGAAGGCGGCGAAGGCGGCGGCCGGGTGACGACGGGAAGCGGAATGAGCGGCGGTGGTAGCGGCAGTAGCGGCAGTAGCGGCGGCGGCAGGCCAGGTGACGTGGGGAGCCGAGCGAGCGCTAGCCGCTACGTCGATGTATGTGTCGTGAAACCATCATCGTGTACTTACGAACGTAAAGGTGAATTGTTACGCTTTGCTTATGATTCTTGTGCTGAATGCTTGTTGGTAATAATTATAAAGTTTTCCTACGAAATATAGTAGTAAAGGTTCTAATAATGTTGAATTGCAATTATTGGTATTGGTCAAAGACGAGTGTTCAGTACAGAACAGATTTTATGTTGTGTAGCGATTATGAGGATGATCCTCCCTTTATTAAACAAAAGTCTTGTGTGTTATTCGGTCAGTCATAGTTTGTAGTGCTTGATGCATTTCAATAAGATTTAACTTCTGTTGTGACTGACGTAACTGGAAAGTACAGGACTAGACTTAAACAAATGTTGAGCGCATTTTTAGTTTTTCATGACGGGTTAACGACATGTTTGGCCACAGATGAACTAAAGATGATGTTGATTGAGTTGAGCCTAGAATTATGCGCGGTTGTATTAGAAAAGTATTAGATAACAAGTTCAAAGAGCCTTTTGAAATTATTGAGATTGTGGATAGATGTTGGTCAGACAGAGGTCATGTACCAGTCGATATAGATTTTGATGATAATGAGATTGATGAGTTTGTGGTGAAGGTATTCAAACGAGTGAAGGTTTCTTTCGACCGTATTGAGTGGTTCGACTTTGGAGAAAGTCGTGGTCTGTGGAGACCGTAGTGTAGTCCAAGAAGGATGCACGTGTGAGCAATGTAATTGCTCGTCGGCTGGAGAGCCGTGGTGTTAGAAACTTTACTCGGGGATAACTGTCAACTAAGAATTGTTTTTGTACAGTGGTTTTAAAGATTGATTTGAACGGCTTTGGTACATGACTCAGGCTGATTGTTGTTAGTGAAACAATTTTGAATACAGTCCCAATGTTTGTTTCTAGAATGAGATTTAATTTAACAATCCGAGTGAAGCTCTTAGTAGAGTTATTGAGATGGACCCAGTAATTGTAGAGTTCGGGTCAGGAGTGGCCGAGTGTGACATTGTTCTGTCGTGAGATATTTTGTTCACAGAGTAACCATCACACGAGGACGTGTGCAAGCAACCCTGGCCAAAGCCTGCTGTCACCTGCTTCCGCTGTCAAGGGCAAACCACTACGCATCTAATTGCCCGCAACTACGCAGTCACGAGGGAAGAAACAGCGTAAGCAGTGGTCCCGGTGCAGCCAAGGAGAAACTGGTTGACCTGTGCATTATGGATGCACCTACTGGAATCCTACGCCATAACGGTGAGCAGCTTTCATTTCATTATGATTCTGTTACAGAATGTTCTTTAGTGAAGGAGTCATTAGCTTCCAAGCTTTGTGGTAAAAGATTTGATAACGATGTAGCTATGATAAGAATAACTTTTAAACTCTCGCGTTGCATGTTTAATGTATAATAGAATACGGGAATTAACGCGAACACGCATTTTACCTTAAAATGCCTAACGTTTCGGCGCAGGTTGCACTCGCCGTGGTCCCAGGCAGACTGGAGCAGCGATGACAGGACTTCGTGTATATGAGGCGGACGAATGTCCATCCACCCTCATATTTTGATTTTTCCAACCGCCAACACACACTACACTAACCGTGTCCCTATTCTGTGAGCTAACCGATTGCGAAACATAGCGAGGTTTTGTAACAGTAATCACTGGATTCCACGTCGCGGATAATTTGAAGCCGTCTTCCCGATTGAAATTTGGATGTTTCTTGATTTCGATCGCTTCACGAACAATCCTCGAGTAGAAATGTCGTTCAGTGGAGAGGACTTGAGGGCGATGGAATTCAATCCAGTGATTAGTTCCTGCTTCGAGTAGATGTTCCGCAATGGCTGACTTGCTGATTTGACGGTTCTTAACAGCGGCGATATGTTCCTTGACCCTTTCAGCTATCGACCGCTTAGTCTGGCCTATGTAGGAACTACCGCAGCTGCAGTTGATCTTGTAGACACCTGGTGTTTGAAACGGTAGTACATCCTTCGGTGTGCCCACCATGCTGCTGACTTTTGCCCCCGGCGTGAACACTGTGCTGATGCTGTATTGTTTCAATACATTCCCGATCTTATCAGTCACTCCTCTGACGTAGGGCAAGTAGGCGGGCTGTCTGTTGACCTCCGGATGTTTACTCCGTTTCGTGATCCTGTTCCTTCGTCGACTTACGTGGTATCCGTTCATTCGTAGTACCTCCTGAACATGTTCCAGCTCCTTCCCAACATGTTCAGGGTCACAGAGGTCATGAGCTCTGTTCTTCAGTGACGTCATAACGGACTGCAAGTGACGGGGATGGTGATGTGATGTAGCGTGCAGGTATCTATCTGTGTGTGTCGGTTTCCGGTAAACACAGTGTGATAAGGATCCATCGGGTTTCGCGGCAACCCTCACATCTAGGAATGACAACGACCTGTCCGTCTCCATTTCGTAGGTGAACCTCATCTTAGGGTGAATGGAGTTTAGGTGTTCTAGATATTGATCTACTTCCTGTTGACCTCCTTGGATAATGCAGAAGATGTCGTCCACATATCTTTTCCAAAGCCGTATGGTTTTTGGTCCGAGTGCCAATGCTTTCTCCTCAAAGTGCTCCATCCAGAGATTAGCCAGTGCAGGGGCAACGGGGCTGCCCATTGCGACGCCATCAATCTGAAGGTAATGTTGGCCTTGGAAAAGGAAGTAGTTGCCGTCCAAACAGTTTTTAAGAAGATCAATATAGTTAAACGGCATCTCGTTGTCCTCTAGCTTGGTCTTTACCACGTCCAAACACTCCTTAATTGGAACATTGGTGAAGAGCGACTCGACGTCAAAACTCACCATGACATCGCCCGGTTCCAATCTAAGGTCCTTAATAATCTGGACGAAGTGCCGCGAATCTTTCACAAAAGACGGTGTATTTCCCACAAGTGGCTGCAATACTGACGCAACGTACTTTGCAAGGTCGTAAGTAGGAGAGGCGATTTGACTCACGATAGGCCGCAGTGGTACGTTGGACTTGTGTATTTTGGGCAGGCCATATAATTTCGGTGGTTGGTGCGACTTCGGTTTATACAGTCTTTCGTACTCGTCTTCCGTGAAAAGGTCCTTGTTGTCCTGTATCAGCGTCCGTATTCGTCGTGTTACTCTAGCCGTAGGGTTATATGATACCGGTTTATATACCTTGTTATCACATAACAAATCCCGAACTTTCTGTTGGTAATCAGTTGTATTCATCACTACAGTGGCGTTTCCCTTGTCGGCCTTAAGCACTAATATATCCCGGTTATCCCGAATAAGTTTCAGTGCTTGACGCTCTTCTGCAGTGGTATTACTCGCTGGAGCCTTCGATTTTCGTAATATAACCGCAACGTCCTGTCGCAGGGTATCGGCGTCGCCGGGCGGTATTTTATTACGAGCAATCGTTTCCTCGACGCTACTGATTACACTTTCGAACGGAATTCGCTTAGGCGTTAGTGCGAAGTTCATGCCTTTGGCCAAGATGTTAATCGTAGGTTGGTCTAAACTCACATTTGAAAGGTTTACGACGGTTTTAGTCAGTGGATCGGGTACAGCCGGTGACGTATTTTTCTCGACATACCTTCGGTTGTACTCCTTCGAGAACTTACGCTCATGGGTTTCACTACACAACTCGAAGGTCCAAGAAGCCTGAAGATACGTTACCCGATCACACAAGTCGTAATCTTCGCGTGATAAACTAACACTACACTTCACATGTAACACGTATAACTCGCTATGAATACGGTTAAGCTCACTGTGTTTGTTCCGTATTAATTGTCTCAGAAGCCGTTCACTCGCGTTATTTAGAATATTACGGGAATGCGCAATGTCACTACGCGGTTTGATACGTACACACGTAGGTAATAAGTTCCAATCGCGACACTTAGTTAAAAATATCAACGATGTTTCCACTCGCGCACGTTTCCGACGTAAATATTCTAGGTCACGTATTTGTTTTGCAATGTCCGACCCGTAGCGGTTTGCAATCATAACTTTTAAACTCTCGCGTTGCATGTTTAATGTATAATAGAATACGGGAATTAACGCGAACACGCATTTTACCTTAAAATGCCTAACGTTTCGGCGCAGGTTGCACTCGCCGTGGTCCCAGGCAGACTGGAGCAGCGATGACAGGACTTCGTGTATATGAGGCGGACGAATGTCCATCCACCCTCATATTTTGATTTTTCCAACCGCCAACACACACTACACTAACCGTGTCCCTATTCTGTGAGCTAACCGATTGCGAAACATAGCGAGGTTTTGTAACAGTAATCACTGGATTCCACGTCGCGGATAATTTGAAGCCGTCTTCCCGATTGAAATTTGGATGTTTCTTGATTTCGTTCGTTGCGTTAATTCCCGTATTCTATTATACATTAAACATGCAACGCGAGAGTTTAAAAGTTATGATTGCAAACCGCTACGGGTCGGACATTGCAAAACAAATACGTGACCTAGAATATTTACGTCGGAAACGTGCGCGAGTGGAAACATCGTTGATATTTTTAACTAAGTGTCGCGATTGGAACTTATTACCTACGTGTGTACGTATCAAACCGCGTAGTGACATTGCGCATTCCCGTAATATTCTAAATAACGCGAGTGAACGGCTTCTGAGACAATTAATACGGAACAAACACAGTGAGCTTAACCGTATTCATAGCGAGTTATACGTGTTACATGTGAAGTGTAGTGTTAGTTTATCACGCGAAGATTACGACTTGTGTGATCGGGTAACGTATCTTCAGGCTTCTCGGACCTTCGAGTTGTGTAGTGAAACCCATGAGCGTAAGTTCTCGAAGGAGTACAACCGAAGGTATGTCGAGAAAAATACGTCACCGGCTGTACCCGATCCACTGACTAAAACCGTCGTAAACCTTTCAAATGTGAGTTTAGACCAACCTACGATTAACATCTTGGCCAAAGGCATGAACTTCGCACTAACGCCTAAGCGAATTCCGTTCGAAAGTGTAATCAGTAGCGTCGAGGAAACGATTGCTCGTAATAAAATACCGCCCGGCGACGCCGATACCCTGCGACAGGACGTTGCGGTTATATTACGAAAATCGAAGGCTCCAGCGAGTAATACCACTGCAGAAGAGCGTCAAGCACTGAAACTTATTCGGGATAACCGGGATATATTAGTGCTTAAGGCCGACAAGGGAAACGCCACTGTAGTGATGAATACAACTGATTACCAACAGAAAGTTCGGGATTTGTTATGTGATAACAAGGTATATAAACCGGTATCATATAACCCTACGGCTAGAGTAACACGACGAATACGGACGCTGATACAGGACAACAAGGACCTTTTCACGGAAGACGAGTACGAAAGACTGTATAAACCGAAGTCGCACCAACCACCGAAATTATATGGCCTGCCCAAAATACACAAGTCCAACGTACCACTGCGGCCTATCGTGAGTCAAATCGCCTCTCCTACTTACGACCTTGCAAAGTACGTTGCGTCAGTATTGCAGCCACTTGTGGGAAATACACCGTCTTTTGTGAAAGATTCGCGGCACTTCGTCCAGATTATTAAGGACCTTAGATTGGAACCGGGCGATGTCATGGTGAGTTTTGACGTCGAGTCGCTCTTCACCAATGTTCCAATTAAGGAGTGTTTGGACGTGGTAAAGACCAAGCTAGAGGACAACGAGATGCCGTTTAACTATATTGATCTTCTTAAAAACTGTTTGGACGGCAACTACTTCCTTTTCCAAGGCCAACATTACCTTCAGATTGATGGCGTCGCAATGGGCAGCCCCGTTGCCCCTGCACTGGCTAATCTCTGGATGGAGCACTTTGAGGAGAAAGCATTGGCACTCGGACCAAAAACCATACGGCTTTGGAAAAGATATGTGGACGACATCTTCTGCATTATCCAAGGAGGTCAACAGGAAGTAGATCAATATCTAGAACACCTAAACTCCATTCACCCTAAGATGAGGTTCACCTACGAAATGGAGACGGACAGGTCGTTGTCATTCCTAGATGTGAGGGTTGCCGCGAAACCCGATGGATCCTTATCACACTGTGTTTACCGGAAACCGACACACACAGATAGATACCTGCACGCTACATCACATCACCATCCCCGTCACTTGCAGTCCGTTATGACGTCACTGAAGAACAGAGCTCATGACCTCTGTGACCCTGAACATGTTGGGAAGGAGCTGGAACATGTTCAGGAGGTACTACGAATGAACGGATACCACGTAAGTCGACGAAGGAACAGGATCACGAAACGGAGTAAACATCCGGAGGTCAACAGACAGCCCGCCTACTTGCCCTACGTCAGAGGAGTGACTGATAAGATCGGGAATGTATTGAAACAATACAGCATCAGCACAGTGTTCACGCCGGGGGCAAAAGTCAGCAGCATGGTGGGCACACCGAAGGATGTACTACCGTTTCAAACACCAGGTGTCTACAAGATCAACTGCAGCTGCGGTAGTTCCTACATAGGCCAGACTAAGCGGTCGATAGCTGAAAGGGTCAAGGAACATATCGCCGCTGTTAAGAACCGTCAAATCAGCAAGTCAGCCATTGCGGAACATCTACTCGAAGCAGGAACTAATCACTGGATTGAATTCCATCGCCCTCAAGTCCTCTCCACTGAACGACATTTCTACTCGAGGATTGTTCGTGAAGCGATCGAAATCAAGAAACATCCAAATTTCAATCGGGAAGACGGCTTCAAATTATCCGCGACGTGGAATCCAGTGATTACTGTTACAAAACCTCGCTATGTTTCGCAATCGGTTAGCTCACAGAATAGGGACACGGTTAGTGTAGTGTGTGTTGGCGGTTGGAAAAATCAAAATATGAGGGTGGATGGACATTCGTCCGCCTCATATACACGAAGTCCTGTCATCGCTGCTCCAGTCTGCCTGGGACCACGGCGAGTGCAACCTGCGCCGA
Source organism: Anticarsia gemmatalis (assembly GCF_050436995.1). NCBI lineage: Eukaryota > Metazoa > Arthropoda > Insecta > Lepidoptera > Erebidae > Anticarsia > Anticarsia gemmatalis. Next base: position 13,170,222 of record NC_134775.1, read on the forward strand.
AACGTTAGGCATTTTAAGGTAAAATGCGTGTTCGCGTTAATTCCCGTATTCTATTATACATTAAACATGCAACGCGAGAGTTTAAAAGTTATGATTGCAAACCGCTACGGGTCGGACATTGCAAAACAAATACGTGACCTAGAATATTTACGTCGGAAACGTGCGCGAGTGGAAACATCGTTGATATTTTTAACTAAGTGTCGCGATTGGAACTTATTACCTACGTGTGTACGTATCAAACCGCGTAGTGACATTGCGCATTCCCGTAATATTCTAAATAACGCGAGTGAACGGCTTCTGAGACAATTAATACGGAACAAACACAGTGAGCTTAACCGTATTCATAGCGAGTTATACGTGTTACATGTGAAGTGTAGTGTTAGTTTATCACGCGAAGATTACGACTTGTGTGATCGGGTAACGTATCTTCAGGCTTCTCGGACCTTCGAGTTGTGTAGTGAAACCCATGAGCGTAAGTTCTCGAAGGAGTACAACCGAAGGTATGTCGAGAAAAATACGTCACCGGCTGTACCCGATCCACTGACTAAAACCGTCGTAAACCTTTCAAATGTGAGTTTAGACCAACCTACGATTAACATCTTGGCCAAAGGCATGAACTTCGCACTAACGCCTAAGCGAATTCCGTTCGAAAGTGTAATCAGTAGCGTCGAGGAAACGATTGCTCGTAATAAAATACCGCCCGGCGACGCCGATACCCTGCGACAGGACGTTGCGGTTATATTACGAAAATCGAAGGCTCCAGCGAGTAATACCACTGCAGAAGAGCGTCAAGCACTGAAACTTATTCGGGATAACCGGGATATATTAGTGCTTAAGGCCGACAAGGGAAACGCCACTGTAGTGATGAATACAACTGATTACCAACAGAAAGTTCGGGATTTGTTATGTGATAACAAGGTATATAAACCGGTATCATATAACCCTACGGCTAGAGTAACACGACGAATACGGACGCTGATACAGGACAACAAGGACCTTTTCACGGAAGACGAGTACGAAAGACTGTATAAACCGAAGTCGCACCAACCACCGAAATTATATGGCCTGCCCAAAATACACAAGTCCAACGTACCACTGCGGCCTATCGTGAGTCAAATCGCCTCTCCTACTTACGACCTTGCAAAGTACGTTGCGTCAGTATTGCAGCCACTTGTGGGAAATACACCGTCTTTTGTGAAAGATTCGCGGCACTTCGTCCAGATTATTAAGGACCTTAGATTGGAACCGGGCGATGTCATGGTGAGTTTTGACGTCGAGTCGCTCTTCACCAATGTTCCAATTAAGGAGTGTTTGGACGTGGTAAAGACCAAGCTAGAGGACAACGAGATGCCGTTTAACTATATTGATCTTCTTAAAAACTGTTTGGACGGCAACTACTTCCTTTTCCAAGGCCAACATTACCTTCAGATTGATGGCGTCGCAATGGGCAGCCCCGTTGCCCCTGCACTGGCTAATCTCTGGATGGAGCACTTTGAGGAGAAAGCATTGGCACTCGGACCAAAAACCATACGGCTTTGGAAAAGATATGTGGACGACATCTTCTGCATTATCCAAGGAGGTCAACAGGAAGTAGATCAATATCTAGAACACCTAAACTCCATTCACCCTAAGATGAGGTTCACCTACGAAATGGAGACGGACAGGTCGTTGTCATTCCTAGATGTGAGGGTTGCCGCGAAACCCGATGGATCCTTATCACACTGTGTTTACCGGAAACCGACACACACAGATAGATACCTGCACGCTACATCACATCACCATCCCCGTCACTTGCAGTCCGTTATGACGTCACTGAAGAACAGAGCTCATGACCTCTGTGACCCTGAACATGTTGGGAAGGAGCTGGAACATGTTCAGGAGGTACTACGAATGAACGGATACCACGTAAGTCGACGAAGGAACAGGATCACGAAACGGAGTAAACATCCGGAGGTCAACAGACAGCCCGCCTACTTGCCCTACGTCAGAGGAGTGACTGATAAGATCGGGAATGTATTGAAACAATACAGCATCAGCACAGTGTTCACGCCGGGGGCAAAAGTCAGCAGCATGGTGGGCACACCGAAGGATGTACTACCGTTTCAAACACCAGGTGTCTACAAGATCAACTGCAGCTGCGGTAGTTCCTACATAGGCCAGACTAAGCGGTCGATAGCTGAAAGGGTCAAGGAACATATCGCCGCTGTTAAGAACCGTCAAATCAGCAAGTCAGCCATTGCGGAACATCTACTCGAAGCAGGAACTAATCACTGGATTGAATTCCATCGCCCTCAAGTCCTCTCCACTGAACGACATTTCTACTCGAGGATTGTTCGTGAAGCGATCGAAATCAAGAAACATCCAAATTTCAATCGGGAAGACGGCTTCAAATTATCCGCGACGTGGAATCCAGTGATTACTGTTACAAAACCTCGCTATGTTTCGCAATCGGTTAGCTCACAGAATAGGGACACGGTTAGTGTAGTGTGTGTTGGCGGTTGGAAAAATCAAAATATGAGGGTGGATGGACATTCGTCCGCCTCATATACACGAAGTCCTGTCATCGCTGCTCCAGTCTGCCTGGGACCACGGCGAGTGCAACCTGCGCCGAAACGTTAGGCATTTTAAGGTAAAATGCGTGTTCGCGTTAATTCCCGTATTCTATTATACATTAAACATGCAACGCGAGAGTTTAAAAGTTATGATTGCAAACCGCTACGGGTCGGACATTGCAAAACAAATACGTGACCTAGAATATTTACGTCGGAAACGTGCGCGAGTGGAAACATCGTTGATATTTTTAACTAAGTGTCGCGATTGGAACTTATTACCTACGTGTGTACGTATCAAACCGCGTAGTGACATTGCGCATTCCCGTAATATTCTAAATAACGCGAGTGAACGGCTTCTGAGACAATTAATACGGAACAAACACAGTGAGCTTAACCGTATTCATAGCGAGTTATACGTGTTACATGTGAAGTGTAGTGTTAGTTTATCACGCGAAGATTACGACTTGTGTGATCGGGTAACGTATCTTCAGGCTTCTCGGACCTTCGAGTTGTGTAGTGAAACCCATGAGCGTAAGTTCTCGAAGGAGTACAACCGAAGGTATGTCGAGAAAAATACGTCACCGGCTGTACCCGATCCACTGACTAAAACCGTCGTAAACCTTTCAAATGTGAGTTTAGACCAACCTACGATTAACATCTTGGCCAAAGGCATGAACTTCGCACTAACGCCTAAGCGAATTCCGTTCGAAAGTGTAATCAGTAGCGTCGAGGAAACGATTGCTCGTAATAAAATACCGCCCGGCGACGCCGATACCCTGCGACAGGACGTTGCGGTTATATTACGAAAATCGAAGGCTCCAGCGAGTAATACCACTGCAGAAGAGCGTCAAGCACTGAAACTTATTCGGGATAACCGGGATATATTAGTGCTTAAGGCCGACAAGGGAAACGCCACTGTAGTGATGAATACAACTGATTACCAACAGAAAGTTCGGGATTTGTTATGTGATAACAAGGTATATAAACCGGTATCATATAACCCTACGGCTAGAGTAACACGACGAATACGGACGCTGATACAGGACAACAAGGACCTTTTCACGGAAGACGAGTACGAAAGACTGTATAAACCGAAGTCGCACCAACCACCGAAATTATATGGCCTGCCCAAAATACACAAGTCCAACGTACCACTGCGGCCTATCGTGAGTCAAATCGCCTCTCCTACTTACGACCTTGCAAAGTACGTTGCGTCAGTATTGCAGCCACTTGTGGGAAATACACCGTCTTTTGTGAAAGATTCGCGGCACTTCGTCCAGATTATTAAGGACCTTAGATTGGAACCGGGCGATGTCATGGTGAGTTTTGACGTCGAGTCGCTCTTCACCAATGTTCCAATTAAGGAGTGTTTGGACGTGGTAAAGACCAAGCTAGAGGACAACGAGATGCCGTTTAACTATATTGATCTTCTTAAAAACTGTTTGGACGGCAACTACTTCCTTTTCCAAGGCCAACATTACCTTCAGATTGATGGCGTCGCAATGGGCAGCCCCGTTGCCCCTGCACTGGCTAATCTCTGGATGGAGCACTTTGAGGAGAAAGCATTGGCACTCGGACCAAAAACCATACGGCTTTGGAAAAGATATGTGGACGACATCTTCTGCATTATCCAAGGAGGTCAACAGGAAGTAGATCAATATCTAGAACACCTAAACTCCATTCACCCTAAGATGAGGTTCACCTACGAAATGGAGACGGACAGGTCGTTGTCATTCCTAGATGTGAGGGTTGCCGCGAAACCCGATGGATCCTTATCACACTGTGTTTACCGGAAACCGACACACACAGATAGATACCTGCACGCTACATCACATCACCATCCCCGTCACTTGCAGTCCGTTATGACGTCACTGAAGAACAGAGCTCATGACCTCTGTGACCCTGAACATGTTGGGAAGGAGCTGGAACATGTTCAGGAGGTACTACGAATGAACGGATACCACGTAAGTCGACGAAGGAACAGGATCACGAAACGGAGTAAACATCCGGAGGTCAACAGACAGCCCGCCTACTTGCCCTACGTCAGAGGAGTGACTGATAAGATCGGGAATGTATTGAAACAATACAGCATCAGCACAGTGTTCACGCCGGGGGCAAAAGTCAGCAGCATGGTGGGCACACCGAAGGATGTACTACCGTTTCAAACACCAGGTGTCTACAAGATCAACTGCAGCTGCGGTAGTTCCTACATAGGCCAGACTAAGCGGTCGATAGCTGAAAGGGTCAAGGAACATATCGCCGCTGTTAAGAACCGTCAAATCAGCAAGTCAGCCATTGCGGAACATCTACTCGAAGCAGGAACTAATCACTGGATTGAATTCCATCGCCCTCAAGTCCTCTCCACTGAACGACATTTCTACTCGAGGATTGTTCGTGAAGCGATCGAAATCAAGAAACATCCAAATTTCAATCGGGAAGACGGCTTCAAATTATCCGCGACGTGGAATCCAGTGATTACTGTTACAAAACCTCGCTATGTTTCGCAATCGGTTAGCTCACAGAATAGGGACACGGTTAGTGTAGTGTGTGTTGGCGGTTGGAAAAATCAAAATATGAGGGTGGATGGACATTCGTCCGCCTCATATACACGAAGTCCTGTCATCGCTGCTCCAGTCTGCCTGGGACCACGGCGAGTGCAACCTGCGCCGAAACGTTAGGCATTTTAAGGTAAAATGCGTGTTCGCGTTAATTCCCGTATTCTATTATACATATGATAAGAATAGTCAAACTTCTGTGCACTCTATGCTCTGACGACGAGTAACGGTAAGTTAAACTGGAAGCGTTAACACAAAGACGTCAGACAGCAGATTATTTCAGTGCCGACGAGTGAACCAGTACTAATGATATACGATCCGGACTTGGACGCAGAGCTACACACAGATGCAAATGCAATTGGGTATGGTGCCGTCCTAATGCAAAAGTCAGAAGGTAAGTTACATGCTATCGCTTACTTTAGCAAACGTATAACAGCTGTGGAGTCTAGATACCACTACTACGAGTTGGAGACCCTAGCGGTTGTCAACGCAGTAAGGCACTTCAGGCACTTACCGCAATTCAGAACATCAAGCGAGCTGCAGAGTTCGACAAGGTTTGTTTCGATAGGATTAAAGCTAGCTTGAAGCCTTTCTCTGTTGGAGGTTACGTTCTTTAGCAAAACGCAGAACGTAATCAGACCAAACTTGACCCCAAATACAAAGATCCGTTCGAAGTCGCAGAAGTTTTAAAAGGAGACTGGTATGTTTTGAAAGCCTTAAACTCAAATCGCACATACAAATACGCTTACGACCGTTTTAGGAGAATGCCCCACAGTATTTTCGAAATTGACGATACTGACTGTGACAAGTAAAGGTACTTTAGGTATTGATTATAGAGCATTAATCTCCCTTGATAATTTCAAGTAACCCACCTATTTAAAGATCTTTTGACCCAATGTGAGAGACTTAATCAGACACCTGAGTGCAGTTGTCTTGAAGGAGTGCAGTTGGCTTTGGTTGCTGACTTGAACACTCGCCATCAGACGCTGAGTGTAGAGGTTGTCTTGAAAAGTCATTAACACCATCAGACGCCAGTTGGGCTGTCTCGAAGTGTATAATTGGATTATTGGATAGGAGGCGAAGCTGTCTTAATGTGTGCCTGGTCAGACGCCAGTGTTGGTTGTCTTGAATGGCTTATCAGATGCCTGGTCAGACGCCAGTGTTGGTTGTCTTGAATGGCTTATCAGACGCCTGGTGAAGGTTGTCTATGAGAATGCCTGGTCAGACGCCTGTTGGTTGTCTTGAATGGCAGATTGACTATCAGAAGTCAGATGAAGGTTGTCTTTAAAGAGTTTTAATGAGCTGTAAAGATTTAATGCAGAGTACATTTTTTGTGCTAACAGAGACGTTTGGTACTGTTTGACAGATTTATTTTCTGTATTCTATCAAAATTGGTTATATTTAGTTTGTGACGTAATTTGTAACGTTATTTTTGGAAGATGTATCTAGTTATGACACATCTATGAAGATAGTTTGAGATTAATTCGACTGAATTGAAAACAAAAATGTTTCCTTATCATTGGTCAGGTTGACCGAGCGGGTAAGAGCTTTTACTGTTCGAGTTCTTTTCTCCTTTACAGGAATGGGCCTCTTGGACAGATGACTCACACGAGGACGTGTGAGAGGTCAGGACGGCCGTGTCGGAGCGTCAGCATCGAGGCGCTATATCTTCGAACAATCTAATTAAAATTATCTTAAATTGATTTGATTAAGTATTAAGAAGTAATTGGATGTAACGGAAACGTCAAGTGTTTACACTTGGGTGTGGTCGGTACAATGTTGGCAGCACAGGCAGATGACGGCTGACATGTGACAATCGACAGCTGTCACTCAGAGGTTATGATGGTTGAAACGTAGTGTGGTTAGATTATTCATCATTCGAACTCAAGGGAAAACGGTCGTTGCCACGTTGTACCGAACTCACCGCGTTTCTGTCTTGCATCCAGCTAGATCGGTTAAATCCTAGTCTATTTTTGTAATGTGATCATTGTAATGGACAAATACACCAGTGAGCTAAGTCTAGTGCGTATTATTTTGGACTATTCGCCATCACTGACCAATCTGATAGCGAGGTACCCCATATGCCCTCGATATCAGGAGTGAAATGTCAGGATACAAACCCCACACAACACACCGTGCCCCCGACATATATATATATATATATATGTATATACGTCATTGGCTTTCTAATTGTTTTAAATTGTATTTAATGCTGGGTGTTCTTAGTTGTATTTTAACCGTAGGAGTATGCATGACGGCTATGTTTAACGGTTATGATGATTGATATGTAACATAATAGTCGCAACTTAAATAAACTTGAAACTGGTTATCTATCGCTGTCACTATGTCAAATACGCTTATGTCAAACACCGCTTCCTAGACCAAAGTACCGGATGCGCGACGACATGAATCGTCACCATTCATACGCGCCTGTGAACTGTTACACCTTTGTTTTTGCCTTCATTCATTGTCAAGGATTGTTCAAATATATCGCAACACCGTGCTTTATTTTGTACCCCTGACAAACTCATGCGCAACGACCAAAGTAGTTTAGTTCCATAGTTTCAAGGTCGCGACACCATTTATGCAACGTTGATGGATATTTAGAACGACATTTACCAAATTAGGAATCTTTTAGTCAACATCAGTATGTATACAACTTAAAACTTGTGAACCAGGAGATTTCTAAGTTATTGTCATGTGTGGAGTCATTGTATTTTGTATCAAGTTCGTGATTTTCGTGAGAACTGTTCGTCATTGAAGACTGCCGTGACTGTCAGAACCATGACGCTTTCACAACTGGCGGATATTTTTTGGTGTCTACGAGTACCATCCAAATGTGAGATTATTCAATATTAAATCGATATATCGTCCTACAAGTCAACGTTCAGAGTATAGGGTTACTATGCGGGTAGAATATATAGTTATAGGTGTATTAAAGCTTGCCATTAACCCAAGTTACAGACACCATTACCGTTAATCACTGGTTCAACTGCTTAACCCTTTTACCAGCAGAAGGATCTAGGTGTAGCAGCAAAACAAAATTTGGGGTATGGTTTACCAAAATTAGGTTTTAATTAAGTCCACAAAAATAAAAATAAAATATTAACTTTTTCTATAAAAAAAACATGGTGGCAATATGGTTGCCACTGCTAGCTTGGGCATTGAAATATTCTTGGAAATAATAGAAAAATAGTCTTAGTAATAATAAAATCTGGGTTACAAAATCAATCTAAAATTATTAGTCTGCAAAATTACAATTAGTCATCTCAATCAAAATGAAATTGTCGAAAACAGGGACTTATACATAAAGGAACTTCGCATCTTTCACATATTATTTTAGATCTCTTGTTATTTGTCTTTGTGCTGCATAATCTACAACGTTTGTATGTTTCTATTTCCACTGGCCAATGTTCTCCCAACTGTTCAGTCCTCAGTCCATCTGGAACACTGTGTACTGTTTTCTGTCTCTCGTTACTCTGCTTACTTTTCTTCCTATTGTATTTGAGCATTGAATGAAAGCTTCTCTTTCGAAATGACAGGTTATTGATCAGTTTTTTTGATAGTGCAATCCGGAAATGCTTTTGGGTCATTACGTTATGTACTCGTGAATTACTCTTATATGATATATATGCATTTGTGATCGCGAGATCAATAAGAAAGTAGAATATTCTCTTCCACCATTTTTTGCTTTTCATTCCCACAGCGTAAGGAGTCCTTTTCTGATCAAACCTATCCACACCAACCGTACGTTTCGTGTACTTAGGTATCATTTGAGGACAGCTAAAAGCTTTCTTTGACCCATCTTTTTGTGTGCGCGTGCAAGTCCTTCTTTGTTTTGGGTGAAAAGCAGTACACAAAACAGTTACTTGTTTCGTGTCTCTCCATACAGCAAATGCAACATTTCTTTTCACTCTCCACTTTCATTTACCCCTCTTCATCTTTTTCACTCGTGCAATTTGTCTTTTAGAAGCCTCTGCAGTTTTGATGTCCGCGTCCTTGTCTCCAGTAAGTTTCGGCTTCTTTACTAAAAGAGGTCAATCTTGCCTGTCACTTCTTACCGTTGCCGTTGAATATATTTCGTGATCGAACAAATACTGTAACAAATCAGTACTCGAAAAAACTTATCAAATGCTAAATGACCACGATAATTTGCTTTGATCAAAGGCTCACACAATGACTTGATTACATTGCTTCCTAATCCTGTTTCCGTCGTATCAGTCTTTCCAGTATAAATACGAAACATATAAACGTTACCTGTAGAGCTGTCTGCCCTAACCCAAACCTTATAGCCACGCTTCACCGGCTTCATAGGCATGTACTGTTTGAGGCTACTACGGCCTTTGAACTTGATCATGCACTCGTCGATTGACTGAGAATTTGTTGTTATAGCATTTTCTTGGCACTTCTCGTTCAAATTTTCAAGCAAAGGCCTTATCTTGTAGAGTTTATCATAATCAACACTACCTCTGCGAATTATCGTTGAGGTTCAAATGCTTCATGATTTGCTGAAATATCTTTAGGGTCATTGTTTCAGCTATTTCTGTTACTTGGAGTACAGGATCACTTGACCAATTGTCCTCAATACTCGGCAAAACATGTATACCCATTTGAATGAGAATGCCAAGAAAAGCCTTGATTTCTTCAACGGTGGTTGGTGTCCAACTCCTGTTACCTACTTGCGAAGTGTATAAATTAGTTTGGTCTACAATCATCTGTAGTACATCATCACTAAAAAATAAATCAATGTAGGTCAGAGGTTTCGTTCTGTTTGGAAGTGGTTTTGAAGCCTGAATGTGCGGCGTGTCGAAATAGCTGAGATCTGGATGTCGGAATCTGAATTTGAAGATAAAAAACCCGATAATTCACTCACTTCATCAATCCTATCTGGCGGATATGGTGATGCTATTGGTGCTGCGTCACTCGGGAGTCTTGCGACTGAAGGGCTTTGAGGTTGCGGAGGTATCGGTGCAGATTTAAAAGTACTTGGAATTCTTGAAGCTGTAGGACTTTGATGTGGGGCTGCTGGTGTAGATCTTGAAGCGTTTTCTTTTCTATTGAGTCTGGGTAGTGAAGGACTTTGACAAATGGATGAGGATGGAGACAATATTGCCGTAGAACTAAGTAGAACATCATCACCTGTTAGTACTCTTACTAAATTTTCTTGGGCACCTTGTTCTGAATCCGATTCTTCCAAATCATCTTCAGAAATCATACCATCTGGAATCCCGAACATTTATTTCAACTGCTGGGCAATAAGCTCATCTGATATGGGTTTATTCTGGTTCATTGTAGATTATCTAAAAGAATACGAAACACAAAAATTATTTATCTCTAACTGGCGGTGTACACTATATTGCCACCATGTGGGTAGTTACAAGTTGATAGTGGCATATATATTGCCACCATAGAAATATGAATTTCCAAATAAAATATGACATTTTTTTTTGCAAATAATGATTCTGTCGTCTTCCATACTAAATCTTTACGTAAAAAAAGAAGGTTACTTACATTTTTATCTGTAGGATCGATTCTCACGAAAAGCGGATACTTTTTTTTGACAAGTGTCATATTTTTTTCATTAGGTTGGTACCATTGTTAGTTCTTTTTTAAATATAGTGATGTACATTCAGCTACGTATTAGGATCGGCGCAAACGGGTCACCGACCACAGCCACTGGTGGCCAGCGACACCCACTTAACACGTTTTTCCATATATTCCGACTTTAGTGCAATAAATCATACTTGCACGATGTTATTATTATGAGGCATACATATACGATAAATGTATGGTTTCTGCGCAATGAACAGAGTAAATTATATTTCTACTAAAATTGGGGTACCTACGGGCAATTTTACTTGTGTGTTAAGTGGCTAAGTTTGTGCTTAAAAGGGCCTGTTGCCGTATTCATATAATATGTCACACGAAATAATATTAAGCGGTTTTTCACAGCATTTAGTCACTATAGACGTTGAACGGTGCGTTGCAATAATACAATGTTGAATAACATCGATGATGTCAAACATTTGCGTGAAATATCACGACACTTGCAGATAATCCGACACTGATGTATTTTGTTTACGCATCTACGTTCACATAAAACTAGTATAAAAGAGTTTTAAGTGCTTAGTGTTCACGTCTACAAATAAGTCTAGGTCAGACAAGATGATTAACGTCTTGCGTGCTTGGAGTCTGTATATTATAAACCCATTCTCAAATACCACCGGTAGCGCTACTTTTTACTCTAATAAGTCGAACAGGGAAGTAGTGCAGTTGCAGCGATGTTTTTGTTTGCTGGTAAGAAACTGTCTTTGTATGCATAGTAATTATTTTTTAAAACGAATTAATGACACAGACTGTTATCGACGACAGTATTTTTAATATGGTGTTTTAATAGTGCTTTAGATCGTTCCATATTGTTGGGTACAGCTATTATCCTATGGCAATATCTTTAGGCCAACATTAGGCAGTTAGATACTGAGCTCGAGTTTAACTGAAGAGATGTAATTAATATCCAATAAGTACTAAGCCTAATTTAAAATCATAAAATAAACAATCATACACCAGCTTGTATGAGAAACTGACAACAATTACTAAAATAGTATACATTTGAGTCTGAATGTTTTGTAACAATGACACGTCACAATTGCCCTACATAATTCCGTTAGTTTGACGACTCATGCAAACATATGATTACAACACGAATAATCTCCGATTATATTTATATTTACGCTGAAGGCGTATGTAGGTGCAGACAAATCTAGATTGCTCAATATCAGGATGAAATAAAAAAATATTTGAACTAGAGCGAATACTCGTATCCGTAATTGTATTTTTTATACATTAGGTTTATCAATAATGTCTGAAGAACCGCGTTATCTGTATTGTTGGCCCTACATAGGTCAAGCTTATGCCGAATACTGGACACATGGGCATGTTAGCAAACTCTAGCTACTATTAAGAAAATCATATAAATAGAAAACCACCAAACAGCAGACTACCTCTGCGTGAAATACGTAAATATGAATGGGATAAACGATTTTTCACTCTCGCGACTTGTACACATTATATTTTAATACGGGTCTTAAACGCGATAGTATACAAAATAAATAATATATCTAAACCTTATTTATCGCGTTTGAATCCCGTTTGCAACTCCGTTGCAGTACATTAATATACGAACGTAATAAGTAGGAAGATCAATGTCAAATCTAAGAAAGGCCTATAGTTAGTAGTCATTAGCTGTGTTTGTATCTGTTGTCATCGATCTATCAACAGTAGGCAGCTGAATGTGCAGGCAGCGCGTAAACAACGTCGTTAGAATGAGCAGCCAGCAGTTGCCAAGCAGTCACACTACGCACTGGACCGCGTATATAATGTTGATGATACCACAAAGTTTGGTAAGTCACTGTTTTGGTAATACTGGCCAGCATAGATCTTACGTTACCGCTCTATCTGTTTTCAGGGCGCGGGATTGCCAAGTTCTGGCCAATAATAATTGTTTCGGTAACATCTTGGAGAGTCGTTGACACGACAGGAGAAGATATCATTAAAATATTTTTACTGTACGTTTCGTGCTTTTTGAGGTTCTGTTAAGGGAAGCTGATATTGTAATTATTTTTGTTATTTATATTTATTATCGCTTATTTTTTATCAATATAAACTATGCTCATTTTAAACATCTGTATCTATATATTAATACGTATTATTAGGTCATAAAAGTGTTTCAGACATCTATTCTATTGTTACAAGAAAAAATATCGTCAGTGTAATATGATTAACCTAGACTCCTAATACGTCTAGGAACAAAACTAGAAAATAAAATAAACTTTATCTAGTCTGTGCGATCGTTAGATTAGCATTATGCATAAAAGAAAAAAATGAAGTTTAGTGAAATTAAAGACGGGCTGAATTATTTTTAAATTCTAAAAAGGTGTACTTTTTACGTAATAATATACATATAAAGAGAGTAAGTTAGAAATTATTGTAAAATCTAGCCACGCCTTCATAATGTGATTGTTTGAAAAATTATCACATTCAATTTTAAGTAGTGTCTCGGTCTAGATAATTTTCTATTACATATTCTTCACGAAGTAGTCTGTTGTAGTTTCAGTCAGTCTAAATTATTTTCGATAATATGTGTCTGTATTTCAGTGGCCATTAACATCGATATTTGACCTCAATATACGTTTCAGAATCTATCAAGATTGCGTTAAACCAATAAAACATGTAGACTAGTAGGATCAGAAAGCGTGCTTAAACGCTTGTTACTCAATCACTTCGAAACGGCTGAACTGAATCCGGTGAAACTTGCAACAATCGGTGATTCACGAGTCGGATCACACTCAGATATTGCACTCACGAACACTTGCACTTAGAGCTTATCCCGCTATCGAATCTGGTTTTAGATAACTTCAACACAGGCGCAGCCGATGACCAAAACTAGTTTGCTTAGATTTCTAATATGGTAATTTTGAAATAAGTTCGTCTTACAATAATCAGACATCTAAGAATAATCTAAGAATAATCAAACATAATATGAACAAAATGTTATCAAAATAATAAAAGACATGACAGCATGTGACTGCAACCAGTTCTTAAATTATTGCAAAAATGACGTCACAGTCATTTATAATCCTACTCTCTCACTATAAAGCATTAAAAGCGCCATTATAAAAAAAAAAAAATTTTTGCTTCGAAACGGTACTAGATAAAGAAATTGTTCTTACAATGTACCAGTGGCGAAGGCTCCATACAACTCGATTCCTACCGGCTTCCCTTTCTGGACAGACTTAATATTAGTGTTAAATTAATAGTTTACTATTGTCAAATAATACACAATTAATAAATAATCACCAATATTTAAAACGTAATCTTTAACTAGAATCATTACCCAACTAGCACACAAGCTGCTTATACAGTCGTTATACAGCCTGATAGTTGCATAGGAGTCGTTCAAATGCTGTACAATTTTCTATAAGTTGTATACTAGCTATTTAAAAAACCCTTTAACAGCTAGGCGGGACAGTAGCCGTTTAGTAGGAAACTAATGACTTATAGTGATATATGAGCATGTAATTGCATCGCTAGACAGCCTAGGGAAGTATAATTGAGTTAATGGAATCTTCTATAACACCGTTAACTGTATAAGGGGACTTTAGGAGATAAAGGAGTTTAAACGGAGTTATGCGTTGCGTTTATAGCGCTCAAGAGCGTAAATAAGCTTTTTGTAATGCCTTAGGTTCTATAACAGATTTTTTTAGGGCTAGTGTATTACTCATCTATAAAAGAGTTGCGTAGGTCTTTAATAGCGCCTTGAGCGTTATATCAGATATTTATATGGCTTCTGTACGGCAAATAGATGTATAAGGTATCATTCGAAACATTTTTACAGCCATGGGGATTACAGAATTATGTTAAAGCACCTAAAGCGTTTTAATAGCATGAACTAACGCTCTTATAACTATAACATACATCTATAACCGAATAATATACCTTAATACTAAAGCTTAAAATTATTATCATAATATATTTACATAGGTGCAGTGGTGGTTCAGTCTGTCAACTGTTTTCAAAGAATCATACTATAAATTGACTATCAAACCATTTTAATATTCAAAGACTGACCCCTTAAAGTACGAGTAAAACGCTGGTGTGCGACCAAAACAGTTATATTGAAGCACTCCTATGCCACAACTGCAAAACCTTGAAGTCTACAACAGCAAACATTAGAGCCTTTGTACAGCTTAAGCCGCTAGAGCAGATGTAACCAACTCTGAGAGCTGCTTGATCGAGACACCATTACAGCATTTGGTAAACATATTTTTTGAGGTTATTACGATCTTTTGAAGATCATATAAATCTATAGCCTGGTAACGTTAACATAATTAAAATCATTTTTTATTACCTATAACCCTAATTAAATTATCTGTAACCCTAAAAGTCTTATTTATGTTCAAAATACAATTTCCAAATCCAAATATCTATATAATTTTTGCATTTAAAACTGAATATTTTGAGGGCGCATGAAAATATTGACGATAATATACATATATATTGACAGCAAACTGGAACTCGCACTTTGATATCACGTACACAAAGAAATAACAGCGATAGACTACTTGTTATTTTAATAATCCAATCCGTAAAAATAAATGTCTCCTCATTTGTCAGTGATGATTCATTTTAATACAATATATTTAGTTTACACCATAATAAACCGACCATATTACTAATTTAAAGCGTTAGCATTTATTACAGTTACACAGTAGCGGTAAAATAAGATGAAGGTGGTATAATCGCGCTACAAGAGCTTTTTCGAAGTCTCGTTCACCTTCATCTTATTTTAGCGCTCCTGTATAACTACTATACTACGTACTATTATAATTACTATTTACGACCACTGTAGATCCAATGTCGAGTTATAAGCTGGACAGTATGGGCCTATTTGCCGCTACAAGAGATTTGTAGCCGCTTATAGAACCACTATACTTCTTACTAAAGGAGCCAAAGGCGTTATAAAAATTCTTTAACCGGCCATTGTGCAGCTTGTTATAGCGCTTGTGTGCTAGTTGGGTAATCTCATCGAAATAATACGAAAACGCCTACTCTTTAAAAATTACGCTCCGCTAAAAACGCAACGTGAAGTAATAATAATGAAATAAGCCGGAGGCGTTGATCGGGAATCGCGTACAATAAAAACTATGGCGGCGATGTCGCTTACGACCTTTTGGATCGCGCTTTACACCGCGCTGCATAGTGGCGAGCAAGCCGGAGGAAGAGCGGGTTGCCTCGCGCTACAGCGCTTGCGCCGCGGCGAATACATGATCTCACGCATGTTTCTGTCGCGGCGCGAGCCGCGTGCAAGAGCGAGATGGCAAAATATAAGCTAAGCATCCTGCATAAGTATGAGTCGAACATTCTTCACCAGTTTGACATTAGGTTATGTTTTTGTTTACTGTTTACATCTTTCGCGCGCTCTATAATAAATTAGAATATTTATTTATTTTAAACTTTGTATACAGAGCTGTATAAAGGCGGACTTAATGTCAGAAGCATTTTCTGTCAGTCTACCTTAGGGTGATGCAGATATTGTTGTGAAGGTGTTAAAAAGAGGAAGGAGAGTGAGTTGAGAAAGGGTGTGTAAGTAAATAATAATAGGTGTAGACAATATGAGTGTAAATTAATAATTATATTAAATATATACTTATGTATAAAAAATAATACAAATACATACAAACATATTAATTACATAAATGAAAATAACATACAATAAATATAAATATACAATAATAGGAAAATATATGAATACATATAAACTAAGCTAATTGTGACGATTCTGCAACTTTGTTCAGCAATAGATCTTTTACTTTGCTCTTGAACGCAAGACGGTTAGTGGACATTCTGATTTCAAGAGGGAGCGCATTCCATAACAGGACTGATTGGACAGGGAACGAAGAATTGACAAACTCAGAAGTGTGGGAGGGACAGAGAAGAATAAGATTGCTTGAAGAGCGGAGATTACGATTGTGGTTATCACACAAGTATTGAAAGTAGGGAGTTAGGTAGGCTGGGGGAGTAGGGGAAGCAAGAAAAGAGAACAGAGTCGTGAGTGCACGTAAATTACGGCGCTCACGAATTGGTAGTCACCTAAGTTGAGAGCGATAAGTAGATACATGATCATACTTGCGTAGGTTGAAGATAAATCGAATGCAGTTGTTAAGAAGGCGGTCAAGTTTGTTGAGGAGATCTGCATTCAGGTCAAAGTAACACACATCACCATAGTCGATCAGAGGGAATATTAAGGTCTGCACAAGCATGGCTTTGGTCCTGGATGGCAGAAAGTTCTTGAGGCGATATAAAGCCCGCAGTGTGCTAGTCACTCTACGACAAACATTGGCTGTTTGGACTTTCCAGCATAATGACCTAAATCTCTGACTGAAGACGTTGTTTCAATAGTCCAGCCGTTAAAGACTATAGGTGGTACATGAACATTACCTAATCTGCTAATGTTGCGGCGACTGCCTACCACTATAGCCTGACATTTGGCAGGGTTAACGGCCAAGTCAAACTTCTCAGACCAGCACCTAATGTGTTCGACGTCGCTATTCACGACGTCTACCGCTGTCGATATAGAGTCCACGGACTCTTGCGTATAAAGTTGCAAGTCATCAGCATACAGATGATACGATCCTCAAAGATTTTGGGTTACTAGATTGATGAATATTGAAAATAATAAAGGAGAAAGAATGCCGCCTTGTGGGACGCCAGAATCCAGTCCACGCCAGCTCGATGAAGATTCACCGAAGTGAACTGATTGCTGGCGCCCTTGAAGACATTAGGAAAACAAATTCAGCGCACCGGAAGATATGTTAAGATGGGAAAGGATAGAGAGAAGGATATCATGACTGACGGTATTGAAGGCGTTCGAGAAGTCTACCAAAGCCATAACAGTGACTTTAGTATCCTCCATTCTAGCCCTAACATCGCCAGTCACCTTAAGGAGTGCCGTCGTAGTGCTGTGGCCTGGTCTGAACCCGGATTGGAGCGGGCTAAGTAAATTGTTATTTAACACAAACTGTGTTAACTGCTTGTGTACGCAGGCCTCCAGCACTTTGGAGAGAAAAGGTAGAATGGAAATGGGTCGGAAGTGAGCTGGAAGCGACGGATTTGGGATTTTAGGCAATGGGATAATGTAGGCTTTGCGCCACAAGGAAGGAAAAGAACCAGAGGTAAGGGAGAAATTTATGATGTGAGATATGGCGGGGAGCAGGTGATCCAACACAGAGACAATCATGCGTCGACTGATGTCATCGGCGCCTACTGCATTCGATTTAATAGAATGGATTATCTTCTTAACATCTTCCTGTGTCTGGTGTTACTGGCGAAAAGGAGAAGGATTCAATATTTGGTCGGGGTAAACCCAGTATGGATTGGACAGTATCGGTCTTGGTTTGGTGATCCATCACTGTGGTGGACGTAAAGTGACGATTTATATCGTCCAATCCAACCGTGCACTGTACGTTATTGCTCTGATGTTTGCCAATTCGAGGGTCCCGAGAAACCTCCAGATATCGGCCGGGGAAGAGGAGGAAAGGTTATTTAGAAAATGTCGGCGTTTAGCGTTACGTACCATCTGATTGCATCGGTTTCTTGCAACTTTAAACTGGTGCTAGTTTTCGTCACACCGATCTCTACGAAACTTGGCAAAGGCCCTATTTCTTCGCCTCATGGCCATTCGAACGCCTTCTGACATCCAGGGAGCAGGAGGACGTTTAAGCCTTTCCTAACCGGCGCGTGGACATCAAACAGCCCAACAACAGCTTTATTGAATATAGAAATGTTGTCGTCAATGCTTCAAGCTGTTGTTAACTGCTCCTAGTTGAGGTTTATATTATACTAGCTGACCCGCGCAACTTCGCTTGCGTCACATCAGAGAGAATGGGTCAAAATTTCCCCCGTTTTTGTTACATTTTTCACTTGTACTCTGCGCCTATTGGTAGTAGCGTGATGATATATAGCCTATAACCTTCCTCGATAAATGGACTATCTAACACTGAAATAATTTTTCAAATCGGACCAGTAGTTCCTGAGATTAGCGCGTTCAAACAAACAAACAAACAAACAAACAAACTCTTCAGCTTTATAATATTAGTATAGATTTGTGTTTATTACAACATTATTCTTTAGTAAATGTGTTTGTGCATAACCGTGAATGTATCAGTGTATTAAACAGTAATAGTTTTGCATGTATCCATTGGAGTACATATTCATTTTGTCAGATTTATAGATTAAACTCATTTCTATAAAAGTGTTCTGCGTTTTTCCGTTATGTTTTTGGTATTTTATTGTTGAAAAATAAATTCTAAATTGCTAGCATAATATGTTATTAAACAACCAACCAGTGCGAGACAATCATCAATCATTCGAAATACGTTATCAAAATAGATATGTGCTGTTGTGTTACCTACGTGTTACTACTGAAGTCAGAGTTACTAAATACAAAACAAGCATGATTAGCTAGCATGGTAAGTACCTATGTATTATTAGACTGTAGAGAGAGAAATAAGAGACTGTAGTTGAATGTAGATACTACTCTCTTATTGTTATGCAGTAATACGCTATTTTTACGTCGGCATTCTTACGATGTCCATATGTAGGTACTATACCTAGACAATGACTTATAGCTCTGGCTTGCCTTATATAAATATTGACCCTTCGCCACTGCAATGTACATAAGTAAATATAGCAAACTTAAAACCCAGTAGTTGACTAACTCGGTCGGGCCGTAAAAGTGGTTTATTACTCAACCGGTTTGACCCGTACCACTATGAAAAAAGTTACTAAAAGAAAAGAAAAAAACACTAAAGCTATAATTTATGTTAATAAGAAATAAGTAAAGAGTGTGAAACTAACCTGGATAGAACATGAATAAAATCACAACACTAATAACCGCGCTTCGTCGCACGCGCATACAAGATGAAGTCTATCGCGGTACTGACCGCCCCCGCCCCGCCACACGCAGCCTGCGCGAGAGCGCATAAGCTAGCGGAAAACTCCTATCTTTTACATCTCATACTAATTACACTATGCAACAAATTTGAAAAAAATAAAATTCACCTGACTTACAGTATGTAATTATGACTTATCACCTTAAAACTATTCGGTGTGTATAAATAAAATTATTACATCACGTCAGATTTAGTAGTGATAGGCTTACTGATTTTGAAAAAAAATGTATAAAGGAGAGACTTAAATTGTTATTATACATTAAAAAAACATGTTTTTTTTTAACGATTGGCTTTCCTCTTGTCACCAGTAGACACAGTATCCCTCTGGAGGCTCCAACAGTAGTCTGCAAGCATGGCTGGTTCCCATCTACCCTGATAACGCTTGTCATACTCTGTAATTTCTGGATGAAATCTTTCTCCATGTTCATCACTCACTGAACCCATGTCATTAATGAGTAATCTGAACGTTTGATGACTTGTGTATCCAGAAAAGATATATTTTTATGACTATCCACAAAAAAGTGAAGCAGACAGTAAACAAATCAAGATTCTTCTAATCTCTCTTTTGTGGTGTGATATAATAATATGAATGTGTTTTCTGTATTACACTACACTAAGTATCCTTATTACGAATTACCATTAGGGATCCCTGTGAATTTTTTGGTGTTGCATAGTGTTACCTGTATCGTCGCTCGAATGGGGTTATACGAGCAGGATCTACTTTACCAATATTCTTGGTGTAGTTGTACAATTTGACCGATCGTATGGTGTTATTTATTAAAATTGCTTGGAGTTATTATACCAAAACTTCTATATTATATAAATAGGTTCCGCGTGGTCAAACCAATATTGGTGATGAATTTATAATAGAGCGTAATCATAGATTTGTATATATAAATAAATAAATTTAACCCATTACTGTCCCACTGCTGGGCAAGGGTCTCCTCCCGAAATGAGGGAGGGGTTAGGCCTTGAGTCCACCACGCTGGCCAAGTGCGGGTTGGGGACTTTGCATGCCCTCAATAAATGTATTAAACAAATTTTAGGCATGCAAGGTTTCCTCACGATGTTTTCCTTCACCGTTGGAGCATGTGATAATTATTTCTAATACACACATAACTTCGAAAAGTCATTGGTGTGTTGCCTCGGGTTCGAACCTGCGACCACTTGAGTAGGAGGTGTCAACTTATACCACTCGGCTATCACTGCTTTTTTTTATATACATATATAGATTTGTAACGCGATGCAATTTATCGTTTTGTTTTGTACGGATAGTTATTCGTACTGATAGGTAATTCGTACTTAAAAATCTGCATTTCGGAAGTTTGAAATCGCTATGTGCCGTACTAGATCATAGGTGTTATGATCTGGACTCGGCATATAAATGTTGCACTAATTACCGTGCTATTCTTATTGTTATTACTACCCTTAACTTCCTTAGTCTTAAATTAACTGTAAGTAGTAGATATAGGTTGCTGCGGCATTTTTTCCATTCAAAGTTCAATGTTGATTAGTGTTTGCTAGATATAACTTGGAGATGAGTCTTCCTGCATGGTTTCCATATTGTTAGAAGAGGAAGCTAGTGCGTTCATCACCTCTTAGAAAAAAAATTATTACGCAAAAGGAAAACCTAAGTGTTCTCTTAATGTTAGCTTTCTCCATTAGGAGAGTCACAATCGAAAAAAATTGCTAAACAACTTATTCATTCTTTTATTTACATAATATTATGCAAATTATACTAAACACCTGTTGATGATGCTATTTTTTGTCGCTACTCTCAAGTTACCATAAGGCTCGTTGACTACAATGAACGAACACATACACTTTATTATTATTCTTTTGAATTGAAAATGTATTGTTCGATGCGTAAACAAAAAGATTCGCCCATTAATGAAAGATGCGAACAGAACATTAAGATTTGCTATTACCTTTATTTGCTTTTATGAATAGGACATTTACAACGCCAATTTTATGTAATGGCCATAAAGCTTTGCCTAAGATTTTGACATCAGCTAAGTAGACACTCACAATAAAAAAAAAGTTGCTTAATATAAGATTATATACGTTTTTTCTACATCAACTTCGGTTTATTAATAAATTGTAAATTTTGCGTTCATGTTGTTTCAATTTTTTTTTTATCTACTTTGATACTTGCTCGTCTTACGATCATCTAAAAGTGTGACTTAAGTTTACGTTTAGACTTAACGTGCTAATTATGTAAGAACGAAAAGTACGAAAATTAATGTGTTTTTTTTTTATTTGAAGCGATGGTGGAAGTGTCATTAGGCATTTTAGTATATCAGTCAGCATTTTGGATTGCAGTCAAATGTCGCCATAATTTACAACAAAGCAGGTAGTCGTTATTCTACGGTCGCCGCGCTACCGAAGATCGATTTCTTTATTATGCCCATAAAATTTAAATATTTATGCAAATTATGTCTTCTTTAATAAAGCATTTACGTAGCCGGTAGCAAGTTTAAAAATTTAAAAACATTTCTACTGCAGAATTATAAACGATCTAAGCTGTTAGGCAATCAAGTTTTAATTTTTTTACAATACAAGATAATTTAGACTCTAGAGTTGAAACGTAAAGTTTAAAGTCGTTTGAGGATTTTTACCATTTATAATAAGATGCATGATGATCAAATGTCTAAATATGTACTTTGTCATCAATTTTGGGCTTTACGCAGATAAGATAAAGTTAGTTTTACTGTAAATGCAATTCGTTCTGCTTGCTTTTATTTTTTCACCGTTGCAGTAAAGTTTCGCCATCTGAACAGTATTGATATAATAAATTTAACCCATTAATGTCCCACTGCTGGGCAAGGGTCTCCTCCCGTAATAAGGGAGGGGTTAGGCCTTGAGTCCACCACGCTGGCCAAGTGCGGGTTGGGGACTCTGCATGCCTTCAATTAATGTATTAAACAAATTTTAGGCATGCAAGGTTTCCTCACGATGTTTTCCTTCACCGTTGGAGCATGTGATAATTATTTCTAATACACACATAACTTCGAAAAGTCATTGGTGTGTTGCCTCGGGTTTGAACCTGCGACCACTTGCGTGGGAGGTGTCAACTTATACCACTCGGCTATTAGTATTGATATAACCGGTGACCAAATGCATCAGGTATCATTGGGAATTTATAAGACCTAAGTTTTGCCACTTTTTTATTCCTTCACGGTCATTTACGAGTGTAATTTGAACGTCATGCAATATCGATGTTATGTACATATTGTACATATCGATTTGCTAATATTTGACACCCAGTAATTAGAATGCATATCTAATGAGTTTACGTGTTGAATCTTATCCGCTTGCGCATTTGAAAGTAATTGTTGATACACACTAGATTATTTTGGTTAAAAAGAACTGAAGTATACGTGGGTACCTATTGACAGATTTTATTCCTTCAATAAAGTTTGTTGAGACTTTTAGGAGAAAATACATTGTCATGGCCCCTTATTTGTCTTTTAGTGCTCTTTATCTTATAGTATTCGTATTGTTTTTTATTAAGCACCTCCAACTGCGGTTTACTGGCGGGTGAAGGTAGGTACCACCTGTGCATATTATGAAATCCACTGTAGCCTGGTTTGCCACAGATGGGAGTCATTGTGGGATACCATCTGCGTGCACCGATAGACTTATTGAGGTAGGATGACTTTTCTCGGCCGGCAGAGTTTTTAGAGTTAGAAGCTTTTGATGGCTTCAAAGCGAACGTTTCACACCACTTCTATAGTATTGAATAATTTTGCCTTCATTGTGTTATTTTATTGTTATTGTTATTTATGTTAAATTCGATTGTGGATTAAAATATATAGCACAAAACGACTAGCGATTTTAGATGAGTGGAATAAATAGCTGATGAAGTAGGGTATTACACCAGCTGTAGACTTTCCTCAAGATCTTCCCGTTCAGTGTTTCTTAATATCTAAAAGGATCAATAAAAGAAACTCGTTCAATTGTTTGAATATTTATTTATTTATTTATTTAAACTTAATATACAAATTTGTATAAAGGCGGACTTAATGCCAGGGGCATTTTCTGCCAGTCTACCTTAGGGTGATGCAGAGATTATTACGAAGGTGTTTAAAAGAGGAAGGAAAGTGAGTTAAGAAAGAGTGTACAAATAAATAATAAGATAAATAAGCGATATGAGTGTAAATACATAAACATAAATAATATGTACATAAACATGATATATATACAATAATAAATAAATATAAATATACACTAAGATAATTGTGACGATTCTGCAACTTTGTTCAACAAAAGATCCCGCACTTTGTTCTTGAACGTAAGACGGTTAGTGGACATCCTGATTTCAAGAGGGAGCGCATTCCATAACAGAACTGACTGGACAGAGAAAGAAGAGTTGATAAACCCAGTAGTGTGGGATGGACAGAGAAGGGTGAGATTGCTTGAAGAGCGGAGATTACGGTTGTGGTTATCACACAAGTATTGAAAGTAGGGAGTTAGGTAGGCTGGGGGAGAAGAAGAAGTGAGGAAAGAGAAGAGTGTCGTGAGAGCGCGTAAATTACGGCGCTCACGGATTGGTAGCCACCTAAGTTGAGAGCGATAAGTAGATACATGATCATACTTGCGAAGATTGAATATAAATCGAATGCAGTTGTTAAAAAGACGGTCGAGTTTGTTGAGGAGATCTGCATTCAAGTCAAAGTAACACACGTCACCATAGTCGATGAGAGGGAAAATTAAAGTCTGTACAAGCATCGCTTTCGTCTTAGATGGCAGCATGTTCTTGAGGCGATATAGAGCCCGCAATGTGCTGGTGACTCTGCGACAAACATTGGCTATTTGGGTTTTCCAGCTTAAAGTTGAGTCAATGTATAGCCCTAAATCTCGCACAGTAGACGTCGTTTCAATAGTCGAGCCATTAAAAACTATAGGTGGAACGTGAACGTGACCAAGCCTGCTGATGTTACGGTGACTGCCTACCAGTATAGCCTGACATTTGGTAGGGTTAACGGCTAAGCCGAACTTCTCGGACCAGGACTTGATGTGTTCGAGGTCGCCGTTCACGACATCAACCGCTGTGGATATGGAGTCCACAGTTCCTTGCGAATAAAGCTGCAAGTCATCAGCGTACAGATGATACGCTCCTTGAAGATTTTGGGTAACCAGATTTATAAAGAAAGAAAACAATAAGGGAGAAAGAATGCCGCCTTGCGGGACGCCAGAATCAAGTTCACGCCAGCTCGATGAGGATTCACCGAAGTGAACTGATTGCTGGCGTCCTTGAAGATATGAGGAAAACCATTTTATTGCACTCGAAGATATATTCAGATGAGAAAGGATAGAGAGGAGGATATCATGACTGACGGTATTGAAGGCGTTTGAGAAGTCTACCAGAGCCATCACAGTGACTTTTGTATCCTCCATCCCCGCCCTAATATCGCCAGACACTTTAAGGAGTGCCGAAGTAGTGCTGTGGCCTAGTCTGAACCCGGATTGAAATGGACTAAGGAGGTTATTGTTGAACACAAACTGTGTTAACTGTTTGTGCACACAGGCCTCGAGCACTTGGGAAAGGAAAGGGAGAATGGAAATGGGTCGGAAGTGAGCTGGAAGCGACGGATTTGGAATTTTAGGTAAAGGGATAATGTAGGCTTGCGCCACAGAGAAGAGAAGAAACCGACGGTAAGGGAGAAATTAATGATATGGGAAATAGCTGGGAGCAAGTGATCCAAAACGGAGACAATCATCCGACGACTGACGTCATCGGCGCCTACTGCATTCGACTTAATGGACAGGATTATCTTCTTTATATCCTCCGGCGTTACTGGAGAAAAGGAGAAGGATTCAAGATTTGGGCGGGGTAAATCTAAAATGGAACGGACAGCGGACTTGTGGGGAATTTCTGTGAAGTTACTTGAGAGTATTATCGCTGAAATAGCACCTCATTTAGCGGCAACTTTTAATCGATGTGTAGATTTAGGTGTCTTTCCTAATTTAATGAAGCACAGCAAGATAATAATAATATAGTTTTTTGGGCGGTAGGTGTCAAAATAAGTAGACACACAAAAAATCACTCCTCATTTATTTATTGAAAATTAATTTATTTAATCGTTTTTATTAATTATAATCATTTAATAATAGTATATATTTAGCCCTTAAGTACTACAAATAGTAAATACCTAGTACATGTAGTATTAGTGTACTGTTATACACCACCTGCCAGCTGAGCACAATTTTTGCAAGTCACTTCACTCTACACTGCATTATGTCTCAATTAAGTGACATACAGATGACACAGGCGAAGTTGGAGGAATCTTTCAGCAAGAGGATGGCTGAACTCGAGGCGCAGCTCCAAACTGGTGCTGCCAAGGACACGGTGGCTAAGGTTGCAGAGGAGTTCCGCACTTTCCGGGAACTCATGTTTGGGGTCCTTGGGTTGCTGCGGCAACAAATAAGTGAGTGTGCCCGGATGGTGGACTCTATTGAGACCAGGCACCGAAGAAAGGATCTTCTCTTCCTGGGGATCCCGGAGTCAGCAAAGGTTGACCAACAGTTTATGGCTTCGGAGATCCTTAATAGCAAGATGGGGTTGCCTGATGTCTCAACTGCCGCCATAAGAGTTTGTCACCGGATTGGGGCCCCTGGAGGCAAGCATCACCGACCCATTCTGGTGCGCTTCACAAGTGCGGACACCCGGAACGCTGTTTGGCGTGCCAAGGCAAAGCTGCGTGGAACGTCTGTCGCCGTAAAGGAGTTCTTGACGCGGACCCGCCAATTTGTTTTCGCCAAGGCACGACAGCACTTCGGTATGAGGGGATGCTGGACACAGGACGGCGTCATTGTGGTGAAAGTTGCCGATGGAAGCCGCCACAAGATTATAACATCCGACGAGCTGAACGCGTTGGCGGCCAAGCATCCGAAGGTGACCGGTACCTCTCATTCTTCCCAGACCGGAGCAGCCAGTGGAAGTGCGGGATCATCGACGGCGATATCTAAGACACGCAAGTAAGACACGCAATGTTTACGTGTTTATTGATTCGATTGTTATAACTAAACTTTGCCGTGCTCCAGTTTAGTTTTGCATCCTACGTAACTTGTATTTTCGCCGATAATATGTTTACCCACTTTATATATTTTTTTTATCTACACGCATTGTTACTTTATAACTTTTTATTTCTTCACCATAAACTGTTTTGTTTGACACATGACGTTAATGACTGCGTCGAAGGGTTGTTAGTTGTCAAACTGACAGTCCTTTGATTAGTTAAGTTGCGTTCGGAAATGTGTTTTATTGTTTAATATTTTTACTGTTTTTTTTTTCCATTCTTTTTTGTGTTAGCTGGCGGGTGGTGCAGAGATGCGATTTGCACCGTAGTATTTTGTTTTTTTTTTTTTTTTTATCACTTTTATCTTTATAATTACTATTTAAGGATAATTATTTATTATATATATATATATATTATACTATCAGTTATTTAATATTTATACACTATGTCTGATGATGATGCTTCATATGTTTCTGCGAACGACTCTACTACATCCTCGGAAGATAGCTTTTGCTCTACGACAGGCACGCTAGGCGACTTCGTCCGACAGACCTTTGAGCGTTCTGGGATAAATCTATTTAACGTATGTCACATAAATGCGCAAAGCGTGCCTAGCCATTACAATGACCTGCGAGAGGCATTCTGTGATGCTGACGTTCATGCCGTCCTGATTTCGGAGACCTGGCTCAAACCTCACCTTCCTTCAACTTCTTACCCCCTCCCTGGATTCTCTCTCATCCGTAATGATCGGATAGACAGGAGAGGGGGTGGCGTCGCTATCTACCTCAGAAGTGACCTCCCTTATCAAATCGTAGCTTCCTCCTGTCCTAATTACTCCGCTTCCGCCGAATTTCTTTTCTTGGAGGTTTGGGTCAAAGGGGCTAAAATCCTTCTTGGCGTAGTATACTGTCCCCCATCTGTCGACTACTTCTCCAGTATTGAACTAGTGCTGGAATCTTTAGGGTCCGCTTACTCGCATCACATCATCATGGGCGATCTCAACACCGATCTCCTCCCTCCCGGTTCACTCCGTTCCCGTAAACTCCTAGACATCATTAAGTCCGCCAGTCTACATGTTCTACCACTGAATGCCACTCATCACAACACCGAAGGCGATGATACATGGTTGGACCTAATGATTACGTCTGCTCCCACCCTTGCCCCATTTTTTGGTCAATACCCTGCCCCTGGTTTCTCTCATCACGACCTAATTCATTTGTCCTATATCCTCAAACCTCCCAAATCCCGTCCCAAGGTTCTGTACAGACGCTGCTTTGGGCGTATGGACGTAACTAAATTGTGTAGGGACGCTGCGAAAATCGATTGGGAGCAGCTAACGACAGCCCACACAATCGATGACAAGTTAGGCATTTTTTACAAAGCTGTTATTGGGCTGTTTGACGTCCATGCGCCCGTCAGAAAAGTGAAACTCAAGCGACCGCCTGCTCCCTGGATGACTGAAGGAGTTCGTATGGCCATGAGGCGTAGGGATAGGGCATTCGCAAAGTTCCGCAGAGACCGCTGTGACGACAATTGGGTTCGGTTCAAAGTTGCAAGGAACAGATGCAATCAGATGGTACGCAATGCTAAACGCCGACACATTCTCAGTAATCTATCTTCTTCTTCCCCTGCTGATATCTGGAAGTTCCTTGGGACTCTAGGTATCGGCAAACACCGTAGTAACGATCCACAGTGCACGGTTGGTTTGGATGACATCAATACCCACTTCACTTCCTCTGTACCTTTGGATCACCAAACTAAATGCAACACCGTTCGTGCCCTGATGAATTTACCTCGACTCAATTTCGAATCCTTTTATTTTGCCCCAGTTACACCGGAAGATATTAAGAAGATTATCCTGTCAATTAAGTCCAATGCAGTGGGCGCCGATGGCGTTAGTCGTCATATGGTCGTCTCTGTCTTGGATCATCTGCTCCCCGCCATTTCCCATATCATAAATTTCTCCCTTACCTCTGGTACTTTTCCTTCTCTGTGGCGCAAAGCCTACATTATACCGTTGCCAAAAATTCCTAATCCCTCAAGTCCAGCTCACTTCCGCCCCATATCGATTCTCCCTTTCCTCTCCAAAGTGCTTGAGGCCTGTGTACACAAGCAACTAACACAGTTTGTGCTTAATAACAACCTCCTTGACCCACTTCAATCTGGGTTCAGACCAGGTCATAGCACTACTTCCGCCCTCCTAAAAGTGACTGGCGATATTAGGGCAGGCATGGAGGATACTAAAGTCACCGTGGTGGCTTTGGTTGATTTCTCGAACGCCTTTAATACCGTCAGTCATGATATCCTTCTCGCCATCCTTTCCCATCTTAACATATCTTCCGGTGCGCTGGATTGGTTTTCCTCGTATCTTCAAGGACGCCAACAGTCGGTTCACATCGGTGAATCTTCATCGAGCTGGCGTGAACTCGACACTGGCGTCCCACAAGGCGGCCTCCTCTCTCCACTATTGTTTTCAATTTTCATTAATCTTGTGACTAAAAACCTTCAGGGAGCGTATCATCTGTATGCGGACGACTTGCAACTCTACTCGCAAGGAACAGTGGATTCTATAGCCTCAGTTGTCGCCACGTTAAATAACGACCTCGAGCATGTCAAGTGTTGGTCGATGAAATTCGGCTTGGCTGTTAATCCTACCAAATGCCAGGCTATAGTTGTAGGAAGTAATCGTAGCATTAGTAGGTTAGATCATATGCAGGTACCACCAGTTGTATTTAATGGCTCTATCATAGAACTGACCCCTACCGTAAAAGATCTTGGCCTGTACTTGGACTCAACTTTAAGCTGGAGAGCCCAAGTTTCTAATGGTTGTAAAAGGGTCACTGGCATACTGAGGGCTCTTTATCGTCTTAAGAACTTTTTATCTTCTAGGACTAAAGCTATGCTTGTGCAGACCTTAATCTTCCCTCTGATCGACTATGGTGATGTGTGTTACTTTGACCTGAATGCAGATCTCCTCAACAAACTAGACCGTCTTCTTAACAACTGCATTCGATTCATCTTCAACCTCCGCAAGTATGATCATATATCTACTTATCGCTCCCAACTTAGGTGGCTGCCTATTCGTGAGCGTCGTCACTTACGTGCACTCACGACTCTCTTCTCTTTTCTCTCTTCTTCTACTCCCCCAGCCTACCTAACTCCCTACTTTCAATATCTGTGCGACAATCACAACCGTAACCTCCGTTCCTCAAACAATCTTCTTCTTCTATGTCCATCTCACACTTCTGGGTTTGTCAACTCTTCCTTTCCTGTCCAATCGGTTTTATTATGGAATGCGCTCCCTCTTGAAATCAGGACGTCCACTAGCCGTCATACGTTTAAGAGCAAAGTGCGGAATCTCTTGTTAAAACAAGTAGCAGAATCGTCACACTCGTCTTAGTTTTTATTTATGTATATTTATTATTCATAATATATATATTGTATAATTCAGTATATAGTTTATTTTATTATTTATTTATGTATATGGGTATATATATGTATTTAATATTTCTTATTTGTTAATCATTATGTATGTATAAACCTATCTATATTTAAGTACACGTACATACATGACCTTATTTTTATTTATTGGTAAACCTGGTTCTTAACTTCCTGTATTTTTATTTTTTTAAACACCTACTTCTTTCAATCTCTGCATCACCCTAAGGTAGACTGGTAGATAATGCCTTTGGCATTAAGTCCGCCTATATACACATGCATATGAAGTTTAAAATAAATAAATAAAATAAATAATCCCCTTGTTTAAAAACGGATGCAAAAGTGAGCCCAGTAACTTTAGGCCAATATCCATCTTGCCTGCTATTAGCAAAATATTTGAAAGGGCTATATTAGAGCAATTAGAGAGCCATTTCAGTTTGTATAATCTACTCCACAGCAAACAGTTTGGCTTTACAAAGGGTCGATCTACCATCGATGCAGGGGTCACACTTATTAGGCATATTTTCGATGCTTGGGAGATGTCGCAGGACGCTATTGGGGTGTTTTGCGATCTCTCCAAAGCGTTTGATTGTGTTGACCACAATACTCTTTTATGTAAACTTAAGCACACTCTGGACTTAAAGGCTAAAATCACCACTTTACAGGATAGACTATCTCAAATGAGCTTAGAATATGAACAGGACACTAGGGACTACATACTCAAATATGATGAGATTGCCAAAGTTGGTAAGGAAAATTTAGAACGTGTATTATCTTTGTACAGTAGTTCTCAATGTCCAAAATGCTCTCAGGCCATTTCACTTTCTAGTGAATTAGAGTCTCTGACCTGTATAAAGCAGTCTAACCATACCACTAGCAGTGCATCACCAAAATATAAAATTAGTGTAAGCTCAACTCAGGACAGTTTTAAGGAAAACAGAGCATTAATGTTCTCAAATAGGATAGGTTTAGGTTTTGGTTCACTTATAAATAACAATGTGAACTTCAAAGTGACCAACCACTGCTACCAAAACCTCAAGTTAGGCAGAATAGTGGAGAAAATCCAAACAATGAATTTAGATAAAGACATTCCAATTGTTCTTATGATTGGCAATAGCTTAGGTTTAAGAAAGTCTGACATTATTCATAGTATAAGTAGTTTATTAGAAATGAATTTAGGAAAAATAATAATATGTGCATTCCCCTACTCTGACTCACTATCTGAGAATGAGAACCGACAAATTCACAAGTTGAATGCTATCTTACATTTGATAACAAGTCATCATAGTGATAGACTATTGTTTTTTGATACTAATAAATTTATTAGTACTTTTTATTTAACAAAAGAAAGAATGTTCCTTTCTTACAAAAATCGACATTTAATTGCTACTCTGTTAGCATATAATATTAACTTAGTTATAGAAGATATAACACAGCCTAGGTTTAAGGACGGAACAGTATTGTCTAGTCGTTTTACTAACAATACTGTGATTAATATTATTGATAATTTAGTTTATAAGGACACTGTTACGCATAATGTAACAAAGAACAACAATAATTTAAACGCTTAAGCAAGACAACGGATAAACAGGCAGGTTTTCTGAACGTAGTACACCAAAATCTACAAGGTTTATCCGGCAAAGAATTAGAGATAGAATTATTTTTGAAAAAACATTACACACACGTATTTTGTGTCACGGAACATTGGTTGCTGTCGCACCAATTAATATTAAATAATCAATATTATTCCATGATAAGTGCATTCAGTAGGAAGAAGGCTATACATGGAGGGTCAATGATTTTAGTTAGCAACAATTTAAAATGCAAAGAACGTAAGGATATAGTTAGCTTGTCAGTAGAACGTACTGCCGAAGTATCTTGTGTAGAACTCGAGCAGCATGTTATAGTATGTATATACCGTCCACCAATGAGTGACTTCAGTTTGTTTGAAGCTATAGTGGAAGATATATTAAAGCGTTTGAGTGTTAGTAACAAGTATGTGGTTGTCTGTGGTGATTTTAATGTAAACATATTGGAGCAGTCCAACACTACCACCAGACTGATTTCTCTCTTCAAATCATTTAATCTTAAACATCTTTTTAATAATCCAACTAGAATTACCGAACATTCGGCCACATGCTTGGACAATATGTTTAGCAACTGCGTATGTCTAGACAGGGTCATAGTCAACGATTTAACGTCAGACCACTGTGGACTGAACGCCGTCTTCTCTAGGAAGAACGTTATCAAATCTAACACGATAACTTTTAGACCTATTACCCACAACCGCTTGGCATTATTTAATCAAGAGGTAGCCGCCAAGATTTCCAACATTAATATTACTCAGGATGACCCAGACGTTCTCTATAAATCCTTGTTTAATGTTATTGAGTCTCAATTTTATATGGTTTTTAAGGAAAAAACTATTACAAAGGAAAATACAAAGCTGAAATTCTGCGATTGGGCGACCGTAGGAATTTACAAAAGTAGAGCTAGGATGTATGAGCTGTATGCCATGAAACAATACAATTTCAATCCAGGTTTTCTTGAATATGTTAGGAATTACTCTAAAATCTTTAAAAAATCTTGTGCCGCTGCTAAGTCTTTGTACTTAAGCACCAAGATCAAAAATTCCAACAATAAAATAAAAACAACTTGGAATATTATCAACAATGAAACAGGAAGATCGTCACCACCTGATCACGACTTCGAATTGAATGTTAACAATCGGGTTATTACAGATAGCCTAGGCGTAGCTCAAACATTTAACAATTATTTTTCTGCCATACCAGTCATTACGACTAGTTCCTTAAATTCCTCCACCGCTAAAGCAGGATCATTACTTAGGAGCAATGTGGGTCAGTGCAATGTCTCATTTTATTTTAAGCATATAAACCCCTCTGACGTAATCAGAGTATTCAAGTCGCTTAATTCAAAAAATACAGCGGACTTGTGGGGAATTTCTGTAAAGTTACTTGAGAGTATTATCGCTGAGATAGCGCCTCATTTAGCTGCAACTTTTAATCGATGTGTAGATGTAGGTGTGTTTCCTAATTTAATGAAGCACAGTAAGATAATTCCCTTGTTTAAAAACGGATGCAAAAGTGAGCCCAGTAACTTTAGGCCAATATCCATCTTGCCTGCTCTCAGTAAAATATTTGAAAGGGCTATATTAGAGCAATTAGAGAGCCATTTCAGTTTGTATAATTTACTCCACAGCAAACAGTTTGGCTTTACAAAGGGTCGATCTACCATCGATGCAGGGGTCACACTTATTAGGCATATTTTCGATGCTTGGGAAGCGTCGCAGGATGCTATTGGGGTATTCTGCGATCTCTCCAAAGCGTTTGATTGTGTTGACCACAATACTCTTTTATATAAACTTAAATTCTATGGGATTGGGGATGTGGCACTTGACCTACTTGCATCCTACTTGTCTGAGAGAGTACAGTATACAGGTATCAATGGGTCAAGATCCACTGGATCTGCAGTTAGTTTAGGGGTACCGCAGGGCTCTATCCTTGGTCCTTTTCTTTTTCTGGTATATATTAATGATTTGCCACATCAGGTGCAGGATCTGTGTGATATTGTACTATTTGCTGATGATACGTCGCTCATATTTAAAGTAGATCGTAAGAAAACAGATTTTGACGATGTAAATGGTGCTCTTACACAGGTTCTCGATTGGTTTACAGCCAACAATTTATTGTTAAATGCTAAGAAAACGAAATGCATTAGGTTTACCATGCCCAACGCTAGGAATCTAGGTACGAATGTAGTTCTAAAGGGTGAGGTGTTAGACATAGTCAACTCCGCAACCTTCCTAGGTGTAGACTTAGATAATAAGCTTCAATGGGGCACCCAAATAACAAAGCTCGCGGGCAGGCTCAGCTCCGCAGCCTATGCGATAGGAAAAGTAAGACAGTTTGCTGGTGTAGATGCGGCAAGACTGGTTTACTTTGGTTATTTTCACAGCGTTTTGTCCTACGGTATTCTACTTTGGGGCAGAGCGGCTGATATAGACACAATTTTCGTTATTCAAAAAAGAGCAATTCGCGCTATTTACGGCTTAGGAGCGCGGGACTCTCTGCGGGAGGTATTTGGGAAAATAGGTATACTGACGGTGGCATCACAGTATATTTTTGCGAATTTGATGTTCATCAAACAAAACATAAATTCGTTTGCTAAGAATAGTGACATTCATAACATTAATACCAGAAATAAGCACAAATTAGTAGGTCCCTGCAATAGATTGCAAAAAGTACACAACTCATTTGCAGGTCTTGGTGTTCGGTTGTATAACAAACTTCCCAGCAGTGTTATGGATTTACCCCAAAAAAAATTCAAATTAGTTGTTAAAGATCATCTTATTAAAAGGGGTTATTATAAGATCGACGATTATATAATGGACAAGAAATCATGGGATTAGTTGCTCGTTCTACACAAATCAAGATTAAATATCTATATATGTATATATTCATCTTTGCATTGTATAAATATTAATCAGTAGTATTTTAACTCTGTAACAGAGAGGTATCACACGAGCCTCAGTGGCACTCGTTTTCTTTTCTTGATAGATATGGTGGGATATGGTGGGCTCCCACATGCCAAGGTTCGTCATGCTCACTAAAATGTCATTGCTTGCGGCGGCGTCGTGTGCCGGGTCACCCCCTTCCCTCTAATATGTGCGAAGGGGGTGATGGCTGGTCCATGCGTCATACTCGTGAACGGGTGCTGCTTGGGGTGACTGGTCGTCCTGGTTGTGGTGAATTTGCCAAATATATATTTTTTTTTAAGTAAATAGGTATTAATAGATATAATTCCTTGTGCCATAGTCTGCTCTTGAGATGCCTCTTATGACTTGCTCATGCTCCCATCATGCTTCCAATACACTTGTGATGTTATTAGCACCTTCATATTGATTTAATTTATTTATATTATACCTATGTGTGTTCGGTAGTGTTGGTAGCGGCTCCTTACATCATCAAAGATTTATACCTAATAGAAAGATTGTTAAAATTAATTGGCGATTAAAAAGAGTGGCCTGGAGTTTCTTGCCAGCTCTTCTCATTGGCCCTACCTTCCGAACTGGCGGTAAATTCACTCTCTGTATCATTGACTATCATAAGTGTCAACATTTGACCTATATGAATAAATGATTTGATTTTGATTTTGATTTTTAAGCGCTATGGGATTGGGGATGTGGCACTTGACTTACTTGCATCCTACTTGTCTGAGAGAGTACATTATACGGATATTAATGGGTCAAGATCCACTGGATCTGCGGTTAGTCTCGGGGTACCACAAGGCTCCATCCTTGGTCTGTTCCTTTTTCTGGTATATATTAATGATTTGCCACATCAGGTACAGGATCTGTGTGATATCGTACTATTTGCTGATGATACGTCGCTTATATTTAAAGTAGATCGTAAGAAATCAGTTTTTGACGATGTAAATGGTGCCCTTACACAGGTTCTTGATTGGTTTACAGCCAACAATTTGTTGTTGAATTCAAAGAAAACAAAATGCGTTAGATTTACCATGCCCAACGCTAGGAATCTAGGTACGAACGTAGCTCTAAATGGTGAGGTATTAGACATGGTCAATTCCGCAACCTTCCTAGGTGTAGATTTAGATAACAAGCTTCAATGGGGCACCCAAATAACAAAGCTCGCGGGCAGGCTTAGCTCCGCAGCCTACGCGATAAGAAAAGTAACACAGTTTGCTGGTGTGGATGCGGCAAGACTGGTTAACTTTGGTTATTTTCACAGCGTTTTGTCTTACGGTCTTCTACTTTGGAGCAGGGCGGCTGATATAGACACAATTTTTGTAATTCAAAAAAGAGCAATTCGCGCTATTTTCACACCGTTCACACCGTTATTGACCGTTGAAGCATATAGACGTGCTCTTATGCATTATTTAATATAGTTTATAATATATTGACCTCCTTTAGAATTTAATTGTGTAGTGCGTTGACAATGCAAGCTTGCAAATTCCATCGTTAGTTATGAGTTTATAAGTTACGTGTACGTGTATAATAGATAGAAATACTAAAATGGAGAACAGCCCCTGCACCCCGAGTAGGTCGCCTCAACACTCCACTTCCGTGTCTCTTGAAGTGGTGTCTACAGCAGAGTTGCAGAGATGGATGACGACCATTGAGACATATTTGAATGAAGTGTGCTCCATATCCACCGAGGGTAAACTAAACTCGGATCAAAAGCTAAAAATCTCAAACTTATGTCGCAAAGTTGGGAAAGGAACGTCTGAAATGGCGGTTCTGTATCAGTCGCTGAAGCAACAAGCCCTGGACTTATCAAGTAAGAATGAAGCTCTGAAAGAAAAGTGCGACCTGACAGAACATATTCTTGCACTCAAGCAGACGGTCCAGGAGTCATCGACCGTTGGAAATGTTTCGTTTGCCGATATGGTCAAAAAGGGAGCTAATAGTTTTGTTCGACCCGCTAACCTCAGCTCTGTCGCCGTATACCCGAAGGATAAACAGAAATCTAGCGAAGAGACGAAAAACCTTGTACAAAAAATAATTTGTCCGGAACAAATGAAGTTGAAGGTGCGCGGACTGCAGAAAACGAAAAACGGAGGCAAAAAATGATGCCGAAAAGTTGAAACAAGCCGTGCAACAATCTACGTTTGGACTCACAGCCGATGAACCCCAAAAGCGCAAACCTCGGATTGTGATCGTTGGGGTTCCCTCCGCAATGCCCGAAAAAGAGGTTTTTGCCTGCATATTCGAACAAAACATAGCCGAGAAAATTCCATCTTTGACACTAGAAACCTTTTTGACCACATGCAAGTTAAGCCACAAATCCGGCAGGAAAGATGCCCCGAACTGTAATTATATAATTGAAGTCCCTGCTAATATTCGCAAGGCTCTCATCACTCAGACTCGTATATTCATAAACTGGACCTCTTGTCCTGTTAGGGACTTCACACTTGTAACTAGATGCTACAAGTGCCAGCAGTACGGGCATGCGGCAAAATCTTGCCGTGAAAGTCACACCATTTGTGGACACTGTGCGGCTACGGGACATAAAATAGACGCTTGTATAATGAAGCATACCATGGAGCCTAAATGCGCTACTTGCACACGTTACAATAAGCCCAATAAACACCAAACAGGAATAGCAGAGTGTCCCGCTAGAAAAGCTGCTGAACAGAGATACATCAACTCTGTTGATTATGAGGGTGCATAGGCGTTTAATTAAGTTATTTTTCGTAATAATTATGTGTGTGAACTTTGTACTTCATTATTATATTACTTCATTTTTAGTACTTCAATAATTGTGTTATCAAAGACTCTGACGGCCTTGTTCTCTGTCTCACCGTAACACAGGTACAAACCTAGCACGGGAGCTGGGGAATAATGTCCTGTTGGTCTGGAGTATGATACAGTTCTGTAGTGCTATCTAAACTTTACTTTGCCAGAAATTTTAACTATTATTATTTAATATCTAAATATTGTATAAGTAAATTTTTGTTTTTTATCAATAACGCTCGCCGTATCTAAGAGCCTGTGATACAGGATTTATTTATCCTAATACAGGCTCCCTATGTTTTTATTATGTACCTACCTAATATTCTATCTATAAGACTTATATTAAACTTTATGTATTAATTTATTTGAATAAATTGAATTATTGAATTGAATTATTTACGGCTTAGGAGCGCGGGTCTCTCTGCGGGAGGTATTTGGGAAAATAGGTATACTGACGGTGGCATCACAGTATATTTTAGCGAATTTGATGTTTATCAAACAAAACATCAGTTCGTTTGCTAAAAATAGTGACATTCATAACAAAAATACCAAAAATAAGCACAAATTAGTAGGTCCCTGCAATAGATTGCAAAAAGTACACAACTCATTTGCAGGTCTTGGTGTTCGGTTGTATAACAAACTTCCCAGTAGTGTTATGGATCTTCCCCAACAAAAATTCAAAGTAGTTGTTAAAGACTATCTCATTAAAAGGGGTTATTATAAAGTTGACGATTATTTAATGGATAAACAACCCTGGGATTAGTTGCGCGTTCTACACAAATAAAGATTAAATATCTATTTATGTATATATACATCTTTGCATTGTATAAATATAAATCTGTAATTTAACTCTGTAACAGAGAGGTATCGCACGAGTCTCAGTGGTATTCATTATCTTATTTTTTTTTTGTTGAAACGGTGGGCTCCCATGCCAAGGTTCGTCATGCTCACTAAAATGTCATTGCTTGCGGCGGCGTCGTGTGCCGGGTCACTCCCTTCCCTCTAATATGTGCGAAGGGGGTGATGGCTGGTCCTTGCGTCATACTCGTGAACGGGTGCTGCTTGGGTTGACTGGTCGTCCTGGTTATGGCGAGTTTGCCAAAATTTTCAAGAAAATACATATAAATCAATATAATTAATTCATTGTGCCATAGTATGCTCTTGAGATGCCTCTTATGATTGCAATACTATCATTGTGTAGGTAGATGCTCCCATCATGCTTACAATACACTTGTTATCGTTACTTGCAACTTAATATTATATTGATTTAATTTAATTTATCTTATGATCAAAGTGTTTTCGGTGGTGTTGGTAGCAGCTCCTTACACAATCAATGATTTATACCAGACATAATTATATTGTTAAAACCATTTGGCGATTAAAAAGAGTGGCCAAGAGTTTCTTGCCAGCTCTTCTCATTGGCCCTACCTTGCGAACTGGCGGTAAATTCACTCTTTGTATCATTGACAATCATAAGTGTCAACATTTGACCTATATGAATAAATGATTTGATTTTGATTTTGACAGTATTGCACTTGGTTTGGTGATCGATAGGTGTAGTGGAAGTGAAATGGCGATTTATATCATCCAAACCAACAGTGCAATGTAAGTCGTTACTCTGATGTCTGCCAATACCCAGGGTCCCGAGAAACCTCCAGATATCGACAGGGGAGGAGGAGGAAAGATTATTGAGAAAATGTCGGCGTTTAGCATTGCGTACCATCTGATTGCATCGGTTTCTTGCAGCTTTAAACCTAACCCAATTTTCGTCGCAGCGGTCTCGGCGAAACCTGGCAAAGGCCCTGTCCCTTCGTCTCATGGCCATACGAACGCCTTCGGACATCCAGGGAGCGGGTGGACGTTTGAGCCTAACTTTCCTAACGGGCGCGTGGACATCGAACAGCCCAACAACAGCTTTATTGAAAATACAAATCTTGTCGTCAATGGTCGAAGCTGTTGTTAGCTGCTCCCAGTTAAGGTTAGCGGCATCCACACCTAATTTGTCGACATTCATACGGCCGAAACAGCGCTTGTACAGAACCTTTGGGCGGGATTTAGGAGGCTTTAGGGTATAGGACATGAAGATCAAGTCGTGATGAGAGAAACCAGGAGCTGGGTATTGGCCAGAGGATGAGACAAGGGAGGGAGCACACGTGAGGATTAAGTCCAGCCAGGTATCTTCACCTTCAGTGTTGTGGTGAGTGGGATGTAGAGGTAGAACGTGAAGGCTGGTGGACTCGACGATCTCAAGGAGTTTACAGGAACGAGGTGAGCGGGTAGAAAGGAGATCGGTGTTGAAATCGCCCATGATGATTTGATGTGTGTAACTAGACCCTGTAGATTCCAGCACGGATTCGATGCTGGAGAAGTAGTCAATGGAAAGGGGACAATATACAACGCCGAGAAGGACTTTGACTCCTTTGACACAAACCTCGAGAAAAATAAATTCGGCTGATGCAGAGTAATTAGGACAAGAGGAATTAAGAATTTGATAAGGGAAGTCACTCCTAAGGTAGATAGCGACGCCACCACCTCTCTTATCTATGCGGTCGTTGCGTATTAAAGAGAAACCAGAGAGAGAGTAGGAAGAAGATGGTAGGTGAGGTTTGAGCCAAGACTCTGAAATCAGGATGGCATGAACGTCAGCATCAACGAATGCTTCTTGTAGGTCAGCGTAGTGGCTCGGAATGCTTTGTGCATTAAGGTGACACACATCTATACTAATATAATAAAGCTGAAGAGTTTGTTTGTTTGTTTGTTTGTTTGAACGCGATAATCTCAGGAACTACTGGTCCGATTTGAAAAATTCTTTCAGTGTTAGATAGCCCATTTATCGAGGAAGGCTATTAGGCTATATAACATCACGCTACGGTCATTAGGAGCGGAGTAGCAACGAAAAATGTTACAAAAACGGGGAAAATTTTGACCAATTCTCTTAGGTGACGCAAGCGAAGTTGCGCGGGTCAGCTAGTTAAAAATATTTTTATTTGAGCCTACAAAAGTTTGCCGTACAAAATCACCGAGCGTACCCTCTGTGGAACAAAAGCTGTCACTTGAAGAAGAGCTGAAATTGTCAGCTGATTCGAAAGAAGCATCATCGCTGCTATACATAATATAATATATAAATATATATAAATATAATAATTATAACAAATAGGTATAAAAAAAAAAACAAAATATAAAACGGTGCAAATTGCTCTCTGCACCACCCGCCAGCTAACACACACAAGTAAAAATAAAAAAAAGCATAAAAGCACAGTACTAGAAAAACTTAAAAAAAAAAGGTAAGTGAATTGAAACAAAAAAAAATAAATAAGTAAAAGACATAACAAAACGCAACAGCGAACGTTACTGAACGTAACTCCCAAAGTCACAATGTTGTCATCTGTCAGTTTGACAGCTGACAAGTGACAACACTGCGACCCAGTGAGTGTGAAAATAACAACTATGACAATAAATACAATAAGAGGGTGATAGCTAAATAAATAAAAAAGTGAACAAATTGATGGCCGCGCGTACCGAACTGTGCAGTGCCACTAAAATGCATAAACACACGCTTCACGATACGATCAAGTACACTTACTTAGATCTTACGCGGTTTAGCAGATCCCGCCGCAGATGATCCTGTGTTCGCCGCTCCGTGCCTCGGCCGGGATGGGACTGCAGTGGCCATCTTTGGATGCAGGGCAGTTAACGACTTCAGCTCTTCCAAAGTGACGATCTTATGTCGTTGATCCGTAGTTTTGACGACGATGATGCCGTCCTGAGTCCAACAGTCCTTCAACCCAAAATGCTGCCGGGCCCTCGCAAATACAGTTTGGCGGGTCCTCGTCAGGAACTCCCTGACCGATATTGACGTCCCGCGCATTTTCGCCTTGGCTCGCCAGACAGATGACCGGACTTCTGCATCCGAGAAGCGCACTAGAATTGGTCGATGGTGCTTACCTCCGGGCGTGCCAATCCTGTGACAGACCCTAATGGAAGCAGCAGTGACGGTGGTCAAGCCCAACTTGGCATGGAGAATGCTGGAGGCCATACTTTGCCGGTCTATGTTCTCCGTCTCCGGAATGCCGAGAAAAGGGGAGATCCTTCCTCCGATGCCTCGTCTCTATGGAGTCCACCCTCCGTGCACATTCAGCAACTTGTTGCCGGAGCAAACTGAGGACACCAAAAATGAGCTCACGGAAAGTCCGGAACTCCTCCGCCACCTTCGCCACTGTGTCCTTCGCAGCACCCGTCTGCAGTTGAGCCTCCAGTTCAGCCATCCTCTTGCTGAAGGTCTCTTCAAGCTTCGTCTGAGTTAATAGTATTTCACTAAGCTGAGACATATTGTCTAACAACTAGTGACAGCGAATTGCAAATTTTGTGGTTTGTGTTGAGCTGGCAGGTGGTGTATAGTGATACAGTATCACTACATATAATATAAACTTATAATTCTGAGTACTTAAATGATTATATTGGATGAATAAAATTTAAAATAAACTATTATATTAATTAAATAAAAATAAAATTAGGGAGAGCAATTTCTTTGTGTCCACTTATTATGACACCTACCCACCAAAAAATAACAATAATTGCAGAATAACAATAATGAAGGAATTATCTATTTTATAACGATTACAACACAATAATTACATAGGGTCACGGTACGAATATTCAGAGACATTGGTATCATTAAACATGCTCAAAATTAAATCTTTATTATGTTTATTAAAATGTTTGAAGCAAGGTGTATTGTTGTCAAAAGAACAAAAATATCCTTGCGACTGCCGTGGTGCGTTACACTACCTACAATGCTCAAACCTGATTCATACTATTGAACCTGAACATCATTCATACTATTACTAGCTGACCCGCGCGACTTCGCTTGCGTCACTTAAGAAAGAATTATAAATTGGTTATAATTTTCCCCGTTTCCGTAACATATTTTACTGGTACTCTGCTCCTATTGGTCGTAGCTTGATGATATATAGCCTTCCTCGATAAATGGGCTATCTAACACTGAAAGAATTTTTCAGATCCGACCAGTAGTTCCTGAGATTAGCGCGTTCAAACAAACAAACAAACAAACAAACAATCAAACAATCAAACAATCAAACAATCAAACAATCAAACAATCAAACAATCAAACAATCAAACAATCAAACAATCAAACAAACAAACTCCTTAGCTTTATAATATTAGTATAGATAGTATAGATAAGAAAGAAGTGAAAATATTAGATTCAGTTGTCGAAGTAGAAAAACACAAGTTAGACGTTATATAGAGAGTCTATTTACATGAATTATTTACATAAATACACTAACGAAGTAAAGGGAAAATTCTGTCGATACTTTCACATATAGCTCAAAATACACCGAGTTTCGTAGATCTACAATTTACATACTTGTAAATGTTGCATTACGTAGAATAACACTGTAAAATAGTAGTTTCATAAAAATACTTTGAGTAGTTAGTTAACAGCCTCGGCATATTTTTATTTACTAAGTCTTAACAATCTTAAACTACAATTACTATAATTTTAAAACTCATTAGACGAAACATGCTACCAGATTTGTTATTATAAATTTAAAATTGCACATAATTTCATACGGAAAGAGAGATCATCCCATTCTACGAATATTTGACACAACAATGTTAGGAGTTGCGTCCACAATATTATCTACCTGTAATTATTCTAGAGTCCTACTTGCCTAATTACGACACAGAAACCCTTGCACCATGAAATGCAGATAAAGAAATGCTGTCTTTTCTACCTTCTATGTAGAAAAAACATTTCTTATAATCGCGGCCAGTATTAAATGCTTTTGAAGTGGAAAAATATATGAATTACATGTGATTATGAATTTTATAAAGTTTTTAACGATTAACGATGTGTTACTACTGATCGGAAAATGATGATACTTTAATTTATTACTAGAATAAAAGAAAAATCACCATATAATTTTAAAATGACGACATTTACGTATCTATACTAATATAATACAGCTGAAGAGTTTGTTTGTTTGTTTGTTTGAACGCGCTAATCTCAGGAACTACTGGTCCGATTTCAAAAATTTTTTCAGTGTTAGATAGCCCATTCCTCGAGGAAGGCTATAGGCTATATAACATCACGCTACGGTCATTAGGAGCGGAGTAGCAACGAAAAATGTTACAAAAACGGGGAAAATTTTGACCCATTCTCTCTTAAGTGACGCAAGCGAAGTTGCGCGGGTCAGCTAGTCTATAATGTATTAACATTAAGCTACACGTTTAAAATTTAAAGAGCATTTAAAGGAATTATTTGATATGCTTTACTATTTAAAAACTAGTGAAACATTGAATCTACCAATTTAAAACTAGGAAATTTGCTATAAGTAAGTTTGAAGCCAAAAGCTTATAATCTAAGAGTAACTGATGATCGAGATTCTTGAAACGATTAAAATAATAATATTGTATCGGTACTGTAGTCGGTTATGTGCACCTTCAGAAACGTCGGTACTCCGAATCCCTGGATCACAAAAGAAAACTCTATGAGTATAATTTCAATGACAAAACAAAATTATTCGCTAGTATCAGAGAATATTGTATCATGATTAGAGTAAATTTTCTTTTGAAAGTCTCTTACTGGTAAAATTACGTGTAAATATTCTTCCTTAAATTTTTTTTTAGTAATGACTTACCTTTTCTCTTCTTCGTCATCATCTTCGGGTCAAGATTGGTTACCATCTAGAGTTCTGTTCACTGTAAATAAAATTGAATGTTAAAAATAAAACATTTTGCAATAGCATACACCACGCAGAATCACGCAAGACTCTTATTAAAAATGCGAACAAACATGGAGTAATATATTTTTTTCAATATATTATAATTGAGAGTAATAACTAATTTAATACTTCGTCTTTCTGGGATCACCAAGACGCTTGGTCCATTTGAATAGCACTTATTTTTTCAGAAAAAATCGCACAGCAGCAGAATATAGTGAAAATCCATTTTTTTCAACGTTTTTCAATTGAATTACAAAGTAATTATTATTCGCACAATGACAATAAATTTTAAATCTAATCATCTCTAAAACTACTTATTTTAGATCTGAAATAATTGTCTATTTTTTGCACTGATCGTGGCATTACATTGCCTATTAAAGTCTTGGTAAAATAATAAATTAGAAGCAATGCCAGCTTTCAGTAGAAGATAGCCCACAATTTTAAAACATGTAGGTATTATAATCTCAAATGAAACTTACAGTTTATCTGTCCGAGATTCTGTTCCTTCTGCGTTCCCTTGCCATTGGCATACGTTTGGTGGTCGCTGACCTCACCAGGCTCTCCAATATCTCATCGTCTGCTGAGAAATCTCCACTGAAAGTAATAAATTCATTATGATAGGTATTGTGTGTCTTTTTTTCAGTAAACTTTGCTTTTTAATTATTTTAATTCTAAAACTACCCAGAGAAATATATCTTAGAAAACTGATTGTTTTATAAATCTATTCCATTCAGACTACACACAGACAGCCGCGGTGGTCAAGGCGGTGTGGGTGGGCTGACGGGTTTTGTAGTGTATAAATACGTATATTAACTTACTTGACTAGAATCCTCCTGTTATTAGATTGGTTCTTCCTTCTGCCATCAGTCAGACTGTCCGTGTCGGGGACA
This sequence comes from Anticarsia gemmatalis, assembly GCF_050436995.1. Taxonomy (NCBI): domain Eukaryota; kingdom Metazoa; phylum Arthropoda; class Insecta; order Lepidoptera; family Erebidae; genus Anticarsia; species Anticarsia gemmatalis. The sequence continues at coordinate 13,215,211 of NC_134775.1, forward strand.
GTCTTCAGCAGTTCTTTAAGAGCATTGCCCGCTGTATGATCGCCGTTTTTGGTTGAATAGTTGCTCACCTAAAAATATATTCAGTGAATGAAAGCTATATATGTTAAGAAAAGACTAACCATTAAGTATGTTTACTTTGACTTAACTTTACGCGTAATAAAATGAGTGAACGTATAATTCACTTTGTGAGAGCATGTTATGTATCTACAATCATACACTATAAATGTGCTTGTAAAGTGTAATAATAATGTAAAGCTACCGCAGTTGGTCGTAGTAAACTTACATCAATAATCATTTTTCCTCTAGTCTTGTTTCTCTCTCTATGGTTAGCCTTCTTCTCCAACTGTTGAAGAACTCTCTCTCGTGTCGTCCTGTATTCCAGTGAGAACTCCGCTATGACTTTAAGGAATTCAGCTGGTTTAGTCTTGGAGATGTCACATGGCGGCACTCCCAGGAACAACAGGAATTTGTTGAATCTGTAACAAACAGAAACGTCTTTGTTCTTTGTGTACCTCGAGTCTTTAGGATGTTATTCGCTAGCGCGCAGTTCGTAAGCATTGCACATTTTGGTGGAAATCGCATCAGCAGTTTTTGCAATGGTTTTGTATAAAACACATTTTGGGAGGCGAAAAGAACATGAAAATACAACCGTATATTAAATGCCGCTGTAACGTTGAAATATATTTAAACATATACTGTTTGCCTTATTATTTTAATGACATATTACCTGCTCATCACCCTCTTTCTGATAAGAGAAAGTAAAATAATTCTTTCAGCAGCGTCAGTGAGGAATTCATTGATCTTAGTTTTAAAGATCTGAGAGCCATCATGTTTAGCGACGCGTTTCATGTGGTCCCACGACGCCTTGCAGTCCGATTCTAACTTCTGCAAGTTCGCTGTGAGGACATCAAAATCTACTTTAGATGCACGAATAACTGGACCGATCTGGAAAAAGAGAATTGGATTTTTTATATACAAGCAATAAACATACATAAATTGACGGTATTTTTCCCCTAGGGGTAAGAAAGAAAAATCAAGCTTGCTACGATTCCTGCGATCTTATTTTGCTTCTTTCAATTCCATGTATCTCGTTATGCAGAAACACCGAAAGGAACGTAAGGATATCTCGATAGCAAAAATAAACGGGTAATGAGTAAAACTTTTAGGAAAACGTAGTACTATACCTGTTGGCTACTCTCACGTGAACTACGCTAAATAAAAGACTAAGAGTACACAAATCATACTACTTACTTCGCTGAAAAAGTCGGAGCTATCCGGGAATTTCTCAATTATCATTTCGCATACGTGATACAGGAGTGGGTGTTTGCGGACAGTCCTTCACCTCAACGACCTTGGACAAGTACTCCAGGCGGAACCCTTTGGCGTAGTTGCCATTCAAGTAGTTGCCCACTGTCCTAAGAGTCGAGAGGATTACTTTAAACGTCCTGTTCACCTTTAGCAGTTCAATCCCTTGTTTGAGGTCCATCAGTGGTTCAGCGATTTCTTTCTGTAAATTTATATAGACCATAATGAAGACTTGTCTCTAATACAAGCTTTAAATAATGAAAAGAAACAGATTATACAATAGTGTTATGAGAGTAAAGTACAAATTAAATAGACCCTTACCTCTAGATTATCAAAATCCAATTTAAACACCCAAAGCTTAAGTCGAGATGATAGTTCATTGATAGAAGCCAAGGTGAGTAGGAACTGTTCAGCACTGCCCAGAGGCAGATCGGGATTAGCATACTGAAATCATTTAATAACATTCTGTTTTACTTATCTCTATAAAGAAGTAATGGCCGCAATAGATAGACTATTGGTAATGTTTTTAAGCTATCTTAAATAACACTAATGAAACTATTGACTTTGAGTAAATACACCTTTAGGTTACTCCATCTACACGTCACGGCGCAGAAATGTGTAGCTATTAATGAAATAATAGGATATAAAATGAATGTAACATAAGCAAAATTTTTGCAACTGTTGTATGCCGTTTTTTTATTTGGAGTCCAATGCTGAAAAAATCTTTTCGGCATTATGTATCTGTCCCCGAACTTAACTTCGAGCGTTAAAAGTCTCATTCAAAGTTTGCTTATGAACTGGAATATTGATAGATATTTCCAAACTTTTGTTGTTACACTTATTAATATGCCATGGAACTGTTACCTGTGCCTCCTGTATCTTGACTTTCTCTTCTTCAGTTGGAAGCATGGTCAACAATTTTTCAATACCCTCTCTGCCGATGACGGTGGCATCCATTTTCATAATAGCCGCTTTAATGGTTTGAGGAGTCGGTAGTTTTTTCATGGCAATATTAATCGTATTAGACCGCTTAGCGTCTAATATAAGATTCCTTTTAGGTTCAGACAATTTCTGTAAATTTGACGTTAGACAGAATAGCATTTCCAGAAATTAGGGACTGACTGACTGAATGTGACTTCAGCTTTTCTAGCGGGACACTCTGCTATTCCTGTTTGGTGTTTATTGGGCTTATTGTAACGTGTGCAAGTAGCGCATTTAGGCTCCATGGTATGCTTCATTATACAAGCGTCTATTTTATGTCCCGTAGCCGCACAGTGTCCACAAATGGTGTGACTTTCACGGCAAGATTTTGCCGCATGCCCGTACTGCTGGCACTTGTAGCATCTAGTTACAAGTGTGAAGTCCCTAACAGGACAAGAGGTCCAGTTTATGAATATACGAGTCTGAGTGATGAGAGCCTTGCGAATATTAGCAGGGACTTCAATTATATAATTACAGTTCGGGGCATCTTTCCTGCCAGATTTGTGGCTTAACTTGCATGTGGTCAAAAAGGTTTCTAGTGTCAAAGATGGAATTTTCTCGGCTATGTTTTGTTCGAATATGCAGGCAAAAACCTCTTTTTCGGGCATTGCGGAGGGAACCCCAACGATCACAATCCGAGGTTTGCGCTTTTGGGGTTCATCGGCTGTGAGTCCAAACGTAGATTGTTGCACGGCTTGTTTCAACTTTTCGGCATCATTTTTTGTCTCCGTGCTAATTAGAACGCCTCCGTTTTTCGTTTTCTGCAGTCCGCGCACCTTCAACTTCATTTGTTCCGGACAAATTATTTTTTGTACAAGGTTTTTCGTCTCTTCGCTAGATTTCTGTTTATCCTTCGGGTATACGGCGACAGAGCTGAGGTTAGCGGGTCGAACAAAACTATTAGCTCCCTTTTTGACCATATCGGCAAACGAAACATTTCCAACGGTCGATGACTCCTGGACCGTCTGCTTGAGTGCAAGAATATGTTCTGTCAGGTCGCACTTTTCTTTCAGAGCTTCATTCTTACTTGATAAGTCCAGGGCTTGTTGCTTCAGCGACTGATACAGAACCGCCATTTCAGACGTTCCTTTCCCAACTTTGCGACATAAGTTTGAGATTTTTAGCTTTTGATCCGAGTTTAGTTTACCCTCGGTGGATATGGAGCACACTTCATTCAAATATGTCTCAATGGTCGTCATCCATCTCTGCAACTCTGCTGTAGACACCACTTCAAGAGACACGGAAGTAGAGTGTTGAGGCGACCTACTCGGGGTGCAGGGGCTGTTCTCCATTTTAGTATTTCTATCTATTATACACGTACACGTAACTTATAAACTCATAACTAACGATGGAATTTGCAAGCTTGCATTGTCAACGCACTACACAATTAAATTCTAAAGGAGGTCAATATATTATAAACTATATTAAATAATGCATAAGAGCACGTCTATATGCTTCAACGGTCAATAACGGTGTGAACGGTGTGAAAATAGCGCGAATTGCTCTTTTTTGAATTACAAAAATTGTGTCTATATCAGCCGCCCTGCTCCAAAGTAGAAGACCGTAAGACAAAACGCTGTGAAAATAACCAAAGTTAACCAGTCTTGCCGCATCCACACCAGCAAACTGTGTTACTTTTCTTATCGCGTAGGCTGCGGAGCTAAGCCTGCCCGCGAGCTTTGTTATTTGGGTGCCCCATTGAAGCTTGTTATCTAAATCTACACCTAGGAAGGTTGCGGAATTGACCATGTCTAATACCTCACCATTTAGAGCTACGTTCGTACCTAGATTCCTAGCGTTGGGCATGGTAAATCTAACGCATTTTGTTTTCTTTGAATTCAACAACAAATTGTTGGCTGTAAACCAATCAAGAACCTGTGTAAGGGCACCATTTACATCGTCAAAAACTGATTTCTTACGATCTACTTTAAATATAAGCGACGTATCATCAGCAAATAGTACGATATCACACAGATCCTGTACCTGATGTGGCAAATCATTAATATATACCAGAAAAAGGAACAGACCAAGGATGGAGCCTTGTGGTACCCCGAGACTAACCGCAGATCCAGTGGATCTTGACCCATTAATATCCGTATAATGTACTCTCTCAGACAAGTAGGATGCAAGTAAGTCAAGTGCCACATCCCCAATCCCATAGCGCTTAAAAATCAAAATCAAAATCAAATCATTTATTCATATAGGTCAAATGTTGACACTTATGATAGTCAATGATACAGAGAGTGAATTTACCGCCAGTTCGGAAGGTAGGGCCAATGAGAAGAGCTGGCAAGAAACTCCAGGCCACTCTTTTTAATCGCCAATTAATTTTAACAATCTTTCTATTAGGTATAAATCTTTGATGATGTAAGGAGCCGCTACCAACACTACCGAACACACATAGGTATAATATAAATAAATTAAATCAATATGAAGGTGCTAATAACATCACAAGTGTATTGGAAGCATGATGGGAGCATGAGCAAGTCATAAGAGGCATCTCAAGAGCAGACTATGGCACAAGGAATTATATCTATTAATACCTATTTACTTAAAAAAAAATATATATTTGGCAAATTCACCACAACCAGGACGACCAGTCACCCCAAGCAGCACCCGTTCACGAGTATGACGCATGGACCAGCCATCACCCCCTTCGCACATATTAGAGGGAAGGGGGTGACCCGGCACACGACGCCGCCGCAAGCAATGACATTTTAGTGAGCATGACGAACCTTGGCATGTGGGAGCCCACCATATCTATCAAGAAAAGAAAACGAGTGCCACTGAGGCTCGTGTGATACCTCTCTGTTACAGAGTTAAAATACTACTGATTAATATTTATACAATGCAAAGATGAATATATACATATATAGATATTTAATCTTGATTTGTGTAGAACGAGCAACTAATCCCATGATTTCTTGTCCATTATATAATCGTCGATCTTATAATAACCCCTTTTAATAAGATGATCTTTAACAACTAATTTGAATTTTTTTTGGGGTAAATCCATAACACTGCTGGGAAGTTTGTTATACAACCGAACACCAAGACCTGCAAATGAGTTGTGTACTTTTTGCAATCTATTGCAGGGACCTACTAATTTGTGCTTATTTCTGGTATTAATGTTATGAATGTCACTATTCTTAGCAAACGAATTTATGTTTTGTTTGATGAACATCAAATTCGCAAAAATATACTGTGATGCCACCGTCAGTATACCTATTTTCCCAAATACCTCCCGCAGAGAGTCCCGCGCTCCTAAGCCGTAAATAGCGCGAATTGCTCTTTTTTGAATAACGAAAATTGTGTCTATATCAGCCGCTCTGCCCCAAAGTAGAATACCGTAGGACAAAACGCTGTGAAAATAACCAAAGTAAACCAGTCTTGCCGCATCTACACCAGCAAACTGTCTTACTTTTCCTATCGCATAGGCTGCGGAGCTGAGCCTGCCCGCGAGCTTTGTTATTTGGGTGCCCCATTGAAGCTTATTATCTAAGTCTACACCTAGGAAGGTTGCGGAGTTGACTATGTCTAACACCTCACCCTTTAGAACTACATTCGTACCTAGATTCCTAGCGTTGGGCATGGTAAACCTAATGCATTTCGTTTTCTTAGCATTTAACAATAAATTGTTGGCTGTAAACCAATCGAGAACCTGTGTAAGAGCACCATTTACATCGTCAAAATCTGTTTTCTTACGATCTACTTTAAATATGAGCGACGTATCATCAGCAAATAGTACAATATCACACAGATCCTGCACCTGATGTGGCAAATCATTAATATATACCAGAAAAAGAAAAGGACCAAGGATAGAGCCCTGCGGTACCCCTAAACTAACTGCAGATCCAGTGGATCTTGACCCATTGATACCTGTATACTGTACTCTCTCAGACAAGTAGGATGCAAGTAGGTCAAGTGCCACATCCCCAATCCCATAGAATTTAAGTTTATATAAAAGAGTATTGTGGTCAACACAATCAAACGCTTTGGAGAGATCGCAGAATACCCCAATAGCATCCTGCGACGCTTCCCAAGCATCGAAAATATGCCTAATAAGTGTGACCCCTGCATCGATGGTAGATCGACCCTTTGTAAAGCCAAACTGTTTGCTGTGGAGTAAATTATACAAACTGAAATGGCTCTCTAATTGCTCTAATATAGCCCTTTCAAATATTTTACTGAGAGCAGGCAAGATGGATATTGGCCTAAAGTTACTGGGCTCACTTTTGCATCCGTTTTTAAACAAGGGAATTATCTTACTGTGCTTCATTAAATTAGGAAACACACCTACATCTACACATCGATTAAAAGTTGCAGCTAAATGAGGCGCTATCTCAGCGATAATACTCTCAAGTAACTTTACAGAAATTCCCCACAAGTCCGCTGTATTTTTTGAATTAAGCGACTTGAATACTCTGATTACGTCAGAGGGGTTTATATGCTTAAAATAAAATGAGACATTGCACTGACCCACATTGCTCCTAAGTAATGATCCTGCTTTAGCGGTGGAGGAATTTAAGGAACTAGTCGTAATGACTGGTATGGCAGAAAAATAATTGTTAAATGTTTGAGCTACGCCTAGGCTATCTGTAATAACCCGATTGTTAACATTCAATTCGAAGTCGTGATCAGGTGGTGACGATCTTCCTGTTTCATTGTTGATAATATTCCAAGTTGTTTTTATTTTATTGTTGGAATTTTTGATCTTGGTGCTTAAGTACAAAGACTTAGCAGCGGCACAAGATTTTTTAAAGATTTTAGAGTAATTCCTAACATATTCAAGAAAACCTGGATTGAAATTGTATTGTTTCATGGCATACAGCTCATACATCCTAGCTCTACTTTTGTAAATTCCTACGGTCGCCCAATCGCAGAATTTCAGCTTTGTATTTTCCTTTGTAATAGTTTTTTCCTTAAAAACCATATAAAATTGAGACTCAATAACATTAAACAAGGATTTATAGAGAACGTCTGGGTCATCCTGAGTAATATTAATGTTGGAAATCTTGGCGGCTACCTCTTGATTAAATAATGCCAAGCGGTTGTGGGTAATAGGTCTAAAAGTTATCGTGTTAGATTTGATAACGTTCTTCCTAGAGAAGACGGCGTTCAGTCCACAGTGGTCTGACGTTAAATCGTTGACTATGACCCTGTCTAGACATACGCAGTTGCTAAACATATTGTCCAAGCATGTGGCCGAATGTTCGGTAATTCTAGTTGGATTATTAAAAAGATGTTTAAGATTAAATGATTTGAAGAGAGAAATCAGTCTGGTGGTAGTGTTGGACTGCTCCAATATGTTTACATTAAAATCACCACAGACAACCACATACTTGTTACTAACACTCAAACGCTTTAATATATCTTCCACTATAGCTTCAAACAAACTGAAGTCACTCATTGGTGGACGGTATATACATACTATAACATGCTGCTCGAGTTCTACACAAGATACTTCGGCAGTACGTTCTACTGACAAGCTAACTATATCCTTACGTTCTTTGCATTTTAAATTGTTGCTAACTAAAATCATTGACCCTCCATGTATAGCCTTCTTCCTACTGAATGCACTTATCATGGAATAATATTGATTATTTAATATTAATTGGTGCGACAGCAACCAATGTTCCGTGACACAAAATACGTGTGTGTAATGTTTTTTCAAAAATAATTCTATCTCTAATTCTTTGCCGGATAAACCTTGTAGATTTTGGTGTACTACGTTCAGAAAACCTGCCTGTTTATCCGTTGTCTTGCTTAAGCGTTTAAATTATTGTTGTTCTTTGTTACATTATGCGTAACAGTGTCCTTATAAACTAAATTATCAATAATATTAATCACAGTATTGTTAGTAAAACGACTAGACAATACTGTTCCGTCCTTAAACCTAGGCTGTGTTATATCTTCTATAACTAAGTTAATATTATATGCTAACAGAGTAGCAATTAAATGTCGATTTTTGTAAGAAAGGAACATTCTTTCTTTTGTTAAATAAAAAGTACTAATAAATTTATTAGTATCAAAAAACAATAGTCTATCACTATGATGACTTGTTATCAAATGTAAGATAGCATTCAACTTGTGAATTTGTCGGTTCTCATTCTCAGATAGTGAGTCAGAGTAGGGGAATGCACATATTATTATTTTTCCTAAATTCATTTCTAATAAACTACTTATACTATGAATAATGTCAGACTTTCTTAAACCTAAGCTATTGCCAATCATAAGAACAATTGGAATGTCTTTATCTAAATTCATTGTTTGGATTTTCTCCACTATTCTGCCTAACTTGAGGTTTTGGTAGCAGTGGTTGGTCACTTTGAAGTTCACATTGTTATTTATAAGTGAACCAAAACCTAAACCTATCCTATTTGAGAACATTAATGCTCTGTTTTCCTTAAAACTGTCCTGAGTTGAGCTTACACTAATTTTATATTTTGGTGATGCACTGCTAGTGGTATGGTTAGACTGCTTTATACAGGTCAGAGACTCTAATTCACTAGAAAGTGAAATGGCCTGAGAGCATTTTGGACATTGAGAACTACTGTACAAAGATAATACACGTTCTAAATTTTCCTTACCAACTTTGGCAATCTCATCATATTTGAGTATGTAGTCCCTAGTGTCCTGTTCATATTCTAAGCTCATTTGAGATAGTCTATCCTGTAAAGTGGTGATTTTAGCCTTTAAGTCCAGAGTGTGCTTAAGTTTACATAAAAGAGTATTGTGGTCAACACAATCAAACGCTTTGGAGAGATCGCAAAACACCCCAATAGCGTCCTGCGACATCTCCCAAGCATCGAAAATATGCCTAATAAGTGTGACCCCTGCATCGATGGTAGATCGACCCTTTGTAAAGCCAAACTGTTTGCTGTGGAGTAGATTATACAAACTGAAATGGCTCTCTAATTGCTCTAATATAGCCCTTTCAAATATTTTGCTAATAGCAGGCAAGATGGATATTGGCCTAAAGTTACTGGGCTCACTTTTGCATCCGTTTTTAAACAAGGGGATTATTTATTTTATTTATTTATTTTAAACTTCATATGCATGTGTATATAGGCGGACTTAATGCCAAAGGCATTATCTACCAGTCTACCTTAGGGTGATGCAGAGATTGAAAGAAGTAGGTGTTTAAAAAAATAAAAATACAGGAAGTTAAGAACCAGGTTTACCAATAAATAAAAATAAGGTCATGTATGTACGTGTACTTAAATATAGATAGGTTTATACATACATAATGATTAACAAATAAGAAATATTAAATACATATATATACCCATATACATAAATAAATAATAAAATAAACTATATACTGAATTATACAATATATATATTATGAATAATAAATATACATAAATAAAAACTAAGACGAGTGTGACGATTCTGCTACTTGTTTTAACAAGAGATTCCGCACTTTGCTCTTAAACGTATGACGGCTAGTGGACGTCCTGATTTCAAGAGGGAGCGCATTCCATAATAAAACCGATTGGACAGGAAAGGAAGAGTTGACAAACCCAGAAGTGTGAGATGGACATAGAAGAAGAAGATTGTTTGAGGAACGGAGGTTACGGTTGTGATTGTCGCACAGATATTGAAAGTAGGGAGTTAGGTAGGCTGGGGGAGTAGAAGAAGAGAGAAAAGAGAAGAGAGTCGTGAGTGCACGTAAGTGACGACGCTCACGAATAGGCAGCCACCTAAGTTGGGAGCGATAAGTAGATATATGATCATACTTGCGGAGGTTGAAGATGAATCGAATGCAGTTGTTAAGAAGACGGTCTAGTTTGTTGAGGAGATCTGCATTCAGGTCAAAGTAACACACATCACCATAGTCGATCAGAGGGAAGATTAAGGTCTGCACAAGCATAGCTTTAGTCCTAGAAGATAAAAAGTTCTTAAGACGATAAAGAGCCCTCAGTATGCCAGTGACCCTTTTACAACCATTAGAAACTTGGGCTCTCCAGCTTAAAGTTGAGTCCAAGTACAGGCCAAGATCTTTTACGGTAGGGGTCAGTTCTATGATAGAGCCATTAAATACAACTGGTGGTACCTGCATATGATCTAACCTACTAATGCTACGATTACTTCCTACAACTATAGCCTGGCATTTGGTAGGATTAACAGCCAAGCCGAATTTCATCGACCAACACTTGACATGCTCGAGGTCGTTATTTAACGTGGCGACAACTGAGGCTATAGAATCCACTGTTCCTTGCGAGTAGAGTTGCAAGTCGTCCGCATACAGATGATACGCTCCCTGAAGGTTTTTAGTCACAAGATTAATGAAAATTGAAAACAATAGTGGAGAGAGGAGGCCGCCTTGTGGGACGCCAGTGTCGAGTTCACGCCAGCTCGATGAAGATTCACCGATGTGAACCGACTGTTGGCGTCCTTGAAGATACGAGGAAAACCAATCCAGCGCACCGGAAGATATGTTAAGATGGGAAAGGATGGCGAGAAGGATATCATGACTGACGGTATTAAAGGCGTTCGAGAAATCAACCAAAGCCACCACGGTGACTTTAGTATCCTCCATGCCTGCCCTAATATCGCCAGTCACTTTTAGGAGGGCGGAAGTAGTGCTATGACCTGGTCTGAACCCAGATTGAAGTGGGTCAAGGAGGTTGTTATTAAGCACAAACTGTGTTAGTTGCTTGTGTACACAGGCCTCAAGCACTTTGGAGAGGAAAGGGAGAATCGATATGGGGCGGAAGTGAGCTGGACTTGAGGGATTAGGAATTTTTGGCAACGGTATAATGTAGGCTTTGCGCCACAGAGAAGGAAAAGTACCAGAGGTAAGGGAGAAATTTATGATATGGGAAATGGCGGGGAGCAGATGATCCAAGACAGAGACGACCATATGACGACTAACGCCATCGGCGCCCACTGCATTGGACTTAATTGACAGGATAATCTTCTTAATATCTTCCGGTGTAACTGGGGCAAAATAAAAGGATTCGAAATTGAGTCGAGGTAAATTCATCAGGGCACGAACGGTGTTGCATTTAGTTTGGTGATCCAAAGGTACAGAGGAAGTGAAGTGGGTATTGATGTCATCCAAACCAACCGTGCACTGTGGATCGTTACTACGGTGTTTGCCGATACCTAGAGTCCCAAGGAACTTCCAGATATCAGCAGGGGAAGAAGAAGATAGATTACTGAGAATGTGTCGGCGTTTAGCATTGCGTACCATCTGATTGCATCTGTTCCTTGCAACTTTGAACCGAACCCAATTGTCGTCACAGCGGTCTCTGCGGAACTTTGCGAATGCCCTATCCCTACGCCTCATGGCCATACGAACTCCTTCAGTCATCCAGGGAGCAGGCGGTCGCTTGAGTTTCACTTTTCTGACGGGCGCATGGACGTCAAACAGCCCAATAACAGCTTTGTAAAAAATGCCTAACTTGTCATCGATTGTGTGGGCTGTCGTTAGCTGCTCCCAATCGATTTTCGCAGCGTCCCTACACAATTTAGTTACGTCCATACGCCCAAAGCAGCGTCTGTACAGAACCTTGGGACGGGATTTGGGAGGTTTGAGGATATAGGACAAATGAATTAGGTCGTGATGAGAGAAACCAGGGGCAGGGTATTGACCAAAAAATGGGGCAAGGGTGGGAGCAGACGTAATCATTAGGTCCAACCATGTATCATCGCCTTCGGTGTTGTGATGAGTGGCATTCAGTGGTAGAACATGTAGACTGGCGGACTTAATGATGTCTAGGAGTTTACGGGAACGGAGTGAACCGGGAGGGAGGAGATCGGTGTTGAGATCGCCCATGATGATGTGATGCGAGTAAGCGGACCCTAAAGATTCCAGCACTAGTTCAATACTGGAGAAGTAGTCGACAGATGGGGGACAGTATACTACGCCAAGAAGGATTTTAGCCCCTTTGACCCAAACCTCCAAGAAAAGAAATTCGGCGGAAGCGGAGTAATTAGGACAGGAGGAAGCTACGATTTGATAAGGGAGGTCACTTCTGAGGTAGATAGCGACGCCACCCCCTCTCCTGTCTATCCGATCATTACGGATGAGAGAGAATCCAGGGAGGGGGTAAGAAGTTGAAGGAAGGTGAGGTTTGAGCCAGGTCTCCGAAATCAGGACGGCATGAACGTCAGCATCACAGAATGCCTCTCGCAGGTCATTGTAATGGCTAGGCACGCTTTGCGCATTTATGTGACATACGTTAAATAGATTTATCCCAGAACGCTCAAAGGTCTGTCGGACGAAGTCGCCTAGCGTGCCTGTCGTAGAGCAAAAGCTATCTTCCGAGGATGTAGTAGAGTCGTTCGCAGAAACATATGAAGCATCATCATCAGACATAGTGTATAAATATTAAATAACTGATAGTATAATATATATATATATATAATAAATAATTATCCTTAAATAGTAATTATAAAGATAAAAGTGATAAAAAAAAAAAAAAAAACAAAATACTACGGTGCAAATCGCATCTCTGCACCACCCGCCAGCTAACACAAAAAAGAATGGAAAAAAAAAACAGTAAAAATATTAAACAATAAAACACATTTCCGAACGCAACTTAACTAATCAAAGGACTGTCAGTTTGACAACTAACAACCCTTCGACGCAGTCATTAACGTCATGTGTCAAACAAAACAGTTTATGGTGAAGAAATAAAAAGTTATAAAGTAACAATGCGTGTAGATAAAAAAAATATATAAAGTGGGTAAACATATTATCGGCGAAAATACAAGTTACGTAGGATGCAAAACTAAACTGGAGCACGGCAAAGTTTAGTTATAACAATCGAATCAATAAACACGTAAACATTGCGTGTCTTACTTGCGTGTCTTAGATATCGCCGTCGATGATCCCGCACTTCCACTGGCTGCTCCGGTCTGGGAAGAATGAGAGGTACCGGTCACCTTCGGATGCTTGGCCGCCAACGCGTTCAGCTCGTCGGATGTTATAATCTTGTGGCGGCTTCCATCGGCAACTTTCACCACAATGACGCCGTCCTGTGTCCAGCATCCCCTCATACCGAAGTGCTGTCGTGCCTTGGCGAAAACAAATTGGCGGGTCCGCGTCAAGAACTCCTTTACGGCGACAGACGTTCCACGCAGCTTTGCCTTGGCACGCCAAACAGCGTTCCGGGTGTCCGCACTTGTGAAGCGCACCAGAATGGGTCGGTGATGCTTGCCTCCAGGGGCCCCAATCCGGTGACAAACTCTTATGGCGGCAGTTGAGACATCAGGCAACCCCATCTTGCTATTAAGGATCTCCGAAGCCATAAACTGTTGGTCAACCTTTGCTGACTCCGGGATCCCCAGGAAGAGAAGATCCTTTCTTCGGTGCCTGGTCTCAATAGAGTCCACCATCCGGGCACACTCACTTATTTGTTGCCGCAGCAACCCAAGGACCCCAAACATGAGTTCCCGGAAAGTGCGGAACTCCTCTGCAACCTTAGCCACCGTGTCCTTGGCAGCACCAGTTTGGAGCTGCGCCTCGAGTTCAGCCATCCTCTTGCTGAAAGATTCCTCCAACTTCGCCTGTGTCATCTGTATGTCACTTAATTGAGACATAATGCAGTGTAGAGTGAAGTGACTTGCAAAAATTGTGCTCAGCTGGCAGGTGGTGTATAACAGTACACTAATACTACATGTACTAGGTATTTACTATTTGTAGTACTTAAGGGCTAAATATATACTATTATTAAATGATTATAATTAATAAAAACGATTAAATAAATTAATTTTCAATAAATAAATGAGGAGTGATTTTTTGTGTGTCTACTTATTTTGACACCTACCGCCCAAAAAACTATATTATTATTATCTTGCTGTGCTTCATTAAATTAGGAAAGACACCTAAATCTACACATCGATTAAAAGTTGCCGCTAAATGAGGTGCTATTTCAGCGATAATACTCTCAAGTAACTTCACAGAAATTCCCCACAAGTCCGCTGTCCGTTCCATTTTAGATTTACCCCGCCCAAATCTTGAATCCTTCTCCTTTTCTCCAGTAACGCCGGAGGATATAAAGAAGATAATCCTGTCCATTAAGTCGAATGCAGTAGGCGCCGATGACGTCAGTCGTCGGATGATTGTCTCCGTTTTGGATCACTTGCTCCCAGCTATTTCCCATATCATTAATTTCTCCCTTACCGTCGGTTTCTTCTCTTCTCTGTGGCGCAAGCCTACATTATCCCTTTACCTAAAATTCCAAATCCGTCGCTTCCAGCTCACTTCCGACCCATTTCCATTCTCCCTTTCCTTTCCCAAGTGCTCGAGGCCTGTGTGCACAAACAGTTAACACAGTTTGTGTTCAACAATAACCTCCTTAGTCCATTTCAATCCGGGTTCAGACTAGGCCACAGCACTACTTCGGCACTCCTTAAAGTGTCTGGCGATATTAGGGCGGGGATGGAGGATACAAAAGTCACTGTGATGGCTCTGGTAGACTTCTCAAACGCCTTCAATACCGTCAGTCATGATATCCTCCTCTCTATCCTTTCTCATCTGAATATATCTTCGAGTGCAATAAAATGGTTTTCCTCATATCTTCAAGGACGCCAGCAATCAGTTCACTTCGGTGAATCCTCATCGAGCTGGCGTGAACTTGATTCTGGCGTCCCGCAAGGCGGCATTCTTTCTCCCTTATTGTTTTCTTTCTTTATAAATCTGGTTACCCAAAATCTTCAAGGAGCGTATCATCTGTACGCTGATGACTTGCAGCTTTATTCGCAAGGAACTGTGGACTCCATATCCACAGCGGTTGATGTCGTGAACGGCGACCTCGAACACATCAAGTCCTGGTCCGAGAAGTTCGGCTTAGCCGTTAACCCTACCAAATGTCAGGCTATACTGGTAGGCAGTCACCGTAACATCAGCAGGCTTGGTCACGTTCACGTTCCACCTATAGTTTTTAATGGCTCGACTATTGAAACGACGTCTACTGTGCGAGATTTAGGGCTATACATTGACTCAACTTTAAGCTGGAAAACCCAAATAGCCAATGTTTGTCGCAGAGTCACCAGCACATTGCGGGCTCTATATCGCCTCAAGAACATGCTGCCATCTAAGACGAAAGCGATGCTTGTACAGACTTTAATTTTCCCTCTCATCGACTATGGTGACGTGTGTTACTTTGACTTGAATGCAGATCTCCTCAACAAACTCGACCGTCTTTTTAACAACTGCATTCGATTTATATTCAATCTTCGCAAGTATGATCATGTATCTACTTATCGCTCTCAACTTAGGTGGCTACCAATCCGTGAGCGCCGTAATTTACGCGCTCTCACGACACTCTTCTCTTTCCTCACTTCTTCTTCTCCCCCAGCCTACCTAACTCCCTACTTTCAATACTTGTGTGATAACCACAACCGTAATCTCCGCTCTTCAAGCAATCTCACCCTTCTCTGTCCATCCCACACTACTGGGTTTATCAACTCTTCTTTCTCTGTCCAGTCAGTTCTGTTATGGAATGCGCTCCCTCTTGAAATCAGGATGTCCACTAACCGTCTTACGTTCAAGAACAAAGTGCGGGATCTTTTGTTGAACAAAGTTGCAGAATCGTCACAATTATCTTAGTGTATATTTATATTTATTTATTATTGTATATATATCATGTTTATGTACATATTATTTATGTTTATGTATTTACACTCATATCGCTTATTTATCTTATTATTTATTTGTACACTCTTTCTTAACTCACTTTCCTTCCTCTTTTAAACACCTTCGTAATAATCTCTGCATCACCCTAAGGTAGACTGGCAGAAAATGCCCCTGGCATTAAGTCCGCCTTTATACAAATTTGTATATTAAGTTTAAATAAATAAATAAATAAATATTCAAACAATTGAACGAGTTTCTTTTATTGATCCTTTTAGATATTAAGAAACACTGAACGGGAAGATCTTGAGGAAAGTCTACAGCTGGTGTAATACCCTACTTCATCAGCTATTTATTCCACTCATCTAAAATCGCTAGTCGTTTTGTGCTATATATTTTAATCCACAATCGAATTTAACATAAATAACAATAACAATAAAATAACACAATGAAGGCAAAATTATTCAATACTATAGAAGTGGTGTGAAACGTTCGCTTTGAAGCCATCAAAAGCTTCTAACTCTAAAAACTCTGCCGGCCGAGAAAAGTCATCCTACCTCAATAAGTCTATCGGTGCACGCAGATGGTATCCCACAATGACTCCCATCTGTGGCAAACCAGGCTACAGTGGATTTCATAATATGCACAGGTGGTACCTACCTTCACCCGCCAGTAAACCGCAGTTGGAGGTGCTTAATAAAAAACAATACGAATACTATAAGATAAAGAGCACTAAAAGACAAATAAGGGGCCATGACAATGTATTTTCTCCTAAAAGTCTCAACAAACTTTATTGAAGGAATAAAATCTGTCAATAGGTACCCACGTATACTTCAGTTCTTTTTAACCAAAATAATCTAGTGTGTATCAACAATTACTTTCAAATGCGCAAGCGGATAAGATTCAACACGTAAACTCATTAGATATGCATTCTAATTACTGGGTGTCAAATATTAGCAAATCGATATGTACAATATGTACATAACATCGATATTGCATGACGTTCAAATTACACTCGTAAATGACCGTGAAGGAATAAAAAAGTGGCAAAACTTAGGTCTTATAAATTCCCAATGATACCTGATGCATTTGGTCACCGGTTATATCAATACTAATAGCCGAGTGGTATAAGTTGACACCTCCCACGCAAGTGGTCGCAGGTTCAAACCCGAGGCAACACACCAATGACTTTTCGAAGTTATGTGTGTATTAGAAATAATTATCACATGCTCCAACGGTGAAGGAAAACATCGTGAGGAAACCTTGCATGCCTAAAATTTGTTTAATACATTAATTGAAGGCATGCAGAGTCCCCAACCCGCACTTGGCCAGCGTGGTGGACTCAAGGCCTAACCCCTCCCTTATTACGGGAGGAGACCCTTGCCCAGCAGTGGGACATTAATGGGTTAAATTTATTATATCAATACTGTTCAGATGGCGAAACTTTACTGCAACGGTGAAAAAATAAAAGCAAGCAGAACGAATTGCATTTACAGTAAAACTAACTTTATCTTATCTGCGTAAAGCCCAAAATTGATGACAAAGTACATATTTAGACATTTGATCATCATGCATCTTATTATAAATGGTAAAAATCCTCAAACGACTTTAAACTTTACGTTTCAACTCTAGAGTCTAAATTATCTTGTATTGTAAAAAAATTAAAACTTGATTGCCTAACAGCTTAGATCGTTTATAATTCTGCAGTAGAAATGTTTTTAAATTTTTAAACTTGCTACCGGCTACGTAAATGCTTTATTAAAGAAGACATAATTTGCATAAATATTTAAATTTTATGGGCATAATAAAGAAATCGATCTTCGGTAGCGCGGCGACCGTAGAATAACGACTACCTGCTTTGTTGTAAATTATGGCGACATTTGACTGCAATCCAAAATGCTGACTGATATACTAAAATGCCTAATGACACTTCCACCATCGCTTCAAATAAAAAAAAACACATTAATTTTCGTACTTTTCGTTCTTACATAATTAGCACGTTAAGTCTAAACGTAAACTTAAGTCACACTTTTAGATGATCGTAAGACGAGCAAGTATCAAAGTAGATAAAAAAAAAATTGAAACAACATGAACGCAAAATTTACAATTTATTAATAAACCGAAGTTGATGTAGAAAAAACGTATATAATCTTATATTAAGCAACTTTTTTTTTATTGTGAGTGTCTACTTAGCTGATGTCAAAATCTTAGGCAAAGCTTTATGGCCATTACATAAAATTGGCGTTGTAAATGTCCGATGATGATCGTAAGACGAGCAAGTATCAAAGTAGATAAAAAAAAAATTGAAACAACATGAACGCAAAATTTACAATTTATTAATAAACCGAAGTTGATGTAGAAAAAACGTATATAATCTTATATTAAGCAACTTTTTTTTTATTGTGAGTGTCTACTTAGCTGATGTCAAAATCTTAGGCAAAGCTTTATGGCCATTACATAAAATTGGCGTTGTAAATGTCCTATTCATAAAAGCAAATAAAGGTAATAGCAAATCTTAATCTTCTGTTCGCATCTTTCATTAATGGGCGAATCTTTTTGTTTACGCATCGAACAATACATTTTCAATTCAAAAGAATAATAATAAAGTGTATGTGTTCGTTCATTGTAGTCAACGAGCCTTATGGTAACTTGAGAGTAGCGACAAAAAATAGCATCATCAACAGGTGTTTAGTATAATTTGCATAATATTATGTAAATAAAAGAATGAATAAGTTGTTTAGCAATTTTTTTCGATTGTGACTCTCCTAATGGAGAAAGCTAACATTAAGAGAACACTTAGGTTTTCCTTTTGCGTAATAATTTTTTTTCTAAGAGGTGATGAACGCACTAGCTTCCTCTTCTAACAATATGGAAACCATGCAGGAAGACTCATCTCCAAGTTATATCTAGCAAACACTAATCAACATTGAACTTTGAATGGAAAAAATGCCGCAGCAACCTATATCTACTACTTACAGTTAATTTAAGACTAAGGAAGTTAAGGGTAGTAATAACAATAAGAATAGCACGGTAATTAGTGCAACATTTATATGCCGAGTCCAGATCATAACACCTATGATCTAGTACGGCACATAGCGATTTCAAACTTCCGAAATGCAGATTTTTAAGTACGAATTACCTATCAGTACGAATAACTATCCGTACAAAACAAAACGATAAATTGCATCGCGTTACAAATCTATATATGTATATAAAAAAAAGCAGTGATAGCCGAGTGGTATAAGTTGACACCTCCTACTCAAGTGGTCGCAGGTTCGAACCCGAGGCAACACACCAATGACTTTTCGAAGTTATGTGTGTATTAGAAATAATTATCACATGCTCCAACGGTGAAGGAAAACATCGTGAGGAAACCTTGCATGCCTAAAATTTGTTTAATACATTTATTGAGGGCATGCAAAGTCCCCAACCCGCACTTGGCCAGCGTGGTGGACTCAAGGCCTAACCCCTCCCTCATTTCGGGAGGAGACCCTTGCCCAGCAGTGGGACAGTAATGGGTTAAATTTATTTATTTATATATACAAATCTATGATTACGCTCTATTATAAATTCATCACCAATATTGGTTTGACCACGCGGAACCTATTTATATAATATAGAAGTTTTGGTATAATAACTCCAAGCAATTTTAATAAATAACACCATACGATCGGTCAAATTGTACAACTACACCAAGAATATTGGTAAAGTAGATCCTGCTCGTATAACCCCATTCGAGCGACGATACAGGTAACACTATGCAACACCAAAAAATTCACAGGGATCCCTAATGGTAATTCGTAATAAGGATACTTAGTGTAGTGTAATACAGAAAACACATTCATATTATTATATCACACCACAAAAGAGAGATTAGAAGAATCTTGATTTGTTTACTGTCTGCTTCACTTTTTTGTGGATAGTCATAAAAATATATCTTTTCTGGATACACAAGTCATCAAACGTTCAGATTACTCATTAATGACATGGGTTCAGTGAGTGATGAACATGGAGAAAGATTTCATCCAGAAATTACAGAGTATGACAAGCGTTATCAGGGTAGATGGGAACCAGCCATGCTTGCAGACTACTGTTGGAGCCTCCAGAGGGATACTGTGTCTACTGGTGACAAGAGGAAAGCCAATCGTTAAAAAAAAACATGTTTTTTTAATGTATAATAACAATTTAAGTCTCTCCTTTATACATTTTTTTTCAAAATCAGTAAGCCTATCACTACTAAATCTGACGTGATGTAATAATTTTATTTATACACACCGAATAGTTTTAAGGTGATAAGTCATAATTACATACTGTAAGTCAGGTGAATTTTATTTTTTTCAAATTTGTTGCATAGTGTAATTAGTATGAGATGTAAAAGATAGGAGTTTTCCGCTAGCTTATGCGCTCTCGCGCAGGCTGCGTGTGGCGGGGCGGGGGCGGTCAGTACCGCGATAGACTTCATCTTGTATGCGCGTGCGACGAAGCGCGGTTATTAGTGTTGTGATTTTATTCATGTTCTATCCAGGTTAGTTTCACACTCTTTACTTATTTCTTATTAACATAAATTATAGCTTTAGTGTTTTTTTCTTTTCTTTTAGTAACTTTTTTCATAGTGGTACGGGTCAAACCGGTTGAGTAATAAACCACTTTTACGGCCCGACCGAGTTAGTCAACTACTGGGTTTTAAGTTTGCTATATTTACTTATGTACATTGCAGTGGCGAAGGGTCAATATTTATATAAGGCAAGCCAGAGCTATAAGTCATTGTCTAGGTATAGTACCTACATATGGACATCGTAAGAATGCCGACGTAAAAATAGCGTATTACTGCATAACAATAAGAGAGTAGTATCTACATTCAACTACAGTCTCTTATTTCTCTCTCTACAGTCTAATAATACATAGGTACTTACCATGCTAGCTAATCATGCTTGTTTTGTATTTAGTAACTCTGACTTCAGTAGTAACACGTAGGTAACACAACAGCACATATCTATTTTGATAACGTATTTCGAATGATTGATGATTGTCTCGCACTGGTTGGTTGTTTAATAACATATTATGCTAGCAATTTAGAATTTATTTTTCAACAATAAAATACCAAAAACATAACGGAAAAACGCAGAACACTTTTATAGAAATGAGTTTAATCTATAAATCTGACAAAATGAATATGTACTCCAATGGATACATGCAAAACTATTACTGTTTAATACACTGATACATTCACGGTTATGCACAAACACATTTACTAAAGAATAATGTTGTAATAAACACAAATCTATACTAATATTATAAAGCTGAAGAGTTTGTTTGTTTGTTTGTTTGTTTGTTTGAACGCGCTAATCTCAGGAACTACTGGTCCGATTTGAAAAATTATTTCAGTGTTAGATAGTCCATTTATCGAGGAAGGTTATAGGCTATATATCATCACGCTACTACCAATAGGCGCAGAGTACAAGTGAAAAATGTAACAAAAACGGGGGAAATTTTGACCCATTCTCTCTGATGTGACGCAAGCGAAGTTGCGCGGGTCAGCTAGTATAATATAAACCTCAACTAGGAGCAGTTAACAACAGCTTGAAGCATTGACGACAACATTTCTATATTCAATAAAGCTGTTGTTGGGCTGTTTGATGTCCACGCGCCGGTTAGGAAAGGCTTAAACGTCCTCCTGCTCCCTGGATGTCAGAAGGCGTTCGAATGGCCATGAGGCGAAGAAATAGGGCCTTTGCCAAGTTTCGTAGAGATCGGTGTGACGAAAACTAGCACCAGTTTAAAGTTGCAAGAAACCGATGCAATCAGATGGTACGTAACGCTAAACGCCGACATTTTCTAAATAACCTTTCCTCCTCTTCCCCGGCCGATATCTGGAGGTTTCTCGGGACCCTCGAATTGGCAAACATCAGAGCAATAACGTACAGTGCACGGTTGGATTGGACGATATAAATCGTCACTTTACGTCCACCACAGTGATGGATCACCAAACCAAGACCGATACTGTCCAATCCATACTGGGTTTACCCCGACCAAATATTGAATCCTTCTCCTTTTCGCCAGTAACACCAGACACAGGAAGATGTTAAGAAGATAATCCATTCTATTAAATCGAATGCAGTAGGCGCCGATGACATCAGTCGACGCATGATTGTCTCTGTGTTGGATCACCTGCTCCCCGCCATATCTCACATCATAAATTTCTCCCTTACCTCTGGTTCTTTTCCTTCCTTGTGGCGCAAAGCCTACATTATCCCATTGCCTAAAATCCCAAATCCGTCGCTTCCAGCTCACTTCCGACCCATTTCCATTCTACCTTTTCTCTCCAAAGTGCTGGAGGCCTGCGTACACAAGCAGTTAACACAGTTTGTGTTAAATAACAATTTACTTAGCCCGCTCCAATCCGGGTTCAGACCAGGCCACAGCACTACGACGGCACTCCTTAAGGTGACTGGCGATGTTAGGGCTAGAATGGAGGATACTAAAGTCACTGTTATGGCTTTGGTAGACTTCTCGAACGCCTTCAATACCGTCAGTCATGATATCCTTCTCTCTATCCTTTCCCATCTTAACATATCTTCCGGTGCGCTGAATTTGTTTTCCTAATGTCTTCAAGGGCGCCAGCAATCAGTTCACTTCGGTGAATCTTCATCGAGCTGGCGTGGACTGGATTCTGGCGTCCCACAAGGCGGCATTCTTTCTCCTTTATTATTTTCAATATTCATCAATCTAGTAACCCAAAATCTTTGAGGATCGTATCATCTGTATGCTGATGACTTGCAACTTTATACGCAAGAGTCCGTGGACTCTATATCGACAGCGGTAGACGTCGTGAATAGCGACGTCGAACACATTAGGTGCTGGTCTGAGAAGTTTGACTTGGCCGTTAACCCTGCCAAATGTCAGGCTATAGTGGTAGGCAGTCGCCGCAACATTAGCAGATTAGGTAATGTTCATGTACCACCTATAGTCTTTAACGGCTGGACTATTGAAACAACGTCTTCAGTCAGAGATTTAGGTCATTATGCTGGAAAGTCCAAACAGCCAATGTTTGTCGTAGAGTGACTAGCACACTGCGGGCTTTATATCGCCTCAAGAACTTTCTGCCATCCAGGACCAAAGCCATGCTTGTGCAGACCTTAATATTCCCTCTGATCGACTATGGTGATGTGTGTTACTTTGACCTGAATGCAGATCTCCTCAACAAACTTGACCGCCTTCTTAACAACTGCATTCGATTTATCTTCAACCTACGCAAGTATGATCATGTATCTACTTATCGCTCTCAACTTAGGTGACTACCAATTCGTGAGCGCCGTAATTTACGTGCACTCACGACTCTGTTCTCTTTTCTTGCTTCCCCTACTCCCCCAGCCTACCTAACTCCCTACTTTCAATACTTGTGTGATAACCACAATCGTAATCTCCGCTCTTCAAGCAATCTTATTCTTCTCTGTCCCTCCCACACTTCTGAGTTTGTCAATTCTTCGTTCCCTGTCCAATCAGTCCTGTTATGGAATGCGCTCCCTCTTGAAATCAGAATGTCCACTAACCGTCTTGCGTTCAAGAGCAAAGTAAAAGATCTATTGCTGAACAAAGTTGCAGAATCGTCACAATTAGCTTAGTTTATATGTATTCATATATTTTCCTATTATTGTATATTTATATTTATTGTATGTTATTTTCATTTATGTAATTAATATGTTTGTATGTATTTGTATTATTTTTTATACATAAGTATATATTTAATATAATTATTAATTTACACTCATATTGTCTACACCTATTATTATTTACTTACACACCCTTTCTCAACTCACTCTCCTTCCTCTTTTTAACACCTTCACAACAATATCTGCATCACCCTAAGGTAGACTGACAGAAAATGCTTCTGACATTAAGTCCGCCTTTATACAGCTCTGTATACAAAGTTTAAAATAAATAAATATTCTAATTTATTATAGAGCGCGCGAAAGATGTAAACAGTAAACAAAAACATAACCTAATGTCAAACTGGTGAAGAATGTTCGACTCATACTTATGCAGGATGCTTAGCTTATATTTTGCCATCTCGCTCTTGCACGCGGCTCGCGCCGCGACAGA
Source organism: Anticarsia gemmatalis (assembly GCF_050436995.1). NCBI lineage: Eukaryota > Metazoa > Arthropoda > Insecta > Lepidoptera > Erebidae > Anticarsia > Anticarsia gemmatalis. The sequence continues at coordinate 13,239,188 of NC_134775.1, forward strand.
AACATGCGTGAGATCATGTATTCGCCGCGGCGCAAGCGCTGTAGCGCGAGGCAACCCGCTCTTCCTCCGGCTTGCTCGCCACTATGCAGCGCGGTGTAAAGCGCGATCCAAAAGGTCGTAAGCGACATCGCCGCCATAGTTTTTATTGTACGCGATTCCCGATCAACGCCTCCGGCTTATTTCATTATTATTACTTCACGTTGCGTTTTTAGCGGAGCGTAATTTTTAAAGAGTAGGCGTTTTCGTATTATTTCGATGAGATTACCCAACTAGCACACAAGCGCTATAACAAGCTGCACAATGGCCGGTTAAAGAATTTTTATAACGCCTTTGGCTCCTTTAGTAAGAAGTATAGTGGTTCTATAAGCGGCTACAAATCTCTTGTAGCGGCAAATAGGCCCATACTGTCCAGCTTATAACTCGACATTGGATCTACAGTGGTCGTAAATAGTAATTATAATAGTACGTAGTATAGTAGTTATACAGGAGCGCTAAAATAAGATGAAGGTGAACGAGACTTCGAAAAAGCTCTTGTAGCGCGATTATACCACCTTCATCTTATTTTACCGCTACTGTGTAACTGTAATAAATGCTAACGCTTTAAATTAGTAATATGGTCGGTTTATTATGGTGTAAACTAAATATATTGTATTAAAATGAATCATCACTGACAAATGAGGAGACATTTATTTTTACGGATTGGATTATTAAAATAACAAGTAGTCTATCGCTGTTATTTCTTTGTGTACGTGATATCAAAGTGCGAGTTCCAGTTTGCTGTCAATATATATGTATATTATCGTCAATATTTTCATGCGCCCTCAAAATATTCAGTTTTAAATGCAAAAATTATATAGATATTTGGATTTGGAAATTGTATTTTGAACATAAATAAGACTTTTAGGGTTACAGATAATTTAATTAGGGTTATAGGTAATAAAAAATGATTTTAATTATGTTAACGTTACCAGGCTATAGATTTATATGATCTTCAAAAGATCGTAATAACCTCAAAAAATATGTTTACCAAATGCTGTAATGGTGTCTCGATCAAGCAGCTCTCAGAGTTGGTTACATCTGCTCTAGCGGCTTAAGCTGTACAAAGGCTCTAATGTTTGCTGTTGTAGACTTCAAGGTTTTGCAGTTGTGGCATAGGAGTGCTTCAATATAACTGTTTTGGTCGCACACCAGCGTTTTACTCGTACTTTAAGGGGTCAGTCTTTGAATATTAAAATGGTTTGATAGTCAATTTATAGTATGATTCTCTGAAAACAGTTGACAGACTGAACCACCACTGCACCTATGTAAATATATTATGATAATAATTTTAAGCTTTAGTATTAAGGTATATTATTCGGTTATAGATGTATGTTATAGTTATAAGAGCGTTAGTTCATGCTATTAAAACGCTTTAGGTGCTTTAACATAATTCTGTAATCCCCATGGCTGTAAAAATGTTTCGAATGATACCTTATACATCTATTTGCCGTACAGAAGCCATATAAATATCTGATATAACGCTCAAGGCGCTATTAAAGACCTACGCAACTCTTTTATAGATGAGTAATACACTAGCCCTAAAAAAATCTGTTATAGAACCTAAGGCATTACAAAAAGCTTATTTACGCTCTTGAGCGCTATAAACGCAACGCATAACTCCGTTTAAACTCCTTTATCTCCTAAAGTCCCCTTATACAGTTAACGGTGTTATAGAAGATTCCATTAACTCAATTATACTTCCCTAGGCTGTCTAGCGATGCAATTACATGCTCATATATCACTATAAGTCATTAGTTTCCTACTAAACGGCTACTGTCCCGCCTAGCTGTTAAAGGGTTTTTTAAATAGCTAGTATACAACTTATAGAAAATTGTACAGCATTTGAACGACTCCTATGCAACTATCAGGCTGTATAACGACTGTATAAGCAGCTTGTGTGCTAGTTGGGTAATGATTCTAGTTAAAGATTACGTTTTAAATATTGGTGATTATTTATTAATTGTGTATTATTTGACAATAGTAAACTATTAATTTAACACTAATATTAAGTCTGTCCAGAAAGGGAAGCCGGTAGGAATCGAGTTGTATGGAGCCTTCGCCACTGGTACATTGTAAGAACAATTTCTTTATCTAGTACCGTTTCGAAGCAAAAATTTTTTTTTTTTTATAATGGCGCTTTTAATGCTTTATAGTGAGAGAGTAGGATTATAAATGACTGTGACGTCATTTTTGCAATAATTTAAGAACTGGTTGCAGTCACATGCTGTCATGTCTTTTATTATTTTGATAACATTTTGTTCATATTATGTTTGATTATTCTTAGATTATTCTTAGATGTCTGATTATTGTAAGACGAACTTATTTCAAAATTACCATATTAGAAATCTAAGCAAACTAGTTTTGGTCATCGGCTGCGCCTGTGTTGAAGTTATCTAAAACCAGATTCGATAGCGGGATAAGCTCTAAGTGCAAGTGTTCGTGAGTGCAATATCTGAGTGTGATCCGACTCGTGAATCACCGATTGTTGCAAGTTTCACCGGATTCAGTTCAGCCGTTTCGAAGTGATTGAGTAACAAGCGTTTAAGCACGCTTTCTGATCCTACTAGTCTACATGTTTTATTGGTTTAACGCAATCTTGATAGATTCTGAAACGTATATTGAGGTCAAATATCGATGTTAATGGCCACTGAAATACAGACACATATTATCGAAAATAATTTAGACTGACTGAAACTACAACAGACTACTTCGTGAAGAATATGTAATAGAAAATTATCTAGACCGAGACACTATTTAAAATTGAATGTGATAATTTTTCAAACAATCACATTATGAAGGCGTGGCTAGATTTTACAATAATTTCTAACTTACTCTCTTTATATGTATATTATTACGTAAAAAGTACACCTTTTTAGAATTTAAAAATAATTCAGCCCGTCTTTAATTTCACTAAACTTCATTTTTTTCTTTTATGCATAATGCTAATCTAACGATCGCACAGACTAGATAAAGTTTATTTTATTTTCTAGTTTTGTTCCTAGACGTATTAGGAGTCTAGGTTAATCATATTACACTGACGATATTTTTTCTTGTAACAATAGAATAGATGTCTGAAACACTTTTATGACCTAATAATACGTATTAATATATAGATACAGATGTTTAAAATGAGCATAGTTTATATTGATAAAAAATAAGCGATAATAAATATAAATAACAAAAATAATTACAATATCAGCTTCCCTTAACAGAACCTCAAAAAGCACGAAACGTACAGTAAAAATATTTTAATGATATCTTCTCCTGTCGTGTCAACGACTCTCCAAGATGTTACCGAAACAATTATTATTGGCCAGAACTTGGCAATCCCGCGCCCTGAAAACAGATAGAGCGGTAACGTAAGATCTATGCTGGCCAGTATTACCAAAACAGTGACTTACCAAACTTTGTGGTATCATCAACATTATATACGCGGTCCAGTGCGTAGTGTGACTGCTTGGCAACTGCTGGCTGCTCATTCTAACGACGTTGTTTACGCGCTGCCTGCACATTCAGCTGCCTACTGTTGATAGATCGATGACAACAGATACAAACACAGCTAATGACTACTAACTATAGGCCTTTCTTAGATTTGACATTGATCTTCCTACTTATTACGTTCGTATATTAATGTACTGCAACGGAGTTGCAAACGGGATTCAAACGCGATAAATAAGGTTTAGATATATTATTTATTTTGTATACTATCGCGTTTAAGACCCGTATTAAAATATAATGTGTACAAGTCGCGAGAGTGAAAAATCGTTTATCCCATTCATATTTACGTATTTCACGCAGAGGTAGTCTGCTGTTTGGTGGTTTTCTATTTATATGATTTTCTTAATAGTAGCTAGAGTTTGCTAACATGCCCATGTGTCCAGTATTCGGCATAAGCTTGACCTATGTAGGGCCAACAATACAGATAACGCGGTTCTTCAGACATTATTGATAAACCTAATGTATAAAAAATACAATTACGGATACGAGTATTCGCTCTAGTTCAAATATTTTTTTATTTCATCCTGATATTGAGCAATCTAGATTTGTCTGCACCTACATACGCCTTCAGCGTAAATATAAATATAATCGGAGATTATTCGTGTTGTAATCATATGTTTGCATGAGTCGTCAAACTAACGGAATTATGTAGGGCAATTGTGACGTGTCATTGTTACAAAACATTCAGACTCAAATGTATACTATTTTAGTAATTGTTGTCAGTTTCTCATACAAGCTGGTGTATGATTGTTTATTTTATGATTTTAAATTAGGCTTAGTACTTATTGGATATTAATTACATCTCTTCAGTTAAACTCGAGCTCAGTATCTAACTGCCTAATGTTGGCCTAAAGATATTGCCATAGGATAATAGCTGTACCCAACAATATGGAACGATCTAAAGCACTATTAAAACACCATATTAAAAATACTGTCGTCGATAACAGTCTGTGTCATTAATTCGTTTTAAAAAATAATTACTATGCATACAAAGACAGTTTCTTACCAGCAAACAAAAACATCGCTGCAACTGCACTACTTCCCTGTTCGACTTATTAGAGTAAAAAGTAGCGCTACCGGTGGTATTTGAGAATGGGTTTATAATATACAGACTCCAAGCACGCAAGACGTTAATCATCTTGTCTGACCTAGACTTATTTGTAGACGTGAACACTAAGCACTTAAAACTCTTTTATACTAGTTTTATGTGAACGTAGATGCGTAAACAAAATACATCAGTGTCGGATTATCTGCAAGTGTCGTGATATTTCACGCAAATGTTTGACATCATCGATGTTATTCAACATTGTATTATTGCAACGCACCGTTCAACGTCTATAGTGACTAAATGCTGTGAAAAACCGCTTAATATTATTTCGTGTGACATATTATATGAATACGGCAACAGGCCCTTTTAAGCACAAACTTAGCCACTTAACACACAAGTAAAATTGCCCGTAGGTACCCCAATTTTAGTAGAAATATAATTTACTCTGTTCATTGCGCAGAAACCATACATTTATCGTATATGTATGCCTCATAATAATAACATCGTGCAAGTATGATTTATTGCACTAAAGTCGGAATATATGGAAAAACGTGTTAAGTGGGTGTCGCTGGCCACCAGTGGCTGTGGTCGGTGACCCGTTTGCGCCGATCCTAATACGTAGCTGAATGTACATCACTATATTTAAAAAAGAACTAACAATGGTACCAACCTAATGAAAAAAATATGACACTTGTCAAAAAAAAGTATCCGCTTTTCGTGAGAATCGATCCTACAGATAAAAATGTAAGTAACCTTCTTTTTTTACGTAAAGATTTAGTATGTGTACAACTTCGGTACAAGATACCTTGGGAGCCCCGTGATACTTGATTGAAACACAGTACCTCAGAGCGATACAATTTTATTTGTAAACAAACGTGGTTTATATACTTGACCGTGTAACGAAACCATATCGCGATCTATTTCGATCCCAACGCCATCTATCGAGCATGCATGTAAACATTAACAATAAACTTAGATTGTGATTTTTGACGTTGGGACGAATGTATACATATTTTGAACATACCGCCCACCAAAGGGATGATTATCCCTTTAATACCGCCCACCATGAACAACTCAGCATTTGTATAAACATCAAAAGCAATGGACTGTATTTTTTAATATGTTTATGGTACATTTACAATATAGAATAGCAGACGGTGTATTTGCGGCATGTTCCTTACAAAGTGAAAACAAAATGGTTATAAACAAAAAATAGATATGTTGTGACAAACATCAATAATACATAATATTTATCACACCTTCACAGTGTATTCTTAGAGTTAAATTTATCTCTTTAAAAACTCATAAGAAACAAAACATAAAACAAAACCTATAAAACAAAGTTTAACTAGTGTAAAGTTCAGCATAATTTATAACAAAGTTGATTAAAAACAAATAAAACAAGTGTATAATTTAAATTCATGCAATATAAATCTAAAACTAACACGGAATAAGATTTACTCAGTAACAGGGAGCAAGCATAACTTTGAAGTTGGACGTTTAATCTCAGTGCCTTTGCACCGAATAGTGACAACACGCGTCAGATTGTCTTTACCCGGGTGCAGCTGTACAACTTTACCGTACAACCATCTAGCTGGAGGTAAGTTGTCTTCTTTTACTAAAACTACATCCCCTACTTTAAAATCAGGAATCCGCGAAGCCCATTTATATCTATGGAAGAAATGAGTCAAGTATTCTTGTTGCCATCTACGCCAGAAATTCTGCACCATACGTTGTACTAATTGCCAGCGCCGTAAGGTACTCATTGTAGCGTCCTCATAATTACAATCGGGTGGTACAATCAACGGCTGACCCACCAAAAAATGACCGGGAGTCAAGGGTGTGGGATCTTCTGGATCGCTATTGCTTTGAGATAGCGGTCTAGAATTTAGGCATGCCTCAATTTGAGACAGCACGGTGCACATCTCTTCAAATGTGAGAGTGGAGTCGCCTACAACGCGCTTCAGATGGTGCTTTACACTTTTGATCCCTGCTTCCCAGAGCCCTCCAAAGTTAGGAGAGTGGGGAGGAATAAAGTGCCATTCAGTGTGAGAACTTGCAAGAGCCGACGCAATGTCTTTAAACAGTGAGCCTTCCTGGGCAAAATGTGTCCGAAGTTCTTTGGCAGCTCCTACGAAATTAGTGCCGTTATCACTCCAGATGTTACGACAATGACCACGTCTTGCGACGAACCGCTTAAATGCAGCCAAGAAACCTTCTGAAGTTAAGTCCGAAACGGCCTCAATATGCACAGCGCGTGTAGCCATACAAATAAACAGACAGATGTAACCTTTGTATGATCGCTGTCCGCGACCTTTAGACACTCTCATATTAATGGGTCCGGCGTAATCAACACCGGAATTAAGAAATGGTTTGCTAGGGGTGACTCTACTCACTGGCAGCTCCCCCATCAACTGATGTTTCGTGGTAGCTGCATATCGTATACAGGGAATACAACTACGAATATGGGCTCGTACCATACCTTTCACTCTGGTGATCCAATACCTAGTGCGTATAAAATTAAGCATCAGTTGCTGTCCTCCGTGAAAAGTCATTTCATGTGCGTCAGCTACGATTAACCTCGCTAAACATGAATCATGTGATATAATAACTGGATGCTTAGTATCATCCGATAGAGAAGAATTACGAAGCCTACCTCCAACACGCAATATTTCACTTTTATCAATAAAAACATTAAATTTATATAAGGGACTCCTTTTATCTAACTGTGCATTGTTTTTCAGAGCTACATATTCATTATGGAAACATTGCTGCTGACTTTGCCTAATGCAATGATCTAAGGCTTCTCGTAGTTCAGCAACTGATAGGTAAGGTGTAACTTTAATATTATCTTTGCGCCGTTTTATTGACAGTAAAAACCTTTTGCAATATGCCATTACTCTCATCAATTTACGAAGAGACGAGAACCTCGATCCCCAGGTAATATCAAAATCCGATTCTAAATTAACCGTATGGACCTTGACAACTTTCCTCTCCTCTTTAGTACGTATAGCGTTAGGCCTTGTATATTCAACTGGTTCAGTCCTCAACCAACTTGGTCCTCGTTTCCAAAGATCACTCTCTAGTAGAACTTCTGATGGTGCTCCACGAGAAGCGATATCAGCTGGATTGTCTTTGGACTGGACGTGAGCCCATTGCGTATTATCCAACAAACTAAGGATTTTTGAAGTTCGATTCGCCACGTAAGTTTTCCAGCGACTCGGATGATCGCTTAACCATGCCAAAACAACAGAAGAATCAGTCCAGGCATGGATATTTGCCTTTGGAATATGCATGACTTCAGCCACTTCAATCAATAATTTTGCCACCAAAACAGATCCACATAGCTCTAGGCGGGGAATAGACAGTTGCTTTATAGGAGCTACTTTTGTTTTTGCTGTTATAAGATGTGAGTGTATGTCACCATCAGAACTAATGATTCGGCAATATACTACAGCGGCATATGCAACATTCGACGCATCGCTAAATCCATGCAGCTCTATGGCCACATTGCTTTCCGCTTTGCCTATCCATCTAGGAATATGAAAATTAACTAATTTATCTAGGTCTGTTCTGTATTGTCTCCATTCTTCTTGAAGTCCAGATGGTAACTCATCATCCCAGCTAATGCCAGCAATCCATAATTTTTGTATTAAAACTTTGGCTGTTATGATACATGGAGCTATCCATCCCAATGGATCATAAAGCCGTGATATTTCTGATATTACCGTTCTTTTTGTTTCAGGTGCAGCGGTCGGTGACATTTTAACAGAGTAATCAAATTCATCAGTATTTCTGTTCCAGGTAAGTCCTAAAATCTTTGTTACTTTGTCCATCTTTATCTCCAAATCCTTGCCCGAGGCTTCATTCAATTCTTCCAATAAACTCATTTTATTGCTTGTCCATTTCTGCAACCTAAATCCTCCTTTCCCTAATAAACTGTTCATTTCTTTATAAATTTGTATTACTTCTGTTTCAGATTGGCAGCCAGTCATCAGATCATCCATATAGAAATCCGTCATTACTCTATCAGCAGCCAATGGATATATTTCACCTTCATCGCAAGCAACTTGGTGCAATGTTTTGACCGCCAAATAAGGAGCACATGATGTGCCGAAGGTCACAGTCAGAAGTCGAAAGTCCTCAATTTCTTTACTAGGATCCTCTCTCCAAACGATCCTTTGGAAATCCGTGTCTGGACGTGCAACTTTGATTTGGCGATACATTTTCTCTATATCTGCTGCGAGACATATTGGATGTTGTCGCCATCTCATGACAATGTGTCGCAAATCTGCTTGGAGAGTGGGTCCTACCATTAAGGTATCATTCAAGGAAACTCCGTTTGTTCCCTTGCATGATGCGTCATACACCACTCTCACCTTGGTGGTCAGTTTATCTTGTCTCACCACTGCGTGGTGTGGCAAGTACACTGCACCATCTGTATTTTTATCTGACTCGTCATTGATTTTTTCTAAATGGCCAAGCAATAAATATTCGTTAATTACTTCTGAATACTGTTGTTTTAATTTCTCATCCCTAGCCAACTTCCTTTCAAGTCCTAGCAATCTTTTAACAGCAATATTTTTAGAATGACTGTATTTACATATCGGATCTTTTGATCGAAAAGGTAGCTTAACCACATATCTACCATCTATGTCTCTTTTGGTGGTAGTTGCATAAAAGTTCTCGCAAGCCTGTTCCTCGGGGGTAAACGGTTTCCTATCCAAAGCAGGTTCAGAATCAAGTTCCCATAATCGTTTCAACATTTCGTTCTCTTCAACTTGAGTATGCATCGCTATTACAGTATTATGGGAAACTAAAGAACTATCTACTCTACTGACTTTCCCCGATACAATCCACCCTAAATGAGTATCTTGGGCAATAGGAGAACCTAAAGGACTTTTGATTAATCCTGCCTTTAATACTCGGCAATATGTTTCTGCTCCCAACAAAATGTCAATTTTGTTGGGTACATTAAACCTTGGGTCGGCTAAACCAATGTTCTGAATTTCTGGCCAATCATGAATCTGGAACTTTGTGTCAGGCATAACCGAAGTCAGTGAACTAAGTACATGCGCAGTCACTTCTAAGGAAAAAGAAGGGTCATGCAACGATTGTATATTCATTTTAACTACATGTCTAGAGACAATATCGCCATGATGACCTCCTATTCCAGTAATAGTAGTTCTAGATACAACTTTCTTCAAGCGAAGTAATTGCGCACCTGCTTCAGTTATAAATGACGCCTGTGATCCTTGATCCAACAATGCTCTCAAAATTTGAGAAGACCCATTTTGTGACTCAACCCTTATAAGAGCTGTAGCTAACAGGACTTGACCCTGTACTCGTCCATTCACAAAATGAGCTGCTATATTTGAACTTAACTCTTGAGTTGGGGTCTCTGATATACCTTCATGTGAGGTGGTAGGCTCTACTGGCGTGGCCACCGCACTAGTAACACTGGGGCTTTTAGGATGCAACAACGTATGATGCTTACGCTGGCATATACGGCATTTTGATAGAACACGACATGATTTGGAAGTATGATGACTTCCCAAACAATTAAAACATACGCCCAAAGATTGGACAATAACGCGGCGCTTTTCACTATCCTCTTTGGCAAACTGCTTACAGTTAGCTAATTTGTGACTTTCTGAACAATGTGGGCATGAAACATTAATAGTGTTATGCATTACCTTGGCGTTTGATGTAAAAGGGGGATGAACTGTTTTTAACTTACCTTTCGGTTCTACAAACTCAAGGGCTCGGAAACGCGTCTCTAAAAACTCGCGAAACTGTTTGAAAGACGGTAGATCATCGGTGGATTGACTAACATGCAGTTCCCACTGCTTCCTAGATTCTATGTCCAACTTCAAACTTATTATATAAATAATAATAATATCCCAAGAGCTGACATCAATTCCGAGATTGGTAAGCTCGTGTAAACAATCACTAGTTACATCAAGAAGATCCTTTAAGGCACTTGAAGATTCCACAACAATGTTACGCTGGCTAAATAACCTTTTCAAAATACAAGTAGACATAAATTTCTTATTGTTAAACCTATGTTCTAACAATTCCCAACATTTTTTATAATTTGATTCAGTTATAGGCACATGTCTAATTAATTGCTCTGCCTCACCCGACAACTGTGTTTTTAGATAGTGAAGACGCTGTACATCATCGAGTCTTTTGTTATTGTGCACTAAAGAAATAAATAAATCTCTGAATGATGACCACTCTGTATATTTCCCACTAAAAGTGGGCAACACTATCTTTGGTAATCTAACAACACTGTCGGACTTAGCCTCACAATTGTCTTTACTAGAACTATCAGATTTTGATTGTGACAATGCATTCTTAAGCTCTACTTTGTACGTCAAATAAATTTCAAAAACCCTTTCATAGATGTCTTCCTGGAAATAATTTAACAAGTCTTCATTTTCACATTCGCCAATTATTCCCTCGTACTTAGCAGAGAAATTCTTCAATTGAGCTTCCAATATCTCCAGCCGCGTTTCGATATAATTGTAAGTAATCCGTTCCTTAGGTGATTTCTTGAAATTAATTAAGCCCTTCTCCATCTGTCCTTTGATATCATTTAACTTCCTAAATTCCTTTTCCATTTTGTGTTTTCTATTCTATTTGTTCTACTATATTTATAAGTGCCGCCAACAGCAATTGTACAAAGTTTCTATAAGAGTAAATTTTCAAAGTGTGGTGATAGTAAAGTTCCGTCAGGAGTAATTTTTCTAAGTTCCGTCAAGAGTAATTTTTCTAAGTTCCGTCAAGAGTATTTTTTCTAAGTGTTTGAATATGTTGTTGTATGGTTCAAAATTCGGGCATAGGTTCCCCGTCTCGTCGTTTTTATCGAAACTATTCTAAGTCCCAGACGGTCACCACTATATTTTTCTAAGTCCATGCATTACTCCAAGTCTCAGAATTTTATCACTTCTAACAATTAATTGTACTCACAGATTGTCCACTTGTATTTTCACTACTCACGCAATAGGTCCAATGTCCTTAACAGCACTCCAACAGAAACTTCAATATAACTCACAGCTTTTCTACGTCCATACCACTAACGCCACCTCTTGTTCACTTTTGGTACTAACATTTATGTGTTCTGCCAAAAACGCCCTTCGGCTCGCATGGACCATGTACAACTTCGGTACAAGATACCTTGGGAGCCCCGTGATACTTGATTGAAACACAGTACCTCAGAGCGATACAATTTTATTTGTAAACAAACGTGGTTTATATACTTGACCGTGTAACGAAACCATATCGCGATCTATTTCGATCCCAACGCCATCTATCGAGCATGCATGTAAACATTAACAATAAACTTAGATTGTGATTTTTGACGTTGGGACGAATGTATACATATTTTGAACAGTATGGAAGACGACAGAATCATTATTTGCAAAAAAAAATGTCATATTTTATTTGGAAATTCATATTTCTATGGTGGCAATATATATGCCACTATCAACTTGTAACTACCCACATGGTGGCAATATAGTGTACACCGCCAGTTAGAGATAAATAATTTTTGTGTTTCGTATTCTTTTAGATAATCTACAATGAACCAGAATAAACCCATATCAGATGAGCTTATTGCCCAGCAGTTGAAATAAATGTTCGGGATTCCAGATGGTATGATTTCTGAAGATGATTTGGAAGAATCGGATTCAGAACAAGGTGCCCAAGAAAATTTAGTAAGAGTACTAACAGGTGATGATGTTCTACTTAGTTCTACGGCAATATTGTCTCCATCCTCATCCATTTGTCAAAGTCCTTCACTACCCAGACTCAATAGAAAAGAAAACGCTTCAAGATCTACACCAGCAGCCCCACATCAAAGTCCTACAGCTTCAAGAATTCCAAGTACTTTTAAATCTGCACCGATACCTCCGCAACCTCAAAGCCCTTCAGTCGCAAGACTCCCGAGTGACGCAGCACCAATAGCATCACCATATCCGCCAGATAGGATTGATGAAGTGAGTGAATTATCGGGTTTTTTATCTTCAAATTCAGATTCCGACATCCAGATCTCAGCTATTTCGACACGCCGCACATTCAGGCTTCAAAACCACTTCCAAACAGAACGAAACCTCTGACCTACATTGATTTATTTTTTAGTGATGATGTACTACAGATGATTGTAGACCAAACTAATTTATACACTTCGCAAGTAGGTAACAGGAGTTGGACACCAACCACCGTTGAAGAAATCAAGGCTTTTCTTGGCATTCTCATTCAAATGGGTATACATGTTTTGCCGAGTATTGAGGACAATTGGTCAAGTGATCCTGTACTCCAAGTAACAGAAATAGCTGAAACAATGACCCTAAAGATATTTCAGCAAATCATGAAGCATTTGAACCTCAACGATAATTCGCAGAGGTAGTGTTGATTATGATAAACTCTACAAGATAAGGCCTTTGCTTGAAAATTTGAACGAGAAGTGCCAAGAAAATGCTATAACAACAAATTCTCAGTCAATCGACGAGTGCATGATCAAGTTCAAAGGCCGTAGTAGCCTCAAACAGTACATGCCTATGAAGCCGGTGAAGCGTGGCTATAAGGTTTGGGTTAGGGCAGACAGCTCTACAGGTAACGTTTATATGTTTCGTATTTATACTGGAAAGACTGATACGACGGAAACAGGATTAGGAAGCAATGTAATCAAGTCATTGTGTGAGCCTTTGATCAAAGCAAATTATCGTGGTCATTTAGCATTTGATAAGTTTTTTCGAGTACTGATTTGTTACAGTATTTGTTCGATCACGAAATATATTCAACGGCAACGGTAAGAAGTGACAGGCAAGATTGACCTCTTTTAGTAAAGAAGCCGAAACTTACTGGAGACAAGGACGCGGACATCAAAACTGCAGAGGCTTCTAAAAGACAAATTGCACGAGTGAAAAAGATGAAGAGGGGTAAATGAAAGTGGAGAGTGAAAAGAAATGTTGCATTTGCTGTATGGAGAGACACGAAACAAGTAACTGTTTTGTGTACTGCTTTTCACCCAAAACAAAGAAGGACTTGCACGCGCACACAAAAAGATGGGTCAAAGAAAGCTTTTAGCTGTCCTCAAATGATACCTAAGTACACGAAACGTACGGTTGGTGTGGATAGGTTTGATCAGAAAAGGACTCCTTACGCTGTGGGAATGAAAAGCAAAAAATGGTGGAAGAGAATATTCTACTTTCTTATTGATCTCGCGATCACAAATGCATATATATCATATAAGAGTAATTCACGAGTACATAACGTAATGACCCAAAAGCATTTCCGGATTGCACTATCAAAAAAACTGATCAATAACCTGTCATTTCGAAAGAGAAGCTTTCATTCAATGCTCAAATACAATAGGAAGAAAAGTAAGCAGAGTAACGAGAGACAGAAAACAGTACACAGTGTTCCAGATGGACTGAGGACTGAACAGTTGGGAGAACATTGGCCAGTGGAAATAGAAACATACAAACGTTGTAGATTATGCAGCACAAAGACAAATAACAAGAGATCTAAAATAATATGTGAAAGATGCGAAGTTCCTTTATGTATAAGTCCCTGTTTTCGACAATTTCATTTTGATTGAGATGACTAATTGTAATTTTGCAGACTAATAATTTTAGATTGATTTTGTAACCCAGATTTTATTATTACTAAGACTATTTTTCTATTATTTCCAAGAATATTTCAATGCCCAAGCTAGCAGTGGCAACCATATTGCCACCATGTTTTTTTTATAGAAAAAGTTAATATTTTATTTTTATTTTTGTGGACTTAATTAAAACCTAATTTTGGTAAACCATACCCCAAATTTTGTTTTGCTGCTACACCTAGATCCTTCTGCTGGTAAAAGGGTTAAGCGGTTGAACCAGTGATTAACGGTAATGGTGTCTGTAACTTGGGTTAATGGCAAGCTTTAATACACCTATAACTATATATTCTACCCGCATAGTAACCCTATACTCTGAACGTTGACTTGTAGGACGATATATCGATTTAATATTGAATAATCTCACATTTGGATGGTACTCGTAGACACCAAAAAATATCCGCCAGTTGTGAAAGCGTCATGGTTCTGACAGTCACGGCAGTCTTCAATGACGAACAGTTCTCACGAAAATCACGAACTTGATACAAAATACAATGACTCCACACATGACAATAACTTAGAAATCTCCTGGTTCACAAGTTTTAAGTTGTATACATACTGATGTTGACTAAAAGATTCCTAATTTGGTAAATGTCGTTCTAAATATCCATCAACGTTGCATAAATGGTGTCGCGACCTTGAAACTATGGAACTAAACTACTTTGGTCGTTGCGCATGAGTTTGTCAGGGGTACAAAATAAAGCACGGTGTTGCGATATATTTGAACAATCCTTGACAATGAATGAAGGCAAAAACAAAGGTGTAACAGTTCACAGGCGCGTATGAATGGTGACGATTCATGTCGTCGCGCATCCGGTACTTTGGTCTAGGAAGCGGTGTTTGACATAAGCGTATTTGACATAGTGACAGCGATAGATAACCAGTTTCAAGTTTATTTAAGTTGCGACTATTATGTTACATATCAATCATCATAACCGTTAAACATAGCCGTCATGCATACTCCTACGGTTAAAATACAACTAAGAACACCCAGCATTAAATACAATTTAAAACAATTAGAAAGCCAATGACGTATATACATATATATATATATATATATGTCGGGGGCACGGTGTGTTGTGTGGGGTTTGTATCCTGACATTTCACTCCTGATATCGAGGGCATATGGGGTACCTCGCTATCAGATTGGTCAGTGATGGCGAATAGTCCAAAATAATACGCACTAGACTTAGCTCACTGGTGTATTTGTCCATTACAATGATCACATTACAAAAATAGACTAGGATTTAACCGATCTAGCTGGATGCAAGACAGAAACGCGGTGAGTTCGGTACAACGTGGCAACGACCGTTTTCCCTTGAGTTCGAATGATGAATAATCTAACCACACTACGTTTCAACCATCATAACCTCTGAGTGACAGCTGTCGATTGTCACATGTCAGCCGTCATCTGCCTGTGCTGCCAACATTGTACCGACCACACCCAAGTGTAAACACTTGACGTTTCCGTTACATCCAATTACTTCTTAATACTTAATCAAATCAATTTAAGATAATTTTAATTAGATTGTTCGAAGATATAGCGCCTCGATGCTGACGCTCCGACACGGCCGTCCTGACCTCTCACACGTCCTCGTGTGAGTCATCTGTCCAAGAGGCCCATTCCTGTAAAGGAGAAAAGAACTCGAACAGTAAAAGCTCTTACCCGCTCGGTCAACCTGACCAATGATAAGGAAACATTTTTGTTTTCAATTCAGTCGAATTAATCTCAAACTATCTTCATAGATGTGTCATAACTAGATACATCTTCCAAAAATAACGTTACAAATTACGTCACAAACTAAATATAACCAATTTTGATAGAATACAGAAAATAAATCTGTCAAACAGTACCAAACGTCTCTGTTAGCACAAAAAATGTACTCTGCATTAAATCTTTACAGCTCATTAAAACTCTTTAAAGACAACCTTCATCTGACTTCTGATAGTCAATCTGCCATTCAAGACAACCAACAGGCGTCTGACCAGGCATTCTCATAGACAACCTTCACCAGGCGTCTGATAAGCCATTCAAGACAACCAACACTGGCGTCTGACCAGGCATCTGATAAGCCATTCAAGACAACCAACACTGGCGTCTGACCAGGCACACATTAAGACAGCTTCGCCTCCTATCCAATAATCCAATTATACACTTCGAGACAGCCCAACTGGCGTCTGATGGTGTTAATGACTTTTCAAGACAACCTCTACACTCAGCGTCTGATGGCGAGTGTTCAAGTCAGCAACCAAAGCCAACTGCACTCCTTCAAGACAACTGCACTCAGGTGTCTGATTAAGTCTCTCACATTGGGTCAAAAGATCTTTAAATAGGTGGGTTACTTGAAATTATCAAGGGAGATTAATGCTCTATAATCAATACCTAAAGTACCTTTACTTGTCACAGTCAGTATCGTCAATTTCGAAAATACTGTGGGGCATTCTCCTAAAACGGTCGTAAGCGTATTTGTATGTGCGATTTGAGTTTAAGGCTTTCAAAACATACCAGTCTCCTTTTAAAACTTCTGCGACTTCGAACGGATCTTTGTATTTGGGGTCAAGTTTGGTCTGATTACGTTCTGCGTTTTGCTAAAGAACGTAACCTCCAACAGAGAAAGGCTTCAAGCTAGCTTTAATCCTATCGAAACAAACCTTGTCGAACTCTGCAGCTCGCTTGATGTTCTGAATTGCGGTAAGTGCCTGAAGTGCCTTACTGCGTTGACAACCGCTAGGGTCTCCAACTCGTAGTAGTGGTATCTAGACTCCACAGCTGTTATACGTTTGCTAAAGTAAGCGATAGCATGTAACTTACCTTCTGACTTTTGCATTAGGACGGCACCATACCCAATTGCATTTGCATCTGTGTGTAGCTCTGCGTCCAAGTCCGGATCGTATATCATTAGTACTGGTTCACTCGTCGGCACTGAAATAATCTGCTGTCTGACGTCTTTGTGTTAACGCTTCCAGTTTAACTTACCGTTACTCGTCGTCAGAGCATAGAGTGCACAGAAGTTTGACTATTCTTATCATATGTATAATAGAATACGGGAATTAACGCGAACACGCATTTTACCTTAAAATGCCTAACGTTTCGGCGCAGGTTGCACTCGCCGTGGTCCCAGGCAGACTGGAGCAGCGATGACAGGACTTCGTGTATATGAGGCGGACGAATGTCCATCCACCCTCATATTTTGATTTTTCCAACCGCCAACACACACTACACTAACCGTGTCCCTATTCTGTGAGCTAACCGATTGCGAAACATAGCGAGGTTTTGT
Source organism: Anticarsia gemmatalis (assembly GCF_050436995.1). Classification (NCBI taxonomy): domain Eukaryota; kingdom Metazoa; phylum Arthropoda; class Insecta; order Lepidoptera; family Erebidae; genus Anticarsia; species Anticarsia gemmatalis. The sequence goes on from NC_134775.1 coordinate 13,256,721, forward strand.
AACAGTAATCACTGGATTCCACGTCGCGGATAATTTGAAGCCGTCTTCCCGATTGAAATTTGGATGTTTCTTGATTTCGATCGCTTCACGAACAATCCTCGAGTAGAAATGTCGTTCAGTGGAGAGGACTTGAGGGCGATGGAATTCAATCCAGTGATTAGTTCCTGCTTCGAGTAGATGTTCCGCAATGGCTGACTTGCTGATTTGACGGTTCTTAACAGCGGCGATATGTTCCTTGACCCTTTCAGCTATCGACCGCTTAGTCTGGCCTATGTAGGAACTACCGCAGCTGCAGTTGATCTTGTAGACACCTGGTGTTTGAAACGGTAGTACATCCTTCGGTGTGCCCACCATGCTGCTGACTTTTGCCCCCGGCGTGAACACTGTGCTGATGCTGTATTGTTTCAATACATTCCCGATCTTATCAGTCACTCCTCTGACGTAGGGCAAGTAGGCGGGCTGTCTGTTGACCTCCGGATGTTTACTCCGTTTCGTGATCCTGTTCCTTCGTCGACTTACGTGGTATCCGTTCATTCGTAGTACCTCCTGAACATGTTCCAGCTCCTTCCCAACATGTTCAGGGTCACAGAGGTCATGAGCTCTGTTCTTCAGTGACGTCATAACGGACTGCAAGTGACGGGGATGGTGATGTGATGTAGCGTGCAGGTATCTATCTGTGTGTGTCGGTTTCCGGTAAACACAGTGTGATAAGGATCCATCGGGTTTCGCGGCAACCCTCACATCTAGGAATGACAACGACCTGTCCGTCTCCATTTCGTAGGTGAACCTCATCTTAGGGTGAATGGAGTTTAGGTGTTCTAGATATTGATCTACTTCCTGTTGACCTCCTTGGATAATGCAGAAGATGTCGTCCACATATCTTTTCCAAAGCCGTATGGTTTTTGGTCCGAGTGCCAATGCTTTCTCCTCAAAGTGCTCCATCCAGAGATTAGCCAGTGCAGGGGCAACGGGGCTGCCCATTGCGACGCCATCAATCTGAAGGTAATGTTGGCCTTGGAAAAGGAAGTAGTTGCCGTCCAAACAGTTTTTAAGAAGATCAATATAGTTAAACGGCATCTCGTTGTCCTCTAGCTTGGTCTTTACCACGTCCAAACACTCCTTAATTGGAACATTGGTGAAGAGCGACTCGACGTCAAAACTCACCATGACATCGCCCGGTTCCAATCTAAGGTCCTTAATAATCTGGACGAAGTGCCGCGAATCTTTCACAAAAGACGGTGTATTTCCCACAAGTGGCTGCAATACTGACGCAACGTACTTTGCAAGGTCGTAAGTAGGAGAGGCGATTTGACTCACGATAGGCCGCAGTGGTACGTTGGACTTGTGTATTTTGGGCAGGCCATATAATTTCGGTGGTTGGTGCGACTTCGGTTTATACAGTCTTTCGTACTCGTCTTCCGTGAAAAGGTCCTTGTTGTCCTGTATCAGCGTCCGTATTCGTCGTGTTACTCTAGCCGTAGGGTTATATGATACCGGTTTATATACCTTGTTATCACATAACAAATCCCGAACTTTCTGTTGGTAATCAGTTGTATTCATCACTACAGTGGCGTTTCCCTTGTCGGCCTTAAGCACTAATATATCCCGGTTATCCCGAATAAGTTTCAGTGCTTGACGCTCTTCTGCAGTGGTATTACTCGCTGGAGCCTTCGATTTTCGTAATATAACCGCAACGTCCTGTCGCAGGGTATCGGCGTCGCCGGGCGGTATTTTATTACGAGCAATCGTTTCCTCGACGCTACTGATTACACTTTCGAACGGAATTCGCTTAGGCGTTAGTGCGAAGTTCATGCCTTTGGCCAAGATGTTAATCGTAGGTTGGTCTAAACTCACATTTGAAAGGTTTACGACGGTTTTAGTCAGTGGATCGGGTACAGCCGGTGACGTATTTTTCTCGACATACCTTCGGTTGTACTCCTTCGAGAACTTACGCTCATGGGTTTCACTACACAACTCGAAGGTCCGAGAAGCCTGAAGATACGTTACCCGATCACACAAGTCGTAATCTTCGCGTGATAAACTAACACTACACTTCACATGTAACACGTATAACTCGCTATGAATACGGTTAAGCTCACTGTGTTTGTTCCGTATTAATTGTCTCAGAAGCCGTTCACTCGCGTTATTTAGAATATTACGGGAATGCGCAATGTCACTACGCGGTTTGATACGTACACACGTAGGTAATAAGTTCCAATCGCGACACTTAGTTAAAAATATCAACGATGTTTCCACTCGCGCACGTTTCCGACGTAAATATTCTAGGTCACGTATTTGTTTTGCAATGTCCGACCCGTAGCGGTTTGCAATCATAACTTTTAAACTCTCGCGTTGCATGTTTAATGTATAATAGAATACGGGAATTAACGCGAACACGCATTTTACCTTAAAATGCCTAACGTTTCGGCGCAGGTTGCACTCGCCGTGGTCCCAGGCAGACTGGAGCAGCGATGACAGGACTTCGTGTATATGAGGCGGACGAATGTCCATCCACCCTCATATTTTGATTTTTCCAACCGCCAACACACACTACACTAACCGTGTCCCTATTCTGTGAGCTAACCGATTGCGAAACATAGCGAGGTTTTGTAACAGTAATCACTGGATTCCACGTCGCGGATAATTTGAAGCCGTCTTCCCGATTGAAATTTGGATGTTTCTTGATTTCGATCGCTTCACGAACAATCCTCGAGTAGAAATGTCGTTCAGTGGAGAGGACTTGAGGGCGATGGAATTCAATCCAGTGATTAGTTCCTGCTTCGAGTAGATGTTCCGCAATGGCTGACTTGCTGATTTGACGGTTCTTAACAGCGGCGATATGTTCCTTGACCCTTTCAGCTATCGACCGCTTAGTCTGGCCTATGTAGGAACTACCGCAGCTGCAGTTGATCTTGTAGACACCTGGTGTTTGAAACGGTAGTACATCCTTCGGTGTGCCCACCATGCTGCTGACTTTTGCCCCCGGCGTGAACACTGTGCTGATGCTGTATTGTTTCAATACATTCCCGATCTTATCAGTCACTCCTCTGACGTAGGGCAAGTAGGCGGGCTGTCTGTTGACCTCCGGATGTTTACTCCGTTTCGTGATCCTGTTCCTTCGTCGACTTACGTGGTATCCGTTCATTCGTAGTACCTCCTGAACATGTTCCAGCTCCTTCCCAACATGTTCAGGGTCACAGAGGTCATGAGCTCTGTTCTTCAGTGACGTCATAACGGACTGCAAGTGACGGGGATGGTGATGTGATGTAGCGTGCAGGTATCTATCTGTGTGTGTCGGTTTCCGGTAAACACAGTGTGATAAGGATCCATCGGGTTTCGCGGCAACCCTCACATCTAGGAATGACAACGACCTGTCCGTCTCCATTTCGTAGGTGAACCTCATCTTAGGGTGAATGGAGTTTAGGTGTTCTAGATATTGATCTACTTCCTGTTGACCTCCTTGGATAATGCAGAAGATGTCGTCCACATATCTTTTCCAAAGCCGTATGGTTTTTGGTCCGAGTGCCAATGCTTTCTCCTCAAAGTGCTCCATCCAGAGATTAGCCAGTGCAGGGGCAACGGGGCTGCCCATTGCGACGCCATCAATCTGAAGGTAATGTTGGCCTTGGAAAAGGAAGTAGTTGCCGTCCAAACAGTTTTTAAGAAGATCAATATAGTTAAACGGCATCTCGTTGTCCTCTAGCTTGGTCTTTACCACGTCCAAACACTCCTTAATTGGAACATTGGTGAAGAGCGACTCGACGTCAAAACTCACCATGACATCGCCCGGTTCCAATCTAAGGTCCTTAATAATCTGGACGAAGTGCCGCGAATCTTTCACAAAAGACGGTGTATTTCCCACAAGTGGCTGCAATACTGACGCAACGTACTTTGCAAGGTCGTAAGTAGGAGAGGCGATTTGACTCACGATAGGCCGCAGTGGTACGTTGGACTTGTGTATTTTGGGCAGGCCATATAATTTCGGTGGTTGGTGCGACTTCGGTTTATACAGTCTTTCGTACTCGTCTTCCGTGAAAAGGTCCTTGTTGTCCTGTATCAGCGTCCGTATTCGTCGTGTTACTCTAGCCGTAGGGTTATATGATACCGGTTTATATACCTTGTTATCACATAACAAATCCCGAACTTTCTGTTGGTAATCAGTTGTATTCATCACTACAGTGGCGTTTCCCTTGTCGGCCTTAAGCACTAATATATCCCGGTTATCCCGAATAAGTTTCAGTGCTTGACGCTCTTCTGCAGTGGTATTACTCGCTGGAGCCTTCGATTTTCGTAATATAACCGCAACGTCCTGTCGCAGGGTATCGGCGTCGCCGGGCGGTATTTTATTACGAGCAATCGTTTCCTCGACGCTACTGATTACACTTTCGAACGGAATTCGCTTAGGCGTTAGTGCGAAGTTCATGCCTTTGGCCAAGATGTTAATCGTAGGTTGGTCTAAACTCACATTTGAAAGGTTTACGACGGTTTTAGTCAGTGGATCGGGTACAGCCGGTGACGTATTTTTCTCGACATACCTTCGGTTGTACTCCTTCGAGAACTTACGCTCATGGGTTTCACTACACAACTCGAAGGTCCGAGAAGCCTGAAGATACGTTACCCGATCACACAAGTCGTAATCTTCGCGTGATAAACTAACACTACACTTCACATGTAACACGTATAACTCGCTATGAATACGGTTAAGCTCACTGTGTTTGTTCCGTATTAATTGTCTCAGAAGCCGTTCACTCGCGTTATTTAGAATATTACGGGAATGCGCAATGTCACTACGCGGTTTGATACGTACACACGTAGGTAATAAGTTCCAATCGCGACACTTAGTTAAAAATATCAACGATGTTTCCACTCGCGCACGTTTCCGACGTAAATATTCTAGGTCACGTATTTGTTTTGCAATGTCCGACCCGTAGCGGTTTGCAATCATAACTTTTAAACTCTCGCGTTGCATGTTTAATGTATAATAGAATACGGGAATTAACGCGAACACGCATTTTACCTTAAAATGCCTAACGTTTCGGCGCAGGTTGCACTCGCCGTGGTCCCAGGCAGACTGGAGCAGCGATGACAGGACTTCGTGTATATGAGGCGGACGAATGTCCATCCACCCTCATATTTTGATTTTTCCAACCGCCAACACACACTACACTAACCGTGTCCCTATTCTGTGAGCTAACCGATTGCGAAACATAGCGAGGTTTTGTAACAGTAATCACTGGATTCCACGTCGCGGATAATTTGAAGCCGTCTTCCCGATTGAAATTTGGATGTTTCTTGATTTCGATCGCTTCACGAACAATCCTCGAGTAGAAATGTCGTTCAGTGGAGAGGACTTGAGGGCGATGGAATTCAATCCAGTGATTAGTTCCTGCTTCGAGTAGATGTTCCGCAATGGCTGACTTGCTGATTTGACGGTTCTTAACAGCGGCGATATGTTCCTTGACCCTTTCAGCTATCGACCGCTTAGTCTGGCCTATGTAGGAACTACCGCAGCTGCAGTTGATCTTGTAGACACCTGGTGTTTGAAACGGTAGTACATCCTTCGGTGTGCCCACCATGCTGCTGACTTTTGCCCCCGGCGTGAACACTGTGCTGATGCTGTATTGTTTCAATACATTCCCGATCTTATCAGTCACTCCTCTGACGTAGGGCAAGTAGGCGGGCTGTCTGTTGACCTCCGGATGTTTACTCCGTTTCGTGATCCTGTTCCTTCGTCGACTTACGTGGTATCCGTTCATTCGTAGTACCTCCTGAACATGTTCCAGCTCCTTCCCAACATGTTCAGGGTCACAGAGGTCATGAGCTCTGTTCTTCAGTGACGTCATAACGGACTGCAAGTGACGGGGATGGTGATGTGATGTAGCGTGCAGGTATCTATCTGTGTGTGTCGGTTTCCGGTAAACACAGTGTGATAAGGATCCATCGGGTTTCGCGGCAACCCTCACATCTAGGAATGACAACGACCTGTCCGTCTCCATTTCGTAGGTGAACCTCATCTTAGGGTGAATGGAGTTTAGGTGTTCTAGATATTGATCTACTTCCTGTTGACCTCCTTGGATAATGCAGAAGATGTCGTCCACATATCTTTTCCAAAGCCGTATGGTTTTTGGTCCGAGTGCCAATGCTTTCTCCTCAAAGTGCTCCATCCAGAGATTAGCCAGTGCAGGGGCAACGGGGCTGCCCATTGCGACGCCATCAATCTGAAGGTAATGTTGGCCTTGGAAAAGGAAGTAGTTGCCGTCCAAACAGTTTTTAAGAAGATCAATATAGTTAAACGGCATCTCGTTGTCCTCTAGCTTGGTCTTTACCACGTCCAAACACTCCTTAATTGGAACATTGGTGAAGAGCGACTCGACGTCAAAACTCACCATGACATCGCCCGGTTCCAATCTAAGGTCCTTAATAATCTGGACGAAGTGCCGCGAATCTTTCACAAAAGACGGTGTATTTCCCACAAGTGGCTGCAATACTGACGCAACGTACTTTGCAAGGTCGTAAGTAGGAGAGGCGATTTGACTCACGATAGGCCGCAGTGGTACGTTGGACTTGTGTATTTTGGGCAGGCCATATAATTTCGGTGGTTGGTGCGACTTCGGTTTATACAGTCTTTCGTACTCGTCTTCCGTGAAAAGGTCCTTGTTGTCCTGTATCAGCGTCCGTATTCGTCGTGTTACTCTAGCCGTAGGGTTATATGATACCGGTTTATATACCTTGTTATCACATAACAAATCCCGAACTTTCTGTTGGTAATCAGTTGTATTCATCACTACAGTGGCGTTTCCCTTGTCGGCCTTAAGCACTAATATATCCCGGTTATCCCGAATAAGTTTCAGTGCTTGACGCTCTTCTGCAGTGGTATTACTCGCTGGAGCCTTCGATTTTCGTAATATAACCGCAACGTCCTGTCGCAGGGTATCGGCGTCGCCGGGCGGTATTTTATTACGAGCAATCGTTTCCTCGACGCTACTGATTACACTTTCGAACGGAATTCGCTTAGGCGTTAGTGCGAAGTTCATGCCTTTGGCCAAGATGTTAATCGTAGGTTGGTCTAAACTCACATTTGAAAGGTTTACGACGGTTTTAGTCAGTGGATCGGGTACAGCCGGTGACGTATTTTTCTCGACATACCTTCGGTTGTACTCCTTCGAGAACTTACGCTCATGGGTTTCACTACACAACTCGAAGGTCCGAGAAGCCTGAAGATACGTTACCCGATCACACAAGTCGTAATCTTCGCGTGATAAACTAACACTACACTTCACATGTAACACGTATAACTCGCTATGAATACGGTTAAGCTCACTGTGTTTGTTCCGTATTAATTGTCTCAGAAGCCGTTCACTCGCGTTATTTAGAATATTACGGGAATGCGCAATGTCACTACGCGGTTTGATACGTACACACGTAGGTAATAAGTTCCAATCGCGACACTTAGTTAAAAATATCAACGATGTTTCCACTCGCGCACGTTTCCGACGTAAATATTCTAGGTCACGTATTTGTTTTGCAATGTCCGACCCGTAGCGGTTTGCAATCATAACTTTTAAACTCTCGCGTTGCATGTTTAATGTATAATAGAATACGGGAATTAACGCAACGAACGAAATCAAGAAACATCCAAATTTCAATCGGGAAGACGGCTTCAAATTATCCGCGACGTGGAATCCAGTGATTACTGTTACAAAACCTCGCTATGTTTCGCAATCGGTTAGCTCACAGAATAGGGACACGGTTAGTGTAGTGTGTGTTGGCGGTTGGAAAAATCAAAATATGAGGGTGGATGGACATTCGTCCGCCTCATATACACGAAGTCCTGTCATCGCTGCTCCAGTCTGCCTGGGACCACGGCGAGTGCAACCTGCGCCGAAACGTTAGGCATTTTAAGGTAAAATGCGTGTTCGCGTTAATTCCCGTATTCTATTATACATTAAACATGCAACGCGAGAGTTTAAAAGTTATGATTGCAAACCGCTACGGGTCGGACATTGCAAAACAAATACGTGACCTAGAATATTTACGTCGGAAACGTGCGCGAGTGGAAACATCGTTGATATTTTTAACTAAGTGTCGCGATTGGAACTTATTACCTACGTGTGTACGTATCAAACCGCGTAGTGACATTGCGCATTCCCGTAATATTCTAAATAACGCGAGTGAACGGCTTCTGAGACAATTAATACGGAACAAACACAGTGAGCTTAACCGTATTCATAGCGAGTTATACGTGTTACATGTGAAGTGTAGTGTTAGTTTATCACGCGAAGATTACGACTTGTGTGATCGGGTAACGTATCTTCAGGCTTCTTGGACCTTCGAGTTGTGTAGTGAAACCCATGAGCGTAAGTTCTCGAAGGAGTACAACCGAAGGTATGTCGAGAAAAATACGTCACCGGCTGTACCCGATCCACTGACTAAAACCGTCGTAAACCTTTCAAATGTGAGTTTAGACCAACCTACGATTAACATCTTGGCCAAAGGCATGAACTTCGCACTAACGCCTAAGCGAATTCCGTTCGAAAGTGTAATCAGTAGCGTCGAGGAAACGATTGCTCGTAATAAAATACCGCCCGGCGACGCCGATACCCTGCGACAGGACGTTGCGGTTATATTACGAAAATCGAAGGCTCCAGCGAGTAATACCACTGCAGAAGAGCGTCAAGCACTGAAACTTATTCGGGATAACCGGGATATATTAGTGCTTAAGGCCGACAAGGGAAACGCCACTGTAGTGATGAATACAACTGATTACCAACAGAAAGTTCGGGATTTGTTATGTGATAACAAGGTATATAAACCGGTATCATATAACCCTACGGCTAGAGTAACACGACGAATACGGACGCTGATACAGGACAACAAGGACCTTTTCACGGAAGACGAGTACGAAAGACTGTATAAACCGAAGTCGCACCAACCACCGAAATTATATGGCCTGCCCAAAATACACAAGTCCAACGTACCACTGCGGCCTATCGTGAGTCAAATCGCCTCTCCTACTTACGACCTTGCAAAGTACGTTGCGTCAGTATTGCAGCCACTTGTGGGAAATACACCGTCTTTTGTGAAAGATTCGCGGCACTTCGTCCAGATTATTAAGGACCTTAGATTGGAACCGGGCGATGTCATGGTGAGTTTTGACGTCGAGTCGCTCTTCACCAATGTTCCAATTAAGGAGTGTTTGGACGTGGTAAAGACCAAGCTAGAGGACAACGAGATGCCGTTTAACTATATTGATCTTCTTAAAAACTGTTTGGACGGCAACTACTTCCTTTTCCAAGGCCAACATTACCTTCAGATTGATGGCGTCGCAATGGGCAGCCCCGTTGCCCCTGCACTGGCTAATCTCTGGATGGAGCACTTTGAGGAGAAAGCATTGGCACTCGGACCAAAAACCATACGGCTTTGGAAAAGATATGTGGACGACATCTTCTGCATTATCCAAGGAGGTCAACAGGAAGTAGATCAATATCTAGAACACCTAAACTCCATTCACCCTAAGATGAGGTTCACCTACGAAATGGAGACGGACAGGTCGTTGTCATTCCTAGATGTGAGGGTTGCCGCGAAACCCGATGGATCCTTATCACACTGTGTTTACCGGAAACCGACACACACAGATAGATACCTGCACGCTACATCACATCACCATCCCCGTCACTTGCAGTCCGTTATGACGTCACTGAAGAACAGAGCTCATGACCTCTGTGACCCTGAACATGTTGGGAAGGAGCTGGAACATGTTCAGGAGGTACTACGAATGAACGGATACCACGTAAGTCGACGAAGGAACAGGATCACGAAACGGAGTAAACATCCGGAGGTCAACAGACAGCCCGCCTACTTGCCCTACGTCAGAGGAGTGACTGATAAGATCGGGAATGTATTGAAACAATACAGCATCAGCACAGTGTTCACGCCGGGGGCAAAAGTCAGCAGCATGGTGGGCACACCGAAGGATGTACTACCGTTTCAAACACCAGGTGTCTACAAGATCAACTGCAGCTGCGGTAGTTCCTACATAGGCCAGACTAAGCGGTCGATAGCTGAAAGGGTCAAGGAACATATCGCCGCTGTTAAGAACCGTCAAATCAGCAAGTCAGCCATTGCGGAACATCTACTCGAAGCAGGAACTAATCACTGGATTGAATTCCATCGCCCTCAAGTCCTCTCCACTGAACGACATTTCTACTCGAGGATTGTTCGTGAAGCGATCGAAATCAAGAAACATCCAAATTTCAATCGGGAAGACGGCTTCAAATTATCCGCGACGTGGAATCCAGTGATTACTGTTACAAAACCTCGCTATGTTTCGCAATCGGTTAGCTCACAGAATAGGGACACGGTTAGTGTAGTGTGTGTTGGCGGTTGGAAAAATCAAAATATGAGGGTGGATGGACATTCGTCCGCCTCATATACACGAAGTCCTGTCATCGCTGCTCCAGTCTGCCTGGGACCACGGCGAGTGCAACCTGCGCCGAAACGTTAGGCATTTTAAGGTAAAATGCGTGTTCGCGTTAATTCCCGTATTCTATTATACATTAAACATGCAACGCGAGAGTTTAAAAGTTATTCTTATCATAGCTACATCGTTATCAAATCTTTTACCACAAAGCTTGGAAGCTAATGACTCCTTCACTAAAGAACATTCTGTAACAGAATCATAATGAAATGAAAGCTGCTCACCGTTATGGCGTAGGATTCCAGTAGGTGCATCCATAATGCACAGGTCAACCAGTTTCTCCTTGGCTGCACCGGGACCACTGCTTACGCTGTTTCTTCCCTCGTGACTGCGTAGTTGCGGGCAATTAGATGCGTAGTGGTTTGCCCTTGACAGCGGAAGCAGGTGACAGCAGGCTTTGGCCAGGGTTGCTTGCACACGTCCTCGTGTGATGGTTACTCTGTGAACAAAATATCTCACGACAGAACAATGTCACACTCGGCCACTCCTGACCCGAACTCTACAATTACTGGGTCCATCTCAATAACTCTACTAAGAGCTTCACTCGGATTGTTAAATTAAATCTCATTCTAGAAACAAACATTGGGACTGTATTCAAAATTGTTTCACTAACAACAATCAGCCTGAGTCATGTACCAAAGCCGTTCAAATCAATCTTTAAAACCACTGTACAAAAACAATTCTTAGTTGACAGTTATCCCCGAGTAAAGTTTCTAACACCACGGCTCTCCAGCCGACGAGCAATTACATTGCTCACACGTGCATCCTTCTTGGACTACACTACGGTCTCCACAGACCACGACTTTCTCCAAAGTCGAACCACTCAATACGGTCGAAAGAAACCTTCACTCGTTTGAATACCTTCACCACAAACTCATCAATCTCATTATCATCAAAATCTATATCGACTGGTACATGACCTCTGTCTGACCAACATCTATCCACAATCTCAATAATTTCAAAAGGCTCTTTGAACTTGTTATCTAATACTTTTCTAATACAACCGCGCATAATTCTAGGCTCAACTCAATCAACATCATCTTTAGTTCATCTGTGGCCAAACATGTCGTTAACCCGTCATGAAAAACTAAAAATGCGCTCAACATTTGTTTAAGTCTAGTCCTGTACTTTCCAGTTACGTCAGTCACAACAGAAGTTAAATCTTATTGAAATGCATCAAGCACTACAAACTATGACTGACCGAATAACACACAAGACTTTTGTTTAATAAAGGGAGGATCATCCTCATAATCGCTACACAACATAAAATCTGTTCTGTACTGAACACTCGTCTTTGACCAATACCAATAATTGCAATTCAACATTATTAGAACCTTTACTACTATATTTCGTAGGAAAACTTTATAATTATTACCAACAAGCATTCAGCACAAGAATCATAAGCAAAGCGTAACAATTCACCTTTACGTTCGTAAGTACACGATGATGGTTTCACGACACATACATCGACGTAGCGGCTAGCGCTCGCTCGGCTCCCCACGTCACCTGGCCTGCCGCCGCCGCTACTGCCGCTACTGCCGCTACCACCGCCGCTCATTCCGCTTCCCGTCGTCACCCGGCCGCCGCCTTCGCCGCCTTCGCCGTCGCCGTCGCCGCCGCTACCGCCGCTAGCGTTGCTGCCACCGTCACCGTGGCCGTCGCCACAGCCGCCGCCGCGCCGCGCCGCTCATGCACCGGACGGCTATGTGGCCAGCACATTTATGGTACACCACGGCTGCTGGTTGTTGCGGTTCTTGATCCGACGATGATCCGTAGATGTTCTTGCTCGCAGTTGGTTCATTGGTTTACTTGATCTTGCGTCTGTTTCTTACTTCTCCGAGTCAATCGTAGGCAGATCTTTGTATAAAGAGCTTCTTAAAGTCACTCCACGTCATTCCAGGAAAAGAATCGTCGGCAGCCACGTGGGGGCTTGTCCATTCAAAGCACGGCTCAAAGCATCCATCAGCTTTGCACCATGATCATGTTCATCGTTGATACACAGGGCCGCGGTAGAAAACCATGATCGTGCATCCACATCGGATTTATCGGGATCAAGATGGGGTAGTCGTAGCTCAGCCGACAAAGATGTCTGATGTTTTCATAGCACGCACAAGCATTCCGATTTTGTTGCTCCAGTAGCTGCTGCCATTTCTCATTACTACTGTCATGGTTCGGAGCACGTGGTGTGGTAACGTTCGAAGCACGTGGTTCGTTGATGTCTATAGCACGTTCGTTGATGTCCATAGTACGCGGTGCGTTAATGTCCATAGCACGTGGTGCGTGGTCTTCACATCCCATAGCACGTGGTGCATTAAAGTTCAAAGCACGTGGTGCGTGGTCTTCTCATCCCAGTTCTGATGTCGGGGGCACGGTGTGTTGTGTGGGGTTTGTATCCTGACATTTCACTCCTGATATCGAGGGCATATGGGGTACCTCGCTATCAGATTGGTCAGTGATGGCGAATAGTCCAAAATAATACGCACTAGACTTAGCTCACTGGTGTATTTGTCCATTACAATGATCACATTACAAAAATAGACTAGGATTTAACCGATCTAGCTGGATGCAAGACAGAAACGCGGTGAGTTCGGTACAACGTGGCAACGACCGTTTTCCCTTGAGTTCGAATGATGAATAATCTAACCACACTACGTTTCAACCATCATAACCTCTGAGTGACAGCTGTCGATTGTCACATGTCAGCCGTCATCTGCCTGTGCTGCCAACATTGTACCGACCACACCCAAGTGTAAACACTTGACGTTTCCGTTACATCCAATTACTTCTTAATACTTAATCAAATCAATTTAAGATAATTTTAATTAGATTGTTCGAAGATATAGCGCCTCGATGCTGACGCTCCGAATATATATATATATATATATATATATATATATATATATATATATATATATATATATATATATAAATAGATATAAATATTTTTGGACAACTCACACACGGTCATTTGATTCCAAACTAAGCAGAGCTTGTACTATGGTAACCAAATAACTGATAAACATACTTATATACTTCTAAATATATACTTATATAGATAATTTGACAACCAGGCTCAGAACAAATACTCGTGCTCATCACACAAAGATTTGTCCCGGGTAGGATTCGAACCCACCACACGCGGCGCTACGGTTGTTGCGGCGAGGTGACCGCTTAAACCACTGCGCCAAACGTGCATATATATATTGGCTTAGCCTTTGTTCCAAACTTTGTTGGAGTCGGCTTCCAGTCTCACCGGATGCAGCTGGATACCATTGTTTTACATGGAGCGACTGCCTATCTGACCTCCACAACCCAATACCTGGGTTATAACACGATACCCTTTCGGTAAGACTGGTTGTCAGACTTTCAAGCTTCTGACTACTGTTAACGACTGTCAAAGATCTTCGCAAATGACAGCCGGGACCCACAATTTAACGTGCCTTCCGAAACACGGAGAAACTCGATATGTATAAGATGGTCACCCATCCACAGAACAACCTCGGCAAGCATAGCTTAACCTGAGAGATCGATCCGCGCGGCTGTTGTTAACTAAGCCACGAGCTCCTCAAAGCCAATGACGTATGATTTCCTTATTTACTTTAGTTCTCGTCTCATAAAGAGATTCATTCAAATATTATATTTATCAGTCTTATTCATCCAAAACTTAATCAATTTGTGAAACGCAACACACAGTTACAGTTAACTTTTGATATTCTTTATAACTAATGTCACTAGTTACGCATTTACTCGCGTACTCCTCCACTTGCACCACACACGATCTACACATATGCAGTGGAGAGCTGAACAAGTGGGTCGTCATCACCGGACGCTATAGTTTCCTTTACTTTCATTATATGGCTAAAGGCTTAGGCGTCAACTCGGGCAACAAAAAACTCGGCCTTGCCCGAGATTACTATTTTCCGAAATTAATGTCGTCTTTTCGGCCAGTTTACTCCTAACAAAGATTATAGTAATAAATTCTGCAAATACTTAACAATTTTGAAAAGTCCGTCCTCAGTATACCTAAAGATCAGTTTAAAAAAGCCAAACGAAATAAATTATTTTAATTAGACTTAACAAAAATATTTAATGTATAAAGCAATGTTTTTTTACATTAGGTACAATCGTCATGATTATTTTTAAACTAAAATAATAACAAAAAAAAAACAAAATATTAACATAAACAAAATTAAGTTTGTAAAAAAGGAATAGCCATGGTTGTAACAATTTATTAATTGTGCGCACTATTGAGGGTAATTTGCAAATGTTTATATGTCATTTGTCATTATTGCACTATTAGCATCGTATTAGTAAGAGGAAAATTGTATTATTATGTGTGTGAAGGAAATAATTGCGAATTGTTTTACTTAATATTAATAAATTTAAAGTTTGCGAGCATTTGTGTCATATGAATAGCGGTAAGTTTATTCAAAGTTTTCATAATCACATTAAAACCAGATTAAGATAGTCATACATAATGTAACACAACTCAGACTTGGTTTGTTTACTTTTTTTAGACATGAGGACAAATAATATAACTTGATTCGTTAATTTGTTTTAGACATGAGCGACAATAATATCGTTTCTGCAAGTGATGCAGATTTTACAATACTACCATCTCAAAGAGGTGGCAAACTTTTACTGTTCAATGGCTATCAGTACAATTTTAGACGCAAAAACCAATACGAACACGCTACATGGACTTGCTCGAAAAAAAAACGAATGTTCCGCCACATTAGTGGTTAATAGCAACTCAATGATAATAAAATCAGATCACCATAAATGTGTACGAAAACCGGCTGTTAATGAAATAAAATGTCAAATAAATAAATGTATCGAACGGGCTAAAAATGAGACCACTCCAGTACCAAGTATTTATGCAGAGACTTTAGAAGAAATGAAAGATGCTGGATTGGATCTGTTACAGAGTTTACCAAACTATGGAAGTATAAAGAAGACTATGTACAAACATAGAAATAGGTCTTTACAGGCAGAACGCATTCGATTTTTCAAACTTAAGGATGTCGTAATACCAAATAAGTTCAACAAAATGTTGTTCGCGGATTATTATGATGACGTCACCAACACTAGAATATTGCTTTTTGCTAATGAAGAAGGCAGAGAACTCTTGAAAAAAGCTAAGGAGGCTTATTGTGATGGCACTTTTAAAAGTGCAGTACCTCCTTTTACACAACTGTTTAGCTTACATGTAGATCTTGGGTCGCCTAACTGCGAGGAAATAAACGTAGTTCCGGTACTTTACGGGTTGCTACCCAACAAAAAAAGCACAACTTACGAGATTGTATTTGATCTAATAAAAAGCCAGGTTCCTGAATTTAATCCAACAGTTATTACATCTGACTTTGAATTGGGTTTAATGGGTGCAATTCAAAAAATATATCCAAACACACAAAGCCGCGGCTGTTTATTTCATTTTTCGCAAGCTGTATGGAGACAAGCAAAGAAGCATGGCTTGGCTAAGAGTAAATTGTTCAAACCTCATTTACGTCGTTGTATCGCTTTGTCGTATCTTCCAGTTGAATATCGAAATGATGGTTGGTTGTATATATTGGGTGAATGCATACAAGATCCGAAGACTACATCATTCAATAACTATTTTAAAGAAACCTGGTTAATGAACAAAAAGCATTTAGACGACAAATGGTGTTTTTACCAAGTCAAAAATAAAACAAACAATGTAACTGAGTCATGGAACTCGCGACTGAATAAAAAAGTAAAACCAAAACCTAACATCGCTCAGTTACTACAAACACTTACAAAAGATTTTAATTATTACATGACATTTTTCAAAAAAAATAAATATGTAACTAAAAGGAGAAATGAAACTATGAGACGTCAACAGAAAATAGAATCTATACTGAATGAACTTATCGATAATGAAATAACGATAGGTCATTGCATAGACAAAATTGCTTTATGTCTGTGTTAAAGAAAAGCCGAATCGAAACCATATTTTGTTTATGTTAATATTTTGTTTTTTTTTGTTATTGTTTTAGTTTAAAAATAATCATGACGATTGTACCTAATGTAAAAAAACATTGCTTTATACATTAAATATTTTTGTTAAGTCTAATTAAAATAATTTATTTCGTTTGGCTTTTTTAAACTGATCTTTAGGTATACTGAGGACGGACTTTTCAAAATTGTGAAGCATTTGCAGAATTTATTACTATAATCTTTGTTAGGAGTAAACTGGCCGAAAAGACGACATTAATTTCGGAAAATAGTAATCTCGGGCAAGGCCGAGTTTTTTGCTGCCCGAGTTGACGCCTAAGCCGGCTAAACACTTAAAGAAAATTCACGTTAACGATGTTTCAATGATACCATTACTATGGGTTATCGTTAACATAGTAATTATTACAAAAAAAACTTTTATTGTTCTTATCGAGGTAGTCCATCTACAGCACCCGTTCGAATAGCACCTAACCTAGTGCACGAAGAACACATCGCTCCTTGAATACAAAAGGGCCACAAATCGAAATCTATAAATTTTACAGGAGAGCCAAAACAAATTTTTGAAACTGTTTTTTTATAACATTTCATATATTTATTTATTAAATATAAGATGTTAATATATCATTAGATGCGTATTTTTTAGCTCTATCTTTCTACAAAATAAACTTTGTAATAGCTGTTACCTATTAAGAGAAAAAAGCATATAAGTCCCTTTTGCATTCAAAATTTGAACCAATATTATGAGAAATATGTCAAAAATTAAACACAGTTTTACAAATAAAAATGGTTAATTGTACTTTTTTGGTAAAAAAAACCGTATCAAAAAGTTTAATAATAATTACTAAGTAAAACCATAACTGAATAGACCAGGAAAACATTGTATTAAACAATCCAAATGAAAAAATCTTAACTTTTTATTAAGTAAGTAAAATTATTGAGATCAACTTTGTGCGTAACTTTCATGATTTAGTAAAATTAAACATCAATCATCATCATCAATCAATGGGTAACGTGACGAGTAGACTGAGTGCAGCAGGAGTATTAAAGAAATAAGATAATAGAAAAGGTTTTTGAGTTTTATAAGCCTTTATATTTAGCATTCGTGGATTATTCCAAAGCTTTTGACAGCATTACTCATTCCGCCATAGAATCAACACTCCATCCAAGTCCTACTTAAAGATACTATGTAGAATCGAACCTTCATACATCAAACTCATCAAAGCAATAGACAACAATATCATTCCAAGCAGGGAGACCCTCTATCTCCCAAATAATTTACCAGCACCCTCGGAGAAATTTTCAGGAGCCTGGCGGTGTTATGGCAATCAAAAGCTTATTTGTAAGTGGTAAACAGTTAACAAACCATTGTTTTGTAGATGACATAGTCCTCTTCTCTTTTTCGGCATCGGAACTCGAATCAATGCTCAAAGATCTGAGCACGGCAAACCTTCAGATTGGACTGATTAAGAACCGTACAAAAACCCAGGTTATGACCAACAACACAAAACGTAGGGTCGAGGTAGACGGGCACGTCATAGACTATGTCGACGAGTACACTTGCTAGGGCCAGATAACCTCTTTTAACAACCGACGGGACAAAGAGTTGGACAAACGTGTCACAAGTGCCTGAAAGAGATCCTGGTGTAAGTGAAAGCTCGTCGACATGTTTATACCTACTACCCGTCCTTACCTACGCTGCCCAAACATGGTCCCTTACGGAAAACCAGAAAGAGCCAGAGAGCGATGGAGCATAGTATATTATGCATCAAAAGAACAGATCACGTCCGAAATTCTATACTGCGCTCCCAAACTCGCATAGCCGATGTAAGGGAGAAGACCGCCTGGCTGAAATGGAACTGAGCCGGCCACATCCATACTAATATTATAAAGCTGAAGAGTTTGTTTGTTTGAACGCGCTAATCTCAGAAACTACTGGTCCGATTTGAAAAATTCTTTCAGTGTTAGATAGCCCATTTATCGAGGAAGGCTATAGGCTATATATCATCACGCTACGACCAATAGGAGCATAGTACCACTAAAAAATGTTACAAGAACGGGGAAAATATGACTCTTACGTGACGTAAGCGAAGTTGCGCGGGTCAGCT
Source organism: Anticarsia gemmatalis (assembly GCF_050436995.1). NCBI lineage: Eukaryota > Metazoa > Arthropoda > Insecta > Lepidoptera > Erebidae > Anticarsia > Anticarsia gemmatalis. Next base: position 13,275,279 of record NC_134775.1, read on the forward strand.
AGTTATCCATATGCATTCGGAAAGGTGGACCCGCATATCTACAAACTGGATGCCAGAAGATGGTCATAGCAGACGCGGGAGACTTAAATGGAGATGGCGGGATGACCTAGACGCATTTGAAAAGGACTGGTCGGATCTTGCCCCTGAAAGAGGATTTTGAAAGGAAAGGGTGCCTCTTTACTTTGCCTGCATCAAAATGTATTATTTTATTTTTAAAATTGTAACGAAAACTAAAATTATTATCATACCAAACGGTCATATTTCTGGCCTTCCCATTCTAGCACGCTAAAAATTATTGTTTATTCCACAATAATTTAATGCAAAAGGGACGTATTTCAAAATATGCTACTGTTATATTACAAAATATAATAACAAATACTAGTGTTTGAATGCAAAACGGTCGATTTCAGAAATATGGCACTTTTGTATTACAAAATATGGTAACAAATACTATAGTTAGAATGCAAAAAGGACGTTTTCCAAAATATGGCAGTTTTGTATTGTAAAATATAATCACATTAACTTGAAATTTTGCCCCCAACACAGACATATTTTGGATTGTGGCACTTTTTCATGCAACTGACGAGCATTTGCGTTGAATCTCCGGGCGCAACTCGCAAAGTGGCTGTTTTGCACTGACATTACCTGTCAAAGTGAGCTAATGCAAAAAGGGCAGTAAGTCAGTGCAGCCATAATATAAGCAAAAATGATGGGGGTTTTTTTTTTGCAATAAAACGATTTTCATTTTTTTTTGAGTTGTGGCCCTTTTGCATTGAAGGAGCGACATGTCAAATTTTAATATATTGATGGGTGCCCTTCTTAGACAAGGTTAGTCGTATTCGATCCAGTCTTGCCAGAAGGTTACTTTTGTAACCTTTAAGGTGATTTTTGAACTGCATTGGTTACTTTTAGGTTACACTAATGAAAAGGTTACTTTTAGGTGATTTTTCCGGATTTGTAGAATTCACTTCGAATTTTTTTTAATAAAAGCAACGTGAAACGAAACGCTCGTTTTAGAATTTTTCATGTTGGTAAGCTTCGTTAGCATTGGAACAACACGTTGTACTTTTCCTCTTTCACACTTACACCACTTCTATCTCGCTCACTCGCTTTTGCTTGACCAGACGGATCAGATCGGATCTCCGGTCAGATTCATTCATTCGTACGCCACTTAAATTTGTTGGCATCGAAAGATAACCTAAAGTTTGTATTTTGTGATTTTATTGATAATTAATAATTACACTAAGACATAATTTCCTACTGGACATTTACTGAAAGCTTGGTAAGTGTATCTACGATTGCAGTGCATGTTTTGTGTACCTACTGTGTGCTTCACTTTGTATTTTTTCTATAATTATATGCTTTGTTTTTTTAAACTTGGTTTTAGTTAGACAATAAAATAGTAAGTAGGTACAAATCAGTTATTAATATACGTAAAAGAAGTTACTGAGATTAAACCACTGAGCGGATTAAACCTTTAATAGCGGTCAGTGAATTAAACCAAAAGGCTTCATGTTTTCACAGATTAGTGATAAATGTAATCTACGATACATCTACATGTTTTTTAAAATTTGTACATTGTTGTAAAATGCACAATCCCGCCAAAAATTATGACATTAGTTTTTTTATTTTTTTAAATTATATTGGCAACTGGATATGACATTAGGTATTATAGTAGTGTTACCTCATCTAAAGTTTTATCCACAAAATGTGGATGAATTTTTGTCTTATACACCCACCGACCCAGTTACTTAACAAAATGTGTATATGTATGTAATGTACTGAGTAAAAATTATGGCGTTACATTATACGCATAACACTATGTTTGATTTTAATTTTCTTGAGTGATAATTTCTGAGAAAATACCAATATTTCAATTAATTCTAATTCTGTACCAATGATGATAAAAATAAAAAGTTATACTTAAACCTTAATGTTGACAATATCTTTCTTTGTTCGTTCTTTAACGTTCTTCTTGTCTCTTAAAGAAAAAAACGCTTCCGAGTCGAATTTGAGGTTCATCGCAAACGTGAATACGTTGACAGAAATTATTTACACGTATTGCATCAGGTATCTTACTTTCATACTAATAACGTGGTTGATTTATTCATTTTATTTGTTTGAGTTCTTTTCATGACTTTGGTGTTGGTCTTGGCATGGTTTTAACTTAATCTACTAAAAATATACACTCAGTCTAAGCTAAGCAAATGGACAAATTCTTGATTTCTTCTAAGTCGTCGACTTCAAGGCAAGAGGAGAGGAGAGATATTAACAATGATTGCGATAGTAGTAGTACGATGCGTGAGGAACCTTTGCCAAAGAAACAAAAACAACACCGCGACTTCAATGAAAAGTGCCTAACATATATTAAATTTAAAAATTGGATTTCTAAGAGAGAGCAAGAATGTGGCATGATTACCGCTTATTGCAAAGTGTGCAATTGTACTGTTAATAATCATAAACCAGCACTAGTCAAGCACATGAATACGACGAAACATGTTCAAAATATTAGCTCAAAAAGCCAAACAACGCCTATTCAACAAATGCTGAAATCTAAACCAGAAGATGAATTTAAAAAAAGAGCAGAGCTTAAAATATGCGCTTTTCTTGCTCAGAACAATTTATCATTTTCTTTGATGAATGATTTAATCCCATTTTTAAAAAATACGTTTACCGATTCTAACACAATCAAAACCATCAATTTAGGCAGGACGAAAGCAACGAATACTATAAAAACTGTCCTTGGCCCCATTTTAACCCAAGAACTCGTAGATAAGTTGAAGCAAACTCCTTTCAGTATTATAATGGACGAGACAACTGACATAAGTGTAAAAAAACAATGTGCACTAACAGTTATATAAATATTATGACGAAGTAGACGGTGTTCGCACACAGTTTCTTGACATATATGAAGTCAAATCTGGAAAGGCTGAAGATCTTTGTGATGGTTTATTAACTTGGCTGCAAGACCGGCAAATTCCTTTAAAAAATTTGTAGGCTTTGCATCGGACACGACTAATAGCATGGTAGGCGAACACAACTCTGTGTTTAGTCACTTGAAACAAAAAGTACCGCACATTGCATGCATCAAATGTAGCTGCCATATGATTAATCTTATGGCATCCCAAGCGTGTCTTAAGCTGCCAAGATCTGTAGAAGATTTTTTAAGGAGTATAGGAGCTCATTTTAGCCGAAGCACTAGGTTAGGTTAGGTTTCCTGGGCTTTTTCCGCACTTAGCCTCTTAAATGGGCCTTTGTGTGTGTATCTACCCTCTTACATTGTTACATTGATTCACCCTCACTCCAGCCATCCTAGTTCCTCCCAGAACTTCAGTAGCTTTTTCAAGTTGCTGCAGGCTTCCTGGAGTGTTGTTGTCAATATTTTAGTTCGCGCTCGTTGGTCCGACACGCTGTTGCATTCCACAAGTACATGTTGTGGTGTTTCCTCTGCCTCCATGCATCCTCTGCACAGAGGGCTGTCCGTCACACCTATTGTACATAGATGTTTGTTTAGGGGACAATGGCCGGTTAGGATTCCTATTACCTTGCGTATTTTGTCCCTTTTTAGACTGATAAGGTTGCGGGCAAGATTTTTAGGTGCCACCAGAACTGCAGCCTTAGTTTGCCTGCAACCTTTGCTGTTGTTCCATTCTTTTAGGTGTTTCACTTCGGTGTTTCTGTTCAGCCAAGATTTAATTTGTGCTTGGGGGATTGGCAGTAGTGGTTCCGGTCCAAATACTGTTCCCTTTGATCCCCTTTTAGCTAGTTCATCAGCTGCATCGTTTCCCATTGAGTTGCTGTGCCCTTTGATCCATTGCAGGGTAACCGTGTTCGTACGTGCAATAGCTTGAAGCGCATTGTGGCATTCCAGAACAAGGGCAGATGTTATAACGTTGTTTTGTAAGGCTTGTAGCATGGATGCACTGTCCGAGACAATTTTTATTTTAAGGTCTCTGACATCTCTGGCTGCGACTGCTTGTGCTGCCTTAGTGATTCCTATACATTCTGCTTGGAAGATTGTATTTAGTTTATCTAGGGCGGCTGATATTTTGATATTTAGATCGTTTGAGAAGACGCCGGTTCCTGTACCAAGTGCGGTTTTGGATCCGTCAGTGTATATCCTAACTTCGTTGATGCCAGAGTCATCTTTAGATTCCTCTTTGAGTTGGATATTGTATCTTCGGTCGAAAACGTGGTGACACGGCGTTCTATCTGTAGGTGCATCGAGAAGTGGTATTTCCTTCAGGATACCTTGCAGAATTTTGGTGTGTGTTGTTTCTGGGTTCTGCTGCCATAGCCCGTTTGCTTTTAGTCTTAAGGCAGCCGCTTGTGCCTCCTCCTGTATGACCAAATCTAAGGGCCTAAGGTTCAGGAGGTACTCAAGTGCATTTGATGGAGTGGTTTTCATGCATCCAGTGGTGGCTACACATGCTAGGCGTTGTGTGCTCTGGAGTTTTGTCTTTACCGTTGTCAGTTGTGTTCTGGGCCACCATACAACTGATCCGTAGGTGATAGAAGGTCTGATAACTGATGTGTATAGCCAGAGTGTTATGTTTGGGTTGAGACCCCATTTGTTACCAACCATTCTTCTACACTGGCCGAACGCTATGCAGGCCTTCCTAGTTTTTGCTTCAATATGACTCGCCCAATTCAATTTGTTGTCAAGAATCATGCCTAGATATTTCACTTGAGTTGACAGGGTGAGTTTGGTGTTAAATAGTTTTGGTAGTTCGAGGTCCGGTAACTTCCTTTTGTTGGTGAAAAGGATTAGTTCTGTTTTTTTGGGGTTTACTGATAGTTGGTGTTCCTCACACCAGTTTTCTATAATCTGAAAAGCTGAGCGCATTATTTTACATAGTACGTTTTCAGCTGTTCCATTTATCAGTATTGCTAGGTCATCTGCATATCCAATAGTAGTGTACCCTTTTTTGTTTAAACTAGTTAGGAGGCTATCAACTACTATGTACTATTTTTTTTATGTTCCATAGAAGCGGTGAAAGGACGCCTCCCTGGGGGCATCCTCTGACCACTTTTGCTCTCATTGTGGTGTTTGCCACTATCTATACCGCCCTTTTGCAGACTAGTTCAGTAATCCATCCAGTTAGGACTGGTTCTACTTTAAGTCTTTGTAGGGCATGTTTAATGCTGTTGTGCATGGTTTTGTCAAAGGCTCCTTCTATATCTATAAAGGATGCTAGTGTTGAGGCTTTGTTTGTGAAGGCCGATTCTATTTTGTGCACAACCTTGTGCAGTGCCGACTCTGTTGATTTGCCTTTTCTATACGCATGTTGTTGGGGATGTAGTGGATTGTTCTTTAGTACTTCATCCCTTAGGTATATGTCTACAAGTCTTTCCAGTGTTTTTAAAAGGAATGATGTAAGACTAATTGGCCTGAAAGCTTTGGCATGAGTGTAGTCCTCCTTACCCGGTTTGGGGAGGAAAACTACCTTTGCTTCTCTCCACAATTTGGGTATGTATTTGAAAGCTTTACAGGCTCTGTAGATTGGTAATAGGTGTTTTATCGTCTCGTCTTTTTGCCATTGTAGTAGCGCCGGGAAAATCATGTCTAGCCCTGCTGATTTGAATGGCTGGAAACTTTTTATGGCCCATGCCATCCTATCCGCGGTTACTATTTTGTTAGCGACTTCCCAGTCTTGGGTTGTTGGTGTGTTGTGGTGCTCGTCTGACCAATCAAGGCCTGATGTCATCAGACAGCCTGGAAAGTGTGTTTCCAACAATATTTCACACGTTTCTTTGTCATTATTTGTGTAGGTGCCGTCTGCTTTCTTAAGAGTGCCCAAAAGATTCGGGTTCCCTTTGGAAAGTATTTTCTTTATTCTTGCGGCTTGGTTTGTCGAGTCTATGTTGCTACAGAAGTTGTGCCAAGATTCCGTTCTTCGAAATCTGATGCGCTTCTTATAGTGTTTTTGTGCAATTTTATATTTGTCCCAGGCCTCAGTGGTTCTGGTGTTTTTTGCATGGTTAAAAAGTGTCCTGAGACCCTTTCGAAGGCGTTCAAGTTCCGGCCCCCACCACGAACTTTTCCCGGGGTCTTTGGATATTGAAGTGGGGCATGCTGAATGATAGCTATTCAGCATGCTTTTGGTTAAAAGTGCTACGTTTAAGTCTATATTATTAGTACTGAGAGTGACGTCAGTTACTGGTCCGTCACTTAGTGCTTTGGTAAGTAAGTTTGTGTACCTTGATATATCTGTTTTTCGGGGGTTGCGATATAGGTCAGGGTCTTTTTGCTTGTGTTGAATTTGAAAGCACACGCGGCGGTGGTCTGCCAGTGATGGCTCGTTTGATACGTGCCAGCCCGCAATCAGATTAGCAGCCGCGTGTGTTGCCAATGTGATGTCTATAATGGTTTGATACCTTGAGCTTACAAAAGTGGGTTCAGTACCCCTGCTTATAATGTTAAGGTTTGTTTGAAATAGGTATTAGCCGAAGCACTAAGAGGCAAAAAAAACAAATTAAAAAAAGAGTTCCAGGATTTTTTTAAAGTCGACATTCATAAAATATTAAGCCCGGCAACAACAAGGTGGCTATCATTAGAGGCATGTGTCAATAGAACCTTGGAACAATATCAGGTACTCGGTGAGTACTTCAAATTGGAAGTATTCGAGGATGCAAGCAAAATAACTGAAGACATACTTTCAAGTTTAAATAATATATTTACAAAAATTTATCTCGAATTTATGTCTTACGTGCTAAATCTATTCAATGACTTTAATAGACTATTTCAATCTGAAAAACCGTTGCTACATCAATTAAAACCAGAAGTACACAAATTAATTAAAACAATAGCCAGTAATTATATGGATTTCAATTATTATAAGACTACTGATGTTTTATTATACTGATTTTTCGATGATCCTCTTTTTGATTTATTAGAAAATGTTCTTCACCCAATCAAAGCACAAAAATTTGAAGTAAAAGACTTATCATGCGTAATAAAAAGATTTCCAAATATTGTTATTGATACAGAAAATTTACATAAAGAATGGAAGAAACACGCTTTTCTCGACTTCAGCGAATTAAACATTTCGCCTGACATGCCGGTCGAAGAATACTGGACTAAAATCCTAAAAATGACAGATAGGACAGAAGAACCCATGTTCCCAAATTTAAAGGAAGTAATAATGGTTTTGCTCGTTTTGCCATTTTCCAATGCATGTGTGGAACGAGTTTTCAGCCAATTAAAACTGATAAAATCGGACCACAGAAACAGACTAAATACGAACACCATTGCAGCTTTGATGGCTACCAAAGCGGCTGTAAAAAATGCCACAATATTTGAGCCATCAAAAGCATTAATGCATGCTACAATAAAATACAGCAAGGATGGTGATGATGATGGTGAAGGCTGGTACTTATTGCTTTTTCTTATTCTTTAACACATCAGCAATTTTTTTTTTCCAAGAGGATATTTTCGAAACCTTTATTTGAAAACGCAGAAAAAACATTTGATTTTAAAATTTCAGATGCTGATGTGCTGTCTGGGCTCATGTACTCTTCGGTCATCATTTGAATTTCATATAATTATTTTAGTCTCATAATCACAATTGTTGTACCTCAATAATACACTAACTTCGTACTACAGCCCGTTTTTAATTACTTAATATATATTTTATGATGCAGTCAGACATACAGGTTATACTCAGTAAAAAAATATTTATTGTATCAATTTACAAATTTGAATATAGAAATCGTCAATTGTACACTTACGAGTATGTACTTATTAATTTTATAAAATATGAATTTTGGAATCATCAAGTAATATAGAAATTTAAATTCATTCATATTAGGCGCCCTTGCGTGCGCATTTGATGGACCATATTTTTGCGATATCTCGATACTCGTTTAACTTCATATCAATTCTTAAGACAATGACACCAGCGAAACTAGCGCACAATAACAAGCAATACCATAAATACTGCATGTTATTTACTAGTAAACTATTGTCTTCAATTTTTTCAATTTGATTTGATAGTGGAGTAAAATAACAAAATGACGGGTGGCGCTAGTTTCGCTGCTGTCATCGTCTTAATGGGTGTGTTCCGCCGATGCAAGCGCTGAAAGCGCTTACAAAAAAAATGGCGTCCGTTTACATTGTGGTAAAGGGCAGTTGATCATTTCTTTCGTAAGCGCTTTCAACGCTTGCATCGGCGGAACACACCCAATGTATCAATTTTATTTTATATGATCAATATGAACAAATCAAAAAATGCGGGCAAGTACTAAAATTCTCATCTATGTTTCTGTAAATCAATATAACAAACTTATCTTCTATTCTATCAACATAAAATACCTTTCCAGAAAAAAAATATTAAAGGTTATTTTTTTACAAAAAGGTTACTTTTCTATATATTTCAGGTGATTTCTGACACGACCGACTGGCAACACTGATTCGATCTAAATACGGTCATGCGTCTTCGGATTTTTTTTTTATCTTTATTTAATTAGGAACTTTTAACATAATGTTACGCCAGTTCCATCGTAACGTAATCTAAACCTACGACTTAATTACATTCTAACTAACGAATAAACTAATTCAGCCTCTGCCGGCATCGGTTTGGCTAAAATACTATTAAATACACCTACGTCCAACATATTGACATTCTGTAAATTTAGCAAAATATTTCTCTTGGACTCATTCCCGACACACTCCACTAGACGATGATAGATATCCTCTACTTTATTGTTACAAAGTGAGCAAAAGGGAGAATCAACCTTTTTCACAAGGAAAGCAAAGATTCGTAGTGGCATGTGTCCGGAACGAATTCCGAGAGCAGTTATTAAAATATTTCTATGTACTTTAAAATTACAAAACCACGGGATTTGAGAAGGCTCATTTTGTATAGTTTTATACCATAAACCTTTGGTTTTTGATCGTTCACTAAAGTGTTGTTCCCATTCATCGTAACAACAGTTTTTAAATTTTGTGAGCCTTTCTGAATATACTGCTAGAACATAAATCTCAATACCCGAAGTTGCTGCCTCGTCAGCTAGCCTATCAGCCTCCTCGTTTCCCGCTAGACCAATATGTGACGGTATCCACTAAACTCCTATATCCGGAAAACTAAATTGACGTCGTTTGAAAGAATAAAGTGTATTTTATTTAAAACCGCAAAGGCTATCGGTGCACCTCTGTGTCCTGAGGCGCATGGACCCAGATGTTGAAACGAGCTCTTTTTGTCTGTAAATATCACTATATGGGTGTGTTGAACTGTGACTACGTAGGACAGAGCTTCGGAGATAGCTAATAACTCTGCAGTCATAATAGAAACCTCCGATACAATGCGGAAACATCCGTTTGTTTTAGTTGCTGGATCATAGAAAGCCGCACCAATATTAGAGCTCTTTGAACTGTCGGTGTACAATTTATACCAGCCAGTGTACGTGTCATTTAACTCGTGTAAAATATTATTTCTTAAAAAAAATGTCTCATATGAAATTTTGGGTTTGATAACATTCTGTAAATTAATTTTAATTACTCTATTAATATCAATAATACTACACCAAACATTTTAATTTAAACATATCTAAAGTACTAGATGAAAATATTTTTTCTTCTTTAATATCCGAGTATGTGTAAGCCGCAGTGATAGCCGAGTGGTATAAGTTGACACCTCCCACGCAAGTGGTTGCAGGTTCGAACCCGAGGCAACACACCAATGACTTTTCGAAGTTATGTGTGTATTAGAAATAATTATCACATGCTCCAACGGTGAAGGAAAACATCGTGAGGAAACCTTGCATGCCTAAAATTTGTTTAGTACATTTATTGAGGGCATGCAAAGTCCCCAACCCGCACTTGGCCAGCGTGGTCGACTTAAGGCCTAAGCCCTCCCTCATTACGGGAGGAGACCCTTGCCCAGCAGTGGGAAATTAATGGGTTAAATTTATTTATGTGTCCATTAAAACCGGTTTTTTTCTTATTTAACCAATATATGTGGTTTCTAAGAGCTCCAAGATCGGCCAAAAATTTATTCGTCACACAATTGGTCCACAATTTAATCTTAAGACAGAATTTAAATGCTAAATACTTACGTTTAATATACAATGGGGGTAAGCATAAAACGCATTCCATAACGTGGATAGGTGTAGTTTCAATGTAACTACCTACTATCCTCATCGCCTTATTTTGTATTTTGTCTAATTTATACAAGCGAGTCTTACAACTACTATCGTATAATACACAGCCATAATCAATTCGACTTCTGATCAGAGATGTATATAGAAGTCTCAAATGTAAAGGATGCATTCCCCAATGAGAGCTGAACGGCAACACTCTAGGTGACCTCTTACCTAGACGATGGTTTGTTAGTTGCACACAATCGAGGGTGCGGCCCCTTGGGTTCGCTAAAGGGGGATGCGCTGACCTTGCTCTCGTCGCCAGTGACCAGTCCAGTGGCGACGCATTGGGGCGCAGAACGGTGGATCGAAAATCGGCTGTAGAAGACATAGGATCTCGATGTCGTGAATGTTATTTTTTTGATGGAAATGTATTCTGCTCATCATTACTGTTGTATAAAATGTCATATGACGTAATTGTGTGCACAAATGGATAAGTTATAATTTTTTTAAGAAAATTTTGTATGGAGCTGACATAAAAAATGAGAATATCTCTGGAATCGCAAGGTTCGCCGTTATATCCTTGCACACTGATATAGTAATATTTATTTGTGAATTTTTGACATACTTTATATCCCGGCATCACTTGCGATTTTTTTTCTAAAAATCGTCAAAATTTAAAAAAAATATATTTTGTTTATGATACATTTTAATGCTTAAGTATGACAATAACAAGTGTAATTTACAATATTTTTTATGCTTAGACCAAAACGTTCTAAGAAATCACAAAATCGTACTACTCCTCCTAGAATGGTGTTCTCTGAACCTCGTATAATCTTTGTTTCGGGCCTCTGAAGCTTCTTCCGAAAGACTTCCAATTGGTACAATAGCATTTACTGCAATTATGTCCCCTCCGTGAATCAACAATTTGTGGACGGTTGATGACATTTAGTACCCATCATATAGTTCCATGTATTTTACAGCGGTTGTTATAGCGTATTCGTTAAATTATGGCATGTCTACAAACTCTCCAGATGTGATAGCTCTCAGAATCACAGCAAATCTGCGTATTATGTCTTCATCTAAGTTAGGTTAGGTTAGGTTGCCTGGGCTTTTTCCGCACTTAGCCTCCTAGTTGGGCCTTTGTGCGTGTATCTACCCTCTTACATTGTTACATTGATTCACCCTCACTCCAGCCATCCTAGTTCCTCCCAGAACTTCAGTAGCTTTTTCAAGTTGCTGCAGGCTTCCGGGAGTGTTGTTGGCAATATTTTAGTTCGCGCTCGTTGATCCGCCACGCTGTTGCATTCCACAAGTACATGTTGTGGTGTTTCCTCTGCCTCCATGCATCCTCTGCACAGAGGGCTGTCCGTCACACCTATTGTACATAGATGTTTGTTTAGGGGACAATGGCCGGTTAGGATTCCTATTACCTTGCGTATTTTGTCCCTTTTTAGACTGATAAGGTTGCGGGCAAGATTTTTAGGTGCCACCAGAACTGCAGCCTTAGTTTGCCTGCAACCTTTGCTGTTGTTCCATTCTTTTAGGTGTTTCACTTCGGTGTTTCTGTTCAGCCAAGATTTAATTTGTGCTTGGGGGATTGGCAGTAGTGGTTCCGGTCCAAATACTGTTCCCTTTGGTCCACATTTGTTATAAAGAGCTCGCACTTCGTTAATCTTACACTCAAAATTTTTACCTTGCCTTCTAGTTGGGCCTAACTTAACTATATACTCTCTCAATAACTTAATTTGTATGAATATTGACGTTAACTCTATTTCCATTGAACTAATTTTATAAAATACGTATACCGACAATCAATGAAAGAAACAAAGAGAAAAATAATAACTAAAATCCTTAAACATTTAAGCAACTGCACTTACTAATCACTTCTTGGCTTTGACTGGCCTCTTCTTCAGGCTTGTACTGCGCGGGCAACTTCTCTCCGATTGATCTCCTGCTGGATCCAACTGCTGTGGCATCTCTTGTAAAAGTACGCCCCCAGGCCTACCACGACGACTCCGAAACAGACGGCGATAAATAACAACGTCGTGTGCACCTGTGACATTTGCTGGCTCACAGACGCTCCGTTTGATCCTCCAGAAGCCGTTTGGGCGATGATCACCTCTTCCTTTGAAGATGATCCTCCCATAGTGGTAGACGAAATCCTCTTCTTCACTTACATGCCGATTGTTTGCCTGTTGGTTTCTTCATTGGTAGAGCGGGCGCGCAGCAGAGCTCGATCGGGTTACGCAGTCCCGTTCAGTGGCAGGGTCGCCATGTGGTGTTGGGACGGGAAATGAAATACCGAACCGGTCATAAGATAGACTTCGAACTCTATGCCCTCCGTCTTTACATTTATTAAGTTTTATATGCTACAATGTACGTGACATATTTCTTATATCTAACATCTTACATTATCTTAGCAACTACGTGATGTACGTGACTACACGCCACACTACAGTTCCCCTTTTAGCTAGTTCATCAGCTGCATCGTTTCCCATTGAGTTGCTGTGCCCTTTGATCCATTGCAGGGTAACCGTGTTTGTACATGCAATAGCTTGAAGCGCATTGTGGCATTCCAGAACAAGGGCAGATGTTATTACGTTGTTTTGTAAGGCTTGTAGCATGGATGCACTGTCCGAGACAATTTTTATTTTAAGGTCTCTGACATCGCTGGCTGCGACTGCTTGTGCTGCCTTAGTGATTCCTATACATTCTGCTTGGAAGATTGTACTTAGTTTATCTAGGGTGGCTGATATTTTGATATTTAGATCGTTCGAGAAGACACCGGCTCCTGTACCATGTGCGGTTTTGGATCCGTCAGTGTATATCCTAACTTCGTTGATGCCAGAGTCATCTTTAGATTCCTCTTTAAGTTGGATATTGTATCTTCGGTCGAAAACGTGGTGACACGGCGTTCTATCTGTAGGTGCATCGAGAAGTGGTATTTCCTTCAGGATACCTTGCAGAATTTTGGTGTGTGTTGTTTCTGGGTTCTGCTGCCATAGCCCGTTTGCTCTTAGTCTTAGGGCAGCCGCCTGTGCCTCCTCCTGTATGACCAAATCTAAGGGCCTAAGGTTCAGGAGATACTCAAGTGCATTTGATGGAGTGGTTTTCATGCATCCAGTGGTGGCTACACATGCTAAGCGTTGTGTGCTCTGGAGTTTTGTTTTTACCGTTGTCAGTTGTGTTCTGGGCCACCATACAACTGATCCGTAGGTGATAGAAGGTCTGATAACTGATGTGTATAGCCAGAGTGTTATGTTTGGGTTGAGACCCCATTTGTTACCAACCATTCTTCTACACTGGCCGAACGCTATGCAGGCCTTCCTAGTTTTTGCTACGGTTTAGTCTCGAAACGTTCAAGTTGCAAAATAGCATATGGTTGCAAAACGGTCAAATCTCATAAGAGTCAAATCTCGAAACCTCCAAGTCTCAAAATATCTACATCTCAAAACATCCAAGTTGCAAAATAGTCAAGTCTCAAAACACGCAAGTCTCATAATATTCATTTTTTATATACAAGTGATTTGTAAGTGGTGTTATATTTTTGATCTTGAAGGGAGTTTGTATTAGTAAAACAACCGTTCCCGATCGAGTACCATTTAATACTAATTTCTTATACAAATGCGATACATTATATAACATAGATCTTACCTAGATACTACACCTCACCTCGGGGGTGCGAGAAAAAAAAACACATAACAATCATTTGTATTTTTTTTTTAGAATATAAAATAAAGGTTACTTACGCTCTAAATGGCTTAGTCCTATTTTTATGTATAGTATAAGTTTTATTATTCTTTAAAATTTTGACATAAGCACCTAAATCTTCTAAAATAACAAATGGTCCATCCCATTGAGAATCTAATTTAGTAGCCGTTTCATTCTTAATAAGTATCAATTGACCATTATCATATGTTACATTATTTATGTTTTTATCATAAACACTTTTACGATTATGTTTACTTATTAATAAATTTTTACGAGCATCTTGATGTGCTACTTGTAACTTATATTTAAGATCTAAAGGATAACTTTCAGTGTTATACAAAGGTTCTATGTCTTGACTTACTCTACATGGTATTACACTAGCTCTTCCAAATACCAATTCGAAAGGTGTGTACTTTGTTTCTGTATGAACAGTATTATTGAAACTGTAACACCAAAATGGTAACCAATGACTCCATGTTTCTTTTTTACCATCACAATATATTCGCAGAAAAGCACCGAGACTTTTATGAGAGTTTTCAAGTGCACCGATAGACTGATGGTGATATGCTGTGGACGACAATTTATTTATTCCCAATAGTGTACATACCTGTTCCATCACTGAAGACATGAATTCCGTTCCACGATCTGTCGCAATGGTATTTGGTACACCAAATCTTAAGATAAAATTATCAACTAGAGCTTTTGCTATACTTACCGTGTCCTTTGTTTTTAGAGGATAAGTCTCTACAAACTTAGTTAACTCGCACTGCAGGCTTAAAATATAACGATTACCTTCAGAATCTTTTTCTAAAGGGCTTACAGTATCGAGAAAGATTTTTTCAAAGGCATATGAAGCCGTTGTAGTTATCTCCATGGGCGCCTTGACATATCTACAATGCTTCATTTTCTGACACTTTATGCATTTACTCACGAATTCCTTAACATCTTTATCTAGTCCTGGCCAGTAAAATTTTCTTCTAATGTTATTGGTCATTCTACGTACACCAGCATGTCCAGCAGTGGGTAGTAGATGAAAGTCATGTAAAATATAATTTCTTTCTTCTTTATCATCAATTCTTTTAACACCTCTTAATACATACATTCGGGGACCGGTCCATTCCTTATTATCTTTTATTTCTTTTAATATATCTTTAATGAAACTTTCATATTCTTTAATTTTGATTATGCATAATTCTTTTATCTTCATATCTTTGCAAAATTCTCCTAACTTAGTCACAAATTCGACTCGCGTAAATTGTGCCTTAAAGTTAAGATTAATAAACAACGTTTTTCTACATCGACTGTAAATAAAACATTCCTTTTCTACATCTATATTATTTTGACTTCTTAATTTATTCAATTCATCATTTCCTATAAAAGTAATTTCCACACAATAACTTGGTGCTCTTAGTACCTCAACTACATGTGGTTGATCAGGCCACGGTTCGTCGGGTCTACTAATAACAGGTGAAGATGGATCTTATTCATCTAAGTCTAAACGCCTTTTCTGCGCTCTGGTCATAACTAACATTATTTCTTCATGCATCTGCTTTAAGCTATCTGATGTAATATTTATCCTAGACAAAGCATCTGCGACACTGTTCTCCTTTCCTTTCACATATAATATTTTAAACTGATATTCCTCTAGAGCTAACCTGAATTTCGTTAGTCTACTTGATGGATCTTTCATTGAAAATAAATATATTAGAGGTCTATGATCTGTCATTATTGTGAACGTTTTACCGTATACGTAAGGTCTAAAGTACTTCACAGCCCACACAATAGCTACTAATTCTTTCTGGATTGTTAGGTAATTCAGTTCAGCTTTATTAAGTGGTCTGCTAGCATACGCGACCGGTTTCATATTTTTATTGCATAGAACTGCTCCAACGGCTGTATCTGAAGCATATTCTGTTTGAATGACAAATTCATTATCTTCAGAAAAATCTGGAAATTCTAAAACTGGTGGAGTTGTCAAAGCATGTTTTAATGTGTTGAATGCGTTTTGACACTCATCAGTCCACTTAAACGGTTCATATTTTCTGGTTAATTTATTTAATGGATAAGTTATTTCCGCAAAGTTTTTAATAAATTTTCTATAGTAATTACAAAAAGCTACGCCATTTTGAGTTACTAAATGACCTAAGTAGAGAATTTCTTTACGCAAAAAATTGCATTTTTCTGGATTCAATTTTAAATTAATTTTTCGCAATCTTTCTAGAACATCTATCAAATTTTTGTTATGTATACCTAAATTCCTACCGAAAACCACCAAATCATCTAAATATATAAAACATCTGTCAAATGTTAAGCCAGACATAGCTACTGACATGACTCTGCTAAAAGCACTTGGACTTGTTTTGAGTCCCATGGGCAATCTCTTCATTTGGTACTGCCCAGTGTCAGTGGTAAATGCTGTATACTCCCTACTGTTTTTGTCTAAAGCTACTTGGTAATATCCTTGATTTAAGTCTAAATGTGAAAAATAGACTGATCCAGCGAGTGAGTCTAAAATTTCGGAAATGTTGGGTAATGGAAATTTGTCATCTACAATGCAATCGTTTAGTTTGCGGTAATCGACTACAAGTCGCCATTTCTTATCGTTTCCGCTTTTCTTTGGTACCAATAAGATAGGACTCGACCACTCACTTTTTGCTTCTTCTATTATGTCATTATCAATCATTTTTTCTATCTGCTTTTTCACTTCACTTTTCAAGGAATGTGGTAGCCGATATTGCTTAACATAAACCGGACTAGTATTTGGTTTTAAGGTTATCGATTGTTCATAAACGTTAGTTGTACTTAATTTGTCGCCGGGTAAAAAGAAAACATCCGAATATTTGGAACATAGCTCTTCAATTGATTTCCGTTCTTCTAAGTTTAAATTATTTAATTTTAAAATGTTTAATAAAGTTTTAGCCCTCTCTAAACTATTACTTTTAGATTTAAAATCGCATAAATTATAGTCTAGAATTGAGTGAATTTCTGGTTGAAACATCGGTAAAGTGACATCATGTTCATTGGTATTTAGAATTTTTACAGGTAACCTATTATTTTTAATTTTGCCAATACATCCTGCCAGAAACACATTTTCCGCCAAATGCCTACTATGTATAACACAATCATCATTTAAGTTATTATTGACAATTAAATAGTGAATTGATTCACTTCGAGCCGGGATATGTAACACATCGTCTAAATAATCTATAGTATCACGAAGTACCAGAGAATATTCCATTCCATATTTAGATAGGGTGATGATGTTATTCTCTAAGTTGATATTCGATGCATAGCGACACAGAAAATCTAAACCTAGAATACCATCAGCCTTTATTGGTATGTTATCGAAAACATGTAAGTTGATATTAAAATCAACACGTTGTTGCTCATCACGATGAGTCAGATTGAGATTAATAAATCCAGTTGCTTGAATTAGACCACCAATACCATTTATGATAGTATCATTTTCAATTATGGAGCTGTTACTAGGCAATACGACTCTCTTTATTATGGATAAGGATGCTCCTGTATCTATTAACCAAAAGTATTTTCTATTACCTAAGTATAAAACTAAGAATTTTGCTTTGCCAGTTAACGATAAAATGTTATGTTTCAGATCGAAAAAACTGCATTTGATCGTTGTTTGAAGTCACAGCCTCAGAAGTACTAGATTGATCTGTACAAAACACGCGATGATTATTGCCACTACCACGAGTTTTGTAACTGGAATGTTTCTCGCTTGAAACATGATAATTTCGTCCTCGATTAAATGAACCTCTGGTCCTACCACGAGAAGGATAAAATAATCTTCCACGTGAATATCCTCTGACGTAATTATTACCGAAATTATTTTGATGATAGTATCCTCGTTGTCCACGTGACTGATGACTATAAAATTGCCCTCGGCGAGAATTATAAGCATGCGACTTACCTCTACCACGACGCGAAAACTGCATGACCTCACCGCTTTCATGAGTCGATGTCGCTGTTAACTCTTCGTCCTTTGCCGCCTGGATCGCGTCCTTTAGGTTATAGTAGTTACGCGCAGCAATAATTGTACTGAGTCGGGAGTCACTCAATCCATCTGCGAATCGTTTAATAGCAATTCTTTCATTTAAGGGTTTTAGTACAGCATAATCTTGTGAGTTACCATTTGCCTGCGTTATTGTCAGATTTGTGAATAATTTTTCAATTTCTGTACCGTACTGGTCAATTGTACGCCAGCCTTGAGTAGTATTTTGTAACCGTGATTGTATTGCAGTAAACGATTTCTTAGGTAGAAGGGTGGAACGTAAATCTCTGACAAGATCGTTTGCCGATGTATAACTATTGGACATTCGTAATTTAGCATTTTCCGTCAGTCTACTCTTCAAAACAAATGTTATAAGTAACTTTTTCCCTGCTTCTGATAACATATCTGCATACATTTCTATAGAGTCAATAGCACCTTTGATGTTATTCTCATCATTACTGCTCATCACAGGAATCAAGTTACAGGCCGTTTTTAAATCAAACTTCATGATTATATCTGTATTTGGGACCGTATCACAAAAATCACTTTCACTACTACTACTACTACTATCTTTCCTACTTTCAGTACATAATTCAGTAATTTGCAAATAACATGCCTCTATTTCGTCCTTTAATAAAGTTACACGTGTCAATATCTTAGGTTTTATTCCTTCCTTATTAGACAAGAATTGAATTATTTTCTTACTTCTCTCAAATATAGCTTCTGTTTCTAACAATTTATTTTTTATAACATTACCTTTAAATCTTGATTTTCCTTTTTTTATTAAATATTTCTTAATAATCGTAAGGCTCTCTAAGCATTGAAGTAACTCATCTTCCATTCCTGTTAATAAAATCTAATAATGTTAAAACATACATACCAAATTCACATGGTGAGTTACCGTAGTAGGGGCCACAGAATGTAATTTGATATAGGATTGCAATCGCGCACCATACAAAGAAAGATAATGCAAACAATGTATTATTACAATGTATTATTTTATGCTAATTTTAATTTTAAGTTTAGAGTCATTAATAAAGTTTATTATTTACTTCTTATTTATATTACGTTGCACTTTATTTACCATAGTCTTAGTATAGTCATAGTCAGTTATATTACCTCTAGGAAGGTGGAATGATCGTCGAAGGTTATTTTGTAAAATTTGCGTCCGGATCCATGAATGGTGACATTTCTTATATTGTTTGTAGATGAAATATATAGCGCCAAGACCCAAAATTGTACAGATTATTAGTAGGGCAATGCTTATTGTTGACATGTGCAGCTTCATTTCTTCAACATGGGCAGAATTCGAACCCGCAGCATTTTGGTTCAGGAAAAATGTCTCCTTTTCCACGTTTGAACGGCACATATTTTCCACAGGTGCTACTTATTTGTTACGCCAAAATTATTTGTTAAGTCCGTAATTGTATTGAGTATTAAACTGTTATACTACACCGAGAGTGACACTGCACCGTGCGCTCCAACTATGGCACGGTCGCCATGAAGGGAGTTTGTATTAGTAAAACAACCGTTCCCGATCGAGTACCATTTAATACTAATTTCTTATACAAATGCGATACATTATATAACATAGATCTTACCTAGATACTACACCTCAATCTTGACCTCAAATTTCTAACAACTTGATGGGAACTTAACGCTTGTTAAGATGTGTTTTTCAGATAAATAGTTAAGATGTGTTTACTGTTTATCTCGGGTAAGGAAAAAAGCACCTTACTAAAATCAGGGTATCGGATAAAAATAAAAACAATTAAATATTAAAACATTTATTTATAAAAAAAACCTCATTCGTTATACATACGCAAATAAATCTGAACATAAAAGGCATGAATATTATACATAATTTAAACAAATTCGTACCCGTTTAAATAATTATTTATATTGAGATCAAAATCATTTTTTTCTAAATTTTAATTTTCTTATTAACACACATTATTACACATAATAATGGCGTTTAATGTAAAAATTAAAAAAATCGTTTTGTTGTTTTTTTTTTCAAGTATATTTTCTTTGAAATCTATGTAATGATTTCAGCAGAAAATATTATATTTACATAATTTTGTAGAAATCAAACTATAAAATAACCTTTAAATTTAAATTATAACTTGTGAATGTAATATGTAAATCAAAATATATTTAAAAAAATTAAATAATCATTTTCTATTTTTTGAAAATAAGTCTAAGAAAAATAATACGTTTTAGAAATTGCGGAATGGATAAATTATTTTGATTTAATTTTGTCAAATACCTATTATATTTTTTGTCAAAATCAATGTCGCATTGCCTTCTGCGATTGCCTTTTACAGTTTTAAAGAGTGTTTCTTTAAGTCTGCAGTCATAATGATTAGCCTCTTTTCTCAATTTAAATAAGAACAAATATATATTAGGTTTCTTTGGAATTCGCCGGTTTAATCGATGATGCCATCCCTCAAGAGCATTCGTCGTTCTGTGGCGGTGTCCAGCGCAGCTGAGAATATGAGGTGACATTTTGGGATACCATGTATTTTCAAAATAAAGACGAAAGCGACGCATTTCTGGTGAATCCGGAGCGTTTTGCAATATATATTGCCATGTATCATGAATTAGGTTTGAAGGAAATAACGGTATTATTGCAGTCATCCTAGTTATGTTTCTTCCCTGTCTTGTAGTGTTTAATTTTACCTTTTTTGAGTACTTCCAAATAGCATTATTAAAGTGATGATAACATCCACTAACATCTGCGGTTGGGTAAACAGTTGACACAGCATTCATTATGGCGATTTCATAATCGGATTTAAAGGATTTAATGTTCAATTGGAGATTTTCTTTAATGACATTAAAGAAACGTACATATGTATGTTTCTTCACATTTGTTTATGAGAAGTGCATAAACGGCAGGAATTATATTAGTATGATTTTTAGTTGAACCGATGTCCAAATGCATAGTAAACACCTGGTAAAACGGTTTTGGCGTTGTTTTAAATGTTCCATCTGCGTAATAATTTCCAGGCCTTTTCACCATTTTTTTTGCAAGATTCGTGGCAAAAATAAAAATTTTGTCATCATTATATATTAAAAAATTTTGCGACAATGCATGGGGCAGTGTTATTGATTCTGGGTTGCTATGAGTTAATAAGTCAGTACTTAAATATTTTTTGCGAGCCCGGTATAGTGAATGTTTGATGCAGTTATATGTAAGTCCGAGGTCATGTCCAGTCTGTTCCATTTGTTCTTGCAAAATTATTATTCTATTCGATATTTACACGCTCATTCATACTTCATACAAGCGCGGTGCGACTCGAAAAGAAGATGGCCGTAGTGACGCGTGACGCCGCGACCGCGCGTGGATGTTACATAGATGGGATGCGACAAAATGGATGCTAAGTAATTCTTCGGGGATTATGAATTATGATAAGTTAGTTTCTCTGAAAAGAATGTTAATGGATATTGATGGTTATCATTGTTATGTACCTACATTTTTTATGGTTTAATTAAATAAACGTTTCGTGTTTATTTTATTTACTTTAAGCTGATTTTATGTTATAAATATCAAAGTATTTTAAACTTACATCAATAATGTTTGTAATGTTATTTGGTATTTGAATAAAACTACAATGCAACCAGTAACAACTGTGTCAAGTAAAAATAGTAATGCCACATCAATATTTTATTGAATCTAATCTCTCGCTGGGATCCTAACTCGTCGCTCGTCACCATTGACTGCCTCCGTGGCGCAGTGGTTTAGGTCGCCACGCCGATACCACTGCAACGGGAGGTCGTGGGTTCGATTCCCACACGGGACAATTATTTGTGCGATCCACAAATAATTGTTTCGGGTCTGGTTGTGCTTTGTGTCCGTTGTTTGTATGTTTGTAAAAGTCCCCGCGACACAAGAGCAATTCTTAGTGCGGAAGTTGTCTTTTTAAAAAATAACAAAATAAAAATAACACCAAATCGGCGGCGCGGGCGCGGACGGCGCGGAGGGAGCGGGTGGCGCGGGCGAGGGGCGGCGCGAGAGAGCGGAGAGGCGCCGGCGGCTCTCTTTGAATTGAATGATAGTTCGAGCAATTCGCTCGCGGAAGACGGAAGCTCTTCACCGGTGTCGTTCGTTATGTCCTATTCGTCGTGTCGTGTGTGAACTGCTGTTTATTATTACTTGTTATTGTTTCGGTTTTGAGTTGTTAGTGTTTTTATTGTTATTATTTTTGTTGTTATTGTTTTCGAAGTGCAGTTGTGTTCGTAAATAGGAAGAAATGTTGATGTGTTATGTATGGTGAAGCACGTGGAAGTGCACGGCGTGCTCTGCACCTGTACGTCCGGATCCAAAGGTACTCAAACTCTCGCCATACACCAGGTATTTGCGTGTTGATAGACATTGATAACAATTTGTTTTAGCACTTTCTTATTATTGGTTACATTTTGCTATTATTGTTTGATTTCACGTAAGCCAAGTAGGTACTTACCTACTTACAATTTTACTATGAGCTATTGTAACATACGGGCCTACTTACGATACCATAAACGATACATAAGATTGTTATCTAATGATAGGGTTGCATACTAGTGAGCGCATAGACGTGGTGGTACGCGTACGTACCTACGACGCGTCGCGACATGTCGCCGCTCAGCGCGCCGCCGCCGCCAGAAGTCTCGTAGGCATGCGCGGAGATACATCGCGTTGTTCACCATACATTGAACGCTCAAAAATGACTAACTCGGGAACCAATCATTGCCGAGAAATATCGTTGGAGTAAATTTCGCGCATACAGTGTCACAAACTTACCAGTAAAGTTTTCGGTTAGCTGTCATTTACACCCTGTATAGAACAGCTTTTTTCTGACATCAATCCTAACTTACGTGACATACAGATTATGTATAGGAACTTTATGTCTATTATTAATACGTCTGCAGATAAAAATATACCATTTATCATAAATTATAATGGCCCACAAAATAGATTCAAACCTAAGCCACCTAACCTAGTCTTGTCTAAGACTAAGAATGATGTTAACTTGACATATGCACATAACGAAAATACTGTCTGTCTATTTATAACAAATATTGAATATTTATTACAACGACTTTACTAAGGTACCTTACTCCTAAGATTTATCAATTATTTATTTGATTCTTATATTATCTTGACATACGTAACGAAAAGACTGTCCGTCTTTTTATAACAAACTAGCTGACCTGCACAACCTCGCTTGCGTCACATAAAAGAGAATAGGTCATAATTTTCCCGGTCGTAGCGTGATGTTGTATAGCCAAAAGCCTTTTTTAATAAATGGTGATGAGCGAGTTCAAACAAACAAACAAACACACTTTTCAGCTTTATAATATTAGTATAGATGGATTATTTAAATTTCAATCAAGTGGTCGCAGGTTCGAACCCGAGGCAACACACCAATGACTTTTCGAAGTTATGTGTGTATTAGAAATAATTGTCACATGCTCCAACGGTGAAGGAAAACATCGTGAGGAGGAGACCTTTGCCCAGTAGTGGGACAGTAATGGGTTAAATCTATTATTTATTTTTAATTACTTTAAAATCTATTGGCCATCAATGATATTGAAGATATGAATATTCAGATTTCCATAATGTAGAATTTGATTCTTCTATAATCCCATCGAATAATATACAACCTAATAGTTTTCGTTTATTAGATGTTGATAATCGTATTGTTTTACCTATAAATAATCAAATTCGTATTATAGTTACAGCCACTGATGTTATTCACTCATGAACTGTTCCTTCTTTAGGAGTAAAAGTAGATGCTAATCCTGGTCGATTAAATCAAACTATTTTTTTTATTAATCGACCAGGATTTTTTTTTAGGTCAATGTTCAGAAAGAACAATGGCAAAATCTCATACATCATTGTGATGTATATGTATTAATAAAGAGTACGGTAGTGGTCGCCGGACGCACTGAGTGGGGATGACACTTCTCGGTTGGCAGCCGTGCGGAGCGGACGTGCGATCACTACTGTAGTGAAACTGTGTGTTGTGTTGTTTATTGCCTGAGTTCTTACCCAAGTGACGAGTGGACGTCACAAGTGGCGACGAGTCTGTGGGTAAGTGCTTTTGTTGGCCAATTACAAAAAAAAAAAAAAAAGAAGGAACGGGAACACAAAATGTGTAAATGTGTGTTCAAAATGAAATTCGAATTGTGAACGGATAAATAGTGAAGGTAACAGATTAGTCAGTGCGGTACTCAAGGTGCCATAAAAGAATAATTATGTCAAATAATGAGAGGTATTTGTGTAAACAGAGTAATCTAGGCGTCAGAATATCGATACATAATTTTACCGAAAATAAAACTTTAAACTAAAGTTCCTTGTATAGAAAAAACTGTATTTATTCATTATTTTATGATGGAATTATTTTAATAATTTATTCTATTTCTAGTATGTGGTTCTATATTTACAAAATTACACAGTAGTTTACGAAAAAAAAAGAGAATAAAACAATCATAAAGAACCTCAGTTATAGCTTTCATCATAATTACTGAAACTTATATTATGTTAACAAAATAACAATCTTCCATTTCTGAATAACACGTACTGCATCCTATATGCATCCGCCACTATTTGAATTAAATAGTACTTAACAATATTACTTATTCTTGTTTCAGTAACAGTTGTTTTCTTATTCATAACGGTTTAGTTTGTGTACCCACATACGAAAAAAAAAAAACGTAGGCACTATTGTGCGGCGCTGACTGTCTGTTATCGTTACAAAATTACGTTTGCATGAGTCCTTGTTATCGAGTGAAACGAAAAACAACACATATAAATTTGCTTCCAGTAGTAAGTCGATTATCGACTGGTACTAAACAATATACTTCATTATAAATTAATGTGATTTGAAATGAAGTACACAATTAATAGAAGTATTAATATTTCGTTAGAATTAATGCTATATTTAAACATAACAACAATAATATTGGTGCAAACCACACGATGTTGAAATAAAGTAAATAAACAGCTGCGTTGTTCATTCAACTATATAGATCATTGTACATTTAGCACCTACGTGATTATTTAAAATAATAATCTCAATATCTTGAACAAATTCTAGACAATTTAAACGTACGCCGTAATAATATATTTTATAATATATACAAATAACACCCATATCGGAGCTAGCTTCAACAGAGATTTTGAGGCTCGTACGACATATTATGTAGTTAACTAATGTTATGGGTTCAATTCCCATGCGTCACAATAAAAATAACTGTAAAATGTTTATACAATAAATAGAAACTGGACTGATTCCGTGATCGAGTAGACAACACACACGTATCCGTAAACCGGGAGGTATCGGGTTCAATTCCCGAGTCAGGTAACAAGTGCTACTGGGTTTGCGAATTCACAGTGGCAGCGCGAAGTCTGACAGTGTGCCCGGTAGCGTGAAAAAAATAAATAAATGAATAATAACATTAGTAAATTGACAACGTCAATAGGTACTAAAGAATATAAGTGGTTACCGTACGTTGGGTGATACCACCTAAGTATGGAACATAAAAAATGATACTCTAGTAGTAAACTGATAACGTCAGTTGGTACTATCAAAATATTTCGTGTTAAATAGTAGTAAACTAGCAATGCTAGTTGGTACTAACAAAATATATCTTAGCGTACATAAGCCAGTAGTAAGCTGACAACGTCAGCTGGTACTATCAGAATCAACGTTCAAATACGCTATCAGTAGTAGACTGACAAGTCAGTTCGGTACTAACAAAAGACTGTTGTCGCAGGTCGCTCCGATATGTCCCAGATACCCCCTCTCGAGACATTTGATTGTGAAGGTGAACCTTCCTCTGTGGGTTTGAGATGGGAGAAGTGGAAGCGAGGTCTAGAAATTTTCTTGCTAGCTACAAATATCACCGAGTCTATAAAGAAAAAAGCCACATTACTTCATTTGGGCGGATTAACGCTTCAGGAAATTTATCACAACATACCCGATGATCAAGATGCACAAGAGGATAGCGATGCATATAAATCAGCTATTAAGAAGCTTGATGATTATTTCTCACCAAAGCAAAGCAAAATTTATGAGAGACATTTGTTTAGGTTAATAAAGCAGGAATCCGGCGAAAAATTCGAAAAATTTCTGGTACGGCTTCGTCACCAAAGTAGTAAATGTAAATTTACAAGCGAAGACGATAATCTTATCGATCAGATCGTAGAGAAATGCACCTCCAAAGACCTTAGAAAGAAAATACTTACCTTGGGCGACGAAGTGACTCTTGACAAAATTACTACATTGGCGAACGCCATTGAGGCAGTTGATCGACAACTTAATGACTATCATCAAGACTCACTTACGTCAACCGTAAACAAAATTGATACAAAGAAAGGGAAATCAGAATGTTCTCGTTGTGGCAACGTAAATCATACCGAGAATAGTAGCTTATGCCCTGCCATATCTAAACAGTGTTTGAAATGTGGATTCATAGGCCATTTTAGGAATAAATGTAGAACCCGAGCTACAAAAAGGAAACCTCCAATGCAAATTGCAAACAGATACCCTCATAAGAAAACAAAATTTGCGAATAAAGACGATAATAAGCCAAATAAACTTACAAATAAAACAGGCACTTCCAAATCTGATGTGAATTACATATTCCATGTTGATGAAGATACAATATTAAATTGCAATATAGGCGGTATTCAAGTGAATATGGTTATTGATTCTGGTAGCAAATGCAACATCCTAAGTGACAAGACCTGGAGCCATTTAAAAAAATGCAAAATAGACGCCAGGAATCAAGTTGCTAAACCTGATAAAACCTTTATTGCGTATGGCAGTAACAAGCCCCTTACAGTGATTGGATCGTTCGAAACAAATATTCAGATAGGAGATCAAGTACAAACGGCCACGTTCTATGTCGTCAAAGGTGGCACACGTGATTTGCTGGGTAAAGATACAGCTATTTCCCTTGGGGTGCTCAGACTCGGGCTAGGCATAAATTCGGTAAGTGATCATTGTTTTCCTAAAATAAAAGATTTCCAACTAAATATTTCTATTGACCAATCGATAAAACCTGTAGCTCAACCGTGTCGTCGAATACCCATTCCTTTAGAGGACAGGATTTATAGAAAAATTGACGAGCTGATGAAGCTCGATATCATTGAACCAGTAAATAACCCATCTGGGTGGGTTTCCCCAATAGTGCCAGTACTCAAACCTGGTGGTGATGTCAGACTATGTGTAGATATGCGATGCGCGAATAAGGCTATTGTCAGAGAAAACCATCCCCTACCCACGATGGATCAGTTGCTTCCGAAGTTCAAAAAGGCGCGAGTCTTCTCTAAACTTGACATTAAAGACGCTTTTCATCAGGTAGAAATTAGTGAAGAGTCTAGGGATATTACCACTTTTATAACGGGTCGTGGTCTTTATCGCTACAAAAGACTTATGTTCGGGATTTCTTGTGCTCCGGAGCATTTCCAAAAAATCCTTGTTTTGTTGTATTGTTATTTCTAGTAAAAATAAACGAAAATTACATGCAAGTACTAAACTAAACAATAATCAATCATATAAACAAAAATATAAAAATTATTGCAAGATACTAAAGAGAGTTACAAAACAAGCGAAGCAAAATTCTAATATAAAATATGTAAATGACAGCGATAACATTGCAAAAGCTAGCTGGGCCCTAATTAAAAAACAAACTCAGCAAACAAACGAACTGAAACCTACTATCGATAAAATAATATACGATGATAACACCATTACGTTACCCGAAGAGATTGCTTCCGCCTTTAACAATATGTACATCACTCAAAATTACAAAAATTGCAATCAAACACTTTACACGTCTGAGGCTAATAAGAATATAAATAGTATCTTTCTATATCCAGTAGACAGTGTAGAAATTATAAAAATAGTAAAAAAAATTAAAAACAAAACTAGTACTGGTTTAGACAATATTCCTATAAATATAATTAAAATAAGTTTAGTGTACATAGTTAACGTTTTAGTTTATATAATAAATCTTATGCTAGAAACAGGAGTTTATCCGGACCAATTAAAGATAACAAAAATAAAACCATTATATAAAAAAGGTCCAAGACACGATCTCAATAATTATAGGCCTATTGCTCTACTTACATGTTTTTCAAAAATCTTTGAAAAAGTTATACACAGCAGACTTAGTGATTTCTTAACTGCTCACAAGTTACTAAATGAAAATCAATTTGGATTTCAAAAAAATAAAACTACGTCATCGGCCATCTTTAAACTTTTTCAAAATATATGGGATGATATGAACAATAAAAAGCGGTGCTGCGTTTTGTTCTTAGATATGTCGAAAGCTTTCGACTGTGTTAAATATGATGTATTATATAACCAGTTAAATAATATTGGTATACGAGGTATAGCATTAGACCTTATTAAATCATATTTAAGTGACCGATGGCAAACTACAGAGATAGAGTTTTATGATACTTCCACAAAAACAATGACCAAAGTACAGTCAAATTTTGAAAAAAATTTAATAGGAGTACCACAAGGTAGCATTCTCGGTCCTCTCTTATTTCTAGTTTATGTAAATGAGCTCCCTACCTTAGTAAGACATCCATGTATCATGTACGCTGACGATGCCACCATTTTTGTATCAAATACCAACTTAAGTGATCAAGAATTTGAAAATGAAATAAATATTACCCTAAATATAGTAACAAAGTGGCTTAGCAATATTAATCTAAAGGTTAACTTAAGTAAAACTAAAGTTATGCAATTCAGAAACTATAAAACTAAATTAATACCGCTTAACATTAATGAACATGATACAAGGATAGAGGAAGTGGGACAAATAAATTTTTTGGGGATTACACTTGATGAACACCTGAACTGGAAAAGTCACGTAGATAAAATAAACAAAAAGACACCTACCCACAAAAAAAAATCATTTTTTTTTTTGTGGGTAGGTGTCAAAATAAGTGGACACAAAAAATCACTCCTCCTAATTTTATTTTTATTTAATTAATTTATCAGTTTATTTTTAATTTTATTGACTCAATATCTTAGTTATAGTACTCACAATTATTATTATAATATAATATATGTAGTGATATTGCTTCACTAAACACCACCTGCCAGCTGAACACAAATCACATAAAAGTTGCAAGTCACTTTCACAAGTTGCTACACAATGTCTCAGCTTAGTGAAATTCAACTGACCCAGGCGAAGCTAGAAGAAACCTTCAACAAAAGGATGGCTGAACTGGAGGCTCAACTGCAGACGGGTGCGGCGAAGGACACAGTGGCAAAGGTGGCTGAGGAGTTCCGGACCTTCCGTGAGCTTATGTTTGGTGTCCTCAGCTTGCTCCGGCAACAAGTAGCAGAATGTGCACGGATGGTGGACTCCATCGAGACCAGACATCGCAGGAAGGACCTTCTCTTCCTCGGGATCCCGGAGACGGAGAACATTGACAGTGAAGGTATGGCCTCCATCATTCTCCAGGGCAAGATGGGCTTGACCGCTGTTACAGCATCTTCTATTAGGGTCTGCCACAGGATTGGCACCCCTGGAGGTAAACACCATCGTCCTGTACTTGTGCGCTTCTCGGATGCGGAGGTCCGGTCTTCTGTTTGGCGAGCGAAGGCGAAGCTGCGGGGGACGTCGATCTCGGTTAGAGAGTTTCTGACAAGGACCCGCCAAACTATATTTGCTAACGCTCGGCAGCATTTCGGCATTAAGGACTGCTGGACCCAGGACGGTGCAATTGTCGTCAAAACATCGGATGGAAGCCGTCATAAGGTCATCACCATGGACGACCTGAACAAGCTTACTACCCTGCATCCAAAGGTGGGCACTGTTAACTCCTCCCGGCCGAAGCATGCAGCAGCGAACACTGTATCATCTGCGGCTAGTTCGAAACCGCGTAAGATCTAGTAGTTTTCTTGTTTATATTGTGACGTCATCGATTCTAGTAACA
Source organism: Anticarsia gemmatalis (assembly GCF_050436995.1). NCBI lineage: Eukaryota > Metazoa > Arthropoda > Insecta > Lepidoptera > Erebidae > Anticarsia > Anticarsia gemmatalis. Next base: position 13,305,035 of record NC_134775.1, read on the forward strand.
GTGCACGGTATAGTGTTAACGCGACCCTCTTATACGTCAACTATTTATTTCAATTTAACGTTCACCTTCACATTACATCGTATTATTTTTAAACTCATTTCGTTAAATTTTAACTTGCGCACTGACAGGATCGCAGAGTTGTCAGCTGTCAAACTGACAGATGACATCTGGCTCTGTGACTTCTTCAATTTCGTTCGGAAATGTTTAGTGTTGCGTTATGTTTAATATTTAATTTCGTTCATTCCACTTCCCCTTTTTTTTCATTTTGTTTCTGTATTTTTTTTTAATTTATAAATTTTGTGTTAGTGTGTGTTAGCTGGCGGGTGGTGCAGAGATGCAATTTGCACCGTTTTATTCCTTCCTCTTTTTGTTTTTTTTTTTTTTTTAATTATTTAGTGGTATTCCCTTATTATAATATATATTATATTTTATTTTTTATTTTTTCTTCAATATTATGTCTAGCGAAGATGAAGCTTCTTTTGCATCTGCTGACGATTTTAGCTCTTCCTTGAACGATAGTTTCAGCTCCACAAGGGGCACGCTCGGTGATTTTGTTCGCCAAAATTTTCTATGTACAAATAAAAATGTGTTTAACGTATGTCACCTAAATGCGCAAAGTATACCGAGCCACTATAGTGATCTACAAGAGGCATTCGCTGATGCTGACGTTCATGCCATCCTGATTTCGGAGACCTGGCTCAAACCTCACTTACCTTCTTCTTCCTACTCTCTTTCTGGTTTCACTCTAATCCGCAATGACCGCATAGATAGGAGAGGTGGTGGCGTCGCTATCTATCTTAGAAGTGACTTCACCTACCGTATTCTAAACTCTTCTTGTCCTTATTACTCTGCATCAGCTGAATTTATTTTTCTCGAGGTTTGTGTCAAAGGAGCCAAAGTCCTTCTTGGCGTCGTATATTGTCCCCCTTCCGTTGACTATTTCTCCAGCATCGAGTCGGTGCTGGAATCTACGGGGTCCAGTTACTCACATCATATCATCATGGGCGATTTCAATACTGATCTCCTTTCTCTCCGCTCACCTCGCTCCTGTAAACTGCTTGAGATCGTCGAGTCCACCAGCCTTCACGTTCTACCCCTACATGCCACTCACCACAACACTGAAGGTGAAGATACCTGGCTGGACTTAATCCTCACGTCTGCTCCCTCCCTTGTCTCATCCTCTGGCCAATACCCAGCTCCCGGTTTCTCTCACCACGACCTGATCTTCATGTCCTACTCCCTAAAGCCTCCTAAAACCCGTCCTAAGGTTCTGTACAAGCGTTGTTTCGGGCGTATGAATGTTGAGTATTTAGGTATGGACGCTGCTAACCTTGACTGGGAGCAGCTAACAACAGCTTCGAGCATTGATGACAAAATTGCTATTTTCAATAGAGCTGTTGTTGGGCTGTTTGATGTCCACGCGCCAGTTAGGAAGGTTAGGCTTAAACGTCCTCCTGCGCCCTGGATGTCAGAAGGCGTTCGAATGGCCATGAGGCGAAGAGATAGGGCCTTTGCCAAGTTTCGCAGAGATCGGTGTGACGAGAATTGGCACCAGTTTAAAGTTGCAAGGAACCGATGCAATCAGATGGTACGTAACGCCAAACGCCGGCATTTTCTAAACAACCTTTCCTCTTCTTCCCCTGCCGATATCTGGAGGTTTCTCGGGACCCTCGGTATTGGCAAACGTCACAGCAGTAACTTACAGTGCACGGTTGGTTTGGATGATATAAATCGTCACTTTACGTCCACTACATCTTTTGATCACCAAACCAAGTTCGATACTGTCCAATCCATATTGGAATTACCCAGACCAAATATTGAATCCTTCTCCTTTTCTCCAGTAACACCGGAAGAAATTAAAAAGATAATCCTGTCCATTAAATCGAATGCAGTAGGCGCTGATGACGTCAGTCGACGCATGATTGTCACTGTGTTGGATCACCTGCTCCCCGCCATATCCCATATCATAAATTTCTCCCTTACCTCTGGTTCCTATCCTTCTTTGTGGCGCAAAGCTCACATTATACCGTTGCCTAAAATCCCAAATCCGTCGCTTCCAGCTCACTTCCGACCTATTTCCATTCTACCTTTTCTCTCCAAAGTGCTGGAGGCCTGTGTGCACAAACAATTAACACAGTTTGTGTTAAGCAACAACTTACTTAGCCCACTACAATCCGGGTTCAGGCCAGGTCACAGCACTACGTCGGCACTCCTTAAGGTGACTGGCGATATCAGGGCGGGGATGGAGGATACTAAGGTCACTGTTATGGCTTTGGTAGACTTCTCGAACGCCTTCAATACCGTCAGCCATGATATCCTTCTCTCTATCCTTTCCCATCTTAACATATCTTCCGGTGCGCTGAATTGGTTTTCCTCTTATCTTCAAGGGCGCCAGCAATCGGTTCGCTTCGGTGAATCTTCATCGAGCTGGCGGGAACTGGATTCTGGCGTCCCACAAGGCGGCATTCTTTCTCCTTTACTGTTTTCAATCTTCATCAATCTGGTAACCCAAAATCTTCGAGGAACGTATCATCTGTACGCTGATGACTTGCAACTTTATTCGCAAGAGACCGTGGACTCTATATCGACAGCGGTAGACGTCGTGAATGGTGATCTTGAACACGTCAAGTGCTGGTCTGAGAAGTTTGGCTTGGCCGTTAACCCTGCTAAATGTCAGGCTATAGTGGTAGGCAGCCACCGCAATATTAGCCGATTAGGTCATCTTCATGTACCACCCATAGTCTTTAATGGCTCAACTATTGAAATGACGTCTTCAGTGAGAGATTTAGGTCTTAACATTGATTCTACTTTGAGCTGGAAAGTCCAAATAGCCAATGTTTGTCGCAGAGTGACTAGCACACTGCGGGCTTTATATCGCCTCAAGAACTTTCTGACATCTAGGACCAAAGCCATGCTTGTGCAGACTTTAATATTCCCTCTGATCGACTATGGTGATGTGTGTTACTTCGACCTGAATGCAGATCTCCTCAACAAACTCGACCGTCTTCTTAACAACTGCATTCGATTTATATTCAATCTTCGCAAGTATGATCATGTATCTACCTATCGCTCCCAACTTAGGTGGCTACCTATTCGTGAGCGCCGTAATTTACGAGCGCTCACCACACTCTTCTCTTTTCTTACTTCCCCTACTCCCCCAGCCTACCTAACTCCCTACTTTCAATACTTGTGTGATAACCACAATCGTAATCTCCGCTCTTCAAGCAATCTTATTCTTCTCTGTCCATCCCACACTTCTGGGTTCGTCAATTCTTCGTTCCCTGTCCAAGCAGTCTTGTTATGGAATGCGCTCCCTCTTGAAATCAGGATGTCCACTAACCGTCTTACGTTCAAGAGCAAAGTACGAGATCTTTTATTGAACAAAGTTGCAGAATCGTCACAATTATCTTAGTTTATATATATATATATATATTCTTATATGTACCTATTATATATATATGTATATATATACTGTATGTTTTTTATATATATGTAGCTAATATGTATGTATGTATAATTGTATTTTTTATTTTGTGTGTATATACTTTATATTATTATTTATTTACACCTCATATTGTCTACACCTATTATTATTTATTTGTACACCCTTTCTCAACTCACTCTCCTTCCTCTTTTTAACACCTTCATAAAAATCTCTGCATCACCCCAAGGTAGACTGGCAGAAAATGCCCCTGGCATTAAGTCCGCCTTTATACAGCCCTGTATATAAAGTTTGAATAAAATAAAAAAAAAAAAAAAAAGATTTCTAGTTATTGTTACGTCTTATCGTTATTAACAGAAACCACATCTAGTCATATAGCTATGTCTGCATATTTTGGTTATGTATACTCTATCCTTACATATGGTATAATTTACTGGGCCAATTGCACTGATATTCAATCAACATTTGTTTTGCAAAAAAAATGCATTAGAACCATTTTCAATATCCAGCCCACAGAGACTTTGAGAACTGTTTTTAGAGAGAAGGGTTTGCTCACACTAACAGGAATATATATATTAGAATTGTGCATTTTTGTTAAATGTAATCAGGAAATGTTTGATTTTAAGTCTAACTCCAGATCGAATGTAAGAAATAAATATAAATATAATATAAATTTGCCCATTATAAATAATGTAATATACTACAAAAGCACTTATATCACAGCTATTAGGGTCTTCAATCACATTCCTGTCAATATAAAAAGTTTAAATGGAAATATATTTAAAAATACCCTTAAGAGATGGTTAGTTGCAAATGTGTTTTATAGTCTACGTGAGTTTTTTGAAACCAAGACAGAGTAGATATAAGGCTTAAATATTGTAAATATCAGTAATGTTAGTAGTGATATTATTACTATACTAGGTATGTAAAATTGCAACACCCGAAATGGGTAACTGTTGAGACCACATTCATATTTTGTAACACCATTGTACACAGTTTTTATTGATGCAATAAAATATATGTCTATGTCTATGTCTATGTCTATGTCTATGTCTATGTCTATGTCTTGAACGAATTCTCTTACCGTGTGATGGTGTGGTCAATTTGTGGGCAGTCGAACACTTCAATATATACCTTTATGGTAAGGATTCTTTCGATTTGGTAACCGATCATAAGCCCCTCGAGGTTATATTCGGGAAAAGATCAAAACCGTGCGCTAGAATTGAGCGTTGGGTACTACGTCTACAATCATATAATTTCAAAGTGGTATATAAACCTGGCAAAAGTAATATCGCAGATTGCTTATCACGATTATGTAGCACAGATAGTTCACGACCATTTGAGGATGATTATCATATAAATCAAATCGTTCAGCTCGCGAAGCCCTGTGCTATAGATATGGATCGCCTTACAGAAGCGTCCCTAGAGGATAATGAAATAAAGCTAGTTAAAGAGGCACTGGTATCAAATAATTGGCACGCATTAACAAACAATTTTAGAATATTTCAAACAGAGCTCTGGTCACACGATGGTCTTTTATTGCGAGGTAATAAAATAATTATTCCCCTTAAATTACGTCACCAAGTATTGCAGGCAGCCCACGAAGGGCATCCGGGCATCGTGGCAATGAAGGCGCGTCTGCGCACCAAGGTATGGTGGCCAAAAATCGATAGTGATGTTGAAAGATTGGTTAAGAGTTGTAAGGGCTGTACCTTAGTATCTACTTCGTACCCACCGATGCCAATGAAGCGTCGTGAGCTGCCATTGCAGGCTTGGGTCGACGTTGCTATTGACTTTCTTGGTCCATTGCCAAGTGGACATTATTTGTTCGTCATAATCGATTATTATAGCAGATACAAAGAAATTAAAATTATGAAAAGCATAACTGCTATTGAAACTATCAAAATATTAAAAGAAATTTTTTCAAGACTAGGTATCCCATTGAGTATCACTGCCGACAACGGTAGACAGTTTATCAGTGAGGAATTTAAGTCTTTTTGTCGTGAATTAGGTATCAAGATTCATTTCACTACACCATATTGTCCCCAACAAAACGGTGAGGTTGAGCGACAAAACCGAGATATTTTAAAACGCCTCCGAATAAGTCAAAGCCAAAAAACAAATTGGCAAGATGACTTATTACTGTATTTAACTATGTATAATAGTACCCCTCACTCGACTACTGGAAAAACTCCATCTGAATTATTTTTTGGGCGCCAGTTCAGGGACAAAATACCTTCATTGTCATGTATGGAAAATCAGTTTTATTCGGAAATAAAAGATAGGGATAAAATCATGAAAGAAAAAGGGAAGGAGTATGAGGATAGGAAAAGAAAAGCTGAGGAAACTGATATAGGAATCGGAGAAAAAGTTTATGTAAAAAATATGACAAAAGAAAATAAACTTGACACAAATTTCAACCCAACGACGCATACTGTCATAAATCGCGAGGGATCTAACTATAGTGTTAGGAATGATGAGACAGGTAAGGAATTGAGGAGGAACGTAATACACCTTAAGAGAGTGGAGGGCCAGTGGAAAATTTGCCCTGAAAATAATACAGAATTAGATGATAGTGATAGTAACCCAGATACTAAATAAAAAGCGAATTACAGTAAATAATTTAATCAAATTATGAAACATATTTTTATTTTCAGAAAGTATAGAACTCGTGTAACACGAGGTCTCAATGTTTGTTTCTTCGCTCAAACGAGTTTTATAATGTAATGGAACATTGGTATTTAAATCGTAAATCAAATAATTAACTAACTTTAATTTACTATTAAGTGATTATGTGCTTGTTTATTAAGTTGAAAACCATGTACTCCTAATTAATTAAAGATTACAATACTGATTTATAAAATAACATATATTTAAGGATTAGCTAGATAATATGCGGTAGTTATGAACTTGATTATATATGTAACTTAATTACTTTTGAATATTGTTGTATAATGATTAATAACTAAATTTGATAAAAAGGGAAAGGTGTGATGTATATGTATTAATAAAGAGTACGGTAGTGGTCGCCGGACGCACTGAGTGGGGATGACACTTCTCGGTTGGCAGCCGTGCGGAGCGGACGTGCGATCACTACTGTAGTGAAACTGTGTGTTGTGTTGTTTATTGCCTGAGTTCTTATCCAAGTGACGAGTGGACGTCACAATCATAATCACTAATTTTAAAATGTTGCGTCTTCAAATAAAACAAATGTTATAAAATGCAGCATTAATTCCTGATTCTAAATATATTAATGTTTTCATTGGGCGTGCCGGAGATTTTTAGTAATTTGAGTTTATATTTTTATAGATTATGTTTTCATCGCGTCATCAAAGTGTCAATATTTTTGTCAGATATTGTTTGTATGATCACTTGCTCCAACGGTGAAGGAAAACATCGTGAGGAAACCTTGCATGCCTAAAATTTGTTTAATACATTTATTGAGGGCATGCAAAGTCCCCAACCCGCACTTGGCCAGCGTGGTGGACTCGAGGCCTAACCCCTCCCTCATTACGGGAGGAGACTCTTGCCCAGCAGTGGGACAGTAAACGTCCCTGTACCTAGCGAATGACCATGCCCGGGGTTTCAACGAATACATGAAATAATTAGATCTATATTTGTTCTATTGAAATATATATATTACGCAATTTGTTCCGTTTTTGTTTTTATAAGAAATCACGTCTTCTATAACTACTTTTAAATTATGCACTTTAACAAAACAAAATCGAGATAGACGATTAGATCTACATTACCTCTAATTACTTATCTACTTTTTACTCATAAAATTCATTACGTTAAGTTAAAAAAAGATAATACAAAGATTTAAACCTAGCGATGTATTTCTAAGAAACTGAATTTTAATCGCTAATAATGTGACAACTGTACATGTGTGAACTCTAATTACTTATCTACTTTTTACTTATAAAATTACTGTCAGTTGAGGTTCTTTTAAAAATGTGTGCTTATAAATAAAATAAGGACGTACGAAATAATTTGAGGGTAGTATTGAATATTTTTTATTTCGCAATGAAACATCACAAGTTACGATTAACAGTTATCATTTGTACTACGGATATGGATTTATCTATTCTATTTAATAATTTAAATTGAATTTGTATTGTAAGTGCATAGTGCAGATAAAAATATGGCTGGTAGGAAAAGTGCAGTGAGTTTGCAAGAACAAAAAATTATACTTTGCGGTTATCAACATTTTTTTGGCGATGTTAATAAATTGCCTACTCCTAAAGATAAAATTTATAAAACAATATCCAAACATTTTCATGGAAGATTAACTGCGAAAGCTGTCTACCAGTCGGTAAGGCGAAATTATAGCTTTTTCTTTAATCACAACATTTCACCAGTAAACACGGAGTCCAGCGAAGTTTTGACCGCTGGCAAAGAATGTATTTCAAGTGAATTATCATCTTCTAGTGACACCACTACAGATTCTATCTCAGATCACAAGATTCATCACTTTATGATTGATTGTCACAAATGGCAGGACATTGAACCAAAAGTTTATTATTCCCAGAGAAATGACCCCAAAAAGCCAAATACGCTTTTTCAAAAACAATTGAAGTTACCTAAAAGGAAGTGGAGTTACATATTATGCTTAGAAATATGGAAAAATACGAAACTACCCTGCACTTGGTGCATGAAATCAAATATTTGTTACAAAAACGGCGAAGTAAAGTGCATTGGTTATTGCAATCAATGTTTTTCTGATTTAACAGTAAATATTACTCCAAAATTCAACACAGATTCATATTTAGATGTTTGTTGCACAGTTAAGGTCAAAAATAGGCATATTAAACATGACCCTAAAGCAAAGTTGCGTATGACGACTTACCAGCGACAAGAAATTTCAAAAAAATTACAGCTGCATTCCCCAATTGTGGTGAGAAACTCTATTGCTGATGATCTAATACCCAATCAAGACAGTAGTAGTAGTAGTGATTACCAACGGATGACACATCCATGTATTCCTAATCTAGGAAAAATGTATCAAATCAAGAAAGAGTTGAAACGCGAGAGCATTCTTGATGATAATCCTTTCATGAGTGTCTGGAAAATGACTACAATTGCACCATTTTCTACATTCATTCAGCAGGTATCGGCTCGACCATTTTACGTTTATTTCTGGTCCCCGGCACAAATTCAGTTTTACAAGAATTCTTTAAAGAAAAAGAGCCATACTTGTTTATCGATAGATGCTACAGGCTCAGTATGTAAAAATGTTTCCGCCGTTGACAAAAGCGACTCTTTTTTCCTTGGTGAGGGAAATTCAAAACATATACTCTTATATGTAGGCGTTATGTATGCTAAAGATATGCCCAGTGTGCCACTCATGCAGATGTTGTCGGAGAGCCATACATTAGCAAACATATCGCAATGGCTATCTACATGGAAGGCTTCAATGGATCCACCTAATGAAGTTGTTATTGATGACTCTGCTGCTCTGATAGGTGCCGTGGTAAAAGTATTCGCATCTTGTTCGTCAACGAAAGCTTACATTGAAAATTGTTTCAATTTACTTAATAAGAAACCTGATACACCAACCCCACAGTGCTTTGTGCGTTTAGACACATCGCACTTAATAAAAACTTATTGGAATTTACTTACTTTTCACGGCACTGATTATACAGTAAAAAATTTTTACATTGAGTGCTTGAAAATGATAAAGCAATGCCAGGACTACAACAATTAATTGCCTGCGATATGGCTGTTGTCTCACTTCATCAATATGTCGGTAGTACTAGGAACGGTGAATTAACTGCTTGCAGTGAGTCAATAAACCGGTTGAAACATTCATTGTCTAACGTTAATCAATCAGCATCTATCCAAAATATCGCTGAGTATATAACTGAGGATTCAATAGGACACGTTAAAATCGAAACAATTTTATCCAACCCAACCATGATTGATCATAATAGTACACCAATTGCGTGGTTTATTATCTTCACAGAAAGACAAAATTTACTTTTGACATTAATAGACAGAAACGATTATATCGGTGATCGTATCAACCCTTACTTTTTTCCTGAAATGTGCAACGTAATTTCAAGAATACTTTCAAGATTGCCTTTGGTGTCTAATGTGATGTGTCCTATTTTCAATAGTCAGAATACTGCTCCCAGCAGTAGTAATATTGAGAGCCATTTCAATATTCTTAAAAATCTCGTGTTAAAAAAAGGACTGTCTAGGTTTCGAGTGGATGAATTTTTAGTTCAACACCATGATTTCATACAAGGCGAATTGAAATTAGCACTTGTAAACCAAAACCTGGACAAATTGAATAATCATATACCTAAAAAACGTGAAAAAAGATCTATTAAGCGGAAAATTACGAGTCAACAAGACCTGTTAGTCACGGAGGAATCATTATTTAATAAAGAATCTATAAATTCTAATGATGTGGTTGAAAATTGGAGAAACCTTACGAAAAGACGAAAGCAAGATACCTCAAAAGCGACAAAAAAGCCTTCCAAAGTTGTTGTATTACGAAATGGCAACTTATCAGGAAATACTAAAGTAGTTAATACTTGTGCATTCGATGTGGTTGCACAATCATATGCCATCGCATATGCAGACTCGGTCAGCGTAAAGAAAAGTATAGATGATAAAAATGATGAGTATTCTTCATTGATTCGCAATATGGTCGAAAGCAATAATGTATGTGATATATACGCCATTCGATCATCAATATTACAGAGAGCTTTTCCAGTTATAGATAATGTTATGAACTGTCACTGCAATGTAACATCTATATTTGAGAGACTTCTTATAGAAAATTATCCAAGTGCTGAATTCCTGAATCAATGCAGCCAACCGGAATGCATCGCAAGAGACATAACGAGACACGTAGGTTTGTTACCATTGAATATTGATATTATTACAGACAAAGGGCTTCAATTTTTGAATGAAGCAGTAGAAAGCGGAATTGAAGAAATAGAAACCCCATGTCCATATAACGGTTGCAATGGATTGCGAAAAAAAACCTACCAGATATTTGAACTAATAGCTCTAGAAGTCATTGGTATTAAAAAAAATTCAATAAAAGATGCGCCAGGAACTTTATTGATTAAAAAGAACACGTTTAGGTTATTATCTATAATAGAGTTCATTTCCTACTCAAATAATACAATTGGGCATTACCGAGTACATTGTTGTCGTAAAAATTCAGGCGTGGAGTGTTATGACGATTTAAATAGCAATAGCAGTACTGTTCAATCTAAAGTAAAAATGTTACCCCACTGTATGATCTATATAAAACAATAATCATATTATTTCATTTTATAAAGAACTTCCATTCTTTTAACATTATGTAAAAATAAATAATTATTATATTATGTTATGATTACTGTTATCTCTAAGATGTTAAGATACCGTCATTTTCTACTTATGACTAAACTAATTTTGAATATTGTCAAGGACCTGCTAATTACTTCCCACAAAACCCCAAAAATCATAAAAATAAATGCCTTATTTTTCTTAAAATCTGCAATGAAAACCACTGTTCAATTTCTAAGTATATTATTATATAGATCGCACAGATTACTTGAGCTATGATTTATACCTACTTTATGTAGTACTTGGTAAATATTATATTTATGATTTTTGATTGATTGTTTCGTTATGTTTATATTATCTATTATTAAACACTACAACTCATTTAGTATTTTATTATGAATTTTGAAATAAGTAGGTACCTGTTTAGATTCGATTTTTTTTTGTAATAAACTATTACTTTCATTTACTTCTACAAATGACCTCATCTGACAGTAGAAACTACCTACGCTTAGAAAGAAGATTTTGTTTTACAACATTTTGTGAACTTCGATATATCTACATTACAAATGTTAAATAAAAAATATTAATAAAATCTAATTTGAATTGTAATGGGGACAAAACTGTTACATTATTAGCGATTAAAATTCAGTTTCTTAGAAATACATCGCTAGGTTTAAATCTTTGTATTATCTTTTTTTAACTTAACGTAATGAATTTTATGAGTTAAAAGTAGATAAGTAATTAGAGGTAATGTAGATCTAATCGTCTATCTAGATTTTGTTTTGTTAAAGTGCATAATTTAAAAGTACATCGCTGGCTAACTGTTATAGAAGACGTGATTTCTTATAAAAACAAAAACGGAACAAATTGCGTAATATATATATTTCGATAGAACAAATATAGATCTAATTATTTCATGTATTCGTTGAAACCCCGGGCATGGTCATTCGCTAGGTACAGGGACGTGGACAGTAATGGGTTAAATTTACTTATTGTTTGTATGTTATTATTTATTTATAATATCACCCCTGTCGTTCAACGACGGGGCGTATATATTTTTTTATACATACTTTCGAGCAGTTATAGCCACAAAAACAAGACAACTTTAACTACCTATGAAACGTACGGTATCTTCTGGGTCTTATGTCTACATTTCCAATTCTTTGCCTTAATATAGAGCTGAATTATAGCTGTTGTTCAACCATTTGTAGCCAACTTCAGTCCGGCAGATTTCAATTGAGTCATTGTACTACTAGATTTAAATATTATAAAACAAATTGTACTAAGGGGTATTTAGGTTATCAGATAGTATAAATCAGCTTGGTATGTTACAAAGGTAAATAAAAAATGAAAAGATTTTACATTATATATTTATTTCATCCACATCTCTTATTATAATTTCATCTAAAAGTTCAGCTGGTGCTATAATATTATGTTGATGCCTGGCCCATCCCAAGTACCACACTAAAGTCATAGTATGCGCACAGCAGCCTATATAGTACGCATACCCACCAGGCAACTACAATAATATTCATAATATTATAATGCAACGGGTCTTATACGCGATTGAAAATTTTTTTTAAAGGTTAGGATACCTTATTTGCTGCCCGACGTTTCACCATACGTCAGAACGGCTGTTGAACACCCTGAACTCCATTCATACTAACATCAACTTCACATATGAAATGGAGACAGACAGATCGTTGGCCTTTCTCGATGTCGAAGTAAAGGCACAGAATAATAAGTACTAAAGTACAGAACACGCACTTCCCGTAACAATTTATAGAAATAACGACTCTTGCTACTAAGCAACAAAGTCTAATTCAGCTCGTATAAGCGCTCCGTACCTAACGACATATTCACCTAAGTATTCCCGCTCTCTTTTAACGCGTAACTCTGTCACTGTCTGGCGTAGAGTAACGCGTTACCTATGACGCTAGGGGTGTCGGCTCGCCGCATCGTTGCTACCTGTTTTGATTTGTTTACATTTTTACTATTTTATATCTATACTAGTAATATAATAAAGCTGAAGAGTTTGTTTGTTTGTTTGTTTGTTTGTTTGTTTGTTTGAACGTGCTAATCTCAGGAACTACTGGTCCGATTTGAAAAATTCTTTCAGTGTTAGATAGCCCATTTATCGAGGAAGGCTTTAGGCTATATAACATCACGCTGCGGCCATTAGGAGCGGAGTAGCAACGAAAAATATTACAAAAACGGGGAAATTTTTACCCATTCTCTTAGGTGACGCAAGCGAAGTTGCGCGGGTCAGCTAGTTCTTCATATGTCCTTAACCTGTGAACCGATTTATATCATTCAAACGGATAAAATAGTTTTAGTCTTAGACCTTTCATTTGATACCAAAATCGTTGAAATATCTCTATAAACAAAAAGTCACATTTGCAAGTTGCTCTCGTAATTATAAATTATCAAATTCCTTAAAAATTCAGACATGAGTCCATATTGTTAGCATCAACAAAGTAACTAATTATACCTAGTTAGTACTATTATTTTGTGGTAGGTAGGTACTGTAAAGTTTTATAGTTTTTTTAATGAATCTGTAGGTAACGAAAAAAATGACAATCCCTCGTCCTTCTTTTTCGACAAACATCCATCAAATGAGCATTGCTTTAAATCTGCCATTCTATTTTAAACGTTTTTATAATAATATTACTCATAAAACTTCTATTAAACGCACGCACGTACTCTACGCGTGAGCGTCGACACTCGACTCCCGGAGTGGCGCCGACGCCACGCAAATTTGTAGGCACTTATCGCTGTAGGTACGGCCGAGTGACGGGGGCCTGGTAAAGGTGAGAACAGATGGTACCTTGGGCCACACTGTTTACCGAAAACCGACACACACCGATAGGTATCTTCACGCGAATTCGCATCATCATCCGCGACACCTGCAATCCGTGGTGGCTTCGCTGACAACTAGAGCATACGACCTTTGTGACCCTGAACACCTAGACGGTGAACTCTCACACGTTCAGGAGGTACTTAAGCGAAACGGATACAGGAGAACCGAACGACGTCTGAAGAGGCAAGAATGTCAGACTGGTGTTAGCAGAGTACCAGCTTTTATGCCCTACATAAAAGGAGTAACGGATAAAGTTGGAACAGTACCTACTGAAGAAATACTCCATAAAGACTGTATATAGTCCGTTCTCCAAAGTAGCTAACCATTTGCGGACGCCAAAGGATGTAATTCCTCTTCAGACACCTGGCGTTTACAAGGTGGATTGTAGCTGCGGTAGTTCATACATCGGACAGACCAAAAGAACAATAGCTGAAAGGGTCAAGGAACATATCGCAGCTGTCAAGAACCGGCAAGTCAACAAATCCGCGATAGCTGAGCACTTGTTGGAAGCAGGAACCAATCACTGGATCGAGCTACATCAACCCCGGGTCCTCTCCACAGATCGTCACTATTACTCCAGGATAGTACGAGAAGCGGTTGAAATCAAAAAACATACTAATTTCAACCGTGAAGAGGGATACCGTTTATCATCTACGTGGAATCCTGTCATCAGCAAGTGCAGCCGTCGCCGGCATGACGTAACGCGCCAGTGTAAAGACGTCGTTAGTGTTGTGTGTCGAAGTACCGACAATTCCGAACAATGTACACTAAGTGAAAACCAAGTGAGGGTAGGCGTCGAAACTCGCGCCGCAAGAAGACGACGCTTAGCAGCTACATCAGTCAGCTCGTGACCACGGTCGTTGTAATGCGATCGAAACGTCGGGCAGCAAGTAAGGTATCCTAACCTTTAAAAAAAATTTCAATCGCGTATAAGACCCGTTGCATTATAATATTATGTGTACTAGTCGCGAGAGTTTAAAAACAAAAAATACAATAATATTCTAGGATTCCCGTCCGACCAGGTATATTATTTTCAATGAGTATATATACATAATATTGTTTTCATGAGATATGTCTGGACTTAATTTTTCCTCTAATTAATGTAGTCTCAGACGTCTCAGTACTGCCTCTAAGATTATATTCAGTGGAATTGATAGATTCACAGCTTACTTCAATTCTATATCCGCCATGGAAACGTTCATGCTCTGGGATCTGGCATACAAACTCTGTAGCCACATCCCTCTAACAAACTCACACTATCTCGAAAACCTCTGTCAAGAATGAACACATCATTTTCTCTGAAATATGATCTTAAAGCTGAACCCTCACGAAACAAATCGGACATTATGGTTGCATCTGATGTAACTGCTTAATATGGGCCAAAGCAATCAATAATATAGCCATCATTGGCCACCAGTAAAAAAGGTTTTAACAAATTCCTGTATTTATGTAGTGAGTAACTTTGTTTTTGAAACATATAATTACCGTAAAAGTGGCTGAATAGGGACGGTTTTCAACTTTACGTCTAGTTTAGACTTACTTCCGCAGGTTTTAGGTTATTATGTTCCTTGAAGAAAAGTTGTAAGAGACGGTGTTTTACAATTTGACATACTTAGAATTTCCATAAAGTTTTCAGGAATTGAGAAATATTTTAAAATGTGGCAAATCCCTATTCACACTGATTTGGGCTAAATAGGGACGCTATGGGTGTTAATAGGGAAATTTGGCTAAGGTTGACAAAAAAATAGTTAGGTAGGTACCAATCTAAATATATTATTTTTAATTAACAATCGTTTTTATTAGAATTCACAAAATAATCAAAACAGGAACTTCAGAAACCTATCTTCCTATAATTATTTAAAAGATATGACAACATAAAATATTTCGTATATTATATATATAACATAATATAATAAAAAAGTATTTGACTTCCATCAAAAACAATTGAGTAATCGGGTAATCTAAATTAAAAAAGTTGCCGACGAATTAAAAAACCTCCTCATTTTTTGTGTAGTCGGTTAAAACATGGTACATGAGATAGTCTGTTGACAGATAGACTGACAGACAGACATACAGACAGACGGACAGTAGACTCTAAGTAATAAGGTTCCGCTTTTACCCTTTCGGTGAATAGTTTCCAATATACCTACCCATT
Source organism: Anticarsia gemmatalis (assembly GCF_050436995.1). Taxonomy (NCBI): domain Eukaryota; kingdom Metazoa; phylum Arthropoda; class Insecta; order Lepidoptera; family Erebidae; genus Anticarsia; species Anticarsia gemmatalis. Next base: position 13,320,782 of record NC_134775.1, read on the forward strand.
TTAAATATTTTTTCTTATTATTTTATAATATTAGTAAGTAAAAAAATTGTGCCAGCCCTGTCCCTATTGAAGCTTTACTATCTCTATATACCCCTCGTTCGTCCCTATTTACTTTACTCTCGTCCCTATTCAGCCATTACCGTCCCTATTAACTACAAAACTTATGAAATTCAAGTGGTGTTTTATATTTAATGTTTTAGCGAAAACTAACAAGAATTATGGCTTACCTTCTTCAGTGCTCGTACGTGAATATATATATGACAACTTGCCACAATTCACACAATGTAAAACTAACTAGTTTATTTTAAAAAGCAAAGTTTTGGACAGCAATTTTTGGCAGGAAATTACAGTCCCACTTTGAAAGAAAAAAAAATACATTTAGATGACAGTTTTATTTTTTGAAATGGGTTCCTATTTAACAAACATATAATCTACTTTTAATTTCCTTAAAAATTACAACCTGTGTGACCACTGTTTTCTCACAAATCGAACGAATATTTCGTTCCTGGTTTCGTCCCTATTCACCCCTGCATCCCTATTCACCCACTTCTACGGTACTGCTTTTATTAATATACAGGGTGTAAACGACGGATAACCGAAAACTTCAGTGTTAATTTTGTGACACTAAATGCGCGAAAGAACAATGGCAAGTCTCCATACAAAGTTTTACCTGACATCGTTTTGGAGCGTCTATGAATGAAAAAATGTTAAAACTATAGAGTTTCTTTAACTTAAACAGAATCATTAAGATTTTTGGTTTGAGAGGGCCACAAGAAAAAAATATGATCAATTTTATATTTTGAGGTTATATCATGAAAAAACTTATGTAAATTGCTGTTCTACATTATTTATGTCTAGAAAACAGATTTAGATTACGTGAGAGCAAAGACAATGCATTATTTTACAATTTTGTATAAAAATCTGATGTATATGCAGCAATCGTAACACCAGCAGCAAGCAAAGCTAACTAACAAGTTCACAACAAAGTAAACAACTAGTGATGCTGATAATCAATCATCAATTAATCGATTATTGAAATAATTGAAGTCATAATCGATTATAGAATATTATCGAATTATTTTTTTTTTAAACGATATTATTAAGATTAAAAACCAAAAAAAGTACTGTTATATTGCGACTTACTATTAAAAATATTTTTGATTAAGGAAGTTTTTGTGGATGCTGTAATGATAACGTCAGTGATTACTGTAATGCTATTTGAGGTTTTATTTTATATATTTAAGTACATATTATTATTGCAAACAAATCAAATATGCTAATAAAATTGCTTAAAATAATAAGCTATTATAAATGGATTATTCTTTTCATATTATATATTTGTCATAATCGATCAATCGATTGTGAAAATAATTGATTATCAACATCACTCTAAACAACGGAAGGAAAAAAAAATTTTTTTTAGTGCTGCCATTACACTTTCATCTAATAATACCTGACTATTAATCACAACATCTATACTTCTATACTATCTATACTAATATTATAAAGCTGAAGAGTTTGTTTGTTTGTTTGTTTGTTTGTTTGAACGCGCTAATCTCAGAAACTACTGATCCGATTTGAAAAATTCTTTCAGTGTTAGATAGCCCATTTATCGAGGAAGGTTATAGGCTATATATCATCACGCTACGACCAGTAGGAGAAGAGTACCAGTAAAAAATGTTCCAAAAACGGGGAAAAATTTGACCCATTCTATCTTATGTGACGCAAGCGAAGTTGCGCGGGTCAGCTAGTATACTATATAATATTATAAAGCTGAAGAGTTTGTTTGTTTGTTTGTTTGAACGCGCTAATCTCAGGAACTACTGGTCCGATTTGAAAATATATATACTATAATATTATAAATTATAAATATACTATATACTATATACTATATATACTATAATATTATAAAGCTGAAGAGTTTGTTTGTTTGTTTGTTTGTTTGAACGCGCTAATCTCAGGAACTACTGGTCCGATTTGAAAAATTCTTTCAGTGTTAGATAGTCCATTTATCGAGGAAGGCTATAGGCTATATATCATCACGCTGCGACTAATAGGAGCAGAGAAGCAATAAAAAAATGTTACAAAAACGGGGAAAATTTTGACCCATTCTCTCTTATGTGACGCAAGCGAAGTTGCGCGGGTCAGCTAGTTAATAATAAAATATGTAACTAAAACACCTATCAATTATATTTGTTATTTTTTTTTTAGCAAAACCTATGTGATTTGTTTTTAACGTTCACTTAATAATCGTTTTTTGATATTTAAAAACAAAATAATAATTTTGAAACATTTTGTAAGTGGTAATACTGACTAAAAGATTATGTCCACTGGATGTGGACGTATTCAAGTAAAAGTTTATTTTGTAAATAATTTAAGCTAGGCTTTTACCGAAAAAGTTAATTTCATCATAAAAAAGGGCTAAATTAATTACCAACTTTTGCACGTGTCCCATTTGTAGACGCTTCATATAACACTTAGGTAAAAACTTGCCATTGTTCTTTACTTCAACCATTTTTCTCGGAAATGATTGGTTCCCGAGTTAGTCATTTTTGAGCGTTCAATGTATAGTGAACAACGCGATGTATCTCCGCGCATGCCTACGAGATTTCTGGCGGCGGCGGCGCGCTGAGCGACGACATGTCGCGACGCGTCGTAGGTACGTACGCGTACCACCACGTCTATGCGCTCACTAGTATGCAACGCTATCATTAGATAACAATCTTATGTATCGTTTATGGTATCGTAAGTAGGCCCGTATGTTACAATAGCTCATAGTAAAATTGTAAGTAGGTAAGTACCTACTTGGCTTACGTGAAATCAAACAATAATAGCAAAATGTAATCAATAATAAGAAAGTGCTAAAACAAATTGTTATCAATGTCCATCAACACGCAAATACCTGGTGTATGGCGAGAGTTTGAGTACCTTTGTATCCGGACGTACAGGTGCAGAGCACGCCGTGCACTTCCACGTGCTTCACCATACGTAACACATCAACATTTCTCCCTATTTACGAGCACAACTGCACTTCGAAAACAATAACAACAAAAATAATAACAATAAAAACACTAACAACTCAAAACCGGAACAATAACAAGTAATAATAAACAACAGTTCACACACGACACGACGAATAGGACATAACGAACGACACCGGTGAAGAGCTTCCGTCTTCCGCGAGCGAATTGCTCGAACTATCAATCAAAGAGAGCCGCCGGCGCGGGCGCCTCTCTGCTCACTCGCGCCGCCCCTCGCCCGCGCCACCCGCTCCCTCCGCGCCGTCCGCGCGCGCGCCGCCGATTTGGTGACGAGCGACGAGTTAGGATCCCAGCGAGAGATTAGATTCAATAAAATATTGATGTGGCATTACTATTTTTACTTGACACAGTTGTTACTGGTTGCATTGTAGTTTTATTCAAATACCAAATAACATTACAAACATTATTGATGTAAGTTTAAAATACTTTGATATTTATAACATAAAATCAGCTTAAAGTAAATAAAATAAACACGAAACGTTTATTTAATTAAACCATAAAAAATGTAGGTACATAACAATGATAACAATCAATATCCATTAATATTCTTATCAGAGAAACTAACTTATCATAATTCATAATCCCCGGAGAATTACTTAGCATCCATTTTGTCGCATCCCATCTATGTAACATCCACGCGCGGTCGTGGCGTCACGCGTCACTACGGCCATCTACTTTTCGAGTCGCACTGCGCTTGTATGAAGTATGAATGAGCGTGTAAATAGGCGTCTTTAGCAGGCAAGTCGCGGGAGGGGAAAGGGGAAAGGGTGGACGAAGAGATGTGAGCTCGGGTACGGAGAGACGTAAGCGCGGGGACGGAGAAACGTAAGCGCGGGGACGATGAGCCGTAAGCGCGGGAATTCAAGTTCGGAGCCTGTTCCGAGGCGAGGCGATTACGTTATTATTCCGATTAGTGTGCGTTGCAGTAGGGAGTTTAATACAAACCATTCTGAACGGCTCGAGGCGATACGGTGACGATCCCTTTCCGATCCCATATGTGTGCTGAGACCCATAACCGTGCGCTACACTTAACGTTTGGATTCAAACCGATCTGGTGCCAACCAGGTCAGCCAGGGGGCGGCGAGGCGTAAGCGCGGTGTCGCCTAGCCGTAGCCGAGTTGACGTACAGGCGCTGCTGATACGCTTTCGTTACGTGCATACGGTAGGTTGACGCCTGGTTGACAGCGAGGCGAAAGGCGTTACGGTTACGATCCCTTTCCGATCCCATATGTGTGCGGAGACCCTAATCGTGTCTGTGTGGCGCGCGTAGGTACGCGGCGTGACGTCGACCGTCGCGGCCGGCCGCCGCCGGCGCGGTGTCGTTGGCCGCGCGCGAACAGCTGATAGCGAATTTATACGTTGTTTTAATCCATTGCTGTTTTTTGTGAAAAACAGTAATATGACGGATTTTTTCTCATATTCATGTTGCATTGTGTAGTATTAACGAAATAATACAAAAAAAAATTAAAAAAAACGCACAAAAAATCGGAAAAATCAAGAAAAAACCGATGAAAATTTTCAACGCCATAAGCACCAGTGTGTGGTATTGTACCAAACACCTCTCGATTGATATAGATACTGATATAAAATGATACGAGAAGATAGATAGAAGAAAAATATGTTTATTACTGCTAAAGTTCTAATGCTACGTATAAACTGATAGTAATGATAAATGATAGAATGATAGAGTACACGCGACGCGGTTGATGACCGGTAGTGAACTGATTTTTTATATAAAACTAATGAATTACGAATGCGTCGTCGCGAAAATGCTGACATGACTGAATGATAATTGTGCAATGTACGGTTGCACCGTACATGCTCCCGGGCGAGATGAGAGATGTGGGTGGGTGATAGTAATGATAACAAGATGAAAAAACAATGGTTGATATTTAAAGTATGATTAATATAAAATTAATTTATTGTCCCTGTTCGTCCATATGAAACACTGATCTACACATTGGTGAGGTAGCCGAATCTTTTTTAAAGTAACTTTTAGTGGGAATTTCGTCACTATTACCGTCACTGAGGTCTATACGCGAACAATTCACACTTTTACGACACTTGGCACACGCGCACTCATTATTGCACTGAGTTGGGACACTGACACTGGTTACACTAACTGCTGGCTGCAACACCGCAGGGTCCTCCGCCCGCGGCGCGGTGGGAGCCTCCCTCGACCACCGCGAACATCCGAAGAGACCTCGCAATCGTCGCCATGCTACTGCTGCTCCAAGCAGTATCACGATGCAGAGAATACTGTAGATCGCTACATAGTGATGTACATCATGGAAACTCACATTTTCTGTTATTGGAGTACTCTGCTTGATTACATCCAATTGGTTCTTGATATTTGACAACTCTTGTCGTTGTAATTTCATGTCACTAAGGTTGAAAACTGATTCATGGAGTGCAGGTGTCAAGTTAACTATGTTGTTGATAGGTGCCATCTCAAATGTGTTTATTTCCGGCAGGACTATCGTTTTGCTTGAACCTTGTCGGTGTCCATAAATACTAAAGTTTTCCGTCTTTATAACACATCCTTGACCTATGTTAAACAAGCCTGCATGGGTCAATTGTAATGCGGAAATTTGATCGGGGCACAACAAACGTAGTCGACATAATTCACAGCAAGTGTATAAATAATGATTCATTTTATTTGTGTCTATAAATTTATTTATACACGGCTTAGCTATTGTTTTACATGCTCCAGTCGCTTGCGAAATCAAACAGTAGCTTTCATCATTTTTGATGTTATATATAGGCTTTTGTAAGCTACATAACAAAGTGCCTGGATTCTGTTGTGTACACGAATTGATATCGTTTTCGGTTAATGATAATAGAGCGTCCTTTTTTAAGTTAACGGCAACGTATTCTGATACAGGCACTATCTCGAGCATTTGCAGATCGACTCTATGAGGCACTGGAATGATTTTAAGAATTTCGTAAATATCCCTGGTAATCAGTGGTATTTTTACTTCAAAGATAAGGTAGTGTTCTGACATATTGGTGCGTACTCTAAGTAAATGATAGATCTCTGTAAACTGCATTCCATCTACAGGTGACATAAGATCATTTGGGAGATGACTCGAAATGACATCAATCTCGTGCTTTAATTGCTGGGGTGATATCATGTGCAAGTTGAATTTGCCATGATACTCGTATATATCGGTAACAGTATCGATTAACTCATCTTGAATGGTTTTCAATTGCAATAATATATTGTTAGCTATTAATGCCGACAAATTAAAATCGGACTTATGGCATTTTCTAAACTGAGTAGTTTTTGATTGATTGCTTTATGTTGCTTTTCCATGACAGATTCCGTTCTCTTCAACAAATTATATTCTGATTCAACAATAGAGGTTTGATTTTTCCAAAGCATAGCCATATGATTTTGATTTGTTTTTATTGCATTAATGTCTCGCTCATACTTTTCTGCGAAGCGGTCATCTAACACGCCGAACAATGTGTTGGCTAGATATCCGACACCGTTTATGATACCGCGCTTGTATCGCGCACGGGCGTCAATTTGCTGATTCGATAATACACGGTTGTAATGTTGAATTTCTTGGTAGCCGTGACGTAATTGTATGAGGATTCCCTCGCAATGTGACACTGTGTTTATTATTGTACATAGTCTGTCTAAGTACTCGATATTCTTTGATAAGGCTTTGAGACCGGCCCAGTATGGATTCATATCGAAATAAACTACTAAATTCCAATCTTCTCGAATCAGATGCATATTATTAATCTTATCAAAATATAGTGATTGATTATTCGGAAAGGTTATGTAGTTATATGAGGTATGGGACGAGGTTATTAACGTCATAAAAAATAATAAAAATGTGATAGCCATAGTTGTAAAGTTGCATTTTTGTCTAGTAGGTTTTTTCGATGATTTGCTTGTTGTATTTGTTTGTTGCTGATTGTCTGTTTGTGTTGTAGGTTGATGAACTGGTAAGACGGATAGTTTTACAATGGGACGTTTTATGAGTCCATTTTTTGTTTTTACAGTAACGACTCGTACGTGACCATCCTGCCCTGGGTGAAGTGCCATAACTCTTCCCATAGGCCATTTGCCGGGGGGTGTATTTTGGTCATTTATTAGCACTATGTCGTTAATTTTGATCTCACTTTGTGCTTGTTTCCACTTACTTCTCGCGTTGAGTTGAGTGAGGTATTCTGACTGCCACCTTGCCCAAATGTCATGCTATATTTTTTGTGCTAGTTGCCATCTGATTGGTAGATTTGTTTCAGAATCATATATTGTAAGGTTTGGACCACTAGCTAGAAAATGTGAAGGTGTCAATACGTCGAGATCTTCTGGGTCCTCTGACATAGGGCCAAGAGGTCTCGAGTTTAAGCAGGCTTCTATTTGCGCTAGTATGGTGGCTAGCTCCTCGTAGGTGAGTTTTTGATCGCCTATTACCCTTCTCATGTGGTGTTTCAGACTCTTGACGCCTGCTTCCCAGAGTCCTCCTGCAGATGGCCATGACGGGGCATTAAAATGCCACTCAATTTCCATCGCTGTTATTCCTGGAATGGCTTGCTCTTGAATATCTTGATATTGCTGTTGTAATACGTGGTTCGCTCCTAAGAAGTTGGTGCCATTATCACTAAATATGTGACGTGGTGTACCTCTTCTGGCAGCCATCCGCCGCAGTGCTGCTAAAAATGCTGATGTTGTTAGATCCGAGACCAACTCTAAGTGTACAGCTTTGGTCGCCATACAGACAAAGAGGGTCACGTATCCCTTCGTGGTCTTGACGCCACGACCTTTGTTTGTTTTGATGTCAATAAATCCTGTGTAATCTACGCCTGTGTTATAGAAAGGCCTTGAACGATTACAACGAGCTTCCGGCAAGTCACCCATGAGTTGGTAGTGTTTGTCGGGATTATGCCGCCTACAAGTAACGCACAAACGTAATTGTTTCTTGATAGCTCTGTTCCCGCCCAAAATCCAAAATTTCTTTCTTAAAAATGCCGATGTTAATTTCGGGCCTCCATGCAGCGTAGATTCATGACCAAAATCAATTATCAGATTTGTTGATCGATTGTTATTGGGCATAATTATGGGGTGCTTCATCTCCTCGCTAATGTAAGCTTTCCTAAGCCTACCGCCGACTCTCAAAATACCTTCACCGTCAATATAGGGATTTAGGTTTACAATCCTGCTAGATGCTTTGATTTTGTTAGTTTTCTGTAATGCTAAAATTTCTTCTAAAAATTCTGTTTGCTGTACATGTTTAATTAATAATAACTTGGCTTTATGTAACTCTTGTAATGATAAAAATGTTCCTTTCTGTTGATTTTTGTTTATAAATCGTAGAACCATTGCTAACGCACGCACAATCTTCATGTAAGAACTGCACCTTTCTATAAGTTGTGATATAATACTTTCCCTTTCTTGCTTTGTGACTACGTTTACTTTGATATTCTTCTTTACTTGATCTGTAGTATATTGTAATGTCCTGCTGCTGCTCGGTATCTCTGACTGCATTAGCCAAGTAGGTCCACGCCACCAAAGAGAATGATTCAACAATTGAGAGGGTGACAAACCCCTGCTAGCACAATCTGCCGGGTTATCCTCAGATTTGACATAATACCACTGCTCTGCTGACACTGCTTGTGTGATATGAGACACTCGGTTAGCGACAAAGGTATTCCAACGAGTGACGTCACCCTTGAGCCAACCCAACACTACCATCGAATCTGTCTAACAGTATTCCTTTATCTTATAATTTTGTAAGCACTCTTTAAGTTTAAGCATTAATTTGGATAAAAGAAGTGCTCCGCAAAGTTCTAATCGAGGGAGTGATATACATTTGCTTGTAGGTACTAATCTAGCTTTTCCAGTCATCAAAGTTATAGATGTGCTGCTTGTTTTATTCATCTTGCAATACACCACACACGCATAAGCTTTAGTAGACGCATCGCAGAACCCATGTAGTTCGATATGATCGTGCTCCTCTGTTTGTATCCACCTTTCGACGCGATATTGATTGATGGTGACAAGATCTTCCCGAATTTTAATCCATTCTCTAAGAATTTCATCCGGTAAAGCGTCATCCCATTGAAGATTCGAAATCCAAACCTTTTGAAACAGGATTTTTAATTTAGTTGTGATCGGGGAAAGCCAACCTAGCGGGTCAAATAGTTTTGATATGTTTGATAGCAATGTACGCTTAGTTGTTTTTGATATATTTTTTTCTATGTTGTATTGAAAATGGAATGTATCTTCATGCGGATTCCAGCTGAGTCCTAAAGTTTTTGTTGATTCTATATGTCTGAAATCATATCCAGATTGATTGTTGTCAAGTGAATCAACGTTATGTAACAACTCAGGTGTATTGGACTTCCACTTGCGCAAGTTGAAACCGCCTGATTGCAATATTTGTATTAGTCCATGTTGTATACTTTTAGCCGATTCAATTTGATGTGCTCCGTATAAGGCGTCGTCCATATAAAACGAGTTCAATAAAATATTAATAGCACAGCTGTTGGGATAATTTGGCTTTTCATCTTGAGCAAGTTGACGTAAAGTCATCATTGCAAGAAAAGGCGCTGCTTTTGTTCCGTATGTCACGGTTGTCAAACGAAATTCTTGTACCTTGTCTCCAGGATGATCTCTCCACAGTAAACGATCTTCTGCAGCTCTTGATCACATTCGTTCACCCAAATCATACGAAACATTTTCTCTATGTCTGCTGTAAATCCGTATCTAAACTGCCGCCATATAATGATCAAATTTTGTAAATCTTGCTGTAAGTTTGGCCCTCGATACATAAGATCATTCAAGCTATATCCAGAGGTTGTTTTTGAGGACGCATTAAAAACAACGCGTAATTTCGTCGTTGTGGAATCAGCCTTATGAACGCAATGATGAGGTAAATAATAACTTTTGTCAATTTCACAGTTTTTGCTTGCTAACGTCATATGGCCGAGTGATAGGTATTCATGAATAAATGATTTATATTCACGTGCAATATCTTTTTGCTGAGTAAATTTTGCTATCTACCTCAGAAGTGACTTCCCTTACCAAATTCTAACTTCTTCTTGTCCCAACTACTCTGCTGCGGCCGAATTTCTTTTCCTGGAGGTTTGGGTCAAAGGAGCAAAAATCCTCCTTGGCGTAATTTACTGTCCCCCATCCATCGATTATTTCTCCAGTATTGAATTAGTGCTGGAATCTTTAGGGTCCAATTACTCACATCACATCATCATGGGCGATCTTAATACCGATCTCCTTTCCTCTGGCTCACCCCGTTCCTGTAAACTCCTAGACATCATTGAGTCCGCCAGTCTACACATTCTTCCGCTGAATGCCACTCATCACAATATCGATGGCGATGATACCTGGTTGGACTTAATGATGATATCTACTCCCGCCCTTGTCTCCTTTTCTGGTCAATACCCTGCTCCCGGTTTTTCTCATCACGACCTTATATACCTATCCTACATCCTCAAACCTCCCAAACCCCATCCTAAGGTTCTGTTTAGGCGCTGTTTTGGGCGTATGGACATAGCTAAATTGTGTGGGGATGCTGCTAACATTGAGTGGGAGCAGCTAACGTCAGCCCCTACGATTGATGATAAAATCGCAATTATTAACACCGCTGTCACTAGGCTGTTTGACGTCCACGCGCCAATCAGAAGAGTGAGATGTAAACGACCGCCTGCTCCCTGGATGACTGAGGGAGTTCGCATTGCCATGAGGCGTAGGGATAGGGCATTCGCAAAGTTCCGCAGAGACCGCTGTGACGACAACTGGGTTCAGTTCAAAGTTGCAAGGAAGAGATGCAATCAGATGGTACGCAACGCTAAACGCCGACACATTCTCAGTAATCTTTCTTCCTCTTCCCCAGCCGATATCTGGAGGTTCTTAAGGACCCTAGGTATCGGCAAACAACGAAGTAACGTTCCAAACTGCACGGTTGGTTTGGATGACATTAATCTCCATTTTGCTTCCACAGTACCTCTTGATCACCAAACCACGTGCAACACTGTCCGTTCCATAAATAATTTACCCCGACCCAACTTTGATCCCTTCTGTTTTGCTCCAGTAACACCGGAAGATATTAAAAAGGTAATCCTGTCTATTAAGTCCAATACAGTAGGCGCTGACGATGTCAGTCGGCACATGATCGTCACGGCATTGGATCACCTGCTCCCCGCCATTTCCCACATCATAAATTTCTCTCTTACCTCTGGTACTTTTCCTTCTCTGTGGCGCAAAGCCTACATTATCCCGTTACCTAAAATCCCAAATCCTTCAAGCCCAGCCCACTTCCGACCCATATCAATTCTCCCTTTCCTCTCCAAAGTGCTTGAGGCCTGTGTGCACAAGCAATTAACACAGTTTGTGTTAAACAACAACTTGCTTAACCCACTTCAATCCGGGTTCCGACCAGGTCACAGCACTACATCCGCACTCCTTAAAGTGACTGGCGATATAAGGGCGGGCATGGAAGATACTAAAGTCACCGTGGTGGCTTTGGTTGATTTCTCGAACGCCTTCAATACCGTCAGTCATGATATCCTTCTTTCCATCCTTTCTCACCTTAATATATCTTCTGGTGCACTAAATTGGTTTTCCTCATATCTCAAAGGACGCCAACAGTCGGTTCACATCGGTGACTTATCATCGAGCTGGCGTGAACTCGATTCTGGCGTCCCACAAGGCGGCATCCTCTCTCCTTTATTGTTTTCTTTTTTCATTAGTCTTCTAACCGATAATCTTCAGGGTGCGTATCATCTGTACGCTGATGACTTGCAACTCTACGCGCAAGGAACAGTGGATTGTATAGCGTCAGTTGTCGGCATGATTAACAGTGACCTTCAGCACATTGAGTGTTGGTCTAGGCAGTTCGGTTTAGCTGTTAACCCTGACAAATGTCAGGCTATAGTCGTAGGCAGTAATCGCAGTATCAGTAGGCTAGGTCACGTAACAGTACCACCGGTCGTATTTAATGGCTCCATCATCGAACTGACCCCTACTGTGAAAGACCTTGGCCTTTACTTGGACTCAACTTTGAGCTGGAGAGCTCAAGTATCTAACGTCTGCAAAAGGGTCACTGGTTTACTGCGGGCTCTGTATCGTCTCAAAAACTTTTTGCCATCCACGACTAAAGCAATGCTTGTGCAGACCTTAATCTTTCCACTGATCGACTATGGTGATGTATGTTACTTCGACCTGAATGCAGATCTCCTCAACAAACTTGACCGCCTTCTCAACAACTGCATTCGATTCATCTTCAACCTCCGCAAGTATGATCATATATCTACTTATCGCTCCCAGCTTAGGTGGCTGCCTATTCGTGAGCGCCGTAATTTACGTGCACTCACGACTCTGTTCCCTTTTCTCACTTCTTCTACTCCCCCAGCCTACCTAACTCCCTACTTTCAGTATCTGTGTGATAATCACAACCGTAACCTTCGTTCCTCTAATAATCTTCTTCTTCTCTGTCCATCACATACTTCTGGGTTTGTCAACTCTTCTTTTCCTGTCCAATCTGTCTTATTATGGAACGCGCTCCCTCTTGAAATCAGGATGTCCACTAACCGTCTTACGTTTAAGAGCAAAGTTCGGGATCTCTTGCTAAAACTAGTTGCAGAATCGTCACACTGATCTTAGTTTGTATTTATGAGGTATTGTATATATGTATATATTATAAGTATTAAATTTAGTTTATTGTATGTCTTTAATATCATCTATTTATATAATATATTGAATTACTCGTATTTAATATTTTTATAAATGTAAATAATTATGTATATATATACTCATCTATATTTATGTATAGTCACATGACCACATTGTTATTTATTTGTAAACCTTTTTCTCAACAAAATTTTCCTCCTTTATAATTTAAACACCTACTTCATTTAATCTCTGCATCACCCCAAGGTAGACTGGCAGAAAATGCCTTAGGCATTGAGTCCGCCTTTATACAAATTGTATAAGAAGGTTAAATAAATAAATAAATAAATAAATAAATAAATTTTCTTTCCAACTGTTTAAATTGTGCAATTGCTTTGGACTTTGAGTTGCCTAAATTTTCATAGAACATTGATTTTAAGGGCAACCGAACTTCATATCTGCCATCCTGGCGTCGCTTAGTCGTATTTTTGTAAAAATCTATGCATTTTTGATCCTCTTGTGAATACGTAGTATTGTCATGCTGACTTATGTCCTCTATCTCCCAAAATCTTTTGATATCTTCCATGTTTCTCAAAACTACGTTGCATTGTAATGGTTTGATAGTTTTGCCACATAATATCCAACCGAGGCTAGTCTGCTGAGCCGTCGGGAAGGAATCTGATTTGCAAATCCCCTCTAAAATGATTTCCGAATATACTTCGCTACCTAAGAGTATATCGACAGGACGGCTGACGTAAAACTCGGTATCGGCAAGTTGAATATTATCTAGACAAGACCATGCTGGCTTGTTAAAGGTAACATTAGGTAAATTATTCACTAACGACTGCATGATAAAGACATCCGATTGATACATGATATTGCTATATATTGATTTGAAATTAATAGTGATTGCTCCTGTACAATTACTATTTTTGGAACCTACACCGGACACCACACCTTTCAGTTTTTGTCTCGGAAGGCATAATAGTCGCGCTGCGTTCTCTGTTATCAATGACGTTTGCGATCCTTGATCTAGCAGAGCGCGCATTTTGATAAAGATTCCATCTGCGTTTTGCACCATTATCATAGCGGTAGGTAATAAAACTTCTTGTGCTTGGCCCTGCAAAGACACATGCGAGTTCCAATGACCCCGAGGTGACTCGTTGTTGGTCGCGGATTTTGATGTCGATGCAGCGGGCGTCACGTTGCCGCGCGTGTATGATTCATGTAGGACAGTGTTATGATTTCCATTGCACGTGCGACACCGTTTTTCTGATATACATGCCTTATTATGATGATTGTAAAGACAATTACTGCATAAACTGTATTTCTTTACAGCCCTTTTTTTCTCATCGGGGGACATGCCTAAACTTTTCGCAATAAAATATGCCATGATCGTATGTTTCACAAATGGGGCAGTTGTATTTGGATTGATGTCCAAACGTGTTGCCGTCTGACACTGCTTCAGTTCGATTACTCGTAGATGATTTTTGATAATGCGGTTTTTGCTGTTTGCTACTAAACGATGATATGATATGATTGTTGCTAAAACTATTCTGAATAGTCTTTACATCCGCCTTCCTAGCTGACGTCTCTAATGTAATAAATTTACTTTCAAGAAAATCAAGAAACTCTTTCAACACTGGTAGTTCTCTTGGTTCTTTAAGTGATTGAAGGTATTCTGTATGAGTTTCGGGATCTAATTTCTGTGACAATATGTATACTAGAAAAGGGTCCCATGATGTAACATCAATACCTAAATTCCTAATGGCATTCAAACACTCGTTGGTGGTTGAATGAACTCTTTTGATATGATTGACTGATAACTTAGCGCTTATGGGGATATTTAACAGGATACTCGCTTGAGATGTAAATAAGAGTTTTTTATTATTGTATCGCTGATTTAGAATATCCCAGCATACAGTGTAATTGTCGGTGCTAATCGTAAGATGTTGAATCAAACGCTCGGCCTCTCCTTTGACCTTTCCTTTCAAAAATTGCATTTTTTGAGCTCCCGACAATGACGGATTTTTGTGTATGGTCTCTGTAAAGAGGTCCCTAAAGGATGTCCACTGTCTATAACTACCACTAAAAGTAGGGATTTCCATTTGTGGTGTAGTTTTCTTAGTGAACGAAGTAGACCATAATTTTTTGTTGATTGACTTTTTCATGTCATTGTAAATCTGCTCATAGGAAGAATACATATCCTCATACTCTTTGTTTGAACCTTCCAAGTCACTATCTATCTCCCAATGTAAGGTGTCGATGACCGACCAACGCGTTTGAAGGGTATGAAGTAAATCATCGAACTCCCATTTCTCTGCTACGGAATGTAAATTAATGTTTGATACAGTTCGTTTAAATGCTCTAAAATTGCTCATCTGTTTCCTCAACATCTCGTCTGTTTTACTACTAATGCCCTTAGACACGGAAGGAGAAGGCAGGCTCGATCCAGCCCCGGAAAGAAGTGTAGCCGGCTTCAACATAGGTGTAGTTGGCCTGCTTTCCTCCCTATACTGATAATTTTGTATCGCCTGACGTATATTACCGAACCTATCCTTTACAATATCATACTGATTAGCGGTAAAATATTCATGAGATGTTACTCCAAAACGGCACAAATTGTCATGGTTTGCTTGGAACTCATGCCAGTAGCCGTCTAAGGTCTCGAGACGACGCTTGATGTAGGAAGAGGTCTTCCTCTCCGCTCCGTCTTTCTTAAAATTGGTAAAAAGTTGCTCAATAGCAGAAACAATTTGCTGTTGCGTGGACAAAAGATCTTCCATCGTTGCTTTTCAGATGAAAGTAAGAAAAAGGGAAAGATCTTGCTTGATATTCCGCTGAATAGTTTACCAGTTGACCGCGAATGCTGGATGCTCACGATCACCGCTGATAGTTCCGACGCACAAAACACAATAGTTCACGAATGTTGCTGGTTATACACTTCACTATGTAACAGTCTCACACGCGAAATGTAACTGAGTGTCCGTTTTATTCTCGAAGGACCAAAAAGATGTGTGGTATTGTACCAAACACCTCTCGATTGATATAGATACTGATATAAAATGATACGAGAAGATAGATAGAAGAAAAATATGTTTATTACTGCTAAAGTTCTAATGCTACGTATAAACTGATAGTAATGATAAATGATAGAATGATAGAGTACACGCGACGCGGTTGATGACCGGTAGTGAACTGATTTTTTATATAAAACTAAGGAATTACGAATGCGTCGTCGCGAAAATGCTGACATGACTGAATGATAATTGTGCAATGTACGGTTGCACCGTACAACCAGAATCGTGTCTAAAGTCATTTTTTTTCGTTTTCGGTAGGCTGTCTGTTACACCCTGTATATATATTTTAAATAATATATAATAAAACATATTCTATGCTTTTGTGTGTATATAATATGTAAATACATAAGGTATACAAACCTGTCTTGGTGCAATTTTATTCTTAATGATATTTATTATAGATATTTGAAGTTGAGAGGGATTATCTCTTAATACTTTATCACTTTGTCTTCGTATAATTAAACAACCACACAACAAACACACATGGGTGTGGCCTCTCTGACTGGTAATAGGGTGTGACTCAGTATTGGGAGCACCACCGTCTTGGAAACTTCTATTTACAGCTGCAAATGCCAAATCTCGGCATGTTTCACACACCACATCGTCTTCAGTTAGCTAAAAAAGGCAAGATAAAAAAGCAGCATAAAAAGCTAGATAAAAAAGCAGCATAAAAATTATGAAACCTTACGATGGCCTTTTAATTCTCAAGCTGCCACTTTTTCGTGCATTATTTCGAAAGCAACACCTCGGCGGTTATTATTTGTTTCGGATGTACTTAAAACAAAAAAAGATTTTACTTACGGTTATTGGATAAACCCAGCTAGTGAGTAATGTAACAACTCTCATATTTTGTTCCAAAGCAGGGTATCGGCGGAAGCTATTCACACATATGCGACAATTGACACACAAAATTCGAGTCGGCCTGACACGACTACCCATACTTGCAGAAATATTAAACTACAGATAGACACACAGAATCTAAAAAGCAAGGCAATTTTCCGGGATGAAATCACAGTCACGTAGATGCAAGCCAAATCGAAATCCGTTAGAGGGTGCAGGGTCAACAAAGAGAGCAGAAATCAGTGACCTTAGAAAGTCCGAGTTGTTTTCAAATAGGTTCGAAAAAGCAATAGTAATCGCAAAGCACAACAGCACAGCAATACCAAAAATCACCAAACAATCAAACCTAACCGGAGCAGAAAATATCGTTACCATACTTAATAAAACGTAATACTACTAAAATATCTCTGTTCACTGTAAATATGTACATATATCTTGGTATGAGCAAAATAAATGAGAAGTTTTTAGTTTATTAGTCACTGTTTTTAATAACTTGTCATAACAATATATTTCACGTTGAAGACTATTTAGTTATTTAAACAATTAAATAGACAAAGTCAACATAAATCTACTTATTAAACAAAGTACCGAATGGCAACATTTTGTTATCTAAAGGAAATGGAGAATCATTTTTAGATAGTCAATTTATTACTTTTTGTTTAATCTATTAAATGTCGCCATAAGAAGTAAAAATGATATTCCTGAAATTCATACGATAATTAATAAAGTACATTGCGTAAAAATATAAGTGATTTTTTTGCCATTGTTCTTTGATAGACTGCCTTGTTTTGAATAGTATCAATTAAAATGTTATTAGGTATAAACTAATAAATAATTAAAGACAAAACCTAAAATGTGCCTACGCCACGCCCGCCACCACAACGATGCACACTAGTGAGTGCGACGCTGTGTGCGTAATCGTGTCTGTGTAGCGCGCGTAGGTACTTGCGGCGTGACGTCGACTGTCGCGACCGGCCGCCCGTGCGGTGTCGTTGGCCGCGCGCGAACAGCTGATGGCGAATTTATACGTTGTTTTATTCCATTGCTGTTTTTTGTGAAAAACAGTAATTTGAGGGTTTTTTTTCATATTCATGTTGCATTGTGTAGTATTAACGTAATAATACCAAAAAAAAAATAAAAAAAAACGCCAAAAAAATCGGAAAAATCAAGAATAAGAACAATGAAAATTTTCAACGCCATAAGCACCAGAATCATGTCTAGAATCATTTTTTTTTTATTTTCGGTAGACCGTCTGTTACACCCTGTATATCATTACGTTACTACCAATAGGAGCAGAGTACCAGTGAAAAATGTTATAAAAACGGGGAAAATTTTAATTCATTCTCTCTTATGTGACGCAAGCGAAGTTGCGCGGGTCAGCTAGTCTATACTTATAATAAATCTGTAGAGAGGTCAATTCTGTACATTGAATATATTTAAAAAAAACCAATGGGGGATGTTTAGTAACGAATACTGATACCGAATCTGCAATTTATAATTTTCTTTTCTGTCTGTCTGTCTGTCTGTCTGTCTTCCGTCTGTATGTGTCGCTATCACGTAAAAACTACCGGATAGAATGCACTGAAATTTGGTATATGCATAGAATAAGTAGTGGAGCAACTTATGTGATACTTTTTATCTCATAAAATTGTTTAATTTTCTAGAAAATTGCAAATATGTAGTAAAAATCGTACACAGGTAACATAAAAATATAAGCGATAATTTTGGTACAGCTCTTAAGCGTTGCTGTGGCGCATTGGTTTATTGTTCCGTTTCAAATTGCATTATTTCATATGAACCTGAGTTTACACATACACGTCATAGATGGCGTTGCAATCCATTTTACAACATGCACCAAACTTATTAGCTTTTGTTTTATTTTTTTAAAAAAATTATGTCAATCATAAATTTTATGCATTATGTATCATATGACGACAGGTAAAATTAAATTACCTACAATGTCTTATGAATATAAAATTATGGTTAACGCGGCGCTCGCGCCGGCCGTATCATCGTAGATACCTACATGATTTTGCGGGTGAAGAACTTTAGCGCGGTTCCATACGCGTGGTACGCTACATAGCAGGTAGGTACGCGGGCGCCGACAGGAACATGAGAGAAGAGGATTCGGACAGAAGGATAGGTCAAAGCGAAAAAGTTGTTAAAGCATTTTCATGTAGGTAGGTATATTATTTTGAAAGTATCTAGGTCTAAGTGAGTTGCAACGAATGCAACAGCACGACATTCACGCGAGCGGAGCCGCACGGGTCAGCTATCCTTAATAAAACACAATTATATTTTGAAGCAATTCAACGGATAAGTTGCGTGTTTTTGTTGCCCAAAAACGCTGTGTCCGTGCAATACTATTTAGTTCTTAAGAAAAGGGATTCATGTAGAGAGAAAATCTAGGAATTGCGTATGTTAACAATACCGTGTTTATCACATTCGCTGCGTTACGGCAAGTATTTTGCCGTATTAGACGGTCAGCCAGTGCGACAGCTCGGTGTCCTTGTTTTGCGCGCGGTGCGGGAGTGATCTAACTATGTTCCCGTACGTGTAGGAAAGAGACAGTGATCTTTTCAATATTATTGCTTTTAATATAATAATATTGTACACTAATAATATATGGCAAAATAGTTGCCGTAACGCACAGTACGGTAAGTATTTTTATTCAGTGCGGTACGGCGACTATCTTGCCGTACCCCCCCAACCCCGCGCCTTACTGCATGCGTCCGCGCGGCGCCTCAGTTTGCGTTAGTGCTGGCCGTAAGTGAAACCTACGTAAGCGCTCGATATTTTTTATGCAAAAGACTACGCGGCTACCTAGCAATAAGACGTTCACGTAAACAACTAGATACCGACTAGCACTTCTATAGAGTATAGAAGGCTAATATAGAACGTCGATGAAACCATACTAGGTATGGTTACACCGACGTTCTTAATATTTATTTCATTTCGTCAAATTAATGTTCCTAATATTGTGTGATCTCATTATAGATTCAAAAGTAATTATAATAATTTAGTACCTTAATATGGACCAAAATTTAGAAAATCCATTTTTATTAATTAGTGTATTTGTACTTAGTACCTATGTACATGTGATTGCTTTTTATTTTTATGTTTAAATATTTTTGAAATTGCCGATACTTGCAAGAATAATTATTATGTTGACTAATTAAGAAGAATTATATTGATTTATACACTGTTAAATTTTAATTATGGACACGAGGGTCATCATTAACATTCTGCAGATTGCACAGTTTTTGCATTTTGTTCATAGCCAGTGCGTCCTGTCTTTCGAATCTGCATTCCAGACCTTCCAAGATGACTTCTGTGTCCGGCTGGACATCCGGATCAACATGCTGCTCACTGCTTCATAAGTTTAAAGGGAGCTGCTCCCTTTAAACTTTTCCTTATTCGGTCAATATTCTCGATTTTTGAGAACATTTGCTTTGTTTCCTGGTAGGCGGCGCGGAACGCCAACCAGTTACTACTTTTTCCGTTAAATACTGGCAGCTCTTGTATATGACGGCGTCAGCGATGGCTGAGCGATAGAGCCGTCATCAGTTAGGTTCGGTGGTAGAGGATCCATTTTATGTTGGTAGGTAAATAATACTACGATTATAACTTCACTTTTGTATTCACTTCACTTTAACAATTGTTAGCACTAATTATATAGGCAAACCGACAGTTTCGAAACGGATAAGTGTATCGGTTCGCGTCTCAAAGTAAAAAGTGAGCGATCGACAATCCCTACTTTCCGTTACGACTCTGTCCACGTGCCGCCGTTACAAGTAAACAACTGACGTCACCGCGTTTGCCCCGCTACTACATTTCAAATCAACTTAGCGACTTATTAATTATTATCGTTATCCACGACATATCGACGGTCCCTACGTACATTCCCTCAAGTGGTACTTACGGGATTTGCATTTTTTGTTTCCGTGACCTTCCGGTTGTCATATACTTTCGATTGATTAAAGAAAAATTAGTAAAAATGCTTTAATTCTACCCTAAATCAACACTCGACAAACCCCAGAACTACAACACTTCCAATGTAAAATGTCACTAGTGAGAGTTAAGACATTTTACATTGGCAAGTCAACAACACCCCCGCGCGCCTCCCCCGTAACTCCCACATGCGGGCTTGTTGCGCTCGCGCAAAAAAGAAAATGAAAAATGTAAAAGATAAAGGTAAAACCATCAAAATATCATCAGGTAAGTTGAATTTGACGTTGTATTTTATTGTACCTTCTTTAACTTTAATTATTAGTCAGTAAAAAGTTTATTTTTAATTACATTATCAACTTAAATTACTTTTTTGGTAATCTAAACAAGCTTTATTCAATTCCGACGTAATTAGTCGGTTTTGGTAGTGACGTTATTTTACTTGGGAATGTTTTGAATCAAAAAGTCTTAAGTGTTACATAAGTGTTTTTACGTGGGAGAACATATACTACTGTTTTAAGTAACTGCCACTTAAGTTATTTTACATCGGGAATATTTAATTTAAAATGTAAGTAATTACCATTTCTGTTATTTTACGTTGTTTTTTGTTATTTTTTTCGGGTCCATTTTCGCTAGCATCAAAAGATGAACACTAAGATCTGGCTCAAATCCATGCAAAAATGAGTCCTACGCCACCCTCGGCTCCATTAGCTTCAAATTTGCTCGGTGATAAAATACTGTCAGATTCAAGTATAGCAGAAATATTAGAATCGCCACAACCGACGTCTTCTCTTTGGCTCCAGGGGGTTTCTCAATCACCTTCCGAACATCGTGTTCCTTCATGGACTCCAACTCCCGCTTCATCGCTGCTATCCACTCATGGCTATCAGGTCTTCGAAGGACTTCTTTGTACGAACGTGGTTCTTCCTCTAACTTGCATGTACTGTTGTAGCAATATAGTCCACTTTGTACGCTACGAAGCCTATTCCTCAGAGGATACCTAGGCTCTTCCTCGATATTCACACTTACTGTTCTGACTCTTGTATCACAATGTTCAGCATCAGATTCATTTGAATTCACAGGCTCCACAGATTCAATACAAGAATCTGTATCCACATCTGCTGAGTCTGAGCTCTCCTCCGCATCTTCAATACTGTCTGGGTCTGTCAGACGTGTTTCGTTCTCCACATGCCTCACGAAGTCTTTGAAAAAGTTCAAAGCTTGAGACTTCTCCCTGAGAAAGAAATTTACTAGTGAAATCGTCTACTATTACGAACATGTTACGAGCTCCACCATAAGAACGTTCCGACATGGGACCACACAAATCAGCATGTAATAAACTGAGTTTGTCTTTCGCTCACCTTGCTTCACCCTTTGGAAAAGGTAATCTATGTGCCTTGCCTCTTATACAAGCTGCACAAGGTTCCATTACACTTTTACCTCCAACCTCGATGTTAGGCAACTTCCGTAAATTATTCAAGTTAACATGCCCTTATCTACGATGCCAAAGTGCCAACGAGTCTTCAACTAGAACCGTAGCCAAAGCACCATCTACAATAGCAAAACAACAACCTGAGACTTCACTAGCAGTAACCACAAGTTTACTCGTTATCTCGCTTATCGATTAGTGAAACATCCTACAGCCATTAGAATCAAAAATAACTCTCCATCCATTCTGTACCAACTTAGATACCGACAAAAGATTAACTTTCAAGCCAGGCACAAAGGAACAATCTTTTACAGTTAACAAAACTCCTTTCACATTAACTATAATATCTAGTCCATTGAAATGTTACAAGAGATTTACATTTATTAGAGGGCGCAATTTTATTTTTGGAACATGTAGGGGGGGTCAATAGAAGCTTAACTTGAAGTTTGTGGGGTCGCCACCCTTGTCCCCCGGCCGCCATCTTGGAAAAGGGGGTGGAAACACTTTTTTCGCTATATCTCGGAAACTATGCGTCTTACAATAAAATTGTAAAAGCATAATTTGTAGAAAATTATTTTGTCTACAAATATGTCTAATAACTTGTTGCCCTAAATTAACAATTAAAGAAGTTATAAGCAAAAGAATGCAATTTTTTTTGCTTATAACTTTTATAGTTTCCGAGATATAGCGAAAAAAGTGTTTCCACCCCCTTTTCCAAGATGGCGGCCGGGGGACAAGAGTGACGACCCCACAAACTTCAAGTTAAGCTTCTATTGACCCCCCCTACATGTTCCAAAAATAAAATTGCGTCCTCTAAGAAATGCAATATTCGGCCCTCAAATTGTAACATTTCAATGGACTAATCACCTTTGCCTTCACTTGACATTCTATCATCATTTGCACACGTCACAACATTCTTATCAGTAACCTTAAAGTCTCTAAACCACTGCTTCTGAAAACTCATGTGTGTCGAGGCTCCACTAACGACGATCCACTACGAGATAAAACGTCGAGGGGCTGAAGGATGTGTGCACCGACAGTGAACACTTGAACAGCATAACGCAACAATATGTGCATTCCCCTACTCTGACTCACTATCTGAGAATGAGAACCGACAAATTCACAAGTTGAATGCTATCTTACATTTGATAACAAGTCATCATAGTGATAGACTATTATTTTTTGATACTAATAAATTTATTAGTAATTTTTATTTATCTAAAGAAAGAATGTTTCTTTCTTGTAAAAATCGACATATAATTGCTAGTTTGTTAGCATATAATATTAACTTAGTTATAGGCAATATAACACAACCTAGGTTTAAGGACGAAACAGTATTGTCTAGTCGCTTTACTAACAATACTGTGATTAGTATTATTGATAATTTAGTTTGTAAGGACACTGTTACGCATAATGTAACAAAGAACAACAATAATTTAAACGCTTAAACAAGACAACGGATAAACAGGCAGGTTTTCTGAACGTAGTACACCAAAATATACAAGGTTTATCCGGCAAAGAATTAGAGATAGAATTATTTTTGAAAAAACATGACACACACGTATTTTGTGTCACCGAACATTGGTTGTTGTCGCACCAATTGATATTTAATAATCAATATTATTCTATGACAAGTGCATTCAGTAGGAAGAAGGCAATACATGGAGGGTCAATGATCTTAGTTAGCAACGACATAAAATGCAAAGAACGTAAGGATATAGTTAGCTTGTCAGTGGAACGCACTGCCGAAGTATCTTGTGTAGAACTCGAGCAGCATGTTATAGTATGCATATACCGTCCACCAATGAGTGACTTCAGTTTGTTTGAAACTATAGTGGAAGATATATTAAAGCGTTTGAGTGTTAGTAACAAGTATGTGGTTGTCTGTGGTGATTTTAATGTTAACATATTGGAGCAGTCCATCACTACCACCAGACTGATTACTCTTTTCAAATCATTTGATCTTAAACATCTTTTTAATAATCCAACTAGAATTACCGAACATTCGGCCACATGCTTGGATAATATGTTTAGCAACTGCGTTTGTCTAGACAGGGTCATAGTTAACGATTTAACGTCAGACCACTGTGGGCTGAACGCCGTCTTCTCTAGGAAGAACGTTATCAAATCTAACACGATAACTTTTAGACCTATTACACACAACCGCTTGACATTGTTTAATCATGAGGTAGCCGCCAAGATTTCCAACATTGATATTACTCAGAATGACCCAGATGATCTCTATAAATCTTTGTTTAGCGTTATTGAATCTCAGTTTAATACGATTTTTAAAGAAAAAACGATCGCTAAGGAAAATACAAAACTGAAATTTTGCGATTGGGCGACTGTAGGAATTTACAAAAGTAGAGCTAGGATGTATGAGCTGTATGCCATGAAACAATACAATTTCAATCCAGGTTTTCTTGAATATGTTAGGAATTATTCAAAAATCTTTAAAAAATCTTGTGCCGCTGCTAAGTCTTTGTATTTAAGCAACAAGATTAAAAATTCCAACAACACAATAAAAACAACTTGGAATATTATCAATAATGAAACAGGACGATCAACACCACCCGATCACGACTTCGAGTTAAATGTTAACAATCGGGTTATTACAGATAGCCTAGGCGTAGCTCAAACATTTAATAATTATTTTTCTGACATACCAGTCATTACGACTAGTTCCTTAAATTCCTCTACCGCTAAAGCAGGATCATTACTTAGGAGCAATGTGAGTCAGTGCAATGTCTCATTTTATTTTAAGTATATAAACCCTTCTGACGTAATCAGAGTATTCAAGTCGCTTAATTCCAAAAATACTGCGGACTTGTGGGGTATTTCTGTAAAGTTACTTGAGAGTATTATCGCTGAAATAGCACCTCATTTAGCTGCAACTTTTAATCGATGTGTAGATGTAGGTGTGTTTCCTAATTTAATGAAGCACAGTAAGATAATTCCTCTGTTTAAAAACGGATGTAAAACTGAGCCCAGTAACTTTAGGCCAATATCCATCTTGCCTGCTATTAGCAAAATATTTGAAAGGGCTATATTAGAGCAACTAGAAAGCCATTTCAGTTTGTATAATTTACTCCACAGCAAACAGTTTGGCTTTACAAAGGGTCGATCTACCATCGATGCAGGGGTCACACTTATTAGACATATTTTCGATGCTTGGGAGATGTCGCAGGATGCTATTGGGGTATTTTGCGATCTCTCCAAAGCGTTCGATTGTGTTGACCACAATACTCTTTTATATAAACTTAAGTACTACGGAATTGGGGATGTGGCACTTGACTTACTTGCATCCTACTTGTCCGAGAGAGTGCATTATACAGACATAAATGGGTCAAGATCCACTGGATCTGCGGTTAGTCTCGGGGTACCACAGGGCTCCATCCTTGGTCCGTTCCTTTTTCTGGTTTATATTAATGATTTGCCACATCAGGTACAGGATCTGTGTGATATCGTACTATTTGCTGATGATACGTCGCTTATATTTAAAGTAGATCGTAAGAAAACTGATTTTGACGATGTAAATGGTGCTCTTACACAGGTTCTCAATTGGTTTACAGCCAACAATTTGTTGTTAAATTCAAAGAAAACTAAATGCATTAGATTTACCATGCCCAACGCTAGGAATCTAGGTACGAACGTAGTTCTAAATGGTGAGGTATTAGACATGGTCAATTCCGCAACCTTCCTAGGTGTAGATTTAGATAATAAGCTTCAATGGGGCACCCAAATAACTAAGCTCGCGGGCAGGCTCAGCTCCGCAGCCTATGCAATAAGAAAAGTAAGACAGTTTGCTGGTGTAGATGCGGCAAGACTGGTTTACTTTGGGTATTTTCACAGCGTTTTGTCCTACGGTATTCTACTTTGGGGCAAGGCGGCTGATATAGACACAATTTTCGTAATTCAAAAAAGAGCAATTCGCGCTATTTACGGCTTAGGAGCGCGGGACTCTTTGCGGGAGGTATTTGGGAAAATAGGTATACTGACGGTGGCATCACAGTATATTTTTGCGAATTTGATGTTCATCAAACAAAACATCAATTCGTTTGCTAAGAATAGTGACATGCATAACATTAATACCAGAAATAAGCACAAATTAGTAGGTCCCTGCAATAGATTGCAAAAAGTACACAACTCATTTGCAGGTCTTGGTGTTCGGTTGTATAACAAACTCCCTAGCAGTGTTATGGATCTTCCCCAACAAAAATTCAAAACAGTTGTTAAAGATCATCTTATTAAAAGGGGTTATTATAAGATTGACGACTACTTAATGGATAAGAAAACATGGGATTAGTTAGTTACGCGTTCTACACAAATCAAGATTAAATATCTATATATTTATACATACATCTTTGCATTATATAAACATTAATCAGTCATTTCAACTCTGTAACAGAGAGGTATTGCACGAGTCTCAGTGGTATTCATTATGTTTTTTTTTCATTGAAATGGTGGGCTCCCATGCTAAGGTTCGTCATGCTCACTAAAATGTCATTGCTTGCGGCGGCGTCGTGTGCCGGGTCACCCCCTTCCCTCTAATATGTGCGAGGGGGGTGATGGCTGGTCCACGCGTCATACTCGTGAACGGGTGCTGCTTGGGGTGACTGGTCGTCCTGGGTGTGGTGACTGCCATAATTTTAAAGTAACTACGTTTCAATAACTGTACTTCCTTTACCACAGTATGCTCTTGAAATGCCTCTTATGATTTCATTACTCTATGTGGGTAGATGCTCCCATCATGCTTCCAATACTATTTATATCTTGTTTTTTAGCACCTTAATATATTGATTTAATTTAATTTATGACCAAAGTGTGTTCGGTAGTGTTGGTAGGTAGCAGCTACTTACATCATCAATGTTTTATACCAGCATAAATATTGTTAAAATCATTTGGCGATTAAAAAGAGTGGCCAGGAGTTTCTTGCCAGCTCTTCTCATTGGCCCTACCTTCCGAACTGGCGGTAAATTCACTCTCTGTATCATTGACTATCATAAGTGTCAGCACTTGACCTAAATGAATAAATGATTTGATTTTGATTTGATTTTGATTTCAACTTTCTTCGACTTCGAGGAAACCGTTGGTAAGCGTGCACCACATCCTTGTCCAGCATCGGGCAATCGGACTTCTTATGACCTTTCTTTCTACATTAAAAGCAGTTGTTTGTTTTTTTTCTTCACTACTAAAGCCGAGTTCGACGAGGATTCATTTGAAGAGCTCTGAGCGCTATCTTCTTGTAGAAGCTTTTGCCGAACATTTTGAGAAGTAATCTTCATTCCTGAATGGTCTAGTGCCATCCGTAATGGTCGGTAAACATCAGGTATACCGCGCAAAAGTACCACGGCAACCAAATCGTCATCGAAACTTTGATTGATTTCTTTACGCTTTTGAGCGTGACTCATGACAGCAGATCGGTGGTTTTCCAGCTTCTCATCCAAGAGACAATTCATCAGAGTTATGCGCCTATTTATTCCCTTGTCTTCAAAAATTATTGTCAATGCATCCCACACTTCTTTTGCGTAAGTAAGATATTGAACATACGGATACAGATGAGATTCTAAGTAAAGGCATATTAACGTGTATGCTTCTTGATCCTTCTAGATCTCGGCTTCATCATCCTTCTTTGGAAGTGTTGATGTATACTTGAAACATTTTTCTCGAGCAACCATATTCAACAAGTACCTAATTATGATTGCTCAATATTATTACTATGTAATATTTTATATCTTTATGATGAAGAAAAAGGTTGCCTATTGTGAAATTAATAAAAAAAGTTTATAAAATATTTCTTTTTATTTTATTATCAGCCCTTACCTCATGGCTTCCAGTATGAAAACACCGTAATTCAATATTATACTCAACGTAAAATTTAGTAAAAGGCAGTTACAATTTAGATCGTTGTTCAATCCCCCATGTAAAGATCAGTAAGTACCACTTAGGTAAATGCTAGTCGGAATGTTTCCGATCTAAAACGACGGTTGTGACCAATGGAACATAAAATGAATATATTTTAACGTTTTTATTTTATTTTCTCATAAAAGACAACAAATAAAGACTTCGTGCAAAATTTCATAGCTCTGCGATTGATAGAACTTGAGATACAAGTGTTTGAAACTTCAAACCGCTCTCCTGTAAAATTTGCGTTTTGCAATTAGGTTATTGTACGTAGGGACCGTCGATATATGTCGGAGATTCCGTAGGTTCCATGGTGATACGAATGAAATATCTTCAGTCCAAATCAAGTCATTTATTAATTTACTATTACTGAATCTACCACTAGCTCGGAAAGGGGTAGAGCCTTATGAGAAGAGCTAGCGAGAAACTCACGGCCACTCCTTTTAATAACTTTAATCTATCTTTCACGTGACAGCACTCTCTCTCGTGTCGGGTCTAGGTGGAAGTGAACGACATATCGGTTCCCGTCGATGGACGCCACCGCCAAAACCAATTACAACTTCTTATATGACAAATAATTAAATAACAGTTATATAATTCAAAATAGATAGCTTAATATTCAACTATAATATTTCTATGAATTTAACATAGCTTAAAGTTATTTAAATCAGACAAATAACATTAATTCTATCAATATAAAACCAACTTTATTCTTACATCATCCGTTCAAGATGGCGCCACTGGCGGCGAATAAAGGAAATGAAGTATTGCTAAATACTATAAGTATTTAGCAATATGATTTAGAATGGTAACATAAATTAGTCATAATTCTAGTTGTAATTATTAAAGATTATTTAACTTCATATTAACAATGTAATATCAAGCGTCTCCAAAACATTACGATATTCAATACAATATCTATTAACTGTCGTAGTTTGATAATTAACTCTCATATTTATAATTAACAATTACATATCAGCCTTATGTATTTTACATACGATATTTATTATTATATATCAATTGGAATACCAATATAAAATCAATTAAAATGAGTAGTTCACAATGACTGCCGACAGATGGCACTAACGCGCCCATACGGCCAGACTGACTCCAGCGCGTCCCTTGCGCTGACATTTAATTGATTAGGCAGCACCCACTACGGGATCTTGCCAACACATAAGGCAGCACCCACTTCGGGCTCTTGCCAACACATAAGGCAGCACCCACTTCGGGCTCTTGCCAACACATAAGGCAGCACCCACTTCGGGCTCTTGCCAACACATAAGGCAGCACCCACTTCTGGCTTTTGCCAACACATAAGGCAGCACCCACTTCGGGCTCTTGCCAACACAAGGCATCACCCACGTGGGGATCTAGCCAAACCCAAAGGCATCACCTGTTCCCTCAGGATATAGCCACCAAGACCAGGAATAAGCGTTTAAGGAGGGATGGTTTGGATAGGAACACAAGGCATCACCCACATGGGGATCTAGCCAGCACAAGGCATCACCCACGAGGGGATCTAGCCAACACAAGGCATCACCCATTCAGGGATCTAGCCAACACATAAGGCATCACCCACGAGGGGATCTAGCCAACACATAAGGCATCACCCATTCAGGGATCTAGCCAACACAAGGCATCACCCACTTGGGGATCTAGCCAACACAAGGCATCACCCACATGGGGATCTAGCCAAACCCAAAGGCATCACCTGTTCCCTCAGGATATAGCCACCAAGACCAGGAATAAGGATACGCATGGTGGCCAGCCAGCGTTTAAGGAGGGATGGTTTGGATAGGAATAAAAAAACAAAATAAAGATACACACATGCATCACATCATGAGTCAACAACATAATCAACTCAAAGAATCATGAACCAATACATAATCTTGTGAAATCAAATAATATAAATCACACCATCATATAAGAATCAAAGAAATGATTAAATGGCAATCAACATTGTAAGTTGTCATGGATCACATTGTCAAATTTGTAACTCAGAATTAAGTTCAAAATCAAAGTTACAATAATTTCTTTTTCATAATAAAACATACATTTGTGTATATAAAATACAGTAAACGTCAATGAGTCACAGAAACATTTTAGTAAACATTAATCAACACTATTTGAACATACAAACATTTCATAATACATCCACACGCACAATTGAATATCAATAGGATTAACATTATAACATTAATAATATCACAAAATATTATAACAATATAAATTTAAAGAAATAAGAATGAGAATATAACTTCAAGAATAATGTTAAAGAAGTTATAATTTGCTGAAATCATTAGTAGTCAGCAAAACTACTCTTAATATTAACTACTGTTAATATTTCAAGTTTAATGAAATAGTCTCTACATGAATCCAAATCTGTTTGCATTAGTCACACATGGCTCTTATAGCTCTCTTTTGGTTCTGCCCATACGGTCATTACGTGAATTGTCAGAATGAAAAAGTGTCTGACTGAGTTAAGGTGCAGGTGCAGCATTGTGATTTGCAATTTTACTAAGCAGCCACAAATATTTACACCCTTTAGCTGGTAGGCATCTAACATTAGGCAACACTTCTAAAATCTCCATAGACCCTTAAAGTTAAGAGCCTAGTTGAGTTGTGTGGGCATCGAATCATCACACAATGTGCAAGTTTAAAGTTATAAATTGTAGCACAACATTTATCAAAACAAGTTTTAATATTAAAGGACCGCTCGTCCATCCATAATTTATTCTAAGCAGTATTCCTTGTGACTTCCTCAATATTATTTCACATTCAATTATTGACATTTAATATTTTTAATAGCAGATGGGTAATCTCTCAACTCATATGCAAGTTTCAATCAGTTATGGTCAGGCTTAGCAAGTGTTATTACAGTTCAAATTAAAAAGTTTGATTTATTTATTACAAAATATAGTTATAGCCGAATATACATTTTAAAGGTTCATCTTGATCAATCTATTTGAAAGGAATCTAAGTCACAGTTAAATTATACTAAGGAGCTATGCTTGTACAGAAGTTTGGTTAAAACTATCTGAAATAGCCCACTAAACTATTAAATGAGCTCACTTTTCTATATTCCTAGGAACCTGCTGAAGAACTAGTCTTAGCCTAAAATATTCTAGGATGCACTCCTTGTCCTATATTAATTCTGAAATATGCAGTACTAGTTTTGAAGAAAGAACTTATGTTGACTAAAAAATAACGGAACATGTTGATCTTGTCAAATTTCAGAATAATTAATACCTGCAATATGACCTGATCTAGAACTCAAATATCATTAAGAACTAAAACAATATTCCATTTGTCACCTAAGGTGAAACACATTTAGTTATAAAATTAGCACAGTATTTTCAATAGTCTGCTTATAGCAGGACCATGGAAACCAGGAACTATATCTAACTTTTTGAAATCAATAAGTTTAACCAGATTTATGGATTTGATTTGGTTTGATATATTAATCATAATCACTTACTTGCCAGAAATGTGGTAATAACAAAGCAGTACACATTTCACCGTAACATTACAGCATGCAAATACATGTCAATAATATGAATGGTTAAATATCATATTCAAATAATAAAATGAACAATTATTGCTAAGAGAATACTTGCCTCAAACAATATTTGAATTTAATTCATAAGATTCAAGTCCATCTGAGAGGTTTGCTCAAAAATATGGTAATTTACAGGTAGTGGATACAATTACATTCATTTCACATATTTTGCAGTCAGGCAAACAAATATTTTTAATATATTTGCAACATTTTAAGTTAAGTGTGAAATCTTAGTTAAAATAAATTAACAAAATAGGTATATAGATAATGAACAAAATTAAAAGGAATTTACAATATAGTATGATTTTGTTGAGCATGTCTTTAAAACTACAGAATAAAAACTTTCTTTTGCTTACCATTTTAGCATTATGTTATTGGTGAATATAGGATCGGTAGTGCAATGCTTGATATTGATACCATACTTCTATATCACTTTGTAAGGGATCATAGGTTCCCACCAAACAAATATTTTTGAATTCTTTGTGTAAGTAAGTAGTTACCTGAAAAGCTCACTCGGAAAATATGTTATTTAAACATAAAAATGATTAAATGGTACCTTCAGTATGCTCTGAAAACTTCAACAATTTTATCAACAACTTGATCACTATTTAATACATTATTACATATTTATATTTAATACATGAAATACTTAATATTTTTACAAGAATTCCCGTCTCCTCTACTCTCCCATTTCCTAGGTCATTGTCTATATGAAAAGTGGATGTCAAGTTTGTTCATATAACAAATAATTACTAGAGATTGTTATATATTTTGTATATACTTATGGTTACATTATTAAAGATATCAAACTAAGCCTAACTATAATAATTAGGTAATAAGTGATAATAATTCTCATTTACCACACGTTTAAGCTTAAAGCAATTGTTGTAAATTATTGCAATTTAGAATTACATTGCTGTTAGATGAATAGTTGATAGTTTTATTTGAGGCTACACACTCCTCACTCTGACCGAGGTAACAATTGTTCTTAGACTGGCCCTACCAAAGACAGTAATCATATTCAATAGCATTGGTGTAACTAAGGGCTGAGGTGTTATTAATTGATGATGGCAAAATGGAGTCTGATTCTTGCAGTCCCGGGAAAAATGACCCGGTTTATGGCAAAGGAAGCACATGTGTTGGTCCTTCGAAGGTACCGTAACACGTGTATTCTCAATCTTTATATCATTAGGTTTATCATCCTCGTTAACGATAAAGCGTTTCCGAAGAGTTTTAAGTACTGAAACTAGCTTGAGAAGCAAATCTGGGAAATTCCCTTAAAATAATTAAATATGCTCAGGATAAATACCTGTGGCTTAGTGCTTACCACCTCGACATCTGCAGCTACCGGTCGAGCTGTCTTGTCCCACGTGATTGAGTGTAGCGACCAAGTGTCGACCCAAGCCCGGCGCTCGCCGCAGCAGTACTTTTCATGGAGTTTCAACAGTGAAGGTCGTTCGATCCAGAAGTTCGGAGGTATTATGGGCTGTGATCCCACCGCTGCTGTCGGAGATTCCGTAGGTTCCATGGTGATACGAATGAAATATCTTCAGTCCAAATCAAGTCATTTATTAATTTACTATTACTGAATCTACCACTAGCTCGGAAAGGGGTAGAGCCTTATGAGAAGAGCTAGCGAGAAACTCACGGCCACTCCTTTTAATAACTTTAATCTATCTTTCACGTGACAGCACTCTCTCTCGTGTCGGGTCTAGGTGGAAGTGAACGACATATCGGTTCCCGTCGATGGACGCCACCGCCAAAACCAATTACAACTTCTTATATGACAAATAATTAAATAACAGTTATATAATTCAAAATAGATAGCTTAATATTCAACTATAATATTTCTATGAATTTAACATAGCTTAAAGTTATTTAAATCAGACAAATAACATTAATTCTATCAATATAAAACCAACTTTATTCTTACATCATCCGTTCAAGATGGCGCCACTGGCGGCGAATAAAGGAAATGAAGTATTGCTAAATACTATAAGTATTTAGCAATATGATTTAGAATGGTAACATAAATTAGTCATAATTCTAGTTGTAATTATTAAAGATTATTTAACTTCATATTAACAATGTAATATCAAGCGTCTCCAAAACATTACGATATTCAATACAATATCTATTAACTGTCGTAGTTTGATAATTAACTCTCATATTTATAATTAACAATTACATATCAGCCTTATGTATTTTACATACGATATTTATTATTATATATCAATTGGAATACCAATATAAAATCAATTAAAATGAGTAGTTCACAATGACTGCCGACAGATGGCACTAACGCGCCCATATAATATACATAATACCTCGGCGTGTCTCTGGACATTCGCTCTACCTGTGTGAACGCCTCCGCCAATGAGGTGACGTCCAGCTGACGCGCAGGTACACCTTTTTTCCCGTGTTCCTGCTTTACTTGATAGAGTCCTGTCGTCGCCACTCCGTATCCTTTACTTCTTTGGGGGGGGCGTGCTCTTGTTCAGCCATTCTTCTACCCGGCTGGGTGCGTTGTCCTCTTCCTCATCCGCAACCGATGAAGGAGCGTATTCGCCGTCTTCATCATGTGCCTCAGCGCGCAGTCGCTTTAATTTAACTTCGGCGAGCGCGAGCTTCAAAGCGGCAACTTCCTCTTCTGCATCAATAATCGCCTTGTTTGAGACCCTGTCGTACGCGCCGATCCTCGTGTCTTCAAGGTGCGGACAGATTTCTCGGTTGGAGCCATAATCGTAGTCGTATTAGCGGTCGCTAACCCGAGTACTGTCGCGGCCGCTGACCCCGACAAGGTCGCTGACTCCGGCGCGGTCGGGGTACCTAGTGTCTCCGTGACTGTCGTGGGGCAGTAGCGGTCTCTGATGTCATCAACTTAAGTGTCTACACACACTATGCCGAACGTACGCGATCGAAGTTCGGCATGATTACGCCTGCAATGTTATTTGTATTACTGACGGCACATTACGCCGAAGTTACAAGTCATTTCGGTCGGGCGTAAGTTCGATAACACTGAAAGAATTTTTCAAATCGGACCAGTAGTTCCTGAGATTAGCGCGTTCAAACAAATAAACAAACTCTTCAGCTTTACAATATTAGTATAGATTATTATAAAAGTGTTTATTTAAAAGAAAATTATACATTGCTGAACAACATGGCCCTATGCAATCTGTGGTTGACTACTTTTCTTCAATAAGAACACCAGTTGCGAAGTATATTTATTTTTATTTACTTTAATCTTCCAGTTGACTGTATTACACTATTTACTATACACTGTTCATACTATTCACTATGTACGGTTTTTTCAAATGTACTTTTCTTCTTTCTTCGATGTAATCTTGACACGATGAGTTTAAAACTTAAACTTTACAATAATAATGTTCGCTATTAACTATGTTCATACTATGTTCTTTCTTCCGAGAGATCTGATCAGCATGAGTTTAAAGCTTAAACTGGCGCAACACAGCGCGCATCCCTATTTATATTCGTAAACATTGCTGTTAGAATCATAACGAAAGATCAAGCGCGCCGCGTGGCACCGCGTGATGTTTTAGAGATTTTCTGTCTCGTTCGCGCATACGCGTTTCGCCAATACGTCTTTCTAATTCTTGATCTTTCGGGAACGATCGGTGTACTTAGATCTAAGGATCGCCGCCGCTTACAATGTTCGCGATTGTTCTTTCGTACTATTCTTAACGACTAGAATTTTTTAATAATAAAATACTTATTTCTACGAATTTCTACAATGTTCTTCATGACAAATAAAGTTGTAAATAAACATAAACGTATAAAATATGCAATAACATTAAATAAACGTTAAAATAATATTTAACTATGTACGAATTTGCCTATGTACGGTTATAAATCTCCTTATTATGTTTTGACATGTGTGAATAAAAACATAATATTTTATGCCTAAATATGATTCCATCGTGCACACAATCTTTGTCGTAACGTGGCTCGATTTCCCATAATGTTTATAGCCATTTACTTTCCGTATGTTGTCATTGTTCGATTCAAATATTTATTTGATAAACATTTCTGTGTAATTATAGCAATAACTTTTTTTATACTGTAAAATAAAATTTACATTTTCAGATTCCTAGTCATCGTTTCTTCTGAGTCAATTTTTACTTCCAATTTGTAGTGTAAATAATATTTGTAATTTTTACTCATCACGCAGCCCAACCTGGTCACAATCATGTGCTATATCTTTGCCACGTATCAACTACTCCACTTATCATAAAACTCGATACCTTTATTTATTATCTACCTGAGCAATGAAGTGAATGAAAAAAAACTGAATCAAAAGATGAAAGGGCATAGGTATGTGTAAACTTGAACGGCCCCTAGGATCACTTTTTACTGTATCCATTAAACAAAAGCAATTATTTTGGTAAAGCTGTTTAATTCTTTGAAATAAGAACAAAATATGTATGATCTCCACAAAAATCTTAAATGAGAGTGACACTACAATGCAAATCAAAGTTCTCTTAACCCATTTAGCCCAGCCGTGCCCAAACGAGGACGCCCTTACAAATACCCTCAACTTTTTTATATATTCGATTTTACTTATTTCTACTGTCGATACTTAAAGTTTAAGAAGATTTTCGTTTCTAAGTACACTGAAAAGTGAATGAAAATAGTTTATAGTGTTTTTTCTTGGTACTTTTTGGAGTATTTTTATGCGTCAGAGATTACCTAAAGTAAGTATTTTTTATTATTTTGTTTTTCTTCTAAGACTTGTTTCTTTTTTGCATAAAATATTTAAATATAGTATGTACTGTTGAGATAAATTAAAACATAATAAATAATTTAGTAATTTTACCAGAGAGAGGGATTTTATAACAGTGTCCCTAATTGGGGCCAGTGGGCATATACGAGATAAATATTTCGTGTTTTTGTTATAAGGTATTTTTTGGATAAACGATGGCTAAACGAACATTCTGCGGTGGCAACGAGTACCACGGGCTTCAAGAAGCACTCCATGCTGTGATGCTTGAGGAAGATGGTGATGCAGTGCTAGAATTAGTTGCCATACCTCCAGAACCTAGTGTTCTTACTGACGAAGAAGAAGGCGATGAGGACAAAAGCGTCAGTAACGACATTCCACGTGACATTCCTGGTAGAGTTGAAGTATTCACAGTTCTAGATGAAGAATGGAACAGCAGTGATGACGAAACTCTTGTGGAAACTAGAGACAATCTCAACTCTAATCCCAGGGACCATGTCGTGTTCTTTGATAATTTTTTCACCAGTTTTGATTTGCTCAGAGATTTGCAAAAATCTGGGTTTCGTGCAACGGGTACTGTACGTGAAGGTAGAACTAAAAAATGACCATTGGTTGCTGTAAAGGAGATGAAGAAGAAAGACCGTGCTGATATTTGACTACCGTTTCGACAAAGTCAATCAAGTTCTTTTTGTTCGTTGGCTGGATAACAGTGTCTGCAAAATGGGGTCAAATTATGACAGTGTTTTTCCTTTGGGAAAAGTAAAAAGTTGGAGCACTTTGGAGAAGAAAAAAGTGGATGTTGATATCCCGCATGTTTTTCAAACATATAACAAGGGAATGGGCGGTGTAAATCAAGCAGATCAGTCAATTTCATTGTACCGCACTGCTATACGGGGAAAAAAATGGTGGTGGGTGCTATTTACCTACATGTTGGACCTCACAGTTGCAAATGCATGGCGCCTTCACCTTCTAACAAATGATACCAAGCTAGACCAGCTTCAGTTTCGACGCTATATTGCCCGTCATTATTTGAGACATTCAGGAAGTCAAACTTTGCGACTACCAGCCTCTGTGGTGCCAAGCTTGCAGCATGACGGAATAGGTCACTTTCCACAAAAACTCTCTAGACAACTGCGATGCACCGTATGTCATAAGAAAGCACGCTGGCAATGCAAAAAGTGTATAATAACTTTATGTGTAGAAAGAAAATGTTTCGAAAATTTCCACTCCATATGAGCCCACCGTCCCCATTTAAGGACGGTGTTTTTTTTCTAAAAACCAATTTCTTTTTTTTTAGTTTCTTTGTGTTTTCTTTATAATTATATTACCCTTAACAAATTACAAAAGAGGTTTTGTAATTTGCACTGGCAGATTTCATTTGGGGCCAAATGGGTTAATTGCGAAATAAATATTCCACAACCTGGATACGATTCAATACTGTAACCAGTCACAACACATTTTTGAACCATATTTAACACAAAATAATAGTGATTAATACAAAAAAAACTCGGAACTATTTATTGCACTCAGATATTTATTTATTTATTTATTTATAGACACGCCAACAGTATACATATACAACTTTGTAAGATACAATATGATATTCAGTATGTAGTTCTTATATGCATACCAATTAAAGACGTGCACTGCACACAAAATCAGAAATTAAAGAACAGAAACTAATAACAAAAAGACACAAACAAAAATAAAATCAATGACGATTGGTTATTATGCGAACGATTTCAATATTTTTTGCCTAAAAGCAAGAAAAGAGTCATGAAAAATGTCCATGTGGTCAAGCTTACTATTTAGTGCATTATATTCAGTGCACGCTCGCACCAAAGGTGAATTCAGTCCTAGATTCGTTCTCACTGATGGTTGGTTGAAGGTTCTGGTAATGGGATAGCGTGGAGGCTTGCGAGGAACAGTTAGTGATAAGCGGTACGATATATCACTACAGTCAATGGCATTGTTGACTATTTTATGCAAGAACAGCATGGCATGTAACTTGCGTCGGTTGCACAAAGAGGACATTTTGAAGTGTTCCAGTCGCTGTTTGTAGCTCTGTCTGTGTGAGATGCCTTCCGAGATGAAAGCTATGTGTCGTGTAAACGCGCGTTGAATAATTTCTATACGTTGGGAATGAGCAGAATAAAATGGATTCCAGATCACACACCCGTATTCCAAATGACTGCGAACTAAAGCATTGTATAAATAATATTCTAGTTCGCGCGTGTTTGAATCCTTTTGTGTTACGTTTCAAGAAACCAAACATTTGGGCGGCTTTCCCTACTATCGCATCGATGTGTGATGTGAAACGCAGCTCCCCGTCAATCAGTACACCGAGATCTCTCATTGTGGAGACTTTTTGTAGTTCAGTTGCACCGATTCTGTATTTGGATTCTGTCGGGTGTTTCTTCTTTGAAAACCTAAGGTGAAAACATTTATCTGCATTGAGCTCCATATGGTTAAGACTGCACCACTTCTCGATCCTACTTAAGTCGTCTTGAATAAGTTTGGCGTCGTTTTGTGAATTAAAGGGTCTGTACAACTTAAGGTCATCCGCAAAAAGAAGGTATTTGCAGTTCTGTATGACAGATGTTATGTCATTTATGAAGATAGAGAACAGAACAGGTCCGAGATGGGATCCCTGTGGCACACTAGAAGCAGTGAAGAAGGGTAGTGAGTTGTAACCGTTGACTGAAACCATTTGGAGTCTTTTTGCTAAGTATGATTGAAACCAATGCAGCAGAGAGCCCGTTACACCAAAGTGATTTAATTTTTTTAGTAGGATATTATGATTGACTGTATCGAACGCACTGGTAAAATCAGTGTAGGTATATTGTATCAACTTCAAGACCCTTGTCAAGCTGCTCGGATACATCAGATACAAAAGATCATAGGTTAGTCACTGTCGATCGACCAGAGCGAAACCCGTGTTGGTAAGGGGATAACATTGCATCAACGTGATTTGTTAGGTGGGTACATACTAGTGATTCGAAAAGCTTCGAAAAGCATGACAAAATGGTAATGGGGCGATAATTTTTGGCGTTACTGATATCACCTTTTTTGTGCAATGGTATTATCCTTGCTTTTTTCCATCCGTCTGGAAAGCATGCCTCTCTTAACGAGCGATTAAATATCAGAGTAAGCGGTAAGCCTAAAGCGTTCCCACAGCGCTTGATGAATACAACAGGTATGCCATCAGGACCGGCTCCTTTGAATATATCAAGTTTTTTAATTTTTGTGATCACTTCA
This sequence comes from Anticarsia gemmatalis, assembly GCF_050436995.1. Classification (NCBI taxonomy): domain Eukaryota; kingdom Metazoa; phylum Arthropoda; class Insecta; order Lepidoptera; family Erebidae; genus Anticarsia; species Anticarsia gemmatalis. The sequence continues at coordinate 13,360,225 of NC_134775.1, forward strand.
CGTTCAGTTATAATTAACCTGGCGGTGCATCTATCATGAGAGGGAGGATTTAGGTTAGTTGCGTCGAAAAGAATATCATTCTCATGGCTATGAACCGAAGAGAAGTGGCTAGCGAATAGGTTCGCGATTTCGGGACCTGTATTAGCAATGTTAATGTCTTTGTAAATGCTAGATGGGATTGGGGAGGAGCACCTGTTTTTATCTTTTATGAATCGCCAAAATGCTTTCGCGTTCTTTGTGATGTTGAGTTCAATATTATACTTGTATTGTGAAAAGCAGGTGCGGTATAATTTATTGCAGTGATCTCGCAAAGCGTGAAACGATATAAAGTCCATGGGATTTTTATGTCGACGATATTTGAGCCTCATTTTTTCTTTTTCTTTTAGTCTCTTAATTAATGCATAACTAAACCATGAGGGGTACTTGGATTTAATACTGTTTTTTTTGGGCACGTATTTGGCAATCAAATTCTTCATAATGTCGTAAAATATTGAAACCGTTGCATTTACATCTTTACACACCAATAATTTTTTGTTCCAGTCAATGCTTTTCAGCTCCGAGATTAAGGCTTCATAGTTAGCTTTGAAATAATTAAGTTGATTTTTATATACCGATTTCAAGGACTGGCCTTGACTAGAACATGGGATAACAACTAGTAATCCGGGATGTTTGTTATCTAGCTTGCTAACAAGACTTTGAGGTTCCTCAACGATCACATTAGGCAGGTTGCTTAAAACTAAGTCCAAGGTTTTACTGTCAATATTTTGGATATAGTTGAACTGCCGCAAATTGTTGATGGACATAAAGTCGACAAGTGAATAACCCAACGAACTGCTGCCGATACCGATAGGGTCAGCGTGGGCACATTCGGTATTTTTAAACCATTTGATCGAAGACAGGTTAAAATCGCCCAGAACCACCATATCGTCGACCGCATTCGTCAGGTCACTCACACTGTCCAGGAACTTATTGAGAGATTCCAGTCGGACGGGGGGAGGCAGATAAATAGCACAAATGGCTATTTTTTTGAAGGTATTATTAATATTTAATTGTTAAGTTATCCATACATTTTCACACTCACATTCCCAGCTGATCATTCGGACTGATGGAATGTTGAGAGAAACAGCTATCAGTACACCACCTCCGTCCTTCTTGGAACCCCCAGTACATGGCCATATTGAGTGGTTCGACTTTGGAGAAAGTCGTGGTCTGTGGAGACCGTAGTGTAGTCCAAGAGGGATGCACGTGTGAGCAATGTGATTGCTCGTCGGCTGGAGAGCCGTGGTGTTAGAAACTTTACTCGGGGATAACTGTCAACTAAGAATTGTTTTTTGTGGTTTTAAAGATTGATTTGAACGGCTTTGTTACATAACTCAGACTGATTGTTGTTAGTGAAACTATTTTGAATACAGTCCCAATGTTTGTTTCTAGAATGAGATTTAATTAAAAATCCAAGTGAAGCTCTTAGTAGAGTTATTGAGATGGACCCAGTAATTGTAGAGTTTGGGTCAGGCGTGGCCGAGTGTGACATTGTTCTGTCGTGAGCTATTTTGTTCGCAGAGTAACCATCACACAAGGACGTGTGCAAGCAACCCTGGCCAAAGCCTGCTGTAACCTGTTTCCGCTGTCAAGGGCAAACCACTACGCATCTAATTGCCCGCAACTACGCAGTCACGAGGGAAGAAACAACGTAGGCAGTGGTCCCGGTGCAGCCAAGGAGAAACTGGTTGACCTGTGCATTATTGATGCACCTACTGGAATCCTATGCCATAACGGTGATTAGTTTTCATTTCGTTGTTATTCTGATACAGAATGTTCTTTAGTGAAGGAGTCATTAGCTTCTGTGTTGTCGTCGCTCAGTGGAGTGGCATGAGTCACTATCGCTTGATTTAGGTGATAGTGACGCCCAGTTGTGAGATATCGTCGCTCAGTGGAGTGGCATGAGTCACTATCACTCGATTTAGGTGATAGTGACGCCCAGTTGTGAGATATCGTCGCTCAGTGGAGTGGCATGAGTCACTATCGCTCGATTTAGGTGATAGTGACGCCTCGTTGTGAGATATCGTCGCTCAATAGAGTGGCATGAGTTACTTTCACTCGTTTAAGGTGATAGTAACGACTGAGGCCCGTGAATTGATGATGGGCGGTGATAGGGTTGATTTTAGCTTAAAGAGTAATTGGTTTTCAAGTTTAGTTATGTATGGTGTGTGAATACTGGTCCATGGTCTGTGTATTGTTAGATGATAGTATTATTGTGATGTAAGATTAATCATGTGAGAAAAATTATTTGTCCTGTAAGATTTGTTTTGTGTGAAAACTCTTACTCAAGTGAGTTAATCAGGATAGGCCGAACGGAGATACTCTGGTATTGCAGATGACTTTACTTTTTCAGGAGCATCACACAGGGACGTGTGACATGTCAAGATGGCCATGTCGGAGCGCTAGCATCGAGGCGCTACATTTTCGAAGAATCTAATTAAAATTAGCTTGATTTGATTGTTAAGAAATAATTTAATGTAACGGTAACGTCAAGTGTTAACACTTGGGTGTAGTCGGTATAGTGTTGGCAACACAGGCAGATGACGGTTGGCATGTGACAATAGACAACGGTCATTCAGAGGTATGATGGTTGGAACGTTAGTGTGGTTAGATTATTCAACATTCGAACTCAAAGGAAAACGGTCGTTGCCACGTTGTACCGGACTCACCGCGTTTCTGTCTTGCATCCGGCTAGATCGGTTAAATCCCATCCTTTGTAATGTGATCATTGTAATGGACAAATACAACAGTGAGCTAAGTCTAGTGCGTATTATTTTGGACTATTCGCCATCACTAACCAATCTGATAGCGAGGTACCCATATGCCTTCGATATCAGAAGTGAAATGTCAGGATACAAACCCCACACAACACACCGTGCTCCCGACATCAAAAGTGGGATGAGAAGACCACGCACCACGTGCTTCGAACTTTAACGCACCACGTTCTATGGGATGTGAAGACCACGTGCCACGTACTATGGGATGTGAAGACCACGTACCACGTGCTATGGACATCAACGAACCACGCGCTTCGAACGTTACCGCACCACGTGCTCCGAACCATGAATCATTGTAATGGACAAATACACCAGTGAGCTAAGTCTAATGCGTATTATTTTGGACTATTCGCCATCACTGACCAATCTGATAGCGAGGTACCCATATGCCTTCGATATCAGAAGTGAAATGTCAGGATACAAACCCCACACAACACACCGTGCTCCCGACATATATAAATAAAAGTATGGATAACTTAAATAAAACCCAAACCCAATCCAGTGCGAAAGCACCTAACGCGCTAAGCGCAAAGCCAACGGAGGTCGTCAGGGGAGGCGACAGCGACTCGTGTAGCTGGACCGAGGTATCTCGCAAGAGAACCTGTGGGCTGCCACGACAAACTGGAGCCAAAGCCAACCCTAAAGTTGGGTCAAGAGCGGAGGGGAAGCCTGAAAGGCAAACCGAACGGTGTCGATAAGGCGACTCAACCTCCGGCGAACGAAAGTGCCCCAGGGAGCAGTGGCGGGAGACTCCAGAGTGGAAGGACCAGGGTGGCCTCTAGGGGCCCCCGTGGGCCACCGTCCTCTGACTAATACCAAACTCAGAGGCACGCAGGAGGGTCCCAGCGCATCAGCACAGAGGCGTAATCTTCGGCTGAGGAAGCTGCAGGCACTCCAGAGCACAGTGATGCACCTACCAAACGTGCAAGGGAGGTAAGCGACGGGTCAGAGGAGCAAGCCCGGGAGGCCAAAAAGCCTAAAACCCAGGGCTTTTACCGGGACGTCATCGCGGCCAGCCTCAGGATGGCAGTCATCCTTGAAGGGTACCCAACAAGGAAGATGACCATCAAGGAAGGACACCGAGTGCAGGACCTGATGTTCGACAGGCTGATGGCACTGACAGGTCCGCCGCCCCTCGTCAACATGGGCAACATAATGTCCGGGGCGCTGTTCTTCACCTGCGCCGATGAGACCTCAGCGAAATGGCTGAAGGAGCTCACCGGCTCAAAGGTATGTAGGTGAGGATAGGACCATAAAAGTAGTGGCAGCCAAAGACCTACCGAAGCCGGTCAAAATGGCCTGGAAGTCGCGCGCCGCGTCCGAAGAACCCGGGCCTGAAAACACAGGAATGGCGAGTCATCGACACCCAAAATGACGAGTTCACGGTGCGTCGAATCGTCATGATGGACAGGGACTCGGCCGAGTTCATCAAAGCCCGGGACTACAGGCTGCCCACTGGCATCGACTTCAGCATATTTAAGCTGCTGGAAGATGCCTCCCCGGTGGCCAGTATGTCAGGGGAGGCGCAACGGGAGCCGCCTGAGGAAGGCGACCCTCCCGCCACAATGACAGTGGGGACGGAGCCTACGAACCCACCTCAGCGCCCCATGACCCCCGGAGCCCCGCCATCCCCAGTGTCAACCATTGGCACTGAGGACCTATTTGGGGAAATGGGGAACCTGGCGCTTGAGGAGGACGTTCTCCTGGAGCCGTCTCCCGACAGCGAGGCGGGCGGCGACGCATATTTGCCTCTGTTGTGACCTCTGCACGACTTCTGCTACAGGGATCTGACGGCAGTCAAGATTAACACAGGGGAAAAAGATAACAGCAAGACCATTATCTCTGCCGCTGTTTACCTTCCTTATGAAGAACCTAACCCGATCCCAACACAACTTGAAAGTCTGGTTAACCACAGCATCCAGCACAAGATGGACATCATTATTGGATGCGATGCAAATGCTCACCACGTGATCCGGGGCAGCTCGGACACCAATAGAAGGGGAGAAAAAGTACTGGAATATCTGGTAAGTTTTCCTTTACAATTACTCAACTGAGGAAACAGCCCTACCTTCGTCAATGCGCGGAGAGGTGAGGTAATAGATATAACCCTAGCCACTAACACTGCTAGCAATAATATCGCTAACTGGCATGTATCAAATGAAATCTCGCTTTCAGATCATAGATATATATGCTTTAACTATGGGACGACTCGAGTAGACACAACTACGATCAGAAGGAAGCCCAAACACACGGACTGGGTTAACTATAGCAAAGATCTAAAGATCTTGCTAGGTGACCCGAAGTGCAAGCTCAATTCTACCTTGGATATAGAACTTGAAGCAGACCGGTTATCGAAAACGATCACACAGGCCTGGACGGATAACTGCCCGGCAAAATAAATTAAACCCAAAAAAGTCCCTTGGTGGAACAAGGAACTAGAGGCTCTAAAACGTGAAACCAGAATCGCCTTTAATAGAGCTAAGGCCCGAAATGACTACATTGACAATTCAAAAAAGCTTACTGAATATCACAAAGCTGTAAGGAAAAACAAGCGCAAATCCTGGACCGATCATTGCGGCCTAATTAGCTCGCTTCCAGAAAGCATGAGACTGACCAAAGCACTATCGCTGGCCAAAGAGAGCCCGCTCACCAGCATCAAAAACAAAGACGGGAAACTCACAGAATCTGGGGAAGAAACGCTACGCATTATGGCCACCGCACATTTCCCAGGTTCAACTATCATCAACATAATGACAGATGAAGATATAACGCATAGCGAAGAAAATCTCATCAAGACGTCAAGGGCTGAATGGAACACAGCCAGGAAAATAGTAGATGGGAACATGGTGTGAACCCAACCATCTGCAGATGGATCGGGAATATGCTGCAAAACCGAGTTATCAGTTCCACATTAGCTAGCGATACAATCCACATCAGAACAACAAGAGGCTGCCCACAAGGAAGGGTGCTGTCGCCTCTGCTGTGGAGCCTAGTGGTCGATTCGCTAATGAAAGAACTGAACACAGGACCATTCTACACGGTAGGTTACGCAGATGACCTAGCCATTATGGTCAACGGAAAAATTCCGACGATCGTCTCGCAGTTGTCACAAGAAGCGATCAAAATAGCAGAAAGATGGAGCAGAGAAAACCACCTATCCATCAACCCTAGTAAAACCACCGTGTTCACCATGTACTTTACTAGGAAAAGAGACCTCAAAAACTTCAAAAGCCTAAAGATGGCCGGAGAAGAACTACATCTGGTCGACACAGGTCAAAAACTTAGGAGTCATACTGGACAAAGATCTGACCTGGAAAAAACACCAGGAGCATATAACCAATAAATCCTTAAGAATTTTTGGCATGCTCAGGAGGGCCTATGGCAAAACATGGGGACTCCAACCAAAGGTACTATACTGGATCTACACAATGATGATCCTACCCATCATCAAGTATGGAAGTGTAGTATGGAGACCAGAACCAATAAAGAGACATGTAAGAAAGTGCTCAGCACAATCCAAAGGGTTGCCTGCATGTCTATAACAGGTGCTTTTAGAACAACACCAACGGCAGCAATGGAAACCTTACTTGGAATCACTCCGTTGCACCTTACAGTCCAAAGAGAGGCAATCAATGCGTTGAAAAGACTCAAAGATGCAAACCTCGGGACAAGGAAGATGATGACGTGCAACCATACAAACATGGGCATAAAACCTCATCTAAAAGAAATGCTAGATATGAACTCTGACAAAATACAGACAATACTAGTCACTCATAGAAATTTTAAGATGACGATTCCAACGAGAGAAGAATGGAGTCAAGGTCTCTACACACAAACCAAAACGAGACAGATATGGTACACCGATGGCTCCAAAATGCACAACGGCATAGGAGTAGGCGTCCACTCGGAGGACTGCAGCATAAGCACTAGCCTAGGCAGATATGCTTCAGTCTTCCAAGCAGAAGTATACGCAATCATCGAATGCACCCAAGAGATTATAAAACGAGATACAAAAAATCGCGACATTTATATACTCAGCGACAGTCAAGCAGCCATTAGAGCTCTTTGCTGTTTTAAGGTCAATTTGGGACTTGTACTGAATTGCATAAAGAACCTGAACAAGGTAGGTCGAACAAACAAAGTTAGGCTAGTTTGGGTACCAGGCCATGCGGGCATAGATGGGAATGAGAAAGCTGATGAACTTGCACGGAAAGGATCAGAATCACTCCCAGCAGGTCCAGAACCAATAACTGGACTACCTGATGCGACAGTCAAACTGGCCATAACCAACTTCACCAGGGACCAGCATCTGAAAGAATGGAAAGCCATATCTGGACTAACCCATTCAAAACTGTTCATAAACAACGTCAACAAAAGCTGGAGTAAAAACCTAATAAACCTCAGCAAAGATAGCATCAAGAAAATACTCACAGGACACTACGGCACGAACTGCATCTATACTAATCTATACTAATATTATAAAGCTGAAGAGTTTGTTTGTTTGTTTGTTTGAACGCGCTAATCTCAGGAACTAATGATCCGATTAGAAAAATTCTTTCAGTGTTAGATAGCCTATTTGAGGAAGGCTATAGGCTATATATCATCACGCTACGACCATTAGGAGCGGAGTAGCAACGAGAAATATTACAAAAACGGGCAAAATTATGATGCATTCTCTCTAATGTGACGCAAGCGAAGTTGCGCGGGTCAGCTTGTGTTAAATAAGATAGGAGCCATAGATGACCCTAAATGCAGGCACTGCAATGAAGAAGCAGAAACCATGAAGCACATACTGTGCAAGTGTGATGCTTTAGGAAGGAAAAGAATGGATCTTCTAAGATGCGGTTACCCTAAACCAGAAGACTACAGGCTGTTTCTGGTGGGGTGCATAGCAAAACTGTTAAGTTTTGCCCTGCCCCCCAACGTCTAGAGTAGCAAAGGAGGGGGTGACACAAAGGATCAGGAATGGTCGAAGTGTCAGTCAGGCATTAACTGGCACCCCCACCCCTAAGATAAGATAAGAACATAAATAAAAATAGGCCATAATAACAAACTCTGATTATTACATAAATATAGAATTTATAGAACTCGAATATATAAAATAGAAATCTTTGTACCCACATATAATTCTTCTGTAAGTGTGTATGTCACTGAACTTCTCTTAAACGACTGGACCGATTTTGATGAAATTTTTTGTGTGTGTTCAAGGGGATCTGAGAATGGTTTAGATTTACAATTTTGTCCGCTGGACAATATTTTTTTTAATTAATTTTTAACTTATTAAACAGAACAACGTCTGTCGAGTCCGCTAGTCATATATAAATAAGTACATATTTATGTACATATACAGGGTGTAAATGACAGCTAACCGAAAACTTTACTGGTAAGTTTGTGACACTGTATGCGCGAAAGGAGAATGGGCACTTCTGGGCGGTCGGCGGCCATTAATGAAAGTAGTGTCAAATTAAAGTAATGATAACTAGAAACATCTTTTACTAAGAACGTTTCGCTGCAATCCTTTTAGGTAACAATATATTTACATGTAAATATAATAGAATTTCATAGAACATCATAAAGTTTATTTCGTGTCTGTAATGCATTTAACTTTGTGTAATAACGTTACATCTTCTTATAACGATGCCATCAACATAAATAACAATCGTAACAATATAATAATGTCCTCCTAGCCGATATACGGCTACGGCGGTCAGTTTCATTGAACCTGGCCATCTGTGCAGGACTTTGTTTATAGTGTCCAAGTGTGTGCACAATACACAGGTACACTCTCTATTCCATCACTCTCATAGTTTGGTGGGACGGATAACCGACACGACCGGTGAGAGGTCAGGCGCAGGACCGACGGCTTTACGTGCTCTCCGAGGCACGGAGGTCTTCGACCTCAACTTCCTAACTCCGGGCAATCTCTAGGAAATTCTTAACAGAAAATCTCAGAAAATACTTTTTGGCCCGACCCAGGATTCGAACCCGAGACCTCTCGCACCGCAGTCGCATATACTACCGACCGCGCCACAGAGGCAGTTAGAAGTTGAAAATCGTAACAATAGGAATAGACAAAGAGCAGCATTCCAAAGTATAACCGGCGATCAGCCTTTTTTCGACGTGACACATTTGACATGGCTTAACGACTGTTATCTTAGTTGACAACAACCGGGACCGACTTTTTACGTGCCCTCCGAAGCACGGAGACGCTCAGTTCAAATACCACAATGCGATCACCCATCTATAGCATGACCGCGCCAACGGCTGCTTAACCTACATATCGTTTACCGACCAGTGAGCGCAACTGGCTATGAACGCCTCGTTATTGAGCTGAGCATTCAAGACAGGCTTCTTCTAATAAGAAGAAGATCATGAACAACAGATAAGTCGTCTCAGTGAATATGTTATAGAAAAGCAAGATGTTTACTTACGATATTTATATATTTACTTGTAATGATTGTTCGAATACTAATAATGTCTATATTTGTATGCAATATAAGAAATAGTTTTATACTATTAAAAGTGCTCAAAAACAAAAATGTATTTTATTCGTCATATAAGTGCGTCGCGGCAATAAAACTTCTACACAGTAATTATAGAACCAAACTACATTAAAAAATACCAAAATCAAGTTTGGCCGCGGATCGCCCAGGCTCCATACTATTTTGCCCATTCTCCTTTACTCCAACGATATTTCTCGGAAATGATTGGTTCCCGAGTTAGTCATTTTTGAGCGTTCAATGTATAGTGAACAACGCGATGTATCTCCGCGCATGCCTACGAGACTTCTGGCGGCGGCGGCGCGCTGAGCGACGACATGTCGCGACGCGTCGTAGGTACGTACGCGTACCACCACGTCTATGCGCTCACTAGTATGCAACCCTATCATTAGATAACAATCTTATGTATCGTTTATGGTATCGTAAGTATGTTACAATAGCTCATAGTAAAATTGTAAGTAGGTAGGTACCTACTTGGCTCACGTGAAATCAAACAATAATAGCAAAATGTAACCAATAATAAGAAAGTGCTAAAACAAATTGTTATCAATGTCTATCAACACGCAAATACCTGGTGTATGGCGAGAGTTTGAGTACCTTTGGATCCGGACGTACAGGTGCAGAGCACGCCGTGCACTTCCACGTGCTTCACCATTTTATTTTTTTATTTTATTTATTTTCGGTTCACCAACAGATATAACAGTTATACATAAAAAGGAGCACATAATATAATTTATCCTTAAATTAGCCTACTGTATATCTAATTACAGGTAAACACAGCATGCATTTTTATAACAAAGCTACGTACCATACATAACACATCAACATTTCTTCCTATTTACGAACACAACTGCACTTCGAAAACAATAACAACAAAAATAATAACAATAAAAACACTAACAACTCAAAACCGGAACAATAACAAGTAATAATAAACAACAGTTCACACACGACACGTCGAATAGGACATAACGAACGACACCGGTGAAGAGCTTCCGTCTTCCGCGAGCGAATTGCTCGAACTATCAATCAAAGAGAGCCGCCGGCGCGGGCGCCTCTCCGCTCACTCGCGCCGCCCCTCGCCCGCGCCACCCGCTCCCTCCGCGCCGTCCGCGCGCGCGCCGCCGATTTGGTGACGAGCGACGAGTTAGGATCCCAGCGAGAGATTAGATTCAATAAAATATTGATGTGGCATTACTATTTTTACTTGTCACAGTTGTTACTGGTTGCATTGTAGTTTTATTCAAATACCAAATAACATTACAAACATTATTAATGTAAGTTTAAAATACTTTGATATTTATAACATAAAATCAGCTTAAAGTAAATAAAATAAACACGAAACGTTTATTTAATTAAACCATAAAAAATGTGGGTACATAACAATGATAACAATCAATATCCATTAATATTCTTATCAGAGAAACTAACTTATCATAATTCATAATCCCCGGAGAATTACTTAGCATCCATTTTGTCGCATCCCATCTATGTAACATCCACGCGCGGTCGCGGCGTCACGCGTCACTACGGCCATCTACTTTTCGAGTCGCACCGCGCTTGTATGAAGTATGAATGAGCGTGTAAATATCGAATAGAATTTTGCAAGAACAAATGGAACAAAGCGACAATACATGTTAAATTGTTTTTTAGAGATTTTTATAGCGCTAAAGAATATCAATAGGATTTTTTGTCGTTCTGTATGTATTTGTATATATTTAATACTAAAGCTTAAAATTATTATCATAATATATTTACATAAGTGCAGCGGTGGTTCAGTCTGTCAACTGTTTTTAAAGAATCATACTATAAATTGATTTTCAAACTATTTTAATATTCAACGACTGACCTATAAAAGTACGAGTAAAATGCTGGTGTGCGACCAAAACAATTATATTGAAGCACTCTTATGCCACAACTGCAGAACCTTGAGGTCTACAACAGCAAACACTAGAGCCTTTGTACAGCTTAAGCCGCTAGAGCAGATGTAACCAACTCTGAGAGCTGCTTGATCGAGACGCCATTACAGCATTTGGTAAACATATTTTTTGAGGTTATTACGATCTTTTGAAGATCATATAAATCTATAGCCTGGTAACGTTAACATAATTAAAATCATTTTTTATTACCTATAACCCTAATTAAACTATCTGTAACCCTCAAAGTCTTATTTATGTTCAAAATACAATTTCCAAATCCACATATCTATATAATTTTTGCATTTAAAACTGAATATTTTGAGGGCGCATGAAAGTATTGACGATAATATACATATATATTGACAGCAAACTGGAACTCGCACTTTCATATCACGTACACAAAGAAATAAAAGCGATAGACTACTTGTGTTATTATTGTGTTATTTTAATAATCCAATCTGTAAAAATAAAATGTCTCCTCATTTGATGATTCATTTTAATACAATATATTTAGTTTACACCATAATAAACCGACCATATTACTAATTTAGAGCGTTAGCATTTATAACCGTTACACAGTAGCGCTAAAATAGGGTAAAGGTGGTATAATCGCGCTGCAAGAGCTTTTTCGAACGCTCGTGGCGCTAACCACCTCTGTACAACAGCTGGTAAGCGCCACGAAGCTGCGAAAAAGCTGTTGTAGCGCGATTATACCGCCTTCATCTTATTTTAGCGCTCCTGTATTACTACTATACTACGTACTATTATAATTACTATTTACGACCACTGTAGATCCAATGTCGAGCTATAAGCTGGACAGTATGGGCCTATTTGACGCTACAAGAGATCTGTAGCCGCTTATAGAACCACTATACTTCTTACTAAGGAGCCTAAGGCGTTATAAAAATCCTTTAACCGGCCATTGTGCAGCTTGTTATAGCGCTTGTGTGCTAGTTGGGAAGTATTACATCCAGGACGGGGAGGATCAGATTACGGCTGACACAATTAGTTTCCTGTGCATTTGATGTGATAGACAAAATGCTCCTCTTAACATCACAAGCAGTGAATTGACTAAAGACAAATGGGGAACAGTCAGGAGTCGAACAAGATGAGAGATGACTAAGTGTATTACATTTTGTGGTACTATCTAAATTTGATGACGCAGAGAAGTGTTGATTTAAGAGGTTAATATTAATATTATTGGGGACAGGGTTTTGTTGTGGTTTGCCGACCCCCAGCGACTTAAGAAATGTACAGACCTTGGCTGGATCTCCATTTTCAACGGATTCATGAATGTGTCGGCGTTGTGCATTCCTAAACACCTTGCTGCAGTGATTACGTATGGCTACATATCTTTCTCTATTAGCCTCAGAGGGACGACATCTGTACTTCGATTTGGCTGTAGCTTATTTGTGGAGCAGAGATTTGATGTCGTCAGTAAGCCAAGGCGACGGAAGCGGTTTCACTTTAATTTGGCGGAAAGGTGCGTGTATGTCGTAAAGCTCAATTAATTTAGCTGTCAATATACATACCTTGTCATCGACGCAATCAGACTCAATGAGTGAGCTCCAATCAACATTGTCGGTATCCTCGCAGAGCTTAACAACATCCATGTCACGAAAATAACGATGCACAAGGGTTTTCGGTTTGGGTTTAGGTGGTCGGATTCGGTAAGATAGGAATAGTAAATCGTGCTAGGAGAAAGCATCAGCTCGACACTGACCATGTTTAGACACACGATTTGAGGAGGAGACAAGAATGAGGTCAAGTAAGGAGGGAGTGCAGTTTGGAAAATGGTGTGTGGCACTGAGAGGAAGGATAGACAAGTTGTTGGATCGAACTATACACTGGAGTGTGGTGGAGCGGGAATCATTTTTAAGGAGACAAGTGTTGAAATCACCCATGATTATGGTTTGACTGTACATTGGAGTACAGTTTTCTAAAATAATCTCAAAAGATGAGAAATAATCAATGCGAGAAGAGGGGCAGTAAAATACACCGAGCAGTATTTTAGAGTGGAGAAGTACAATCTCAAGAAAAAGGTGTTCGCCAACATTAGCATGAGATGACGAACTAATAATAGAAGAGGGAATGTTATTTTTTTGGTATATGGCAACGCCAACCCCACCTCCCGTAGCCTGATCATTTCGAATGAGCTGATAACCACGGAGTGAGTGTGCAGAGGAGGCTAAGCATGGTTTAAGCCATGACTCGTAGACTAATATGGCGTGTAGGTTTGTACAGTCAAAACTAGTCAGCATATCTGGATAATGAGCCGGAATACTCTGGGCATTTATATGGACAACATTAAGATCTCTAAGAGCATCAGAGAAATAAGACGATATTGTTTCAGCGAGAGAAGGAACACTAGCATAACTGGAATCACTGTTAGCTGAGAAAAAATCATCACTATCGACACTGTCGTCGTGTAGCGACATAATAACAATATGAAATGTATAAAAATAATGTAAGTGATACTATAAATATACTTAAACAATAATAATATGTATGTGTAATGTAAAAGTATAATAATAAATATAGTAATTAAATAAAATAATAAAACAAAAATATTTATGTGTAAAATATAAATATAATAATAAGAAGATAAAATAAAAAAGAAAATAAATAAAAAACAAAACATAACAAAACGTTAATTGTTCCATATGCCGGTTGTGAAAATTAATCGTTAGAAATTATTATCTGCACTAAATTATATCTGCACGTTTGGCGCACTGGTTAAAGTGGTCACCTCGCCGCAATAACCGTAGCGCCGCGTGTGGCGGGTTCGAATCCCACCCGGGACAAATATTTGTGTGATGAGCACGAGTATTTGTTCTGAGCCTGGATGTTAATTTATCTATATAAGTATGTATTTAGAAGTATATAAGTATGTTTATCAGTTGTCTGGTTACCATAGTACAAGCTCTGCTTAGTTTGGAATCAGGTGACCTTGTGTGGGTTGTCCAAAAATATTTAAAAATATTTATTTAATTTATTTATTAAAATGGAAGATAAGTAAAAAATAAATAAAAGATAAAAAGAGAAAGCTAGTTCAGGCACAAAGATATTAAATAATAAAAAAAAACTGTAAAGAAAGGAAATTCAAAGGAAATAAATAACTAATTAGGAATAGTTTAAAAATAAGGGTAGTATTTAAACGAGTGACTGTAAATTAAAGTTTTAAGTGTTAAAAATAATTAATTTACGGTATAGTATTATTAAGTGAGCGACTAACTGCGAGCGAAGAGATATTAGCAGAACAGCAACTTACAAACATTAATAATTTGAGTTACTTAAAATTCAAAATGAGAAGCTTCATAATATTTGAGCGACCTAATATTTTTTTGAGTGTCAACGTTACGTCCTATTTTTTTTTCAATATTTGGCAATTGTTTTTTTTATACTGAGCGGTATTTCATCTTAAAGAAGTGTTTCGAATACAAAAACCACTTTGAAAAATACTATAATGAGCAGAGTATGATAAGCTATATACAGGGTCTTCTCAAAATAGCTGGTGATATTTTGGGAGGCGATACTGCCCATGAATCTGATCACGAATCCGAAAAAAAAATTTTTTTTGGACAACTTATTTTTTTGCTTTTTTGTAGTGTGAGTGAGCGCTCGTGCACAAACACAAGAAGCGGCTCGTCGTTACACGGCCGCCGCTTCTATGTGTGCGACCGCGACCGAGCGCTGTCAGCTGACGTCGCGAGGGGCGGTGACTGCGCGCGGGACGTTCTGTCTTAGTAACAATAATAAATACAAATTGATACTGATTTCCCATAACACTTTCAGTCTTGGATTGGCTAGCAACTACCTGATTAACTTAACTATGCCATTTAAGTTATTGTTAAATTACTAACCTACAGAACGTAGCGTATCGCGAGAGTTTGAATATAGTTGCATCGAACATAGGATTACCATCCCACAGTACATACACATAAATTGACGAAATCATAACTACGAATCTCAATTACCTACTGTTAGCCTACCTAACTCCCTACTTTCAATATCTGTGTGATAATCACAACCGTAACCTTCGTTCCTCTAATAATCTTCTTCTTCTCTGTCCATCACACACTTCTGGGTTTGTCAACTCTTCTTTTCCTGTCCAATCTGTCTTATTATGGAACGCGCTCCCTCTTGAAGTCAGGATGTCCACTAACCGTCTTACGTTTAAGAGCAAAGTTCGGGATCTCTTGCTAAAACAAGTTGCAGAATCGTCACACTTATCTTAGTTTGTATTTATGAGGTATTGTATATATGTATATATTATAAGTATTATATTTAGTTTATTGTATGTCTTTAATATCATCTATTTATATAATATATTGACTTACTCGTATTTAATATTTTTATGAATGTAAATAATTATGTATGTATATACTCATCTATATTTATGTATAGTCACATGACCACATTGTTATTTATTTGTAAACCTTTTTCTCAACTAAATTTTCCTCCTTTATAATTTAAACACCTACTTCATTTAATCTCTGCATCACCCCAAGGTAGACTGGCAGAAAATGCCTTAGGCATTAAGTCCGCCTTTATACAAATTGTATAAGAAGTTTAAATAAATAAATAAATAAATAAATTAACGAACGACAATACACAAATGATTGATGAATTATGAAATCAAACAAATTAAATTGTTACATTACTTACCTAAATAGCGTACGGCGTATCGCCAGAGATTCGTTACAGATGCGTCAAACAAACAACCATGCGACACTACACACAAACTTACAGAATAAAAAAGTACGAAAATCGTCTAGCTACTGATAACAGCTGACTCAATTTACTGACTGACACTCACATATCGGGATTAAGCACTTGGTTTTACGACACCACCGACACGCACAATATATTCTTACCAACTGGTTAATTTAAATGTAGTATCCATTTTAAAAAATAAAAACATGGCATATTAAATCATGCCGACAAAGGGCGAAATTCAACAGCATAAACACCGACAAAGAGAGCCGATCGTTTGGCGGCGTCGCGCGGTGCACTTTGTAGTTGTCTTGTCGTGCCGCGCTAGTATAGTGATGTTTGTTTCTATTGCTTACATTCAAATGTGGAATATCGGTAAAAAACATTACTTTATTTAATATCAAATCAGTAGAAACCAACTGAATGTATTTTTTGTACCTACCTGAGATTATCTTTAACATTTACACGCTGCACGCAAATCAAGAGGACACAGATTTATTGTTGTAATAATAGGTACCTACTAGGTATAAAATATTCGAGGATTTCGATATTGAACCAACGTTTGCTATTTGTTATCTTTATTAAAATAGAAACTAATTGTTTTTATACTTGACAAATCGATATTAACATTGCATTATTAATATCTTCTCATTCAATGTTAGTCTCCAGATAGGTAGTTTAATTTGAAGTTTTTAATGAAAAATAAATATCAATTTTAAATGTAGGTACTTAATTAAGTTTTTGGGTCCATCCCTAACTGTCTATTTATTTTATTTTATTCATACGTTTGTCACAACTTAGTACCTATTAAGGATCGCTTTCGTTCGGACGTCCGCGCGTCCGGTGGGACTTTCAATAGTCATAGTCAATGCGTGAGCTTGTTATTACTGTTATTTCCTAAACCTTTCTGAACTGTGATTTGTTATTGTCGCGCGTGATCATGAGCGTGCGCGGTGTGATACGGTAATTGGTGAATGAGCCATGTTTTTGTTTTTTTTTGTTAATAATTCGTGTGTTCGTGAAAGTGAATCAGAACGAGGAAGCAAAAAGTGTCGTAAAACGTAAGAAAGATAAAATTTGGTATGTAGTGCCTGATGCCCTTTATTCGTGATCAGATTCATGGGCAGTATCGCCTCCCAAAATATCACCAGCTATTTTGAGAAGACCCTATATAAATTCGTCTCTTTTGATATTACATCAGGTCGCCGGAGCCCCGCTTTGCGGGGCTCCTCCTTCTGGGTGGTTTAAAAAAAAATAACCACGAAGGCTGAGGTTCTAACCTAACCTACCCATGTCGGTTTGCCAAAAACTCCTTTTAATTGGAAAAATCGAATCTATCTTAATATTGAAGTTGCCCTCTCTGTATTTCTAGTCGCTCACTTAGTAATGTAGTCGCAAGAACAGAATTTTAATTTCTGAAATGGATTAATCACAACCCATTTTTTGTAATCTCTTTCTGGAATTTATTATTAATCAATATTTGTAGTTACTTTGGTTAATTTTTCGCTTACTCAAATTCATACTGCTCAAGTTATTAAAACAGTATGTCATCATCAGTCGTTAAGTTTTTTTTTATTCGATCGTTTTATAATTCCCCTTAAAATAATATAATGGTTATATTAATCGAGATAAGAGGAGAAACGAAACGTAGAACGGACAGGACAGGACGGACATGACAGATGACGTTTGACATTTAATGATTTGTCATTGTCACGCACCATGATGTGAAAATTTTTGTTACAAATAATAGCTTAAGTGAAGGTATAAGGAAATTAGGAAGAAAACTTAAGAAAAATAAATGTGTACCTGAACTAGTAACAAAAACCAGGACTTTTCCATTACTTCTTGGCAACTACGCGCTTGGACTTTGCAGCAACTGGTACCTCGGGCTTCTACGGAGCTGAGGTCGACTTTGGCAAGAGTTCGCCAATCATGCCCAGCTCCACCAACGAAGTGACCCGATGCCGCGTGTCATCCGGGCCTTTCACAAACACTGCGCCATCACGAGTCCAGCATTTAGTGACACCAAACTTCTCCCGTGCGGCCATAAACACGTCGTGCCTAGTCTTCGTGAGGAATTCGGTCATTGTGACCCCCGTGCCCTTCAGCTTCGTTTTTGAAAATCACATCTTGTCATGAACATCCGAGTCCACCAGCTTCACAAGAATGGGTCTAGGCCGCTTTGGAGAGTGTTTTTTGCCCAGTTTTTGGCAGCGCTTGATGCAGTGATGAGTGAAGTCACCAACGCCTAACTGGTTGGTGACTAATTTAGTGATGGTCTGCTGCACATCCTCGACCTTCTGCTCACTCCCTGCCTCACCGTGAATCAGCAGGATCTTCTTCCGCCTCTGCATCTCCATACTATCAACAGTGCGTGCCAGTGTGTTAATTTGTGACTGTAGCACTTTCAGCCACTGGGTGGCAAAGGCACGGTATGCTGCTAAGTCAGTGGTTAAACTGGAGACAGTTGCAGGAGAGGACTTTAGCAGTTGTGCTTCAAATTCCGCCATTCTGCTGTGGATGCTGATGTTCATCTTATGTGTAGTGTAGCTTGCATGGTGTCCATTTTGTATACAGTGGAGATTTAGGACAGGAAATAAATGTAACCGGCAGGTAAAGTGTTCAGTTAAGAGTTGAGAACATAAACTATGTAAATAAACTGTTGTTAGAACCAGAAGTGGAAATTACTTAAAATAAAAACCATTTCAACAAAATAACAATTTATTGATTTAAACAAACTTATTAAATTGACCTAACTAACACTAACAAAGACAATTTAATCAAGTCTAGACAATTTAATAACGAAACGATTACTTTAAACAAATAAAAGGCAAACAACATAAAATGGCTTATGTGACCTTTAAACTAACACCGAAATACAATTTGGGTACGTCCGTATGATCCAAGCGCCGAGAGGCAAATAGGGGTGAGCCGTCGGGTTGTCTTTGTTACAGCAAAGGTATGCGTAACAGTAGCTACTACCAGCCCGTCGGGCTGTTCCAGCGGTATCCATCGCCGCCTGCAGATACAGGCGGGTCGCTGGGGCGGGGCTTTTACCCCTTGGAGTTATGCCGGAGTGTCGTGTCCGGCGGGCGAAGCGGTGGGCGAGGTCAGGCCCGTGCGGGTTTATCCCCGCGGGCGGACCTCAAGCCGTCCGCTTCTGTGTCACGTCCGGGTGTTGGTGGCAGGGGTCCCTCCTGTCCTTGGCGAGGTCGAGCTCACCGCGGCGGCGTCCGCGGCGAGCGCCCGTCAGCCCGGCTCAGGAGGGTGCTGGTGGCGTCGGTCCGGTGTTTGCGGCTATCAAGTCTCGTGGCAGTGCCAACCTGTCCGGCGGCCGCCTGTGGTACGGGGCGATCCCGTGTATCAGGCGGTGTTCCGAGCGTTCGGTGCGCTCGAACAGGTTGGTGCTCAGGCGTCTCACGTGGTCGTCCAGGCTCTCCATGCGCAGGTCTCGCGCGATGGTGTCGTTCCGCACGAAGCGCGGGGCGCCCACTACAAGGCGCAGGGCGCGCGATTGTTGGGCTCGCAACCTCTGGCGGTTTGTTGCCGACAGAAGTGCGAACCACGCGGGGGCAGCGTAGGTGAGGCGCGTCCTAATGTACGCCTTGTAGATTCCGAGCTTCGCGCGGAGAGGCAGGTGCGAGCACAGCATCGGGCGCAGGAGAGCGCACGCTGTGCGGACCTGGGAGACCACGTTCTTGACGTGGGGAGCCATTGAGAGCTGCCGGTCGATGGTCACGCCCAGGTATTTGACCTTGGCGGACCAGCCGACCTCTTCATCCCGGAGCTTCATATTTGCCGGTGGTTTGGCTCCCACGGAGATCGCCTGAGTCTTCGCCACGTTGAGTGATAGCCGCCAGTCGTCTAGCCACGCGGGGAGGGCGTCCAGGGCACGCTGCAGCTTGATTGCAGCGTGCGCGCCGGAGAGCGACGAGGTGTAGTAGGCTGCATCGTCGGCGTACAGTGCCAGCTGGACACCGGCCGGCACTGGGATGTCGTTGGTGTACCAGCTGTAGCACACTGGTGAGATGCAGCTTCCTTGCGGTACTCCGGCGCGTATCGGACGCTCCTCCGACAACGCATCTTCGACCGCGACTTGAAATCGCCGGTCCTGGAGGAAGGTGCCCACGATCCTGACTACTCGGCGGGGAGTAGTGGATGTGGACAGCTTGTGGATGAGACCGGCGTGCCAGACGCGGTCGAAGGCCTTTACCATATCGAGGAATACTGCAGCGGCTCGCTCGCGCTTGTTGCGAGCAGCCGCGAGGTCGTGCAGTACCCTCATGAGCTGGTGCGTCGTCGAGTGTTCGGCCCTAAAGCCGAACTGCTCCTCGCGTGGCTTGATGTGCGGGACGAGGTGTGGCAGCAGCAGTTTTTCGAACAGCTTGGAGATGTTCGGGAGCAGCGTGATGGGTCTGTAGCTACCCGGCAGCAGGATGTTTTTCCCCGGCTTCGGCAGCATAATGACTCTGCCGAGCTTCCATGCGGCGGGAAAGTGACCGGTCCGCAGTATGCCGTTGAATAGGCGCGTCACCCCCGCGATCGCTCGCATTGGGAGGTGACGCAGCGCCTCGTTGGGGATCCGGTCGGGTCCAGGGGCCTTTCGCAGTGGAAGTCGGCGTATCATGCGCCGGACTTGGCCTGGGGAAAAGACGATGGCGTCCTCTGTCGGGGCCACGGGCTGCTCCATGTACGTCTTCACAAGCTGCTCGATGTCGGCTGCGTGCTGCGCGTTGACGGCTGGGTTCGGCTGGAATTGTCCCTCCAGGAATTCGGCGAATATCTCCGCCCGGTCCTCGGCTCGGTAACGTGGGGTGCCGTCACCTGCCAGCAGGGGGCGGATCGGGGATGGCTTCCCGGAGAGACGGCGGCACAGGCGGTGGATGCCCGACCATTCTTCGCCGGCTCGCTCGATGGTGCGTTGCCACGACTCTGCGGCTTGGGTCTCCAGTGCCGCAGAGATCTTCGCTACCAGAGCGTTGAGCTCGGTCTTCAGTGTCGGGCATCTGGTGTTCTGCCATAGCCTTCGCAGCCTCCTCTTCTTCTCGATCATCGCCATGATGCTGGCCGGAAGCTGGGGGGCCCTCTTGGTGGACGGGGCGTTTAAACGGGACGCGGTGAGCGCGGCCTGAATTTGCGTGGAGATATCCACGGCCATCGAGTCGACGTCCTCGGCGGTGTCCACGCGGCGCGTCGGTGATTGCTCCGATAGCAGCCGGTGGAAGGCCTCCCAGTCTTGACGAGATCGAGAAGGTGGGTTTCCAGCTTTTAGTGGAGTGTCCTCCAGAGTCAGACACACCGGTTGGTGGTCTGATATGAGGTGGTCGTCCAGGACGTCCAGGTTGACAGCGCCGTCGATGCCACGGGTGACGGCGATGTCCAGGACGTCGGGTACATATATGCTTGCGTACGGTAGGGGTGAGCAATGTCGTCGCGTCGTATTTATAGGCGATTGTAGAGGGGAGTCCATTTTCTTTTACACGGCCTCTCCTGATGACGTGTCGTCCTCGACATGGGTCCTCCGAGAGACACCGCTAGGACCACCGATGCAGTGTTCAGGTTCGTCAGTTTTCGCATCCAGCAGAGGCATTGAGGGACCCGTCGTAGGACCCTCGTCTGCTTCAACCGTCTCGTTTTCATCAGTGTGCTCACCTGAAATTATCAAATATCTTCACTCACCTATCAAGGGACAGCTTGCCTATATCTTTCATTTTATCGTCATTTATCTAATTCATGCGTCGCCAGCTATAATATCATTCACACACGTGCTCTTAGTTAATTAAACAAAGTCGAGACGTCTCTTTATACAAACCATACGTTGAACTCTATATTCCACTTCATGGAATACTTTTCCGAAGTAGCCTTCAGAAGCTCATCAAGCGATATGAGGCGACGAACGCCATAGTATAGCGACGAACGCCAAGTACTTACACTTGTGTGTCTCAGCGCATATACCACTCATAGGGTGCGACGAACGCTCAGATACGGCGACGAACGCCCAAGTATAGCGACGAACGCTCAGGTGCGGCGACGAACGCCCAAGTATAGCGACGAACGCTTAGGTGCGGCGACGAACGCCAAGATATAGCGACGAACGCCAGGTGATCAGCCTGTGTGTCTACGCACATACATATATCACAAACAACAGTTAAGTATCTCACCGTCAAAGAATGCAGCACACGTATCGGGGCACCACTCGCCCCGCCACGGGACCATGTGTTGGGCCGCAGCTTGTGTAGTCTTACCGTAGCTCCCGCTCAGTAGTTGGAGAGCGTAACGTCCGCTAGGCAGTACCTTTACCACCTTATAGGGGCCACGCATGCCCGGGTCGAGTTTCCCAGTTACTTGCGAGAACTTGATTACAAAGACAAGGTCGTCCACACTGTACTGACGAGGTGCGTGCCGCTGTCGGTTGGTTATTTGGTCTTGCCTGGTCTGATTGTCCTTCAAAAGTTGACGAGCTCTGCCTCTGGTCAGTTCTCTCAGAGTCTCCCGATTTGGACTTGGATCTTCAACAGCAACATCACGAACTAGTGAACGGATAATCGGCGTTGCGTCTTCCGTACCCATGAGGAGATTTAGTGGCGAAACTTGAGTGGTTTTCTGCTTGGTAATATTCAGTACTAATTGCAGTTTTCCCAAGGACTCGGACCAAGAAAAGTCCTTATGGTTCGCCTGAATGCGCAACATATTCAGAACAGTTCGCATATACCGTTCCGCCTGTCCGTTGGCGTGATGCATTTCAGGTGTTATGTAGTGAAGATCACAGCCAAGCTCATTATAATAATAATAATAATAAAAACTCTTTATTGTACACAATGTATCAGTAAGATATAAGAGTAAATAAAAACTATAAACTAAGGCTGGATACAGTTCTAATGCACAATCGGCGGCCTTATCGCACAAGGCAATCTCTTACAGGCAACCATAGGATGGAAAGAGATGTTTACCAGAAAAGAGGTAGTACTGCGTACAAGTCACGTTAACCTAAATATATGAGTTATATAAAATAAATAATAAATACAAATCGCATATAAAAAATCTCATCTTAAGTCTTAAATTCTCTGATGATCGTAAAAACCTTGAATGCGTGTCATATAAGAAAACAAAACGTTGTTTGAGATAGAAGGGAGTCAAGGGATTAAACAAGATATTGTACAGAAGATAGAGAATGTGAGCATTCCGGCGTGAACGTATTGGTAACCACTTGAGCTTGTTTCGATAATCTGAGACGTGGTCATATTTGCGTAATCCAAATATGAACCTGATAAAGAAATTTTGAAGGCGCTCAAGCTTGTTAAGTTGGTCCTCGGTTAGATCGGGATAGCTGACATCGGCATAATCAAGGATGGGGAAGAGAAGGGATTGTACAAGCGCGATTTTAGTGTTGATGGGGAGAAAATTGCGTAGCCTGCGCAAGGACCCCGCCGAAGCAAATATTTTGCGACTGAGTTCCTGGAGTTGAGGACTCCAGGGCTCCTGTCAAAATATAATCCCAGGTTTTTAATACGATCACTAAATGGGACGGTAGTGCCGTCGAAGATCACAGTGGGTACTACTGTCCAATCTACTCTTGAGAGCGAGCATCCTGGGGCTACCGATGACAATGGCTTGTGTTTTGTGAGGATTGACAATGAGACCATACGACTTACTCCATTCACAAATACGAACCAGATCACTATTTATCGTTTCCACAGCTTCCGTCAACCTATCCGTGGGAGCACAAGAATAAATTTGTAGATCATCTGCATAGAGGTGATAGGAAGAAGTTATGCGATTGGATATTGAATCTATAAAAACTGCGAAAAGTAAGGGAGATAAAACGCCGCCCTGCGGTACGCCAGCAGATACAGCGCACTAATCCGAGACATTGTTTTCAATGTTAATACGTTGCCGGCGCCCATACAGGTAACTACGAAACCAGTCAACCACTGATGGAGATATGTTAAGAGAACACAATATACCTTGTAGAACATCAAAATCAACACAATTGAAAGCGCTACTGAAATCTAGAAAAACTAGGGTTGTAAGCTTGCCATCTTCCATACCCGATCTGATGTCCTCCGTAATATGAACCAGGCTCGTAGTAGTACTATGACCAGGACGGAAACCCGATTGGAAAGGATTTAGGAGTAGGTTTGAAGAAAGATAGTTGCTGAGTTGCATATGTACTAGGCGTTGAAGTACTTTAGATAGGAAGGGAAGTATGGATATGGGACGATATTCAGAAAAAGTAGATGGGTTACGTTTTTTTGGTATAGGGATAATTTGGGCATCCTTTCATGTAGACGGAAAGATGCCATTAATAAAGTTTACAAAATTCCTGGATTCAAACATGCGCCCTTTATCCGTAATCATTAATTTTGGTACCCCGAATAAAGAGACTGATTGAGTAATTACCTGCTTCAATTCAACTGTATCTTGTTTACTCATTGGGTAGAGAAGTGAGAACTTAGTGAATGCATCTATTATAAGGAGGACAAACTTGTAGCCGTTCGAAGTGGGCAAGGGGCCTAATGCATCTACATGGACTGTGTGGAAGGGGATATCTGGCTTTTCCCACGAGGTTATATTTTGGAGTGGAGCCCGTGGTACTCTCTTCTTGGAGATACAAACTAAACAGTGGCCTATGTACTTACTCACAAATCTTTTAAGTCCCGGAAACGAAAAGTGTCTCAATATTAGGTCAAGTGTCTTATCTATCAATTTACCAGCTCGCTTCATAATTAATTGTGCTGAGTCGTTGTCACTGCCGGTTAGTCTGTTATTTAAACAATCAGTGCACGAGTGTGTCGTGCCCTCGTTGTGGAAGGCGGCGCTTATATCTCCTATACATAAAAAGGGTTCTAAAACACAAGCCGAGAATTATAGACCAATCTCGAAACTATGTTTGCTCGCTAAAGTATTTGAAAAAATCGTCCATAAACAGGTTTATGCTGCACTCGAGACTTCTCTCGATGACTCTCAGCACGGCTTCGTAAAAGGAAAATCGACTGTGTCTAATCTTATACTTCTTCACGATTACATCACTGATAGTATGAGCCAGGGTAAGCAGGTTGATGTTGTTTACACAGATTACGCCAAATGTTTTGATAAAATCGACCACTCCATACTTATACAGAAATTATACTTATTAGGAATAAGGGGAGATCTGCTTAGATGGTTCATATCTTATATTACAAATAAGTCACAAGCTGTCGCGGTTAGCAACTACATATCTAGTTGGGTATCTGTGCCTAGTAGGGCCCCCCAGGGCTCGCTTTTCGTGATTTTTGTAAACGACATTGGGGAGTACGTGGAATCATCAAAATTACTTTGCCTCGCTGACGACATGAAAATATTTACATCGATTTCTTCTGATGCAGACGTTCAATTACTCCAAGCAGATTTAACACGTTTAGAACACTATTGCGTAAAACATAGGTTAGACTTAAATCCGTCAAAATGCTCTGTTGTTACTTTTACTAGGAAAAAGCATATAATTCCCTCCGATTACTACCTAAAAGGACAAAAGCTATTCATCTTCTTCCCCTGTTCAAGAGACGCGAGATTGCTGACATTATTTACGTGCAAAAAATTCTTGCCAACATTATTAACAGTCCTGAGCTCCTTTCCAAATTCGGCATTAATATACCAGTAAAATTTACTAGGCATTACATTCCGCTTAATTTACCTGTAGTTTCATCCAATTATCGGCAGAATAGCTTTATCTGGCGGGCTAGCAGGAGTGTAAATATTGCACTGAAAACACACGACTTTGACTTGTTTAACACGAATCTGGCGACGACAAGACGTATGATAAGCCAAGACTTCTTTGAGGACAATGGATTAATATAAAATGTCTATGTAAACGGCAATGGACTTGTATAAAATGTCTATCTAAACGGCAATGGACTTTATATGTTAAAACTGAATTTCTTGTAGTTTATTTGTCACTCACGGTTAGATCTACTGTATTGTTGCTTAATACCTAGGACCTGTAATTGGCCATCTGTTTCTAAGGTATATTGTTTATTATATTTAGCAGCTGTTGGTCTTCCAATAAATAAATAAATCTACGCCAATATGCTCGTGTTCATCGTGAAACACCCGCAAGAGGGAGAGACGGTGTCCTTTAGGGATGTAACACAAAAGTCGTGATTGCAGGCCTATCGGGGTGTATTTGTAATACAAGATGTCATTTTGTACAGAATAGCGATTAGGGTCTAAACTGCCGTCACGGAGTTTATCGATAAGATCACGAGTCTCATTATTAGCTAGTTGTGCTATTTGGGCCCAATTACGAGGTCTACTGATTTGATTGACGTTGACTGCTGGATTTCGACTAAGGTAATTAGCGTGCGGCATCATTACTCCTTTCCGATACTGAATAGAAAAGTCAAAATCTTGGAGATAAATCCACCAACACGCGGGGCAGTAAATCTTTTTTTCGCTCGGTCGACTTCAGAGCATTGCAATCGGTCACTACCGTGAACTTTAATCCTACCAGATAATGTCGGAAGTTCTCAAAGCCTTAACAACCGCAAGAGTCTCAAGCTCGTAGGAGTGATATTTGCTCTCAGCTCCTTGAGTGGACCTGCTGAAGTACGAAACGACATGCTTACTGGAGTCTGGATGGGTTTGTAGGAGAACGGCACCGTAGCCTATACTACTAGCGTCGCGTCGGTGTGAACTTCTGTTGGGAAACTAATCAAATCAAATCAAATCAATTTATTTATGCAAACATGGGTACATTATAAGATGATACAGTAATTGAAAGTAGCTTTTACCATATTTTACCTTGCGGCATGCAAATTGTTATCGATAATCAAAAATTCAATTATTATGGATAATAAGACAATACAAATTAAATGTCCTATAATTACAATACAAATCGCTCCTTGAATACAAAAGGGACACAAATCGAAAACTATAAATTTTACAGGACAGCCAAAACAAATTTTTGAAACTGTTTTTTTTAAATATTTTATATATTTATTAATTAAATATAAGATGTTAATATATCATTAGAAGCGTATTTTTTAGCTCTATCTATCTACAATATAAACTTTGTAATATCTGTTACCTATTAAGAAAAAAAAGCATATAAGTCCGTTTTGCATTCAAAATTTGAACCAATATCATGATAAATATGTCAAAAATTAAACACAGTTTTGCAAATAAAAATGGTTTATTGTACATTTTTTGGTAAAAATCCGTATCAAAAAGTTAAATCTTATTACTATATAAAACCATAAGTGAATAGACACCAGGAAAACATTGTATTAAACAATCTAAGTTAAAAAATCTTTACTTATTAATAAGTAAGTAATATAATAGAGATCAACTTTGTGCGTAACTTTCATTATTCAGTAAAATTAAACATCAATCATCATCATCAATCAATGGGTAGACTGAGTGCAGCAAGAGTATTAAAGAAATAAGATAATAGAAAAGTTTTATGAGTTTAATAAACCCTTCATATTTAGCATTCGTGGATTATTCCAAAGCTTTTGGCAGCATCAGTCATTCCGCCATAGAATCATCACTCCATAACCAAGACCTTCTTAAAGATACTATGTATAATCGAAGCTACATATACATCAAACTCATCAAAGCAATATACAACAATCTCTCTAAATCCAAAGAAGCGTGAAACAGGAAGACCTGTTATCTCCCAAATTACTTACCAGCACCCTCGAAAAAATTTTCAGGAGCCTCAATCAAAAGGCATTGTTGTTAGTGGCAAACAGTTAACAAACCTTCGTTTTGCAGACGTCATTGTCCTCTTCTCTTCCTTTGCATTGGAACTCGAATCAATGCTCAAAGATCTGAGCACGGCAAGCCTTCAGATTGGACTAAGTAAGAACCGTACAAAAACCCAGGTTATGACCAACAACACAAAACGTAGGGTCGAGGTAGGCGGGCACGTCATACACTATGTCGACGAGTCCACTTACCACTTACTTGAGCCAGATAACCTCTTTTAACAACCGACGGGACAAAGAGTTGGACAAACGTGTCACAAGTGCCTGGAAGAGCTCCTGTTCCATGAAAGAGCTAATGAAAGGTAACCTTCCACTGTCACTAAAGCGGAAGCTCGTCGAAATGTTTATGCTACCCGTCCTAACCTACGGTGCCCAAACATGGTCCCTTACGGAAAATCCAAAAGTAGAAACCGAAGGTTTGCCAGAGAGAAATGGAGCGTAGTATATCAGATGTATAAAGAACAGATCACGTCCAAAATTCTATACTGCGCTCCCAAACTCGCATAGCCGATTTAGGGAAGAAGACCGCCAGGTTGAAATGGAACTGAGCCGGCCACATTATCCGCATGCATCCGGAAAGGTGGGCCCGCATATCTACCAACTGGATGCCAGAGGATGGTCATCGCAGACGCGGGAGACCTAAACGGAGATGGCGGGATGACCTAGACGCATTTGAAAAGGACTAGTCGGATCTTGCCGCTAAAAGGGCGATTTGAAAGGGAAGGGTCCCCCCTTGCCTTTCCCTGCACCAAAATGTTAAATTTTATTTCGAAAATTTTAAAGAAAGCTAAAATTATTATCATGCCAAACGGCCATATTCATGGCCTTCCCATTATAGCATGCTAAAAATAATTATTTATTCCACAATAATTTAATGCAAAAGGGACGTATTTCAAAATATGCTACTGTTATATTACAAAATATAATAAAAAATACTAGTGTTTGAATGCAAAACGGTCGTTTTCAGAAATATGGCACTTTTGTATTACAAAATATGGTAACAAATACTATAGTTAGAATGCAAAAAGGACGTTTTCCAAAATATGGCAGTTTTGTATTGTAAAATATAATCACATTAACTTGAAATTTTGCACCCAACACAGACGTATTTTGAATTGTGGCACTTTTTCACGCAACTGACGAGCATTTTCGTTGAATCTCCGGGCGCAACTCACAAAGTGGCTGTTTTGCACTGACATTATCTGTCAAAGTGAGCTAATGCAAAAAGGGCAGTAAGTCAGTGCAGCCATAATATAAGCAAAAATGATGGGGGTTTTTTTTTACTATAAAATATAGTCGGTTCAGGTGTCATTTTTGCAATAAAACGATTTTCATTTTTTTTTGAGTTGTGGCCCTTTTGCATTGAAGGAGCGAAATGTCAATAAATTAGAGATAATGAAATAATATAATAATAATAAATTAAACTGAAATGTCTGTGTTACTATTTAAATATTCATTAATACTATAGAATGCTTTAAGACATAAAAATTGTTTCAATTTGTATTTAAATTCATTTGCATTCGTACACTCTATTATATTCTTTGGTAGCTTATTATATATACGTGATGTCATGCATAGAATACTATTATTTATTTGCGATGTATTGTTAGGTAGACAACATATTCTATGATTCCATCGTTTGCTTTTATATGGTTCAAATAGAGTTTTATTATAATGCACAAATACAGCAACCTCAAAAATATATAAGCAAGGAAAAGTCATAATTTTTAGATTTATAAAATAGGGTTTACATGAATCTGTTGCCCTAATTTTAGTAATTGCTCTTAGACATCTCTTTTGAGCTTTAAATACACTCTCTTTATCTACCGAGTTACCCCAAAAGATGAAACCATATCTTAGATTTGACTCTACATATGCGTGGTATGCAGTTATAACGACAGGTTGGCTGACTACTCTCCCTAACATGTAAAGCGCATAACAAAATTGACTCAATTTGGTACAGATACTTTCGACATGAAGTTTCCAGTTTAGATGACTGTCAAGATTAATACCTAAAAATTTCGCGCTTTCTACCTCACGAATCTTTTGTTTGTTAAATTCTAAATTTAAATTAAATAAATTATTTTTTCGATTTCTAAATGTCATCATAGCGGTTTTATCTAAATTTATCATTAGATGGTTATATTCTAGCCACTTAACTATTTCGCTTAAAGTTATATTCATGTTTCTAGTTTTGACTTCTCTTTACTGGCAAACATTACCGTGCTATCATCGGCGAACAAAACCATTTTTTGGTTGATGGCTCTAGGCAGGTCATTAACGTAAATTATAAAGAGTTGAGGGCCCAATACACTGCCCTGTGGGATTCCTTGTACCACTTCACAATATCGGGATGAGTAAATAATTTCCTTCTTAGTTAATGGACATATACGAACAATTTGTGTACACTGTTTTCTATTTTTAAGGTAAGATTCAACAAGATTTAGAATGTTTCCCCTAATGCCATATGCTTCTAACTTAAGTAACAGTATATCGTGATTTACATAGTCAAAGGCCTTTGTTAGATCCATATAAAGCGCTAAAATGAGATGTTTACTGTTTAGACCGGTCATAATATTGTGCATAAATTTGTAAATTGCTAAGTTAATTGACTTATCCTTCCTAAATCCTATTTGTTTGTCAGCAAAGAGATTGTTTTTTTCAAAGTACTGGTACAAGGTTCCATGCATAACTTTCTCAAACACTTTTGAGATAACTGGAATTAAAGCAATTGGCCTATAACACTTAACACTATATTTGTCGTCCTTTTTGAACAGGGGCTTTACTAAAGTAACTTTCAGCTTATTAGGAAATATTCCTGAGACAATACACAAATTTACTATGTGACTAAGCACATTTGAGATCAGTGAAGCTACTTCTTTCAAAATCTTAGTGCTAACATCATCATAACCAGTACTATTAGTATTATTTAATGATTTAATCAGTTTGCAGATGTCTGTAGCAGAAGTTGGTGTCATGAAACAAGAATTCGATTTTTTATTAATATTAGATGTCAATAGTTGAGAGTCATATGAATTATTATTATTAATTAAATGTCTTTGCATAGTAAAATAATTATTGAAAGTTTCTACAATACGAATAGGGTCTTCAACAATACAGCCGTTTACATTTAGTCTGTTAATATAGTCTTTTGGCATATTATTTTTATTTTTATTTATGACCGACCATGCAGCTTTTGATTTATTTATCGCAGTCTTGATGAAATAGTCATTTTGACTTTTTTGTGTCAGTTTTATGATTTTATTGAGCCTCATAGAGTATGTTTTAAACTTATGTTTATTCTCTTCGATACGATTTTTCCTATAGTTCCATAACAACTCACGTTTGCGCTTGGAACATACTCGTATACCATTAGACAACCATCTAGGTCGGTTTTGTAATGTTTTTTTAATTAATTTTTTTGGAAAGCATAACTCATAAAATAAAATGAAATTATCATAGAAATTGTCAAAGGCAGTATTAGAATTATTTGTATCGTAGACCTCTCTAAATGTCAATGACTGTAAACAATTTTTAAATTTTTCTATATTTTCTTTAGCGTAATCTCGTTTTTCAATATACCAGTGAGTGAGAGTACAGTATTTCTTAACTGGACATGTTAGAAGTTGAGCCGTATGGTCTGATAATGCAAATTCATACAATTTTTGTTTACATCCTCTTACGTTATGAATGAAATTGTCGATACATGTACCACTTTTTAAACGTGTCGGTTCGTTGAAAGCTATATTCATGTTAAAACTATGCACCATTTGAACTAAATTAGAACGCTCTCGACTATTCTTAAGCATATTTATATTTAAATTACCACATATGATAGATAACCTTTTTGTTTCGGTAACAAAATTCATGAAAAATAGAGCTTAAAATTTCAAAAAATTGATCATAATGTTGAGTATTGTTTCGAGGAGATCTATATATACAAACTATTATCAACTTATGAGTCAAGAGTTCTAACCCACAACATTCCAAGATACCAGTAATGCCAACTTTATTCAAAAATGCCAAACTTTGATAATTATGTCTGCGGTTGACTAATAAACAGGCACCACCACGTCGATTATTCCTGCAAAAAATGGATGCTAAGGAATAATTGGCCATAGTTAAACGGAAACGATCCAACCCACACAGACGTAGTTTCGAGATATTTAACTTTTAAGTTCAGATCACTTTAACTTTGGGACTAACTCAGGACTATAACTTCATGGTGGGTTTGAATTTTACTTGGATTGTTTTCGTGATATTAAAATTTTAACTTCAAGGAGTGTTTTGGTACACATAACTCATTTTACCCATAGTGTGGGTTGGATCCTTTCCGTTTAACTATGGCCAATTATTGATAGAAAATAATTTTGTGTCATCTTTTAGCATATTATGCTCTGTAAAACATAGAATGTCTGGTGAAATATTTTGCTCTATAAGCCAATCCAAGTTTAAAATTAATAACTCGGCTTTGTTTAAAATACCATTTATAACGTGCCCTAAGTGCGGCCCTGTACGGAGTACGTCCCTGGTTTCCCTCTCGCCCCGTCGTGCGATACCCCGCCACCCTCGGGGGCCCGTTCGGCTCCGCGCACTCGCGCCGCGTGCGCCAGTCGCCTACAATCCTTTGCGCGCGCAACCTGTGTCGCTCTGTGCGCATATGTAACATTGTAACGTACATATATGTATATTAGTACTAATCACGTTATACTACGTTATACTGGCTCCCAACGTATTGGCCGATGTTCTAGACTGTTCGATAGTGCACGGAGCTTTTAGTGAACAAAATGCCGCCGCGTAAAGTTCGTAATAACGACTCGAGTTCGGAAGATGTCTTAGAGATGAAGGAACCGACAACTCTCCAGCAGCTTCGCACCTTCCTCCAAACTTGCTCGTGGTTCCGCAAGTTAATTCCAGCGTTCGCCAAGGTGGCTGAACCACTTACACGTCTAACCAAAAAGTCACAGACCTGGAAATGGGGTAAGGATCAAACTAGCGCTTTCATACAGCTTAAGTCTCTTTTAGCCTCCCCCCCCATTCTGACCCAACCAGACTACTTAAGACCTTTCATCCTTAGAACGGACGCCAGCGATTTCGCTTTAGGTGCAGCTTTACTTCAGGGGGAGTCACCACACGATGAACACCCCATCGAGTACGCTAGTCGTCTCCTCACGCCGGCAGAACGGAACTACTCCACCACAGAGAGGGAGGCGTTGGCCGTTGTCTGGGCAGTGGAGAGATTCCGCGGCTATATCGAGGGTCATCAGGTATGTGTCAGGAGTGACCATCAACCCTTGAAGTGGCTGTTCACCCTTAAATCTCCTACCGGTAGGCTTGTTCGTTGGGCGCTGAAATTGCAGTCTTTTGATTTACAAATCGAGTACACTCCTGGGAAGGCTAATGTGGTAGCCGATACACTCAGCCGCCCAGTTATAGATAATACATCGGAATGTGGTGTCTGTCCGGTTACCGTGGACATTCCACGATGGGACGCCACATCTACCCGTGAAGCTCAATGGTCCGATCCAGAAGCAGCTAAGATTCTCACTGATTTGGAAATTTCTCATGAATTGTCAGTGCATCGTTGGTCGGATAGAAGGTACCTTAGCAATCAGGGAGTATTGTACAGGTATGTAGAGGATTCCGATACTGAAAAGCCTCAGCTGGTCGTCTCGGAGAGCCTGCGAAGCAAAGTCCTGTACGAGTGTCACGATTCGCCGACTGCCGCTCATGGGGGTATCCAGAAAACTCTTCATCGCATATCCCAGCAGTTTTACTTCCCAGGCATGAGGAAGTATATTACCGACTACCTGAAGACCTGTACGGAGTGTCAGCGGTACAAGTCCTCAAACGTGAAACCACCTGGCTTACTCCAGACTCCTGCACCTGCTCGGAGATTTGAAATCATCGCTGTTGATCTCTTCGGACCGTTACCCAAAGGGCCTCAAGGCGAAAGTGGGTTTTAATAGTAGAGGACACCGCTAGCAAGTGGATTGAACTTTTCGCCCTTACCGAAGCCACAGCCGAGAACTGTGCGAAGACCTTAGTGGGTGAGGTTTTTATGAGATATGGACTCCCTAGGCGTATGATCTCCGACAACGGAGTTCAATTCGTAGCTGACGTGATGCAGAAGGCTCTGTTTGTCTTGGGTGTTAGACAGAGTTTGATACCCCTGTATCATCCCGAGGCAAATCCGGTAGAGAGAAGGAATCGGGACTTAAAGGCTCACCTTGCCATCCTGGTAGAGGGCAATCACAGACAATGGCCTGAGGTTTTACCGTTCGTCCGATTCGCTCTAAATAGCTCGTTTACTATTTCCACCGGTTCCACCCCAGCTTACCTGACCTTTGGTCGCGAGCTCCGTTCGCCTCTCTCTGCTCAAGCCGATTTACGAGCAATCATCGAATCTGAGAATTTGGTCCCTCAGATCACACCGTATCTTTTGAAGCTAGTCGATTCTCTCTCTCAAGCTAAAGAGAATATCGAGCGTCAGCAGGATCTTCGCAAGCACCAAGCCGATTCGGCCCGTCGTGCTTCGGAACCTTTCGAAGAAGGTGATCTTGTGCTCATGAAGACGCATGTCTTAAGTTATGCTTCCAAAGGTGTTACTTCTAAGTTCGTTCCGAAACAGGATGGACCGTATGTCGTCTCCAGGAAGGTGAGTCCTACAACCTATACTCTTACTTCGCAGAAGTCCGGTGAAGTTGTGGGTAAGTACCATGTATCGGATTTGCGTAGATACCATGATAGAGGTGGTGAGTGTCCGGAGCCTATTGTGGCGAAGCGCCGCCGAGGTCGCCCTCGGAAGGTTCAATCATAGGTTCGCTATTTATCGTTATTAGTTTGACCAATGAGACTTCGCCTCTTGATCAAAAGGGGGAGAGTATAACGTGCCCTAAGTGCGGCCCTGTACGGAGTACGTCCCTGGTTTCCCTCACGCCCCGTCGTGCGATACCCCGCCACCCTCGGGGGGCCGTTCGGCTCCGCGCACTCGCGCCGCGTGCGCCAGTCGCCTACAATCCTTTGCGCGCGCAACCTGTGTCGCTCTGTGCGCATATGTAACATTGTAACGTATATGTATATTAGTACTAATCACGTTATACTACATTATACATTTATATTTTGGTGAATAATATTAATATTATTATTCACGAAAAAAACTATTATTATTTGATTCTGGTTCAAAGTTTATGGTGTTCGTAGGTAATTTGCTTGTTTTTGTTGTTGGTGTGATAACATTCACTTCTTGAAACTCTGATACTATAATAGCATGATTATTATACAAGTTGTTTAGTTTAATTTTATGACAGCAACACAATATTTCACTACATAATGTCTGAGATACATGTCGTGTAAACATATTTCTACGAGGTCTTAACATAGAAAAACCCATATTTATGTACTTTACATGACTAAACTTAGAACAAATAAATTTTA
Organism: Anticarsia gemmatalis; assembly: GCF_050436995.1. NCBI lineage: Eukaryota > Metazoa > Arthropoda > Insecta > Lepidoptera > Erebidae > Anticarsia > Anticarsia gemmatalis. Next base: position 13,395,360 of record NC_134775.1, read on the forward strand.
ATTCATAGTTTAATTTTGATTCATTTAAAAATCTATTAATTGTTACTTCACAAAAAAATACATTAGTGTTTCTAGTATTGCACAAAAAACTACTAATACATATATTAAATATACTAGGTGACCTGTCGTTCGTACCCCCTAGAACAATGAGGAAATCCTTCTTTGATAAGGTGCTTATTTGGCGGTGTTCAGTGGCCAACACGTCCTGCAGCGTAGCACCCGGCTTCCAGAAACAGCTTACTTTAAAGCGCTCTCCAATCATATGTTGTAGGGTTTGTTGTAGGCGCCTTCCTTGATGGTCTGCTATAATTATTATATTGTTTTTTGGTATAAATATTTATATTTTGAGCCGGTTTTGTGGTTCTTAAGATTGGTTTTTTGCATTCGGCAGAGGTGGGTATGTCAATGGTACAAGGCAGGTGAGATGGTTGGTTCGTCGAATGTTCCTTAGTTTGAGTACATGATGCTGACACAATGTTATGGTTGTTTTGTGGCGAAGTGTCAGTCACATTATTCTGGGAATTTTCAGTGCCTGAAATCGCATTTTCCATTTTGTTATCTATGATCATAGACCTAATAAAAGGTGAACCGGATTGCATTTGAGATGTCCGCCGTCCACGTTCAGGGGTGTGATTCTGACTCTTTTTATTCTTCTTACGAGTAGATCGGGGCGTTGTGCATAAATTGTCGGTCAGGCTTAGTTTTTTATAGGTTTCTATTGTTAATCGACACTTATCTAGGTCAGTTTTTAGACGACAGTTCTCCATATTAAGATTCTCAATCTCTTTATGTGAAATTTCAAGTTGCTGCGTTAATATATTAATTTTTTCATTTAGTTCTAATAAACTCTGACTATCATTTAATGACCCATTCGGTAAACTGGTCACGGTAATCTATACTAATACTAATATAATAAAGCTGAAGAGTTTGTTTGTTTGTTTGTTTGTTTGTTTGTTTGTTTGAACGCGCTAATCTCAGGAACTACTGGTCCGATTTGAAAAATTCTTTCAGTGTTAGATAGCCCATTTATCGAGGAAGGCTATCTATACTTAATATAATAAAGCTGAAGAGTTTGTTTGTTTGTTGGTTTAAACGCGCTAATCTCAGGAACTACTGGTCCGATTTGAAAAATTCTTTCAGTGTTAGATAGCCCATTTATCGAGGAAGGCTATAGGCTATATAACATCACGCTACAGTCATTAGGAGCGGAGTAGCAACGAAAAATGTTACAAAAACTGGGAAAATTTTGACCCATTCTCTTAGGTTACGCAAGCGAAGTTGCGCGGGTCAGCTAGTATTAAATAAAGAACTATCACTATCCGAATCATCATCCACAGAGTTGGCTCGTCGGGCTCTATGTTTTCGTTGTGTTATGTTTTCTTCGAAGTCCATTTTTTGATCCTAACGCCCTCTTTAACTAGGATTAAATATTGACAGTACTGGCTCGCTTGTCAACGATTTTACAATATCTTGGCGCACAGCCTCGCATTCTGAGGTCCAAGTAAACTGGTGGTTTTTGCGAGTCAAACGAGTAATAGGAGTAATTTTGGAAGCGTTATCTATACTATATATAATATTCTAAAGCTGAAGAGTTTGTTTGTTTGTTTGATTGTTTGTTTGTTTGTTTGAACGCGCTAATCTCGCGAACTACTGTTCCGATTTGAAAAATTCTTTCAGTGTTAGATAGCTCATTTATCGAGGAAGGCTATAGGCTATATATCATCACGCTACGACCAATAGGAGCAGAGTACCTGTGAAAAATGTTACAAAGACGGGGAAAATTATGATTCTCTTATGTGAAGCAAGCGAAGTTGCGCGGGTCAGCTAGTTTTTTATATACCGCCTAAAATACCCTGCCAGACCGAGAAGCTGTCGAACTTGTTTCACGTTTCCCGGGGAATTGGTATTAAATAACGCCTGTACTTTTCGCGGGCTCGGCCTAACCTGACCCTGGCTTATTACTTTACCCAAATACTTGATATACCTCAGTCACAAGAAAGGAGCATTTTTTAAGGTTGACTGAGAAACCAGCTGAAGTCAAAGTTTTAAGTACTCTACCAAGTAACTTTGAACAGTGTCATTTGATAGTTAGTGGAGAGCAGTGGATGTTGAGTAGGTAGATGATGTGGCGTGCAATAAAAGTAGACCGGAGTAGTAATAAAACCGATTTATTCTTAATTCCCCAAAATTGTTTAGTTAGCGATTCTCAGGCGACTACGCGACGTGTGTTCGGTACGGGGAGTTAAATTGCACAGCAAGTAAAAACGTTAATAATCGTTCGATATAAGTAAATGCTAAATCAGCTAAACATTTTATATTATTCCATACAAAATGTAGGTTAATGTACGAAACCGTACATGTTCCCGACCCGAAAAGAAGACGACGGCAATAGACTGAAAATCGCTATTACAAAGTTAATAAAAATATAAAGTATAAAATGTATGTAAAAGAATATAAATAAAGTGTAAAACTATTCTAAATTAAATTGGACATCATTGGAAGTCTGAGCCCGATTAGTCCGCGTCGCTGGTGCTGGTCTCGCTGTGGCCTTGACTCCGCGGCGCGTCACTGAATATGTCCGGAACAGGTCCTGGATGTTTGAAGCTGGTATAGGCTGCAGCTCAATATCCTCATATTGTTTTGTCGTTTCATTAGTAGGGTTCACCTTCACCCGTTTAATGCAGTATCCACGTTTTCTAGCAATCCAGATCAATACGACGATAATAGCAAATGCTAGGAGTAGATAACAAATCGTGAATTGGTGAAGGTCGTTCGCAGTGATTGGCGCTGGAAGCTGTTCATGATTTTTCAGATGTTCCAGCTTCTCTTTGACTAATCCAATGTTTTCATCTTCGACTAGTTCTAGTTGTGGAGTTTTCTGTGTATTTATTATTGCGTTGATTGATGTGTCAAGCGATGGAATCTGGAAATCCCATTCTATTTTCGCCTTGCTGTTGTAATTATTGCGAGAGTGTATCATTAATGTTCTAGTTTGTAAGATGCAGCCTTGTTTCAATGATACAATCGTAGACGCATTGATAACTTGTGTTGTGACGTCGTCGTCGCATATAGTACGTAATGTGCATGAGTCACAGCACATCGCTAGCCATGTATTCGATAAATGTAATTCAATCCAGTGTTCTTCACAAATTATTTTATTCATATTACAAGGTGTTGTAGATTGCCGACTCAATAGTTTGGCTTCACATGATGCGTTGATGTTATCAATATTTTGTTCAGGTAAGTTTAAATTGCAAACCAAATGTTTGTTGCTATGCTCAATACAGTGTCTCAACTCGTTTTCTGTAATACTAACGTAAGTATTTTTTCTGAAGTTGGTTGCAACAAACTGAGATGAAACCAAAACAGTTGCGCTTTCATTTTGAGATGTTTTCAGAGGTAGTGGTATGACCCTGAATAGCGAGTAATCCTCATCACTCGCCAATGGGATGTTAACTTCAAGTAGAAACAACTCGCCAGTAACCCGAGCCTTTGCGTTAAGTAGTTTGTATATAGTGTTTATGTTTAGTTGTAAGTCTTCTACTGGTAATGTTAGAGTTTTTGGTAATCTTGCAGAAATCAAAGTTAACTGCTTGATTAAGTTAACTGGAGTAAGTAGATGTACATCGAGATGCCCTTGATACACATCAGTTAGGGCGTTAAACAGCATTTCTTGCATGTTTTTCAAGTTGTTTAGTAGTAGGTACGCATTAAGCGATGTGGAACTGAAATAATTTGCTGCCATTGCAAATGTTATTTCCGATTCGATTTTTGCAAGTTTCAAATCTGTCTGATTCATAAAATTATTGATAAGTGAAAATTGTTGTTTTATGTTGGCTTCTTTCTTCTCGAGGATTTCATTTTCTAACTGCACAATCGAAGTTTGATTTTTTATTAATTCTAGGAGATAATTGTCATTATTCTTCATAGTTTGAATATCCTCTTCGTATTTATCGGCAAACCGTTGGTCTAAGATTCCAAAAAGACTGTTTGCCACATAGCCAACTCCATCGATTAATCCTCGCTTGCTACGGCCAGACAAATGTTTATGTGGGGCTAACAGTAGAGTGTTGTAATGTTTCAGAAGTTCTAGTTCATGAAATAGTTGTGACATGGTGACATCACAGTATCTTCGATCCAGTTTCGTGCACACTAAGTTGACGTTTCCCAAGTAGTTTTCTATATCTTTTACTCCGTTCCAGTATGTACTTAGATTGAAATACAAGAGTAACTTCCACTCGTCATGTATTAAAAGTAATTTTATTTTCTGTTTTAAAAGTTTACCTGATTCATTTAGTTTTAATTATCAGTCTAATTCTTGCCGTAGTAAAAGCTTCATTCGCTTACTTGCTGCAATAAACATTTATTTTATCATGATTTTTTTTTTAATATTGCTTATTGTATGTATCTTGTGTTGTTCCATTCAAATGCTAGCGTACTTTTTGCTTATGATTTATGATGGCGCCTATTAGGATTTACTATCAGAACGTCCGGGGACTGCGAACCAAGACAGTAGCGTTCTATAGAAACGTTTGTATGAATGATTTCGATATAATTTGTTTGACGGAAACTTGGCTAAACGACAATATTTTGGATTCAGAATTATTCGATGACAGATATCTGATATGGAGACGTGATAGAAATTATGCTCTTACTGGGCAGACTATGGGAGGCGGTGTTCTAATTGCAGCTCGACGGGAACTTGTGGTTAATGTTTGCAATGATTGGTGCTCGCCGGCCGAGGACTTGTGGATTACCCTCACATTGCAACACAAGAACCCACGAGTCTTGTACAAAATGCATATCTGTGTTGTTTATATGTGTACTCAGAATCTAGGGAACTCGTTGTCGGCTCAATTAAACCAGTTTTCAAACAGTTTGGTAGACATCGTTCTCGCACATCCTACAGACAAATTTATAATCGTAGGTGACTTTAATCAACCAAACGTTACTTGGAACTCCTCTGATATTGATTGCACTTTGATACCGGGTAATCTACAAGGTGCGATACAGTCCAACTTTATCGACAATTTAAATATTTGTAATCTACAGCAGTATAATTGTTACATGAACAGCAATAATAGAATTTTAGACTTGGTACTGTCTAATAACGACGTGTCTGTCTCTATGCCCGGCGATCTATTGATACCTGAAGATCCCCATCACAAAGCCTTGTACATCACAGCTGACTTTGTCCAGCTTCATAGTCTACCTATTCGCCCCTACGTCAGATACTTGTATACATTGGCCGACTATGAGGCAATAAATAGGGAGCTTGCTCTAGTGGCCTGGCAACATGAATTCCAGAGTAGGTCGTTCGAGGATGCCGTGTCATATTTCTATGAGCAGTTAAATAAAATACGTATTAATTATGTACCCTCAAAAACAGTTACTTCCCACCTTAAATATCCTCCCTGGTATAAAAGCCCGTTAATTAAAATTATTAAAGAGAAGTCGAAATTCCATTCCAAATTTAAGAAGTACCACAACATTTCGGATTATCAATCATTTGTTATACTAAGGCAGCGGTCGAAAGAATTAGAAAGTAAATTATTTGATGAGTATATTACTAAGATCGAATCTGACATACGTAAGAACCCCCAAGCTTTCTGGAGATATGTTAAGTCAAAAAGGTCGTCTAGCTCGTATCCCGCAACACTACATTTTGGGCAGCTTTCTTCCAGTGATGGGGAGGATATTTGTAATATGTTCGGTGATTATTTCCACTCAAATTTTCTTAATCCGTCGAATTCTGTTACCTTACCACACAGCGCGCAGAACTTCTCATCGCAGATTCAATCTAACTCAATCATCTGCAACATTGAGATATGCGAAAGTGAAGTACGAAAGTTACTTGCAAATGTCGATGTTAACAAGTCAGCAGGCCCGGACAACATACCACCAGTTTTTATTAGAAATTGTGCAGTAAGTCTTACCGTTCCTCTCACGATTTTATTTAAAAGGTCTTTCGATAGCGGTTTGGTACCCAACATCTGGAAGTGTGCATACGTCACACCGATACACAAGAAGGGACCAAAGGAACGTGTAGAAAACTACAGACCCATTTCGAAGTTGTGTGTTTTCGCTAAAATATTAGAGAAAATTGTACATAAGCAAGTTTATTCTGCGCTTAAGCTTGATTTTAGCGAACGCCAACATGGATTCCTGATGGGAAGATCTACTACAACAAATCTAGTCCTCTGTAGTGATTATTTATCGGAGGCTATGGCGCAAGGGACACAAGTGGATGTATTATATACAGACTATAGCAAGTGCTTCGATCGTATTCATCATACAACGCTTTTGCACAAAATATTTGGTATGGGAATAAGAGGAAACCTCTTCAGGTGGTTCACGTCTTACGTTGAAAATAGGTGTCAGACTGTGGTGTTGAGTGGATACACATCAAGGTCGTTTCACGTTACTTCTGGTGTTCCCCAGGGATCATTACTCGGCCCTCTTTTGTTTAATATATTTATTAATGACATTGGCTCATGTTTTGTGCATTCAAAAATACTCCTTTACGCCGATGACATGAAGATAATTAAACAAATCAGAGGTGCTGAGGACGCTGCTCTTTTACAAGAGGATCTGGAACGTTTTGAAACGTACTGCCATCTCAATAGCCTTGACTTAAATATATCTAAGTGTTATATTTGTTCATTTACTCGAAAACCTAATCCTATCACATATAACTACACTCTTAAAAAAACACCGATATGTAGAGTAAGCCAAATAAAAGATCTAGGCGTTACATTTGATTCGAAACTTATATTTGACGTTCATATAGAGAATATAGTTAAAAGGGCTGCGAAAGCGCTTGGATTTATTTGCCGAATCTCGTCCGAATTCAAAAGCCTTAAGACCATCAAAATTCTGTACTGCTCCTTGGTTCGCAGTCACCTCGAGTATGCTTCCCAAGTATGGAATCCCCAATACGATGTCTATATCAACCGAATAGAGAGCATTCAAAGAAAATTTGCAAGATACATACAATATCGTTCAAATTGCTATCTGCCTAATTATATAACTCGCTGTAAGAAATTTCATTTACTACCTCTTCATGAACGGCGTAAAATAGCTGATCTATCATTTCTGTTAAATATCACAAATGGTACTGTCGACGTAGCAGAATTTGTGAGCAAAATTGGCCTGCGCATTCCATCTGCATTCTTACGCAGGTCCCATCTGTTACACATACCTGCGGCGAGTACTAACTACAGGCAGAACTCATACCTAGTAAGAGCGAGCCGAATGTACAACAAGATGTGCCAGGATGTAGATATCGATCTATTTACCACAAATGTATCCAAATTGAAAAATATTTGTTGTCAACGATTTTTCAGTTAATACTTATTTTATTTATATATTCCTACATATTATTACATATATACATATTTAATTCAACATACCTAATACTAATTGTCTCATTACATTTTTATTTTATATATCTTTGTGTGTCAAACGTTGATTAGTTAGTAAGTACATTATATTGTGTTGTGTGTTACTAGTGAAAACTTGTAATTGGCCTTATTTAATGTTTTAAATTGGTGTACTCTTACTGTCTAGCTGTGAGTTTTCCTTTGAATAATAAAATAAAATAAAATAAAATAAAATTGTCGTAATAAATAGGACGATTATCTCCCAGATTTGTGAGGCGAGCGCTACTAGTAAAGTTTTGTGCGTTAGCACCTTTTACACCACCACAGAGAGACAAGAAAATAAAAAATGTGGCAGCTATGGTGAGAAAAGTTTTCTTCGCCAAGTTCTGATTAGTTGATGTTTTGCAGTGCGTTTGAGTTGTGCAGTCGTCATGTTTGTCATCGTTGATTGGTAACGGTGACAGTTTAGTTATTGGTCGCTTCATAATACCAGATTGAGTTTTCACCGTAGTAACTCGGACTCGACCGTCACTGCCGGGATGAACACCAATGATACGTCCCATGGCCCACTTTCCCGGCGGGAGGTTGTCATCTTTTATCAAAACGATGTCGTCTATTTTTAAATAAATTGTTGATTTTTGCCATTTACAGCGAGTCTGAAGTTGCACGAGGTAATCGTTGGACCATGTTTTCCAGAATTGATGATACATATGTTCAGTTAGTTGCCATCTTTGTCTTAGGTTTATTTTTCGATCATCTTCTTTGCTGGATAGAGGTAAAGTCATTGTTGGACTGCCGGTCAGGAAGTGACCGGGAGTCAAGTAGTTGAAAAATTCGTCGGGATCTTCAGTCAGTGTGCAGAGAGGTCGTGAGTTCATACATGCCTCTATCTGCGCGAGCAGAGTTGAAAATTCTTCATATGTCAGCTTTTGGTCTCCCAAAACGCGACGTAGGTGATATTTCATGGAGCGCACCGCAGCCTCCCATAGTCCCCCGGCAGTTGGCCAGGCTGAAGCATTGAAGTGCCACTCCACTTCAAGTTTACTCAGTTCATCAAAAAAATCAGGTGGTAATTCTATTTTAAATAACTCAAACTCCTTTCTTAATATTTTTGAAGCTCCGATAAAGTTGGTGCCACAATCGGAATAGATATGCTTAGGTGTTCCGCGTCTTGCGCACATCCTTTGGAATGCAGCAATAAATGTTTCAGAACTTAAGTCGGAGACAAGCTCTATGTGCACGGCTTTGGTGGTCATACACACAAATATTGCGATGTACCCCTTTGACGTTTTAACTCCCCTGCCTTTGTTTAGTTTCACGTCGACATTTCCAGTAAAATCTATCCCAGTGTGGGTGAAAGGTCGACAGGGGGTTAATCGTTGCATTGGTAAGTCAGCCATGAGTTGAGAGTTGTTGTGTGTCTTGAATCGATGACAACGTACACACCGACGTAGTTGTGTTTTTACAGCCCTGTTACCTCCAACGATCCAGTAACGTTGACGTATGAAGGCCAGCGTGAGGCGTGCACCGCCATGCAAAGTCGCCAAATGAGCCTGCTCGATTAGTAGATGTGTAAATCTTCCGTTTCTGGGTACAATCACAGGATTTTTCATGTTAGAAGGTAAGTTAGTTTTGTTCAAACGTCCGCCAACACGTATAAGACCATGTTCATCTAAGTATGGATGTAATTTTAAGATGGCACTTTTATTTGGCAAAGATTTATTTTTTGATAGTAGATTATATTCCATTTCGAAATCGCAAATCTGTACATATTTTATTATCATTTTGTTGCATGTGTCAAGTTCATTCACAGTGAGGTAGGTCAGTGGTGTCTTAGTATCCGCTTTCCTGTTTGTTGATGCATTTCTTCGAGCTATTGTAATGAAGCGCATTATCCAAGTTAATATACGAGTGGCGCGTGTCAAAGTACTATATTTATTTAATAAGTTTCCTATTATGTTATCGTCATCAGTTTTGTCCATGGTTGTCACTACTTGTTTTTTCTCGATGTTCGTTGTAAATAGGCAGTTTTTTATAAGTTGTTGTTCTCCTTTGAAAGTTTTCAGAAGAGAAGGACCTTCCCACTATAAGTTGAAGGTTAATAATTTGTTGGGATATAGACCTCTTGTTGCGCAATCCGCCGGGTTCATTTTAGTTTCAATGTAAGCCCATTGTGATGCTGGTACCGCTTGCTTAATCTTTGCAACTCTGTTCTCTACGTATCTCTCCCATCTAGTACTTTCACCTTGAATCCATGCCAAGACTACCTTGGAGTCACACCAGGCCCATACTGTGATGTTATGTTCTTTCAGACTTTCTTTGGCCTTCAGTAGCAGCTGAGAAAGTAATAGGGCTCCACAAAGTTCCAGTCTTGGCAGAGTTGTTTTCTGAGATAGAGGGGCAACCCTAGTCTTTGCGGTTAGTAACGTCACAACTTGTTGTCCCGCTCCATCCTTAGCGCGTAAATATATGACGCACGAGTATGTCTTCTCGCTTGCGTCGCAAAACCCGAGTCGTTCGATGTTATTATCAATACTTCCGATCCATCTGTTAATTTTGATGTTTTTCAAATCTGGAAGTTCCCTTTTTATCTTTAGCCAATTATTTTGTATCTCATCGGGTAAGGGTTCGTCCCATAGCAGGTTTTCACTCCATATTCGTTGAAATATAAGTTTAGCAGTTATAGTTACGGGTGAAAACCATCCCAATGGATCGTAGAGTTGCGATATTTCTGATAGTAAGCTTCGTTTTGTAAAGTTCTTATTAGTATTTTTCAAATTCCAATTAAATATAAATGTATCCGAGTTCGGATTCCATCCGAGGCCGAGAGTTTTCATTGAATCTTCTTTAAAGTCATAGGTAGCCTTTGAAATCAAACTTTCATCAAGATGAGTCAGTAGTTCTGGACAGTTGCTGGACCATTTTCTCAGATTCATACCTCCTCCCTTCAGTAATTCAATAAGTGTAGTTTGTAATCGTTTTGCACCTTCCAGTGAGTTATGACCGCTTGCTAAATCGTCGACAAAAAATTCGTTTCGTAATATATTTGCTGCATTTGGATATTTATGTCCATCTTCTATGGCCAGTTGTTTTAACGTTCGCAGGGCGAGCCATGGAGCGCATTTTGTACCGTATGTTACAGTACATAAGGCATATTCTTTTATTTTTTCAGATGGATTGTTTCGCCACAAAATTTGCTGAAGTTTATGTTGACTTTCGTCGATCCAAATGCACCTATACATTTTTTCTATGTCAGCGGTAAATGCGTATTTGTATGTTCTCCATTTTAAAATAAGCGATTGCATATCTTTTTGTAGGTTTGGACCCTTTTCCATCAAACTGTTTAGGCTATTTCCAGAGGTATTTTTTTGTGACCCGTTGAATACTACTCTCAGTTTAGTAGTAGATGAATCTTCGCGCAGTACTCCATGGTGAGGGAGGTAACATGCCGATGTCTGGCTGGCGTCGGGAGATGAGATGCGAGTTATCAGTTTCATATGTTGAAGGTCATAGTATTCGTTAATGAAATCTTTATACATAGAAGCTAGTTTTTGATTTTTTTTTAAACGCTTTTCTAGTTGTAAAAATTGTGAAGTTGCTGTTGGTCGGGATTTCCCAAGTTTTTCTTCAAAATTTTCCACCATTGGCATCTTAACGATAAACTTGCCATCAGGTTCTCTTTTTGTAGTTTGTTGATAGTATATTTCACATCGATCATCTTGACTAATGTCCTCGGGGCCTTGAGTTATGTCCTCAGTTTCCCAATATTTTGATAATTCAGCTAAGTCGAAGATGGTTACGTGACAATTAAAGGTCTTGAGTTTGCCACATGAAATCCATCCCAATTTAGTTTGCTGAGCAATTGGAGACTGGTGGTCACCCTTTAGAACTCCATCAAGTATGATGTCAGCATATATGTCGGCTCCTAGTAGTAAATCGATTGAACTAGATATGTTGTAGTCCGGGTCCGCTAGTTTTAAATTTTCAATGTGCGTCCAGTTAGTTTTTTGGAAAGTTTTGCTGGGTAAATTGTTTGTAAGTTGATTCAATATTAAATAATCAGCAGTAAATGTGTAGTCAGAATGTATTGACTTGCAAGTTAAGTTCATGCGGCCTTTACAGTCCCTAGTAGACGACCCTATTCCCGTTATTGTAGCGTTGAGTTTGGTGCGTTCAAGTCTTAGTAGTTGTGCAGCGTCTTCTGTAATCAAGTTTGCTTGCGAGCCCTGGTCTAGTAATGCTCGAAGCGTTATGTAAGTTCCATCAATTGCTTGCACTTTAACTTGCACTGTAGTTAATAGAACTTCCAATTCATTCGCCGAAAGATGATGGGAAGTTTGTTGTCTGGAAGTAGAAGGTCGTTGACTAATCGCATTATTGTCATTTTTCGAAGTCGGTTCATTTATATGCAATAATGTATGATGCTTCAAGTTGCATTGCTTGCACGATTTGTGTGACGTACATTGGACATTTCCGTGGCTGTACAAACAATTTTTGCAGATGTTGAGTTTCGCAACGATGTTATTCCGTTGTACAGGGTCTTTTGCAATAAATTTATCGCATTGCATCAACACATGATCTTTTTCGCAAAATGGACAATTTCCAAACGAAGTATAAAAAGTTTTTGAGTAGTCTCTATGGCGTTCAAATAAGGTCGATTTTTCCTTGTTTGTTCGTTCGTTGTTGTAATTAGTTGTTTTTGTAGGAAATCTTTTTTCATAAGTTTTCTGGAAATTTCTGTTGAATGAAGATGCTTGGTTTTGCTTGTACGAGCCAGTGGGTTCCTTTTGGCATTTCTTTATGGTTTCTAAAGCGACGAATTTACTTTCCAAAAACGACAGAAATTCGCTAAGTTCCGGCAAATCTCTGTTATTCTTTAACTCCTTTGTATATTCGTTAAATGTAACCGGGTCCAGTTTTTGCGACATGTAATGAACCACGATAGGTCCCCAGCTAGAGACATCAACCCCCATGTTGGTGAGTCCATTCAGGCACTCAGTTATTACGTCATGCAGCTTTTTTAAGTTGTAGCTATTGGGATATTGAATGTTCGGTAGTTGTTACATAGTATTCAAAAAAGATGTGAATTGAAGGCGACGATTATCATAACGGTGTGTTAATATTTCCCAGCATGAGTCGTAATTGTCTGCACTGATAGTAAGATGCTGTACCAGACGTTCAGCTTCACCCTTCAGCTTTGGTTTCAAATGTTGCATTTTTTGGCATTTTGAGATAGTAGGGTTGTTGTGTATAGTTTCTATAAATAAGTCTTTGAAAGATAGCCACTGGATGTAATTACCGGAAAATTCTGGTATTTGTATTTTTGGAGCTGAGCGTTGATAGTGAATGTTAGACCATATTTTGCTATTTAAAAGTTTTCTTAAGTAATCGTATTTTTGTTCAATTTCTTCAAAACTGCGATTATATTGTTCTTTCATGTTTGAACCTTTCAGTAACGTATCTAGTTGCCAATGTACCTTGTCGACCGCGTCCCACTTAGATTTCAAAATAGACAAGTGATCTTCAAATTCCCATTTTTCAGATAAAAATTCAATATCAATCTTTGACATTGCCCTATCTAAAGCTTTGAAATTGCTGTCTTGACTATTCATAAGCTCTTTCAGTTTATCATCAGTATCTTCTACGAGCATGCCAGTCAGGTCAAACTCTAATTTCTGTTGTTGTTGCTGGCGATGAGCAACCAACAAGTCCATCATGTTTCTTTTTGTAGTTTCATACATTTGTTTCGTTTTCTCAAAAATATCATTGGTAAAATAACTAACTTCGCTTTTGTCTTGAATTGCTACTAGAAGTGCATCATGACGTTCGTGGAAATTCACCCATTCCTCCTCTAAATTCGAGAGGCGATTTTCTAAATAGTCGGCAGTTTTTCTGGCGATGCTATCCTTTTTATAGTTAGAACATATGCTCTTGATGCGTTAAAAACTGGTTACTTGTTTGTTTAGTAGTTCCATAATTAGTTATAAAAGTTTAAGTTCGGTTGTAGTAGTTGTAAAATATTAGTATGTTCAGTTAAGTAGGCAGTTTGCCTGTAGTTAGTTTCTAATCGATGCAGATAGTATGTATTTTCTACACAATTAGATATGTAAAGTTATAATTTAGGTAGTTACCTTTAGATTTGTAGTCCAAGTTAATCCAAGTTCACGAAAAAGTTACACTTAGTTAATAGTTTAAATAGTTTTCACACACGCGTAGTTCACTTTTATCAGTTTATGGTAAGTTCACAGTTCCCGACACGAAAGTTATCTTCCACGATCGGTTGAAAGTAGTACAGTCAAATTGTATTACCGCAAGTAGGTACTAGTTCAGTTTGTGTATACTTCGTGGGTTCGCGCTCTACTCACGATATTATGCGTCTTCGTCTCAATCCAGTTGGGGCGACCCGCTTGTGGGAGACCAGCTGAACCGATTCGCTATCGCAAATAGAACACTTTTCACTTAGTACACAACACCTCGAAGGACCAAATGAACAGTGACATTTGATAGTTAGTGGAGAGCAGTGGATGTTGAGTAGGTAGATGATGTGGCGTGCAATAGAAGTAGACCGGAGTAGTAATAAAACCGATTTATTCTTAATTCCCCAAAATTGTTTAGTTAGCGATTCTCAGGCGACTACGCGACGTGTGTTCGGTACGGGGAGTTAAATTGCACAGCAAGTAAAAACGTTAATAATCGTTCGATATAAGTAAATGCTAAATCAGCTAAACATTTTATATTATTCCATACAAAATGTATGTTAATGTACGAAACCGTAGAAACTCTATCCCCTCTTTTACAGTATTACTAAGCAAGAGCACGTCATCAACGTATACTAGAACGTTACCCTCATTAATATGTTCGCGAAGAGTGTCGTTGATAATGCGTTGGTAAACTATGGAAGAGTTAGCCAGACCATATGGCATTTTAAGATACTCGAAATGGTCTTCTGGGGTCACGAAACCGGTGAGATGGATGCTTTCTTCTTTTAAAGGTATCTGGTGAAAACCAGTAGCCATATCAAGGCAAGTGAATAATCTGTAGCTACCGAGTCGGTCTATGTGGTCATCTATGAGTGGCAGTGGATACCGATCTTTAACTGTGATGCGATTTAGGGCTCTATAATCCACACAAAGTCGATCGGAACCGTCGCGTTTCTTAACTAAAAATTCGGACTTGCAAATTCGGATTTTGAACGCCTAATTACACCTTTACTGAAGAGGTCGTTAGTGATTTCGCGGACTTTGAGTTTTTCTTGGTATGAAAGCTTGTATGGGCGATAAACGACAGGTGTATCTTTATAAAGCTTAATTTCCATTACACCAGTTTTAACAGTGGTGGACGCAGTACCCGTTATAAGAAAATCCGAGAAATCGTTAATAACCGACATCAGTCTGATAAGCTCGTCACCCTTTAACGGTGAATTTACTTCAGTGTGAACGCCAGACTGAACTGAACTGACTCTAGAAACAGAGGAGTCCGTGTGAGTAAGGTATTGCTCATCCTTAGTTCGAACGTATTTTATTCAGACTTGATTCAGAACGTCCATGCCTATTATAATCGACGCGTTCATAAACGAGGAAGGAACCACTACAAGCTCTACTTCTATGGATATATTTCTAAACTCAGCGTCACATATCACAGTGTGTTATAGACCCTATTTTTGTTTCGTCGTCTTTTTATTAAATTAATCGATAGAGTATACAATTCTGAAGATTAGAGTAAAACTCCGGGCTCGCTAAGACTTGTACTTTTTTTTTTATTCAGTGTCCAAGTTCCGGAATATCCAACTATTGGAAAACGAAAAAAAACTAATTACAATTTAACGGCGGTTTAGACGAATAAAAAAATAAAAATGAGAAAAAAAATCATCACTCGACCGATTCATACTAAAGCTACAGGAATTGGTGGAAACGTCGGCTATTATACCTTCTTTCGATAGAATCAATAAATTCTGGAATAAGTACTTCCGTTAAATTGTGATTATTTTTTTTTCATTTTTCAATAGTCAGATATTCCGGAACTTTGACATTTAATTTAAAAAATAGTACAAGTCTTAGCGAGCCCGGAGTTTTACTCTAATCATCAGAATTGTATACTCTATCGATTAATTAAATAAAAAGACGACGAAACAAAAATCGGGTTTTTAACACACTGTACATATGACGTAGCAATTATTTCCTTTTAACTTATATCTTTCAAAACACAACGCCTCGGGATTGGCCGACAACGAATATATTTGAGTATTTTTGAGGAGATGAGGGACACATTTTGAGCGCCGCTATCAATCAATACATCTACAGGAACCCCATCCACGACAGCGGGGGTAACGTCTTGTTTCTGAGAATAACTGGATTTAGCAGAACAGATATTAACTTTTTGCGGATTTCTTGATTCCGACCGGGCTTTAGCGAAACAGTCGTTCTCAGTGTGTCCCTGCTTCCTACAAAACTTACAGGAAATAACAGAGGCTAGTTGCGTGTTGGGAGGTGCACTAGACTTTGGAAAATTACAATTGCGGCTAACATGTCCCCTTCGGTTACAATTGTAGCCCTTCATTAAAGTTACGTTTTGGGTTATGCTGGTCCGGTGGTCTTTTGCAGTGGCGTAGCGTGCATTGGCACGGGGTCCCCGTATAAAAAATTGTTTGGGGGCCCTTATATTGTTTGGGGGTAAAGATTTTTAACAAAAGAAAATTATATTAAATAATAATAAAAAAAATAATTATTATTATTATTTCCTTTTCCTTACACACTTTAGGGGTCCCCGTGGCCCGGGGGCCCCGTATAATTGATACGGCAGATACGGCGGTAGCTACGCCCCTGATCTTTTGTGAAATCCACCAACACTATTGCGCTTAACTACCGGCTTCGTATAAATTGACAGAAAAGAAACGACATTGTCTGAGGCAAGGTTTGCATCTGCAGCGGCTGCTTGTACTTGAGGGCTATCAATTCCTCTTATAACAATAAGGGTCATCAACTCATCGCTCAACCCTGAAACTACACGCAAGCGTAACAATGTGCGGCGAGCATATTCCGCAAACGTTGGGTACCTATCAGACGTGGTGCGCATAGCCTCAAAAATAATGTTCGCGTAATTTAATTTATTTGGATAAAGATTCTTAAATTCACGTTTGAAGTTAGACCACGTTATGTCTGAAGTAACCCACTCACTCAACCATACTTTAGCATCTCCCTTTAGACAAGAAGCTACACGCGACAGACACTCGTGATCGTTCCATTTATCCGTATCTCTAGCGCGATCTACTTCCGCACACCATGCCTCAATGCTATGAATAGATGGGTCAAAGTTAGAAACATAATAGTAATAATGTCCTTCTAGCCGATATACGACTACGGCGGTCAGTTTCATTGAAACTGGCCGTCTGTGCATATATTTTGTTTATAGTGTCCAAGTGTGTGCACAATACACAAGTACACTCTCTCTTCCATCACTCTCATAGCCTGGTGGGACGGATAACCGACACGACCAGTGAGAGGTCAGGACCGACTGCTTTACGTGCTCTCCAAGGCACGGAGGTCTTCGACCTCAACTTCCCAACTCCGGGCAATCTCTAAGAAATTCTTAACAGAAAATCTCAGAAAAGACTTTTTGGCCCGACCCAGGATTCGAACCCGAGACCTCCCGCACGGCAGTCGCATACACTACCGACCGCGCCACAGAGGTACAGTGCTGTGAATTCGAAGGTTGCATTGTTTTAAAAGCCTGCATTAACGCTTGTGCAAAAGTAGATGCTTCGGAGCACGGTGCGCCTGACTCCGACATAGCTATCTGCGGTGCATTTTGTTTCGGTGAAACTTCACGAGACCGACAGTCTTGCCTATGAAAAATCTGACGCCTGGGCCTCCGAGACCTATCACGAAACCGCCTCCGATCTTCCCGACAGCGAGAAATACTGCGCGACCGACTTCTAGACGTACCACGCAAGCGACGCACGGATTTGTTGCGCGAACAACAACGGTTATCATTACGATTGCGACGCATCGATTCATCGACCGATCGACGAACCACCCTGTTTCGCGAACCCGTTCGATCGTGGACACGCAAGCCATTGTTCACTTCACTTTCACATCTATGATCTGGGGGCACGGTAGTGCCCCCGCAAGTCGAGCAAAAAAAAGCGGCACTGCCGTTACCATTACCATCTTTTTAAATTATTTTACGTTTAAAACAAATAGATCGACTTGGTCATCGCATAAAAAAACAAATTCGCCATTAAAATTTCAGAAGCATTAACTTCTCGTCGTGCTGTGTAGTGTAATACATACAAACCATGCGATGGCCAGGTCGGTCTATTTGTTTTAAACGTAAAATATTTTTAATATTGGCATGATAATAACTTATGTAACAACTTAACACTGAAGGTCCTTTAAGTAGAGACGAAATAGATTAATCGACTTGGTATTATATAGATCTCACCACTTTTTACGCCAGAAAGACTGAGCTGCGAGACTTGAGCTTTTTACAGAATGTTTTTGGTGGCATTACTCTATTAACGTCGCGGAATACTACCGCACCTATTTCGAGACCTACTCCTTGAATTACGCCTACTCTGCGAGATACGTATCTCAGGATCCCGCGACCTGCCTCGAGTATATTGCGGATGATCACCATTCATTCGTAACAATTAAATAATAAATCAATTCAAGTGAAAGATCAAAACAAAGTAATTGTTACGGACAATAAGGAAAAGAAACAACAAAGAACCAGTTTGAACTCAAATGTTTTTGTTTGAAGTGGGCGAAATAGTCCTTTTCCCACTTCTGATGTTAGAACCAGAAGTGGAAATTACTTAAAATTAAAACCATTTCAACAAAATAACAATTTATTGATTTAAGCAAACTTATTAAATTAACCTAACTAACACTAACAAAGACAATTTAATGAAATCTAGACAATTTAATAACGAAACGATTACTTTAAACAAATAAAAGGCAAACAAAATAAAATGGCTTACGTGACCTTTAAACTAACACCGAAATACAATTTGGGTACGTCCGTATGATCCAAGCGCCGAGAGGCAAATAGGGGTGAGCCATCTGTAGTCTTCACAGTGTCCCTCACGGGACACATAGAACCAACATCGGGACCGGATGGGCCCCCTTGTTGGGGTATTATGTTCGCCGCCCCTAAACTTAAGGACGGGTATTTGTGTGCGGGGGGACTTCCCCTTGTGGTAAATGAGTGCCTACGGCCGTGGTCGCAGGGTTGGGGGATCGAGCTTCACTCCTCCCGGCGGTCGCCCCCGCGTCGGGTGAGACCTATGGTTGCCCCATAGGAGGCCCAACGAGGAGGCGCCAGCTAGGGGGGAGGCTTTAATCGATCCTTACTCCCTGCGTTTAGGGCCGAGGCGGTGGTTTATAATTGTTTGCGGGAAACGGGGCGAGTGATTGCCCCGACGTGAGAGAGCCCCCGTCTCCTGCGAACGAGGCGCATATCGCAGTATATATGTATGCGGTCGTCTTCGCAGGCGGAGAGGGGCAACTGCGGCGGGGCGTTACTGCCGTATCGCGCAGCGAGGGCGCCGGGCCTGCCGCCTTGACGGCGGAGGGCCCAGCGCAGGTCGTTGTGTGGTGTGTGGACATGTGGACGCCGCGCTCGACCTAATGGGAGCGCGGCGCGTCCTCAGAGTGAGTGGTGGTGTTGTCGGTGTTTCACCGGGCTCGACCGTCAAGGTAAGCGGCGGGAGCCCGGTGCACGGTGAGTCAGTCCGGTGGGGTTGCCGCGCTCGACCTAACGGGAGCGCGACAAGCGGGTGATGGTGGTTCCGCTGCGTGCGACGCACTTGGTCGTGAGTGCGGCGCAGCGGAAGTAGCGGGCGATGTGTTGTCCGGGGTGGCCCGCACCTGGGGTTTGGCCGCCGGCTTCTGGTCGCGGAGGGACGTCCTCCGCCTGCGTGGTCGCGAGCAGGTCGCGCGGTAGCTTCTTGCGGTCGGGTGGCCGCGCGTGCCATGGCGCTATGTCCTGGATGTGAGCCAGGTTGGACGCGTCGGCACACGTGAACATGGAGGCGGCGAGGCGGCGAGGCGGCGCACGTAGTCGTCCAGGCTCTCAACGCGGAGATCGCGTGATATAGTGGTATTCCTCACGTACCTTGGGGCGCCGGCGATGGTGCGCAGCGCAAGGGATTGATGCGCGCGCAAAGCTCGCCGGCTCTTCTCGTACGTGAGGGCATACCACGCGGGTGCGGCGTAGGTGAGCCGGGTGCGTATGTATGTTTTATACACACCCAGCTTCACTCTCGTGGGGAGGTGTAAGGAGAGCACTGGACGAAGTATGGCGCGGGCCGCGCGGACCTGCGCAACCACGTTTTCGGCGTGCGGCGTCATGGAGAGGCGGCGGTCTATTGTGACGCCCAGGTACTTGGCCTTGGTGGCCCAGTCTATGGTCTGGTCGAGGAGTTGTAGCGGTTGGGGCTCGATCAGCCTCCGCGAGAAGGAGACTGCCTGCGTCTTTCCCACGTTCACGGATAGTCGCCACTGCGACAGCCAGGCGGAGATGAGGTCGAGGGCGCGCTGCATCTTGACGGCGGCGTGGTACGGGTTCAGCGACGTTGTCACGTACGCCGCGTCGCCCGCGTACAGCGCGAGGTGGACCCCCTCCGGGGTCGGTATGTCATCCGTGTACGTGGCGTACAACGCAGGCGAAAGGCAGCTGCCCTGAGGAACTCCGGCAGCTGCTGGTCTTGGCGGGGAGAGAGCTTCTTCAACCGCTACTCTGAAAGTCCGGTTCTCCAGGAACGACTGGATTATCTTATTATCTTGATTAGGCGACGGGGCATCGGTGTCTGTGTCGATAGCTTGTAAAGAAGACCGGCGTGCCAGACCCGATCGAAAGCTTTTTCCATATCGAGGAATACTGCACACGCGCTCTCCCTTTTATTTAGGGTCGCGGTGATGTGGTGCAGTACCCTCGACAGCTGGAGCGTCGTGCTGTGCTCAGCACGGAACCCAAGGGTTGATTGAGCAATGTCGTCGCGTCGTATTTATAGGCGATTGTAGAGGGGAGTCCATTTTTCTCTTACACTATTATATATATGTCGTGGATTGATGGCGCTTTGATGCAACAGGCAGCGCCATCTAGTTACAAGCTTCGTAAACAATCAACTTTGTGAACGGAAACGCAAGCGCGCCCCACCGCTTGAGTCACCGAGTGAGGACACTCTAGCTCGGACAGTCGAGGCGGACGCTCAGTACCAACGCACGTGTTTGTTTCTCGTTCGCATTATTGTGTAAAATTAAAATAAAGTTATTTTGATTTGAGTTAAATTATCTTTTGCTCGAGTACCCACGACAGTGCCCATATTAGTCGAAGACTATGTCGGATCGTGAAGAAGACCCGATGCTTCACAATTCGGCCACCCAGGATGCGACATCAGAAGTGGAATGCACTCGAGCTGAAGACCCCGAAGAAATATCGCACAATCAAGCTATGACGTCACGGTGCGACGAGAATCTACTTCGTACGCTGCTGGCTGCACAAAATCAGAATATGATGTCCTTGATAGAAGCCATCAAGGAACCCAGAGGTACCAAGCATATTTCTTTGCCTGAATTTGACCCGGATAAGCTGGATGTGGACGCACGTGCTTGGTGTGCAACAGCGGACCTGTGCTTATCAGAAGTACCACTTTTCGGAAGTGCTCTAATCATCACCTTAAGCAAGGCTATGAAAGGCAGTGCATCACGTTGGCTGGCGCAAGTATCGTTCGCGGGTATGACATGGTGTGATTTTAAAAGCCTGTTTTTATCCCGTTACGATTGCGTGGACACACCAGCCGCAACTCTTGTCAAAATGATAAGTAGCAAGCCAAAAGAAGATGAGTGTTATGCTGCGTATGCCGCCCGATTATTGTCTACCCTCACATCACGATGGCAAAACCTGAGCGCTGAGCAGATAGCCGTATCTACGGTGCTTGCTCATATGGCGCAATTTGATGGGCGCATACAGAGGCTGGCCTTTACTACCGACGTAAAGGACAGACACAAGTTGCAATGTGAACTTCAAGCGTTCTCATTTTTGAAGAGGAAAGCTTCGATGAATAACTCAACCGACACTGGGCCCGAGTTCAAGCGGTCAAAGTTCCAGTCAACATCGCTGAAATGTCACAACCGCGGTAAAGTAGGTCACCGAGCGACTGACTGTCGATCAAGAGGCGAGGTGAAAGGCAAGGCATCCAATGCCTCCACTCCGTCATCAAGTTTTGCTGTACAAAAGTCGCGTTCGGACATCATTTGTTTCCGATGCGGCAACGTTGGACATTTTGCTTCGAAATGCCCACGAAGCAATGAAGGCACCGGCCCGGCAATCGGCCCAAGCGGTTCCGGGGCAGCACCTGCAGCAGCGGCGAGCAGCGAGCGACGTGTTGAAGTTTGCTACGTCAGTAATCCTAGTGGAACGCTGATGAATACTGGTGAGTCATATCCGTTTTATTATGATTCTGGCGCCGAATGCTCTCTCATCAAAGTTCGTGTTGCGTCAAGGTTTAGTGGCAAGCGTGTTAATAACACAGTAAAATTAATTGGTATTGGTCAAGGTAGTGTGCAAAGTACCCTACAAATTTTATCTGAGGTTATGATTACTGATTTGCGGTTAGAGATCTTATTTCATGTTGTACCGGATAGTTGTCTTAAAAATGATATTTTAATCGGCCGCGAGATTTTAGATCAGGGATTTAACGTTAGTATGACGTCTAATAGCGTTGTTTTGTGTAGGGCTAAGGTTGTTAGGTTATGTAATGTTTCAAATAACCTCAAAAACGATTCCATTTGTCGTGCTGACTTCGATCAAGTTGATACTGACATTCCGCTAGAATTTCGTTCTCAATTAATTAACAACAGGACAGTTGCAAATTAGGCTTATAGATCCTAGTCGTACGGTAAATCGTCGCCCATACAGGCTTAGTGCGAGTGAACGCGAAGTTGTTACGGCTAAAGTTCGTGAATTAGAGGAAGCTGGTATTATTAGGCCAAGTTGTTCGCCTTTTTCTAGCCCAGTGTTGCTTGTCAAGAAGAAAGATGGTTCAGATCGCATGTGTGTCGACTACAGAGAACTGAACGACAACACTGTATCGGATAGGTTTCCGCTGCCGTTGATAGAGGATCTTGTTTCTAGGTTAGGTGATGCTACATGGTTTACTTGTCTTGATATGTTATCAGGGTATCATCAAATTCCAGTGCACCCTGAATCAATAGAGCGCACTGCGTTCGTCACGCCAGACGGTTAGTGGGAATATTTGACTATGCCGTTTGGTTTGAAAAATGCTAGTTCAGTTTATCAGCGTGCAGTGATGAAAGCACTAGGTGATCTGGCTCATAGCTATGCTGTTACATACGTCGACGATATCTTAGTGATAGGATCGTGTGTGGAGGAGAGTTTAGTTCGTCTTCGTACTGTGCTCGATAAATTAACAAAAGCTGGATTTTCCCTGAATTTTAGTAAGTGCTCATTTCTTAAGAGACGGGTTGAATATTTAGGCTTTGTTGTTGAGAACGGCCAAGTCAAACCCAACCCTAATAAAATTAATGCTTTATCGAGCCTTCCCCCACCTGCAACCGTCACTCAACTGAGACAGTTCATAGGGCTGGCCACTTATTTTAGACAATTTGTGCCACAGTTCTCAAGAACAATGGCTCCTCTATTTCTTTTAACAAGTGGCAAGAATAAGTCCCTTTGTTGGGAACCCGGTCACGAGGCCATTCGTCAGAAAATAATATCCTACTTAACCAGTGAGCCAGTTCTAACAATTTTTAACCCTGCTCATGCAATCGAATTACATACCGATGCTAGTGCTGAAGCGTATGGGGCCATTTTCATTCAAAAGATTGATGGGAAACAACATGTAGTTGCTTATTATAGCCGTCGCACGTCCCCAGCAGAGTCCAAGTTTCATTCATTTGAATTAGAAACGTTAGCAGTCTTTAATGCCATAAAGCATTTTCGACATTATTTGTTAGGCCGCAAGTTTACCGTTGTGACAGACTGCAGTTCTGTTAAAGCTTCTAAAAATAAAACTGACTTGTCTCCATGAGTTCATCGTTGGTGAGCCTACATGCAGTCGTTTGAGTTTGAGATCGTTCACCGTGAAGGCAGTAGGATGACCCATGTAGACTTTCTTTCTAGAAATCCTCTCCCTGTGTCTAATGGAGCCTATACACGTGTAGAACAAAAGCGTGTCAATTTAGCTGAGCTCTCTAGTAACTGGTTGCAAGCTGAGCAGGAAAAGGACGAAGAAATTAGCAAGACTGTGTCTGATCTCCGCAATGAAGTACTCTCTGAGGAAACTCGCAAAACTTACGAAATTTGTAAGCATATTTTGTATCGTAAGATTCAGCGTAACGGTCGCACTCGATGTCTTCCCATTGTTCCGAGATCGCTTAGGTGGTCAGTAATTAATAATGTCCACGAGTCCGTCATGCATTTGGGGACGGAGAAAACTCTTGAAAAGATTTACGAGTACTATTGGTTTGAAGGAATGTCAAAATATGTGAGGAAATTCGTTGATAACTGTATCACTTGTAAAGTAGCAAAACCTCACTCTGGTAAAATTCAAGCAGAACTTCACCCAATTCCCAAGTTTAATATTCCATGGCACACAATTCATATTGACGCCTCTGGTAAACTGTCTGGGAAAAATGATATCAAAGAGTACGTGTTCGTCATAATAGATGCTTTCACCAAATTTGTTCTACTACGCCATTCGCTTAACATCGACACGAATAGTAGTGTTTGCGCTATTAAGTTTTGTATTGCATTGCTTGGTGTACCGAAACGCATAGTAGCAGATCAAGGTCGTTGTTTTGCTAGTAAAGAATTTTCTAGTTTTTGTTCTTCTAACAACATAGAATTGCACTTGATAGCTACTGGAGGCAGCCGCGCCAACGGTCAGGTAGAAAGAGTAATGAGTACACTCAAGAGTATGTTGACAGCTGTAGAAACTAGTCCAGATCGCTCTTGGCAGGATGCGTTAGGAGAGGTTCAATTAGCCATGAACTCTACTATTAACAGGGTAACTAAATCTAGCCCTCTCGAATTGATGATTGGTAAAATCGCACGACCACTCGGTTTAGTGACCCCTGATGAGAATGTGACTGACGTTAATCTAGATGAGATTAGAGAGCAGGCGACGCAGAATATTACAAAACATGCTAATTATGATAAAAATCGATTTGACCTAAATAAGGCTCAGGTTTCTAAGTTGGCTGTTAATGATTACTAGCTGACCCGCGCAACTTCGCTTGCGCCACATAAGAGAATCATAATTCTCCCCGTTTTTGTAACATTTTTCACTGGTACTCTGCTCCTATTAGTCGTAGCGTGATGATACATAGCCTATAGCCTTCCTCAATAAATGGGCTATCTAACACTGAAAGAATTTTTCAAATCGGACCAGTAGTTCCCGAGATTAGCGCGTTCAAACAAACAAACTCTTCAGCTTTATAATATTAGTATAGATTATAATATTAGTATAGATAGTATAGATGTTCTGATAGAAAATGAAGAAAGGAATCAAACAAAATTAGATCCTAAAGGAGATAACCCATTTTGGGCCCAAGCGTTACAGGAATGACACATATACCAAAAAAACGGTCTATTTTTCCAGATTACATCATTTAGATATGGATAACGGCCAAATATAAAAAAAATGCAAAATAATAATTTCATCTTACGAACTAGCTCTGTAAACACACTTTTAATTATTTCCATAGATAACAGCGTCGAAAGCTGTCTTCACAAAAGCCAGTATTTTTTTTAAAGTGTTGTCATTCGGTAATAACTGTCAATGTCAGCCACACTCTTAGTCAAGTAGTAGTAAATCGATTGATAATGAAGAAAATCGATTTCGGAATATGTTTTGTATTTTATAAGAAACCTTCTGTTTATAATGTTTTAATTATTATTTAAATATATTTATTGTACATTCAGATAGGGAAATATTTTTCTTTAATCTGAATCTATGTATAGTGAAATTATTCATAGAATCAGTTTAATGATCGATATCGATTTTTATATCGATTGTTTTACGTTATGTTAAGACATCCCTTGAGATATTTGTTTGAGTGTTAAAAGTCAAAACCTGACATTCGCTTCTTGTTCTTGAACTTGAGTGGATGCGTTCTTTCGTGTATTTCGTATACTTCTTGAAGTTTTTGCTTGTTAACCGGACTCCGATATTGATCGCATACTCACTGACCCTTTTTCTGTACCTGGACACGCGATTTTGCAAATCTTTGACCTCTGCGCGAACACCTGATAACCTGGATTTAGCCTACCTATTTGCCAAAATGGGTTTCTGCATTGTCTGTGGAATAGCAACGGATCGTTGCAATATAAAAGGAAGTCGTCGATTGGAAGTGGAAGGCGAAATAATGTTGCACCAAAAACGGTAAGCATCTTCTTTTTTTCCACATCAAGTGATGTCAGCTCTCTTAATTTTTCTACGCCACGACTTTCTGTCCAGACATTCATAATATGGTTATATAAATACTAATTCTAATAAATACTACTTCAAAGATTAACATTGTATTAAAAACAATAATATAGTAGTTATATATATTTTTCAATTCAATTCAAGTATTATCATTAATTAGTCCCTATTTTTCAGGCAAGTGAAAGTGATATTATTTGTCATTCATGCTACAATGCTGCTAACAGTGTAGCCAATGATGATGAGAGACCAGAAGCTGAAGAAGCACCTTTGGGACACCATATTGTATTATATGGTACTTCATTTGGGTTGGGCTAGACATCAAGAACATGTTACACCTCCTGCACAATTCTTGGATGACATATTATTGTGTTATTTAAGTGACGATAGTAATGATGACTAATAAATATAATGAATAAAATATTTTTGTTTTACTGTCTACCTATTCCATCTAAATCCATAGAGAGAATATTATATTATGTGGCACTATTCTAACAGTTATTCTCCAGCCAATTATGGTTAGTTACTCATCAATACATAGTATGAAACAAAGTCGCTTTCTTTGTCTTGCTGTAATGCTTAAATCTTTAGAACTACGCAACGGATTTTGATGCGGATTTTTAATAGATAGAGTGATTCAAGAGGAAAGTTTTATGTATGTATGTATAACATGCATAATAAACCCGTGCGCAGCCGGGGTGGGTCGCTAGTGTCAAATATACCAAAAGAGCTTTGATAATGTAGGTACATTTTGATAATGACTTCGTTAATAACCTTAAATAAATAGATTTCAGTCGAATAATGTACTAGGAACGTAAATAATTGAGATAACCTCAAATATTTTTAATGATTTATTTTATCGATTTGGCCATTATAAATCGACGTAAAAAGTGGCTCAGTATTATTATATTGATATGTTCTAAATTATGTAAAAAATTCAGCTCTGTACTCTTTGGGCCCAAGTTTCTATGAAGAGTGGTTATCTCCTTTAAAGGTCCGTTTAAGATAATTGAGGTATTAGATGGAGATAGATACCTACTCAAGGCGCTTGACTCTAAGCGAACATACAAATACCCCCATGACCGTGTGAGGAAGATTCCCGATCACCAAGTCCCTAGAGAACTGGATGTCATAATTGATGACAGTGGTAGTGAAACCAAATCTGATAAAGAATAGTTTGTATACTCATACTCGGAATCTTGGACCGCACCTCATGAGTAACATGTGGCGATGGGTCTGTAAGGAATCGTTGGTGCGATTTCTGTCTGTGTTGGTGCACAGAGCGCTTATGTGTTGTAGCACATATTGCGTAAGAGTTCTTTTGAGAATCGTTGGTGCGATTCCTGTCTGTGTTGGTGCACAGAGCCCCTCATGTGTTGTAGCATATGTGGTGGTACATTGTTAGGAATCGTTGGTGCGATTCTAATTTGTGTTGGTGCACAGATCAAGAAGAGAGTTGAGTATGCATTACTTAATAATTATCGCAAAAAGTAGCAGAACGGTTGGAATGACGTTCTTTAGTAGTTTAACTTGCTGATCGGATCTTTTCCAAAGAATGATCTTGTGCAGGAAGCACTGTGTATGTATTTTCAATGGCGAAGAATTGTAAATCAAATGAGTTGATTAGTGTACTTAGACTTAGAGGAAATAAATTACCACAACAATCACATTCCTTGTATTATTGGCAGGATAGCCGAGCTTGACTACACCCGAGGACGGGTGCTAGTCAGGGATGGCCGTGTCGTGGATTGATGGCGCTTTGATGCAACAGGCAGCGCCATCTAGTTACAAGCTTCGTAAACAATCAACATTGTGAACGGAAACGCAAGCGCGCCCCACCGCTTGAATACGATCGTCGGTAGAGCGGGGATGACTGGTGGCAGGGCGACCGAGTGAGGACACTCTAGCTCGGACAGTCGAGGCGGACGCTCAGTACCAACGCACGTGTTTGTTTCTCGTTCGCATTATTGCGTAAAATTAAAATAAAGTTATTTTGATTTGAGTTAAATTATCTTTTGCTCGAGTACCCACGACAGTGCCCATATTAGTCGAAGACTATGTCGGATCGTGAAGAAGACCCGATGCTTCACAATTCGGCCACCCAGGATGCGACATATATTTAAATTAAATAAAACTATTTGGAGCAACTTATTTGTGACCAACCCTTGAAACAACAATTACCGAATTTAAATTCAGTAATAAGTTTAAAAATTACCATCATAAGTTACAAATGTTGTAAAGTGGCAACTGTAAGAGAGGGACAAACGCCAGTAAAATTAAGTCTCGCTCGAGACCGTTTTTCCGATCTGACATTAGAACAATCATAAGTAAACTCTATGTACAAGCAGTAAAGTATGAATTTATTTGATACAGTTTTCTTAGTGATTCTTCCAGTTATTTTTATTACTTCCATGGTACGTACTTATTACAATGTTCAATGTACTATGTTCACTATTTTAATACATTGTCCATTCACTATTAATATATGTACGGTTTTTACTTCAAACTATAATATTAACTAGAAATACTTTTAGTTTACTAGAAAATAATATGTAAACCGATAGTATATATATTTTTGTGTGCTGGCAACACACCAACTTAACTGAAATAGAATTTAAAAATGAACATAGGAAAAACTAACATAATTAACTTCAAAACACAAAAAAGTAGCAACAAAGAGTTAAATATAACATACAATAATCAAAATATCAATCAATTGCAAAGTACTACATTCTTGGGTATTATTATCGACCAACACTTAAAATGGACTGACCACATTGCCAGCATCTGTAAAAAAATTAACAAATTTGTCTTCGCATTAAAAAAAAGTTATAGAAACCACTTCCATGCATGCTTCACTGATGGCTTATCATGCATATGTTTGTTCTATAAATCGCTATTGTATAGTTGTGTGGGGACATTCAATAGATAATATAAGGATATTTGTAGCACAAAAGAAATGTGTACGTGCAATATTTAACTTGGAATGGCATGAATCTTGTAAGCCTATATTTAAAACACACAATCTTTTAACAGTACCCAGTATTTATATTTATGAAACAGCTAAATTTGTAAAATATAACACTCACCTTTTTGAAGTGAAAAATAACAACAATAAACGAACAGTCACCCGTTCATATTTAAAATTACCAGTGCCCAGACTTGAAATGATCCGACATAGTTGTGTGTATATGGCGCCATTAATATATAATTCTATACCAAAAAGTATAACGGAATTACCGTATAATACATTTTGTATTTCACTGCACAAATGGCTGGTACAGGAATGTTTCTACTCTATAAATGATTTTCTAAAGAAATACGCCACTCAATCTTACCATTTTACTAACACTTTGTAAGGAAACATATTATTCTTTATACCCTCGATTTGTGAAGGTGTTATATGTATAAAAAATAAGTTTAATTTTTTTTTAAATATATTAATTTTAGTTTTAGTTTTACATAATGTTTAATGCCTAATATTTGCATGTCTTAATGACAAAATATGTGATACTGTATTATTTTGATTACCAACTTTTGTACCATATTTTCTACGAATAAAAATAATTTGAATTTGAAAGAAAATGTTCTCGTAAATGAAAACCCCGTATTGGCCTAAATAGGAAATTAATCATGCGCTTGCGATTGCGAGGCCTTCAACAAATAAACCTTGAGAAAGTAAAGGCAATGGTTCAGCATACG
The DNA here is from genome assembly GCF_050436995.1 of Anticarsia gemmatalis. Taxonomy (NCBI): domain Eukaryota; kingdom Metazoa; phylum Arthropoda; class Insecta; order Lepidoptera; family Erebidae; genus Anticarsia; species Anticarsia gemmatalis. The sequence goes on from NC_134775.1 coordinate 13,424,892, forward strand.
ATAATTGTGATGTGTGCGTTGTTTGTATTTCACTGTTACATGTCTTCAGTGTTAAGGAGCTGAGAAAATAGTGTATATATGTGTGATTTTTTATAATATTCGAAAGCGTCCTGCAGTCATCCTGCTTGTACGGGTGACTTAGTTGGTAACTCCGCACATTGATAGAAGATGTGATAGTTAAAGTAGTAGAGACGGAAAATGTAGATTTAGTAATTTATTCAGTAAGTATTACAAAAAAGGTTGAGACTAATTCTTTCACTTAATGCACTCATAAAGTTCGCGAGTTAAAGGTATTCGGTCAATGTTCAACTGGTCAGCGTTTCTTGTAGTCTAGCTTATTTATAATAAATTATTTATACGTAAAAATGCTTAGCGCGCATATGCACGCTAAGTACCTAAGTTTGGTGCAGGCACAAATGTATGGTAAAACCGTACATATTGCCAACCCCGAAAAGAGAAGAATTGTGCATTAAGAGTAAAGACAACAGTCTGTACAAAGCAAATAATATAAATGTAAACGATAATAGTAATCAATAGCTATAAGTATATAAAAACAAATTGAAGTAAAAAATTAAGTAAAAAATAAGTAGAAAAATAAGTAAAAATTCTAATAAAAAGTAACTCTTGGATTGCTTCTACGAGGGGGTTCCGTTTGCGGCCTCGCAGATGTCGATTGCGATGTTGATGTGTGCTCCGTCATCCTCGCAGGGTTTGAATCTCTTGCCATAGCTTCACAGTCTATGTCTTGATAATCAGGATTATCAGTGGGTTTCGTCATTTTTCCTGGTTGTTTCCGACAGAATCTTCTCAATGTCCACACTACAGCCACTGTCAGGAACAATCCGAGTAATGTATAACATATGCTGTATTGGTGTACGTCATGACTAGATATTGAGTTTAATGGAACGTTTTCTTGTTGCTTCTGTAGCTTAATTTGTCTGTCAAATTCATTTTGTTCAGGAACAGTTGCCCACGTTGCTTTTGGAGTGCGTTGTATGTTCAGATTGATGAGTTTGTTCACTGATGAATTCAGTGAAGTTGCCAGCAGACTAGGTGCGACTTCTATCTTACTTTTGTATATGTTGTGGGAATATATGGAAAGTCCCTTTGATTGTACGATACAATTTTGTCCCAAAGTTAACAAATTGGTATTTGTTATTGTATGTACTGATACGTCATCGTCACATATGATTTGAACGGTGCATTGATCGGCACAACATGTAGTAAGCCAGCTGTTCGAGTCGTGTAACTTGATCCAGGCTTCAGTGCAAGGTGAGTAATATAGGTCGCATGCCGAAGTCACGCGATGACTTATCAGTTTTGCTTCGCACGGCGCATTGTTGTAATGCAATTCAAAGACAGGTAGGACAGCGTTACACACAAAGCTATAAGCGTTCCGTTCTATACATTGCTTCAAGTCTTCAATGTTTAAACTAATGTATGATTTCTTTCTCAAGTTGATGGCTATGTGAGTTGAAGTTGGTTTGATCCGCTGATATGTCCCGTTGTAGGCTATGGGTATTGGTATTATTTGATACAATGCAAATTCTTCATCGCAGAGTAGAGGAATATGTATCTCGTATAGAACATAGCTTTCAGTGGTTCGTGCCTTTACATATAATAATTTATAAAGGTCTTTGACATCCAGCGCGCTATCAATGGGTAAAGACAGAGTTTTCGGTAGCTTTCCAGCGATGTCAGCCAGCTGCCTGCCGAAATTATCAGGTGTTAGGAGATGCATGTCCATGCTTCCTTTATAAATTTGCGTAATAGAGTTGAGAATCATATCTTGTATATTCTTGAGATTGTTTATGAGAAAATATGCCTTTACTGAGGTCGTACTAAAGTAATTGGTAGCCATCAATATTTGCATTTCGTTTTCAATTTTAGTCAGACTCAAATTTGTTTGGTTCATAAAACTGTTGATGGAATCAAATTGTCGTTTAATGTTCTCTCCAGTTTTCTTTAGTATATCGTTCTCAATTTCGATTATGGATGTCTGATTTTTCGTAAGTTGGAGTAGGTAATTCTCGTTTTCTTGAATGTTTCTAATATCTTCCTCGTATTTGTCAGCAAATCGCTCGTCGAGTACACCAAATAAGCTATTGGCTAAGTATCCGACTCCGTTTATCAAACCGCGCTTTCTTCGTAAAGATAGATGTTTTTGTGGTAGTAATAACATTTCGTTGTATATGTCTAAAATATCAATCTCATGTTGTAGTTGCTGGACTGTTGACTGACAGTAATTAGGATCCATTATCTCGCATATCTTAGTAACGTGATTCAGGTAATCCTTGATTTGACATGTACTTTGCCAATATGTAGTAAGATTGTAGTACATCAACAGAATCCATTCGTCGTGTATCAATTGTACTTTGCCGATTTCGTCATAGTAAATAGGGCGTTCAGTTTCCAGTTCTCTAATACGAGTATTTGTCGAGCAATTTGACCCGGAAATTAAAACAAACAGTATAGTAAATAGCGTTGTAAATGTAGACAAATGCCCTTTTTTCTTATTGTTTCCTCTTGGTTTATTTGGCAAGTTTTCTTTGGTGGTTTGATCAAGCGTTGACACGTTTTCTTGTAACGGTAATGGTGATAGTTTGACCGTGGGGCGTTTTATCGTTCCTGTTTTTGTTTTGAGAGTGACTACTCGTACTAAACCATCTTTGCCGGGGTGGGTTTCCATCACTCGTCCCATTGCCCATTTGCCAGGGGGAAGGTTAGTTTCTTTAATCAGTACGACGTCATTTTGTTTGAGGTTGCGTACTTCTTTATTCCACTTGCAGCGTGTTTGTAGAGTAGTTAAATAGTCGTTAGACCATGCCTTCCAGAATTGGTCTAGCATATGCTTAGTTAATTGCCAACGTTTTCTCAAATCCATGCATCTGTCATCGGGCTCCGGTTGTGGTAACGACAACGTAGCACTGCCAGTAAGAAAGTGACCCGGGGTAAGAGTGTTGTAGAACTCCTCGGGATCTTCTGTAAGCGGGCACAGCGGTCTTGAATTGATGCAGGCTTCAATTTTTGCTAAGAGCGTGGTAAACTCTTCCCACGTGAGTTTTTGTTCGCCTAAGACTCTTCGCAAATGATGCTTCAAGGATTTCACGGCTGCTTCGAATATTCCACCGGCACTGGGCCACGCAGGAGCATTGAAGTGCCACTGAACTTCAAGTTTCGCGATTTCGTCAAAGAACTCAGGAGAAAGTAGTTGTTTGAAATGTATATAGTCTTCTTTCAGCACCTTGCATGCGCCAACGAAGTTAGTCCCGTTGTCTGAGTACATATGCGCAGGCGTCCCTCGCCTCGCACACATTCTTTGAAAGGCCGCAATGAACGCTTCTGTGCTGAGCTCCGAGACAAGTTCGATGTGGACAGCCTTAGTAGCCATGCACACGAAAATGGCGATGTAAGCCTTTGAGGTTTTCACCCCTCTTCCTTTGTTCAGCTTCACATCGACGTAACCAGTAAAATTCACCCCTGTGTGAGTGAAGGGGCGGCTCGGCTTGACACGTTGTTCTGGTAGATCTGCCATCAGTTGAGCGTTTTCAGTTGTGTTGAAACGATGACACTTCACACACCGGCGAATGTTAGCTTTCACAGCTCGATTACCGGAAATAATCCAGTATTGTTGCCGTATGTAAGTAAGCGTTAGCCGGGCTCCTCCGTGCAGTGTTATTAAATGTGCTTGTTGTATAAGTAGTTCAGTGTAGCGGCTGGAGTAGGGTACGATAGCTGGATTCTTCATAGTAGTAGGTAGATCAGAGTACTGTAGTCTGCCGCCAACACGAATGATTCCCGTCTTGTCGAGATACGGTTTGAGCTTGTAAATGTGATTTTTAATTGAAACTGAGTTATTTTGTTTCAATTGATATTCTCATTCAGCGATATGATAACAAAAGATTACAATTTACCAACTTGATGAATACATTGATACATTTACCAACTATTCAGCAACCGAACGCAACCATACTGAAGAAAATGCATGACGTAATTAACGAGTGTATGAATGGCCTACAAAACATCGGTCTTAATACAACAAGCTGGGATCCGATAATTGTCTACTTGATGGCACAGCTCTCTCCTTTCAGCTTAGATTTTAGATGTTGCATTTTCTGTGATTTTGAAAACATAGTGTTGTTATGTATCGTCTCCAAAAACATCTCCTTGAATGTAATCCACTGACTGTAGTTACCAGTGAAATCGGGTAGTTGAATTCTCGGCGCAGATTTCTGATAATTTGCGTTCGCCCATATCTTTGAGTTCAGAGATCTTTTTAAAACATCGTACTGGCGTTCTTTGCTGGCAAACAGTTCGCAGTATACTTCGTTCGAACCTTTCAAAACTGCTTCTAACTCCCAGTGGCATTTCTCTACGATTTCCCACTTGGTTTTTAGGACGCTTAAATGATCTTCTAACTCCCATTTTTCTATAATGTTATCTATATCAATTTTCGACATTGCTCGTTCCAGCGCTTTCAAGTGACATTCTTGACGATCCAGCAGTTCCTTGGTCTTGGTATCGCTTCCCTGAGAGTGCGGGATGATAACCTCTGACTGTTTTCCTTCGTACGCTAACAAACGTTGTAGTATATCAATTCGAGTAGTTTCATAAAGGTGTTTTATTTTTTCATAAATATTTCCCGTGAAATATTGGATTCCTTTGTCCTCCTTTTCAACGAGTATTTGGTGTCTGTTCGTAAAATCTTGCCATAGATTCTCCAAAGTAATCAATCTTTGAGTTAGGTACTCCTTGTTTTTCCGAGTTCCACTGTCCTTTTGATAATTGGTACAAAGACGCTTGATGGACTCGAATACTTCAGTTTGTCCGGCGATATCAGACATGTTTGCTGTTATCGACTAGTTAGCCGAAATAATTTGTAGTTGGTTTTTTCAAAGAACACGTAGTTTGATGTCTTCTAGATAGTTTGCCTCGAACCACTAGTAGTAGTAGTAGTAGTTTGTAGTTAAATATTCTTGGACGCAGTTGACCGTGCTTGGTTCACGATGAAGGTTCTAAAATATTCCCTTCTCGGTGTCTGCTTAGGGCACTTGTACTTCTGCTGTGATATGCGCGCCTTCTCAACTCGACTGGTGCTCACTGCTTGTGGAAGGCCAGCCAAGCCGATTCGCTGTAACAGCTAGAAACACTTACCCCAAACAGTAGAATACTCGAAGGACCATTTAATGTACGGGTGACTTAGTTGGTAACTCCGCACATTGATAGAAGATGTGATAGTTAAAGTAGTAGAGACGGAAAATGTAGATTTAGTAATTTATTCAGTAAGTATTACAAAAAAGGTTGAGACTAATTCTTTCACTTAATGCACTCATAAAGTTCGCGAGTTAAAGGTATTCGGTCAATGTTCAACTGGTCAGCGTTTCTTGTAGTCTAGCTTATTTATAATAAATTATTTATACGTAAAAATGCTTAGCGCGCATATGCACGCTAAGTACCTAAGTTTGGTGCAGGCAGAAATATATGGTAAAACCGTACACTGCTATAGCACAGATAATGATAAATAAATGTCCATGGGACGAACAAACTTTATAATATTATACTAAAAAGGAAGAAAAAGGTAAGTCACCCTTGCGGATTACACCAAAATACACTCAGCGGCAGAAAAAGTGGCCCAAGCGCTTATCGTGAATTTGTAAACAAATTAAGTAATATATGAAAGATATATTGTTGTAAGTAGTTGCAAAGTGATCTGTTTAGTTTCATGAAGTGTTTAATTTGAGATTAATTTAAGTGACGGATGACTTTTTCTAACAATTTGTGTTAGAACTGAATTCAGTGTTGATTCGAGAGGTCAGTTGAATTCTGTATTTTGAAATATTGCTACACAGAAACGATTTTTTTTATGATTTTTGTTGATTATTGGTCTATTTAGATTTAAGAAAAGATTTGAAGATGCCACTTACTGCTGAACAAGTGGCTTAGGTGGTCTTGTTGTCCGATCAGAGCCATTACCATTGAGAGGTGGCTGCATTTTTAAAGTATCGCGTACCACTTTAAGGTCTGCGATTAGGAGGTATCGTGAGACTAGTCTCTACACGCGGCGACCAGGAAGTGGACGAACACGATGTACATCCGCAAGAAATGACCCATTTGTTAACCTCGAAGTGCTGAGAAACCGCTTTCTGACAGCGTTTGAGATTCACTAGAGGCTTCGAGTGGCACGCGGAGTCATTCTTAGTGAACGGAACATAAGGCGAAGGATAAGAAAACGTAATTTACGGGCAGGAAGACCAGCCCGAGTACCAGAACTCGAGAGACACCACTATCGAGTTTACGATTTGCTCGTTAACATGTGAATTGGTCCATCGACCAATGGAGCTAGTTCTTGTTTACCGATGAGTGCTGAATAGCATTAAGAGCACCAAATGGTCGTGAGAGAGTGTACAGACGCCATTAAGAACAGTTTCTTCCCAACACAACACGTCAGACGGTCAGTCACAAAGGTGGGTCTGTTATGGTGTGAGGAGGTGTATGTTTGGAGGCACGTACGGAGCTTGTCATCGTAGATCAGCGTCTAACAGCAGCGGGTACATTGAAGAAATCCTCCAAGGTACCATGTTTTACCACTCATGGATTTCATTGGTCGGGAGGATTAACTCTAATGCAGTTTAATGCGCGCGCTCATAGCGCCCGCGTTGTGGAATCGTACCTTGCTGATATCGGGATTCAAAAACTGGCTTAGCCTGCTCGCAATCCAGACATCAGCCCCGTAGAACATGTCTGACACATGCTAAAAAACAGTGTACGTGCACTGCCCAACCCACCAGAATCACTTGGTGAGCTAAGAATCGCTCTAGTCAGAATGTGGGATAAAATTCTTCAAGAAGTAATTAAAACATCCTCCAAAGCATGCCAGAACGCGTGCAACCACCATAAATGCTAGAGGAGTTAACACGCGGTATAAACTTAATTTTTTCTTTGGTGCAGAATTAGTTTTTGGCGAAAACTTTCAAAAAGCGATTTCGAAAAGAGCTGTATTTTTTCATTTTTCCCATTTTTGATAAAAAATAACGACTATTTAGTGTAAAATGTAACTAAACTTGTGTATAAACTGTTTAACTAATAGTTATAGCCAAAATTATAACCATGTATTGTTATTATAAAAAGTTTTATCGTAGTTTTACTTTGGGCCACTTTTTCTGCCGCTGAGTGTATAAAACGAATCAAGTAATAATCAATAGCTAGCCCCAAAAAATAAATATTCACGATAAATAAATAGACATTATTATACCAATCATAAACATAATTATCACAAAACAATCCATTTCATTCTAATTCCATTACTGTAAGTTATTAATAGTCAATTTATCTACACAAATTAATAAAAATACCCACAGCAATATTTTATGAATTAGATAACAATCAGAACTTAAATAATATTAGTTTGATTACATACATTAAATTACAATAATTATCAATCCATTTATTCTAAAAATAAATAGACAACAATGAATTAGAATGAAATTATTAGGCATTGAATTCAAATATTGAAATTAAATTGGAAAGAATTGAATATTACTAAATGATTACTATCCCTGTGATGTCAATCTTGCAATAGGCAGCCAGATCACAGGAAAATCATTTACAGATTGGAAAATGTTGTGTCGTATGTCAAGTGTCAACCACACTACACATTTGGGATTTGTAACCGCTGCCTATCGGCCATAACCTATGAGGTATAACATAAATGTATAGCTTAAACATTATTATAATATTATAAATTATATAAATATTATGATATAATTGGAATAGTAGCAAGCTATGCATTATTTTATTATCTATACTTAATATTTATTTTTTATTTATTTATATATGTCGGGGCACGGTGTGTGTGTGGGGTTTGTATCCTGATATTTCACTTCTGATATCGAAAACATATGGGGACCTCGCTATCAGATTGGTCAGGCATGGCGAACAGTCCAAAATAATACGCACTAGACTTAGCTCACTGGTGTATTTGTCCATTACAATCATCACATTACAAAAATAGACTAGGATTTAACCGATCTAGCTGGATGCAGGACAGAAACGCGGTGAGTTCGGTACAACGTAGCAACGCCCGTCTTCCCTTGAGTTCGAATGTTGAATAATCTAACCACACTAACGTTTCAACCATCATACCTCTGAGTGACAGCTGTCAATTGTCACATGTCAGCCGTCATCTGCCTGTGCTGCCAACATTGTACCGACCACACCCAAGTGTAAACACTTGACGTTTCCGTTACATCAAATTATTTCTTAATACTTAATCAAATCAATTTAAGATAATTTTAATTAGATTGTTCGAAGATATAGCGCCTCGATGCTGACGCTCCGACACGGCTGTCCTGACCTCTCACACGTCCTCGTGTGAGTCATCTGTCCAAGAGGCCCATCCTGTAAAGGAGAAAAGAACTCGAACAGTAAAAGCTCTTACCCGCTCGGTCAACCTGACCAATGATAAGGAAACATTTTTGTTTTCAATTCAGTCGAATGAATCTCAAACTATCTTCATAGATGTGTCATAACTAGATACATCTTCCAAAAATAACGTTACAAATTACGTCACAAACTAAGTATAACCAATTTTGATAGAATACAGAAAATAAATCTGTCGAACAGCACCAAACGTCACTGTAAGCATAAAAAATGTACTCTGTTGAAAATCTTTACAACTCATTAAAACTCTTTAAAGACAACCTTCATCTGACTTCTGATAGTCAATCTGCCATTCAAGACAACCAACACTGGCGTCTGAACAGGCATTCTCATAGACAACCTTCACCAGGCGTCTGATAAGCCATTTAAGACAACCAACACTGGCGGCTGACCAAGCGTCTCATAAGCCATTCAAGACAACCAACACTGGCGTCTGACCAGGCGTCTCATAAGCCATTCAAGACAACCAACACTGGCGTCTGACCAGGCACACATTAAGACAGCTTCGCCTCCTATCCAATAATCCAATTATACACTTCAAGACAGCCCAACTGGCGTCTGATGGCGAGTGTTCAAGTCAGCAACCAAAGCCAACTGCACTCCTTCAAGACAACTGCACTCAGGTGTCTAATTAAGTCTCTCATATTGGGTCAAATGCTAAGATCTTTAAAAACGTGGGTTTCTTGAAATTACCAAGGGAGATTAATGCTCTATAATCAATACCTAAAGTACCTTGTCACAGTCAGTATCGTCAATTTCGCAAATACTGTGGGGCATTCTCCTAAAACGGTTGTGAGCGTATTTGTATGTGCGATTTGAGTTTAAGGCTTCAAAACATACCAGTCTCCTTTAAAACTTCTGCGACTTCGAACAGACCTTTGTATTTAGGGTCTAGTTTGGTCTGATTACGTTCTGCGTTTTGCTAAGGAACGTAACCTCCAACAGAGAAAGGCTTCAAGCTAGCTTTAATCCTATCAAAACAAACCTTGTCGAACTCTGCAGGGCTGGCTCTTGTCTCTCGGTTCTGAGTGCAGTTAAGCGCAAGCTGCACATCAGGTAGAGCATCCTGTCATGAACGGTTACCTGTTTCAGCAGCCGTAAGTAGATTTTTAATTGTACTCATCGTGCGCTCGACCCGACCGTTAGCTCTCAAGCTACCAGTCGCAATCAAGTGGAGCTTTATATTTACCGACTCACAGTAATCTTTGAAGTCTCGACTAGCAAAACATCGTCCCTGGTCTGCGATAACCCTCTTTAGTGCGCCGAATAGCGAAACACTGTCTTTCAGACGTATCTGCTTCTGATCCGTATCAACATGAGACATAAGCTTACCTCTACGATGAATAATAACAAAGTCGAAGCTCTGAAAAAAAGGCTCACCATCTGTGGACACGTGGTGTCAGATCCAGCTGCTTGCGTGTCATCTGTAGGGAACTGCAGTCCGTTACCACCGTTACCGTTACCGTTAGCGTTGCGACCATGAAGGTAATGTCTGAAGTACTTCACTGCGTTGACAACCGCTAGAGTCTTCAACTCGTAGGAGTGGTATCTAGACTCCACAGCTGTTGTACGCTTGCTATAGTAAGCGATAGCATGCAACTTACCTTCTGACTTTTGCATCAGAACGGCACCATACCCAATTGCATTTGCATCTGTGTGTAACTCTGCGTCCAAGTCCGGGTCTTATATCATCAGCACTAGTTCACTCGTCAGCACTGAAATAATCTGCAGTCTGACGTCTTCGTGTTAACGCTTCCAGTTTAACTTACCGTTACTCGTCGTCAGAGCATAGAGTGCACAGAAGTTTGACTATTCTTATCATAGCTACATTGTTATCAAATCTTTCACCACAAAGCTTGGAAGCTAATGACTCCTTCACTAAAGAATATTCTGTATCAGAATCATAATGAAATGAAAGCTGCTCACCGTTATGGCGTAGGATTCCAGTAGGTGCATCCATAATGCACAGGTCAACCAGTTTCTCCTTGGCTGCAACGGGACCACTGCTTACGTTGCTTCTTCCCTCATAACTGCGTAGTTGCGGGCAATTAGATGCGTAGTGGTTTGCCCTTGACAGCGGAAACAGGTGACAGCAGGCTTTGGCCAGGGTTGCTTGCACACGTCCTCGTGTGATGGTTACTCTGCGAACAAAATATCTCACGACAGAACAATGTCACACTCGGCCACTCCTGACCCGAACTCTACAATTACTGGGTCCATCGCAATAACTCTACTAAGAGCTTCACTTGGATTGTTAAATTAAATCTCATTCTAGAAATAAACATTGGGACTGTATTCAAAATAGTTTCACTAACAACAATCAGCCTGAGTCATGTACCAAAGCCGTTCAAATCAATCTTTAAAACCACTGTACAAAAACAATTCTTCGTTGACAGTTATCCCCGAGTAAAGTTTCTAACACCACGGCTCTCCAGTCGACGAGCAATCACATTGCTCACACGTGCATCCTTCTTGGACTACACTACGCTCTCCACAGACCACGACTTTCTCCAAAGTCGAACCACTCAATACGGTCAAAAGAAACCTTCACTCGTTTGAATACCTTCACCACAAACTCATCAATCTCATTATCATCAAAATCTATATCGACTGGTACATGACCTCTGTCTGACTAACAAGCATTCAGTACAAGAATCATAAGCAAAGCGTAACGATTCACCTGTAGTGTGGCGTGTAGTCACGTACATCACGTAGTTGCTAAGATAATGTAAGATGTTAGATATAAGAAATATGTCACGTACATTGTAGCATATAAAACTTAATAAATGTAAAGACGGAGGGCATTTGAGTTCGAAGTCTATCTTATGACCGGTTCGGTATTTCATTTCCCGTCCCAACACCACATGGCGACCCTGCCACCGAACGGGACTGCGTAACCCGATCGAGCTCTGCTGCGCGCCCGCTCTACCAATGAAGAAACCAACAGGCAAACAATCGGCATGTAAGTGAAGAAGAGGATTTCGTCTACCACTATGGGAGGATCATTTTCAAAGGAAGAGGTGATCATCGCCCAAACGGCTTCTGGAGGATCAAACGGAGCGTCTGTGAGCCAGCAAATGTCACAGGTGCACACGACGTTGTTATTTATCGCCGTCTGTTTCGGAGTCGTCGTGGTAGGCCTGGGGGCGTACTTTTACAAGAGATGCCACAGCAGTTGGATCCAGCAGGAGATCAATCGGAGAGAAGTTGCCCGCGCAGTACAAGCCTGAAGAAGATGCCAGTCAAAGCCAAGAAGTGATTAGTAAGTGCAGTTGCTTAAATGTTTAAGGATTTTAGTTATTATTTTTCTCTTTGTTTCTTTCATTGATTGTCGGTATACGTATTTTATAAAATTAGTTTAATGGAAATAGAGTTAACGTCAATATTCATACAAATTAAGTTATTGAGAGAGTATATAGTTAAGTTAGGCCCAACTAGAAGGCAAGGTAAAAATTTTGAGTGTAAGATTAACGAAGTGCGAGCTCTTTATAACAAATTTAAAATTGTTATTTCGAATGTAGATAAATTTTCCGAAGAACTAACGCAATTGATACATAAAATAGAAGATATCTATCAGAACACAATTAAATTTGAACATAGAAGTACATTAGACGCCAAAATGGAGTCCGAGAACTTCTCCTTGAAAACTGCGGTTAGCCTACTCCCAAAAATGAATGGAGATGAACAAATGACCCAAGACTTAATAGATGCTATTGAATTATATAGTTCCATGCTGAAAGATAGCGATAGGGTACTTTTGATTAAGTTTGTTCTGAGCACTAGGTTATCAGCCGCAGCTAAAATGCGTTTGTGTTCAAATTACGTATCGGTTGAGAGTCTTTTGTCTGATATGAAGAAACATTTGTTAACTGTGAAGTCCGACGTAGCGATTCAAGCGAAACTCGCTCGTGTTAGGCAGTGCGATAGGTCAATTTCCAGTTACGGTGCCGAAATTGAAAAATTAATGACTGATTTGACGATTTCTCAAGCAGGGGAGAATCAAGATGCATACAAAATACTATATCCCTTGAACGAGAAATATGCTATTAAAAAATTCGCAGATGGTCTTCGCGATCACCGATTAGGTACAATTATTACGGCTCGGAATTTAACATCGTTGAAAGACGCGATTAGGGTAGCGGAAGACGAAAGGTGTACGTTAGTAGGACAAATTAACACATTCCAACGTCAATTCAAATCTAAACCATGTTTTGGTAAAAGCGGAAGTCGTGGATATTCACACGTTTCGCATAAGATACGGGATAATTTTGTCCAAAGAACGCGATCGCCAGCGCGCACGTTCCATAGGCAAGATAATAAGCACGTAGGGTTTTATAATAACAATACGCGCGGTCGTGATGTAAGACATAATAATTATCGCGGCCGGCTTAGTCAGCAAAACCGACGGCATATAGCATGCATTGAGCAAATGGGGCATACGTCAGGTGAAAATAATTCAATGTCAAGTGCACAATGCGGCAATGCCGAACATGTAAGTGCAGGTCAGTTTTTTCGTGTCTAAGCATATTTTAGCTTGTAATAGTATAAATTGGGTTAATTTTTTAGTAAATAATGTAGATACGGAATGGTTAGTCGACACGGGTGCGTCGATATCAGCTATTAAAAATGATTTCTTACAGTTAAATTCTTTATGTCATAAGATAATTAAGGAAAAAATGGTAATTAATGGTGTAGGAGGTAGTTTACAGGCATTAGGTTATATTTACTTACAGTTAAGGTACAAACAGTACTCATTTACACATAAATTTCATGTTTTTGCCACTTTGCCATGCAAATCTGTAGGTTTATTAGGTCAGGATTTTTTGCAAAAGTATAAAGGTGTTATAGATTTTTCGGAGAACGAGTTGTCTCTCAAAGAATGTACTGGAAGTACTATTTCAATGCCACTTAAGTATTATGATTATTCTTTAACTATTTCTCCGCGATGCGAGATGGTAAAATATTTTCCGGTCAACAGAACCGAGGAGTGTGTAGTGATGAGGAAAGAGTTATGCAAAGGCGTGTTTTTAGCTAGTGTAATTGCCAAACCTAGAGATGGGGTTATACCCGTTAAAATAATGAATACAACTTCCGAAGAAGTTGTCTGTTCTATGTCGAATATAGAGGTGCATCCTTTAAGCGATTATGACTATTGTTTCTTTGGTGAGCCAGAAATAGATGTAGAACGCGTTAAGGAAGTATTTTCTTTGCTTAAATTAGATTATTTAAACCCCGAGGAACGGTTGTCGATTGAGCAAATATGTGCAAAATATTCTGATATTTTTCATTTACCCGGGGACAAATTGACTGTCACAAATATATATAACCAGTCAATTAGATTGAAGGAGAATTGCACACCGGTTTACAGGAAGCAGTATAGGATACCCTATGCACAGAAAAGAGAGGTTGATAGGCAGATTCAGGAAATGTTAAATAATAATATCATTGAGGAAACGGTTAGTGAATGGTCTAGTCCTGTTTTAATTGTTCCGAAGAAGGCAGGGAAAAACGGTGAGAAAAAATGGCGGGTAGTAGTAGACTATAGGCAGTTGAATGAAAAGATTCAAGATGATAAGTTTCCATTGCCCAATATTAACGAAATTTTGGACTCGTTGTCAGGGGCTATGCTGTTTAGTCATTGCGACCTATCACAATCGTACTATCAATGTACACTTCAGGAAAGCAGTAGAAAGTGTACAGCGTTCACTACAGACAAGGGACAGTACCAAATGTGTAGATTACCGATGGGACTGAAGATAAGCCCGAGTTCTTTTAGTCGAATGATGACCATAGCCATGTCAGGACTGAATTATGATAAATGCTTGATATATTTGGATGATTTGATTATATTTGGCCGAAATTTGGATATGCATAACCGTAACCTAATTTCTGTATTTTCGCGTTTAAGAAAAGTAAACCTTAAGTTAAACCCATCTAAATGCGAATTTCTAAAGAGGCAGATACTTTACTTGGGGCATGTTATTTCGTCAGAAGGTATTTTACCGGATCCAGAGAAAGTAGCAGTTATGAAAAATTATCCGCGTCCATGTACGGGTGACGAATTAAAGCGTTTCGTGGCGTTTGCTAATTACTATAGGAAATTCATACCCAACTTTGCGAGTATTGTTATTCCAATGAATAAATTATGCAGGAGAAATGTTGTGTTCGATTGGAACGATGTATGCGAAAAGTCATTTTTATTACTCAAAGAGGCGTTAATGAACCCACCAGTTTTAGATTTTCCAGATTTTTCGGATAACAACACTTTTACTTTACAAACTGATAGTTCAGGGTATGCAATAGGTAGTGTTTTGTGTAATAGTAACGGAAAACCTATAGCATATGCTAGTAGATCTTTAGGGAAAAGCGAATTAAATTATCCGATAATAGAGAAGGAGTTATTAGCTATAGTTTGGTCAATTAAGTACTTCAGACCATATTTATACGGTAGGAAATTCGTTGTAAAAACGGATCATCGCCCACTTTTATACTTGTTTAGTATGACAGATCCATCGAGTAGGTTAACTAAATTTCGTCTTAGCTTAGAAGAGTACGACTTTGAGGTAGAATATGTGAGGGGGAAGGAAAATGTGTTGGCAGATGCATTATCTAGGATTGTCATTTCTAGTAATGATTTAAAAACAATGCGAGAAAAGACTATAAATGTGATGACTAGAGCTCAATATAAGAGTGTACAAACCCCGGATATTCGTGATAAAGATTCTGATCGATTGTTAGGACTGATCACCCTAGGATTGTAGAAGTTCTTAAGAAACAAGGACATGACACTGAACTAGTTCAAATTTGTTCGAAGACGTGGGAAAAATTGTTACGTAGCAAGGATTGTACAAAAATATTTTCTAAGTCGCGCAATGTATTAATGTATGTGCCAGAAAACTCGAGTATTTATATAAACTATGAATCTTTATCGGTTTCATCGCGAGACGAGTTATCGAAAGACATAGTTAGTTTTTGTATAGAGAAAGGCCTAAAAGAAGTGTTTATTTTGAAATATTGTTATAATATGCAACTTATAAAAGAATTGGCACAGTATATAGAGGAGAATAATGATTCAATTTGTGGAGATTTTAAAGTTTGTGTAGTAGCGAATGTACGCAAGATAGAAGGAAGGGATGAAAAAAAGATTATATTGAATGATTTCCATATTTTGCCCACAAGTGGTCATGCAGGAATACGTAGGATGGTGAATAATATAAAAAAGTATTACTATTGGCCATCTATTGAGAAGGATGTGACTGAATACGTTCGTAAATGTGATAAGTGTCAGACGCAAAAGTATTACAAAAATACGAAAGAACCGATGACAATAACATCTACTGCATCTTCGTCCTTTGAAAAGATTTATTTAGATTTGGTAGGACCGTTTGATAAAGATGACAATGGAAATGTTTACATATTGACTTTGCAATGTGAGCTTACCAAGTTTGTAGAGGCTTATCCTTTAAAAAACAAGTCTGCAAATGAGGTAGCAAGAGCGTTAGCAGAAAATTTTATTTTAAGGTACGGAATACCTAAAGCAATAGCGACAGATAGGGGTACCGAATTTATTTCTAGAGTAATGGTAGAATTATGTGATATTTTAGGCATCACTAAATTACAATCTACGGCATATCATCATGAAAGTATTGGTTCATTGGAAAATGTCCATAAAACTTTAGGCGCTTACTTAAGAATTCAAACTAACAACAGTACATCTTCATGGAGTGCTTGGTTACCATTCTGGTGTTTCTCATACAACACAACAGTTAATACCATAACTAAGTATACACCGTATGAGCTAGTTTTTGGAAAATTATGTAAATTGCCAAGTAATTTGCAAGGTGGAAGTATAGAACCTTTATATAATTTTGATAACTACCCTTTACAATTTAAATACAGGTTACAAAGAGCTCAAGCTGATGCTAAAAATAATTTGATAGCTAGTAAGATATCTAGAAAATACTGTTATGATAAGAATATAAATCCTATTGTTTATAAGAAAGGTGATCTCATATTGGTAAGGAACGGAACGGGCAGTAAGTTAGATTGTATATATGATGGCCCTTTCGAAGTTATTAGTGATGAGTCACCAAATGTTAGAGTTAAGTTAAAAAATAAAATTGATTTAGTACATAAGAATAGAACTAAGCTGTACTACAAGTAAAAAAAAAAAAAAAAAAAAAAAAAAAATATCTATATTTTATTTTGTTTTTTTTTTTCTCTAAGGGTGGTGGTGTAGTGTGGCGTGTAGTCACGTACATCACGTAGTTGCTAAGATAATGTAAGATGTTAGATATAAGAAATATGTCACGTACATTGTAGCATATAAAACTTAATAAATGTAAAGACGGAGGGCATTTGAGTTCGAAGTCTATCTTATGACCAGTTCGGTATTTCATTTCCCGTCCCAACACCACACACCTTTACGTTCGGAAGATGATGGTTGCACGACTGATACATCGACGTAGCGCTCGCTCGGCTCCCCTCGTCACCTGGCCTGCCGCCGCCGCTACTGCCGCTACCACCGCCGCTCATTCCGCTTCCCGTCGTCACCCGGCCGCCGCCGTCGCCGCCGCTACCACCGCTAGCGTTGCTGCCGCCGTCACCGTGGCCGTCGTCACAGCCGCCGCCGCGCCGCGCCGCTCATGCACCGGACGGCTATGCGGCCAGCACATTTATGGTACACCACGGCTGCTGATTGTTGCGGTTCTTGATCCGACGATGACGTAGATGTTCTTGCTCGCAGTTCGTTCATTGGTTCACTTGATCTTGCGTCTGTTTCTTATTTTTCCGTACTGTACCGTTTACCTCACTACTGTCATGGTTCGGAGCACGTGGTGCGGTAACGTTCGAAGCACGTGGTTCGTTGATGTCTATAGCGCGTTCGTTGAAATTATTTCTTAATACTTAATCAAATCAATTTAAGATAATTTTAATTAGATTGTTCGAAGATATAGCGCCGAGATGCTGACGCTCCGACATATATATATATATATATATATATATATATATATATATTGTTTGTTTGAACGCGCTAATCTCAGGAACTACTGGTCCGATTTGAAAAATTCTTTCAGTGTTAGATAGCCCATTTATCGAGGAAGGTTATAGGCTATATATCATCACGCTACGACCAATAAGAGCGAGGCAGCAACGAGAAATGTCATAAAAACGGGGAAAATTATGACAAATTCTCTCTTATGTGACGCAAGCGAAGTTGCGCGTGTCAGCTAGTATATATATATATCTATACTAATATTATAAAGCTGAAGAGTTTGTTTGTTTGTTTGATTGTTTGATTGTTTGATTGTTTGATTGTTTGATTGTTTGTTTGTTTGTTTGTTTGTTTGTTTGTTTGTTTGTTTGAACGCGCTAATCTCAGGAACTACTGGTCCGATTTGAAAAATTCTTTCAGTGTTAGATAGTCCATTTATCGAGGAAGGCTATAGGCTACATAACATCACGCTACGGCCATTAGGAGTGGAGTAGCAACGAAAAATGTTACAAAATCGGGGAAAATTATTACCCCTTCTCTCTTAGGTAACGCAAGCGAAGTTGCGCGGGTCAGCTAGTATTATTATAAAGCTGTAAAGTTTGTTTGTTTGTTTGAACGCGCTAATCTCAGGAACTACTAGTCCAATTTTAAAAATTCTTTCAGTGTTAGATAGCCCATTTATCGAGGAAGGCTATATATCATCGAAATAGGAAACTTGCTTTTGTTTTCAGGCTGCGAATGTGAGGGGGCAAGTCATTCCAACAATATGAGGCAGAAAATTTAAAACAACATCCGAAGACAGTGGTCCTGTACTTTGGAATAGTCAATGGATTGACCGTGGAGAAGATTGTGTTTGGTTTTTTTTTTTTTAAGACAACTCCCGCACTAAGAATTACTCTTGTGTCGCGGGGACTTTTACAAACATACAAACAACGGACACAAAGCACAACCAGACCCGAAACAATTATTTGTTGATCGCACAAATAATTGCTCCGTGTGGGAATCGAACCCACGACCTCCCGTTGCAGTGGTATCGGCGTGGCGACCTAAACCACTGCGCCACGGAGGCAGTCATTTAGACTGTTCTTGTTTTTGTGTTTTAATTACCCCAAAAAGCAAACTGGCTAGATTTAACCCCCTTCTAGCAGCCATTTTTATTATGTGATTTGTGTTTATGTAGGGTGTTACATGTGCTCTGTTGGGGATGTTTACACAAAAACGGACCCATGCATTCTGGATGCGCTGAATGGAGAATGTAAACAAATTTTGATTATTAGCACTCCATAATTTCTGTTAAAAGTAAAAAATACTAGTGAAAGAATTACTTTGATACGTCAATTAGTTTCCGATTTATAAGTAAAACAAGTTGTAACCGCACGGTGACGATGTGACGTCATTGTACATCACGCCACAGAATAAGTAATAGTACTACCGTACAGAAGGTCCACTTCTGAACAAAAGTGAAGTTTAGGCATAAAAAATAACCTACACTAACGACTGCCACACGAAATTGAAACATATCGCGCTGTGCGAGCGTTAATACTCCATTGGGTATCGCCGCGCGTCTCCGGTTTCACCGCCGGAACACAGGGTTATCACTAGTCGATATAAATATTAAAATAAACCAATAAAGAGAACAGTGTGTACCTATGCAAATACAATACTTCAAAACATGTTAATCTGTTCCTAATAGTTTCTGAAAAACCCATTAACCATTATAAAATAAAATTATCATTATATTGCTTTCTGGCCATTAAATAAATATAGGTATCTACATAACTTTACTATAGGTAAAATCAAAGAAGCGAATAGAACGAACGATTGGCCGCCGCCACTTTTTTAATAGGTATTCCGTCATTCCGTGGATTCGCCGACGACATTAAAACATGATATTTATGTATTTATTATATATTATATTATTCTGATATTTTCGATTCCGTATTGTCTTTGTTCATGCACCCATAAACACTACAGTATCTTTTAGCTTTTTTACGGGATTTTTGTTGTTTAGTTTTCATTATTTTTTATATAAACAGAAAACAGATTAAGAAAATAGATAAGTGTAGCTAGCACTACATCGCGCGACGCGGTCAGCGAGCGCGCCGAGTGGCAACCTACTGAGATAGGCCGCATATGCGGCCCGGCGGCCGATCATACCTACTCTGCGGAGTGGAACCCCCCTGATCACGCTAAGTCTGGCTCACACAGTCCTTAATAATAATATTTACTATTATTACACTATAAATGTAATAAGCGGACGAAAACAACAAAATACTGCATAAGCTATTACATCTACGGCTGGAGACTTGATACTAAGCGGGACGCGGCCCACGCGGCGCGGTGTACTTAATATGACGTCACGCTGTTAGCTGGACTCGATATTTTTCGAAACTTTGAATGCTTGTAAATTCAAAACTACTCGGTATTTTTGACTAAAACAAAAACTATTTTGCATGTACAGGCTTTACTGAGTCAACATTTAAAGCGATTTGGCGTACCTAGTAACATTCTCCATCACTGATATTGTTCGCGACAGCGGACAAGGGCCATAGACTGTATCACTATAATTTAATTTAGAGAGCACTAATCCATAAGTTGTTTTCGCAATGGAACTCTTTAAGTTTTTGCGAATTACATGTAAAACCTTTAGTCAAACAGTTACTTAACACTTTGCTAATGTGTGTCTCAAAGCGAAGTTCTGGGTCTACTATCAGTCCCAAGCTAGTAGCCCTATCCACCTTTTCAATTTTATTACCCGCAATGAATAACTCAAGGTTTGCAGACTAATTTCTAGTTCCCAAGACCATACATTTTGATTTAGAAAGATTGAGCACCAACGAGTTCTGTTTAGCCACAACACAATTTGTTCTAGGTCTTCATTAATCCTTAACACAGCTGTTCTCATTTGTAATGGTTTGAAAGAGATGTATAGTTGGATGTCATCAGCATACATATGGTATTTACAATTCTTTACTGTTTTGATGATATCAGCACTGTAGAGTATGTACAGCAAAGGTCCAAGAATCGACCCTTGAGGGACGCCACTAGTCACGCGACGGGTGGCCGAGGATATTGTTGTTCCGTCCGCCTTGCGTAACTCTCTATTAAACCAGCTCACAGTCTCCACAGAGAACCCATAGTAAGTTAGCTTCGAAAGGAGCATCGTAGTATTAAAACCATCGAAAGCACGGGTATAATCTATCAAAGTTAATATAGACCCTTCCCCTCATCCCTCGCTTCGAGAATGTTCCCCACTACATCAGATAAGGCTGTTGCAGTACTTCGACCCACCCTAAAACCTTATTTACTTTGTTCTTCCTTTGGAGTGATGTTATCACGATGAGTTTTAACTTGAAACTGACGACTTATTATTTATTTATTTATTTTAAACTTAATATACGACTTTGTATAAAGGCGGACTTAATGCCGGGCATTTTCTGCCAGTCTACCTTAGACTGATGTTGAGATAATTACGAAGGTGTTTAGAAGAGGAAGAAAAGTAAGTTAGGAAAGAGTGTACAAATAAATAATAATATAAATAAGCAATATGAGTATTTATATACATAAACATATATAATATGTGCATTAGGGTGTTTCACTTACTAAGGCAAAAAATTTAATGTATTATTTTTCTAGACTTTGCTCGCCTTTCAGATCTCAGTCATGTAAAAGGTATGTATACCAAATTTCAAGCCGTTTGGATAATATTTAGAGGTTGCACACTTTGGTCACTTTTGAAAATGTATGAAAAAATACTCAACTATTAATATTCATCACATTTATTGCAAAAACTAGAAATCAAAACTCTAAATAATAATATTCTTTGAATACTAAAATTAATATACATTGTGGCTGACGATAAACAATACGCATCAAACAATTATATAAGATGGTAGCTCAGCTTTAGTTCACTTGGTGACGGCTTTTCCGTGATTTTTGACTAACAACAACAAGAATTGTTATGTTGCTCGTCTTTCACCGTTTCATTAAACTTTTCTTATATTAGAACTATTCCTCGTTCTGCAGTATTAATAACCACCTTCAGAGCATTTACTTGGATCCGTAGTAAATCACTGCAGTAGGTACTCTGTCAAATCGTGGATTCCAAACTACTCGAAAAAACTCTTTGTTTTTTTTTTTTGGTTACAAAATAGCTAACGATAGTTTCTTTAAATTCCAGTCCTTTACCTTCCAACCACTTCAATTCTTTTTGTTCTGCGGATACTATTTCCAAATTTTGAAGCATCTTATCCTTCACGTAAACATTCATGAAAAGGAGCCAGTCACACGTTTGTTTCTGATAGATGTCAGACGTTTTTTGGCCGCTGAAATAGCACTATTGTCTTCGTCTAGCTAAGAATTTAATAAATAGTAATAGTAAGTCAAGGCATTGGAGCCCATCGGCTTACAGGTGCCTCGTGCCACAAACGGACGTATATGAGACTGACGAAATCATCTATTCTATTCACTCCTTTCGAATCGCGTTGAAATATGTTCATTTGTGAAGAGAAAACAACAATTTTAAGTGCATAATAATATATTATGCTTTTGTCATCGATCTTGCCTGATGGAATTCTAAAACTACCTAACTGAAGTTGATTTCAGCTCAACCTTCTAAATAAAGGGAGTGAGAGTTGTAACAACTCTTTGTAGTCTTCTCTTAGATGGTTTTGTCCCTTAGAACATTGAACACACGTTGTTTTTCTAATAATCCTTGAATAGGAGAGTCTCTGTCTCAAATTGTTGTGTATGAATTCTTTACAAGGGTACTATTGGCTTTCGTCCACACATCTTGGAATTTAGCACTGGTAAATTTAGCGGCATTTGAGAGTGTTTGTTTCATTTTCTTACGGTGATAATTTAACACTAAAGTACTTGCTCTTTTGAAGGAAGTCTAGCTCTTAAAAATTAATTAATAGGCACTTTTTTTAATAACCAAATACCTCTTTTAGTCCCGATATTTAAAAAAGATTACTTACCTGCGACAAATATAATCCAACGTAAGAATTATAGAATAAAAACCCACACTAGCACAATATGGTCCAAAATTCGAAATTACGCTATATCAAGATAAAAGTCACCTATGTGTGCAACCTTTAAATATTGTCCAATCACAATGAAATTTGACTGAAACGTTGTTTGTACCATTGAGACTCAGGGGCCGTGCAAAGTCACATTAAAATCACAACTTCAGAAAAATGAAACACCCTAATGTGCATAAACATAATAAATATTACTTATGTAATATAATATTGCGGCGTCCTCAGATATAAACGATCTGTGGGTTAAGCAAACCTTGGTGCGGTCATTCCATAGATGGGTGACCGCATAGTGGTGTTTGAATTGGGCGTCTCCGTGCTTCGGAGGGCACGTAAAAAGTCGGTCCCGGTTGTTATCAATTAAGATAACAGTCGTTAAGACACGTCAAAAGCCTTCGGGCTGCTTGAACAACTTTGACACAAGGTTGACCACCAACCATACGATAAGAAGAAGAAGATGTAATATTAAAAATGAATATAGTAAATACTATATCGATCGACTTTTTTTTTTAGGCTGGCAACACTGGTGTAGTGACTTGAAATTTTTGCTCTCAGTTTTAAAATTCGATTTTTATTTATTTATTACGTATTTGTCAATAATTGTGTCTAAAAGTTGTAAATAAGTGCAATTAGGTTGTCTTCTGCTAATATAATAGTCAATCAAGATGGAAAAGTGTGATTAAGACAACAATATAATTACGCCAACCAAGTGTCAAGGCGTCAACGTATTTCAAATTCAAACAAGGAATAAGTGTTTGATAAATACAGGGAGTATTTCGTATCGCTTGTTATTATAGACTTCTTAGATTTATCTAAAATCCGCTAGATAAAGTGTAGCATATTCAGGCTCACTACCGCCATACTCTTCAACATTGAATCAACGCAGCACTGATTCAGTGTTATATTCTTCCATTGTAGCTTATTGCCCTTATACCATTCAGTTTAATTAGTATTGTAAGAGTCTAATTGTTAGGTTTCCTACTAACTGCAACGCTATAGTTTTTTTATTTTATTAATTTTTTTGGTCTAAACCTACCCACTTAAAAAACATTGTGTAATATCATTGTAATTATAGATTATTTAACTGCAAGGTCCAACTAACCCCTTATTATTTATCCCCTATATCTTTATCTGTGTTTTCCTCTTTCTTTTGTTAGTTACTTTGTGTATATTTCTTCTAGAACTATTAACAATACTAACATAGACCATCTCAATAAATACTAACTTTCCCCAACTAATTCTCTCTATATTCTGCTGTATATCTCAACTTCCTTTATAACATTTCAGATCCTTTGTTGTTAATATCAACCATGATGACCAGGAAGGCAACAGCAAAGGATACTGAGAACAAGCTTAAACTTGCTCTGCTCGAGCTCAAGAAGTGCAAAGATGAGAACAGCCTGCTGTTGAGGGAGCGTGTTGACTGTGAAGAAGAGATCAGCGAGGTTAACCACAAGGTTGTATCACTGAAGGGGGAACTTGCTGAGCTCCATATTGAAAATATGGACTTACTGGATCAGCAGGACAGGCTACAACACGAAGTTAGCTCATTTGGCAGCTGTAATGAGACCTATGAGTGGTCTCTGAGCCGCATAAATGAGCTAGAGACAAGCCTGCATGAAGCCCACACTAAGATCATCTCATTGGAACGGTCAATACAATCATTTGACAGTAGTGCAACTCATCATTTGTATTCTGAGCTTATAGGCTGTAAATCTTTGTTAACTAGAGTAAGAAGCAATAAAAAGTTTAGGAAATTCACTAGAATTAGTAAGATAATTAAAAAATTAGAATTAAAACTCAAGAAATTTAACAAACTTAGATTATTGGTTAAATCAAATAAAGATTTGATTGAGGAACGTAGGGAACTAGTTTTAGAAGTCAGTAGTTGTAGTGAAGAACTCATCTCCAGTAGGCTAATGTATGACAGACACACTCTTGACCTTAAGTCACAAATCTCATACCTAGAATCTAAATTAACAAAAATTACCTTAGATTATGAGCGTGAAACTCATGATTACATACTAAAATACGATGAGATTGCTAAAGTTGGCAGGGAAAATTTAGAGCGTGTTAGGGCCTTAGCTGATAGCACTCCATGCACTAGGTGTTCTCAGTCTCAGGGACCCCCTTGTGACTTAGAACAGTTAGAACCTTTTCAAATTAGTTTAGGTACTGAGACTTCACTGACCGACTCATCTGTCTGTATTCCCTCTTCCTTTATAGATCTTAACACAAAGAACAGAGTAGCTATGTTCTCAGATAAGTTAGGCATTAACTTAGGACCTATAATAAACAACAACTTACATTGTAGTTTTAAAAATAACTGTTACCATAACCTCAAATTAAATCAAATAGTAGATAGAATTAGGAACACTCGCTTAGATATAAATACAACAGTAGTTTTATTGATAGGTGATAGTTTAGGTTTAGATAAAACTGATATTATTGATAGTATTAGCAGTTTATTGCAATTAGATTTAGGTAAATTAATTATCTGCGCATTCCCGTACTCACAATCTCTTACAGAAAGGGAAAATAGGCGTATACATAGGTTGAATAATCAATTACATTTAATGACATCTTATCATAGTGATAAGTTATTGTTTTTTGACACTAATAAGTTTATTAGTAGTTTTATTTATACTCAAGAAACTATGTTTCTTAATAGTTCGGACAAACGACAAATTGCTACATTGTTAGCTTATAATATTAACACAGTTATAGGTGCTATAACGCAGTTTAGGTTAAGGGACGACCCAGTATTGTGTAGTTATTCTAACAATACTGTGATTAAATGTATAGATAGTGTAGTTAGCGACAAGGTTACGAATAATGTATCCGATTCTTTAAACTGACAGGTAGGACAATGGATAAACAGCTAGGCTCATTAAATTTAGGACATCAAAACATACAAGGTTTATCCAGCAAGGAATTAGAAGTAGAATTGTTTTTACAAAAACATAATGTAGGTATTTTCTGTGTGACTGAGCATTGGCTACACACGGAACAAATAGCAATAAACAATGAGTTTTATACAATTATTAGTGCGTATATTAGGAACAAAGCTAGACATGGTGGTTCACTGATTATGGTAGCTAACAGTATTAAATGTAAAGAACGTAGGGACATAGTTAATTTGTCAATAGAACGCACGGCTGAGGTTTCCTGTGTCGAGTTAGAGCGATACATAGTAGTTTGTATATATAGACCACCAAATAGTGAGTTTACTTTATTTGAGTCGATAATGGAGGACATATTATAGCGTTTAAGTATAAGCAACAAGTATGTAGTAGTGTGTGGTGATTTTAATGTAAATTTACTTGAGCAATCTTCGACTAGTACGAGACTTAAGTCGTTATTTAAATCATTTAATTTAGTTTTTTTATTTAATGAGCCCATTAGAATCACTGCACATTCTGCTACATGCTTGGACAATATATTCTGCAACTGCGAATGCTTAGGTAGGGAAATCTTAAGTGAATTAACATCGGACCATTGTGGACAGAAGGCTATATTTCCTGTTAGGGTAGATAATAGGTTAAAGAAAATTACTTGTAGGCCTATTACTAGGGATCGTTTAGTATTATTTAATAGTGAGATAGCTAGTGCTATGACGAAGTTAGCGACAGCAGGTATTTATAAAAGTAGAGCTAGGTTCTATGAGCTTTATTCCATGAAACAGTTCAATTTTAATCCTAAATTTCTTGAATACGTTAGGAACTATTCAAAAATTTTTAAGAGAACTTGTGTTGCTGCTAAATCCTTACACTTAAGCAACAAAATTAAAAGCTCAGACAATACGATCAAAACCACATGGAATATCATTAACAACGAAACAGGTCGTGCTATCCAGCGCGAAAATAATTTTGAACTGAAAGTAAATGACACGATTATCACCAACAACTTAGAGGTTGCTCAGACGTTCAATACTTTCTTCGCTGATATTCCCACAGCTACAACTAGCTCCTTGAATTCCTGTCCTGCCAAGGCAGAATGTTTACTACGAAATAGTGTAGAAGAGTGTGGTAGTGTTTTTTTCTTCAAACATATCAACTCTAATGATGTAGTTAAGGCTTTTAGGTCGCTCAACTCCAAAAAAACACCTGACCTCTGGGGCATCTCTGTTAAATTAGTAGAAAGTATCATCCTGGAAATAGCCTCCCATTTGGCTTTAATATTTAAAAGGTGCGTAGATGCTGGTGTGTTTCCGGACTTAATGAAACACAGTAAAGTAGTACCACTCTTTAAGAAGGGATCTAAGAGTGAGCCCAGCAATTTCAGGCCCATTTCCATCTTGCCTGCGGTTAGCAAAATCTTCGAAAAGGTCATATTAGAGCAGCTCGAAAGTCACTTTAACTCGAATCAGCTATTTCATGGTAAACAGTATGGTTTCACAAAGGGTAGGTCAACGATCGATGCAGGTATTTCGCTCGTCAAGCATATCTATGATGCTTGGGAGACATCCCAGGACGCCATTGGGGTGTTCTGCGATCTCTCCAAAGCATTTGACTGTGTCCAACATAATACGCTCCTTAGGAAACTAAACCACTATGGAATTAGGGATACAGCGCTCGATTTACTTGCGTCATATTTGAGTAATAGGATTCAACGAGTAGATATCAATGGTGTAAGGTCTTCAGGTTCAGCTGTTTCTCTCGGCGTGCCTCAGGGTTCGATACTCGGTCCGTTTCTTTTTCTCGTATATATAAACGATCTCCCCTTTCAGGTGCAGGACTTATGTGATATTATATTATTTGCAGATGACACTTCACTCATTTTTAAAGTAGATCGTTCGAAGTCTTGTTTTATTGATATCAATAGTATTCTTGAACAGGTCCACAACTGGTTCACTTGTAATAATCTGTTATTAAATTCTAACAAAACTAAGTTCATTAGGTTCACTATGCCCAACGCGAGGAATTTAGGTACTAACATAGTCGTAAATGGGCAAACTATCGATTTGGTAGATTCGGCAACTTTTTTAGGTATCAGTCTGGATAGCAAGCTCCAATGGGGCACTCAAATAGCGCATCTCTCGGGGAGACTCAGCTCCGCCGCGTACGCAATCAGAAAAGTAAGACAGTTTGCTGGTGTGGATGCGGCAAGACTGGTTTACTTTAGTTATTTTCACAGCGTCATGTCTTACGGTATATTACTGTGGGGTAAGGCTGCTGATATAGATGTTATTTTTGTCCTTCAAAAAAGAGCTATCCGTGCAATTTATAGTTTAGGAGCGCGAGACTCCTTGAGAGAGCTTTTTGGGCAGATAGGGATACTGACGGTGTCATCACAGTATGTGCTTGCAAACTTGTTGTATATAAAACAAAATTTAGGGACTTTCGCAACAAATAGCGATAGACACAATTACAACACTAGAAACAGACACAAATTAGTAGGTCCCCATCATCGTTTACACAAGGTGCACAATTCGTTTGTAGGTCTCGGCATTCGTTTCTTCAACAAGCTTCCAAAGCACATCATGGATTTACCCCTGCCAAAATTCAAAGTTGCTGTTAAGGAACATCTCGTTAGGAAAGCTTATTACAGAATTGATGAGTATCTAAACGACAATAGCTCTTGGGATTAGTCGCTCGCTTGATTAGGATTCTTTGAAATTAGGGAACTTTGCTATAAATTGTATAAACTCAGTAGCAGTAGGTCTAAATATTGTAAAATATGGGCAATTAATGATGCAAATAGGTGATGTTACGTACAATTTGATGTTATTCATAAAACTGTCACTTTTTTCTTTTATAATGTTCACAACCAGTGTGCTCACTTGCTGCCCATATTCTTATTATCACATGCTAGTAGGTGCCCCCAACATACGGTATGATCAGAGACTAATAAATAACCTAGCTATGTTCATTTAACTTAATTGACGTTTAGTCTATATCGCTGATTGTTGGCAGCTCCTCGCATGATCAATTATTGTATCAACCACATTGTAAAACTTTTTGGCGATTGAAAAGAGTGGCCGTGAGTTTCTCGCTAGCTCTTCTCATAAGGCTCTACCCCCTTTCCGAGCTAGTGGTAGATTCAGTAATTGTAACGACTATCATAAGTGTCAATATTTGACCTAAATGAATAATGACTTGATTTTGATTTTGATGCCCCCAAGCAATAAGTCGGTAATCGAATAATCTTAAATTTACAGTAGAAAAGATTTACTGATTTTGTTAAATATCTTTTGAACGAGTAGGACTATTGCTGTCATTGATGTGTTAACAGAAAGCAAATTTTTGGCGGAATATAACAATGCCATTAAAATTAAATGTCTTTTATTAAATACCTTGTAATTAATAAAAATTAATAATACCTACCAAAAAATAATATAAATGATCACAGTTAAAGCTTTTACGGGGTTATTGCCGTAATTTTACCACAAGAATAACTCGTAACTTCATATTATGGACTTCTATAATTAGCACGGAGACAAAAAATGATGCCGAAAAGTTGAAACAAGCCGTGCAACAATCTACGTTAGGACTCACAGCCGATGAACCCCAAAAGCGCAAACCTCGGATTGTGATCGTTGAGGTTCCCTCCGCAATGCCCGAAAAAGAGGTTTTTGCCTGCATATTCGAACAAAACATAGCCGAGAAAATTCCATCTTTGACACTAGAAACCTTTTTGACCACATGCAAGGTAAGCCACAAATCCGGCAGGAAAGATGCCCCGAACTGTAATTATATAATTGAAGTCCCTGCTAATATTCGCAAGGCTCTCATCACTCAGACTCGTATATTCATAAACTGGACCTCTTGTCCTGTTAGGGACTTCACACTTGTAACTAGATGCTACAAGTGCCAGCAGTACGGGCATGCGGCAAAATCTTGCCGTGAAAGTCACACCATTTGTGGACACTGTGCGGCTACGGGACATAAAATAGACGCTTGTATAATGAAGCATACCATGGAGCCTAAATGCGCTACTTGCACACGTTACAATAAGCCCAATAAACACCAAACAGGAATAGCAGAGTGTCCCGCTAGAAAAGCTGCTGAACAGAGATACATCAACTCTGTTGATTATGAGGGTGCATAGGCGTTTAATTAAGTTATTTTTCGTAATAATTATGTGTGTGAACTTTGTACTTCATTATTATATTACTTCATTTTTCACCAATGTAAACATTCCATCAAACACTACTGACCCACTTACACTCGATTCCTTAGTTAGCAAATTTCTGAACTGCGTCATTAAATGCTTGACCTAGATTTTTATTTTTGTTTCAATATACATGTTTCGTTACTTAAGTTACATATTAGCATATTTTGTCATTTTTATATAATGATAGTGTATAGGTCCATTATAATCTTTATATTAACATAGTACTGCAATAATTGTGTTATCAAAGACTCTGACGGCCTTGTTCTCTGTTTCACCGTAACACAGGTACAAACCTAGCACGGGAGCTGGGGAATAATGTCTTGTTGGTCTGGAGTATGATACAGTTTTGTAGTGCTATCTAAACTTTACTTTGCCAGAAATTTTAACTATTATTATTTAATATCTAAATATTGTACAAGTAAATTTTTGTTTTTTATCAATAACGCTCGCCGTATCTAAGAGCCTGCGATACAGGATTTATTTATCCTAATACAGGCTCCCTATGTTTTTATTATGTACCTACCTAATATTCTAACTATAAGACTTATATTAAACTTTATGTATTAATTTATTTGAATAAAAATTGAATAAAAATGGAATTCTACGGCGTTATTTTTTATCGTTAGGCTGATGCATAACATACTTTTACGGAGTTATTGCGGTAATATCCAATCATTGCAGATATGGTATTGATAAATAACATAATTATTATGAGGAAAATTAGAATAACATTGCTATTGTTACCAATTGATACCGACTTTTTTCAAATAATAAAAATGTAATTGTAGAAGGTGGAAAAGATTAAAAAAAACAATGATTTCTATTAAAATATAAGTAATCTATACTATTATTATATATTATATAATTACGTTATATTATATATTATATATAATATATACAGGGTGTAACAGACAGGCTACCGAAAACGAAAAAAAATGACTTTAGACACGATTCTGGTGCTTTTTCATCGGTTTTTTCTTGATTTTTCCGATTTTTTATGCGTTTTTTTTAATTTTTTCTGGTATTATTTCGTTAATACTACACAATGCAACATGAATATGAAAAAAAATCCGTCATATTACTGTTTTTCACAAAAAACAGCAATGGATTAAAACAACGTATAAATTCGGTATCAGCTGTTCGCGCGCGGCCAACGACACCGCGCCGGCGGCGGCCGGCCGCGACGCGACGGTCGACGTCACGCCGCGTACCTACGCGCGCCACACAGACACGATTACGCACACAGCTGTCAGCCTCACACTCACTAGTATGCAGCGTTACTTAGTATTTGTTCTTTGTTAAAAATGAAAATGACATAATTATCCCGCTCTTCGATAAAAGGTAAATTCATAAGATTTAAAATGTGTGATATCTTATTATTACACGTACATACATACAGAACGACAAAAAATCCTATTGATATTCTTTAGCGCTATAAAAATCTCTAATAAACAATTTAACATGTATTGTCGCTTTGTTCCATTTGTTCTTGCAAAATTCTATTCGATATTTACACGCTCATTCATACTTCATACAAGCGCGGTGCGACTCGAAAAGTAGATGGCCGTAGTGACGCGTGACGCCGCGACCGCGCGTGGATGTTACATAGATGGGATGCGACAAAATGGATGCTAAGTAATTCTCCGGGGATTATGAATTATGATAAGTTAGTTTCTCTGATAAGAATATTAATGGATATTGATTGTTATCATTGTTATGTACCTACATTTTTTATGGTTTAATTAAATAAGCGTTTCGTGTTTATTTTATTTACTTTAAGCTGATTTTATGCTATAAATATCAAAGTAATGTTTGTAATGTTATTTGGTATTTGAATAACACTACAATGCAACCAGTAACAACTGTAACAAGTAAAAATAGTAATGCCACATCAATATTTTATTGAATCTAATCTCTCGCTGGGATCCTAACTCGTCGCTCGTCACCAAATCGGCAGCGCGCGCGCGCGGACGGCGCGGAGGGAGCGGGTGGCGCGGGCGAGGGGCGACGCGAGTGAGCGGAGAGGCGCCGGCGGCTCTCTTTGATTGATAGTTCGAGCAATTCGCTCGCGGAAGACGGAAGCTCTTCACCGGTGTCGTTCGTTATGTCCTATTCGTCGTGTCGTGTGTGAACTGTTGTTTATTATTACTTGTTATTGTTTCGGTTTTGAGTTGTTAGTGTTTTTATTGTTATTATTTTTGTTGTTATTGTTTTCGAAGTGCAGTTGTGTTCGTAAATAGGAAGAAATGTTGATGTGCCATGTATGGTGAAGCACGTGGAAGTGCACGGCGTGCTCTGCATCTGTACGTCCGGATCCAAAGGTCTCTCACTCAAACTGTCGCCATACACCAGGTAATTGCGTGTTGATAGACATTGATAACAATTCGTTTTAGCACTTTCTTATTATCTATTGGTTACATTTTGCTATTATTGTTTGATTTCACGTAAGCCAAGTAGGTACCTACCTACTTACAATTTTACTATGAGCTATTGTAACATACGGGCCTACTTACGATACCATAAACGATACATAAGATTGTTATCTAATGATAGCGTTGCATACTAGTGAGCGCATAGACGTGGTGGTACGCGTATGTACGCTCAAAAATGACTAACTCGGGAACCAATCATTTCCGAGAAATATCGTTGGAGTAAATTTCGCGCATACAGTGTCACAAACTTACCAGTAAACTTTTCGGTTAGCTGTCATTTACACCCTGTATAATATATATATATATAGATATATAGATATATATATAGATATATATATATATATATCTATATATATATCTATATATCTATATATATATATAAGTTATATATATATATATATATATATATATTATACATATATAGATAAGTTGGTAAATCTTAGGTTATACCGGAAAATCTTAGGATTTACCACCGTTCGGGCTTTTACAGTAACATATACATAGTTAAAATTTAATGGTTTTTTTTTCTGTCCGTAACATCCGTCAGAATATAATTTAAAATATGTTATACCTTTTTTGCGTTCGGTTTTAAAAAAAGATAATAAAGCACTCCCGATCTCTGAACTGCCTCTCTTAGCCATTTGGTAATGCCACACATAACAATATCCAATTTTACGTACGGCATCAAAAATAGTAAAATTGTAACATAGGTATTTCCTTTTGTAATGAAATATGCCTACTTCTGACTGAGGCACATTTAACACTTTCTCCAAGTCAAACACTATGACGTTATCTTTGTCAGTAGCTGTCTCTATTTCTGTTTTTTTTATAGCTCTTATTTTTTCTTTTTTGTATAAATCTTCAGTCTTTGTTTTTTTTCCAGGCTGGCTTTAAAAGTGTCCTCTGCTTGTTTATAAATGGAGCATGTGAAGCACTAGTCTTTTTTGGATTTGAAAAATGAGTAGTTATATTGAGTTAAAAACTGTTTCGTATTGTCGTTTTGTTGCCATTACCACATCAGTGTAGTTTTGTTACGTAAACCGTTCAGAATAAAAGCGATACATTTTGGAAATATTATTAAAGTTTTCGGAAAGATATTCCTGATTTGAAGTCGCCCTCACATATTGCGGCTCAACTTTAGGAAATTATTCAATATGACATGTGTTTTAACACAAGCTTCTGTCGCACTGTCCATTTTGTTAGGTCTATTGTCATGTCTTCCCCGTTTATCTTAAGTCATTCATCTGCTTTCATAGCTTTTTCAATTGCCGTCTAAACGACATATTCTTTAATTTGTGGTCTTTAAAAAATGTGTTTTATATACAGGAAATGTTTCATTATTTGAATTAGGTAAAAAATAAATAATTGTAAGTTTGCGTGCGGTTGTTTAGCGTAATTTTTTTGATAGTTTGTGCTTGGACATATCTACTAATACACAACCAATGAAGTTCGCGATTAGTTAGACTATCAAATTTATCAAATATCTAATAGCTTGTCGTTCCGATGGAAGCCGTAAGCTTTGCTGGAATTTTAAAGGATTTTATTTTTCTTACTACGCCACTCATTTCTGACATGCTTGCGTTTTCTAGCTAGTTTATTTTCCTTTTCCAATAAAGAGGGTTGTCCTTCCAGATTCATTACTAGTAACTACGTCTTCAATGCTTACTAATAAATTCTGCTCAACCTCATGATCGCTTTCTGCTGTCATTATTATATCGTTGATTCTTTCTGATCGCTCTTCTGGTGTTAAAACCTCATTTTCTCCTTCTTCACTAGTAGATATTATTAAGTTTGGAGTGACCTCATATCCGCTTATAATCGCACGTGAGCAATCATTAGAAGTTGTACCGGTTAATGTGTCTTTGTGATTAAATGCTGAAATTTCTTGTGGTCTTAGCGTGTCATCAAAATTTCTTAGTTACTTACTTGATTTTCTTTTTCAATGTCTGTTATAGATAAATCGAAGGTTGATGCTATATATATTTCTGTCGAAGTAGCTACGAAATCTGCGTGAGTTAAATATAGTGATAAATTTGAAATTGTTGATGGCGTGCTTATCATTTCTGGAACACTTATTATTTTATTAATAGGTTCAGAGTTTCCGCTTAGACTTGAAATGCTACTTAATAGGCTCTCCACCATGTTAGGGCGTGAACTCGGAGCTTATTCCGACTCGTCTGGAGTAAAATCTTCATCGGATTCCTAATCGGGAGCAACGTACTTTTTTTTCATTTTAGGTGTAATCGATAAAAATACAAAACAAATTCACAGTATTGAAACACTGCGTACTTCAATGAGACATACCATTATGAAATAACATTGTTAGTGTATATTATGGAATATGTATATTTGTTAGTGTATATTATGGAATATGTATATTAATCTGTATTCAACAATAACTGTGTACTCACTCTTACTTAAAACGTCATGAAAATTATTTACGCCAATAACCCGGTAAACGTATATTGCCTAAATAATTAATAACAGGTTTTTTGCCAACATATATTTTTATCGAAATTCCGCACAATAAACACGTGTGTCATGATATTTTTGTAAATATCATTAGGAAAAATCTGGAAAAAATTGCCAAGGTGTATTCTAACCCATAGATGCCGAAAATGACATAAAAGCTTAAAGCCCATAATAGTATATTACCGACTTATTGTTTGGGGGATCATTACCGACTTATCTTTTGCCAGATGATTTGGCAAGGGATACAAGGAGACAAGAGATGGTTTTAGTCTGATTTATTGCGAGTATAACAAGTGCTTATATACTAACAAATACGTGAGAATGTTGCTGTGTGAATGCTTGTGCCCTATCTGTATACCTACGTGCTAATATTTATGTACGTGCTAATATGTACGACATAGTCGCTACATATACTCCCCCCCTTTTAAAAAAATAAAAATATATTATTTACAAATCCTAGGACATATGCGTAATCTTATGCTTGGGAGTAGCACGGAGTGAGGAAGGTTTCGTTATTTCCTCGTATTTTTTAATAACTGAATAATGCGTGGATCTATACCCACGTCAATGGTGCGAGTGTCTGCTGTGTCGATTTCATTAGGGTAGCAGGCGTTGTCAGCTCTGTTACCCTGTCTATAAGTTTTCGACCAGCTATTTCGACTATCAACTTATAATGCTCCAGAAAATCTGCTCCGATAATTGGTTGTGTTGTGTGTTGTTGGACGTCGTCCCAAGTTCAATACGAGTGTTTTCTCGCCATACGTCTTGATTTCTGTGCCATTTGCGGCATACAGCGTATAGTGCTCATTTTGTATCGATTAATGTCTCTGCGGCTTGCTTTTAACCGCAATGTTTGCTCCCGTCTCAATCAAAAATCTCATACCACTTTTTCGGTCGGTAATAGTGAGACGATTAGACGGGTGAATAGCACAGATTTCCGCCGTAGGCTGTGCTCCGATTAGTGTCCCTAATAGCTTGTGTGAAAGTCCTGTCTCCAATCACATGGTTTTACACATTTTTTTGCATTTTCTCTGTATCTGTAATGGTAGATACAAAATTGTTTTCTTTCCCCACTGCTTGCTCTTGAACTTGACCTTGGTGGCAAATTACGTCGATTATAAAAATGTCGAGTGCTGTGTTGATAGTTTCTGTTCTTGCTGAATTGTATTTAATTCTTGTTCCATTTTTGCTAACTACGCCAGTATGCATGACATTGCATCGTCGTTTGTTTTGCTTTGAAGTATTAATATCTTGTCGGCGATTTGGCTCATTTTGTTGACATCTATTTCTTCTGTAACAGCTAGAACCGAAGTCACTGCAGGTGGTAAAAGTCTTAGCCATAGTAGTTTGATAGTATTGAAGTCCCTGCTAATATTCGCAAGGCTCTCATCACTCAGACTCGTATATTCATAAACTGGACCTCTTGTCCTGTTAGGGACTTCACACTTGTAACTAGATGCTACAAGTGCCAGCAGTACGGGCATGCGGCAAAATCTTGCCGTGAAAGTCACACCATTTGTGGACACTGTGCGGCTACGGGACATAAAATAGACGCTTGTATAATGAAGCATACCATGGAGCCTAAATGCGCTACTTGCACACGTTACAATAAGCCCAATAAACACCAAACAGGAATAGCAGAGTGTCCCGCTAGAAAAGCTGCTGAACAGAGATACATCAACTCTGTTGATTATGAGGGTGCATAAGCGTTTAATTAAGTTATTTTTCAAATCAAATCAAATCAAATCAAATTCTTTATTGCATAAAACATGGTAACAAGATGTTCAATAAAAAGTTATGTACAGCATGTTTTGCCGTTTTTACCGGCGCGCAAAAAATATTACATGTCATTACTATCAATTTAAGTAAAATCATATCAATTTTCATAAATAGAGATTAAGAACAATAAAATTAAATGTCATTTCTTTTTCAAAAAGAGCAAAAAAAAAAAAAAAATTATATGTCATTACAATAAAGTCGTATTAATTATAATAATTATAAATGAAGAGCAATAAATATTAAATGTCAAAATTATTTTCATTTAGGAATTCATGTATACTATAATAACATTTATTTGTCAGAATTGTTTTCAATTTATGTTTAAATACTTTTACATTACATTTTTTTATATCATTAGGAATCTTATTGTATATTTTAGGCGCCATACCTAATACGCTTTTTTGTGCCAAAGTTGTTTTTGCTCTATAGAGACACAGTCTATTACTATTAAATTTGCGCCTGTTTCTTTTTACCACATCAGATATTTGTTCAAATAGATGAGGGTTTTTATGAACAAATAGTGCTATCTCTAGTATGTATAATGAGGGAAGTGTTAAAATTTTATGTGATATAAAAAGCGGTTTACAAGAATCTGTGGAATCCAAGCGAAACATGGCTCGTATACAACGTTTTTGGGCCTTAAAAGCTATCTCATTATCCGTTGAGTTTCCCCAAAAAATTATCCCATACCGTAAGACAGAGGCAACAAGACCGTGGTAGGCTGTGAGTAAAGCGTCAATGTTTACTATTGGAGCCAATCTGTACAGAGCATATGCAGAACTACTGACTTTCTTGCATAATTGTGATATATGCGCCTTCCAATTCAATTGCCCATCGATGGTTAGTCCTAAAAATTGCGCTGATTCTACCTCTTTTATTGGATTATTATCATAATTTATATTAATATTATGAGGTTGAGCTCTCTGGCTGAAATGCATGATTTGAGTTTTAGATAAATTTATTTTAAGATTGTTATTATCTAGCCAGTTAATAATTGAATCCAAGCAATTGTTTATGTCATCTTGATAGAGTTCCTTTGTCTTACATTGTATAGATACAGTACTATCGTCTGCAAATAAGGACATTGGGTGGATAGTAAATTTAGGTAGATCATTTATATAGATGTTAAATAAAAGCGGGCCTAGAACGCTGCCTTGTGGGACACCAAAAGTAATATTACGCGATTCAGATAAATAAGATTCATGATGCTTAGTCATATTATTAATCCTAGATATAGTTGTCATCTGAGATCTATCAGAGAGATATGATTTGAGCAAATTAAGAACATTGCCTCGTATACCATAAGATTCTAATTTATTTAATAGTATGTGATGGTCCACATAATCAAAGGCCTGGGTCATATCGCAGAAAATGGCACATATTGGTGTCCTTTTGTCAACGCTTGTAAGCACTGTTTTGTAAAAATCATATATAGCTAAATTAATACTTTTGTTTTTGCGGAAACCTTTTTGCTCATGACATAGTAGTTTATTAGATTCCAAATAGGCGTAAAGTTGATTATAAATATACTTTTCAAAAATTTTAGAAAAAATAGATAAAAGTGCAATGGGTCTATAAGCTTCTAATATTTTTTTATCACCCTTTTTGAACAGCGGTTTTGCAATAGTTACTTTCAAATTATCAGGAAAAATCCCGTTACTAATGCACAAGTTTAAGATATGACTTAAATGTCCACAAATATGTCGATTACAAATTTTAATAATTTTAGTTGAAATGTCATCAAAACCTACGCTATTAGTATTTTTTAATTCAGAAATAATTTTATATATGTCATTTGGTACACTTGGAACTATAAAAATAGAATTCACAGTGCTTACAATTCTCGATGTTACTTTATTGCCACGTCCCGAAATGGGCTTTATTTTATCAACAAAATAATTGTTAAAGGCATTCGCTATAACATTCGGATCACAGACTATATTATTATTCACGTTTACTTCATTTATAATGTCACGTGGGGTATTTGATCTGGATTCATTTATTATTTGCCACGTAGCTCTACATTTATTATCAGAGGTTTTTATTTTATAATTGTTTTGTGAGCGTTTTGTAAGTCTGATAATTTTTTTAAATAGTTTTGAATAGGTAGTAAACTTGGTTTTTGTTTTATTCGATGGCTTTAATCTATATTTCCATAATAGCTGACGCTTTCTGAGACTACATTTCTTTAATCCGCGTGATATCCATTTTTGTTTTCCATTCACATGTATAGTGATAGTTTTGTAGGGAAAACAGAGGTTATAAAAAAGTACAAAATGTTCGATAAAAAGGTTGTAGGCCCTGTTGGGGTCAGTTTCTGCATATATCTCAGAAAATGAGTAGCTACTAAGACACTCAATAAATTTCCTAATGTTATCATCACAAAAATCGCGAGTGCGTTTTTTCCATGCCTTAATTATAGGTATCTTTTTAATAGGGAACATCATCAGCTGCGCTGTATGATCTGACAAAGCAAATTCTAACACTTCCGTCTTACATGATTTTTTGAAGTTGTGAGCAAAATTATCAATACAAGTTTTACTTAATAATCTAGTCGGTTCTCTTACAGCTAAAGTCATATTGTAGGTTAATAATAAGTTCTCAAAATCGCATGTTACACTGTTTTGTTTAATAAGGTCAATATTAAAATCACCCGCAATTATACAATTTTTATAGGCTTTTTTATTTAATCGTTGTAATATAGTTTCTAGTTTACTGAAAAATGTATTCAAATTCTCTGATTTTGGTACCCTGTAAACACATACAATTACTATATTGTAGCTAGTAAGTTCTATTGCACAACATTCACATAGACCTGAAATCGATAGACTTTTTATTTCTGGCATCTCCTTCCACTGAGTTCCATTTTTTACTAATATACAAGCACCTCCACGTTTACAGTGGTCCCTACCATAAAATGCTGCTAGTGTGTAGTTTGGAATTACCAAATTATTTTCGTAGCCGTCCATAATAAAGTGCTCAGTAATGCATAATATTTCTACTTGTATATTTTTTTCAGAAAGTTCTTCCAAACATATGGTTAAGGCGTCAGATTTGTTTAATAGACCCGCGATGTTTTGGTGCAGAATAAAGGTGTTATTGTAGACGAAAAAAAATCCGAGGGTTCACTGCAATTGATAGTTTGCTGGAGGGAGTTCATATATTTGTGTTTTGTGTTATCATTAGTTTGTCCACTGTAGTTTTCGTCCAATAAACTCCAATCAATTAATATGTTATCCATTATTCGGTTAAATATATTCCTTAGTCCATCTTTGTTGATTTTTCCAGTTGTGGTGGAGAACATTTCAAGGCTCAGATCAGAATTGGTGTCAAACAGATACGCGTAGTCATTGTTTTGTAAGTCAAGGTAGAGTAGTTTACCAAGCATTTCTGCCTTAAAGTTGTATATGGGGGCCCCCATGATATACGTAGGGGCACAGATAACTAAATTGGTGTGCTTAATTTTCTGAAGAGACTCTTTTAACGCATTAATGGCATTAATGTGTTCTCTCTCATCTCTAACATCATTCTGTCCTATAAAGAGAAGACAGTAGTCTTTAATCGTAAATCCCTTTAGTTTTTGCTACATATTAGTTGTTATTTGTTTAACATTACGATTAGGCATTATATAATGGCAGAAATCAAAATGATTGGAAAATACTTCTTCCATTAAAGATAAAGATCCACTGATTTTTTCGTTACTAAGAATGCACAGTTTATTTTTCTCTTTGGTATTTTTGTTATGGTTATTAACTGATGTAGAGATATGTGAGTTTTCTGATGTTAAAATATTTTGCACTTGATTACTTGTGTTAGTTGTTTGAGTTTCTTTGTCGCGCTTGCTGTTAGGCCTTGCGACGATGTCCATACTAGAGTCACGGTTAAGATTTAATATTGTTTGTTTGCGAGTTGGTGTTATACATTTTTTGCTAGGCGTTGAGCATATTTTTTTATATGTATTTGATTTTTTTATCATCTCTTGAAGATCACTTTTTAGTCGAAAATTTTCATTATTTAAATTCTCAATTTCTTGATGTGCGCTTAACAACTCCATAGTAAGTTTTTTATTTTGTTCAATTAAGATATTTATAGTATCGCTGTCGTCATTTAAACTGTCTGGTATACTCATCATAGTCGTTTCAAACATACTTTTTTCGTTTGTTAGCGAAGATAAATCAGTTAATGATTTCGTTTTATGCGGTTTACGTTGAGTTATATTATTACTAGAGTTATTAGGATCCATGTTTATTTTTTAGAAACAACTGACTATCACAATTTTCTAAAAGTCCAGTCTTCGTGGATTCGATCCCTCAATCACTTTAAACTTCGTGTCGCAATTTACGACTTATTTGAATGTACAAAAAGCCACAGCAGTCAGCGGGACGCGAACTCGAGACCAATGTATACGAGTCTAGTGAAATACTGCATGCGCTACGTCGTCATACAAGCAGTTGTCCAAATACATAACTGGTTGCTTTTATTACACAAAAAATGACCAAGTAATGAGTAGGATGCTTCCTATTGGTCAATCAGTTTTTATCACTCAACTTTGAATAAAATTAACGAACAAAAACAATGTTTGAATGCACTTCACCAAATAATTCGTAATTTTAGCGTTATGTATGTATTATTTCGATGTGTTATTGGTTGTCTATAGAGATCTATGCTTTTTTATAAAGTTGTTTAGGTTCTTTTAGCACTAAAATTTGTTTATCACTTCAGTTCCACTTGTTATTTTTCACACTGTTTTACACATAAAGTACGTAAGGTCATGTTTCGCCAACATTATATGTTTATTATTGTCTACAGATTGATGTATTAATCACACAACGAATGTTTTAAAGTCACTTAAACTATTTTTAATTAAAATTTTGTACGGAGCTGATGTTTAATTCGTAATAATTATGTGTGTGAACTTTGTACTTCATTATTATATTACTTCATTTTTCATCAATGTAAACATTCCATTTAAACACTACTGACCCACTTACACTCGATTCCTTAGTTAGCAAATTTCTGAACTGCGTCATTAAATGCTTGACCTAGATTTTTATTTTTGTTTCAATATACATGTTTCGTTACTTAAGTTACATATTAGCATATTTTGTCATTTTTATATAATGATAGTGTATAGGTCCATTATAATCTTTATATTAACATAGTACTTCAATAATTGTGTTATCAAAGACTCTGACGGCCTTGTTCTCTGTCTCACCGTAACACAGGTACAAACCTAGCACGGGAGCTGGGGAATAATGTCCTGTTGGTCTGGAGTATGATACAGTTCTGTAGTGCTATCTAAACTTTACTTTGCCAGAAATTTTAACTATTATTATTTAATATCTAAATATTGTATAAGTAAATTTTTGTTTTTTATCAATAACGCTCGCCGTATCTAAGAGCCTGTGATACAGGATTTATTTATCCTAATACAGGCTCCCTATGTTTTTATTATGTACCTACCTAATATTCTAACTATAAGACTTATATTAAACTTTATGTATTAATTTATTTGAATAAAATTGAATTGAATTGAATTGATAGTCTCGTCTCTGATTTTGCCGTTGCTGAGCACTCGCATCTTACGTAGAAGGTGTGACGGTTTTTGGTCGCCGAGATCCATTTCAGATAATAATTTTTGAAGCTGACGTTGGTCTGATTCTTCGTAGCAGCTGATCAGGCGTTCTTTGATGGCTTCTCTTCAAAACTCCGGGATGCGGGATAAAATGGCGGTTCCAGTTGCTATCTCCAAGGTTTCTTACTGGTTGCGCTGGTCCCAGTAGATGTCGCTGTATGTAGCGAGCCGCTACATCACTCCCTCTCAGACCGTAGGTCGATCTTCTCTTCATGTCAGTCAGTCTCTCCAGTGTCATTGATGAGTTCCAGTGAGTCGGAACTCGAATTCCGCTAGTCCCAGTGAGTCGGAACTGTATGCCGCTAGTCCCAGTGAGTCGGAACTGTATGCCGCTAACTCCAGTGAGTCGGAGAGGTGCGGTGTGCGGTGTGCGGTGTGCGGTGTGCGGTGAAGTGTCCCCAGTGAGTCGGGGCGAGGTGCTTGTTGTCTGCGGTGAGTCGAGACGAAGCGTTGCGGTGCCCTGGGTGCGTCAGAGTAGCGTGACGATGATGCCCAGGTTGGATGCCGCTGAGGCCGTAGGGTATGCCAGTCATGTGCGTGAGCGACATGTTCGTGGAGTGCCCTGGTGTGGCCGAAGATGCTGGCTGGAGTTGTACGACTGCTGCTGTAGGAGTGAGGAGTGATGAGGGTGCGAAGGTTTGCTGCTGCTGGTCTGATCTTCGTGAAGGCTGCTTCCAATCATCAATGTGGAGGTTGCCGTTTGACTTACAGGGGAAGTCATGTTATGTAACTTGTATCGGTCGGGGTCACCAATTTGCCAGATGATTTGGCAAGGGATACAAGGAGACAAGAGATGGTTTTAGTCTGATTTATTGCGAGTATAACAAGTGCTTATATACTAACAAATACGTGAGAATGTTGCTGTGTGAATGCTTGTGCCCTATCTGTATACCTACGTGCTAATATTTATGTACGTGCTAATATGTACGACATACCTAGTCGCTACACCGACTTATTGTTTGGGGGCGTCGATATAATATAAGATAAATATAAACTAAGATAATCGTGACGATTCTGCAATTTTGTTCAACAAAGTTTTTACTTTGTTCCGACGACTCATATCAACTAGAAGGTTCTAATAATAATGTACTTATTTCTACGTGTCATAGTCCTTCTTTCGTTATAGTGTATCCAAGAAAGAGTACCTCTTGGCGTAAAAATTCTTTGTTGATTGATTTGTCCAGTTATACTTTTATGTTAGTAGCTCGAAGTCTATCAAATACAAATCTCAATTTATTTATCATACTGTCAAGGCTATTTGCGGAAATAATTATGTCATCTAGGTAAACCATACAGTGTTGCTCTTGCAGACCGCGCAGAACACTGTCCATAGTCCGTTGGAAGGTATTAAGGTTATGTCATTTAGCCCCCTGTAGTCAATTCCCATCCTGTATTTGATTTCATCTGAAGCATCTTTTTTCTTTGGAACCAGATGAACTGGAGAGTTGCATGGAGAGTGAGATTCTTGTATGACATTGTGTTTTAACAATTTTTCTATTTGGTTATTTATCTCATTAATTTTTGAGCCTGTCTGGAAGGTTTTATGTACGTGGGTTCCTTATTTTTGGTTCACTCGTATATTGTGTTTAATTATCATTAGTATGGTCAAGTCTTAACCCTTAATTTAATAATGTATGCCCCAACATACATCAACTTTAAAAAAATATTTTGTATTAGAAAATACATAAATAACGTAAAATTATAATTTTATCACCTTGCAACTTAAACAACTTTTAGTCGAAAATATAAGACAGGCATCTGGTATCACTAGTTTTGACATTAGTTGACGAAAATGGCGTACCGGCCGTCAGCTGTTCCGTGGCCGTCTCTTCAAGGTATTTATATAATTTTATTGATTATTACCCAGTTTGGGAAAAGTTTCACGACTGAATCCTATGCTTGATATCATGATTATATAATTTGTCTAATAAGTTTGCAGTTCTAACTTCTTGCATTGGTGTTATTTTGGATACTAACATGATGTATGCTGTGACATAAATTGCCAAGTTTGTAGAAAAATACCCCTATTTAATTTGTATGTCAGGGCATACATTGCCAATTTTAGGGTTTTGCTTTGCTTAGTTTGTATATTACCTTTTTTTTTTTAAATTTAAGCGCTTGTCCCTGCTCAAAATGCACCCTCTGATGATAGTGAACATTCTGATATTGAAGACGAAATACATGTGCACACACCGCTTTTCATGTCCAGCTCCTCTGCAAACTCAATTGATAGCTCTTTAGAAAGACTTAATCTTCTAGATGATGAAGA
Organism: Anticarsia gemmatalis; assembly: GCF_050436995.1. Classification (NCBI taxonomy): domain Eukaryota; kingdom Metazoa; phylum Arthropoda; class Insecta; order Lepidoptera; family Erebidae; genus Anticarsia; species Anticarsia gemmatalis. Next base: position 13,469,068 of record NC_134775.1, read on the forward strand.
CCCCACCAGCGAAAATGTTCGCCTTACACCAATTTTCCAGAATGTTTATTCAAGTCCATCTCTAGAACCGAATTGTAGTCAAGTACCAGTACTGAGTGAAATTCCCTCATTTCCCGCAACGCCTGCAACTCCTGCTACGCCTGCAACCGCTACACTAATTGCACCTAATGCACCCCCTGGTTTGGTAACACCTAGCGTGTCGACGAATGCCTCCTCCACATCACGTATTTCCAGAAAAATAAGATCACAACGACCTAGACGAATCCAAAAGTTTACTCTTAGTTATAATTGGAAAAAAAGCTGTTTTTCGACATGCGGCTTCTATGTCCTGTCGGGAGCGGCATAGTCCTAACTCCCCTGGAGTATTTCTACAAGTTTTTTCCCCCAGACATTTTGACAGATTTTGTCGAACAAACAAACTTATGCAATATCTCAAACTGGACGTACTCTGGGTTTGACTCAAGACGAATGACGGGATTTTTTAGCGATTCATATCATTATAGGTGTTGTAAAGATGCCGTCTTATACTGATTATTGGAGTTTGCGATGTAGATACAAACTTGTGGCTGATTTTATGCCACTAAAACGTTATCAACAAATACGTCGATTTTTACATTTTGCTGACAACGACGTACAAGATTCTGACAGATACTATAAAGTTAGGCCGTTAGTGCAAAAAATAAGAGACAACTGTTTAGCTCAAGAAAATGAAAGGAGATTCTGCATCGATGAGATGATGATCCCATACAAAGGGACAAAAGCAGGGAAGCGGCGTCAATATATGAAGGACAAACCTAATAAGTGGGGTTTTAAAAATTACGTCCGCGCTGGAGTTTCAGGAATGATTTATGATTTCATATTGTATGGAGGAGAGGACACATTCCGATTCCATTCATTTACAGAAAAGCAAGTATTAATCGGATTTGGAGCGCAAGTCGTGATTGCTTTGTGCAAAAGTATTAAACCCAAACCAGCCTTTATTTTTTGTGATAACTTTTTTAGTTGCCCGGAATTGTTCCACATACTGAGAGAAGACTATGGGATCTTTGGACTAGGAACCATCAGGAATAATAGGTTGAGAGGTGCGGAAGCAATTTTGCCCTCAGAGAAACAAATGAAAAAGAAACATCGGAGTATTCATGCTCAAGTCTCCTGCGACAAAAACCGCTTGGTCGCAGTACGGTGGAATGACAACAAAGCAGTGACCTCGATGAGTTCCTATGTCGGCGTTGAACCAGTAGCTACAATAGAAAGATACTGCAAGGACTCCAAAACGAGGGTTGACGTTCAATGTCCGCAAATTGTAAAGGAGTACAACAAGCATATGGGAGTGGTTGACTTGACCGATATGCTTATCTCCTTATATAGAACACCTTTCAAGACAAGAAGATGGTATATCGGCATATTTGCCCAACTTCTTGACATCTGTATAAATAACGCATGGCTCCTTCACAGAAGATATTCCAAGACAAAGTCAATTACTTTGAAGGACTTTAGATTCGAATTTTACGAAGGTCTACAAAAATACCAGCGTTCTGAGGGTAGTAACAACCCAACTAGCACACAAGCGCTATAACAAGCTGCACAATGGCCGGTTAAAGGATTTTTATAACGCCTTAGGCTCCTTTAGTAAGAAGTATAGTGGTTCTATAAGCGGCTACAGATCTCTTGTAGCGTCAAATAGGCCCATACTGTCCAGCTTATAGCTCGACATTGGATCTACAGTGGTCGTAAATAGTAATTAAAAAGCTCTTGTAGCGCGATTATACCACCTTTATCTTATTTTAGCGCTACTGTGTAACGGTTATAAATGCTAACGCTCTAAATTAGTAATATGGTCGGTTTATTATGGTGTAAACTAAATATATTGTATTAAAATGAATCATCAGTGACAAATGAGGAGACATTTTATTTTTACGGATTGGATTATTAAAATAACAAGTAGTCTATCGCTTTTATTTCTTTGTGTACGTGATATGAAAGTGCGAGTTCCAGTTTGCTGTCAATATATATGTATATTATCGTCAATATTTTCATGCGCCCTCAAAATATTCAGTTTTAAATGCAAAAATTATATAGATATGTGGATTTGGAAATTGTATTTTGAACATAAATAAGACTTTGAGGGTTACAGATAGTTTAATTAGGGTTATAGGTAATAAAAAATGATTTTAATTATGTTAACATTACCAGGCTATATAGATTTATATGATCTTCAAAAGATCGTAATAACCTCAAAAAATATGTTTACCAAATGCTGTAATGGCGTCTCGATCAAGCAGCTCTCAGACTTGGTTACATCTGCTCTAGCGGCTTAAGCTGTACAAAGGCTCTAGTGTTTGCTGTTGTAGACCTCAAGGTTCTGCAGTTGTGGCATAGGAGTGCTTCAATATAATTGTTTAGGTCGCACACCAGCATTTTACTCGTACTTTTAGGGGTCAGTCGTTGAATATTAAAATAGTTTGAAAGTCAATTTATAGTATGATTCTTTAAAAACAGTTGACAGACTGAACCACCATTGCACCTATGTAAATATATTCTTTGCATGCCGTGGCAGCCTTTAATTGAGGCAACACCTAGTTTAAGTTTTTATGAATGTATCGTATTATGCATGCTTCCTGGTGTAAGCCTTGTTGGTTGTCCTAAATAAATAAATAAATAAATAAAATATTATGATCATAATTTTAAGCTTTAGTTTAAAGGTATATTACTCGGTTATAGCGCTTTAGGTGCTTTAACATAATTCTGTAATCCCCATGGCTGTAAAAATGTTTCGAATGATACCTTATACATCTATTTGCCGTACAGAAGCCATATAAATATCTGATATAACGCTCAAGGCGCTATTAAAGACCTACGCAACTCTTTTATAGATGAGTAATACACTAGCCCTAAAAAAATCTGTTATAGAACCTAAGGCACTACAAAAAGCTTATTTACGCTCTTGAGCGCTATAAACGCAACGCATAACTCCGTTTAAACTCCTTTATCTCCTAAAGTCCCCTTATACAGTTAACGGTGTTATAGAAGATTCCATTAACTCAATTATACTTCCCTAGGCTGTCTAGCGATGCAATTACATGCTCATATATCACTATAAGTCATTAGTTTCCTACTAAACGGCTACTGTCCCGCCTAGCTGTTAAAGGGTTTTTTAAATAGCTAGTATACAACTTATAGAAAATTGTACAGCATTTGAACGACTCTTATGCAACTATCAGGCTGTATAACGACTGTATAAGCAGCTTGTGTGCTGTTTGGGAAAGGCACCAAAAAAAGAGTACCACTAGTCAGTCCAGTTGAAGCGTCACGATTTGACAACATTGGTCATTTTATGACAATGACCACACAAGGAAGATGCCGATTGTGTTCAAAACTTACAGTCGTACAATGTATGAAGTGCGAAGTCCGCCTTTATTTCGTAACTGGTAAAAATTCCCGTAATTGTCAACTAGATTACCATGTGCCTACGTAATTTCTATGTATTTTTTTTATAAAAATAAATAATAAATTTAAAAAAAAAAAAAAAAAAAATATTATTTATTATAAAAAATAATAAATATAATAGTTGTTTTTTTTTACATACGTAGTCAGTACCTACAGTAATTGGCAATGTATGCCCCTGCATACAACACATTTAGGATTTGTATTCTTGAATGTTGTGGCAGTGAGTGTGAGGCGGTGAATGTTGTGGCATACATGAGTTTTCAGGAAAACTGAGCTTTCAGAGTTTTTTTTAAACATTTTCTATAGTCGTTTTATGTGTATAAATAACATTTCTGATGACAAAATTCGGTTTTTATAGCATTTTATACTTTGCCAAATTAAGGGTTAATTTGTTAAAGTTTTCTTCGAGTAATTTGCAGTCTTTACAGTTGCTATAATCAGTTAAGTCAGTAAAATTAATATTTGGTTCTGCGCGTTCATTTGGAGTCACTGTAAAAGGTTTTGTTATAGTCAGTTGTCGTGGACAGTCTGAACTTTTCTAAATTATTGAGCTTGCATCTCCATTGATACAATTCACTAAAGCTAGTGCTTTAGTGGCGTCTTGAAATTCATGATAGTCTAAATTAGCATCACCTGAATAATATTCAGGTTCACAGTCTACTGACAGTTTAGTACGTTGTATGAACGGGGTTGTTTACTTATTGTATAATTTAAATTATTATTAATTATTGTAATACAATTAAAATGGGTTTTTAGGCCATTGTTTTTAAGATCAATAATTGCACCTATTGTCTGCAATAAATCATTGCCAATGAGTCCATCGTATCGTATATCTACTTCATATACAAAGAATGGGTACCAAATACCAATTGTTACTAGCAAAGGTCTACTATTCGCATGTGTACTGACTACTTGAAAATGTTCTTTTGTATGAATGTGACAGTGATAGCAGAGTGGTATAAGTTGACACCTCCCACTCAAGTGGTCGCAGGTTCGAACAACACACCAATGACTTTTTAAAGTTATGTGTGTATTAGAAATAATTATCACATGCTCCAACGGTGAAGGAAAACATCATGAGGAAACCTTGCATGCCTAAAATTTGTTTGGTACATTTATTGAGGGCATGCTAAGTCCCCAACCCGCACTTGGCCAGCGTGGTGGAATTCAAGGTCTAACCCCTCCCTCATGGAGAGGAGAGCCTTGTCCAGCAGTGGGAAATTAATGGGTTTTATTAATTTATTTAAGAGCAGTGATAGCCGAGTGGTATAAGTTGACACCTCCCACGCAAGTGGTCGCAGGTTCGAACCCGAGGCAACACACCAATGACTTTTCGAAGTTATGTGTGTATTAGAAATAATTATCACATGCTCCAACGGTGAAGGAAAACATCGTGAGGAAACCTTGCATGCCTAAAATTTGTTTAAAACATTTATTGAGGGCATGCAAAGTCCCCAACCCGCACTTGGCCAGCGTGGTGGACTCAAGGCCTAACCCCTTCCTCATTACGGGAGGAGACCCTTGCCCAGCAGTGGGACATTAATGGGTTAAATTTATTAATTTATTTATGTATGTAATCTGCAAAATACTAATATGTATTTCTAGGACTAATGATTGATCTCATACTGCCAGTGTCAATCATAAATTTTGCATCTTTCTCCTCCAACATAAATACATATAGGGTTCTTGTCTGTCGAGGCTATTTCCTGAAAATCCATTGTCTGATTGTCAGAATCTTGTTGTGATCTGTAGTCAAAGTAAGTTTCTTCATGATAGTTTAAGTCATTTACGTCACCGTAATTGTCTTGGTCGTAATAAGGGTCGTTGCTGTACTCTTCATAATAATGCTCATAATTCTTTGTGGACAATTCGTCCAATTTAAATCCTTGTGATCCAATGGTAGGTAGGTAGTAATAGATTAGTTCCTTTTAGAATAGTGTTATTTTATGTGTGTTTATCTATAGGAATATTTTAAGGTAAGGTCTATTGTTTTATATGTACCGTACATTATTCTGCGAAAGTCGAACAATAAACCCAAATAAATTATTCAATTAATTCCCCAATTTAATAACTTTGGAATCTAATTCGATGTTGGAAAACTACTTTTCCACCTAACGCGGAAATGCAATTAGTTCAACATTTAAAATTACTTGAATCTCGCTTATTTGGATTGACTCGAACATTTGTTCAAGAATTAGCTTTTCAAATGGCTGAAAAAAACGGCTTCTCTCATAGATGGTTGGAAGGCTTTTTGAAACGCAATAAAAGTATTTCTTTACGTAAACTCGAAGCGACTTCAGCAGGCAAGCTTTTAATCGCCCTCAGATCCAAAAATTTTTTGAGCTTTATGGAACTTTATTGGAGTCTGTAAACTTTAGTCCACATCGCAATTATAATGCCGACGAGTCAGGTCTATCTACTGTACAAAAACCGCAGAAGATATGCAGGCCACCACTGGAAGGAAGCAAGTTGCCGTTATAACTAGTGCTGAGCGTGGTACAAACACTACTATTGTGTGTTGTGTTGACGCTGTTGGTACCTTTATTCCTCCAATGATGATATTTCCCAGGAAAAATATGAAAAACGAATTGGTAGACGATGCTCCTCCTGCATGCACACTTGGTATTGCACATCCATCAGGGTGGATGACCACAGACATATATCTCAAATGGATTCAACATTTTCATAGTTTTGTCAAATCATCTATTGATGAGAAGGTGATCTTAATTGTTGACAGGCATGCTAGTCATAAAGGGATTGAGACTTAAGAATATGCTAAACAAAACGGCATCATCATCATTTGTTTACCACCCCACTGCACCCATCGCATGCAACCACTCGATGTCTCTTATTTTGCACCCTTGAAAACGTACTCCAATCAAGAAATATCCAAATGGTTAAAAGCACATCCTGAACGAGTGGTCACACAATTCCAAATAGCTGGCCTTTTCAACGAAGCATATGGTAAAGCAGCTACTGTACAAAATGGTTGTCATGGATTCAAAAGCACTGGTATTTGGCCTCTTAATCCAGAAATATTTCCTGATTATATGTATGAGCCTGCAGAACATAGTTCCTCATGAACAGCAAATAATTTCTTACGTAGATCCCATAGCTGGACCATCTACTCAGCAGCAGAACGATTGCTTGCTGATCCTTTCACCAAACCCAGATAATACAGCTGAAAACACAGAACCACAAGCCGGAAACTCGTCTGTTATTTCATCAGCAAATATTCGACAAGAAATTATCTCAACACATTCAATTACTTACAGTTATGAAACTCCATCGTGCTCTTCTCTGATTGTTCCTATTCAGGAGATCTCTCCACTACCTAGAGGACATTTTATTAGTGGACAAGGAAAACGTAAGCCAAAAGCTCGACAATCCTCATTAATTTTAACATCTACCCCTAATATGATTCACATCGGTGAATCTTTATCGAGCTGGCGTGAACTCGACACTGGCGTCCCACAAGGCGGCATCCTCTCTCCACTATTGTTTTAAATTTTTATTAATCTTGTGACCAAAAACCTTCAGGGAGCGTATCATCTGTATGCCGTCGACTTGCAACTCTGCTACTAGGAACAGTGGATTTTATAGCCTCAATTGTCGCCACGTTAAATAGCGACCTCGAGCATGTCAAATGTTGGTCGATGAAATTCGGCTTGGCTGTTAATCCTACCAAATGCCAGGCTATAGTTGTAGGAAGTAATCGTAGCATTGGTAGGTTAGATCATATGCAGGTACCACCAGTTCTATTTAATGGCTCTGTCATAGAACTGACCCCTACCGTGAAAGATCTTGGCCTGTACTTGGACTCAACTTTAAGCTGGAGAGCCCAAATTTCTATTGTTTGTAAAAGGGTCACTGGCAAACTGAGGGCTCTATATCGTCTAAAGAACTTTTTGCCATCTAGGACTAAAGCTATGCTTGTGCAGACCTTAATCTTCCCTCTGATCGACTATGGTGATGTGTGTTACTTTGACCTGAATGCAGATCTCCTCAACAAACTAGACCGCCTTCTTAACAACTGCATTCGATGATCTTCAACCTCCGCAAGTATGATCATATATCTACTTATCGTTACCAACTTAGGTGGCTGCCTATTCGTGAGCGTCGGCATTTACGTGCACTCACGACTCTCTCTTTTCTCTCTTCTTCTACTACCCCAGCCTACCTAACTCCCTACTTTCAATATCTGTGTGACAATCAGAACCGTAACCTCCGTTCCTCAAACAATCTTCTTCTTCTCTGTCCATCTCACACTTCTGGGTTTGTCAACTCTTCCTTTCCTGTCCAATCGGTTTTACTATGGAATGCGCTCCCTCTTGAAATCAGGATGTCCACTAACCGTCATACGTTTAAGAGCAAAGTGCGGAATCTCTTGTTGAAACAGGTAGCAGAATCATCACACTTGTCTTAGTTATTATATATGAGTTATTATTATTATTATTATATGTATTTTACTAGCTGACCCGGCAAACGATATAGATAATTCAGTATATAGTATATTCTTTGTTATTTATTTATGTATATGGATTTTTTGTATTTAATATTTCTTATTTGTTAATCATTATCTTTACATAATTATATAATTCTTCTGTAAGTGTGTATGTCACTGAACTTCTCTTAAACGACTGGACCGATTTTGATGTTTTTTTTGTGTGTGTTCAAGGGGATCTGAGAATGGTTTAGATTCACAAAAAAAAAATAATATAAAATTCTCGCGTCACAGTTTTTGTTGCCATACTCCTCCGAAACGGCTTGACCGATTCTCATGAAATTTTGTGAGCATATTGAGTAGGTCTGAGAATCGGCTAACATCTATTTTTCATACCTCTAAGTGACAATATTTTTTTTTAAATTTACATGGCTTTAATTTACATAGCAAAACAACTTTGCCGGGTCAGCTAGTGTATGTACAAACCTATCTATATTTAAGTACACGTACATAACCTTATTTTTATTTATTTGTAAACCTTGTTCTTAACGTCCTTTATTTTATATTTTTTTAAACACCTACCTACTTCTTTCAATCTCTGCATCACCCTAAGGTAGACTGGTAGATAATGCCTTTGGCATTAAGTCCGCCTATATACACATATATATGAAGTTTAAAATAAATAATATGATGGAAATTTTATCTAAAAATGAGCCCAAGCCCCCTCCAGGGAAAAGGAAGTGTAAAGTTACAAGAGATTTATTTAAAGAGGACAGCGAAGACGAAGACTTTCAAGACGATGGAGAGGATTGCCCATGCATTTATTATAACAATCTTTTTTCACGATCTAAGGTGCATGAATTGTTTGCGCTGGGCTCACGTCTTTTGTGCAGATGTTCCTAAAAGAACAAAGCGTTTCATTTGTGAACTTTGTCAGTAATTTTAAAATTATTTCTTATATGTCATTTTGTCCATATACAGAGTGTAACAGACGGTCTAACGAAAACAAAGAAAAATGATTCTAGACATGATTCTGGTGCCTATGGCGTTGAAAATTTTCATCGATTTTTTCTTGATTTTTCCGATTTTTTATGCGTTTTTTTTTTATTATTTTTGGTATTATTTCGTTAATATTACACAATGCAATATAAATATAAAAAAAAATCCCTCATATAACTGTTTTTCACAAAAAACAGCAATGAATTAAAACAACGTATAAATTCGCTATCAGCTGTTCGCCCGCAGCCAACGACACCGCACCGGCGGCGGCGCGTATGTACCTATACCTACGCGCGCCACACAGACACGATTACGCACACATCCTTCAGCCTGACACTCACTAGTATGCAGCGTTACTTAGTATTTTGTTCTGTGTTAAAAATGAAAATGTCATGATTATCCCGCTCTCCGATAAAAGGTACATTCATACGATTTAAAATGTGTGATATCTAATTATTACACGGACAAATACATACAGAACGACATAAAACCCTATTGATATTCTTTGGCGCAGCAAAAAATCTCAAATAAACAATTAAACATGTATGCTGAAGTATTGATTTAAGTCGCAAACTTAAGAGGAACATTATTAGAGGTATGAGCGTGTATACTTGAGCTCTCCAGCTCAGAGTTGAGTCCAAGTAAAGGCCAAGATCTTTTACAGTGGGAGTCAGTTCTATGGTTGAGCCATTAAATACGACCGGTGGTACTGATACGTGATCTAGCCTACTGATGCTGCGATGACTGTCTACGACTAAAGCCTGACATTTGTCAGGGTTAACAGCTAAACCGAACTTGCTAGACCAACACTTAATGTGCTCAAGGTCACTGTTAATAATGCCGACAACTGACGCTATACAATCCACTGTTCCTTGCGCGTAGAGTTGCAAGTCATCAGCGTACAGATGATACGCACCCTGAATTTCGGAAGAGAAATTCGGCGGACGCAGAGTAGTTAGGACAGGAGGAAGCTACAATATGGTAAGGGAGGTCACTTCTGAGGTAGATAGCGACGCCACCCCCTCTCCTGTCTATCCGATCATTACGGATAAGAGTGAATTCAGGGAGGGAGTAAGAAGTTGAGGATAGGTGAGGTTTGAGCCACGTCTCTGAAATCAGAACGGCATGAACGTCAGCATCAGCGAATACCTCTTGCAGGTCATTATAATGGCTAGGGACGCTTTGCGCATTTATGTGACATACGTTAAACAGGTTTATACCAGTACAGTCAAAAGTCCGGTGCACAAAGTCACCTAGCGTGCCTGTTATAGAGCAAAAACTTTCTTTCGAGGATGTACTAATATCGTCAGCAGAAAAAAAAGAAGCTTCATCATCAGACATATGTAACAATATAATATGAGTAATAAATTAGTATATAATAAATAAATATATTTAAATAATTATTATAAAGGATGAACAAAAATATTACGGTGCAAAATGCATCTCTGCACCACCCGCCAGCTCACATAAGAAGGAGAACAGAAAAAAACAATAAAAATATAGTATACGATTCCGAACGAAATTGTTTAGATCAAAATGGAGAATGTTAACATATTTTGATAATTAGCACTCCATATTTTCTGTTAAAAATAAAAAATACTAGTGAAAGAATTACTTCGATACGTCAATTAGTTTCTGATTTATAAGTAAAACAAGTTGTAACCGTCAATTTGCGTGTGACGTCATTGTACACCACGCTCAGTCTAGCTCACACGGTCCTTAATAATAATATTTACTATTATTACACTATAAATGTAATAAGGGGACCAATACACAACAAAATACTGCATAAGCTATTACATCTAGGGCTGGAGACTTGATATTAGGCGGGACGCGGCTCGCGCAGCACGGTGTAATATAACGTCACGCTGTTAGCGGAACTCGATATTTTTCGAAACTTTGGATGCTTGTAAAATAAAAACTACTTGGTATTTTTGACTAAAACAAAAACTAGTTTGCATGTACATGTACAGGCTTTACTGAGTCAAAATTTGAAGCGATTTGGCATACCTAGTAACATTCTCCATTGTCAGATTGACAATTGACACTTGACAATCATTCAATCCAGTCATTAACGTCAAGACAGTGTGAATAATAAAGTTAACAAGTAATTTAAATAAGTCTGGATATATAAAAATTAGAGGGTAAACGTTAACTGCATGTTACGAAAGATAGGAAGTGCAACAAAACTAAACTGTGGAGCGCAATACGGTTTCACAGTTCCGACAAATAATATTCAACAACAATATTGTTAGTGCTTGCGTGCTTTCGAACTAGCCGCAGATGTTCCCGCACTTGCACTGGCTGCTCCGGTCTGGGAAGAATGGGAAGAAACAGCACCGGTCACCTTAGGATGCATGGCCGCCAACGCGTTCAGCTCATCGGCAGTTATCACCTTGTGGCGGCTACCGTCGACGACCTTCACACCAGTGACGCCGCCCAACTAGCACACAAGCGCTATAACAAGCTGCACAATGGCCGGTTAAAAGATTTCTATAACGCCTTAGGTTCCTTTAGTAAGAAGTATAGTGGTTCTATAAGCGGCTACAGATCTCTTGTAGCGTCAAATAGGCCCATACTGTCCAGCTTATAGCTCGACATTGGATCTACAGTGGTCGTAAATAGTAAATATAATAGTACGTAGTATAGTAGTTATAAAGGTGGTATAATCGCGCTACAAGAGCTTTTTCGAAGTCTCGTGGCGCTAAGACAGAGGTGGTTAGCGCCACGAGACTTCGAAAAAGCTCTTGTAGCGCGATTATACCACCTTCATCTTATTTTAGCGCTACTGTGTAACGGTTATAAATGCTAACGCTCTAAATTAGTAATATGGTCGGTTTATTATGGTGTAAACTAAATATATTATTCATTTCATTTTTCATTTCATATATTGTATTAAAATGAATCATCAGTGACAAATGAGGAGACATTTTATTTTTACGGATTGGATTATTAAAATAACAAGTAGTCTATCGCTTTTATTTCTTTGTGTACGTGATATGAAAGTGCGAGTTCCAGTTTGCTGTCAATATACAGGGTGTAACAGACAGCCTACCAAAAACGAAAAAAAATGACTTTAGACACGATTCTGATGCTTATGGCGTTGAAAATTTTCATCGGTTTTTTCTTGATTTTTCCGATTTTTTATGCGTTTTTTTTATTTTTTTTTGGTATTATTTCGTTAATACTACACAATGCAACATGAATATGAAAAAAAATCCGTCATATTACTGTTTTTCACAAAAAACAGCAATGGATTAAAACAACGTATAAATTCGCTATCAGCTGTTCGGCCAACGACACCGCGCCGGCGGCGGCCGGCCGCGACGGTCGACGTCACGCCGTGTACCTACGCGCGCCACACAGACACGATTACGCACACAGCTGTCAGCCTCACACTCACTAGTATGCAGCGTTACTTAGTATTTGTTCTATGTTAAAAATTAAAATTACATAATTATCACGCTCTCCGATAAAAGGTAAATTCATAAGATTTTAAATGTGTGATATCTTATTATTACACGTACAAATACATACAGAACGACAAAAAATCCTATTGATATTCTTTAAAAATCTCTAATAAACAATTTAACATGTATTGTCGCTTTGTTCCATTTGTTCTTGCAAAATTCTATTCGATATTTACACGCTCATTCATACTTCATACAAGCGCGGTGCGACTCGAGAAGTAGATGGCCGTAGTGACGCGTGACGCCGCGACCGCGCGTGGATGTTACATAGATGGGATGCGACAAAATGGATGCTAAGTAATTCTCCGGGGATTATGAATTATGATAAGTTAGTTTCTCTGATAAGAATATTAATGGATATTGATTGTTATCATTGTTATGTACCTACATTTTTTATGGTTTAATTAAATAAACGTTTCGTGTTTATTTTATTTACTTTAAGCTGATTTTATGTTATAAATATCAAAGTATTTTAAACTTACATCAATAATGTTTGTAATGTTATTCGGTATTTGAATAAAACTACAATGCAACCAGTAACAACTGTGACAAGTAAAAATAGTAATGCCACATCAATATTTTATTGAATCTAATCTCTCGCTGGGATCCTAACTCGTCGCTCGTCACTAAATCGGCGGCGCGCGCACGGACGGCGCGGAGGGAGCGGGTGGCGCGGGCGAGGGGCGGCGCGAGTGAGCGGAGAGGCGCCCGCGCCGGCGGCTCTCTTTGATAGTTCGAGCAATTCGCTCGCGGAAGACGGAAGCTCTTCACCGGTGTCGTTCGTTATGTCCTATTCGTCGTGTCGTGTGTGAACTGTTGTTTATTATTACTTGTTATTGTTCCGGTTTTGAGTTGTTAGTGTTTTTATTGTTATTATTTTTGTTGTTATTGTTTTCGAAGTGCAGTTGTGTTCGTAAATAGGAAGAAATGTTGATGTGCTATGTATGGTTAAGCACGTGGAAGTGCACGGCGTGCTCTGCACCTGTACGTCCGGATCCAAAGGTACTCAAACTCTCGCCATACACCAGGTATTTGCGTGTTGATAGACATTGATAACAATTTGTTTTAGCACTTTCTTATTATTGGTTACATTTTGCTATTATTGTTTGATTTCACGTAAGCCAAGTAGGTACCTACCTACTTACAATTTTACGATGAGCTATTGTAACATACGGGCCTATTTACGATACCATAAACGATACATAAGATTGTTATCTAATGATAGCATAGACGTGGTGGTACGCGTACGTACCTACGACGCGTCGCGACATGTCGTCGCTCAGCGCGCCGCCGCCGCCAGAAATCTGGTAGGCATGCGCGGAGATACATCGCGTTGTTCACTATACATTGAACGCTCAAAAATGACTAACTCGGGAACCAATCATTTCCGAGAAATATCGTTGGAGTAAATTTCGCGCATACAGTGTCACAAACTTACCAGTAAAGTTTTCGGTTAGCTGTCATTTACACCCTGTATATGTATATTATCGTCAATATTTTCATGCGCCCTCAAAATATTCAGTTTTAAATGCAAAAATTATATAGATATGTGGATTTGGAAATTGTATTTTGAACATAAATAAGACTTTGAGGGTTACAGATAGTTTAATTAGGGTTATAGGTAATAAAAAATGATTTTAATTATGTTAACGTTACCAGGCTATAGATTTATATGATCTTCAAAAGATCGTAATAACCTCAAAAAATATGTTTACCAAATGCTGTAATGGCGTCTCGATCAAGCAGCTCTCAGACTTGGTTACATCTGCTCTAGCGGCTTAAGCTGTACAAAGGCTCTAGTGTTTGCTGTTGTAGACCTCAAGGTTCTGCAGTTGTGGCATAGGAGTGCTTCAATATAATTGTTTTGGTCGCACACCAGCATTTTACTCGTACTTTTAGGGGTGTTGAATGATATTGTTGAATGTATATTAAGAGGTGTCGATCTAAACGTAACTCAGTCGCAATAAAGTATTAGCAGAGCACGCGCGTTTTTCATTCACCGACAATCGAGTCAAGCAAACTTCAACCTTAACACCTCACCATATGGCCTATATCGAGCCGGATACATCAGTGAATAGAAGCGATCGGACCCGAGCGTCGAGAACAATAGACAGCCGCATTCCTTAGATAAGAAGTGTGTGCATCGTTAGTTAATGTGTTTTTATACGAATGGCGATTTGTTTACATTATTATAACTACGTAACGTTATAATAACCTTTGCACTTGAAGAAAGCTAAGTTCGTGAAGTGACTATTTATATTCGTTTAACATGTCTACACCGGAACAACTGCTCGGAACGTTAGAAGAAACTGCAAAAAACACAAATAAATTTGAAAAAATGTCCAAAACAAAGATTAACACGCGGATATATTGAAACACGAGCAAAATGTATAGAAGACTATTGGAAGAACTTCAGTAACACGCATCAAGAATTGATCAAATGTACAACACGTGAAAGTAGGAAAAATATGAGTTATTTTGCGAACGAAGATTATTACATGTGTGAGGAACTTTACCTATCGTTGCAAGCAGACCTTAAGGACTTACTCCTGACGTCATGTAGTCCTGCAACGGCGTCGGCGGCGGATTGTAATCTAAGCGCTAATGAGATGTTTACGTCGCGTCTTAGATTACCCAAAATTGAACTGCCAAAATTAATGGGAAGATATGAAGATTGGGCTACTTTTCACGACTTGTTTACCTCATTAGTTCACAAAAACACATCGATTAGTGACGTCCAAAAGTTACACTACTTGAAGTCTAGTATTGGTGGCGAAGCACAAGCCTTACTGCGGCACATACAAATTACGGACAGTAATTACACTCAAGCCTGGTCAGTATTAAAACAGAGATACGGGAATAAACGACTTATAGTGAACGCTGTTCTCAAACGTTTATTTAATCAACGAAAAATAAACACACAGAGTGCCAGTCTAATAAAGTCATTGTTAGACACGACTAACGAGTGCCTTAACAATTTAAAAAATATGGCAGTTAGTACGGAGTCTTGGGATCCTTTATTGATATTTCTGTCTGTACAGAAATTGGACCTAGATACTCACAAAGACTGGGAGGAATATTCATACAGAGAAGATTCTGAGGAACTACCTACCTGGGGCAGCCTGAAGAAGTTTCTTGAATCGAAGTTCCGCACACTCGAGCTCGTATTACCTGGTACTATTGCTACACCTGCAAGAGAGAAGCCTAAAGAGAAATCATTCGCTGCTATTGCTACTACTTCTACTGAGAAAACATGTTTCAAGTGCGAAGGAAGTCATACTCTATGCCATTGTAAACAATTTACAGATATGAACGTGAAGGGCAGAAATGATTATGTGAAGCAGAATAGATTATGTTACAATTGTTTGTTGGCTAGACACTCGGTAGTCAAATGCCGAGTCCCGATTAACTGCCGAATTTGTAACAAACGTCATCATTCTTTACTTCACGAACAAAAGAAAGAAAACACTTTGAAAACACAACAAGAAGCAACTGCTACAACTTTGGATGTGTCTGTCAATCATTCTATTGAAGAGCAGAAGGAGACAACATTAACAATGACAGCACATTAAAACAACAGATACACAACGGCACTATTAGCGACCGCAATGGTGACAGCTAGGAGCGAAGAAGGACACGCCATTGTTTTAAGAGCGCTATTAGATCAAGGCTCAAAGGCGTGCTTTATAAGCGAGAAGGCGGCTCAACTTCTAAGACTTAAAAGACGAACAGCGAGAGGCACCGTGATCGGCATAGCGTCTACAAAAACAGATGTGAAGCAAGTGGTTCAGTTAGAGGTTTTATCTAGAAAAGAAGACAACTTCTGTCTTAAAATACAAGCTTATGTGATGAGTAAACAGCTGACCGCTAAAATACCGCAACACGCTATCGCTGTAAACAATAACCTTCAACACCTACAAGGGTTAGACCTGGCCGATCCTAGTTATAATACACCTGGGTCTATCGATATCCTGCTGGGTGTGAAGGAATATGGAATACTTATACAAGAAGATTTAATCAAAGGTCCACCGGGTACTCCTTGTGCACAACGAACCAGTCTTGGTTGGATTCTTTTTGGAGAAATACAGAACAAAAACAACGAAGACTCTTTCCTAGTAATGCACCATCAGATTGATGTAGAAGACATGTTAAAAAGATTCTGGGAAATAGACACAGAAAACAATAGGAGATATACACAAGATGAATAATTATGTGAAAATATATACAAAACAACACATTCAAGAAATGAAGATGGACGATACACTGTTAAACTACCTTTCAAAACAGAAAACCCTAAATCACCAGATGGAAACACAAGAGAAATAGCTTTGCGAAGACTACTACAATTAGAAAGAAAATTTACTAAACAACCAGATTTGAAGAAAGACTACAAGAAGGTTATGGATGAATATATAAATAATAATAATAAAATAAATTTAACCCATTAATGTCCCACTGCTGGGCAAGGGTCTCCTCCCGTAATGAGGGAGGGGTTAGGCCTTGAGTCCACCACGCTGGCCAAGTGCGGGTTGGGGACTTTGCATGCCCTCAATAAATGTGTTAAACAAATTTTAGGCATGCAAGGTTTCCTCACGATGTTTTCCTTCACCGTTGGAGCATGTGATAATTATTTCTAATACACACATAACTTCTAAAAGTCATTGGTGTGTTGCCTCGGGTTCGAACCTGCGACCACTTGCGTGGGAGGTGTCAACTTATACCACTCGGCTATCACTGCTACTTAAACACTAAATCATATGGAGGCGGTACCTGTTGAAGAAATAAATACAAAAAGGGCAGTCTACTTACCACACCACGCCGTTGTCCGTAGTGACAAAGAGTCCACGAAGGTTCGAGTCGTTTACGACGCTTCCTGTAAGGGCACCAACGGGATATCACTCAACGATGAACTGTTGGTTGGGCCTTTAATACAAGACGACCTCCGCAGCATCCTCATGAGATGGCGAATGCACGCTATATGCTTTGCAACCGACATCGAGAAGATGTACCGAATGGTGCTACTTACCAAAAAGGACGTAGACTTTCAACGTATTCTGTGGAGAAAGGATCCGTCTGAAGGTATCAAATACTATCGTTTACTTACCGTAACCTTTGGTACAGCTCCAGCTCCCTTTTTGGCTTGTAGAACCTTGACAGAACTGGCACACGATGAAGGTCAAAATTATCCTATCGCCGCATCAATGGTGTCTGATTACTATGTTGATGACCTGTTGTCCGGAAAAGATACATTAGAAGACGCCATCGAAGCCAGTCAGCAGCTGAAAGAGATGATGAAAAGGGGTGGTTTTACACTGAAGAAGTGGGCTTCGAATAACGCGGAGTTTATGAAGTCTGTATCATTCGACGAAAGATCTTCAAATGCACATTTTGATTTGAACAAAGAAGGAAAAGTCAAGGCATTAGGTATACTGTGGAACTTGAAAACAGACAAAATTGAATATAACTCCAATTTAGAACCAATCGACCGTGATGTAACCAAACGAAGCATTTTATCAGACGTACAGAAACTATATGATCCACTCGGATGGATTGCACCAAGCATAATCCTCGCCAAAATACTCATTCAGAAGCTATGGCTAGAAAGAGTTAACTGGGATGATAAAATTAATACAGATCTAGCTAATGAATGGTTGCACATAAGATCAAATTTCGAGAAAGGCAATTGCGTTTACGTTATCAGATGGTTACAAACATACAATAAAGACAAGACAAACATTCAACTACATGGGTTCAGTGATG
This sequence comes from Anticarsia gemmatalis, assembly GCF_050436995.1. Lineage (NCBI taxonomy): Eukaryota > Metazoa > Arthropoda > Insecta > Lepidoptera > Erebidae > Anticarsia > Anticarsia gemmatalis. Next base: position 13,487,188 of record NC_134775.1, read on the forward strand.
CATCTAAAAAAAAAAAAAAAATGTGTCATTATTGTTTCTTTGTAAGCGCTAAACTTAATTTTTTTTTTTATATTGTAATTGTAAGAGTGGGGTCCTGGTGTCCTGAAACACAGGCTACGAGCCTAGCTTAGGCACCAGTCTCCCACAATATGCCTTAATTTATTGTTTGTCTTGTAACTACTCTGTAATTCTTGTATATTGTGGAGAAAATAAATTTATTATTATTATTATTATTATCTACACGTGCTTATGCATCAGTAGTGTATGTGAGAGTGATCAGTCCCAATGGTGATGTTCATACCGATTTAGTGGCAGCGAAAACGCGCGTGGCTCCTTTGAAACAAATTTCCGTACCTCGCCTTGAATTGTCTGGAGCACTGCTACTGTCACAACTGCTAAAGCATGTGGGACGAATATACCCAAATCACAAACCTTTGCCTGGACAGATTCTTCTGTAGTCCTGGCTTGGCTATCTGGCGAACCATGCAGATGGAAGACATTTGTCGCGAACCGGGTCGTTGAAATATTGGAAAATGTAAACAGCAATAAATGGTATCACGTGCAGTCTCAAGATAACCCTGCCAACATTGCCTCGCGAGGAATGTCAATACAAGACCTGAGGAATTGTAACCTGTGGTGGAAGGGGCCAAGTTGGTTGAACGATAATGAAATACAATATAATAGACTAAATAACATGGACACAGAAGAAGAAGCAAAGAAAGAGATACAAGCACATCTAAACATAAGCTACGCCAATCAAGATAAGACAAAATTTATAGACAAATTTAATAATTTCGATTATCTGAAAGAGCTACTTACATCTATTTGTTACTGTCGAAGATTTCTATATTTCAAAAGAAACAAAATCAACTCAGAAGAAGAGAAATATATAACAACTATAGAATTAGAAGAATCACTACATAAATGTATAAAGCTAGTACAAGAAAATGATTTTAAAGAGGAAATGCAATCACTGAAAAAAGGGAATGAAGTAAAGAAAACAAGCATCTTAAAATCATTGAATCCGTATGTAGATTCTAGTGGTCTCATACGTGTAGGAGGAAGGTTGAGAAACGCAGACATTGGACTGGAAACTAAACACCCTATCATTCTTGGAAACAAAAACGAATTGAGTCGATTGATTGTAAAGAACGCGCATGCAGAGACACTTCATGGTGGTGTGCAGATGATGTTAGCCTACCTAAGATCCAGATATTGGATCATACGCGCAAGAGACGTTGTGAAAGGATGCATACGCAATTGTATCGTATGTGCCAGACATAGTACCACAAGCAAAACCCAACTAATGGGTGACCTCCCCAAGGAACGTGTTACCGCGGCCAGACCATTTCTACACTGTGGCGTCGACTTTGCAGGCCCATTTCTAGTGTTGATCTCACGAGGCAGAGGAGCCAGAACTGACAAGGCCTACATTGCCATCTTCATATGTATGGCTGTTAAGGCGATTCATCTCGAACTGGTCGGTAACATGACATCTGAAGCGTTTGTCAATGCTTTTAAAAGGTACCAGGGTGACCAGGGAAGAAATTTTATTGGCGCTAACAAAGAGTTGAGGGCAGCGTGGCAGGACGCAAAGCTTGATCTTCCCAATGATGTAGCAATGTTGTTAGCAAAGGATAGTGTTGTTAAAAGGCTCGAGTCTCCCGAGCCTTCGGCTCATTCAAGGCTCGAGTCTCCTATGAAGGCTCGAGGTGCAGCCTCGAGCCTTATTTCGAAGGCTCGAGCCGAGGCTCGAACCCTAGTTTCGAAGCTCGAGTCGCGACTCGAGCTCTGTTTTAAAGGTTCACTGCACAACATTATGTTATAAAATATATCTAATAAATATGTTATTAAAAATGTAATTTATATTATTTTTATTTACAAACTGACTTCACAACATAATATCATATTTTTATTATCATTTTTTACCTCCTCTTAAAGCGGAAACTAAACGCGCTGATCCAGTGTTATCGCTAGTTATAGAACTACCCACATTACTATTAATATTATTGTAACAATTATTTGTAAACGCCATTCGTGTCAAAATCAGTGTGCAGTTTGCGTGCAGTTTGTGTTTTAAAAACGTTTTCATTGTAATTCTTAGTGGTGTAAGTTTGCTATATTTACAAAATGAATAAGGAAGATCATGTAACATCGGAAGATAACGAATTTATACAACTGATACTTCGCTTACGGAAAATGATGTTTCTGCGTCTTCTATGGTGTCAAAAATATGAATTGGTTGGAAATGGTGTCATTATAAGAAAGAAGCCAACAAATTGTTGTGCAAGGTATGCCGTCATACATTTTCTGATAAAACGTCGCCCTCCATTTTGAAAAGACATCAATCGCGTCATGGTGATGTTGATTCTATACAGAGTGAACAAAATGGAATAGTGTCACCCGGGTCCTCCAAACATAAAAGTCACCAAGTGGACATTAATGACCTTTTGATGAATTTTATTATACACGGCCAGCATTCTTTCCGAATAGTAGAAGAACAGGACTTTGTATCATTTTTATCAGCACTAAATAACTCATATCGTTTACCAAGTAGATTTCAAATTACATCTTCCATACAAAAAATATACAAAGAAAAAAAGCAGCAAATAGTAAATATGATCAAAAATTTGAAGCATAAGATCGCTTTGACATTTGATTTTTGGTGGGATCAGGAATTTGGCTTGCAAGGTAAATTAATCTCCATTACAACAGATAATGATGCAACAAATATTAAAACGCTTCAACTGCTAACTATGTTTAATGAAGAGTTTAAGGATATTATCCATTTAAGATGTATGGCTCATGTATTAAATTTAGTAGTAAAGAAAGGTGTGGAAGAAGCCAAAGAAACCATCGTACCGGTTCAAAAATTAGTAAAATTAATAACATTTTCTCCAAAAAAAAACAACTATAATATGAAGAATGTTGTACGTCCTTAAGCATTTCTCATCTGAACTTGATAAAAGATATGCCCACCAGGTGGAATTCTACTTTTATGATGTTGGAAAGAGCTTTGAAAATGAAAAGAGTGCTTAATTATATGTGTTTGGATTACGCAGAGTTTTCTCCATATAAGATGGTAGAAGCATTAGTAGATTTTATTCAACCATTTTATGAAGCCACTGTTATGCTTTCAAAACACAATTATCCAAGTTTGTACTATGTGGTGCCTATACTTGATGTTTTAACAGAGCATCTTCTAAACATACAAGAAGATGAACCAATGAAAAAATGTGCAACAGCCATGATTGGAAAATTGAATGAGTACTCCGAAATTTTAAACAATGATTTGGCACAACTTGCCGTTCTATTAGACCCGCGACTTAATAATAATTATTTCATAGCAAAGAACAACACTCAACCATTAAACAACTTAAAAACCCTTTATGACAAGCTCAAAGATAAAAATATAGAAGAATTGCGAAGAGACAATTTGTCAACACATAATAATGAACAAAGTAGCTCTAGTGAAGTTTACCCAGTAAAAAAAAGTTTATTTGCATCTATGTATAAGCAACCGGAGACTATGAATATCGCAGATGAAGTAGATAGATACATAAATATGCCTATTGAACCTGAAAACACGAATGTTTTAATGTGGTGGAAAAAACAAAATGAATTGTCTCTGTCCACCTTAGCTCAAATAGCATTTGAAGATTTGTCCATACCAGCGACAAGCGTTCCTAGTGAGCAAGCCTTTTCAAAGTCGGGTAATCTAATAACAAAAAAAAGAAACAGGCTGAGCAACAAAAATATTCAGGCATCAATGTGTTTATCGTCATGGTTAAAAATCGAGTAATCATTAATTGATATATAATAAAGCTTTCTTTTTTTCTATTTTTTTATTTCATTTTTTTTATACGTACTTACCAAATTAAAACAAAAATATTTTAGTTTAACAGGCATATCAATAAAGCTCGAGCTTCGACTCGAGTCCTTCGTTTAAGGCTCTTGAGCCTTCAAGACTCGAGCCTTTAGGGTTCGAACCTTTAAGGCTTAAGAGCCCTCAGAGCTCGAGCTTTGAAGACTCAGTAGCCTTCGACTCGGAGCTCGAGTTTCGACTCGGAACTCATTTCTCACAACACTAGATGGTACCCAGTGGCACTACATACCAGCATACAGTCCACACTTCGGAGGCCTCTGGGAAGCAAATGTAAAATCAGTCAAATACCATTTGAAAAGAATACTTACGACCATCTTAACGTTCGAAGAATTAACTACTTTGCTGTGCCAGATCGAGGCTTGCCTGAACTCCCGGCCTCTCACTCCAGTAGATGAATCAGACAATGAAGCATTAGAAGTACTTACACCTGGCCACTTCCTCATAGGAGAATCTCCAATTGTAGTGCCACATCCGAGTCTGGAAAACGTAAAAGCAACTTACCTTTCCCGCTGGCAGAACTCACAAAAGCTCCTGATGAATTTCTGGAAAAGATGGCAGATGGAGTATATATCACGCCTGCAGCAAAGACCTAAGTGGCAAAAAAAAGAAAAGGAATTAGAAAAGGGACAAATAGTATTAATAAAAACTGCTAACTTACCGCCTGGAAAATGGCATTTAGGAAGAATTACTGAAAAACACCCAGGCACTGACGGCCTGACCAGGGTCTATAGTGTCAAGAGCGGAGACAGTGTTATTAAAAGATGCATTACAAAATTATGTTACTTACCTATAGACTGTAATGATGATTGTTATTCAAACAAGTCTTGATGATTTATATTTTATTTGCATGTATAAGATGTAGAATAATTTGCTGTTAAATTGAATTGTAACCAATTTGCACCGGCAATGTACTGTAATTTCTTAAATTTCTTTTTCTTTGAAAGGACATAAGTAGTCCTTTGGGGGCCGGTATGTTGAATGATATTGTTGAATGTATATTAAGAGGTGTCGATCTAAACGTAACTCAGTCGCAATAAAGTATTAGCAGAGCACGCACGTTTTTCATTCACCGACAATTGAGTCAAGCAAACTTCAACCTTAACACCTCACCAAGGGGTCAGTCGTTGAATATTAAAATAGTTTGAAAGTCAATTTATAGTACGATTCTTTAAAAACAGTTGACAGACTGAACCACCACTGCACCTATGTAAATATATTATGATAATAATTTTAAGCTTTAGTATAGAGGTATATTACTCGGTTATAGCGCTTTAGGTGCTTTAACATAATTCTGTAATCCCCATGGCTGTAAAAATGTTTCGAATGATACCTTATACATCTATTTGCCGTACAGAAGCCATTTAAATATCTGATATAACGCTCAAGGCGCCATTAAAGACCTACGCAACTCTTTTATAGATGAGTAATACACTAGCCCTAAAAAAATCTGTTATAGAACCTAAGGCATTACAAAAAGCTTATTTACGCTCTTGAGCGCTATAAACGCAACGCATAACTCCGTTTAAACTCCTTTATCTCCTAAAGTCCCCTTATACAGTTAACGGTGTTATAGAAGATTTCATTAACTCAATTATACTTCCCTAGGCTGTCTAGCGATCCAATTACATGCTCATATATCACTATAAGTCAATAGTTTCCTACTAAACGGCTACTGTCCCGCCTAGCTGTTAAAGGGTTTTTTAAATAGCTAGTATACAACTTATAGAAAATTGTACAGCATTTGAACGACTCTTATGCAACTATCAGGCTGTATAACGACTGTATAAGCAGCTTGTGTGCTAGTTGCGTCCTAGGTCCAGCAGTCCCTCATGCCGAAGTGCTGACGTGCCTTGGCGAAAACAATTTGGCGGGTCCGCGTCAGGAACTCCTTCACTGCAATAGACGTTCCACGCAGCTTCGCCTTGGCACGCCGAACTGCGCTCCGGGTATCCGCACTCGTGAAGCGCACCAGAATGGGTGATTACCTCCTGGGGCACCAATTCGGTGACAGAATATTATGGAGGCTGCAGAGATGTCAGGCAACCCCATCTTGGAGTTTAGTATGTTCGACGCAATGTACTATCGGTCGACCTTTGCTGTCTCTGGGATCCCCATGAAGAGAAGATCCTTTCTTTGGTGCCTAGTCTCCATGGAGTCCACCATCCGGGCACACTCACTGATTTGCTGTCGAAGCAACCCAAGCACACCAAACATAAGTTCGCGGAAGGTGCGGAACTCCTCAGCTACCTTGGCCAGTGTCCTTGGCAGCACCAGTTTACAGCTGCGCCTCAAGTTCAGCCATCCTCTTGCTAAATGACTCCTCTAGCTTCGCCTGAGTCATCTGGATTTCACTCAGTTGAGACATTGTGTAGTTATTCTAGGTGTGTAGTGACTTGCAAATTTGGTTTGTTCAGCTGGCAGGTGGTGTATAAAATTACACTAATACTACATGTACTGGGTATGTACTTAATTGATATCAATACTAAATATATATTGATATCAATTGATTTAGATTAATAAAAACTGTTAAATAAATTAAATTACAATTAAAATATCAGGAGTGATTTTTTGTGTGTCTGACTTATTTTACACCTACCGCCCATAAAGTATATATTGGATTTTGATCAGTATTCGAGTGACCGTTGACCCCTTGAGAGCCATCGGTCATATTATCATTATATATTTTTAATTTGAATAACAAGTTGAAGTAATCAAAAATAATTGATTATTATGTTACCTTATTTACTGATTTTGATCAATCTATTATTTAAACGACTATAAGAGTTTAAATCAGATAAATTGACCAAACTGACAATTAACTATTTATTTCCAAAGAATAATAAAGAGCATACAAATAATTATCGCGGGAAGTTAAATATCGCTGTAAATTAAAATGGTACAGTGTAAAAAATGTGAACTGTTTGTGGCAGTGAACAAGGATGATGTCATAAAATGTAAAGGTGACTGAGGGTGTTTTCCACAAAAAGTGTGTGCGTAATTATAAGCAGTTTGCGCTTAAAGAAATGTGCGAAGAATGCCTTAAGACTGAGCACAGTTATCCACAGAATGCTAGAAACCATCATGCGCCGAAAATAACTGTAAGCCCAAGTGAAACATCGGGAGAGAAAATGTTAGCGGAAGTAAACAAAAAGTTGGAAGTTATATATAACATGGAAAAAAACCTTTCGGAGCTCACTGAAACAGTAGATTTTTATACAGAAATATATCAAAACATGGCGGAATTTAAGGAAGAAACAGAAAAAATAATAAGATCTCTAGAACAGAAAAATACCTACTTAGAAAAATATAACAAAGCTCTCGAAGAGAGAGTAGAAGAGCTGGAAATGAAAGAGAAGGAAAAGTGCAAAGAAATATGTGGACTAGAGAGCAGACCAAATGAAGACCCAAACCAAGTTGTCCAAAAAGTTGCCAAGTTATTAGAACTTAACCCGGATGATATCGACGAGGCAGTGAGGGTGGGCAAAGAAAAAGTTGACGTACAAGAAATGCCCGTCTCCAATGGATGGCAGCTAAAAAGGACCATACAATCACAAATCATAGACTTCATTCGAGTGGAAGCGACAAAAAAATATATATTAACGAAGATCTTCCGAAGCACAAGAGGCAACTACGGTGGTTAACCCGCAATAAACTTAAGAGAAAGGATTTTTATACATTTGGGTACAAAACTTTAATATACTCGTAAAGAAGAATAATTACGAAAACAAAATTTATAATATTAAAACTGAGAGCGATTTGGAAAAAATTAATAATATTATCATTTTTCGGAATTCACCAAGCAGTGCAGGTGTGCACGGCGCGTACACACGACATGATTCTGTATTACAACATTCGATCCCATAATAAACAACACAATACTAACAGATGTAACTTACAACAGATTCCAACAAATAGAAGACCTAAATAAGTATCAGCTGGAAAATAGTAAAATTAACATATTTCATCTAAACGTCCGATCTTTGCGAAAACACTTTAATGAACTACTAGTTCTGCTGCAAAATAACAAATACAAAATAGATATAATTATATTAAGCGAAATAAGTATTAAAAAAGATGAACGTACTTCATCTATACTATACTATACAGAGTGTAACAGACGGTCTACCGAAAACAAAGAAAAATGATTCTAGACATGATTCTGGTGCCTATGGCGTAGAAAATTTTCATCGCTTTTTTCTTGATTTTTTCGATTTTTTATGCTTTTTTTTATTTTTTTTTGGTATTATCTCGTTAATACTACACAATGCAACATAAATATGAGAAAAAATCCCTCATATTACTGTTTTTCACAAAAAACAGCCATGAATAAAACAACGTATAAATTCGCTATCAGCTGTTCGCCCGCGGCCACCGACACCGAACGGGCGGCGGCCGGCCGCGGCGGTCGACGTCACGCCGCAAGTACCTACGCGCGCCACACAGACACGATTACGCAGCCGTCAGCCTCACACTCACTAGTATGCAGCGTTACTTAATATTTGTTCTATGTTAAAAATGAAAATGTCATGAATATCCCGCTCTCCGATAAAAGGTACATTCATACGATTTAAAATGTGTGATATTTAATTATTACACGTACAAAAATACATACAGAACGACATAAAACCCTATTGATATTCTTTAGCGCAGCAAAAAATCTCAAATAAACAATTTAACATGTAGGTATGCTGAAGTATTGATTTAAGTCGCAAACTTAAGAGGAACATTATTAAAGAAATGGTATCGTCGCTTTATTCCATTTGATCTTGCAAGCTTCTATTCGATATGTACACGCTCATTCATACTTCATGCAAGCATGCGTATTTCGAACGTTCTGAGTACTTGATACAGTTTACGAACAAATAAAAATAAACAACTAGTATATAGTGGACAAAAGTTCAATGGTAATCATATAACTTAGTGTGATTCATCCCATGAATTGTTATTGGGTATCATAGTGCAGTGAACAGTGTTAAAAACTCAAAAATAAACACCTAGTGCAGTGACTTAAACTAAACCTACCCTAAATCATTAAATATTACATCAATTTATATAAAAACTTAAAGATACATTGGTGACAATTTAAAACTATATACAAATCCGAAAATTGGTTAAAGTGATTGTAAATGAAGTGCAAATAAAACATAAACACGAGTCATAAGCTCTTATAAACACTAAATAGACCACAAAGAAGTAATGCTCATAATATCAGGTCTTAAAAACAAACGAAGCTTCGGATATGATGAAGTACCCCCAACACTCATAAAAAAATGCGCAAATGAATTAACGATCCCACTTACCACTCTCATTAATCAATCATTTAGCGAAGGAATAGTCCCAGATCAACTCAAGATCTCGGTTATAAAACCAGTGTATAAGAAAGGCGATAAAACTGATTGCACTAATTACCGCCCATTAGCGCTCCTACCGGCCTTTTCAAAAATTATAGAAACCGCGATGTCAAAACGTCTTTACTCATTTTGCGAAAAATATCAAATATTTAGTAACAGTCAAAATGGGTTTAGAAAAAACCGATCGACCTCATACGCAGTGTATAACTATATACAAAAAATTCTAGACATAATAAATGAGAGAAAGTATGCTATTGGCTTATTACTCGACATGAGCAAAGCGTATGACAGAGTTTCTTACAAAATACTTCTCAACAAACTAGATGGCATTGGTATGCGCGGCGTGGCCCTTGACTGGTTTACTTCTTACCTTAGTAATCGCACTCAGCGAGTAAACATAGAAAACTATGATTTCCAAACCGGAGTAATCAGTAATGTCAAGTCACAGACAAAAGAAGTAACCAACTCAATACCACAGGGCAGTGTACTTGGATGCTTACTATTTTTAATATATATAAACGACCTGCCCAAAGCAATTGAGGAAGATAGTATCCTGTTTGCTGATGATATTTCTATAGTATTTCCATGTAAAAATATATCTGGTTTAAATAATGATATAGAAAAGATTTTATCATCAATAACAAAGTGGCTAGAGGACCACAATCTTGAATTAAATTTAGCAAAAACAAAATTAATACAACTTAGGCCCCATCAAAAAAGTCCTCTAGACATCAATTTCACTTTCCAAAATGAAGTTATAGAATGCGTAAATAGCTTCAAACTATTAGGATTGAATATTGATACGAATGTTAATTGGAAATCTCACATCCAAATGATACACGGAAAATTATCTCGTTTCACTTACGCACTATACGAACTTAAGAAATCTACTGATCTTCTATCTGCCACCGCATACTATGCATACGCCCATTCATGGCTCCGATATGGTATAATACTATGGGGAAATAGCATCGACGTACCTATACTGTTTAAACTACAAAAAAAAATGCTTACGTATTATGGCAAACATAAGTGGTACGGAAAGTTGCCGACCTTATTTTGTCAAACACGGTATCCTCACGTTAACGTCATTGTATATACTCGAGATAAGTTTGTTTGTAAAGAAAAATATCAACCTTTTTACAGTCAACGAAGACAACTACACACAACCGCGTAATCTAAGAAATAAAAACAAATTAGCTTTGCCTACCTCTAGCCTATCTATAGTCCACTCTGGTCCATACGCTATGTCAATTAAAATATATAATAAAATACCGGGAATATTAATAGTCCGCTCAAAAAAGCAAGTGTAGAGTGCGTGAGAGGGATCCTAAGAGATTTCTTCAGAAATGGGTTCAGGATGCTTAGAGAATAAACATACTAAAAATCCCCGCCTCTAGGGGGGCCGCCGGAGTGGGGGGAGGGGGTTAAAGTTCCCATTTTTTAGTTTTTCACTAATATCTTTAAAACGGTTCGTCGTAGAGAAAAAGTGTTTCTACATAATGAAAGATGATAAAATTGTCTACAACTTTTGTTATACACACTTTATCAAAATTCTCATCAGATTTCGAGTATCGCCCTCCGAAAAAGTTAAAATGAATGTTTTTCAGATCATAAGTAAGTGTCATAAATGCGAAACTTTGCTTTTGCTTAAATTTCAAGTCTGTTGGTCATTTAGTTCCGAAGTTAAGCGAAAGCAAAGTTTCGCATTTATGACACTTACTTATGATCTGAAAAACATTCATTTTAACTTTTTTGGAGCGCGATGTTCGAAATCTGATGAGAATTTTGATAAAAGTGTGTATAACAAAAGTTGTAGACAATTTTATCATCTTTCATTATGTAGAAGACACTTTTTCTCTACGACGAACCGTTTTAAAGATCGTTCGTTCGTCGTATGGTTAGTGGTCAACCTAGTGTCAAAGTTGTTCAAGCCGCCCGAGAGGCCTTTGACATGGCTTAACGACTGTTATCTTATTGACAACAGCCGGGACCGACTTTTTACGTGCCCTCCGAAGCACGGAGACGCCCAGCTCAAATACCACTATGCGGTCACCCATCTATGGAATGACCGCGCCAGGGGTTGCTTAACCCACAGATCGTTTACCAACCGGTGAGCGCAACTGGCTATGGGCGCCTCAGTTAAAGACATTAGTGAAAAACTAAAAAATGGGAACTTTAACCCCCTCCCCCCACTCCGGCGGCCCCCCTAGAGGCGGGGATTTTTAGTATGTTTATTCTCTAAGCATCCTGAACCAATTTCTGAAGAAATTTCTTAGGATCCCTCTCACGCACTCTACACCCGCTTTTGGAGTATTCTTTGAGCGGACTATAAAGGATATATGTGAAATAAATACTTTTAAACGTAGATTAACTAAGTTCCTTAAAGAAAAATGCTATTACAACTAACAAGAGTTTTTTGAAGATAAATCCAAATATGTATTTAAGGAAACTACAAATTATTAAATAGCATTAAGAAAAAAGTATTATTATTGTCAGAGATATACCAAAGATATATGGTAAATGGATATATCCGTAATGAATGTGTTCGAATGTGCCGCAGTTAAATTACCCTTGTATAAACTTTATATAATTTGTATATACAGACCTCCACGGACCCGATTACAACTACTCGAAGTGTTCTTTGACAAACTTGAACAAGTACTGGGCAAAATATGTTACAAAAATAATTTTAAAATATTAATATGCGGTGATTTTAATATAGATATTTTGAAAAACACTAAGGTTTCGAAGGAATTTCAAAATCTAATACTCACCTACAATTTAAAATTTCAATTCAGGCAGGCAACTAGACTACTCAGTAACACTAGCATTGATAACATAATACATAATATTCGAGGAAGTTCAGGGGATATTATGGAACTTGCTGTTTCGGATCATACAGCCCAAGTTATTAAGTTTCCTGTTGCTAATATAGTTAAGATAACAAACTGGTTCATATTTAAGAGAGACTACAGTAATGAAAATAGGATTAAATTCAGGAATTGTCTAAACAACTTGTCATTCCAGAATGTTTATACAATCAATGACGCCGATAATGCATTTACTGAATTTCATAGCACGTTTACTGAGTTTTATGATCTATGCTTTCCTTCGAATAAAATCAGAATTAAGTCAGATAAACGGCCAAAATGGGTCTCCAGAGGTATTAAAAAATGTAGCAAAATAAAAAGAGAACTTCTGTGGAAATATAGACATTCACCAACACCTTCTAATAAAAACAGGTTTAAATTATATTCACAGAGATATAAAAAAATTATTGCACTTACTCAAAAATCGCAAAATGATTACCTAATAAAAAATTCAAAAAGCAAATCCAAAGCCACATGGAAAGTTATTAATAACTCCTTACATAATAAACCAATTGAAAGTGTTTCAAAAATTAAATATGACAATAACATAATTACCAATCCATATGACTTACCTAATTTGTTCAACGATTATTTTACAACTACTGATAGTAATAAAAACAGTAATGACATTCCCTATAATATTAATTATAACAATCCAAATTCTTTCTTCTTGACTCCATATATACCATTTGATGTGTTGAAAATAATAAAGAGCCTTAAAAACACTACAGCTGTTGGCTATGATAACATATGTACAAGTGTAGTTAAAGATGTAGCAGTAATAATTTCTCCTGTTTTAAGCTACATATTAAATCTGTGTATTCAACAGGGCATTTTTCCATCTAAACTTAAAATATCTGTTGTCAAACCTCTACTTAAAAAGGGGGATCCTACTAATATAAATAACTATAGACCTATAGCTCTGATTCCCGTATTAGCGAAAATATTTGAAAAGGCTATTAACATTAAATTAAATAGATATTTTGAGCATTATAAAATATTTTCTGAAAACCAATTCGGCTTTCGACAGAACAAATCAATAAATATGGCAATTTATAATTTCTTATATGACGTAACAACAGCAGTTGATGCAAAGAAAAAAGCGATAGCACTATATTTAGATATGTCAAAGGCTTTTGATCGAGTTAATCACTCTATTCTATTAAGCAAGCTTTATAATTACGGCATCAGAGGTGAAGCCCACAAACTATTGCAATCATATTTAGAAAATAGGTCACAAATTACTTATATAAACAAAATATGTCCTGTAACACGCATAGATACAGTGTTTGCATCAGACCAAAAACCAATTAGTTGTGGCGTTCCACAGGGAAGTGTCCTCGGACCACTTTTATTTCTTATTTATATAAATGATATGCCAAATATAACTGAACATACCATGACTTTATTCGCTGATGATAGCACTATTTTATTCACTAATAATAATCTTCATAATTTTGAATCGGACATACTTAGAACATTGACATGCATTGAAAACTGGTTGACTTATAATAATCTTAAGATGAACTTGACGAAAACACATTTAATGAACTTTAGGCAAAGGGAAAATACTAGAACTTTAAACATTACATATCTAGGCACAACTATCACCGAAATTGATACTACACGCTTTTTAGGTCTAACAATAGATGACAAATTAAAATGGAAAGTTCAGATTGATAATGTATGTCAAAGATTGTATCAATTCTCTTTTGCTCTATATAAGTTAGCGCGAATAGCTAGCCTATCTACAGTTATGACGGCATATTACGGCCATGTAGAATCCATAATAAGATACGGAATTATTTTTTGGGGCAATTCAACAGATAAATTGCGTGTTCTTGTTGCCCAAAAACGTTGTGTACGTGCAATACTTGGCATTAAAAAAAGGGAGTCATGTAGAGATAAATTTAAGGAATTGCGGATGTTAACAGTACCATCCATTTACATAACTGAAGTTGCTACTTTTGTCAAATCTAATCCACACCTATTTATAAAAAACCCTTCTGGTAGCAGACGCCAGGCCGACCTAAAACATGTACCCTGTAAGACGCAACTACTACGCAGCAGCATATTTTGTATGGCCCCTATTATCTATAATAAAATACCAATGGAAATCCGATTTAGCGAACTGAATTTATTTAAAAGTAAGTTGAATGAATTATTAATAAATAAGGCGTACTATTCGATTGATGACTTTTTGAATGACAATTCTATTTGATAATGTAATAATTTCAACTGTATTATAAATGTATTTTGATTTGACATTGTATTATTTCTAAGAAAATGAAAAATAATTAATTTATTTTGTATAATTTGCATGCCTAGTGGTGAAATATGGCGATACTGTGAAATAGTTTTGTAAGATCTTTGTATATTACCCATATTTGCAAATAAAGATTATGAATTATGAATTAAAATAAAAACAAAGCAGAATTGTATATATAAATATATAGATGTATTGTAAAAAAAAGTTAAAGCATATATAGTTTATGTAATATGATATACAGGGTGTAAATGACAGCTAACCGAAAACTTTACTGGTAAGTTTGTGACACTGCATGCGCGAAATTTACTCTAACGATATTTCTCGGAAATGATTGGTTCCCGAGTTAGTCATTTTTGAGCGTTCAATGTATAGTGAACAACGCGATGTATCTCAGCGCATGCCTACGAGATTTCTGGCGGCGGCGGCGCGCTGAGCGACGACATGTCGCGACGCGTCGTAGGTACGTACGCGTACCACCACGTCTATGCGCTCACTAGTATGCAACGCTATCATTAGATAACAATCTTATGTATCGTTTATGGTATCGTAAGTAGGCCCGTATGTTACAATAGCTCATAGTAAAATTGTAAGTAGGTAGGTACCTACTTGGCTTACGTGAAATCAAACAATAATATCAAAATGTAACCAATAATAAGAAAGTGCTAAAACAAATTGTTATCAATGTCTATCAACACGCAAATACCTGGTGTATGGCGAGAGTTTGAGTACCTTTGGATCCGGACGTACAGGTGCAGAGCACGCCGTGCACTTCCACGTGCTTCACCATACATAACACATCAACATTTCTTCCTATTTACGAACACAACTGCACTTCGAAAACAATAACAACAAAAATAATAACAATAAAAACACTAACAACTCAAAACCGAAACAATAACAAGTAATTATAAACAACAGTTCACACACGACACGACGAATAGGACATAACGAACGACACCGGTGAAGAGCTTCCGTCTTCCGCGAGCGAATTGCTCGAACTATCAATCAAAGAGAGCCGCCGGCGCATCTCCACTCACTCGCGCCGCCCCTCGCCCGCGCCACCCGCTCCCTCCGCGCCGCCGTCCGCGCGCGCGTCGCCGATTTGGTGACGAGCGACGAGTTAGGATCCCAGCGAGAGATTAGATTCAATAAAATATTGATGTGGCATTACTATTTTTACTTGTCACAGTTGTTACTGGTTGCATTGTAGTTTTATTCAAATACCAAATAACATTACAAACATTATTGATGTAAGTTTAATAAAATACTTTGATATTTATAACATAAAATCAGCTTTAAGTAAATAAAATAAACACGAAACGTTTATTTAATTAAACCATAAAAAATGTAGGTACATAACAATGATAACAATCAATATCCATTAATATTCTTATCAGAGAAACTAACTTATCATAATTCATAATCCCCGAAGAATTACTTAGCATCCATTTTGTCGCATCCCATCTATGTAACATCCACGCGGGGTCGCGGCGTCACGCGTCACTACGGCCATCTACTTTTCGAGTCGCACCGCGCTTGCATGAAGTATGAATGAGCGTGTAAATATCGAATAGAAATTTGCAAGAACAAATGGAACAAAGCGACAATAAATGTTAAATTGTTTATTAGAGATTTTTATAGCGCTAAAGAATATCAATAGGATTTTTTGTCGTTCTGTATGTATTTGTACGTGTAATAATAAGAAATCACACATTTTAAATCTTATGAATTTACCTTTTATCGGAGAGCGAGATAATTATGTAATTTTCATTTTTAACATAGAACAAATACTAAGTAACGCTGCATACTAGTGAGCGTGAGGCTGACAGCTGTGTGCGTAATCGTGTCTGTGTGGCGCGCGTAGGTACGCGGCGTGACGTCGACCGTCGCGGCCGGCCGCCGCCGGCGCGGTGTCGTTGGCCGCGCACAGCTGATATCGAATTTATACGTTGTTTTAATCCATTGCTGTTTTTTGTGAAAAACAGTAATATGACGGATTTTTTTTCATATTCATGTTGCATTGTGTAGTATTAACGAAATAATACCAAAAAAAAATAAAAAAACGCATAAAAAATCGGAAAAATCAAGAAAAAACCGATGAAAATTTTCAACGCCATAAGCACCAGAATCGTGTCTAAAGTCATTTTTTTTCGTTTTCGGTAGGCTGTCATTTACACCCTGTATTATTATTCTCTACCTAGATTTAAAGAAGATATTTTATGTAGAACAATAATAATAGATAAAAGATAAGATTAAGACTGTTAAGTGTAAGAAATAATAAAACTACATATATGTAATTTGCAACGGCCTTGCAGGGTTCATGTTGACACTGTACAAAATATTATGTAACACCTTTGTAACACATGAGAGCAATAAAGAATTTGAATTTGAATTTGAATATTAGTATAGTGACATCTCTTGGTCACTTAACAAACTACTAGATCTATAGACCAACGGGTGATCCTAGCGCAGCCATGCCGAGCGTTAGATGCGGCCACTGTAGTAAATATATGTCACAGGCAGATGGCGCTAGGTGTAGTGTGTGTAGCCAAACATACCACCGGGCGTGTATGGCATTGCCACTTACGGGTCTGGTATCCCCTTCCTGGCGCTGCTCTGGATGCAGGAGAAAACCGGAAAAGGGGGAACTATCAACTACACCCAGGGGTACAGAAAACTCCACAAATGCAAAGAACAATGGCAAGTCTCCATACAAAGTTTTACCTGACATCGTTTTGGAGCGTCTATGTATGAAAAAATGTTAAAACTATAGAGTTTCTTTAACTTAAACAGAATCATTAAGATTTTTGGTTTGAGAGGGCCACAAGAAAAAAATATGATCAATTTTATATTTTGAGGTTATATCATGAAAAAACTTATGTAAAGTGCTGTTCTACATTATTTATGTCTAAAAAACAGATTTAGATTACGTGAGAGCAAAGACAATGCATTATTTTACAATTTTGTATAAAAATCTGATGTATATGCAGCAAACAAATGGTAAGTAATGTTAAAAATAGATAGGTACTATACCTACTTTACTAACGTCGATAGTCCATGAGAAAGCACAAGTAGTCGTTAGGGGCAGAGAATTGAGTCCGGGGGCAATGCAAGTCAAAACTGAAGATAAACCAAGAAAGCAATCGTAACACCAGTAGCAAGCAAAGCTAACTAACAAGTTCACAACAAAGTAAACAACTAGTGATGCTGATAATCAATCATCAATTAATCGATTATTGAAATAATTGAAGTCATAATCGATTATAGAATATAATCGAACTAATTATTTTTTAAACGATATTATTAAGATTAAAAACCAAAAAAACTACTGTTATATTGCGACTTACTATTAAAAATATTTTTGATTAAGGAAGTTTTTGTGGATGCTTTTTTTGCTCTGGCAACACTAGTGAGATGACATTGTAAAACAGTCGCTCCTCAATTTTAATTTTAATTTAATTATTAATTAGTGTTTATTTTTAAGAATTAGTACATAGTATAGTAAATTAGTGATACCAGATGTGGTGTACAAAGTTTTAGCTGCGAATAATAACTGTAACCGGCAAACGGAGAATATTCAAGTCGAGTGTGAAGTGACAACGAAGTTCAACGAACTAAATTCAAACAGCTGATCACCAAACTCAAGGGAGTATCGTTCCTTTTGGTATTTTTACTTTAAGATTATCAATAATATACTGCTTGATATCAAAATACGTCGTATATTATCAGCATACGTCTGATTAAAACTGTACATTGACATATTGACAACAAGTGTTACAATTATTTTCCAATTGATAGTCTGCTTTCGAATACTATTTGAAGGAAAATATACATACTGATTAGGTTAGGCAGTAATTAGGTGATTTAGCTTATTAATTACCCTATAGCTAGATAATTGTCTCTCTGATAGGTACCTGTCAATCTACCCACTATACAAAAAAAAAATACTCCAATTTTAATATTCTGCACTTTTGACATTTTATATCAGTAACTTAGTCCTCTTATCTCACCTAATTGTAAATAGATAACTTACACTACTAGTATTTAGCTTCTTTTCCCCTCTCTTAATACTAGTATCAAATTCCAAACCTTACTCTTCAACTTCCTTTGCTTATCTTCTTAGATATTTCCCTTAACTTTTCAGGACTTGCTGCTTTGCAAACACATTTTTCTACACAATGGCCACCACAATGATGACCCGTAAAGCTACACTTAAGGAAACTGAAGGAAAACTAAAGCTTGCCTTGCTCGAGTTAAAGTCATACAAAAAGGAGAATAGCCAACTATTGGGGGAACGTGCTGACTGTGAGGATGCAATACAGAAGGTCAACCAGAAGGTTGTGGATCTTAAGGGTGAACTCGCTGAGCTCCATATAGACAATATGGATCTACTGGATCAGCGCAACCGGCTTCAAGAGGAAGTCAACTCCTTTAGCACCTGTAATGACACCTATCTGTGGTCCCTGGGGCGCATCACTGAACTCGAAACGGATCTAAATGAAGCACACATTAAGATAGTTTCGTTAGAGCATACTATTCAGTCTTACAATAGTGGTTCCACTCATAATCTCTACTCAGAGCTCATAGGTACTGGTCATCAGTCATTGATAGGTATAAAACGCTCAAAAAATCTTCTTTTAAAGACTAGGAGCCATAATAAACTAAAGAAATACTCAAAAGTCTGTAGGTTGATTAAGAAAATTAAATTTAATCTCAGTAGGTACAACAATAAAATCAAATCATTGATTAATAACAACAATGAATTGACAAATGAACGTAGGGATTTAATATTAGAGTTAGACACCTGTAGCGAACAACTTATTTCAAGTAAAGTGTTGTATGAAAAGCACACTCAGGACTTGAAGACATCAATCACCACCTTACAGGATAGGTTATCTCAAATGACACGAGACTATGAACAGGAGACTAGAGACTATATACTCAAATATGATGAGATTGCAAAGGTTGGCAAGGAAAACTTAGAACGTGTCTTGTCATTGTATAATAGTTCTCGCTGTTCACAATGTTCTCAGGCCACTTCACTTACTAGTGATTTAGAGTCACAGCCCTGTACTAAGCAGTCCCAACATATGACTAGTGGTGCAACACTAAAACATACGTTGAGTTTTAGGTCAAACCAGAATAGTTTTAAGTCTAGCAGAGCATTAATGTTCTCAGATAGGATAGGTATTGGTTTTGGATCACTTTTAAATAACAATATTAACTATAAAGTGACCAACCACTGCTACCAAAACCTTAAGTTAGGCAGAATAGTGGAAAAAATCCAAAGTATGAATTTAGATGAAGACACTCCAATCATTCTAATGATTGGCAATAGTTTAGGTTTAAGAAAAGCGGACATTATACATAGTATTAGTAGCTTATTAGATATTAATTCAGGAAAAATAATAATATGTGCATTCCCCTACTCTGATTCACTATCTGAGAATGAGAACCGACAAATTCACAAGTTGAATGCTATCTTACATTTGATAACAAGTCATCATAGTGATAGACTATTGTTTTTTGATACTAATAAATTTATTAGTAATTATTATTTAACTAAAGAAAAAATGTTTCTTTCTTGTAAAAATCGACAAATAATTGCTAGTTTGTTAGCATATAATATTAACTTAGTTATAGGCAATATAACACAACCTAGGTTTAAGGACGAAACAGTATTGTCTAGTCGCTTTACTAACAATACTGTGATTAATATTATTGATAATTTAGTTTGTAAGGACACTGTTACGCATAATGTAACAAAGAACAACAATAATTTAAACGCTTAAACAAGACAACGGATAAACAGGCAGGTTTTCTGAACGTGTACTACGTTCAGAAAACCTGCCTGTTTATCCGTCCAAAATATACAAGGTTTATCCGGCAAAGAATTAGAGATAGAATTATTTTTGAAAAAACATGACACACACGTATTTTGTGTCACCGAACATTGGTTGTTGTCGCACCAATTGATATTTAATAATCAATATTATTCTATGACAAGTGCATTCAGTAGGAAGAAGGCAATACATGGAGGGTCAATGATCTTAGTTAGCAACGACATAAAATGCAAAGAACGTAAGGATATAGTTAGCTTGTCAGTAGAACGCACTGCCGAAGTATCTTGTGTAGAACTCGAGCAGCATGTTATAGTATGCATATACCGTCCACCAATGAGTGACTTCAGTTTGTTTGAAACTATAGTGGAAGATATATTAAAGCGTTTAAGTGTTAGTAGCAAGTATGTGGTTGTCTGTGGTGATTTTAATGTTAACATATTGGAGCAGTCCATCACTACCACCAGACTGATTACTCTTTTCAAATCATTTGATCTTAAACATCTTTTTAATAATCCAACTAGAATTACCGAACATTCGGCCACATGCTTGGATAATATGTTTAGCAACTGCGTTTGTCTAGACAGGGTCATAGTTAACGATTTAACGTCAGACCACTGTGGGCTGAACGCCGTCTTCTCTAGGAAGAACGTTATCAAATCTAACACGATAACTTTTAGACCTATTACACACAACCGCTTGACATTGTTTAATCATGAGGTAGCCGCCAAGATTTCCACCATTGATATTACTCAGAATGACCCAGATGATCTCTATAAATCTTTGTTTAGCGTTATTGAATCTCAGTTTAATACGATTTTTAAAGAAAAAACGATCGCTAAGGAAAATACAAAACTGAAATTTTGCGATTGGGCGACTGTAGGAATTTACAAAAGTAGAGCTAGGATGTATGAGCTGTATGCCATGAAACAATACAATTTCAATCCAGGTTTTCTTGAATATGTTAGGAATTATTCAAAAATCTTTAAAAAATCTTGTGCCGCTGCTAAGTCTTTGTATTTAAGCAACAAGATTACAACACAATAAAAACAACTTGGAATATTATCAATAATGAAACAGGACGATCAACACCACCCGATCACGACTTCGAGTTAAATGTTAACAATCGGGTTATTACAGATAGCCTAGGCGTAGCTCAAACATTTAATAATTATTTTTCTGACATACCAGTCATTACGACTAGTTCCTTAAATTCCTCTACCGCTAAAGCAGGATCATTACTTAGGAGCAATGTGAGTCAGTGCAATGTCTCATTTTATTTTAAGTATATAAACCCCTCTGACGTAATCAGAGTATTCAAGTCGCTTAATTCCAAAAATACTGCGGACTTGTGGGGTATTTCTGTAAAGTTACTTGAGAGTATTATCGCTGAAATAGCACCTCATTTAGCTGCAACTTTTAATCGATGTGTAGATGTAGGTGTGTTTCCTAATTTAATGAAGCACAGTAAGATAATTCCTCTGTTTAAAAACGGATGTAAAACTGAGCCCAGTAACTTTAGGCCAATATCCATCTTGCCTGCTATTAGCAAAATATTTGAAAGGGCTATATTAGAGCAACTAGAAAGCCATTTCAGTTTGTATAATTTACTCCACAGCAAACAGTTTGGCTTTACAAAGGGTCGATCTACCATCGATGCAGGGGTCACACTTATTAGACATATTTTCGATGCTTGGGAGATGTCGCAGGATGCTATTGGGGTATTTTGCGATCTCTCCAAAGCATTCGATTGTGTTGACCACAATACTCTTTTATATAAACTTAAGTACTACGGAATTGGGGATGTGGCACTTGACTTACTTGCATCCTACCTGTCCGAGAGAGTGCATTATACAGACATAAATGGGTCAAGATCCACTGGATCTGCGGTTAGTCTCGGGGTACCACAGGGCTCCATCCTTGGTCCGTTCCTTTTTCTGGTTTATATTAATGATTTGCCACATCAGGTACAGGATATGTGTGATATCGTACTATTTGCTGATGATACGTCGCTTATATTTAAAGTAGATCGTAAGAAAACTGATTTTGACGATGTAAATGGTGCTCTTACACAGGTTCTCAATTGGTTTACAGCCAACAATTTGTTGTTAAACTCAAAGAAAACTAAATGCATTAGATTTACCATGCCCAACGCTAGGAATCTAGGTACGAACGTAGTTCTAAATGGTGAGGTATTAGACATGGTCAATTCCGCAACCTTCCTAGGTGTAGATTTAGATAATAAGCTTCAATGGGGCACCCAAATAACAAAGCTCGCGGGCAGGCTCAGCTCCGCAGCCTATGCAATAAGAAAAGTAAGACAGTTTGCTGGTGTAGATGCGGCAAGACTGGTTTACTTTGGGTATTTTCACAGCGTTTTGTCCTACGGTATTCTACTTTGGGGCAAGGCGGCTGATATAGACACAATTTTCGTAATTCAAAAAAGAGCAATTCGCGCTATTTACGGCTTAGGAGCGCGGGACTCTCTGCGGGAGGTATTTGGGAAAATAGGTATACTGACGGTGGCATCACAGTATATTTTTGCGAATTTGATGTTCATCAAACAAAACATCAATTCGTTTGCTAAGAATAGTGACATGCATAACATTAATACCAGAAATAAGCACAAATTAGTAGGTCCCTGCAATAGATTGCAAAAAGTACACAACTCATTTGCAGGTCTTGGTGTTCGGTTGTATAACAAACTCCCCGGCAGTGTTATGGATCTTCCCCAACAAAAATTCAAAGCAGTTGTTAAAGATCATCTTATTAAAAGGGGTTATTATAAGGTTGACGATTACTTAATGGATAAGAAAACATGGGATTAGTTAGTTACGCGTTCTACACAAATCAAGATTAAATATCTATATATTTATACATACATCTTTGCATTGTATAAACATTAATCAGTCATTTCAACTCTGTAACAGAGAGGTATTGCACGAGTCTCAGTGGTATTCATTATCTTTTTTTTTTTCATTGAAATGGTGGGCTCCCATGCTAAGGTTCGTCATGCTCACTAAAATGTCATTGCTTGCGGCGGCGTTGTGTGCCGGGTCACCCCCTTCCCTCTAATATGTGCGAAGGGGGTGATGGCTGGTCCATGCGTCATACTCGTGAACGGGTGCTGCTTGGGGTGACTGGTCGTCCTGGGTGTGGTGACTGCCATAATTTTAAAGTAACTACGTTTCAATAACTGTACTTCCTTTACCACAGTATGCTCTTGAAATGCCTCTTATGATTTCATTACTTATATTACTATGTGGGTAGATGCTCCCATCATGCTTCCAATACTATTTATATCTTGTTTTTTTAGCACCTTAATATATTGATTTAATTTAATTTATGTTATGACCAAAGTGTGTTCGGTAGTGTTGGTAGGTAGCAGCTACTTACATCATCAATGTTTTATACCAGCATAAATATTGTTAAAATCATTTGGCGATTAAAAAGAGTGGCCAGGAGTTTCTTGCCAGCTCTTCTCATTGGCCCTACCTTCCGAACTGGCGGTAAATTCACTCTCTGTATCATTGACTATCATAAGTGTCAGCACTTGACCTAAATGAATAAATGATTTGATTTTTTGATTTTTGATAACGTCAGTGATTACTGTAATGCTATTTGAGGTTTTATTTTATATATTTAAGTACATATTATTATTGCAAACAAATCAAATATGCTAATAAAATTGCTTAAAATAATAAGCTATTATAAATGGATTATTCTTTTCATATTATATATTTGTCATAATCGATCAATCGATTGTGAAAATAATTGATTATCAACATCGCTCTAAACAACGGAAGGAAAAAAAAATTTTTTTTAGTGTTGCCATTACACTTTCATCTAATAATACCTGACTATTAATCACAACATTAATAATAAAATATGTAACTAAAACACCTATCAATTATATTTGTTATTTTTTTTTAGCAAAACCTATGTGATTTGTTTTTAACGTTCATTTAATAATCGTTTTTTGATATTTAAAAACAAAATAATAATTTTGAAACATTTTGTAAGTGGTAATACTGACTAAAAGATTATGTCCACTGGATGTGGACGTATTCAAGTAAAAGTATATTTTGTAAATAATTTAAGCTAGGCTTTTACCGAAAAAGTTAATTTCATCATAAAAAAGGGCTAAATTAATTACTAACTTTTGCACGTGTCCCATTTGTAGACGCTTCATATAACACTTAGGTAAAAACTTGCCATTGTTCTTTCGCGTACAGCACTCCATCGGCTCGAGAAGCTGTGGCTAATATTGATGAGGAGCTGCGGCGCATTAGGGAGGAGTTACGTGCGGTGCGGAGCGACTTCTCTGCTTTGCGCGAGGAAGTTGCCGAGCTAAGGGCTCTCAACGGCCGCGTCGACAGTCTCGAGCAGCGGATAAACGCCCTCGAGCAAGTTAATAAAGAGAGAGCTGAAAATACAGCGCAGAGTATGGAAGCGGTGATCTCTCAATTAAAATGCGATCTAAATGATAGGGATCAAAGAATGCTCGAAAATGATATTGAGATCTCCAACCTGCCGGAAAACAGTGGTGAAAATCTTACTCACACTGTACTGCTACTCGCAAATAAGCTTGGCGTCCAAATGTCCGAGAACGACATAGTTAGCGTGGATCGAGCGGGTCGTCGCCATATAAATGCCACAAACTCGAGCGGCCCATCTAGGCCTCGCCCTATAGTGGTGTGATTTATCCGGCGCGAGATGCGGGACAGACTTATAAAAAATGCGCGAGTACGCCGTGGTGCCACTACGAGTGACCTGAACCTGCCTGGACAACCTAGGACGTTTTATATTAATGAGCGCCTGACGAAACACAACAGGAGTTTATTTCGTCAGGCAAGGGAGGCAGGACGTCAACAAGGCTGGAAGTTCATTTCGACCCACCATGGCCGCATCCTTGCTAGATTCAGACCCGGCGATGAACACCGCTCCATTCGGTCTGAAGACGATATACAGCGTATCTTTGGATAGGAACCAATATAAAGTATGGCTTTGTATATTGTATTGTTTGTTTATATATTATGCTTCATTGATAGTTACTAAACTTAATCACTCATGTTCGCTATTCTTTGGGCTTTCATGTAAAATAAGCAACTACATTAGTCCTACAAATACTTATCTATGCATTGGTCAACTTATGCAATATAACTCGTCCCATCAACAATGTAAAACAGATAAGAACCGGTTCCCAGAAATTAAAATAACATCAACACTAGCCGCCTCATTAACATACATCTTTCAAGTACATAAACACAACGACACAAAACAATATTGCGAGTATATTTACATCAACTACAACTTTATATTATTTTTACTTATTATAATTACATTATATTACACAGATAAAAATATAGCTATGTTTTATTATGTTAACGAAATAAAAGGGCATTTTGTATTTTTTTATTAAAATAACTATTTTACTTAAATATCAAGAATTTGTTGTTATAGACATATCGCACCTTCGGTAGAACAAGGGCACAATTGTCAAAAATTGCAAAAATGAGTTAAGTATACAGAAATGCCTTAAAAATGCTATTTGAACTGGAAGAACAAAGACAGTCATTTAATTCCTTTAAAAATCCGCTAGGCGAAAATAGTGACTTTGTCTTATTGGTGCCTTTTTACTACTCTCTTGGCTGGACATAGTCTCATTGGTCAGTTGCGCCGTCGGCGGGGAGAGAGGCAGTCGTCACTTGGACCGCTAACGTCGTAAAGGTAAATATGCCCTTTTAATTTTTTGGCTTCTGGAGCGACAATGCCACATCTATTACACTTATGCCTAATTTATAATTTTAAAATTGGAAGGACAAAGTCGTTCAGACAGTTATGCCCTTGTCCGTTCAAGATTTGTTTTATTCCTTGGTCTTAAAAGTAAATGTGTTTTTGTCATTCCAATTGCAATGCTATTTTGCTAGACTTAATGACAATTACGTTTTTGTCATTCCAAATTGACTTGATTTAATATTAATGTTTGTTATTTAAGTTAATGAAATAAATTTGTATTATTTTTTAATACAAATTTTGTGATAAATTTTCTGTTTAGTCGTAAATACATAAAAATACCAATACTAATAGTATTGGTATTTTTATGTAGTAGGTATGCATTATTTGTGAATTGTGATATGAATAGTTTCTTTGTATGATTTAAATTTTAATAAAATTTTCAGAATTTAAAATGGGATCTCGTAGTAAAAAAATTTTAATGATGCTTAATGACGAAAATAATTTGCAAATCAAAGAAACTGACACACATTCTAATAGATCTTGTCGCGAAGGAGATGTGGGCTCTAAGAGAGCAGCAAATTCAATCGAAAACTCGTCAATGTGTAAGTATATTGTTGCTATTTCTTAATTCATATTGGTATGTTACTTAAGTTTTTTATATAAATATATATTTTTTTACAGCTAATAACATGGTTGAAACATGGATAGATATGAATATAAAAAACCAGGGTCCTGTTAAATCAATGGAAGGCATCATTTCAGAAACAACGGATACACCTATTGAATCATTACCGTCACCTCTTCTAGATTTCGAGAATTCTGATGTTGAAAAAATGGAAAATAACAATTTTGGAACAGAAATTTCTCCTGCGGTAAATACTACAGGTAAGATAATAAAACTGCTATACAAATGGATTATTCATGTGTAAAGTAACTGAGATATTATTCTTTCATCACCTTTTTAGAGGTTGCAAGTGAGCTTAACTCCTCAAAGAGTGGAGATTTTTCACCATCTGAAGGATCAGATTATAAACCGCCACGAACTGTGAAACATAAGAGTATATTTAAAACTAGATCTCCCAAACGTAGCACCTCGTCCAGTTCTTCAAGTTCCAGCAGTAGCTCGTCTAGTTCAAACAGCAGCAGCTCATCTAGTTCGTCGAGTTCTTCTGACACTGATAATAGGGGTAATATTGATGAGGCTGATGGTAATACGGAAAGTGTTGAAGTTTATAACGACCCAGGACCCCTTGTGGATACGAGTGAAGATCACACTGAGCAAGTAATTAATAAAAGGCAGTCAAGAAAGCGACAAAAAAATACACACCAATGGAAACAAGCTGTTTCAAAACGTTTAAAAAATAGTGGCCAAGAATACACGACCAAAAGAGGCAAGATCGCACCAGCAAAATCCATGCGCCCTCCATGCAAAACCTCGTGTCGTCTGTCTTGTTCTACTAAAGTTTCTTTTGAAACGAGGAGTGTGATTTTTAAATCCTACTGGGAATTGGGAACACACCAAAGGCAAAGAGATTTTCTTGCATCATGTATTAAAAAACAAAATCCTACAACCCGAAGAATCAAGATCACAGCAAATAACACATTTAAACCACCGAGGAAACCGAACTCAACCTATCATTTTCTGATAAATGGTGAGGAAATCAGGATTTGTAAGACTTTTTTGCTGAATACTTTATGTATTGGTGAAAAAACATTGCGGAATGTAATTAACAAAATATCTGATCAAGCCTTGTTTATAATGAGTCCTGCCGATAATCGTGGAAAGCATAATAACCATTGTAATTTAAGCGATGAAGTCGTGAAATCGGTCCGAAATCATATAAATTCCATTCCTAGAACAGAAAGTCACTACTTAAGGGCTAATACAACCAGGGAATATATAGATGGAAGTTTAACTATCGCGGAGCTTCATCGTGATTACAAAAAGATTCAAGAAACCGCTGGAAAGGAATTTGCAAATTATGATGCCTACTATCGAATTTTTAATACTGATTTCAATCTTGGTTTGTTTATTCCCCGAAAAGATCAGTGCGATGAATGTGAGGCGTACAAAAACTCTAACGATAAGGAACCACTGATGGAAAAATACAAAAAACACCTAGAAGAGAAAAGTTTAACCCTTAAATGGATATTTTTTTTTTCACGTTTTAAAAAAATATATTTGTGTAAAAGACGTGTATTACTGTCTAGGAAAAATGAGTAAAAAAATCTAGACATGAATTTACTATACTTTTTTTGCAATAATGTGAGTGTTGTTTATAAACTACATTGCGCATTCATTGATGTTTTGCAAGTATGGATAAAATAAGAGTGGATGTTGTTTTTGAAATGTATTTATTTATTCTTCATTATGATATTTATAAAAACAATTGCTTTTTTTCGTATCACATAAAGATACACGACATTTTTGGCACATTTTAAATGTAAAGCCTGAACATTTCGGGAATTTGCACCTCTGCTGCTTATCCAGCCAAACTGCCCAATGACATGTCTGATCTAATCTGACGTCTTTCAAAGGAATTGCTTGAGCTGGTCCACGGAACTTCTTCATTACAAGTTCTCTTTGTATTGTACTCCCACTAGGTCGACCACGTTTAGCGCCATTTGCAGGTAGACCCAATTTGCAGAGGGTTTCAGCAAGTTCTAGCCTGAATGTACCCAAATTGAGAAGTTGATCATTTCCTTTCATATTATTTACCTTCTTGAACATAACCCATGAATTTATAACTGCGAGGTCCAGGAAATGATAAAATAGGCGCATCGTCCACTTGCGGCTCTTCATTGTGATGTGATAACGACCTATAAATGAGTCTAATAAGTCCACGCCTCCCATGTGGGCATTGTACTCCTTGATTACTTTGGGGCATGGAATAGCAACTCTCTCTTTCTTCGATTTATCAAAGCGTGTGACTGTGGTTGCTGGTTCTGCTCCTACGTAAGTGGAAAGAAGGTTAACGGGCTTGTTATCTTTCCACACAACAGCACTTACGTCAATATCATCCACACTCGCCACATTTTCCTCATAGAATCCTCTGGGTACGTTCTTTTTCATTATAGTGTTTTTTTCAGGCAATTTGCAGTTTCTCAATCGGTTTACTCTTACTGTTCCCAGTGAGAAAATTCCTTCCTTAGCTAAATAGGTGACGAGAGGCACAGAAGTATAGAAGTTATCGAAGTATATAATGTGATTCACATTGCGTGGTACCATTCTAGCTAACCTGACGACTGTATTGCCAGACTCTCCCAAATCTGGCTCACCAGGTAAGATGTTATTTTTGAAGCCCCCTCCACTGTAAACCTCAAATCTATGAGCATATCCTTGTAGACTGCAGATGAGATATAATTTAAACCCCCACTTGTGGGGTTTATTGGGCATGTATTGCTTTATGTAATGGCTCATTTTGGTTGCACACATCTGCTCGTCTATGGAAAGCCTTTGGTCTAAGGGAACCTTCCCAAACTGGCAGTTGAGCGTTTCCTCAAGAGGTCTTATTTTGAATAGCCTGTCATAGTCTGGATGATCTTTGGGCAAGCACAGCGTATCGTCGGCAAAATGGAGAGTGGATCTTATTTTTTCAAACTTTTTTAGCGGCATAGTATTTTTTATGTGATCATAACCAAATTTTTCACTCCAGTAAGCCCTGGTGTTTGGAAATTTTATAACTGAGGTGTAAATCAGAATGCCTAGGAATTTATTTAGGATATTTTCATTTATAACTTCAGGATTGGAGATTTGTTTCTGGACTGCGTATAAGTTACTTTGTTCTACAATTTGCTTTTTTAGATCTGATGTAAAATAAAATGAAAAAAAATCATACGGCGTGTTACAAGACATCAATGCTTCCGGTATCTGAGTTTCTCCCCTAAAAATAAGGCTGTCTTCAGCAGTAACAAGATT
The DNA here is from genome assembly GCF_050436995.1 of Anticarsia gemmatalis. Taxonomy (NCBI): domain Eukaryota; kingdom Metazoa; phylum Arthropoda; class Insecta; order Lepidoptera; family Erebidae; genus Anticarsia; species Anticarsia gemmatalis. The sequence continues at coordinate 13,517,065 of NC_134775.1, forward strand.
CCGTTTTCGCCAAACCAGAGGTAGTTTAGAAATCCCTTGTGATCTACTCTGGGGTGCTGCTTCTTCGGCTTCCAAAATAGGAGGGTCTGGCATATTTTCATCGTTGTCGATGACAAGAGGAGGATCAGCATCCACTTTATCAGACTGGGCATTCTCACCTTCATCACTATTTTCAAGGTCTCGAAGAACATCTCGAGCTGTTTGATAATAGGGACCTTCATCCTCTACTTCGGAGTCTGACCCGTCTAAGCCATCTTCGGAATCTTCAAGAGTTTCTAAATATTTTGTAATTTCGCTTTCTAGTAATCGCGGCATGCTGAAAAGCAAAATAAAAATCCTTCACCAAACATGCGTTTATTTAGCAGGCAATGCGCATTGTAGTTTTCCTACAACATACCATATTTCGCCTTATTCAACAGTAGCATCAAGTTATTTTCAATGTTTTACAACATAAACATGCAATTGAAGATATAATCAAGCAAATAAAAATATTTTTTATACTTACATTATATTTTATCAAAGTCCGAACACAGCTACAAAACTCAGTTTCGCGCCACTAGAAAACTTTTCTTCAAAGTGACATTTGACATTACCTTTTTTTCAGATGCATAAAAATATTGGATAGTGCCAACATTAAAAAAGTACAAAATTCGTTCAGAAATAAGAACTAGTTGTCAAAAATAACAAAACATTAATAGAAGGTCAATTTTATCTGTGATGTTTAGTATGTTGTTTAAAAACAACATTATCCATTTAAGGGTTGAGCAGATTAGAACTAAAACACGACACAGAACAATGCAAAAATAGTGATTCTAATAATATAGTTGCCATTTTCGATCTACAGGCAGTCTTACCTTGTCCAATTGGCCAGTCATCAGCTTTCTTTTATAAGTCCAAGTTAAATTGTTACAATTTTACGGTGAGGACTCATTTTCTAATTAGTTAATTATAGTGTTAAAATTAATCAATTTATGTTCGAATGTACCTAATGTATATTTTGTTTTAGGTATCCAATATAAAAGACGATACCACAATTTGCTTTTTCTGGCACGAGGGTCTTGGCAAACGCGGCGCCAATGAAATAGGAACATGCCTTTACAAGTTTTTGGAGGATCTTTCTAACAAACAACCAGATAAAGACATAATATTTTATTCGGATAATTGCTGCGGGCAGCAAAAAAATAAGTAAGTTTGTTGCCTTTTATAATACAATGAATTTACAGTAGATTTAGATAAATAGGAGTGATTGTTGTTATAATTCATACTGAACAATATAGGTAGGTAATGTACTTATAATGTAAATAATTATTTCTACTTGTTTCAGGTTCGTTTTTGGAATGTATTATTATGCTGTCAACACATTGCCTATAAAGTCAATAACACACAAATTCCTTATTAGGGGTCATACCCAGAATAAAGCTGATGCCGTCCATTCTGTAATAGAAAAAAACGTTAAGCGAGCTAAAAAGGCTGGACCTATATACACTCCAGCAGAATATATCAGTCTTATTAAAAATGCTAAGAAAAAGGGTGTTCAATTTACTGTTAAAGAAATGAATTTTGATTCTTTCATTGATATGAAGCTGTTATCTGAAGATATTAATTTGAATGTAAACAAGGATGTTGAAGGAAATACTTTTAAAATATTGGATACGAAAGCGATCAAATTTATGAAAGATTCAGAGATATACCAATTTAAGTGCAGCTACAAAACCGACGATTGGACAGCAGCGAGAATTCGAACAGGTCGTATCGGTAATAAAAAAAGTGTGAAAGATGTCACACTAAACCAGCTCTATAAGGAAAAGTTACCAATCCCTCACAGAAAAAAAGAAGACATTCGTCAATTGATATCCTCAAATATAGTTCCTAAGTTCTATGAACAATATTTTAACAACCTTTTTTAAGAAAAGGAGAGAGAGCTAGAACTGATTCGTTAGTAAGAAAAAAATAATTGTTATAAAGATATTTTTATATTTTTTGATTAATATTTTTTGAAGTGTGATTCTAAAGAATTTCATTTGCATAACAGTGAATCTTGTTAAAAATAATGTCACTGTTATTTTTGTTATCTTCTATAATTCTATTTTCATTGTGATTCCAAAGAGACACAAACGTGAGATTATTGACGACTGATTAGTAAGACTATAATGATAGTTTAAGTATTATATTTCGTGAAAGTTACTACATTTTTTTTTACTTTATAAGAAAATAAAAAGTTTATACGGAAAAACAAGGTATTTTTATTCGAAAATCATCTTAAATTAAAGCTCAAATTTAGTCCTAATTACAAAATAATATACATTTTGGTAGAACAAGGGCACAAATGTATCCCTTCCTTAAAATTAAAATTAATTGAAAAAAAACTAAAAGTTCTTAATTCTTGTTAACTATACGCCTAAGAAGGATATAGTATATAGTTTATATCATGCAAAGAAGAAAAACTTTCGAGCAATATTAACAGAGCAAGACCTCACTGAATGCAATAAATATCTTAAAATAGCTCTCCTGTAAAATAGCAAAAACTGCAATTATGCCCTTGTTCTACCGAAGGTGCGATATATATTTTTTTTTTAAACATAAATGGCTAACAATAAATTCCTAAAGTTTGGTCTATTTAATGCTGGCTCTCTTGCTACTGGCCAAGACGAGTTTTTAATCGCAATGGATAAACACTCAGTCGATATAATGGCGATAAATGAGACGTGGTTGCGACCTGGGGAGGAAAGGCGTGCACCCAGGGTGCCCGGTTATCGTTTGCGTCAGTGCGGAGGGGTTGCTTTTTATATTAAGACTGGTATAAGTGCGCAAATTCGACCGCACCCTGTGCACCCGGAAGTTGAACAATTATGGATGAGCCTTACTATCAACAAGAAAAGATTACTCTTACTTACTTACTCTTTGGTACAGCATATCGGCCACCATGGTTAAACCTTGATCGATTTCTGGACGCAATCACTGACAGCATTCACTCCCTCGCCCCCCACGATAATGTTATCCTTCTTGGTGACTTCAATGTCAACATGCTAGACGAATCAAGCTCAAAGTCGAAAAAACTCGCGGATTTTTTAGAGTACTGTGGCCTTGAGCAAATTGTGGACCTTCCAACACATTTTATAAACGACTAGCTGACCCGCGCAACTTCGCTTGCGTCACATAAGAGAGAATGGGTCAAAATTTTTCCCGTTTTTGAAACATTTTTCACTGGTACTCTGCTCCTATTAGTAGAAGCGTAATGATTTATAGCTTATAACCTTCCTCGATAAATGGACTATCTAACACTGAAAGAATTTTTCAAATCGGACCAGTAGTTCCTGAGATTAGCGCGTTCAAACAAACAAACAAACAAACACTCAAACAAACAAACTCTTCAGCTTTATAATATTAATATTATAGATTACTAGCTGACCCGCGCAACTTCGCTTGCGTGACATAAGAGAGAATGCAGGGTCATAATTTTCCCCGTTTTTGTAACATTTTTCGTTGCTACTCCGCTCCTAATGGCCGTAGCGTGATGTTATATAGCCTATAACCATCCTCGATAAATGGGCTATCTAACACTGAAAGAATTTTTGAAATCGGACCAGTAGATCCTGAGATTAGCGCGTTCAAACAAACAAACAAACAATCAAACAAACAAACTCTTCAGCTTTATAATATTAGTATAGATAGATTAGTATAGATAGTTGTTCACTTATTGATGTAGTCTGCACTGATTCGCGCTATAGGAACGTATCTGTTGATCACATAACCGACCTTGGACATCATTCCTTCGTAACGTGCCAACTTATAATTAAAAAAGACCGCCCAGCAAAGAGAATGGTGATATACCGTCCTATCAAAGATATTGTTCCTGAGCTATTTGAGAGTGACCTGGGATCGATCCCTTGGGAATCCATTGGTGATCTACAAACGGTTAATGAAATGGTCTCAACATTTAACTACTACATGACCCAATTGTTCGATGCCCATGCCCCTGTTAAGCGAAGAACGTTTAAAAGTCTGCCCACTCCGTAGATTACAGACAACATAAAATTTATGTGTAGACTCCGAGATGAAGCGCGTGTCCGGTACCGTCAGACCAAGTTATCGAGTCATAAGGACTATTATTTACAACTGAAACGTCTGGTGGTACACTCAATACACTCTGAAAAGAAAGCTTACTTTAGTAGTGAGATTAATAGCCAGATGAATAACTCCCGAACTCTGTGGAGGAACCTTAAGAATCACGTGCATGCAGTGGGTCAGGATGGTACGCTCCGGGAACACTTGGAAAATCCGGACGAGATTAGTAGGGCATTCTTGGATGTACCGGGTAGAAACAAAGTCACCATCTCCCAACTTACGTTCTGGGAATTTAATAGGTATGGGCCGCTTGCATTCGCCCTAAATACTGTTGATCAAACCACTATCCTCAAAATGTTTAATAGTATAATGACGAATGCACAGGGCATTGACGGCATCAGCAGGGAAATGATACGACTCACGTTGCCGTACAGCCTTCCGGCTATAACTGCTATTGTGAACAAGTCGATATGTTCAAACACATTTCCTGGCCTTTGGCGTCATGCGATCGTACGGCCCATACCTAAAAACACAAACCCACAATCCTATAAAGATTTGCGACCTATAAGTATACTTCCCTGTCTATCCAAAATACTAGAACGTGTCGTATACAAACAGGTTATGGAGTATTTAGAGCATGAACTAATACTTCCTGACTTACAATCGGGATTTAGACAGGGTCGAGGTACAGCAACTGCCCTAGCGGATGTTGTCAGTAACATTCTGGAGGCGCGAGACCGAGAGGAGGGTACTATCCTGACACTGCTGGATTTTTCCCGGGCATTTGATGCTATAAATATATCCTTATTGCTATCCAAACTGTCCTACTATGGGTTCGGTGCAGAAACAATTAAATGGTTCAGTAGCTATCTCTCGAGTCGTACACAACATGTTGAAATACAAAAAGGGGATGGTTCTACGGTCTCCTCATCACCTCATCCCGTATCCCGGGGAATCCCACAGGGTTCGATCCTGGGACCGTTACTGTACATCATATACAGTGCAGACATCACCCAGTATATGGGAGAATGCATGTACCACATGTATGCAGATGATATTCAACTTTACCTCTCCTTCAACCCTTGTACAACAACTGCTTCAGTGGACACAATAAACGGAGCACTGAGTAGAATTGCGTCATGGTCTGAAAACAATAGTTTGGTACTTAATCCGGCTGAGTCCAAGTATTTGGTATTGGGGAGCAAGAGACAGGTGAACAAAATTCTGACCGCAAGTCCTGATATTAATATTAATGGGGCAAGGATAGCCAAGGTAGATACAGCTTATAATCTGGGCCTGACTTTTGATTCCGAGCTTCGCTTTGAACCCCATATTAACAACGTGATCAAAACCTGTTTTTATAAATTAAAAGTATTATATAAATTCCGGGAATATCTAAGCATTCCACTAAGACAAAGACTAGTAGATAGTCTAGTGTTGGCAAAACTTAATTATTGCGACACGGTCTATGGACCGTGTTTGCTATCAAGGACCGCTAAATTGATTCAAAGGGTACAAAACGCTTGCGCTAGGTTCTGTTTCCATATCCCACGTCGCAACCATGTAACTCCCTACCTCAATGAAGCTAACGTACTGAAGATGGCGGCCAGACGGAAGTTACATCTGGCAACGCTTGTGTTTAATTTAATGGGTACACATAAACCTAATTACCTCTACGGCAAACTAAATTGGAGGCAAGACCATCTCTTATACCCCGCCCGCTCCACGACGAACCCGCTGTCTGTGCCTCAGCATAGGACCGCTGCCTTTAGAGGAAGCTTCAAGTATGCTGCCACCCACTGCTGGAACAACATCCCGCCGCCGGTTCGATCTAAAAACAACAAATTAGGCTTTAAACGGGTACTCAAAAATCACTTAATATTCGAGCAGAAATGTATACAATAATACAAGAGTCATTCATTTGTATATACATACCATTATGTTTCTTATCGAAAAGCACAATCATTAGGGACTCCCAGCTGTGGCAGCGTAGCGATTGTCGTGTCCATTGCATTGTTGTTTCCATCACTTACACTTTTATACCACTATTTTTTTAACACTAATACACAGCGCATGAATTCTTATAATTGTTTTGATTGCGCGGTAGCGGTGTCGCCGCATCGATTAACGATTCGCGTGACGACGGCCGGCCGGTCTCGTGCGCCGCACGCTCCTGAATCTAACCTGTGGTACAGCCTGTGGCTGTCGAGCGAGACGGCGGGGGGCGCAGGGGACGCGGCGCGGGCGCACGCGTAAACCCCTGATACACCAGTTAAACAGATATGACTTTTCATGTATATGTTACTGTAAAAGCCCGAACGGTGGTAAATCCTAAGATTTTCCGGTATAACCTAAGATTTATCAACTCGCAATGGTAAAAGTCCGAACAATTCTTTTATTTCGAACTTTTACCTATATTCACTTGATGATGTCGAGGTGTCGCCGGAGCCCCGCTTCGCGGGGCTCCTCCTTCTGGGTGGTTAGAAAAAAATAACCACGAAGGCTAAGGTGGGAGCTTCGCTTCGCTCGCTCCCACCTTTGCCTTCTAACCTAACCTACCCATGTCGCCTTGCCCAAAACTCCTTCTTTATAACTATGTCACAGTATATAATTATACCGTGAAATAGTTATAAACATAGTTATGAAGGAGGATTTTTTTATATATCGTAACATAGTTTTTAAACTCTGGCTTGTTCGGACTTTTACCATTGAGAGTTGGTAAATCTTAGGTTATACCGGAAAATCTTAGGATTTACCACCGATCGGGCTTTTACAGTAACATATACATTCACACACCTTACACGCACATACACACTCGGTATTTTTGTTTTCTTTGTTATTGTTGTCTCACTACCTGATTCCATACAGTACAGATTCTTTATTACATTTGAAATGCATTTTTGTCGGGTATTATCAAATTGTACAGTTAATATTATTTATTTGTTACCGACTTAGTAATAAATAACATGATAATAAGATATAGATATCTGGTCATTATGTAATACCAAAATAAAAACAAAATTACATACAAAATCATTAATTATTGTTCATGTATTATAATGGTATTGACATTTCATTATCAAATTGCATACAAATTATTATTATTATTGTAATTTCAATCATAGATTTCATTATTAAATCATGCCTATAAATTGCCTATAAAGTATTATTAATATAAATATATTTATTTTATTAAATTATCATTGTATCAATTATTAATTATTATTAATATTAAGTAAGACCTAATACTTGCTGTAGTAACCTAGATAAGTAACAGTATCGCTCAAAATGAGGCTCTCATTGAAAACCAGCGCTGCAATATCTTCGTGGTATTGCAGCATATAGCTGAATGAGGGCCTCATTGTCGGCAATACGTGCACATATTGTTCTTTTTTTTATTGTTTATATTTGTTTATTGCCAACAATAAAATTATTTTCATTTCGTTTCATTTCATTTCAAGCGCGGTGCGACTCCTTTGCCGAAAATTAGATGCTAAGTACTTCTCCGGGGATTATAAATTATGATAAGTTAGTTTTTCTGATAAGAATATTAATGGATATTGATTGTTGATGATAACAGTACCTACATTTTTATGGTTTAGTTAAATTGTTTATTTTATTTACTTTAATCTGGCTTTGTGTAATTAATATCAAAGTATTTTAAACTTACATCAATATTTTTAGTAATGTTATTAGGTATTTGAATAAAACTACAATGCAACGAGTTACAACTTTAACAAGTAAAAATAGTAATTCGTCGCAGTCATAGGTCAAAGTGCCTCATCAATATTTTACACGGCGCGAGTTTGCAGTGCGGCGCCGCCCGCCGGCGGCTCTCTTTGATAGTTTGAGCAGTTCGCTCGCGGAAGACGGAAGCTCTTCACCGGTATCGCTATATCGTGTTCGTCGTGTCGTGTGTGAACTGTTGTTTATTATTACTTGTTTTTGTTTCGGTATGGTGTCCTTAGTGTTTTTATTGTTATTATTTTTGTTATTGTTGTTTTGGAAGTGCAGTTGTGTTTGTGAATACGAAGAAATGTTAATGTGTTATGGTGAAGCACGTGGAAGTGCACGGCGTGCTCTGCACCTGTACGTCCAAAATCCAAAGGTACCCAAACTCTCGCCAGACACCGGGTAATTGCGTGTTCATTGACATCAATAACAATTTGTTTTAGCACTTTCTTATTATTGGTTACATATTGCTATTATTGTTTGATTTTACGTAAGCCAAGTAGGTAGATATTTACGTACAATTAGACTATGAGCTTTTGTAACTTAAGGGATTACTTACGATACAATAAGCGATACGTAAGATTGTTATCAAATGATAGCGTTGCATACAAATCAGTGCATAGACGTGATTGTACGCGTACGTACCTACGACGCGTCGCGACATGTCTTTGCATAGCGCGCCTCGCGCCGCTGCCGCGGTGAACTAGCTACCAGCGTCAACAATACGATAAGCAATCTCATAGGCGTGCGCGGAGATACATCACGTTGTTCACTATACATTGAGCGCTCAAGAATGACTAACTTGGGAACCAATCATTTCCGAGAAATATCGTTGGAGTAAATTTCGCGCATACAGTGTCACAAACTTACCACTGAAGTTTTCGGTTAGCCGTCATTTACACCCTGTATATATAATGCACGTAAATAGTGTGTGAAACGTTGTTAAAAAATGTCGTGTTTACATGTATGCCGATGACATGTGCCTACTGTTTGCATCTAAAGATCTCTCTGAAGCTCAAGTGAACATACAAAAAGACTTCGAGGGAGTCACACAGTGGGTACATGACAACGGTATTATATTGAATGTAGCGCAGACTAAGTGTATGCATATATTATATACTCGCCCTACAACCAGCGTCCTAAGTCCGTCAGTAAATGCGATTTTTCAATAGTTGGCCACACTTATCGTTGTCTGCATGAGAATAAAATAAACTGTAAGTGTAGTAGCATACAATTAGTAGACATATACACTTATTTAGGATTGGCTATTGATAAGAAATAAGACTTTTAACTGGAAATCACATGTCAGTAATGTATGCAATAGACTTAGATCAGTGGTAAGTAAATTCTATGCCCTGAAACATGTGGTTAACACACAAACATTAAAAATGATATATTATGCCCTCGCTGACTCAATACTTAGTTATGGTCTTAGTATATATGGGAGGAGGAGAAATAAAATGTATACAAACTAGCTTAATTAAATCTCTAGTTAGTAAAAATGTCAAAACGTTGTGTAAAAATCACTATGAACTATTGTATCCTATTATTAAAATTTTACCAATCGATCTAAAAGTTAACTTTTTAATTGCAATAGAACACTATTATACAGACGAATATAAAATAAAAAAGGATAACCCATATAAAACTAGATCTGTCAGGGAGGGAAAGTCAGTCGTACCAAAAATTATTAATTATTATAGGGAGAGATTGACTGAATATATAGTTCCTAAAATATTTAATAACTTTGAACTGCTCAGAACAGAACCTAGGTTAAGTAAAGAATGTATAAAAACAAAGCTCAGGGACTTATTGCTAGGCAATAGAGACGTCACTATTAGTGAAGTTCATGGCCGTGAGCAAATTAATGATAGAAAGAGAAAGAAAGCTTTGATTGTAATGTTTGTTTAATTGTATTTATGAGTAACTTTAATATTTAGATATAAGAACCTTATTAATTTCTTCTATTTTCAAACATAATGCATGCATACATATACATAATAACATAATGTAAACGAGCTTGGCGAGGAGAATACATATAAACCCTATTTTGTATTATATGAATAAATGATTCAAAAAAAAAAATACAATTGCATCGCATTGATCGCTCGACGCAAAAGTGTCTCGAGCTCTGTAGCGTTGGGTCTTAAATAAATGAGTGCATACGTCACGTGTACCCACTTCTGTGACCCAGGGGCGGCAAAGTTAATTCATTTATTTTAACAATGTTTTCTAAGTAGCTTAATTATTCAAATTATAATGAAATGAATCATTTCAGAACATGAAATGATTTTTACAAAGGTTTAAAACAGTTTGACAAACGTTATTGAATAAATGCAAACCCACTAACTTATTTCCTGTGGCAAAATGTCATTCATTTACAATTTGTCTTGTTCGATGCGTGCTCAAATACGGACGTGCATTAGTAGGCTTTGAACATTATTCACATTCGTGTTTTGCGCGGCCGTAGCCGTTGCACGGTTATGAGTTCCCAACTTATAGCTAATGAGTTGTTGGCATTCATTCAAAATGCCATTGACACAATGGACGAGGTCAGCGTGATGCAGATCTGCAAGTCTAATTTTAAAGAAGAGGACATCAGCAGCGCCAAGAGATTGTTATACCAGTTCCTTGGCAAGCTTAACCAGATGCCGTCCCGTAAAAGAGATGGCACGGAGAAGAGTGTGCAAGATATCATCGCCTTGCTGAAGGTAATGGATCCGGGCGACGTGCTGACTTTTGTGGCGAAGACGCTGCTTAAGCTCCCACCTGTCACATTAGATCACGTCGACGTTATCAGGCTGTTAAAGGACATCACGTTCTTAACTAAGTTATAGAGACAAAAAACATCAATAAACATTGAAACGGTCGCCATAATATTCAAAACTTTTGCGCAAAGTGAACTTTGGACCCATTAGTGCGAACAAAAGATAGTGGATTGAACACAAATACCTACACCTATCTATTGAGTACAATAATTCAGAAGCCAGTACTTATCGCTAATTTCGCAGTATTACTTACCAGCACTTGTGGTCGAATGGAGTAATACACGCCGCTAGTGTGAAAGTGCAGCGGATTCAAATCTCAAGTAAAGACTTTCTTTTTGAAATGTTTTCTGCCGCAGTTTATTGAAAGAACTGTTTTTTTGTACTATTCCATAACAAAAAATATAATATTAGAAGAATATATATTTCTGTAATTTTTTTATATTTTTTGTAACAAAAAGGAAAAAAAAAATATATATATAAATTATAATGGCCGGTGATCCTATCCAACTGGGCTGCTGTAACAATGATACAGATATAGAGGAGAAATCCATAAAGTGTACAACGTGTGGAAAATCATATCATTACGCCTGTCTGTCTCTGAAGGATTCACCCAATAAATCTAGTACTCGGAATGCTTGGAAATGCCATAATTGCTTGAACTGTGGTTCTAAAACCTCTAGAAAGGACTCAACTCCTATTAGGAATATATCTATGAAGAGAGGCAGTAAGAGACAAGCGGTGGACACCGTAGCCCCTCCTTCACAGTTTTCGTGTGATAGAGAAGAGATTCGAACTATGATCCAAGAGATAATCAAAACAGAGTTTCACGAAATGTTGAAAGAGTTTAACAAAAATATGATTTCCACAATAAATCATGAATTGGAACCCCTTAAGAAAGAAGTGAGAGATATAGTTGCCTCCATGACCTTTATAAATGATAAATTTGAAGGGATTGAAAAACAACAACGCGTAGCTTGCGAAACGGTTCGAAAATTGCAGTCTGAAAATCTTGAGCTGAAAACCACAATTGGAGATCTTCATCTGCGAATTAATAACATCGAACAGCAAACTCGATCTAATAATTTAGAACTACAATGTCTGCCAGAAAACAAGAACGAAAATTTATAATAGTCACACAACTTGGACGAGCGGTAGGCTGTGAGATACAAGAGAACGACATCTTACACTGTACACGTATTACTAAGTTGAATACATTCAGCGTGCGGCCCCGATCCATAATTATTCAACTAAGGTCACCAAGGTTACGAGATCAACTCCTAGCATCGGTTATCAAATACAACCGAGATAATCCTCAGAATAAACTCAACTGCGGACACCTGGGTTTGGCTGGTCGTACATCTCCAGTATATGTCGTTGAACACCTCTCGCCAGCGAATAAATCTCTTCATGCTGCTACTAGGATAAAAGCCAAAGAAAAGAATTATAAATATGTATGGGTAAGAAATGGTCATATATTTGTGAGAAAAACAGATAGCGCTGCATATATACTAATTAGAAGCATTGATTGCCTAAGCAAACTTGTTTAATTTTCATTTTAATGATAGGTATATTTATGCATGGCTTAATGTCTACTTTTATTGTAAAATTCAACTGCTTAAAGATTTATTATCAAAACTGTAGAGGACTAAGAACCAAAACAAATACATTTTATACTAACCCATGCTGTATGAATTATGATGTTCTTGTTTTATCTGAAACTTGGCTAAATAACAACATACTTAGCAGTGAGCTATTTGATAGTAGATACGTGGTTTACAGGAGAGATAGAGAGACATCAAAATTCCAGTGTAGTAAAGATGGCGGTGGAGTACTTATAGCCGTATCGAAAAAAATGAATTCCGCACGAATTGATAGATGGCAAAGTGACTGTGAAGATCTTTGGGTCACAATTGATATCTCTACCACACATTCGTCTTGTCAGATGGCTCTCTGTGCAGTATATTTACCACCTCCTGTCTGTCAATCTAAGCTTGAGCATTTTATTGAACACTGTAACTATGTTTTTGAAACTACTGATATGCCTATATGTATCGTAGGTGACTTTAACCTGGCTAAAATTAACTGGAATCTAAGCGACGTTAATAGTTCATTACCCGGTATATGTGAAAGCCTATTAGAATTCATACACGTTAATAGCCTTACTCAACACAGTTCTATAACTAATGACTCTGGCCGTATTTTGGATCTTGTTTTAACTACGCTAACGTCTTGTTCTGTGACCAAATCTTTGAGCCCATTGATCGCTGTCGATAAATTTCACCCTCCGCTTGAAATATCTATATCCTTAGTAAAAGACTACAAACTCCCTTATAATACAAATAACATAAGACCAAACTTTTATAAGGCTAATTATATGGAAATAAAAAAATACATAAAAGAACAAGACTGGGATCATCTCTTTGGAGATAAAAAAAATGTCAACGACATGTTGAAGGTTTTTTATGATATTCTCACCACAGCCATAAATAAATATGTTCCAAAATGGAAAATGAAAGACGGTCGGTACCCCCCTTGGTTCAACAAATCCATTATTAGATCGCTAAAAGAAAAGAATAAACTTAGACTACGTTACAATAAATACAAAAATCCTATGGACAAAATAGAGCTTAGAGTTCTAAGTAAAAGATGTCAAAACATGGCAAAAGACCTATACCGTAGTTACATGAAAGACCTAGAAAGGGAGATCATTAATAATCCCAAATTATTTTGGACGCATGTAAAAAGCAAACGCGGTGGCCATAGTACTTATCCACTAACTATGAGTACGGACGGACAGACTATAACATCAAATCCATCAACAATTTGTGATCTTTTTGCGAACTTCTTCTCGTCTGTTTATAGGGATGGTGATGATGATGTGGACGGTAATTATCGCAACTCTTCTCCAATATTAAATTTATTAAAAAATAACAGTCAATGTTTGACGTACCCTGTTTTTAAATATGGAACATTACTCAAAAAGCTACAAACTTTAGACATAAAGAAAGGAGCCGGTCCCGATGGTATCCCACCGTATTTTATCTCTACTTGTGCATTAGAGCTAACTCAGCCGCTATTGGAGATATATAACGTATCTCTGGCTTCAGGCACATTCCCAATAGAATGGAAAAAAGCTAAAGTAGTTCCCGTATACAAATCTGATAAGAGAGATGATGTCTGCAACTACAGACCCATATCGATTCTGTCAACCTTTGCAAAGATCTTTGAGGCACTAATATGTCCGTACATTCAACGCCACTTTAACATGTACATCAGTGAGAATCAACATGGCTTTGTTGCATCAAGATCCACATCTTCAAATCTTACAACATTCACAGAGGTTGTCATTCAAACGTTAGATGCTAATAAACAATATGATGTAATTTACACAGATTTCTCAAAGGCGTTTGATAAAATTTCACACAATATTCTAATTTACAAACTTTCAGCTTATGGTATAACGGGACCGCTGTTGCAATGGTTCAGGTCTTATTTAACTGCCCGGGAATTTTACGTTGTTGTAAATGGCTTTAGCTCTATAAATTATAGCATAACATCTGGTGCCCCACAGGGTTTACATTTGGCACCAATTTTATTTAATGTGTACATTAATGACCTGCCCGATTATTGCTTCCATTACTCTGAGTGTCACTTGTACGCGGATGATCTGAAATTTGCCAGAAAAATAGAGTCCATACATGACAGTGAGTTACTACAAGATGACCTAAAATGGAACTCAACTCAAAAAAATGTAGTCACGTAACATTTTCCAGGAAAACACAACCTATAAACACGCAATATCAGATATTCGGCGAAAAAATCGAAGAAAAACAAATTATTCGAGACTTAGGTGTACTGTTCGATAAAAAATTAACTTTTCTTCCACATATAGAAAATATCATCAAAAGATCATCGAAAATGTTGGGCTTTGTACTACGAAACACTAAAGAATTTCATAGGATAGGCACGAAAGTCATGCTCTTTAATAGTTTAGTACGCAGCATTCTGGAATATTGCAGTGTAATATGGAGACCTCACTACGCAGCTCATACATTACGTTTAGAGCGCGTCCAGAAACGTTTCTTATGGCACCTTGCATTTAAAGAAAATAAGGCCAAACAACTGCCTTCCTTCATCTCACGTCTGCAATATTTCAGAATGCAATCTTTATCGGTACGGAGACAAATAAATGATGGAATGTTTGCGTGCAAGATCCTGAAAAATAAAATAGACTGCCCTAAGTTGCTAAGTCTCTTTAGGTTTCGTGTACCAGCAAGATACCCAAGACATAGCATAACTCCTGTATGTCCACCCCTTAGGAGAACGGTCCTTGGAGCAAACTCACCTGTAGTTCGTATGGCTAAAACACTAAATGAATGCAGTGATTTAATTGATATCCACCTAGACAGCTTAGGCAAAATATACAGAAGCTTCAGTAAAAATCTCAAGTAATTTAATTTATGTATTTATTCATGTTAAACTCTATTTTTAAATTTAATTAAATGCGAGTCTTGTTTACTTTTTTTTTTATAATGTATTATTATTATTTTGTATTGTGACATAGGAACCCTTTTTTCTCATTTATTATGTAATTTTTGATTATTGTATAATATGGCTTATTTCATAATTCCAATTAATTATTCCTAATTTAATTTAATTTTATTTTATTTTAAGGTAATAATCTAATATAAGCTGAATTGATAATTAATTATGTTTTATGTGTTTTATTATAATTTTTAATTATTTTAATTTTGCCACTTGATGTTTCACTTTATATTATATTGCAATTGAATTGTAAGTTTATGTTAGCACACCGTATCCTATGCATGAGGAGTTAACCTATAATTAATTGTTACACTAAATCATGTATTTCTAGTCAGTAAGTCCTAATAATGTAAAAGTGTTTACAATTGTTGGTTAACCAAATAAATAAATAAAGTCGAGTCTGGCTGAGATGCAGTCGAAGCTGGAGGTGTCCAATAACACATTCGGTGAATTGCGGGAGGAGATGGCGCAGTTACGTGGCGCTGTTTCGTCATGTAAGTCACCCGAAAACTGCAACGTCAACACACGTCGCGGGGCGCAAAACGCATCCCTCGGTAGTTTGGAATCGGCGAGTCCAAAGTCGTCGCTAGCTGCCGAAACCGCTTGCGTCGCACCGCGCCCCGCCGCCCTCTCTGTCCCCCCAACAACATTGGTCGAGGCACTGACACGTGCGCACACGCGGCCGTTGCCGCCAGCCTGGACAACCACCACAGTACCGACAGAAAGGGGATAAGAAGATTACTATCAAATCTGACGTCAATCCGCATCAGGGTGAGAAGAACGAGGCTTCGTGCGAAAAGGATGGCTTCATCAAGGTGGAGAAGAAAAAGAGGAAGCCATCTCGACGCAATCAGTGCGGTACTGCACCGACAGGACCGAGCCATCTGCTGCGTCCAGCCGTCCCTACGACGCTGTTGTCTGTCTCACCTGCACTACTCTACAAAGGCCGAAAACATTGTAGAGTACGTCCGACTGAAAACCAAATTCAATCTGAAGGTCGAGCAGTTGCAGGCTCGTTACAATATGAATTTCAATTCATTTGTGGTGAGAATGCCGACAGTGAGCATCTGTCGACTTTAAGAGCTAAGGGTAATTACGGATATTTAATAGATATATTTTTTTGTTTTTGATTAAAATTTTATTAAAGTTGATTGATGTCATATAATAGTAAATGTTAACTTAATAGGTAAACAAGTACCTAGTCAGGTCATAAGTTCTGTCACACAATAAAAACTTTTCAATTATGGAATGCTGGCCACAAAAATGTTCCTTAATTTTAAATTTAGAATCTTTTGCGAAAATAAGAATGTGTATTTTTCATATTTGGCGTATTTTTAAATATGGAGTGGACGCTTAAAGAAGACCGTGTCGCGGTTATCGCGCTACATCGATGTGGTTACGCGCCAACTCAGATTTTTGATATACTAAAAAATTTGAATTTAACCAAAAGATTAATTTATCGTACCATCAAACGTTATAATGAGAAACGCGGGAAAAAAGCATCGTCAAATTCTCTTTTCGGACGAAAAAAAATTTACCGTGGAGGAGAGATACAATAAACAAAATGATAAGGTGTACGCCCACAGCAGTGAAGAGGCCAGCAAGCGTATTCCGCGTGTCCAGCAAGGACATTTTCCACCCTCACTTATGGTTTGGCTAGGAATCTCATATTTGGGCTTAACTGAGGTACATTTTTGTGAGAAAGGCGTAAAAATAACGCGATTGTGTATCAAAATACAGTCCTGGCGAACCTTGTGGAACCAGTTTCTCATACAATGTTCAATAACAGACCCTGGGTATTCCAGACAGATTCTGCACCAGCTCATAGAGCGAAAAGCACGCAAGACTGGCTAGCAGCGCGCGAAATTGACTTCATCCGGCACGAAGACTGGCCCTCCTCCAGTCCAGACTTAAATCCGTTGGATTACAAAATATGGCAACACTTAGAGGAAAAGGCCCGCTCAACACGCCATCCTAATGTGGAGTCACTCGAGGCATCCTTGATCAAAGCAGCCGGCGATATTGACATGGACCTCGTGCGTGCTGCTGTAGACGACTGGCCGCGCAGGTTGAAGGC
Source organism: Anticarsia gemmatalis (assembly GCF_050436995.1). Classification (NCBI taxonomy): domain Eukaryota; kingdom Metazoa; phylum Arthropoda; class Insecta; order Lepidoptera; family Erebidae; genus Anticarsia; species Anticarsia gemmatalis. The sequence goes on from NC_134775.1 coordinate 13,534,252, forward strand.
TTGTGTACAAAATCGCGGAGCTCATTTTGAATAATAGTAATTAAAATAAGAATCCATGTTTTATTACGTTTCTTTTGATATACACTCGCGTGCAAGTAAATCGACTCAAGTCTCAAGTGCGCATAAAAAATGATATAACTAAAAAAATACTTATTTTAACTCTATATAATGTTTTACATAATTAAAGCCTAGTAATTAGGCTTTCAAATGGTAGCATAATATCAGTAATTTAAATAAACACTTGTACTTAGAATGCAACTGAACGCAACCTCCCGTAAACTGCTCTGCGCTCTATACACAACTTGCGCGACACAACTCCCTTTTTTTTTTTTTTTTTGCGTCAGGAAAATGCATTACTGCATGTCCCGCCCCAGGGAGGAAAGCGGGGGTCTGTCGGGCTCTCCCGCCGGCAAGGCGTTCCGGCTAACATGGGCATACCGACTAAAAACCTGACGGTGTTCCTTCTACAGTCACCATAACGTGGCCAGGACGCGGTACCTCCAATCGGATACTCCGCGTCCCAGCCGGTGACGGCCCGCTTTGAATGCGGGCCCTACTTCGAGCGGGGGCGGGCATGAGGATTGCCCCCCCCTAACTCTCCACTTCACGGGGGTGCGCCAGGAACACACAGCGCACTCCCCACCTCTCGGACCTGTTCCCTGTCCAGGCGACGGAGCGTTCCGCCTCCGCCGCCCACAGGTCCGCGTCACGGGGGCCGGAGATCATCCCGGCGCCTACGACGCCCAGTGCGTCTTGCGCGGGAAGGGAGGGGAGCGTTGATTTCTCGCTCCCGTTCCGCCGCCTCTTTGAGGGAAATGACCTCTTCACAGAATGAGGCGACGGCCGACCACGCTGCCTCGCTCCCGACCATGGACAGAACCACAGTCGAGAGCGAGAGGTCGCTCCCGACCACCCCGGTCAGTTGACGGCGCTGCGACGACCACGCCTGGCAGTGTGCCAGCGTATGCAGCGCCGTATCGGGGCAGTCACCACAATGATGGCACCTGGGCGTCTGCTCGCGGCCTATGCGACACAGGTACTTGCCGAAACAACCCCCTCCCCCCCCTATAAAAACCCTCTGTAATCGTTTTTTCTTATCAGTCGCTCATTGGACGTTGACCTGAACACATCTCTGCAAATTAAAGCCGTCATTTGAAGAAAATTATGGATACAACACCTGAAGAAGCCGCTCAAGTCGTTGCCCTATTGCAAGAAGGGTTGAACCAGCGAGAAGTCGCTCGTCGTTTGAATATGAGTCAGTCCGCTGTCTCGAGAGTATACAGAAGGTTTCAACAGACTGGTGCCTTCACTCGGAGGTCTAATACCAGCCGACGCCGGTGCACCTCGGAGCATGACGACGGGTTTTTGGTCTCGACCTTTCTTGCTGTGTGCGGACGGGCGTTATGGTGAATAAGGGGGAAATCTTGGCCCGTTTGAAGTTCATGGGGGTAGATTATCGGCATTAGCACCTCATTACGGTATTTTTCAGCCGTAATGGTGTTTCTGATCCAAACGCGGTCTGTTCTTCCACCGAGAATAATTTCCGCCCAAACCATATTTGTCCCGCCGTGCTATGCATGGACTTCCTGAGGATATTGCAGACGGCTATTACGACCAGAGACTCGCCAAACACGTACTCTACGTGAATCAAAATGAAAACCGAACCGGGACTCATCGGTAAACAGTAATACAGACTACGGGTTATCATCCCAGAGCAAAAGTACAGGGAACCCACTTTAGTCTTCGTCCGCGATTTCCTCAGCAGAGTGCTGGAGTACGAAGCGGTCTACGAGCGTGAAAGTTATCTTCATGCAGCCTTTTCCTCGCAGTTTGGTCACTCACAAGCAACTGGTGCTCTGACTGGAGCCTCCGAACCAACTGCATGGCCGTAACATTTGGTTCTCTTCTCACGACAACTTGCAAAAATCGGCCTTGTCCATAAGTATCGTTATTCACTTTCCCCCTGGATATCTTTCAACCACTTCACTAGTAGCGCGGTAGGGTGACCATAACCTAGAAATCACGTTTTGTCTTGTTCCAATCTCGTCAGCAATACTCCGTTGAGCAGCCCCAGCGTAGAGCATGCCCACTGCCCTTAGCATTGCTGGTCTTGTTATATAGCGCCACTGCATGATGCACACAATAGGTTTAACTCGAAATTAATCGATAACTTGTTATAAAACTTATATCTGGCACAAAAAAATAAATATTAAAAAATAAATATTTTTATGCAACTCACACACGGTCATCTGATTCCAAACTAAGCAGAGCTTGTACTATGGTAACCAAATAACTGATAAACATACTTATATACTTCTAAACACATACTTATATAGATACATTAACAACCAGACTCAGAACAGATACTCGTGTTCATCACACAAATATTAGTCTCGGGTGGGATTCGAATCCATCACATGCGGTTATTGCGGCGATGTGACCACGTCAACCACTGCGCTAAATATGTAGTTAATAAATTTAACCCATTAATGTACCACTGCTGGGCAAGGGTCTCCTCCCGTAATGAGGGAGGGGTTAGGCCTTGAGTCCACCACGCTGGCCAAGTGCGGGTTGGGGACTTTGCATGCCCTCAATAAATGTATTCATGAAACAAATTTTAGGCATGCAAGGTTTCCTCACGATGTTTTCCTTCACCGTTGGAGCATGTGATAATTATTTCTAATACACACATAACTTCGAAAAGTCATTGGTGTGTTGCTTCGGGTTCGAACCTGCGACCACTTGCGTGGGAGGTGTCAACTTATACCACTCGGCTATCACCGCTCTATGATGAAAAAATATTTTATTGAACGTAGTTCATTATCTCACTTTAAAGTCACCAGTCTCAACGTTCACTCGTGTCCCACTTAAAATTAAACGAGGCGGCAATTAGTTTGGTCTAGATTAGTCGTAGTAAGTCTTTTCAAGACAAAATAAAAACACGTCCGCGCAATCCAGTGATCGATCACGCAAAAAAATATAAACCATATCACTATAGGACCCCAAAAAATAAGTATGTCCCATGTATCTCCCATGTAAATTAACAGCAAAGAAAATGTGCATTCATGAATATCTGCCTACACCTTCGGAAAATAGGCGTGATTCATTTATAAAAATGTGTTAAAAAAGAAATTATTAGTTGGTAAACAGAATATAAAAAAAAATGGTTGGATGGAAAGGTCGTCAGCTGATGGTGTGAAAGGTGCGGTGCGGGAGCCAAACGTGAGCGCTAATCACTTAACCGAATACGTCAGTTGACGTATAAAAAATCAGGATTTTTGGAAATTTTCGACTGGTACGGATGCTTTTCTCCACCTTTACATTCGTTCCAGTTCCTTTCGTGACTTTCTTATTTCCTATATTTCTTTTCTTTTCCTTGGGTTTCTTGTCTTTAGTTTTATTTTATCTATACTAATACTAATATTATAAAGCTGAAGAGTTTGTTTGTTTGTTTGATTGTTTGTTTGTTTGTTTGTTTGAACGCGCTAATCTCAGGAACTACTGGTCCGATTTGAAAAATTCTTTCAGTGTTAGATAGCCCATTTATCGAGGAAGGCTATAGGCTATATATCATCACGCTACAACTAATAGGAGCAGAGTAGGAGTAAAAAATGTTCCAAAAACGGGGAAAATTTTGATGGTCTTATGTGACGCAAGCGAAGTTGCGCGGGTCAGCTAGTTTTTCAATATTCTTCTTATTTGTTTCAATAAGGTAATTTTATATGGAGACGAAGTTATAACCAGGCCACAGCAGCTTTTTTACCTCTATTAGATGTCTTTCTGACTTTTTTGGCACGGGACTTATGTCATAATAATATACAAAATCTAGACTGCTACGATCAATTCCGGAAGATGAAGGATGACAATCATATGTTGGTTCATGTCCAGTTCCAGAAGTAGATTCTACCCTTTGAGACTCAGACGTAGACCTCGAGTCCGGTGATTTGTTCGAAATAAAATTTTCGTCATTATTAATGGAAGTCAATGGTGAACGGGGGAATCTTGGATTATTGGTCGATGACTCTTCATTATTGCTGGTAGATTTTTTCGGAGTAATATCGATGGTACCTAAGTAAAGGGGCGTAAGTGCCACTTAGGCCTTCATGCAATAATTAGTGCAATGCGTTCTCAATGTTCTATTCTATCATTATAAAAAATAATTTTATTGATTTTTGTAATAGTTCAAAAGTTATAAATTGGGCAAAAAGGCGAATGTGCACATTAAAGTAGCGTAAATAGGCGAATACAACAGTTGGCCTTTATACTACGCACCGTAGCGAACTCCGCGAAAGCGGATCTGTCGATCGATATGATCTTTGGATCATATTAATAAAATAAGTTTTTATATGTTTTTTGATCATTTAATCCGACAAACTATGTAAAAAGACGAAATAGCACGTTCGCCTTTTTACTTAGTACATTTTATGAATGATCAAATTCGCCCTTTATTTAATTGCTTATTTTTTGATGTTTCATTAAGTATTTTTGTTTATTTTATATACAATAATATTATATACAATAAATTTTAATTTAACTTAATAAATAAATTATACTTGAAATTATACCTTAATAATTTATGTTTTTCGAATTACACATAAAGGCGTAAGTGATATACGATGTTTTCTTGATGTTTATACTTAGATACCTAATTATGAACTTTTTTCTCCTTTTTGTCGCGTACGCCGTTGAAGATTTATCTTCGGAAGTGTTTCACAACACGTCTGCACATTCCACAGAAGACCCCCAGGACGAACCAAGTGAAATCTCTATAATAAGTGGAACTGCTATTAACAATACACCAATGCCTTCGCTAGCTATGTCACTACGGCTATTGATAATGATTTTTATTTACAACCAGATTTCTTTAACTTCTACCCCGAAACGAACACAAAATGAGGAATACCCGGCAATACGAGCTGAAAGTCCTATTGTATCTAGCGATAACCAATCGAATATAATGAGCGAATCGGCTCAAAATCAAAATCAAATCATTTGTTCATTTAGGTCAAATATTGACACTTATGATAGTCGTTACAATTACTGAATCTACCACTAGCTCGGAAAGGGGGTAGAGCCTTATGAGAAGAGCTAGCAAGAAACTCATGGCCACTCTTTTCAATCACCAAAAGTTTTACAATGTGGTTGATACAATAATTGATCATGCGAGGAGCTGCCAACAATCAGCGATATAGACTAAATGTCAATTAAGGAAAATGAATATAGCTAGGTTATTTATTAGTCTCTGATCATACCGTATATTGGGAGCACCTACTAACATGTGACAATAAGAATATGTGCAGCATGTGAGCAAATTGGTTTTGAACATTATAGAAGAGGAATAGAAAGTGACAGTTTTATGATTAACATCAACTTGTACGAAATATCACTTATTTGCATCATTAATTGTCCATATTTTACAATATTTAGACCGACTGCTGCTGAGTTTATACAATCTATAGCAAAGTTCCCTATTTTCAAAGAATCCTTATCCTAATCAAGCATGCGAGTATTCCCAAGATCTATTGTCGTTCAGAATAGTTCAGATACTCATCAATTCTGTAATAGGCTTTCTTAACGAGATGTTCCTTAACAGCAACCTTGACTTTTAGCAGGGGTAAATCCATGATGCGCTTGGGAAGCTTGTTGAAGAATCGAATGCCAAGACCTACAAACGAATTGTGCACCTTGTGCAAACGATGATGGGGACCAATTTATGTTTGTTCCTAGTGTTATAATTGTGCCTATCACTATTTGTAGTAAATGTCCCTATATGTTGTTTGACATACAACAAGTTTGCAAGCACATACTGTGATACCACCGTCAGTATCCCTATCTGCCCAAAAAGTTCTCTCAAGGAGTCTCGCGCTCCTAAACCAGATATAGCGCGAATAGCTCTTTTTGAAATAGCTGCTTATTCATCAGTTGAGGCCTTTTCTCTACATGATTTAAGGAATAGGAAGCGGATCTTTTCTAAAAGGGAGGATGTAGGAAGGCTAAGGGAAAGATATCAGAAGAAATGGGTGGATATGAAACGTAAAAGATTGAAAACTTTTCAAATCCACATAAAACATACGTATCTGGAGAAAGGCCCTACCCAATCAGAAGTGGACAGTGTCCATGCAAGTATAGAAAAAGCTGCAAAAAATAAAATCATTTACGCAACCACAGAATGGTTTTCTTTGATTCGATGATTTTATTTGATTTATGTTTCGTTTTATTTTAAATCAGTCTATTTGCGTTACAACTACCTAACATGCCCATGAACAGTAAAAAGGTGAATGTGCTAAAACTTCGTTTAGAACCTATTAAATTACGTCTCTCTCTCGCGTTGTTTATATGTAGAAGGACAGATCTAATCAATTAATTTAAAATATAATAAAAAAGTATAAACAATGTCTTGGCATACAATATGATTTAAAATGTAGCACTGTTAAAAGACCAAACAGCACTTCCGCCTTTTTACATTAAGCTATAAATAAAAAATAATAAAAGGTACCTCGTAAAAAGGTCAAACTACAAAATATCGTTAATCAATAAATATATTTTAATATTATTCCTATCATAACAACAGTAATTGTATTAATATGCTTCGTAGGAAAAATCATATGATTCAGTTAAATATATTAAAACTTACGACCAAATAACGGTCATGCCAACACAAAAAGTGCTCTCTTGTAAAATTGTATTTTTTCACTTACGCTCCTTTCCTTAGGAGCCATCGATATCTGTGCATTCATCTTTGACAGCATTTTGTTCCGCTGCAAGAAAATCTGCATCGCTGAATATGATACATCGCTTTATTCAACGGCCAAAGTCCTGTAACGCGAAACTCATTTGCTGCATTTTCGCCTGTTCGCACTTTCATGTAAACTCGCCCAAATAACTCTGCAATGTCAAAATGGCTCATAGTCCATTGAAATGTTACAATTTGAGGGCCGAATATTGCATTTCTTAGAGGACGCAATTTTATTTTTGGAACATGTAGGGGGGGTCAATAGAAGCTTAACTTGAAGTTTGTGGGGTTGCCACTCTTGTCCCCCGGCCGCCATCTTGGAAAAGGGGATGGAAACATTTTTTTCGCTATATCTCGGAAACTATGCGTCTTACAATAAAATTGTTAAGCATAATTTGTAGCAAATTATTTTGCCTACAAATATGTTTAATAACATTTTGCCCTCAATTTACTATTAAAGAAGTTAGAAGCAAAAAAGTGTTTGTTTTTTACAAAAAAATTCTTTCCGAATCCAGTCTATTTCGGGGTGCTGTTACTGAGTTTCTAATTAAAGAAATTGAAAAAAATTATAGGGAAAAAAAAATCTTCGAAAAATACTCCACAAGTTTGGTCTGAGGTAATTTTTGCCTTTTAATGCCTTTTTTCCAAACTATGTTGGATTCGGCTTCCAACCTCTCCAGATGCAGCTGAATACCAGTGTTTTACATGAAGCGACTTCCTATCTGACCTCCACAACCCAGTTACCTTGGATATAAAACAATACCCTTCGTTAAGACTGGTTGTCAGACTTTCAAGCTTCTGACTACTGTTAACGACTGTCAAAGATCTTCGAAAATGACAGCCGGGATCCACAATTTAACGTGCCTTCCGAAACACGGAGGAACTCCATATTATTATGTGTAAGATGGTCACCCATCCACAGAACAACCTCGGCAAAGGTGGCTTAACCTTAGAGATCGATCCGTGTGGCTGTCGTTAAAAAAAGTTATAGAGCAATAAAGAAATTTTTTATAAAAAAAAATGCACTTTTTTGCTTCTAACTTCTTCAATAGTTAATTTAGGGCAAAAAGTTATCTATACTATCTATACTAGTATTATAAAGCTGAAGTTTGTTTGATTGTTTGTTTGTTTGTTTGAACGCGCTAATCTCAGGAACTTGAAAAATTATTTCAATGTTAGATAGCACATTTATCGAGGAAGGCTATAGGCTATATATCATTGACCCATTGTCTCTTATGTGACGCAAGCGAAGTTGCGCGGGTCAGCTAGTTTAACAAAATCAAAATCAAAATCAAATCATTTATTCATTTAGGTCAAATATTGACACTTATGATAGTCGTTACAATTACTGAATCTACCACTAGCTCGGAAAGGGGGTAGAGCCTTATGAGAAGAGCTAGCGAGAAACTCACGGCCACTCTTTTCAATCGCCAAAAAGTTTTACAATGTGGTTGATACAATAATTGATCATGCGAGGAGCTGCCAACAATCAGCGATATAGACTAAACGTCAATTAAGTTAAATGAACATAGCTAGGTTATTTATTAGTCTCTGATCATACCGTATGTTGGGAGCACCTACTAGCATGTGATAATAAGAATATGGGCAGCAAGTGAGCACACTGGTTGTGAACATTATAAAAGAAAAAAGTGACAGTTTTATGAATAACATCAAATTGTACGTAACATCACCTATTTGCATCATTAATTGCCCATATTTTACAATATTTAGACCTACTGCTACTGAGTTTATACAATTTATAGCAAAGTTCCCTAATTTCAAAGAATCCTAATCAAGCGAGCGACTAATCCCAAGAGCTATTGTCGTTTAGATACTCATCAATTCTGTAATAAGCTTTCCTAACGAGATGTTCCTTAACAGCAACTTTGAATTTTGGCAGGGGTAAATCCATGATGTGCTTTGGAAGCTTGTTGAAGAAACGAATGCCGAGACCTACAAACGAATTGTGCACCTTGTGTAAACGATGATGGGGACCTACTAATTTGTGTCTGTTTCTAGTGTTGTAATTGTGTCTATCGCTATTTGTTGCGAAAGTCCCTAAATTTTGTTTTATATACAACAAGTTTGCAAGCACATACTGTGATGATACCGTCAGTATCCTTATCTGCCCAAAAAGCTCTCTCAAGGAGTCTCGCGCTCCTAAACTATAAATTGCACGGATAGCTCTTTTTTAAAGGACAAAAATAACATCTATATCAGCAGCCTTACCCCACAGTAATATACCGTAAGACATGACGCTGTGAAAATAACTAAAGTAAACCAGTCTTGCCGCATCCACACCAGCAAACTGTCTTACTTTTCTGATTGCGTACGCGGCGGAGCTGAGTCTCCCCGAGAGATGCGCTATTTGAGTGCCCCATTGGAGCTTGCTATCCAGACTGATACCTAAAAAAGTTGCCGAATCTACCAAATCGATAGTTTGCCCATTTACGACTATGTTAGTACCTAAATTCCTCGCGTTGGGCATAGTGAACCTAATGCACTTAGTTTTGTCAGAATTTAATAACAGATTATTACAAGTGAACCAGTTGTGGACCTGTTCAAGAATACTATTGATATCAATAAAACAAGACTTCGAACGATCTACTCTAAAAATGAGTGAAGTGTCATCTGCAAATAATATAATATCACATAAGTCCTGCACCTGAAAGGGGAGATCGTTTATATATACGAGAAAAAGAAACGGACCGAGTATCGAACCCTGAGGCACGCCGAGAGAAACAGCATTATATTAACATATTTATAGGCAGAATAATTTGCTACAAATTATGCTTAACAATTTTATTGTAAGACGCATAGTTTCCGAGATATAGCGAAAAAAGTGTTTCCACCCCCTTTGCGCCAAGATGGCGGCCGGGGGACAAGAGTGGCGACCCCACAAACTTCAAGATAAGCTTCTATTGACCCCCCTACATGTTCCAAAAATAAAATTGCGTCTTCTAAGAAATGTAAAACTCATGTAACATTTCAATTGACTATCAGTGCTCTGTTATTATTTCTGATCCAAGTTTGTATTTCTTCGCTGTAGTACATAAACTTTCAATGGCCCCATAAACGTCTTGTCCTTGGGTTGTGTGAGGTTATAGAGATACAATATCAACATTATTCTCTCTAGCCAGGTCTATTACATCAATGTTTCGGATGTGGCTGAAGTGTCCATCTAATATCGGTAAAACTGTGTTTGGTGTTGACTTTGTATGTATATCGTATATTTATGAAGTGTTTGAACCAATCTGTAAAAATATTCATTTGGATCCAGCCTGATGGGTGTACAGGAGCTTGAGCTCCAGAAGGACAACCTCTCATCAGTTGTAAGTTCGTATTTTTCTCTTTTTTCTCGGGGTCCATTTGCTTCTGGAATTTTACTTTGGACAACTGTTAAGCCGGTTTCATCAACGTTGTAGACACGAACCGGTGAGTAGTTATTTTTCACGTACCGTGTGGTCGGGTTACTTTGGCTCTAGGGGGTAATTTTGGCTCCAAAGGACAATGGCGAGAAAATCACTTATATTTTCTAAGCGTCTTCGAATCTCAATATTACCAAAGTAATTCATTATTTAAGGTATGCATTTCAGGAATGTTATTTTTACTTTTAATGGCGACATTAAATACATTAAACAAAAAGCAATAAATTGATTAAATCAAAATGATTCCCCATTTCCTTAAGATACAAAAATGTTGCCATTCGGTACTTTGTTGCTCAATTAGTAGTTTTTTTTGTCCGTGGGTCTATTTTTTTTTAAATAAGTAAATAATCTTCAACGTGAAATACATCGTTATGATAAATTATTAAAAACAGTGTCTAACAAATCAAAAATTTATTATTTATTTTGCTCACACAACGATATTTACAGTTAACAGTGATCTCTTAGTAGTATTATCTTTTTAAAGTATGGCCACTATATTGTCTACTTCGGTTCGATTTGATTGTTTGTCGTTGACGTTTGGTGATTTTCGGAATTGACGTGTTGTTGTGTTTTGCGATTACAATTGCTTTTCGTACCTATTTTCAAACAACTCGGCCTAACTGAGGATTTCTGCTCTATTTGTTAACCCTGCATCTCTAACGGATTTCGATTTAAATTGCATCTACATCACTTCTACTGATTCATCACGGAAGTTTACCTTGCTTTTTGGATTTTGTGAACTAGTTTAATACTGCTTAAAGTATGGGAAGTCGTGTCAGACTGACTAGAATTTTGTGCGTGAATTGTAACATAGAATAGCTTCCGCTGATTGCTTTTCTTTGGAACAAAATACAAGAGTTGCCACATTGCTGACTAGCTGGGTTTATCCAATAACATATATCACGAAAACAATATTACGTATACATACTAACTAGATAGCCGAGTGGTATAAGTTAGTACCTCCCACGCAAGTGGTCGCAGGTGCGAACCCTAGGCAACACACCAATGACTTTTCGAAGTTATGTGTGTATTAGAAATAATTATCATATGCTCCAACGGTGAAGGGAAACATCGTGAGGAAACCTTGCATGCTTAAAATTTGTTCAATACATTTATTGAGGGCATGCAAAGTCCCCAATCCGCACTTGGCCAGCGTGGTGGACTCAAGGCCTAACCCCTCCCTCATTACGGGAGGAGACCCTTGCCCAGCAGTGGGACATTAATGGGTTAAATTTATTTATATATTATACTAATTGAAAATAACATACGGTGGTCGATCAGGAATCTTAGAATATTATTGCAGTTGCCCGGTGGATAGGCATACAATAGGCTGCTGTGCTGACTTTAGTCTGGTACTTAGGATATGCCAGGCATCAAGATAATACCTAATATAGCACCAGCTGAATTTTAAAATGACATTATAATCAGAGATGTGTATAAAAGAAATAAATAATGTAAAACCTTTTCATTTTTTATTTACCTTTGTTGTTACAACCAAGCTGATTTATACTATCTGATAACTTAAATACCCCATACATATACAAATGGTTTAACAGCAGCTATCAGCTCTTTATTAACGCAAAGAATTGGAAACGTAGACCTCTGGGTCATATTGGTTTTGGAGCTATACGTGCTCGAAAGGTTGAGGCAGTCAACTTCACTACGATGACGATAGTAATATACTACTATAGATGATTGGCGATTCGTCAATATTCGCCTGCCCCGTCGGAGAATAACAGGGGTGATATTATGAATATGACGGCGCGTTAAATAAATCTGGAATTATTTAAGAGCGAATGACAATTGTCTGTGGCAAACTTGTGTCATCTGTCAAAGTGACGGGTTGTCATTCGCTCTGACGCAACACCAATAGCTAGCGTGGGGGGGAGAACGGGCAAATATACAGTCAGCCACAGAGCACTGGGGAGCTCAGTTGACATCGAGAGAGCAATCCGTTCGCATCTAAGACACGCGCTACGTTGTTGGTGGAATGTCGAGTGATTTTGTAGTTGATTCGTTTTTAATAAAGATCCTAATTTTGCGTTAAATACGTCTTCTTATTCTTCTCGCCCGACTACCCACGTGTTAATAAAAAAGGACATGGACCTGCACGATACTGAGGATGGCCTTAACGTTCCTTTATCAGAAGTGGGATTCGAAGGGCATACACCAGGAGAAGATTGGAGTGACACTCACGCGGTATCACCGGGAAATCTATTGCGCAATATGGAAGCTTTACTATCGCGATTACTAAAGACGCCGCCGTCTACTGAAGATGCAAACCGCATGACGACGCAGCTAGTGCCGTTTGATCCAGACGATAAAGACGCGGATATAGAAGGTTGGTGCCGCATAACAGAAATTGTAGTGGATAGTAGAAAGCTAGAAGGTGCTGAACTTTTACTAGCGCTTACACACGCGCTGAAAGGACGAGCAGCCACATGTTTAACCAAATTGCAAACCTCGCAGCTAACATGGTTGCAAATAAAGGAATTACTGTTAGCGAAATTTGAAAAACCGATGTTACCGCAAGACCACTTTGATGAAATTTTAAGATTTCAACTAGACACGAAAGAAACGGCAAGTGAGGCTGCCACACGTGTTTGAAGTATGATAGAGCGTATTCCACGTACCGAAATGCCGGAAGATGTCGTCACAGGATTCGTAGCTTCTGTGTTGTGCCAAAAAGACGGAATTATACGTCGTGAGCTGCAATCTTGCAACGTATCTAGCAGAGCTCAGTTGTTTCGGGTTCTTAACGGTATTTCATCGAAACGAAAATATGAAGGACAAGAAAATAATGAGATCGAAGCAAAAAGGAGCCGCTACAATGAACCTCGGTTCACTGGGACGTGCCACCGTTGTGGTATATCAGGTCACCGAGCCATAGACTGCCGCAAGCGACGCCCGGATGAACCTGTTGCCAGAGCCTCGACGAAGACGACCGAGCAGCCTACGAAGACGAAGACAGCACGGCCTATCACTTGTTTCGTCTGTGGTCAACAAGGGCATGTCGCATCAGCGTGTCCGGACCGCAAAGGAGCCAATGAAAAGACAGCCGTCAGGGAAGTTCATCTATGTGAGCGGAGACCGGCTACCGGCACCTTTACTACTTCCTCAGGTGAGCTCGTTTCTTTTCTGTTCGATAGTGGTTCAGCCTGTTCGTTGGTAACCGCCAACTTGGCTAGCAGGTTACCGGGTACCATAAGCAACGAACTTGTACACCTCACAGGCATTGGTGATAATAACGTAGTAAAGTGTGAATCGCAGATACTTAGTCCAATCAATGTTCAAGGCATTAAATTAGATGTATTGTTTCATGTAGTTCCCAATACAGCTATTAGCGAACCGGTTATTATAGGCAGGGACATTTTAGATAAATGTGTTAATGTTGAAATTAGTAATGAGCGCATTAGTTTTGCGTTACGTAGAAAAGTGAGCTTTGTCGAAAAATCTAGTGAGTACAGTTTTACTGACATCGATACAGATTTACAAGGTGAACATAGGGTAGCATTAGTCAAGTTATTACAAAAATACCGTGACTTTTTTATCGATGGCATACCCACACGTCGTGTTACTACAGGTTTAATGCGTATAGATTTAATTGACCCAAATAAGATTGTACAAAGACAGGTTATAGGTTATCGCCGGCAGAGAAAGAAATAGTTAGAGATAAAATAAATCACTTGCTAGAAGCGGGCGTCATTCGCAAGAGTTCATCACCGTTTGCCAGTCCAATCCTACTTGTTAAAAAGAAAGACAACTCTGACAGATTATGTGTAGATTATCGCGAACTTAACGCTAATACCCAGCCAGAACATTATCCGTTACCAATAATTGATGAGCAGATAGATCGGCTTCACGGTGCCTGTTATTTCTCTTCATTAGATATGGCTTCAGGCTACCATCAACTATTATTAGACCCAGAAAGTGAAAGCATTGCCCGTACAGCTTTCGTGACTCCTGAAGGCCAATATGAGTTCCTAGTCATGCCCTTTGGTTTGCGAAATGCAGCGTCAGTATACCAGAGGTGTATTAACAAAGCTCTAGGCTCAGATGATGTCATACATGGTCTAGAACGTTTAGACCTTACGCTAAAAGCTCTATCTGAGTCAGGATTTTCTTTGAACGTACGGAAGTGTAAGTTCATGAAGAACCAAGTAGATTTCTTAGGATATGTCGTAAAATCAGGGCAGGTAACTCCCAACCCCAGGAAAGTACAAGCACTTACAGAAGCACCCATTCCTCGGACAGCTACTCAGGTACGTCAATTTTTAGGCCTTGCATCTTACTTTAGGCGTTTTATCCCAAATTATACCCGCATAGTAGGTCCTTTATACCCACTAACTAGACTGAAGGGTCCAATAACTTGGACAAGCTAGTATAGTCAAATTCACAAAACCATAGTTAGCATATTAACGTCCGAACCAGTTTTGACGATCTTTGACCCTAAGTCACCAGTAGAACTTCACACTGATGCAAGTTCAGAGGAGTATGGTGCCATACTGATTCAGCGACGTAATAACCTTCCACGTGTTATATCCTATTTTAGCCGTCGAACGACCGATGCGGAATCTCGCTACCATTCGTATGAGCTAGAAACTATGGCTGTAGTCCGAGCGGTTGAGCATTTCCGGCATTACCTGTATGGGCAGTGTTTCACAGTTTTTACGGACTGTAATTCCCTTAAAGCGTCAAAGTCTAAAACTGATCTAACACCCAGAGTCCACAGATGGTGGGCGTTTCTCCAGGCATATGACTTTGATATTGTTCATAAGCAAGGGAGTAATATGGAACACGCTGATTTCCTATCCAGAAATCCACTTGACGAACCTATAGCAAATCACCCTGAAAATAAACAGTTAGGTAGAACTAAAACTGTACAGTTCGTTGAACTTCATCAGGGTTGGTTAATAGTCGAACAAAAGAGAGATAGTGAAATCCAAGACCTAATTAACAAACATAACAATAGAGAATTTCCCGACGACGTTGCCCATACCTATGATGTTCGAAAGGGTATCCTCTATAGGAAAATTGAGCGTAACAAAAGCAGCTACTGGCTTCCCGTTGTACCACGGTCTCTCATTTGGACTTTGATCAACCATATTCATACCGAAATTAAACACCTTGGCGCTGAAAAACCCTAGACAAACTTTATGAACACTATTGGTTCCCACAGATGTCAAAGCATGTACGAAAATTTGTAGACTCGTGTATAGTGTGTAAAGCCTCCAAGGGTCCGTCGGGAGCAACCCAGGTGAGACTTCATCCGATACCTAAAGTTTCCACCCCTTGGCATACCATACACATCGACATTACGGGTAAACTCAGTGGGAAAAGCGATCGCAAAGAGTATTCATCGGTTATTATAGATTCGTTCACAAAATATGTTCTCCTTGAATATACCCCCTCATTGGATTCCGTGTATGCTATCAGAGCTCTACGAAAGGCAATTTGCCTTTTTGGAGCCCCCAAACGAGTTATAGCTGACCAAGGGAGATGTTACATAAGCGCTGAATTTAAAGAATTTTGCAGGGACCATGCCATAGAACTCCATCTCATCGCTACAGGGTCTAGTAGGGCAAACGGCCAGGTGGAACGAGTAATGCGTACATTGAAAAGTTTGCTCACCATAATTAAGCTCACCATAATTTGCTCACCATAAGAATGACCCAAATAAAACTTGGCGAGACGAATTATTAGATATCCAACTAGCTCTTAATAGTACGCGCTCTAGGGTAACTGGGTACTCACCGCTCAATCGATAGGTATATCAAAAGTAGCAATAGACTCCGAACCTGAACCTCGTTCTGATTTAGACACTATTAGATGTAATGCCGCCGACAATATTGCGAAAGTAGCATCAGCAGAAGTAGTGCGGTTTAATAAAGGCAAAGCAGTTGTAAAGCCACTCTCTGTAGGCGAGTATGTTTTTATTAGAAATAACGAACGCAATCAGACAAAATTACACAGAAAATTCAAGGGCCCTTTTATAATTACTAAAGTTCTAGAAAACGATAGGTATGAGCTGAAAAACATTGATGGGACTAATCGAACTTACAAATATGCTCATGAAAATTTGCGTGTGGTACCCGGGGGTCATGCCGGTCTGGTGGAAATAACTACCTCGTTAATTGACACTGATGAGGAGGAGGCCGAGACAGCGAAGCAGAGTCACCTCGACAATATTTCAGACGACGATAGTGACACACTATCGGTATCCAGTGGGCACACTGCAACTGCGAGCTCAGTAACCCTCTCAGCATCAGAACACGAATAGCTTTAAGGTAACTATGTGTGAGTAGAGTTGCATCATATGAGATGATGACTGGCCGAAGGGACGCTGAGACTTGAGAGCTGAGGGTGGTCATATGAGATGACGCGTTAAGAGTCAGTTGTCCGGTCCAAGTTATCATATGACATGATGACTGGTCGAAGGGACGCTGTAACTCTCCGAGCGAGTAGTCATTATATGAGATGATGACTAGGTGTAGACTAGGATATCCGGTCCACGTTATCATAGGAGATGATGACTGGTCGAAAGGATGCTTTAGTCAGTGTTAGTTTGCATGAGGTCAAACCTAACTGTCTTGAGTAACATGTGAACCTATGTACGTAGAGACATTTGTGTGTGAATGTTATAATGTGCCTATTACGTCAGGATAGGACGAGCGAAATGGAAGAAGCAATCTCTGTAGATTTTATCGTTTTCTTGTTATAGAGTAACGCAACGCTGAGAGGAGCAGTGTGGCACGAGGACGTGCCAACGTCAGTCTGGCCGTGACGGCGCGTTAAATAAATCTTGAATTATTTAAGAGCGAATGACAGAGTCTGTGGCAAACTTGTGTCATCTGTCAAAGTGACGGGTTGTCATTCGCTCTGACGCAACACCAATAGCTAGCGTGGGGGGTAGAACGGGCAAATATACAGTCAGCCACAGAGCACTGGGGAGCTCAGTTGACATCGAAAGGGCAATCCGTTTGCATCTAAGACACGCGCTACGTTGTTGGTGGAGTGTCGAGTGATTTTGTAGTTGATTCGTTTTTAATAAAGATCCTAATTTTGCGTTAAATACGTCTTCTTATTCTTTTTGCCCGACTACCCACGTGTTAATAAAAAAGGACATGGACCTGCACGATACTGAGGATGGCCTTAACGTTCCTTTAAATAAATGAACATTCAAACAATATTTGACGAAAATAATAACATTTTAATGATGTGATGTAGGCATAACCTATAAAAATATAAACTCAAATTACTAAGGATCTCCGGTACGCCTAATGAAAATATTTATATATTTAGAGTCAGGAATTAATGCTGCATATTATAACATTTGTTTTATTTGAAGACGCAACATTTTGAAGTTAGTGATTTTGATGTACTAGCTGACCCGCGCAACTTTGCTTGCGTCTCATAAGAAAATGGGTTAAAATTTTCCCCGCTTTTGTAACATTTTTTACTGGTATTCTGCTCCTATTGGTAGAAGCGTGATGATATATAGCCTATAGCCTTCCTCGATAAATGGGCTATCTAACAATGAAAGATTTTTTCGAATCGGACCAGTAGTTCCTTAGATTAGCGCGTTCAAACAAACAAACAAACAAACATTTTTTATTAGTATAGATAGATGAGATTGTTCTTTAAAAAAATATTAAACTTCGCACTACTTTGCAACGAAAGCAGTAATCGAGCTAGTTCGAGCAGGATTTGTTAGATAGCGTTACTGGCCCTTACGCCACACGCACACCCAGTTGCACGCTTGATTTTTTAATTTAAAGCCGCCATTTGCGTCTCGGACTGACATGTAAGAACCTGTTTATTTGCTGATTTTACATCTGCAAAATTTTAGTAAAACTAGACTAAACTTAAAATATATACTAATATTATGAAGCTACTCTTGTTTCCGGAGCGGGGAAACAATTTTTAAAAACTAATTTAATTAATACTAATGTGAGAAATTAAACACAAAAATACATGTGTAGCCGATTCGGAGGCTGTTTTAATGGAGAATGTTACTAGGTATGCCAAATCGCTTGAAATTTACTGACACAGTATAGCCTGTATGTATACATATAAACTAGTTTTTGTTTCAGTCAAAAATATCGAATAGTTTTGATTTTATAAGCATTCAAAGTTTCGAAAAATATCGAGTCCCGCTAACGGCCGCGTGAGCGGCTGTGACGTCATACTACATTACCGCGCCGCGCGGGCCGCGTCCCGCTTAGTATTAAGTCGCCAATCGTTGTCGCAGGTGTAATAGCTTGCGTAGTATTTTATTGTGTTTTCGTCCGCTTATGTATAAAATAACTTATAATAATAGTAAATACTATTCGATTAATAAAATGGATAAAGGATTTTAAAAAGGGCAATCGGATAATCTACCTAAAATAAATGAAATAATGGTTGCGAATTATTTGTGAAACAAATAGAGGATTTGTTGCTTCCGAAATCCTACTTAATATTATAAATTTGAAAGTTTGTGAGAATGTACATATGTACATACATAAGTACATAAGTAATACATACAATGACATACATATGTCATTGTATGTATGTATGTATGTATGTATTTATGTATGTGTGTACGTACGTACGTATGTATGTATGTATGTACGTATGTTTGTATATATATATATGTATGTTTGTAAGTATGTAAGTATGTAGGTATGTAAGTATGTATGGATGTTTGTTACTCTTTCACGCAAATTTGACTGAACCGATTACGATGAAATTTGATATATAGCTGAAGACCCAGAATAACACATAGACTACTTTTTATCCTCGAGTTCCCGAAGGATCGGGATTTACGCGGGAAGGGTTTCCATGCGGACGAAGTCGTGGGCGGCTTCTAGTATATTATACATAGGTGTAATAAGTAATAATGTTAGATATTTACGATCACTGCATATTATAATGAAACAGTTTTTAACCGAAATAATCGCATACTTATCGATTTTACATTTTTCCTGCCACAGTAAAATCAATAAACTCGCGATCAATCCGCTTAGAAATTGTTTCATTATAAGATGAAGTTATTTATTATTACTTATGTACTTACCTACATAATATTAAATTACATTTAGGCACAACATATGATTTCCTAGTATTTGAATTGAACATTTTTAAAAGTATTAAGGAATAATTTCAACGCACCGAGCGACCTCAAGCGGACTGTGTGAGCCAGACTGAGCAAGTGTAGAATGACGTCACACCGTCACCGAGAGCTAGCGTCGTGCGGTTACAACTTGTTTTACTTATAAATCGAAAACTAATTGACGTATCGAAGTAATTCTTTCACCAGTATTTTTTATTTTTAAACGAGAATATGGAGTGCTAAAAATCAAAATTAGGTAACATTCTCCATTCTGGGTTGTTTACGACCGTTAGACCCTCCGGAGAGACACATCCGTTGGGCCCGGCTTATCTTACTTCTAAGAATTGTCAGCATTCTGCTGGCTAAGCATAAACTATATTCTAAACTTAATCTAAGGCTGAAGGTGTGGGTGTTACCATAACTCCTTCGACCTTAAGAGGAAAATTATCGGGAGAATCGATTTGAGATTGGTTCCGATAATTTTTCTTATAACACGTAAGTATATTTCAACAATTTGAACCGAAACACATATAGGGAAAACACAAAAATACTTAATATGACTAAACCTAAAGTTACGTACACTAAAGACGCACTGAAGCTACTTTTATTTTCATCAAAAACACTTTCAATCACTTCACTATGTTTTAATGAGTACGCCACAGTGGCGAAGGCTCCCTATAACCCGATTCCTACCGGCTTTACCTTCGGAATACTCCTAAAAATATTATTCTTAAGAATAATTCTTATTCTCAATAAAAGATCGTTTATTTAAATTAAATTCTTTAATTATTACGACATTCATCAATATTTTGAATACGACTAATTCAAAATAAATAAATGAATAGACGCATGTTCTATTTGTCATTGCAAAAGTTGCATTACCGAAAATTGCCGTCAAACAACACGACGGCGCGCGCAGGAATCGCGTAAAGGGAAAAAGATGTCGATGACGTCACGCTGGCGCTATGGCGCGTTTTACCGGCGAAGTAACCCGGAATTCATCGGCTTATTGGGCGACTAGTAGGTACAACAGGCGCAGCGGCGCGGCAACTAGCGAATGTGTGAGTGAGATGCAATGATATTTGATGAGAGAGAGAGACAATGAATACAATTGTTGTGATGACATTTATCATTTTCGATTTAGTTTTGTTTTCATTTTGCGCGCCTATTTTAGGTTATTTTGGAATATTATGTTTATTATGTTTGGATGAGTTAAATTGTGTTAAATTATCTATGAATGTTATTATTTTGTGTAAAATCGTGGTGATGGTGTGAATGTACTGGTCGTATCTTACGTGTATTTGTAAGTATTACTTTCATTGATATTGTTTGTGTATTGCGATCATGGACAACAAGTAGGTAGAATCAGTAAATTAATGTTGTAGAGTGTAGACATTGTTTTCAAGATGCTCCTAGTGCCAACATGTACCTATCTACCAAAATAAATAATACAGAATGCAAAGGACATAATAAGTATTTTAAACATTCCCTTATGTTATTCTCTACGATATAACTTTATAAAGGAGAATGGGCAAAATAGTATGGAGCCTGGGCGATCCGCGGCCAAACTAGATTTTTTGTTTTTTTAATGTAGTTTGGTCCTATAATTACCGTGTAGAAGTTTTATTGCCGCGAGTTTAATTGCCGCGAAAGTTTTATTTTATTTTTGTTTTTGAGCACTTTTAATAGTATAAAAACATATTTTTGGCTTATATTCGCAGATTAAATAAAAAGTACTATTTATAGTATTGCATACAAATGTAGACATTATTAATATTCGAACAATCATAACATGTAAATATATAAATATCGTAACAAGTAAACATCTTGCTCTTCTATAATATATTCACTGAGACGACTTATCTGTCTTGAATGCTCAGCTTAAAAACGAGGCGTTCATAGCCAGTTGCGCTCACTGGTCGGTAAACGATCTGTTGGTTAAGCAACCGTTGGCGCGGTCATTCTATAGATGGGTGACCGCATTGTGGTATTTGAACTGAGCTTCTCCGTGCTTCCGAAGGCACGTAAAAAGTCGGTCCCGGTTGTTGTCAACTAAGATAACATTCGGGCGGCTTGAACAACTTTGAAACTAGGTGAACCATATGATAGATAGATACGAGTTACGATTATAGTTCATTTTGATGGCATTGCAATCGTTATAAGAAGATGTAACGTTATTACACAACATTAAATGCATTACAGACACGAAATAATTGTATTTGTTCTATGAAATTCCATTATATTTACATGTCAATATATTGTTTCCTGAAAGGATTGCAGCGAAACGTTCTTAGTAAAAGTTGTTCCTAGTTATCATTACTTTAATTTGACACTACTTTCATTAATGGCCGCCGACCGCCCAGGAGTGCCCATTCTCCTTTATCAATGGCTTATTGGTACCTAGCTGTAAAGTGTTTATTATTTCTCCGATTGTTTCTAGTAGATAGCATTTGGAGTCAATCAAAGTTGTATTTAAATAATAAGAACGTTTTTAACATTAAATTTGAAATAATAGGATAGAATCATTCCTCATCAATAATTTCGTTCATAGGTAGGTACTTAGTTCTTACCTACTATGAAAGTAGTTTGGTAGATTGGATCGCAATACAACGATTCTGTTCTGTTAACGTATGGTTAGTGGTCAACCTAGTGTCAAATTTGTTCAAGCCGCCATCGCGAGGGTCACCCACCTATGGAATGACCGCACCAAGAGTAGCTTAACGTAAGTTTAAGCAGTTTTAGCTCCGGCTTGCCTTTTAACAAAACTCACCCTTCGCCACTGGTACGCCATATATTTAACTTCATCCAAGCTTACGTCTTTCATGTTAAGTGCACGTGTACTGGATAGAGTCGCGTTCGCTCGTAACTGGTGATAATTGGAATTCTTTCCACTCTTTCTGTTTCTACGAGGATGCGATGGTGGTTGTGAATGCCATGAATCTCCAATTCACAGGATTCGTCAATGGTCATAAGGTAAGTACCAAATACGAGCCGCTTGCTAACCACATTGTTGCAGTGTTTTGTTAGCGTAGTCCTCAGTCTACTGTACAAAATCCAATTGTCAACGGAAACTTGCTGGACCCTGACCTCTTCAATTTGAATTGGGTGTTGCTTGCAGCGAGAAAGGTCATCTTCAAAATTCATAAGCTGCTCAATACAGGTAAGTTCATAGTAAGGAAGTCGATTTTCTGCAGTACACAGGAAGCGGCTGCCAGCAGAGAATGATCGGCACGGTATTACGATTGGTAAGTATGTACTTTCTTTCGCCAATAGGTAGGGGTATTCTGGGAAGATAGTAAGGGTTTTATTATCAGATTCATGGAATATTGGTAAGGAATATATTTTATAATAATTATAAGTAGCATTATCAGTAAGTGGGATCTCCATTATAAATATTACTAGCTGACCCGCGCAACTTCGCTTGCGTCACCTAAGAGAATGGGTCAAAATTTTCCCCGTTTTTGTAACATTTTTCGTTGCTACTCCGCTCCCAATGACCGGTAGCGTGATGTTATATAGCCTATAGCCTTCCTCGATAAATGGGCTATCTAACACTGAACGAATTTTTCAAATCGGACCAGTAGTTCCTGAGATTAGCGCGTTCAAACAAACAAACAATCAAACAAACAAACAAACAAACTCTTCAGCTTTATTATATTAGTATAGATAGTATAGATTTGATTATTTTTAATAAAAGTTTTGACAGTTATATCCTCTTCTATCTTTAACAAGTTTGATTCATTGGGATAATATACTAGACTCTCAGATTCAGATATTAATTTTAAATGATAAAAAAGTTCTGAAGAGTTTACAATTGATTGATGTAAAATGGATATCCTGCTTAGTGCTAGTGCAGTTTCAATTTCACTTAATCTAATAAATATAGTACGAAAGCTATTCATAAAAACATTGAATAACCCAATTACATAAGTAAGAAAATTCCAATTATTTTGTTGGACAGTTAAATCTTACGTCTCTACTGGTTATTACAGTCTTTGTTTCGGGATTGTATACTCTGTATCCCTTTATATTATCTGGATATCCAATGAGAATACATTTGGATGACTTCTTGTCCCACTTCTTCCTCTTTTCTTTTGCAACATGTACCATAACAGTGCTTCCGAAGATTCTTATATTACTTATATCAGGTTTAGAGCCAGTCCACAGCTCATATGGGGTGCTATTGTTTAATGCTGCTGCCACAATTCGATTTTGCAGATACACTGCAGTATTTGTGGCTTCACCCCGGAACTCTTTGCCCAAACCTGCATCAAATAGTAGACATCTGGCTTTTTCTACTATTGTACGGTTGAATCGTTCACACAATCCATTTTGTTGAGGAGTGTATGGATTGGTCTTCTGATGTTTCACGCCAAAACTATTCAAGTAATCTTCAAATTCTTTACTGCAGAACTCCAGTCCATTATCTCTTCTTAATACTTTGATTGTTCTTTTTGTTTCATTTTCCACGTGAGCTTTAAAAATCTTGAAATATTTCAAAGCCTCATTCTTTTGTTTCAGAAAATAAACAAATGTCATCCGACTATGATTGTCAACAAATAACAAGAAGTATCTTGAGCCACCTATAGACACATTCTTCATAGGTCCACATATATCCGTATGGACAATATCTAGTAAGTTACTGCTTCTTTGACCAGTGCTCTTGAACGGTAACCGGGATTGTTTACCTTCACAGCATGTCGAACAGGAAGATTTGCTAATGTCAACTTTTTCATCAAGTGACATACCTTGGACGGCGTTCTTTATCTGATTCAAATAATCTTTATTTACGTGTCCTAATCTGCGATGCCATGTTACTCCTGACACAACTGATGCTGCTAAACTAACTTGTTTTAGCACATTAACCTTATACACCATTGACTAACGCTGCTGTGGCGACCAAGTCATTTTTTTTTGTTGTAAACTGAGCAACCACTTTCGTTAAAAGATATATTGTTACCATTCATTATTAATTGGCTTACTGATAACAAGTTGTTGTCAGACTTGGTACACATAATACGTTACGTACTTTAATGTCGTAATAATGATTTTCTGTTGTAGTCGTAATTTTCACATCTCCAGAACACAATATTGACACCTTTTCACTGTTAGCAACAATTATTTCTCTGTTTTGTTCATATTGTGCATTCATAACCCAATTTTCATTGGCTGTGAGGTGTACACTTGCGCCCGAGTCGATATACCATTCATCTTTTTTGAAGTTTCCACTCAAAAACACTGCGCTAAAAGCATTTGATTGCTTTCTCTCCTTATTTTTCTGATTTGACGAGCTATTTGCGTTTTTTCACTGACTTTTGTAGTGGCCGATTTGTTTACAGCGATAGCATTTTATCTCTTTGACATTTGACATATCAGTGCTACCAACATTACTTTTTCTGGCCATATACGTGTTGTTTTTCTTTTTAGACTGAATAGCAAATGCACCGCTAACTTCACTTCATGACTTGCCAAATCCATATCCAACAGTTTTGTTTTGATGGAATCTGCCGTTATAGGAATGCCGGAATGCTCTATTGCCATGATCATAGGGGCAAACCGATCAGGCAATCCCGCTAACAACAATGATCCTGTCCATAAATCGTTGATTTCAAAACCTATTCCGCTGAGTTTCTGTGCTGTATCAATAATCTGCGTCACGTAAGACGTCATCGAACTGCAATTCTCTCGGCGAATCGAAATCAAATTCGTTAGTAGACTTATACGTCGTGTAAATCCACTGTCGTCGAATAGTTTCAGCTTCTCCCATAATTCTTTGGATGATGAAACATTTTTCACGTGAACGTATAATGACGGGTCGATCGTAATAATCAATTTCGCTCTGGTTTTTTCGTCATCTGCGATTTTTATTTCTTGATTTAATTCTGGCTTGATACAATGTTTCATGCCTTCAAGAATTAAAAAATTCTCCGCCGCGAAACACCATTCACTGTAGTTATCACGTCCCGTAAGCTTCGGCACATTGTTAAGATAGTTAGCAGTCATTTTTGCGATGCACTTTATCTTATATCCTGCGATAATACGGCAAAATAACAACAGTCTGTTACTATACAGTTCTATCACGTCCTTTTTTTACTGGATAATATTGCAAAACTACTATTTTAACGCGAAATTATGAGCGTAGGTCCCATAACCTATAATAAAACAACGTTTCTGACAAAGGCAGTATAACGACTAATTTATTTGAAACCAAACTTATACATTGTTGTACATAGATGGCAGCACTCATATTTTAGATATTGACATTACAACACAACTACTCAATAACATTATATTTAAAATGGAGACAATTGTAATGAGATTTACTTTTCGTAACACAGTCTAAATCCAAAATTACAAAGTTTTTAATATCTAGATGAGAAACCCATATGCTTAGTTTAAAAATAGTAAGAGGACAACTTTGATATACTGAACAATCTTTTGTCTCATTATACATTCTAGAAATAAGCGGTTGCTTCTTCTTATGCCAGTAACTTAAATTACATAATCTATTTAATTTGTTTATTAATTCTGTCGTTACGTTACCGGACCAGGATTGACATTTTAAACAAAAATTGTAAGCGAGATATTGTCTTCTTAAGTATAGTGGTGGTAAGCCGAGCTCGCTTTCCATCACATGAATTGGAGAGCTTTTGATAAATCCACCGATAATGCGTAATGCCTGATTCTGAATTCTATCTTGTTTTGTAACATTACTTTTAGAGCTGTTATCATTTAAGAAACATGCGTAATCTATACGGCTTCTTACAATTGAAATATATAGCCTTCTGATTTGTTTTTGGTGAATACCCCACGATGGACCAACTAACACTTGGACGTAGTTAAGCAGAAAGGATCCAATCCACATCAAACTAGTTTTGAGATAATTCACTTTGAAGTTTATATTGTATCTGTCATAAATGCGGTACAGTAAACATGCTGGTTACGTTATAGAATTAGGGTATTATTTTTGTATTTTAATATTGAAATAACGTGGTTAGGTTTACTTCAACATTTTAAAAGATATTTATAAAAATGTTGGGTTGGATCCTTTCTGATAAATGGATCATTCAATAGAACTAGCTTCACTTTATTTTTCTCAGAAAAGTCCTAACTACTAAATTAGTTTTATTAGAATAAAAAATGAGATCAACTGAATTTGAACCACTTAAATACTAAACAAAATAATAAAATTGTTCAAATTACGTATTTTACATTAAAATTTAATCTATACTAATATTATAAAGCGGAAGAGTTTGTTTGTTTGATTGTTTGTTTGTTTGTTTGTTTGTTTGAACGCGCTAATCTCAGAAACTACTGGTCCGATTCGAAAAATTCTTTCAGTGTTAGATAGCCCATTTATCGAAGAAGGTTATAGGCTATATATCATTACGCTACGACCAGTAGGAGCAGAGTACCAGTAAAAAATGTAACAAAAACGGGGAAAAATTTGATCCATTGTCTCTTATGTGTCGCAAGCGAAGTTGCGCGGGTCAGCTAGTTACGAATAGAGAAGACGACATGGAACGTAAATCATGCATGCATAGATGATTTGGAAATCTTTAATAACGATAAGACTAAACCTTGTCGTGGTTATCGTAGTCAAATTCGGTTTCAATTGGAAAATCAGGTAGACTTCCAAACCCGTCCAAATCATCAAGAATATTTTCGTCTCCCTGTAAAGCTTGATAAAATTGTAGGCAGTCTTTAGGTATCAAGTGAAACATGGATTTCAAATCGTCTAGCTTTGGCTGCGCAATTTTTTTGCCTTCAGGCCATAAAACGATTAAATCTTTGTCAGATATATCTAGAGATTTTCCTTTTAGTTTCTTTTCTATATTCAATTCTTGATATGTATCATCATTAATATCTTTTTTCATATATTCTGCATATTGCTCGTCCTTTTTTATAAAAATTACTTTTTTTTGTAACCAATTTGTTTTCTCCTTATTTATAAAAGTCTTTCTGTTCACTATGTTCTTTTCTATTGTTTTGGAAGACAAAAAGTCTTCTTTATTCATTTTTGTTACTTGGAGGGGATTCTTTCTTTTGCAACTTCTAATTACTTGCATGTATTCGTTTGCCGTGTATATACGTTCATGAAATTTTAACTGAGTTTCAATCTTGGAAAAGTCGGAGTCATTTGGTAAAAATGTATGTCCTGACTCAAGATATTTGAACGTGATTGTTCTCAAAGTGTGGTGAGAGTTTAATATTGCTTTGAGCATCAGTACTATCTTTATATTACGGTTTTGACCGCCACAGCAGTCACTCCATAATACTAAGTCCTTCACATTTGGATCCAGTTTATTCCTAATTTATTTATTTATTTATTTATTTATTTATTTATTTATTTATTTAGGACAACCAACAAGGCATACACCAGGAAGCATGCATAATACGATACATTCATAAAAACTTAAACTAGGTGTTGCCTCAATTAAAGGCTGCCACGGCATGCAAAGTAATAAAATATTACAAAAGATCAAAGCAGATCGTGAATACAGATTTATGTTACTGATCGATTAATAGTTTTTTTTGTTATTATTTAAAAAGCCGAAAAAAGTGCTAGTAACAATTTTGAAAAGCATGACATCAAAAGGTTAACAATGTCGATTACATATTTTTTAGTTGACTTATTAATTGTTTTTTAAATTTGTATAGGCTATTAAACATAATATCATTATCGAGGCTGCAGGAGCGTGTCAAGTGATTATATTGAGCTTGTAATCGTTTCAAAGTTGAGAAATGACCCAAGTTAGTTTTAGAACAGCCAGCAAAGAACGGTTGGTACCTTGATAGACGGGCGAGCCTGTAGGGTACATTGATATTTATTTGACTTAATAAATGTGAACAGTCTATGTAGCCATTTAAGACTTTGTAAAGAAACAAATGATCCAGGAGCAAACGACGGTCCTCCAAACTCGACATATTGAAGTGGTGTAAGCGAGAATTATAGGAGGGCAATTGTTTGGCCAGATTGCACTGATAAGAAAGGTGCCATAGAAATCTTTTTTGAATGGATTCCAGACGGTGCTTGTAGACGTCATAGTAAGGAGACCAGACTACGCTACTGTATTCTAATCCAGACCTAACTAAAGAGTTAAAAATGCAAATTTTACTTGAGGCATGTTTGAACTCCTTACTATTACGTAAAACAAAACCCAACATTTTGAACCCCTTCTTAACTATGTGATCAATATGAACGTGAAAACGAAGCTTGTTGTCGATATGCATACCGAGATCACGAATAGCTTCAACTTCGCTTATTGCTCTGTTGTTGATCAAGTAACCTTGGAAATGAGAACCTTTTTTCCTTGAGAAATGAATATGATAGCACTTATCTGGGTTAAGCAGCAATTTGTTATCTGAACACCATTTAGAGAAACGATTGAGATATTCCTGTAGTAGACCAGTGTCACAGCGTTGCTCGATTCGTTTTGTAATTTTGAGATCGTCTGCATACAAATGTATACGAGAGTATAAAAAGCACTGTGACACGTCATTTATGAAAATGTTAAAAAATAAAGGTCCCAAATGCGACCCTTGGGGGACGCCAGACGGCGTCTCGAAAGAGTAAGAGGTGAAACCATTAACGACGACCCTAGAAGACCGGTCAGCAAGATAAGAAGCGCACCATTGTAAAAGGCTACCTGTGATACCATAACTATGTAATTTATGAATTAGTATATTGTGGTCCACCTTGTCAAATGCCTTGCTGAAGTCTGTGTAGACTACATCCATAGGTGTTCCACGATCAACAGCGTCCACTACTTCAGATATGAAGCATGCAAGATTAGTTGCTGTTGAGCGTGCTTTGACAAAACCGTGTTGGTCGGGCATTAATACATGTTTTACATGCCACGATATTATAGGGTAGACCAAACTTTCAAAAACCTTACCAAATATAGACAACATAGACACGGGTCGATAGTTACTGGCGATAGTTTTATCACCCGATTTGAAAATAGGTACGACTAAGGCAGCTTTCCAATCCTTAGGAAAATAACCTGTACTTAAAGATGTATTATAAATCATAGCTAGAGGTTCACCTAGGACTTCACTACACCGGTAAACAAAAATTGATGGAATTCCATCTGGGCCGGCGCCTTTGGGTGTGGCAAGTCTTTTTAACGCTGTTATGACTGAGTCTATAGAAATTGTGAGCTGATTTAACACTAGAGGAAATTGGTTCTCGTTCGCTGCGTTGCTTATTGTCGATGTTGTATAGCCTGAATTTACAACAGAGCTAGAGTTGGAATCATATACTGAAGAAAAATAGGAAGCAAATAGGTTACATATGTCAGATCCTTGGTCAGCTACCTCGTCACCATAATGCATTTTTGAGGGGTAGGTACTCTTTCCGTTACGTTTTTGTTTAAGGAATGACCAGAACAATTTTGAGTTACTAGTTATGGATGATTCAATGGCGGCAATATATTTTTTGTAATTCGAACGAGCTAACTTTAAGACTCTGTCCTTAAGAAGACGATAGGAAATATTATCCAAGGGATTCTTATATTTAGAAAATAGTATACGGTATTTATTTTTTTCTTTAATTAATTTAATAAGATTTTGGTCAAACCATATTGGATATTTATGAGATTTAGGTTTAAATTTTGGCACGTGTTTATCAATCACTTTGTATAGTATATCATAAAATAGTTTCGACATATCATCAACATTTTTACAATCCGAGAAAGTATCCTGCCAGGAGATTTCCTTCAGTTCCTGAATAATGTCACAATAATTTGCTTTATGAAACTGAAACAAAGGCTCTTGGTTGGGTTTTAATGTATGTTCGCACATATTTTGTTTTATTTGAAATTCTAAGGGCGGATGGTAAGCGTCAACATTACTTAGTGAATTCTCAGATGTAGTTAAGTTGCATAATGAAGTATTACTCAAAACTAAGTCAAGAATTTTATTTTTATTATTTAAAATACAATTAAATTGACTCAGATTGTTTAGGGATATAAAATCCAAAAAAAATTGTTCAAAAATGTCGTATCTTCTTAGGGAAGTAACGGAGGTTGAGTCATCTGTGCGAGTCCAATCTATGTTACTAAGATTAAAGTCACCAATAATTAATACTGGGTTAGAATTTTCTAAAATGCGATTTGTGTTGTCTAGAAATGTGTCGAGTATATGTTTTTGAATTGGTGGAGGGATATACACGGCACAAATTAAAAATTTTGTTATCCTATTATTCAAATAAATATCAATGCCCACCCACAAATCCTCACAGGCACTCTCATAATTGCTTAATCGACACGATGAATAGCGCTTAGACACAGCTATCAAAACACCACCACCTGATTTGGTGTTATGGAAACCACTTGACTCGCGATCACGCCTATATACAATGTATTTATCGCAAAATAATTCGGAACTATAAATGTCGCTTGCTAGCCAAGTTTCACTTAAAATAATAACATCATAACAACATGTTAACACATTCAGATAGAAATCATTTGTTTTGGTTCTCAAACCTCTGACATTTTGATAATAACATTTTATATAATGAGAGAATGTTTAAAGTTTAATAGTTATAAACACTAGAAATAATAATAGCATAGTTACGAACAATTAAACACTTTTTAGGTTAGTTTATTTAAAGTATCCGAATTACGAATATAAACCGATTCAAACTCGGGACCTTTACGAACATAAATTCGGCCTCCGCGTACCCACACATATTTATAATTTAACTGCTTCGCACGAAGTCTGGCTGCAGCGTGTAAGCTTTTGTTCTCCATCGTGAGATTTTCGGAAACATAAATCGCCGACTTCTTGTCATCGATTCCTAGGCTGCTGGAGTTCAATTTCTCCTTCGGATGGTCCTTGTTATACATTATAGTAGAAGCTAGCAGAGAGTCTCGGAGACGCGGTGTAATTAGTTTTACAAGAATGGTCCGCGGGCGTGAAGATTTGGGATTATTTTTAGCAACACGAGAACAGTACAGGATGTCACTATCGTTAATGGGACAATTTACTACTCGACCAAGTTGTTTCACTGTGTTCAACAGGTTCTCGGATTTATGTTCAGGAACACATTGAAGTTCTAAGTTCGACGACCGCGACAGCTGATCCATTGTTCTGACTCGGCTAGAGAGAATATTTAATTCAATCCGCAAAGACTCATTTTCTTTCTTTAAATGTTCCGTCACCGATCCATGTTTATGCATTTATAATAAAATGTATTAGGCATGATCCAACTTCTTGAGCACCTCGACCAGCTTCTCCTTCTACCCATACATAACAATACCCAGTATCATTAGAGCCAGCGTGAATGCCACAGTTGTATAACCATAACTGTCTTTTATAAAAGACAATGCTGGTTGGAATTCTGGGAAGCGGAAGTGTCTTTTCCAGGTCAAATGTCAAGCATTCGAATTCTGTCTCAGTCTTCGCTTTCAATAAGTCTTCTTTCATTTGCTTTCGCATATCTTCAGCTTTTTTTAAGTGGCTATCCTTATCAAACTTAATTTTTTCTTTTTCTAAATTTGTTTCAGTGTTTTTCAATTTAGTATTGAAAGTGTCACATCTCGTACACGTATCTTTTTTTAGAGGTTTACAACGTAAGTTAAAATGTTTATAGAATACATTATTCAGTGTACTAAACGACACAGGAATCTTCGTTTGGCCAAAAACAGTTTTAAATTTTTCTAAATATAAGTCGTAAATTTTTTGTATTGTCATATCCGATTTTAAAAACAGGGCAGTAGAATTTTGTTCACGTCTATAGTGTGATTCGTATTTCGGTAGGGATCCTATTATGTCTTTAATAAATTCAATTTCTTCTTGAGGTGTCTTATTCCAGCCACCTTGTGCTAGCCCTCTTTTATCTTTAACTGTGTCACCACTCCTATATTTTTTAAGACTTATATTAACTTTTTTTGAGGTTATCTGAAAAGTATTTAAATATGTGGCCTTACAAACCTCAGTACCACATATGGTGTATGTTCTTG
Source organism: Anticarsia gemmatalis (assembly GCF_050436995.1). Taxonomy (NCBI): domain Eukaryota; kingdom Metazoa; phylum Arthropoda; class Insecta; order Lepidoptera; family Erebidae; genus Anticarsia; species Anticarsia gemmatalis. The sequence continues at coordinate 13,566,475 of NC_134775.1, forward strand.
AGTAGTTTTTGGGTCTTCTTTGTCCTATTTTACTATTATTGACGACGTATGATCTTGTTTTGTTTTTTTTCTTTTACACTACTTGTTATGAATAATAATTGAGCTTCATATGATCCTAATAAAATATATTTATGAAATTCTTCTTGTCTTTTCCCTTTTGAAATTAATTCGCTACATTTTTTTTGACAATTACAGATATAATCTTTAAATGTTTTATGTGCTATTCTAGTCTTTTTCTTATTTGAATGGTATGGTAAGTTCAAATATTTCCTGTCTTTAGCTTGAACTATTGTATGGTCTTGAAATTTTCATTTTCGCCCTTTTTTTGGACGGCCTCGTGATTGTTCGACTTCATGCTCTAGATTATTAATTGAGTCACATTCGGATTCAGGTATATTTACCACTGATATATCCACCGGTGAATTCATGTCATTTATGTCTGAAATATTGTTATCAGAGATCATTGTCACCGATGATACATCGATATGGACATTTTGTTCCTCTTGGTTAGTGTGGACTAAAGCAACTACTTCGTGTTGTCTAGATGTCGCCAATATTTCTTCATCACTTGAATTTTCATAACTATCTGGTATAAAGTCTGTGTCTGTATCGCTATCAAAATCGCTAATTATGTTATTTTCTTCGTTCTTATTAATTTCTGGTGGAGTCTGTACTCCAGACAAAGTTTGAAATAATTCTAAAGTACTCGGTGACATTGGTCGTAGTGGCGATGAAATATCGTTAACGTTGTATTCACTTACACTGCAAATGGGCTTTGAGTAAAAATATGGAGTTAATGGTGAAAATGCAGGCGCTTGTGGTGACTCCAACTTATTGGCTGCTATATTAGTTAAATTATCTGATCTTAAACCAGTATCGATATTAACATGGGCTGAAAAAGAACAAATAATAAAAACCCATCACCAACAATAGCAAATTAGTCTAGTATTTCCCAGCAAGGCTATGAGAACATATACTTTTATTTTTTACTTTGCTCTTGCTGTGCAACACTGGCCTTAATATATTTCTTAAGCCTCCAAAAACAAAAGAAATAAATAATTATCATCATTTTAGTTAAGAGTATGAGTATGAAAAGTTAAAAAGAAAAATAAGTAAAAAGTTCGAGCAATCGCAACTTACAATAATTAGTATTATTACAAAAATCCTTATGATTCAATTTGTCAGTGCACCCTGCTGTCTCCAGTGTTATGATACTATCCATATCAGCTGAAAACCAAAACATTCTTTGCAGCATGGTAAAGGCAATAATCTTATTTTTACTTGTAATAAAAATAACCTCAAAACTTACCACTGTTCTCTTTACCGTCTTCATTTTTCAAATCGCCCAAAGCTTTATTCATAATTCGATCTATTCTCTTCATAATTCTTTAGAATGGCGAATTACACAGGGAACACAAGAATACCTAAGCGTTTTCTAATAAAAAAAATTACAAACTTCACTGAAGCTCAGCAGATACAGATACGCGTATGCGACTTACATGTCATGACAAGACTAGTAATCAATGTTGCCAGCAAAAAATTCGTAATTTATTTTTTACAAAATTTAATGTAAAAATTATAGGTTTAGCAATGAATTAATTAGTGTGGGTCCTTTTTATTATTTAAATAACACTTATAATGTTTAAAAGAGATATATTTAAAACGATCCACATGTTTTGGGTCCTCTCTGTGATTTTCGATATTTTTGCCGAGTTCTCATATAATTTTAACAGAAAAGAACCAAGTGTTTTAGGTCGTTTTCATGATAATAACGTGAATTGATCTACGAGTTAAATAAATTATCAGAAAGGACCCAAGTGGATTGAATCTCTTTTGTGATATGTAAATTAGTCTAAGGCTCTTTAAATGTCTTTATCTCAGAACAGCTCCAAGCATGTTGGTTCGTTTCTGTTAAATAATAATATATACCGGCCACATATGTGGGTTGGTATCTAATGATTATATAAATGTCATTGCTTTATTTATCTGTACGATTTTTTTGCTGAACGAAAGTATCGAGCTTTACGACCTCTTTAGTATATCTAACTCAATTTTGGTGTTTGTGTGGGTTGGATCCTTTCTGCGTAACTACGTCCACTTTTAAAAGATAAAAAAAAATTGAAGATTTTTCGACTATTTCATTGATATGTTTGCCAAATGTCAAAGTACAATCAAGCCACATTCCAAGATATTTAACACACAATGCCATAGTCAAAAAGCTTTAAGAAATAGTTATATCGGGTACTTACTATTCTTTTGTGACCTCTAATAAATACACAATACTTAGATTTTGATGCAGATATCTGTAGACCTATTTCATTTAATAAATTTATCAACTTTTGTAAAACATTATCCAGTGAAATTTTACATGATAACAAATTCTTGTTACTGGTGTAAAAAACGAAGTCATCTGCATATTGCGCAAAAACTCCATTAATGTCGCGGCATATTTTATATGTCACTATTAGTGATGTACCGGATATTTGCATTCGTATTCGCATTCGCGAATATTCGCATATTTTTTAATATTCGCATTCGCATTCGTATTCGCGAAAATTATGTGAATATTTAGCGAATGTTTTTAATAATCAAAAAGGAAATCATTATATGCAATGCATGCATATGAAATAAAATACAATAGATAACACTTAGATATTATTATTAAATCATACTTCTACATTCTAAAGAACAATGGCAAAATCTCATACATCATAATCACTAATTTTAAAATGTTGCGTCTTCAAATAAAACAAATGTTATAATATGCAGCATTAATTCCCGACTCTAAATATATAAATATGTTCATTAGGCGCACCGGAGATCCTGAGTAATTTGAGTTTATATTTTTATAGGTTATGTCATCATCACTTCATTAAAATGTTATAATTGACCGTTAGCTGTCAATTACACCCTGTATTACTATCGTCATCGTAGTGAAGTTGACTGCCTTAACCTTTCGAGCAGGTATAGCCCCAAAACTAATATGTACCCAGAGATTTCCGTATGGTAACCTCTGGGTCTTATGTCTACATTTCCAATTCTTTGCGTTAATAAAGAGATAAAGAGCCGATAGCTGCTGATAAACCATTTGTAGCCAACTTCACTCCGGCATATTTTAATTGAGTCATTGTTCCTACTACTAGATTGTTATATTATAAAACAAACTGTTTTATGGGGTATTTAAGTTATCAGATAGTATAAATCAGCTTGGTTGTAACAACAAAGGTAAATAAAAAATGAAAAGGTTATACATTATTTATTTCTTTCATACACATCTCTGATTATCATTTCATTTTAAAATTCAGTTGGTACATTATCTTGATGCCTGGGCTATCCTAAGTACCAGACTAAAGTCAGCACAGCAGCCTATTGTACGAGTATGTCTATCCACCGGACAACCTATTTTCGTGAGATATGTTATTGGATAAACCCAGCTAATCAGCAATGTGGCAACTCTTGTATTTTGTTCTAAAGCAGGGTATCAGCGGAAGCTATTCTATGTTACAATTCACGCACAGAATTCTTGTCAGTCTGACACGACTTCCCATACTTGAAGAAGTATTATACTAGTTCACAAAATCCAAAAAGCAAGGGAAACGTCCATGATGAATCAGTAGAAGTCATGTAGATGCAATCCAAATCGAAATTCGTTAGAGATGATGCAGGGTTGACAAATAGAGCAGAAATCCTCAGTAAGTCAGAGTTGCTTGAAAATAGGTACGAAAAAGCAATAGTAATCGAAAAACACAACAACACGTCAATGCCGAAAATCACCAAACGTCAACGACAAACAATCAAATCGAACCGAAGTAGACAATATATAGTTGCCATACTTTAAAAAGATAATACTACTAAAATATCTCTGTTGACTGTAAATATATCTTTGTATGAGCAAAATAAATGAGAAGTTTTCAGTTTATTAGTAACTGTTTTTAATAACTTGTCATAACAATATATTTCACGTTGAAGACTATTTAGTTATTTAAACAATTAAATAGACAAAGACAACATAAATCTACTTAATAAACAACAAAGTACCTAATGGCAACATTTTTAATCTAAAGGAAATGGAGAATCATTCTTAGATAGTCAATTTTTTACTTTTTATTTAATCTATTAAATGTCGCTTTCAGAGGTAAAAATGATATTCCTGAAATTCATACGATAATTAATAAAGTACATTGGTAATATTGAGATTCGAAGACGCTCAAAAAATATAAGTGATTTTTTTGCCATTGTTCTTTAAGTCTCATGCATGAAAAAAAGAACTTCAGAGATCTTATCAAATCTAACATTAATCAGCCTTGTTATAACTAGATTTGTATTTATTTAGTACTAGTAGTATATTTACTTTACTACCATTTTAAATAATGTTTACAATTTATATTTACTAAAAAACTAAACAATTACTTAAAACAAAACTATTAAACTTTAAGTATCTAATGTATTAAGTATATTATTATAGTATATTTTTTCATTGCATTTTATGTATCTGAGGAATAAAATATAAACTTAAAAAACAAAACAACGAATACTTAACTATTTGTAATAAACCTTTTTCAGAAACAAAATTATAATTATTTTTATTTTAAACTAAAGTTTCTAATACTTGTTATGTTAACATTTGGTTTCAATAAATTGCAAGTTATTTATTTAAATATATAAAAATAATGATATATACATAAGTTAATAAGAAAGTACACAAAATATAGTTTTTCTAATAACATGTTGACTATTTAGTTATTAAACTTGTTGTATTTTTTTATTCTTAGTAATTAAATTGAAGCAATGGAATGTTAAATTTTTAAAATAAAAGTTTAAAGGCTCTTTCTCCGTGCAGCCTGTTTCGGTGAGGTGTGTAAAGTAGTCCAGCTCCACTAAAAACTCTTTCACTGGAGACACATGTGGGCGGAGTTACCAAATATTCTCTGGCTACTGGAGAAAGAATGCCATATTCGTTGCTATTTAATTTCAACCAAAGAAGTGGGTCTTGTCTTAATTTTGAATATGTTTTTTTTATTAAAACTTCTAATGGATTTGGAATATCATTATCTAGTTCTTCATTTTCATAGTTTCTCTTAATGTCACAGATTTTTCTGAAAGACTGGTGCTGGAGCCCAAGTTTTCATTATTCTGATTGTTTATTTTAGGACGCTTTGGGTTGGAACATGACGGCAAACTTAAGTCCTCACCTCCAAGTGAATCTAAAATATTTTTTATGACTTGATGTTTTGTTGAAAGATTTTGAAGAATTTCGTTTTGTATCTGGGATCAATAAACGTTGCTGTAGTAAATAATATGTCGTTTTCTAAGTGAGAAAATCTGTGTCTCATTTCTTGTTTTAAAACAAGTATAGTGTTCCTAATGCACTCGTCAGATGCATCATTTTCATCAATCACCTTTTCCAGAGTGGCTAATAACGGAATCACAGATGATGTGGAAACATTGGCCGCACTTAGTTCTCGAGTTATTTCTTTAAAAGGTTTAAGCAATGTAATAATTTTTTCCACAAGTATCCATTCTTCTGTAGTTAGTTGTGCAATTTTGTTGCTGGTGGAAGCATAAAGGCACAGGGAATCTTTGTTTTTCAAAATGCGTTCTAGCATGTAAAAGGTGCTATTCCACCTCGTAACACACTCTTGGATTATCTTGAGCTTTGATTGATTAAGTTTTTCTTGCAGATCAACAAGTTCATTTTGAGCTACATTAGAGTGGTGAAAATGTGTTGCTATTTTTTTACATTTGTTAACGGTTGCAATGATAGTTTCTTGTGACTTAAGCCCTTCTTTAACAACAAGTTGGATTTGGTGCGATAAACAATCAATGTTTTTAATATTTAATAAAGAAATACCTTTTTTCATGTTAGTGCCACCATATCTAACAATACATAATATGTTTTCTTTGGGAATTCCCCATCATGACAACACAGTTTCTAACTTTGCCGCTATATTTTCTCCTGTATGTCGCCCATCATTGAATACTTCTGCTTTCAATACGGTCATTCTTCGTTCAAAATTATTTGTAATTCCGTGACAAGTGAAACTTATAAGCGACACTCAAGAGCAAGAGTCAGACCAGATATCAGTTGTAAACGCTAATTTTTCAAATGATTTGATTAATTCCAGAATTTTATCTTTTACCTTGCCGTATAATTTCTCACAAATGAAGGAAGTAAAATATTGCCGACTTTTTAAATTATATGAAGGCTTGGTTAATCAATCTTACAAAACCAAGGCATTCCACAAAACTAAATGGTAAGTCGTCGAGTGCGATCATTTCGCCAATCAAATTATCCAACACCAAAGACTTGGTGTTGTGGTTATCCCACTTTTTATTTTTTTCAACGCAATCACTCAAACACATTTGCTAAAGGTCACTTTTGGTACATTGTCGCGAAGACGACGCCAAAGAAATAATTTTAGCAGCACTTTGCTTTTCATGTTTTCTTTTTTTCAATTCTTCATATTCATTTTTGTGTTTAGCTTCCAGGTGATTTCTCATAGCACTAGTGGTCCTAACTTTGCGCGAGTACTTTTTATCACACAACTTGCAATTAACGTTTTCAGCATCACATATTGTAAAATAAGTCCAAACTTCGCTAACATATGATTTACTCATGTTTTTATGCCACTTTGTCTCTTAAATATCAGTTAAATTTGAAAAATAACATAACATTAACCTCAAAACAAAACAAAACTTAACAAAATGAACTTTTTGTGACTAAATCATTCATTCAATTAACCAAACCAACTCGAATTATATATGGCCGACACGAAACGTCAAACTTGTCAAACATTTTATGTGCGCTTTTTTGAAATTTTAAAATATTCGTATTTGCATTCGCGTTCGCGAATGTTGAAGTTGAATATTCGCAATCGCATTCGCATTCGCGTGAAAAAATGTGAAAAATCGAACATTCGTTACATCACTAGTCACTATGTTAAACAGTAGGGGAGAAATAGAATCACTTAGCGCTAAGCCCTGTGCTGTCTTTCTTTTAATTATTACTTGACCCTGATTGATTTGTTTACTTAAATATCTTTCGTTAAAAAAAATCCAAAATTAAGTGCATATTTTTGTGCCAGCCTTAATTTCATCTAAAGTTTGAATTACTGCCTTTACCGAGACATTATTATATGCGCTTTCTATATCTATAAAACAAACTATCGTAGGGGTGTTCTCTGAGAATCCTATCTGAATTTGTGTAATTAATCGTGCTAAGCAGTCTATACTTAATTGAGATTTCCGAAACCCTAATGTTGGTTTTGATAAAATTTCGTTTCTTTCTACATGCCATTCTAAACGTTTACATACCATGGAGTGAAAAATTTTGCATATGCATGATATCAATGATATAGGATGCAGCTTTTGTTCGAGATTTTTGGTATTTTGTTTTTGTATAGCTATAACTTTTATTGTAAGGCATTGAAGTGGTACATAGCCCGTGGAATAAATAAAATTGTAGAGTCTTAAAATATAGTGCTTGGTAACCTTAGGAAAATAATATATCATTGAGTACGTGATACTTTCACAACCAGGTGAAGTGTCTTTCTTTTTTAGACAACGTTCGAACTCTTGTATAGTAAATTCCGACTCCAATAAACTATTATGGTATTTTAGACTTGGGAACCGATTTAGAACCGAATCTGGTGTGAGGAAATGTAATAGGTCTAATTGTTTTTCATCTGGAATACCTGGATTACATTTTTTTGTATCCTTTTTACCCCAAAGCTCTGAGGCTGAAGTTGTTTCGTTGACCGAGTCACAATTTTTACTCCAATGCCACTTCTTAGCAGAACGAATAGCTTTTGAACACTTATTTCTTTGAATTTAAAAAATGTTAAGATTATTAGGCGTAGGGTTTCTCCTAAAGTTTTTAAGAGCAAGTCGACGGCCCACTACCTAGCGCGATAAATCTGAATTCCAATATGGTTTTGATTTGAACTTTGACGAAGGGTTGGTACATATTATAATCTTAGGTATGCTGACATCAACCGCTTTGTCTAATTCTTGAATAAAGTAATCATATTTTTTTTTGTATGTTATGAGCCTGTATATCAGTCTCTAAATCAATATTCGCAAAACTTATCCTGAGACAGTTCTTGAATTGGTCCAATCTGGTAATTTTAACGTTTGTGCATAAAAATTGACCCTCATTTTGATAATTAAGTGGTCACTCCCTAGATTTCCCAAGCCTTGTCTTGCCAAGAAAAGTTAGTAGCTATATCTGTTGATGCGAACGAAATATCTGGAGAAGATTATCGTATTAATATAAAAATCGAGTAAGATTGTCGTAGTTAATATAATTTAATTTAATTTAGGTTTTATTAATTGGAATTAGGTATAATATGTCTGTGAACAACTTCGGAAACAGTAACCATCAAATAAATAAATAAATTTAACCCATTGCTGTCCCACTGCTGGGCTAGGGTCTCCTCCCGTAATGAGGGAGGGGTTAGGCCTTGAGTCCACCACGCTGGCCAAGTGCGGGTTAGGGACTTTGCATGCCCTCAATAAATGTATTAAACAAATTTTAGGCATGCAAGGTTTCCTCACGATGTTTTCCTTCACCGTTGGAGCATGTGATAATTATTTCTAATACACACATAACTTCGAAAAGTCATTGGTGTGTTGCCTCGGATACGAACCTGCGACCACTGGCGTGGGAGGTGTCAACTTATACCACTCGGAATGAAATTTAAATTATTAGATTTTATATCATTAAAGAATTAAAATAAAAAAAATGATGTACCTAATACTGATAACAAAATGTTAGACTTAGTTTTAACGAATGTAAACTAATCGGTCTCTAAAACGATTGCTCTCAGTAAACTAGATCCATATCATCCACCTCTACAAATTATGTTAAACCTGACAGCTCATACTTGTCCAAGGCCTAAACCTAGGAACGATTTAAACTTTTTCAAAGCTGACTACGATCAAATAATTTTGGACTTAGATAATGTAGATTGGACAACTTGCTTTGCTTCTTGCAAGGATGTTGACGGCATGGTGGAATTATTCTATATTCAACTTGATACAATTATAAAAAAAGTGTTCCTAAGCGTAGGTCGCGACAAAATACATATCCTGTGTGGTTCACTGGTGATCTTATTGGTAATTAAAAAGAGAAGCAAAGATTAAGAAACAGGTTTCGTAAATAGGTATAGGTAATAATCCGCGAGACAAGATAAAGTTTGACATTGCTAGAAAGAGATGTGATAAGCTTATGCGCAACTGTTATACTAACTACATCGAAACTATTGAAGGTAACCTGAAAAAAAAACCCGAAGATGTTCTGGAGTTACATTAAACACAAAAAGTCTAGTATCGGTCTTCCAACAACTATGCACATGAATCAGCAGCTCTCATCATCAAGTAATTCAGACATCGCCGATCGGTTTGCTACTCACTTCAGCTCCATTTTCACATCTATACCTAACTCATCCTCCCCGGTAAGTTCTACCTTTGATAAATCTTTATTAGCGAATGTAACCTGTCAACCATAAGCGTTTCTGAAAAGGAAATTTCATTATCTTTAAAGCGCTTGGACCCCAACAAAGGTGCTGGGCCAGATGGAATACCACCTCTATTTATAAAACGTTGCGCCTCATCGTTGTCATTTCCCCTTAAAGAAATCTTTAATAAATCACTTGGTAGTGGTATATTTCCCAAAGTGTTAAATTTATGCAACGTAGTTAGTATATAAGTAATAATAAATAATAAAATAATAATAATAATAATAAAAATTGTTTATTTCTCTCCACAATATTTCAATATATATGTAGTTACAGTTACATGGGTTGTTCATTAAAATGTTCATACAATATTGTGGGAGACTGGTGCCCGAACTAGGCGTGAACCTGTGTTTCGGGCCACCAGGCCTTCGCCTTTTGTTTTACAGTTTATAGATTGATGTTGTGTAACTTAGTTTTTACAATAATTTGCAATAATTTGTGGTTACATTATGCTCTGCAGTAATTACTATGGTGTCGTCAGGGTTAGTGTGTGTGTGCGTGTGCGTGTGCGTGTGCGTGTGCGTGTGCGTGTGCGTGTGCGTGTGCGTGTGCGTGTGCGTGTGCGTGTGCGTGTGCGTGTGCGTGTGCGTGTGCGTGTGCGTGTGCGTGTGCGTGTGCGTGTGCGTGTGCGTGTGCGTGTGCGTGTGCGTGTGCGTGTGCGTGTGCGTGTGCGTGTGCGTGTGCGTGTGCGTGTGCGTGTGCGTGTGCGTGTGCGTGTGCGTGTGCGTGTGTGTGTGTGTGTGTATGTGTGTGTGTATGTGTGTGTTCAGGTGTGTTGATAAGTATGTAATAGAGAGAGACAAGGTATCCAATACTTGTATGAGTGTGTCGGTTTCATTTTAGAACAGTGATCAGTTTTTCCGTATCATCATAACCTATCGTCATCAGCCACTCGCTTACCTTTCTCTTACAGGAGTGTCTAGTAGCAGCGTGGATTGGCATAATTCTGTTTATTTTATTATACAGGGTGTAAGGGCTCTTTTATTGTCACGCGTGTTTGCGCACGGATGCGGGCCAGGCGCGCATCCGTGCTGCGTGCCGCACGCAGAAAAGAATTTCTACACAACTGTGCAGTATTGTGCGTGTCGCCAGGAAGAGAACTCGTGTCGATGCTGCATACTAATTCTTTGCAAATTTCGAGCCACGCTGCGTCCCTAAAATCTCTGTTTTTATATAACTCATTTTTCTTATCCCATAAGCAACATCGTAAATGAACCTCAAATATTAATCTTTCGGTATCTATTTTCATTTTGATTGTACAACGTGCGTACGCCCCGCTTGACTGTAAAAACAACACTGGCGGTGGAGAGTCGCCACACGCGTGCGGGCAGCACGCATCCGCGCGCACCTGCAGCGTGTCCGCGCACCCGCGTACCGCTTGCTGGTGGCGCGCATGATAATAAAACCATGTATGGCACGATAGGTTGCGGGCGGCACGGATGCGCGCCTGGCCCGCATCCGTGCGCAAACACGCGTGACAATAAAAGAGCCCTTAATGACAGCTAACCGAAAACTTTACTGGTAAGTTTGTGACACTGTATGCGCGAAATTTTCTCCAACGATATTTCTCGGAAATGATTGGTTCCCGAGTTAGTCATTTTTGAGCGTTCAATGTATAGTGAACAACGCGATGTATCTCCGCGCATGCCTACGAGATTTCTGGCGGCGGCGGCGCGCTGAGCGACGACATGTCGCGACGCGTCGTAGGTACGTACGCGTACCACCACGTCTATGCACTCACTAGTATGCAACGCTATCATTAAACAACAATTTTATGTATCGTTTATGGTATCGTAAGTACACCCGTATGTTACAATAGCTCATAGTAAAATTGTAAGTAGGTAGGTACCTACTTGGCTTACGTGAAATCAAACAATAATAGCAAAATGTAACCAATAATAAGAAAGTGCTAAAACAAATTGTTATCAATGTCTATCAACACGCAATTACTTGGTGTATGGCAAGAGTTTGAGTACCTTTGGGTCCGGACATACAGGTGCAGAGCACGCCGTGCACTTCCACGTGCTTCACCATACATAACACATCAACATTTCTTCCTATTTGCGAACACAACTGCACTTCGAAAACAATAACAACAATAAAAACACTAACAACTCAAAACCGGAACAATAACAAGTAATAATAAACAACAGTTCACACACGAAACGACGAATAGGACATAACGAACGACACCGGTGAAGAGCTTCCGTCTTCCGCGAGCGAATTGCTCGAACTATCAATCAAAGAGAGCCGCCGGCGCCTCTCCGCTCACTCGCGCCGCCCCTCGCCCGCGCCACCCGCTCCCTCCGCGCCGTCCGCGTGCGCGCCGCCGATTTGGTGACGAGCGACGAGTTAGGATCCCAGCGAGAGATTAGATTCAATAAAATATTGATGTGGCATTACTATTTTTACTTGTCACAGTTGTTACTGGTTGCATTGTAGTTTTATTCAAATACCAAATAACATTACAAACATTACTGATGTAAGTTTAAAATACTTTGATATTTATAACATAAAATCAGATTAAAGTAAATAAAATTAAACACGAAATGTTTATTTAATTAAACCATAAAAATGTAGGTACCTACATAACAATGATAACAATCAATATCCATTAATATTCCTATCAGAGAAACTAACTTATCATAATTCATAATCCCCGGAGAATTGCTTAGCATCCATTTTGCCGTATCCCATCTATGTAACATCCACGCGCGGTCGCGGCGTCACGCGTCAGTACGGCCATCTACTTTTCGAGTCGCACCGCGCTTGTATGAAGTATGAATGAGCGTGTAAATATCGAATATAATTTTGCAGGAACAAATGAAACAAAGCGACAATACATGTTAAATTGTTTATTAGAGATTTTTATAGCGCTAAAGAATATCAATAGGATTTTTTGTCGTTCTGTATGTATTTGTACGTGTAATAATAAGATATCACACATTTTAAATCTTATGAATGTATTTTTTATCGGAGAGCGGGATAATTATGTCATTTTCATTTTTAACATAGAACAAATACTCAGTAACGCTGCATACTAGTGAGTGTGAGGCTGACGGCTGTGTGTGTAATCGTATCTGTGTGGCGCGCGTAGGTACGCGGCGTGACGTCGACCGTCGCGGCCGGCCGCCGCGCCGGCGGCCCGGTGTCGTTGGCCGCGCGCGAACAGCTGATAGCAAAGAACAATGGCAAAATCTCATACATCATAATCACTAATTTTAAAATTGTGCGTCTTCAAATGAAACAAATGTTATAATATGCAGCATTAATTCCCGACTCTAAATATATAAATATTTTCGTTAGGCGCGCCGGAGATCCTAAGTAATTTGAGTTTATATTTTTATAGGTTATGTCATCATCACATTATTAAAATGTTATAATTGACGGTTAGCTGTCATTTACACCCTGTATTACTATCGTCATAGTAGTGAAGTTAACTGCCTCAACCTTTCGGGCAGGTATAGCCCCAAAACTAATATGTACCCAGAGATTTCCGTATGGTAACCTCTGGGTCTTATGTCTACATTTCCAATTCTTTGCGTTAACAAAGAGCTGATAGGTGATGTTAAACCTCTTGTAGCCAACTTCACTACGGCAGATTTTAATAAAATTGAGTCATTGTTCCTACTACTAGATTGTTATATTATAAAACAAACTGTTCTATGGGGTATTTTAGTTATCAGATAGTATAAATCAGCTTGGTTGTAACAACAAAGGTAAATAAAAAATGAAAAGGTTATACATTATTTATTTCTTTCATACACATCTCATCTCTGATTATAATGTCATTTTAAAATTCAGCTGGTACATTATCTTGATGCCTGGGCTATCCTAAGTACCAGACTAAAGTCAGCACAGCAGTATTGTATGCCTATCCACCGGACAACCTATTTTCGTGAGAGATGTTATTGGATAAACCCAGCTAGTCAGCAATGTGGCAACTCTTGTAATTTGTTCCAAAGCAGGGTATCAGCGGAAGTTATTCTATGTTACAATTCACGCACAAAATTCGAGTCAGTCTGACACGACTTCCCATACTTGAAGAAGTATTAAAGAAGTTCACAAAATCCTAAAAGCAAGGGAAACGTCCATGATGAATCAGTAGAAGTCATGTAGATGCAATCCAAATCGAAATCCGTTAGAGATGCAGGGTTAACAAATAGAGCAGAAATCCTCAGTAAGTCAGAGTTGTTTGAAAATAGGTACGAAAAAGCAATAGTAATCGCAAAACACAACAACACGTCAATGCCGAAAATCACCAAACGTCAACGACAAACAATCAAATCCAACCGAAGTAGACAATATAGTTGCCATACTTTAAAAAGATAATACTACTAAAATATCTCTGTTGACTGTAAATATATCTTTGTATGAGCAAAATAAATGAGAAGTTTTTAGTTTATTAGTCACTGTTTTTAATAACTTGTCATAACAATATATTTCACGTTGAAGACTATTTAGTTATTTAAACAATTAAATAGACAAAGACAACATAAATCTACTTATTAAACAACAAAGTACCGAATGGCAACATTTTTTTTATCTAAAGGAAATGGAGAATCATTTTTAGATAGTCAATTTATTACTTCTTGTTTAATCTATTAAATGTCGCCATCAGAGGTAAAAATGATATTCCTGAAATTCATACGATAATTAATAAAGTACATTGGTAATATTGAGATTCGAAGACGCTCAAAAAATATAAGTGATTTTTTTGCCATTGTTCTTTATACGTTGTTTTAATCCATTGCTGTTTTTTGTGAAAAACAGTAATATGGCGGATTTTTTTTTATATTCATGTTGCATTGTGTAGTATTAAAGAAATAATACCAAAAAAATAAAAAAAAACGCATAGAAATTCGGAAAAATCAAGAAAAAAGCGATGAAAATTTTCAGCGCCATAAGCACCAGAATCATGTCTAGAATCATTTTTTTTTTCGTTTTCGGTAGACTGTCTTTTACACCCTGTATAAATAGCTTCCACGATAACAAAAGAACCTATTTGTTATCTCACTTGAAAAAGGTGCGAAGTTATGCCGATCTATTGGATTTTTGCGTCTTTTGTTGGATGTTTCTTGTGGTTTGTATGCCAGTAGTGTATGTTGCTTAAGTGTAGTCTGAAGTACATACGATTGGCGCACAGTCAGCACCTTACTCTTTCTAAACAGGTCGGACGTAGAGTATCGAAAGGGCAGAAAATATAACACCTTAAGCACTGCTCGTTGAGCTCGTTCTACTTGTATGAGTGTGTTTTTGTACGTGCCGCCCCATGTTGTGATGCAGTATGTTATTAGGGATTCACAGAGACTGTGATAAACTCTAATCCTGAGGCTTTCATCCGCCACATGTCTGAGTGTCTTAAAGACGTATATCAATTTGCGGAGCCTAGCTGAAAGGGTATCAGTGTGGGGGTGAAAGCCCAGCGCAGAGTCGAGTGTGACTCCCAGGTATTTGATTGTAGGCGTTATCTATAGGTGTGTACAATTGCATCCAATGCTATGTGATGTGCGGCATGAATGTGCTATGATTGAATGTGTAGTTGATAGCTGTGGGTCTGGAGGGCGTGCGGCAAACTGCATGTATTTTGTTTTGTCTGCGTTTAACGTAAGGACATTATCTCTCAACCAGTTCGACACCACATCTAATCCAGCCTGTGCATACTCGTAAGCTGTTGGCTATGTTGTGGAGTGAAATATTAGTGCGGTGTCATCAGCAAAGGCAAATATCCCTCCGTTTTCAAGCTTGAGCGTACACAGGTCATTAATATAGATAAGGAAAAGTGTAGGTGAGATGACACTACCTTGAGGAAGGCCATGGGTTACAGGTAGGTCGGTACTGAAATATTTATCTATTTTAACGCCCTGTGTACGGCCGCTCAGGTAATCTTCTATGAGTTTTAGTGGAACTCCCCTTATTCCTATGTTCTCTAGCTTATCTACAAGTCTGGAAACAGAGACCGTGTCGAAGGCTTTCGCTAGGTCTAAAAAGACGCCTGAAACCTTCTGACCCTCATCCAACTTCCTAACGATAAGATCCGTTAGGTCATGAACCGCATCGGCTGTGGATCTACCAGTTCTAAATCCATACTGTGTAGGTGATAGGAATTTGTTTTTCTCCAAATAGCTGACCAGTCGGGAGTTTATGATGCGTTCTATGATTTTAGATAGAGCAGGTCTCTGTCTCCAGCCTTATAGATAGGGTGTATAATTGATCTCTTAAAAGTTTTGGGGAAGACCCTTGTTGTGAGACATACATTGCATACATGTGTTAGTGGTGGGACTATAATGTTTATATTTTGTCTAATAATATCAACCGATATATTATCCCAACCGGTGGCACATCCACTCCGCAATGACATGATCAGTTGACGAACTTCTGTTGTATCGGTTGGTAGAAGTGTCATTGAATAGCTTGGGGCTTTGGTACTGTAGTTCGTCCTTGTTTGTGTAGGGGTGATTTTATCCGCCAGTTTCTTGCCAATATTGGCGAAGTAGCTGTTAACTAAATCAACAGATTTTTCAGGTGCTGGTGCGAGTGCTAGTAAGTTAGTTGGGTGTTTTTTGTCTGTACATCTGTTTGTTATATTATTTATGGCTTGCCACAGTAATTTGTTGTTTTTCCCGGCGTTTTGAATAGTTGTTTTTTGATGGTAATCTTTAGCTTTTTTAAGTATTTTGTTACAGAAATTTCTGTATCTTGTATATATGTGTCGTAAGGTAATGTCATCTGGATGTTTCTTTGTTTTTTTGTGCATGTTATCCCTATGTCTTAAACAGCGCAAAAGACCCGGTGTAATCCAAGGTTTAATTACCTTTTTACGGTTGGAATTTTTAACCATTTGGGTGTTAGAATCCACAACTGACCTAATTTTGTCAACCAAAAAGTCTGCTGCCGCGTTAGGGTTTTGGATGTTGTAGATTGTGGAAAAATCAATACTCTTTAAGTCCTCCGATATTTTAGTGTAGTTGACTCGCTTTGAATATTTCGGAACATTATTCTTTCGTATTTTTTTATTTATGAAGAGCATTGTTGTCTGGTGGTCAGTTAGAGCGGAATGAGCTACGAGTGCTTTGGCTGGCAACCGAGACTTCAGCATAATATGATCTAAGCAGCTGTTCAGACGAGTGGGAAGAGTGTGGGCTGGTAGTAGGCCAAAAGACGCGAGTAAGGTCAGGTACGTGTCCTTATGGGCATCTGTGGATATATCCGCAATGTTAATATTAATATCCCCCGTTATTACAATGTTTTGACTTCTATCAATATTGATTAGTACATCATTTAAACAGTTAAGGAATCCGGTAATATCTTTTTGAGAAGGAGAGCGGTATATTGCTAATATTACAGTGTCTTGGTCTAAGTTTATTTGTAAACAATTTGCACCGATAAACACTGGTTCCTCCACTCTGACTAACATATTTTTATTTGTGTAGACAACGACACCCTCGTTTTGAGTTTTGTTGTTTGTCGTTGTGTATGTGTCATAACCTGAAAGTGGGGGGACAGTATTAGTACTACGAATCCAGCACTCTGTTAGAACGATAATGTCCCATTCTATTTTTGTTCTGTGGAGTAGGGTTTCGAATTCAATTATATTTTTATGAATACTACGTATATTTTGATTTATTATTTTGAGACTGTTATTTGCATCCATATCTAACGGAAAACAAACGTTATCGAATGTAATAATGAGGGGTGTGTGTATCACTAATAATGTACATAATTGTTGGTTGTGGTGTAAATGGAGTGGTAACTTGGTGTATATTGGCGTTGAGTTGTGTGTTTTGGTATGTACGGTAAATTGTAGTGAATGGGTGGATGAGTTTATGATAATATGACATTATTAAAACTGAATTAATTATAGAATAATCGTAAATAACATGCATGATAATTAAAAAATTACAATAAGATAATAGAAATAGATTGACAATAAATTGATTAATAACTGGAATTATTGAATTAATTAGTCATAAGACACGTCTTAGTGTTTCAAGGTCAGTTTCAGAGTTTATGCGGATTTTCGGATCGTTTGTTTGTTTTCGTAGGTATATAGTCCCGTGTGATATCCAGCAAAAGGCGTAATCATGACTTTTCCGAAAGTTTCTAGCTAAGGAGTACAATTTTTGAGTTTTATATGTCAATGATTCTGAGACATATACAGGTTGTGGCGGATGTTTAAGGTTGATGTGGTGGTATTTAACATCTCGTTTTTGGGTTTCTGTTTGTTGAATGTTTTTATCGCTCTAATCATATTATCTCGAAGTATGGCTGTATTTAGTTCCACAATAATTGGAGTTGTGTTATCTTTAGAACTTGTTCTGAAAACATCTCGTATATTTGAGCTATCTACTTCAATATTAACGGTTTCTCCTATGTTTACGACGAGTTCGACGAGCTTGTCTTTTGTTTCATAATTCGTCTTCGGTACATTTCTAATTTCGAGTCCACTTGATCGTGATTTTCGCTCAAGGTTTTCAATTATGGTTTCTAGTTGGTAGATTCGTTTTTTATCTTCTTTTCGCTCTGTTTCCAACTGTGTAATCCGCTGTAAAAACTCATCATATTTGCTGGACATCACGTCAACACTTTGCTTGAGTTCACAATTCTGGTCTATTACGTTGTTTATCTTGGATACAATATCAGCAAAGCGTTGTTCCTGTTCTTTACAAAACGAAGTGAAAGTACTCATGGTTATTGTGTCCGGGATCTTCTCTGAAGTTTTGGCCTTCTTTTTTCTAATCGCAACGTTGGGATCAGGATTCGGCGATGCATCCGACGCATTGCTACCTTTTGCTATCAGTGTTTGTTCAGGGGCTTTGGTTTTTGAATTGACACGTGGTGAAGCGGGTGGAATGCGTCCAGTGGGCATTGTAAGCTGGTTCCAGTCCAACAACAGAGACCACTGAATGTTGAAGGTCATTGCTATGCGTTAAGGTCTACAATATTATTTGTTATAGCTGACCCGCGCAACTTCGCTTGCGTCACATAAGAGAGAATGAGTCAAAATTTTCCCCGTTTTTGTAACATTTTTCACCCGTACTCTGCTCCTATTGGTAGTAGCGTGATGATATATAGCCTATAACCTTCCTCGATAAATGGACTATCTAACACTGAAAGAATTTTTCAAATCGGACCAGTAGTTCCTGAGATTAGCGCGTTCAAACAAACAAACAAACAAACTCTTCAGCTTTATAATATTAGTATAGATTAGTATAGATTGACGAATTACAATATTTTGTTCCGTTTCGTCCCATGTATTTAGGTCTTGAATCGTCTTTAAACCAAGCAATGCGATGTATTAAGGTATACTGTAGATCTCATTCGTTGTTTGAAAACATAAAGATGACTCACCGCGTTGTAACAATGTTAGCTGCGCGTGCGATGCCGAGCTACACCTCACAGTCGAACGTTGGAGCGGAGCTTACGGAGCGTGGTGAATGGAGGTATCCGATGATTTCCGAGCGGTGCCGATCGTACGCCGAACTGTGTCCTTCGATGCGTGTTGGGGTTGAGGTCGTTGAACTCGATCGTTCTACGCCGTCTATTGTCACTTTTTGTTTTGAAATTTTTGCAACCGTTTTTTGATAAAAATCGTGTTTACTTCGCAGTTTCTTCTTTATTTGCAATATAAACATGTGAACTATATAGTTTGGAAGCTAATCTTTACGCTGGTATTCGTTTATTCACGGAAAGTTTCATATATTCACTGTTTTTGATTTTATAGTACGGAGCTCTAATGGAGTACGTGTTGTAGCGCGGACGGTCGCGGGCGGAAGGTAAGGTAGGAAAGTAGAATAACTATATAAATATAATAAATTTAAATATAGTTAAATTGTCTCAAATAAAATTAAATTGAATCAGATATTGTAAAGATAAACAAAAACTCAAACAAATATGAATCATACTTGATTGTTGTAAAACGTGAGTCATACTTGTTTGTCATCGGTTATAAATACAAGAGTTTCGCCATATTTGCGGCATTTCTACCTCAGACGTTAAGCCACTGATCGACGGACGAGTAAGACCGCGGTTTTAAATACCGACGAACCTGGCTCGCAGCTCGTTGGTGCTGATCGATTAGCAAGCAAAACAGTCGCAAACATGTCTTGTTCCGAGTCTGAAGCCTTGTGTTATCTCGCCATAGGATATTACGCAGTTATGAAAAAAAAAAGAAAACGCCCTAAAGTTTGGGTTAAAAGTTGGATTGAAAAAAGGCAAGCCGAGTAAAAAATATAGCACGATGACGAGCCGCGAGCCAGGCTCGGCGGTATTTAAAACCGTGGTTTTGCAATGATACACCGGCGAGCTTTACCGACGAGCCATAAAACCGCGGTCTTACTCGTCCGTCGATCAGTGGCTGTAGCCGGTGCGGAGCAACTATTTAGAAATTATTTAAAGATAAGTATAACTATACTGTTAACTGTATAAGTATATAAATATATGTACCTATCTAGTAGGGTTTATCGAGAAGTCTCGATCCGGGAATTCCCGGGAAATTTGGTCTAAGTCGAGACGGGAAAAAACTGGTCGAGTACCCAGGAAGTCGAGACATATAAAAAAAGCCATGAAGTTAGTAGTTTAGAGCTGATTCCTGGTTTTATCTATACTAATATTATAAAGCTGAAGAGTTTGTTTGTTTGATTGTTTGTTTGTTTGTTTGTTTGTTTGTTTGTTTGTTTGTTTGAACGCGGTAATCTATACTAATATTATAAAGCTGAAGAGTTTGTTTGTTTGATTGTTTGTTTGTTTGTTTGTTTGTTTGTTTGTTTGAACGCGGTAATCTCAGGAACGACTGGTCCGATTTGAAAAATTCTTTCAGTGTTAGATAGACCATTTATCGAGGAAGGTTATAGGCTATATATCATTACGGTACGACCAAGAGACGGGGAAAAATTTGACGCAAGCGAAGTTGCGCAGGTCAGCTAGTTATTACTAAAATTATATTTTCGTCAACAACAAAGATAATTAGTATTTTAATAAAACATTTTGACTGTTATACCGAGTAGATTTGTATAATATACTACCCAAAAAACCCCGGGTAGAATACCTCTAATTCAAAAAATGTTGTACTACGACTTTTGACAATTCAGTTATTAAAATTAATTATATTTAAATTGTAAATTTTAAAAGTGAATGTTTGATGGTTTGCCAATTAAAATTTCGGTTTTTATATTTTATTCTATTATCCAAACTCCTAAAAAAAATGTTAACTCTGCGATCTTAAGTAAGTGTGATTGTTTGATCTTTAACTTGTGTACGTCATTAAATGCACCCCTTGTCCAAATTTAATGTATCTAACTGGTATAGTTTAGGCTGTGCGATAATTATTATCAGTCATTCAATCAGTCAGTCAAAACAAGTAATTTTATTTGTAGATAGACAATAAATATTATAATTTTTGAGCTGTTTGACTAAGACTCATTATCATTCGCCAATTGTGGTTTGTGAAAATGTAATTTAATTGGTTTTATAATCTTTTCAATATGTTATTAAAAGGTTTTATCGAATTCTCGACTTCCCGGAAATTCCCGGGAAATAGGGCTCGAGAATTCTCTGTATCCGGGAACAAAAAACAGTCGAGAATTAAGAAACGCTACTCTCTAGTATATAATAAAGTAATTATAGTTATATATATATTTGTTAAAATAAGTATGATTTTTGCCTAAACAAAAGTATTTTATTTTTCTTACTATCCTGTTCAGAAATAATATTCCTAGTTTATATAAAAATTGCCTTTAAGCTTAATTATTTATTGTTTTTTTTTATTAATTGCTGTTTCTTAACATCAGAAGTGGGATCTCAACTTACTGCCCATAATTAAAATTCTATGTTTATATATAGGCTATGGAACCACCCCAACTACTGGAAGGTCTGGTGAAATCTATTCAGGAGGCAATAACTTCGGATCGGCGCTCTGATGACGTCGCTTTATCTGTCTTCGACCCAGAGAAGAATGACAATGGTGCTGAAGGTTGGGCATAGAGAAACTTGGCGCTGATTTAAAATGGACCAGCATCCAGCAAGCTGCCAAAGCCGGTAAGGCCCTACGGGGCTCTGCATTAAAATGGTTCGAGGCATGGGAACCAGATACCGAACGGTCTTGGGAAGCTTTGCGCAAGGATATAATAGATTTATATCCGGAAAAGAAGAATTTAACAGAGAAAATGTCAAAGGCTATTTTGTACACATCTGAAAATACTGACACATATTGTGAATATGCCAAAGAGAAAATTCGGCTGTTACGCAACACGAAAGTAGCTTTCACAGAAGCACAGATGATTGAACTTATTTGCGGTGGCATTAGCGAAGTTAATGTATGAATGGCTAGCTTAAATAGTTTGATAGCTTCCATGCCAGACCTAATAACGTTATTCTCTACCTATGAAAAATCCCCAAGAAGAGATCTATAGAGGCAACTACATCTTCGGAGCAAAACGGTGCTAAACGTTTTAAACCTAGCATTGAAGTCCAGAAAGAAGCGAAAACATGTTACACTTGTGGTAACAGTGGTCAACTTATGGCTCATTGTCCAAAAATGAAGTCCGCTCTAGTAATAACTATTCAGACCTATCAAAAACCTTGCGGACTGTTAGAATCGCATGTTCTTTTTGTAAAAAGGAGGGACATTCTTTTGAAAAATGTTTTCATCGTATAGCTTGTACAGTTTGTAACAAGATGGGCCATTCTCCCGACAGATGTTTTCACAAAACTGAGCAAAATAGAGTCGTTAATACCGCTGATACTAAATGACTATCTAGCAAACTTACCAAAGTTAACATAAACTGTATAGAAATTGTTTCTTTATTAGACACTGGAGCCGACTGTAGTTTATTAAAAGAATGTATAGCAAGGCGCCTACAATGTAACGTAGTGCCATGTTCATTATATTTAGACGGTATTGGTGATGGTAAACTTCATGTTTTTGCAAAATTAAACGCTCCAGTTCAGTACCAAGATTTGTGTATTGACATAGAATTTTATGTAGCTGCAGATAATGATTTCCGTTACGATTGTATAATCGGACGTAATGCGACTAAGCATCCTAATGTAGCAATTGTATTAGATTCCGGGAGCACTAAGTTAGTTAAGATGAATAACTATACTCCTCCATTGGTAATCGGACTTTTTCAAACGCAGATAAATACACAAATAGATGTTAACTCTCTCACAGTGGCTCTAGCTCATCTAGACACATCATCACAAAATAGTATAATTAATATTTTCCAAAAGTATCCTTATATTTTGTCAACAGAAAACAATATTAGTACAGTAACGACAGGTCAACTCAAAATTCGGTTAAAGTCAAATAAAATTATAAACTACCGCCCTTACCGTTTAACTCCGATTGAGAGGGAAAAGGTTAAACAAATAATTGATGATTTACTCAAAAAAGGAATTCTTCAGGAAACTGAATTTGAATTCGCGAGCCTGAAGCCGAGATGGAAGAGATCGACTTTGCGTCGATTATAGAGCATTAAACCAAATTATTGAAAAAAAAACAATACCCTCTCCCTCTCATCGAAGACCAAATCGATCGACTAGGGAAAGCTAAATATTACATTGCAATTGATATGAAAAACGGGTTTTATCAGATTGCTATTGAACCACAGTCTACAAAATACACAGCTTTTGTTACGCCTGACGGACACTTTGAGTTTTTAAAAATGCCTTTTGGCATATCTAATGGCCCCTCAGTTTTTCAAAAAGCTATTACCAAAGCAGTTAAAAATCTTAAATTTATATTAGTTTACGTAGACGACCTGCTTATTCCTTTTAGTACCATATCAGAAGGACTTTACTATTTAGATCAAACCCTTAATGCTTTGTCTAATGCTGGATTTACTATTAATCTTGGCAAATGTATTTTTTTCGAAACAAGCATTGAATATCTAGGCCGTATTATCTCAGCGGAAGGAGTAAAACCCAGTCATAGAAAAGTATCTGCTTTAGTAAACTCTCCAATTCCCACTAACGTGAGACAAGTAAGACAATTTATGAGCCTTGCTAGTTGTTTTAGGCGGTTTATACCAGAGTTTGTTTCCCGAACGGCTTCAATTACAAAGCTAGTTAAAAATTACCAAAAATGGGAATGGGGACCGGAACAAGAAATTGCTCGTGATTATGTTTTGACTCAATTAACAACGGAACCTTTATTAGCTATTTTTGATCCAGTCTTACAAACAGAGTTACATACAGATGCTAGTGCTGTAGGATTTGGAGCTATTCTATTGCAAAAAAATGACTCATCAAATCGAGTAATTGCATATTATTCTAAAAGAACAACTCTCTGTGAATCCCGGTACCATTCTTACGAATTAGAGACACTGGTTGTTTATGCATTATTAAAACATTTTAGAGTTTATCTATTGGGCATTACTTTTAAGGTAGTTACTGATTGTAATGCTATAAAGTCCACAGTAACTAAAAAGAACATATCACCGAATAGCACGATGGTGGACTTATATGCAGGACTTTTCTTTTGAAATTGTATATAGAAAAGGCTTTGTTGGTCACGTTGATTACCTTAGCAGAAACCCGGAACTAAGTTCTTCTCAAGATATTGCTGTTTTATCTAACCCACCCCATTTTCTGGGGCGGGGATGTGCATATGCTTTTGCAGTTTGAATAATCACGACATGCTTCTCGCTTGCTTTTCACACGCTTGCCTGCACTGACGCATGGTAGCATAAGTACAAACCCCTCATAGTGCCTCCATCAGAAGCACTGTGAGAGCGAGGTCTTAGGGGAGAGCGCAACAGTCGTGAAGATCCCTAAGGCAAGTCCAGTAGTTATCCTTCCCGTGGTTGCTTGCCCTGTTATTGGTCCAGTTCCCTCAGAAATGGATGTAACCGAAACTACTGGGCGCCTATCGCAAGGATGCTGAGGTCACACCTTTGCGAGTTCATCATCTTACAGACAAGATGGTGGATAGAATTGACCTCCTGCGTGTTTGTGCCGTGCGCGGGAACCCGTAAGGAGTGGATGAAAGAATCCTGGGGGTTGAGCTGAATGTCAGCTGCGGCTGGCAGGAGGCAACACGCCTCTTTGGTCTGGATTTCCTCCGACACGGGCGGTCAAGGGCTAGCCACCTGCGATCAAGCGGCTGAAGCATCCGGTCAGACGGATGCTGGCGAGTTTCCTGGAGTGATGGAGTCGGCAGACGGCGGAGCAGGACCTCTCGCAGGTTGTGGTAACAGGTGAGTTGTTTTTGCACCGTTTAGTCTCGTCGGCGACGCACTTCGGGGAGCTATATCAGTCCGGTAGCCTTGGTGCTATAGAGCATCCCCACATGAGGGCTCCGAGGAGGGTGAGGAGCCGGACTGACGAATCACATATAAAAACAAAGGTATGGATAATTTACCAAATAACCAAACCCAATCCAGTGCGAAAGCACCTACCGCGCTAAGCGCAAAGACTACTGAGGGCGTCAGCGGAGGCAACAGCGACTCGTGTAGCTGGACCGAGGTGTCTCGCAAGAGAACCTGTGGGCTGCCACGACAAACCGGAGCCAAAGCCAACTCTAAAGTTGGGTCAAGAGCGGAGGGGAAGCCCGAAAGGCAAACCGAACGGGCCACAACAGGCCCGAACGGTGTCGATAAGGCGACCCAACCTCCGGCGAACGAAAGTGCCCCAGGGAGCAGTGGCGGGAGATTCCAGAGCGGAAGGACCGGGGCGGCCTCTAGGAGCCCCTGTGGGCCACCGACCTCTGACCCCAATACCAAACCCAAAGGCACGCAGGAGGGCCCTAGCGCATCAGCACAAAGGCGTAATCGTCGGCTGAGGAAGCTGCAGGCACTCCAGAGCAACAACGATGCACCTACCAAACGTGCAAGGGAGGTAAGCGACGGGTCACAAGAGCAAGCCCGGGAGGCCAAAAAGCCAAAAACCCAGGGCTCCTACCGAGACGTCGTTGCGGCCAGCCTCAGGATGGCGGTCATCCTTGAAGGGTATCCTGAAAGGAAGATGACCATCAAGGAAGGACACAAAGTGCAGGACCTGATGTTCGACCGGCTGATGGCAATGACCGGTCCGCCGCCCCTCGTCAACATGGGCAACATTGTGTCCGGGGCACTGTTCTTCACTTGCGCCGATGAGACCTCAGCGAAATGGCTGAAGGAGCTCACCGGCTCAAAGGTAGGTGAGGAGAAAATTATAAGAGTAGTGGCAGCCAAAGACCTACCGAAGCCGGTCAAAATGGCCTTGAAGTCGCGCGCCGCGTCCGAAAAGGACAACAGGCGGGTGCTGATGCTGGTGGAGAAGATGAACCCGGGCCTGAAAACACAGGAATGGCGAGTCATCGACACCCAGAATGACGAGTTCACGGTGCGGAGAATCGTCATGATGGACAAGGACTCGGCCGAGTTCATCAAAGCCCGGGACTACAGGCTACCCACCGGCATCGATTTCAGCATTTTTAAACTGCTAGAGGATGCCTCCCCGGTGGCCAGTACGTCAGGGGAGGAGCAACGAGAGCCGCCTGAGGAAGGCGACCCTCCCGCCTCAACGACAATGACGGAGCCTGCGAACCCACCTCAGCGCCCCATGACCCCCGGAGCCCCGCCATCCCCAGTGTCAACCATTGGCACTGAGGACCTTTTTGGGGAAATGCGGAACCTGGCGCTTGAGGAGGACGCTCTCCTAGAGCCGTCTCCAGACAGCGAGGCGGGCGGCGACCCATAGTTGCCCCCCCCCACCTCCACCACCAAATGAGCCCCCAATCGACCATCAACATGGAGGGTTTAAGGTACGTTCAAATCAACCTACAGCACAACAAGACGGCCACGGCCCTTCTGGCACGAGCCCTAAAAGGAGGCAAATTCGACATTGCTCTCATACAAGAACCCTACATATATAAAGGGGAAATCAAAGGATTAGACGACACTGGAGGAACAATATGGAACTCCAGAAACACTAATAACGGTGTGAGAATGTGCATATACACCAGGAATGGCGTAAATGCATGGCCTCTGCACGACTTCTGCTACAGGGATCTGACGGCAGTCAAGATCAACACAGGGGGAAAAGACAGCAGCAAGACCATCATCTCTGCCGCTGTCTATCTTCCCTATGAGGAACCTAACCCGATCCCAACACAACTTAAAGGTCTGGTTAACCACAGCATCCAGCACAAGATGGACATCATTATTGGATGCGATGCAAATGCTCACCACGTGATCTGGGGCAGCTCGGACACCAATAGAAGGGGAGAAAAAGTACTGGAATATCTGGTAAGTTCTCCTTTACAATTACTCAACCGAGGAAACAGCCCTACCTTCGTCAATGCGCGGAGAGGTGAGGTAATAGATATAACCCTAGCCACTAACACTGCTAGCAATTATATCGCTAACTGGCATGTATCAAATGAAATCTCGCTTTCAGATCATAGATATATATGCTTTAACTATGGGACGACTCGAGTAGACACAACTACGATCAGAAGGAATTCCAAACACACGGACTGGGTTAACTATAGCAAAGACCTAAAGATCTTGCTAGGTGACCCGAAGTGCAAGCTCAATTCTACCTTGGATATAGAACTTGAAGCGGACCGGTTATCGAAAACGATCACACAGGCCTGGACGGATAACTGCCCGGCAAAAGAAATCAAACCCAAAAAAGTCCCTTGGTGGAACAAGGAACTGGAGGCTCTAAAACGCGAAACCAGAATCGCCTTTAATAGAGCTAAGGCCCGAAATGACTACAGTGACTATTCAAAAAAGCTAACTGAATATCACAAAGCTGTAAGGAAAAGCAAGCGCAAATCCTGGACCGATCATTGCGGCCTAATTAGCTCGCTTCCAGAAAGCATGAGACTGACCAAAGCACTATCGCTGGCCAAAGAGAGCCCGCTCACCAGTATCAAAAACAAAGACGGGAAACTCACAGAATCTGGGGAAGAAACGCTACGCATTATGGCTACCGAACATTTCCCAGGCTCAACTATCATCAACATAATGACAGATGAAGATATAACGCATAGCGAAGAAAATCTCATCAAGACGTCAAGGGCTGAATGGAACACAGCCAGGAAAATAGTAGATGGGAACCTTCTGAAATGGGCAATTGACAGCTTTAAGCCCTACAAATCACCAGGACCAGATGGTATATACCCCATACTCCTACAAAAAGGCAGCAATGTGTTAATACCACACTTGGTGCGTATTTACAGAGCATGCCTAGCCTATGGCCATATACCAAAACTATGGTCAAAAGTGAAAGTAGTATACCTGCCTAAACCGGGAAAAACAAACTACGAAGATGTTAGGTCATATCGACCCATCAGCCTTACATCGTTTCTACTTAAAACGATCGAAAAGCTGATTGACAAACATATAAGAGACGGACCTTTAAGAAATAATCCACTCCACGATAGGCAATGTGCTTATCAACAAGGGAAATCGACCGAAACAGCTCTTCATCTAGTGATAGAACGAGCAGAGGCAGCACTGGAAAGCAAAGAAATATGCGTGGCCACCTTCATAGATATAGAAGAGGCCTTTGACAGAACCACCTTCGAAGCTATCCAAGATGCTGCTTTAAAACATGGCGTGAACCCAACCATCTGCAGATGGATCGGGAATATGCTGCAAAACAGAGTTATCAATTCCACGTTAGCTGGCGATACAATCCACATCAGAACAACCAGAGGCTGCCCACAGGGAGGGGTGCTGTCGCCTCTGCTGTGGAGCCTAGTGGTCGATTCGCTAATGAAAGAACTGAACACAGGACCATTCTACACGGTAGGTTACGCAGATGACCTAGCCATTATGGTCAACGGAAAAATTCCGACGATCGTCTCGCAGTTGTCACAAGAAGCGATCAAGATAGCAGAAAGATGGAGCAGAAAAAACCACCTATTCATCAACCCTAGTAAAACCACCACGATGTACTTTACTAGGAAAAGAGACCTCAAAAACTTCAAAAGCCTAAAGATGGCAGGAGAAGAATTACAATGGTCGACACAGGTCAAATACTTAGGACTCATACTGGACAAAAATCTGACCTGGAAAAAACACCAGGAGCATATAACCAATAAATCCTTAAGAATTTTTGGCATGCTCAGGAGGGCCTATGGCAAAACATGGGGACTCCAACCAAAGGTACTATACTGGATCTACACAATGATGATCCTACCCATCATCAAGTATGGAAGTGTAGTATGGTGGCCAAGAACCAATAAAGAGACATGCAAGAAAGCGCTCAGCACAATCCAAAGGGCTGCCTGCATGTCTATAACAGGTGCCTTCAGAACAACACCAACGGCGGCAATGGAAACCTTACTTGGAATCACTCCATTGCACCTTACAGCCCAAAGAGAGGCAATCAATGCGTTGAAAAGACTCAAAGATGCAAACCTCGGGACAAGGAAGATGATGACGTGCAACCATACAAACATGGGCATAAAACCTCATCTAAAAGAGATGCTAGATATGAAACACAAACTGACAAAATACAGACAATACTAGTCACTCACAGAAACTTTAAGATAACGATTCCGACGAGAGAAGAATGGAGTCAAGGTCTCTACACACAAACCAAATCGAGACAGATATGGTACACCGATGGCTCCAAAATGCAGAACGGCACAGGAGCAGGCGTCCACTCGGAGGACTGCAGCATAAGCACTAGCCTAGGCAGATATGCTTCAGTCTTCCAAACAGAAGTACACGCAATCATCGAATGCACCCAAGAGATTATAAAACGAGATACAAAAAATCGCGACATTTATATACTCAGTGACAGTCAAGCAGCTATTAAAGCTCTTTGCTGTTTTAAGGTCAATTCGGGACTTGTACTGAATTGCATACAGAACCTGAACAAGGTAGGTCGTACAAACAACGTTAGGCTAGTTTGGGTACCAGGCCATGCGGGCATAGATGGGAATGAGAAAGCTGATGAACTTGCACGGAAAGGATCAGAATCACTCCCAATAGGTCCAGAACCAATAATTGGACTACCTGCTGCGACAGTCAAACTGGCAATAACCAGCTTCACCAGGGACCAGCATCTGAAAGAATGGAAAGCCATATCTGGACTAACCCATTCGAAACTGTTCATAAATAACGTCAACAAAAGCTGGAGTAATAACCTAATAAACCTCAGCAAAGACAGCATCAAGAAAATACTTGGTGCTTTCACAGGACACTACGGCACGAACTACATGTTAAATAAAATAGGTGCCATAGATGACCCTAAATGCAGGCACTGCAATGAAGAAGCAGAAACCATGAAACACATACTGTGCGAGTGTGATGCTTTAGGAAGGAAAAGAATGGATCTTCTAGGATGCGGTTACCCTAAACCAGAAGACTACAGGCTGCTTCCGGTGGGGTGCATAGCAAAACTGATAAGTTTTGCCCTGCCCCCCAACGTCTAGAGCAGCAAAGGAGGGGGTGACACAAAGGATCAGGAATGGTCGAAGTGTCAGCCAGGCATTAACTGGCACCCCCACCCCTAAGATAAGATAAGATAAAATAACCCACCCCATAATACTTCAATTAACCCAATAGACATGCCACGGTCTTGGTTAGAGGTAGCACAAGATAGGGACTCTGAAACTCAAGACCTTATAGAAAAGGTTCGCACGGGCAATTTAGATTCTAATCAATATATGGCACAAAATAATTTGCTGTATTACAAAAACGACTCAATGTCTACACCTAAGCTGTTTGTGCCTGAGGGGAGTAGGCTCGACATTCTTCGTTTATTCCATGATGAGAATTGCCATGTAGGTTTTGTAAATTATCAGAGTACTTTTGGTTTCCTGGCATATCAAAATTTATCAAGTAATACATCGCTCATTGTCTAATTTATGTCGAAAAGAAAACTCACCATGGACCAAAACAAGGAATGCTGCATTCAATAGAAAAAACTCCAGTATCTTTTCACACAGTACATTAGATTGTACAGGCCCCTTTTCACAGTCTAACAGTGGTCATAAATATTTACTCATCATAATTGATGGCTTTACAAAATTTTGCATTTTGAAACCACTAAAATCAATGGGTGCTGAGGAACTAGTCGAGATTTTACGAAGTTCACTAACGGACTATGGCACACCATCTTTAGTAATAACCGATCGTGGTACAATTTTTTGTTCAAGACAGTTGCGGCAGTTATTTGATGGATGGCAAATTAGGCATCACATGATAGCGACCGGTACCCCACGGGGAAACAGCCAAGTCGAACGATACGTTTCTACTATAACAAATATGTGGACGCATCGTGTTGACTAATTATTCGCAAAGAATAACTAATTAAATAATTCGTATTTATCAAATCAAACTGAACATCAATATAAGCTTTTGGTGTCTTGCCTTATTTGATTTTGTTACTTTAACCCTTTTACTGGTGGTGGCAATATCTATGCCACCAACATTTTTATTTTTTTTCTCGTACGGCAATACTACTACTTAAAAAGTAACCGATTCTGCGTGATAAGGAACGCATCACAGATTATTAAAAAATAAAACATTGGCACATTTGACATATGACAAAGTTTTGATTGAAGGTATTTTTAAAAGTTTCATAAGTTGACGATCTATATAAAAATCTAAGAAAATCTTCATATTGCGACGTAGCCACGGTAAGATTTTATATTTATTGTAAAGTAAATGGTATTCTAATTATGCTTTACTATATATTTTCTAACAATAATTACTATTTGTTCTCAAAATTGGCTCCGAACATGGTGGCAACATATATGCCATTACCAGTTACCATTACCATTGCACTTGTCTGGTTTGTTTTAGATTTGTATAGAAATGTATAAGTAACCTTTACTTTTCACATTTTTTTTAGACAATGAGTAAGCGAAGACAGGTTTTGGCGGACAAGCAAATAGAAGAAGAGCTTGAAAATCTATTCGGTATACCAGATGGCTTTTTATCTGAAGATGATGAAGAAGTGACAGCTACCGAGTGCGTTGAAGATTCAGACTTGCTTTCTGTGTTATTAGGTGAAGATGTTCTGATTAGCTCAGCATCGGAACAAGTACGAGAAAGTCCCGGCCTAACAAATTTACCTGTACCTTCTACATCTAGAGCAGAAGTTCAAAATTCTCCTTTGGAAACTGCAAGATTTCAGTCATCTGTGTCTGAAGACGGAGAAATCCCAAACCTTTCAGACTTTTCTTCTTCGTCAGATGATGAATCAGATGCAGATGAGGTCGAATGGAAAAAGCAATCTTGGCAACAAAGTCCTAACTTGGAAAACTTCGATTGCCCACCTTTACGCTGTACCAAAAATCTACCAAATAGAACAAGACCGATTACATATTTTGAACTGTTTTTTGATAACAAAGTAATGGAAAATATAATAACACAGACAAACAGATATGCAGAACAACAAAATGCACGAAACTGGACATCCATAACTATACCGGAATTAAAAGCATTTCTTGGCATCATAATACAGATGGGTATTCATGTACTCCCTACAATCGAGGACTATTGGTCAAGTGATCCACTATTACATGTAGTAGAAATAGCTGAAACTATGACATTGCAAAGGTTCCAAAAGATATTAAGATTCTTGCATATCAATGATAATATGACAATGCCGAGCCGTAATGACAATAACTATGATAAATTGTATAAATTGCGGCCTCTTATTGACCGTTTGAACAATCTATGTCAAAATAATGCAAATACAACTAATTCTCAGTCGATTGATGAATGCATGATTAAATTTAAGGGTCGCTCTAGCCTGAAACAATATATGCCAATGAAACCCGTGAAACGCGGGTACAAAGTATGGTGCAGAGCTGACAGTAATACAGGGTATCTATATCAATTCCAAGTTTACACAGGCAAGACTGATACTGCAGAGACAGGACTGGGAAGGAATGTCGTAAAATCATTATGCGAGCCCTTATTGAGAAATGGTTATTCTGGTCATGTGGCTTTTGATAACTTCTTTTCAAGTTTTGACCTTATGCAAGAATTATATGAACAAGGTGTCTACAGTACAGCAACAATTCGAAGTGATCGGGTCGATTTACCACTTTTGGTAAAGAAACCAAAAAAGACTGGAAACAGAGAAGAAGATCAGAAGATAGCGGAAGCTTCTATTAGGGCAACCGCAAAGCTCAAAAAACTGAAGAAAGGAAAATGGAAGTGGAGGGTCAAGAAGAACGTAGGATTTGCTGTTTGGAAAGATACCAAACAAGTGAATGTTGTAAGCACAGCATTCCATCCTAAAGAAAAAAGAAATTGTAATAGAACTCAAAAAGACGGTTCAAAAAAGACTATCAAATGCCCATTACTAATACCAGAATATACAAAACGTATGGGTGGTGTCGATCGTTTCGACCAAAAAAGAACATCATATTCCGTGGGTAGAAGAAGTCGCAAATGGTGGACCCGAATATTTTATTTTTTGATAGATGTTGCAATAACCAATGCCCATATATTACATCAAACGAACACCCGAGTGCACAATGTTATGAGCCAAAAAGAATTCAGAATTGCACTTTCAAGGGAGCTGGTGGATAATAAAACCTTTAGAAAAAGATCATTCCAATCAATGCCAAATTATGTAACTAAAAAAAAGAAACGAGTGGAAGAAAGTGATGAAAGACAAAAAAGAATTTACGGTGTACCTGAAGAAATCAGATTTGAAAGATTAGGTGAACACTGGCCTATAGAAATAGAGACTTATAAGAGGTGTCGCTACTGCAGCACTAAAGGAAATAATAAGAGGTCTAAAATAGAATGTGAACGTTGTAAAGTTGCACTATGTATACATCCATGTTTCAAATTATTTCACCAAGAAAAGCAATGAACGACGAAGGCCGAGACTGGTGCTGGCAAGGATATTGCCACCATGTTTTTTTCTTATTATAAACATGTATATTTTTTTTTCTTGAACATTAATTATTAAACTACCCACAATGATTCCATAAAACGAGATTTTATTTTTCTGACATAAAAAAATGCTTCTACCAGTTAAAGGGTTAAAATGAAAGTATTTGATGGTTGGATTGTACCCATCAAATACAAACAAATTGTTATTTGTTTTAAGTGCAAAGATTTATTACCTAAACAATATTGTTAATTAATATTAGGATTTATTAGCATCAATCGATGTGTTTTTATCAACCTTTAATGATATCTAGCTAAAACAACATTGAAACGGATTTTATTACCATTGAGGTCTTTATTCAATTGACGCCCTTATTCAATTGACGCCCTTATTAATATTTGATAAAAACACATCCGATTTGGATAATAATTAATAAATTAAATGCAAAAAATTAATGTAAAGGCTTTAAAATTACTAATTAATTAGATTAGAATTTTTGATGTAAAAAGTTTATGGTTTTAACCCGTTGTTGTATTTTAAAACATTTTTAATTATACGTGTTCCGCTTATGAAGCACGCCATGTTGCAATTCATTCTTAGCGGTAACGAGGACATGTGAGGACCTGTGCTGTCTGTGCTGTCTGAGAATTCTGAGACTGTAAGTTTTTGCTTGTATAATTACTAAAAGTGTCGATTAGGAGAATAGTTATAATTAAGTAATGTCTGCAAATAAAAGTGGGATGGGTGACGCCAGCGATGCTGACGTCACTCATTCTAATACTGTAAATGGGTTTTCTTCGTCGTTATCAGAAGTGGGATATCCACCCGCTTCTGCCGGACATTCTGTTCAAAGTAATGAAAATGTTTCTGCTTCTGTTAGCGGCGTACCCACGGAATTTTTCTCGCAGATGTTACAGGTTATGAAAGGCATGTCGGATCGTTTTTCTAAACAATCGGATAAAGTTAAAATTAGTGACGTATTTTTGCCATCTTACGATCCGGACGCCAATATAGGAATACGTGAATGGTGCCAACACGTGAGTACAGCCATGGAAAACTACAGCCTGGCTGATTACGACGTTAGGATGAAAGTTGGAAGTTTGCTCAAGGGTCGTGCTAGGCTGTGGGTAGACAATTGGTTAGTCTCGACATCCACGTGGCAAGAATTGCGCAATTTGTTAATAACTACTTTCGAGCCGGAAAATAGGTATTCTAGAGACATTTTTAGATTCCGTGAACACACTTATGACAGTAGTAAAGATATCGCGCAATTTATTTCTCAAGCTTGGGTACTTTGGCGTCGTATCACGAAAGATAAATTAAGTGATGAGGACGCGGTTGAGGCAGTTATTGGATGCATTGGGGATGATCGACTGAGAATCGAGTTATTAAATGCACGTGCGTCATCGGTTCCGGAACTTATTTCGGTAGCATCGTCTATACGCCACATTAAAAGACCAAACCCGAGCCAATCTAATACTCAGTTAGTTAACAACAAACGTCCACGGTTTTCGGAAAAACAATCGTCTTGCCAAGTATGTAAAAGATCGGGGCATGAAACACGTGACTGTCGTTTCTATAAGAAATCTGAGGGCACTCAGCCACGTTCTCTAGAAAACAAACCAGTGACTCCTCAGTCTTTTGGTTCCGAGACAGATAAGCCAATGTGTACATTTTGCTCAAAAGTGGGTCATACATTTGATAAATGTTTTAAACGTGAACGCGCCGTATTGTCTAAAGTTAATTGTGTAGGCACAACAAAGTTGGCTTTTATACAAATAGAAGTTGGTAATATGAAAATTGAAGCCATGTTCGATAGTGGCGCGGAATGCTCACTAATACGCGAGTCTGTAACGGCTAAATTACCGGGAAAAAGGACTAGCGAGGTTAGCTATTTAAATGGAATTGGTCAATTTACGGTGCTTTCGCTAGCAAAAGTAACTACAGTTTGTATTATCGACAATTTACGAGTTGAGCTTCAGTTTCATGTAGTGGCCGATTATGAAATAAGTACCGATGTGATAATCGGAATGAATCTTGTCGAGAATACAAGCCTTGGGGTGTTAGTCAATTCACAGGGTGCTAAGCTTTTTCATCAACCAATAGTAAGTCACATACGACCTGCCAGTAATAAATTCGATAATTTAGATTGTGATTTAACTAACGACGATCAAGTAGCTGAATTGAAAATATTGCTGAACAAATATGACTTTTTATTCATTCGTGGATTTCCAAAGACCAGGGTTAATACTGGTGAATTGGAAATCCGCCTTAAAGATCCTTCTAAGCGAGTGGAACGTCGACCATACCGATTAAGTCCGATTGAACGGGAAAAGGTACGCAATATTGTCAGTGAACTACTTGAACATAAAATTATTCGTGAAAGCAAATCATCATTTTCAAGCCCAATAATATTAGTCAAAAAGAAAAATGGTCAGGATCGTATGTGTGTTGATTTTAGAGAACTAAACCGGAATACCCTTAGGGATCACTACCCTTTACCAATAATTTCAGACCAAATAGACCAACTAGCTGGTGGCTATTTCTTCAGTACTTTTGATATGGCAGCTGGATTTCACCAAATTCCAGTGGCTAATGAGTCAATTGAAAAGACCGCATTTTACACCTGATGGGCTATATGAATATTTAGCTATGCCATTTGGTCTAAGTAATGCTTGCTCAGTTTACCAGCGTTGCATCAATAAAGCATTGATGCCACTGATAATAAAACAGATATGTCAAGTGTATGTCGATTACATCCTTTCAAAATCCACAGATTTTCATGAGGGGCTATCTAACATAGAACAAATATTAATTTCCTTACAAAGGACTGGTTTCTCAATTAATATTGAGAAAACAGTTTTTTTTTAAAGATCTGTTGAATATTTAGGCAATATAATCTCTGATGGACAGGTGGGTCCAAGTCCAAAGAAAGTAGAGGCTTTAGTTAAGGCACCAGTGCCAACTACAACTAAACAAGTCAGGCAATTTAATGGCCTGGCCAGTTATTTCCGTCGTTTCATTCCCAACTTTTCCCAAATTATGCTACCACTTTATGAGTTAACTAAGAAAGACACTAAGTGGGAATGGAATAACAGACATGACGAGGCCCGCAACAAAATCATCCAATACTTGTGTACTGCCCCTACCCTATCTCTATTTCAGGAAGAAGCACCAATTGAGCTTTACACTGATGCCAGCAGCCTGGGCTATGGAGCTATACTGGTTCAAGTAATTGAGGGACGCCACCATCCTGTTGCTTATATGAGTCTACGTACTACTGACACAGAAAGCTGCTATCACTCATATGAGCTGGAAACACTGGCAGTGGTGCGAGCAATCAAACATTTCAAACAGTATTTGTATGGCCGAAAGTTCAAGGTAATCACGGACTGTAATGCTCTCAAAGCATCAAGGCACAAGAAAGACCTTCTACCCAGAGTTCATCGTTGGTGGGCCTTTCTACAAAATTATGATTTTGAGGTAGAATATAGAAAGGGTGAAAGGCTTCAACATGCAGATTTCTTCAGTAGAAATCTCTCCGGTGAGTTCTCCATGAATATATTAACAACTGATATGAAATGGTTACAAATAGAACAACGACGTGATGAAAAGCTGCGTCCCCTCATAGAAAACCCTGCTCCTGGTTTTGAAATAGAAGAAGGTGTACTAAAAAAGTCCTTCACAGATGATGTACATGGTACATATAAGGTTACAGTAGTCCCGAAAGCATTCCAGTGGAGTCTAATTAATTCATATCACACATCATTACAACATCCAGGATGGGAAAAAACTCTACAGAAAATTAAGCAATCTTACTGGTTTGATAAGATGAGCACAGTGGTAAGGAACTTTGTTGATAATTGTGTCATATGCAGAACCTCTAAAAGCGCTTCTGGTGCAGTACAGGCACAACTTCATCCCATCCAAAAGCCCACTGCACCATTTCAAGTGATTCATATGGACATCACAGGCAAACTAGGCAGCAAGGACTCTGAAGGACGTGATGAGTATGTAATTGTTATAATTGATGCATATACAAAATACATACTTTTAAACTACTCTAATAATAAAAACCAGAGCAGCAGTCTATCAGCTTTGAAACGCCTTATACATCTCTTTGCAACACCTATGCAGATTGTTGTAGATGGAGGGAGAGAGTTCCTTGGTGAATTTAAAGTATATTGTGACCGTATTGGTATTGATATCCACTCAATAGCGCCAGGAGTTAGCCGAGCAAATGGTCAGGTGGAGCGAGTGATGGGTACATTAAAAAATGCTCTGACCATGATCAAAAATTATGACACAGATAAATGGCAAGTTGCATTAGAAGCACTACAACTTGCATTCAATTGCAGCTGCTCATCGTGTGACCGGCGTTGCACCCCTCACTCTTCTAACACGACGTGATCATTGTGTTCCACCAGAGCTCCTGAGATTAGTGAATATTGAAAACGAGTCAATGGATTTTGATTTGTTGGAACAACATGTACAGGAGAAGATGGCGACAGCAGCACAATATGAAAAACAACGTTTTGACAAGAATAAAGCCAAGCTCAAACCGTTTCAGAGGGGAGACTATGTTTTAATCAAGAACAACCCACGTAACCAAACTTCTCTTGATTTAAAATACAGTGAACCTTTTGAGATTTACAGAATCCTAGACAATGATCGCTACATGGTCAAACGAGTAACAGGAAGAGGACGACCACGCAAGGTGGCTCATGATCAACTCCGTAGAGCCCCTCAGCCAGGTGATCAGGCAGCCGTGTCGACGGACTCTGACAAGGATGATCTGCAACAACTGGAAACATCTGGTCGGCTTACACCAACACCTGAGCCTCATTTGTTGCAGTCACACATACCTACAGATGGCATACTGGAAGATGCCTAAGTCCCGGTGAGTTCTATCTGTTATTATGAATGGCTAGTTGATGACTATGTCTATCACCTACAAATAGGAAATAAAATCAGATAAATATTAAACATATTAATCTATGTAACATAACTAACATATTCATAGAATAAATATTTAGCATAGACATTTTATTCATGTCTAATTTATGATAATTATTTACCATGTCTTTCAAATGTAATGTATGAGATGTGGCAGAAACTTAAAAAGTATTACTATTGTTATAACAACTCTTACTTTTATAAAAGTTCATAAAGTAAACTTTAAAAGTGATTGTTACACTTAAAGTACCATACATGTTTCATGTTTCTTTGAAATCCCGTGTGGACCACGATCATACTAAATGATCTAGACCACACCATCGTCCTAAAACTATTTCCTTTAGAGCCTCTGTGGACCACGGTGCACAAGACCACCCAGACCACAGCATCATCACATTGCTCCTGTGTGGACCACGATCATACTAAATGATCTAGACCACACCATCAACCTAGACCTACTTCCTTTAGAACCTCTGTGGACCACGGTGCACAAGACCACCCAGACCACAGCATCACTCTTATATACTAAAACATAAAGGATGCAGATTTACGTGGAGTAACTGTATTCAAAATAAAATCATAAGCAGTGACATGATGCGCTGAGCATATTAACAATTCATTTTGTTATAATTTACTAACATGTTTATGTACCTACATTGAATTATTCATAGCTGATGACTTGGTGAAGTTGATTAGCTAAATATTTGGCAGCATTAAATGTACCAAACCAAATCATTAGTAAGCGTTCCTGTGTATAGGCGCTAGACTAAAATGAATAAACTTAATATTTCAGAATAATTGCCTTGGACTGGTGCAGAGCGCGCACCACCTCGCAGAATGGCCGTGTCGACGCATCGTGTTGACTAATTATTCGCAAAGAATAACTAATTAAATAATTCGTAT
Organism: Anticarsia gemmatalis; assembly: GCF_050436995.1. Taxonomy (NCBI): domain Eukaryota; kingdom Metazoa; phylum Arthropoda; class Insecta; order Lepidoptera; family Erebidae; genus Anticarsia; species Anticarsia gemmatalis. The sequence continues at coordinate 13,605,657 of NC_134775.1, forward strand.
TTATCAAATCAAACTGAACATCAATATAAGCTTTTGGTGTCTTGCCTTATTTGATTTTGTTACTTTAAAATGAAAGTATTTGATGGTTGGATTGTACCCATCAAATACAAACAAATTGTTATTTGTTTTAAGTGCAAAGATTTATTACCTTAACAATATTGTTAATTAATATTAGGATTTATTAGCATCAATCGATGTGTTTTTATCAACCTTTAATGATATCTAGCTAAAACAACATTGAAACGGATTTTATTACCATTGAGGTCTTTATTCAATTGACGCCCTTATTCAATTGACGCCCTTATTAATATTTGATAAAAACACATCCGATTTGGATAATAATTAATAAATTAAATGCAAAAAATTAATGTAAAGGCTTTAAAATTACTAATTAATTAGATTAGAATTTTTGATGTAAAAAGTTTATGGTTTTAACACGTTGTTGTATTTTAAAACATTTTTAATTATACGTGTTCCGCTTATGAAGCACGCCATGTTGCAATTCATTCTTAGCGGTAACGAGGACATGTGAGGACCTGTGCTGTCTGTGCTGTCTGAGAATTCTGAGACTGTAAGTTTTTGCTTGTATAATTACTAAAAGTGTCGATTAGGAGAATAGTTATAATTAAGTAATGTCTGCAAATAAAAGTGGGATGGGTGACGCCAGCGATGCTGACGTCACTCATTCTAATACTGTAAATGGGTTTTCTTCGTCGTTAAATATGATAAACATGTACTGATGTGTCAGACTGGCCGAGCGTTTTATGGAAAGTCCAATTGTCCTTAAATAGTACTGTACAGCATTCAATCGGTTTTTCCCCTATTAGGTTGCTTTTTGGTAGAAATTCTAACATCCCATGTATACAAGCTCAATTAGATGAGGTAGTACAAAATCATAATGAGATTTTTGACGTAACTGCCGATCGACGGTTAGCACATCAACGTCTTAAAATGGTTGCTGATAAATTTAAAGATCGGTTTGACCAAACTCGGAGAGATAACATAAAATATGGCGTAGGTGATACAGTTTATGTAAATCAAGACCATAGGCGACATGACAAACTAAAAGCAAAATTTAAGGGACCTTACGAAATAGTGAACGTATTAGATAATGACAGATTCTCTTTGAGGGGTATTGGAAATTTAAGTACTATAGTAGTTTCGAAGGAAAAATTCGTCTTTGGCCTGGAGAGTGGTCTGAACAAAACACTGTTAATGAATAATGCTAATGATTTAGTATAATTATGCACAGTGGCGAAGGGTCATTTTTCACAAAAGGTAAGCCGGAGCTATAAGTCATTGTCTAGGTATAGTACCTACATATTATGTACATCGTAAGAATGCCGACGTAAAAGTAGCGTATTACTGCATAATAACAATATGAGAGTATTATCTACATTCGACTACAGTATCTTATTTCTCTCTACAGACTAATAATACATAGGTACTTACCATGCTACCTAATCATGCTTGTTTTGTATTAAGTTACTATATCTTCAGTAGTAACACGTAGGTAACACAACAGCACATATTTAGGATAACGTATATCGAAAGATTGATGATTGTCTCGCACTGGTTGTTTAATAACTTATTATACAAGCAATTTAGAATGTATTCATCAACAATAAAATATCAAACACATTATGGATAAACGCAGAACACTTTTATTGTAATGAGTTTAACCTATAAATCTGACAAAATGAAAATTTACTCTAATACTTAGGTCACTACTTATATTTTGAGCCTAGACGAATCTGATTGTTTTAGACGTCAATTGGTGTTTTCATCGTAAAGTTTGACATTTTTGACTACTAGATTCCGAAGAACGTTTTGAAATCTGCGCTGAAAATATTTTCAATATCGTCGATCGAAAATTGTAAGTGTGCGGAAAAATGGCATTCGGATGTTAACATTTTCGTGCAAATATTTTTTACGACTTTCGACGTGACTTAAAGAAACAGTCGTGTCTATATCGACTTATTTCTTATTTTGGCAGTGAAGTCCGATCCTTCGAAAATTTAAAACGCAAATAAATAGAGTTCTATCATGATTATTTTTTCCTCACCAATGAAATTTCTGAAGGTCGTCCAAGGTCACCAGATGTGTCCGGAAAAATTGATGCTGTGCGAAAATTAATTATGCATTTTCATTTCCTGATACATCAGTAGATTGACACAATTCTGAACATTATTTCCACTCTTAAGTATAAAATATTAGGTGACAACATTTCCGTTTAGAAGATTTTTTCTAAATGTACTGAAATATTTTTCACAAGAATTTGCAAAGGTGCTCGCGCCGATTAGTGCAAATAAATGCTCCAAAAATCCATCGTTTTGGTTCAAAATACGTGTATCAAATTGTGATAGAACACGGATCTAGGATATAATGCGCATGAGCCAAAAAAAAAACACCAGTCCACTTTATGGGTTCTTTAAGATGAACCAAATCCAGAAAACGTTATTCGCGCTCGAAGCATTTCGAAACAAATAGTCCCTTAATTTTTTTAAAAACCTTTTTAAGGGCACAAACTGCCTTTAGAAAAATTTAGAATGGTTAATTCTTATTGATTTACAACCAATAGTTTGCCCAAAGTCTTGTTTAAAATATGGAAAAACCACAAAATCCTACATGTCGAGTTCCATAAAAACAATGTCAGACTTAACGCATCTTGTTAAACAACCGGCTATTATGTGCACGAAAAAATCGAATTAATGAGTTTCTCGCCATACCGTTACAGGTTGACATCAAATGACTTTATTTACCTCCAAAACGTCAAAAATAAATACCGTAATCATTGATTTTTCATCGCCTCAAGAAACAGGTTATGCTTTTAAACACCCTGTTTTTGAGGGGTCTTCGGGAAAGAAAAAAAAATATTAAAAAAATATTTCGATCGGATAAAAATCTATCTAGATCATGCATAAGAATACCCGAGAACACGATAAAGTAGTTTTCACTCACATATTTGCCGTTTTTCATAGTTAGGCTCAAAATATAAATAGTGGCCCACGTAGAAACATGCAAAACAATTACTGTTTAATATACTGATACATTCACAATTATGCACAAACACAATTATCAAGGAATAATGTAGTAATAAACACAAATATTCTAATTTGTTATAGAGCGCGCGAAAGATGTAATTGTGTAATTAAACAAACATGACCTAATGTCAAACTGGACAAAAACGTTCCACTAATACTTATGCAGGATGCTTAGCTTATATTTTCCATCTCGCTCTTGCACGCGGCTCGCACCGCGACAGAAACATGCGTAAGATCATGTGTTCGCCGCGGCGCGAGCGCTGTAGCGCGAGGCAACCCGCTCTTCCCCCGGCTTGCTCGCCACTATGCAGCGCGGTGCGAAGCGCGATCCAAAAGGTCGTAAGCGACATCGCCGCCATAGTTTTTATTGTACGCGATTCTCGATCAGCGCCCCCGGCTTATTTCATTATTATAACTTCACGTTGCGTTTTTAGCGGAGCGTAATTTTTGAAGGGTAGGCGTTTTCGTACTGTTTCGATTAGATTAATGATTCTAGTTAAAGATTTCGGTTTAAATATTCATGATTATTAATTAATTGTGTTTTATTTGGCAATAGTAAACAAATAATTTAACACTAATTGTTCACGGCGATAAGGTTGTTAATTGCAATGTTGGTGATTTGCTCAGTAAAACGACGTGCGGACGCTTTGACAGTTTATTTTGCACTAAAACATCTTAAAACCAGTGGACTGTAACACGATAGGGTATACAATGATACATCGGCACATATAGATGCACCTTAGCATCGCCGCTGTTGCTATACGCTTAGACATTCCGCCCACCAAAGGATCTACCTATCCTTTTGATAAAATAACCAAAAAAAAAAACAACAATAAACTTGGTTAAATAATGAGCGTAAAGTACTTATCTACCTTATGGCAAATTAAACAAAAATAACAAAAAAATATCTTACCAACTAACATGAATGATAAGATAAGTGTCACTCGATCTACAAACTGTTAAGTATCTTTGCATACAATATATGCGTATAACAAGGTACACAAATACCGACGGCGACAAATCATATGTGACATAGCCAAATAACATTAATCTATACTACCACTACATAAAACGCAATGTCCAACTTAATATGTAGCCGGTGGCATTGTAACAATATTAAAAAACAAGTTAGTAAGTATCAGATTGTGTTCATTCACAACTAACCGCCCACCGTGCGATATTTCTACATACATATAAATAGGTAAGACATTTGTGAATTGCGGCATGCTCACTGAATTAACTAAAAAAGTAAGTATTAAGTACTCATAACTTAAACTAAGGTAAGTATTCTGTGTTTCTTAAACTAAGTGATACAAGTATGAATCACTGATTGACCCAAATAAAAAAAATAAACATAGTAGGTACATTTTACGTTCACAATTTTCCAACTTTTTGTTATCATTGACACAAATAAATAGTGTGTAGTTTTGAGTCTACGTAGTAAATAAGTATACATTGATTTAACTTAGAACAACTCACTTAAAAACTAGTCTTATTTAGGTAATACACATAATTTGCTCACGGGTCGTTTATAGACACCGTTTTTACATTTAATTGTCACAACACGAGTAATACCATCACAATCCGCATGCTTTTGAATAATTTTACCTAAAATCCATTTACTAGGAGGAATATTATCTTCTTTTAAAATAACTATGTCACCGATTTCGGGTTCAGAATGATTTGTGTTCCATTTGTATCTTTGGTTCAGGTTTACAAGATATTCTTTGTGCCATCTGTTCCAAAAATCTGTGACCATTTTTTGTGTTAGTCGCCATCTATCTAAACTAGAAATATTACTGTTTGTATAATTTTCATCACTTAAGTTAATCAAAGGTTCACCGATCAGAAAGTGGCCGGGTGTTAGTGGAAGGGGGTCATTGGGGTCATCACTTAGTACAGTTATAGGCCGCGAATTTAAACATGCTTCTACTTGAGTCAGCACTGTGGTTAACTCCTCGTAAGTAAGAGTAGTGTCTCCAATGACTTTCTTAAGATGATTCTTAGTACTTCGCACACCAGCTTCATGTGCATGAGGAGGTATAAAATGCCATGTACAACGCTCTAGAACCAACAACTCTGCCATTTCACCAGCAAACGAAGAGTGGGCATTATTGAACATAGATCTTAGTTGTTTATCTGCACCCACAAAGTTTGTGCCGTTGTCACTGTACACATTATAACAATGACCTCTTCTAGACGTAAATCGCCGAAATGCCGCGATGAACGCTTTAGCAGTCATGTCAGTGACAGCTTCCAGATGTATAGCACGAGTTACCATACAGATAAACAAACAAATATATCCCTTGTAAGATTTAGCTCCTCTACCAGGGGAGAATCGAATGTTGATGGGACCTGCGTAGTCCACACCAGCTGATTTGAAAGCGCGGTCAGCTTTCACTCTCACGATCAGATAATTGACCCATCAGGGGTGTGGTATTCTTCTTTGAATACCTTATACAGGTAACATACTCACGATATATTTTCTTTGTTAAGTCTTTAGCCCGTAAAATCCAATATTTTGATCGCAAATAATTAAGCATTACAAGAGAACCACTATGTATTGTCTTAATGTGAGCATCTTTAACAATTAATCTACTAAGATGACTTTTACCAGGCAAAATAATTTGGTGCTGTGTGTCATATGCCATTTGAGATTTCTGAATACGTCCGCCTACTCTTAATATTCCATTGTTATCGACAAAGGGACAAAGATTGCGGAGCTTGCTTCTTTTTAACACGTAACCGCGAGACTTTAACTGCTCTATATCCTCGTTAAATTCAATGGATTGCACTTGTTTAATTCACATATTTTGAGTTTCTGTTAATTCCTTTGGCGTTATAAATTTTGAAAAGGTTTCACGTTTACTTTTGTGTAATTTTAAGTTAAGAAATCGTCGGCAGTATGAAATTACTCGTAACATTTTTAATAAACTAGAAAATTTTGAACAAATTAATTCGTCTTCAGTGATACGTGTAACAGTTAAAGATCTCACACGTTCTTCCTCTCGCGTATCTTCGATATTAGGAACGTTACTACTTATATGTAGGTTTGACAGCCATCCTGGTCCCGTCCACCAAAGTGAATGGATCAATAATTCTGAGCCATGTAAGCCCCGTGATGCACAGTCAGCTGGATTCATGTCTGTAGATACATGACCCCATTGCTCAAAATCCACCGTGTTCAATATGTCGGATACCCGGTTGCTCACAAAAGTACTCCACCTGCTTGGACCACCCTTTAACCAAGAAAGTACGATGGTTGAGTCTGTCCACGCGAATAATTTATTTTTAGGTACACTCAGCACTTGAGATGTTTCTAATATTAGTTTAGCTGCTAATGCCGCACCGCAAAGTTCCAATCTAGGAATCGTGACTTTTTTGACGCTATTAGATTAACGCACACTCGACCTTCATCTATGACTCTCATATACACTGCTGCTCCATACGCAACTTGTGACGCGTCAGCAAAGACGTGTAACTCTAAAATTGACGCCTTACTGCAGTGGAGCCATCGTGGTATGCTTAGGCCTTTGACGTGTTCTAAATTATCACGATAATGGTTCCATTCTGTTAGTAAAACACCTGAAATAGGCTCATCCCATTCTAATCCTGTCCTCCACAATTTTTGCATGATCATCTTTGCGACTACTACCACAGGAGCCATCCAACCCAAAGGATCGTACAGTTTGGCTATTTCAGAAAGTATATTTCTTTTAGTTACAGGTTGTTTTGGTTCCGGTAGGTTAACCGTGAAATTAAAGCTATCAGTTTCTCGATTCCAAGTCACTCCTAATACCTTAACAACATCATTGATTTTCAAAGGTACCTCATGATCATCACGCTTATTTTTTCCTATGTACTGGAAATCCCCCCGAGTTCATTAGATTGTTCATTTCATTATAAATGTTTACAGCTTCTTGCTCTGTCTCACAACCAGATAACATATCGTCCATAAAAAAATCTGTGTGTGTTATTTGAGAAGCAATAGGATAATTTGATTGCTTCTTATTGGCAAGTGTCTTCAAACATTTCACCGCAAGGTAGGGTGCACAAGCTGTACCAAAAGTTAATCGTTGTAGTTTGAAATGTTTAATAGGCTCATGGGGTGAAAATCTCCATAATAATCTTTGGTAATCTGTATCTTCCGTTGAGACACAAACCATCCTATACATTTTTATAATGTCTGCAGTGATGCCAATTTTGTGAGCTCTCCATCTCATTAAAATGTGTCTTAACTCCTGCTGAAGTTGAGGCCCAACACATAGATTATCGTTTAAAGAATAGTTATTTGAACCTTTGCACGAGGCGTCGAAAATCACACGAAGTTTTGTAGTTTCTTTATCCTCTCGAATCACGGCGTGGTGGGGAAGATACACTGCCGTAGGTTTATCAACGTCAGAAGCATTAACCTCGACCATGTGGTTTAAACTAATATATTCACTCATAACTTTATGATATTCTTCTCGAAGTTTGGGATTTTTCGACAACTTTTTCTCCAAAAACCCAAATCTTTTGAGAGCTATCTCTCTCAATCCACCATATTGACATTCGGGGTCTTCAGTTTGAAATGGTAATCTAACTATAAATCTTCCTTCATGGTCTCTGATTGTTGTTTCTTCATAAAATTCTTCACACTTTATTTCTTCCTTTGTAAATTGTTAGGTTCCCTCTCTATTTCCCAAAATTTTTTGAGTAGCTCGTCGTCCCTTACCTGCACATGTAGGCTAGTGACGTGTTTCCTTGCTGACGTAGCTTCTTGCGTCACCCTGCCAGAGATCACCCACCCTAGGATTGTATTTTGAGCCACTAAATTTCCTAGAGGATGCTTAATAATGCCATCTAACAGAATGTCGCCATAAACTTCAGGTCCAAGTAAAATATCTATTTTACCTGGTGTTGTGCATCCTGGATCTGCCAACTCCAGTTCTTGGAATTGTGACCAGTCGAGTATGCTGAGATCATTGGTGGGTAACATCGTTGTTACTGAACGCAGTACATACGCATTTACATTGATTGATCTATTGGGATTGTGGCGTGATTTCACGCAGAGTGAAACCATGTATTTAATTCTCGTTTGCCCTTCTCCCAGTCCGGACACCCAACCACTCACCGAATTACGTTAAAGATTTAGTAATTGAACAGTCGCTTCAGATACAAATGATGCTTGCGACCCTTGGTCTAACAAAGCCCTAATGATATGGTTACAACCATTCTTACTATTAACTAATACTTGAGCAGTAGCCAATAACACAGTATTTGGTTTAATATGCTCGCTTGAAAAATTGGAAACAATGTGACTCAGGATCCAGCTTGGATACGGTTAGATAGTTGATAATCAAATCCCACTTATCAGTCTCCACGTTTCAGTTTTTTAAGGTCTTTAAACACGTCGAAGTAGTGTCCACTAGATGTCTTATACAACTCGCCGATTCAGTATGTATAGATTTTAGTGTAAAAAGAACTCTTAAAATGGTATTACAATTATATCTCTTGTTGTTATACCGTAGCATTAACTCGTTCCAAGCTTCAGCGTAGTTTGCATCGGTCGTATTGTAATTGCGTAAAATCGCTTCTGGTTCGCCTGTAAGATTACTTTTCAAGTAATGTAGCTTCTGTACTGGAGACAGTTTCGTATTCTTATGAATGAGAGAAGAAAATAAGTCGTAAAATGTCTGCCATTCCTCATATTTACCGCTGAATGTGGGTAGTTTTATGCGTGGTAATTTAATTTCATTACTGTCCGAAGATGAAGAATATGACCCTTGACCTTCAGAAGGATTAGGCAATGAAAGTTGCCGTTCTGCATCCAGGAACGGCTGAAGAGCTTCCTTAATAGCTGACTTGTATTGCACGTATAACTCTTGAAACACGTCATATATATTTCCCGTAAAGTACGGAATTTTTCTCTGCTCTTCACTGGTTATATTCAGTATAATACTTTTATGACCATCTTTAAAGTTAGTCCAAAGTTCTTCAAGCATTTCCAACCTCGTTTCCAAGTAAGATCTCTTAATCCTATCTTTAGGTGACTTCTTGTAGTTCTTTTCCGCATTCCTTAAATTGTCTAATAATTCAATTTGATACACCAGAAGATCCTCCATCGTAATGTTTGTAAAATAAGCGTCCCACACAGGATAATTCAAGATTTAACCGCTTTTTCACGAGTAGTGGGTATGTTGCACGTGGTTAGCACTAGTACTTATTTGTAGTATTCTCGTAATCCGATCACGCACTGAAGATTATAAGCACTAAGCTATGTTTTCGTTTATAACAATTTAATAAATCACAGTTCACGATAATGATTTGCAATTTTTTCACTATTCTATGAATCCTTATCGCAGTCTTTTGTTCTCGCAACGCGCTCGTCCGTCGCAGGTAGGCGACGTAAGTATCCGGCTCGAAGGACCATATGTTCACGGCGATAAGGTTGTTAATTGCAATGTTGGTGATTTGCTCAGTAAAACGACGTGCGGACGCTTTGACAGTTTATTTTGCACTAAAACATCTTAAAACCAGTGGACTGTAACACGATAGGGTATACAATTATCCCGGCGTAGGGATGTGACGACCCCATCGCCCAGTGATTCTGTCACTGCAATTAGTCACCTTCGACTGCTTTTCTTGCCGTGCGGGTAATATTTTCGCGGGTGCTTTGTGTTTTATCACGCAAGGCATTGGCGGGAGGTGCCTCGGGGCGGGTAAAGTAGTCGAATGGAATTTATAGGCATGGTCGTGCCTTTAGTCTGGTAAGACAGCGGCCTAAGGGAGTACACCCTGACAGAAAAACAAAACTGACGTTATGGCGATGAATAAAGAGAAAAGTTGTATACCCCAGGTGGGTACCTCCTACTCCGTAGGAGGAGAATCCCACACCGATTCGTCGGTCAGTCCCTCGTATTCTGGGGGGGACAATTCCCGCCATTGTGTCACTAAAGACAATATAGACGGTATTGGAGATAATGAGAGACGCACGCCCAGTTTTGCGAATACGGAAAGACAGAATTTAAAGTTGAGTTTGCAGATGCATACCAGAACGGGAATAGAGGTTCGGGAGAACCATGAGGTGGATCGTAATCGTTCGCCAGTATTCACGCGGCCATCGACCCCTCGGAGAAGGAAGCAGCGACAACAGGATGAGTCAGAGGAAAGCGATAGCTCGCTCATGTCCTGCACATCATTGACATCTCAGTCCACGGAAACGTTAAGACCTAGAAAGCGGAGACCGCGTGAAGAGGTTACTGATCAACGGGCTAAACTCCCAAGAGCCGCTGCGGCTGACAGTGACACGGAGTATGGTAAGCAGGGACAATTAAATTCCAAGGCTTCTAAGAGGTCTAAGGATAACTTGCCCCGTGTTGAAGATATCGTTGCGGAGCTTAAAGATCAGCCGACGGCCCAAATTGATGCCAGGATAATGGAATCATTATCGGCCGTAGAGAAGATTGCAGATAGTTCGCGAAATTTAAAATTAGATTATGTGCGTGAACTTTGGGTAGCGACAAGGAATCTGCAAGCTGCTTCCATGGAGCTAAGTGCAAGAAGCAACGCAGTAGCTTTGGAAGGGTTACAGCGGGAGAATAAGGAGCTTCGATCTCAGATTGCTTCTTTGGAAGAGCGTATGAGTACAATTTCTTTGGAGTTAGGTAAGCTTCATAGTGAAAAAGAAGTTAGATTAAAGTCCAAAACAATGCCACTTGGGGTTAGACAGCCACAGTCCGGTGACATTACACGACAAGAAAAAAATCGGGAGGTAGAGTCCAGGTCCACTAATTCACCTAAGACACCTGTAGAACAGTTAGCGACTCTAATGAATCGCAAACTCTTAGAATTTCGCTCAGAAATAATGGCTGAACTATTCCCAGGTAAAACCATTAGACCAACCCTAGGGCAGAGAAAGAAACAAGAAGAAAACTTAGGACAAGAAAACGAGATGTTTCAACACGTAAAGAACAAACGGAAGCCAAAGAAAACAAAGAAGAAAAAAGAGCAGTCAAATACACAATTACCGCCTACAACAACAAACTCTTGTGTATTACCTACACCTGAAATACAGCAGTTACCATCGCTACCGGCACCGGATATATGGGCGAAAGTTGTAGGGCGTAAAGAGAAGAAGGCTAAAGCAAAAGCAAAAAAGCAAGCAACAGCTGTTTCCGTAAACACAAGGGTGAAATCGTCACAGTTACCACGGTCTTTTAATACAGCTGCCGTGACAATCTCTGTGCCGCAGGGTTCGGCCATGAGCTTAGGTCAGGTTATGGAGGCGGCAAAGGCAAGAGTGAAATTAAGTGAGTGTGGAATAGACGAGCTACGGCAAAAAAGAGCGGTAACAGGAGGTCTTATATTAAAGGTTTCAGGGCCAGAGCGATCTGCAAAGGCGGATCTGCTCGCTGACCGCCTTAAGGTTGCTCTTGCAGATATGGGTGCTGTGATTGCCCGTCCAACCAAAATGGGAGAATTGCGGGTGATGGACCTGGACGAGTCCATCACAGCTCAGGATGTTGTAGTGGCAATCGCTTAAGCAGGCGGATGCTCGGAGTCCGAAGTAAAAGTTGGCGTAATTCGGACCAGCTTATCTCGTCTTGGGACGGTATGGGTAAAATGCCCCCTCGCAGCAGTGCGAAAGATATCTGTCACGAAACGTGTGCGGGTAGGCTGGATCATGGCAAGAGTTGAGGTACTGGCAACGAGGCCTTTACAATGTTACCGATGCCTTGAGACAGGACATGTTTTAGCACAATGTCCAAGTGATGCTGTAGATCGAAGTGGATGTTGTTATGTTTATGGCGATCGAGGTCACAAGGCACGGGAGTGTGTGGCAAAAGTTCCAAGGTGTCCGGTCTGTGCGGATCTGGGCTTACCGGCCAATCACAGAATAGGCAGCAGGTCATGTTCTCCACCTAAACGGAAGAAAAAAGTTAGGGAAAAATCTTCCTCCACTTTGGTTGCAGCGACAAATGTTCTGTCAACGGGTAGTGTTACGTCGCAGTCTGATGTTCATCCGACCGAGGAGGCAATGGAAGCCTAAAATTCAGTTCCTTAAATAAAATTTTACAGGGTAATTTAAACCACTGCCGCGCTGCACAAGATTTGCTGATGCAGACGGTGGTAGAGTGGTCCGTTGCCCTAGTGGTGATAGCGGAACCTTATTGTGTTCCTGACCATTCCCGTTGGTTTGGCGCCGGAGGGGGATCCGTGGCTGTTTATTGGGCTGGAGGCGAGAATGATCCTCATTGCAATCTCTTGCAACAAGGGGATGGATTTTTAATTGTGGAATGGGGTCCTTTGGTTGTGGTAGGGTGCTACATTTCTCCCAATAGCGGCCTCGCCGCTTATGAAGCTTTCCTAGACGGAGTGTCAACCGCTATTCGCAGCTTTTTGACACGTCCTATGCTCATACTGGGCGACTTTAACGCACACTCCAAGGAGTGGGGCGATCGCCGGGATGATGTACGGGGTGAAATGCTGTTAGAATGGGCTGCAGGACTGGATTTCCGTCTACTGAACCGTGGGTCGGTGAGCACATGTGTTCGGTGGCAGGGGGAGTCAATCGTTGACTTGTCGTGGGCGTCTCCCTCTGCAGCACACATGATTTCAGGATGGAAAGTTGCAACGGATATAGTTAACTTGTCTGATCATCGCCACATTGTCATCGAGGTGGCATTCCGACGCCCAACCATAAGTTCTCAACGTCGCAGTGACAGTCCTGTGCGGCGTTGGTCTCTCAAACGCCTTGACCGAGACATGCTCATCGCCGCAGCTCACGTTGTAGATTGGCCGGATATAGAGGAAACTATTTTATCTGATCCTGAAGTTCAGGCGATATGGTTCCAGGACGCTATGACTTCAATTTGTGATGCATCCATGCCCAGAGTCAAGCCAGGAAGGAAAGGCTCAGTATACTGGTGGACTGATGAAATAGCGCAGTTGCGCGCTATGTGCCTGAGCAAACGTCGCCAGTACCAGCGAGCACGTAGAAGACGGCGAGCGTCAGCAGAAGAGATTGCTGCAGCCTATGCAATATATAGAGAAGCTGCAAAGACGTTGCAAGTAGCTATTATCGACGCCAAGGCTCAGTGCTGGAATGAGCTTATCGACGACTTGGACAGGGACCCGTGGGGGCGCCCTTATAAAATTGTTTTGGGGAAACTTAGACCGTGGGTTCCTCCACTGACGTCGACCTTGGACCCGGAATTTGTGGAAAGAGTTGTTGATACTCTCTTTCCTAAAATCCAAGCAAGTTCTTCCGAGTCGTCTTCTCTGTCGGAACAATCTTGGTGGAGTAACGAACTAGAAGTGACAGAAATTGAGCTAGACCAAGCTGTGCGTCGTCTTGCAGCCCGAAATACTGCTCCGGGTCCTGACGGCGTACCAGGACGGGTGTGGGTTTTAGCTATGCCAATCATGGGAGGCCGTCTTAGAAAAATGTTCACCAACTGCTTCCGTCTTGGCGTGTTTCCCCATGGTTGGAAGGTGGCAAAATTGGTCCTTTTGAAGAAAGAAGGAAGGGCTGTAGATTCTCCGTCATCGTTCCGACCAATTTGTTTATTGGATGAGGTGGGTAAGCTGTTTGAGAGAATTATTGCTTCCCGCCTCAACGAGCATCTTTCACGTGTGGGTCCTGATCTTTCGGACAGCCAATTCGGATTTCGTAAAGGAAGATCGACAGTAGATGCTATCCGACGAGTCCGTTCTTTTTCGGAAGCTAATATTCGATCCGGCGGAGTAGCGTTGGCTGTCAGTCTTGATATTGTTAACGCCTTCAACTCACTTCCTTGGCCGGCGATACATGAGGCACTAATTTACCACGACATTCCCCAATACCTCAGAGTAATTATTGGAGTATACCTGCGGCGCAGGTGCATAAAATACATTGATAGGGATGGAACTGAAGTTCAGAGGGAGATTACATGTGGGGTTCCCCAGGGATCCGTGTTAGGACCCCTCTTGTGGAACCTCGCTTATGACGCAGTACTCCGAATCAGTCTCCCCCTCAGGTGAGTATCATTTGTTATGCAGATGATACTCTGGTACTGGCTCAGGGAACAGGCTATCAGGATACAATTCGGATTGCAGAAATGGGTGTGGCTAAGGTAGTTGACAAAATTAACTCGCTGGGCCTCCAGGTTGCACCTCATAAGACCGAAGCTATGTGGTTCCATAACCTTCGGGGAGGAGTAGATCCACCCAGTTCACGCTTACGAGTAGGTAATGCACAAGTCCAGGTTGGCCGATGCATGAAGTACCTCGGTCTCATATTGGACAGCCGTTGGAACTTCGTAGAGCACTTTGAACAACTGATTCCTCGGGTACGTAGAGTTACAGGTGCTCTACACAGACTACTGCCAAACATTGGGGGCCCTCGAGAAAAAATACGGCGCCTTTACGCAGGTGTCGTTAGATCTATGGCACTGTACGGAGCGCCCATCTGGTCGCAAGAATTAGTTGGTGCCACCCGTTGCAGAGCTTTACTTCACAGCCTGCAACGTGTGATGGCCATTAGAATAGCACGAGGATACCGGACGATATCGTTTGAGGCTGCAACAATCTTGTCATGTTTTCCGCCTTTCGCCATCTTAGCTGATATGGACTCGAGAGTCTATAACCGGGTTCGCTCTACCAACCGAGAAACAGATGGAGAAGATACGCATATCAACTCGCCTGAAACGCTGAGAAGGAATGCTCATCGTGAGGCTATAGAGTCCTGGCGCGTTTCTTTAGGTGAACCTCGTTGTGTCCGCCAACGCATCGTTGGGGCAATTCTTCCCAATTTTGAAAGGTGGGTTAACCGTCGTCGAGGTCGTGTCACCTTTCGATTGACACAGATGCTCACTGGGCATGGTTATTTTGGTGAATACTTAAACCGAATAGGGCGAGAAGAAACACCACGATGTCACCACTGTCCTTGCGATCAAGATACGCCTCAGCATACGCTAGAAGTCTGTCCAGCTTGGGCGTCTGAGCGTGGTATTCTTTTGGATAAAATAGGACCAGATTTGTCTCCGCCAGCTATTGTGACAGCTATGTTGGTGGACGAGGAACGTTGGGAGGCCATTGTCTCCTTTTGTGAAGTTGTGATGCTCCAAAAAGAAGCCGCTGAGCGGGAACGGGAGAGAACCGATCCGACTCGGCAGCGGAGACGACACCGAAGCAGTGGTAATAACCGCTAACTCTGGTGTCAAACTTAGACCGCAGGTGCTTACAGTGGGGGCTGTACACTAATAGTGCGGTCTGGGATGTGTTAGTGGCACCCTTAGTAACCGAGGGTGTCACACGTCAAACGAAGTAGAGGAGAAAGGCACAAAACCCTCTCCGGGTTGAGCCTCAATAAGGCAAGATGTATGTGGGGGGCACTGGTGTGTTTTTAAGGTCCCAGAGCTCGTCCATCCAAACATCAAAGAAGGTTACCGGGGTGGTTTTTTAGTGGCAGCACCACATAACCCGGATTTTCTCCCCCAGGAAATTCGGGTATCCGAAAGGATTTTTCCCCTCGAGAAAAAAAAAAAAAAAAAAAAAAAAAGGGTATACAATTATACATCGGCACATAAAGATGCACCTCAACATCGCCGCTGTTGCTATACGCTTAGACACTAATATTAAGTCTGTCCAGAAAGGGAAGCCGATAGGAATCGAGTTGTATGGAGCCTTCGCCACTGATTATGCATATGAAATGCAATGATCTTAGTTAGCAACGACATAAAATGCAAAGAACGTAAGGATATAGTTAGCTTGTCAGTGGAACGCACTGCCGAAGTATCTTGTGTAGAACTCGAGCAGCATGTTATAGTATGCATATACCGTCCACCAATGAGTGACTTCAGTTTGTTTGAAACTATAGTGGAAGATATATTAAAGCGTTTGAGTGTTAGTAACAAGTATGTGGTTGTCTGTGGTGATTTTAATGTTAACATATTGGAGCAGTCCACCACTACCACCAGACTGATTACTCTTTTCAAATCATTTGATCTTAAACATCTTTTTAATAATCCAACTAGAATTACCGAACATTCGGCCACATGCTTGGATAATATGTTTAGCAACTGCGTTTGTCTAGACAGGGTCATAGTTAACGATTTAACGTCAGACCACTGTGGGCTGAACGCCGTCTTCTCTAGGAAGAACGTTATCAAATCTAACACGATAACTTTTAGACCTATTACACACAACCGCTTGACATTGTTTAATCATGAGGTAGCCGCCAAGATCTCCAACATTGATATTACTCAGAATGACCCAGATGATCTCTATAAATCTTTGTTTAGCGTTATTGAATCTCAGTTTAATACGATTTTTAAAGAAAAAACGATCGCTAAGGAAAATACAAAACTGAAATTTTGCGATTGGGCGACTGTAGGAATTTACAAAAGTAGAGCTAGGATGTATGAGCTGTATGCCATGAAACAATACAATTTCAATCCAGGTTTTCTTGAATATGTTAGGAATTATTCAAAAATCTTTAAAAAATCTTGTGCCGCTGCTAAGTCTTTGTATTTAAGCAACAAGATTAAAAATTCCAACAACACAATAAAAACAACTTGGAATATTATCAACAATGAAACAGGACGATCAACACCACCCGATCACGACTTCGAGTTAAATGTTAACAATCGGGTTATTACAGATAGCCTAGGCGTAGCTCAAACATTTAATAATTATTTTTCTGACATACCAGTCATTACGACTAGTTCCTTAAATTCCTCAACCGCTAAAGCAGGATCATTACTTAGGAGCAATGTGAGTCAGTGCAATGTCTCATTTTATTTTAAGTATATAAACCCCTCTGACGTAATCAGAGTATTCAAGTCGCTTAATTCCAAAAATACTGCGGACTTGTGGGGTATTTCTGTAAAGTTACTTGAGAGTATTATCGCTGAAATAGCACCTCATTTAGCTGCAACTTTTAATCGATGTGTAGATGTAGGTGTGTTTCCTAATTTAATGAAGCACAGTAAGATAATTCCTCTGTTTAAAAACGGATGTAAAACTGAGCCCAGTAACTTTAGGCCAATATCCATCTTGCCTGCTATTAGCAAAATATTTGAAAGGGCTATATTAGAGCAACTAGAAAGCCATTTCAGTTTGTATAATTTACTCCACAGCAAACAGTTTGGCTTTACAAAGGGTCGATCTACCATCGATGCAGGGGTCACACTTATTAGACATATTTTCGATGCTTGGGAGATGTCGCAGGATGCTATTGGGGTATTTTGCGATCTCTCCAAAGCGTTCGATTGTGTTGACCACAATACTCTTTTATATAAACTTAAGTACTACGGAATTGGGGATGTGGCACTTGACTTACTTGCATCCTACTTGTCCGAGAGAGTGCATTATACAGACATAAATGGGTCAAGATCCACTGGATCTGCGGTTAGTCTCGGGGTACCACAGGGCTCCATCCTTGGTCCGTTCCTTTTTCTGGTTTATATTAATGATTTGCCACATCAGGTACAGGATATGTGTGATATCGTACTATTTGCTGATGATACGTCGCTTATATTTAAAGTAGATCGTAAGAAAACTGATTTTGACGATGTAAATGGTGCTCTTACACAGGTTCTCAATTGGTTTACAATTTGTTGTTAAACTCAAAGAAAACTAAATGCATTAGATTTACCATGCCCAACGCTAGGAATCTAGGTACGAACGTAGTTCTAAATGGTGAGGTATTAGACATGGTCAATTCCGCAACCTTCCTAGGTGTAGATTTAGATAATAAGCTTCAATGGGGCACCCAAATAACAAAGCTCGCGGGCAGGCTCAGCTCCGCAGCCTATGCAATAAGAAAAGTAAGACAGTTTGCTGGTGTAGATGCGGCAAGACTGGTTTACTTTGGGTATTTTCACAGCGTTTTGTCCTACGGTATTCTACTTTGGGGCAAGGCGGCTGATATAGACACAATTTTCGTAATTCAAAAAAGAGCAATTCGCGCTATTTACGGCTTAGGAGCGCGGGACTCTTTGCGGGAGGTATTTGGGAAAATAGGTATACTGACGGTGGCATCACAGTATATTTTTGCGAATTTGATGTTCATCAAACAAAACATCAATTCGTTTGCTAAGAATAGTGACATGCATAACATTAATACCAGAAATAAGCACAAATTAGTAGGTCCCTGCAATAGATTGCAAAAAGTACACAACTCATTTGCAGGTCTTGGTGTTCGGTTGTATAACAAACTCCCTAGCAGTGTTATGGATCTTCCCCAACAAAAATTCAAAACAGTTGTTAAAGATCATCTTATTAAAAGGGGTTATTATAAGGTTGACGACTACTTTATGGATAAGAAAACATGGGATTAGTTAGTTACGCGTTCTACACAAATCAAGATTAAATATCTATATATTTATACATACATCTTTGCATTGTATAAACATTAATCAGTCATTTCAACTCTGTAACAGAGAGGTATTGCACGAGTCTCAGTGGTATTCATTATCTTTTTTTTTCATTCAAATGGTGGGCTCCCATGCTAAGGTTCGTCATGCTCACTAAAATGTCATTGCTTGCGGCGGCGTCGTGTGCCGGGTCACCCCCTTCCCTCTAATATGTGCGAAGGGGGTGATGGCTGGTCCACGCGTCATACTCGTGAACGGGTGCTGCTTGGGGTGACTGGTCGTCCTGGGTGTGGTGACTGCCATAATTTTAAAGTAACTACGTTTCAATAACTGTACTTCCTTTACCACAGTATGCTCTTGAAATGCCTCTTATGATTTCATTACTTATATTACTATGTGGGTAGATGCTCCCATCATGCTTCCAATACTATTTATATCTTGTTTTTTAGCACCTTAATACATTGATTTAATTTAATTCATGACCAAAGTGTGTTCGGTAGTGTTGGTAGGTAGCAGCTACTTACATCATCAATGTTTTATACCAGCATAAATATTGTTAAAATCATTTGGCGATTAAAAAGAGTGGCCAGGAGTTTCTTGCCAGCTCTTCTCATTGGCCCTACCTTCCGAACTGGCGGTAAATTCACTCTCTGTATCATTGACTATCATAAGTGTCAGCACTTGACCTAAATGAATAAATGATTTGATTTTGATTTTGATTTTGAAAAATTTATTATAGATTATGAATGGAGTTAAACCTTAACTGTGGTATGACATTCACTGGCTGCGGGTGATTAAGCTTCACTGACTACGGGTGTTTGATCTACACAGTAAGGCCTGATTATTGAATATAGCATGATGATTATAAAACGATTACTAATATTAAGTAAACAAAATGTACAAAGGAATATATTGTGATTGTACTTCGAGAGCAAAGTACGTGTCAGTATGGCCGTGTTAGATTTATGCAATGTAGTTAGTATATAAGTAGAGTAAATATATAAATATTATAAATTTAAATATAGTTAAATTGTCTAAAATAAAATAAAATTAAATCAGATATTGTAAAGATAAACAAAAACTCAAACAAATATGAATCATACTTGTTTAGTATGTACCTATCTAGTATATAATAAAGTAATTATCTTTATATATATAATTATATATATATATATATATATATATATATATAATTCTTCTGTAAGTGTGTATGTCACTGAACTTCTCTTAAACGACAGGACCGATTTTGATGAAATTTTTTGTGTGTTTGTTGCGGCTCGCTACATACAGCGACATCTACTGGGACCAGCGCGCAACCAATCACCACGCGCAGTGTGACTGACGTCACAAGTCCTAGATCGCGCTATCGAAGTTTGCACTGCAACTGACTATATATACAAGTTCCCGACTACAACAGTCGGGCAGCCTAGGCCCACCAGGCATGATCACCTCGCCTGGTCGGAGGATCCTCCCTTTGTGTTGGAGGAACACGATTACCTCGTTCCTCCACAGTGGTGACCCCGACGTGATTGGAAGCAGCCTTCACGAAGATCAGACCCAGCAGCTGCAAACTTTCACACCCTCATCACTCCTCACTCCTACAGCAGCAGTCGAACAACTCCAGCCAGCATCTTCGGCCACACCAGGGCACTCCACGAACATGTCGCTCACGCACATGACTGGCATACCCTACGGCCTCAGCGGCATCCAACCTGGGCATCATCGTCACGCTACTCTGACGCACTCAGGGCACCGCAACGCTTCGTCTCGACTCACCGCAGACAACAAGCACCTCGCCCCGACTCACTGGGGACACTTCTCCGCACACCGCACACCGCACACCGCAGCTCTCCGACTCACTGGAGTTAACGGCATACAGTTCCGACTGTTAGCCTTACGATGAGGTCAACAAATGAAAGATAAAAATGTTCGGTAAAATAGGATATATTATAAAAGTGACACAATGACTGCGGTGCACGTTTGGTGGAGCCCGTGTCTTTACCCGATACGGTTAGATCGCGAACTGATTAATTAAATTAATACGCGCTGTGCATAATGCGCAAGAAAGTAATTTGCTGACACTGCTTGTACGAGCGTTGCACCGTACATGCTCCCGGCCGAAAAGTTATAAAAATACATGTTATTGCTTCGAACTTTTGCTAGTACATATTGGTAGATGATGTCGAATTTTAAACGCTTGCATCCGAAATGCTAAACACCCTACGAGGCATAGGTGAAGTGGCTGAATCAGTCATTTCAATGTTAATATCTTTCAACGCACTTGCACTTAAACACTGCACTTGGGGTGGGCGACGTGCCCTTCTTTGTTTACGCGCACTGACGACACTGATACTGCTGGTGGGCGTGGCGGGCGCGGCCAGCTCTCGTGGAGCGCCCTCCCGCGGGATCTCCCGGCGCCTGCGTCTCCACAGCCATCCTGCGGCTGCTACTGCTGCTGCTAACACCAAGCCATAACTGATGGCGTAGTGGTGTATGTGGTGATAGAAATTGGTTGTATCTGTCTGTTCTATGAGCGCGGCATTTTTCAAATGCTCGATCCTCTCACCCAGTTCTTTTACTCGTAAGTGCACACTCAAGTCAGCGGTTTCGTTTTCATACATACTCGAGGAAATGTTGAGAATATGATTAATCGGCGCAATCTGTGGGCTATAAACATCTGATCCGATTTGTATTGTTGTAGATAATTGCGAGTTATGAGCATATGCAGTAAAATGCTGTTCTTTCACAATACAGTCTGGCGCAAGGTTAATGATACAAGTATCGTTCACCTGTTCTACGGTAACATAATCTCCACACATAAAGCGCAGTGCACATTGTTCACAACAGAAAAATAAATGTTGATTTAATTTACTCAGCTGTGTCATTTGTGTATGACAACTAGCGATGGTGGTTCGACATTTCTTCGTGGCAGGATCATGAATGCACAAACCATGGTCAATATTTAAATGATAGATAGTTGTATGCATGTCGCAGACATAGTTTAAAAACCCAGTATTAACACACTGCTTTATTTCGCTATCCTTCAAAGGTAAATAAATATCTTTCTGTAAGTTTATTGCGACATATTCTGCTATGGGAGTTATCAGTAAAATAGTGTTTATTCGTTTAAAAGGAATGGGAAATATTTTATAAAGCTCATAGTTATCTCTAGTAATAAGAGGTATGCTAATTTCAAAAATAAAATAAATGCTAGTTAACCGCGCTTTTACCTTGAGTAATTGATAGATTTTTGACATTTCGGTGTGAATATGTTCTATCGGAAGTGACAAATCGTTGGTCAACTGCCCGGCAATAACGTTTAGCTCATGCTGTAATTGTTGAGCAGAAAGAATGTGTGTATTAAACTCATGATGATGAATATCCGTGAACATATCCACTAGTTTTTCTTGAACATTTTGTATGTTCGAGATTGAATTATTTGCTATCATGGCCGATAAAGTAAATTCGTTCATGACACCAATGCTTTTAACTTCTTGTGTCAATGTGTTCGTAGCCTAATTTAATTCATTCAAACGTTGATTGATTACTTTGTGCTGTTTATTTATAGTATTTTCAATTCTTTGAAGAACATTGTATTCTCCTTCAATTACGGATGTCTGATTTTTATACAAATTAACTAAATGCTGCTGGTTAGTTCGTATAAGTGATATATCTTGTTGATATTGTTCGGCAAAGCGATCGTCTAGTACTCCGAACAATGTATTAGCAAGGTATCCTATTCCATTAACAATGCCGCGCCGTTCGCGAGTACTTGTGGTATTTTGATGACCAAGTAGAATACGGTTAGTGAACTCTACTTCTGAGAAACTGTGACGTAGTTGCGATAAAACAACGTCACAATGTGACGTCGTACTTATAGACGTACACATAGTTTCAAGATATGATTGATATTTTTGTAATGCTGTCATGCCTTCCCAATATGGGTTCATGTTGTAATAAACTACTAATTTCCATTGATCACGCGTTAGTTTCATATTGCCAATTTTATCGAAATATAATCCCTGAGAAATGTTTAGTTTTGTTATGTTATATGAAGCAAACGAGTTACCAATTAGAGACATAAATAACATGAACGATATTGCTAGTGATAAGAAACTATTTGGCGTTGTTGTTCTTCTCTTCCTAGTTTGCTCAGGCACCTTTTCTTCTGCTGCTTCTTCGTTTAAAGATGATACAGGTAGCACCGACAATTTGACGATCGGTCTCTTCAAGATACCGTTTCTTGTCTTCAGGGACACTACCCGGACTAAGCTATCTGACCCAGGATGTAGATCTATTACTCGCCCCATCATCCACTTCCCGGGAGGTAAATTGTCATCTTGGATAGTCACCAAGTCCCCTAGTCTCAGATTAGCTTGCTGTTTGTGCCATTTGCTGCGAACCGACAATTGGGTGAGATATTCTGTCTTGAATCTCTTCCAGATATCGCGTGCTAGTTTGTCAGCTAAGTACCATCTACTTCTCGCGTCTTGCTCAGTTTCTATGATGTTCGATACAACTCTTCCTGTTAAAAAGTGTGCGGGAGTTAAGTAATCTAAATCTTCCACATCTTCTGTTAAGGGGCACAAAGGTCGAGAGTTTAGACAGCTTTCAATTTGGGCTAACATAGTGCTAAATTCTTCAAATGTTAACTTATGATCGCCGACTACTCTTTTTAAATGATGTTTTACACTTCGTACCGCCCTCTCCCACAAGCCACCGGCGCTAGGCCATGATGGTGCATTAAAATGCCACTCGATATTTAGATCTGCTATTTCCCTAAAGAAACTTTCATCTAGCCTACTTTTGAGGTCATAATATTCTGCTTGCAAGACGCGATTAGCACCGACAGAGTTAGTGCCATTGTCGCTATATAAATGGCGTGGCGCCCCTCGTCTCGCAGCCATTCTGCGAAGAGCTGCTAAAAATGCTGTGCTGCTTAAATCTGAGACAAGCTCAAGATGTATGGCTTTTGTCACCATGCAAATAAAAAGAGCGACGTAGCCCTTAGTGGTTTTTATTCCCCTGCCTTTACTGGCCTTGACCTCCACGTAACCAGTGTAGTCTACGCCGGTATGATAGAATGGGGATGCTGGATTTATTTTCTCTGCTGGTAAGTTACCCATCAACTGATATTGCGGTTTAGGGTCGTGTTTTCGACACTTAACGCACCTTCCTACGACTTGCTTAACTGCTCGATTGCCTGATGTAATCCAGTATCTTTGTCTCAGATTTGCTAACGTGAGACGAGGACCTCCATGATTATGTTAGTTGATGCGCTTGCTCTATTAATAAATATGTTAGAGTACTCTTACAGGGTATGATGATAGGGTACTTCATTTCGTTAGTGATCTGAGCGTTTTTGAAGCGGCCTCCGACCCTTAAAATTCCTTTTGAATCAAAAAAAGGATTTAACTTCATTAAACGACATTTGTTACTCCAGCTGTTATTTTGTTTATAATAAACAATATCTTCTTCGAATTCCTGTTGCTGTACATGTTTTATTATAAATAATTTTGCTAACTTAAGCTCTTGTAACGTTAGAAACAGCTGTTTCTGTTTACATACGCCTTTGTTTTTAAATGTTTCGATCGCTCGTAATATTCTACCTAACACTCTTACAACCTTATTAAACGAACTATACTGCTGTAATAGAGATGATATAATACTTTCATCTGATTTGCTAGTTTGCGTAACATGTACTACGTGTTTCTTGCATTCTTCATTGGTGGTATAAGTGACTAGATCTGCGTCTCGCAGTTCTAATGCTTGTAGCCACTCAGATCCGTGCCACCAAAGTGTTGAATTTGCTAACTGATTGGCCAAAAGGCCCCTACTGGCGGCGTCAGCGGGATTCTCAGCCGATTTAACGTATCGCCAGCGACTAGGGTTTATGATTTCGATTATGCTTTTAACACGATTTGATACGAACGTCTTCCATCGGCCTGGGTCGCCTTGCCAGCCCATTACGACCATGGAGTCCGTCCATCCATACACTTCTACTACCTGTTTACCTAAGCCGTTTACGACTTTGGCCATCCATTTGGATAATACATGAGCACCCAGGATTTCTAATCTCGGCAAAGATAAAATATTGGTTTTGTTACAAGGGACTAGTCTTGTTTTAGATCCTAGTAGAACTACGCTAACATTTCCATTTCTTATGATACGGGCATAAATGACCCCAGCATACGCTTTGCTAGCAAACCCGTGCAACTGAAAAACGTCTTCCTGTTGATACCCAATCCACCTAGGAAGAGTATATTTTGATAAGTTAGAGATGTTTGATTTAATTTTAAGCCATTCGTTATTAATTTCAGCCGGTATGCGGTCATCCCACTCTAACTTTTCAGACCATACCTTTTGAAAAAGTAGCTTAAGCTTAGTTGATAATGGAGCTAGCCATCCAGGAGGATCGAATAGTTTCGATATCTCTGATAAGATAGTCCTTTTTGTATGAATCACTGGGTGATCAGCGATATTATATTGAAAGATAAATTTGTCGCTTTGAGAATCCCACCGCAAACCTAATGTCTTCGATGTACTATCTACTTTAAAATTAAAAGTTGTGTTTTGCCCGCTCGCGTTGTTTATAATATGTTCTAATAACCGTGGTTCATTAGCCTCTCGAGCGCCCCAACGTCAAAATTCAAATATACCGTTAAGCGTCCAGGCCTAAAATGGCGCGCGAAATTGAATTGGCGGTTGGCGTTTAAGCGCCGATTCCGTCATATTTTAATACTAACACCCTAGTCATACCTTATATATTTGAAATCTACATAAAATTTGCTATAGATTAAAAAAATAAACCACAAATAATATTTGATAGTGGTAGTACAATAGTCGGTTTAATCTGAATATTGTGTGCTTTAGCCATGTGTTTGAAGAAAGTCTAATAAATATTTTTAGGCAAAAAAAATAATATGACGAAAGGTCTTATCGTGTAGTTAATAAATAATGACATTAAAATCCAACTGTAAAATATACTCAAATCTTTAAAATTAGTTAAAAAAAGGATTTACAATATTGGTCATAAAGGAACATGTCGTTGGGTCAGATGTTGTTTAAGGTGCTCTCTGGCCTATATCAACCACTTATTCAAGTGTGTGCATTAGATCGTCGTCTCATTTCATCAGCTTCAATGTCAAATATGTTTGAAAGGGATAAACATAGGTTAAGCATTTCGTTTTTACGTTTTTTAAATGTAAGATCGTTTTGCCGTACCACGGTGGCGGGGCGCTTGACGGGGGTAGAACATTCAACCGTGACACGGTGGCCGGGCGCTTGAGAGGTTAGACAACCACTTCTTAAGGGTAAACCCACCTGACTTTAGGACATGGTTTATTTCTGCTATTAACTGTTGACCTCCCTCGAGGTTATGGTTTCCGAACACAAGATCATCAGTATACATTGCTTCATCGATTACTTTAGCTGCCTCCGGATATTTACTGCTTTCATCAGAAGCCAATTTTTTCAAAGTCATCATGGCAAGAAAAGGTGCAGCCTTCGTGCCATAAGTGACTGTGGTCAGCTGATAAGTTTGTATTGGCTGATCTTGTGTTTCTCTCCATACAATCTGCTGATAATGCTGGTCATCCTTGCTCACCATGATGATGATGATCTTTTCGATGTCTGCTGTGAACCCATATCGATATAATCGCCATTTTAATATCAAGAGCTGCAAGTCATTTTGTAAGTTCGGGCCTGTGTACATGATGTCATTTAAGCTGACACCACTCGATGTTTTAGCCGAAGCATTGAACACAACCTTGAGCTTTGTAGTGACTGATTCGGCACGCTGCACGGCATGGTGAGGAAGGAAGCAAGCTGCTATTGACTTCTGTTCCCTATTATGACACATTGTTGATGGTGTCATATGCTGTAATGACTGATATTCGCTAATAAACGCTTTATACTGTTCTGCCAAGCCTACCTGTTTTTCGAACTTTCTTTCTAAGTTTCGAAACTGAGCTATTGCTATCCCCTTAGACAATCCTAATTTATCCTTAACATCCTGCTTAATAGGTAATTTTACTACGTAGCGGCCGTCACGTCGACGCTTCGTAGTTGCTAGATAAAAGTCTACACATGCTTGATCTTCGGCGGATTGATCCTCAATATCCTCCACCTCCCAAAACTTCTGAATGTCTTTGATGTTATTTAACACAACGTTACAATAATAAGACTGCATTCTACCAAATAAAATCCAGCCTAGTTGTGTTTGTTCTGCTAATGGTTGAGATGGCTCATCACCTCTGCTGATGCCACCCATTTTGATCAATGCGTATATGTCAGAACCCAAAAGTAAATCTACTGGGCGGCTTACGTAGAATTCTGGATCTGCTAAATTAATGTTTTGAATAAACGACCAAGACGGTTTCGCAAAAGTTATGTTAGGTAAACGTTTCATTAAATTGTTCATAATGAGTGCATCTGTACTAAACGTGAAGCCGTTGTACGTCGACATACACGTTAGGCTAATCATACCTTTAGCATTGCTAGCGTTTTCGTCTATACCATAAACTACACCTCTACAGAAAGTTCTTTTTACACCCAATCTTTGCGCGGCGTTTTCCGATATTAATGAGACCTGAGACCCTTGATCAATAAGTGCCCTTAATATGTGATATGACCCATCGACCGATACGACTTTAACCAAAGCCGTTGCTAATAATATTTCTGCCGAGTTAGCTGGTGTTACATGTAAATTATTTCCAACATGATCAGTTGATTTCGCAATCGGCTCGTGACTATAAGGTGTTGATTTTAATTTAACACAGGCATCATGTAACAAAGAATTATGTTTTCCATTGCATTTGCGACATAGTTTTGTAGAAATGCAAGGTTTGCCATTATGACTAAATAGGCAATTAATGCATATGTTTAGTTCTTTTGCCTTTTTCAACTTTAAGTCAGTAGGCAAAGAGTTGAAATCTTTACAATGATAAAGGCTATGATTATCATTACATAAAGGGCATTGAATTGAGGTCACAGGAAATGATTTATTAACATGTTTATAATACGAATTATTACTTTGTTTCTTTGTTAAATCTTGCGATTTTGATTGATTGCCGTGCAAAGACTTTGTGTGAACTTGATCTTGTTTTCGCCGCGCGGACTCAAGACTCGTAAATTTACTCTCTAGAAAAGCTAAAAACTCTTTCAGAATAGGTAATTCACGCGGTGATTTTAAAGATTCAAAATAATCGCTATATATATCGCTATCAAGTTTTTGCGATAGGATGTGGACTAAAAATGGGTCCCACGTGGACACATCTACCTCTAAGTTTTCGATGGCATGAAGCGTCTCTAGAGTGACGTCATGCATCTTTTTAATTTGCGCTAATGATTGCTGATTTACGCTGGGAAGCCCTAGTAACGTGTTCATATGAGCCGTAAAATTTAATTTCTTATTATCGTAGCGATTTGTAAGAATTTCCCAGCACGCTTTATAATTATCGGCGCTTATATGAAGATTTTGTAGGCTGGTTGTATCAGTCTCTCGGGTTCACCGCGTACTTTCCCCTTTAGAAACTGCATCTTCTGCGCTAACGATAAAGAAGGGTTGTTGTGGACAGCCTCGTTGAAAAGGTCTTTAAACGATGTCCACAACTGATAGTTACCGATATTGGTATATCTATTTTAGGTACAGATTTTTCCCTAAGAGATACTGACCATAGTTTTTGATTCACTGCTTTCTTTAAATTGTTAAAGGTGGTCTCATGTCTTGTGAACATGTACTCGTATTCTTCATCTTCTCCGTTGGTTTCCATATAGATCTCCCAGTGAAGGCTATCTATTGTAGTCCAGCGAGACTGCAACTCCTTCAGCACGTCCTCAAATTCGCATTTTTCGTTGATACTGTCTAACTGGACATTTTTGGCGGTTCTCATGAATGCTGTGAAATGGACGGCTTGCTCGCGCAACAATTCGTCTAGTTTGCTCATAGAACCCGTGGACGTCATACCGCGAGACGTACCAGCTTCCGGTTCTAATGTTCGTTCTTCTTCTTCTCTTGGCGGCTCCTTCTGCTGCACAGGTTTTTGTCCCACTGCTACTACACTTAAGCTCTTGTAACGTTAGAAACAGCTGTTTCTGTTTACATACGCCTTTGTTTTTAAATGTTTCGATCGCTCGTAATATTCTACCTAACACTCTTACAACCTTATTAAACGAACTATACTGCTGTAATAGAGATGATATAATACTTTCATCTGATTTGCTAGTTTGCGTAACATGTACTACGTGTTTCTTGCATTCTTCATTGGTGGTATAAGTGACTAGATCTGCGTCTCGCAGTTCTAATGCTTGTAGCCACTCAGATCCGTGCCACCAAAGTGTTGAATTTGCTAACTGATTGGCCAAAAGGCCCCTACTGGCGGCGTCAGCGGGATTCTCAGCCGATTTAACGTATCGCCAGCGACTAGGGTTTATGATTTCGATTATGCTTTTAACACGATTTGATACGAACGTCTTCCATCGGCCTGGGTCGCCTTGCCAGCCCATTACGACCATGGAGTCCGTCCATCCATACACTTCTACTACCTGTTTACCTAAGCCGTTTACGACTTTGGCCATCCATTTGGATAATACATGAGCACCCAGGATTTCTAATCTCGGCAAAGATAAAATATTGGTTTTGTTACAAGGGACTAGTCTTGTTTTAGATCCTAGTAGAACTACGCTAACATTTCCATTTCTTATGATACGGGCATAAATGACCCCAGCATACGCTTTGCTAGCAAACCCGTGCAACTGAAAAACGTCTTCCTGTTGATACCCAATCCACCTAGGAAGAGTATATTTTGATAAGTTAGAGATGTTTGATTTAATTTTAAGCCATTCGTTATTAATTTCAGCCGGTATGCGGTCATCCCACTCTAACTTTTCAGACCATACCTTTTGAAAAAGTAGCTTAAGCTTAGTTGATAATGGAGCTAGCCATCCAGGAGGATCGAATAGTTTCGATATCTCTGATAAGATAGTCCTTTTTGTATGAATCACTGGGTGATCAGCGATATTATATTGAAAGATAAATTTGTCGCTTTGAGAATCCCACCGCAAACCTAATGTCTTCGATGTACTATCTACTTTAAAATTAAAAGTTGTGTTTTGCCCGCTCGCGTTGTTTATAATATGTTCTAATAACCGTGGTTCATTAGCCTCTCGAGCGCCCCAACGTCAAAATTCAAATATACCGTTAAGCGTCCAGGCCTAAAATGGCGCGCGAAATTGAATTGGCGGTTGGCGTTTAAGCGCCGATTCCGTCATATTTTAATACTAACACCCTAGTCATACCTTATATATTTGAAATCTACATAAAATTTGCTATAGATTAAAAAAATAAACCACAAATAATATTTGATAGTGGTAGTACAATAGTCGGTTTAATCTGAATATTGTGTGCTTTAGCCATGTGTTTGAAGAAAGTCTAATAAATATTTTTAGGCAAAAAAAATAATATGACGAAAGGTCTTATCGTGTAGTTAATAAATAATGACATTAAAATCCAACTGTAAAATATACTCAAATCTTTAAAATTAGTTAAAAAAAGGATTTACAATATTGGTCATAAAGGAACATGTCGTTGGGTCAGATGTTGTTTAAGGTGCTCTCTGGCCTATATCAACCACTTATTCAAGTGTGTGCATTAGATCGTCGTCTCATTTCATCAGCTTCAATGTCAAATATGTTTGAAAGGGATAAACATAGGTTAAGCATTTCGTTTTTACGTTTTTTAAATGTAAGATCGTTTTGCCGTACCACGGTGGCGGGGCGCTTGACGGGGGTAGAACATTCAACCGTGACACGGTGGCCGGGCGCTTGAGAGGTTAGACAACCACTTCTTAAGGGTAAACCCACCTGACTTTAGGACATGGTTTATTTCTGCTATTAACTGTTGACCTCCCTCGAGGTTATGGTTTCCGAACACAAGATCATCAGTATACATTGCTTCATCGATTACTTTAGCTGCCTCCGGATATTTACTGCTTTCATCAGAAGCCAATTTTTTCAAAGTCATCATGGCAAGAAAAGGTGCAGCCTTCGTGCCATAAGTGACTGTGGTCAGCTGATAAGTTTGTATTGGCTGATCTTGTGTTTCTCTCCATACAATCTGCTGATAATGCTGGTCATCCTTGCTCACCATGATGATGATGATCTTTTCGATGTCTGCTGTGAACCCATATCGATATAATCGCCATTTTAATATCAAGAGCTGCAAGTCATTTTGTAAGTTCGGGCCTGTGTACATGATGTCATTTAAGCTGACACCACTCGATGTTTTAGCCGAAGCATTGAACACAAACTTGAGCTTTGTAGTGACTGATTCGGCACGCTGCACGGCATGGTGAGGAAGGAAGCAAGCTGCTATTGACTTCTGTTCCCTATTATGACACATTGTTGATGGTGTCATATGCTGTAATGACTGATATTCGCTAATAAACGCTTTATACTGTTCTGCCAAGCCTACCTGTTTTTCGAACTTTCTTTCTAAGTTTCGAAACTGAGCTATTGCTATCCCCTTAGACAATCCTAATTTATCCTTAACATCCTGCTTAATAGGTAATTTTACTACGTAGCGGCCGTCACGTCGACGCTTCGTAGTTGCTAGATAAAAGTCTACACATGCTTGATCTTCGGCGGATTGATCCTCAATATCCTCCACCTCCCAAAACTTCTGAATGTCTTTGATGTTATTTAACACAACGTTACAATAATAAGACTGCATTCTACCAAATAAAATCCAGCCTAGTTGTGTTTGTTCTGCTAATGGTTGAGATGGCTCATCACCTCTGCTGATGCCACCCATTTTGATCAATGCGTATATGTCAGAACCCAAAAGTAAATCTACTGGGCGGCTTACGTAGAATTCTGGATCTGCTAAATTAATGTTTTGAATAAACGACCAAGACGGTTTCGCAAAAGTTATGTTAGGTAAACGTTTCATTAAATTGTTCATAATGAGTGCATCTGTACTAAACGTGAAGCCGTTGTACGTCGACATACACGTTAGGCTAATCATACCTTTAGCATTGCTAGCGTTTTCGTCTATACCATAAACTACACCTCTACAGAAAGTTCTTTTTACACCCAATCTTTGCGCGGCGTTTTCCGATATTAATGAGACCTGAGACCCTTGATCAATAAGTGCCCTTAATATGTGATATGACCCATCGACCGATACGACTTTAACCAAAGCCGTTGCTAATAATATTTCTGCCGAGTTAGCTGGTGTTACATGTAAATTATTTCCAACATGATCAGTTGATTTCGCAATCGGCTCGTGACTATAAGGTGTTGATTTTAATTTAACACAGGCATCATGTAACAAAGAATTATGTTTTCCATTGCATTTGCGACATAGTTTTGTAGAAATGCAAGGTTTGCCATTATGACTAAATAGGCAATTAATGCATATGTTTAGTTCTTTTGCCTTTTTCAACTTTAAGTCAGTAGGCAAAGAGTTGAAATCTTTACAATGATAAAGGCTATGATTATCATTACATAAAGGGCATTGAATTGAGGTCACAGGAAATGATTTATTAACATGTTTATAATACGAATTATTACTTTGTTTCTTTGTTAAATCTTGCGATTTTGATTGATTGCCGTGCAAAGACTTTGTGTGAACTTGATCTTGTTTTCGCCGCGCGGACTCAAGACTCGTAAATTTACTCTCTAGAAAAGCTAAAAACTCTTTCAGAATAGGTAATTCACGCGGTGATTTTAAAGATTCAAAATAATCGCTATATATATCGCTATCAAGTTTTTGCGATAGGATGTGGACTAAAAATGGGTCCCACGTGGACACATCTACCTCTAAGTTTTCGATGGCATGAAGCGTCTCTAGAGTGACGTCATGCATCTTTTTAATTTGCGCTAATGATTGCTGATTTACGCTGGGAAGCCCTAGTAACGTGTTCATATGAGCCGTAAAATTTAATTTCTTATTATCGTAGCGATTTGTAAGAATTTCCCAGCACGCTTTATAATTATCGGCGCTTATATGAAGATTTTGTAGGCTGGTTGTATCAGTCTCTCGGGTTCACCGCGTACTTTCCCCTTTAGAAACTGCATCTTCTGCGCTAACGATAAAGAAGGGTTGTTGTGGACAGCCTCGTTGAAAAGGTCTTTAAACGATGTCCACAACTGATAGTTACCGATATTGGTATATCTATTTTAGGTACAGATTTTTCCCTAAGAGATACTGACCATAGTTTTTGATTCACTGCTTTCTTTAAATTGTTAAAGGTGGTCTCATGTCTTGTGAACATGTACTCGTATTCTTCATCTTCTCCGTTGGTTTCCATATAGATCTCCCAGTGAAGGCTATCTATTGTAGTCCAGCGAGACTGCAACTCCTTCAGCACGTCCTCAAATTCGCATTTTTCGTTGATACTGTCTAACTGGACATTTTTGGCGGTTCTCATGAATGCTGTGAAATGGACGGCTTGCTCGCGCAACAATTCGTCTAGTTTGCTCATAGAACCCGTGGACGTCATACCGCGAGACGTACCAGCTTCCGGTTCTAATGTTCGTTCTTCTTCTTCTCTTGGCGGCTCCTTCTGCTGCACAGGTTTTTGTCCCACTGCTACTACACTTAAGCTCTTGTAACGTTAGAAACAGCTGTTTCTGTTTACATACGCCTTTGTTTTTAAATGTTTCGATCGCTCGTAATATTCTACCTAACACTCTTACAACCTTATTAAACGAACTATACTGCTGTAATAGAGATGATATAATACTTTCATCTGATTTGCTAGTTTGCGTAACATGTACTACGTGTTTCTTGCATTCTTCATTGGTGGTATAAGTGACTAGATCTGCGTCTCGCAGTTCTAATGCTTGTAGCCACTCAGATCCGTGCCACCAAAGTGTTGAATTTGCTAACTGATTGGCCAAAAGGCCCCTACTGGCGGCGTCAGCGGGATTCTCAGCCGATTTAACGTATCGCCAGCGACTAGGGTTTATGATTTCGATTATGCTTTTAACACGATTTGATACGAACGTCTTCCATCGGCCTGGGTCGCCTTGCCAGCCCATTACGACCATGGAGTCCGTCCATCCATACACTTCTACTACCTGTTTACCTAAGCCGTTTACGACTTTGGCCATCCATTTGGATAATACATGAGCACCCAGGATTTCTAATCTCGGCAAAGATAAAATATTGGTTTTGTTACAAGGGACTAGTCTTGTTTTAGATCCTAGTAGAACTACGCTAACATTTCCATTTCTTATGATACGGGCATAAATGACCCCAGCATACGCTTTGCTAGCAAACCCGTGCAACTGAAAAACGTCTTCCTGTTGATACCCAATCCACCTAGGAAGAGTATATTTTGATAAGTTAGAGATGTTTGATTTAATTTTAAGCCATTCGTTATTAATTTCAGCCGGTATGCGGTCATCCCACTCTAACTTTTCAGACCATACCTTTTGAAAAAGTAGCTTAAGCTTAGTTGATAATGGAGCTAGCCATCCAGGAGGATCGAATAGTTTCGATATCTCTGATAAGATAGTCCTTTTTGTATGAATCACTGGGTGATCAGCGATATTATATTGAAAGATAAATTTGTCGCTTTGAGAATCCCACCGCAAACCTAATGTCTTCGATGTACTATCTACTTTAAAATTAAAAGTTGTGTTTTGCCCGCTCGCGTTGTTTATAATATGTTCTAATAACCGTGGTTCATTAGCCTCTCGAGCGCCCCAACGTCAAAATTCAAATATACCGTTAAGCGTCCAGGCCTAAAATGGCGCGCGAAATTGAATTGGCGGTTGGCGTTTAAGCGCCGATTCCGTCATATTTTAATACTAACACCCTAGTCATACCTTATATATTTGAAATCTACATAAAATTTGCTATAGATTAAAAAAATAAACCACAAATAATATTTGATAGTGGTAGTACAATAGTCGGTTTAATCTGAATATTGTGTGCTTTAGCCATGTGTTTGAAGAAAGTCTAATAAATATTTTTAGGCAAAAAAAATAATATGACGAAAGGTCTTATCGTGTAGTTAATAAATAATGACATTAAAATCCAACTGTAAAATATACTCAAATCTTTAAAATTAGTTAAAAAAAGGATTTACAATATTGGTCATAAAGGAACATGTCGTTGGGTCAGATGTTGTTTAAGGTGCTCTCTGGCCTATATCAACCACTTATTCAAGTGTGTGCATTAGATCGTCGTCTCATTTCATCAGCTTCAATGTCAAATATGTTTGAAAGGGATAAACATAGGTTAAGCATTTCGTTTTTACGTTTTTTAAATGTAAGATCGTTTTGCCGTACCACGGTGGCGGGGCGCTTGACGGGGGTAGAACATTCAACCGTGACACGGTGGCCGGGCGCTTGAGAGGTTAGACAACCACTTCTTAAGGGTAAACCCACCTGACTTTAGGACATGGTTTATTTCTGCTATTAACTGTTGACCTCCCTCGAGGTTATGGTTTCCGAACACAAGATCATCAGTATACATTGCTTCATCGATTACTTTAGCTGCCTCCGGATATTTACTGCTTTCATCAGAAGCCAATTTTTTCAAAGTCATCATGGCAAGAAAAGGTGCAGCCTTCGTGCCATAAGTGACTGTGGTCAGCTGATAAGTTTGTATTGGCTGATCTTGTGTTTCTCTCCATACAATCTGCTGATAATGCTGGTCATCCTTGCTCACCATGATGATGATGATCTTTTCGATGTCTGCTGTGAACCCATATCGATATAATCGCCATTTTAATATCAAGAGCTGCAAGTCATTTTGTAAGTTCGGGCCTGTGTACATGATGTCATTTAAGCTGACACCACTCGATGTTTTAGCCGAAGCATTGAACACAACCTTGAGCTTTGTAGTGACTGATTCGGCACGCTGCACGGCATGGTGAGGAAGGAAGCAAGCTGCTATTGACTTCTGTTCCCTATTATGACACATTGTTGATGGTGTCATATGCTGTAATGACTGATATTCGCTAATAAACGCTTTATACTGTTCTGCCAAGCCTACCTGTTTTTCGAACTTTCTTTCTAAGTTTCGAAACTGAGCTATTGCTATCCCCTTAGACAATCCTAATTTATCCTTAACATCCTGCTTAATAGGTAATTTTACTACGTAGCGGCCGTCACGTCGACGCTTCGTAGTTGCTAGATAAAAGTCTACACATGCTTGATCTTCGGCGGATTGATCCTCAATATCCTCCACCTCCCAAAACTTCTGAATGTCTTTGATGTTATTTAACACAACGTTACAATAATAAGACTGCATTCTACCAAATAAAATCCAGCCTAGTTGTGTTTGTTCTGCTAATGGTTGAGATGGCTCATCACCTCTGCTGATGCCACCCATTTTGATCAATGCGTATATGTCAGAACCCAAAAGTAAATCTACTGGGCGGCTTACGTAGAATTCTGGATCTGCTAAATTAATGTTTTGAATAAACGACCAAGACGGTTTCGCAAAAGTTATGTTAGGTAAACGTTTCATTAAATTGTTCATAATGAGTGCATCTGTACTAAACGTGAAGCCGTTGTACGTCGACATACACGTTAGGCTAATCATACCTTTAGCATTGCTAGCGTTTTCGTCTATACCATAAACTACACCTCTACAGAAAGTTCTTTTTACACCCAATCTTTGCGCGGCGTTTTCCGATATTAATGAGACCTGAGACCCTTGATCAATAAGTGCCCTTAATATGTGATATGACCCATCGACCGATACGACTTTAACCAAAGCCGTTGCTAATAATATTTCTGCCGAGTTAGCTGGTGTTACATGTAAATTATTTCCAACATGATCAGTTGATTTCGCAATCGGCTCGTGACTATAAGGTGTTGATTTTAATTTAACACAGGCATCATGTAACAAAGAATTATGTTTTCCATTGCATTTGCGACATAGTTTTGTAGAAATGCAAGGTTTGCCATTATGACTAAATAGGCAATTAATGCATATGTTTAGTTCTTTTGCCTTTTTCAACTTTAAGTCAGTAGGCAAAGAGTTGAAATCTTTACAATGATAAAGGCTATGATTATCATTACATAAAGGGCATTGAATTGAGGTCACAGGAAATGATTTATTAACATGTTTATAATACGAATTATTACTTTGTTTCTTTGTTAAATCTTGCGATTTTGATTGATTGCCGTGCAAAGACTTTGTGTGAACTTGATCTTGTTTTCGCCGCGCGGACTCAAGACTCGTAAATTTACTCTCTAGAAAAGCTAAAAACTCTTTCAGAATAGGTAATTCACGCGGTGATTTTAAAGATTCAAAATAATCGCTATATATATCGCTATCAAGTTTTTGCGATAGGATGTGGACTAAAAATGGGTCCCACGTGGACACATCTACCTCTAAGTTTTCGATGGCATGAAGCGTCTCTAGAGTGACGTCATGCATCTTTTTAATTTGCGCTAATGATTGCTGATTTACGCTGGGAAGCCCTAGTAACGTGTTCATATGAGCCGTAAAATTTAATTTCTTATTATCGTAGCGATTTGTAAGAATTTCCCAGCACGCTTTATAATTATCGGCGCTTATATGAAGATTTTGTAGGCTGGTTGTATCAGTCTCTCGGGTTCACCGCGTACTTTCCCCTTTAGAAACTGCATCTTCTGCGCTAACGATAAAGAAGGGTTGTTGTGGACAGCCTCGTTGAAAAGGTCTTTAAACGATGTCCACAACTGATAGTT
This sequence comes from Anticarsia gemmatalis, assembly GCF_050436995.1. Taxonomy (NCBI): domain Eukaryota; kingdom Metazoa; phylum Arthropoda; class Insecta; order Lepidoptera; family Erebidae; genus Anticarsia; species Anticarsia gemmatalis. The sequence continues at coordinate 13,642,741 of NC_134775.1, forward strand.
ACCGATATTGGTATATCTATTTTAGGTACAGATTTTTCCCTAAGAGATACTGACCATAGTTTTTGATTCACTGCTTTCTTTAAATTGTTAAAGGTGGTCTCATGTCTTGTGAACATGTACTCGTATTCTTCATCTTCTCCGTTGGTTTCCATATAGATCTCCCAGTGAAGGCTATCTATTGTAGTCCAGCGAGACTGCAACTCCTTCAGCACGTCCTCAAATTCGCATTTTTCGTTGATACTGTCTAACTGGACATTTTTGGCGGTTCTCATGAATGCTGTGAAATGGACGGCTTGCTCGCGCAACAATTCGTCTAGTTTGCTCATAGAACCCGTGGACGTCATACCGCGAGACGTACCAGCTTCCGGTTCTAATGTTCGTTCTTCTTCTTCTCTTGGCGGCTCCTTCTGCTGCACAGGTTTTTGTCCCACTGCTACTACACTTAAGCTCTTGTAACGTTAGAAACAGCTGTTTCTGTTTACATACGCCTTTGTTTTTAAATGTTTCGATCGCTCGTAATATTCTACCTAACACTCTTACAACCTTATTAAACGAACTATACTGCTGTAATAGAGATGATATAATACTTTCATCTGATTTGCTAGTTTGCGTAACATGTACTACGTGTTTCTTGCATTCTTCATTGGTGGTATAAGTGACTAGATCTGCGTCTCGCAGTTCTAATGCTTGTAGCCACTCAGATCCGTGCCACCAAAGTGTTGAATTTGCTAACTGATTGGCCAAAAGGCCCCTACTGGCGGCGTCAGCGGGATTCTCAGCCGATTTAACGTATCGCCAGCGACTAGGGTTTATGATTTCGATTATGCTTTTAACACGATTTGATACGAACGTCTTCCATCGGCCTGGGTCGCCTTGCCAGCCCATTACGACCATGGAGTCCGTCCATCCATACACTTCTACTACCTGTTTACCTAAGCCGTTTACGACTTTGGCCATCCATTTGGATAATACATGAGCACCCAGGATTTCTAATCTCGGCAAAGATAAAATATTGGTTTTGTTACAAGGGACTAGTCTTGTTTTAGATCCTAGTAGAACTACGCTAACATTTCCATTTCTTATGATACGGGCATAAATGACCCCAGCATACGCTTTGCTAGCAAACCCGTGCAACTGAAAAACGTCTTCCTGTTGATACCCAATCCACCTAGGAAGAGTATATTTTGATAAGTTAGAGATGTTTGATTTAATTTTAAGCCATTCGTTATTAATTTCAGCCGGTATGCGGTCATCCCACTCTAACTTTTCAGACCATACCTTTTGAAAAAGTAGCTTAAGCTTAGTTGATAATGGAGCTAGCCATCCAGGAGGATCGAATAGTTTCGATATCTCTGATAAGATAGTCCTTTTTGTATGAATCACTGGGTGATCAGCGATATTATATTGAAAGATAAATTTGTCGCTTTGAGAATCCCACCGCAAACCTAATGTCTTCGATGTACTATCTACTTTAAAATTAAAAGTTGTGTTTTGCCCGCTCGCGTTGTTTATAATATGTTCTAATAACCGTGGTTCATTAGCCTCTCGAGCGCCCCAACGTCAAAATTCAAATATACCGTTAAGCGTCCAGGCCTAAAATGGCGCGCGAAATTGAATTGGCGGTTGGCGTTTAAGCGCCGATTCCGTCATATTTTAATACTAACACCCTAGTCATACCTTATATATTTGAAATCTACATAAAATTTGCTATAGATTAAAAAAATAAACCACAAATAATATTTGATAGTGGTAGTACAATAGTCGGTTTAATCTGAATATTGTGTGCTTTAGCCATGTGTTTGAAGAAAGTCTAATAAATATTTTTAGGCAAAAAAAATAATATGACGAAAGGTCTTATCGTGTAGTTAATAAATAATGACATTAAAATCCAACTGTAAAATATACTCAAATCTTTAAAATTAGTTAAAAAAAGGATTTACAATATTGGTCATAAAGGAACATGTCGTTGGGTCAGATGTTGTTTAAGGTGCTCTCTGGCCTATATCAACCACTTATTCAAGTGTGTGCATTAGATCGTCGTCTCATTTCATCAGCTTCAATGTCAAATATGTTTGAAAGGGATAAACATAGGTTAAGCATTTCGTTTTTACGTTTTTTAAATGTAAGATCGTTTTGCCGTACCACGGTGGCGGGGCGCTTGACGGGGGTAGAACATTCAACCGTGACACGGTGGCCGGGCGCTTGAGAGGTTAGACAACCACTTCTTAAGGGTAAACCCACCTGACTTTAGGACATGGTTTATTTCTGCTATTAACTGTTGACCTCCCTCGAGGTTATGGTTTCCGAACACAAGATCATCAGTATACATTGCTTCATCGATTACTTTAGCTGCCTCCGGATATTTACTGCTTTCATCAGAAGCCAATTTTTTCAAAGTCATCATGGCAAGAAAAGGTGCAGCCTTCGTGCCATAAGTGACTGTGGTCAGCTGATAAGTTTGTATTGGCTGATCTTGTGTTTCTCTCCATACAATCTGCTGATAATGCTGGTCATCCTTGCTCACCATGATGATGATGATCTTTTCGATGTCTGCTGTGAACCCATATCGATATAATCGCCATTTTAATATCAAGAGCTGCAAGTCATTTTGTAAGTTCGGGCCTGTGTACATGATGTCATTTAAGCTGACACCACTCGATGTTTTAGCCGAAGCATTGAACACAACCTTGAGCTTTGTAGTGACTGATTCGGCACGCTGCACGGCATGGTGAGGAAGGAAGCAAGCTGCTATTGACTTCTGTTCCCTATTATGACACATTGTTGATGGTGTCATATGCTGTAATGACTGATATTCGCTAATAAACGCTTTATACTGTTCTGCCAAGCCTACCTGTTTTTCGAACTTTCTTTCTAAGTTTCGAAACTGAGCTATTGCTATCCCCTTAGACAATCCTAATTTATCCTTAACATCCTGCTTAATAGGTAATTTTACTACGTAGCGGCCGTCACGTCGACGCTTCGTAGTTGCTAGATAAAAGTCTACACATGCTTGATCTTCGGCGGATTGATCCTCAATATCCTCCACCTCCCAAAACTTCTGAATGTCTTTGATGTTATTTAACACAACGTTACAATAATAAGACTGCATTCTACCAAATAAAATCCAGCCTAGTTGTGTTTGTTCTGCTAATGGTTGAGATGGCTCATCACCTCTGCTGATGCCACCCATTTTGATCAATGCGTATATGTCAGAACCCAAAAGTAAATCTACTGGGCGGCTTACGTAGAATTCTGGATCTGCTAAATTAATGTTTTGAATAAACGACCAAGACGGTTTCGCAAAAGTTATGTTAGGTAAACGTTTCATTAAATTGTTCATAATGAGTGCATCTGTACTAAACGTGAAGCCGTTGTACGTCGACATACACGTTAGGCTAATCATACCTTTAGCATTGCTAGCGTTTTCGTCTATACCATAAACTACACCTCTACAGAAAGTTCTTTTTACACCCAATCTTTGCGCGGCGTTTTCCGATATTAATGAGACCTGAGACCCTTGATCAATAAGTGCCCTTAATATGTGATATGACCCATCGACCGATACGACTTTAACCAAAGCCGTTGCTAATAATATTTCTGCCGAGTTAGCTGGTGTTACATGTAAATTATTTCCAACATGATCAGTTGATTTCGCAATCGGCTCGTGACTATAAGGTGTTGATTTTAATTTAACACAGGCATCATGTAACAAAGAATTATGTTTTCCATTGCATTTGCGACATAGTTTTGTAGAAATGCAAGGTTTGCCATTATGACTAAATAGGCAATTAATGCATATGTTTAGTTCTTTTGCCTTTTTCAACTTTAAGTCAGTAGGCAAAGAGTTGAAATCTTTACAATGATAAAGGCTATGATTATCATTACATAAAGGGCATTGAATTGAGGTCACAGGAAATGATTTATTAACATGTTTATAATACGAATTATTACTTTGTTTCTTTGTTAAATCTTGCGATTTTGATTGATTGCCGTGCAAAGACTTTGTGTGAACTTGATCTTGTTTTCGCCGCGCGGACTCAAGACTCGTAAATTTACTCTCTAGAAAAGCTAAAAACTCTTTCAGAATAGGTAATTCACGCGGTGATTTTAAAGATTCAAAATAATCGCTATATATATCGCTATCAAGTTTTTGCGATAGGATGTGGACTAAAAATGGGTCCCACGTGGACACATCTACCTCTAAGTTTTCGATGGCATGAAGCGTCTCTAGAGTGACGTCATGCATCTTTTTAATTTGCGCTAATGATTGCTGATTTACGCTGGGAAGCCCTAGTAACGTGTTCATATGAGCCGTAAAATTTAATTTCTTATTATCGTAGCGATTTGTAAGAATTTCCCAGCACGCTTTATAATTATCGGCGCTTATATGAAGATTTTGTAGGCTGGTTGTATCAGTCTCTCGGGTTCACCGCGTACTTTCCCCTTTAGAAACTGCATCTTCTGCGCTAACGATAAAGAAGGGTTGTTGTGGACAGCCTCGTTGAAAAGGTCTTTAAACGATGTCCACAACTGATAGTTACCGATATTGGTATATCTATTTTAGGTACAGATTTTTCCCTAAGAGATACTGACCATAGTTTTTGATTCACTGCTTTCTTTAAATTGTTAAAGGTGGTCTCATGTCTTGTGAACATGTACTCGTATTCTTCATCTTCTCCGTTGGTTTCCATATAGATCTCCCAGTGAAGGCTATCTATTGTAGTCCAGCGAGACTGCAACTCCTTCAGCACGTCCTCAAATTCGCATTTTTCGTTGATACTGTCTAACTGGACATTTTTGGCGGTTCTCATGAATGCTGTGAAATGGACGGCTTGCTCGCGCAACAATTCGTCTAGTTTGCTCATAGAACCCGTGGACGTCATACCGCGAGACGTACCAGCTTCCGGTTCTAATGTTCGTTCTTCTTCTTCTCTTGGCGGCTCCTTCTGCTGCACAGGTTTTTGTCCCACTGCTACTACACTTAAGCTCTTGTAACGTTAGAAACAGCTGTTTCTGTTTACATACGCCTTTGTTTTTAAATGTTTCGATCGCTCGTAATATTCTACCTAACACTCTTACAACCTTATTAAACGAACTATACTGCTGTAATAGAGATGATATAATACTTTCATCTGATTTGCTAGTTTGCGTAACATGTACTACGTGTTTCTTGCATTCTTCATTGGTGGTATAAGTGACTAGATCTGCGTCTCGCAGTTCTAATGCTTGTAGCCACTCAGATCCGTGCCACCAAAGTGTTGAATTTGCTAACTGATTGGCCAAAAGGCCCCTACTGGCGGCGTCAGCGGGATTCTCAGCCGATTTAACGTATCGCCAGCGACTAGGGTTTATGATTTCGATTATGCTTTTAACACGATTTGATACGAACGTCTTCCATCGGCCTGGGTCGCCTTGCCAGCCCATTACGACCATGGAGTCCGTCCATCCATACACTTCTACTACCTGTTTACCTAAGCCGTTTACGACTTTGGCCATCCATTTGGATAATACATGAGCACCCAGGATTTCTAATCTCGGCAAAGATAAAATATTGGTTTTGTTACAAGGGACTAGTCTTGTTTTAGATCCTAGTAGAACTACGCTAACATTTCCATTTCTTATGATACGGGCATAAATGACCCCAGCATACGCTTTGCTAGCAAACCCGTGCAACTGAAAAACGTCTTCCTGTTGATACCCAATCCACCTAGGAAGAGTATATTTTGATAAGTTAGAGATGTTTGATTTAATTTTAAGCCATTCGTTATTAATTTCAGCCGGTATGCGGTCATCCCACTCTAACTTTTCAGACCATACCTTTTGAAAAAGTAGCTTAAGCTTAGTTGATAATGGAGCTAGCCATCCAGGAGGATCGAATAGTTTCGATATCTCTGATAAGATAGTCCTTTTTGTATGAATCACTGGGTGATCAGCGATATTATATTGAAAGATAAATTTGTCGCTTTGAGAATCCCACCGCAAACCTAATGTCTTCGATGTACTATCTACTTTAAAATTAAAAGTTGTGTTTTGCCCGCTCGCGTTGTTTATAATATGTTCTAATAACCGTGGTTCATTAGCCTCTCGAGCGCCCCAACGTCAAAATTCAAATATACCGTTAAGCGTCCAGGCCTAAAATGGCGCGCGAAATTGAATTGGCGGTTGGCGTTTAAGCGCCGATTCCGTCATATTTTAATACTAACACCCTAGTCATACCTTATATATTTGAAATCTACATAAAATTTGCTATAGATTAAAAAAATAAACCACAAATAATATTTGATAGTGGTAGTACAATAGTCGGTTTAATCTGAATATTGTGTGCTTTAGCCATGTGTTTGAAGAAAGTCTAATAAATATTTTTAGGCAAAAAAAATAATATGACGAAAGGTCTTATCGTGTAGTTAATAAATAATGACATTAAAATCCAACTGTAAAATATACTCAAATCTTTAAAATTAGTTAAAAAAAGGATTTACAATATTGGTCATAAAGGAACATGTCGTTGGGTCAGATGTTGTTTAAGGTGCTCTCTGGCCTATATCAACCACTTATTCAAGTGTGTGCATTAGATCGTCGTCTCATTTCATCAGCTTCAATGTCAAATATGTTTGAAAGGGATAAACATAGGTTAAGCATTTCGTTTTTACGTTTTTTAAATGTAAGATCGTTTTGCCGTACCACGGTGGCGGGGCGCTTGACGGGGGTAGAACATTCAACCGTGACACGGTGGCCGGGCGCTTGAGAGGTTAGACAACCACTTCTTAAGGGTAAACCCACCTGACTTTAGGACATGGTTTATTTCTGCTATTAACTGTTGACCTCCCTCGAGGTTATGGTTTCCGAACACAAGATCATCAGTATACATTGCTTCATCGATTACTTTAGCTGCCTCCGGATATTTACTGCTTTCATCAGAAGCCAATTTTTTCAAAGTCATCATGGCAAGAAAAGGTGCAGCCTTCGTGCCATAAGTGACTGTGGTCAGCTGATAAGTTTGTATTGGCTGATCTTGTGTTTCTCTCCATACAATCTGCTGATAATGCTGGTCATCCTTGCTCACCATGATGATGATGATCTTTTCGATGTCTGCTGTGAACCCATATCGATATAATCGCCATTTTAATATCAAGAGCTGCAAGTCATTTTGTAAGTTCGGGCCTGTGTACATGATGTCATTTAAGCTGACACCACTCGATGTTTTAGCCGAAGCATTGAACACAACCTTGAGCTTTGTAGTGACTGATTCGGCACGCTGCACGGCATGGTGAGGAAGGAAGCAAGCTGCTATTGACTTCTGTTCCCTATTATGACACATTGTTGATGGTGTCATATGCTGTAATGACTGATATTCGCTAATAAACGCTTTATACTGTTCTGCCAAGCCTACCTGTTTTTCGAACTTTCTTTCTAAGTTTCGAAACTGAGCTATTGCTATCCCCTTAGACAATCCTAATTTATCCTTAACATCCTGCTTAATAGGTAATTTTACTACGTAGCGGCCGTCACGTCGACGCTTCGTAGTTGCTAGATAAAAGTCTACACATGCTTGATCTTCGGCGGATTGATCCTCAATATCCTCCACCTCCCAAAACTTCTGAATGTCTTTGATGTTATTTAACACAACGTTACAATAATAAGACTGCATTCTACCAAATAAAATCCAGCCTAGTTGTGTTTGTTCTGCTAATGGTTGAGATGGCTCATCACCTCTGCTGATGCCACCCATTTTGATCAATGCGTATATGTCAGAACCCAAAAGTAAATCTACTGGGCGGCTTACGTAGAATTCTGGATCTGCTAAATTAATGTTTTGAATAAACGACCAAGACGGTTTCGCAAAAGTTATGTTAGGTAAACGTTTCATTAAATTGTTCATAATGAGTGCATCTGTACTAAACGTGAAGCCGTTGTACGTCGACATACACGTTAGGCTAATCATACCTTTAGCATTGCTAGCGTTTTCGTCTATACCATAAACTACACCTCTACAGAAAGTTCTTTTTACACCCAATCTTTGCGCGGCGTTTTCCGATATTAATGAGACCTGAGACCCTTGATCAATAAGTGCCCTTAATATGTGATATGACCCATCGACCGATACGACTTTAACCAAAGCCGTTGCTAATAATATTTCTGCCGAGTTAGCTGGTGTTACATGTAAATTATTTCCAACATGATCAGTTGATTTCGCAATCGGCTCGTGACTATAAGGTGTTGATTTTAATTTAACACAGGCATCATGTAACAAAGAATTATGTTTTCCATTGCATTTGCGACATAGTTTTGTAGAAATGCAAGGTTTGCCATTATGACTAAATAGGCAATTAATGCATATGTTTAGTTCTTTTGCCTTTTTCAACTTTAAGTCAGTAGGCAAAGAGTTGAAATCTTTACAATGATAAAGGCTATGATTATCATTACATAAAGGGCATTGAATTGAGGTCACAGGAAATGATTTATTAACATGTTTATAATACGAATTATTACTTTGTTTCTTTGTTAAATCTTGCGATTTTGATTGATTGCCGTGCAAAGACTTTGTGTGAACTTGATCTTGTTTTCGCCGCGCGGACTCGAGACTCGTAAATTTACTCTCTAGAAAAGCTAAAAACTCTTTCAGAATAGGTAATTCACGCGGTGATTTTAAAGATTCAAAATAATCGCTATATATATCGCTATCAAGTTTTTGCGATAGGATGTGGACTAAAAATGGGTCCCACGTGGACACATCTACCTCTAAGTTTTCGATGGCATGAAGCGTCTCTAGAGTGACGTCATGCATCTTTTTAATTTGCGCTAATGATTGCTGATTTACGCTGGGAAGCCCTAGTAACGTGTTCATATGAGCCGTAAAATTTAATTTCTTATTATCGTAGCGATTTGTAAGAATTTCCCAGCACGCTTTATAATTATCGGCGCTTATATGAAGATTTTGTAGGCTGGTTGTATCAGTCTCTCGGGTTCACCGCGTACTTTCCCCTTTAGAAACTGCATCTTCTGCGCTAACGATAAAGAAGGGTTGTTGTGGACAGCCTCGTTGAAAAGGTCTTTAAACGATGTCCACAACTGATAGTTACCGATATTGGTATATCTATTTTAGGTACAGATTTTTCCCTAAGAGATACTGACCATAGTTTTTGATTCACTGCTTTCTTTAAATTGTTAAAGGTGGTCTCATGTCTTGTGAACATGTACTCGTATTCTTCATCTTCTCCGTTGGTTTCCATATAGATCTCCCAGTGAAGGCTATCTATTGTAGTCCAGCGAGACTGCAACTCCTTCAGCACGTCCTCAAATTCGCATTTTTCGTTGATACTGTCTAACTGGACATTTTTGGCGGTTCTCATGAATGCTGTGAAATGGACGGCTTGCTCGCGCAACAATTCGTCTAGTTTGCTCATAGAACCCGTGGACGTCATACCGCGAGACGTACCAGCTTCCGGTTCTAATGTTCGTTCTTCTTCTTCTCTTGGCGGCTCCTTCTGCTGCACAGGTTTTTGTCCCACTGCTTTCGTGACAGAAGATGGAGTTTGCGCCAGTGATTGTTCCTGACTTTGCTGATAAATCAGCTGTTTAGTTGATAAATACAACTCCTTTGTTTGCTCATACCTACTCATTTCTTGTAAAATAGGTATGTTCCCTAATTCCTAACCCACAGATAGTTTTGTGATTATTCTCATATTCTAACCAATAATTTTGTAACATATCCAATCGTCTCCTAAAATAATCCGATGTTCTCCTTTCTACACCTGCTTTTTTTAAATTTGTCGCAAAATTCTTAATCGCATTTGTAATTTCCTGTTGGCTTACACACAAATTTTCCATCTCCATTTTAGTTAAGAAAAATATGGAAAGATCTTACTTGAAAACCGCTGACTGTGCTTACTGCTTGTCCTCGTTACGCTCTGCTGCTTGCTCCTGCTGATGCTCACTCCAGACCTCTGCTAAGTTTCACCAAACTACGGCACGTGCACTTTTTGATGACACGACACCGCGTGTCTAGTCACTCACTATTTTTGGCAAGTGTGTTTGCTAGGGTCCCCGACACGCGCGAGGTCCAAATTCTCGAAGGACCAATTTGTTAGCCTTACGATGAGGTCAACAAATGAAAGATAAAAATGTTCGGTTAAAAAGGATATATTATAAAAGTGACACAATGACCGCGGAGCACGTTTGGTGGAGCCCGTGTCTTTACCCGATACGGTTAGATCGCGAACTGATTAATTAAATTAATACGCGCTGTGCATAATGCGCAATAAAGTAATTTGCTGACACTGCTTGTACGAACGTTGCACCGTACACCGACTCACTGGGACTTGCGGCATACAGTTCCGACTCACTGGAGAGACTGACTGACATAAAGAGAAGATCGACCTACGGTCTGAGGGGGAGTGATGTAGCGGCTCGCTACATACAGCGACATCTACTGGGACCAGCGCGCAACCAACCACCACGCGCAGTGTGACTGACGTCACAAGTCCTAGATCGCGCTATCGAAGTTTGCACTGCAACTGACTATATATCGTCCCCGTAGAGCGAAAAATCACTAACTAACACCTAAGTGATTTTGAGATACGAGGTGTTTTATGTCTTAAATGACAAAAAAAAATATAACTTTTTTCGGAGATTAGTTATCGATGTATGAAAGGTTTATTTTTGAAGATATATTTATTAAGTATATGTTATATGTATTAAACCACGAAAATAGTATATAAATTATTAACTGTAAAGGATAATTTGTTTTACCCCAAGGTTTTCCTATTTATCTGTCACTTAGTTACTTTTCACATGTAGTTAATTAGTTTTCGCATCAGCATTTAAATATTATACTAGTAACTAAAATCAGTTAGTTATTTTAGGAGTAAAACATATTTTACATAACTATGTCTAAATAAAATACCCAACTAAATAGACTTTGCTTATTTATTAATTTATTGCCTAATTTAAAACTAGTGTCCTATCAGTTGAAAAGTTTAAAAGTAAAACAACATTCTTAGGCAACATTTATTGAAAAAAAAACTGTCTTTAAGTATACAAATCCTAATTAAAACATAATGAACAAGAGCACGTTACAAAATCATCAATAGAACAGCATTAATGATGTAGCCACATCATTTTCCTCTTCTTCCTCGACCTAAGTGACGTCAGGCTCACATAGCCTATCCACTACATCGTTACTAACAGGTAAAGATTCATACCAAGGATAAAGTTCGCTTGGTATGACACCTTTGACACAAAGATTTAACAAATCTTTCCTTGCAGGGGTGTATTTACCCTAGGGCTAGAAGGGCTATAGCCCGGGCCGGTTTCCTCTCTTGGGTGTGCATCTTGTCGTGGTGAGGGGGCTTAGTAGAATTGAAAGGTTGGGGAAACAGTGATCGCGAGTAACAAAAAATTACTGTGCGTGTCCCTCTGTTTGCAGAGGACACAGGTGCGGGACAGGTGAGCCGTCAGTGGGAGGACGGGCTCAGTAGGCACTCACACTGCCCCGAGCTGACGAAGAGCCAGGCCGCTGCCGCCCTCGTCAACCGTCGGTTATCGTAAATCCGTCCATCCTTGACCGAGGGCCTTGCCTTAACCGGCTGGGTCGCGAGGAGACCACCTCTGCGAAAATCCCGAGTAACTCCAGCAGTGGCGCCCCCTTTAGGGGCCTTGCGTGGTCAGAGTTCATTCGCTTTGCGGGGACCCCCGCGCCAGAAAAACCAGACGCAAGCGGCCACTGGGGCACCTCCCGCCCTCCAGTAGTATAAGGGTCACCGGATTATGGGGCCTCTACTTCGGTGGAACGATACTTGCCACCACACTCGCGGGAACTGTTTGGATAATATAAATTTGAAAACGAACCCAAATGATGTAAGTGGGAGAGGCGAGAAGCTCAAACCCGAGGAGATCGGGGGCAAGAAGCCCAGCCGTATTGACTGCATAGCATAGTTGCGGAGGGTCGGAGCACGCCCAGTTTTAGCAAGTGTCAGACAATGACCCTAAGGACAAATTCACCATCCAGCTGGCGGACACCATCCTCACTCACCACTAGGCAGTGGTGGAGGTGGCCGACAAATCCGGTCACCTCAAGGGTGACCTTTATAAAGTCCCTCAAAGACGCTGCCAGGAACATCAAACTGGCAGTGTCGGAGTCGAGCAGGCAGTATGCCACGAAGGAGAATTTGGCGCGTCAGGCCCAGAATTATCGCTTGCAAGAGGAGGTCGATCACATGTCACAGGCAACGGCATCAACCCCCGCGCCAGAAAAACCAGGGGTAGCGTCCTCAGCTGTACCTGCTAACGCATTCGCCATGCCACCGCCACCGTACCGCAGCTCACAGGTCTCCGGACCAAGGAGAAGCAGGGTAAACAGCCGCGTCTTACAGTGCAGTGGCTTCCAAACCGCCGTTCACTAAACCGACAGCTGCCAAAGAGTAGCAGTTCGTCGGGAAAAATAGCAAGGCGCCCAAGGCTACGGAAGTCGACAAAAAGGGCAAGAAAATCAAAATCAAAATCAAATCATTTATTCATTTAGGTCAAATATTGACACTTATGATAGTCGTTACAATTACTGAATCTACCACTAGCTCGGAAAGGGAGTGGAGCCTTATGAGAAGAGCTAGCAAGAAACTCACGGCCACTCTTTTCAATCGCCAAAAGTTTTACAATGTGGTTGATACAATAATTGATCATGCGAGGAGCTGCCAACAATCAGCGATATAGACTAAACGTCAATTAAGGAAAAGAAATATAGTTAGGTTATTTATTAGTCTCTGATCATACCGTATGTTGGGAGCACCTACTGGCATGTGATAATAAGAATATGGGCAGCAAGAGAGCACATTGGTTGTGAACAATATAAAAGAAAAAAAGTGACAGTTTTATGATTAACATCAAATTGTATGTAACATCACCTATTTGAATCATTAAGTGCCCATATTTTACAATATTTAGACCTACTGCTACTGAGTTTATACAATTTATAGCAAAGTTCCCTAATTTCAAAGAATCCTAATCAAGCGAGCGACTAATCCCAAGACCTATTGTCGTTTAGATACTCATCAATTCTGTAATAAAAGAAGAAGGAAGAAGAAGGCGCCCAATCTCCGGGCTCCAGCTGCAGCTGAAGGCGGAAAAAAGCGGTGCGACATAATATAGAGACGTTATTAGGGACGCAAAGGACAAAATAAACCAAGCCGACAATGAAATAGTCCGCTTCAGGGTTGCGGCTACGGGAGCTCGAATGTTGAGCTCCCAGGGGTCAGGGACCGGAAAAGCGGATGCCCTGGCCTCTAAATTGAGGGAAGTTATCGGGGAGGACACCTTCCGAGTGTCCGGGCCCACAAAGACCGCGGAACTGAGCATTACAGATCTGGACGACTCAGCCTGCCCAGAGGAGGTGAAGGTCGATTAAAGCCGATTTAATAAATAAAATTGATCAGGACAATGTAAAAAACTAATTTGTTAAAAATGAAAATAAAGTTTAGTTTTGTCATTCCTTGATGGGGCGGGAAGCTAGCGGAGCCCAGGGCGCGCCATCTTAAAATACGCCTCTGCGAATGACTGCAATAATGCGCGGGCGCGGCGAGGGTCCTAAGGTCAAAGGGCGTAATCTCACTAAGTAGCATCGTATCACGGGACATAGTTACCAACCTTTTATCTAGTAGTATTTTTGCTGAGTGAAAAGTAGCCAAAACATTTTAATTATAATACTCTAATGTGTTATGTCATCTACAGTCAGGGAAAATATTAACCAGAACACTATAGTTAGTTGTCGTTTTTTCTTTTAAACGTCTGGTCTTAAATACATAATATAGCTCGAAAAATAATTATTGGTAGTTAGTTACTTTTCGCACAAAATATCACATACAATAAAATTACTAAGTCAATTTGATGAGTTTTCGCATTACTATTTTTTAAGACATGCCTATAGGGAGTAATGCGGAAAAAGTAGATAAGGAACTTTAATGCGTAAGTATCTTTTTCAACAAAGAAGAGAAAAAGTAATCAGGTGACTTAGTTACTTGTAACTCAACTGTCACAAATCAAATAATGTACTTAATTAAGTCTCGCGATTTACATTTTTCTAAATAATAACGTTATGAATACGAGAGTAAGACAGAAATATGGAGAAAAAATTACTGATTTTATTGGTATTTTTAAGTCGATTTTGAACATTTTGTTACTTAATGACTTTTCGTTCTACGGGGACGATATACAAGTTCCCGACTACAACAGTCGCGCAACTTAGGCCCACCAGGCACGATCACCTCGCCTAGTCGGAGGATCCTCCCTATGTGTTGGAGGAACACTATCACCTCGTTCCTCCACATGTTCCAGGGGATCTGAGCATGGTTTAGATTTACAATTTTGTCCGCTGGACAAAGTTTCTTTTATTAAATTTTTATGGCAAAACAACGTTTGCCGGGTCAGCTGGTAGTTATATACAGGGTGTAACAGACTGTCTACCGAAAACGAAAAAAAAATGATTTTAGACATGATTCTGGTGCTTATGGCGTTGAAATTTTTATCGCTTTTTTCTTGATTTTTCCGATTTTTTATGCGTTTTTTTTTATTTATTTTTTTTGGTATTATTTCGTTAATTCTACACAATGCAACATGAATATGAGAAAAAATCCGTCATATTACTGTTTTTCACAAAAAACAGCAATGGATTAAAACAACGTATAAATTCATGTATAATAGAATACGGGAATTAACGCGAACACGCATTTTACCTTAAAATGCCTAACGTTTCGGCGCAGGTTGCACTCGCCGTGGTCCCAATCAGACTGGAGCAGCGATGACTGGAATCCAGTGATTACTGTTACAAAATCTCGCTATGTTTCGCAATCGGTTAGCTCACAGAATAGGGATACGGTTAGTGTAGTGTGTGGTGGCGGTTGGAAAAATCAAAATATGAGGGTGGATGGACATTCGTCCGCCTCATATACACGAAGTCCTGTCATCGCTGCTCCAGTCTGCCTGGGACCACGGCGAGTGCAACCTGCGCCGAAACGTTAGGCATTTTAAGGTAAAATGCGTGTTCGCGTTAATTCCCGTATTCTATTATACATTAAACATGCAACGCGAGAGTTTAAAAGTTATGAACGTATAAATTCGCTATCAGCTGTTCGCCCGCGGTCAATGACACCGCGCCCGCGGCGGCCAGCCGCGACGGTCGACGTCACGCCGCGTACCTACGCGCGCCACATAGACACGACTACGCAC
Organism: Anticarsia gemmatalis; assembly: GCF_050436995.1. Lineage (NCBI taxonomy): Eukaryota > Metazoa > Arthropoda > Insecta > Lepidoptera > Erebidae > Anticarsia > Anticarsia gemmatalis. The sequence goes on from NC_134775.1 coordinate 13,657,957, forward strand.
ACAGCCGTCTGCCTCACACTCGCTAGTATGCAGCGTTACTTAGTATTTGTTCTATGTTAAAAATAAAAAATTACATAATTATCCCGCTCTCCGATAAAAGATACATTCATAAAATTTAAAATGTGTGATATCTTATTATTACACGTACAAATACATACAGAACGACAAAAAAAATCCTATTGATATTCTTAGGTGCTATAAAAATCTCTAATAAACAATTAAACATGTATTGTCGCTTTGTTCCATTTGTTCTTGCAAAATTCTATTCGATATTTACACGCTCATTCATACTTCATACAAGCGCGGTGCGACTCGAAAAGTAGATGGCCGTACTGACGCGTGACGCCGCGACCGCGCGTGGATGTTACATAGATGGGATATGGCAAAATGGATGCTAAGTAATTCTCCGGCGATAATGAATTATGATAGTAGTTAGTTTCTTTGATAAGAATATTAATGGATATTGATTGTTATCATTGTGATGTACCTACATTTTTATGGTTTAATTAAATAAACGTTTCGTGTTTATTTTATTTACTTTAATTTGATTTTATGTTATAAATATCAAAGTATTTTAAACTTACATCAATAATGTTTGTAATGTTATTCGGTATTTGAATTAAACTACAATGCAACGAGTAACAACTGTGACAAGTAAAAATAGTAATGCCACATCAATATTTTATTGAATCTAATCTCTCGCTGGGATCCTAACTCGTCGCTCGTCACCAAATCGGCGACGCGCGCGCGGACGGCGCGGAGGGAGCGGGTGGCGCGAGCGAGGGGCGGCGCGAGTGAGCGGAGAGGCGCCGGCGGCTCTCTTTGATTGATAGTTCGAGCAATTCGCTTACGGAAGACGGAAGCTCTTCACCGGTGTCGTTCGTTATGTCCTATTCGTCGTGTCGTGTGTGAACTGTTATTTATTATTACTTGTTATTGTTTCGTTTTTGAGTTGTTAGTGTTTTTATTAATGTTTAATGTATAATAGAATACGGGAATTAACGCGAACACGCATTTTACCTTAAAATGCCTAACGTTTCGGCGCAGGTTGCACTCGCCGTGGTCTCAGTCTGCCTGGGATGTATAATAGAATTCCCATATTCTATTATACATTAAACATTAAACATGCAACGCGAGAGTTTAAAAGTTATGAGTGTTTTTATTATTATTATTTTTGTTGTTACTGTTTTCGAAGTGCAGTTGTGTTCGTAAATAGGAAGAAATGTTGATGTGTTATGTATGGTCAAGCACGTGGAAGTGCACGGCGTGCTCTGCACCTGTACGTCCGGATCCAAAGGTACTCAAACTCTCGCCATACACCAGGTAATTGCGTGTTGATAGACATTGACAACAATTTGTTTTAGCACTTTCTTATTATTGGTTACATTTTTCTATTATTGTTTGATTTTACGTAAGCCAAGTAGGTACCTACCTACTTACAATTTTACTATGAGCTATTGTAACATACGGGCCTACTTACGATACCATAAACGATACATAAGATTGTTATCTAATGATAGCGTTGCATACTAGTGAGCGCATAGACGTGGTGGTACGCGTACGTACCTATGACGCGTCGCGACATGTCGTCGCTCAGCACGCCGCCGCCGCCGCCAGAAATCTCGTAGGCATGCGCGGAGATACATCGCGTTGTTCACTATACATTGAACGGTCACAAACTTAAATACCAGTAAAGTTTTCGGTTAGCTGTCATTTACACTCAGTATATATTTGTTAAAATAAATATGATTTCTGCCTAAACAAAAGTATTTTATTTTTCTTACTATCCTGTTCAGAAATAATATTCCTAGTTTATTTAAAAATTGCCTTTAAGCTTTATTATTTATTGTTTTTTTTTTAAATTATTAATTGCTGTTTCTTAACACGCGCATAGTTCCAGTGTTTAAAAAAGGTGATAATAGCGACGTAAGGAATTACAGGCCTATATCCATCTTATCATGTTTTTCAAAACTGTTTGAATCTATCATCTGTCCAATCTTAACTAATACTACCAAACCATATATTAGTCCTGCACAACATGGGTTTCAGGCTTGTAAGTCTGTTGAAACCAACTTAGTTTCATACTTAACTCCTATTATTGAAAGTGTTGACAAAGGCAGTCAGATGGACTCTGTCTATACTGACTTTGCAAGTGCGTTTGATCGGGTTGATCATCAAATCCTTATTTATAAGTTAGGATTTCAATATGGAATCGGGGGGTTGATATTAAGCTGGTTTGAGTCGTATCTTGTCGATCGCAAATATGTGGTTGTAGTAAATGGAAACGAATCGAGCAGTTATGTCGCTAACTCTGGTGTGCCGCAGGGCTCCCACCTTGGTCCTATATTGTTTCTACTGTTCATTTACGATATTGTCAAAGAAATCTTATACTGTAGGTGTTCACTCTTTGCTGACGACATGAAGATATCAAGGCAAATCGATTCAGATGTTGATATCGCGTTAATGCAGGCTGATCTTGATCGCGTTCAAGAGTGGTTTACAACAAATAACATGCAGCTGAACGCGTCGTCGTTTCACCCGAAAGAAGAAATATATACTGACCCCATTTCACATCGACGGGGAAGTAATAGAGGTTACGCCGACATTGAGAGATCTAGGATTGATAGTGGATTCTGAGCTCAGTTTTGTACCCCACTTTGAAAACATGGTTAATCGAGCTGCTAAAATGTTAGGTTTCATTTTACGGAACACGAAAGCTTTCCACACTCCTGCATCTAAAATTATATTATTTAATTCACTCGTTCGTAGTATTCTCGAGTTTGGTAGTGTTATTTGGAATCCCCGGTATGCCGTCCATTCGCAGCGCATTGAGTCAATCCAGCGAGTGTTTACTAGACATCTAGCATTTGTTAGCCCAGGTATCAGCGCCATGTGCTCTTATAATGACAGATTGGAGCACTTTCAAATGAAAACGTTTGAGCATTTTTTTTTTTTTTTTTTTTCTCCTTTTTTTTTAAAAAAAAAGACAACTCCCGCACTAAGAATTGCTCTTGTGTCGCGGGGACTTTTACAAACATACAAACAACGGACACAAAGCACAACCAGACCCGAAACAATTTTTTGTGGATCGCACAAATAATTGCTCCGTGTGGGAATCGAACCCACGACCTCCCGACGCAGTGGTATCGGCGTGGCGACCTAAACCACTGCGCCACGAAGGCAGTCAAGATGGAAGGCGAAAAAGGCGAAGGATGTTAGACTTGCTCTTCCTCCAAAAAATAGTTAAGGGTTCATCCCAATCTGAAGACATCCTGGACCGTATAGGAATATCTGTTCCCAGGATGAATGCCAGGAAAAAATGACAGACCTTTTTTAGTGTGCCTCATCACAAGACCAACTTCGGATCGCGTGCTCCTGTGGTGAGATTAATATCCACATATAACCAGTACTGGCGATTGCTGGACTTGGATATATTTTTTGATCATCCCACAAATTTCCGGTCCAAATTAATAAAATAAATAAATATATACAGGGTGTAAATGACAGCTAACCGAAAACTTTACTGGTAAGTTTGTGACACTGTATGCGCGACATTTACTCCAACGATATTTCTCGGAAATGATTGATTCCCGAGTTAGTCATTTTTGAGCGTTCAATGTATAGTGAACAACGCGATGTATCTCCGCGCATGCCTACGAGATTTCTGATGCTGGGGCCACACTACCGGGAAATGCCATTAATTATCGCGTTAAAGGACGTTAACCGTAGATGTAGCCACGACTTAACGCAATAATTTGACAACGGCATTTACATTGTCGTTTGACATTAGGCGATAACTCAAGTGGCGGTACATCAAAGAGAATAACGCGAGAATTAATGCGATAAAGCGGTCACACTACGCCAGTCAGTGTGCGACGGGAGCTCGACGGGATCGCACGTGTTTTGTGTTTGCAATACATACTATTTGAATATTTATTTATGAATATTTACGTAATTATTGAAACTTCATAAATAGTTCAATTTTATTCTTTTTTATTGTAAAATAATCACATACCAATTAATAAGCCATTTTATTAGGAGTAGGTACTATACTGTCACACTGTTAGTACTGTCGTAAATAATATTCTTTTATTTTCCTTTCAGACACACGACGACATTGAGAATCTAGAAAGAAGAGAGGAAATAAAGATTGGAAATCAGAATAGTCTTCATTTTTCTACTGGAACAGAAGAAGCTTCGCCAAATATACAAGAAGAAAATGAAACTCGTCCAAAAGAAAATAAATCTCAAAGGACAATGGGTAATGGTGGGCCCACCTCTCAATAGAAGTGAGATACATATGAATGAATAGGTATTTTCATGCAGAATAAAACTTAGTATTACGACTAACGTTAAAAGTCAGTACTTTCGGAGTTATACTACCTATTATACTGCCATAAAAATGATCCCAATCTAAGCAATTATTTATCGTAGTTTACTTCATTAAAATATTAACACTACCGAGGCTCAAACTGTATTGTGTATAATCATCGCTTATCTCGTGTATAATCACCCCTCCCGCCGCGCCGACGGCCCGTGCGCATTTGCAAATGTTGAATATCAGTGATGCGCTAGCGCTAGTCATCGCCAGAGTGTTTAGCGTTGAGTAACTGTTTTCTATTTTGTATACCTTTTGACCCGGCTATTCCTTGGACATTGACTGTTGTTGTTTTTATTATTGACCCCAGTTTCGTTTAATGGACTACTGAATTGCATATCGATTGGTTTTGGGGAAAATGGAACAACATCGTAACTGTGTTGTGTGACGCGGGTTATATCACAATAGATATCAGCGTCATATTTTGTCTGAAGATGGAAGATCTTCAGTCAAAATATGACCGGATTTTGCAAGACTTGTACAACGAAATGCGTCAGAGGTTAGTAACATATGTAATTAGATTGATGTTAAGTATCTACAGTACAGATTGAGTAATAGTACCATATATGTAATTCGTTTCAATCAAACAAAATAACAAATACAAGTAGATTTTGCATCTCGTAAATTGAACATGATCGATACAGAACATACAGGTAGCTTTTGTACTTTCAGGTTCAATTCAACAATACGCAAGCTGTATGTCATCGATGTTGGCAGAGAATCCATGTTGAGCTTGCCGCTCAGCCAGCTCCTGTCGTTCAGCCAGGTCCTGCCGATCTTCCAGAACCTGCCGTTCAGATGGAACCTGCCGCTGAACCAGAGTCTTTCATTCATATGAATCAATATTTTAGAGCACCAAATACTGCTAGACATTGTTTATTCAACAATTGTCAAAATGAAGACCGCCATCGTATTCCACAGACGATTAAAACATTTTTGCTTTGCGAATATAAACTGTACGTACCTGAACATGCCCGTATTTGCCAAAATCATCTTCGGGGAAATGATTGGGATACGTTACTTAATTTTTGTAATGTTTCCCACGATTTTAATGCAGATCAAATGACAGTACTTTGTGACATGTTAATAAGAGCTGCCCGGCGGCCACATAGATTAGACTTTGAAAATGATAATGCCTTAAGTAATGATGAAATGCATTTTTGGACTGGTCGTGATAGAAATCAATTTCAATTGATCTTAGAACAGACTCCGTCCTTTGTTGAAAGATGCAATCGGCAAAAAACAGCCTTAGGCATATATTTATGCAAGTTGAGAACTGGAGAACCAAACGAAAGGTTGGCAACTCTTTTCGCTATGACGCGACGCTCACTCGAAAAATTATTGAAGATTGCACGGGAATGTCTTTCAAACACGTATGTTCCCCAGCACCTAGGCTTAGGTCATATTACAAGAAATGATGTGATACAGAGAAACCTATTGCTTCCAAGGGGAATATTCGGCAATGAACAAAATACTCAGGCCATCCTTATATGTGATGGAACATATATATATATATACAGAAGAGTTCTAACTTCCTCTTTCAAAGACAATCATATAGTTTACATAAATTCAGAAATCTTTTGAAGCCATTCATCATTGTTTGCACAGATGGGTACATTTTGGATGTTTTGGGACCGTATGCAGCAACCGAATCGGACGCTACAATTATGAGTAATGTTGTGAAAAGAGTGGATCATGCGTTACATTGGTTTTTAGAAGAAAATGATGTCTTCATATTAGACAGAGGCTTTCGGGTCTGTATAGGAGATCTACAATCATGTGGTTATGAAGCGCATATGCCACCAACCAAGGATCGATGGGCAACCCAACTATCTACCGACCAAGCTAATAAATCGCGGTTAGTGACTATATGCCGTTGGCCGGTAGAAATTGTTAATGGTCGCTTTAAGCGCGATTTCAAGCTTCTGCGCCAAAGTTATTTTAATACAACCGTCCATAACATGATTACCGATTTTTAAATAGCAGCTGCAATTCTAAATCATTTTCATATGCCTATAGAAAACCACAGAGAAGCAGATGTTTTTCTGAATTTAATTAATGAAAGGCTTGAAGTTGACAACCTCCTATCTAACTACGTGGAAGGGAATAATATCAACAGACGCAGAGTCAACTTTGAACGAATAGATGCAAATCAACAAGTTCAGGATTTCCCTCAAATAACAGAAGACGACATCATGTTCATTGCTTTGGGTTCATACCACATTAATTTTTTTTTTTTTTTTTTAATTATTTTAAAAAGACAACTCCCGCACTAAGAATTGCTCTTGTGTCGCGGGGACTTTTACAAACATACAAACAACGGACACAAAGCACAACCAGACCCGAAACAATTATTTGTGGATCGCACAAATAATTGCTCCGTGTGGGAATCGAACCCACGACCTCCCGACGCAGTGGTATCGGCGTGGCGACCTAAACCACTGCGCCACGGAGGCAGTCAAAGTCAGTCACATGAAGTTAGCGAAGTCATATTGTAGTGAACATCTTCGAGACGGTTTATATGTCATAGAAACCTACAGAGAAAACGAATTGCACGACCTAATGGAATATAATATAACCGCAGACAATGTGTGGTTGCTACGTGGAAGGATACAATCACGCCACGTAAGAGCAAGAACATATTATTGCTATATATTAATTGATCGAAACCAAGTTGGAAGAAACGCGATAACACAATATTATTGCACTTGCTTGACCGGACGGCGAACTGTGGGATCGTGCGCTCACGTCATATCTTTGATTTGGTACCTAGGAGTTGGAAGATATCAACCATTCGTGGCCCCCGCGTTTTTCTTAAATGATGTCATTCTTATTGATGAAGAAGACGAATAATAAATCTTGTTTTAAAGTAAAATACATGTATTATTAGTATCATTACTATTTTACCTTATAAATAATATGATAATCTGAGACGACTTTAAGACATCGTAGCTCCGAAAGTACTAACATTTGACCATAGTTTAGTTAGTAAATAATGTTCCGCTAAAAAGGCCTATCCAACGGTATATCATATGTTACTATTGAGGGGTGGGCCCAGATTCCATACATTTGTTTCCCATCCTCCTTTATATTAAAAAAAGACAAGCGAGAGATGAGTTACCTCAAGAAATTAAAGCAGCGCGACGTCGAATGGATGAAGCTTTTGAATTCATGAAAGAGAATAAAGATGATGAATATTATTATTACATGTTCGGAAGACTGCTCGCAAGTAAACTAAAAAAAAATAAGAAATCCAAACACGCGTGAGATATTAATGAATGATATTCACAATTTAGTCTTTCGTGCATGTATGGTAGATCGACTTGAGCAGCAGTCTGCAGTACCTCAGTTTTCTAAAGCCCTGTCTCCACACCATCAAGCAAGCAGCTCATCACCAAATCATCAAACATACCAGTCGCCGCCAGGCCCCTCCACATCCATGTCACCACACCATCAAGCATTCAGCCCATCACCAAATCATCAAACATACCAGTCGCCTCCAGGCCCCTCCACATCCATGTCACCACACCATCAAGCATTCAACCCATCACCAAATCATCAATCATACCAGTTGCCGCCAGGCCCCTCCATATCCATGTCACCACACCATCAAGCATTCAACCCATCACCAAATCATCAATCATACCAGTCGCCTCCAGGCCCCTCCACATCCATGTCACCACACCATCAAGTATTCAGCCCATCACCAAATCACCAAACATACCAGTCGCCTCCACCTCACGATGCAAATAGTCTACCTCCAGATCAGTTTTCAGTTCAAACTCACCAAGAGAATTACCTAGAAATACCGCCGCCAACTCGTGCCTCACAAATAGTAATTACAGAGTCCGGTGAAATACAGATTATTAAAGATAAATAAAAATTATAAATGCCATGTTAATTACTTTAAGAAACAAATAAATGAAAGACAAAATTTATAGTATATATTGTTTTATTTTCCAAAATAATAAAAGCAATTATTTATTTGAATACGCAAAGGGGTACTTCCTCTTGCTCCCCCTTGCTCTGCCCCTGAGGGGAGCACCTATTTTGTGTTGTCGACACTTACAAATTATTATTCGTGGTCATGAAATGTTCTGCGAATTTATTCCGTATCTGGATTGCTGTTAAAGATGAACGTCGCGCAATATTCTTCATTGGCTTGAAAGCGCCTTCTCCTTCTCCAAAGTCTTTTCTCCAAGTTCCAGGATTTGTTATTCCTCCGTTGACGACTGTGTCAGTGTAGCCCGAAGGGGTATAAATTGACCGTGAGTTTGAACTTTTTCTTAAAAAGTTATGTAATAAAACACATGTCATTACAACTCTTGAAGCTTCACTTGGTTGTAGAGCTATAGGTTTTCTAAGTACTCGAAATCGTGCAGACATAACACCAAAAGCGTTTTCCACAACAATACGAACAGAAGAAAGTTTACGATTGAAATTTCTCTGCATACTTCCTTGAGGGTGGTCTCCGGGAAAAGGTTTTATTATGTTTGGGTGTAATGGAAATGCATTGTCAGCAACAAAAACGTCGGGCATATTCACATCGCCATCAGAAAGTGGTTCAGGTTGCGGTATGTTTAAAGAATTTGTCTGAAGTTTTTCGAATAAAACACAATCTCTGAATATACCATCATCACTGATTCTACCCTTACTGCCTATATCGCAGAACATGAAACAAAAATTACGATCCACTAAGGCCATCAACACAATACTAAACGAATGCTTATAATTAAAATAGTCAGACCCACTGTGAATAGGTGACACCAAGACAACATGTTTACCATCGATTGCTCCTAAGCAATGAGGAAATGTATCCCTAAAATCAGATTCCTTTTGTAGCCATTCGTTTTCATTCTCAGGTAACTTGATCATATCTTTCAATACAGATATGAGAGCAGTGCAACATTCCCTTACAATATTGGATATAACTTAGTGAGACATCTTGAACAAATAATGTAAGCTTCTATAGCTATCTCCTGTAGCTAGATATCGTAAAGTAACTGCTAGTCGAGTTTTGGCAGGTATGGGTACACGAAATCTAGTTTTTTGTTTTTCTATCAAAGGCCCAACTTTGCTTAAAATGAATTCGAAATCAGATGCTGACATTCGAACGAATCCCTCAAACTGGTTGCTTGGTTCCGCTAGTAGGTTGGAGAATATTTCTTCCATTGTGTTCCTGCCAAATATAAAAACAAAACTTGAATTTTATGAATGTTTGACATAAATATGATTGCTGTCCATGGACCATGGTACTGAAATTAATATAAAAATAACATAACAGCATAAAATAGACAGTTTAACATGGTAATACTAGTCAATCTAATATTTGAATCACTTAACCTAATAGACTACCTTATTAATTACTTTAGACATAATAATGGTCTTAGATTGTAACTACCTACTTTTTTTTGTGGCAATAAATTATTCTAATTATTAGTCTTCTTAGACATAGCAACACACTAAACTAATAGATATAGAAATACTTACAGTGTACGATTCCTATGCATCTGTATCATCCACAATCTTCTTTTTCTTTGTTTTCTTTTTTTTTCATTCGATAATGATTCAATAAATTAAAACAATAAAAATTTACACTCATAAAATACAGAGCTCGGTCAACGTCCATCTTTGCAGTCCGTTAAGTAAATTTTACGCCGTTTTATCGCCAAACGTCAAATCACGTTGGCCGTATTAAGTGTAGCCACCTACTTTAGCGCGTTAAAAATTATCGCGATAATTACCGCGATAATGGGCATTGGACGTTGGCCGCTAATGTGGCCCCAGCATGACGGCGGCGGCGGCGCGCTGAGCGACGACATGTCGCGACGCGTCGTAGGTACGTACGCGTACCACCACGTCTATGCGCTCACTAGTATGCAACGCTATCATTAGATAACAATCTTATGTATCGTTTATGGTATCGTAAGTAGGCCCGTATGTTACAATAGCTCTTGTAAAATTGTAAGAAGGTAGGTACCTACTTGGCTTACGTAAAATCAAACAATAATAGCAAAATGTAACCAATAATAAGAAAGTGCTAAAACAAATTGTTGTCAATGTCTATTAACACGCAATTACCTGGTGTATGGCAAGAGTTTGAGTACCTTTGGATTCGGACGTACAGGTGCAGAGCACGCCGTGCACTTCCACGTGCTTCACCATACATAACACATCAACATTTCTTCCTATTTACGAACACAACTGCACTTCGAAAACAGTAACAACAAAAATAATAACAATAAAAACACTAACAACTCAAAAACGAAACAATAACAAGTAATAATAAACAACAGTTCACACACGACACGACGAATAGGACATAACGAACGACACCGGTGAAGAGCTTCCGTCTTCCGTGAGCGAATTGCTCGAACTATCAATCAAAGAGAGCCGCCGGCGCCTCTCCGCTCACTCGCGCCGCCCCTCGCTCGCGCCACCCGCTCCCTCCGCGCCGTCCGCGCGCGCGTCGCCGATTTGGTGACGAGCGACGAGTTAGGATCCCAGCGAGAGATTAGATTCAATAAAATATTGATGTGGCATTACTATTTTTACTTGTCACAGTTGTTACTCGTTGCATTGTAGTTTAATTCAAATACCGAATAACATTACAAACATTATTGATGTAAGTTTAAAATACTTTGATATTTATAACATAAAATCAAATTAAAGTAAATAAAATAAACACGAAACGTTTATTTAATTAAACCATAAAAATGTAGGTACATCACAATGATAACAATCAATATCCATTAATATTCTTATCAAAGAAACTAACTACTATCATAATTCATTATCCCCGGAGAATTACTTAGCATCCATTTTGCCATATCCCATCTATGTAACATCCACGCGCGGTTGCGGCGTCACGCGTCAGTACGGCCATCTACTTTTCGAGTCGCACCGCGCTTGTATGAAGTATGAATGAGCGTGTAAATATCGAATAGAATTTTGCAAGAACAAATGGAACAAAGCGACAATACATGTTTAATAGTTTATTAGAGATTTTTATAGCACCTAAGAATATCAATAGGATTTTTTGTCGTTCTGTATGTATTTGTACGTGTAATAATAAGATATCACACATTTTAAATCTTATGAATGTACCTTTTATCGGAGAGCGGGATAATTATGTCATTTTCATTTTTAACATAGAAGAAATACTAAGTAACGCTGCGTACTAGCGAGTGTGAGGCAGACGGCTGTGTGCGTAGTCGTGTCTGTGTGGCGCGCGTAGGTACGCGGCGTGACGTTGACCGTCGCGGCTGGCCGCCGCCGGCGCGGTGTCATTGACCGCGGGCGAACAGCTGATGGCGAACAGCTGATAGCGAATTTATACGTTGTTTTAATCCATTGCTGTTTTTTGTGAAAAACAGTAATATGACGGATTTTTTCTCATATTCATGTTGCATTGTGTAGAATTAACGAAATAATACCAAAAAAAAAAAAACGCGTAAATAATCGGAAAAATCAAGGAAAAAGCGATGAAAATTTTCAATGCCATAAGCACCAGAATCGTGTCTAGAATCATTTTTTTTCGTTTTCGGTAGACCGTCTGTTACACCCTGTATAACAATACTTACATAAATTTATCAAACAAATGATTCGGAATTCGGTGTTGATTCGAGAGGTCAGTTGAATTCTGTATTTTGAAATATTGCTGCACGGAAACGATTTTTTTTATGATTTTTATTGATTATTGGTCTATTTAGGTTTTAGAAAAGATTTGGAGATGCCACTTACTGCTGACCAAGTGGCTTAGGTGGTCCTGTTATCCGATCAGGGCCATTACCATTGAGAGGTGGCTGAATTTTTCAATGTATTGCGTAACACTTTAAGGTCTGCGATTCGGAGGTATCGTGAGACTGGTCTCTACACGCGGCGACCAGGAAGTGGACGAACACGATGTACATTCGCAAGAGATGACCGATTTGTTAACCTCGAGGTGCTGACAAACCGCTTTCTGACAGCGTTTGAGATTCACTAGAGGCTTCAAGCGGCACGCGAAGTCATTCTTAGTGAACGGAACATCAGGCGAAGGATAAGAGAACGTAATTTACGGGCAGGAAGACCAGCCCGAGTACCAGAACTCGAGAGACACCATCGAGTTGCGCGATTACGATTTGCTCGTAAACATGTGAATTGGTCCATCGACCAATGGAGCAAGTTCTTGTTTACTGATGAGTGCTGAACTGAAGAGCACCAAATAGTCGTGAGAGAGTGTACAGACGCCATTAAGCACGGTTTCTTCCCAACACAACACGTCAGACGGTCAGTTACAAAGGTGGGTCTGTTATGGTGTGGGGAGGTGTATGTTTGGAGGCACGTACGGAGCTTGTCATCATAGATCAGCGCCTAACAGCAGCCGGGTACATTGAAGAAATCTTCCAAGACCATGTTGTACCACTTATGGATTTCATTGGTCGGGAGGATTAACTCTAATGCAGTTTAATGCGCGCGCTCATAGCGCCCGCGTTATGGAATCGTACCTTCCTGATATCGGGATTCAAAAAGTTGTATAGCCTGCTCGCAGTCCAGACATCATCCCCGTAGGACATGTCTGGCACATGCTAAAAAACATTGTACGTGCACTGCCCAACCCACCAGAATCACTTGGTGAGCTAAGAACCGCTCTAGTCAGAGTGTGGGATAAAATTATTCGAGAAGTAATTAAAACATCCTCCAAAGCATGCCAGAACGCATGCAGGTCACCAAAAATGCTAGAGGAGTTAACACGCGGTATAAACTTAATTTTTTCTTTGGTGCAGAATTAGTCTTATGTGAAAACTTTCAATAAACGATTTCGAAAAAAGCTTTATTTTTAATTTTTTCCCATTTTTGATAAAAAAATTACGACTATTTAGTGTAAATTGTAACTAAACTTGTGTATAAACTGTTTAACTAATAGTTATAGCTAAAATAATAACCATGTATTGTTAGTATAAAAAAGTTTTATCGTACTTTTACTTTGGGCCACTTTTTCTGCCGCTGAGTGTATAATTATTAGTACTTGTTAATATAAAGTTAGTAAATGTAGTTAGGCAGGTTGCCACATCACTCCTCCCAGAGACGATCCTACGGGCGATAATAATCCGGGAATCAAACCTTGCGACCAGATTTAGTGGTTTTAATGGTCGGTTCGGCAGAAATGGGAGATGGTTGAACTACAGTAGGTGGTGGGGATGACACTTGTGTGTCGACCAACGAGTAAGCGGGTTTTAGTCGGTCCACCGAAACAGTGACATACTTGCCCTTAACTAAAATGTTAAAAACTTTAGGACCACGTTCAATGACCTCGTACGGCCCAGAGTATGCGGGCTGCAAAGCGCTTCTCAACGCATTTACACTCAGGAATACGTGGCTGGAAGCAGAAAGGTCCTCTAGAACGAAGACTTTGTCTCTACAGTGTCGCGCGGCGGGAGTTGGCTGCAACTTCGCTGCGAAATGACGCAGGCGCGCCGTAAAATCGGCTAAGTAGTCCAGTCGACATCTTTTGTGACGTCAGCACGTCAACTCCGCGACCGTTCGTCCCAAAGACTTTGCGTAGGCAAATTTTCGGCAGCCTCCATTCTTTAAGCCAACCGGGTGCCAACGCCAGCGCCAAGCTAGTTGCACAGCGTTTTGTTTGGCCCGGGATCCGCAAGGACTGCCGCGAATGGGCGCGAACGTGTCTCGCCTGCCAACGCACAAAGGTGCATCGTCACACGTCATTTATCCAGCGTTCGGATAGATGTAATTTATAACGTGTGATAGTGATGGTGATAGTATTAATGAGGTGTAAATAAATATTGTTGTTATTGTTTTAGTTATTATATTAATTAAGTTTTGTAAATAATTATAAGTGTACTAGCTGACCCGCGCAACTTCGCTTGCGTCACTTAAGAGAGAATGGTTCAATTTTTTCCCCGTTTTTGTAACATTTTTGATTGCTGCTCTGCTCCTATTGGTCGTAGCGTGATGATATATAGCCTATAGCCTTCCTCGATAAATGGACTACCCAACATCGAAAGAATTTTTCAGATCGGACCCGTAGTTCCTGAGATTAGCGCGTTCAAACAAACAAACAAACAAACATACAAACTCTTCAGCTTTATAATATTAGTATAGATTATTGTATTGTGTTACTGTTAACATTTATGTAAAGTGTAATATAATTATTAGTACTTGTTAATAAATATAAAGTTAGTAAATGTAGTTAGATGGATGGTTGCCACATACTCTTTGACGTCCTCGCTGCCTTGCGTTCGACCTTGGGTACCATAGAGTAACTTGTTTGCTCCATTTGTTTAGTTTGCATCTTAACATGTGTCCCGTCCATGACCATTTTAAATGTTCTATGCGAGCTATTATATCTATACTTATACTTATCTATACTATATACTATATATAATATTATAAAGCTGAAGAGTTTGTTTGTTTGTTTGTTTGAACGCGCTAATCTCAGGAACTACTAGTCCGATTTGAAAAATTATTTCACTGTTAGATAGCCCATTTATCGAGGAAGGTTATAGGCTATATATTATCACGCTACGATTATAGGAGCGGAGTAGTAACGAAAAATGTTACAAAAACGGGGAAAATTATGACCCATTCTCTCTTACGTGACGCAAGCGAAGTTGCGCGGGTCAAGTGGTCAAGCGGGTTGCTAGTCAGTTAGACTTGTTCTGCTTCTTATTTCCATGTTACTGATTTTATCGCTTAGTCTGATCCCTAGGACGCTTCTCTCCATTGCTCTTTGTGTATTGACAAGTTTCTGTCTTAGACTGTCAGTTAGTGCCCATGTTTCGCAGCCGTATGTCAAGCATGGGAGAATACAGGTGTTGAAGTTCTTTCTTTTTATGTGCATACTTAGGTCTGCGTTTTTAACTATCTCCTTTAGAGCCCAGTACTTTTTCCACCCGGATTCTCGCTATTCTTTTGTTTATTTCCTTGGACATAGAATCTTCGGGAGATATAATATGTCCCAGGTATACATATTCGAACTTAATTCCGTTAACTTCAATATTGACTTCTATGGAGTTGGTCATAAGTTTTGCTTTATTTGTGTTCGTTTCCAGGCCAACAACTCTGCTTTTTTCATCTAAATCCTTGATCATGTGCTCTAGTTTTTTAGGGACTTCTTCTAGTATAATTATGTCATCCGGAAATCTCAAATGATTAAGTTGTTTGCCGTTAATGTTGAGACCGTAGTTATCCCAATATAATCCTCTAAATATAAACTAGTCACAAAAATTAAGGGATATAAAAAAAAAGAAAAGATTTGGTTTTTAATCGAAAAATTTAAGATTTTAGAGAGAAAAAAATTTTTTTTATTAAAAAAATTAATAAAAGCACAAAATTGCTCATAATGGTGACTTTTGCAAAAACAAAGAATCTGAAGCTTCGGGGCACAATGAAAAAAAAATCGCAGCGCTTTGAATTTTTGAGGGATTTTAGGGGACACTTTGAGGTTGAAAACTTACCGACGATATCCTTCGTTCATCCATTTTATCCAAAGTTATACCAAGTTATCCAAATATCCTTAATTTTGCGAATTTTTGTCTTTTTTTCAGTCCGAGTTTTCAATTCAAAAAAAATTTTTTTCTTAGAAGATGTTTACATTTTCTAAGATATATATTACTTATAGAGAATATTGTGCAGTTTTCAAAACCCTCCTTTGATTTCCTGTACGATCATTATTTCCGGAGTTATTGAATATCAAAGTCAAAAATAACTTTTTTGCTTTGATTGACGATAACTCCGTGGCAAATCGTCGTACAGGCTTTTTGAATACGGCAAATTAAATTTTCTAAAAGAGCTTTTGAACGAAAGAACCAAAAAAATTTTTTTGAAGCCCGTGGACCTTCTTTTGACGGGAACAAATTTGGAAAATTTTTTTTCGGTAGTTTTCGTAGGATTTCTCCAGACCTGGCCATGACAAAAATTTTTCATGGTCATATCTATATAAACTAGGCACTTGGAGCTACAATTTGCTTTTTTTATTTTTTCTGTACGACCATTTTCCTCGGAGTTACAGCTTGTTGAAAATCACCAAAAAATTTGGATCTTTTTTTTATATCCCTTAATTTTTCTGACTAGTGTATGTTAATTGAATGCAATGCATTAAATAGCTTAGGGGACAATAGATCTCCTTGCCTTACTCCCTTATTTATAGGGAATGAGTGTCCTTTTGTTTCCATTTTAATGCGGCTATTGCTTCCTTTGTAGATGGATTTTATTAGACCTACATAATAATATGTAGACATTAGCAACTCCTTGCTCTTTTAAACTCTGCCAGATTAATTTATGTTTTAAGCTATCAAAAGCTTTGGAGTAGTCTATAAAGCAGATGTACAGAAGCTTCTGGTACTCATGATATTTTTCCAAGACTTGTTTGATAGTGTGGATGTGATCTATAGTACTGAAATTCTTTCTGAATCCAGCCTGTTCAATTGGTTGGTTTTCGTCAAGTACTTTTGTTCTCCTATCCAGTATTATTTTTGCAAAACCTAGATCGTCTTTATCGCCCTTCTTGTGTAGGAGTATAATATATGATTCTTTCCATTTTTTTGGAATAGTCCCTGTTATTAAGATGTCGTTAAATAGCTTGGTTAGGATTGCACTAATAATGTCTTCCATTGTGCCTCTGATTAGCTTATTCGTTACGTCGTCAGGTCCTGGGGCTTTGTCTGATTTTTGTAACAAGATGGCTTTTTGAACTTCTTGAATAAGTATTGATGGGACTTTTTTATAATTGCTATTTGGATTCTTGAATGTATTGTTTTTTTGTTCGTTGTCATTGTCCGTGTAAAGGGATCTGTAGTAGTCAGTAGCAACTTTCTGAATTCCTCTACGGTTTGTTATTTCTTTGGATCTGTTCCTTTTTAGTTTAGGTATCCATTCCTATCCCTGTTCTCTTAAGTCCTTGAAAGCCTTTCTCGTCGTCTTTTGAATTTTCTCTTCTAGTTTTTGGTTTCTCTTTATTTTCCTGCCTTTCCTTATATTTTCCCGAATTTGATTGCTCAGGCTAGTTATTTTACTGCGATTTTCCTTGTTTTTTGGTTTTCTCCACATTAATGCTTTTCTTTCTTCTAGCAACTCCATAGTTTTCTCACTCAGTTTTGCCTCTTTAGTTACAGTTACTTTTTTCAGTTGTGATAGTTGTTTGTCCATATGGTCGTACTTTTCAATAATACTTATGTCTGAGTTTATTACTTTTCTGAGTGTCTGGATGGTCGAAGTGTTTACGTTTTCTCCATATTGTTCAGATGTAAGTAACTCGTTCTTCATTTTGTTTCTACTTTGTTTTGTTGGTAGCTTCTTTAGGCGGCAGCGTACCATACGATGGTTTGTATTGAAGTTTAGATTCTGTATTACGTGTGCATCATTGAAAAACTTTGGTTTATTGGATATAATGTAATCAATTTCATTTTTATATTTTCCATCTGGTGACACCCAGGTCCATTTTGTTGAAGGTTTCTTTTTGAAGACTGAGTTGAGTAATGTTAGGTTATTTTGTAGTAGCAGTTCTGTTAGATGATGGCCATTGGCACTTCTCAATCCATATCCATATTTGCCCAATATTGTTTCTTCACCTACTTCCCTACATCCCACCCGTGCGTTGAAGACACCCATGACAATTAGGAAGTTATTTTGGTATTTTTAATTGTATCTGTTAGGATGGAGTAGAAGCCATCACTTTCACTTGTTGAGTGCTTGTTTTGTAGGTGCGTATACTTGGATAACTGTCCATGGTTTTCTGTAGCTGGGCAAATTGATGTTGAGTACTGCTAGTCTATCTGATATTCCAATCAGCTCATGTATGTAGCTTTTTAATGTCTTTCTTATTAGGAAGCTCACACCTCTATGGCCTGCTGTTTCTCCTTTTTGATATAGTGTGTAGTCGATTTGTTCTACGATTTTATCTTCCAATCTTCTCATTTCGCTTATGCCTAAAATATCGTAATGTATATTTTGCAGAGCCTTATCCAGTTCGAGCAAGCTTTCTTGAGTTCTAAGGGTTCTTGTATTAAGAGTTGCAATGCTGATCGATTCACTTCTTTTCGCTGGAGGGTTTTGGTCTAGTGCTCCCGTGGGGACCGGCCATGGTGGGAGACGGTTTATGTGTTGTTTTTGCTGGTGTTCGCATGTTGTTGCTGTTTTAGTTTTGTTCCGGTTCTTCATGGGCTTATTCAGTTTTTTGATGGAGTGAGTTGGGGATCAGACCTTTTTTTCTCGACGTAGTTTAGTATGTTTGGTCTAATTATATCGCTTCTCTGGATTTTAACATGTTGGGTTGAGTTTTTTCCACTGTTAGCACTAACTTTCTTTTGTGTTGTTTAGTTGGGAGAGCTTTTGAGGTTTCCCTTTTCCTCTTTTCTCGGTTATTATCATTTGGTTCTATAACTATGAGATTGTCTTGTTTAAGATAAGCAATATTGCCTTTCTTTCTTTCTTCTTCCACTTGTGGTTGCAGTTACTTGCGTTTTTCTAAAGTTTCTTCAGAATAATCTTCTTTGACATAGATTTTTTTCGGCAGGTTCAGCTTGTTCTTAAGTATAAGATGTTTTTTCCATTGAGATGTTAGTGAGATGGACGGTTTTTTTCCAATTCTGTATACGTTGCTAATCTCGTGGCTGTATATTTGTACCCCTGATACCTTTCTTCTTTGATTTCCTTGTTATACTCTACTTTTAGCAACCCGAAGAGTAATTGATTAAAAAAAATAAACAGATTCACTATAAACTTGATTTAATGAAATAATCACAATAAATAATTTTGTTTTGGCTTTATAATCATTTTAATATTTAAACAAGGAAAACAATCAACAATGTACATAAAAAGAAGAACCACTTAACTGAGACACGTAACGCCTACCAACGACCTTCCCGCTCGAGCACCAATCGAAAAGTGAAAGACTACCTGCCTGTAGTCTTCACAGTGTCCCTCACGGGACACGTGGAACCAACATCGGGACCGGATGAGCCCCCTTGTTGTAATTATGTTCGCCGCCCCTAAACTTAGGGGCGGGTATTTGTGTGCGGTGGGACTTCCCCTTGTGGTAAATGAGTGCCTTCGGCCCTGGTCGCAGGGTTGGGGGGATCGAGCTTCACTCCTCCCGGCGGTCGCCCCCGCGTCGGGTGAGACCTATGGTTGCCCCATAGGAGGCCCAAAGAGGAGGCGCCAGCCAGGGGGGAGGCTTTAATCGATCCTTTCTCCCTGCGTTTAGGGCCGAGGCGATGGTTTATAATAGTTTCATAGCGGGAAGCGAGGCGAGAGATTGCCCCGACGTGAGAGAGCCCCCGTCTCCTGCGAACGAGGCGCATATCGCAAGATATATGCGGTCGTCTTCGCAGGCAGAGAGGGGCAACTGCGGCGGGGCGTGACTGCCGCATCGCGCAGCGAGGGCGCCGGGCCTGCCGCCTTGACGGCGGAGGGGCCCAGCGCAGGTCGAGTTGTGTGGTGTTTGGTCGCCGCTCAACCTAGTGGGAGCGCGGCGCGTCCTCAGGGTGAATGGTGGCGTTGTTGGTGTTGCACCGGACTCGACCGCCAAGGTACGTGGCGGGAGCTCGGTGCACGGTGAGTCAGTCCGGTGGGGGGTTTGCCGCGCTCGACCTAACGGGAGCGCGGCAAACGGGTGATGGTGGTTCCGCTGCGTGCGATGCACTCGGTCATGAGTGCGGCGCAGCGGAAGCAGCGGGCGATGTGTTGTCCGAGGTGCGGGCCACCTGGACCGCACCTGGAGATTGGCCGTCGGCCTCTGGTCGCGAGCAGGTCGCGTGGTAGCCTCTTGCGGTCGGGTAGCCGCGCGTGCCATGGCGCTATGTCCTGGATGTGAGCCAGTTTGGACGCGTCGGCACGCGCGAACATGGAGGCGGCGAGGCGGCGCACGTAGTCGTCCAGGCTCTCGACGCGGAGATCGCGTGATATAGTGGTATTCCTCACGTACCTTGGGGCGCCGGCGATGGTGCGCAGCGCAAGGGATTGATGCGCGCGCAAAGCTCGCCGGCTCTTCTCGTACGTGAGGGCATACCACGCGGGTGCGGCGTAGGTGAGCCGGGTGCGTATGTATGTTTTATACACACCCAGCTTCACTCTCGTGGGGAGGTGTAAGGAGAGCACTGGACGAAGTATGGCGCGAGCCGCGCGGACCTGCGCAACCACGTTTTCGGCGTGCGGCGTCATGGAGAGGCGGCGGTCTATTGTGACGCCCAGGTACTTGGCCTTGGTGGCCCAGTCTATGGTCTGGTCGAGGAGTTGTAGCGGTTGGGGCTCGATCAGCCTCCGCGAGAAGGAGACTGCCTGCGTCTTTCCCACGTTCACGGACAGTCGCCACTGCGACAGCCAGGTGGGGATGAGGTCGAGGGCGTGCTGCATCTTGACGGCGGCGTGGTACGGGTTCAGCGACGTTGTCACGTACGCCGCGTCGTCCGCGTACAGCGCGAGGTGGACCCCATCCGGGGTCGGTATGTCGTCCGTGTACGTGGCGTACAACGCAGGCGAAAGGCAGCTGCCCTGAGGAACTCCGGCAGCTGCTGGTCTCGGCGGGGAGGAAAATAATCCAGGAACGACTGGATTTTTTAAACATAAAACATATCTTAAAGCACATATTCTGTCATGATAAATACAACTATACAAATCTTCAGAATACTTATACTGTTCATACAAGCTTAACAAACTAGGACAGCTTTTATCTTCTAAATTAATTACATTATTGCTTTTTAAAATATCTTTTAACCATAGAACTTTTTCTACGCCTTTAGTATAAACACACTTATCTTTTAAAACATCCGATATAATTAACTCATGATTTGAATAAGGTATAAATCCCTCATTCCAGAATATTTTTCTGTTACGTTCAATCCATCCAAGTTGTCGTCTTTCTGATTTTGTCAAATAGTAAAATGGATATGGCGGCTTAATTAAATAAACTTTCAAGTTTTTATCACACCATATTGCAATTTCTTTTAATATAAATTAATTTTCTTCTGTTTTGAAGCCTTGAACATCTACAATGGCGATCATAATAACCTACGTACAATATTGCTCAGAGGTTTGTATTCCACAATTCTATCATTTATAATTAAACAGTAGGCTGCTGTGTTATCTGGTATCGGCTTCGAACATTCAATTTCTAACCGAACATCTACTGGACCTGTTTTTAGACTATCGTTTTGTCTTGAACAATCCAAGATAAACAGAGGGGCCTTCTCTTTAAAATCCTTTAGATTGAGCAAGGGGTCGACTGGACAGTTATAATACGACTGACGAAATTTCGCATACATCTCGTATAATATACTATATCTATTCTCGAAAAATTTTAAGCTTAGAGGCTCATATGGATAATATTGTGAATTTAAAAATAGGGTCGCGTTTGTTACTTCACAATGATCGAATAGTGAACTATCTTTCAATTTATTATTTTTTCTGTTAGTTTGCAAGCAAACAATGACATATTTAGGCTTTTCCAATTGTGAAGCGGTTTTAACTGACCACGAATGTTTTCTGGTTTTAGGAAGTGATGGATACTCATATAAGTCCCAATTTCTCAACGCTATTTGAATAGATTTATCTCTTTCTAAATGTTTTAAAAGTGTCAGTCGTTCTCGATCCGATACTTTTATGTGTGGTACTCTCCACTGAACTCTTTGCATGTCTATTTGAAAACTAGCAATATCATGAGTAAGAATAACACTGTTTAGGTTAGAGTTACTTCTATTTAATATAAGTTCATGTTTGCAGTTTATAACTATTTTATTGTAATCCTCAGCAAACCCTAATAATTAATTCAATGGTATCACAGCACAAAAATGGCCATCACTTTCGAATCTCTCCAAATTCCAACCCCACAATGCAGCAACTTTAGTTTCTGCTTCATTTAATGAGATATAAGACTTTATTGTTGATGTTATTCCGGATTTTTTTATACGATCTATTTCAATTCCATTCATTTCGTATCTGATGTCTTGAAACAAATGCATAATAGGGTTATTAGTGAACCTAACAGTTTTATTGATCTGATTCCCATCCTTACCGAACAGCTTTGCCTGACCTTCGATGTAAATTGAACTGGCTGATGGTAGCACGTATACATCTTGCTGATGTATGGGGATTCTGATTTCATCGTTTTCTCTAAAGCTGTTATTGTAGGGATTGTACGAATGGACTTCATAACTTTCGATTGAACTATCAAAGTGGGGTAAATCAGAAATCTGTAGTATACTCATACTTTGAACCCTAAAGCTTTAAGAAAATCTTTATTCGATTTTGTCAATTTCTTCACGTTTTTCTTACGTCTGTGCACCTTAACGGTTGTTGACGGAATTGGACGTTTTATTTTCACTGAAGGGTTTTTATCATTTTTTGCTAATACTATCATTTTGCTTTTCTTAAATGAAGACGTTATTGAATATGTTCTTCACCAAAATCAATACCATAACCAAACTGATCTACAATCCTGACAGATATGGATGAAATTACGTTTTTGTTCACTGGGAAGTAAATAATGTTTCGAGGTATTTCTGTGTAGCCGTGACTTGAAGCAGTATCAGATATGAATTCGTGAATAAAATGAGTCGGTAATCCGTTGTCATATGAACCGTGCACAAGATCACATTCGATTCTGATTACAGCTGTTAAACTGCCGTTATTAGTGGGCACATTCGGTATTGTTTTTAATAATGAAAAGTATAGTAAACCGCATTCGTATTGACCAGATAAATGAAGAGGTGGTTGAAAATACGAGACCAGTTCTGATTTATTTCCAGAGATGGTAACCGTAGTAGACATGCTTACATACTGAACTTTTTGAAAAGATCCTGTTTATTTTATTTCTAAACTAGCTGACCCGCGCAACTTCGCTTGCGTCACATAAGAGAATCATAATTTTCCCCGTTTTTGTAACATTTTTCACTGGTACTCTGCTCCTATTGGTCGTAGCGTGATGATATATAGCCTATAGCCTTCCTCGATAAATGGGCTATCTAACACTGAAAGAATTTTTCAAATCGGACCAGTAATTCCCGAGATTAGCGCGTTCAAACAAACAAACAAACAAACAAACAAACAAACTCTTCAGCTTTATAATATTAGTATAGATTAGTATAGATTATACCAAATTTTTTTTAAGAAATTTAAACATTACAAATTATATTGAATGTTAGAGCCTACATATTTTATGAATTCCTTTGGAGGTTTAAGATTTCTATAACTGTCGAAATACTCAACATAATCATTATATTTTGCATAGGCTACCCAATGAGAACCAGGATTTTTAGAAGTATCTAAATTAATAACTCCACGTTCTTTCTTATACGGATATTTGGGGAGCTCATCTTTCATAAAGATAAATATAATATAATAAATTTAACCCATTAATGTCCCACTGCGGAGCAAGGGTCTCCTCCCGTTATGAGGGAGGGGTTAGGCCTTGAGTCCACCACGCTGGCCAAGTGCGGGTTGGGGACTTTGCATGCTCTCAATAAATGTTTTAAACAAATTTTTAGGCATAGGTACAAGGTTTCCTCACGATGTTTTCCTTCACCGTTGGAGCATGTGATAATTATTTCTAATACACACATAACTTCGAAAAGTCATTGGTGTGTTGCCTCGAGTTCGAACCTGCGACCACTGGCGTGGGAGGTGTCAACTTATACCACTCTAAAATGAGGAATTCTATTTCCATACTTTAAAATGTCAAAGTTAGTTAAGGCTCGTTTGGGTAGCCGATATCTTAGTTTTTTTCTTTTGATACGAAAATTCCAAGGCCGCCTTTATGCGGTTTAAGGTGTAATCCTTTCCCAATACTTAGAGCTTCCATTTTTTCATTGTGTCTCCTCGATTCTTCATACAGCTTTTTAGCCATTTTGTATTCATTTATGGTTTTGGCAATACCAGCAGCACCGCCTGCTAAAGCTCCCGCCGCTGATAATCCAGCAAAAATAGGAATCAGAGGTATAGAGGTAGAGGTATCCCCCAGTATTTGGAATAGGAATAACACGGGGGAGCTTAATCGATGAATCATCAGCTAATTCTCTGGCAGCGGCTATAGCTAAATCTATAGCCATTTTCTTGCTCTTAGGTTTTAATTTTTTACGTGTCTTTTGCTTTTGTAATAACAGTTTTTCATTTACTTTTTAATCCTTTTCCAGATGTAACTTTTGAAGAACGCTTTTTCCTCAAACCAGAACCAGTTTTAATTTTTGTTGACATAGCCTTTCTTACTAAGCGTGCCGCAAGTTTTTCGCCTGTACTGGCATCGGCAGCAACCGCTCGCTGTTTCGCCATTTTTAACAAAATTAATTCAGCCTGATGTCGCTCTTTTAAGTTTGATGACTTGTGATATCCAAAATTGTGATCTTTGCAATATTCGTCCAACTTATTCACACCGTTATCTCCTTGTGCAAGTCTTTTTATTAATTTAGTACCAGGACCACAGTAATTATATCCTGGTAAGTGTAATTCAAATGGTAAATTATTAATAAGCCAATTGAGAAGACTTCTCGGTCTAAAACACATTTTAAGACTGATGATTCCGGCTTGAATACTTTAATAAATAGTTATGCGATTCGAGTTTGTTGTTAATATTATTTATAACTAGCTGACCCGCGCAACTTCGCTTGCGTCACCTAAGAGAATGGGTCAAAATTTTCCCCGTTTTTGTAACATTTTTCGTTGCTACTCCGCTCCTAATGACCGTAGCATGTTATATAGCCTATAGCCTTCCTCGATAAATGGGCTATCTAACACTGAAATAATTTTTCAAATCGGACCAGTAGTTCCTGAGATTAGCGCGTTCAAACAAACAAACAAACAATCAAACAAACTCTTCAGCTTTATTATATTAGTATAGATATAACATTCGATTTATCGATCCAACTGTTTTCAGCTGAAGATAAACCTAGCCATTTTACTAAAACCCTGCTACTATTTCTTTTTTTTTTATCTTTATTTATTTATAGAGGGTTTAATCAACATGATTATGCCACCCTCGAGGAGCATTTACAAAATTATAATCTACGTTGGATACATATTTCTACTAGTTTAACCATAAAACCGGCTTCCTCTGATAGTGGATACGATAATATTTCGTTACATTTGCCCGTTACAAACAAATTAATATTATATTTATGCATGTATTCTGTTCTTTCTGCTTCGTTTCGGATGCATTCCATTAAAACGTGGTAGACATCTTCAATTTGATCACATTCGGTACAATTTGGTAAATTTGTTTTACCCATAAGATTAGCGAATCTATTTAATGGAATGTGTCCGGAACGAAGCCTCATTAATGTAATTATTTTGTTCCTAGACATAGTTGACCCATCAAACCATGGAGACTTTCTCAAATATATATATAAATATAAATGCGGCTGAATTGCCTTGTACCATATGCCTTTCGTGAGTGACCACTCATCAAAATAAAGTTTCCAATTAGCCATATTTTTTCCAATAATAAGAGGTAGAAGGTCAGTATGATATGGTGTCCAATTCAAAGCTATGCCATCTACAAGAGCCTCCCGGGCTAGGCGATCTGCTTGTTCGTTGCCGAACAACCTTACGTGAGATGGTACCCATTGTAGCGTAACGCATTTTCCTTTATCTGACATTCTGTTGAGTGACCTTAAAATTTGAAATGCTATAGGAGTACATCTATATTTTGACGTGCAGCGGTGCAAGTGCTGCAGAGCGCTTTTTGAATCCGATAAAATGACATAGTCACCATTTCCGAAAGACTCAATGTAAGAAACTGCCTCAGCTATAGCAATGAGCTCCGTGTGCATTATACAAACTTTAGAATTTATTTTAATTTTGACTGACTTTTTCGTTTGAGGATCAAAAATGGCCAAACCTGAAACGTTATTTTCCAAAGATCCGTCGGTAAAAATTTTATAATATAATAAATAAATAAATATTATTGGACAACTCACACACGGTCATTTGATTCCAAACTAAGCAGAGCTTGTACTATAGTAACCAAATAACTGATAAACATACTTATATACTTCTAAATACATACTTATATAGATACATTGACATCCAGGCTCAGAACAAATACTCGTGCTCATCACACAAAGATTTGTCCCGGGTGGGATTCGAACCCACCACACGCGGCGCTACGGTTGTTGCGGCGAGGTGACCGCTTAAACCACTGCGCCAAACGTGCAGTTTAATGATTTTGAAATTTATCAGATATATAACTGTGACATAAGGATTTGATTCTAACTCTGTTATATCATATCAGATATCATAACTATGTTTAGGCTTGTCTATCACACCAATATGAGGAATAATATTTTGTATATCCACACTGCTAACCCATTGATCTAATGAAAACATTTCGTTTTTAGAGCTGAAATATACAGGGTCTTCTCAAAATAGCTGGTAATATTTTGGGAGGTGAAAAAAAAAAAAAAATTTTTTTTGGACAACTTATTTTTTGCTTTTTTGTAGTGTGAGTGAGCGCTCGTACACGAACACATAGAAGCGGCTCGTCGTTACACGGCGTCGTGAAGCGGCGGCGCTTCTATGTGTGCGACCGCGACCGAGCGCTGTCAGCTGACGCCGCGAGGGGGGGTGACCGCGCGCGGGACGTTCTGTCTTAGTAACAATAATAAATACACATTGATACTGATTTCCCATAATACTTTCAGTCTTGGATTGGCTAGCAACTACCTGATTAACGTAACTATGCCATTTAAGTTATTGTTAAATTACTAACCTACAGAACGTAGCGTATCGCGAGAGTTTGAATACAGTTGCATCGAACATAGGATTATCATCCCACAGTACATACACATAAATTGACGAAATCATAATTACGAATCTCAATTACCTACTGTTAACGGCTGATTAACGAACGACAATACACAAATGATTGATGAATTATGAAATCAAACAAATTAAATTGTTACATTACTTACCTAAATAGCGTACGGCGTATCGCCAGAGATTCGTTACAGATGCGTCAAACAAACAACCATGCGACACTACACACAAACTCACAAAATAAGAAAAAGTACGAAAATCATCTAGCTACTGATAACAGCTGACTCAATTTACTGACTGACACTCACATATCGGGATCAAGCACTTGGTTTTACGACACCACCAACACGCACAATAAATTCTTACCAACTGGTTAATTTAAATGTAGTATCCATTTTTAAAAATAAAAACATGGCATATTAAATCATGCCGACAAAGGGCGTAATTCAACAGCATAAACACCGACAAAGAGAGCCGATCGTTTGGCGGCGTCGCGCGGTGCGCTTTGTAGTTGTCTTGTCGTGCCGCGCTAGTGATGTTTGTTTCTATTGCTTACATTCAAATGTGGAAATATCGGTAAAAAACATTACTTTATTATCAAATCAGTAGAAACCAACTGAATGTATTATTTGTACCTACCTGAGATTATCTTTAACATTTACACGCTGCACGCAGACCAAGAGGACACAGATTTATTGCTGTAATAATACTAGGTATAAAATATTCGAGGATTTCGATACTGAACCAACGTTTGCTATTTGTTATCTTTATTAAAATATAAACTAATTGCTTTTATACTTGACAAATTGATATTAACATTGCATTAATAATATCTTCTCATTCAATGTTAGTCTCCAGATAGTTTAATTTGAAGTATTTAATGAAAAATAAATATCAATTTTAAAAGTAATTAAGTTTTTGGGTCCATCCCAAACGGTCTATTTATTTTATTTTGCTTCATACGTATGTCACAACTTAGTACCTATTAAGGATCGCTTTCGTTCGGACGTCTGCGCGTCCGGTGGGACTTTCAATAGTCATAGTCAATGCGTGAGCTTGTTATTACTGTTATTTCCTAAACCTTTCTGAACTGTAATTTGTTATTGTCGCGCGTGATCATGAGCGTGCGCGGTGTGATACGGTAATTGGTGAATGAGCCATGTTTTTGTTAATAATTCGTGTGTTCGTGAAAGTGAATCAGAACGAGGAAGCAAAAAGTGTCGTAAAACGTTAGAAGGATAAAATTAAGTATGTAGTGCCTGATGCCCGTGCGTAATTAACTGTTATCAGTGTGTAAATAAGGTTCTCAGTTATGCTTTCGTTAATTTAGATTTAAGTGTTACACGTTGTGTTGGTAAGTAATTTAACAATTACTTTAATTAGACAGTTACGTTAATCACGTAGTTGCTAGCCAGTCCAAGACTGAAAGTATTATGGGAAATCAGTATCAATTTGTATTTATTATTGTTACTAAGACAGAACGTCCCGCGCGCGGTCACCCCCCCTCGCGGCGTCAGCTGACAGCGCTCGGTCGCGGTCGCACACATAGAAGCGCCGCCGCTTCACGACGCCGTGTAACGACGAGCCGCTTCTATGTGTTCGTGCACGAGCGCTCACTCACACTACAAAAAAGCAAAAAAATAAGTTGTCCAAAAAAATTTTTTTTTGCGGATTCGTGATCAGATTCATGGGCAGTATCGCCTCCCAAAATATCACCAGCTATTTTGAGAAGACCCTATATAGGGACGTCTTTGAACTGGCTGTGTATCAGTATTAACATTGGCTTAGTTCTATGACGCAA
Organism: Anticarsia gemmatalis; assembly: GCF_050436995.1. Taxonomy (NCBI): domain Eukaryota; kingdom Metazoa; phylum Arthropoda; class Insecta; order Lepidoptera; family Erebidae; genus Anticarsia; species Anticarsia gemmatalis. The sequence continues at coordinate 13,686,882 of NC_134775.1, forward strand.
TAGAGTACTTTGAAAGTCGGCATATAATTTATTTATTAGGTTGACGATCTCGTGGTTACAAGCCTTTATCTTTAACCGATATTTACCAGCAAGAAAGTACCGTCGCAAATTTAAAGGAGGCAATTGTAGTTCACATTCCATGACATGAATTGCTGTGCTCCTGATAAATCCACCAATAACCCGCATACACTGGTTCTGAACCCTGTCTAATTTGACCAAATGAGATCTACCACTATCGCCGTAAATAAAGCTTGCATAATCTATCTTTCTTCGAATACACGATATGTATAACCTTCTGAGGTTGCTGGGATGCATTCCCCAACCTGACCCGGCGAGTACTTTAAAAATGTTTAATAATTTTGACACCTTTTCTCTAGTCTCACCTACATGTTTTCCCCACCGTAACGATTTGTCAAACCATAGTCCTAAATATTTAAAACTATCTACCACTTCTAATTGTTGATTATTTATTTTAATATTTACCTCTGGTCTAAAAAAAGATTTCCTAAAAACACAGATTTTACTTTTGGCTGGTGATATAGTTAGGCCTATTTTTGACAGAATGAGGACGAGTTGGTTCAATGCTATTTGTAGTCTGTGACGCCCCTCGTTTATATCCTTACAAGTATCGAAAAGTACGAAATCATCTGCGTACTGTAAAGTGTTCACATAATTAATTTCCTTGCAAATAACAGAGGTCGCAATATTGAATAGCAGGGGAGAAAACGGATCGCCTAGCGCTAATCCACGTTGCGTATTACGGCAAATGGTCTTGTTCATATGCATACTCAACTTCCTCTCCCTCAAAAATGACCACAAATACTGACACATCTGATTACCTGCACCAATTTTATCCAAGCTCTCTAACAAATAATTTGTGTCAACATTATTATATGCATTGTTAACATCTATGAAACAGGCTATTGTGGCTTTTTTCTGTAAGAAACCTCGTTGAATATGCATTACCAAGGATGTTATATTGTCTAAGGTAGATCGGCCTTTCCTGAATCCTATTGTATTGGAGCCTAAAATATTGTTTTTCTCCACCAACCACTCTAATCTGTTGACTAGTATGCTGGGAAAAAATTTACAGACACAGGATATCATGGAAATAGGTCGAAGTGCCCTATAAGAGTCCATTTCACGACCAGGTTTTGGAATTGGGATAATAGTAATTTCGCGCCACTGCGAAGGGACAAAACCAAATTTATAAAATTGGCTATAGAGAGCGGTTAAAATAGATTTTCCTTTATCAGGTAGGTGAAATAACATCGAGTATGATATTCGATCAATTCCCGGTGAGCTATCTTTGTGTTTGAGAGCCCGCTCTAATTCTTGCCTCAACACTGCGGTCTCCAACAAGCTGTTCTTGGATCTAAAATTAGGATCTTTTGCACTAACATAATCAGGCGTCAGACTTTGCAGAAGTTCGTGTGCGTTACGTTCGATAACATGACTACCATTTACTCTCAAACCTTTAAACCACTTTAACTTACGCCAAAATTCGCTTGCGGATATGGTGCTATTGATAGAAGAGCAAAATTCTTGCCACGAATTAGTTTTTTCCTGACGTATGAGCCTTTGAGCTGTGCTTATTTTATGCTTGAGGGTTGCTAGATTATCAGGTGTAGGGTTACGGCGGAATCTAGATAAAGCTAGGCGTCGCTCGGCGACTAATTTAGATATGTTTACATTCCAATAGGGCTTTGGCACAAATTTTGATTTTGAATTAGGATTTATTTTAATAAATGGAATATAGTTATTGGCCGCAGATTCAATAGCATCAACAAATAAATTGTACGTCATTTGCAAATCATTAGTTAAGGAAAACTCGTTAAAAGCTGATTCTAATTGACTTGTGAATGCTGGCCAGTTTGCTTTTTTAAAATTTCTTTTGTTATTTATTATGTTTTCAGAATGTATATGTGACGTAATTTTAACTATGAGATGATCAGATCCTAAATTTTCGTTTAATGTAGTCCAGTTAAAATTTAAAGCTGTATCGGAAGTCACACAAGCAATGTCCGGCGAAGACTGTTGTAGTATGTTATTTACCAATTTTATACGAGTAGGCTCACCTGTATTTAATGTTATAAATGCGTTATCAACTAGTGCATCAAAAATTTGCATCCCTCTGCGATCAGTCTTACAGGACCAATTCGGGTGATGACCGTTTAGATCCCCTACTATAATACATTTTGAATTCATTATTGAAAAAACACTGTCCCAGTCCCGTTGAGAAGTGTGAGCTGCAGGAGCACAATAAACCGTAATCAGATGTTCGATTTTAGCACAGTTGAATATCCTTATTCCTATGATTTCAATGGCAGGATTTGAAATAGTCAAATTTAATAGACTAGATTTAATGGAACTGTGAACTAAAACTGCAACTCCTCCGTAACCATCGTCCCTATCTTGCCGATAAATATTGTAACCTTAATTTTACATTCTGTAGTTAACCATGTTTCATTTAGGGCAGCAATGTGGATGTTTTCTTGCCATAAAAATTGTTCTAAAGCTATCAACTTATGTCTTAGACTTTGGGCATTCCAATGTATGATATTAATTCGGACTCTTTTTGCATTAATTATTGTTAGAAAGATATTCCAAGATCATATTTAGGATAGGCCACTCCGGTATAACATCAGCTACTAATAATATCACCCACTCTATGCAACTCTTTATCATCATCTGCACTTTAATTTGTATAGTGGCACCTCTCATGAATATAATTTCCTTCAATCTCTCCCAAAGCTCTTTGAAGTGTACTGTCCTTTCCTTCTTGTCTTCTTTCGAAGAACTTTCTGCTTGATGGATATCTGGCTCAGAAGACCAGTTTGTCTCAGGCTCTTCGGGCCACGCGTATGGAGAAGGAGGTCGACGACGGCTGTTTTTGGCTAACGCACGTACATTTTCTCGACGAGCTATTAGCTTTTTTTTGGTTATCTCAGCAAAAGTAGGTATTTCTGGAGGTATCTGGACACATGACTCATCTTCGACAGGGAGCATCTTGTTTGAATCTTCGCATTGGTCTGCTATTGTTTTTGTTCGTTCTGGATCGGGAGATACATATGTATATGGTTAGTGCTTTCCGTCAAAATCACTAATTTAAAAAATGTTGCGTCTTCAAATAAAACAAATGTTATAATATGCAGCATTAATTCCTGATTCTAAATATATAAATATTTCCATTAGGCGCGCCGGAGATCCTAAGTAATTTGAGTTTATATTTTTATAGGTTATGTCATCATCACATTATTAAAATGTTAATATTTTTGTCAAATATTGTTTGAATGTTAATTTATTCATAATATCACCCCTGCTATTCTCCGACGGGGCAGGCGGAGGCGAACAATGACGTATCGCCAATCATCTATTGTAGTATATTACTATCGTCATCGTAGTGAAGTTGACTGCCTCAACCTTTCGAGTAGGTATAGCCCCAAAACCAATATGTACCCAGAGGTTACCGTATGGTAACCTCTGGGTCTTATGTCTTCATTTCCAATTCTTTGCGTTAATAAAGAGCTGATAGCTGCTGTTAAACCATTTGTAACCAACTTCACTCCGGCAGATTTTAATTGAGTCATTGTTCCTACTACTAGATTGTTATATTATAAAACAAACTGTTCTATGGGGTACTTAAGTTATCAGATAGTATAAATCAGCTTGGTTGTAACAACAAAGGTAAATAAAAAATGAAAAGGTTATACATTATTTATTCCTTTCATACACATCTCTGATTATAATGTCATTTTAAAATTCAGCTGGTGCTATAATATTATCTTGATGCCTGGGCTATCCTAAGTACTAGACTTAAGTCAGCACAGCAGCCTATTGTATGCCTATCCACCGGACAACCTATTTTCGTGAGATATGTTATTGGATAAACCCAGCTAGTCAGCAATGTAGCAACTCTTGTAATTTGTTCCAAAGCAGGGTATCAGCGGAAGTTATTCTATGTTACAATTCACGCACAAAATTCGAGTCAGTCTGACACGACTTCCCATACTTGAAGAAGTATTAAACCAGTTCACAAAATCCAAAAAGCAAGGGAAACGTCCATGATGAATCAGTGGATGTCATGTAGATGCAATCCAAATCGAAATTCGTTAGAGATGATGCAGGGTTGACAAATAGAGCAGAAATCCTCAGTAAGTCAGAGTTGCTTGAAAATAGGTACGAAAAAGCAATAGTAATCGAAAAACACAACAACACGTCAATGCCGAAAATCACCAAACGTCAACGACAAACAATCAAATCGAACCGAAGTAGACAATATATAGTTGCCATACTTTAAAAAGATAATACTACTAAAATATCTCTGTTGACTGTAAATATATCTTTGTATGAGCAAAATAAATGAGAAGTTTTCAGTTTATTAGTAACTGTTTTTAATAACTTGTCATAACAATATATTTCACGTTGAAGACTATTTAGTTATTTAAACAATTAAATAGACAAAGACAACATATGTATATCTACTCATTAAACAACTAAGTACCGAATGACAACATTTTTTTATCTAATGGAAATGGAGAATCGTTTTTAGATAGTCAATTTATTACTTTTTGTTTAACCTTTTAAATGTCGCCATCAGAAGTAAAAATGATATTCCTGAAATTCATACGATAATTAATAAAGTACATTGGTAATATTCAGATTCGAAGACGCTCAAAAAATATAAGTAAGTGATTTTTTGCTATTGTTCTTTCAATAATTTCATTCTTTAATTTTAATTTTTTCCCCTTATCTGCAACGACCTGCCACTCCTCTTCGTCCTCTTCTCTCCCCCTCTTAGATTTCATCGAGTCGCTTATCAATACTTCCATACTTTCCTGTATATAGTCCTTATTCGACGTTTCTGGTTCGCTCAAACATATTTCATTATCGGTCGAAACGCACTTATTTACGTTGTTTGTATCCTCGCTATTCATTATGATTTATTTTAATGAAATAGTCCGTCGGCGCATCGTTATCCAGTGGCCAGCCGGTAGGTACTTACCTACGACGGCCTAGTGGAATGCGCACGTGCGCCGAGAACAAAAGAATTTCGCTCGCTCGAAGTAAACAAGAATTATTTTATATTATGACGCGATCACCTCGTACGATTACCGTAACAAGACTGTACTATTTCTTCTAAGAACTTTCTCGACTAGGGTGTTTTGTTTTTTGAAGTTCTTGTGTATAAAATGCACCTAAAATAGGCTGACCTCTGATAGTATCTTCGATTAAGTATGTTATTGGAGTTGTATTTTGTATTTTACGAATTTTAAATATTTCTGTTGACCGAGTACCTATAACCTTTTTCAAATGTTCCTTTGTATTTACTGATACGCAAATAATCACCTACTTTATTTATTTAAACTTCTTATACAATTTGTATAAAGGCGGACTTAATGCCTAAGGCATTTTCTGCCAGTCTTGCTACTTTGTACTTGCTTTTTAAATTATTATTTTTAGCAAGTTTAAATACCTTTCTAATATCAGTTTTTTATTAATATTGTCCACATTAGCAGGGATTTCATTAATAGTGCGATGGTGAGTGTGATTGTATTTGTATATAACATCTTTGAGGGTATTATTTACCCAATTGTAATTGCCTTTTAAACTAAATTCCTTATAGACTTTGGATTTCAATGTTCTGATAAATCGTTCAACTATTGAAGCCTTTTTTGTTGAGAAGGTTGAATAATGGTTAATATGATACGATGTCATGAGCTTCTGAAATTTCTTGTTATAAAATTCTGCTCCATTATCCGTTTGCAGATTTTTAGGAACACGACCTTTATCCAATAAAGATTTGAAAGAGTTACAGACATCTTCTTTGGTTTTACTTCTCATAGGAAAGGCCCAAGCATATTCCGAAAATGTATCAATAACGGTCAAATCAAATCAAAATTGTTTATTTGTCAAACATAGGTATTTTATATATGATCTTACATGTAAATAGTCCGCTATGTTTTGTCATAGATGACATACAAATCTTTAAAATGAAATTATTTTACACATAACATATTAGTTACTTAATTATAATAAATATTATTTTTATATAAACAAATAATTAAACGAACGAAAAAATAACGGTAAGAATATATCTGTAATTTTTATTTTCTTTTGAAATTGATTGCATATCAATTAAGTCTGCTTGCCACAAGTCATCGATATCTTTCATAATAACATGTCTTCGTGGATAGTTCACCCTCGCATTTTTATGAATTTCATTTACTACGGCAGCTTTGCTCATGTTCACAATTCAGTATATTTGTTTTGAATTCAGCTTTAATACTGAATAAAAAGCATAGTATTATAACTATTTATTATTGAATTATACCAGCTTCTTTTAATTCTTCGATTATTGTCAAAATTTCATTATCATGGTTTGTATTACCAGAATCTCGGGAAGCAATTAATAATTTCAATCTCTCAACCAGTTCGTTAGGATCATCCCAATATACCAAGTCAGCGTTTTTTTTGTATTTCTTTAGCGTTGGTAAACTTCCTACAAAGGAGAATGGGCACTCCTGGGCGGTCGGCGGCCATTAATGAAAGTAGTGTCAAATTAAAATAATGATAACTAGGAACAACTTTTACTAAGAACGTTTCGCTGCAATCCTTTCAGGAAACAATATATTGACATGTAAATATAATGGAATTTCATAGAACAAATACAATTATTTCGTGTCTGTAAAGCATTTAATGTTGTGTAATAACGTTACATCTTCTTATAACGATTGCAATGCCATCAAAATGAACAATAATCGTAACTCGTACTTATCTATCTATCATATGGTTCACCTAGTTTCAAAGTTGTTCAATCCGCCCGAATGTTATCTTAGTTGACAACAACCGGGACCGACTTTTTACGTGCCCTCGGAAGCACGGAGAAGCTCAGTTCAAATACCACAATGCAGTCACCCATCTATAGAATGACCGCGCCAACGGTTGCTTAACCAACAGATCGTTTACCGACCAGTGAGCGCAACTGGCTATGAACGCCTCGTTTTTAAGCTGAGCACTCAAGACAGATAAGTCGTCTCAGTGAATATATTATAGAAGAGCAAGATGTTTACTTGTTACGATATTTATATATTTACATGTTATGATTCTTCGAATATTAATAATGTCTACATTTGTATGCAATAATATAAATAGTACTTTTTATTTAATCTCCGAATATAAGCCAAAAATATGTTTTTATACTATTAAAAGTGCTGCAAAACAAAAATGTATTTTGTTCGTCATATAAGTGCGTCGCGGCAATAAAACTTCTACACAGTTTATTATAGGACTAAACTACATTAAAAAAACAAAAAATCAAGTTTGGCCGCGGATCGCCCAGGCTCCATACTATTTTGCCCATTCTCCTTTAGTAACAATGTTATTGTTTGACGATTCAGAAAACAATGGTTTGATTATTTCACGATATTTTATACCTTTATCGCCTCTGATTTGTCTATTAGGATTGAAATCTTTTATGCGCATTTCTATAATGCAACATATCTTTATAGACAAGTTTATCTTTGCTCGATATTAGATTCAAATCAGGTTTTTTTCGAAGTAAAAGTTCTATTAAACCAGGAGTTAAATTGTAGCTTTTGTCATCAAGTTTAATTAAAATGACATCATCATCATTCACACTACCAATTTTAGAAAATGAAACGATGGAATTACCTATTAGTATTTTTTTGTTTGCACTCCTTATTCCAAAAGGTATATTTATCCCATCATAAATATCATGGAAATCACAGCCCTCTAATGATATTTCTAAATCTCCCAGTAATTTTGTCTGGGGAGACTTTTTAACGAACTGCACAGAATTCAGTTCTGGATCGCAGCATTCTTCAAACTTTGTAGATGAGCTAGAAATTAGTATTAATGTCACCCAATTTCATGTCGTCAAAATTAGAGTGTGTATTTTCAAAATCTTGTAATGTGTTGTTCGAATCAACTAGGGTTTTAAGGGGATCCGTGACAGGTTTTAACATTTAATCAAGTGACAAGTTCATAGAGTGTTCCTGGTTTTTCATTTGTTTTATTTTATTCTTTATGGAGTTTACAGATTTCATTAATTCTATTTTAATATTTTTCTCCATGTTTAATACGTATTAACACAACTGTATTAAGCTAAAGAACAAATTATTCTGAATATGATTTTGTATGTTAATCTATACTAATATTATAAAGCTGAAGAGTTTGTTTGTTTGATTGTTTGTTTGTTTGTTTGAACGCGCTAATCTCAGGAACTTTTGGTTCGATTTGAAAAATTCTTTCAGTGTTAGATAGTCCATTTATCGAGGAAGGTTATAGGCTATATATCATCACGCTACTACCAAAAGGAGCAGAGTACGGGTGAAAAATGTTACAAAAACGGGGACAATTTTGACCCATTCTCTCTTATGTTACGCAAGCGAAGTTGCGCGGGTCAGCTAGTTACTTATATACACATATAAACAGTCAGTCAAATTTAAAAAACATATCAACAGTCAGTACCTTCCGTTATTTAATGACGATTCTTTATTTATAAGAAGAAAATTATAAGGTTTACTCCGAACAGTTTGACAAAGATTTCTGAACCCTTGCCACTGTAAATCAGAACTAACATGCTCTTCATAAATATGTTTTAAATTCACATCATCTTGTTTAAATATAATAAGAAAATTCACGTTGTCTCGTAGCAGTTGTTTCGGAATTTTTGAATAGGTTTGAGATAAGATAGATAACAATCTATTTGTTTATGTCTACCCATGCAGAAATAATTGCGGATATTTATTTGTTTTCACATGCAATATCATCAAATATAAATACAGAATTTGGTAAAGCTTCGGTCAGAGAAATGACCTCTTTGTCATCTTTAAACTTATAAAAGTTCATCTGCGACACTCTTCTTAATACTTGACTCAAGAAACGATATTTTGGTTGAAATTAAGTTTTGGAATAAAGATAAAGATTTTTAAATTTCAGACCATTTTCATGTAACAACAAACTAATCATAACGTTTGTTTTACCACAGTTCGATGGACCACACATTATACATCGAATCGTATTCGGTAATAGAGGACTATGTCTGATCTGGTGAGAAGATTCATTTAAATCTATATTATTAATTTTCAAAGATATGGGTTGCTTGATCAACTTCATTTTGACAATTACTGTAATGAGTGACTAACATGCATATTTATAGGTAGCTATAACTTCACAATCTATACTTTAGCAATACTTTTTACCTTGATATATTGTACTAGCTGACCCGCGCAACTTCGCTTGCGTCACCTAAGAGAATAGGTCAAAATTTTCCCAATTTTTGTAACATTTTTCGTTGCTACTCCGCTCCTAATGACCGTAGCGTGATGTTATATAGCCTATAGCCTTCCTCGATAAATGGGCTATCTAACACTGAAAGAATTTTTCAAATCGGGCCAGAAGTTCCCGAGATTAGCGCGTTCAAACAAACAAACAAACAAACAAACAAACAAACTCTTCAGCTTTATTATATTAATAGTATATAGTATAGATACAGGATTTAACATGTACAGCGTGATAATAGCCTTAGGCTAAGATCTTACTGCACAGGACTACCTAATCATAAGGTCTACCAGCTAACGTTATCTTATACTATCCCAGAGATTCTAACACCTATAATCCTATCCTAAGTACCCTAAGCTTAGTTACCACTATAGCCTAAAATCCTATCTTATCTTACCTAGCGTATAATGCGTATAGGCTTGGTGCTCTGTGGTATTCGGTGATACAGACCAGCACTTTTACGCACCTACTACCAAGCCCTTAACCTAAGGCACTTACTATCGTGGTACCCTGTGGTATACTGTGATACAGACCTACGTTCCGTACGCACCTAATGCCCTAGCCCTACAGTCCCTAGATCCTAGCTCTACTATACGTTTTTATATACTTATATAGGTAGGTGCGGAATATCTGCCACCTGAGACCTATGATGGCAGATGGAATGTGGGTAGGAATGGGTTATGGTGGTGATGGTTTTCTCACTGCCTGTCGAGCTACTCACACGACAGATCGGTTGATGGCTAAAGGTGTCTTGGCCACAGTGAGAGGTAGAGGAAGGGTATTGAGTCAAAGCCGGGCTCAACTTGTGACTGGTTTATTGCTTAATCTACAAGATCTTATATACTAAACTTATCCTGTGTACACACATACCACATTATCGTTGTGTGCTATGCGTGTAACTTACCATCTCAGCGCTATATCCCCTACGTGATGTTTCCTTAGTTTTTATATGATTACTAAGTAATATGTTTTCCGGTATTTTATCACGTAGGATTATCTCGCTGAAATGGCACGTTCCTGTGTGAACATTCTGCCCCCTCCGAGGAACAGGTGACTCCATTTGGTATAGTTCTATGGAGTCATCCTTGGCTGCGTCTTGGTTCTCCAGCTGCTTCCTGGGAGGCTTCGGCAATTGGTTCGGCTGGCTGTAGATGGCGTTCCGTTCAACGTGTGTATATGGCTGCTTGTCGTCTCGATCTGGTGCACGTTGTGGGTGTGGTGGATCAAATCTTGATGATCTGAGTTGATGCGTTCTTGTTTTCGTACACATGACTATCCTGGGGCCATAACAAACAACTATAATTACAATTGTCATCAATATTATTGATGATACGCAGCTCACTAAGTATGTGTGAGACTGGATGTCCTTCCACATGTTATCGTTAAGCTCTATTTCCAATCCTGACTCTTCATTTATTAAGTGCTGATAAAAGTCATTGGAACTCTCTATTACAGCCTCCTTAGATATATTTAGCTTTTTACTTCTATTTGATTCATATGTGTCCATACTAAAATTTTGTTGTTTTGAAAAGGACTCTGCTACCTGAATTGACAATGTTCTCTTAGCAGCGAGTCTGTTGTTAACGGATTTTATTATACAGTTGTCAGCGATTTTTATTACTCCTACGTCTTGAATAATTATCTCTTTTCGCTTACTGTCACAAACTATGGAAATAGTGCTACTAGTTTTTCTATATTTATATATTTTATATTTATATTTTATATATTATATATTTTTATATATTATATATTTATATTTTGAAAAAGACAACTCCCGCACTAAGAATTGCTCTTGTGTCGCGGGGACTTTTACAAACATACAAACAACGGACACAAAGCACAACCAGACCCGAAACAATTATTTGTGGATCGCACAAATAATTGTCCCGTGTGGGAATCGAACCCACGACCTCCCGTTTCAGTGGTATCGGCGTGGCGACCTAAACCACTGCGCCACGGAGGCAGTCGAATAATCGATAAACAACCATGCATGCATAGTTGTCTCCAAATTATATTACTTGACATCTCAAAGATATGCGTAGGACATTTAGTGTTAGTTTTATTTTTAAATAATTGGTCAACGATGCAATTTTCATTTAATTGCATGTTTTTCACCACTCCAGGAAAACAAAGAAACTGTTCGTGCTTTTGTATACAATCCTTGAATCCTTCGTGGTCCAGTTCAAAGTATAATTCATTATTGTAATCAATCGCTAAATATGCTCTTGATACTTCTATGCTTTCGAACGTACTGTTCACATTCTTTTTAGGTACTGGTGTGATATGAATTAAAGTATATCTTGTAATATCTTTAATTGGAAAATAAGCGTGTACTTGTATATGAGTCATATTCTCGACTATCCTTGTATCCAATAACAGTTCTTGTACTATTCTAAGGTTGGATGGCATTTTTCTATTCGCGAATAATATTAATTCACTAACATTTTTGGGTGGCAACACACTATACACACTAGCCTTTGTTAAATATACTTCCAACAACCCATTGTAGTACTTTAGGATTTCGTCAATGTAATTATTGGCTACTTGGAACGTTTGCATAATCTGAATCTTTATATCATTGTGATTAGTTTTAATGTACCAATAGTCATAGCTATTTATGCGCTCTATCACTTGCGACAGTTTTGTTTGAAATCCTTCTAGTTTGTTTCTTATCCTTTCTTCAGTACCATTTACTTGGGAAATAGCCGATATCATGATTTTAGTTTGGTGACTAGATGCTTCAATAAATTTTTGTTGGTTTGAGTTTAATGAATCTATGTCTCTGTATATCTCGTCGTTTACACCAAACACTGAAGTTAAAAAATTTCCCAGCAAACCCCTTCTCTTTCGCGTTTCATGAAAATCTGTAAAATATTCTTTGATACGTTCATATTTTGCCTTTTGCTCTAGTAAATGATGATAAAATTGATTACAATGTGTATCTGTCGTTGCCACGTCCGCCTTGTTACATAGTTGCTTAAACTTGGACAGTGCACTTTCTATCTTATTATAATCCTCATTCAATCGCTCTTTTTTATACACAGTCTCTATACGAAACATGCCTCTATCTATGTTTGCGGTTCCTATGTTTTCCACATAAAATCCTGCAGACAAATTCTTCACGGTATACGTTTGTGTAGCAATCATAGTACCAAACAATTGCAACATTAGTAGTAAGCCTAATAACCATTTTGACGTGCCTCTACAGGACCTCGGATTCTTATTATTATAACACGTAACAACATTCGTATGAATCTTGGTTTGCGATTGACGACTCGAGTCCGCATTTATAGGCAACGGAATGAGTGTGTGTATAGACCGTTTCTGAATGGCGCCTGAGGATTTTTTAAGAGTAAAGACTACTCTTACTAAACCATCATTGCCCATATGCATTTCCTTGACTTTCGCAAGTGGCCAATTGCTAGGACTAATATTGTCTTCTTTCATAAGTACTAACGTTCCAATTGATATTTTATTTTCAGTTGTTTTCCATCTGTACCTTTGTTGTAATTGCTGTAAATAATCACGAGTCCAACTTTTCCAGAAATCTCTTTTCATTTTTTGAATATTTTTCCATCTATTTAACAGATCCGTATTGATGTTAGACAGTGGATCGGGTATTCCTACTACTTCCCGTCCAATCAAAAAATGACCTGATGTTAGCACAACGTTATCATTTATGTCTTCACTTTGTGCACACAATGGTCTAGAATTTAAACAAGCTTCCGTTTGATATAAAAATGTAGATAACTCTTCGTAAGTTAATGTTTGGTCTCCTATTACCCTGTGTAAGTGGTGTTTCATTGATTTTACTCCTGCTTCCCAAATACCGCCGAAATGTGGCGATAATGGTGGAATAAAATGTCATTGCGTTCCCATAGCTGTCATACTGCTTTGAAATGTGTCTGATTGGGTTATTTCTAAGGTGCAGCGCAGACGGCACACTTTTTGTGCGATTGAGTCTGTGTACTAATGTGGTAAAGTCTATTAAAAACTTAAACTTACGGTATTTTGTTTTTTCTTTAGATTCATACATGTCCAAACAGGAGCGGAATAAACAATACAGCACACTTCATCCCACATTTTTCTTTTTAAATGTATATCATGATATTCTGCAGACTCGATCGCACACAAAAAGAGTGCCGTGTGCGCTGCACCTAACAGCTCCTTATATACGAAATTAGCTGCTCCCACAAAGTTTGTAGCGTTATCGCTGTATATATGGGATACTGGTCCTCTTCTTGCCATAAATCGTCGTAATACCGCTATGAAACTTTCTGTGGATAAGTCTCCTACTAATTCAAGGTGTATAGCTTTTGTCGCTAGACACACAAAAATTGCAATATAACCTTTGTACGATTTATGTCCTCTTCCTTTAATTGTTCTCACTTTTATGGGTCCTGCATAATCGATCCCAGTATGAGTAAACGGAAATGACTCTGTTACTCGAGCTCTTGGTAGTATCCCAATTTTCTACTTACTTGTTGATGCTGCATACCTATACAATGCTAATACACTTCACACACTTTCTTATGTAGCTCTTTACTACACGTTTCCCGCCAAGCACCCAATATTTTTGTCTTATGTAGGCCAATGTTAACGTATTACCTCCATGTAATGTTGCCAAGTGAGCGTCATGAGTTATAATGGAAGTTACATGATGCTTCTGCGGTAACAAAATAGGATGTTTTTGGTCATAAGGTAGGTCTGATTTTTGGAGCCTTCCTACCACTCTTAATAAGCCTTCATTATCGATAAATGGATCTAAGCAAGCCAGTTTATTGCCTTTCTTTAGCGACAAACCGTTACTAATCGCTTGATATTCTTCCGAGAATACTTCCTTTTGTACCAATTTTACAATATGGGTGGCGGTATTATTGATTTCCAGACAAGTTAATTGGCCATAGTTCCTTCCTTGTCTTAAAAGTCTATAACAATATGATAAGACTCTTATCATCTTTTTGAAGCTTGAGAATCTTTCCCGTATTGATTCCTTTGGTTCAGTGTTCAAGTAAAAGCTACGTTTTATTTCTTCGCATATTTCTGGAATAGTTTTTGTACTTGGTATTGAATTATTTTTTAGCCACTCTGGACCATTCCACCACAGATCTAATTGTTGTAATTTACTTGGCGCGATTCCTCTTGAGATTACATCGGCAGGGTTCTGACACGTATTAACATAGTTCCACTTGACCTTGGGTAATAATGTTTGAATATCAGACACCCTGTTAGCGACGAAAGTTTTCCAACGATTTGCTTCTCCCTTGATTCATCCAAGCGTGATCACTGAGTCCGTCCAGCAATATATTTCTACGTTATCCATTTGCATGTCCTTAATAATGTTTTTCATTAATTTTGTGAGTAATAACGCTGCACATAATTCGAGTTTAGGTAAAGTTATTTTACGTTTCTCTGGCGCTACTTTGGATTTAGCTTGTAATAGTATTACTTCAGACGAATTATCACTTTTTATTACTCGACAATAGACCACTGCGCCGTACGCTTTTTCAGAACTATCGCTGAAACCGTGAAGTTCAATCTGGGCATTAGGTGTATAATGACAGCATCTTGGAATAGCTATATTTTCCAGTGCTTTCAATTGGTTTTGTATCTCTTCCCACCTTTTCTTTATGGAATCCTCTACAGGCTGATCCCATTCACTTCCATTAGTCCAAAGATCTTGGATAATTAATTTCATATTAATTATAACTGGTGCTAACCAACCAAGTGGGTCAAATAATTTGGAAACTTCTGACAGAATAAACCGTTTTGTTGGACTTTGGTTTTCATTAACCACGATTTCGTATGAAAAGCTATCTTTATCCGGTGTCCACCATATCCCTAACGACTTCCTGGCTTCGTCTATTGGTAATCTTAACATTTTGTTTTCTTGATTATAATTGGGTATGCTTTCCAATAATTCCGCACTATTCGACGACCACTTTCTGAGATTAAATCCACCGGTCTTTAACATGCATATTAATTCTTTTTGTAACTGCTTTACGGCCTTGATTTCATTTTCCCCTGATAATATATCGTCGATATAGAAGTCTTGAAGTGCTGTACGACTGGCAATAGGTTAATTTCTATTTTCATCATTCGCCAGTTGCTGTAACGTCCTTAACTGCCAAATAAGGTGCAGATGCTGTACCGTACGTACCGGTTGTTAATTCGTATTCCGCAATTGGATCCTTTGTTGACTCCCTCCATAATATTCTCTGGTACTTCCAATCTTGTTCATTTACTTTTATAAACCTGTACATTTTTTCTATATCTGCCATGAATACTATTTTATGTTTACGCCACCGCAGTAATATGGAAGCCAAGTCTTGTTGTAACCTAGGTCCCGTGTACATATTAGAGTTTAAGCTTTTATGTGTGATTTAACCTTGCTTGTCGCATCGAACACTACCCAGCAATTTGGTGGTTAATGAGTCTTCTTTAATCACCGGTTGGTGAGGTATATAATATTTTCCCTGGTAGTAGTCCGATTGTGGCACTTTTCTTATGTGACCCATGTTAAGGTATTCGTCTAGAAATTCTTTGAACTGGTTTTTCAGTGTTTTGTTTCCTTCAAATTTTCGTTCTAATTAAAACAGTCTAGCAGCGGCCCTTTGGCGCGTGTTTCCATAAACGACGTCAGAATTTTTAATTGAAAGTCGCACAGTGTAAGTGCCATCTTGATTCCTTTCTGTGGTTTGTTGGTACAGCTGTTCACATAATTGGTCTTCGTTGGATAGACTATCTCCCTCTGGTATCTTTTCTAATTCCTAGAATTTTGTTAATTATAATAATAATAATAATAATTTATTTATTTGCTCACCACAATATATACAAACAGGTTCATAATAGGAAATTCAATTAGCACACAATTTTATTACGTAAATATATTGTGGGAGACTGGTGCCTAAGCTAGGCTCGAGGCCTGTGTTTCAGGTCACCAGGTCCCCTTACACAGTTTACATTTATAGTAACATGTACTGAGAGATTAGTACTAAAATAGTGGTTTATGGACGAATTTAAATACATATCTCGAAGTAGGCAAGAAAACAACAGGAAATTTTAAATAAGAATATGACACGTTAGTAAATAAGAAAAGAATATGACAGATGACTTAATGATGGTCTATGATTTAATGAATGAGTGTGTGTCTGTGTATGTGTGTGTGTGTGTATGTGTGTATGGTGTGTGTGTGTGTGTATGTTTGTCTGGGTGTGTGTGCTATGTGTGCGCGTGTTTTATACGTAGTTGCAGGAACTTTAGGCTTTGTTAATAATTACATTTTCAGTATCGTTATAGTTCAACTCTAGTAGCCAGCTGGTTAGTTTTCGTTTTTTTTTAACCTATACTGTCCCATTGTTGGGCAAAGGTCTCCCCCAAACTCCTCCACCGGTCTCTATCCTCAGCCATCTCTTGCCACCCTTCCAGATAGGTGTCCAAATCGTCACGCCAACGTTTCCTCGGCCTGCCTCGCCGTCGTCGACGACCTTCAGGCATCCATTTTGTGACGATACTTGCCCACCTATCTGGATGCATCCGAACAACATGACCCGCCCAATCCCACTTAAGTTTGGCAGCTTTCTTGCCAACATCCGCGACTCCTGTTTTGGAGCGTATAACGGTGTTACGTATGCGGTCTGCGAGTTTTAGGCCTAATACGCTCCGCTCGATAGCTCTTTGGCAAACCTTGAGTTTAGACTTCTGAGTCTCGGTCAGAGACCAGGTTTGAGCACCGTAAGTTAGGACAGGCAAGATACACATGTCGATGAGTCTACGTTTATGTACCATCGCAAGGTCGCCCTTGAGTAACGTCTTCATGGACCAGTAGCTCTTCCAGGCGTTGTGGACTCGACGTTCGATCTCCTTGTCTTGCCTGTTTTCGAAGGATACTAACTGGCCCAAGTATATGTACTCATCGACATATTGTATATCTTGCCCGTCTACCACGACCTTACGTCTCGTGCTGTTGGTCATGACCTTTGTTTTGGACCGATTCATCATCAGTCCAACCTCAAGGCTTGCCGTGCTCAGATCTTGGAGCATGTCTTGCAGTTCTGAGGCGGATGATGCAAACAGGACGATATCATCCGCAAAGCGGAGGTTGGTAAGATTTTTGTCGCCGACCTTGATGCCTTTTGACTGCCACAAAACTGCTAAAGTTTGAAAAATCTCTTCGAGAGTGCTTGTAAACAGTTTGGGAGAGAGCGGGTCACCCTGTTTAACTCCTCTGTTTATTTTGAATGTTGGTCCAGGATTATTGATTCTAATACTAGCTGAGCTATTGTTATAAATAATGTTGAGGAGGTGTATGTACGTTTCATCTACACCTTGGTTAGACAATGCGGTACATATGGATTTGTGAGTGATACTGTCGAATGCTTTTTTGTAATCTATGAAGGCTAAGTAGAGTGGTATGTGGTATTCGGAGTGTTTTTCTATTAATTGATTGACGGTATGTAAATGGTCTATTGTCGAAAAACCGGGGCGAAAGCCAGCTTGCTCAGGAGGCTGATGTGAATCTAGAGTGCTGTCAATGCGATTGTGAATTATTTTAATAAAAGCTTTGTACAAATGTGGTATTTAACTTATGGGCCTGTAATTATTAATATCTGCCTTATCGCCTTTTTTATGTAAAAGGATTATATTGGAATGGCACATTTGTGGAGGAATTTTTCCAGTTTTTAGGATGGCGTTAAATAGGTTGGTTATGTGTGGTAACAGAATAGGGGACCCGAATTTGAGAACTTCGGTTGAGATGCCGTCCTCGCCTGGAGATTTGTTGTAAGGCGTTTGGTTAAGGATTTTTAGCACTTCGGACTCTGTTATATCGGTGATCGAATCTGTCAACCTGAAATCTATTTCAGCATGAGTTTTGTTAGGGTCTGAATAGAGCAATCTATAGAAGTTGGTGCAAGTTTCTATTATTTTATCGCGGTTATATTGTTTTATATCACTATCGTCTCTGATACAGTTGATCCAGGCTTTACCTTTGGTGATGCCTTGTTTTGCAATTCTTAGGGATCTATGTTTTTCTAGGGCTATTTTAACTAAATGAGTATTGATATTTCTAATGTCTCGTCTAATACTACGTTTAATCTGTTTGTCTAGTGCTCTGTATTGTGTTGTACCAATTTCATGTTTATTTCTCTCGGTTATCAGTTCTAGAGTTGAGGGACTAAACTTTTTGTATTTTTTCTTGTCTTTCTTTAAATTTTTAATGCAAGTATGTATACCCGTAACTATTTTATCATGTTGTTCTTCTGTGGATAAATCTATTAGGTTAAGAGGTTCGAAGTAGTTCGAAAGATTTTGATTTAATTGTTCTTTATTAGTAATAAAGTCATCTGTTGAAAATTTCTTAAATAAATTATTAAATTTCCTAGACCGGTGGAATTTAAAATTAAACTTTATTTTAGCACGTATTGGTCTGTGGTCTGAACTAAACTTTATTTTGTTAATTGTACTGATATCTCTAACAATGTCCATGTGGGATGTTAAAACAAAATCTATCTCATTTTTTGTTACGCTGTTTGGTGAAATCCAAGTCCAACGACGCTGGGGTTTTTTAAAGAAAAAGCTGTTTGCGACTTTCATATTCTGGCCGAATGAAAATTGCATGAGACGAGTTCCACGCTCATTTCGAGTTCCCAAACCATGAGGTCCCGTTATATTTCCAGAATCCTGTTCTTGCTTGGATCCAACTTTAGCGTTGAAGTCGCCCAGCACCACATTCCATGTACCTATTCTCATCACAAGCCTTATTAAGGAGATCATAAAAATCTTCTACTTCCGCGTCACTGTGAGTTGATGTTGGAGCGTACATTTGGATAAATGTTATTGTTTTATTGGGTGTGAGACGGAATTTCAGAACTGCGATTCTTTCAGAATAACCCCTAAACTCTAAGATTTGGTCTTTCCATTTTTTGTGCACCATAAAACCGACACCATACTGTCCATTAGTTTCTCCAATATGGAAGAAAATTAAGTCATCTCTTTCTTCCGTGTGTTCTCCTTGTCGTCTTATTTCTGCTAGGCCTATTATGTCCCACCGAATCTCTTTAAGTGCATTCTCGAGTTCCACAAGGCGTTCATCTTTCATTAATGTTCTTACATTGTATGTTAATACATTTAGTGTATCGAAGTCCCGTTGTGAGTTAGCCAAAGTCATTTGACGGTTAATCGATCCCGACCGGAGATTCACCTCGCCCCTGACTCCAGCGTTGCCCCGGTGCCCGTCAACACCAGAACAAGTACTGGAGTCGCCGGCCACTTGGGGACGATTTTTTGTTGTATTATCCATTTGGGGGGTTTGGACCATATCCCGCCACGCTGGTCCAATGCGGGTTGGCGGGGGGGCCAGAGCCTCGTTCGTTAATCAGCAGGGTGTACCGCGAGCAGGTGAGGTTGGCTTGGGGTCCTAGGATAGTATTGGACCCCCATACACCCCAGTTTTCGTTTGCATTGAGTATTTGTTTGGTTGTAGATGTTAAGCAGTTTATTAATTTTATTGTACAAATAGCCACCTAAGTGGCAAAAGAAACGTTTAGAAAAGGTTGTACTATGACGGCTACAGTGTCGATCTACTGGATTGAATCGTCGTCTACCACAAGCCAACGTTGGATCATAAGTGAGTAGAGAATGTTGTTTCATAACGACGGTAAGTATAAACAGTTGGCGCACCGTCAACACCTTATGATCGCTGTATAATTGTTCGGTAGGGTAGTAGAACGGACGAAAAGCAGATACCTTTAAAATGGCTCTTTGCGCTCTTTCTAGTTGTATTAATGTGGTTTTTGGAGCACCACCCCACGAGCTTATACAATACGTGATTTGAGACTGTGCAAGAGAGAAGTACACCGATTTTAGCAATCCATCATCACCAACACCTCTCAGAGCTTTGAAGATGTATATCAACTTCCTTAGTCTGTTGCTCACTGTATCTATGTGTTCATGGAACCTTAGGTGACTGTCAATTATTATACCTAGATATTTCACTTTAGTAGTTTTGCAGAGAGGTTCACAGGAATAGGTTCCGCGTTCAGATTCTGTGCATGAATGAGCAATAAGTGAGTAGGGGCAAGTTGTTTCTAGTGTTGAAGCATTAGCTTTAAGAGAGAAATTTATATACGTGGTTTTATTTATGTTTAGCGACAGTAGGCTATCTCTTAACCAATTACATACTGTGTTCAGACCAGCTTGCGCATGTTTATACACTTCTTCCAGCGTCCTACCACTGAAGAGCAAGGCTGTGTCATCAGCAAAAGTAATGATTTTGCCGTTGTGTAGTGACAACGCACCCAGATCGTTGATATACATAGATGAGGAACAATGTCGGGCCGATCACGGAGCCTTGAGGGGTGCCGTAACTAAGGGTACATTCCTCACTATAGTAGTCTCCTATCTTTACCGTTTGGGTGCGCTCACTAAGGTAATCCCGGAATAGTTGCAGTGGTATACCCCTGATTCCCAAGTCTTCCATTTTTCTGTTTAGTATGGGTATAGAAACTGTGTCGAACGCTTTTGCAAGGTCCAAAAATACCCCCAGAACCTTCTGCCCACTATCCATTTTTGTGACTACACTGTTTGTTAGTTCATGGACTGCATCTGAGGTAGATTTGCCTATTCGAAATCCAAACTGTGTGGGTGATAAAAGTTGGTTCTTTTCTAGGTAGCTTATAAGTCTAGTATTCATTATTTTCTCGAGTACCTTTGAGAGAGCAGGCAGGACTGCTATGGGTCTGTAGTTTTCGACACGGTCTCTATCTCCATTCTTATAAATTGGATGAATGATAGCTCGTTTGAAAGCTTTTGGGAACTTACCGGTGTACAGGGCAAGATTACAAATATGTGTTAAAGGTGGTACTATAGCAATCGCGTGTTTTTTCAGTAAGTTACTGGATATTCCGTCCCAGCCAGTGGCACAGTTATTTCGGAGTGACCCCAATATTGACGCCACCTAATGCTCGTCCGTGGGTAACATTACCATGGAATGACTACTGTTGTTAGCGATAATAGTCCTATGTATTTCGTTTTGTATTTGCGCCAATTTATAAGCTAGCCTTTCACCTGTTGTGGCAAAAAAGTTGTTGACAAGGTTTACCGAACTCTCGGGTGTCAATGCAGATGATAATAGGTGGGTCGAATTATTTTCGCTGTTTGCCGATCTGCCTGTTATATTGTTGACAGCTGTCCATAGTTCTTTGGAATTTTTACCGGCTTGTCTGATTAGGCCTTTTTCATATTCCTTTTTGATCTTTCTCAATAATTTACAGCAAAAATGTCTATACCTTATAAATATATATATATATATTCGCTTAGCCTTTGTTCCAAACTATGTTGGAGTCGGCTTCCAGTCTCACCGGATGCAGCTGGATACCAGTGTTTTACATGGAGCGACTGCCTATCTGACCTCCACAACCCAGTTATTTGGGTATTAACACGATACCCTTCGGTAAGTCTGGTTGTCAGACTTTCAAGCTTCTGACTACTGTTAACGACTGTCAAAGATCTTCGAAAATGTCAGCCGGGACCCACAATTTAACGTGCCTTCCGAAACACGGAGAAACTCGATATGTTTTAGATGGTCACCCATCCACGGAACAACCTCGGCAAGCGTAGCTTAACCTCAGAGATCGATCCGTGCGGCTGTTGTAAACTAAGCCACGAGCTCCTCAATATACCTTATAAATGTTATTTTTAATATTTCATTAGTTGGTGCCTGTTTAAATTGTTTGTGCAATCTGTCTCTATGCCTGATACATCGCAGTAACCCAGGCGTAATCCAAGGTTTTATTATTTTTTTCCGATTCGGACGCTTAATCACTTTGGAATTAGAATTTATTGCATCTTGCATTAAACCTATCATTATCTCCGCAGCTAAGTTTGGATCTTGACACTCGAGTATTGGACTAAAATCTAATTGTTTCATGACCAAGTCCAATTTTTCATTATCGACCCGGATTGCATATTTTTTTGCAACTATTTTACGAACACATTTAGTTAAAAATAATAAGACGGTGTCGTGGTCAGTTAGAGCAGAATGTGCAATCAGAGTAGAGGCTGGAAGGCGAGTTTTTAATATAACGTGATCCAAGCATGCATTCAGTCTAGTTGGCAGAGTATGCGCTGGTAATAAACCATGTGACGCCAATAAGTTTAGATAATTATGTTTACTGGGTTCGTGATAGTCTGGATGAATGTTTATGTTAATATCTCCGGTTACAATTATGTTATTATAGCGAGCGATAGCGGTCAAAGTATTATTCAGCGAGTTCAAGAAGTTTGCAAGGTCTTTGTAGCCAGGTGGTCGGTATATGGCTAGTAAAATGGTGTTGGGATGAATCTTAATCTGGAGACAGTTTGCATCTGAGAAAAATGGTTCTTTCACTACTACTTTAAAGTGTTGATGTATGTAGACGACAACACCCTCATTCTGTGTATGATTGTTAGAAGTAGTGAAGTAGTTGTAGCCGTTTAAAGTCGGAATGTTATAAGTGTTTCTCAGCCAACACTCAGTAAGTACAATTATGTCCCAATCAAGTTTTGTTCTAGCTAGGGTAGTTTGAAAGCCTGATATGTTTTTTGAAATGCTTCTTATATTCTGGTTTATAATTTTGAGTGACTGATTTGGTGTGAAGTTAGGCGGTATACAATTTTCCAGTTCACAGGTCGAAGAATCCGATACTGAGATAGCATCTATGTTATTTACGTTGTTTTGTGTGTTATCGAATTTTAATATTAAATAATTCAGTATTAAGGTTACTTTTTGAAGCGCTATAAAATTGTTCAGGTGTATATTTATTTATGCTAGAGCTATGGTCAAACTTTATTTGTTTTTTGATCATTATGTCGAGCTTTTTAGTGTTTATGTTGTGTAGGTATATAGGTGATTTAATTAGTGTATGTATGATGTTCATTTTGTTTTGAGTAGGAGTAATTATTTGTAGTACAGTGGTGTGTGTAGAGGAATGTGTACAGTTTGAAAGATGCATTTTAAGGTTAATGTTAGGTAATATTTCTGTAATACACGTTTCATAAATATATTGACTTGCCACTGTCATTATATTTATTTCCTTGAATTTTTCCTTTAGTGAATGTCTACTTCCTAAATTATAAATTGCACGAATAGCCCTTTTCTGCAGCACAAAGATGGTTTGGGTGTCGGCAGCATTACCCCAGAGTAGAATTCCATAAGACATCACACTATGGAAGTAACTGAAGTAGACTAACCTAGCTGTTTCAATGTCAGTAAGTTGACGAATTTTTCTGACCGCGTAGGCTGCAGAACTAAGTCTATTCGCCAATTGTGATATATGAGATCCCCACTGTAACTTACAATCTATTGTAATGCCTAAAAATTTAGCATTATCCACAAGGTCCAACACATCTTCCTTCATCTTTACTGCTGTTTTCACTGGTTTGGCATTAGGTGTTACAAATTTTATACATTTAGTTTTTTGCTCGTTTAAAAGCAAATTGTTAACATCAAACCAGTGTACCACCTTTGAGATAGCAATGTTCACGTCGTCAAGAGTGGTTTGTTGTCGTTTAAGTTTAAACAATAATGAAGTGTCATCTGCGAACAGTACTATCTCGTGACTATCCTTAACAAGATGTGGTAAATCATTAATATAAACTAGAAACAAAAAAGGACCGAGTATTGAGCCTTGAGGCACCCCCATTTTAACCGCAGATCCCGCAGATCGCTTACCGTTAACCTCGACCCTTTGAATCCTATTATCTAAATACGAGATAAGAAGATTCAGTGCCGAATGTTGAATACCGTAGTGATATAATTTCCTGATCAATGTTTCATGAGGGACACAGTCGAACGCCTTGGACAAATCACAGAAAATGCCGAGAGCATCGTGTGAGTCCTCCCAGGCGTCGAAGATGTGGTTCACAAGCTCAACACCAGCATCGATAGTGGAGCGACCCCTTGTGAAGCCAAATTGTTTCCTATGTAATAAATTGTGTTTAGTAAAGAAACAATGCATTTGATCGAATAATAATTTTTCAAAGATTTTACTAAATGTAGGCAGTACTGAAATAGGTCTAAAGTTAGTGGGGTCTGATGTACTGCCTGACTTAAATAATGGTATTACTTTACTATGTTTCATTAGATCAGGAAACACACCACCATCTACGCACTTATTAAATATTAGAGCTAATTGGGGCGCAACTAGATCAATAATAGATTTTGTAATGACTACTGAATTACCCCAAAGATCTGCAGTATTTTTTACATTAATACTATTAAAAACTTTTATAATGTCCTGATGCGAGACATAGTCAAACCTAAAAGTAGTGTTACACATAGTAACGTTTTCTTTAAGAATGCTTTCAGCGACAGTGGGTGATGAGTTCAAAGATTGGGTAGTCGAGATTGGAATGTCTGTGAAATTTTTTTCAAAAGCATGGGCTACGTCGGAATCCGCCCTAATGGTTCTGTTTTCAACACTCAAGCAATATTCACGATCGTGGCCCCTTACTCTTCCTTTGTTTACATTCAGTTTTGATAAACATTCAAAATAGTCAATAAACTTCTTTCTGTTTACATTTCCCCTATTACCAACAAATATAATTAATGTTGTGTCCTGGCTGAAATTAGAATTAACAATTCTATCTAGTATTTTGCAATAAGGTAAATTAGGAGTACAATAATTTGTGATTGAATGCTCCATGTTAGTGTTTAATATGTAGGAACTTAGATCTTTACCAATTTCATCACTGAATAATGTAATGTTATTTTTTTTGTTAATTATGGGAGAACTAGGAGTGGGAATATGTGTTTGAGGAGGATTAGGAGTTGAGGGAGGTGTGTTAATCATTGGCAGCGAGGAGGGAGCAGGTTCTGGCTGATAGTTCAGCAATGTTCTAGTGAAATTTGAGTTATTTGACAATGTTATTGAACTATCATTATCACACTTACAGGAATTAACCAGTCTGCCTATTGCCAATACTTGCTCCCTACTCTGTTTAGCAGCCATTTCATATTTAGTGGTGATGGATGTTAGTGACTCATGGAGTCGGTCAATCTCAGACTGCATAGCCCTTGTGTCTGTTTGATATTGCAGTGAGACATTGTCCAACTCCAATTAATACATTTTTAGTTGGTCAATAAGTTGCAATCTGTGTCTGTTTAAGGACATACAATTGATGAAGAATTTATGTTTTTTTGTTTCTTCATCTTTGTGATGTATCTTTTAATTTTTATATATTTCTTAAACTTTTTATTGCTACACTTAATAACCCTCACAGAATTAGGATGTTTAATGGGCTCATCATCTCGTGTTAGATCAATAATAACTGATGGATGAAGGTTATTAACTGAAGCATTGTCTAAGCCGGGGGCCACCAACTCGTCGAATAAACTTTGATTTGTGGAGGCAATGACGGTGGTATTTAACTCCTCTAAGTCTGATATCTTGTTATTAGCTCTGTGTAGTTGTTGTTCTAAGCTAGTTATCCTGTTCAGAGCGCAAATGTATTCATTTCGACACTCATCACTCAAAGCTGTCAACAACGAGTTGGAGCCTGTCCCGGTCGTCTATGGCATGATTGTACTGTGAGTGCAACTTTGACATTTCTTTTTTCATCTTATCGTTTTTACTAAGCACCTCTAATAGTTCCCTTTCATTGTCGTCTCTTTCACCACTGAGTTGATTGTACCTCTCTTTGGTGGCCTTAAGTTCCCTCAAAGCCATTTGGAGTTTGGTCTCCTCCTGGCGAGCCAAGGCCTTGCGAGTCATAATCATGTTAAATAATTAACCTAATGAAACTGTTAAGATAAATAAAACACCTAAAAAGGCACAAACAAACAATGGGAGGTTATGTTGTTCTGCGAGATATTAAAGTGTAGTTGTTTGTGCAACTACACTGCAGAACTTTATAAAATAAGTTATTAATTTAAAGTTACTACGTTACCTTTAGGAAGACGACAATGAATCCTCGTAAATACAGAAAAATATAAACTTTTCACAAACTTTTAACGGATTGCCGATAGTTGTTACTCACCAAATTTGCACTACACAATTTTTACACAATAAATACTATATAAGTTAACTAAATATGTTGAAATACAGATATTCCAACTATAAATAAGTTTTTTTTTTTTTTTTTTTTTTTTTTTTTTTTTTTTTTAAGACAACTCCCGCACTAAGAATTGCTCTTGTGCTTTTACAAACATACAAACAACGGACACAAAGCACAACCAGACCCGAAGCAATTATTTGCGGATCGCACAAATAATTGCTCCGTGTGGGAATCGAACCCACGACCTCCCGTTGCAGTGGTATCGGCGTGGCGACCTAAACCACTGCGCCACGGAGAATTGGTATTTTATTGATAAATATGTTTAAAAATACTAATTATTGAATAAAAATTACACGGAGGCATTCAAATCAGCTGTTAACCGTAGGGTTGCCACAGCAAAAAAAAAAAAGAAAAAAAAATTCAAACGATTTTCCTTGTTGGATTTATTAAAGTCTTTAGTAGACTTCAGCAACTGATCTCTACTGGTGGGTAACGTGTAGTCTACGATAACTGGACCCGTAGCTCCAGACTTACTCTTGTAACGGAAGATGTTTTTTTATTTCCGATGAGCTATCCTGATGATTAACAATTTGTCCTAATTTTTGCACTGACTCAATAAGGTACTCTCGAGTTTCCAGGGGTGAAGATGGAAGGTTTATAATTTCGAGTGTAGCCGCTTTTTGCTGTTTTTCTAGAAAATCTAACTTAGCTTCCAGTGTTTTTATATGTTTGAGATTACTACTGCATTCGACCTTTAAGTCTCTTATTTCCATCAAAGCGTCATCATATTTTTCAGACAGGAAAGCTATAGTCTTTTGGATCTCAATGTTTTGACTTCTAATTTCGGCGTTTTGCGTGCGGATCACCGCGTTCTGGGAACGTATATCATCGAGACCCGATTGTAAGGAATCCATTTTTTCATTTTGCATACCCTGTTTCGTGACTAGATCGGAAAACATACCCTTCATATCTGCCATCATTATTTCCATTCTCTCCAATTCATTCTCACTGCGCTTCCTTTTTCTAATAGTTATATTCGTATCATTATTACAACTACTGTCATCATTAGTACTCGTTGTAAGGTTCGGCTCAGATGCGTAGAGCGGGGTTGGAGTAGCTAGAGAGCATAGTTGTAACAATATACAACAACAGTGCAAATGATATACGGCGTAATTAGTAAAAACGGTTCAACTCACGCGGCGCTTGCCGGTTCGTCCCCACAGTCGTTGTCAGCTGTGTCCTTCGTGTCCCGATGTTAGCCGAGCGAAGGCCCAACGAACCGGTCAATGACCTCGTGTGACGACTCGCCGCGCCGCGCCGTATCCTTTCACCGCTGTCCGCTTTGCTTGACGATGACTCATGCGCCACCGGTGTAGATTTGAATAATTTTGCAGTTGAAGATCACAAAAACGACGATAACTTCCTTATGGATTGGCCTATTGAAGAATTGATTGGTGGACTGGGTGTCTTGTACACTATAGCACACGTCTATACGCGGTCCAAAGGTTAAATATCGTTTTTACCACATTTACGATTTTTTAAAGTACGAGTGCAGCGCGATACGTGTTGTCGCCTTGAGCGCGCGGGGCGGGGAATTGTTGCATTTCAACTGAGCGTGTTATCATACTAGCGATTCGTATGTTGCTTGTGGAGGGATTACTGCATATTCCGGATAATATCCACCCAAACTCTGTATCCTGGGCAATAATACCGCTTTCTAATTTGCGTAACCCTTGCAACAATATTCTACTATATTCTTGAGCGCCCAATATTATGTCTACTGGACCTCGTTTGTAATAGTCGGATCCGCAATTAACGTGTTTACTAAGCAGTCCGCTTGTATTGGTTGTATAGTTTTATTTGGTAATCAAACTCATTATATTACCGAAGTTAACGGGTGCAACTTCGGTAATATAATGAGTTTCACGGGCAACTTAAATTCGCTTGGAAATCTTGGTTGTAAGTTCACTTCAATACTGTAGTTTGAAGCCTTCGGTGTCTCATCATCGATACCTACTACCTCGCATTTTATTTTTCTGCGAGGGTAGGCTAGTAATTGGGCTACTTCTTCCGTGCAAAATGAAGCCTGGGAACCTTGATCACACAGCACTCTTAGTAGGTGTGACGTACCATCTTTGGCGTATGTATGCACAAGGGCCGTTGCTCGTCCTATTGTGGACGATGTATTTGACTTGGTTTTTGTCCAAGTTGTAGTTGTAGAAGGGTTTTCAACAATTTTCCGATCCTTTGACCCTTTATTGTTGTCATCTCTTGTGACGTAATTATTGACATTCACCTTTTTTTGAATGTCAAGGTGTAACAATGAATGGTGACCTAGTTTGCCACAATGTTTACACTTGTGGCGATCAACCACCACGACAACGATCAGCGAGCATCGCGTCAAGATCGCCCGCTACCCGCTCCGCTTATGCAACTTGGGCCAACAGTTGTTTACAACTTAGATGCTTACACGTGCCGCAAGTTTGACCGCTGTTCGTCCTTCGGCGCGTGCGCAGGGCCTCGAGCACCGGACAGCGGGCACTTCTTCGCCGTCCTTCCAGCTACGCGTTGCTCTGTATAAATTCTTTTAACTTGCTTATTGCTCCGCTTTCATTCATTGTATTTATATTTATCTTTAGTTTTTACATTAAATTAATTCATCAAATCATAATTATATAAATCATTTCGCGTTATCTATTAATTATCATCCGCAATCACCTATAATCATCAAGCACAGCGCTGCTTAGTAGCTGAATCAATTCCCGGCTTAGTGGTGGAATAGGTAGCATACCTACTCCTACATTGGTGACCCCGACGAAGAAGAAGGAGCTGGAGATTGTGGTAAAGCTGTGGTTTGGTCTTAAGCGGTGAGCGATTTTTTATTTTTTAATTGGTGCCATCAAAATGAGTGTCAAAGCCGATGAGAGTCCTTCAGTTAGCGGTGATGAAGTGTTGCGAGTCAGTGTGCGTGTACCTCCGTTTTGGCCAGAAGAGCCAGCGTTGTGGTTCGCACAAGTAGAGTCCCAGTTTGCCTTGTCTCGGATAACCACAGACGAGACTAAATTCTGCTATTTAGTTGCTCAGCTAGATCACCAATACGCTGTAGAAGTGAAGGATGTGATCACTAATCCGCCCGCAACCGACAAATATTTGAAATTGAAGACGGAGCTAATGAAACGTCTTTCAGCTTCACAGGAGAGGCGTGTAAAACAGCTACTGACGCACGAGGAACTCGGTGACAGGAAGCCGTCACAGTTTCTGCGACACCTGTCGGGTTTGGCTGGCCCGTCTGTGCCCGCTGACTTTTTATTAACTTTGTGGTCTAGCAGGTTACCGCAGAACATACAGACGGTTATAGCCACGCAGATGGATCTTGATAAAGACAAGCTGGGTGAGCTGGCCGATAAGGTGTACGAGATCGCACCGTCTTCACCCCAGGTTGCGAGCACCTCCCCGGCGTCGTCCCACAATGAGATGGCGCAACAGATCGCAGAGTTGACAAGGCAAGTCGCTACATTAACTAACAAGTTAAATAACTGATCGTTCTCGCTCTAGGTCTAACTCCAAATCTCGCTCGAGAAGGTCACACTACCGCAGCCGTTCTAGACCGAAGCAGCCGCCACCCGACCATCCACATTGCTTTTACCACTTTACGTATGGTGACAAGGCCCACAAATGCAGACTGCTGTGTACTATCGCTCGGGAAACTCCAAGGGCAGTCGGTAGTAGCGGCTCACGACTGTCCCTCACCACCAGGCCGTCTGTTTGTCACCGATCGCAATAGCAAAATGCAGTTTTTAGTGGACACGGGATCAGATCTTTGCGTTTTTCCGCGATTTGCAGTTAGGACGCCCTGTGTTAGGTCCAAGTTTGACCTTGTAGCGGCGAATAACACGGTTATACATACTTATGGACCTGCATTTTTACTCTTGAATTTAGGTTTAAGGCGAGATTTTACGTGGAATTTTACAGTCGCGGACGTCAACAAGGCCATCATTGGCGTAGATTTTCTGAGCCACTATAATCTTTTAGACGACTGCAAGAACCAGCGTTTAGTTGACGGTACCACATCCCTGTCTGTAGCTGCTATCTCTTCTGACGTTTCGGAAGACATTGCTTTACTCAAAGCTGTCACTGGTCACTCACAATTCCACTCAGTTCTTCGAGAGTTTCCAGATATTACCCGACCTGCAGGGGTTCGTCGTCCTTCAAAGCATAATACTGTGCACTATATAAGGACAACCCCAGGTCCACCAGTTTCGTGCAGGCCTCGTCGTCTCGACCCAGCACGCTGTCAGGCAGCAAAGAAGGAGTTCGAGGATATGCTCGCTTGTGGCACAGCACGGCGATCCGACAGTCCCTGGTCATCTGCCTTGCATATGGTGAAGAAGAAGGATGAGGGATGGAGACCATGCGGCGACTATCGTGCACTCAACGCACGCATCATTCCTGACAGGTACCCCGTCCGGCACATCCATGACTTCTCTTCGCAGCTCTCAGGGTGTACTATCTTCTCCACCATCGACCTGGTGAAGGCTTATAATCAGCTAGCCGTCAATCCAGCCGATATACCGAAAACGGCCATTACTACACCCTTTGGCTTGTATGAATTCCCTTACATGACGTTCGGGCTAAGGAATGCTGCTCAGACATTCCAGAGATTTGTGGACGAAGTCCTTCTAGGCCTGGATTTCTGCTACGGATTCATTGACGACATCTTGGTTTTTTCCAAATCGGTAGAGACTCATCGGGACCATCTACGTCAGTTATTCGAGCGCCTAAGTCAGTACGGGATATTGGTGAACACCTCTAAGTGCAAATTTGGTTTCTCCGAGATAACTTTCCTTGGGTATCAGGTTTCAGCAGCTGGTACGAAGCCTCTGGAGTCAAAGGTCGAAGCTATCAAGAACTTCGCAACGCCGAGAACTGTGAAGGAACTTCAGCGTTTTCTTGGTATGCTTAATTTTTACCGCCGCTTTATTCCCCATGCCGCTCATATCCAAGCACCACTTACTAACATCCTAGCTGGTCCACGCATTAAAGGTTCGCAGCCAATTACTTTCACTCCGGAGATGACGCAAGCTTTTAACGAATGTAAGCTTACTCTATCGCAGGCTACTTTGCTCTCTCATCCTGACCCATCTGCTGAACTTGCTTTAGTTACAGACGCTTCTGACGTAGCTATTGGAGCTGTACTACAGCAACGTAAGGAGAATGTGGACGATTGGCAACCCTTAGCTTTCTTTTCACGCAAGTTGAGTGCATCACAAAGGAAGTATAGCCCATATGACCGCGAGCTGCTTGCGGTATACGAAGCCATTAAATATTTTCGTCATATGGTAGAAGCTAGGCCATTTACGGTGTTTACGGACCACAAGCCGCTGACGTTCGTGTTTTCGCTCAACCGAGACAAATGCTCGCCTAGGCAATTCAGGTATCTCGATTTTATATCACAATTTACCACAGATATGAGGTTCATACCTGGCCAAGACAACATCGTCGCAGATGCTTTATCGAGAGTTGAGGAGATAGCCAGCGCAATCGATTACCAGTCTCTTGCACAGTCCCAGGAGAGTGATCCGGAGCTGCAGGACCTACTCAGACACGGTACAGTCTTAAGATTGCGCAAGATACAGACTGAGTTGAGCAACGTACCAGTCTACTGCGACGTGTCGCAATCTACACATCGTCCGTACGTAACGCCTAGATTCCGCAGGCAAGTTTTCGACATGCTGCATAGTCTTCACCATCCTGGCAGTTCTGCTACAGTGCGACTGGTGACACAAAGATTTGTTTGGCCAGGGATTCGAAAAGACTGTAGAGAGTGGGCACGGCATTGCGTTAAATGCCAAACTTCCAAAGTTTTCCGTCACACCTCTGTCCCCTTGTCCTCATTCCTTCCTCCTTCCTCGAGGTTCTCCCATATACACCTCGACATCATAGGGCCATTACCTCTTTCTAATGATTACAGGTATTGCCTCACGGTCGTCGACCGGTTCACTCGCTGGCCCGAGGCATTTCCGCTGCGGGACATCACTGCCGAGACCTGTGCTGCTGCTCTTGTGTCTGGCCGTGGCCGCCAGTTCGAGTGCCACCTTTTCAAGGCTCTCACTGCTTTGATTGGTGCGCACCATCTCCGCACCACAGCCTACCATCCCGCAGCCAACGGCATAGTTGAGCGCTTTCATCGCCAGCTCAAGGCGGCGCTCATGTGCCACGCTCCTGTTTCCCAGTGGACCGAAGCTTTGCCACTGGTACTTCTAGGCATGCGTAGCGCCTGGAAAGGCGACCTTCAAGGTTCTTCAGCTGAGCTGGTGTATGGCGAACCTCTTCGCCTACCCGGTCAGTTCCTGTGCCCTGATGACGACTACTTAACTGCTGACGTCACACAGTACGCGACGCGTCTTCGCGCGTACATGGCGAAGCTGTCTCCACGTCAAACTTCCTGGCACGGCGCGTCATCATTCTACGTGCCACGCGACCTGCACACAACCTCACACGTTTTTGTTAGACAGGATCGCGTGAGAGGCGCCTTGGAACCACCATATGTTGGCCCCTATAAGGTTAGACAACCCAAGTACTTCACCTTAGAGGTCAACAACAAGTCGGTGACTGTGTCCATCGACCGGCTCAAACCGGCGTACATCGCAAGGGAGGCTCAGGTTCCAGCTGAACAGGTCGACGATGACGTCAAACGCACTTCCAGTGGCAGAAGAGTTCGCTTCCCGGATTATTATCGCCCGTAGTCACGGTCTCCCGGGGGGAGTACTGTGGCGATCAACCACCACGACAACGATCAGCGAACATCGCGTCAAGATCGCCCGCTACCCGCTCCACTTATGCAACTTGGGCCAACAGTTGTTTACAACTTAGATGCTTACACGTGCCGCAAGTTTGACCGCTGTTCGTCCTTCGGCGCGTGCGCAGGGCCTCGAGCGCCGGACAGCGGGCACTTCTTCGCCGTCCTAGCTACGCGTTGCTCTGTATAAATTCTTTTAACTTGCTTATTGCTCCGCTTTCATTCATTGTATTTATATTTATCTTTAGTTCTTACATTAAATTCATTCATCAAATCATAATTATACACATCATTTCGCGTTATCTATTACTTATCATCCGCAATCACCTATAATCATCAAGCACAGCGCTGCTTAGTAGCTGAATCAATTCCCGGCTTAGTGGTGGGATAGGTAGCATACCTACTCCTACACACTTTCCATTATTAAAACATTGAACGGATGAGTCATGTATTATGCACTGTTTGCATTTGTGATTTTCCTTCACTTTATTGTTACGCTGTTCTGCTGACAACGCTTTAAATTGTGTGCAAACGTATATGTTATGACTGTAACTATTACATAGCCAGCACTTGAGGCTATTTATAGATTTAGTATTATAATGTTGTTTATAATCAAATTTTCCTTCACCGTTGGTATTTTCGAGACACATTAACCGTTTTTCCAGAAAGGACATCATTGGTGAAAACGTTTGAGGTTTGTTCGGCGTTACGAGTTGTTGTTCGTATTTTTCGTCAGTTTCCGAATCCCAAGTACGACTCAGTATTCTTGTTAAAATAGGATCCCATGACGAAATATCAATTTTTTTGATTATTAATCGCCTCTAAATTTTCGTTAATTGTATCATGCAGAAATTTCAAGTTATTCGCGGAACCCACCTTCACTTTTTGTATGTTGAGAATGTTGTCAATGTGCTTAGTTATAATCATCCTCTCATTTTCGTAACGTTTTTTAAGCAATGTCCACGCAGTCGCATAGTTAGATTCGCATACTGTCAAATGCCTAATGAGTTTGGCTGCATCACCTTTCACGTGCGTCTTCAAATACTGCATCTTTTCTGTATCTGTGAGTGAGTTATCTTCATGAATGATTTTCAAAAATAGATCACAGAACGAACTCCACGACTCATAGCTTCCCGTAAAGATCGGGATGACTATTTTTGGTATTTTTACGGATGCTTTGTGAACAGGTTGATGTTGTTGTAACTTTTCATATAGTTGTTCAATTATGCTATCGTAGTCCGTTTTCAGGTTTTCAAACACTTCATCCTGAAAATAACTATGTTCTAAGATGTTTTCTTCCTCACAGATACTGAAGTGGCCTTCTTCCACTTTATCACACTGTTTTTGCAAGGCTTCTAGCAATGTTATATAGTGATAGCTGGATCTGTCGTCTTCAATCGCCAAGGCTACTTTCTCGAGGTTTTGACGCAACTGATTGATGCGATATAACTGCAAATTCATCCTTGCTGAACTGTTACTGTTGGTTCTGACTTTTTCTTGGTCTTGACCACAAGATTGATGACAAATTGGAAGTTTTGTCTCACATTGTTCCAAGTAATCCATAGCATCTTTATAGAGTTCTTTGATGATTCCGAAGTAATTAGACTTCATATAGGTATGTTCTTCTAAGATCTCCTGGTCTTCAATCAGCGAATGGTTTGCCGATGCTTTAATGAATACTTCTGTGAGTCGCGATCTTCTTTCTGCGATGTACTTCTCCGTTTTTCTTGATGTCGAGTCCTTTTTGATGTTGTTGAATATGCGTCCGATTTCTTTGTAGTGGCTCTCCTGACTTTTCATAACTTCGTTGATTTGTTGTATATCCATCTTGCTGCCCTATCCTATCCTAACCAACCTAACAAGACTATAAAGGGG
Organism: Anticarsia gemmatalis; assembly: GCF_050436995.1. NCBI lineage: Eukaryota > Metazoa > Arthropoda > Insecta > Lepidoptera > Erebidae > Anticarsia > Anticarsia gemmatalis. The sequence goes on from NC_134775.1 coordinate 13,721,896, forward strand.
TAGAAAACTAACACTTAGTTGTGATCTGTATCCTCGTTACGGTATGTGCGACTTCTCGAGCACCGGGGCGACCCTGTTCAGGGAGACCGATACCTGATCCGCTACCGAACGACGCAACTAAGTTAGTCAATCACTTGATATACAACGAAACAAGCGCTAAATTGGTGCGCAAGTCTGCTGTATACCAAGTTGTCTATCAGTCAATTAGTCAACTTAAGGGACAAGATGATTCTCTACTACTCGAAGGATCAAAAGGCTCGAAGGACCAAAATGTACAGCGTGATAATAGCCTTAGGCTAAGATCTTACTGCACAGGACTACCTAATCCTAAGGACTACCAGCTAACGTTATCTAATACTATCCTAGAGATTCTAACACCTATAATCCTATCCTAAGTACCCTTAGCTTAGTTACCACTATAGCCTAAAATCCTATCTTATCTTGCCTAGCGTATAATGCGTATAGGCTTGGTGCTCTGTGGTATTCGGTGATACAGACCAGCACTTCTACGCACCTACTACCAAGCCCTTAACCTAAGGCACGTACTATCGTGGTACCCTGTGGTATACTGTGATACAGACCTACGCTCCGTACGCACCTAATGCCCTAGCCCTACAGTCCCTAGATCCTAGCCCTACTATACGTATTTATATACTTATATAGGTAGGTGCGGAATATCTGCCACCTGAGACCTATGATGGCAGATGGAATGTGGGTAGGAATGGGTTATGGTGGTGATGGTTTTCTCACTGCCTGTCGAGCAGACTCACACGACAGATCGGTTGATGGCTAAAGGTGTCTTGGCCACAGTGAGAGGTAGAGGAAGGGTATTGAGTCAAAGCCGGGCTCAACTTGTGACTGGTTTATTGCTTAATCTACAAGATCTTATATACTAAACTTATCCTGTGTACACACATACCACATTATCGTTGTGTGCTATGCGTGTAACTTACCATCTCAGCGCTATATCCCCTACGTGATGTTTCCTTAGTTTTTATATGATTACTAAGTAATATGTTTTCCGGTATTTTATCACGTAGGATTATCTCGCTGAAATGGCACGTTCATGTGTGAACAACATGTTTGTATAGGTTAAAGTTAAGAATGTTGTATTCTTGTATTACAATATTATATTTTAAATACTTCATTGATTTCATTTCATGTTGCGTTTCAATGCTGTCATAGTTACTCGAAGCAGGACCTGCTGTTAGCGGAGAAATCAAGTGTTATTTGTAAGGTTTGAACGTTATTAGTTATCACTATATTTTTAATGTGAATAATTAGATATCTTACTTAAGTTTTATTTTCAGAATCATGTCATACAGCCCCAGTATTCTCGACATTGGAGGACTTAACAGATTTGTATTTGATAATGTTGATTCTCAAATCACAACTCCTTTGGACGCAGTTGATCAGACAGAAATACAAGAGGTTTGTAAATATTATTTTATTTATTATAGTAGAACTTTGATAGAGTTTATGAGTACATCAGTATAATGTATAATAGAATACGGTAATTAACGCGAACACGCATTTTACCTTAAAATGCCCAACGTTTCGGCGCAGGTTGCACTCGCCGTGGTCCCATGCTGACTGGAGCAGCGATGACAGGACTTCGTGTATAAGAGGCGGACGAATGTCCATCCACCCTCATATTTTGATTTTTCCAACTGCCACCACACACTACACTAACCGTGTCCCTATTCTGTGAGCTAACCGATTGCGAAACATAGCGAGGTTTTGTAACAGTAATCACTGGATTCCACGTCGCGGATAATTTTAAGCCGTCTTCCCGATTGAAATTTGAATGTTTCTTGATTTCGATCGCTTCACGAACAATCCTCGAGTAGAAATGTCGTTCAGTGGAGAGGACTTGAGGGCGATGGAACTCAATCCAGTGATTAGTTCCTGCTTCGAGTAGATGTTCCGCAAAGGCTGACTTGCTGATTTGACGGTTCTTAACAGCGGCGATATGTTCCTTGACCCTTTCAGCTATTGACCGCTTAGTCTGGCCTATGTAGGAACTACCGCAGCTGCAGTTGATCTTGTAGACACCTGGTGTTTGAAACAGTAGTACATCCTTCGGTGTGTCTGAAAAAAGATCTAAGAAAACATAATATTGATTGTGAGGATGGAGTTGAAATGATAACGACACGGCTGTTGAGTAAATACTGCTTTATTACAATTAGATTACACATTTATATATTGTTGTACAGTCATACCTTTAGTTAATAGAATATAGACATAATTATAGCTAAGTGTACAATACTATATCCACCACACCTCCCCCGTGGAAAAGAAAAAAAAAAAATACTATACACGTGTATTTTTTTTTCATTAAAATATGAATAATAATAATATAGGTAATGTTTTTAAACACTTTTACATTGTGTTTAAATAATATTAGAAACATAAATAAATTAGAAGGTTAAATATGACGGTTAGAATATTTTTTACACATAAAAAAAAATCTAATTCGTGTGTGTTCTTTGAATATTACAGTTAAACACACAGTATAAATTGAGGTACCTATCTACGAGTATCTACCGTGATATTTATGTCATATAACTTTCGACAGTGAATAAAATAACAGTTATCTAATTAATAACTACCTAAGTATTACAATTGACAAAGGTGTGTAATTTTCCTTATTATCATTATACATAATAAGGTTTTGTTCTGTTTTTATGTACTGTATCAGATTTTCCATTTATTTCGATTTCAACATTTGGCGATATGTCTCTTATTACCCTATAGGGTCCTGAGTACAAACTTGTTAGTTTATTGCCTGTTTCGTTTTTTAGTAACAATTGGTCATTAGGCTTATAAGTTGTCGAATTGACATACGTATCGTAATAACATTTTCGAAGTAATTTACTAATAATTAAATTGTTACGGGCTTCACTTTGTGATGCTTGTAACCTGTATTTCAATTCAAGAGGGTAACTATCATGATTATATAACGGCTCTACGGTACTACACAGGTTACTAGGCAAATGGCATTTTTTGCCATATACCAATTCAAAGGGGGTAAATTTTGTTGATGAATTTACTGAGGTGTTGTAAGCAAAGCACCAAAAGGGAAGCCACGTACTCCATGTTTCAGGTCTTTGTTCACACTGAATTCGCAAAAACGCCGATAGGCTTTTGTGTGAATTTTCCAGTGCTCCTATGCTTTGATGATGGTAAGCTGTAGAATTTATCTTTTTAATTTTAAGCAAGGTACATACCTCTTTCATGGTGTCAGCCATGAACTCTGTTCCTCTATCTGTGGCTATTTCTCTCGGGACACCGTGTTGTAGTATAAAGTTGTTGACCAATGCACGTGCTACTTCTGCTGATGATTTTGAAACTAGTGGATATGCACATACATACTTTGACAATTCGCACTGTAATGTTAGGACGTATGAATAATTGTTATCATCTTTATCTAGCGGCCCTACCAAATCTAAAAATATTTTCTCAAATGCTGTATGCGCGGTAGAGGTGATAACCATGGGTTCTTTTATTTGTACTGTAAATTTTTGTTTCTGGCAATCGGGGCATTTCTTTACATACGTTTTTACATCTTGTTCAAGACCAGGCCAGAAATAATATTGGCGAATATTATTTATCATTCTTCTAATTCCCGCGTGCCCACTACTGGGCAAAAGATGGAAATCATTGAGTATCACTTTTATATCATCTTTATTAGTAATGCGTTTAACATCTTTTATTATTATTATTCTAGGACCCGTCCAATCCTCGTGGTTTTTTATTTCAGTTACTAGTTTTTCAATGAAAATATAGTTTGTTTTGTTTTTTAAAAAGTATACTTCATCTATATGCATTTCGCTACAAAAATAGCTCAGTTCTCCAGCAAATTCTGCTCGAGTAATTTGCGAATGAGAAGACGGTTTTATGTATATAGTTTTCTTACTTTCTACGTAAATGAAAATATTGGTTTCTTTACATATTTGATTTTCTTTCATTAACTTTTGCATATTCATTCGGTTAATAAATCTTAATTCGACTACTCCTTTGGGTTTGTTATCCGTTTCGATGAGTTTTGGTTGGTTGACAAATTGATGTTCAGGTAACGCGGTAATGTCAGTGGAAGGCATGGTGTTCAATTTTTGTTTCTGTGCCCTTGTCATTACGCATATGTTTTCATTTATTTCTTTTAACTCTTTTGAAGTTAAAGTAAGTCGAGAAAGAGCGTCAGCGGCTACATTGTCTCTACCTTTTACATATTCTAACACGTAATCGTATTCTTCAATTATAAGCTTGAATTTAAGAAGTCTACTTGAGGGATCTTTGTGACTAAACAAATAAATTAGTGGTTTATGGTCTGTAATTATTTTAAAAGTACGCCCATATAAATATGGCCTAAAGTGCTTCACAGCCCAAACTATGGCAAGGAGCTCTTTCTCAATGGTTGGGTAGTTCTTTTCACTCTTATTAAGGCTTCTACTTGCGTATGCAACCGGACGCCCGTCGGAGTTTGATAAAACAGCACCTATCGCAAACCCGGATGCATCCGTTTGTAGAATAAATTGGTTTTCCTGAGAAAAATCGGGGTATTGAAGAAGTGGCGGCGATGTCATGCTATCTCTTAAAATTTCAAATGATTTTTGACAGAAAGGATGCCAAGTGAATTTTGCGTTTTTCTTACACAATTGATTCAAATGATAAGTTTTTTCGGCAAAATTTGGTATAAACTTACGGTAATAATTTGCGAAAGCAACGAAACGTCTTACTTCATCTACATTTTTCGGTACTGGATAGTTTTTTATAATATCAATTTTTGCGGGGTCTGGCAAAACACCGTTACTAGATACGATATGCCCTAAATAAAGTAATTCTTTTCTTAAAAAGTTGCATTTTGATGGATTTAACTTTAGATTTATTCGCCTTAGTCGTTCGAATACGTCAATAAGATTTTTATTATGGTTTGATATAGATTTTCCTAGAATGATGAGATCGTCGAGATATAGTAGGCATTTATCATACGTTAGACCGGACATCGCTAAGGTCATCATGCGTGAAAATGCGCTAGGGCTGGTTTTGAGGCCCATAGGCATACGGGTCATCTGGAATTGCCCTGAACAAAAGGCTGTCAATTTCCTACTCTCCTTATGCAGCTCTACATTGTAAAATCCTTGGTTTAAGTCTAAATGGCTGAAGTAAACACATCCTGATAACGAATCTAAAATGTCTGATATGTTGGGCAAAGGAAACTTATCATCTTGAATACAATTGTTTAGTTTTCGATAGTCTATAACGAGCCGCCATTTCTTTTCCCCAGTCGAATCTAACTTTTTAGGAACAAGAAGTACGGGACTTGACCATTCACTGTTGCATGGTTCTATTATACCCTGCTCTAGTAGTTTATTTATTTGCTTATTTACTTCTTCCCTTTGCGAGTATGGGAGTCGGTAAGGTTTTGTATATACCGGTGTAACATTTGGCTTCAAATTAATCTTATGACTATATAATTCCGTTGAGGTCAATTTATCACCTTCAAGATAAAAAATATCTGCATATTTCGCACAAATTTTCTCTATGGGTAATCTCTCATCTTTAGTAAGATGGTTTAACTGAAGTACGGAGAATAACTTTTTCACGCGTTCTGCATTGTTATGAGATTTGTGAAATGAACACACATCATAATCCGTAGCTTTATGTATAATTGGGTTAATGTTGTCTAATGTTAAATCATTTTCAGTTGTATTGATGATACGAATCGGGAACATCCCATTTACCGGTTTAACTAATGCGCTAGCTATAAAGACGCCTTCGCTCAACTGGGATGTACAAATAACACTTTCTTCCGTTTCATAAGTATGTAACATATGAACAGATTCACATCTCGCAGGTATATTTATGCTTTTATTTTTATTTGGAAAATATAACGGCAAAGAGATTTCCATATTATTATTCCATAACAATAACGTGTTGTTACCAAAGTTTAATATCGATTTATATTTGTTTAGAAAATCATTGCCAATTATGCCACTTGTCTTACAAGGTAATGATTGGAAAACATAGAACTTATGTTTCAACATTTGATTCTTAGAATATAAATGTAAATAAACGTATCCAATTGATTGGACTTTGCCTCCTAGGCCAATGACATACATATTATGTTTATGGATTGGAATTTTTTGATGTAATACATGTTTATAATTGATTGCCGAAATAGATGCCCCGGTATCAACTAACCAACTATATTTGTAGTGGTTTCTGCCATGTAAAATTATGCTACAAGAGTTAGCAGTACTGAAAATAACTTCTTTAGTCTCGAAAAAACTGGTTATCAGTTTCTAAATCTACCATGTTATCTGATTCCTGAGTTGTTAAAGTATGTATGTGCGAGTCATTAGAATTACCTCTACCACGAGTTCTGAAGTAAGTTTTGGTCGCAGCGCGACTGGCCGAACCACTGCCTCGTTGTCCTCTCCAGCCACGTCCTGTGCTCCACTGCTGACCGGAAACGGTGTTGCTCTGCTCTGGAGCGCCGCGACCCGCAGCTGTGGATGACATACCTCTGCGAGGAGCTCTGCTATGACTGTAGCCATAGCTCCTGAAATTATTGTTATAGGCGTTATAGCGGTTTAAATACATAACATCACCTGAAGTAGATGGGGAACTGGTCTCTTCGTCTACAGCTGCTTGTACAGCATCCTTTAATGACGTATAATTTCGTGCGGATATTAAAGTACTCAATCTCCGGTTTCTTAATCCTTCTGCAAAGCTTTTGACAGCTTGTTTTTCGTTAATTGGTTTCAAAATTTTATATACGTCTTCTTTGCCCTCCGACTGTGTGATTGTTAAATCTACAAACAATTCGGTAATCTGCCTACCAAACTCATCGATAGATAAGTCATTTTGCTTGGAATTGTATAGTTTACGTTGAATAGAAGTTGTAGACTTTTTTGGTAATAATTGTTTTTTCATGTCACAAAGAAGAGCGCTAACGCTGTCATAAGTAGAGCATAATTTTAACTTAGCGGCTTGCGATAACCTATTTTTTAAAACAAAATTCACTAACTTACTTTGAGATTCGTCGTCCAACTCCGAGCTGTAGTAGTCGATCCCATCTATAAGCCTTTTAATGCTATCTTCATCATCAGATGAAACAGGCAATAAGTTAATTGCTACCTTTAAATCAAATTTCGCCATATTTGAAGGTTGTTTAGTCTGCACAGAACATAAATTCAGAATTTCTTTGTGTAAAGAATCAAATTGCTCACACGTTTTCTTTATAAACAAATATTCCTCTTCCTTAATACTACCTTTAATTTCCTCAATTTTCTCTAAGATTCTGCTATATTGAGTACATAAACTATCAACCTCCTGTAATTTGACTTGAATTATATTACCCGTACGTCTACTGGGTCCTATCTTTATCAAATATTTTCTTACGTCCTTTAATCTTACAATTAAATCTGATAACTCGTGAGCCATGGAATAACCTGTATATTACATTAATTTGAACCTATTATTACATAAAGGCTCAATTAATATTCTAAATACTTACGGTTTCATAATGTGTCAATAACAAAAATTATGTTAGAAGTAATACTGTACTAATATAGGATTTATAAATACATATCACTAAAATGTCTTAAGTTCAAAGTTGTTGCACTTGACACGATATACACGGTACGCAGCTCCTGGACTTAATTACGACACTGCATTTTATTATTACACCATCAATTTACTCACATTCATCACAACACTGATGATTTTTTAAGAATGGGCCGCACTCGATATCCGTATTTTATTCTTTGTCGAAAAGTCTATGAAATTATATATTCTTCGTAATCATTGTTTCATCACAGTATGGGTACCTCTATTCATTTCCATTAATTTGTCACACCTCCTCTGTTTTTGGAAATGGGCCTCGCCTTAGGTATGTTATAGATCTCCTTAAAGCATGCCGATTTATTTCATTCGAAATCCACTTCGTATGACAGTTTTTATATATTCTATATATAAGGTATAAGAAGCCCAGAGACATCAGGCAAAGAATTATAGTCAAAATTATATTTGTTGTACTTGCGTGGATTTTCATCTGCTCGATTCCTGCATTGTTGTTGCCTCCAGAAGCGGTTTGTGCGAGTATGACTTCCTCTTTGCTTTGGTTATATCCCATCTTGTAGAGTTAATGAAGAATTATAACACAAAAACACGGCCAACGTTAGATTCGCTAAGTCAGAAACGAAACTGATGTACTTTAGATGCATTGTGATTCGGTACGGTTTACGTATATGGTAATGGAATTTTATACAAAACTCGCTGTCACGGTCGCCATGTGAGGATGGAGTTGAAATGATAACGACACGGCTGTTGAGTAAATACTGCTTTATTACAATTAGAGTACACATTTATATATTGTTGTACAGTCATACCTTTAGTTAATAGAATATAGACATAATTATAGCTAAGTGTACAATACTATATCCACCACAGATAGTTCTATCCCCTAATCTGCTTCTGATGGAACTACAAATATAACCCGTGACTGAAAAGGCTCTTTCTGCCTTAACATATGATATTATGGATTATCTTTTCGCGATTTTGAGGACCCGGATCCATTGCATCAGTTATCATTTGCACCGGATTCGTTGCATTAGTGTCGGATCCGTACACTCTCAGTTCGAAGAAGTATTGTCCTGTTTTCGACGGGTCTGATTGGTAGCTGTAACCCGAAGCTACGCGCTGAGAGAAAGCACTTCTTAAAGTCGCAGCTCGAATCGGTTGTTGCGATTCATCCTGGAAAATACAACTAAAATTTAACACCTACCTAGTAACATCTAGGTTAAATTCAAGGTGTGTATCGCCACTTAACCTTTTAAAGAATAAGGGGAAAAAACAAAACTGTCCTACTTTATTTTGTCTGTGGAGGAAATATATCCTAAGCTGTAAAATTTGGCTAGTTTAAAGTATAGCATAGACTTACCTCAGAGTCAGGAAAAACAGCAATTTTCTTTCGTTTGATAGCTGGTGGAGTTGTATCCTCGGCAAGCTTTATGGTATCACTGTCGGAATCTGATTCCGCAGCAAATGGATTTTTCACAGATACAGATATTTAATTGATATAATATTATCACACCTGTATACAGTGATACATGTATAAAGAGAAATCAAAAGTTTACTTCACCTTCGTGTCACTACAACTAAGTTAAAAAAACAAACAAAACAAAACCGACTTCCGCACAAAAAAATAACGTCATTTGTATGGAAGAAATATTAGTTTTATTTATTCTGTTTATGACAGACAGATAGCAGACAGACAGACGGGCAGTGGAGTGTTAGAAAGATTTTATAATCTTTATTGTACACCAAAATACACTGTCAGAAGATACACACAAATAGTAATAGGGTACACCCTATGAAATCTAATTATATATTGAACCTATGAATTGACCTAGCATGATTTGGAAATCAAAGCCAAAACCTCTTGCTTGCAGTAGATGTACTTGCGAGCACTGGTCAAATGAGTAATTATATTTTTTTTATAAATATTGAATGATTGTAAGCGGTCAGTCGAAAATAGCCAAGATTTTATGATTGTGACTTTTAGAAAATTAAGATATATATAATAAATAAGTACTTACATACTTTATTATTGTAGAATACCGGCACAAAAAAATCACTGGAAAACGTATGACACTGACGAACGTTCAAATTTAATATGCAAACTTACGTGTAAGAAAGTAAAGTAAAGCAAATTCATCGAGTGCATACTTTTATAAACCTTAGAAATAAAGCCGTGTTCATATACAAACTCCTTACAACAAATTATAGCAAAAAAAGAATTACAATAAATAAATATTTATGGTGTTTGGTCCCTATGACAGTAGTACTTAGAGCATACTTTTAATTGAACAAATTTCTTTTACTAGTATCAGGTATGAATGCTTCCCAATGATACAGATATAGAATATGTCTGTTCATCATATTGAACATAATAGCTTTTCACCAAGCAATTCGAGATGAAAATCGTAAAAGGAATAAGAGCTCAATTAACGGCGGTCATAACAAGAAACTTTCCTATAACCAATTATATGAGACCTCATATTATGAATGCTCGAACTAATACGCTTTTTTAAATAGTAAACTAACATTAGTACAAGAGTGTTTACACTGAAAATGCGACCTCATTGCGTAGTCATAAGGTGGTTATTCCTTTTGCGAATTTTTCGACTTAGAACACTTTTATTGTGATGAGTTAATTAAAAATAAAACCACATTTTGTATACAATACCAAGGAAATAAGTTTATTAAAAATGTTTAAAGTAACGCTATATTCCTAATTTATTTTTAACGTACATAGGTATGGTATAGTAAGTATATTAACTACATAATTTTAGCTACTGTTGTTATTTAATTTATTATACAATTTTCCTTTTAAATTACGAATTGATTTCAATTTTAATACTATTTATGTAATATATTATAATATAATTATAGACAAGTGAAAGGAGGGAAGGGAGGCCTTTGCCCTGCAGTGGGACACTTTAGGCGAATATAATAATGAGAGTATAATAACAATATAATAATTATGATTATACACATAAACAAAGACAATTTAAACTTAACTGAAAAATAATGTTACACAGTCATGAAAGTCTGAATATAAATATAAAAAATACAATTTTCTTGTATGTTTTCATGAATTTTTCCAATTATATTTTCTAAAGCGAAGTATATATCATCACAACTAATATTTTTTATTACGTATTGCACAAATTTATCCGCACTGCACTCGCAAGCCTTTTCAGGCTGGTTATCAGCCTCATAAATTTCAATTTTAATAGTCTTTGATGATCCAGATATATTTTGAGCCCTTGTTTTAGTATAGGAGTATACTTGAGCTTAATAGCGCTTTTGTGAAGCGGATGATGTGCCACCTTTTCTCTTTAAATTGAGTTTAGAAGACTCGCCTGCATTTGGTTCCTTTGGCGGGTATGAGATAAAATTAAAAAGGTCTTCAGAATCCTGGAACAAAAATAAAATAATATAGATATAGACTTAGTAGGTATACACGTAATAAACAACGAAATATTATTAATAAAAGCAGAAAAAAATACTCACCGACATTTTATGCAATTATACCAAACAAACAATCGCAGTAATTGCTACCAATTAAATATACTTTTTTAAATTTATTGCACTCATATAGGTATATGAACAAGTTCTAAAACTCTAATGATACACATTAAACTCTATGTACTAAAACGTAGAGTTCAATTTGATAATATGTAGCACGCAAAATGAGCACACATCTTTTGCTTTCCTTATTTAGAAAACGGCGCCACGGCGTCGCGGATACCTGAGATGGAATTCTAAATAATATAATAATTAATAATAATAATAATAATAATAATAATAATAATTCATTTATTGCATCAAATATGGTTACAAGGTCTTAAAATATAACAGGTTTCACATATTTGGCCGTGTTATGGCATGCAATATAAAATAGAAACAAAGTCGGTGCAGATTAAAAAACAAAACATATACTAAAAGCAAGTCACATACAGTCATGTTGCCTTACCATGCTGAAGATATTCTTCTACAGAGTAAAATGAGTTATTTAGCAGCCAATTCTTAAATTTTTTACAAAAAAGGTTTATAGGCAGCTGTTTTATGTCATTGGGCACTACGTTAAATATACGCCCGCACATGGTTTGACAGCCCTTCAAATACATTGTTGTTCTTGGAACTTTTGGCAAAACAATTTTGTCTGGCTGTCTGGTACTTCGAGGAAATAAATCTTTTGCTCTTTTGAATAATTCTGGGTGTTGTTTAACCAATTTAGCTGCCTCTAAGATATACATACAAGGTAGCGGTAGTATTCTATATTGCCTAAACAGTGGCTTGCAAGATTCCCATGGAGGTATACCTTTGATAGCTCTGACGCATTTTTTTTGAGCTAAAAATGCTTTTTGCACATTTGTAGAATTTCCCCAAAGTATTATACCGTAATTTAAGACTGAAGACACATAACCATGATAAGCGGCCAATACTGATTGTTCAGTCGAAGTCTTACGTAATTTATAAAGTACATATACAAATCTGTTTATTTTATTGCATACATTCTCTATATGGGGTTTCCAGTTAAGGTGTGTATCTAAAGTAAAACCTAGAAACTTCGTTTGCTGGACTTCAGTTATTATGTTCGTTTGTTGTCTTCAGTTATATAAAAAGGAAGTTGTATGTACAATTTCACGCAATGTTAGCATATATTATATAGTAGTATGAAGTATGAATTGAGGCTGCGATAGCTCAGTGGCGAGACCAATAGCTTGCAGTGCAGTAGGTCTCGGGTTTGAACCCTGGGCACGCTCCGATGTCTTTTGATGTAAAAAACGTCTTTTCGAATTTATATACAAACTAGCTGACCCGCGCAACTTCGCTTGCGTCACATAAGAGAATCATAATTTTCCCCGTTTTTGTAACATTTTTCACTGGTACTCTGCTCCGATTAGTCGTAGCGTGATGATATATAGCCTATAGCCTTCCTCGATAAATGGGCTATCTAACACTGAAAGAATTTTTCAAATCGGACCAGTAGTTCCCGAGATTAGCGCGTTCAAACAAACAAACAAACAAACAAACAAACTCTTCAGCTTTATAATATTAGTATAGATTAGTATAGATAATAATGTCCTCCTAGCCGATATACGGCTACGGCGGTCAGTTTCATTGAAACTGGCCATCTGTGCAGGACTTTGTTTATAGTGTCCAAGTGTGTGCACAATACACAGGTACACTCTCTATTCCATCACTCTCATAGTCCGGTGGGACGGATAACCGACACGACCAGAGAGAGGTCAGGCGCAGGACCGACGGCTTTACGTGCTCTCCGAGGCACGGAGGTCTTCGACCTCAACTTCCCAACTCCGGGCAATCTCTAAGAAATTCTTAACAGAAAATCTCAGAAAAGACTTTTTGGCCCGACCCAGGATTCGAACCCGAGACCTCTCGCACGGCAGTAACATACACTACCGACCGCGCCACAGAGGCAGTTAAAAGGTAGGTCAGGTAGTGTGGGTATACATTATTTATTTTTATTTTTTATTTATTTATTAGCAGGCATGCAGTTGTATACAACTGGTTAATGCCTGTATCCTGGTAATTCGCTATGATGTAATCATTCATTAAATAAATATTTGTCCAGTCTATTTTTGAATTGATTGACAGTTTCAGCTTCGACTACATTCTTTGGAAGTTTGTTCCACGCTCTGACAATTCGGTTTGACAAGAAGTGCTTGTGAGGATTGTTGTTCGACAAGCTGGTACACAATTTTAAATGATGGCCTCTAAGATTAACATTGTCGTTATACGTAAATAGTTGATGCATATTTTTTATGTTGTAGTGTCCATTTAAAATTTTGTATGTCTCAATGAGATCTCCACGATGTCTGCGGTCCTTTAAGGTGGTAAGTTTTAAAATTTGCAGGCGTTCTTCATATGATCTTCTTTTTAACAGGCGAGGTATTTTAGTGAAACTGCGTTGAATTTTTTCCAAAAGCTCGATATCCTTTTTGAAGTAAGGGTTCCAGACTTGAAATGCGTACTCCAGGATTGGTCTGACGAATGTTTTGTAGATCTGAAGCATCATCTCTGGAGTTAAGACGCCAAAGGCTTTCTTAATTAAGTATATCAGGCTCTGCGCTTTTTTTGTAATTGTAGTTATGTGGGCCTCCCACTTCAGGTCTTCTGATATTTTTACACCTAAGTCTGTTTGAATCTTAATTTCTGAAAGCAGTTCATTGTCCAATCTGTAGGATAATCGAGGGTTACGACTGCCAATATGCAATACCGTACATTTTGAGCTATTGAGATTTATCAGCCATTCCTTAGACCAGTTTGCTATTCTATTCAAATCACTTTGAAGGCGGTCGTAGTCTGTGTTAGGGTTTGCAAATATTTTGGTGTCATCTGCAAATATGCTGACACTACATTCCAAGCAGTGAGGAAGATCAAATGTGTATATTATATATAGCACCGGGCCCAGGACTGAACCTTGTGGTACTCCGCTGTGCTGTGCGGGGACCTGAGATCGTGTCACCAACTCTCACACGCAAGGTTCTCTGTGTTAGAAATGATTCGATCCAGGTCAGCAGTTTACCTCGTATGCCCACAAATTCAAGTTTCTGTAGAAGCCTTTTTATAGGGACTTTATCAAAGGCTTTTTCATAGTCAAGATAAATCACATCAATTGGTTCTTTCTTATTGAAATGTTTAGTCCATGTTGATAGACAAAGTAACAAGTTTGATACGGTTGAACGATGGGGACAGAAACCATGTTGTTGTTCGGCAATAATTTGGTGATTCTTGAAGAATTGTGTTTAACTATAATTTTCTCCATGATTTTGCACATTACACTAGTTAAACTAATGGGTCTATAGTTTACGGGATCAAGTTTACTTCCCTTTTTAAATATTGGTGTCACTATTGCTGTCTTCCACAAGTCTGGTAGGATGCCAGTATCATATGAAGTCTGCATTACTCTTGATAGATGTTCAGTGAAGTCACATTTTTTAAATATTTGTACTGGAATGTCATCCGGTCCTGGTGAAGTATCGTTTTTACAGTCTGCTATTGCTTGTTGAATGCTGATTTTGGAGAACGTTATGTCATCAATAGCGTCTGCAACTCGCAGTTTGGGATCCAAGGTTGGTAATGTCGTTTGGGGTTCTATCTGGAAGACACTGGCGAATTGATCCGCAAAAACTTGGGCTATATCGCTTGGTTCGGTAACAGTTCGGCCTTGTTTATTATGTAGGATAGATGGAACACTTATCTTAGACGTTACTTGATTTTTTATCCCCTCAAACGTCCGTGGAGGGTATTGTAATATAATTATGGATACTTTAGTCTCCACGGACGTTTGAGTTTTTAGGCCCAGCTTCTAGTAAATCTTTTTCATAATTTATGCGTGCAAGTCTTGTTATTTTTATCAGCCTGTTGTTGAATTTTCTATACTCATTGCGTGCGTGCGTGCGTGCGTGCGTGCGTGCGTGCGTGCGTGCGTGCGTGCGTGCGTGCGTGCGTGCGTGCGTGCGTGCGTGCGTGCGTGCGTGCGTGCGTGCGTGCGTGCGTGCGTGCGTGCGTGCGTGCGTGCGTGCGTGCGTGCGTGCGTGCGTGCGTGCGTGCGTGCGTGCGTGCGTGCGTGCGTGCGTGCGTGCGTGCGTGCGTGCGTGCGTGCGTGCGTGCGTGCGTGCGTGCGTGCGTGCGTGCGTGCGTGCGTGCGTGCGTGCGTGCGTGCGTGCGTGCGTGCGTGCGTGCGTGCGTGCGTGCGTGCGTGCGTGCGTGCGTGCGTGCGTGCGTGCGTGCGTGCGTGCGTGCGTGCGTGCGTGCGTGCGTGCGTGCGTGCGTGCGTGCGTGCGTGCGTGCGTGCGTGCGTGCGTGCGTGCGTGCGTGCGTGCGTGCGTGCGTGCGTGCGTGCGTGCGTGCGTGCGTGCGTGCGTGCGTGCGTGCGTGCGTGCGTGCGTGCGTGCGTGCGTGCGTGCGTGCGTGCGTGCGTGCGTGCGTGCGTGCGTGCGTGCGTGCGTGCGTGCGTGCGTGCGGGCGGGCGGGCGGGCGGGCGGGCTCGGGCGGGCGGGCGGGCGTGCGTGCGTGCGTGCGTGCGTGCGTGCGTGCGTGCGTGCGTGCGTGCGTTAAGTTGCGTACTATTAAGTTTTCAGTAGTCTCATAATTAAAATCTTTAAGCCATGACATTACAGATTTTTTAAAAGAATTATTTGTAAGGTTTTTAACCTTATGCTTCATATTAAAGCGGTTGTAGATGTTGGGTGCTATTACGTTAAAATGTCTCTGGGCTATTGTTGTTTGTACTCTAGGTACTGGGCAATGATCTAAACGCTTTGAAGATTCAGGTAGTGTGGGTACAATTTTGCTGTGGTATCTACGTAAAATTTCAAAAATAAAAGTTTTTCTTACAGATAAAACCCCAGCTTTTTCGTATAGATTTGTGGTATTGTGTCTGTATGGCAGAAACATGAGTACTTTCAGTACTGAGCGTTGGGCCCTCTCAAGCATAATGAGGTGACTTTTACCTCCGCCGCCCCAAGCGGTGATACAATATCTAATAAGGCAAGCACACAGAGCTAAATAGGTTTGGATTAGGAGGTTAAATTTTGCTATAGGTCGGAGATTTTTAAAAATATATATCAGTTTTCTGGCGGTACCCCGAACGTGCAGGCAGCACTGCTGCTCTCATGCCCCTCTACTTTAACACGTTGTGATCTACCAGACAAATAGCTTCAAAACCAATTTTAGTAGAATAGGAATAGAAACGGTATCGAAAGCCTTTTGTATATCCAGAAATACTCCTAAGCACCGTTCATTATTGTCAAGATATGACGTGACAGCTGTAGTTAGTTTAAGGACAGCTGATAATTAATAATAAATTATCGCTTGTTTCGTGCTTCGGATCGTTATCCCTTAAGATTGTGGAGTTCAGACGGCAGTCGCTCCGCGTAAAAACGAATGCTCCTCCCTTTCTGGTTGGACTGAATAGGCCGACCCCAATGTACTATGTACATACATGGGAATAATAAAGCTAGGACGAAGATATAGTAGTATGAACCTTATAACGTTTATTCTTAATGTTAGGAAAGGATTTCATACATACGTTATTTCATGTGACATAAGCATAGCTACTCAACTACAACTGAGATGCAATGTTTTATTATAGCAGAGGCATGATAATAAACGTGCTCACAAGTGTTATTCAATGCGAGTATAATGAATGACTCAACAGGTTGTATTTCTGTATGCTACACCGTAAGTTTAGATTTAGACGATCAATCTCTTACACATTATAATGCAACAGATGCAAAACAAGCTACAGCGCATTACATCACGATACTAGGGAGTCGGATTCCCGTTGAATGAACAGTTGCGAATCGAGCGCAATTATTATTCGATTGTATTGTTTTTGAATACGACACGATACTACTAACTATTACGTTTTTTTAATAAATATATGCTCGTATAATTAACTAGTATCCTAATCAACCAAATAAAGTCACTTTAATCCGTAAAACCTAATTAGATTCTCTACACCAGATAGATTTCGAAAAATGTATGAAAAAAGTAGCCTAAGTAACCCGCTCGGTACATCTTTGCCAGAAGTTGAATTGTCCACGTTTTCTTTATTAAAGCCGAATGCTCTTGCAAATTACGTTCCCGTAGGCCGCCTAATTAACAGTGTGTCTTTGTGATGTTTCAAAAATAACCTTAAACATGTTTTTCCTGCTATGCCAGATTCACTCAACGGATTTTGCAAATTGTTACGTACTGTCAACAACATGTATGTTATTCTACGAAGATAAGTCCTTACATAGGGTCTTCTCAAAATAGCTGGTGATATTTTGGGAGGCGATACTGCCCATGAATCTGATCACGAATCCGCAAAAAAAAATTTTTTTGGACAACTTATTTTTTTGCTTTTTTGTAGTGTGAGTGAGCGCTCGTGCACGAACACAGAAGCGGCTCGTCGTTACACGGCCGCCGTCAATGTGTGTGACCGCGACCGAGCGCTGTCAGCTGACGCCGCGGGTGGCGGTGACTGCGCGCGGGACGTTCTGTCTCAGTAACAATAATACATACAAATTGATACTGATTTCCCATAATACTTTCAGTCTTCGACTGGCTAGCAACTACGTGATTAACGTAACTGTCTAATTAAAGTAAATGTTAAATTACTTACCTACACAACGTGTAACACTTAAATCTAAATTAACGAAAGCATAACTGGGAATCTTATTTACACACTGATAACAGTTAATTACGCAGGGGCATCAGGCACTACTATACCTAACTTTATCTTTCTAACGTTTTACGACACTTTTTGCTTCCTCGTTCTGATTCACTTTCACGAACACACGAATTATTAACAAAAAAAAACAAAAACATGGCTCATTCACCAATTACCGTATCACACCGCGCACGCTCATGATCACGCGCGATAATAACAAATCACAGTTCAGAAAGGTTTAGGAAATAACAGTAATAACAAGCTCACGCATTGACTATGACTATTGAAAGTCCCACCGGACGCGCGGACGTCCGAACGAAAGCGATCCTTAATAGGTACTAAGTTGTGACAAACGTATGAAGCAAAATAAAATAAATAGACAGTTAGGGATGGACCCAAAAACTTAATTACATTTAATATTGATATTTATTTTTCATTAAAAACTTCAAATTAAACTATCTGGAGACTAACATTGAATGAGAAAGTATTATTAATGCAATGTTAATATCAATTTGTCAAGTATAAAAACAATTAGTTTCTATTTTAATAAAGATAACAAATAGCAAACGTTGGTTCAGTATCGAAATCCTCGAATATTTTATACCTAGTAGGTACCTATTATTACAACAATAAATCTGTGTCCTCTTGATTTGCGTGCAGCGTGTAAATGTTAAAGATAATCTCAGGTAGGTACAAATAATACATTCAGTTGGTTTCTACTGATTTGATAATAAAGTAATGTTTTTTACCGATATTTCCACATTTGAATGTAAGCAATAGAAACAAACATCACTAGCGCGGCACGACAAGACAACTACAAAGCGCACCGCGCGACGCCGCCAAACGATCGGCTCTCTTTGTCGGTGTTTATGCTGTTGAATTTCGCCCTTTGTCGGCATGATTTAATATGCCATGTTTTTATTTTAAAAATGGATACTACATTTAAATTAACCAGTTGGTAAGAATTCATTGTGCGTGTTGGTGGTGTCGTAAAACCAAGTGCTTAATCCCGATATGTGAGTGTCAGTCAGTAAATTGAGTCAGCTGTTATCAGTAGCTAGACGATTTTCGTATTTTTTTTTATTCTGTGAGTTTGTGTGTAGTGTCGCATGGTTGTTTGTTTGACGCATCTGTAACGAATCTCTGGCGATACGCCGTATGCTATTTAGGTAAGTAATTTAACAATTTAATTTGTTTGATTTCATAATTCATCAATCATTTGTGTATTGTCGTTCGTTAATCAGCCGTTAACAGTAGGTAATTGAGATTCGTAGTTATGATTTCGTCAATTTATGTGTATGTACTGTGGGATGGTAATCCTATGTTCGATGCAACTGTATTCAAACTCTCGCGATACGCTACGTTCTGTAGGTTAGTAATTTAACAATAACTTAAATGGCATAGTTACGTTAATCAGGTAGTTGCTAGCCAATCCAAGACTGAAAGTATTATGGGAAATTAGTATCAATTTGTATTTATTATTGCTACTAAGACAGAACGTCCCGCGCGCAGTCACCGCCACCCGCGGCGTCAGCTGACAGCGCTCGGTCGCGGTCGCACACATAGAAGCGGCGGCCGTGTAACGACGAGCCGCTTCTGTGTTCGTGCACGAGCGCTCACTCACACTACAAAAAAGCAAAAAAATAAGTCTAAAAAATTTTTTTTTGCGGATTCGTGATCAGATTCATGGGCAGTATCGCCTCCCAAAATATCACCAGCTATTATGAGAAGACCCTGTATATTATGCAACGTCGTATCCAGGCAATTTAGATTTTTAATGTTGTTGCTTTTAAAGTGCCCAAACCGGGGCTAGAATAACCAGAAATAACTTTAATGAAAAGTTTAACGGTGGCAAGTGTGGCAACTCAGTTAGGTTGACGCGTTCACTGACGTTTTCTACTATATGATACAATTCTTCGGCACTCACCCTAAAGCGCAGCTCGATCTGTTGCAAGTTGATGGCGTTCGAAGTATTATTTCGCTATCTTATAATCCTGCAGCGCGTGATCCAAGCAAACGTAGTTGTTTCTAAAAGGCAGGTGTCTCACCTGTTACGAAAAAGTTTATGCAATACGCTCTCATTATACAACATAATAAAGTTTGTAGAGGAATAATCAATCAAAAACTGTACCTTCGAGAGAAATTGTGCTTGTCGACACACTTCGCACTCGTGTTGAACGTGGCCCCGCACTTGCTGTCTTGATCTCTTTTTTCCTTTTGTCTTTCGTGGTAGATCCACCTGAACACAATATTACACTGTAAAGCCAATACTTGGGATCGGTTTCCAGGTTGCCGTGTTCAGGAAATACTGTATCCCCATTTCTTGTAATTGCTCCCTGCCTACAATTCACTGACAGAGTATATCATCCACCATTGGCCTTATTTTATGGAGCTTTAATAGATCAGTGTTCGGGTCGTCGATAATTCCTTTGAGAAGTCCTTCTATGAAGAACATGGTTGGTTCGCACGACTCTCGCGTGTCCTGTGATTATAGACGATTGTAGACGCTCTCAGAAACGGTCTAGCTTGTGCTGACATAGCAGAGGTAGGCGCCGGGCATAACGATGGCAAACTGTTCTGCTCCAAGCGGTAGGGGAGACCGGGGCAGAATGGGATAGCTAAGAGAAAATACGCCATAATATGAAAATCAAACTGTTTATTGAACGTCTATTTTAGGAAAAATAACACTTATAGTTCTAATTAACATAATTATAATCTTTTATGGCGCTAAATCACATATCTTTTTTGGCAAATACCTAAGCACTAAATGGCAAAAGTCAAATTTCCCGTCATGCCCCATAAGCGGGGTAAAATGGGAAACCCTATGGGGCATAATGAGTACACATTTTTATCTGGTTGGCAACGTTCACATATGTGTGCCTGTTTATCATCATCATCTATACCTGCGCAAGAATTATGCGCCCAGTCGTGGCACACGCCACATCGCTGGCTGAATTCATTTGTGGCACAAGTCAAAATTTTAAAATTAGAGATATCACGCTTTAAAGTTTTCGCCGTCAAGTGCGCGCGGACATATTCCACCTTACTGACTACACTGTAAACCACATACTATTAATGTTATGTTTTTTTAAATCTATGTTAAGGGTCTGTTTGCTACCAATAATTATTTTGTGATAGTTATTGTTATTTTTTATAATAAGGCCTCAAAGATAATGACTTGGAGTTGTGCCAGTACTGCATTATTTTTATTGAATGTTTTTAATTAATGCCAGATGTAAATGTTAGCAAAATGAAGTATATTTGTGGTTAGGTTTCAAGAATTTCAGCATGTAGGTCACCTATTGTCTAAATAAGAACCAAGTTAAAGTAGAAAAATATTTATTAAACAAAAACATAATCTTGTTGAAAAAAAATAAACAAACTTCTAAATCTTTAGTAGATAATCAAATTTAACATAAAATCTTTTAAAAGAAAACCAAACTTCTAAATAAGTGAAGGTATGTAGGTACCTACTTATTAAATATTTTTTCCCATACCTAACATCTTCTTAAAAAAACAAACTTCTAAATATTTAAGTAATAATCAAAAACATAATCTTCTAAAAAAAATAACTAAACTTCTAGATGGACCTACTGTAAAAACCTAGGAATATTATTATAGGTACAGTCTCCAGCTCATCAACCTACCCCAATCTGTCTTTCTTTGATTGATTTGTAAATTTCTTGCTATACCTACTCTAAGGTCGAAGTTTTAATGGAAATATTTGACAGATTAGAGTAGGTTGATGCTAACAACATTATTTATCAAAATGAACACTAAAATCTCAAAAACTGTTTTTACAACGAAGCTTATCTAAATAGTGACCTATCACTATTTAGATAGGCTTCGTTATAAAAACAAAAGACAACCTAAAATTAAAATAATTGAACAACTTGACATAATTAATCAGTCTCTAAAGTTTACTTAGAAGATCAATAAGGTAAGTCCTTAAAAATATTATTTAGATAAGCTTCGTTATAAAAACAAAAGACAACATAAAATTAAAATAATTGAACAACTTGACATTAATCAGTCTCTAAAGTTTACCTAGAAGATCAGTAAGGTAAGTCCTTAATAAATACTAAAATTTAGCTTTAATGGACAGTTATCAAAAGATCAATCATGTTTTAAGTTTTCAAAAAAATCTGCATAACAACGTGGAATAGTATTAGAATTAACTAACGAAATCAAATCTTGAAATTTTCTTTGAGAAATGGGTATCTTTTCTGGGTAAGCCTTCTTTAGTTGTACATCTTTGATAAGTTTTAACTGTTTTCTAGTTCTGGATGCTCTTATGTTAACCATTTTGTAATTGTCATCTTTGTATGAAGTCTTATAAAAGTAGACACCAGGATTGTCTTTCTCCACTCGTAAGACACAAATATCGTTAAAATTAAATTTCTCTCCATCAGTGTTACTATTAAAATTGGTAGATGTGGTCTCAACGAGATCTTTTAGGTCATAGAAGCAGCCATGATCTAATTCATGCACTTTAAATGATTCGCCAGATTTCTTTGCTGTTGATATCAATGTAGCATATTGCGATGGTAGATAAATTGGGTTGGATTTTAACGCTTTCTTGATATTTTTCTCAATTAATGAATGGCTCACGTCTCCTTCATTTTGGGTGTGACCCACAACTAAAAACTTGTGTGTAATACTTTTTATGTTGAAATTCGACACGGCATAAAGATAAGATAAGCAGCAATTATAAATTTGTTTTTTCCTTGACCACCACAGTTATCGGAATACAGTACCACTTCTACTTCATCGGAATCTTTAGAGCACCCAGCAACATCTTGTCTTGAAGAACACATCTCTAAGTAATGAAGCAAGCAGGACCCTATCTCATTAGATCCTTTGTGACCTTCGCCTTCATGCCAAACATAACAATTAACTGTGCCTAACCCTTTCTTATCTAACTCACAGATGGTAAAGTTGTATGTGGACAACTTGCTTTTACAATAAAAAGTAGAAACCTCTCCTTTTGGTGTTGGTAAAGCGGCCTGTAGGTCGAAGCATGCAACTCGATAATTTTTAGAAATCCTTGTTTTATCTTCATCTTTCTCACTTCTAGCAATATTCTTTTCCTCGTGGTGCCTTATGTATTCTATCTCTGTATCTAATCTTTCACTATGACTCTTATTTTTATATGATTCACAAAATTGACATAAATCTTTCTTCGGTTTGAAAAACTCATAATTAAATTCATAATTAAATATTTGCCTGTATATTGCGAAACTAACGAAATTATTATTTTCTTTTTGACAATCCTGCTTGTAATCTCTGTATAGGTCCATCAGTGTTCGGCCTCCTTCTATGTAGTTTTTAGAACTATCTGCCCGCGTGTAATGGCTTTCCACTGTTGGAATACTGGAAATATGTCTTCGAGCGCCGTCTTTTATTTCTTGAGGTATCGTGACGTGCTTTTCATGTTTGCCTCTTCGATCATTTTCAGTGAAGCCATTTTCTGTCTTTTCAATTGCAGTTCTAACGCACCGGTTTGTTATTCCTAGTGTAGAAGTAAAAAACTTCTTACAAACATAGATTTTTACTTGGTCTTTATTTAAAAAAAAAGAATGGTTTAATTTGCGACCTCTGCGATGTTCTCTTAGTACAGGATACCTATATTTAGGCTGAATCACTTCTAAGGAATTTGCGATGAATTGTCTCTGCCTATTAACATCTTTCAAATTCCAATAAGATTCAAAATACGCCTTCCTTTCATCTTCATTTATTAATTGTGTACACTTACGTCGGCAAGTTGCAATACAGGGAGGTCCCATTTTTCTTGAAGACACCAAAACACCTTTTCTTAGAGTATTATATTCTTGTCCTGAATTACGTAATTGTTTCACTCTATTTCTTTTCCACTGTGCAGGATTTGCTTTTCTTTTGCGAGTTTTGGGCAAAGGAATGTTTTCCTCATTCCCACTTTCAGATAGGTTTGAATTGTCAGATTCCGAGTTGATCCTCCTGGTATCTTGATTTTCATAATCAGGATCAGCATCAGAGTCATCAATCTCTGATTCCGAGCCGTCCGCTTGAACCGCCGATATTGATATTGCTTCTTGTATATCATCGCAATCAGTCAAATCATCGTCTGACCTGTTTCTACTATCGACGTTAAATTCAGACGTTAGTGGCGGTAATATCGAAGGACTATTAGGGTAGGAAATATCAATGACGTCGTTTTCAGTGTCCTGAATATAAACTGGATAGTCCTCTAGTATAGTATTTGTACCTTCAGCTGTATATGATGCATTTATCGAAGCCTCACAAAGCATTGGTTGTTTATCCGGGCTATCACAATCAGTTACATCGCCATCGAACCTATTTCCAGGAGTTTGGCAATCATCTTCAAATTCAGATGTTAATGGTAACGGTAACATCGAAGGACAAGATGATGTTATATTAACCGAAGCCTCACATATCACTTGTGGTACGCCAGAGAACGTCGTAGTGTCACCGTTTTGTGAATTTTCAGATGTTACTTGGATTGGCTGTTCTGGTTGTTCGCCATCTTCAGTTGAATTTTGCGAAAACTGAGAATTAAATGCAGATGTTGGTGAGTTACACAAAATCTGAGCTATTTCCGGGGCACAACTTCTGCCAAAAAGATCCTCCATCAAATCATAATCGAGCCCGGAGAAACAATTATTTTCAACTGTGTTTCTCGTGTCAATTAATTTCTTCACACCTGAATCACTCATTGAAGAAGTACTCGTACTGTCTCTTTCAGAGGTTTGTTTTTTAGATCTGAAACAAGTACAGTTATGTATATTAATTCATACTCGATTCTATACTTACATACTTTTTTTAGAAGCCACACATTCATTGCTATAGGTACCTAATCGTCGCAAACACCTACTACTAAACAACCGAGACAGTCACAATAGATTGGCTTTAAATTTAATAAATACTCCGTGTACTAAATAGTTTATTTATTTATTTATTATTTATTTATTTAAACTTTTTGCAACAACATGTACAAATGCGGACTTAATGCCAAAGGCATTCTCTACCAGTCAACCCAGGGTGGTGAAGAGATATCATGGCAGACGCAAGCAGTTTATAAAAGAAAAAAGGAGAAAAGATAACATTAACATTTAAATATTAAAACAAAAAAAAACCTAAATACGCATATTTAAAATATAAATACATAATATATAGTAGGTACAAAAATACTTACATAAAATATATATAAACACATATAGTATAGTTTATTAAATTTTAATATAATAGAAACAAAGTTATTACTTACTTTTTCTTGGAGTACATTGCTGCGATTTAATTACACAGGCACAACTAAAAACTACACACGAAATTTGTGCAACACTGGCTCAACTCAAGTGTCACTATAGCATAACGTCAAGAGTGCGATAGCCACGCGCGCAAGCGGCCGACTGAGCGCGAGCCGGTGTTGCATGAAAGAGAGGGAGAGATTTTGGTTAGTGCACGAATGACACAAGCGCTCCCTATAGGGTATTTTATGAACTACAAGTGGGTTCTTTATTGCATAAAATAAAGTACGTAATTTAGAGCAAGACCCCATAATTAACTAAAAATGGGAAGATTTTGAGTTGTGCCACTAATTAATTCAGTCAGCGACATATCAACGAAGATCTTCCGAAGCACAAGAGGCAACTACTGTGGTTAACCCGCAATAAGCTTAAAGAGAAAGGATTTTTATACATTTGGGTGCAAAACTTCAATATACTCGTAAAGAAGAATAATGACGAAAACAAAATTTATAATATTAAAACTGAGAGCGATTTGGATAAAATAAAATAATATTATCATTTCTTGGAATTCACCAAGCAGTGCAGGTGTGCACGGCGCGTACACACGACATGATTCTTTAATACAACATTCGATCCCATAATAAACAACACAATACTAACAGATGTAACTTACAACAGATTCCAACAAATAGAAGACTTATATAAATATCAGCTGGAAAATAGTAAAATTAACATATTTCATCTAAACATCCGATCTTTGCGAAAACACTTTAATGAACTACTAGTTCTGCTGCAAAATAACAAATACAAAATAGATATAATTATATTAAGTGAAATAAATATTAAAAAAGAAGAACTTCCTTTATATGTACAGTATAAAAGGGTATAAACACAAGCATATTGACGAGAGAAAATAGAAGAGGTGGAGGTATTTTAATATACGCGAGAGATGTTTTAAAATTCAATGCAGAAATAATAAACACTCAAGCTGTTGAAACATTGTATGAGACATTAAAAGCTCAAAATCAAAATCAAAATCAAAATCAAATCATTTATTCATTTAGGTCAAATATTGACACTTATGATAGTCGTTACAATTACTGAATCTACCACTAGCTCGGAAAGGGGGTAGAGCCTTATGAGAAGAGCTAGCGAGAAACTCACGGCCACTCTTTTCAATCGCCAAAAAGTTTTACAATGTGGTTGATACAATAATTGATCATGCGAGGAGCTGCCAACAATCAGCGATAAAGACTAAACGTCAATTAAGTTAAATGAACATAGCTAGGTTATTTATTAGTCTCTGATCATACCGTATGTTGGGAGCACCTACTAGCATTTGATAATAAGAATATGGGCAGCAAGTGAGCACACTGGATGTGAACATTATAAAAGAAAAAAGTGACAGTTTTATGAATAACATCAAATTGTACGTAACATCACCTATTTGCATCATTAATTGCCCATATTTTACAATATTTAGACCTACTGCTACTGAGTTTATACAATTTATAGCAAAGTTCCCTAATTTCAAAGAATCCTAATCAAGCGAGCGACTAATAACTGAAAGTATAATACATATAATTGCCCTAAATAGGCCCCCAAATAAAAATAAATCACATTTCATCGAACAAGTTCAAGTACTAGTAAATAAAATTCCATCGGCTGAAAATCTAATCATTATAGGAGATACGAACATCGATTTATCAAGCGACGAAATGAATCATCTGACTGCGAGATATAAAAACGCACTGTTTGAATGCGGCCTGCGATGTGCAATTCCAGGAAACGAAGTGACGCGCGAGGCGGTTGTCAACGGGCGACGCGAGACATCGTGCTTGGATCACGTATGGGTGCGAGAGGGACGCATCACGACCTCCGCGGCTTTCGTCCTTGAAACGCATTTATCGGATCATCACGCAATTGGAATATCGTTAGACTTCGGACAGTGCACTAATAATGTAAACAAACACGGTGGAAATAGTGTGAAGGAAGTGATATGTGATAAAACTGTTATACAAAAGTTCGACAATTACGACTGGATGCAATTACTTTCAATTGACTGTCCTATGGTGTTATATGAAAAGTTATATACGGTGTTCGATAATATATATAAAGACAGTACTATTTTGGTGCCGGTAAACAGTAAACGACATACACAGCCGTGGGTTGACAGATATTTGTCCAATATGTTAAAACGAAGAGATTATTTATTTAGAATTTGGAAACAGTCGCCCAGGGATGTGAATAAAAGATTAGATTATACGAGATTCAGAAATAAGGTTAATAAACTTAAAGTTAAAGCTAAACATAAATACAGGCAATCGGAAATACAAAAGTGTAACGGTGATTAGTTGTAGTAGTAGTAGATTAGCTGAAGAGTTTGTTTGTTTGTTTGAACGCGCTAATCTCAGGAACTACTGGTCCGATTTGAAAAATTCTTTCAGTGTTAGATAGCCCATTTATCGAAGGCTATTATATATATAACATCACGCTACGGTCATTAGGAGCGGAGTAGCAACGAAAAATGTTACAAAAACGGGGAAAATTTTGACCCATTCTCTTAGGTGACGCAAGCGAAGTTGCGCGGGTCAGCTAGTACTTAAATAAAAAGTTAGGCCCAATAGTTGCGCAATTTATTAACATGTGTATGTGTCAAGCTATCTACCCGGATCAATTAAAATACGCAATTATCCGACTTCTGTACAAGGGTGGAAGTCATCTAAAATATGTAAACTATAGACCGATCGCAATACTGTCAGTATTAGATAAAATTGTAGAAAAAGTTATTGTAGGCCAGGTTAATCAGTTTTTAGAGTGTAACAACATATAATAGAATACGGGAATTAACGCGAACACGCATTTTACCTTAAAATGCCTAACGTTTCGGCGCAGGTTGCACTCCTCGTGGTCCCAGGCAGACTGGAGCAGCGATGACAGGACTTCGTGTATAAGAGGCGGACGAATGTCCATCCACCCTCATATTTTGATTTTTCCAACCGCCACCACACACTACACTAACCGTATCCCTATTCTGTGAGCTAACCGATTGCGAAACATAGCGAGATTTTGTAACAGTAATCACTGGATTCCACGTCGCGGATAATTTGAAGCCGTCTTCCCGATTGAAATTTGAATGTTTCTTGATTTCGATCGCTTCACGAACAATCCTCGAGTAGAAATGTCGTTTAGTGGAGAGGACTTGAGGGCGATGGAACTCAATCCAGTGATTAGTTCCTGCTTCGAGTAGATGTTCCGCAATGGCTGACTTGCTGATTTGACGGTTCTTAACAGCGGCGATATGTTCCTTGACCCTTTCAGCTATCGACCGCTTAGTCTGGCCTATGTAGGAACTACCGCAGCTGCAGTTGATCTTGTAGACACCTGGTGTTTGAAACGGTAGTACATCCTTCGGTGTGCCCACCATGCTGCTGACTTTTGCCCCCGGCGTGAACATGAGTGCAACCTGCGCCGAAACGTTAGGCATTTTAAGGTAAAATGTGTGTTCGCGTTAATTCCCGTATTCTATTATACATTAAACACGAGAGATCAGCGAGGTTAACCACAAGGTTGTATCACTGAAGGGGGAACTTGCTGAGCTCCATATTGAAAATATGGACTTACTGGATCAGCGGGACAGGCTACAACACGAAGTTAGCTCATTTGGCTGCTGTAATGAGACCTATGAGTGGTCTCTGAGCCGCATAAATGAGCTAGAGACAAGCCTGCATGAAGCCCACACTAAGATCATCTCATTGGAACGGTCAATACAATCATTTGACAGTAGTGCAACTCATCATTTGTATTCTGAGCTTATAGGCTGTAAATCTTTGTTAACTAGAGTTAGAAGCAATAAAAAGTTTAGGAAATTCACTAGAATTAGTAAGATAATTAAAAAATTAGAATTAAAACTCAAGAAATTTAACAAACTTAGATTATTGGTTAAATCAAATAAAGATTTGATTGAGGAACGTAGGGAACTAGTTTTAGAAGTCAATAGTTGTAGTGAAGAACTCATCTCCAGTAGGCTAATGTATGATAGACACACTCTTGACCTTAAGTCACAAATCTCATACCTAGAATCTAAATTAACAAAAATTACCTTAGATTATGAACGTGAAACTCATGATTACATACTAAAATACGATGAGATTGCTAAAGTTGGCAGGGAAAATTTAGAGCATGTTAGGGCCTTAGCTGATAGCACTCCATGCACTAGGTGTTCTCAGTCTCAGGGACCCCCTTGTGACTTAGAACAGTTAGAACCTTCCCAAATTAGTTTAGGTACTGAGACTTCACTGACCGACTCATCTGACTGTATTCCCTCTTCCTTTATAGATCTTAACACAAAGAACAGAGTAGCTATGTTCTCAGATAAGTTAGGCATTAACTTAGGACCTATAATAAACAACAACTTACATTGTAGTTTTAAAAATAACTGTTACCATAACCTCAAATTAAATCAAATAGTAGATAGAATTAGGAACACTCGCTTAGATATAAATACAACAGTAGTTTTACTGATAGGTGATAGTTTAGGTTTAGATAAAACTGATATTATTGATAGTATTAGCAGTTTATTGCAATTAGATTTAGGTAAATTAATTATCTGCGCATTCCCGTACTCACAATCTCTTACAGAAAGGGAAAATAGGCGTATACATAGGTTGAATAATCAATTACATTTAATGACATCTTATCATAGTGATAAGTTATTGTTTTTTGACACTAATAAGTTTATTAGTAGTTTTATTTATACTCAAGAAACGACACAACAAATTTCGGACAAACGACAAATTGCTACATTGTTAGCTTATAATATTAACACAGTTATAGGTGCTATAACGCAGTTTAGGTTAAGGGACGACTCAGTATTGTGTAGTTATTCTAACAATACTGTGATTAAATGTATAGGTAGTGTAGTTAGCGACAAGGTTACGAATAATGTATCCGATTCTTTAAACTGACAGGTAGGACAATGGATAAACAGCTAGGCTCATTAAATTTAGTACATCAAAACATACAAGGTTTATCCAGCAAAGAATTAGAAGTAGAATTGTTTTTACAAAAACATAATGTAGGTATTTTCTGTGTGACTGAGCATTGGCTACACACGGAACAAATAGCAATAAACAATGAGTTTTATACAATTATTAGTGCGTATATTAGGAACAAAGCTAGACATGGTGGTTCACTGATTATGGTAGCTAACAGTATTAAATGTAAAGAACGTAGGGACATAGTTAATTTGTCAATAGAACGCACGGCTGAGGTTTCCTGTGTCGAGTTAGAGCGACACATAGTAGTTTGTATATATAGACCACCAAATAGTGAGTTTACTTTGAGTCGATAATGGAGGACATATTAAAGCGTTTAAGTATAAGCAACAAGTATGTAGTAGTGTGTGGTGATTTTAATGTAAATTTACTTGAGCAATCTTCGACTAGTACGAGACTTAAGTCATTATTTAAATCATTTAATTTAGTTTTTTTATTTAATGAGCCCACTAGAATCACTGCACATTCTGCTACATGCTTGGACAATATATTCTGCAACTGCGAATGCTTAGGTAGGGAAATCTTAAGTGAATTAACATCGGACCATTGTGGACAGAAGGCTATATTTCCTGTTAGGGTAGATAATAGGTTAAAGAAAATTACTTGTAGGCCTATTACTAGGGATCGTTTAGTATTATTTAATAGTGAGATAGCTAGTGCTATGACGAAGTTAGACGACACCGAAGAACACCCGGATAACCTTTACACATCGTTATTCAACATTATTGAATCCAAGTTCAAAACTATCTTCAAAGAGAAAACCATACTAGATAACAATAGGAAACTCAAATTTTGCGATTGGGCGACAGCAGGTATTTATAAAAGTAGAGCTAGGTTGTATGAGCTTTATTCCATGAAACAGTTCAATTTTAATCCTAAATTTCTTCAATACGTTAGGAACTATTCAAAAATTTTTAAGAGAACTTGTGTTGCTGCTAAATCCTTACACTTAAGCAACAAAATTAAAAGCTCAGACAATATGATCAAAACCACATGGAATATCATTAACAACGAAACAGGTCGTGCTATCCAGCGCGAAAATAATTTTGAACTGAAAGTAAATGACACGATTATCACCAACAACTTAGAGGTTGCTCAGACGTTCAATACTTTCTTCGCTGATATTCCCACAGCTACAACTAGCTCCTTGAATTCCTGTCCTGCCAAGGCAGAATGTTTACTTCGAAATAGTGTAGAAGAGTGTGGTAGTGTTTTTTTCTTCAAACATATCAACTCTAATGATGTAGTTAAGGCTTTTAGGTCGCTCAACTCCAAAAAAACACCTGACCTCTGGGGCATCTCTGTTAAATTAGTAGAAAGTATTATCTTGGAAATAGCCCCCCATTTGGCTTTAATATTTAATAGGTGCGTAGATGCTGGTGTGTTTCCGGACTTGATGAAACACAGTAAAGTAGTACCACTCTTTAAGAAGGGATCTAAGAGTGAGCCCAGCAATTTCAGGCCCATTTCCATCTTGCCTGCGGTTAGCAAAATCTTCGAAAAGGTCATCTTAGAGCAGCTTGAAAGTCACTTTAACTCGAATCAGCTATTTCATGGTAAACAGTATGGTTTCACAAAGGGTAGGTCAACAATCGATGCAGGTATTTCGCTCGTCAAGCATATCTATGATGCTTGGGAGACATCCCAGGACGCCATTGGGGTGTTCTGCGATCTCTCCAAAGCATTTGACTGTGTCCAACATAATACGCTCCTTAGGAAACTCCACCACTATGGAATTAGGGATACAGCGCTCGATTTACTTGCGTCATATTTGGGTAATAGGATTCAACGAGTAGATATCAATGGTGTAAGGTCTTCAGGTTCAGCTGTTTCTCTCGGCGTGCCTCAGGGTTCGATACTTGGTCCGTTTCTTTTTCTCGTATATATAAACGATCTCCCCTTTCAGGTGCAGGACTTATGTGATATTATATTATTTGCAGATGACACTTCACTCATTTTTAGAGTAGATCGTTCGAAGTCTTGTTTTATTGATATCAATAGTATTCTTGAACAGGTCCACAACTGGTTCACTTGTAATAATCTGTTATTAAATTCTAACAAAACTAAGTGCATTAGGTTCACTATGCCCAACGCAAGGAATTTAGGTACTAACATAGTCGTAAATGGGCAAACTATCGATTTGGTAGATTCGGCAACTTTTTTAGGTATCAGTCTGGATAGCAAGCTCCAATGGGGCACTCAAATAGCGCATCTCTCGGGGAGACTCAGCTCCGCCGCGTACGCAATCAGAAAAGTAAGACAGTTTGCTGGTGTGGATGCGGCAAGACTGGTTTACTTTAGTTATTTTCACAGCGTCATGTCTTACGGTATATTACTGTGGGGTAAGGCTGCTGATATAGATGTTATTTTTGTCCTTCAAAAAAGAGCTATCCGTGCAATTTATAGTTTAGGAGCGCGAGACTCCTTGAGAGAGCTTTTTGGGAAGATAGGGATACTGACGGTGTCATCACAGTATGTGCTTGCAAACTTGTTGTATATAAAACAAAATTTAGGGACTTTCGCAACAAATAGCGATAGACACAATTACAACACTAGAAACAGACACAAATTAGTAGGTCCCCATCATCGTTTACACAAGGTGCACAATTCGTTTGTAGGTCTTGGCGTTCGTTTCTTCAACAAGCTTCCAAAGCACATCATGGATTTACCCCTGCCAAAATTCAAAGTTGCTGTTAAGGAACATCTCGTTAGGAAAGCTTATTACAGAATTGATGAGTATCTAAACGACAATAGCTCTTGGGATTAGTCGCTCGCTTGATTAGGATTCTTTGAAATTAGGGAACTTTGCTATAAATTGTATAAACTCAGTAGCAGTAGGTCTAAATATTGTAAAATATGGGCAATTAATGATGCAAATAGGTGATGTTACGTACAATTTGATGTTATTCATAAAACTGTCACTTTTTTCTTTTATAATGTTCACAACCAGTGTGCTCACTTGCTGCCCATATTCTTATTATCACATGCTAGTAGGTGCCCCCAACATACGGTATGATCAGAGACTAATAAATAACCTAGCTATGTTCATTTAACTTAATTGACGTTTAGTCTATATCGCTGATTGTTGGCAGCTCCTCGCATGATCAATTATTGTATCAACCACATTGTAAAACTTTTTGGCGATTGAAAAGAGTGGCCGTGAGTTTCTCGCTAGCTCTTCTCATAAGGCTCTACCCCCTTTCCGAGCTAGTGGTAGATTCAGTAATTGTAACGACTATCATAAGTGTCAATATTTGACCTAAATGAATAAATGATTTGATTTTGATTTTGATTTTGAACATGCAACGCGAGAGTTTAAAAGTTATGGGTGTAACAACATATTATCGGACGCGCAGCATGGATTCAGGAAGGGTCGCAGCACGGTCACTGCACTTACTCGGTTCGCAGACAGTATCAACGAAAGTCTTAATTCAGGCAAACAAGTTTTAGCTCTTTTTATAGACTATAAAAAGCATTTGATACGTTGGACAACGATGTATTGCTACAGGCAATGGATGAGTGCGGCATACGTGGGCCCACAAAGGACTGGTTCAGGGACTATCTCACTAACATAAAGATTTGTACTGTAATCGATAGAACCGCGGGAGAAAAGGCTCTCGATGATATGGGTGTGCCAACCGGGTCGGTGTTTGGACCAGTAGGTAATATAATGCACGTAAATAGTGTGTGTAACGTTGTTAAAAAATGTCGTGTTTACATGTATGCCGATGACATGTGCCTACTGTTTGCATCTAAAGATCTATCTGAAGCTCAAGTGTACATACAAAGAGACTTCAAGAGAGTCACACAGTGGGCACATGACGACGGTATTATATTGAATGTAGCGAAAACTAAGTGTATGCACATATACTCGCCCTACAACCAGCGTGCTAAGTCCGTCAGTAAATGCGATTTGTCAATATAATAGTTGGCCACACTTATCATTGTCTGCATGAGAATAAAATAAACTGTAAGTGTAGTAGCATACAATTAGTAGACACATACATACACTTATTTAGGATTGACTATTGATAAGAATTTTAACTGGAAATCAAATGTCAGTAATGTATGCAATAGACTTAGATCAGTGGTAAGTAAATTCTATGCCCTGAAACATGTGGTTAACACGCAAACATTAAAAATGATATATTATGCCCTCGCTGACTCAATACTTAGTTATGGTCTTAGTATATATCGCTCCTTCAATACAAAAGGGCCACAAATCGAAATCTATAAATTTTACAGGAGAGCCAAAACAAATTTTTGAAACTGTTTTTTTATAATATTTCATATATTTATTTATTAAATGTAAGATGTTAATATATCATTAGATGCGTATTTTTTAGCTCTATCTATCTACAAAATAAACTTTGTAATAGATGTTACCTATTAGGAGAAAAAAGCATATAAGTCCCTTTTGCATTCAAAATTTGAACCAGTATTATGAAAAATATGTCAAAATTTAAACACAGTTTTACAAATAAAAATGATTAATTGTACTTTTTTGGTAAAAAAACCGTATCAAAAAGTTTAATAATAATTACTAAGTAAAACCATGACTGAATGGACCAGGAAAACATTGTATTAAACAATCTAAATTAAAAAATCTCAACTTTTTATTAAGTAAGTAAAATTATTGAGATCAACTTTGTGCGTAACTTTTATTATTTAGTAAAATTAAACATCAATCATCATTATCAATCAATGGGTAACGTGACGAGTAGACTGAGTGACAGCATTACTCATTCCGCCATAGAATCATCACTGTATCCAAGTCCTACTTAAAGATACTATGTAGAATCGAACCTTCATTCATCAAACTCATCAAAGCAATAGACAACAATATCATTCCAAATCCAAAGAAGCGTGAAACAGGAAGACCCGCTATCTCTCAAATTATTTACCAGCACTGCGTACACGAGCCTGGCGGTGTTATGGCAATCAAAAGCATAGTTGTTAGTGGTAAACAGTTAACAAACCTTTGTTTTGTAGACGACATAATCCTCTTCTCTTTTTCGGCATCGGAACTCGAATCAATGCTCAAAGATCTGAGCACGGCAAGCCTTCAGATTGGACTAAGTAAGAACCGTACAAAAACCCAGGTTATGACCAACAACACAAAACGTAGGGTCGAGGTAGACGGGCACGTCATAGACTATGTCGACGAGTATGCTTGCTAGGGGCAGATAACCTCTTTTAACAACCGACGGGACAAAGAGTTGGACAAACGTGTCACAAGTGCCTGAAAGAGATCCTGGTCCAGGAAAGAGCTAATGAAGGGTAACCTTCCACTATCACTGAAGCGAAAGTTCGTCGACATGTTTATACCTACTACCCGTCCTTACCTACGCTGCCCAAACATGGTCCCTTACGGAAAACCAGAAAGAGCCAGAGGGCGATGGAGCGTAGTATATTATGCGTGAAAAGAACAAATCACGTCCGAAATTCTATACTGCGCTCCCAAACTCGCATAGCCGATGTAGGGGAGAAGACCGCCTGGCTGAAATGGAACTAAGCCGGCCACATTATCCACATGCATTCGGAAAGGTGGGCCCGCATATCTACCAACTGGATGCCAGAAGATGGTAATAGCAGACGCGGGAGACTTAAATGGAGATGGCGGGATGACCTAGACGCATTTGAAAAGGACTGGTCGGATCTTGCCCCTGAAAGAGGAATTTGAAAGGAAA
Organism: Anticarsia gemmatalis; assembly: GCF_050436995.1. Taxonomy (NCBI): domain Eukaryota; kingdom Metazoa; phylum Arthropoda; class Insecta; order Lepidoptera; family Erebidae; genus Anticarsia; species Anticarsia gemmatalis. Next base: position 13,757,651 of record NC_134775.1, read on the forward strand.
GGGTGCCTCTTGCCTTTGCCTGCATCAAAATGTATTATTTTATTTTTAAAATTGTAACGAAAACTAAAATTATAATCATGCCAAACGGTCATATTTCTGGCCTTTCCATTCTAGCACGCTAAAAATGATAATTTATTCCACAATAATTTAATGCAAAAGGGACGTATTTCAAAATATGCTACTGATATATTATAAAATATAATTATACTTAACTAATATTGGATTGCAAAAAGGACGTATTTCAAATATGGCAATTTTGTATTACAAAATAAAAAATAACAAATACTAATGTTTGAATGCAAAAAGGACGTTTTCCAAAATATGGCAGTTTTGTATTGTAAAATATAATCACACTTACCTGATATTTTGCATCCAACACAGACATATTTTGGATTGAGGCACTTTTTCACGCAACTGACGTGCGTTTGCGTAAAATTTTCGGGCGTAACTCATAAAGCGGCTGTTTTGCACTGACATTACCTGTCAAAGTGAGCTAATGCAAAAAGGGCAGTAAGTCAGTTCAGCCATAATATAAGCAAAAATGATGGCGGTTTTTTTTTTACTATAAAATATAGGTGGTTCAGGTGTCATTTTTGCAATAAAACGATTTTCATTTTTTTTTTGCGTTGTGGCCCTTTTGTATTCAAGGAGCGATATGGGAGGACATTTCGCTCCTTGAATACAAAAGGGCCACAAATCGAAATCTATAAATTTTACAGGAGAGCCAAAACAAATTTTTGAAACTGTTTTTTATAAAATTTCCTATATTTATTTATTAAATACTAGCTGACCCGCGCAACTTCGCTTGCGACACGTAGGAGAATCATAATTTTCCCCGTTTTTGTAACATTTTTCACTGGTACTCTGCTCTTATTGGTCGTAGCGTGATGATATATAGCCTATAGCCTTCCTCAATAAATGGGCTATCTAACATTGAAAGAATTTTTCAAATCGGACCAGTAGTTCCCGAGATTAGCGCGTTAAAACAAACAAACAAACAAACTCTTCTGCTTTATAATACATATTAGTATAGATTTAAGTTTTTTCTACGTATTTCGACACTAGATTCTCCATTGCGTCAGGAGTCAAGGATGCGAGGCGATTAGTGAAACGTGACCGTCTAATACACTTACTGGGATTATCTTGTTAACAATACAAGTGGTTTCTTTTAATTGGATCTATGTTGCGAAATTTGTGCGAAAATAGCTTTGGGGTCGTGACGAAAATGTTTTTGCTGATTGAGAAGCCAATAAAGTGAAAACTTGGTAGGTCTAATCCTTTTCCCGTGTTATGGCACGTGAAATAAAATGTGACTAAGATATCAGACTGCTAAAATTAATTTGATTTCACTATTTTTCTTTATATAAGGAGGATTCTTACACTTTGGTGTAATCGATAATAGTTCTGCATAACACAGTATATAGCTTTTATTTTCTTTAGGAATATAACTCCTGCATTATACTTTTGTGTCGAGGAGATATTTACAAACATACAAATAAGATACAGATTCTTATTCGTGGCAAATATTTAATTGTTTCTTATAGTTACTTGTACCAAGGAGACAATACGTATACAAAAAATATGGCAAAATTCGTTTCAGTCCAATGTTAAGGAAATTAATCCAATTTGGGTTTGTTCTTCTATAACACTTTGTTTGCCTCAACATTTCTTACAGCCTGAAATACATTTTATAAATAACTAGCTGACCCGTGAAACTTCGCTTGCGTGACATAAGAGAGAATGCGTCATAATTTTCCCCGTTTTTGTAACATTTCTCGTTGCTACTCCGCTCCTATTGGTCGTAGCGTGATGTTATATAGCCTATAGCCTTCCTCAATTAATAGGCTATCTAACACTGAAAGAATTTTTCAAATCGAATCAGTAGTTCCTGAGATTAGCGCGTTCAAACAAACAAACAAACAATCAAACAAACAAACTCTTCAGCTTTATTATATTAAGTATAGATAAGATGTTAATATATAATTAGATGCGTATTTTTTAGCTCTATCTATCTACAAAATAAACTTTGTTATAGCTGTTACCTATTAGGAGAAAAAAGCATATAGGTAAGTCTCTTTTGCATTCAAAATTTGAACCAATATTATGAAAAATATTGGTTCAAATTGAAAAAATGGTTAATTGTACTTTTTTGGTAAAAAAACCGTATCAAAAAGTTTAATAATAATTACTAAGTAAAACCATAACTGAATGGACCAGGAAAACATTGTATTAAACAATCTAAATTAAAAAATCTTAACTTTTTATTAAGTAAGTAAAATTATTGAGATCAACTTTGTGCGTAACTTTCATTTTTTAGTAAAATTAAACATCAATCATCATCATCAATCAATGGGTAACGTAACGAGTAGACTGAGTGCAGCAGGAGTATTAAAGAAATAAGATAATAAAAAAGGTTTTTGAGTTTTATAAGCCTTTATATTTAGCATTCGTGGATTATTCCACAGCTTTTGACAGCATTACACATTCCGCCATGGAATCATCAATCCATCCAAGTCCTACTTAAAGATACTATGTAGAATCGAACCTTCATACATCAAACTCATCAAAGCAATAGACAACAATATCATTCTAAATCCAAAGAAGCGTGAAACAGGGAGACCCGCTATCTCCCAAATTTTTTACCAGCATCCTCGGAGAAATTTTCAGGAGCCTGGCGGTGTTATGGCAATCAAAAGCATATTTGTAAGTGGTAAACAGTTAACAAACCTTTGTTTTGTAGACGACATAGTCCTCTTCTCTTTTTCGGCATCGGAACTCGAATCAATGCTCAAAGATCTGAGCACGGCAAGCCTTCAGATTGGACTAAGTAAGAACCGTACAAAAACCCAGGTTATGACCAACAACACAAAACGTAGTGTCGAGGTAGACGGTCACGTCATAGACTATGTCGACGAGAACACTTGCTAGGGCCAGATAACGTCTTTTAACAACCGACGGGACAAAGAGTTGGACAAACGTGTCACAAGTGCCTGAAAGAGATCCTGGTCCAGGAAAGAGCTAATTAAGGGTAACCTTCCACTGTCACTGAAGCGAAAGCTCGTCGACATGTTTATACCTACTACCCGTCCTTACCTACGCTGCCCAAACATGGTCCCTTACGGAAAACCAGAAAGAGCCAGAGAGGAATGGAATGCGTAGTATTATGCGTCAAAAGAACATATCATATCCGAAATTCTATACTGCGCTCCCAAACTCGCATAGTCGATGTAGGGGAGAAGATCGCCTGGCTGAAATGGAACTGAGCCAGCCACATTATCCACATGCATTCGGAAAGGTGGGCCCGCATATCTACCAACTGGATGCCATAGCAGACGCGGGAGACTTAAATGGAGATGGCGGGATGACCTAGACGCATTTGAAAAACGAAACGAAAACTAAAATTATTATCATGCCAAACGGTCATATTTTTGGCCTTCCCGTTCTAGCACGCTAAAAATGATTATTTATTCCACAATAATTTAATGCAAAAGGGACGTATTTCAAAATATGCTACTGTTATATTATAAAATATAACTATACTTAACTAATTGGATTGCAAAAAGGACGTATTTCAAATATGGCAATTTTGTATTACAAAATAAAAAATAACAAATACTAATGTTTGAATGCAAAAAGGACGTTTTCCAAAATATGGCAGTTTTGTATTGTAAAATATAATCACACTTACCTGATATTTTGCATCCAACACAGACATATTTTGGATTGTGGCACTTTTTCACGCAACCGACGTGCGTTTGCGTAAAATTTTCGGGTGTAACTCATAAAGTGGCTGTTTTGCACTGACATTACCTGTCAAAGTGAGCTAATGCAAAAAGGGCAGTAAGTCAGTGCAGCCATAATATAAGCAAAAATGATGGGGGTTTTTTTTACTATAAAATATAGGCGGTTCAGGTGTAATTTTTGCAATATAACAATTCTCATTTTTTTTGAGTTGTGGCCCTTTTGTATTCAAGGAGCGATTTATTATATATTTAAGAGAAATAAAATGTATACAAACTAGCTTAATTAAATCTCTGGTCAGTAAAAATGTCAAAACCTTGTGTAACAATCACTATGAACTATTGTATCCCATTATTAAAATTTTACCAATCGATCTAAAAGTTAACTTTTTAATTGCAATAGAACACTATTATACAGACGAATATAAAATAAAAAAGGATAACCCATATAAGACTAGATCTGTCAGGGAGGGACAGTTAGTCGTACCAAAAATTATTAATTATTATGGAGAGAGATTGACTGAATATATAGTTCCTAAAATCTATACCAATATTATAAAGCTGAAGAGTTTGTTTGTTTGATTGTTTGTTTGTTTGTTTGAACGCGCTAATCTTAGGAACTACGGGTTCGATTTCAAAAATTCTTTCAGTGTTAGATAGTCCATTTTTCGAGGAAGGCTATAGGCTATATATCATCACGCTAAGATCAATAGGAGCAGAGTAACAATAAAAAATGTTACAAAAACGGGGAAAAATTTCACCCATTCTCTCTAATGTGACGCAAGCGAAGTTGCGCGGGTCGGCTAGTATTTAATAAATTTGAACTGCTCAGAGCAGAACCTAGGTTAAGTAAACATTGTATAAAAACAAAGCTCAGGGACTTATTGCTAGGCAATAGAGACGTCACTATAAGTGAAGTTCATGGCCGTGAGCAAATTATAGTAAGAGAAAGAAAGCTTTGATTGTAATGTTGGTTTAGTTGTATTTATGAGTAACTTTAATATTTAGATATAAGAACTTTATTAATTTCTTCTATTTTCAAACATAATGCATGCACCTATACATAATAACATAATGTAAACGAGCGTATCTCGCCAACAAGCTGTGTAGCTTGGCGAGGAGAATACATGTAAAACACTATTTTGTATTATTATATGAATAAATGATTTAAAAAAAAAAAATATATATAACCTTCCTTCAGTGGACTGTGAATATAAGTACCCAAGTACCCACAATATATGCAAGGACAATCATTTTCATCATCATCAGATGGACAAGTATGCGCGTTACTTTCTTTTTTGCGTCTTTTATTTTGAATCTTCTTTCCCGTCTTCTTTCAAGGCTTTTCTTCTCAGTCTTTTGTATGTCAGGTTTCTTTTGGTCAGTCTTATTTTTTTTTTGTTTTTTATTTATGTCTCTAATGAGATTATTCTTGTACGGAGAGGCTGTAAGTATTGCTGTTTTACCGCGTTTTCTTGTTTTTCTCTCTTGAGTTCTTACTTCTTTGGGTATAGCTACGATGTTTTCTGGAGGCACAGAAAAGGAGGAATTTGCTGGCTGTTTTTATCCTTCAGGGGTCTTGTCTTTAATTAAGTGTGCAGATATGTTGAAGGTTTAGGCAGAATCTCAGTGCTCATTGAATCTACTATAGGGTCAACAGAAATATCGTGTTGTGCTGGAATGGATGATTCATTATCCGCTACATTCGACATACCTGGCGTTGAAAATGCGGCCTGAAATGCAGATTCCATATTTACATTTTCGGATGGCATAGACTCTGTGATTGATGTTCCAGCAGTTCCTTGGGCAATCTGTATCTGAGCAGTTTTCTAGGCACTCGCATTATGAGCTGGAATGGATAATGTATTTTGGGTTGCTTCTAGTGAAGTTGACGTCGTTGTTGTGGCCTGACTTGTCGATTTAAGATCAAAATTTACAGATGACAAAGTTTCGGTATTTGTCGTTCCAGCCGCTATAAATGAAAATAAATAAAATAATTAATCTTCATTTGCAAATATGGGTAGTAGTTATACACAGTTGTTATAAAATCATGTTTGTGTCACCATATTTTACCATTAGACATGCAAATTATACAAAATCAAGGGAATTATATGATGTCAGTACGAAATAACTCCTGTACTACCGGACAATCCTGTTCCTGTGACCACCTCATAAGAGTCTCCAATATTAAATACCTAGGTGTTATTATAAACAATACACTTAGTTTTAATCAACATCTGGACCTGTTATCTACTAGAACTCGTAAATTATCAGCTGTGTTTAAAAATCTTCGCAATGTAGCTGACAAATCAATAATTAGGACAGTATACATGGCGTTATGTCAGTATATTTTGTCCTATTGTATCAGAGTATGGGGTGGCGCGTGTAAGACACACCTGTTAAAATTAGAAAGAGCTCACAGAGCTGTTCTAAAAGTCAGCCTCTCATTGCCCTTCCTGTACGCTACTAAAGACCTATACGAGCTCTCGAATGTATTAACGGTCAGACAACTTTATATTTTACACATCGTCCTGAAACAACACGCTGCATTCAAATTTGATCCATTGCTGAACCAACACAAACGCCTTAAACATAATGTACGGGTTATGTACATTGATTTAACTAAAACGAGGATGTTACTGGAAACTAATTTATTGTAACAATTAATTACACTAATTTTATTCTAAGTATAATAGCTACAATAACTGGGTCGAGTCACAACGTTTTCTTATGGCGAACGGTTGCGAACTAATTGCGACACGACTAATTGTTTCGATGAAAATTATAAATTGCTGACCACGGCAAATGTACGGTCAATAGCCCGTACATACTCCCGGGCCAAAAAGTATACAAATTAGGGATGACTTTTTACAAAAATACATTTTTTGGGAACAGGAGAAGTTGATATGTCTCTAGAGTCTCTACTACAGTCCGAATTACGCGCACTAGAACTTTCCACATTCACTTCACTAGGGTTTGGATTTTGCGAAAACACTACACTAGGCACAGCACTTTGAGAACACTCAACCTTGGCCGAAGCTCTCCACTTCCTCCATAGAACTATTGCGGCTGCGATGACGACGATTCCACATAATCCGTAGCTTATGGCGTATTGATGCACGTCATGGCTGGAGAGGTCATTTTTCGCGGCGTCAGCAGTATCGGCTTTTAATTGTTCTATTTGTTTACCCAGGGTTATCAAGGAAGCATTTATTTGATCATCAGGAACTTCTGTATAGTGGCTGAGGGAGATGTTTACGAAGTGATTTAGCTCAGCATTTATCTTCATTTCATTTACGGCATGCGCTCGTGAATATAGAGTAAAGTCCTTGCCCTTTAAAATGCATTGTGCGTCTAAACTTATTACATCTGTTCCGGACAGCTGTTCAAACGTAACACGATCCGGACATATGATTCGCAATGAATATGTGTCACAACAGAAATATAAATACTTGGACGGGTCATTTAACTCACTCCACATATGTTTACAAGTTGTTTTGCTTACTGCGCATTCATTGGTGTTTCCCTTTATTTTACAAAACCTTTCATCCATTGGAAGATAGTGTATTGGCTTACTGATAGAACATAAATAAGAATTTTCATTATAAAGACATCCCTGCAGCAGGACTGCTGACATTGAGAAATAAGCGTCTCGTCCTAAATTCACTGCTATGTAATCATCAGTTGGGATAATATTTATCATGTCATTTGCTATCTGGTGAGGAACCGGGATTATTCTATAAACTTTATACGTTTCCCTGCTGGTCAAAGGGAATGTAATTTCAAATATACAATATTCCTGTAATATTCTCGCTTTAACCGTCAGCATATGATACATTTCTTTGAAACTCAGTTGCACATCATCAATGGGTAAGGTGACATCCCTAGTTAGTCGACTAGAGATGAACTGTAATTCTTTCCGCAGTTGATCTGGAGTTAAGAGATGTGTATTTATTCTCCCATGGTAGATATCAGTTATCGTATCCATAAGTGTATCTTGGATCTGTTTTAGGTTACGAAGAAGATTGGAAGTAGTAAGAGCAGCTCTTGTTGATCTCCCAGGCTCACTATTTTGTCATTTACCAGTGTAACAGCGTTATCTAATTGATTTAAGTGCTTGTTAATGCTTTTATGTTGCACTGATACAGTATTTTGAATTCTTTTTATCAAGTTATACTCGGCTTCGACTACCGAGGTTTGGTTTTTCAATAAATTATTAATATGATGTTAATTTTTACTTATCAATTCGATATCCTTCCTATATTTTTCTGCGAACCGTTCATCTAATACGCCGAACAGACTATTAGCGACGTATCCGATTCCATTTATCAGTCCACGACGCTGTCTGGCGTGCGCGTCAAAATGCTGAGTTAGCAATAGGGTATTATAATGTTGCAGTTCTTGGAATTCATGTTGTAATTGAAGTAATATCATGCTACATTGACCTAGGGTAGGCAGAGTTGAACATATTTTATCCGAATAATTTAAGAATTTGTTCGCTGCTGTAGTTCCCTCCCAATATGGTGACATATCATAGTATACAATCAGAGACCATTTGTCCCGGATGAGTTTCATGTTATCAAGTCAGTCAAAGGGAGTCAAAATATAACGACATGTTGCTCGGTAGTGCCGTGATGTTATAGGCGCCTTGCGATGACATAATCAAAGACATAAAAAATATAAGTGAGATTGCCATCGATATGAAAGAACATGGCCCTCCTTGTCTACGCTTTGGTCTATCTTTTGAAACACTACTTTCGTCCTTATTTAGCGATTGTTCAGATTGTTTTATCTGCATGTCCTCTTTCTTTTCGGGGCGTATTGGTAAAATAGATAGTTTTACTACAGGCCTCTTGATTATTCCATTTTTCGTTTTCAACGACACAACTCTGACAAGTCCATCATGCCCAGGATGAAGGAGTACCACTCTTCCCATCATCCATTTCCCTGGTGGCAGGTTGTCATCGTGAATCGTGACCAAATCCCCAAGTTTTATGTTATCTTGAGATTTCAGCCACTTTGAGCGAATCGAAAGCTGTGTTAAGTACTCTGACTTCCAACGTTTCCATAGATCTTGTAGCAATTTAGATGTTAGGTGCCACCTAGTCCTGGCATCTTGTTCTGTTTCTATTACAGTTAATCCGGGTCTAGTCGTGAGAAAATGAGCGGGTGTTAAAAACTCCAGATCCTCTGGGTCCTCCGTAAGAGCACAAAGAGGTCGTGAGTTTAGGCAGGCTTCTAGCTTAGATAATATAGTAGCGTATTCTTCATAGGCTAATTTTTGTTCACCTATCACTCTCTTCAAATGATGCTTCAAACTGCGCACTGCACTCTCCCACAGACCTCCAGCGTTTGGCCAAGAAGGGGCATTGAAATGCCATTCGATACCCATTTCCGTTATCTCTGCCAAACAGCTGTCATTAAATATATCTTGCAATTGTTCGAATTGCTCTTGCAACAGCCTGTTTGCTCCAACAAAATTTGTCCCGTTGTCACTGTAGACGTGTCGGGGAGCTCCCCGGCGAGATGCCATTCTGCTCAAGGCGGCTAAGAATGCGGAGCTGGTGAGGTCAGACACTAGTTCTAGATGTACCGCTTTAGTTACCATGCAGACGAAAACCGCAATATATCCTTTAGTTGTTCTTATCCCGCGTCCCTTATTTGCTTTTATCTCTACATATCCGGTATAGTCCACGCCGGTGAAATAGAAAGCACTCTCTGGGTTTATTCTCGATGCGGGAAGATTACCCATAAGTTGACTCTGGAGACTCGGATTCTGTTTTTTGCAGGTAACACATGTACGTATATACTTCTTAGTTGCTCTATTGCCACCTATGATCCAGTACTTCTGTCTTAAATTAGCCAAGGTCAGCCGCGCTCCACCGTGAAAGGTAAGTTCATGCGCTTGTCGAATGAGTAACGTGGTCAAACGACTGTCATGGGGTATGATAGCGGGATGCTTCATCTCTATACCTATGTTTACCCTTTCCAGACGGCCTCCAACCCGCAGTATATTATCCTTATCTAAACTGGGGTTTAAATTTAAAAGTTGGCTCTTAAATGTTAATGGATTACATTTTTGAAAATTTTCTATATCGTCCGCAAATTCCTGCGACTGGACGTTTTTTATAATCAACAACTTTGCGCGTCGCATTTCTTGCAACGTGAGGTAAGTACGTTGAACTTGCTTATTATAAGTAGGTAAGCGCAATATCCACGCTAATATGCGAATTATTCGAGTAATTGAACTATACTTGTTTAATAAATAATTAATAATATTCTTTAGAACATTAGAATTGTGAGGTTTTTTAGTAATAGCATTAGATTGTCTCACGGATGTTTTTACTTCTAAATTCGTTTTGTAAATTACTTGATCTTGCCTACTGAATGTTGGTAACCAGGATGGTCCATTCCACCATAGCTCTTGCCTTTTGAGTTGTGTCACAGATAGACCACGACTTGCACAATCAGCAGGATTTTCTGTTGTATTAACATAGCGCCAACAGGTTGACGGCATGATTTTTGTAATAGTTGTTACTCGATTTGCAATAAACGGCTTCCACCGGGCTGCTTCCACGGCAGTAGAGTCTACCCAGCCATATGTCTCAACTTGGTATTGAGATAAAGATTCTTGCACCTTTTTCATCAATCTTGATAACAATTCAGCCCCCATCAATTCCAATCTAGGGGTAGATATAGTTTTATTTATCGGCACTACTCTTGCTTTAGCAGCTACCAATGATATAATAGGAGACGGTTTTTTGCTGACACGACAATATATGACGCATGCATAGGCCTTATTCGAGGCGTCACAAAATCCATGAAGTTCTAGTTTATCTGCCTCACTGATGCCTAGCCATCTTTTTATCTCAAACTGATTTATGTTTGGTCACTCATCTCTTATCGCAGTCCAACCCTTGTGAATATCGCTTGGTAACTCATCGTCCCACTCTAGTTTTGACAACCAAACTGTTTGGAATAATATTTTCATTGTAGTATTGAGTGGTGTAAGCCATCTTAGCGGGTCAAAAAGCTTCGATATATCGGATAACAATGACCTCTTAGTATGAGATTTTCGCTGTGATTCTAAGGAATATTGAAAAACAAACTTGTTTCGCTGTGGATTCCAACCGAGGCCCAATGTTTTTGTAGATTCCAAGTGCTTGAACTCAAACGTTTTTTGATTACGTTGCTCTTTACTTAGCTCGGTCAACAATCGAGCTTCATTAGACGTCCCCTTCCTTAAGTTGAATCCACCTGATTTTAAAAGCTGTATAAGGTCGTCTCTTAATTGTCGAGCCTCGCTAAATGAGTGAGCACCCCCACAGTAATCGTCCATATAATAACACTCCTCTAAAGCTCTGGCGGCCGTTGGAAACTTCTGCCGTTCATCATCAGCTAATTGTTTCAAGCACATCATAGCCAAGAAGGGTGCAGGTTTTGTGCCATATGTCACTGTGGTTAACTGATACGCTTGTACAGGCTGCTTAGGGGAGGTACGCCAATATATTTTTTGATAAATCTGGTCATGTTCATTTACTAATATTTGGCGATACATCTTTTCTATGTCGGCGGTATATACGTATTTATATTGCCTCCAGTTTAAAATAATTTGTTGTAGGTCCTTTTGTAAATTCGGGCCTGTATACATGACGTCATTTAAGCTGTAACCAGTCGATGATTTGGCCGATGCATTAAAAACTACGCGCAGTTTTGTAGTAGTTGAGTAAGCGCGAGTAACTGCATGGTGCGGTAAATAATACTCATTTGTCGGGTTCACCGACGCTGGTTTCATATGACGTAATTGGATATATTCATTCATGAATTCTTTATATCCGTGTTCAATATTTCTATTTTTAGAAAACTTGCGTTCTAATTGACGGAACTGAGCGATCGCCATGGTTTTATTTGAGCCGAGGTGATCAATTTGCTCAGGTTTGATAGGGAGACGCACTTCATATTTCCCATCTTCCCGGCGAATAGTAGTGCGATTAAAGTAATCTAGACAGTACTGATCTTCTGTTGACATACATGTCTCGTCGGCTATATCCTCCACCTCCCAAAACCGCTGTATATCTATGACATGGTTGATGACGTAACATTGACGTGTCGCTAATGCCGAAGACAACGCCTCGGTGCCACCACATATTATCCATCCAAGCTCCGTTTTTTGTGCCACTGGCATAGATGAACTACTTCCCTTGCGAAGACCATCTAAGATCAATTCTGGGTATTTGTCAGATCCCAGGATAATATCCACAGGACGACTGACGTTGAAGTCTCTATCTGCCAATTGTAACCCTTCTAGATGAGGCCAATTTTGCATCTTAAATGTTGAGCTGGGTAGATCTTTTACTAATTTACTAATGATGTACGCGTCGACCTTGAATTTAAAGCCATGGTTGTAGAGGGATGAGCATGATAATGACATTACACCTTTACAGCTGTTTTCCTTTTCACCTACCCCGGATACAAATCCTTTGCATCTTTTCCGTGGTAACTTAAGTAACTGGGCAGCACGTTCGGTGATTAATGTTATCTGCGAACATTGGTCTACTAAAGCTCTGAGTTTATAGTAGGTACTATCGCTAGCTTTTACTCCTATCATCGCGGTAGTGATCAGTACTTCAGAAATCTCGTTCTGATTTTCATGTTGTGATACATAGGCACTACCTTGAATAGATGTCTCAGTACTTGACGGTGCATTTTTCGAAGTACTTGCAATTGGGTTATTAGTTAGTGCTTTATGCAATAACGTGTTGTGCTGTTCATTGCATTCTTCGCACGTTCTGTTGGAGAAGCAATTTGGATTTTTATGACTGCGTAGACAATTTTTACACAATTCATGTTTCACAACTGTTTTTCTTTTCACATCCGCTGACATATTTAGAAATTGCTGACAACGGTAAATCGAGTGTTCCTCACCGCAAATTGGACATGGTTTAAATGATTTTCCAAACTTAGGTTTTTTCTTGTTTTTAGCCAAGGACTCGTCCGTAGTTTTATGAGTAGCGCATGACTTGGACTGATATGCTCTTTGATGTTTGGACCCTTCAGCGGTAGCGGGCGAGTTATTGGATTTATTTGAGTTTTCTTGCTTTCTACGTAAGTTCGTCGAGAGCAAACGTGTTCACCTAATTTATTAAAACTTTTAAGTGCGAAGTGCTTAAGCTTTTGACGGATTCTGACCACATACGACATAATTATACTGCTTAATATCCGCTGCACATCTTCGGTGGTGGCCAGCGCCCCCTCAAGAGACTTCACCCCCGCGGGAAAGAGAGGTACCCCATAATTGCCATCTCGCTTCAACGCAACTGCACTGGTTGCGGACCCCGTGCGCCTGCTTCACCTCCGTGGAACAGAGAGGTACCTCATAATTTCCATCTCGCTCGAACGTAATTGCACCGCGTCGCACCGTCGCGGGCCCCGCTGCGCTTACCTCACCTCTGCGAGAACAAGAGGACCTACATAATTGCTGTCTCAACTCCCGCATTTGCGCCGGCGCTACTACGCTGGAATGCGATCACGATCGCTACATCAATTATTCGCCGTGAGTACAGCTTTACAATATTAATGGTCGCTTAATACTCGAGACTACACCGCCTGCCTGTACTACACAATACATATTGTTACGCATTGACCACAAATATAAAGAAATGTCACGCCCTAGTACTCCAATTATGGCAAGTTCTAGCGAAAACTACACAACTCATGCAAGTTCGGACTCGGATATACCCATCTCTGCAGTCGCAGGCAAGGAGAATATCAACACGAAATCCCGAAATAAACGTCCGTGCCCGAATTTCTCACCCACTAATCAACTATCCGATGTGAAGGAAGAGATTAAAGCTATGCTTGCAACTTGGAAAGTTGACCAAGATTCCCAAATAACAAAACTGTGTGAGCAACAAACAGCACTCTTAAATCGCTTGGTGTCTGATGTGGCTGATCTCAAAAAGCAGACGTCCGTATTGCGTAACTCCAACTTAGAAATTGAGAAGTCCATGTCTTTTATAAACGGTCAATTCGAGGACATGAAAAAACAAATAAACTCACTACAAAAGGAAAGAGACACTTACAGAAGTTCGATAAGCCATCTGGAGTCTGTTATACAGGACTTACAAATGTCATCCCGTTCTTCGACTATTGAACTTAGGAATATACCTACCAACCCAAATGAAACTCCGCTTCTATTAACATCTATAGTCAGCAAGCTGGGGGCAATGGTAAATGTTGATATAGCTAAAACGGAAGTCCGTGATGTATACCGCCTACCCGGAAAAACTGGAACCATTAGACCCATTGTCGCCGAGCTAAACAGTGTCCAGACTAAGGTCCAACTACTGGAATCTGTCCGTAATTTCAACAAAAATCGTTCAAAAGGTGACATCCTGAGCACTCAAAACTTAGGCATACCAGGGGAACCTAAGCCCGTCTACATTGCCGAGCACCTATCACCCAGTATGAGGAAGCTGTATTTCAAGGCGCGGGAGTTCTCAAAACAAAATAAGTACATGTTTTGCTGGACTAAGAATGGAGCCATATATCTACGGAAGAAGCCGGGAGACAAACATGTCCGCATCGTATCGGAGGTATCACTTACCGACATACCACAGAACTTGTGACTTTTTAGTGTAATTTCTATACGGTGTTACATCCCAATGTCTTCCTACCAAATTATCAAATCACTCTTTTGTTTTCTTAGTATAATAATCAGAGATATCCTTTTGGTATTAATTAAAATTACCTACGTAACATTTATAATTATACTATCACACTATCAGACTATTCTCACATTTCACATATTAATTAACCTACACTCACAAATATACAAACATTCCAAAATCAACAAAACACATGATATACTTCACAATATAACTAAATTCATATTATATTCCACTCCCATGACTTATACACACGACAATAATAATTACCATTATCTGTACTGCAGCAGCAATTACTCCAAGCAACCCGTAGCTCTGTTAAAAATTACAATATATTATAATATTGTATTTATTATAAAATCACTTTTATTTCTGCACCACATTTATATATCTTATAAATGTAGATCCCTTATGTTTCACTGTTTCCATAGCCCTGCTTTTTTCCACACTATAAATGGATAACACAAACTCTATCAATAATGACCTAGACGTTCTATCAGTCTCAGAGTCCAGTCTGTGTTCCCCGGAACATTGCACTCAGGATCTAAATGTACCAAATGAAATGTGGAAGGTCCTTCATGTCAACATAAGAAGTATAACCGCCAATTTTGATGAACTGATCG
This sequence comes from Anticarsia gemmatalis, assembly GCF_050436995.1. Classification (NCBI taxonomy): domain Eukaryota; kingdom Metazoa; phylum Arthropoda; class Insecta; order Lepidoptera; family Erebidae; genus Anticarsia; species Anticarsia gemmatalis. Next base: position 13,772,681 of record NC_134775.1, read on the forward strand.
TTCTTTTACATAGACTCCCCACCCTTCCTGAAATTATCATACTCACAGAGTGCTGGCTGAGTAAAGCAACAGTTATTCCTGAAATTGATAACTTCATTTCATATAGCTCAAAATTTATGAACCAAAACGATGGTGTTGTAATTTATGTATCTAACCAAATCTGTCATACACTCACTCAGCCAGAAATAAACGACGCTAGTTCCCTTATTTTTACAGACAACTCTGACTTTGCAATAGTAGCAATTTACCGATCGCCATCTTACAAAAACACAGACAGATTCCTTGACTCACTTGATGCGGTATTAAAATCACTAAGTTCATATAAAAACTTAACCATTATTGGTGACATAAACATAAATATATTACAAAATGACAAAACCACTCAAACTGACCAATATCTAAATGTAATATCAGCCAATGGCATGCTTCCTGCCCATTTTCTACCAACACGTAATGATAACTGCTTAGACCACGTAATGCTCAGAACAAAACATAAAGCTATAGTACATATCCTAGACTCTCCAATCACAGATCATGCGCCAATATATTTCTTACTCCCCCGTTTCTCTCACGTTAATCGTACAACTAGTGCTACAACCAAAAGAATCAACCTAGAAGCGGTCAATGACGAATTGTCAATCACAAATTTTTCCTCTGTTATTGTAAACGACCCTGAAATTGCATCTTCTGAGCTGGTTAATATATTGACGAAGGTTATCAGCTCCCATACTACATACCACCCAATTCCTCATAAACGTATAATAATTAAACCTTGGATTACCCCCGGCCTTCTGCGTTGCATACGCAACAGAGACAAATTATTCAAAAATACAAAACTGCAACCTTTAAATCAATCGTTCAAAATGATCTACTGTCGCTACCGTAACTACTGTAACAATCTCCTTAAAACAGTTAAACATAACTATCAAAAACTGGAATTTCAGAAGGCCAAAGGTAATTCCAAGGGTACCTGGAACTTGATAAAGAAATTTGCAGGAATTTCCACTATCAATCCTCCACCCCACGAACTCCTCAAACTTCACACCGACGCTGTTTCTTCGGCAAACATCGTCAATACGTATTTCGCTGGCATTGGAACTAAACTTGCAAATGACATATTATCGTCTCGCTCTGCCAACATGTCGCCACCCCAATCCCCTTTCAATCCCTCTACATCACATTCTAATCACTCCCAATTGCATTCAATGGTCCTCACTGAAATCGATTATTCCGAAATAGAAAATGCTATCTTAGGGCTAAAAGACAATTGTGCTCTTGGTTATGATGGTATACCTTCATCTGTCATCAAAATGGCCAGACATAAACTCATCCCAGTCCTAACTCACGTATTTAACTTGTGCTTGTCTGCTGGCATCTTTCCAAAAGTATTCAAAAAAGCCCTCGTACACCCGATCTATAAAAGTGGCAATAGAGACAGTGTCACTAACTACAGGCCCATCTCGGTCCTCTCAACACTTTCAAAATTACTGGAAAAAACTCTTAACAACAAATTAACACAATACCTTGAAAAAAAGAACCTCATTGCTGACACGCAGTACGGCTTCAGGCGTGGTAAATCGACGGAAGATGCCGTGCTGGAGGTCAGCAATGAGATCACTAATAACTTAGATAAGAAAGTAAAAACAATTGGTATATTTCTTGATTTATCGAAGGCTTTCGACACTGTCTCTATTCCACTCCTTCTCTGCAAAATGGAGGCTATGGGGATACGCGGAACGGCCCTCAAAATTTTCTCCAGCTATCTTACAGACCGCTTCCAAACTGTTGTAATTAAGAATATTTTCAGTGCGGAACTCCCACTCTCTTATGGCCTACCTCAGGGCGGGTGTCTAGCTCCAACTCTCTTTCTCATTTACATAAATGAGCTCTCGTCCCTTAAACTACAAAATTGTAGAATCATCTCCTACGCGGATGATACGGTGCTCTTAGCAAAAGGGAGTTCATGGAACTCTGCACAAATTGCCGCAGAAATGTCTTTGCGTATAGTTAGGGAATGGCTGGAATGTAATTTGTTAACCCTTAACCTTGAAAAAACCAAATATCTTGCTTTCTCCCTAACAAAAAACTCCCAACCCCCATCCTTACTTATCATTAAGGCCCACTCCTGTACACCCTTAAAAAACAGCTGCTGCAATTGCCTATCAATAGCGCGAGTTGACCATATAAAGTACCTTGGTGTAATTATTGACAGTCAACTCACCTGGAGTTCACAAATAGACCAGTTGGTCACGCGAACCAGGAAACTAATGTTTGTATTTAAAAATCTCCGTAACTCCGCAGACCTTAACACATTAAAATTAGTATACCAGGCACTGGTGCAATCTATCCATGGGTACTGCATTGTGTGCTGGGGCGGTACTTGTAAATCATACATGATACGTCTGGAGAGAACACAAAGGTGCATCCTCAAAGTAATGACTGGCAAACCGAGAAGATTCCCTACAACAGAACTATACTCGCAAAGCAAATACCTAACAGTCCGTCAATTGTATATTTACCACCTAATTCTACGCACTCACACTCAAACGGCTTGCGACCCATCTTTCATACAAAATACACGCAGATCGGACAGAGTTCACCCAATTAGAATGTGCAAAACTGCTCTTGCATCTCGCCAATATTACTTTATTAGCCCTAAGCTGTATAACAAGGTAAATAGAGAAATATCTATCTACCCATTAACTTTATTTAAATGTAAAATTAAAGTATATGAATGGCTCCTGTCACTGAATTATACCCAATGCGAAGACCTTATAATATGAATGAACATATTCCAATATATAATTACACGCGCATATGCACACGAACACACACACACACACACACACACACACATACACACACACACACACACACACGCACACGCACACGCACACGCACACGCACACGCACACGCACACGCACACGCACACGCACACGCACACGCACACGCACACGCACACGCACACGCACACGCACACGCACACGCACACGCACACGCACACGCACACGCACACGCACACGCACACGCACACGCACACGCACACGCACACGCACACGCACACGCACACGCACACGCACACGCACACGCACACGCACACGCACACGCACACGCACACGCACACGCACACGCACACGCACACGCACACGCACACGCACACGCACACGCACACGCACACGCACACGCACACGCACACGCACACGCACACGCACACGCACACGCACACGCACACGCACACGCACACGCACACGCACACGCACACGCACACGCACACGCACACGCACACGCACACGCACACGCACACGCACACGCACACGCACACGCACACGCACACGCACACGCACACGCACACGCACACGCACACGCACACGCACACGCACACGCACACGCACACGCACACGCACACGCACACGCACACGCACACGCACACGCACACGCACACGCACACGCACACGCACACGCACACGCACACGCACACGCACACGCACACGCACACACACACACACACACACACACACACACACACACACACACACACATACGTACACACCTCGGATGAAATAATCTAAACTTAAATTGTATAAAATATGTGTATTATTGTGTATACCTTAACTTAAGTATCTCGGATGTGGGCGCAAATGGCTACGACACAGTTTATACTACTGTAGCCATTTACGTAATAATGTAACTATATTTGTAACAAAGGTTTGCTCAATAAAGATTTATTATTATTATTATTATCATTGTGGTAAACTTAGTCTCCAAAAAGTCAAGAAATTCTTTTAAAACAGGTACCTCTCTGGGTTGCTTTAAGGATTCCATGTAATCACTGTGGGTACTCGAATCTAGCTTTTGACACAAAATATGGACTAATAATGGGTCCCAGCTGTCTACATCCACTCCCAGATTTTTTATCGCATTTAAACATTCATTTGTTGTATCATGAATGCGTTTTATCTGAGCTGCATTCGGTTGCTGCATGACGGCTAGGTTTAACAAAATGTTTATGTGAGACGTAAATATTAGCCTTTTGTTCTGATACCTATGATTCAAGATATCCCAACAGACTTGGTAATTATCTGAGCTAATATGCAGATGTTGTATTAACTTCTCAACTTTTCCCTTGACTTTGCTTTTCAAAAATTGCATCTTTTGTGCATTCGAGAGAAGCGGATTGCTGTGAATTGTTTCCGTGAACAAATCTTTGAATGACACCCACTGATAATAATTACCATTGAAAGCCGGAATCTCCATTTTAGGGGTTGATTTCTCCCTGTGGGATGTGGCCCACAATTTACTATTTATTGACTTTTTAATGTACATATAAGTCTTTTCGTTCGCTGAAAATGACCTCTCATACTCCTCATTTTCTCCATCCAGCTCGCTGTCCAATTGCCAATGGAGTGTGTCGATGGCTGACCACCTTGCTTGAAGCTCCTGTAGCAAGTCTTCATACTCCCACTTCTCGGTCACCGCTTCTAAATCGATATTACTCACGGTCCGAGAAAAAGCTTTAAAGTTGCTTGCTTGCTTCTTGAGCAACTCATCAGTTTTACTCTCTGATGCTTGTGATCTTTTCTCAGGATTTGTTACCGTCAACGACACTGTCGGTATACTCGGGCTCGCTGATGGGAATACTTTCAAATCCTTTACGCCACTCGGAGTAGAAGGTTTCACAAGACACTGCTGTATGTGAGCTTTCGCATTGTTGTAAAAATTCGATGCTTGCTCATACCGATTTTCACGGAAATACGGATCACTCTTGTCACCGTACTCACACAGACTCAAGTGATTTGATTGGAAATCATTCCAATACGCATCTAATGTTTCCAGTTTCCTCTTAATGAAGTCGGGTGTTCGGCGATCGCGTCCCGTCTTCCGACGTCCCGTCTTCCGACGAGAGGACCTGCTCCATCGCCTCGACGACTTGTTCTTGGTTGGCTAATAAGTCTTCCATTTTAATAATTAGTTATAAATTGGAAAGATCTTACTTGAATAGCTCGTACTCTCCTTGCTCGGCCGGCAGCTGCTAAAGGTTGTCGCTGAGCGTGTCTGCTTACTCCACGCTGCAAACCTTGTCTACAGGCACTGATTGTCTACACACGCGATTGATCCTGCTTTTAACCAAACCGCGCGATAGGTTAAAATGCTCGAAGGACCATACATGTACGGGTTATGTACATTGATTTAACTAAAACGAGGATGTTACTGGAAACTAATTTATAGTAACAATTAATTACACTAATTTTATTCTAAGTATAATAGCTACAATAACTGGGTCGAGTCACAAAGTTTTCTTATGGCGAACGGTTGCGAACTAATTGTGACACGACTAATTGTTTCGATGAAAATTATAAATTGCTGACCACGGCAAATGTACGGTCAATAGCCCGTACACATAAATATGTTTTTCAGATAAACATTGGTCTACAAGTTTCTCTAACAATTCTTTTGCGTCTATGGAAGGATATCTTTATAATAAAGAAATTAAAATATACTCCCTAACAAAAATTTTATGCAAAGAAGTTTTAACTAATTGGCTAAAGTCGTTGAGTTAAGGCGCTTCTAAACGGGCCATATTTTCCTGCAATATGTGGCTGCACTATTGGCAACTTATTGCTCGGCCATCACAAAAATATTTTATTGCAACGATGGCCGAGCAATCTATGGCCGAGCCATGTGTTGCAATATGTCTGTCAATAGTATGGAGCATAATGCAGACTCCTAAACGGGCCACACAAACCGGCAATAATGGCTGACGAAATCACACTCGTCGCAGCAGCCTATATAGTTTTACGAGAAAAATCGAAAAGGAAAAAGCAGAGACAGTGGATTCGACCTTACGCCAATAGGCGTGAAACATTAGACAATTTATGTCAAGAATTAATGCTTGATAAAAAATTGAATAATAAATGATAAAATAAATATAAATCGCGTAGAAAAGGATGCACTATATCATAACAAGAGTGAGCGACTGAAACAACAAAAAAACTGGCCGGGCAACATTGCAGTAAAATCGGTAGCTCAGCGATCGTCCGGCAACCTATCAAAACAATATCGGCCATTCACTGCAATATCAAAAATGTGTGGCTATGTGTCTGAGACATTGCTGCAATATTGCATAGTATGGCTGGAGTTGCTCGCAATGTGTCCGGCCACTATGTTGCAGCCACATATTGCAGGAAAATATGGCCCGTTTAGAAGCGCCTTTATGAAGATACCGAAATATTGCTTCTAATAGGTCCGTAGTACACACACACGCACATACACGCACGCACGCACCCACGCACGCGCGCGCTCGCGCTCACACACACACACATACACACGCACGCATACATACGTACACTCACACACATAAACACGCACATGCACACACACACTCATACACGTTAACTGTAAGCGCGCTCACACATGAGTTAAGTAATAAGTACACTCTGATAAACGACGAAAACATATTGAATGTACTTCAAACACGAGAAAAATGCTACACCTACACCATTAAGTATTAACTATGTAGATACATCTCCACTCACCCCCTTCCGTTCGAGTCTTGATTGAGAGCAGACGTGTGTTAGATTTTTGCAAATAAATTAAAATAGTGTAACATTATATTTACGTAAATTACACGCTTAATAACTGAGTCAAAGTGCATAATATCGCGTCAATTACCTTCATCGACATAGCTCTCTTTATTCCGTGTCACCGTGCGCTAAGCCGGACAGCGCGGCGAAGTCACGCCCACCTGTGGGAAGAGCACACTAAAAATAATTGCTCTCTCGCTCCACCGCTACCTGCGCGCACGCTGTGACGACCGCTGCGAGCGCCTACGAGCTGCTTTGAATTCTACGATTCGCGTGCTACGGGTCATTTTGCAGACACGGTACACGATGCCTAAAGTACAACGATCGTCGCCAGCTGCGTACAGAATCGCTACAAACAGCGTCGGACTCCGATACACCAAAACATACAAAGCGAAGTGAAAAAACGATTAATGTTAACGTTGCTCCACGACAAAAACGATCCTGCCCTTATTCGCCGAGCTCTGAATTGCGCGATTTCGTGAAATGCTAAAGGAGCAAGAAAATCGTCTCATACAAATAAATACCGAGCAAAATACTACATAAAATAAACTGATGTCGGAAATTTCAGAATTAAAGCTCCAAAATCTAAGTATTCAGAAATCTAATTTGGAGATTGAAAAAACCGTCAACTTTATCAGCAATCAGTACGACGAGATGTCTAAACAGATAGGAATTCTCCAAAAAGAAAAACAACTAGCGAGACAATATATAGAACAACTTGAAACAAAAATCTATGATTTGCAGCGCGTCTCACGGCCATCTTCTATAGAAGTTCGGAATATACCAATTGACGAGAAGGAGTTACCAGGGGATCTAAAAACAATAATTACGAAAGTGGGTTCGACTGTCGATATGACAATTGACTTGTCACAAATCCGCGACGCTTACCGTTTACCAGGTAAACCAGGTACAACGAGACCTATAGTAGCCGAGTTCACAAGTGTTCAACTAAAACCTCAACTACTGACATCCATTCGCAGCTTCAACAAACAACACCAGGGTACTGACCGGCTGAACACACAGAGATTGGGTCTAGCTGGCACTTGTCAACCTGTCTTTGTCTCAGAATATCTACCGCCTCAAGTGAGAAAACTGTTTTTTACAGCGCGAGAGTTCGCTAAACAGAATAATAATTTTAACTTCTGCTGGTCCGCTAACGGGAATATATTTGTACGAAAAGCTCCGGGAGATAAACACATATTGGTAAAATCTGAAGAAACCCTACGAGAATTACAAGTGCAACGAGAACAATGACTGTATTTTATAAGAGTGCAAATGCTAGTCGATAGTGCTATTACAAAATTTCGCTACCCTTATTTACCGTCCAACAACAACTTGTTTAACATCAAAAAGCTATCTATACTAATATGTTGTTTTGTTTGTTTGAACGCGCTAATCTCAGGAACTACCGGTCCGATTTGAAAAATTCTTTCAGTGTGAGATAGTCCATTTATCGAGGAAGGTTATAGGCTATATATCATCACGCTACTACCAATTAAAAAAGAGTACCAGTGAAAAATGTTACAAAAACGGGGGAAATTTTGACCCATTCTCTCTTATGTGACGCAAGCGAAGTTGCGCGGGTCAGCTAGTGTAAGTATAAAAGCTTAAAATTGTATGTTTTCTTTATTACTAATGAATTATGTAAACCACATTCAAAGCAAACCAACACATTATACACACTTTCACACTTATCTATACTTACTTACTAATACTTACTTACTTACTAATATTATAAAGCTGAAGAGTTTGTTTGTTTGTTTGTTTGAACGCGCTAATCTCAGGAACTTCTGGTCCGATTTGAAAAATTCTTTCAGTGTTAGATAGTCCATTTATCGAGGAAGGTTATAGGCTATATATCATCACGCTACGGCCAATAGGAGCAGAGTACGAGTAAAAAATGTTACAAAAACGGGGAAAATTTTGACGCATTCTCTCTTATGTTGCAAGCGAAGTTGCGCGGGTCAGCTAGTCAACTATATACACATTACCCAATCACAACTACACAAACTATTCACACGCTTGCAATACCAATAATGTTCCATGCGCATTGTGCCCTTTATGTACACCTTATAGCAATGAATTTTCACCTGTATATCATCCAATAATCAAATACAGAATAATCTATTGTGTAATATCTCAAATACTAGCTGGTCTGACAATTAGCTTGCCCCTGCTATCGAGTCCTTGTCTGGTTAAAATTTCACCGTACTAAATGACTAATATTAATGAAATAAATACTGAACTCGATAACGTTAACGTGTCCTCGTCTACGGTCTGCAGTGTAGATGACTGCGCCAAACTAACACGAACCATAAATGCTCTAAACGTTTGACACCTTAATATCAGAAGTATATCAAAAAATGTTATCGAATTTATGTGCCTTTTAGTGACGATAAAGATTAAATGCGACGAATGAACTACGTTCAATAAAAAATCACATAATATATGTCGCCGCAGATGTATCAAGGCGTGACACTTATAGGGTAGACTGGGTACGGTTGAAACAAAGGACCATTGAAACAGTACGAATATCTCGCAAACCGTTGGCGGGACGGTAAGGGGTCCAAGAGGAGTAAGAAGCGGACGACGGACCGATCTAAACACGAATTCCAGCATTGAATCGCAATCCTGTTTCATCAATCAGTGTTTTGATGGCCAAAAGTAAGTATTTTTGCTTGGAGATTTTTCCAATTATTGTCGTATCTATTTAAGTGACAGTATTGAGTGTGTTTTGTTTTTAAATGAAGCTAACTTAAGCTTTTGTTTATGATTGTTGTTACAATTACTATAACTGAATTTTATCTAAAGGAGGATTTGGGGACGGTTGAAAAAAATTTTTTTTGGGTACGGTTGAAACATTATTTAATTTTTTTCTTGATTTTTAGATGCCGAGAGTACGCGTAAGAAAGACTTTCGAGGGAAAAAATAGGCTTGTCGAAATATAACGACGCATATGACGAGGTGAAAACTTCTCCAAAACCCAGTATTTTCACTGGAAATAATACGATCATTCCCGAAAGTCTTCCAAGGTAGAATAATAATAGAGGGCGAAAAATCAGGACCACGAGACACGACCCATCAGAGAAGAAAGAGATAAAAGAAGAAGACGATATAAAAGGATAATGGCAGGCATGTATGGGACTTTTGTATCGCTATGACACATGAAAGAGAAGTCATGGGAGGGATTATTTTTGTATTTATCTGGCAGATAATTTAATCGGCAATTCAAGTTTAAATTAACAGATTTTTAGAACTTTGCGTTCAAAAGATATTTAAGTTTATATTTATCATATTAAGGCTGTACTGAGGTTGATATTTATGACATTTGCTGTCACCTGTCACAGATGAGTAATTGTCATTGTTATCAACAAGCTATTCACGTACCTATAATTATTATATTATTCATCAAATCATCAAACTTATAACCCTGTGTTATTAACGTACCTTATATCTTCGTAAATCTTTAACCTTTCTTCTGATGCTCCACATAGCAAGGACGCTCAGTTCTAGTCCTATTTACGAAAATGCATAAAAGATTTGCCTCAGAGTATATTATACTTATCTAAGATTTGCATCTAGCATTGCTCTTGAAGCAACCGCTCGCAGTTTCTCTTAACATCAATCGATCTGATAAGTACCATAATAATGTACAGTAGTGGGTAATTATCAAACCAATGTTAAATTCTTGGGATTTAGCTCAATTAAATCAATCAGCCTTTTGCTGTCGACTGCAGGATGTAGGCCTCTCTCTGTGAAGGCGGCTTACTATAAATAGGTACCATACTGGCCAGTCAGACAGGTAGGATATAGTTTTATTTCATGGATTCCCTCTGTGAAATAATGTTTACATGGTGTATTTTCCTTCGACACCTGTTACGACACCCTCTGGATGAAATGAGGTGACAACCCCCAGGATGACCCCCTGTACTCTAGTCTGTCAGTACCTATGTGTAGTACAGGGAATGAACATTATACTAATATAACAAAATAAAACAAGTCTTTTGGTTTAATTACACATTTATTTCATAAAAACATTGTCAAACTACATCCTCAAAATAACATTGTCTAAGAAAGGAGCTGGTCGGGTCAAACCTTCATGGCGAGCATACCCTAAGTACCAGACGATGCTCATTACGTGTGAGCAGCACCAGCATATAGTTCTTAAACCAACAATTCAGGATTGTGCTGTTCACCAGAAGGTATTACATTTGACACACTCTGCCCACAAACACCACACATTATGCTTGGAATATGGTCCACATAATGGTGCATGTTGCACCTCTGGTGGTACAGCTTGGACTTCTACTAGTTCAGGTTGCACCTCTGGTAGAGCAATTTGAACTTCCAAAGGTATTGGTTGGATCTCTAGTGCTATATTCCTCGATACAGTTCTTTGAGCTCTACGCCAACAAGGAATGCAAGTCTCAGCCTCTGAGGAGAGCTAAAAAAATTGTTCATTATAAATAATTTAACTATAAAAGGCATGGATTTGTAATAAAACCTTCACCTTTATGATAGTAAAAAATGTAACATAATTATATAAAGCACTAATTTAGAAAATGCCAATCCTTTATTAATTTATTTTATTGATAGAATAACTGCATTCTAACTAATAAGATTTTGGCAACAAGATCATGATATATTAAACATTTTATTTAATCTCTTTTCCATTAAGTATAATTATTATTTATTATAAGAATTATAGAAATCATTGTTACCTGTCGTGGTTGGATCCAACCAGAAATCACATTTAAAAGGCTTGGTTCCTCTTCCATTGATAGAGTATGTCTATCTATTCTAGATAAGGAACGTCCACACACAACGCAGACATGTTGATGACCAAACCGCCTTGTTGGAATGTCCTCAGATGAAGCATAACTAGCTAATTGCCAGCAGGCATGGCAAATGTGGTCTGTAGGTGTTATCTGAAAATAATATTGTCATGTTGTACTATGCAGTTGCACACAGAATAAAATTCATACTTTTTATACTACACCGGCAAACAAACTGGCCTACCTGATATTAGGCAGATACTGTTGGTTTTTTTTATTGCTTTTATCTGTGGCAGATCAGCCAGCCTGATGGTAAGCAGTAACCCGAGTTCATACACATTTTTGTGTTTTTCTAGCATTACAGCAATGCCAAAAAGCACACCCACATCGCTGCCTACCAGAAGGAAGGGGAGAAAGTAAAAGGAGCAGGGTGGGGACTGGGGAGGGAAGGGTATTTGGGCCTCCGGCGCTCTCACTCACCGAACAAAACACAACAGCACAGATACTGTTGCTTTACATCAATCTTCTGTGAGTAGGTGGTGTTTACCTGGTTGAGCCGGCTTATTTGGGCATCAGCATGGCCCTATTACTCATAACTCTACCAGCTTATTGTAGACAGATAAGTAATTCTGTTGCTTTGTGTCTATCTTCTATGACAGGGTGGTACCGGCCAAGACGACCCATTTGTGCTAAAAACAACGAGGCTACCAAACAAGATATCATTCATGACTAGTGGCCATCAATGCAAATTACTAAGAAAACCTATGTATTAGGGTAAAACTAGGTACTTACATCTCTAGGATACGTCCAGAGTTGAATTGTGTTGATCAAGTTTTCACTCTCGTCTCTGAGAGCGTGTCGCCTGAGACGCAACAGACGCACGTTGCAATTAATACATTGCGCACTCGACATTGTGTCAGGAATACGTATGTGATCAACACAAATAAAAAAGCGTCCTTTCGCAAATGTAGTCACAATAATTTAATATCACAAATCAAGCGTCTTTTCGCAAAATAATACACTAACACTATCAATGCCGTATACGGAGGAACAGGAGCTCAACTCAACGTATCAACGGATTAATAAAAGTTAGTTTAAATGCTTAGATGCCGCTCACGCAACAATCGGCCGTTTGCTTCCGATTTTGTTGTTCATTTTTTTTTTTTGTTATTCCGTTTTACGGCTCTGTGATCTAGCACTTTTGAGCCTGAAGTATATATGTAAATTATAATCTGTGGTTATATCGAAGTTACGGTATTGGTAATGAAATTAAATAGTGGTTGATAAAATCTTGGGTTCTTCAATAGTTCTTTTAAGTCTCTCGGAAATTTGGGATCCAGATTCTGTAGATTATCTATTAATAATAGCCTGTCTATTGCGAATTGATGACATTCAAAAATGAAGTGCATAATGTCTGCTGCTGGTTTTCCACAGTAATCGCAGCTGTCGTCGGGCTTTATTTTCAGTTTGTGCAAGTGAGTGGGAGTTCTTGAATGGCCGAATCTTAATCTGTTTATTGTTGTTATAAAATTTCTATTATTGAGTCCTTTAATCTTGCTATTTATATACCATGGTTTGGCGGGCGGGCAACCCTGAATAGCTGCATACCATTTTCCTTTCTCACAACTAACTATATTCCAGTACTCATGCCACAATGTTTTGAGGTCTATGGAGATTTTGGTGTGGAAATCAGTATAGGGAATTTTCAATATATTAGTATGGTCTTCTGTACATTTCCCTTTAGCTGCCTGATCTGCTATTTCATTGCCAGTGATGCCTTTATGTGCAGGTACCCACAAGAACTTTACAATTTTACCATTATTACTTAAGTTAAGGACTATTTCCTTAATGTTGTATAATATATAGTTAGTTTTAAATTTTAATGTACAATTTTCTAATGCCATAAGACAACTTTTTGAATCTGTTATGATAAGAAAGTCAACATTATCTACAGTATGTATATGCTGCAGTGCTAAAAGAATTGCATAACATTCTGCTGTAAATATTGAGCAATTTGTATCTAATTTGTAGCTATTTACTATACCCAATTGAGGGTCATATACAGCACATGCTACATAGTTAGATTTAGAACCATCTGTATATAAAGTATAATATGGTTTATTTTCTAAGAACTGAGATAAGTCTGACTGGTTAAAAATGACTTCATGAAGGATTGCACATTCATTATTAATGACTGCATCATATTTTACTTTATACAGAGGCCAAGGGTAATCTTTGTACATATTGACAGAATATGAGAATACATTTAATGCAACTCGGAGGAGTTCAGGGCTACGACCAGATATTAAATCAGAGGGAGTTATAGGAGAGCTGCTGCCATGCAACTCAAGAGCTTGTCTAGGTAATACTCTTTTTATTACTTCATTGTTTGAAGAACTTAATGTTTTTAAACAAAAATTGAATACGAGTTGTAAACGTCTAAAGATTAAAGGTACAATACAAGATTCACACTGCATGGCATTAATTGGAGTAGAACACATTGCTCCTGTAATAATTCTTAAAGCCTTATTTTGTATTACATCTAGCTTCCTTATTTGAGATAAATTACAATTCATATAAGCTAGGGAACTATAATCAAAGTGACTGCGAACAATACTTTTATATAACATTGACAAAATTTTTGGGTCAGAGCCCCAATGCACACCTGCCAAAGATCTTAAAACATTAAGACCCCTACTTGATGCTTTGATTAAGTGGTTTATATGACTCTCAAAAGACAACTTTGGGTCTAAGTAGATACCTAAAAACTTCTTTTCCCTAATAATTGGAAGTATAATGAATTATTGTATTTTATACTTAAGTCACAATCTAACACTTTTTTTGAAAAAATCATAACACCACTTTTGCTAGGACTAATTTCTAAACCTAGTTTATTGAAATAATAAGCATGTAATTTAATTAAAGCAATATTGAGATTATTTACAGAAATATTTACATTACTATTAACACTTGTATAACAATAAGTCATCAGCAAACTGTAAGAAGTTGACATTTGAATTATTTAGATATTTATTAATTTGACTAGTGTATAAATTATACAACAAAGGTGATAAGATCGCACCCTGCATTGTTCCTTTGAATACATGTCTAGGACCATGTAGAATGTTATTGAATTTAACATACATTGTTCTATTGTAAAGAAAGTCATAAATCCACTTACAAAATTTTCCAGGAATGCCAATATCGCACATTATGCCAATTAAAGTAGAAGGAATCACACTATCAAAAGCACCTTGGATATCAAGGAAGACACAAACAGTAGAAGAGTGGCTATGAAAAGAACTTTTTATATCTGAAATCAAAGAAGTAAAACTTTCTACTGCACTACGACCTTTCCTGAACCCAAACTGCTGATTAGGTAAGAGGTTATTTGATTCTACAAAGTAGTCTAATCTGGTTTTCAAAATATTTTCGAAGAGCTTACCTATACAAGAGGCTAATGAAATAGGTCTATATGAGTTGAAGTCATTAGGAGGCTTATCTTGTTTTAAAATTGGAATAACACATTGTGTTTTCCAAGCTTGTGGTATAATTTGCTTGTCCCATAGTATGTTAAAAATATTTAACAATACTTCTTTAGCATTTTTATGCAAATTGCGTATCAAAATGTAAGGAAAATCATTTAGTCCAGGAGATGTATCTTTTCTATGCAGCAGAGCAGTGTTAAACTCTTGCCAAGTAAATGGGGCAATCAGAAAAGAACAATGGCAAGTCTCCATACAAAGTTTTACCTGACATCGTTTTGGAGCGTCTATGAATGAAAAAATGTTAAAACTATAGAGTTTCTTTAACTTAAACAGAATCATTAAGATTTTTGGTTTGAGACGGCCACAAGAAAAAAATATGATCAATTTTATATTTTGAGGTTATATCATGAAAAAACTTATGTAAATTGCTGTTCTACATTATTTATGTCTAAAAAACAGATTTAGATTTCGTGAGAGCAAAGACAATGCATTATTTTACAATTTTGTATAAAAATCTGATGTATATGCAGCAAACAAAGGTAAAAGTTTAGTATATGGACCGTTGAATTGGAGGGTGCGGGGGGCAGGGGGAGGGGGGGGGTAAGTAATCTCCCCCAAAAAGGGGGGTGCGGAGCCCCCCCAATTTAAAGAAAAATGCAAAAATAAGTTTGGAGGTTAGGCTGAATGCGGGGGGCAGGGAGGGGAAGGGGAGGGGTAGGTAATCTCCCTCGAAAATGGGGGGGTGGTTCGGAGCACTAACCGAACGTGACTGCTCCGGCGCTGCGGAAGAACAGCCCTTTCGCCCTTACGTAATAAATCGCAGGCACCCATGCTCGCCTCCACAGCCTCGGCTTTTTCCCTTCGCGCCTCCGATTTATAAAAACACTCTAGGGGTGTGACAGACAAGTGACCACGTGGAATTCGGGGTAGACTGATTAGATTTCTGTGACTGATTAAACATTGTCAGACCATGTTGGTGGTCTCAGTCATACTCTTATCTAAATATTTCTAAGAAAAATGAATAATAAATAAAAAACAGATTTAAATTTAATTTAATTTATTGGATAAACATAATTTATTACATTTATTAATTCCTTAAATGGGTCCCCGTGGCGGTGGGTTATTTTTCTCCGCCACGAGTATTCAACCAACCAATCACTAAAATTCTTTTTATTTTGTTTGTCTTTAAACACCTTCTTCAGGCCACGCCATTGGCTTTCAATTCGCTGGGTGTGTGTCCCGTCTGGTGCCACAAATCTGTTCTCTGGGTCACTATGGTTGACCCTTTTATGTATGTACCCATGATTAGGAAGACTGAGGTAGGCTCTCCAGTAATCCGTATGGATAATTGAGCCTACCTCAACATGTTTTTCTATTAGTGGCACCAAGACATCTGCAGTTCTCTCATTGTCTGGACACACTTCCAGTCTTAAATCATCATTTTTATCTTCAATCATGCCAATGACCCAGTGGCCCTCAATTTGTCTTTCTCTGTTATATTTTCTTTTCCCAAATTTCGACTCGTCAATTTGGACCACTTTTCTCGGTCCTCCTATCTTCCCAGTTTCTTCTTGGTGTTCCACTTCGTACACCACTACTGCTTCACGGCAGTAATTATACCAGTCCGATATAGTTGCTTTTGACACAACTGGTCCGTCTTCTTCAGCAATCTCTCTCTGCACTTGGTGGTGGGTACTTTGATCGCTAAATGCGAACATTAATTGGAAGATTACCGTCAGTGGTAATTTTATATTTTCGAACCACGTTCCTGCTGCTCTGCTGTGGGATTTGGTCCGACAATTTGATTTCCTGCAGCGAAATTTGCCTAAATGGCCTGCACCCGCTCCAGTTGTCAATACCATAGGCTTCCTATGGTATGCACACTGTTTTTGAGTGGGTATGAGCCCATTCTCCTCTGCAAACCGAACACATTGTTCTTCAGTGCCCAGATCCTTGTATAACTTTTTCCAAGACCATTGTGATCTGTAACAAACAAAATCCACATTAATTTACATATACAAAATAGCAGCAGTAGTATGTAGTAGTAGTAACTATAAAATTAAAAATAAACTCATACACAAACAACATATAGCTTGCATAAAACTGACCTTAGCTCTTCGGCAGTGTAATCTATTCTTCTCCCAGAAGAGCCAGTATAAGTGGGCTCATCGTCGGACGACGACGAATCCACATATCTAGGACTTGATGTCTCAACTGAAACAGCAGCCCCACTGGATCCAGCAGCCCCACTGGATCCAGCAGCCCCACTGGATCCAGCAGCCCCACTAGGACCAGCAACTGGTTCGTCATGCGACGGCACAGCAGGGAGCACATGTGGCTCATTAGAGTCCAACACTTGCAATCGCGAAGACGCCATGGTAGTCATACGTTGATCAAGCTACAGGAGTACGTAAAACGATCTCAACTGTAAAGCGAACAAACAATGACTGAAGTTGACATTTGACAATGCTCATGAAGCGACAAAACAAAATGGCGTCGCGATTTGCGTTTCGTTACTTTTCGCTACTACACAATTTCACTTTTTTATTTATTTAAAACACATTAATTTACTTTTTATTATTATAAACTTGCATAATTTCATATTAACACTACTTTGTGTATTTATTAAACAGGAATATACAATAAAAATAAACATTATTAAATAAATGTATTGTTCTTAGTATGAAACTAAACGTAGGGAAGTCAAACGTCACCGCGAATGACATTTCAGAAGTGAAAAATTTCGGATATTTGATTATTTATAAAAAAAAAACTAAATATCTGCCTGAAACTTTGCAGAAAGACTCCATAGGCCTATGGAGTATGTAGCGAAAAGTAACGAAACGCAAATCGCGACGCCATTTTGTTTTGTCGCTTCATGAGTATTGTCAAATGTCAACTTCAGTCATTGTTTGTTCGCTTTACAGTCGAGATCGTTTTACGTACTCCTGTAGCTTGATCAACGTATGACTACCATGGCGTCTTCGCGAGTGCAAGTGTTGGACTCTAATGAGCCACATGTGCTCCCTGCTGTGCCGTCGCATGACGAACCAGTTGCTGGTCCTAGTGGGGCTGCTGGATCCATTGGGGCTGCTGTTTCAGTTGAGACATCAAGTCCTAGATATGTGGATTCGTCGTCGTCCGACGATGAGCCCACTTATACTGGCTCTTCTGGGAGAAGAATGGATTACACTGCCGAAGAGCTAAGGTCAGTTTTATGCAAGCTATATGTTGTTTGTGTATGAGTTTATTTTTAATTTTATAGTTACTACTACTACATACTACTGCTGCTATTTTGTATATGTAAATTAATGTGGATTTTGTTTGTTACAGATCACAATGGTCTTGGAAAAAGTTATACAAGGATCTGGGCACTGAAGAACAATGTGTTCGGTTTGCAGAGGAGAATGGGCTCATACCCACTCAAAAACAGTGTGCATACCATAGGAAGCCTATGGTATTGACAACTGGAGCGGGTGCAGGCCATTTAGGCAAATTTCGCTGCAGGAAATCAAATTGTCGGACCAAATCCCACAGCAGAGCAGCAGGAACGTGGTTCGAAAATATAAAATTACCACTGACGGTAATCTTCCAATTAATGTTCGCATTTAGCGATCAAAGTACCCACCACCAAGTGCAGAGAGAGATTGCTGAAGAAGACGGACCAGTTGTGTCAAAAGCAACTATATCGGACTGGTATAATTACTGCCGTGAAGCAGTAGTGGTGTACGAAGTGGAACACCAAGAAGAAACTGGGAAGATAGGAGGACCGAGAAAAGTGGTCCAAATTGACGAGTCGAAATTTGGGAAAAGAAAATATAACAGAGAAAGACAAATTGAGGGCCACTGGGTCATTGGCATGATTGAAGATAAAAATGATGATTTAAGACTGGAAGTGTGTCCAGACAATGAGAGAACTGCAGATGTCTTGGTGCCACTAATAGAAAAACATGTTGAGGTAGGCTCAATTATCCATACGGATTACTGGAGAGCCTACCTCAGTCTTCCTAATCATGGGTACATACATAAAAGGGTCAACCATAGTGACCCAGAGAACAGATTTGTGGCACCAGACGGGACACACACCCAGCGAATTGAAAGCCAATGGCGTGGCCTGAAGAAGGTGTTTAAAGACAAACAAAATAAAAAGAATTTTAGTGATTGGTTGGTTGAATACTCGTGGCGGAGAAAAATAACCCACCGCCACGGGGACCCATTTAAGGAATTAATAAATGTAATAAATTATGTTTATCCAATAAATTAAATTAAATTTAAATCTGTTTTTTATTTATTATTCATTTTTCTTAGAAATATTTAGATAAGAGTATGACTGAGACCACCAACATGGTCTGACAATGTTTAATCAGTCACAGAAATGTAATCAGTCTACCCCGAATTCCACGTGGTCACTTGTCTGTCACACCCCTAGAGTGTTTTTATAAATCGGAGGCGCGAAGGGAAAAAGCCGAGGCTGTGGAGGCGAGCATGGGTGCCTGCGATTTATTACGTAAGGGCGAAAGGGCTGTTCTTCCGCAGCGCCGGAGCAGTCACGTTAGGTTAGTGCTCCGAACCACCCCCCCATTTTCGAGGGAGATTACCTACCCCTCCCCTTCCCCTCCCTGCCCCCCGCATTCAGCCTAACCTCCAAACTTATTTTTGCATTTTTCTTTAAATGGGGGGGGCTCCGCACCCCCCTTTTTGGGGGAGATTACTTACCCCCCCCTCCCCCTGCCCCCCGCACCCTCCAATTCAACGGTCCATATACTAAACTTTTACCTTTGTTTGCTGCATATACATCAGATTTTTATACAAAATTGTAAAATAATGCATTGTCTTTGCTCTCACGAAATCTAAATCTGTTTTTTAGACATAAATAATGTAGAACAGCAATTTACAAAATTGTAAAATAATGCATTGTCTTTGCTCTCACGAAATCTAAATCTGTTTTTTAGACATAAATAATGTAGAACAGCAATTTACATAAGTTTTTTCATGATATAACCTCAAAATATAAAATTGATCATATTTTTTTCTTGTGGCCGTCTCAAACCAAAAATCTTAATGATTCTGTTTAAGTTAAAGAAACTCTATAGTTTTAACATTTTTTCATTCATAGACGCTCCAAAACGATGTCAGGTAAAACTTTGTATGGAGACTTGCCATTGTTCTTTTCTGATTGCCCCATTTACTTGGCAAGAGTTTAACACTGCTCTGCTGCATAGAAAAGATACATCTCCTGGACTAGATGATTTTCCTTACATTTTGATACGCAATTTGCATAAAAATGCTAAAGAAGTATTGTTAAATATTTTTAACATACTATGGGACAAGCAAATTATACCACAAGCTTGGAAAACACAATGTGTTATTCCAATTTTAAAACAAGATAAGCCTCCTAATGACTTCAACTCATATAGACCTATTTCATTAGCCTCTTGTATAGGTAAGCTCTTCGAAAATATTTTGAAAACCAGATTAGACTACTTTGTAGAATCAAATAACCTCTTACCTAATCAGCAGTTTGGGTTCAGGAAAGGTCGTAGTGCAGTAGAAAGTTTTACTTCTTTGATTTCAGATATAAAAAGTTCTTTTCATAGCCACTCTTCTACTGTTTGTGTCTTCCTTGATATCCAAGGTGCTTTTGATAGTGTGATTCCTTCTACTTTAATTGGCATAATGTGCGATATTGGCATTCCTGGAAAATTTTGTAAGTGGATTTATGACTTTCTTTACAATAGAACAATGTATGTTAAATTCAATAACATTCTACATGGTCCTAGACATGTATTCAAAGGAACAATGCAGGGTGCGATCTTATCACCTTTGTTGTATAATTTATACACTAGTCAAATTAATAAATATCTAAATAATTCAAATGTCAACTTCTTACAGTTTGCTGATGACTTATTGTTATACAAGTGTTAATAGTAATGTAAATATTTCTGTAAATAATCTCAATATTGCTTTAATTAAATTACATGCTTATTATTTCAATAAACTAGGTTTAGAAATTAGTCCTAGCAAAAGTGGTGTTATGATTTTTTCAAAAAAAGTGTTAGATTGTGACTTAAGTATAAAATACAATAATTCATTATAGTACGAGATCCGACCGCGTGATTTATACATTCACACGTTTGATTGATGAAATATAATTTTTATCGATATTTATAACTAAACCAATGCAGATCCGCAAAGGTGGCCATCCAAATTTGGCCGCAATTAATTTTAATTAAAATGTAATTAATTATTTATTGTTGAACAATTACGTTCACTTGTTATTGTTAAAAAATATATTTCATTAGAAAGAAATATACCTGAGATACCGAGAAAGGTCAAGGTGCCATCCCTCACTTGGCCGCAACCTAATGTCAGCCAGGTGAAAACAGGTATAATTTCGTTAAATATGTACGTTCATAATGTATTATCATGTTATACATACCAAATTGAAGATTAATTCTTTCCCTGCAAATAGTGACTGCCAACGATTAAAGATAAATAAAAGCGAGAGAAACTTAAGATAAACACCGCATGTCGAATAAAGATAGAGGATGCCAGCTGCTTGTCGTTTTCATGCTACTGCGCATGCGTCCATAAATAAGGTGCTCAACTAGTAGCTCGCGTAAAAATGCAACTTTTTTTTTATTATAAAAAATGATAAAAAATACAAACACTTCTTTATTATCATTTAATGATAAAAATTACAAAAATGATAAATAAGATTTTACAGTTAGATAATTATCAATACATATCGGAGTACTTGTAACGAAAAAAATTTCATTTACGTACTATCGTCACTTGAATCATCAGAACTGTCACTCTCATATTTATATATATAAATTCTATAGTGAGATAATGTGATCCCTCAAGTAATAAAGTACTGGGAGGCACTTAGATCGGTGTGGTCTGAAAGAATTATGTTTTTTCTACCTCCTTGGGTAACAAACTCATTTTTGGTAAAAATGTCACTTAGATCACTCTGGTTTTAGCGTCGTCAGTTATGCAATCAAGGTCAATCTTCGACATAGCTCTGTATAACGCCTTAAAATTTCGTTCTTGTTGTATGATTAGTTTTTGTTTTCCGTCGTCCATAGCGTCGTCGTCCATCAGTCCGCTTAAGTCAAAATTCACGTTTATTTGTTGTTTTCGTTGAAAGGAAAGTAAATCCACCATATTCTTCTTAGTTGAGTCGTACAAAGTCTTAGTTTTCCCGTAAATATCGTCAGTGAAATATCCAATATTTTTATTTTCGACACCTTTCACTAATATCTGATGCTGTTGTTCAAAGTTTACCCATAGTTTTTCTAAGTTCTCCAAACGTTTTTCTAGATAGTCGATAGTTTTTCGAGAACTGCTGTCTTTCTTGTAATTGGTACATAAGGTTTTGATATCTTCAAAGATGCCGCCTTGTTTGGTTAGTTGTTGCTCCATGGTACCTTAAGTTAAGTTGTAGGTTCCAGGAAAGTTGTGTCCAGGATACGAAGAAGACTGTAGGTTCCGTAGTTCTACTGGTCTTCAATTTCCAGTGTTTCTTCGTAACTCGTCTTGTTCGCGAACCTCGTTGAAAGTTGAATGTTATTGATGCTAAGTTAATCTGCGTCCTTGTGATGACACACGACTCTCAATTTGGACCGGTGAGACCCGCTTGTGGGAGGCCGACCAAACCGATTCGCTATCACACTTTATGAGACACAGAGATCCTCAGCATCCGGCTCGAAGGACCATTTAATGTACAGTTTAGTAACCGGTACACTACTGATAGTTTAAGAGTTAAGTAGTTGTGAGTGCGCAAGTGAAAGAAACTTCTTCCCGTAGTAATTTATTATTCTAGTTACGTAAATACAGTTTTAGAGTTGAAAGGTGACTCTCACACACGTGCGGACGCTCGTTTGTTAAAATGCACACTAAATATAAATTAATTATAATTACAAAACAATCAGCCGATTTGTGTAAGATCAGCGGAATATCAACTAAGTGTACGTAAACCGTACAACTTAGGTCACTACTTATATTTTGAGCCTTGATGAATTTGATTCTTTTAGACGTCGTTTGGTGTTTTCATCGTAAAGTTTGACATTTTTGACTACTACATTCCGAAGAACGTTTTGAAATCTGCGCTGAAAATATTTTCAATATCGGCGATTGAAAATTATAAGGGTGCGGAAAAATGGCATTAGGATGGTTAACATTTTCGTGCAATGATATTTTACGACTTTCGACGTGACTTATGGAAACAGTCGTATCTATATCGACTTCTTTTCTTATTTTGACAGTGAAGTCCGATCCTTTGAAAATTTTAAACGCTGATATGTTGAGTTCTATTATGATTATTTTTCCCTCGCCAATCAAATTCCTAAAGGTCGTCCAAGGTCACCAGTTGTGTCCGGAAAAAACTTTGCTGTGCGAAAATTAATTATGCATTTTCAGTTCCTGATACATCAGTAGATCAACACAATTCTGAAAAATTATTTCCACTCTTAAATATAAAATATTAGGTGACAACATTTCCGTTTAGAAGATTTTTTCTAAATGTACTGAAATATTTTTCACAAGAATTTGCCAAGGTGCTCGCGCCGATTAGTGCAAATAAATGCTTGAAAAATCTATCGTTTTGGTTCAAAATACGTGTATCAAATCGTGATAGAACACGGATCTAGGATCTATGCGCATGAGCCGAAAAAGAAACACCAGTCGACTTTATGGGTGCTTTAAGATGAACCAAATCCAGAAAAAGTTATTTGCGCTCGAAGCATTTCGAAACAAATGGTCCCTTGATTTTTTATAAAAACTTTATAACTGCACAAAATGTCTTTAGAAAAATGCAGAATAGTTAAATCTTATTGATTTACAACCAAAAGTTTGCCCAAAGTCTTGTTTAAAATATGGGAAAACCACAAAATCCTACAGGTCGAGTTCCATAAAAACAATGTCAGCCTTAACGCATCTTGTTAAACAACCGGCTATTATGTGCACGAAAAAATCGAATTAATAAGTTTCTCGCCATACCGTTACAGCTTGACATCAAATGACTTTATTTAGATTAGTTAACATTGATTTTTCATCGCCTCAAGAAACAGGTTATGCTTTTAAACACCCTGTTTTTGAGAGGTCTTCGAGAAAGAAAAAAAAATATTAAAAAAATATTTCGATCGGATAAAAATCTATCTAGATCATGCATAAGAATACCCGAGAACACGATAATGTAGTTTTCACTCACATATTTGCCGTTTTTCATAGTTAGGCTCAAAATATAAGTAGTGGCCCACGTATAATCTGAACTTGTAAATAACTTAATAGTATTAGTATATTCGTAATCAACTTTAGGTAAAATATCATTACAAAAATCATTACGGTTTAATATGTTTAGGGTACCATCCGTTTTAATGACTAAGTAGAATGTGTGGTAATTCGGTAAAATTCTGCCCAACAAGCATAGGTACATGCAACTGATCTGAAGGCACAACATATGTCCTGACTAAAGCCTCTACACTGTCTATGGTTAATAAAAATTTCGTTTTGCCCAATGTTTTAATATGGGTTTCACCTACTCCTTTTATAACCGGTGACGACTCACGACACACATCTAAACTATATTGGTGTACTAACTTGTCAGTAATTAGCGTACAATCACTCCCAAAGTCAATAAGACATTGTGTTTTTATATCACAGTTGTTAATATACGCGTCTTTATAATAATTACTTCTGGAACTATTTGTAGAACAAGTCATCATTACTCTTTTATTAGAATCGGGAGTTTTATTTTTATAAGAAAAACAATCCTCGGTCTTATGCCCATATTTTTGGCATTTATCGCATTTTGTAACTGGTTTAGTACACTGAAATACTCTATGACCCGTTTCCTTACAATTAAAACACGGCAGTAATTAATTATTTGATTTTCGGCATTGATTTGCGCGATGTCCGCTTTTATTACAATAGGTACAGACAATAGACAAACCTGGCAAGGAAATTTTATTTTTATTTATTTTAGGCATCAATTCTCTTTGTTCGCGACACATGTCCTTCAGATATTTTAGTAAATCTTCAGGTTGAGTAAAACGGGCTGATGATGCACCTGCTCTCAAGGTGCGATCTTCTAAGCCATGTATTATGCAATCGACCGCTTTCTTATCGGAAATATCACACGCATTTAACAAAATCATTTTGTTATAATAATACTCGTCAAGAGAGTCCCAAGGCCTATACTTTTTGTCTAACATCTCAGAGAGTAAGGATCCATAATTAGTATCAGTAGGAAAAGCACGCTTTAAGTGCTCTTGCCATTTTAGCCATGTATATTTTATTGTTCTTAATCCTTCATACCACTTTTTGGCATGACCGACCAGACGTGGCAAAGCAAAATGGGCTGTTTGTAGATCAGACCAACCGTAAATCTGAGAACACTCATTGACCTTAATTATCCACGTATCAATTCTGTGATTTTGAATAGATGGATCGAATTCGGGAATTATATTCTTATCATAATTATATTTTAAAGAACGATCAGGTTTTACACAAGAAGATATAAAGCTTAATAACTCCGGTAAATTTATCGGTAAATTTAAATTAGACAAATTATTCGACATACCTTCTTCAACCTTGTTACCTTGAGGTGGATCTGGCATCGCGTTGTCACGTTCATCGTCTGCGGCACACCCTATGTCCGGCCCGGCATGCAATCTCTCTCGAACACTCTGCGCACCTCCGAGCACGGTAGTGCCCCTCACCATGCTGGATAACCCGTCCATAGGAGTCTGTAGCTGCCCGATATTATTCACAACTGGTGTCGCCCGGCTTTGCTCCAAGATAGATGAATTTTCGCGGTGACGTCTAGTTTGAGAGCCACTAGAATGATGCTTCTTTCTCGAATTTTTTCTGCGATGTTTACGTGTACTCCGGGTACGACCTTTTTAACGCGAATCCGTCCTGCCATGCTTGCGCCACCGCCTTGTAGAATTGTCTACCTCCGAATCGTCTGTAACACTTCGCGATGTATCACTGCTTATCTCACGACCACGTTTTGGCATATTAGTGATATAAGCCACTCAAAATTAATGTTATTTAATTTACTTTACGCGTAAACACTTCACACAGTTTCCAATCGCGAAACGAAAAAAAAACTAACGTCCACGCTCAACAATAGTCCTGATCCTACTTCTGATAAAATAAATCACTGTGGTTTTAGCAATAAAACGAGCTGAGTAACGATTATCACCTTTATTGCAACAGAACTGACCCTTTTTATTTTAATACAAGTGTTTTTATACCCTCGGTTTGACTTCCTGTTGTACAATATTTTAAAATATTAATCAAATTAGCTTCTGAAGTCATTAGTGTTTTTGTAAATATCAATTAAGATTTTAGCAACTAATAAAATAGTAAAAATAACCAGTACTACGATCTCCTGGTTAAATGACAATTCAAAATAATACGTAAAACTTTTATCTAATGATAGCGTTGCATACAAGTGAGCGCATAGACGCGTTTGTATGCGTACGTACCTACGACATGACGCGGCATGTCGACGCAGGACGCGCCGCGCGGCGCCGCCGTTGTAAACTAACTACCTACTGTGCAACTACAATACAATAAGCAATTTCATAGGCGTGCGCGTGGATACATCGCGTTGTTCATGATACATTGAGCGCTCAAAAATGACTAACTTGGGAACCAATCATTACCGAGAAAAATGGTTGAAGTAAATTTCGCGTCACAAAATTAACACTGAAGTTTTCGGTTAACCGTCGTTTACACCCTGTATATATGATGATTTTTGCTGGTCCAGAGGGCTTAAGTCCCCGGCCGCTGTAGTCACAGTCAAAAATGGTTCATTTAACACATCAGTAATTAATTTAACAGACAAAAAAAAGTAATACTTAATAATCGACCTTTAACACTTGAGCCGATACCACCGTCCAATAATTGCGATCTTAATAAATTTGATGTTCAATTTAACGACATTGATGTGGATAAAGAACTCCGTAAGAATTTGGAAATAATTAGAATAGGCCATATGAATGAAGAGGAAAAACGGGCAATTACTAAACTCTGTTATAACTATAGACAAATCTTCCACTCCGATAACATACCTTTATCATTTACACATACAGTAAAACAAACTTAGGTTAACCGACGATACCCCAATTTTTGTTAGGAGTTACAGGCAAGCACCTCGACAGCGTAAAGAAATACAAAATCAGGTAGACAATCTCTTAAGACAAGGTATAATGGAGAATGTTAACAAATTTGGATTTTTAGCACTTCATATTCTCGTTTAAAAATAAAAAATACTAGTGAAAGAATTACTTCGATACGTCAATTAGTTGTCGATTTATAAGTAAAACAAGTTGTAACCGCACGACGCTAGCTCTCGGTGACGGTGTGACGTCACTTTACACTCGCTCAGTCTGGCTCACACAGCCCGCTTGCGGTCGCGCGCTCGGTGCGTTGAAATTATTCCTAAATACTTCTAAAAATGTCCAATTCAAACACTAGGAAATCATATGTTGTGCCTAAATGTAATTTAATTTTATGTAGGTAAGTACATAAGTAATATGAAATAACTTCATCTTATAATGAAACAATTTCTAACCGGATTGATCGCGAGTTTATTGATTTTACTGTGGCGGGAAAAATGGAAAATCAATAAATACGCGATCAATCCGGTTAGAAATTGTTTCATTATAATATGCAGTGGTCGTAAATATCTAACATACTTATTACTTATATGTATAATATACTAGAAGCCGCCCGCGACTTCATCTGCATGGAAACCCTTCCCGCGTAAATCCCGATCCTTCGGGAACCCCGGGATAAAAAGTCTATGTGTTATTCTAGTTCTTCAGCTACCTATATACCAAATTTCATCGTAATCGGTTGTCAAAGGAGATCATCCAGGCTCCATACATTTCTGGGCCTTTTTTCAAAGTGCCGGCCAACAAAAAAAAATGGCATGTATCAATCAATCGACAATCGAGGGTGTGGTACACCCTTAGGTTCGCTAAAGGGGGATGCGCTGACCTTGCACTAGTCGCCAGTGACCAGTCCAGTGGCGACGCATTGGGGCGCCGAGGGAATCAAACTCGCACCTAAGGGGCCACACCCTCGGTTGTGTGCAACTAACAAACCATCGTCTAGGTAAGAGGTCCTCTAGAGTGTTGCCGTTGGGTTGTTAAGTCCGACTCATCGGCATGTGGAACAATATTTTGTGCTTCGGGCACCATTTGTGATGAGGGCCCTTGTTATGAGGACACATGTGACGGTTTAGTGGGTATGCTCGCCCTTCTAACGGAATTCGCTCATAGCCCCGCACTCCATCCTGGGTGCAGGTGTATGCATAATGCGCATACGCACCACTCCCGTCGTCGTGAGGCGGAGCGATCATATTACGATTCCGATAAGTGTGTTACAGTAGGGAATTTCATACAAATAATAATGATGAGCTCGAGTTGGTACGGTGACGATCCTTTTCCGAGTTGATACGTGTGCTACGACCTTAAATCAAGTTCAGAGAGGTCTCTTTACAATGAAAATTGCTTAAGATAGTTAATTCTAGCAAAATCAAACATTATTTTATGTTTCACAGCACTTTCAGAAATGAATAAATGTTTGAATATTATGAATCTTCAAACTTGTATAACTCAGTTCAAAGCGATCCTACCGGTTTCGTGCCATACTAACTATTGCTTCAAATGGATTGATATCTATCGATACATGCCATTTTTTTTTTGGCCGGCACTTTGAAAAAAGGCCCAAAATGGATGATCTCCTTTGCGTGAAAGAGTAACAAACATTCACACATACTTACACACGTAGGTACATACTTACATACGTACCTACATACATACGTACATACATACATACATACATATACATACAAACGTACATATATACATACGTACGTACGTACACACACACATACGTACATACATATGTACATACATACATACATACATACATACATGCATACATGCATACGTACATACCTACGTACATACAATGACATACATACATAATACATATGTACATTCTCACAAACACAATATTAAGTAGGATTTCGGAGGCAACAAAACCTCTATTTCTTTCACAAATAATTCGCAACCATTTTTCCATTTACTATTTCCATTTTAGGTAAATTATCCGATTGCCCTTTTTCAAATCCTTTCTCCAATTTATTAATCAAATAGTATTTACTATTATTATAAGTTATTTTATACATAAGCGGACGAAAACACAACAAAATACTACGCAAGCTATTACACCTACAACAACGATTGGCGACTTAATACTAAGCGGTACGCGGCCCGCGCGGCGCGGTAATGTAATATGACGTCACAGCCGCTCACGCGGCTGTTAGCGGGACTCGGTGTTTTTCGAAACTTTGAATGCTTATAAAATCAAAACTATTTGGTATTTTTAACTGAAACAAAAACTAGTTTATACGTATACATACAGGTTATACTGTGTCCAAAATTTAAAGCGATTTGGCATACCTAGTAACATTCTCCATTAGGGAAAGTATCTCGCCATGGTCGTGTCCCGTGCATATAGTTCCTAAAAAACCCGACGCTTCAAGAAAGGTTAAATGGAGACTTGTGATTGACTATAGGAGACTTAATGATAGAATCGTTGAAGACAAATACCCGCTTCTTAACATACACAACATTCTTGACAGACTAGGACGTGCACAATACTCTACCACCCTTGATCTAGCCAGTGGGTACCATCACTAGAGATCATCCCAACGACATAGAGAAGACCGCATTCACTACAGAAAGAGGCCATTACGAATTCCTTAGAGTGCCGTTTGGATTAAAAGATGCACTCAGTACATTCCAACGTTTGATGGATCACATATTAAGAGGACTAGACAACGTATTTACGTACCTTGATGACATTATCACTAATGAACGTTATTGCAAGAACACATTGAGAGACTTAAACAAGTATTTGATAGTTTTAAAACTCATAATCTGAAAATCAGAATTTCTAAAAATAGGTTAACTTCCTACCACATGAATTGACTGACGAAGGCCTTAAGCCTAATAGAGATAAGATCAAGGCTGTTTTAGATTTCCCCATCCCAAAAAATCAAAAAGAAATAAAGTAGTTTTTAGGCCACGTAGGTTATTATCGCAAGTTTATCAAAGACTTTGCCAAATTAACAAACCATTAACAGCCTCTTTTAAAAAGAATGCCATCGTGCACACTGAAGAGTTCGTAGACGCAGTTAACAAATGTAAAACAAAAAAGTGTTCTAAGTTACGGCGCTCACGGATTGGCAGCCACCTGAGTTGGGAGCGATAAGAAAGGACATGATCATTCTTTCGAAGGTTAAAGATAAAGAGAATGCAATTGTTAAGAAGCCGGTCAAGTTTATCGAAGAGATCTGCATTCAGACCAAAGAAACACACATCACCATAGTCGATTAAAGGGATATAATTTATTAAGGTTCGTACAAGCATTGTTTTTGTCCTGGATTGCAGCAAGTTCTTAAGGCGATATAGGGCTCGCAAAGTACAAGTAATACTACGACAAATATTTGCCACTGCGGCTCTCCAGCTAAGAGTGGAATCGATTTAAAGGCCAAGGTTTTTAACATTTATTGTGGTGCCATTAAACATGATTGAAGACCTGTGTACATGCTTTAACCGGCTAATACTACAAGGACTGCCTACCACTATAGCTTGGCACTTGGCAGGATTAACAACCAGGCCAAACCTTTCTGACCTGTATTTCCTGATGTGTTCAAGGTCAATATTAACCGAGTCAACCGTCATGAATATTGAATCAACGGTCCCATTTGTGTAAAGTTGCAAGTCGTTGGCATACAGATGATACGAACACTGAAGGTTGTGAATTACGTAGTTTTTAAAAAAATAAAAGAAAAGAGGGGAGAGGATGCCGCCTTGAGGAACGCCAGAGTCGAGTTCACACTAGATCGATGATGATTCACCGACACGAACCGACTGCCGGTGTTCTTGAAGATAACACGTAAACCAATCTAGGACTCCGGAAGAGATGTTAAGATGGGAAAGGATGGAGAGGAGAATATCATGACTATGTATTGAAGGCTTTCAAGAAATTTACCAAAGCCACCACTATGACCTTAGTGTCCTCCATGCCTGCCCTTATATCGCCAGTCACTTTGAGGAATGCAGTTTTAGTGCTGTGACCTGGTCTGAATCCCGATTGCATCGGATTGAGTTGATTATTTGTGAGTACAAATTGTACTAATTGCTTATGTACATAGGCCTCTAGCACTTTGGATAGGAATGGAATAGAAATGGGTCGAAAGGGAATAGGAAGTGTAGGGTTTAAGTTTTTAGGCAGAGGGATAACATGAGATTTACGCTACTGGGATGGGAAGGAGCAAAAGTCAAGCGAAAAATTTATAATGTGGGAAATGGCGGGGAGAAGAAAATCCAATACAGCGACGATCATGCGTCGACTGATGTTATCAGCGCCTACCGCATTGGATTTAATTGACAGGTTTATCTTATGAATATCTTCCGAAGTCACTGGGGAAAAGGTGAAGAGATGAAGATTGGGTCTCGGCAATTCGTTTAGCATACGAACAGTCTCGCACTTGGTTTGGTGATCCAGCGGCAAAGAGGTGGAGAAATGTTGATTAAGGTCATCCAAACCAAGTGTGCACTGTGAGTTGTTGCCCTGCCGTTTGCCAATACCCAGGGTTCCAAGCGACCTCCAGATATCAGCTGGGGAAGAAAAAGAGAGATTATTGAGAATGTGCTGGCGTTTGGCATTACGTATAATCTGGTTGCACCGATTCCTTGCAACCTTAAACCGGACCCAGTGTTCGTCACAACGGTCTCTCTTCAATTTTTAAATGCCCTATTCCTACGCCTCATAGCCATACGAACCCCTCTGGTCATCCAGGGAGCAGGTGGACGTTTAAGCTTCACCTTTATCACAGGTGCATGTGTGTCGTATAAACCGATAACAGCGTCGTTAAAAAGCGTGACCTTCCCATCGATCGTCGGTACAGCAATTAGTCGGTCCCAGTTTATCCTTGTTGCATCAAGACGTAAATTGTCAACGTCCATCCGCCCGAAACAACGCCTATACAGAAGCTTTAGGATTTAGGA
The DNA here is from genome assembly GCF_050436995.1 of Anticarsia gemmatalis. Lineage (NCBI taxonomy): Eukaryota > Metazoa > Arthropoda > Insecta > Lepidoptera > Erebidae > Anticarsia > Anticarsia gemmatalis. The sequence continues at coordinate 13,804,631 of NC_134775.1, forward strand.
GGCGAAAATGAGGTCGTGGTGGGAGAAACCTGGAGCAGGGTATTGGCCAAAGGTTGAGACGAAGGACGGAGTAGCGGTGAGCATTTATGTCTTCGCCTGGCATGTTGTGATGAGTGGCTTGCACAGGTAATATATGGAGACCGGCGGACTCAATGATTTCGAGGAGCTAGCAGGTAAGAGGCGAACTGTGGGAAAGGAGATCAGTGTTGAAGTCGCCCATTATGATGGTGTGGGAATAATTAGACCCTAAAGATTCCAGCACCGAATCGATGCTGGAGAAGTAGTCAATGGACGGCGGGCAGTATACAACGCCAAGAAGAACTTTGGCACCTTTTACACGAACCTCAAGAAACAGATATTCAGCGGAATCAGAGTAGGTAGGACAAGAAGAATTTATGATTCTGTACGGAAGGTCGCATCTAACGTAGATAGCGACACCACCCTCCTGTCAATACGATCGTTACGAATTAGGGTGAATCCAGGAAGAGGGTAAGAAGAAGAGAGGTGAGGTTTGAGCCAAGACTCCGAAATCAGAATGGCATGAACGTTGCTATTACTGAAGGCTTCCTGTAGTTCACTGTAGTGGCTAGGAATACTCTGAGCGTTTATGTGACAGACGTTGAACAGATATTTGTCAAGCGACAAATCAAACGTCTGCCGCACAAAATCACCGACAGTTCCTGTTGCCGAGCAGAAGCTGTCGTTCGGGGAAGAGCTAAAGCTACTAGCAAAAATAAAAGAATTATTATCATCACTTTGCATGGGAGGTACGTAAAAAATTATATAATAATAATATATATACTATATATATACTATAATAATATATATACTGGAATAAAAAATTAAAAGACTACTAATTAATAATAATATAAAAAGTAGGAAATTAGAAATAACTGTAGCAGTGTAAATCTCTGCACCACCTGCCAGCCAACAACGAAAAAAAAAATACAAAGAAAGAGAGAAGGAAAAAAAACAAGCACAATCAAAGTGAAAAAAAAAAGAAATAAGAATAAAACGTAATTTACATGGCAACACTGGCAACTTGCGAACGAGAATGTCCACTCGCAAGTTGACAGCTGTCATATGTCAGTTTGACATGTCAGTCAATCGGCAGAGTAGATAATATAACAAACTAGCTGACCCGCGCAACTTCGCTTGCGTCACATAAGAGAGACGTAATCTCCCCCAAAAAGGGGGGTGCGGAGCGCCCCCATTTAAAGAAAAATGCAAAAATAAGTTTGGAGGTTAGGCTGAATGCGGGGGGCAGGGAGGGGAAGGGGAGGGGTAGGTAATCTCCCTCGAAAATGGGGGGGTGGTTCGGAGCACTAACCTAACGTGACTGCTCCGGCGCTGCGGAAGAACAGCCCTTTCGCCCTTACGTAATAAATCGCAGGCACCCATGCTCGCCTCCACAGCCTCGGCTTTTTCCCTTCGCGCCTCCGATTTATAAAAATACTCTAGGGGTGTGACAGACAAGTGACCACGTGGAATTCGGGGTAGACTGATTAGATTTCTGTGACTGATTAAACATTGTCAGACCATGTTGGTGGTCTCAGTCATACTCTTATCTAAATATTTCTAAGAAAAATGAATAATAAATAAAAAACAGATTTAAATTTAATTTAATTTATTGGATAAACATAATTTATTACATTTATTAATTCCTTAAATGGGTCCCCGTGGCGGTGGGTTATTTTTCTCCGCCACGAGTATTCAACCAACCAATCACTGAAATTCTTTTTATTTTGTTTGTCTTTAAACACCTTCTTCAGGCCACGCCATTGGCTTTCAATTCGCTGGGTGTGTGTCCCGTCTGGTGCCACAAATCTGTTCTCTGGGTCACTATGGTTGACCCTTTTATGTATGTACCCATGATTAGGAAGACTGAGGTAGGCTCTCCAGTAATCCGTATGGATAATTGAGCCTACCTCAACATGTTTTTCTATTAGTGGCACCAAGACATCTGCAGTTCTCTCATTGTCTGGACACACTTCCAGTCTTAAATCATCATTTTTATCTTCAATCATGCCAATGACCCAGTGGCCCTCAATTTGTCTTCCTCTGTTATATTTTCTTTTCCCAAATTTCGACTCGTCAATTTGGACCACTTTTCTCGGTCCTCCTATCTTCCCAGTTTCTTCTTGGTGTTCCACTTCGTACACCACTACTGCTTCACGGCAGTAATTATACCAGTCCGATATAGTTGCTTTTGACACAACTGGTCCGTCTTCTTCAGCAATCTCTCTCTGCACTTGGTGGTAAGTACTTTGATCGCTAAATGCGAACATTAATTGGAAGATTACCGTCAGTGGTAATTTTATATTTTCGAACCACGTTCCTGCTGCTTTGCTGTGGGATTTGGTCCGACAATTTGATTTCCTGCAGCGAAATTTGCCTAAATGGCCTGCACCCGCTCCAGTTGTCAATACCATAGGCTTCCTATGGTATGCACACTGTTTTTGAGTGGGTATGAGCCCATTCTCCTCTGCAAACCGAACACATTGTTCTTCAGTGCCCAGATCCTTGTATAACTTTTTCCAAGACCATTGTGATCTGTAACAAACAAAATCCACATTAATTTACATATACAAAATAGCAGCAGTAGTATGTAGTAGTAGTAACTATAAAATTAAAAATAAACTCATACACAAACAACATATAGCTTGCATAAAACTGACCTTAGCTCTTCGGCAGTGTAATCTATTCTTCTCCCAGAAGAGCCAGTATAAGTGGGCTCATCGTCGGACGACGACGAATCCACATATCTAGGACTTGATGTCTCAACTGAAACAGCAGCCCCACTGGATCCAGCAGCCCCACTGGATCCAGCAGCCCCACTGGATCCAGCAGCCCCACTAGGACCAGCAACTGGTTCGTCATGCGACGGCACAGCAGGGAGCACATGTGGCTCATTAGAGTCCAACACTTGCAATCGCGAAGACGCCATGGTAGTCATACGTTGATCAAGCTACAGGAGTACGTAAAACGATCTCGACTGTAAAGCGAACAAACAATGACTGAAGTTGACATTTGACAATGCTCATGAAGCGACAAAACAAAATGGCGTCGCGATTTGCGTTTCGTTACTTTTCGCTACTACACAATTTCACTTTTTTATTTATTTAAAACACATTAATTTACTTTTTATTATTATAAACTTGCATAATTTCATATTAACACTACTTTGTGTATTTATTAAACAGGAATATACAATAAAAATAAACATTATTAAATAAATGTATTGTTCTTAGTATGAAACTAAACGTAGGGAAGTCAAACGCCACCGCGAATGACATTTCAGAAGTGAAAAATTTCGGATATTTGATTATTTATAAAAAAAAAACTAAATATCTCCGCAGCCTGAAACTTTGCAGAAAGACTCCATAGGCCTAGCCCTTTCTGCAAAAAAATTTTGGTTGCCCAACTCGATGGTCCATATACTAAACTTTATCCTGAAATGGCACCAGCCGCCTTTGGATGCCTAGAAATCAGGGCATTCAGCTCGTCGATTGTGACAACTTTGTGTCGACTACCTTCGGCCACTTTGACAACAATTGTGCCATCCTGAGTCCAGCAATCTCGCATACCAAAGTGCTGCCGCGCCTTGGCAAAAGTGATTTGGCGGGGCCTAGTCGGGAACTCCTTCACGGATACTGAAGTCCCTCGCAGTTTTGCCTTGGCTCTCCATACAGAAGACCGGACTTCGGCATCTACGAAACGTACCAGGACGGGACGATGGTGTTTACCTCCGAGAGCTCCAATCCGATAGCAGACTCTGATTGACGTGGGCGCGATGTTGTTCATTCCCATCTTGCCGTGTAGGATGTCAACGGCAAGAGAATGATTGTCCACTTTGGCAGTCTCCGGTATCCCCAGGAACAGCAAATCCTTCCTGCGGTGTCTGGTCTCCATGGAGTCAACCAACCGCAAGCATTCGCCTATTTGCTGCCTAAGCAAACTGAGTACACTGAACATAACCTCACGGAAGGTCCGGAACTCCTCGGCCACCTTCGCTACTGTGTCCTTAGCTGCACCAGTCTGCAACTGCGCCTCCAGCTCCGCCATCCTCTTGTTAAAACTCTCCTCAAGTTTTGTCTGTGTCAGTTGTATGTCACTAAGTTGAGACATTTTGTGATGTGACTTGCAGTTTTTGTTGAGTGAAGGTGTATAACTGGCAGGTGGTGTTTAATGTAGAAATTACACTACATAAATGAAGTACTAATATTGTAAGTACTATAACTATTAATTAAAGCAGAAAATAATTGTAAATTAAACTATTAAATAAAATTAAATTAAATTAAAATATGTGGAGTAACTTTTCTTGTGTCTACTTTATTTGACACCTACCGCCCAAAAAAAGGCTATTATACTGTTAAAGATTATTTGGACGATAATAAAGCTTGGGACTGTGCTGCTTCTACCAAGTCTGTTTCAAATCTATACTAATATACTAATACTAATCTATACTAATATAATAAAGCTGAAGAGTTTGTTTGTTTGTTTGTTTGAACGCGCTAATCTCAGGAACTACGGGTCCGATTTGAAAAAATCTTTCAGTGTTAGATAGCCCATTTATTGAGGAAGGTTATAGGCTATATATCATCACGCTACGATCGATTGGAGCAGAGCAGCAGTAAAAAATGTTACAAAAACGGGGAAAATTTTGACGCATTCTCTCTTATGTTGCAAGCGAAGTTGCGCGGGTCAGCTAGTAATGTACTAATATTTTAATGTACGATGTTTTACTGCGTCCTACCAATAAGTTTCCTTTCGAAGTTTATTACTATTTCTATTAGCTTAAATTTTAAATTAGATTTATTCAGTTTTTCTTGAGTGTACACGGTAAATCATCAATACTAAATTGTATCAAGCAAATTGACATTTTAAAAGAGCAAGCCGTGAGTTTCTTGCCGTTTCTTCTCATGAGCAACCAGCTTTTCCGAAACGGACAAAAGAAATACAAATATGTGACTATTTCAAATACTTTGTAAAAAGTTTACAAAATAAAGGATATTTTGAATTTGAATTTGATTGCGTCAAGATGGCTTCCTCTTTTTCTTCTCCACCTTGAGAAAGCCATCCTTTTCGCACGTAGCCTCGTTCTTCTCACCCTGATGCGGATTGACGTCAGATTTGATAGTAATCTCCTTATCCCCTTTCTGTCGCCACTGTGGTGGTTGTCCAGCTGGTAGGCTGGCGGCAACGGCCGCGTAGACACGTGTCTTTCTTCATACTGTGTTTTGAGTTTTGATTCTCTGTCCAGTTTATTTTCCAGGTTAACCAGCCTTTTGAAAGCATTTTCATAATTGTTCGGGATTATTCTGTTTTCATTCTTCCAGAGAAGGGCGGTCTCGAAACGTCCCTCGGGTAACCGTCTCAGTCTGCATTTTCTACCCCGAGTGCTTCTAAGTTAAAGAATTCTTTCATCATTTTCTTCATCGGTTTTTAATTTTCCTCTAGGCTAATAGTGTATCCACAGAAGTCAACTGACCTTAACCTAGAAGTTCGGCATCCATGTAAGACCCAGCCTAATTTGGTTGTAAGTTGCTACTGGCTGGTCCCGACTTCCAGTTCTGATGTCCAGCGCTACCAATAGCTTCCAGTGACCGTTGAGTGTAAAGATTGACGTCGCCGACTGAATATTGCTTAAGTAAATTCGATTTATAATTTGAGTGCGGTCGGTGAGACCGCGCGTCCACGTTTGTGGTGTAAACCATCCCTGACGGTGATTTTTTAGATTTTATTAGTTAAAATGACAATAAAACGATCTAGCATCGCCTTCAGTCGAAAATAAAATATTGTGATTAAATAATCTTACTTTTGAACACCAGTTTCAATGATTGCTTTTTGAATCTGATCAATGCGACAGCGATGTTGATGATTGTTTGTTTTATGGATCTGACATTGAAGAACATCATTTGAGTGGAGAGGAGATTATTGAAGAAAGTGATAGCACTACCGGAGCTGACGATGACATTAAGAGATTGGACAGCGAAAGTTCAGATGATGACAATATACCTACTTATAGCAAAGTGCTTTAAGCCATTATGCAAATACTGCCAATAAATATGATCAAGTTGGACCCTTGTCGAAATTTTTATGTTAAGTATTGAGAAAATATTGTTCAGTTTTTTTTTGTTTTTTGTTCTTTATATTCTACTAGCTGACCCGTGCAACTTCGTTTGCGTCACATAAGAGAGAATGGGTCATAATTTTCCCTGTTTTTGTAACATTTTTTACTGGTACTCTGCTCCTATTTATTGGTCATCGCGTTATGATATATAGCCGATAGCCTATAGCCTTCCTCGATAAATGGGCTATCTAACACTGAAAGAATTTTTCATATCGAACCAGTAGTTCCTGATATTAGCGCGTTCAAACAAACAAACAAACAAACAATCAAACAAACGAACTCTTCAGCTTTATAATATTAGTATAGATTTTTAAAACAATTTAAACTAATTGAAAAAGTCATTTTCTCGTGAAAAGTGCTTTTGATAGTCTTATCGTTATATTTAATTCAAAATAAATATATTTTTCATTAAAATTACTTTTTTATTTACCTTAAGTAACTCTTCTAAGAGATAAAAAACAAATAATGATACTTAATCATCAAGACAGAAACCAGCCCGTAAAAATAGCGTCCATAGTCCGTGTTAGGCCGCACGTCCATAGTAGTGTAACAAAAATGGAACGTCCATAGTTAAAGGTTAAGTAAAATAGGCTCGTCGAAAAAATATCGATACATCGATATATCGATACATCGATATACCGATATTATTTTTTCAATGTATCGATATTTTTGAGCGATATTTAATGTTTCGATGTATCGAGGTATCGATATAAAATAACAAGTGTTGAAAAGGTATAAAAATCGATATTTTTTGTAATTAAAAAATCCTAAATTTATTTATTAGTATTTTTTTCAATTAATATGTGGGTATTTTTGATGGTGATGGGTATACAAGTACGAGTTTGTAAACAATGGTTTTTTTTTTTCTGTTTCTGCTGCTCCCGTAAATGGCGTCATTTAGGGTGGCCACTGAAAACCAGCGCTGTGTTGTGGTTTGTCACAACCAGCATAATGCTGAGTGACCTCCCTGTTGGCACACAGGACGCTGCTTATTTAATATTAATATTATTGTTGTTCTGATATGGTTTCTGTCTGTTCAATAAATACTATTTTTTTTTTATACTAACATTTTTTTACAAATTATTTTTTTTTTGTCTTTGGTCGACTCGATTTACTGCGTTTTAATTTGGTACTTAAGTTGGCAACTCTGTCTGTCAATGTCATTTCAGTGTCAGTGTCTGTCATCTCCATTGAAGTAATAATACTAACTGGAATGATCACTAAGACCGAATTCGCGAGCCGAGCGAGACTTACTTTAAATGGCCTCTGTCCCTTTCTAGAAGGTGACCATACTAAAGCGGAATCGTGGATAAACTTGAGACTACTAAATATATACAGTAACAAAATTTTGTAATTACCTTACAAAGCATCGATCGTATTTACTTTTTGGATCACTTTTAAAGATAGTACGGAATCTATACAAGTGAAAATGAGTAACAGGAAATGTATGTAATCATGTTATAATTATATTATATACTATTATTTATAATACGGCGCGAATATAGTGGTATTCTCGATAGTGTGTGTTCCACCGAATTTGGCCAGCGTAGTAGACAACTGTAGGACCTTAAGAAAAGACCAGTGCATTGGTTGGTAAAAAAGTTCCAGTAGTAAATCCAAACGAAACTCATACAACTGTACATATTGTTTTTATTTAAAAGAAAATTGTACATTACTGAACAACATGGCCCTATGCAATCTTTGTCGTAACGTGGCTCGATTTCCCATAATGTTTATAGCCATTTCCTTTCCGTATGTTGTCATTGTTACAATCAAATATCTATTTGATAAACATTTCTGTGTAATTATAGCAATAACTTTTTTAATAACTGTAAATGTCATCGTTACTTCTGAGTCAATTTTTACTTCCGATCAGTAGTGTAAATAATATTTGTCATTTTTACTCATCACGCAGCCCAAACTGGTCACAATCATGTGCTATATCTTTGCCACGTATCAACTACTCCACCCATCATAAAACTCAATACTTTTATTTATTATCCACCTGAGCAATGAAATGAATGAAAAGAAACTGAATCAAAAGATGTATGGGCATACATGTAAACTTTAGCGGCCCCTAGGATGACTTTTTACTGTATCCATTAAACAAGAGCAATTATTTGGTAAAGCTGCTTAATTCTTTGAAATAAGAACAAAATATGTGTGATTTCCACAAAAATCTTAAATGAGAGTGACACTACAATGCAAATCAAAGTTCTCTTAATTGCGAAAGAAATATTCCACAACCTAGACACCAACCAGTCACAATACATTTTTTAACCATATTTATCACAAAATAATAGTGATTAATACAAAAAACTCGGAACTATTTATTGCACTCAGATGTCAAATATGGCCGAAAGGCCGTACCAAGGGGCGGAGCTTAATTTGCTTGATTTTTCTGTGTTGCTAGAAATAACAATATCAATTTCCTTGCTGTTTAAAATTGGGACAAACATTTTCAAGATACAATCTATCCTCAGTGTGAATCAAGAGTTATCTATACTATCTATACTAATATTATAAAGCTGAAGAGTTTGTTTGTTTGATTGTTTGTTTGTTTGAACGCGCTAATCTCAGGAACCACTGGTCCAATCTGAAAAAATCTTTCAGTGTTAGATAGTCCATTCATCCAGGAAGGCTATAGGCTATATATATCATCACGCTACAACCAATAGGAGCAGAGTAGCAATAAAAAATGTTACAAAAACGGGGAAAATTTTGATCCATTCTGTGCACGATGAACGCATAAATAACTTTTTTATATAGTAAATTAGGCACATAAACGCATAAAGTAATACGTAAAAATTAGATTGCACATTGTTTACATTATATTTATTAATAATAGCATATTTTAAATAATAATTAACATTTAAATTCTTACTTTATACGTTTATGTCAAATTCATTACGATTACGGCTCCAACCGCGAAATCTGTCCGCACAGTGAAGACACGAAGATCGTCGCGTACAACAGGATCTCGATCAAGGCGAATTATTGAGGCAGAAGAGGAGGTTGCCGCGTTAAAGCTCGCGCTCGCCGAAGCTAAATTAAAGCGACTGCGCGTTGAGGCAGAGGATGAAGACGATGACTACGCTCCTTCGTCGGTTGCGGATGAGGAAGAGGACGACGCACCTAGCCGGGTAGAAGAATGGTTGAACAAGACCGCGCTTCCCAAAGAAGTGAAGGATCCGGAATGGCGAGGACAGGACACTATCAAAAAAGAAAATCAAGTACACAGGAAAGAAGGTGTCCCTGCGCGTCAGCCGGACGTCACTTCATTGGCAGAGGCGCTCACACAGGCAGTGCGAATGTCCAGAGACGCGCCGAGGTACATTCAGGAGCTACCAGTCTTTAACGGAGAAATTAGTAATTGGTTGGCGTTCCGCGCCGCCTATCAGGAAACGCACCAAATGTTCTCGAAAATCGAAAATATTGCCCGCATAAGGAAAAGTTTAAAGGGAGCTGCTCATGAAGCAGTGAGCAGTATGCTGATCAGCCAGCCGGACCCACAAGCCATCTTGGATGCTTTGGAACGCCGATTCGGAAGACCGGACGCACTGGCTATGAACGAGATGCAAAAACTAAGAAATCTGCAGAAAATTAATGACGACCCACGTGACTTATGCATATTTGCGAATAAAGTGTCTAACATCGTCGCTACGATTGAGGCTTCCGGCTATGTTTCCGCTGCCTACTTAGCTCACACAGGCGCGAAAACTGTCAATCCAAGGCATGTGGTGAAGACGGATGCGACATGGCTCACCATCGTTTGTTGCACCACAGAAAAGATACTGTGAAAGAGCAGCCGGCAACTACGGCACCAGTAGAGGTCACGTCAGCGGTAGAAGTTGTGAAAAATACTAACGCCGCAAGAAGTCGTCAAGCCCTGCTGAAGATTGCGCCGGTTACATTGGTCGGTCCGAATAGCACCAGGGTCGACACCTTCGCACTGATGGACGACGGGAGCACCATCACCCTGATCGAAGAAAGCCTAGCGGAATTATTAGGTATCGACGGCCCGCGAGACGACATGTGGGTGCAAGGGCTTAACGAGACGGCGAAACACGAAAACAGCAAGAGAGTGGACGTAACCATACGAGGCCGATACAACCTCAATGGCCAACAGTATAAAATGCGGAATGTACGCACTGTGCAGAAACTAATGTTCACGCAACAAACGATTAGCCGAAGAGACGTCGAAAACTGCGCACATCTGAAGGGCATAGAAGACCAGCTAATATACCAAGATGCTCGACCAAAAATCCTTATTGGACAAGACAACTGGGAGCTGTTAGTAGCGCTGGACATCAGGACTGGAAATCGAGACCAACCAGTAGCAACTAACACCAAATTAGGCTGGGTCTTACATGGATGCCGAACTTCTAGGATAAGGACAGTTGACTTCTGTGGATATACTACTAGCCCAGAAGAAGATGAAAAACCCATGGAGAAAATGATGAAAGAATTCTTTGACCTGGAAGCAAAGAAAAGAAGGAATGACCCTGACGAACGCGCCTTGGAGATACTCAATGCACACAGTAGACGGTTGCCCGAAGGACGTTTCGAGACCGCCCTTCTCTGGAAGAATGAAAACAGAACAATCCCGAACAATTTTGACAACGCCTTCAAAAGGCTGGTTAACCTAGAAAAGAAACTGGACAGAGAACCGAAACTTAAAACACAGTATGAAGAAAGGATTCAAAACCATCTTAACTCAGGATACGCGGAAATTGTGACCACACCTGTAGCGCCCGGAAAAACTTGGTACCTGCCTCACTTTGCTGTATGCAATCCTGCTAAGCCTAAGATACGACTTGTGCATGACGCGGCTGCTAGATCACACGGAACAAGCCTAAATGACATGTTGCTCTCTGGTCCTGATCTCTTGCAACACCTGCCTGGAGTCATCATGCGATTCAGACAACACGCTTTCGCAATCTCGGCCGACATCAAAGAGATGTTCATGCAAATCAAAATAAGGGAAGAAGATCGAGATGCGCTGAGATTCCTGTGGCGTGGAGACAATAGAGGGAATAAAACACCGGAAGAGTATCGGATGACATCTGTGATCTTCGGAGCCACATCATCACCATGCACCGCGCTATACATCAAAAACAAAAACGCAGAAGAACATCGCGAGACGTATCCTCAAGCGGCCAAGGAAATTATCAGGAACCATTATATGGACGACTTTATAACAAGCTTTCCGACCAAAGAAGAAGCTGTCCGCGTGTCGAAGGAGGTTGATAAAATACATAAGAAAGCTGGTTTCGTGCTTCGAGGATGGACATCGAACGATCAGTCTGTGTAACAACATTTTGACACAGATCAGGAAAATAAGATTTTACCAATCGGCGGTAACACGGAGAAAACATTGGGCCTGTTGTGGGAGACCGGTAAAGACTGCATCAGCTTTCATCTAAACGAAAATAAGACGCCACCTGAAGTACTAAAAGATACACGTCCCCCAACGAAAAGAGAAGCTTTGAGTATCATTATGTCACTATTTGACCCACTTGGTCTGGTCTCTCCTGTAACAACACCAGCAAAGAGATTGATGCAAGAAACGTGGCGATTTGGCACAGGATGGGATGACCCCATGCCCGAAGAATTACAACCTCGCTGGTCAACGTGGTTGAAAAACCTGCTGGCAATCAAGAGCCTGAAGATCGCGCGGTGTTACAACATCGGCCCCGCGATACAGGAAAGGGAATTGCATACCTTTGTCGACGCCAGCGAAGAAGCGTATTCAGCTGCCATCTACATCAGGATGTTGCGCGCCGACGGAACTGTACATGTGGCATTGGCAGTAAGGAAGAGTCGCGTCGCGCCATTGAAGCCTACCTCAATACCTCGACTCGAACTTCAAGCCGCTCTGCTAGGCGCACGATTAGCACGCACGACGGAACAAGAACACGACTTCGTGTTCACCCGAAAGGTGTACTGGGGTGACTCCCGCACAGTACTGGCGTGGATAAGAGCTGAACCACGCACTTTCAAGACGTTTGTTGCGCATCGCCTGGCAGAAATTGAAGAGCTAACTAAGGTGAATGAGTGGCGGTGGGTTCCAACAAAGGAAAATGTAGCTGACGACGCAACCCGAGATACACCCGCAGACTTCAACTCAGGACATCGATGGTTCCATGGTCCCGACTTTTTAAGAAAACCAGAAGTGGATTGGCCCTCAGAAGAAGTCAAGCCAATTGTCGAGAAAACAGGTGAAGAAAAATGTCTCGTCACGCTAGAAAGAGGCACGCCAATGTACTTGCCGAACATCGAGAATATCGCTAAGTGGCAAACACTGATACGCGCTACAGGAAGAATGCAGTTCATCGACCTGTGCAGGAAAAGAAAACACGTTGCAGCTGTAACTAGAAAACGTACCAAGGAAAAGCAGGAAAATAACCCAACCTGGAAGAAAAATGAACGCAAGAAGAAAGGAAATGAAACATCAGTGAATACTGAAGAAAAGAAAAGGCTGATTCCCCTCGATGCAACCTATCTACAAAGAGCTGAAAATATGTGGATACGAGCGATGCAGGATGAAAGCTACGCACAGGAAAGGACAAGGATAGAAAACGGTAATGCGCCGACTGGAAAAGATCGACTAGCCAATCTAAGCGTTATCATCGGCGAAGATGGCTTGCTGCGCCTACGGGGAAGAATTTCAGCTGCACCCGGAATTAGTGTAACCACGACCAACCCTGTTCTGCTCGACGGCCAACATCGAAACACGAAAATGTATATCCAGCACATACATGAGAAAATGATCCACGGCGGAGTAGAGCTGGTTGTGAACGAACTGCGACAGCGGTGTTGGGTGACACGAATACGCCCGACGGTAAAAAACGTTATAAGGAATTGCCAGAGATGTAAAATAAGAAGAGCAAAGCCGACTAAGCCTTCAACAGGAGACTTACCAGCAGCTCGACTAACTCACGGCGCAAGACCCTTCTCTTACACAGGGGTCGATTACTTTGGTCCAGTAGAAGTAACAGTAGCCAGACACAGAGAAAAGAGATGGGTAGCTCTCTTCACCTGTCTCACTGTAAGAGCAGTACACTTAGAAGTGGTGCCGTCGTTAAGCGCAGACTCGGCTATCTGCGCGATAAGAAGATTCATCGGGAGAAGAGGAATGCCGACAGAGCTGTGGTCGGACAACGGAACTTGTTTCAAAGCAGCCGACAAGGAGCTACGGGAAGCCTGGAGAGCAATGCAGGAAGAAGCGAGTGTACACCATATAAAGTGGCGCTTCATACCCCCTGCCTCGCCTTTCATGGGAGGGGCATGGGAGCGTCTAGTACGGAGCGTAAAAGAAGCCCTTCGGGTTACACTCCGAGAAAAGCATCCCAGCGACGAAGTTCTACATACGCTCCTGGTCGAAGCCGAGAACATTCTAAATTCGCGTCCTCTCACCCATGTGACGGTCAACCCCGAAGAACCGGAAGCTCTAACGCCAAATCACATTCTACTGGGTCCGAGCTGTCACGTGCCTGCGCCTGGCAGCTTTAACGAGAACAATGAGGCCACTCGAAGTCTGTGGAGACGAGCGCAGCAACTAGCAGACACTTTCTGGAAGCGTTGGGTAAAAGAATACAGGCCGTTACTCCAACACCGGCGGGAGCCGCACGCATCTGGTACACCCCTGCGTGTCGGCGATGTAGTAATCATCTGCGATTCCAACCTACCGAGGAATGTGTGGCCAAAGGGACGAGTGACACGCGTCTTCCCTGGCAAAGACAACGAGATACGAGTTGTGGACATCACTACCAGCAACGGTCATGTCTTGCGGCGACCATGCAAGAAGGTCATCGTGCTACCAGTTGAATCGCAAGATGCGACGGCGGGAGAAATGTGCACGATGAACGCATAAATAACTTTTTTATATAGTAAATTAGGCACATAAACGCATAAAGTAATACGTAAAAATTAGATTGCACATTGTTTACATTATATTTATTAATAATAGCATATTTTAAATAATAATTAACATTTAAAATAATATTTCTAAATAAAAAATTTTATTTAGAAATATTATTAACAACCTTTGTTTACGTAGAACTTTGTAGAAACACGAATATTATTATTAGAACCTTCCAGTTAATAAGAATCATACGAAGGAACAATCGCGAAACACCGAGCGCCGGCGATCCTTCGATTAAACACGCCGATCGTTCCGGAAAGTACAAGAATGAGAAAGACGTATTGGCAAAACGCGTATGCGCGAGCGAGACGGAAAATCTCTAGAACATCGCGCGGCGCGACACGGCGCGCTTGATCTTTCGCTATGATTCTAGAAGCAATGTTTGTGAATATAAATATGGACGCGCGCCGAGTAGCGGCAGTTTAAGTTTTAAACTCATCGAGTGAAGATCACATCGGAGAAAGAAGAAAAGTACATAGTGAATAAACCGTACATTGTAAAGTATATGAACAGTGTATAGTAAATAGTTTATAATACAGTCCACTTTGAAGATTGAAGAAAATAAAATAAATATATTACTTCGCAACCGGTGTTCTTATTGGAAGAATAGTAATCCTCCACACATTCTATCTTATGTGACGCAAGCGAAGTTGCGCGGGTCAGCTAGTTAATCTATACTAATCTATATTGTTTGTTTGTTTGAACGCGCTAATTTCAGGAACTACTGGTCCGATTTGAAAAATTCTTTCAGTGTTAGATAGTCAATTTATTAAGGAAGGCTATAGGCTATATAACATCACGCTACGGTCATAAGGAGCGGAGTAGCAACGAAAAGTGTTACAAAAACGGTGAAAATTTTGACCCATTCTCTTAGGTGACGCAAGCGAAGTTGCGCGGGTCAGCTAGTTGTACATAATTTGTACTTTTCTATCAATTTTACTGCCCATATATAATATCATTCTGTATAAGAAAATGATCATGGCATTTCTCCAAAATTTTACAATTTCAGGATTACCTAAATACTACTACTATATATATAATAATACTACTTAATTTCAGGATTACCTAGTTGTTAACCTCTTACCGCATGCCAAGCCATTTATGGCTTCCCGGTTTTAATATTTTTTTACAGTTTATCTAAATATTAAAATAAGAAAACAAATACGGAATAGTGTCTATCATTTGTCAGTGAAACGAAACGTATTTTTTTAATCTGTGGTAAGTCTATGGTTAATCAAATATTTGAGGTTATTTGATGCGCGGCCGGCTGTTGAATTGCAACAAATTGAGTAATAAACATATTAGTGAAAAAGAAATATAAAACGGTGAGTGAGTAAATCAAATAAAATCATTATACAGGGTGTAAATGACAGCCTACCGAAAACGAAAAAAAAATGACTTTAGACACGATTCTGGTGCTTATGGCGTTGAAAATTTTCATCGGTTATTTCTTGATTTTTCCGATTTTTTATGCGTTTTTTTAAATTTTTTTTTGGTATTATTTCGTTAATACTACACAATGCAACATGAATATGAAAAAAAAATCCGTCATATTACTGGTTTTCACAAAAAACAGCAATGGATTAAAACAACGTATAAATTCGCTATCAGCTGTGCGCGGCCAACGACACCGCGCCGGCGGCGGCCGGCCGCGACGGTCGACGTCACGCCGCGTACCTACGCGCGCCACACAGACACACGATTACGCACACAGCTGTCAGCCTCACACTCACTAGTATGCAGCGTTACTTAGTATTTGTTCTATGTTAAAAAATAAAATTACATAATTATCCCGCTCTCCGATAAAAGGTAAATTCATAAGATTTAAAATGTGTGATATCTTATTATTACACGTACAAATACATACAGAACGACAAAAAATCCTATTGATATTCTTTAGCGCTATAAAAATCTCTAATAAACAATTTAACATGTATTGTCGCTTTGTTCCATTTGTTCTTGCAAATTTCTATTCGATATTTACACGCTCATTCATAGGTACCTACTTCATACAAGCGCGGTGCGACTCGAAAAGTAGATGGCCGTAGTGACGCGTGACGCCGCGACCGCGCGTGGATGTTACATAGATGGGATGCGACAAAATGGATGCTAAGTAATTCTCCGGGGATTATGAATTATGATAAGTTAGTTTCTCTGATAAGAATATTAATGGATATTGATTGTTATCATTGTTATGTACCTACATTTTTTATGGTTTAATTAAATAAACGTTTCGTGTTTATTTTATTTACTTTAAGCTGATTTTATGTTATAAATATCAAAGTATTTTAAACTTACATCAATAATGTTTGTAATGTTATTTGGTATTTGAATAAAACTACAATGCAACCAGTAACAACCGTGACAAGTAAAAATAGTAATGCCACATCAATATTTTATTGAATCTAATCTCTCGCTGGGATCCTAACTCGTCGCTCGTCACCAAATCGGGGGCGCGCGCGCGGACGGCGCGGAGGGAGCGGGTGGCGCGGGCGAGGGGCGGCGCGAGTGAGCGGAGAGGCGCCGGCGGCTCTCTTTGAATTGAATGATAGTTCGAGCAATTCGCTCGCGGAAGACGGAAGCTCTTCACCGATGTCGTTCGTTATGTCCTATTCGTCGTGTCGTGTGTGAACTGTTGTTTATTATTACTTGTTATTGTTTCGGTTTTGAGTTGTTAGTGTTTTTATTGTTATTATTTTTGTTGTTATTGTTTTCGAAGTGCAGTTGTGTTCGTAAATAGGAAGAAATGTTGATGTGTTATGTATGGTGAAGCACGTGGAAGTGCACGGCGTGCTCTGCACCTGTACGTCCGGATCCAAAGGTACTCAAACTCTCGCCATACACCAGGTATTTGCGTGTTGATAGACATTGATAACAATTTGTTTTAGCACTTTCTTATTATTGGTTACATTTTGCTATTATTGTTTGATTTCACGTAAGCCAAGTAGGTACCTACCTACTTACAATTTTACTATGAGCTATTGTAACATACGGGCCTACTTACGATACCATAAACGATACATAAGATTGTTATCTAATGATAGCGTTGCATACCTACTAGTGAGCGCATAGACGTGGTGGTACGCGTACGTACCTACGACGCGTCGCGACATGTCGTCGCTCAGCGCGCCGCCGCCGCCAGAAGTCTCGTAGGCATGCGCGGAGATACATCGCGTTGTTCACTATACATTGAACGCTCAAAAATGACTAACTCGGGAACCAATCATTTCCGAGAAATATCGTTGGAGTAAATTTCGCGCATACAGTGTCACAAACTTACCAGTAAAGTTTTCGGTTAGCTGTCATTTACACCCTGTATAGTCCTTGAATCATGCACTATGACGAGTGTTAGTCATTTTTGTGTTCATGTTTGTTTTTGATACATTTTTGACCCACTTTTTGCAAATTCCAATTATGGCTTCGTATGCGTTCCCGCTATAGTACTGTCAGTCATATATGGCTTTGTATGCACTAAGGCTTATCATTCTGCTTTTTCAGAAATGGATCCTTCTCGCTTTTATGGACATTCTAAGCATGTAAATCCTATCCCTGGTGATGGCTTTTTGAGTGATGACGACCTTGTTTCCGATTCAGACCCAGAATACGAACCTTCCTCTTCTCGTTTACCCAAAAAAAGACCTATCCTCATACCTGAGTCTGACTCAGAAAGCTCTGATGACAACATACCTTTACAGAAACTACAGTCTAATAAAAAAAAGGGTAAAAAATTAAAAAAAGACCTGGTACAGTGGAAATCTGACAAAATGGAACCATACGATAAAAATAACTTCCAATTCATGGGTAAATGCAGATTTACCGGATACGATACAGCAATTAGAATCACCGGCAGATTTTTTCAAATTTTTGTTCACAGATGATATGATTGAATTAATTGTTGAGCAGTCTAATATAAAATCTGTTCAGGAAAATATCAATAAGCCAGTAGGCATTAAAAATAAAGAGATGGAGCAGTTTATTGGTATTGTTATTTTTATGTCGTGTGTGAAATTGCCAGCAACGAGAATGTATTGGTCAAAACACATCGGTCAGGCACAAGTGTATGAAGTTATGACGTGCAATAGATTCGAAGTCACAAAACAGTTTTTACACTTCAATAACAATGACAATTTCAAGCCTTTCGGAACCGACGGACATGATAAACTTTTTAAAATTAGACCTCTTCTGAATCAAATTCGTGAACGTTTGTTACTAGTCCCAAAAGAAGAGTTTCTGGCTGTTGACGAGCAAATAATCCCGACAAAATGTCGTCACGAGCTAAAACAATATAACCCTGCAAAACCACATAAGTGGGGTTATAAAAATCAGGTTTGAGTGGCGTATCAGGCTTTAGTTACGACTTTGATATCTTTGCTGGAGACCAAAGCAATACTCGTCCTACAGATGCACCTGATTTGGGTGTCAGTTCAAATGTTGTAAGTCGGCTCACCGCTACCGTTCCAAGACACGTCAACCATAAAGTTTGTTTTGATAACTGGTTCAACAGCCCGAATCTTCAAGTTTATTTGTACAAAAACAGTTTGTTGCCTTTAGGTACAGTAAGACTCAATCGTGTGCCAAACTCAAATATGCCTTCTGAAAAAGATTTGAAAAAAAGGGGACGAGGTAGTTTCGAAGAAAAAATTGCCATTGTAGATGACGTCAAGCTAAGTCTAATTTCATGGTTTGATAATAAGAATGTAAATATTCTATCAGCATATGTGGGTAGTGAACCAACCACGACAAAACGACGTTATTCCCGTCAAGAAAAAAAGTACATAGATGTAGTTTCTCCCCAAGCGATCGACGTTTATAACCAGCATATGGGAGGAGTCGACTTACTGGATTCAATGCTCGGTTATTACCGAATTCACCTACGATCACGCAAATGGTACAAAAGGATCTTCTTCCATATGATAGACTTGTGCATGGTTAATGCATGGCTTCTATGGCGCAGGGTTAATGAAAATCAATATATGCCCTTATTTGATTTTAAGCTTGCAGTTTCCGAACATATGCGTAAAGCAGGCAAAGTTATTTCTAAGGCAAAAAAACGTGGTCGTCCAGCAAGTCTCTTGGGAACACCGACATCGTCGAGAGCTGGTACTCCAAACAGCATGCCAGATTCGCCAGTATCCTCAAAAAGGTCTCGAAGGGCGCCAGCCAGGCATCAAGATTTACCATTGAATTCAGTACGTACTGACAACGTCGATCATTTTCCTATTTGGGTCAAAAACCAACGCCAATTATGTCAAAACTGCTCAAAGCTTCGTTCTTACACTAAATGTGAAAAATGTGAGGTATTTTTATGTTATAATGAGAAAAGAAATTGTTTCAAAGATTTTCACAAAATATAATAACTGTGCATACGAAGCCATATATGCTTTCAGCCCATTTTACAAAAATGCATACGAAGCCATATATGGCTTCACTATATAACTTTTTATATAATAAGTACATATTTTTTTTTCCTGTTTCTAGAGTTTAACCAAACATAAATAAAGACTATTTTACATAAAAATATTTTTTATTGTACATCCTTCATAATTCATGCAGTAAGAGGTTAAAATATTATATTTTGAAACTCATTGCTACATGTTCCATTAGTTTGATTAAATAACAATTGTTTAGTTTTCTCATTGAATCAAAACTTAAGCAGTTACTTCATTAAGTTAATAATTATTGTATTTTTTTCATAAAATCCTTAGTCACTCACACACTTTAGAATTTCATGAATTTACTAGTGTAAAAACAGGATCAAAAAACTTTATAACACAGTTTAATAATTGACTAGATTCCACAGAGTACAGATTAACTATAGTTTATAACAAAACTGAGGTGACTCATTCTCCAATAGTGTTGTATGAATTGATAAAGTTGAATTTTAATATTTCAACACTCTTACCAAATTTAAACTATACCTACATCTATAAGTTTGACAAAAATATAAAAATGTTCAGTTTAACTTTAACCATTATGCACTTACATTAATAAACTCTTAGTAACTACACTTACAACTTGAGTTGTTACACTTAGTTAATACATTTTACAAAAAATTGGTAGGTGTCAAAAAAAGTAGACACAAAAAAGTTACTCCACACACTTTAAATTTATTTTATTTTATTTATTAGTTTAATTTTCAATTTTTCTGCTTTAATAACATAGTTATAGTACTTACAACATTAATACTTTATTTATGTAGTGTAATCTCTACATTAAACACCACCTGCCAGTTATACACCTGCACTCTATAAAAACTGCAAGTCACATCACATAATGTCTCAAATTAGTGACATACAACTGACACAGACAAAACTTGAGGAGAGTTTTAACAAGAGGATGGCGGAGCTGGAGGCGCAGTTGCAGACTAGTGCCCCCAAGGACACAGAAGCGAAGGTGGCCGAGAAGTTCAGGACCTTCTGTGAGAATATGTTCAGTGTACTCTGTTTGTTTCGGTAGCAAATAGGCGAATGCTTGCGGTTGGTTGACTCCACGGAGACCACTATGGAGAGCCAAGGCAAAACTGCGAGGGACGTCAGTATCAGTAAAGGAGTTCCTGACTAGGCCCCGCCAAATCACTTTTGCCAAGGCGCGGCAACATTTTGGTATGCGAGATTGCTGGACTCGGGATGGCACAATTGTTGTTAAAGTGGCCGACGGTAGTCGACACAAAGTTGTCACAATCGACGAGCTGAATGCCCTGATTTCTAGGCATCCAAAGGCGGCTGGTGCCATTCCAGGATAAAGTTTAGTATATGGACCATCGAGTTGGGCAACCAAAATTTTTTTGCAGAAAGGGCTAGGGCCCTTTCTGCAAAAAAATTACGTAAGTACTATAACTATGTTATTAAAGCAGAAAAATTGAAAATTAAACTAATAAATAAAATAAAATAAATTTAAAGTATGTGGAGTAACTTTTTTGTGTCTACTTTTTTTGACACCTACCAATTTTTTGTAAAATGTATTAACTAAGTGTAACAACTCAAGTTGTAAGTGTAGTTACTAAGAGTTTATTAATGTAAGTGCATAATGGTTAAAGTTAAACTGAACATTTTTATATTTTTGTCAAACTTATAGATGTAGGTATAGTTTAAATTTGGTAAGAGTGTTGAAATATTAAAATTCAACTTTATCAATTCATACAACACTATTGGAGAATGAGTCACCTCAGTTTTGTTATAAACTATAGTTAATCTGTACTCTGTGGAATCTAGTCAATTATTAAACTGTGTTATAAAGTTTTTTGATCCTGTTTTTACACTAGTAAATTCATGAAATTCTAAAGTGTGTGAGTGACTAAGGATTTTATGAAAAAAATACAATAATTATTAACTTAATGAAGTAACTGCTTAAGTTTTGATTCAATGAGAAAACTAAACAATTGTTATTTAATCAAACTAATGGAACATGTAGCAATGAGTTTCAAAATATAATATTTTAACCTCTTACTGCATGAATTATGAAGGATGTACAATAAAAAATATTTTTATGTAAAATAGTCTTTATTTATGTTTGGTTAAACTCTAGAAACAGGAAAAAAAAATATGTACTTATTATATAAAAAGTTATATAGTGAAGCCATATATGGCTTCGTATGCATTTTTGTAAAATGGGCTGAAAGCATATATGGCTTCGTATGCACAGTTATTATATTTTGTGAAAATCTTTGAAACAATTTCTTTTCTCATTATAACATAAAAATACCTCACATTTTTCACATTTAGTGTAAGAACGAAGCTTTGAGCAGTTTTGACATAATTGGCGTTGGTTTTTGACCCAAATAGGAAAATGATCGACGTTGTCAGTACGTACTGAATTCAATGGTAAATCTTGATGCCTGGCTGGCGCCCTTCGAGACCTTTTTGAGGATACTGGCGAATCTGGCATGCTGTTTGGAGTACCAGCTCTCGACGATGTCGGTGTTCCCAAGAGACTTGCTGGACGACCACGTTTTTTTGCCTTAGAAATAACTTTGCCTGCTTTACGCATATGTTCGGAAACTGCAAGCTTAAAATCAAATAAGGGCATATATTGATTTTCATTAACCCTGCGCCATAGAAGCCATGCATTAACCATGCACAAGTCTATCATATGGAAGAAGATCCTTTTGTACCATTTGCGTGATCGTAGGTGAATTCGGTAATAACCGAGCATTGAATCCAGTAAGTCGACTCCTCCCATATGCTGGTTATAAACGTCGATCGCTTGGGGAGAAACTACATCTATGTACTTTTTTTCTTGACGGGAATAACGTCGTTTTGTCGTGGTTGGTTCACTACCCACATATGCTGATAGAATATTTACATTCTTATTATCAAACCATGAAATTAGACTTAGCTTGACGTCATCTACAATGGCAATTTTTTCTTCGAAACTACCTCGTCCCCTTTTTTTCAAATCTTTTTCAGAAGGCATATTTGAGTTTGGCACACGATTGAGTCTTACTGTACCTAAAGGCAACAAACTGTTTTTGTACAAATAAACTTGAAGATTCGGGCTGTTGAACCAGTTATCAAAACAAACTTTATGGTTGACGTGTCTTGGAACGGTAGCGGTGAGCCGACTTACAACATTTGAACTGACACCCAAATCAGGTGCATCTGTAGGACGAGTATTGCTTTGGTCTCCAGCAAAGATATCAAAGTCGTAACTAAAGCCTGATACGCCACTCAAACCTGATTTTTATAACCCCACTTATGTGGTTTTGCAGGGTTATATTGTTTTAGCTCGTGACGACATTTTGTCGGGATTATTTGCTCGTCAACAGCCAGAAACTCTTCTTTTGGGACTAGTAACAAACGTTCACGAATTTGATTCAGAAGAGGTCTAATTTTAAAAAGTTTATCATGTCCGTCGGTTCCGAAAGGCTTGAAATTGTCATTGTTATTGAAGTGTAAAAACTGTTTTGTGACTTCGAATCTATTGCACGTCATAACTTCATACACTTGTGCCTGACCGATGTGTTTTGACCAATACATTCTCGTTGCTGGCAATTTCACACACGACATAAAAATAACAATACCAATAAACTGCTCCATCTCTTTATTTTTAATGCCTACTGGCTTATTGATATTTTCCTGAACAGATTTTATATTAGACTGCTCAACAATTAATTCAATCATATCATCTGTGAACAAAAATTTGAAAAAATCTGCCGGTGATTCTAATTGCTGTATCGTATCCGGTAAATCTGCATTTACCCATGAATTGGAAGTTATTTTTATCGTATGGTTCCATTTTGTCAGATTTCCACTGTACCAGGTCTTTTTTTAATTTTTTACCCTTTTTTTTATTAGACTGTAGTTTCTGTAAAGGTATGTTGTCATCAGAGCTTTCTGAGTCAGACTCAGGTATGAGGATAGGTCTTTTTTTGGGTAAACGAGAAGAGGAAGGTTCGTATTCTGGGTCTGAATCGGAAACAAGGTCGTCATCACTCAAAAAGCCATCACCAGGGATAGGATTTACATGCTTAGAATGTCCATAAAAGCGAGAAGGATCCATTTCTGAAAAAGCAGAATGATAAGCCTTAGTGCATACAAAGCCATATATGACTGACAGTACTATAGCGGGAACGCATACGAAGCCATAATTGGAATTTGCAAAAAGTGGGTCAAAAATGTATCAAAAACAAACATGAACACAAAAATGACTAACACTCGTCATAGTGCATGATTCAAGGACTATACAGGGTGTAAATGACAGCTAACCGAAAACTTTACTGGTAAGTTTGTGACACTGTATGCGCGAAATTTACTCCAACGATATTTCTCGGAAATGATTGGTTCCCGAGTTAGTCATTTTTGAGCGTTCAATGTATAGTGAACAACGCGATGTATCTCCGCGCATGCCTACGAGACTTCTGGCGGCGGCGGCGCGCTGAGCGACGACATGTCGCGACGCGTCGTAGGTACGTACGCGTACCACCACGTCTATGCGCTCACTAGTAGGTATGCAACGCTATCATTAGATAACAATCTTATGTATCGTTTATGGTATCGTAAGTAGGCCCGTATGTTACAATAGCTCATAGTAAAATTGTAAGTAGGTAGGTACCTACTTGGCTTACGTGAAATCAAACAATAATAGCAAAATGTAACCAATAATAAGAAAGTGCTAAAACAAATTGTTATCAATGTCTATCAACACGCAAATACCTGGTGTATGGCGAGAGTTTGAGTACCTTTGGATCCGGACGTACAGGTGCAGAGCACGCCGTGCACTTCCACGTGCTTCACCATACATAACACATCAACATTTCTTCCTATTTACGAACACAACTGCACTTCGAAAACAATAACAACAAAAATAATAACAATAAAAACACTAACAACTCAAAACCGAAACAATAACAAGTAATAATAAACAACAGTTCACACACGACACGACGAATAGGACATAACGAACGACATCGGTGAAGAGCTTCCGTCTTCCGCGAGCGAATTGCTCGAACTATCATTCAATTCAAAGAGAGCCGCCGGCGCCTCTCCGCTCACTCGCGCCGCCCCTCGCCCGCGCCACCCGCTCCCTCCGCGCCGTCCGCGCGCGCGCCCCCGATTTGGTGACGAGCGACGAGTTAGGATCCCAGCGAGAGATTAGATTCAATAAAATATTGATGTGGCATTACTATTTTTACTTGTCACGGTTGTTACTGGTTGCATTGTAGTTTTATTCAAATACCAAATAACATTACAAACATTATTGATGTAAGTTTAAAATACTTTGATATTTATAACATAAAATCAGCTTAAAGTAAATAAAATAAACACGAAACGTTTATTTAATTAAACCATAAAAAATGTAGGTACATAACAATGATAACAATCAATATCCATTAATATTCTTATCAGAGAAACTAACTTATCATAATTCATAATCCCCGGAGAATTACTTAGCATCCATTTTGTCGCATCCCATCTATGTAACATCCACGCGCGGTCGCGGCGTCACGCGTCACTACGGCCATCTACTTTTCGAGTCGCACCGCGCTTGTATGAAGTAGGTACCTATGAATGAGCGTGTAAATATCGAATAGAAATTTGCAAGAACAAATGGAACAAAGCGACAATACATGTTAAATTGTTTATTAGAGATTTTTATAGCGCTAAAGAATATCAATAGGATTTTTTGTCGTTCTGTATGTATTTGTACGTGTAATAATAAGATATCACACATTTTAAATCTTATGAATTTACCTTTTATCGGAGAGCGGGATAATTATGTAATTTTATTTTTTAACATAGAACAAATACTAAGTAACGCTGCATACTAGTGAGTGTGAGGCTGACAGCTGTGTGCGTAATCGTGTGTCTGTGTGGCGCGCGTAGGTACGCGGCGTGACGTCGACCGTCGCGGCCGGCCGCCGCCGGCGCGGTGTCGTTGGCCGCGCACAGCTGATAGCGAATTTATACGTTGTTTTAATCCATTGCTGTTTTTTGTGAAAACCAGTAATATGACGGATTTTTTTTTCATATTCATGTTGCATTGTGTAGTATTAACGAAATAATACCAAAAAAAAATTTAAAAAAACGCATAAAAAATCGGAAAAATCAAGAAATAACCGATGAAAATTTTCAACGCCATAAGCACCAGAATCGTGTCTAAAGTCATTTTTTTTTCGTTTTCGGTAGGCTGTCATTTACACCCTGTATAATGATTTTATTTGATTTACTCACTCACCGTTTTATATTTCTTTTTCACTAATATGTTTATTACTCAATTTGTTGCAATTCAACAGCCGGCCGCGCATCAAATAACCTCAAATATTTGATTAACCATAGACTTACCACAGATTAAAAAAATACGTTTCGTTTCACTGACAAATGATAGACACTATTCCGTATTTGTTTTCTTATTTTAATATTTAGATAAACTGTAAAAAAATATTAAAACCGGGAAGCCATAAATGGCTTGGCATGCGGTAAGAGGTTAACAACTAGGTAATCCTGAAATTAAGTAGTATTATTATATATATAGTAGTAGTATTTAGGTAATCCTGAAATTGTAAAATTTTGGAGAAATGCCATGATCATTTTCTTATACAGAATGATATTATATATGGGCAGTAAAATTGATAGAAAAGTACAAATTATGTACAACTAGCTGACCCGCGCAACTTCGCTTGCGTCACCTAAGAGAATGGGTCAAAATTTTCACCGTTTTTGTAACACTTTTCGTTGCTACTCCGCTCCTTATGACCGTAGCGTGATGTTATATAGCCTATAGCCTTCCTTAATAAATTGACTATCTAACACTGAAAGAATTTTTCAAATCGGACCAGTAGTTCCTGAAATTAGCGCGTTCAAACAAACAAACAATATAGATTAGTATAGATTAACTAGCTGACCCGCGCAACTTCGCTTGCGTCACATAAGATAGAATGTGTGGAGGATTACTATTCTTCCAATAAGAACACCGGTTGCGAAGTAATATATTTATTTTATTTTCTTCAATCTTCAAAGTGGACTGTATTATAAACTATTTACTATACACTGTTCATATACTTTACAATGTACGGTTTATTCACTATGTACTTTTCTTCTTTCTCCGATGTGATCTTCACTCGATGAGTTTAAAACTTAAACTGCCGCTACTCGGCGCGCGTCCATATTTATATTCACAAACATTGCTTCTAGAATCATAGCGAAAGATCAAGCGCGCCGTGTCGCGCCGCGCGATGTTCTAGAGATTTTCCGTCTCGCTCGCGCATACGCGTTTTGCCAATACGTCTTTCTCATTCTTGTACTTTCCGGAACGATCGGCGTGTTTAATCGAAGGATCGCCGGCGCTCGGTGTTTCGCGATTGTTCCTTCGTATGATTCTTATTAACTGGAAGGTTCTAATAATAATATTCGTGTTTCTACAAAGTTCTACGTAAACAAAGGTTGTTAATAATATTTCTAAATAAAATTTTTTATTTAGAAATATTATTTTAAATGTTAATTATTATTTAAAATATGCTATTATTAATAAATATAATGTAAACAATGTGCAATCTAATTTTTACGTATTACTTTATGCGTTTATGTGCCTAATTTACTATATAAAAAAGTTATTTATGCGTTCATCGTGCACATTTCTCCCGCCGTCGCATCTTGCGATTCAACTGGTAGCACGATGACCTTCTTGCATGGTCGCCGCAAGACATGACCGTTGCTGGTAGTGATGTCCACAACTCGTATCTCGTTGTCTTTGCCAGGGAAGACGCGTGTCACTCGTCCCTTTGGCCACACATTCCTCGGTAGGTTGGAATCGCAGATGATTACTACATCGCCGACACGCAGGGGTGTACCAGATGCGTGCGGCTCCCGCCGGTGTTGGAGTAACGGCCTGTATTCTTTTACCCAACGCTTCCAGAAAGTGTCTGCTAGTTGCTGCGCTCGTCTCCACAGACTTCGAGTGGCCTCATTGTTCTCGTTAAAGCTGCCAGGCGCAGGCACGTGACAGCTCGGACCCAGTAGAATGTGATTTGGCGTTAGAGCTTCCGGTTCTTCGGGGTTGACCGTCACATGGGTGAGAGGACGCGAATTTAGAATGTTCTCGGCTTCGACCAGGAGCGTATGTAGAACTTCGTCGCTGGGATGCTTTTCTCGGAGTGTAACCCGAAGGGCTTCTTTTACGCTCCGTACTAGACGCTCCCATGCCCCTCCCATGAAAGGCGAGGCAGGGGGTATGAAGCGCCACTTTATATGGTGTACACTCGCTTCTTCCTGCATTGCTCTCCAGGCTTCCCGTAGCTCCTTGTCGGCTGCTTTGAAACAAGTTCCGTTGTCCGACCACAGCTCTGTCGGCATTCCTCTTCTCCCGATGAATCTTCTTATCGCGCAGATAGCCGAGTCTGCGCTTAACGACGGCACCACTTCTAAGTGTACTGCTCTTACAGTGAGACAGGTGAAGAGAGCTACCCATCTCTTTTCTCTGTGTCTGGCTACTGTTACTTCTACTGGACCAAAGTAATCGACCCCTGTGTAAGAGAAGGGTCTTGCGCCGTGAGTTAGTCGAGCTGCTGGTAAGTCTCCTGTTGAAGGCTTAGTCGGCTTTGCTCTTCTTATTTTACATCTCTGGCAATTCCTTATAACGTTTTTTACCGTCGGGCGTATTCGTGTCACCCAACACCGCTGTCGCAGTTCGTTCACAACCAGCTCTACTCCGCCGTGGATCATTTTCTCATGTATGTGCTGGATATACATTTTCGTGTTTCGATGTTGGCCGTCGAGCAGAACAGGGTTGGTCGTGGTTACACTAATTCCGGGTGCAGCTGAAATTCTTCCCCGTAGGCGCAGCAAGCCATCTTCGCCGATGATAACGCTTAGATTGGCTAGTCGATCTTTTCCAGTCGGCGCATTACCGTTTTCTATCCTTGTCCTTTCCTGTGCGTAGCTTTCATCCTGCATCGCTCGTATCCACATATTTTCAGCTCTTTGTAGATAGGTTGCATCGAGGGGAATCAGCCTTTTCTTTTCTTCAGTATTCACTGATGTTTCATTTCCTTTCTTCTTGCGTTCATTTTTCTTCCAGGTTGGGTTATTTTCCTGCTTTTCCTTGGTACGTTTTCTAGTTACAGCTGCAACGTGTTTTCTTTTCCTGCACAGGTCGATGAACTGCATTCTTCCTGTAGCGCGTATCAGTGTTTGCCACTTAGCGATATTCTCGATGTTCGGCAAGTACATTGGCGTGCCTCTTTCTAGCGTGACGAGACATTTTTCTTCACCTGTTTTCTCGACAATTGGCTTGACTTCTTCTGAGGGCCAATCCACTTCTGGTTTTCTTAAAAAGTCGGGACCATGGAACCATCGATGTCCTGAGTTGAAGCTAACTAAGGGCACAAAGGA